>NC_141696.1:181650219-184185219 GCF_964263255.1 Lissotriton vulgaris | reverse complement strand
ATATAGATATAGATATATATATGAATATATATATATATATATATATATATATATATATATATATATATATATATATATATATATATATATATATATCTTTTTAGTATCCTAATGTAGCAAAAAGAAGCAGATGTTATTTTATTAACTTGCTCTTTAGTTTTAACTTATCGTCCAGTACTACTCTGAGGTTTTTTACCTTAGTCGAGAGTGTGGGCAGTGTGTCTAGCTCCAGCGGCCACCAGTCAGGTGTCCAGAGAGAGGGCTTGTTGCAGAAGATGATAACCTCGGTTTTTGAGGCATTCAACTTCTGACAATTACAATCCATCCAGTTGCTCACCTTCTTCATGGATGAGCTAAATGCCCAATTAGTGTTGTTTTCCCCTTTAGTTAGAGACACCACAATTTGGGTGTCATCAGCATATGAGGCCAGGGTAAAGCCTGCGTTTTTGATAATCGATGCCAGTGGCATGACATATAGATTAAAAAGTGTAGGGCTCAATGCTGATCCCTGTGGTACTCCGCATGGCAGGGAATATTGCCTGGAAACACAGTTGCCTATAGCCACGTTTTGCTCTCGGTTTGTTAAAAATGATTTTAGGAGATCCATAGCCGTACCTTTTTAGCCCCAGATCCTGGAGCCAGTCGACAAAGATCTTATGGCTGAAGTATCAAAGGCTGCAGAGAGGTCCAGCAGCACCAATGCCGCCGTCCCCCCTCCATCTAGAATTTCATGTTTGTCTTCCGTTGCCACAATAGGTGCTGATTCAGTGCTATGGTGTTTCCTAAGTTCCTGTTCCAAATCATATAACAATGAGTTTTCTTCTATAAATGTTGAAATTTGTTGGTTCGTGATCTTCTCAGCCAATTTGGCAGCGAAAGGGAGCTTCAAATGGGTCGATAATTGTCTTTCTTAAGAAGCGGGAAAATAGAGGCAAGTTTCCACTGATCGGGGAAGGTCCCATTTGTGAATATCTGGTTAATTATGAATCCTACATTTTTTGCCACTTGGGCAGGCACCATATGCATTATACTGGGTGGGCAGGGATCATATGTGAGCCAGATTTGATTGACAGAATTAGGTCTCTAAGTTGTTCCTCCGAGGGGCCATACAAGTGGAGAAAGACTTTCTATCCTCTACATTGGTCATCATCTGTTCAGCATGATGATTAACTCTTTTGTGTGCCCGCAAATTTATTGGAAGAAGCTGGCTAACGTGTCACGAAAATCTTGGTTTATCCCAATGTGATTTGCACTGGTAGGTGTAACAAGTTTCTTTATAATGGAAAATAGTGTTTTATTACAAGCATAGGCTGCTTTAATATGCTCTGTGAAATAGATGGTCTTTGCTGTTAGAATGATCTTTTTATGCTTTGCTAGTTTAGCTATATAAATGATCGTTTCTTCTGTCTCATAATTTTTTCTCCATCTTTGCTCTTGCCTGTAACAATCCTGTCTGGATAGCCGGAGCTTCTCATTATACCATGGCAGTGACTTTTTCTCCCCTTTCGATTTGTATTAGTGGTTGGCACTACAATATCTAAAGAAGTATTTAACCAGAGCGAAAAATTCTCTGCATTCTCCTCTAGGTTATCTCCTAGTTAACAGGGGTTTGAGGTAGTGGCCTCTCCTAGTTCTGCCTGGCCTATTTTATGCCAGGCTCTATCTTTTACTTGTTGAACGGTGCTCCTATATTGGATGTTTTTCTCTATCTTTATTAGCCATTTAATCACCCAGTGGTCAGACCATGTCACTAGAAAGGGTGGAGGGAGTGTGATGGTTTCATCAGCAGAAAAGATGCCATCCAACATATGTCCACCCTTATGTGTTGAGCTCTTATTAATTAGCGTGATTCCGAAGGAGCCCATAGTATCAATCAGATTTTGAGAATCAGGGTCAGTTGTTCTTTCCAAATGAAAGTTAAAAAATCCCCTAGTATTCTGAGTTTATCATTAATAATTAGAGACTCAATCACCATGCTAAGATTATTGGTGAAGCTACTCCTTAATCCAGGCGGGTGACTGAAGAGGTTAAGGCCTCAAAGCCTGTTGTATTTTGTTTTAAAATGGTTGCGATAAAAAAATCGTCAATCCACCTCCCTTTTTTTCTGTCTGTCCAGTCGGTATACAGCGCATCGGGGGGCGGGGGGGTGGGGGGGGGGGTAGCAGCAACGATATCTGGGCAAGAACTTTCATCTGCCCAGGTTTCTGTTACAAATGCCACATCAATGTCTTGTGTTTGGACAAGGTCATACAGGTCTAACTGGTGTTTTATTAGGGATCTCGTGTTTAAAAGCCTGCAACAGATGTTGAAGCTTTTAGGAACAGGACTTTTCTCTTGCGTTTGGACAGCTTTTCCTACTTGGTTTGGCAGGTTTTCTGATTGAGGTGTGAGTTGTTCAATATTGATGCCATGATGACAGGAGTTTGCCAAGCTATCAGTAATAGTACGTCTCAGTGCTATGAGTAATTCTCGAGAATAGCAGGTGTTACCTGACTTATATTGAGGAAGGGGACCAGGTGACTGGCCCCGGGCATGGTCCAGGCACAGACAGGCGCCATTGCCTCCTTTTGACTTGGCAAGCTGTCCTGAGAGCGAAGGACTCGACCGCCTCTTCCCCAAGATGGCGGCTAGCCCACGGCATAGCGGAAGTGAGTCTTTTCCTACTCCCCTGAAAGCTCTCTCCACTCAAACAGCCCGCTAATGGCTGCGGTGGACCGGGGAGATATCAGGTGAAAGAAAAGGACGGTATCTTAAAAGTGGCGGTATGCAGTGCTGAGGTCAGTGCAATTAACAATGTACGTTAATAACTGTTTAAAAGCGCTAAGAGTATTCAGATTCGCTGATATTTTACATGGTAGCAACAACACATGTTAGAAGAATTTTTTATTTTTTTTAAATGCAGGCTCAGCGAAATGTTTAAAAATGTTTCAGGGCGATTAAAAAACACACACAGGAAAAAACAGATGACTGTCTTCCTGCCTTGTTCATTCCTTACTGCCTTGATGATCAATTGCGCTTTTTCGCCATAGCCTCCTTTTGACTTGGCAGGCTGTCTTGAGAGCAAAGGACTAGACAGCCTCTTCCCCAAGAAGGCGGCTAGCCCACGGCACAGTGGAAGTGAGTTTTTCCTACTTCCCTGATAGCTCCCTCCACTCAAATAGCCCGCTAATGGCTGCAGTGGACCGGGGAGATATCAGGTGAAAGAAAAGGATGCTATCTTAAAAGTGGCCATGTGCGGTAGTGAGGTCAGTGTAAATAACAATGTACGCTAAGAACTGTTTAAAAGCGCTAAGAGTATTCAGACTTGCCAATATTTTACAAGTTAGCAACAACACTGGTGTAGCGAAATGTTTAAATATGTTTCAGGGCGATTAAAAAACACACACAGGTAAAAACAGATGACTGTCTTCCTGCCTTGTTCAATCCTTACTGCCTTGATGATCAAGTTTGCTAAAGACTCCATGATGTAAGCACTTGGTTGGAAAAGCCTTGATAGTTCAAGAGCTGGTTGGCGGACAGGTCTGTATTAAATGTGGCCCCTGGCCAACTTGATAGGAGGCCTTATATTGAGTATGCCTCGCCAACTTTCTCCACCTTCTGTGGTACCTTATCTCATTTTGGCCATCACAAATGTTTGCCATGCTACCCATGTGTTTCATTCTTCCCATGCAGTGTCTGGTCTTGCCATGGCCAGACATTTGGCATCCGCATCGGAGGAGTAAACTATAAGTGGTGAATATCTGTGATTTATTTTATTTTTAAACGTTCCATTTTAACAGAAATGCTCACCTAACTATAAAGTCTCTTTAACATTTTTTTTCTGTGAATATATATATAATACAAAGGGGCGAGAGCAACTCTGTAGTTATTGTTAGGGATATTTAAATAGGAATTCCACTCCTTTCACAGCTCCCACCAAGCTAGAGCAAACTGTAAGTCTGCTCCCAGTGGACAGGAGTAGGAAAACTGCTCCTACTTGCTGGGAGTTGACTTTGAATCTGTTAATCTGCCCGCTTTCAAGCAGGCAGAAAAAAAGACAAAAGAATTTCCCCACATGCAGGGAGCAACATTTTAGCTGCTCCCTGCATGTGGAGGCAAAGACGGTTCTCACTGGAGGTGGGGAGCCATTAGGGAACACAGGAGCTTTGAGGGCCCCCCCCCACTGTCGCCAATGTTGCTCACTGGGTGCCCTGGGTGAGCTCTAGGACACCCAGGATGAAGAAGACAGGCCTTGGGGATTGGACCCCTATGGGTAACATTGGCCCAGGATGTGGCTGCGCTCCCCCTTTTTAAAAATATGTTTAAAATAAGCAAATGCCAAAAATCATCTCCAAGTTCCACTCATTTGGCCCTGCCCCATTCCCCGTAGTAGTATGCAAAGGTTTTCACACCATTTCCCTTGTTGATGGAGAGTTTCCTAAAAGGCCTCCAAGCTTGTTTCCTGCCGATTTTCGTGATGCTTTCTTGATGTAGAAGAATACAAGAACATCTCCACCAAAGCAACAAACACTTCAAATAGTTAGGTGGAAGTACTGTTGTTCGGTGGAGATTAACCTCTTTGTAGTCTCGTTGTATTCTCTTCACCAGGATTCATGTTTTCCTAGATTTGTGCATGAAGACACTGCTTGAGCAATCACATTCCCAAAAATACATGCACACAAGTTAATTGGCGACATTACTTTGTGGTCTTTTACGCAGCTGTAATGTAGATTATGCACGATACATTTACCCAATGAAGTAGCACTTACTAATTAACCAGTAGAAATTGTTTCAGTTGGGTGGACATTTTCGGCAAAACTGTAAACTCGTTTTGAAAACAAAAATTCAACTCTGGCCCTGAAGCTCATTTCATAGAAATTAAACCTCAACGGGAAGTACTAACAAATATAAACAGAGCAGTTGTCCTAGTTGAAGTTCCACATCTGTAAAACACAAATGATGCTAACTTTGTGGGTTGGCAAAGGAAAAGCAAGTGTTGGAGTACAATCTAAGCTGTACTGACTGTGAGGAAAGGATTCTATCTTGTCTTGAGAACACAGTACATGCTTCTCTCTTCTAATTGTCTGAGTGCAAATGCCCAAAATTATCTGCAAGGGCCTTACATTTGGTCATGCATTGTTTTCCTTAGTAGTATGTGAAGGCCTTCCCTCCTTTTTCCACATTGATAGACAGCTTACCAAAGTAGCTTCTCTACATGGGATTTTATCAGAGATTTGTGGACCAAGACGCTCGAGGAACAATCACATTGTTGAAATTACATGCACATAAGGCCACTGGAGACATTTCCTTGTGGTCCTTTATGCTGCTTTTGTAGTAGAATAGGCACTAGTTATTACCCAATGATGTAGCACGTACTAATTAACCAGTAGAAAGTACTCCTGTTGGCTAGACATTTTCTTCAAAGCTGCGTGCTCTTGTTCAATAAAGGGGAAAATGAGGTTCTGTCCTGGCCCAGTCACTTGCAAAACTACTGACAGACCCATGCCAATACTCACACATCCACTAACACACCCGTCCAGCCCCTCCCACATTTACACATCGATACACACAGAGCCACTCACACACCCATAGAACCACTAACAAACGCACACACAGACCACTAACACACCCGTACAGCCATTTACACACCCACTCACTTGCACTCACAGATACACACAGCTACTCATACACCCATACAGCCACTAACACACCCACTCATAGACTCATACAGCCACTCATAGACCCACTCATACACCCATAAAGCCACTCACATATCCAATCACACACTCATATAACCACTCATACACCAATTTACAGACCCACACAGCCAGTCACACACCAACTCACAGAAACAAACAGCCACTCACACACCCACTCACTGACACATTCAGCCAATCACACACCCACTCACAAAGGTTATAGGTTACAGCTATGAAATAAAATGTAAAAAACCTTCAAAATGTACAAACGAAAACAAAGGTTACATGGACATTAGACTTAGGAAAAAAAATAAAAAACTGTTGCAATTCACACAAAAAACAAATGTTAAAGCAATGTTATAATTTGGAAATAGAATTAAAAAACCTTAGACGTTCACCGAAAAAAAACAATGGTTACAAGGACATTCTAGTTAAGCTCAGATTTCACTCATACAAAACCAGTGAAAATCAGCAGTTACAGATATCTGATCGAACTACAATTTGTGGCCTGCAGTATACTGCTTATGGCCTTACATATTACAACACTCATGACATGCTCAGTGACATCCCTGATGACATCTCAAATGACATCACAGACTAGATCACCGACAGAACCACTCACACACCCATACAACCAGTCACGCACCAATACAAGAACTCATAGACCCACACATCTACTCACACACCCACATAACTACTCAAACGTCTACTCACATACCCATACAACCACTGGGAGCAGAGGATTGGCCTGTAGTTGACGAGTATTTAAAGGCTTGCTCAGGGTTTCTTCAGCAGTGGGAGGACAGTTGCATATTTCCAAGCATTTCGGAAGGCCGCAGAAGAGGTGGAGGCATGCTGAATGTGTGTGAGCATGACACCAATGTCTTGCAGTCCCCTGGAGTAGGCGTACTCGGGGCAGGGGTCTGAGGGCCCCCTGAGTGAATGGAATTCATGGTGGCTGCAGTTTCTTCAGGGGTGATGATGGGCCATGTGGTTAGAATTGACACTTTGGATAAGATTCTGTTGGTGCTGGCCTTGATGTAGTGCACAGAGCAGTGAGTTTGGTGGTCCGAATCATTTGCTGCTTGCATCTCAGGGTGGATATGAATATGCTCCTGTCTGTATTCACCTGGCTCATTTTGTTTGCTCTCAAGTTGTTTTCACTGGCATGTCATCAGTCACAGTTCCTCATGTACCAACTGGCATGAGGTCTAGATCTTGTTGCGTTGCGATGTTTGAAAGGGGCCAGGGAGTCAGCACAGTAGGTGTTACAGCGATTCAAATTCTTGATGGCTTTGGTGAGGCTGTTGCCATTTAGTTCAGTGGGTGTTGAAAGCAATGTAACAGTCCTTGCCAATAATGCTGTTCCAGTTTCTGCAGGGTAATGTGGCCTTGGCGCATGTGCTTTGGACCTGGACAGGGATGCTGAACTTGATGTGGTCTGTCGAGGAAACTGGTGTGGGCTCCTCAACTCTGATTTTGTTGAAGGTGTTGAAAATAGTTTTAGGAGGTGGATGGCTATGTGGCTCCCTCTACTCATTGGGTGAGGACCAGACTTCCAAGGTCTTCGATGAGTGTTTTTGAGTTGGGGTCAGGATGGTCTTCCAGATGGAAGTTCAGGTCTCCGAGTAGGATGTAATTGCTATTGTTGAGGGGGAATGGTCATGATGAAGGGTGAGAGCCAAGCTTCCTGGTTCTTGGTGCAATCCAGGCACAGATGAGCACAAACTGACTATCTTTTGGTGCATTTCTGGTGCACCTGCAGCACACTCACTGCACGTGTCTGCTTCACTCTCCTGTCGGACCACCCTTAAGCAGGTCCTGATAGGGGCAGGAGTGATGTCACTTCCTGTGAAGATGGATGATGAGAAATCCAGTGAAGTCACATCCTGTCTTGATGGATAATGGAATTGAGCCCACTTGCTTGGCTTCTTCTTTTAAAGACTGTATCGGCAGAAACCACTGATGTCACTTCCGATAAAGATGGATGATGGGAAATCCAGTGATATCACTTCCTGTGCAGATGGATGATGGAAAATCTAGTGATATCATTTCCTGTGTAAATGGATGATGGAAATGGGTCCTCTTTCTTGGCTTCTTCTTTATCATAGGGACATCTCCACCCTGGTGCTGGAGAACTCTGCCTACATGCCAAAAGTTAATAGAAATATCTTTACACAAAGTAATTAGAAGTAAATTAACAGTTTATTTTGAATAAACTTGAATATTAAGTAAATTAAAATGATTCTTTAAATATTTATTTGATGAACTCACCTAATGTGAATTCTTATATTTATAAAAAAATGTTATTTATATAATACATTTAAATTAATGCTTTATTTTTTCTAAAAAATAAAGTTGCATTTGTATGTCAATCAAAAAAAGTCACAAAAATATTTCAGTATAAAATAATATTTATTTATTTGTATGTATTTTTTTTTAATAGTGAATTAAATAAATTGCTATCTATTTTTAAAAAGTCAAAATAAATGTATTTATTTTAACAATACTCTCTATGGGGATCTGTTTTATGTCCCTACCTCCATCAATCAAAAAAAGTCACAAAAATATTTCAGTATAAAATAATATTTATTTATATGTATGTATTTATTTTTATTAGTAAATTAAATAAATTGATATCTATTTTTCAAACGTCAAAATAAATGTATTTATTTTAACAATACTCTCTATGGGGATCTGTTTTATGTCCTTACCTCCATTATTTTCTATGGAAGGGTGAAGCAGTACGAATGAATGGCCATGCGGGTGTTGGCAGTATTCCATGGACCTTTTTGTATGTAGTAACTTTACATCTGTAAATTTGCTAGACCCTGCTTCAGGGGATAGAGATATGTAAGTCTACAATGTGTAGTAAACTTCCACTCAGAAAAGGTGAATAAGCAAAATTAGTAAACCTTCTACAAAGTGTAAGAGTACATTTATAAATGTATGATTACCAATGTAAATTAACATTTTTTAATAGTTGTCTTTGTGAAATAAACAGTGTTGTCTCTTGATGGTATATATGGAAAGTCTAGTAGTGCACCCCTCATCATTGATAAGACAATGTCCAACCACTTAAATGCAGCAACCTTAGCACCTAAAGAGAAATACTATTAGGCTAGTCAATCCCACACCTAAATACCATGATTCCTGCTCTGTACCTGTTAGATCTGGGGGTCTCTAGTTGGCAGAGGTAGGTACCAATGTCCAAATAGGGACCCTTGCTTCTAGTCAGGGTAAGGGGGATACACTCTCTCGATAACCCCTGCTCACCCCATTGGTAGCTTGGCACGAGCAGACAGGCTTATCAAAGGCAATGTGTAAAGTATTTGTACCAACACTCACAGTAACACAGTGAAAACACCACAAACGGATTCCACACCAGTTTAGAAAAATAAAGTAGCTTTATCTAAACTACACAAGACCAAAATGACAAAAATCCAACATACACAGTTCAAGAATATGATTTTAAAAGATTTCTAGGGTTTGCGTGAAAATAATCCACAGTTGTGTCACGTTTAGCCCAAAGTACCTGTAGATGCGACAAAAGTTCAAAAGGGAAGCAGCAGCGTTGAAAAACAAGCAATGCATCACTCCGGAGACCCTGGGGAGGCGATGCGACAGCACCACTGCACGCAGCGGACGTGTAGCGATGAATCCGGTCTGTATGGTGAGGGATGCAATACCTTGTATGGATTCTGGTGCGCAGGTTTGGTAGGAAGCGTCTCGCACAGGCACGATGCGACTATCTTTGGGACGGCGACGATCTCAGGTGCGGTTGCGATGCGCAGTGCAGCGTTGATCTTCTACTCTTGCAGCCCCTCGATGCGATGGCTCTGCGACGAAGTTCGCAGCAACGTGATGCAGTCCGCAAGCATGCAGTGTGGCGATCTCACCCATCTACGACAGGCTCTGCAAATATACTCGCAGGTACAGAAAACTTCCCGCACTGGGGCGATGCGTTCTGCAAGTGAATGGTGCGTTGGTTCTTGCAGCAGCAACAGGCTCTGCAATGATCTCGATCTTCGCGGCGGCAGGAATTTCCTCACACTGTCAGGGATGCGTTCCGCAAGCGAGCGATGCGTGAACATTGCAGATTGCAGATTGTCTTTGTTTCTCCTTGTCCAGCCCCCCCAAACAGCAGCACAACTTAAAGAGGCCCCACAATTGGATCAAGCACTCTAGGTATGGCAGAACTCTCTCAGCAGATTTAAGGGGGAAGCTGGGAGTGAAATCCTTTTGTTCCTGGGATTTCTTAACAGGAGGACAGCTCTCCTCAGGCCCTTGGAGATCTCTTCAAGCAAGGAGACACAGCACACAGCAAAGTCCTTCCCCTCTCCTTGGCAGCAAAGCAACTGCAGGTCAGTCCACAAGCACACAGCAAGACAGTCCTTCCTCTTCAGTCTTCCAGCTTTCTCCTTGGCAGAGGTTCCTTCTTGATTCCAGGATGATCTAAAGTTCAGTGGTCTGGGGTCCTGTACTTATACCCCAAAAAGTCTTTGTTCCTTTTGTGCAGGAGGGCTCTGAGTCCGGTCCAAAACAGTTCAGGAGCACTCTGTTCGCATGACTCCTTCTTTCCTTTCACGTGCAGAGCAGAAAGATCAGACACCCCACAGGAGGTGGATCCAGCATTGTGGAAGGAAAGCACAGCCCTGGGGCACTTTGTTGACATGATTCCTTCTCTCCTTTTACTGTGCAGGGCAGAGACATCAGACGCACCACAGGGGGTGGAGCCAGCACTGTGGGGGGCAGGTACTGTCCTATTCAGGTCCCAGATGCAACTCCTCCCTCCCATCTAGATGCAGATCTCTGTATTTACCACTGGAAGGTCTCATTATGTCTCCTGGAATCCCCCAGTCCTGTCACTCACAAACCAGACAGTCAATTCACAAACAGCCAAAGGCACACAGAAAGGTCAGACAAGAGAGCAGCCACTTTCTAAAAGTGCCGCTTTCTAAGCATGAGCGTGAAATCCGTTACGCTCGCGGATTTTGCGGATTTTCGGGAAATCCGCAATCCGCGAATTTTTCGGATTTCCCGCAAAATCCGCAAAAAAAAATCCGCGAACGTAATGGGTTCGAAAGTTGAACCCACACTCATTTAACTATTTTACAATGACGCCAGCAAGCTGCCAGCACTGTTGTAAAATAGTTACAAAGTTATCTTGCACAGGAACCACTAGATAAAACGAAGCAGGTGCTTCCTGTGCAAGCTAACTTTGTAAATATTTTACAACGGCGCTGGCAGCTTGCTGGCGCCATTGTAAAATAGTTACAGGGCAGCACAGCCTTACAGGTCACTCAAGGGACCCCTGCGCCCTTCAGGGCGATTGCATAGTAACACACACATGGTCGCTCGAACTAGTTAATGCTCAAATTCAGTGACTCATTCATTAGCCCAAAAACAATCATGTGCCTCTTCCCAAATGTACCGCGGAAAATCAGCTGTGATGCTGGATAGAGGCCTTTGCATCCTTGACTTTCACGAGCGCAATACCCGTGCTGTTCCTGTGACCAGGAGCTTCTTTTTCTTCATCTGCTGAACCGATCTTTCTCTGACCTTTTATACATACAAGAGGCATGTGAACTCGCATGGAAGCACCCCCCCCACCACAAAATCCGCGAATCATGGTCGCTCGAACTAGTTAATGCTCAAATTCAGTGACTCATTCATTAGCCCAAAAACAATCATGAGCGTCTTCGAGGCTGGACAGGTGTGCCTCTTCCCAAATCTACCGTGGAAAATCAGCTGTGATGCTGGGTAGGGGCCTTTGCATCCTTGACTTTCATGAGCGCAATCCCCCGTGCTGTTCCTGTGACCAGGAGCTTCTTTCTCTTCGTGTTCGCACGGGTTGCTGCAAGTTCGCACGCGTTTTGTACAATTTCGCAATTTGCGAAATTGTACAAAACCCTCGCGAACTTGCAGAAACCCGTGCGAACATAAAAAAAAAAATCCGCAAATTCGCGAGAATTCGCGGATTTTGCGGATTGCGAGTTCGCAAATCCGCAAAATCCGCGAACGCGAGATCCGCAAAATTCGCCCATGCTTACTGCTTTCAAACACAGGATTTAAAAACCATCCGTCCTAAAAGATGTGTTATGAAATTCTGAGTTCAGGGATACCAGACTTCATTTTTAGGTCTCGTGGCGTAACAGCGCGTAAGCGCTGTGTCCGCCAGAGATCTTTTGTTGCTGGGTCTGCTTCCCAGGAGACAGGACCTGGCCGCGCATGGCGATTGGAGCGGGCCACGCGCTCGCGAACGCGCTCGCTGTGGCCGTCTCCTGTCTCCTGGGAAGCTCCAACACACACGCATGCGCACACACAGAAACACACACACGAGTGCCCATGCACGCACGCATACATACAGAGACACACCCCCCCACACATACACATGCGCGCGCACACAAACATGCACACACACACACAGACACACGAGCACACACACGCCGCCGCCCCCCGCCCCCGCCAGGCAGACTAGCGCTGGATACTGTAAGACGTCGGGTTCGGACCTGTCACTCAAGGCAACGTGGTAATGACACTAGCAGCCACGGGAAGCCCTCACCTCTAGGTCGGACTTGGTGCCTCGGGGTATTAACGGGATCTGCCTCCTCTCCTCGCGGGTTGGTGGCGGTGCGTGTTTCGATAAAGGTGCGCCTCGGTGTGAGCTCTGGGCGCCACGCCTAACTGTACCAGGGCCTTCCCATCAGAGAGGAGGCCCCGCCTCACTGGGCCGATGCCAACAAGCCAAGGGCCTATTACAGTGGCAGGCCGGGAGTACTCTTCCAAACTGAGCTCCGCCCAAATCCTACTCTCGGGCATAACACCACTCTAGACCTCACAGCTCTCGCGCTCGGGGCGGCCTCCAGATCCGAGCCCCGCCCCCACGCCTCCTCGCAGAGCCCTTACTGGTTAGCAGGTGATATTTCAAGAAACAAAAGCCGTGCATTTTTTTTTTATTTATTAACTTTTCTTTGACAACGAGGGCACCAGCGCTTAGACTTTGAACATGTTAAGCTAAAGCGCAGGTGTCGCAATACCTTTAAAAGTAAACAAATAAAAAAATCGTTACTTTAACAGCAATCGCGACACCCAAACTGGCCTAACCTCAACAAGAATGACAACATTGCACATGTTGGAGCCCGTCTGCCCAGGCCATAGCACATCACAGGAACTTCACATGGTATGATGAGCATGCAGGGAGTACGTTTTATTTTAAAATAGTCAACATGAGTGGGTAGTGAAGTGACTACGGAAGCAGTTGGGCAGAGTCTGACAGCGTTTCAAGCAAGAAGCGAGGTACGGTCAGCTGGCAGCACGGAGCAGAGTGACCTGGCAGCAAGGTGGCTAGGTTTGGGAACCCAGCACAGGTCGGTGGTTTGCTATAATGCTCCCGGGTAGTCCCCCCGCACACCTCGTAGTCGTGCTCGCCGTACTCCCTGCCCTATCGCTGCCTCCAGCCCCGTATCCCCCCCCTCAAGTGTTTGGAGAGGGAGCGGGTGAAAAGCTGCCTCTGCTGCGGGAGTAGTAGAGTCCCGTATGAGCCTTGCAGGATTGCTGGATTGGGGGCCATTTGAGGCTAGTGATAGCGAGAAGGCAGGCATTAGGTTGCGGTCCTCTTGACGGTGGTGAAGAAGTGGCTGGAATCAGCAAGTGCGGTTTGCGCCACATCGAGGGACCAGCGCGGCCATATGCGTGTATTTGGTACTATGCATAGGCTCTCTCACAGTTAACTTCCTGAAAATAAAGGACACCTATAATTTGGAGCCATGTTTAGGTGAGATACAACTGGCCCTAGCCAGGAAACCCTATGTACAGTTTAGGCACGGTTCTCTCCCTCTGCGTGCATTTTTTATTTTTATTTTGTTGCTGTGCATGTTTAGCCGTACTGACATCTTTTTGCCTAACACGGCCTACTTTGCAGGGCTGGCATAACGGTGCAGAGATGCTTATAGCAGCTACAGGCCGCCCGCTTGTCGCACTCTATCCAGTCTCAGCTCTGTCTTTGTGTTTGTACTTGGATTACTTTCCTGTGTCTGTCCGGGTATTTTTCCGTCTTGTTATAGCTCACATGACCTATAGCAAAGCATATCCAGTGCATAGAAGGGTGCATTTTGAATGGATTGTTTGTGGGGTGATTACATGTGGAGGGTGTCGATGGGACCCAGGATCTGCACCGGGCTGTCTACAAGATAAAGGATTCACCCTCCCAGAATAAAAAAGATCTAAAATATACCCTTTCAAACCCCTCAGAACACTTTTTTTGGCCTACAATTTATTGACTTTTGTTGCAATTAGTGTTGCAATATTAAGCAATGCCAAAAGCTCAAACTTAATTACTGCGAGACCTATTGCATTGCAAATGCTTGCTCTATTTTGCTCCTATGGGAAGATATGCAGGTAAACATTACATACAGCATTCTCCATTATAGCCTATGGGCAAGATAGCCTTTCAATAGTGAAAAACGAAAATGGCTGTAATTCACTACCAGAGCATGTCACCAACACTAGTACATGCTCTACCTTTCACATACACTGCACCCGGCCCAGGGGAGTACCTTGGGCCTTCCATAGGGGTGACCAATGTGTATACAAAGGGAAGGGTTAGGCCTGGTCAGTGTGGACACTGGCCAGGTCAGCATGGCAGTTAGCAACTGCACACAGGCCTGGAAGGCCTGAGATACCATTTTAGGGCTACTCATGTGGATGGCACAATCAGTGCTGTAGGTCCACTAGTAGCATTTGAATCACCATCCCTGGCACTCAGTGCACTTTACTAGGGACTTCCTGGTAAAACAAATATGCCAATCATGGATAACCAATCACAATAACAATTTACACAGAGAGCATATGCACTTTAACACTGATGAGCAGTGGTAAAGTGCCCAGAGTCCTATTGCCATCAACCACAGGTCAGGAAAAATAAAGGAGGAAGAAACCAAAAGTTTGGGGATAACCCTGCAAAAAGGGCCATTTCCAACAGTACTCCACCCTGGTTACACAGATGTGGCTGTAGGTCAGGGTGAGGTCTATATGTTAACCTTTTGAGATGGTGATGATGTGCAACCCACAATAGGTTCGAACAATTTTGTACAAAAGATCTGGAGAGTACACAGGCATCCTCTTGTATGATCACAACATCTTAATCATGATTAAAGAATCCCAAAAATGTGTTCAATGATGGGTTGTCAACATGTGTGTACCCAATACTGTTGAGGTAGTATTATTGGACAGCTTCATATTGTGAGAAGATAGGGAGAGAAAGCATAGCTCAACTTCACCTGCAAGGAGACTTGATTTTTATAAAGTATTGTTATGGGCTAGATGCAATGCATCATGATGTACCTATAAGTAGTGACAGAATAAGTCATGTTCATCTTTTAGGTTTGTAGTGATTAAAGTGTGAGCACGTTTTAGATGTCAACTTTATTCATGCAGCCTCATAGTGAGATGTTCTTACTTACCAATGAGCCACATTTTACCAAAACCCTCAGCAACCAACTGACATCCAAGAAATGCATAGCGGAGATGTAACTGTCATGTTTGCTTCCAGGAAAGGCAGCATACACTTTAGTGAAGCAGCAACTGGCCCGCAGACAGCTTGTAAGGTGATGACGTGCCAATAGTGTCTATTGTGGAAAAGGTGTGCTTTATGGTCAAATGAGGGAAGTAGTACCATGTGGGTAGAGTCAATGCCACTTACCTCACAAGGGAAATGGATAAAGAAATAATAAATAAGATGTCACTCTTTGCCTTTCCTCCAGTGATGGTGGCATGGGTATAAACGGATACACTCTTCTGTTGATGCACATCAGTACCTGAGTGCAACTAGTATTTTTACATAGATACGGATAGCCTGAGACCTGGCAGTAAGTGTATCATGCTCACCTACTGCTCATGCTACTGCTTCTAATCCACAACCATGTCAAAGATCATGTCAGGTGAGAAGTGGTATCTGGCATTGACTACTTCCCTGGCCATGCCAGATGTTGAACTGTTACCTGTAAACCCTCTACTCCTCCTCAAATGATTTTTCCTCACAAATGAGGGGCAATGTGTCATATGCAATCAACAACATACTAAAGGCAGAAAACTGTGGTGGGGGTGTGAGTTTTTATTTTGCCAGCCTGGAAGTTATTGGTGTTTTCATGTGTTTTAGCTGAAGATTGGTGGTAGAGTTTAGCACCATCATTGTCATGTGTGATCCAAGTGTTCCATACCTCGGTTAAAAATTATTAAAACAAAACAAAAAATATCAATCAAAACTTTGGAAAAATACCAAAATTGCAAAATATTTTTTTTCCCAGTAAATTCTATTTCTTTACCTATTGTTTTTTGTTTACTCTTTCTTGTTTATAGAGATATGTTGTGATACCAGTGGTTGGCAGTGTGTGGTGCTCGACTAGTGTTTAGGGACCTTTCAGAAGTTTTAGAAGTGTGGTTTCCGAGTAGCAATGTGCATTCTTTTTGTGGGTGGGTGTTTTGTCTCTGTAAACCCTCCTTACGCCTTTCTGAAACCTTCCTTAAACTTCCCTCTACCCTACCCATGTAGGAGTCAATGTCGGCCATTTTCCAGCCACTCGCCCTCTTTTCTCCTACATTTACTTCTAAAGGTAGAGTGAGGATAGGTCTGCACACATGGCAGAGACACCATATGATCTTCGCGGTCAGGACAGAGATCTCCACACAGAAAAGATAAGAGAGTTGGAGGTGGAGAGGGCCACACATAGGTTTGTAAATAGCTTTTTGTACTATGTAAATAGTTCTCCTGCAGCCCTTCTAAATGTACTACAAGTATAGTTTGAGACT
Organism: Lissotriton vulgaris; assembly: GCF_964263255.1. NCBI lineage: Eukaryota > Metazoa > Chordata > Amphibia > Caudata > Salamandridae > Lissotriton > Lissotriton vulgaris. Next base: position 184,168,732 of record NC_141696.1, on the reverse strand, counting down.
ACGCCCCACAGGTGAGCAAATCTACATGTTTACATTCACCATCATAAACCAGGCCCCTTGAATGTTACTGAAAAGCGAACATGGTGTTGGGAGCTAATTCATTATATTATAATTCTTCCTTCACACCAACAAAATTCAGGTCTATTGAGCAGCATTTAGAATGAGAAATGAATTATTGGACTATATGCACATTGTAACATTTCAAGCAGGCAAATGTTGAATTATTTTTTTGAATAACATTCTCAGCCTTGAGCAAGCATGCGAAGTACCAACCTTATTATTGACTGAATGAATGCAATAAATGAGATTAAAATATCCTAGAAGCCCTATTCTGTTTGTAAAATAATAATAATATATCAGACTGGTACACTGGCAAACCTACTGTGTCCCGGTATCAGTGCTTTTATTATGCCAAACTCAAGTGTTACCTGTTAAGGGAATACAACATCAAAAGATGCGGGACCTGATGTACTAATAAGCATTTTACGGTCGCAAACCCTGTGGTTTCCAAATGAAATTTGAATGTTTACTAATCCCCTTTTGCCCTCTGGAATATCAAAGCTTTCCAGATGGCAAAAGGGGTTTTGTGACTCATTTGGAATGAAAGGGACATCTCACCACAACTGCGAATCGCAATGAGATCTATCAACCGGTTGCGTCCGCAATTGTAGCTGTAAACTTTAAAATGTTACCGAATCTTCAAATGAGGTGATAACAGATTCACTAAGAGAAAGCTGTCCCAGACGCAAAGCTTCCCATTTGAGAATCATGTTGAAAGGCCAGGGGCGTGTAGAGGTAGGCAATAGGAGCAGGTAGTGGTCAGAAATGGGAGGCTTTTGGGGCCATATGTATCAAGCGAATTAGCATTCGCAAAGGCCGAAATTCTGCGAATTTCGGCATTTGCGAATGCTAATTTGACAAATGGTATGTATCAAACATGTTTGATGCAAAATAAGGAATAGCAAAATTTGCAATTCCTTATTTTGCGATTGCACTTAAGGAATCACAAATTTAGCGATTCCTTAAATGCAATGTATCAAACAAAAAATATTCAAAAAATGCCATTAAGGATTCGCAAATTACCACCAACTTCTAGTTGGTGGTAATTTGCGAATTCTTTTCAAAAAGCTCTTTTCCAAAAAACAAAAGGTGCCATATGACGCCCATACATGCCCTTAGGGCATGTATGTGCGCCATATGCCCCCAAATGTCTTTTTCAGGGGTGCAGCAGGGTGTTCTTGAGACACCCCTGCACCCTTGTAGAAATTCCTAATTTGCGATTAGCTAATTGCTAATCGCAAATTGCACCTTCATTCCTATGGGCCTCCTGGCCCATGGAAATGAATGGGTAATTTGCGATTAGCAATTTGCTAATCGCAAATTAGGAATGGTAAAGAATCGCTATTTAATAGCGATTTTGTACATACATACCGTTTTGCGAATTCCAAATAGCGATTCCTTAAAATTCGCTATTTGGAATTCGCTAAACGGTAGTATGATACATACAGCCCTTGGTTTTTTATAGTAGCACCAGTATAGTTAAGAAATATGGGCTGCTTCGAAAAAAATAAACCCTGATTTGTAACGAAAACGCTCAGATGCTCCGGCAGGAGGGGCAAGGACCCTAGGGCTGGCAGGAGGGCCGAGGACCCCATTGTAATGTAATGTAATGTAATGTAATGTAATGATGTCTTGTAAAGCGCATGAATCACCCCACATGGGGTATCTCCACGCTGTAGACCGCTGGGGAACCCGTCCTGGCTTTCCCTGTGAGATGGTCCCTACTGGGTATCTCCAAGGTGAAACCAGGCATCCCCGGCGTATGCGGGGGCCGTTGTGGAGATGAGGCAAGCTAATGCCCAGAGTTGCCGAGTGTGATTCCTGGTTAGAGTAGGCACCGAGGCGAGAATTATCGAGTCCGCTGATGCTGGTCCACGACCCTGCCGCGTTGGTAATTGAACCCTGGTCCCGGGCCGTCCTCTGCTTCCGGGTCTCCCACCTAACCAGTGAGCCACACCACTCCGAGTGGGAGGGACAAATATGTTACCTGTCCAGCCCCAGCCATAGTAGTGACGGTCTGGCAGAGAGCAAGGATAGCAGGAAAGGGAAACTGACACTCAAGACGCCACTCTGGGATGCTGAAAGGACTGCAATCAATCGAAGTGCAAAAGCAATGGGACTTGCTGGGTATCTCGAAACTCAGGGATATATGGTGGGATGGCGAATTGATGCCCTTCCTAGATCTGCAGGGGCAAAATGAGCTCACAGCGGATCGGCTCCTTAGGTATATGCAGCTGGCACGCATAATAAGAAACCACGGAGAAACATTAAGAGGAGAGAGGTCTGGGGGCCCCTGAACAGGCATGCCATGTCTCTAATTTACGCTACACTGCTAAACAGCAGCCTAGCACCCTCACAGCATTAGGGGATAGATGGGAACAGAACCTGGGCAGGCTAGAAGATGATGCATGGGGGAAGACATTAGGGGCCAGATGTAGGTTGGTCGGTAACGGCCGAAATTCGGTATTTTCGGCCGTTACCGATCGGTAAATAGGTGATAGGTATGTAGGGGGCATTATTTTACCGAATCGGTAAAATTACCGATTCGGTAATTTTACCGATTCGGTCAAATAAAAAAATCGGTAAATTTACCGAATCTGAGCCACCCAGATGTAGGTGGGACTCTTCAGAGTCCCAGAGGCCTTACCGAATCGGTATTTTACCATCAAATCCAATTTGATGGTAAAATACCGATTCCGGTGTGCATGCACATGTGTGCATGCACACCTATGCAATGTGACAGGCAGACCTGCCCTTAGGGCATGTATGCCTGCCACATGGCACCCGAGCCTGTTTTGGGGGTGCCAGAGGGTGTCAAAGTGACACCCCCTGCACCCTTGTGAAAATCGGTATTTACCGATTCGGTAAATACCGAATCGGTAATGCCCATTCATTCCTATGGGCTTCTAAGCCCATAGCAATGAATGGGCATTACCGATTCGGTATTTACCGAATCGGTAAATACCGAAATCATCCGAATCGGTATTCCAGCACATCTGGAATACCTACATGTCCACCCCATAGATTTACCGATTTTTAATTACCAAATCGGTAAAATTCGGTAATTAAAAATCGGTAAATCTATTTCACCTACATCTGGCCCTTAGTTACCCTCAGGAGGTGGCTATTCAGACAGGGTTTCAACTGGTACAGCTGAAAATACTGCACAGGGCATCAGGGCAGCTACTCTGTAATGACGTAGGAGCGTCACGCCACTGGTTAGTTAGTCACAGAAAAATAAAATTATAATAAAAGCATAATATATATTTTTTTTTCTGTGATTGGCTCTGGCTGGCATGCCCGTGTAGGGCAGGACGGGGCCATGAAAGGGAGGATAGGTGGGCACTTAGAAGTGACCATGTAAGTTTGGCTAGCCTTCTTAGGCTGGCCAACAGACATGTGCATTTCTATTTCTCTAACCCAGATGTGTTCACAGCTGGGTTGGAGAAAACCCGCAGGCTCTCAAGCACTGTTTGAGCGGCAGACCAGGCCACTCACACCAATCCTGGCACTGCTCTCATGCTGGGTATAGCATGAGAGCCTCATCTGGATTGGATGGGGAGCCACTGCTTTCCAGTAACTGCAGGAGAGAAGCACTGAGGTGTGCATCAGATTTAGCGGCAGGAACAGGTACTTTTTTAAAATTATTATTTTGTCTCCTCGTTCCCCCTCCCTTGCATTTTGCAGAGGCCGCCACTGCAGGGCATGGTGCACCAGAACACAGGAAACGGAAGATGACTGATGTCTCCAGTAATGCAAAGAAGGTACACTTTTACACACCACATGGGGTTGTCCATACATATGAGAATGCTGGGAAAAAATCTGTAGGAAGCTTGTACCAGTAGATGAGCTCAAACTGGAACTCATCCCACAGCTGATGACCTTAGGTGTATGGGGCGCACAAACCCCAGACAAAAACATGTGCGTTGTATGCAACGTCGACCTGATGGTGGTGGAGTGGGAATCAAATCTCAACTGGTGTATGCAGTTTGAAGAACTGGTGTTCAAAGCCTGGGGCTGCCCCTGTAAATTTGACATGGTGTGGGGTCCATGGCGAAATGCAGAGAAAGAAATGGATTAGGACAAGAGGGACTAAGAAGACAACTGTTGATACATTGGGTTGACATTGGAGAACATCGGAAGGAGTATATCCAGGGGGCAGGACCGGGGAGGAATAGTCACGTGGGGCTGAGCGATTGTAACATGGTACTAGAACCGGACAATGTACATGGGTGAAAAGTATGTCACAATGTCAGAAATCGAACTACAGTTTAAGTGACCTACCTAGTTAAAATGTAATAGACAGGTGTTTCGGGACGACCTGCTACTGCATCAGCAGCTATATAGGTTGCATAGCAAATTTTCTGAGAGTTAGCAAAGAATACAGAGTGCAGCTTGTGACAACTCTAGGTGACCTTTCTGTTTTCTACGTTATGCCCAATGCCTCCACACATGTCATGCACTTGTGGGAATAATCCATTTTAGTTGTTAGATAGAGTCTTTTGCAGGGAATGTGTCGGAATTCTGTATGCATTTTTCACGCATGCCTTAGGAACTCCGTCATTTGAATAAATATGTCTTTAGCACACATTTGTTCTGCAGGCAAGTCGTTTTAACGACTTGCCTTAGGGGGCTGCTGGATATGGGAGTAGTTTAATTTACTATTACAACTCCAGTCTGTACAACAGTAGGGAAGGTGTTGGACTTTAATTCCAACACCACTCCCCCATTGCCCCCCTCACTAAAGCAAATCGTTGTAACGACTTGCGTGCAGAACGAATGCGTGTCAAAGACACATTTGCTCTGTTGCCGGCACTGTGAAGGCGCAGCATGATTCCTTCTTCCTCCTAAAGGAGTTTCCCTTTGTAGGAGAAACCATCTGCAAATTTAAACTACAAAATCTTCTAGAACCAAACCCACAACCAGTGTATTTTACATCTCACATAAATATTGGCATGTAAAATATATATCTGGTTAATTTTATTTAACAAGACAAGTTCATACTTGAAGACATTTTAAATTTAGCACTAATCTTTCTGCAGGTTTACTGCTTTAATCCACTCTTTCATCTGCACTATCGAAGTTGCAGTTCAAACATCGCATGCATTTTGTGAAGGTGCAATGTCTCTTTGCTCGTTGTCACCATTGTTTGCACTTTGCACTTTCTAAGAAAACAGGAATCTGAACCTGAGAGCACCTGCAATCATCGCCATTCCATCTTTGATATCTTTCCACATTAAATATCTTTTTAATTAGCACCACAACGTCACGCCAATAATAGACTTTCCTTGTGCGCTAGTTCAGTTCTAGTGTTGTCGTTAATTAAGGGAGACAAATTAAAATCCATATAAACATCTGTTTGTTATTCACACTAACGGATTTCCAATTAACATTACAATTACCTGCTGCATCAGCGGCGACTCACAGTCCTTATCTGATAAAACCCTCCCACTGTGGCAATCAGCTTGAAACAAAGTTAGCTGCTCTCTATCTGGCAGACACTTGAGCGAATTGAATGGTGCATTTTATCCACTTACTAAAGTATTAGTTACAGCTAGATATTTATTTATCATGACACAATGTGCAAGTAGCACACAGGAAAATATCCCATATTTCACTACTTCTCCTGGCTGTCAATAAAGGTGGTTGAGAGCAGTTGACACAAAATATTAATATTCTAGATCATACAGCCACATCATCATCCCGGCCTTTTGCAAATTCCAAATTGCGAAAAATAGGGAATCGCAATTTGGAATTCGCAAAATGGGATGCATGTATATTTTCGCAAAATATTTGCGATTCGGTAAAAATCGCAATTATTATGCGAATTCCAAAGTGCGAATTCGCAATTCCCATTGATTCCTATGGGCCAAAAGGCCCATAGGGATCAATGGGAAGGCTTTAACAAATTGTGATTTTCTTTTTGAAAATCGCAATTTGTTAATGCATTCCAAGGGTGCAGAGGGGGGTCCAAAGGACCCCCCCCCTGCACCCCAGAAATGTAAATTGAAGTGCATGTTTCACACACACATGTCCTAAGGACATGTGTGTCTGAAACATGAAAGTTTAAAAAATGCATTTTTGAGCATTTTCAAAACTTTTCGCAAATTACCACGAGGTTCAACCTCGTGGTAATTTGCACCTCCTAATTGCTAATTCGCAATTACAAAAACAATCATGCATTGCTTTTAAGGAATCGTAAATTTGCGATTCCTTAAAAGCAATCGCATTTTTGGAAATCGCTAAAAATAGCGCATTTAAAAAAAATGCATGATATATCCCAAAAACTTATTTAGGAAGTGCAAACGGCCGAATTTACCGATTCGCACCGTTTGCACTTCCTAAATAGGTTGATGCATGTGGGGGTAAGAGTGTACACGTGTGTTAAAAATGATACATTTAGTGTGAACATACGGGCATTTATTTGATAAACTGTATTATTGAGTGGCCACTTTCTTAAAATTGTATTTGTGGTTTTCTATCACACGTATATGACTAAATGGGTGGCAGAGAGCTTACAATACAGCAATATCTTGTTATGCAATGATAAACAATGGGCAATCTTAAAACAAGCGAGTAATTGGGCATGAACAAAGCAAGTACATGCAGTTACTGCTGCCAGCCTCTATATAATACTCAGAAGGAGATTTCGAAGATTTTGCGCCATGTTTTTGTCATAAAAGATGCAAATCGGAGCACTTTTTTTTTTTACGATTTACTTTTCAGCACCAAACTTGTTTAGCGCTAGAAATAACGTGAAAGTAATGCATATCGCCACTTAACGTCAAGGGGGCATACCATGGGTGGAGCAAGGGCGTTCCCATACAACCACCCAAGGTTTCTGACACTAAACTCAATTTACTAAATAAAGTAGACAGAGTTTAGCATCAGAAAACGGTGCCCTTTTGAAGTAGGCGCAAGGAAGGAGAAATGCTTTAATTTCTCCTTCCATTTCCGACTTTTGTTCGTGTGCTGCACCGTACAGCACACCTACAAAGAGGGAAAATGGTTTAAGTCAGTCTATGCTTTGTATTTTGTCCTGGAAGAATACCCTTCAAGTACAAAACCTATGCTACACTCCCAGAGACACCGTTGCACCATGGCACAAAGGTGTCTCCCTCACCGCAGCTGTTTTCAGCACTGGCGCTATGGCAAGGGTAGGAGTGTGCCATTTTTCAGTAAATTTGGTGCTCTGCTCCTCTCTCCTTTTCACGCAGTGCTGTGCAGCATTTGCGGCTGCTGCACTGCACTCTGTGAAAAAGTGGAAAATCCGCCCCTCAGTTTCAACATGTTTGTACAGTTAACAACAGGTATGTCTATGACTTAAAATGACAGAAATTGGTACATGGGTGAGTTTTCGGTACTAAGCTCTGGTAGGCTCTCAAGAAGTTGAGTTCGAATAGGGTGAATCATCAACCTGGTTTGTTGGAACTCAGATGCACTTTGAAAAGATCAGAGTTTGCAACCTGTGAAGGTCAAGGTGAGACTGGCGCTACAACACTACACTAAAGATGTTTTAATTTTCCTTTGACTTGTTCAAGGCAGGGGATAGTCCTGGTCGTAGGAGGAAAGAGTGCCAGCCCAACAGCTGCCTGTTAGATATAAAGAACATTTAACTGATTTACATATGAGATTCTTGTGGGGAAGTGGTATATTCGTTTTAGCATTTGAAATCATAGTGAATATTCATCGCCCCTGAGGAAGTTATGTTATGTTGTGTTATGCTACGTTATAGTGGCTTGTAAAGCGCATGGCTACCTTGTCAGGTAGCCCATCGCTGGCCTCCTCACCTAACGAAATGCTCAATCTGTTACAAGAGATAGATGACTGCTGGAGTTTAGTAAAGACGAACAGCAGGAGTACTTACACCAATCTTTGTCCTCTCTAACTACCTACACGTTTGTATGAGTAAACTTATTGCTGAACTCCTTACAGCACTTTATACAAAGTTTGAAATCTCTAGTGGCTCTAGAGCATATTATTTGCCTCTGCCCTGCATGGTATTTATACAACACCTACTGCAACCCAGGCTTAACAAAGTTGGCTTCATGTGCTGCAGAGATGTCATGATTCTGTGCATATGCAGTGATTATTCTCGAGAAAGTTTTTCACATAGATGGATCGAGTCTTGAGAAGATTACACTTCAGATGAAACTAAGGGGCATATTACCAAGCAATAGCGATAATTATCGCTATTGCTTGGTTAGAGACAAAAATTTACCGCTGAGCTGCAGCGATTTTTACCGCAAATAAACCTTGGTATTACCAAGGTTTATCGCAAATGCGATAAAAATCGCTGCAATGCATGAATATCGCTGAAAAGTCAGCGATATTCATGCATTACCGAGCTAATGCTCTTAGCCATGGTATCCACCTCCCATTGGATAACATGGCTAAGAACTGCTCAGGGCAGGTGTTAGCTTTTGGAGATATTCGCGCTTAGGGCGAATATCTCCAAAAGTTGGTAATAGGAGATAGCGATGTTAGCGACTGTTTTCGGTCGCTAACATCTTGGCACGCCCACTTTGCATGTCATTAGTGATAAATATCACTGACATGCAAAGTGGGGCCCAAGATGGTCGCTATCTCCTAGCTGTCGCTAACTGGTGTTAGCGACAGCTAGGTAATAGGGAGATGATTTTATCTCCGCTTTCTTGGCTTTTAAAGCCAAAAAAGCGGAGATAAACCCCCTTGATAATATGCCCCCAGGTTCAAAGAATTCCTGATCATCGTATATGGTCTTCTACAATTTAGAGCTTCGTTCTCTCTCTCTCTCTCTCTTTGTCATTGTTATAAAGTGCAATTTAAATTGTGTATCATAATGTGTTTTAAGATCTTTTTACAATTCTGTTGCATTTGCTGCTGTGATGGATTATTCAACCGCAAAATATATATTGACGGGACTATCTGATCTTCATCATCATGTTCCAAAAAACAACCAGAGATTCTTTTGGAAAATTAACCTTGGTGAATTCTCTAATTTTCCATGGCTGTGACCCAGAAAACATCTATTTTGGTTCCTGTACACATGTTGTGATTTACTCAGAAGACTACACTTTTTAAATCTTAGTCGAGATCCAGGGGACAAGGAACCGTCCCTGGCTCAAATGTTATTCCAAAGACCTCGGTGCAAGTTCACATTCCGGCCCAGATTTACTATTAACTGATGTAGGAAAGCATCAAAGGGAAAGAGGAAAAATGTGCCGTATCTACTAATATATGGTGCGCTTTTCTCTCCCCCAGGGCTGGTGCACTTCTGGGCCAACATGCACACCTTTGCGCCATAGTGCCAGGGATTGTGCAATCTCTATGCCATATGCTTTCTACTGTAAAAAGGGACATGTCCATTAACAAAAACTATCTTTAATACTTTACAGCACTCAAGCAAAGCTGGAAACATAAGGAGAAAAGAAAACATTTCTCCATGTTACGCCTACCTCAAAGAGGCATTACATTTTGGAGCAAATCCTTGTCCGCAAATGTCAGTTGGTAGACATTTGCATACAACCTCATGCCTTATTGCATGGGAACACACTTGTACCACCTATGGAATTTCCTCTTGAGTCAAAGCAGCGCATAGCACAACTTTGCATTACTTTGAGATACTTTCCAATGCAAATCGTAGTTAGCATTGGATACTAAATCCGATCCCAACACTCTGCATCAGGTTTGTGCCACAAAAGTGATGTAAAGCATTAGTACATCTGGGCCTCAATCTCCCATTTCTGGGCAGTATGCAGAGACATATGTTTTGTCTGCCTTATCTTTGGTCAGTACCATACTGACACAAAACTAGATCAACTACTTAATCCTGATGAGGTTCAAATGCGGGAAAGCTGTTAACTATTTGATGCCCTTTCCTCTAGTGTGCTGTTGTGTACTGTAAGAAACCCCTTCTAGATTTTCTAACTCTGCATTGTTCTGGGGATAGCTGAGGAAGCCTTTTAAAAGGCATTAATATGGCACTGAGCAATTTCAAATATTAATAATCAGTACACATTAAATTGACTTCCAGACACAAGTCACTGAAGACTCAGGGCTTGAGTTATGAAGCTACAGAGTGTGCAACAAATGCTTCCCATGGTCAGAAGTGCCTCATATGACTACACAGGAGGCTCAGACGCCTGATATCTGCAGATCTCACTGTAAGACTTTTTTTTTTTTACAAAATTACAAAATCAGCTCTCAATTTTGACTCTGTGTTTAGCAGGTTTATCGATTCACTCCTGTGTATTTGATATCGGAAGACAACATCATCGTACTTCATAAGAATACCTGGGTTAAAGATGGCACTGAATACCATTCTGTTTAGTAAAGCGGCTGTTGTGAAATACAGAATTTCCTAGAGGAGGATAGAGAGACAAAAGTGTGCCTCTGATACTGTTTCCAGCTAGAGGGTGCCATTTCTAGGAATCCTAAACTGTATGTAATTTCAAGGGATCTCGTATAGCCACTTTTGTGGATAGAACAGGATGCACAGAGGTATGTGTTGAAGGCAGTGCCCAAGCATTTATTAGAAGCAAACCAGTTGTCTAGGTCTACAAGGAGAACCTCCTTTCTAGATTTTTTTTTTCTGTCACCAGTCATACGGTGCACAGACATAATATCGACTCCAAAATATCGACTGGACACAATATCGAGTTCTAAATATAGACCGGACAAAATATCGACAGGACAGAATATAGATAACCAAAATATCGTTTTTAAGGTAAGTGATGTAATATCGACTGTTAAAAATATAGAAAGTAAAAAAATCGAAGTATATATTATAGATAGTTAAAAATATCGATTTTTTTAATAATATCTAATTTTTTATAGTGTATTTTTATGTTATAATATGTGTGAAAAGTGTGTATTTATGTTATAATTAATTTTTATTAATGATTTTTTTTTTATAATTATTGCGTAATTTAATTCTGTAGCGGGTTGTTGGTTTATCGGGGAATAGGGTGGGAAGTAATTTAATTATAATTAATAAAATATGTAAATTTATTTATTGATTGTAAATTTTAATTAATTGTTAATTAATATTTGTTAATTATTTACATTTTAATTGGTAATCAATTTTAATTAATTGATAAATTGGTATTTATGTACATTTTACTAATTTATTTCCTGTAGCGGGTTGTGAGTTTATAGGGGAATGGGTGGGAAGTAATTAAATTATAATTAATTAAATATGTAAAATTATGAATTGGTATTTATTTACTTTATTTAATTAATTATTAATTAAGTATTTATGGGTAATTATAACATTTTTATTTGCCAATTAATTAAATGTAATTGATTAATTGTTAATTATGTTAATGTTAATAATTTATTTTCTGTAGCGGGTTGTGGGTTTATAGAGGAATAGGGTGGGAAGTAATTTATTAATAATTAATTTAATTAATAAATGTATTTAAATTAATTTAATTTGAAATAATTGTTAAATAATTTTTAATTATTAAATAATTAATAGGTATTTTTTAATTCATTAGTATTAATAGGTGATCAATTGAAATAATTATTGTTAATTAGTAATTTTAATATATTAAATATTATATTATATAATTTTTTTTATTATTTTTCATTAATTATTAATAGATATTAATTTATAAAATTTTAAATAATATATGAAGTAATTATTTTCCCTAATGTATTGTCTGGAGTGGGAATAGTAATTTTAACCCTTATGCTATCCAAAGCTTTCCCTACTGTTGCACCCACTGGAGTGGGAATAGTAATTTTAACCCCTACGCTATCCAACGCTTTCCCTACTGTTGCACCCACCGGAGTGGGAATAGTAATTTTTACCCCTACGTTATCCAACGCTTTCCCTACTGTTGCACTTTTTGGAGTGGGAATAGTAATTTTTACCCTTACGCTATCCAACGCTTTCCCTACTGTTGCACCCACTGGAGTGGGAATAGTAATTTTTACCCCTACGCTATCCAACGCTTTCCCTACTGTTGCACCCACTGGAGTGGGAATAGTAAATTGTACCTCTACGCTATCCAACGTTTTCCCTACTGTTGCACCCACTGTAGTGGGAATAGTAATTTTAACCCCTACGCTATCCAACGCTTTCCCTACTGTTGCACTCACTGGAGTGGGAATAGTATTTTTAACCCCTACGCTATCCAACGCTTTCCCTACTGTTGCACCCACGGGAGTGGGAATAGCAAATTTAACATCTACGCTATCCAATGTTTTCCCTATTGTTGCACCCACTGGAGTGGGAATAGTAATTTAAACCCCTACGTTATCCAACCCTTTCCCTACTGTTGCACTCACTGGAGTGGGAATAGTAATTTTAACACCTACGCTATCCAACGCTTTCCCTACTGTTGCACTCTTTGGAGTGGGAATAGTAATTATTACCCTTACGCTATCCAACGCTTTCCCTACTGTTGCACTCTTTGGAGTGGGAATAGTAATTTTTACCCTTACGCTATCCAACGCTTTCCCTACTGTTGCACTCACTGGAGTGGGAATAGTGATTTTTACCCTTACGCTATCCAACGCTATCCCTACTGTTGCACTCACTGGAGTGGGAATTTTGATTTTTACCCTTACGCTATCCAACGCTTTCCCTACTGTTGCACTCTTTGGAGTGGGAATAGTAATTTTTACCCTTACGCTATCCAACGCTTTCCCTACTGTTGCACCCACTGGAGTGGGAATATTAATTTTTACCCCTACACTATCCAACGCTTTCCCTACTGTTGCACCCACTGGAGTGGGAATAGTAATTTTAACCCATACACTATCCAACGCTTTCCCTACGCTTGCACTCTTTGGAGTGGGAATAGTATTTTTTACACTTCTGCTATCGTACGGTAATAATATTGGATATTATTTAATTATATTATGTTACTATATATATATGTTTTAAAAAATATGATTGTAATTTTTTTTAAATAATTTCATTAAATATTTAATTATTATAAGTTAATTTAAGTATTTTTAAGTATATTTTAGTAATTACATTTTAATAATAATTTAATTTAACACTGTTTTTAATTAAGTCGATATTTTTATGAACTATATGTTTGTAAACGATATTTTGTACTCGATATTTTTGTACTTACCTGTTTGTAGATACAAACTCGATATTCTGTCTGTCAATATTTTGTCAACGTTATTTTTGCAAGTCGATATTCTGTCCCTCGATATTATTTCAGTGATCCAGTGCATACACCTAGTCTGCAAGCATATACACAGGAGAAAGTTAATTGTTTGTTGTAATTCACACACAGGTAGCATGGATGAACACTGCAGGAAATCAGAGCCATGTACCCTCTTATAATACTGCCCCAAAGATTAAAAAAATATCAGCCTTGTTAGATTAGTGGGTGCTCTTTTCTTTCTGAATTTTGATACATTTATGTTAGTTTTTATGCATAATCACTGATATGTTGCTACAGAAAGTAAAACATGTAAGATACATGTGCAATCTCCCTTGCAATATATATTTACCTAATCTGTTAAAATAACATTTTTACCTGTTTTTTGCTTTTTTTCAAGTAATAGAAATGGCCTAGATTTGCCGGGGACTTGTCCGAAGCAAGACAATGTAAGTCCTTACCTGTAATTTACTAAGACAGTCAAAGCCAATCTGCAAGGCTTTTGCGTGGTTTAGTAAATACAAAGTAATGCAAAACAGAGCATAATTCTACCTGCGTTACTATTTTGCATCAGGGAGACGTTCCATGAGTGGAGCATGGCGTTCCCATGCCTCAACCCATGGATGTTGATGCAATCTCAGATTTACTAAGATCAATAAACTTGGGATTTTTCATTTGCAAAATGGTGAGCCTGTCAGAGCCAGGCATAACAAGGAGAAATATATTTATTTCTTATTGTTGCTTCCTTTTTCTGTGTGTGATGCATTCTGCATCACACATGGACAAAGGAAAATGCCTTTAAGTATTTCTGCATAAAAACAATTCTGCTTGTAATGCAAGTAGCCTTGCAGCATGGCACTAACGTTCCAGCGTTGGCCCTAGGCAGCCTCAAGTAAATATGGTTTATTTCTGCTCTCCCACCTGGGTCAAGCAATGCAGCAACTTTGCTTGCTACCCTGAGTTGAATGAAATATTAGGAATTATGCTCCAAAGGCATTGGTGTTGCAAGAAGGAGGGTGGGGGGGGTTGGTCCACCTCAGTCGTCACAAGTTGTGGGGGCAGCGGCCTTCCCTGCTTTTATCAGTGGCCGGCCGTGTTGGGAATTACCAGCATCCCAGCCCTCCTGTTCTTACATGCCGCAGGTAGCATATGCAGGGGGCACATGGTCTAGCTACGCCTCTGTCCAATAGGTACATTTGAATAAGTCTTGAACTCACATCAGCCAAAAGCATGAATAGCAAAATAATCTTAAAAACTAGAAATCACAGGCCATAAATGTAATCCAATTAATCAGATGACATAATGCAAGAAAAAACAGCACTAATACAACAACGTGCTAATAAGGATAAACCGGGGGAGAGCCATCATTTTGTATAGCGCGGCTTTGCCAAGCAATGTGAGGGCCAGGATCTTCCAATGTTGCACATCTTCTTGTAGCCTGCGCAGTGGGGGAACCAGATTTCTATCTTGGAAAACTGATGGGTTAGTCGTCATGTAAATCCCAAGATATTTGACCCCTTCTTTGACTATTTTTGCAGTGCAGACCCTATATCTGACTCACTTGACCCAGCACTACCATTTGCAGTATCGTTGGTGTATATCCAGCCTAAACTTTCTCCTCCTAATGTGCCTGCTGACAACCAGTGGGTTGGGATTCTTTTAGAGGAGATCAGGAAGATAAGAAAGCCGCAGTCATAGGCTGTTTCATCTCTGCATGATCACCTAATAAGGAGTGATGAGATGCTCTCACTTTTTCTGAACAAGCGAATCAGCTCAAGCAGCGGGTCTCGTACTTGGAAGACAATGTGGATAGACATCAAAGGTCTGTAGAAGAAGCTGGTAAAGAAATGTCAATGCTGAAATCAAAGTGGAATGAATTGGAAAATCACTTGACAGGTTCAAATTTAAGATTTGTTGCTATGCCCGAGGGCAAGGAAGCTCAGAAAGTGGAGTGCAGCGCTGTGATTAAGACTATGATTGAAAAGATAATGCTTAATAACTCTCTAGTGGATTTATTAATAATGTGGGCCCATTGGGACCCTTTCCATCCAACCCAGAGTGTAAATCAGCAACACACAAACTTGGAAAACCTTTCTAATTTCAGGGTCAAAGAACAGATCCTTTCCAAAGCCATCCAGCAAACAGTGCTTGTATTGAAGAAGGGTTCAACATTTCAGATGTATTCTGATGAGTTTAGCATGGCAGCTTGTCGTAGGAGACAATGCAAGGACATACTTGGTGAGTTTAATGCAGATGGCTCTCAAGCAGCTATCCACCAACAATCCAAATGGAAAGTGCTTTGTAAGAGTTCCTTCTGGTCCTTTACCTCCGTTGCAGAAGTGCACAACTTGCTCAATCAAGACCACATCAACACAGTTTAATTATGTAACTAGTTTCATGATTAAGATGCTATTTGTTCCAGGCGTTCAGTTATATATGAGGCATTTTGGGGAGCGACAGTGAGCTGGAGGGTTCTTCCCCACTGGAGTCCAAGATGACATTCCAGAGCACCTACCCAGTTGGTGAGGTGGGAAGACGGATTCGATATAAAATTTTCTTCCAGGGGTTTAGAAGCTAGAGGTCGCGGTCAAGGAGAATGGGAGTGTCAGGGGGAGAGTGATGGTGACGGTCTGCAATTATGCAGTGAGTCTGCAAAACAAGAGCAAATGGACATGGATATTGGAGATCAAGGAACTCCAAGAAGATTTGAAAAGGAAATTAGTTTGAGCTTAAGATCCTGCTCTTTTTTCCTAGTAAGTCATTAATCCAAGTCAGACAAGAGCTTTGTGACTTGTTCTAAAAAAGAATTGGTTAATGAAAAAAATAAATTAATAGAGTGCTGAAGAGAGTGAACATGTGGGTTGAGTTTGGGCATGCTCTGCAAAAACAAGAGCAAATGCACGTATGATACTGTTGGCAATGGATCCAGCTATGAACTTGACCACTTCCCGTAGATGCCATTCAAAGGATCTTATTTAGGCACTATTCTGCACTGTATCAGCCTCCATCTGGGGCTTCGGAGGATGCCATCAAAAAGGTTCCTTTCCTCAATTTATTTTCCTCAACTTTCAGCAGAACTACAGGACACATTTTTTGGCAGAATTTCAAGACATCCTGACTACTTTGGCTAATACTATGGCAGCCGTTATTGATAACATCCCGATTGAGATATACAAGGAATATGCTCTACTCTTCAAGATTTTATGATTAAACTTTTTCATTGAATATTTTTGGTGGGTTGATATGTTTTTTTCACAAAATCTGTTGTTTTGAGTTTAAAAAAAACCAAACAAACTGTTTTTTAATCCCAATCCATGCAGACCTGTTAGTTTGCTAAATGCTGACTATAAACTGCTTACGAAAATGTTAACTGATTGCAAAGCTCTTTTGGCTCAGCAACATATACGTAGTGACCAGAAAGGTTTTCCTCCCCATAGATCAATGGCAAGTAATACCAACTGTTTGATTCAGGACACAGATCACCTTGCAGAGAATAGAACTAAAGTGGCTATAGTAATGGTTGTCACAGAGAAAGCATTCAACCTAGTACGTTTGACAGCTCTAGTTCAGATTCTGAGGAAGTTTGGCTTCCCTGAACAATTTCTATATATTTTAAGGAATATTTTTTCTGGGGCGATAGTCAGAATTATCATTAATGTATGTGATGCGGTCAACTTTATATTTGTCAGGGGGTGCAACAAGGTTGTCTTCTCTAGCTTGGTTTCATTTACATTTTTTATCGAGCCACTGGCCATTCTTTGTGAAACAATGATTTAATTTTATCATCGATTTTAGGCATGTCTAAGCTGAAACTTTTTGCTGAAGATATTATTCTGTATCTGGATGCAACACAAGCAAATATCAAAAGAGCCCTCAAAAGAATTAGTGATCTTAGCTTTAGTATCAGCAACCCATACCGCCAGTTCCCAAGACGGCCATCATAAAGATCCTGGTGTGAGTCAGCAAAGGGCCCGATTCACAAAGGTAAAATGAGACAAAAGTCTAACTTTAAAACTTTCGGTATTCACAAAGGGCATTTACGAGTAGCAAAGTTAGACTTTTATCTCAGTTAAACTTAAGTTTTGGTCTTAACTTTAACCAGCCTACAACTACTAAAATCTTGTAGCACTTCAAATTGCTAGTCACAAATCTGCAAATGTAGGTTTTATTTGCATTTAGGGAAAATGTGGCTCATTTAAATGCAGTTATTACAAAAGCCACTCTCAGTCTTGGATCAAGCTTTAGATGCTAGTCTAAAGTTCTTAAAGCACTGACTGAAGTTGGCCATGTTCCCACTAGGGTAGTTTCAAATTACTGCTATGTGCCACTACCTGAAGCATAAAGCCAGACAGGTATTGCTGAAAAGAGAAATCACAAGGATCAACTTGCTGTTGTTTTTTAAAGTCAATCGGTGTACATTGTCTGGTTCACATTGATCGTTGGATGAAACAACTGATGATGCAATTATTTTATTATAATAAAATGTTCAATATAATTGCTAAGACATTGTTCTTAACAAAGCTTTTTTTAAACTGTTAGCCACTTCTAAATGAAGAGGAAGGTATTTTAGGCCATTCCAACATTTACCTATAGTAGGTTAAATCTGAAACAAGGCAAAACAAGTTAAACAACAGAAGTTGATCTCAGGAAAGGGACCTCAGAAAGATTTCAGGAGTTGGTTAACCCAGTGGATGGTAGTTCCCCATTGTGATGAGATTCCCGACTCCAAAAACTATGAGCTAATGCTCCCATAATGTTTGAAAGAATACTAATTCAAGGTGTTGGTGTTTTATGTACTTATTGGTGGTTGAACAGGGAGGTACTACCATCCAGGGTAGGTGATAGATAAGATTACAGGACTTTTACATCCTAAATCAGATATAATCGCAGCGGGTTATTGTTAGAAATTGAGATTATGGCTGGCAGAGCTATGCACCCTGTCCAAGCAGGAACCCCAATCCTTGTCAGGGTAAGTAAGAAAATCACTTAAAATCAACCAGGGCTCACCCTCTGGTAGCTTGACACAGAGCAGTCAGGCTGAACTTAAGAGGCAATGTGTAAAGTATTTGTGCAATATTTCAAACAGTAACACAGTAAAAACACCACAAAACACTCCACACCAGTTCATATGAATAGCTTATATTTGTATGAGTAAAACAAGACCAAAACAACAAATATCCAATAAGTAGAAGTCAAGATAGGAATTTAAAAAAAAATAAACGGTTTTGTTATGCTTAGAAACAAATAGTGCCAACTGGGGCTATCTGGTCATGCTGGACTGGATTAAATCCAAAGGTTCAGGCCGACCGTGATGGAGCGTGGGTCGGATAATGGGACCAACCTTGGACCGCTGAACAGTACCTTGGATGCGTCGAGGGCGATGAGGGGAGCAAAGGAGGTGATGTGTCATTGGTGATCCCACAGATGCATCTAGAGTCAAGATGCAGAGAACATTGGGGTGATACATCATCATCGAACCCCTGGGTTTAAGACGATGTGCGTAGCACAAAGCGATGCTTCGCTGCCGTGCTGTGCAAAGTCAGAGATGCATCCGAAAGTAGAGATGATGCATCGCGCATTCATGGTACGGTGTCTGCAGTCTAAGCAGTAGCAACGATGCACCGACATTGAGCGAGATGCGCTGGTTCTTATTCACAGTAGACAAATTAAGGTGCTGTTGCAGGATTATAGATAAGTCTTTGATATACCTGAGACTTCAAAAAACAGGAGGCAAGCCAACAAGTCCTTGTAGATACTTACGTACTGGGATGTAAATGCAGGTCCAGTTCTTCTCACTCCCAGACAAGAGAGCAGCAAGTAGCAGACCAGCACAATAAAGCAGTTCAGCAAAGTGGCGGTCCCCCCAGCAGCACAGCATTGCTTCTTCCTGGTAGAATATCCTCAATTCTCGAATTGTTCTAAGTTGGTGGTGTCAACGGTCCAGTACCCATTCCCAGTTGGGCCTTTGAAGTGGGGTAGACTTCAAAAAGATGCCTTTGAAGTGCACAAGCCCTTGTCTTTCCTACCCTGCCTCCAGACTCACTACAGGGGGGAGTGCAACCCTTTGTGTGGCTACAGCAAACAGTCAGGTATAAGTGTCAGTTCCTCCCTCTCATCCTGTCCGGGATGGCCCATCAGGATGTGGGTTGCCCATCAGTCACACCTAAGCTCCCTTTGTGTGTTGCTGTCGAGAGAGAATGCACAAAGCCAGCTGTCACTCACCCCAGATGTGTATTCAGAGACAGGCAGAGGGCACCAAATGATTACAGTAAGAAAATGACAACTTTCTGAAAGTGGCATTTTCAGAATTGCAATTTAAAATCTAACTTCACCATGACTTTAGTTTTTAGATTGTGATTCCAGAGAAACCAAATCAGGGGGTATCATCTCTTTCCAATTGGAAGTTACACTTACAAAATGTAATTAGGCAATCCCATTGTTCTTTTTTGGGAGAGATAGGTCTTGCAATAGTAAAAAAAAAATTAATTTAAGATTATTTCACTGCCAAGAAATTTAAAACTCAAAACTCCATGTCCTACCTTTTAAATGCACTGCACCCTTAACATAGGCTGCCCAGGGCCTACCTTAGGGGGGCCTATTTGTAATAAAAAGTAAGGTTTGGGCCTAGCAAGTAGATTAACTTGCCAGATCGACATGGCAGTTTGAAACTGCACATACAGGATCTACAGTGGCAGGCCTGAGGCCTTTTTAAAGGGCTACTCGAATGGGTGGCATAATCAGTGCTTTATGCCTACTAGTAGCATTTAATACAGGCCCTGAGCACATGCAGTGCACTATTCCAGGTACTTATAGGTAAATTAAATATGCCAATTGTGGATAAGCCAATGTTACTGTTAGAAATGGGGGTCTCTGGTTGGCAGTGGTTTGCACACTGTCCCAGTATGGGCACTCAATTAAGTCAGGGTAAGTGACACACTAGGAATAACCCCTGCTCACCCCCAGGTAGCTTGGCACAGAGCAGTCAGGCTTATCCCAGAAGAAATGTGTAAAGTATTTGTACAAAAACAGTAACAGGGAGAAACACCACAAAAGTACTCCACACCAGTTTAGAAAAATAGCCAATATGTATCTGAATAAAACAAGAACAAAGGAAGAGAAATCCAACATACACAACTAAAGATATGAATTTTCAAATTCATATGAACTTATAGTTCTTAATAATCAATGGTTGCGCTTGACTATGATGAAGTACCTTAGATGCATTAAAAATGAAAGGCAATCCATGACACAGGGTCGGTAAGGTGTCAAAAATCAGGTGATGCATTGTTTCCTTACCGCTATGCAGGTTGGTGACACATTGGCCCTCAGAGACAGTGTGTTGTGATGAGAAGGGGATGCGTCACTGTAGGCAGTGCTGCAGCAATTCCTTAATGCAGTGCAGAGCCGTCAAACCACTAATGCCAGGTAACAATATGTGGCACAAGGGAGGTGATGAGTTATTTGTGGGCACGATACATTGGTTCCTTGCTTCCTTACTGTAGTGTTGTGTCATTGATGATATTGGCCACCAGAGACAATGAGTCAAAAGTCAAGTGGCGCTTCTCCGATTGTACAGCGATGAAGCAGGCACTGTGTCCGAGTTGGAATTGTGCGAAACAGATTGCTGTGATGCGGTGCTGAAGACAAAAGCAGCAACGGTTCTTCGGATGCACTGCGGTAAAAAGTCGGGGTCTGCATTGAAAGACGTGGTCATTGCATTGAATGGGGACAGCGCTTCTCTGCCGTTAGCGGTGCTGCATTGCGTTTTGCGATGAGCCAATTAAGAAAGACGCTGGGAGTTGATGTGTTGATTTTTCTCCTTATTGCACCAGAATTCACTTCCACAGGCCCAGGAACTGGATTTGGCACCACTTGGCAAAGCAAGTGCTGGAAATGGCTCTTTTTGCAGGGTTATCCCCCACATTTTTGATTCTTCCTCCTATTTTTCCTAACCTGTTTTTGTTTGCTTTAGGATTCTGGGCACTTTACCACTGCTAATCAGTGCTAAAGTAAATATGCTCTCTGTGCAAATTATGATTACAATTGGTTCTCCCTGATTGGAATATTTGATTTATTGATAAGTCCCTATTAAAGTGCACTGGGTGTGCCAGGGCCTGTAAATCAAATGCTAATAGTGGGCCTGCAGAACTGCTTGTGCAACACACATTAGTAGCCCTGAAAAGCTATCTCAGACCTGCCACTGCAGTGTCTGTGCTCAGTTTTAAACTGCCATGTCAACCTGGCAAATGCACCCAATTTCCATACCTAACCTTCCCTTTTCTTACATGTAAGACACCCCTCAGGTAGGCCCAAGGTACCCCCAAGGGCAGGGTGCCCAAGGGAACATATACTCGTATGTGTGACCTATCCTGCTAGTGAAATACTGCCAATTTTGTTTTTCACCATTGAAATGCTATCATTCTCACAGGATAGCATGGGAGATACTTTGTAACATCTTCCAGGTATAACTTCCCATGGGGACAAAATAACGGAAAAACATTTATGCTCTCTGAATTATGAATTTAATAGCACATCTTTTAGTAAACATTTTTTGCAAATAGTATGTTAAAAAATGACACCTTTAGAAAGTATGCATTTTCTTGTTTAACCATTCTGTGTTCCTCTGCCTGGTTGTGGATTGACTGTCTGGTTTTGGAGTGACAGGGGCTGGGGAGGTGCATTCACTATAGACAGCCACTGGGGGAGGTTGAGGTGTGCCTGGTCCTTCCTGGATGACTCAGTGCTGAGCTGAATAGACCGTGTGTGCATTTAGAATAGTGGGAGGAGTTTTTACTTGGACCTGAATATGGTATGTCTCCCCTCCCTTGCACAATGCTGTTTACACCCCCTGTGCAGTCATACTGCACCAGTGAGGACAGAACTGGTTTGTACTGGGCTCAGACACTCTTGCACAAAGAAAGACAAAGACAAAATGGGGTATAAGTAGTGTACCTTTAACCCCAGAACTTTAAATCACTTCTGGACTCAAGAGGAACCTTTGCCAAGGAGAGGCGCTGGAGAGCTGTGAGGAGGAGTACTGCCCCTTTGCTGTGTGCTGTGTGGGGTTGGCCTGCAGTTGCTACTTCTGCCAAGGAAATGACAAAGACTTGAACTTTGCAACAAAACCTGCTTGAAGGAGAATCTCCAAGGGCTTGTGTGTGCTGGCCTCCTGTTCTGAAGTCTCAGAGACACACACACCTCACCCGAGCTCCCCTGAGCTCTACTGAGAGTTCTGACCTGCCAGGAGGTGCCTTTTCCAGTTTGGGGCCTCTGGAGGTTGTTCCTGCTGTTGGGAGTCCAAAGACACCTAAGAGAAGCAAGAAAAGCAATATTTGACGCCTTCAGTGATGCCACCATGATGCTGCAACCTGCACTGAGGCCAGGGGCACTGCTCGTGAAGTGCACAACGCACTGCCTGGCCTGCACCACAGCTCTGACACCCTTCTACTTATACCAAATGCCTGTAGTTATCGGCAATCCCCACACCTGTGCTACCACTGACTCCATCACTGCCAGCCCCTGCATCTTGCTATCACAGTGCTGATAAATGCCAAGGATGACTCCACAAATTCGCTGACTTCACATTGCCTTACCGGAACCAACGCCTCACTGCGGACACAACCGACTTTCTCTGTCCTTGATTCGACACATCGCCTCCTCGCAGACACAATGCCTCAACTCCCCTGTGGCAGCCAGGGAGCAAGCCTTGATCTTGGCACCAATCCCTCACCTCCACGACGCTGTGCATCGTCATAAACTTCATTTTCCAAGGTACTGTTTGTTTGGGGGTCTGTGTGACACCATGCCTGACGCCCCGCACCTCGTGGCCGGCGCCGAACTTTGGATTTATTGCTGTCATGACATCGTAATAGCCCCAGCTTGAGCTATTTATATTGTACAAACTTTATTTCTGAAATAACTGCTTTGAAGTAATATTTTACTACATATAAGCTGGATTTTTGTCGTTTTTGTCTTGCTGAGTGAAGATAATGATACTATATTTTTCCAAACTGGTGTGGTGTCCATTTTTGGTGTTAACACTTGATTACTGTGTGTTTGGAGTACAGATACTTTACACATTGCCTTTAGGATTAGCATGTCTGCTAGTGCCAAGCTACCAAGAGGGTGAGCAGAGGTTATCTAAAGTGTGGATCCCCCTTACCCTGACTAGAAGCCAGGGTCCCTACTTGGACAAAGTTACATACCTCTGCCAAATAGAGACCCCCAGTTCTAACAGCAAGGCTCCCAGCAGGAGAGCCCAGGTGCTGATAGGTAATGTATCTGATGGCCCTGAGACTTCTTAACAGGAGGCAAGCTTAGATCAAGCCATTGGAGAACCTCAGAAAACAGAATGTAGAAAGCAAAGTCCTGTCTTGTCAATTCCAGGATAGAAGCAGCAAGCAGCAAGCAGCAGGCCAGCACAGCAAAGCAAACAACAAAGTTGCAGTCCCTCCTGATGTAACACAGCTCTTCTTTTTGGCAGAATGCCCTCATTCCAGAAGTGTTCTAATTATATGGTGTCTGAGGTCCAGTACTTATACCCATTTCAGCCTTTGAAGTAGGCAACCTTCAAAGGAAAATTGCTGTAGTGCACAACACCCTGCCCTTCCTGGCCCTTCCTGGCCCTAGCTTCAGACACACTAAAGGGAGGTAGGGATTGCTTTGTGAATGGACAGGCACAGTCCTGTTCAGGTGCAATTGTCAACTCCTACCAGCACTCTAGCTCAGGAAGACCCATCAGCCTGGTGATGGTCCATAATAAGTATATGCAGGGCACACTTCAGCTCAGTTTATGTGTGACTGCCTAGAGTGAGTTCACAAAGTCTAACTGTCATCCAACCCAGATATGTATTATAGGGACAGGCATATGCACAAAATGGTTAAGTAAGAAAAAGGTCAACTTTCTAAAAGTGGCATTTTCAGACCTGTAATTTAAAAACCAACTTCATTAAAAGATGTGTTTTTAAATTGTGAGTCCAGAAACGCCAAACTCCAATTTTCTACCAGCCCCCCATTGGAAGATACAATTTATAGATGCTACAAAGCAGCACCAATGCTGACCTATGTGAGAGATAGGCAATGCTGTAGTGAGAACTTAGCAGCTTTTCACTACCAGGACATGTACAACTCAGTAGTACATGCCCTACCTTTTAAATAGACTGCTCCCTGCCCATGGTGCTACCTAGAGCCTACCTTAGTGCCGTACATGTAATAAATGAGTAGGTTTGAGCCTGAAAGTGAGAGCATGCTATGTTGAAATGGTAGTTTAAAATTGCACACACATACACTCATGTGGCAGGCCTGAGACATGTTTACAGGGCTACTCATGCGGGAGGCATAATCAGTGCTGCAGGTCCACAAGTATCATTTCATTTACAGGCCCTGGGCACACCTGGTGCACTGCACTAGGGACTTACTAATAAATCAGATAGGCCAATCATGGAGAAACCAGATACAATTACATTTTAGACGGGGAACACTTGCACTTTATTACTGGTCTGCAGTAGTAAAGTGCCCAGAGTCCTAAAACCAGCAAAACTGATATTCAGCACACATCAAAATCCAGGAGGTCAGAGGCAAAAAGACAGGGGGAACCACGTCAAAGGATGCCAAGTCTAACAGTTATCATTTTACAAGTATAGAGCACATGCACTTTAGAGAAAAATAAGGATATTTACAATGTGGAGTGTTCCAAATGGGATTTCAATAATACCAGAAATTTATACAAACATAAGGTAGTTATGGAAAACTAAGAAAAAAGTGAGACACAGCTTAGTCTCTGAATGGTGCATATTGGCGCCCTCCTTATTTTCCATCTGTGTCCCATCTGTGTTACAGTGTTATGTAATCACTCAATTCTCAGAGAAACTGTTCACTTATAGGTTCCTGTGCATGATCAATATTGCCGTACTTACATGACATTGTGCCTCTGGATTGAACAATGATTGGTCTACAAAGAAGTCTAGATAACACCAATAAATATTTGGATGTAATTGTTTGATGAATTTATATAGTGAAATGTGACCATATTTATAGCAAAAACAAAATATTGTAGGTAACTCTAAATAGCAGGAAAATCTTGAAGTTCTACTACTTAAGCGAAGAGGGGCAAGAACAAATCAAATTGTTGCTGTTACCTGCAACTTATCTTTCAGTAGAGGCAATGCACTAGAGGAATAATCTATGTTGTTTATTTGTAAGATCTGGATACTAGTTGGTGAATTCGACAAAAACCCTGTATGTCAGAGGTTAAGAAATATAACTCAGTCAAAAGTACAATTTTGAAAAGATTACTGTGCATGCACAAAAGGCTCTTTATTGAGGTGTTAGCTTTCAGGTTGAGTTCACCCACGGATTTTAGTAATGATTTGGCGTATTTTTTAAGAAAATGGAATGTGTTGAGATGCTCTCTCCAAAATGTAATGAGAATAAACATATATTGAACTATGTAAAGCTTACCCTTACCCTCAGGCAGGCAGACCCTGAAGCAGAGGTCAGACCCGGGACCAGGGTTCAATTCCCGACGCGGCAGGGTCTTGAGCTCAAATGTCCATGGACTCGATAATTCTCGCTTCGGTGCCTGACCTAATCATGGGTTCACACTCTGCAACTCTGGGCATTAAGCTTGCTTAATCTTCACAACTGCCCCCCTGCGGCGGGATGCCTGGCTTTCACCTTGGGGATGCCCTGTAGGTGCTATCTCACAGGGAAAAGCCAGGACGGGTTCCCAAGGCAAGCGCGGAGATACCCCTTCGGGGGTCGATTCTCGCGCAATATAAGAAACATAATAATAATAATAATAATATGTTTAAGTGCTATGTTCAATATTGTTTTGATAATTATTTTTTTATAACGAAATTCTCTGGAGATTGGGAACAAAAATTGGAGCAGTTGTGATAATTTTACAATAGTGAAGCATATAGAAAGTGATTACAGCCAACTACTGATTGAGAGGCAACATAAGAATGAAACACATCCTCAACCTCGAGTTGATATGGATTATGATTGGGAAATCTCAGCTCACCTCAAGTTGAAATGGGGACCTAATTTTTAAAACAAGCTGGACATAGGGATTTCAGGCTTGGCACAGAGATTGTGTGTGGAGGCCAACACTAGGAGGCTGAAGCTCATAAAACCTTTATAATCCTTCTAGGTATCTTTCAAGTAATTTTCTTAATGAATGCTCTGAAGAACATGACATTTACAGAACCATTGAACAATGTAGCTGGATGATATGATGAGAATTGTAAACGTATTTAAAATAGGACTCATCATCATATTTGAGGAAGGATAACAAACAACTGTTGGAAGTAAAAAAGAAAGAATTTGGAGAAGTTGTTGGATCATTCTAAAGAGGGTGGCTAAAGAAAATAATTTTTGCAAGTTTTGGAACTAGGTAACTCAAGCTTTGGGTTGCATCATATCAAACATTTATGCAAAACTAGCAGAGAAACATTGAACTGATTAATTCAAATGGATCTTGTTGTTTCTCTGGGGAGTTATGAGAGATGAAACATTCCTCTCTACAGACTAACAACGAACAAGTAGAAGTCAAAGAATGGAGAGCATAGGGTGAAAATTGTTCAAAAAGTGTAGTGTGAAAGAGGCTACAGGTCAGCTAAAGAAAGGAAAACCCCTCTAGAGGTATTCCTTTTCTAACAATAATGATGGTAGATAATTTTGATATTCTACTGTATTTAGTTCATAGCCTCTATAGCAATGCCCTTCCCTAAGAAAAATAGTACCATCAATCAAATAATCAATCGATCAATCAAATAATCAATCAAAAATAAAATGGATGAGTCCAACACTAGATCCCAAATCATATAGTTTATAATCAGTTTGATTGGTCTAGACTGTATTGGCTAAACTAGAGTAATCGTACATTAACTTTATCTGTAGATTGAAGAGGTATCCTCTCAAATGGGGCTTCAGGGAAGACCTTTCCAGCTTTGATCAAATCTTTGTTCCAACAATTAATAACTAATAAGTTAGAAGATGAAATGTTATGCTCTCTTTATGGAATTTTTTTAACAATAGTTTATTGATTTTTCATCTCATCAATAGTCAGCTGGATACATATGGGAAAATGTTCAATGTTTATTGAACCACCGTGATTCTTGTATAGAATATATGTGCTGCAATGATCAATAGAAAGAAGCACTTGAAAATTGTTGGAAGTACCAAGACAGTGAACAGAATAAACAGGTCAACCATTGTGCTAATATAATGTATATATGCAGGCATATAAAACAAACTAGAAATCTGGCATACTCCTTCTTTGTACTACCTAACCTAAGTGTCTAGGGCATGTGTGTATGTGTTCTGCCAAGAATCCCCGTACCAGAAAATCCAACCCCAGTAACCTAGAGAGAAAGAATGTAAGTCCCCGTCTTGGTAACGAGTTGGACACCCTTGCGGAGATATCAGCAGGCTGCTGGGCCGATGCTTCTACGTGTAGAGACCTTGCCAATGTCAGCACATGGCGCCATTTATAAGAACAGCAGTACCTTAGTCCTTGAGGACAACGGTTTTCCATCAAATCTGCCGTCTTGCACCCACGTCCATGCAACCTTAACTCTATCTCTTTGTTGCAGGACATGCTGTACCTATATGATTGAATTGCATGAATGTTTGTGAGTATGAATGATTCCCTGAAGATATGAATGCTTGATGAGTCCCCAGAATTGTCCAGGAGTGAGTGGAACATTGACAAAGTACGGATATACTTTTCTCTCCTAAAATGATATGAAATATTGTTGTCTATCTTATCTATTGAATCCTGTGTATTTATATATTGAATGTATTTTAGAAATGTCAGAGTCTATAAAAATAAAAATATATATATTTTTTTTTTAAAAACATGGATTGATTTAAATATCTCTGATGTCATTGGCTTTGATGCTTAATTAATGTTACTCCGTGTATAACAGTCTTGGATCCCTTAGAGCACCTTCTGTGATTTTCCTTGCAGGGTTTGTTCTTTCTATTTATAAAACATCCTAAACACATCCCTTCCAAATACTGATTCGGTATGTAGTCACAAACCTTATTGTTGCTGAAATGCAGTTTGTGTTTGGCACAAAACAAAAGGCCATTTTGCAACTGTAACTAGCCCTATTTTACGAATCAGACCCTTAGTGCATCGGGTCTTCAGTCTAAAAAATGGGAGTGAAATTCCTTCAGCGGGCAAAATTCAAAATTCCTGCCACCCTGTGTTATCCCACTTATCCAGATTAAAAGGCTGCTCCACTTGTCTGGCTGGGCGTACTGCCTGCGACAGGAATGGATCAACCATAGCCAATGTGAAGCACCTGGTGAATAAGGTCCCTAGGATAGTATCAAATTTGTTTTACGGTAAATAGTAATGTTTTCTCAGCCAAAAACAGATGTTTGCAAGATGTGACCAAGATTGAAAAATACATATTCATTAACATAGATGTGCATGGCTTCTAACTGAACATAGGCTCATGTGAATGGCTTCTAACATGAACCAAAGGCAGATAAAAGTCCTTAACAATTATTGTATCAGTGTGACCTGAGTTTTCTCATGCATAGTATAGGCCTGTCATAAGCAAAGGGACAGTGTTTAGTGGCGTAGCTAAGGGGGCTGGGGGAGGCTGTTCGTCCCAAGTGGCACTGTTTGGGGGGCATTGGCACTTCACATGAGGTGAGCAATTTAGGCGAGTGCAAGGTAAGTGTTTTTTTATTTTTTTATTTTATTTTCCCTCATCGTCATCTGTCGACTCCCGCCCACTCTTACGTGCAGCTGTTGTCACTGTCCGGCAAGCTTGGGGACCACCCCAGTAGGCAAAATCTCTAGCTACACCACTGACAGTGCTTAGTATTACACAGCAAAACAGACCAAATTGAAACTGAACTTGGTTAATACTAACGACACTGCCCCCAAAACAACTAACACAATCTTAATAAGAACGTAATTTAAATACAATTTTCCCCAGCGTTTGTGGTTATTTCATCATTACTTATGTGCTTGGGAAGAAGGAACTCCATGTATTCCTTATTCTAGAAATATGTTGGTCAATAATGCATCAGCACGAGGAAGATTCATTCATCCTGTCTGTGATCTGCCCCAAACCTGTTTATCGTGCATAAAGAGCTCATTAAAAGACAAAGCAGATGGCGAAATCTTAGCAGTGCATTCATTTAGAACTTGTTCTCCTCATCTTTGATGTTTAATGCATGTGTCTCCAAGTTTAAAGTAACTTAATATTAGTGTTTCTTTCATGTATGCCATACTCTGACTTGGTTTCCGAGTATGTATGAATATTATTATTGTTGTGGTTGTTATTATTATTAGTAGCAGTAGTAGTAGTAATATTATTAGTTTTATTATTAGTATTATCATCATCATCATCATCATCATCACATGTTACACTGTAAAAAGTGTTTATATGTGTGCATAATTTCCTCACAACAGATAATTGCTAGTTTAAGAAGTGCCCATTAGTAATTGAAATGTGTTAGAAGGTGTTTATATCAATGTATTGCACGTGACAGCTGACATCATAACATGGCAGCAGAACCACAATGCAGAGTCAGCGTCACTCTTCTCTCACTCATGGATTGTGGCTGATGCTGCTAAGACCACACAGAAGGCCTGCTTCACAAAGGTTTTGCTGTTATTAGATTTAAGCTGCTTTATAGTTCTTCTGGAATGCAGGAATGGAGTCCTCCAAGAGTGAGTCATGACAAAATCTTTGGGAGCCTTACATTTACTTTGGAGAATTGTTCACTGTGTGGATAATACATGGTATTAGGGATAGCGGAAATGTTATTTGCCAAATCTCACACTTTTTCCCATGTGAAAAACATATTTGGTGCTTTTATTGTGGAAAATCTTCAAATCATTATTCTGTGAATGAGGATTTTAAAGTTTGGACCTCAAATTAATGTTTTTCTAGTTATATGTTGCATTTTGACTGGAAAACATTTTCATCCAAGAGCCCACCGGAAATCTAGTGGATTTTCTGTTGCTGGAAAGATCGGTGGTTCATGGTTACATTTAATGTGAAAATTCATCATGGGAGAGCAATTGAGATCAAAACAGAAGAGATTAGAGGAATCATCTGCCACAAACCACACTGGGAGATAGGACATTTATGGTCAAAAGTCAGTGAGACTGCAAGGAGCATGATCAGATAGATCCCTTATTTTGAATGGAAATTGTCTGTAAACTGTCCTATGAGCACTATCCAAGTCACATGATGTCATACAAATCTATATGACCCTATTTACAATTCCTCCCTGCCACATGCTGTTGTTGGTAATGACTGTTGTGCGTGTGTTATTCCCCCAGAGGTTTGTCTTTTGTTCCTCAACTCATAAGAACTCTGCACACATAGGATTCTTCACACTATAACTTCTGCGAACCTGTGCTAAAGTGCTCGTGCTCTCCTTTTCAAACATGTGTATTCACCTATTTGGCATATTCAATTTACTTATACAACCTTAGTATATGGTGCAATCTGTAAACAGGGCTGTTAAATTAAATGCTACTAGTGGGCTGCAGCGCTCATTGTGCTACCCACTAAAGTAGCACTGGAAAGCCTGTTTTCAGGTAGCCACGCGCTTTAAAAAACTAGAGAAAAGAATAGAGTAGCACTGTAAACACATGTCTCCAGGTCTGCCCCTGCAGTCTGGCTGTGCAGTTTCGAACTGTCATTTCGACCTCACAAAATAAGCCTTTTGCTAGACTTCCTTTTAAATACCTGTGTGTCACCCTAAGGTAGGCCCTAAATGGCCGTAGCGCAGGGTACATGGTATTTAAAAATTAGAACATGTATGTTTAATGCTTTGCATGTGCTTACAGTGAACAACCTGCGAATCCATTTTTCACTCTGGCAACACTGGCTATCCAGTAGGAAAACACAGGGTCATATTATAATAACCTGAAGTGAGTAGTTTCAGTTTGGGAGCTGCTAGAGTTATAATTTAATGGTCAAGTCAGGTGTTATCTTACTATTTGAGATATGGCATTTTTAAGTACTATTCTGAAAATGCCTCTTTTATAAAATTGGTATTTTCCTGCCTAAGCCAATAGTGCCTTTCTGCCAATGTCCAATGTCACCTGACTGCTGATGTCTCCCCTGTGGTGAGATGTTGATGGCTCCCAGACAGTGAACAAAGGACTTCGGTGAGGAGAGGGGTTCCTGTTTTGTTGAGAAAGATGGCCTGGTGGCTGTGCCAACACCCTTCATGAGCTGCACCAACACTAGCAGATTCAGTTCTCATGTAGGCCTGCCTCCCTTTTATCTTGCTAGCCAGCCTGGCTTCAAACCCAGTGGGAGTTGACCCAGAATTGCACTTGAAGTGACAAGGGAAAGCTTGCTGATTTCCATAGCAACACCTCATAGGGAACCAGAAGGGTTCTGCCATGTTGGTTTTAGGGAGCGAGACATACTGTGGGATAGCGTACAGTAAAACAGACAGGAAATGCTACTAAAGTGGGTAGGGTATCCCCTGCCATCTTTCATCCTATTGGTTAGGGAGTGGCCAGAAGTTTCCCACACTCATGTCGGGAACTGGGCATACATGTGGCACCCCAGTACCCTAAACAGAACACTCCTGGACTTGTGGAAAATCAGAAGAAAGACTGCCCTAATTTGTGAAGACGGAACCTGTTTGCCTTGAATCCAGTGACACTCAGGGTCAGTTGGCTGACCTGCTGTTTGAACCACAGGGACACAACAAACTTCTAAATGCCTCCTGCCCTGCATCTGCCCAGCTGACCCTTTCCAAATGGACCTACTCTGGACCCTGCTGCTGGCTTGGTTGAAGTGAGTCATAAGCCCTCAGTGATGCCTCCCAAGGTCTTAGACCCATAGCTGGTGTTAGAGTGCACTCCTCCTGTCTAAACTGCAAATGCTGGACTTGGAAACTTTTTGTAAATTTTTCTCCAGAGAATGAGGGGAAGAGTGGGACCACCATCGAGCCAAAGTTCGACGCCTGATCTCCTGTTGGAATCAATTTGCTGGTTTGCCCCACAGAAGTAAATCTGACTTGAAGATAAAGTTTCAAATTCAGAACAACGAGTACTTCTTCGGGACCAACTCGTTGAGTCTGACTTCTGATCTAGTTTGCTGCCTGCCCTATCAATGACTCATCAATGACCACTTTTTCTCCATAAAAAGTTTGTAAGTCTGAAGGTAAACCTTTTACCGGAACAAACTTGGTCCCTCTGTCCGACCACTGCTCCACTGCAGTCTATCTTAACTTTTGATTTTTACCTGGTCTAGCACGAAAAGATAACCACGGTTGGTGATTCGTGCTTTTTTGAGCTTTTTTCAATTCAAACTTTGAAAATGCATATCTCCGGCCAAAGAAGCTTTTATCTGAAATGTAGCACATATTTGGGGGAATAAGTAAAGTCGTCAGGGCCGATTCTACTCACGTCTTCCTACGTTACTTTGTGCTTAAGCAACCTGACACAAAGGTTGGGTGCCCACATTGTACTATAGAACACACCAAAACAAAATAATAACCATAAAATATTATGTTCACGTTACATATATCCTCAAGAAATGATTTGTGCTGCAAAGCAACACAATTAGACCACAAATTGAGCATTTGGGAAAAGACTCGCCATGACCACGTTTAGACCTGTATCAGTCACAAGACACGGTGAACGCCTAAATACTGGAACATGTCTGTGAATGTGAATTGTCTTTGAGAGATATTTGCCGCTGCTTGAATTTCACGATTTATCTCTCTTGATACAAGCTTGCGTAAGTGGCAGTGCAGCATCCAGCTACTCATCGGGCATTTTCCTTTCTACTGCACATTACATTGTCTGTTTCCCCTATTTTGCCTTCTTGGGGGCATATTACCAAGCAATAGCGATAATTATCGCTATTGCTTGGTTAGAGACAAAATTTTACCGCTGAGCTGCGGCGATTTTTGTCGCAGATAAACCTTGGTATTACCAAGGTTTATCGCAAATGCGATAAAAATCGGCCGCAATGCATGAATATCGCTGAAAAGTCAGCGATATTCATGCATTACCGAGCTAATGCTCTTAGCCATGTTATCCACCTCCCATTGGATAACATGGCTAAGAACTGCTCAGGGCAAGTGTTAGCTTTTGGAGATATTCGGGCTTAGCGCAAATATCTGCAAAAGTTGGTAATAGGAGATAGCGATGTTAGCGACTGTTTCCAGTCGCTAACATCTTGGCACGCCCACTTTGCATGTCATTAGTGATAAATATCACTGACATGCAAAGTGGGGCCCAAGATGGTCGCTATCTCGTACTAACTGTCGCTAACTGGTGTTAGCGACAGCTAGGTAATAGGGAGATAATTTTATCTCCGCTTTCTTGGCTTTTAAAGCTAAAAAAGCGGAGATAAACCCCCTTGATAATATGCCCCTAGGTTTGGTCGAACCAGTGCGTTAAGTCATCTGAGATGTAGTAAATCACATCCACCTCACACTAGCCTTCAGGTGCCACTTATTTCGTACAGTACCTCACAGTGTCAGCGTCAGCAGCAGACCGTAAGTGGAAAAGAAAGTGAATATAAATCAAAGTAAACTGCGGCAATCAACCCGTAGTGTGAAAAACAAACAGGATAAACGTTACCCTAACGACTCCCGCGACCATACACAGTACATTAAAAATAAATTAAGGAATCAGTAAAGAAATATTGCTTTTCTATTTGTATTGTTAGTGCAGTATTAGTGTAGTAACACCATGGATTTAGCTCAGAAAATTATTCCAGAAGTGTTTCCATGGATTGGGCACAGTGTATTACAGTAGTCCCAGCTGTGGGGAAGTTTCTGCATAGCTATGGATATACCGGATTCGCCGCATTATTCATCATCTGCTGCATAATCTGCAGATAAAAAAAAATTCTAGTTCAAACAGATCAGAGTTACTAAACACGCAGTGATGCGAGTTTACATGCAGTGGAAGGCCCTTTTCAAAGGTTAGCTGGTCATCTTTCAATTCATTGTTGCAGTATTTGACAGTTAAACTGGTACAAATGAGGTGAAATATTTGTCCAGACAGTGTTACAGAGTGAGAAGATGAGAAAATAATGAAGTAATACGATCACAAAGTGAACGCAATGCCGCATAATTTAGTGAACCCTGCCGCATAAGTTGGTCCTCCCCTGTCACATAATGCCAGTGGCCCTCAGTATAGTAAAGTATTACTGTCGTAATACCATAGATTTGGCACATTAAAGTATTCCGGTGTTTCGTATTAACCCTGCGTATTTGGCACAGTATATTACAGTATTACGGTGGTAAATACTACGGATCTGAGTCCTGTATAGTACAGAATTCCTGTGGTAATACCCACAACACTGTGGTAAACCTTCTGCTTCCATTGTAGATTTGGAGTTAGTACACAGAGGTGAACCGCTATTTGGACACCACATGAAACACGCGGAAAGATACATTGGAAAAGAGTTTTCGTGTGTGCCCCGCAGTTGTTTTTACCTACTAATCTCCGTTTTTCCCTCAGTCTCTTCACTCACTCACTAAACGTTCTCTGATTCTCATGTTTGTGTTCCTAGAATCATAAACCAGGGCAAACAGCGCGGCTGAAGTTCAAACAGCACAAAAAGCTGGGCCCTGCAGTGTTCACCTCTTCCCAAAAAGATTTCCACATAAGGATTCAACCTCTGACCTGAAGGGTCAGGGGAGGCGCTGAGAGGGAGGCGCGCGGCGCTTCGGTGAGCAGGTCCTGTCGTCTGTATACCAAGGACTGGGCTGCTTGGAGCGCATGGTCGTGGGAGGGAGGGGGGTGAGGGAGGCGCGGATGGGCAATACAAAAATTAAAAGTTACTTACCGTGCAGTCGGGTAACGAGCCACCTCCGTTCCTGGCCGCCTAGCCGGGGTAATGGTGCAGCATGAATCAGACCCCACGTGTTCCACAAGAAGCTTCCTGCAGGCAGCCTCCTTCCCGTACCCTAAGCCAATCACAAAGCTGCAATGGCAGCGTTGTGATTGGTGAGGCGCAGCAGAGAGAGCCCCAACCGGGTGGAGGGGAGTGCGCATGACTGCTTTGTTCGGCCCTGGGGCCGACTAAACAGTCCGTACCCACACCAGTGGGTAAGCCTCTCCCCCGTTGCTTTTGAGCTGGACCGCCCACCCGTCTGCCCTCAACCAGACACCAGGCACTTCTGCTTTTTCGCAGTGCGACAAGCAGAAACATGAAATGGTAGTTTTACCATTTTATGTTTCTGCCTTCCCGCCCTGCGAGAAAGCAGTGGGGCGATGCCCCCACGCCCCCATGGTGGAGTTACCACTGTCTCTTGGTCTACTTGTTGGATTTCTAAACTGATATGGGGCTTTTCTTCTGTTGTGTCTTTTCACTTTAATAATGTTTGTGTACTGCAGGGCTCGAGTCGGGGTGTCACGCGGGTTGACGGCGTCCCCCCACTTATTTTAGCGGGAGCTCGATAACTGGACCAAATGGAGCCACACATTCAGTCTTTGGCTTCTCTGGGGCGAGATCGGAGCTCATTCAGAATGCTGCTCAAGCGCTGGCTTCTCTGATGCAATCACATCTAAGGGA
Organism: Lissotriton vulgaris; assembly: GCF_964263255.1. Taxonomy (NCBI): domain Eukaryota; kingdom Metazoa; phylum Chordata; class Amphibia; order Caudata; family Salamandridae; genus Lissotriton; species Lissotriton vulgaris. The sequence continues at coordinate 184,133,019 of NC_141696.1, read as the reverse complement.
TAAGCAAGGGGAGGCAATAAGTCTGATGGTGCAAGCCACCTTTGGTGACGTCACTTCCTGTAGTGACGTCAGCGTCCCCCCACTTCTTTTTTTAGGACTTGTGCCCTGGCGTACCGTATAAATACTTTACACGTTGCCTCTAAGTTAAGTGCTTTGTCCTAAGCTACCAGAGGGCTAAGTACAAGCTTATATAGTGATTTTTGTGTTTCACCAATTAATCACAGCCACATCCCAACAAGTTTGGTATGGTGTGGATTTGAACACAGAAATGTGAAACTACACTTGTGGGAGCAGAGACTGGGATGTAATCTGCATCAACTAGTGGAGGCAATACCTGGAAAGAACTCCCAGCTTCTGCGGCTCCCAATCTCCATTGCAAATAACTTTCAAGAGGACAAAGAGATTGCTGTCCTAAAGTAATATCCCCCACAACAATGTCTTCAGGTACTAACAACATCTTGGGCACACTTCTAGTCTCAATTCTTTCTTGTTGGGGAATTTTCTAAAATACAAGTCCTCAGGTGCATGGGCCAGGGCTACATAGCGGCAGTCCGTGCAGGTAAGGGCGGTGGGGAAGGGCAGGAGGGGGGAAACCGACAGACTACGGAATAGGGAAGTTTAAATAAAATAATATATCCTATTCTGTCATCTGTCGGCGTTCCTCACCACGCTTACCTGCATGGCGGCTGCTTAGGCTACAGCTGCTTGTTCCATCTATGCAGGAATCCCTTCTCCAACCTCTCACCAAGGTGCGATTCCAGTTTACATTTATGGATCACAAAGAAAAGTCTCCTCAAGTGAGCAGTGATCTTCTCGCATTTGCTATTCACTGCATCACCCCCATTTGAAATCAGCTCTACACCACCTTTCCAATCCCCAGGCAAGTTAAGATGGCTGAGAGGAGCACTTTTTTGCCTGTCAAGACTGTTCTATATGGGGTGTCTAACATGGAGGGGTTCATGCCCTCCATCAGCATCCTCCTGCAGACCCTGAACAACCAGCTTCCGAAGTAAAATCATCACTTGGCACCAGAATATCTACATATTGGAGGAGAATACCAGATGGAATAATGCAGGCCTGCAGCTAGTTCAAGCTCTGGTCAATAGGCCAATGGTTGCACCTGCAGGTGTGTCTGGCAGTAACTCCCACTCCTTCCCTCTGTGAAGACATGTACTGCGTCATCAGGGCCCCCACGAACCACACAAATATGACTGGATAAAACACATACTTTGAAAGTGAATGTTTCCGCCTAGTGTTTCATATGTTAGTTAGGACTGGTCAAATATGTCTTATAAGCAATATGTCAGTAAATTTGTATATGTCATTTCTGTGTATACAACTGTGTTAAATGTATGTTTGTACTTTGTTTTCAAGTGTGTTTAAGAACTATATGTTGCCCTTTATGATGACATGCTTTAAATGTAAAAAAACTTTTTTTCTGAATAAGCCAAAGAAAAGTGAAATAAATCACGCGCGCTAATGAATTACAAACATTGGTCTGTTTTGTTTTTGAACCATTGACAAAAATGGCAACTAGATAATTTGTTTGTATAAAAATAGAAGTGGTCCTATCTAGTTTGTGCAAAGACCCAAGCCTCTCTTGAGTAAAAATTTACACTATTCTCTAAGCAGCCTAAACGCTATTCATAGTGTAAGATGAGAATGGCTGTTGTTTTGGGGATTGACAAATACATTTTTTTGGCTACCTGCAGAGAGCCCCATGCCCTTGCCCTGTATGTGCCAGCTGACCTGCATTTGCTCCTATATAATTTAGACATCTCTTTAAGGGGCTTATGTATCAAAGGATACATTTGCGATTCTCAAATAGCGATATGTAGAGAATCGCTATTTGAGAATCGCAAAACGTATGTAGGATTTGTAAATATTTATGCAAATCCTACATATTCCTTAATTGCGGATCACATTTAAGGAATACCTCCCCATTTATTCATATGGGCCTAGAGGCCCATAGGAATGAATAGGAAGACATTCTCAATTCCCAATTCTCAATTGAGAATGCAATTTCAAGGGTGCCAGAGTATCAAAAGGACACCCTGTTGCACCCCTGAAATGTGCATGTGTGCACATCTGGCACACATACATGCCCTAAGGGCATGTATATGCGTTACATGGCACTTTGAAAAATGCAAAAAAGTGAATTTTTCAAAGAAACTGAAAATTACCACCAACTTGAAGTTGGTGGTAATTTGCGATTTCTTAAGGAGAAATCGCACAACTTGGGTGCATTTTACATTGCATTTAAGGAATCGCAATTTGCGATTCCTTAAATGCTTTCCAAAATAAGGTCTCGCAAATTTTGTGATTCCCTATTTTGCGAGGGTTTTTGGAATGATACATTCCAAAAGGCTTTTTCCCATTCGCAAACTGGCCGATTCTGAGAATCAGCCCATTTACGAAAGGGAAATGGGATTCATACATATGCCCCTAAGTGGCTTATGGCCTAACTTTCTTGAAAAGCTGATCATAGCTTCACAAAGCCACCCTCTTTTGTAATCTTTGGGTAATTAACCGACCTCAGGTCAAGTTGGCATCAAACAAAATACCCAAATAATTCAAATGAGAAATCTTGGTGATAGGGGTCCCCCAATATAAAAAGTTTTAGAGTGGAAATTTTTGGACCACAGGTCAAAATCAAAGCTTTTTTTGGGTTAAAACTAGACTAGACAGGAGTCTATTTGGGATGTCGATGGTACGAGAAATTAAAAATGAATATAGAGCATTATATCGAAAAAAAATAAGCGGGGTGCTAATATACAACCCTTGTGTTACCCTTATAGGATGGATGGAATTGCCAGTTGGAGGGTAATGCACTTTCATTGATGTGTCCCAGTGAAGACGCTTTAAAAGGTTCAGTAAGAGAGGATCAATACCTACTGCTTCCATCAACTTCCACAGTTTGCCTCTGTCTACTAAGTTGAAGGCACAGGAGAGGTTCATAAGGCCATGTGAATGGCACCTCTCCTGGCCTTGACGAATTTCCCAAAAAACAGGGACACGTTAAGCACTTGTTCGACCGTGCCGAGGCCAGGCCGAAATACAAAATGGATCTCTAAAAAAAGGAGTTGGTCTCAGCCTGGTCTTCCAGGTTAGCTAAAATTACTTAAATTACTTTAAGTATTTTAACAGAGGAATCTAGTACCAAGAGAGGGAGATAGTTTGCTGGAAGGTTCCTATCACCATTCATAAAGATCTGTACAGTTATTGATTCCCTCCATGAGTCCCTCCCTGATAACAGCTCTAAAAACGTTGGTTGCCTCTAAAAACGTAAGTTATTAGGGGTACCCAGAAAGCTGCATTATGCTTAAACAGGTCGTCAGAGACCCTGTCAGGGAAATGCACCTTTCCAGTTGCAGAGCTGAAGATGGCTTTAGACACATCTGCCACAGTGATGGACTATACACTTCAAATAGAGCAGACAGGATTTCTGACACATTTTGGCAGATGTCCTGCATCCACTAATCCCCCTTTGTGTGTTGTTGGAGTTTCAACATATGCAGCACACCCCCAATTATTGTCAAATGTCTCATCTACCCCATTAAGATTATAAAACTGCACTGTAAATAGGGCTAATGAGAATTCCATCACTTTTTTGGACTACATGCTGTATCCATCAAATCAAACCCCACAAGATGATGGACGGAATGTTGCACAATGGCAAAACATTCACCCCAGTCACAGATCTGGGTTTAATCCATCGTTATTTTGCTCACCTAGCCACCCCAGTTCAGACATGGCCATATGCAAATCAGTCTTTACCCTGTGCCTCATGGGAACAGTGCAGCCCGAACTGCCATTGTGCAACATTCTGTCCATCATTTTGTGTATTTTGCTCTTCACCCTATGTGGGAAGGGTATGCCCAGACGTGGGTCCCGTGCTCACTACGCCACTGGAGTCAAGTACCCATCCTAGACCTTGTGCCCTTGCATGCATGCACACACTTTTTAAACCCCTCCTCCTACTCATATTTGGATATTCCATGACTGTATTGATAGGGAAGTAACATTAAGCATACATGAGTTCTGTGATATATTTATTTTTTATTTATTTAAACTTATAATGCGCACAGCTACCCGCAGTGGGTTTATAATTGGCATCTGTGAAATTGTCACTGTAATTTGGTGTACATTACATGATTGTGCTGGTTTAACGTGAATTGTGGTCAAATATGTTTTTCAAGCAACAGATATATCTTGATTTGGCATAAACCAGTGTCACAATTGGTGGTCCTTGTGCTTGGTGAACCTTTAGAAAGGACATGTGGTAAGCAATAGGTTTTTAGCAACTGTCCAGATACTCCCAGGTTGTAACATCTGCTGGTTTCTGCGCCATATGTCATCTGTCCTTGTAGCCCTTATATACTGGCATACTAGTACAGGACAGGTTACCGCATCATTGGATTTAGACTGCACAATTTGTTAGGCAGCCATTTATAAATGTCGGTGTGGAGTACGTAGGCCCAGGATTGACAGGGCAGGTGTGACAGCAAAACATGTTTTTTAATATGACAGGCAGAACAATATCAGACCTTGAGTGGGTAAGAGCTATCAATTCCAACGATTATTCTTTTTTTTAAGTGTCTGTGACATACTTACTGAACATGCAAGTGTGCACAACTGCATTACATGTTGATGTACTCAAATAGCAGGTATGTTATGTTAGCAGTTTTTTAAAGCACAAAGAAGACTTCAGCTGGAATGTCCCCACTCTAGGATTGCTACCCTATAGGAACAGGAAAAGAACAAATCAAGGAGCTTGCAGAGACCATAAAAGGAATAAGGCATCCCAGGCATAAGACTGATGCCAAACCACTGTGAGGACTATAGGGAATTAACTCTGTCTAAACAGCCAGGTTTTTTTTATTTATTCCTGAAGGTAGCCTCAGCATAGATTGTGTTCTAAAATAAGTAATTGATCTATGCACTACACGTAATGATGTGATTGTCTTGAAGGTTAAAGACAATTGAGTCTTTTTTGAGGAAGTATCACACCTGAAAGCAAGCATAAAGAAACATATTGAGGAAATACAGATTCTGTTCTGAAATGTTGATAGCGTTTAGGGTCTTTTAAATGGCAACTATGGACGTTTAATTAGAAACTCTTCCCAAGCAAAGGATCCAAGTGTAGATCTGTTCATTGAGCATCAGTTGACTGAAGTTCAGCAGTGTAAGGGCCTCGGTGTTTTTTTATCTGCTGAAAGGATGCACAGAGGTCCCATCCCACCTCCTTCTAAGGACCTTCCAGCTGTCCAAATCCAATAAAAATATAACGGGGCATATTACCAAGCAATAGCGATAATTATCGCTATTGCTTGGTTAGAGACAAAAATTTTCCGCAGCGGTGCGGCGATTTTTACCGCAAATAAACCTTGGTATCACCAAGGTTTAACGCAAATGCGGTAAAAATCGCCGCAAAGCATGAATATCGCTGAAAAGTCAGCGATATTCATGCATTAGCGAGCTAATGCTCTTAGCCATGTTATCCACCTCCCATTGGATAACATGGCTAAGAACTGCTCAGGGCAGGTGTTAGCTTTTGGAGATATTCCCGCTTAGCGCGAATATCTCCAAAAGTTGGCAATAGGAGATAGCGATGTTAGCGACTGTTTTCAGTCTCTAACATCTTGGCACGCCCACTTTGCATGTCATTAGTGATAAATATCACTGACATGCAAAGTGGGGCCCAAGATGGTCGCTATCTCCTACTAGCTGTCGCTAACTGGTGTTAGCGGCAGCTAGGTAATAGGGAGATAATTTTATCTCCGCTTTCTTGGCTTTTAAAGCCAAAAAAGCGGAGATAAACCCCCTTCATAATATGCCCCTCAGTTATTATACTATATTGTTATACAAAGTACATACAAAGTTACTGTTTTAAATTAATAAAGAGGATTGAAAATTCAATAAAACAAAAACCGATGAATCAACTTTAAAAGCATTATAACTGGAAGTTCACCATGAGAATTAATTTAAAATTCATTACTATATCATATAGATGAGAGGGAAACACATTATATTCCAAATGTATAGGCCCGCATAATTTAGAATTCATTATTGTTCTGCTGATCTTTACGGAGAACCATAGAAAGGAGGCCACAGAACAGGAAATACATGTATCTCGTAACTGTTGTATAAAATAGAAGGCAATCCGACATTATCTAAAACCATGTTTACATAAAACCGGTAAAATACATATTTGCCTTTGGTCAGTATAAAAGCAACACACAAGTAAAATATGCAAATTTGATTGGGGTGAAACCCTGTCACAAGGACAGGGTGGCAAATCTTCCACTGAGTACAAATTATTCGGATGGCCCAACATCAGCAGAATATAATTTAATCTGCAGCTCATCAAAATAAAGCAATGCTGGAGATTGGATACTGTAACTAAATAGGAGGGCAAATTATTTTTTTACAAGGGATTGCTAACTATGGCGACACTGTCCACTTTATGTAAGTGGCTTCACTTCTTTCACTCTTTGCCTTTTCTAAAAAAAGAAAATAACTGATTCCTAGTTTGGAAATAGTTGCGCATGTGTGGGGGTTCTCGTATAGCTCTACTAGGTCTAATGACCTCAGTGCATTTTTGACATATTGTAACCACCTTATTTTATATGCACAGTCCAATTTCTGGCAGTCTCTAATGATACTTTGGTTCAGAATTACTAACTCTCCTCTCCAAATGTAGTGCCACAGTAGGACTGGTGCTATAAGAACTATTTCCGTCTCCAAATGGAGTGCCACAGTAGGACTGGTGCTATATGGCTGAGATACCCGCCACCCCCTCTCAACACAATCCCCAAGAATGGGAATACGGAAACATTTCTGAACTTTTGGAAGGCGGGAGGGAGTTACCCTCCCGGCCGTATTTATTAAAATATGAAACAAAATTAAAACATTAAAATAACAGTTTCATATCATGTACAATTTCATTTCCACATTACGATGTTTTGGCTGACCTTAACACATTTCTAATACAAAGGTTCTCCTAGCCGATACTAACATCCTACAAATGCATTTTCAAATTGAAATTGTACATCCTAACGTTAAGGGCCAACGGCAAGGTCGTAACCGGTGTCAGATCCCTAAACCAGAACTCCCCCCTCACTTGTGAGGGGCGGCCGCACAGAGGACTGCACCTCATGTGCACATACCAATTTCCCTTTTCTTGACGGGGGCCCCAATTAACTCGACGCCATCTTAATGGTCGTCCGAGGACTCGTGTGAGGTGTCTAGAAGGTAGCGTAGACCCCCCTCCCCACCCCACACAACTTACCACATCTGCCGTCGCAGATGTCCTGGCCCCGGGAAATTCCCAGGAGGGGCCCGTAGCCCCTCCTATCCAGGGAGGGGCCTTGACCGGCCTTCCTTTTCCTTTCGGCGTCCCATCCTTAGAAGGGACCGCCTCCCCGTTGAGGGGCCAATGGCCACCTCCCCCCGGGCGCTCCCATCCGTAATGGGTGACGCCCCCCCCTAGGGATCTTCCAATTACTGCTCACCGATCATGACCTTACCACCCGACCAAATAATAAATACGACAAACTAAACTAGAGAGACTAATTACTAAAGAGGAAAAGACAAAAAGATATTCAAAGTATGAACTGTCGAAACATCACTGATCAACTCTGGTGCAAATACTTTTATTCGATAAAGCATACTGTAAAGAATTATCCACTTTATTGCATACTGAATCACAACTTTATTCAGAACAACCTGTAAGAAAAAGTGAATTACCACGTCAAAAACTTTATTTCAAAAACCACTTGCTGTCTTCAGGGGCTGGTGGGTGGGTCAAAATTGGCTCTTCGTTCCGTCTCGAGCTCACGTGCAGCGGGGAGGTGCAGCTTCAGAGCACAGGAACAAGAGGATGCTTCCTTGGCTTGTCGCTCCTTTTATCCTTCTTCGGGCGGGCGTAAACCCGCCTCCGCCCGCCTCCGGGGGCGTGGCTGGCGGCTTCAGTGTCTAGGACAACCCACTCTTGGGCGGGAAAAAGCGCGCCCCGGCTACGCCGCTTTGGGCATACCAGCCGAGACTCGCCTCCCGCCCAAGATGGCTTCCCGGGGGGATCGGGGTACTCCACCATACGTTCGGGGGGACCGAGTGGTCGCCCCTTTCCATATGGCTGAGATACCCGCCACCCCATCTCAACACAATCCCCAAGAATGGGAATACGGAAACATTTCTGAACTTTTGGAAGGCGGGAGGGAGTTACCCTCCCGGCTGTATTTATTAAAATATGAAACAAAATTAAAACATTAAAATAACAGTTTCATATCATGTACAATTTCATTTCCACATTACGATGTTTTGGCTGACCTTAACACATTTCTAATACAAAGGTTCTCCTAGCCGATACTAACATCCTACAAATGCATTTTCAAATTGAAATTGTACATCCTAACGTTAAGGGCCAACGGCAAGGTCGTAACCGGTGTCAGATCCCTAAACCAGAACTCCCCCCTCACTTGTGAGGGGCGGCTGCACAGAGGACTGCACCTCATGTGCACATACCAATTTCCCTTTTCTTGACGGGGACCCCAATTAACTCGACGCCATCTTAATGGTCGTCCGAGGACTCGTGTGAGGTGTCTAGAAGGTAGCGTAGACCCCCCTCCCCACCCCACACAACTTACCACATCTGCCGTCGCAGATGTCCTGGCCCCGGGAAATTCCCAGGAGGGGCCCGTAGCCCCTCCTATCCAGGGAGGGGCCTTGACCGCCTTCCCTTTCCTTTCGGCGTCCCATCCTTAGAAGGGACCGCCTCCCCGTTGAGGGGCCAATGGCCACCTCCCCCCGGGCGCTCCCATCCGTAATGGGTGACGCCCCCCCCTAGGGATCTTCCAGTTACTGCTCACCGATCATGACCTTACCGCCACAGGCCGGATAGTTGACCGGCTATCCGGACCCCCCAAAAAACTCCTACCTAAAGGTCATGCTGTAAACTCTTTAACCAAGCTACGAGGTCTCCTATGAGTAAAGAATTCCCCACTCGGGACAAATGGACCCCATCTTCTAGATACATATGGTCCCCCCTGATACACCCATGAGGAATCGAATGCAATGTACTTGTACGGAACAGTCTACCAAGCTTGTTATTCACCTTTTTCACAGAATGATTTATAGCAGACACTGAATTAGCCCCCCGCCACACCTTTCGTGGAATCATATGGGACCATGCAATCGTGCACCCTGGAACCCTTCTCGCCAACCAACTTACTGTGGATAGTATCGCCTCGAGAAGTAGTCGTCTACCAGTGGTCACCAAATCATTGCCCCCAAGATGCACTATGATTATAGATGGCGGTGACCTTGTCCGCCGTAACAAACCCTCGAAAAAAGGTTGAAACTGGTCAATACAGAGCCCGCCCCTTCCGTAGAAGGTCACCCTGTACCCGTATTCCCCAGCCATGTGAATCATGTCACCTGCTTTGAATACGTCCGCGGCACGCCTCACGTATGAGTGGCCCACGACCCACACCACTTTTTCCTCATCCGGTGATCTTTGACCGCTGGTTCCCAGGTGTCGGGTCAACTGCACAGTCCGCCCCGCCTCGTAAGCTTGCGAAACTGTAAACCAAACAAAAACAAGAAGCGTGAGTACATGATATCAGCTTCACCACATGTGCAACCGCACATACCTTTTGTAACAATTCGAGGACCAACGCCCCAACTGTTTCACCTTTTCCACACTCAGACCCCTGGCTGTAGCCTCTGTAGCAGCCCCTATCCGGAAGGAATGGGTCCCAAACTCGCCCGGGTTCAAGCCCGCGGCCGAAATTGCCATTGCAAGCACCCGCTGGAACTGAAACCTCGTCAGTGGGGTGGCATCAGCGTGTCTCAACAAGGTCCCCCCCCATGATGCCGCCCTCTGTGCCAAATATTCCTCAACGCATACGACGGGGCACATGGGAGATCCGGGAATCCGATGGACTACTACACTGTCCCCGATCGCACCCTGATCGGTCTTGGACCTGGCAAACGAGACAATCATCGTCTCCCCCTTAACTTGAATGTGCTCTCGGCACAGTCCCCCCCGTATCCTGCTTGTTCTTTGCCATCAGTTCGCTTACCCGCATAGCCCCATGGAATGCTAATGCAAAAGCGGCCCGGAATAACACTGTTTCTGACTGGGATGAACATGTCGCAGGGAGTACGGACAGTAACAGGGCCGACCTTTCCAGACCTATCGGGTGCCTTTCATCTACTCTGCGACCCTCAAGGCGTTGCCACCCACGCAGCGCTTTCTGTACTACGAAAGACGCTGTAGGGTCCTGGATACCATGAGCCCGTGCCATGAAAGGAAATGGCGGCCCAATGCCTCTGGGCCGTGGCTACTGATTTGCCTGCCTGATGTAATGACAGCAAAAACTTTACGACAAACTCTTCCTGGCCCCAAAGCTCCCCCCTAGCAGAACCCAAAAAGGACCAATAGGAACCGAACGCCCCTCCACGGGGTCCGGTTCGAGGAGAGCGCTAGGTGCCTAGTGGGTGTTTGGCGTTGCGGGCGGTGTGCCACTGTCGCCACCACCCCCCTCCCGAGACCCATGAGGTGTGGATCTTTTAACACACAAACCACAGGTTCGTAAAAATTTAACTCAAACCCTCTTTTTGGTTTGTTCTTTTTGCACCTTTTTTCGACACATAAATCTGTCTTTTAACTTTCACGTCCTCTGGCTAGGGTAGGCCTTAGCGTGCCTATACCACCGAGGTACACAATTACATGGTCCTGACGAATGCCCAGTAACACACGTACACTTAAAGGGCAGAAACATGTTGACCCCGTTGTAAATCGTAAGGGGAAAACACCCAACACACTAGTTGGTACATTTCCCGACACATACTTTTTAACTAATACCCAGCTAACCACGGAATAAAGTTTTTGTGTGGTAAGCGCTGCTGGTATTTTTTAATATAACTCACTTTTTTCACATTCTGTCACAAAAAAACCCCGCTCCGCAGTAACCTGGCGTCGCAGCACACCAGGGAGACATTCGGTTTCTCCTGGTGGGCCCAATGATGAAGCATGTCACCACCCAGGGTGGTGAGTGAGGGCTTAAAAAGAATCCCTGGGAAATTCCTATTCAGGTAGATTTAAACTTTCCTTGTCTCTGTGCTGGACACCTGTACCCTTCAGTGGGCACTCTTTTGTTGTTTATTACCACCAGGTGGGGGACCGAGAGTGTCCTTTCCCTCTCTCTCTCGTTGTTGTTATTATTGATACACTCAACCACGGTCATGTTATCAGACCAGAACACCACAGAGTGATCCCGAAACCCCTCAGGCCATGTTTTCAAGGCCACCATAATAGGGAACAGTTCGAGAAAAGCAATGTTACTTGTAAGCCCACACTCGTGCCACCATGACGGCCACGTTTGAGCCGACCAGTGATTACCAAATATGGCGCCAAAGCCTATACTCCCCGCCGAATCTCTCCACAGCCCCAACTCCTCGGAGGACACCGCCGGCTTGTTCCAGACAACCCGACCATTGAAATCCGCCAGGAATGCCAACCAAATGCGCATGTCCTGGCGAATCTCTGCCGAGAGCCTCGTGCGGTGGTGCCCCTCTTTAAGACCGACCATGGCTTGTGCAATCGAGCAGGAAAAAGGGCGGGCCATTGGCATCACTCTAAGGGCAAAATTCAACTGACCCACAGTCTGCTGCAATTGATGCAAATTCACTTTAGTCTCCCTAATACATGTTTCAAGCGAGGCCCTGAATTTCCTCACCTTTTCTTTGGGCAACCGGAAGCAACCCTTTTCGGAATCGAGCTCTATTCCAAGAAACTCAAGCGAAGTTGATGGCCCCACAGTCTTACCTGGCGCCAATGGCACACCAAACTGACTCATCAGACCACAAAATTCTTTTAAAGCCTGTGCACATTCTGGGTCCCCGGCTGCCCCCAGGAACAGAAAATCGTCAAGATAATGCATAACATGCTGAAACCCCGTCATTCTTGTGAATGCCCATTGCAGAAAACAACTGAATTTCTCAAAATAAGCACAAGATATGGAGCATCCCATTGGCATACATTTATCCATGTAATAGCGCCCCTGAAACATGAAACCAAGGAGACGCTGATCGTCTGGGTGTACCGGGAGCAACCGGAACGCTGACTCGATGTCTGATTTGGCCATCAGCGCTCCGGGCCCCAGGCGATTCAACATGGCGACGGCATCATCGAAAGATGCGTACCGCACCGAACAAACCTCCGGGTCTATCGCATCGTTCACCGAAAGACCTCTCGGGGCTGACAAGTTATGTATCAATCTAAACTCACCCGGGTCCTTCTTGGGGACCACTCCCAAGGGTGAACAAACAAAATTAGCAACTGGTGGCATGTCGAATGGTCCGGCAACCCGACCCCGGGTCACCTCCTTCCCAATCTTCGCTTGTACCACCGCCGTGTTCTGCAGGACCGACAGTTGGTTCCTACAATGTGCTTTACCCTGAAAATTCCCCACTGGGATGCGGAAACCATACGAAAAACCGTCTCGCAACACCCCAGCGGAGACATGATCCGGGTATTCATTGAGCCAAGGAATCATTGCCATGGTATCAACCGGGGTAGGTAAAGGCGCCCCTCGGACTATTTCAGACCTGTTTGGCGCTTCCCCTACTTCCGTTATCACCCGTTTTGGCTCTGCACATGGTCTCGGGATGCGAGGACTGTCCACACCCCCCACAGTCGTGCCTAAACTTGCATGACCCCTGGGGCCTTGTACACTTTCCCCTGTTAAAATTCCAGCAGACCCCTTTTTTACCTGTATTGCCATTCGACCTTGAGTGATGCTCGTTACTTGAACCCGCCCGAAAGGGCGCCCCAGATGAATGGCGGGAAAACTCGCCCCCGTTTCCCCCCAACAATGGCGCCTTTGTCATGCCTGATTTCTCCATTTTTTGCCAGGAAATGGAGTCGTAACAATCCCACGTCAGAGATGTGTCGAACTCCTTGGCCTTACGAAAAATATTATCATAACAAAACCACTGATTGCCCTCATATGTCTGAGAAAACTCCATAATACGTGTCTGGTACACGGGTAACTCGGCCAACAGTTCAGGCCTCCGTTCCCCCATAATTGCAGTGAATATGCCAAATGCTCTGCCCCAATTACCTATCGTCTTATCGACTCTGAAAGCGGCCATCTTGGCGCGCCAAACACTCGGGTGCATGAACTCTTTTTGAACTTTCACGTGCTCAATCTCGTAATGATCAGTTAATAAAGAAAACATGTTTATATATTTCTCAGCCCATATCCTCTCCTTGATTTCCATCGGAATATGCTGAGCCACTTTCTCCCTTCTCGAGGGTACTGACCCCTCCCCCGCAATCGGCAGTAGCTGCTTACCTGAACCAGAAGCTGTAACCGTAGTCGCTGCCGAACTCATGCCCGCTGCGGGTTGACCCACTGGAGCCTGCGGGGGAACAAAAGGACATGGAGCCTTTGCAGCCTCTCTTGATTGCCGCAACTGCCTCATTACTGCCCTGGCGTCATCTGCCGTAGCCCCCTCACTCTCTTTCCCCAACCATGCTGCCAGCTGTGCAGCCAGCTCGGGAGGCATATCCTCCCCGTTCACAGGGGTGACTACAACGGGAATTGGTTGCCCCTCCTTCGGGACCGGGATCGGCGCCTCAGTCGGTGTATCAGGGTGCGCCGGCGGCGCCTCGGGAACCGGGGCCTCTTCCCCAGTTGCTCCCTTCTTGGCCCTTCTACCTCTCCCGTTAGGGACTACTCCCGGCAATGCTGGTCCGACGACTCGCTTAGGGCCCCCTACACCGTTCATTGCCGTCATCTGTTTCTTTATCTCGGCCATGTCTTTTACGAGCATGCGGAGCATCTGATCGGTTCCGACCCGCTTTCCGGCCTTCTTGCCCGGCATTCTCCAACGCTGATTCTCTGGAAGAACAAAGACAAGAATTAAAACGCTCAAAATTGGCTCTTCGTTCCGTCTCGAGCTCACGTGCAGCGGGGAGGTGCAGCTTCAGAGCACAGGAACAAGAGGATGCTTCCTTGGCTTGTCGCTCCTTTTATCCTTCTTCGGGCGGGCGTAAACCCGCCTCCGCCCGCCTCCGGGGGCGTGGCTGGCGGCTTCAGTGTCTAGGACAACCCACTCTTGGGCGGGAAAAAGCGCGCCCCGGCTACGCCGCTTTGGGCATACCAGCCGAGACTCGCCTCCCGCCCAAGATGGCTTCCCGGGGGGATCGGGGTACTCCACCATACGTTCGGGGGGACCGAGTGGTTGCCCCTTTCCATAAGAACTGTTTCCATTATGAAGGGAACACTCAGTTCCTTGTGACAACCATAGTTTAAGCAGCTATTCGGAAGAGCTAACAACTTTTTGTAGAAGCCTTCCTAGATACACTGTAGTTTTCCAATCACTGCCATGCCCCAGAACTCAGGCCAGAATAGACCCACGGCTAAAGTACTCTTCTTGTTTACCATCCCCTCCCTTCTCTCTTCTATTCTCTTTCTTTTCCCTTTCAATTACTCTTAATCTCCTAGCAAGACATTGGAAAGGGGGTCAGCCAAACATGTATACCACCTACTTGTAACCATGGCAAAGCCAGCCAGTTTGGGCTGATACCTGTCTGAAAAATGTAATAAAATACTTTGAAATTGAAGAAAAGAAAATAAGAACTGACAAGGAAAGAAAAAAGAAATTGCTTCAGCATGATGTATTTTCTTACTTTCGGGTATGGAACTGGGTCCCAATTTCTTAACAATAAATGTGAAGATTGCCAATATATTTCTTTCCATTACTAGAGCCCTATTGGCAATCATAATTTTCCAGGTCTGTGTGGAGTCATATAAAAACCATCAAATAGGTGAAAGTATCCACTGCCTCCAGCCTTTGATTGTTTACAAAAAGGGGGGTAATATATTCGGGCGTCCTTCAGAGACTAAAACATAGGTATTGGCCTTGTTAACTCTGAGATCGAGGTTTTTCATAAAAGTCTTATATCCCCCAATCACAATCTGCAACACTTTCCTGAATCTAGCAATTAGCACAGCCATCAATTGAAGATTCTCAGATGCAGGGATACTGGATCAATTTTGCAGCGGGCCAGAATGGGATGTCCAACTCGTCACAAAAATACCAACGTGCTGCTCTTCCACCACTTCACCAAGGAAGTACAGAATAAACATACAAGCATTGACATCTAAAAAGAATCCTAGGGAAATATATGAAAAGTGCAACATGCTATTCTTGTAACAGATCCAAGTCATCATAGAGGGAAATACTGGCACTTCTCAACTTCAGGTAAGGTATTAGACTTGATGGATGGTTACAAGATGAAGGTCTCAAACAGAAGATCAGATGGTCCCCTCAGTAGGAGTTGAGTAAGACTACAGGGTAGGTTTGCCCTGTGAGAGCAAGCATGCCTTATTGGTGATGATGAAAAGGACAGGTATCTGACATCCACCCTTCATAATAAAAGTGTGAACTGCCATGCTCCATTAGGTCAATTGATTAAGCTACCTGATACATTTTCAGATGATAATAATGAGACTCCACAGCCGTGATAACACTTGCTCACTGTTTAGGAGATGCATTAGGAGTTGTGACACTAAACTAATATGTTTCATTTGCAGTGTGAGCAGTGCCACTCCTCTCTGACCTACTATATATATTGCCTGACATAGTCTGGGATTATGGTTCTTCTTACTGCTGCCCTTGGGCTGGACATGGAGTTGGACACTGGCAGGTACAGGGACAACATGCTTTTCTTTGTTTATATATAGAGATCACTGCCTCTAGGGGTTGCTTGCTCACCCTATTGGTGTGTGAAAGTAGAGCAGAGGGCAAGGGAATATTTGTGTTCTTCCTCATTGTCACAATTATAGTTCACAAGTTGTAGATCTTTTCTTAGTTTACTGGTTAACATGAACCTCATCTTTTAGAATACCAAGAGGTGGTAGGCTCACTGAATAAACATGTCAGTGGTGGGACTTGTTGGGAGTTTGTTCTTATTTTTTTCTCTTTTATTTGGCTATGTCTATGATGACGTTTAGGTGGCTGTAAAAGCTCCTAGCAGGATGCAATATTAATAACTAAGAAGTGTGGCTCAATGATTAGAGCGGCAGACCCTGATGCAGAGGTCCAGCCCGGGACCAGGGTTCAAGCCTCGGCGGGTCTTGGGCTCAAAAATTCCACGGACCTGATAATTCTCACCTTGGTGCCTATTCCAATCATGGAGTCCCACTCTGCAACTCTGGGCAATAGCTTGCTTAATCTCCACAACGGCCCCCACAATGCTAAGGATGCCTGGCCTCCACTTTGGGGGTGCCCAGGAGTGGACGCCTCACAGGGAAAGCCAGGATGGGTTCCACAGTGGTATTTGTACAAGTGCCTTGAGACCCTTGTGGGTAAGTAGTGCGCTATACAAGTATCAATTTACATTTTTCAATTTACATAACTCAAACAGGGGTTGGAAAATTACAGAGAGGAGAGAACAGGTGACAGTGAAAATTCCTGATGTGGAAGGTGAAAGGCCAAGGAAAAGACTAAACAGAGCAGGTTTTTTAGTATCTACAGAGGCACAAGTTGGATTTGGTCCTTCTACAGGAAATTCATCTGCTGGGTGATGAGTGCTTATTTTGGGGTAGATGTTGTTACAAAATATTGTCTTGCAATGTTTTCATGTAGTGTGTAGGGAGTGGTATTCCTTTTCAAGAAAAAGGTTAACTTTTGCTGTGGATTAAACATGGAAGATCCCACAAGGATGTGATGTTGCCATTAGCTACCCCAGGGTAAACCTTGGGGTATTGTGGTTAGTGTGCATACCATGCATATAGTAGGAGATGTTCTTAGACCACCTAGGGCCTTTGTTGTGTAACATCCCAGATTTTCGGGTTAGTGACTTTCAGGTAGGAGTGTGCAAATTTTGTGTGATTTCCTTTTGGATTTACAGCAAAATTGCTTGACGAATTACTAAGCAAAGTGTAAATCCATCATTTCAGGCTATAATTTAGTGTGAAATGCATCACTACATCAATTGTTAGTGTGAGGACACATTTAGACAATAGCACCGTGAACAACAGCCACTCACATTCTGTTGTTCCTTTTCCTTGGATTGTGTGATTCTGGGAAGCCCTGAATGGTGCACAATTATGCAAAGTGGTGTAATGGCATGTGTTTAGAATTTTGTGGGCCTAGATTAATGCACAATTCCAGAAATTACACAAATTATCGCAGCGTAATTAAGATTTTGACCATGCCTATTCTATAACAATCATGTAGATGACCAATAATATCAGTTAGGAGGGGAGAGGGTAGCCTGCACTCAACAGTATTGAAACAAACTGCTAAGGCTTATGGCTTCAACATCTAGAGAAAAAGCATAGCAGATGTATGCACGTTTTCCAAAACTGGTAGGAAAAGGAACATATTTCTTGATGAAGCTTTCTGACCGTATAAGGAGTGTTACACTGAAAATCTTAGCGGGCTAAAGAAAGTGTGATGGCTAATTGAACTAAAAAAGATCTGCAAAAAATGATAGATCAAAATTATCTAAGTTTTTATGACAGAGACATTTGAAAATGGCTCTATCTCATTCGGCACCTAATGTAGGGTTTTTGAATAGGAAAATACACATGATTGATAGTACAGGCTAAGCAACAGACTTGCTGCTAATTTTGAACAAGTTGAAAACAGGAAATTAGATATCTTTGGAGTCCACTCTAAAGATGGATTCAGTAAGCAAGTTTGAATCGAACACTTGGTTGAATAGCAGTAAATTGAGCATTTTGGGGTATAAAAAGTCCAGACTCTGCCCTAGGGTTCTTAACACCAAAACATTATAAAGTGAATTTAAAATTGTGAGTAAAGACGAACAGAGAGCAATCAAATACAATACATAAATTACAGGCTGACCTAACTGGTGGTTGTCAATCACCTAACTGATTAGGCCCCCAGCTCTGTGACTATAGGGAATGTTTATGACCCAATTACCACAATTTCAGTCTTAGCTGAATTAAGTTTTAAGTGAATGCGGCTCTTCCATTTCACAACAGCAGTCATGCAATACTGAGAATCTGATCTGAGTATTTCCATGCTCCTATCAAGCCTTATCACAATTTGTGTGTCATCAGTGAAGTAGTGTGGCTCACTGGTTAGAGGCGACAGACCCAAGAGCAGAGGACGGCCCGGGACCAGGGTTCGATTCCCGGCGCGGCAGGTTTCTGGACCAGGGTCAGCGGACTCAATATTTCTCTCGCCTCGGTGCCCACTCTGATCAGCGATCACACTTGGCAACTCTAAGCATTAGCTTGCCTCATCTTCACTAACGGCCCCACCAGACCGCCGGGGATGCCTGGTCTCACCCTGGAGATAACCATTAAGGGACAATCTCTCAGGGAAGCCAGGAAGGGTTTCGCAGCGGTCGAAGCGCCTTGGGACCCTCCGGGTATGTAGTGCGCTATATAAATGCCTATACATTTACATTTACATTTACATCAGCACAGCATCAGAAAAAAACAACAAAGGACTGGATACGTTTTACCAGAAGAGCTGCATTTATGTTATAGAACCGATGAATAACACCTTTGTTGCTTCGAACGTTCTGCGTCAGTGCTGAACGTTCGAAGAAACGGGTGCGGCCGCGTCGGCCAATGGACGTGCGCAGCACTGGCAAGGCAGTGCTTGCGACGACCGTTGGCCGACGGCAGCACTAAAGGGGTTAACAGATGATCACTGAGGAACGAATATGACTCACTACAACACGAGTCATTACATCGCATGCCTTTTCAACATGGTTGTTACAACAACTGCGTTGTTACAACGCAGTACCATTACAACGCAAGTCATTACAACTACTTGCTCTAGATGGCACGCTGGACTTATGAATAGTATAATTTACTATTCCAACTCCAGTGTGTGCAACAGTAGGGAAGGTGATGGAATAGTAAATTATACTATTCCTTACGTTAGAGCGTCATCTAGAGCAAGTCGTTGTAACGACTTACGTTGTAATGGCACTGCGTTGTAAAAACACGGTTGTTGCAACAACTGCGTTGTAAAGGTATCGCCGTGTGAAGACTGTGTTGTAAAGGTTGTTTCACCTGAGGAACCTCTCAAATGATCATCCAACAGGAGGAAGTAAACTAAGATAATGGCATGGTTTGCATACAGTCAAATAAAAAAGGAAGAGAGATGATGCACGTTTTCCTGTGATACCAGCTCTAGACAATCTGTTGATAAGTACTATGTGGAGCACGGTATTGAAGGCTGCAGAAAGCTCAAGTAAGATCACAATTGTGGACAGTTAGCTATCCGTCAGCATTCACAACTGATTTCGAGATGAGGCAGTGCCTTGTGCTTCTGGTGCAGTACATGGGTGAAGAGCGAGCATTACGTGTAGCTGCTTTAAATGAGCTAGGAGCTATAGTTGAGTTAGATGTACATACAAACAGAGAGTTAATAACTGATTTATCTAAACTGTTTAGTATCCGTAGTATATTGATGTTATGCTCACTAGGAATCTCCTGGTTGTGGGTGGACTTTGAAAAGGAAACACATAACATGCAGGGAGGTGTTAGGGTGTGGTTAACGTGAAGTATGATTTAATGCGCAGTGTGCGAGTGTTTGCTGAGGAATAAAGTAAGGCTTGATAGCAGCCCCTGTGTGGTGTAATTTATCTACATGCTTCTGGGCTGGGGAATACGCTACAGTGTTGACAATTGATGCAGAATAAAATTGTGTGCTGGAAGCTAGGGCTAATAATTCTGTACCTGTTTTTTGTTAACGGTTTCCGGTTTGACTTTGGAATGCCCACAGGTCATAGATGTGGCCGCAGTCGAGACGCGGTTTCGAGCAAAAGATTTGCCTTTGGTCTAAAATGGCTATTAGGGGGTCATACTCCACTGTGGTTACCACTACAAAAGGAAAAGGTGAACCCAGAGAGTTAGAAACTCAGGTAGAGAGTTCCTGGTGAAGGAGAGGTCCCTCACAGACCATCTGGGTTCTTTGGCATAGCAACAGCTTAATAGCCTGAACTGTGGCGTGGTAAAAGTGCCAAGAGCTCTAATGGAAGAAAGGACATTGGATCACCATCTCATTGTGGTAGTAAAAAACAGCTACTGATTGAGGTGTAGACCGCGCCTCACACCTCAGGGTTCTGGTGCCATTGCACCTGCTGCTCCTGAAAGAGCAGCTACATGGTCTGCAGCTATTGTTTAAATACTAAAAACAAATTGCTGTGTGTTTTGTATTTTCCTACTGATTAATAATGTTGTGTTATCTTTGCCCTTCACGCACTTTTTCGGTGATTAAATAGCAGCGCTACAGAAATTTTAAAACCTTATTTAAAAGTAATGAATATCCTTACACGAGTGAATGTGTAGTTATTGAGAACAAACTAAGGTAAGGTTAAGGTAGTTGCAGAACCTCGGAAAGTTTTCAAGAACTGTGCAAAGTTGCTTGTTTCGCTGCTTTGCACTAGAAGAGAGGTCAGAAATCTGATTGGAGGCACTGCTTGATGGGGCATACTTTCAATAGCACTTGAGTGGAGTTTAGAGAGTTGAGGTACACAATTCGAGGATAAACCCAGGAAAATTAAAACATTTTACCCGAACAACCTTGATGTTGTGCTTTAAGGACACGAACCTGCCCTGGAATAAAGAGATTAGCTTCTTATTAAAATTGATGAGTATAAATATATAGTAAAAATCTTTATATATATTATATATTTGTTCGGCGTTTTGTTGCACCTCTGCACTTTATGATGGAATAAAAGAAAAATATCCATACAAGACTGGCTGTGGATTCATTCATCTGTGTCTGCGTACTGGACTCTGTGCAAAGGCGCTGCACAAGTAACTGGTTGGAGTGTGTATATATATATATATATATATATATATATATATATATATATCTTCTCAAATATATGAAAGTTTTTAACACTTTGTCGCGGTGTATTCAGTACTCTTCAAGTATGCTGGTAATTGCAGCTTTGCTGCTTCAGTCTGGAAAGAGGCTGCATACGCACAAGTTTAAAGTTAATTGAAGATGACATTAAATTAAGTAAAGTCATTGACCTAAAATCTCCTGGCTTCATATTATTCATGATTATGCACTGATGATTTTTGAGCATCTAATGTCGCTTCAAATGGCCTTGATAAGTACGGCCTGTGGTTAAGATGCAAGACCGCATACATTTCGTGTGCAAACAGTTTTACAACCGTGAATTAATGATGGATGCATTCTGATCATCCTGAACTGATTCATAGGGACTCTGCTATTAAAATGAAATGACACTGATGTTGCCGTATCAAGATAACCCTTTTTCTCACAAAAGAATCTGAACAGTGAGTACACGTTAGAAAGATCAAAATATTTTTTGGGGGGGCCCACCTGTAGCAAAACTGGGTGTGTTTTGAAGAGTGCTTTACCTGCCCTAGTATGTATCACTATATAATGCACCACATTTCACTCATCACACATTCTTTTCGGTGGGAAAGTTGCCAGACTAAAAGGGAATAATTAAATATCAAGGCGGTCTATGCCGAAACGAGTCAGGTGTTTGCATAGTCGATGCACGAAATACCAGAATAAATTTACACCAAACTACTTCAGCATGCACATCTCCTAAAATTTTGGGCAAGGTGTGCATGCTAGAAAGATTTCTGGAGTCTACGCACCACTGCCATATATAGGGCTGGGAAGCTGTGAGGTCTGTGCGCTTGTTATATACGGGTAAATATTTGTGTAGGTGCACATATATATGTGTGTGTGTGTGTATGCATGAACATACATATATATATTTTGGTTTTTTCTTAGGCTGGTCTGGCACGTTGAAGGCTGTAGGGACTTTATATCTGGATTTTGTAAATTGAAATTGTTTTACTCTATTGTGGGAGAGTGTGTTTTGTCATACATGTCCCTCACAAACCGCTCCTTAAATTACCCTTAACCCCTCCCCTTTCATAGGGAGATTTTCCAATCTTCTCACCCCTACCCCACGTCCTTAACACATTTGCTCCTATTCCGCATACTACATGTGTGGAGACCTCCGCCATTGTGGAAGAGAACTCTCCACAGAAAAGATGGGAGAGGCAGAGTACGTTGTGTATTGCAAAATGTAGATTGGGAGAAGGCCCCATTATGACTGCATCCAGCAAACAATTGCTGTACCTGTATTCTGACCACTGCATAATTTGGCAATACCCTACAGAGTGAATCATAACAAAATTAGGCCTTAACTCCTTTAATAGCTATTGATTACTACTTGTATTCGTGATCTCATTGAAGGTTTTTGTTAGATTTCAAACTTTCACTTGAAGCATAAATTCAAAGTCAGTGCCTGTTGAGGATCGACCGTAGCTACCAAATCTAAAGATAATATGTACATTGTGTTGGGATGAATGTAGCTGTTGCTGGAAGTGAACAGTATTCATTCTTTAATAACTGTAATTCATTCTTTCACAAAGATATATTCACCTAAACGAAAAAGTATTTCATTTGTAAGATACATATCTCATTTCATGAGAAAGTATAGTTTCTTTACAGGGAGTTCAAACAAGAAATGTGTACTGATGACACAATTGGATGTGTGATACAGGTGAAGATTAGTCCTGCACGATCATTCACATTTACCAAAAGGGCCAAAGCACCGACTTTTAACCAAATGGCCTGAATCTTTACAAGAGTTCTAAGGAGCAAGCTTACCTGCACTGGCTTCGTGCTCCATTGAGATTTGGTATTGGTTTTTACTGCATTATAATATATGGACAATTCACTTGCACCACTTTCTGAATCAATGGTCACCTATCTCATATAGGTACGGCGAACGATGATATAGGACGTTACCTTAATAGAAATGTGACCTCGGAGGTCTGAAAAGACCAGAATGAAAAGTGAACAATATTTCTATGAATCTGAATGTTGTAAAGATTTATATTTATTGTCTTCAAATTTTTCTAACCAAGAATAGTCATCTATGATGAACCCTATACTCCAGGTGTAAGGCAAGGGATGTTTGCAAGTGTTGATGATACAACACCAAAACAACAATACTACATTGGAGCTCAGTTCTAGAGAACAGTTTTTGTCACCATCATGATCTCTATTTTTTTAAAGTAGAGTTTGAGACCATTGTCAAACTAAACATGAGAATATTTGCAGAACCTCTACCTCAGCTTTTATAAAACTCCGGCTAGTGCAGAATATAGGTTTTATGTTACCTATTATTAGTAACGTTTAACCTACACACAGGCTTAGGTGGGTTTCCACATCCAGTTCAATCAAACCCTATTGTTTTTAAAGCGATGCACTGGAATACTTGTAGAACTAACTTTGTATACACATTGAACTGAGTTAATCCCTAAAAAATCTTGAAAGTTTGTATTTGAATGTTCCCTAGAAATTTTACAGCAAACATTTTGTGGGCTGCCCAACAGTTTGTGGTGGTTTTTCTCCCTCTCCCAGTGCTACGTTCACTTTTTCGTATTTCACATTAATTCATGCTCAACCTCATTTTTAATTAAAGGGTGCTCACTTCTGAGAGGTATTCCCTCTCCTTTGGGACAGGTTGTCACTGTCTACGATGAGCTAAATGGCGATCGCCAAAATGTATTATTTGAGGTGCTTTCCCTTTGAGGGCCACAGTAGACTTGTTTAAGCACTTACAAGCGCTATTGGGCTCTCTGATTTGGCGTCAAGATGGATGAAGGATGGCTCTGGGAAGACCAATCCACCAATTGGATGAGGAAGGAATAGGGGACCGAACTATGAAACATATCACCTTAAGGCACAGCTACAGTGGTTGATGTGCCTGATGATGGGAGCCTTGGATGCAGAGACAGTGGAGATTACTCATTTCCTGGGGAAACAGGGCTCTATAGATCTTGTAATGGGGCAGGATCCGCTTCACCGGGTGGAACACAGGGCTTGGCATGCAAGGTGCTGGAAAAAAGTATTCCCAGACTGTGAACATCTTTATTCCCATCATGGGGAGGCTGCAGCATACTGACATGGTTCAAGGAGAAGACATGGCCTTAGGTGAGTAAAGAAATAGTTGTCGATTTATATAAAGATGGGCTTTGATCTCCTTTGAAGACCTCTGCATAAACTTTGATCTTCATAGTGGTAGTTTTTGATGTATGCTGCATTAGCAAACATTATTAAACATATATGGGGAGAATCGGGGACTGAAACACCTAGGACTGAAACTTAACTACTGATATCACATGGTATGGGCAGTAAGGCAGTCTCAGCTCTGTACTCTGCACTGGCCTGTGTGTTTTATTTAGATAACAAAAAGAACAGGGTACAATGGGACTTGAACTTGCAGATTCACTTATTGGATGATGAACGGTCATGCATTTTCAGATATGTAAAGACAACTAATAGAAACCAACTCCTTAAATACACCCAATTTAAGTATGTCGATCAAGTGTATCCCTATCCATGCCGGATAGCCAGGATTTATCCAGGGGCATCAGATATATGGCAACAATGTGGGTCTCCTCAAGCAGATTTCAACCATAGATGATATAACAATACTGTTCTCAAGGATTAATGTTGTAACAGGACTGGGGCTGCAGTTGTTACCAGACTTGTGTTTGCTTGGTAAGCTTCATGAGAATAAGGAAATAAAGCAAGTTTATAGACCTAGCACTGGCGCTAGCGAAGCATAAAATAGCTATGACAAGGAAGGCAATGGGAATGCCTAGTGTAGTCGAGTGGTGGTGATCTGTCCAGAAATGGGTGAAGTAGAAGGGATGGCCATTATTGCACAACAAAGAATACTTGGTAAAACATCTTCCACATGGTGACTGGACTATACTCATGGCTAAAGAGAAAGCAACATCAGATGATATGCACCCTTGAACCATACTTCATGTTCATACAGAATAGATTTTCGAATTTGTAAGACCGGCAGCAGTTTCTCCTTTTTTCATTATGATTTATAAAGGTACAACCTGAATTGCTACCAGGATAGATGTATGAGTCTATGGCCCCTCACCCTCCAGCCCACTTTCGTAAATTGTTTATACTTAGCTAATGAAGTGGACCAATGCCTTCTCTATGCAGCTTCTGTTTGTTTGTTCCCATATGTTCAAGGTTATGTTAGGATTCTGTGTCAGGGCTAGAAGTAATCCTGGACTAACAGAAACCATTTGATATATAAAGCAATTGTGATTCATATTAATATTGAAGCCCAGTTCATGACAAACCCCTAGGACTATAATCTCAGTTGTCTGTATTGGATTGATTCTATTTGGAACTGTTATAGAATGTTCAATAAAGAGATCATTATTGTTTATCTTAATCTGCTTTCGAAGTTCACGCCTTACAAATGGAATAAGATCTTCCTTCTAGGGAGGGCCTACATCATTTCTGGCTCCGACATTAATGGTTCTGGCCTTCCACTGTCAGGTACCACCTCACACACAAGCAGTGCTCATCCAGATCATCAGTGATTACCTGATGATGCGATTTAATTTGATTCAGTGAACCAATTCACCATGTGCACAACATCTACTTCTCTTCTATGATTCACAATGTTGCCCTCACCTTTATCTGATCTCTCTGGTATGAAATATCTTGCAACTGCTGATGCAATCTACATTATTTGAGAGTAGGTTGGCTTGTGTTCGATGCTTATGTTTTTGTGAATTTCAGTGATGTTATCTCAATGTTTTCCAAATCTTTTGAAATCAGTGCTTATCAGTGCTTACCCAGCTGCCTCCCCTCAATAGACAAATACTGCGTTTTCCACTGTTTATAATACATGTTTGTTTGCAGTGATTATTATAGCGCACATATTTATTTTAAAAAATGAATGCAGTGTATGTAGTATCTTCCCATTGGCTGTGTGTCTAATGGACTTATGTTAGACTGTGTAAAGCGTAGAAAGTCTGTTTATTGGTCTCTCATCCAAATCCCCATCTTATTGATCTCTCTTACATCTGATTACTTCTCAAGCTCACTCTGTCAGGACTCATTCTGTTTTACAGGACTGTTAATTTATTAAAAAAAGTAAGAGTGCTATGTTCAAATATTTTAATAGACAAATCGCCAGACATTGATGGGGGTCATTCATCTACTGAATATTATGATAGTGTTGGGGTGTTCATCCCTGCAAACAGCATAGTGTCTTGGAAAGCCTTTAAAATGTTGAATTAGGCCAGGTTTATTTCTAGCCCTGCATTCTAAGGCACCTGAACCTTGTTGTTTTAAGCTCACTCACCATTTCTTTTCTTCCCTCTTTGCCTCAATCAATCAATCAAAACATTTATAGAGCACGCTACTCACCCGTGAGGGTCTCAAGGCGCTGAAAGGGGGGGGGGGGGTGCTACTACTGCTCGAACAGCCAGGTCTTGAGGTGTTTCCTGAAGGAGAGATGGTCATGGGTTATTCGAAGGTGTGCGGGGAGGGAGTTCCATGTTATGGCTGCCAGGTAGGAGAACGATCTTCCTCCGGCGGTGGTTCTGCGATTCCGTGGGATGGTGGCGAGGGCGAGGCTGGCAGAGCGGAGCTGCCGGTGGGAGTGTAGAACGAAAGGCGCCTGTTGAGGTATTCAGGGCCCATGTTGTGGAGCGCTTTGTGTGCGTGGGTGAAGAGCCTGAATGTGATCCTCTTGTTGACGGGGAGCCAGTGCAAGTTTCTCAGGTGGGCGGAAATGTGGCTGTGGCGAGGGATGTCGAGGATGAGTCGTGCGGAGGCGTTCTGTATGCGTTGTAGTCGTTTCTGAAGTTTGGCAGTGGTTCCTGTGTATTGGGGGGGGTTCCGTAGTCCAGGCGGCTGGTGACGAGGGCCTGGGTGACCGTCTTTCTGGTTTTGGTGGGGATCCACCGGAAGGTCTTTCGGAGCATGCGTAGGGTGTTGAAGCATGATGACGAGACGGTGTTGACTTGCTTGGTCATCGTGAGGGAGGAGTCCAGGATGAATCCCAGGTTGCGTGCGTTGTCCGAGGGTGTCGGCGCGGAGCCCAGTGCTGAGGGCCACCAGGAGTCGACCCAGGTGAAAGGGGATTGTCCGAGGATGAGGACCTCCGTTTTGCCTGAGTTCAGCTTCAGGCGGCTGAGCTTCATCCATTCTGCGACGTCTTTCATCCCTTCCTGTAGGTTGGTTTTGGCGGTGGCTGGGTCTTTGGTGAGGGAGAGTATCAGCTGGGTGTCGTCGGCGTAGGAGATGATGTTGATGTTGTGTTTGCATGTGATGGCGGCGAGGGGGCTCATGTAGATATTGAAGAGGGTTGGGCTGAGCGAGGATCCTTGGGGTACGCCGCAGATGATCTCGGTGACTTCTGAGCGGAAGGGAGGCGGACTCTCTGGGTTCTGTCGGAGAGGAACGAGGTGATCCAGTCCAGGGCTTTTCCTTGGATCCCAGTGGTGAAGAGGTGGGTTATTAGGGTGCGATGGCATACGATATCGAAGGCTGCTGAGAGGTCCAGGAGGATGAGGGCAGTTGTTTCCCCGTTGTCCATCAGGGTCCTGATGTCGTTAGTGACTGCGATGAGGGTGGTTTCGGTGACGTGGTTGGCTCGAAATCCGGACTGGGATGGGTCGAGTGAGTTGTTTGCCTCTAGGAAAGCACTCAGCTGTTTATTGACGGTTTTCTCGATGACTTTGTCTGGGAAGGGAAGAAGAGAGATGGGGCGGAAGTTCTTGAGGTCTTTGGGGTTCGCTGTGGGTTTCTTCAGATGGGCGTTGATTTCTGCGTGCTTCCAGCTCTCGGGGAAGGCAGCTGACGCAAACAAGATGTTTATGACGTTCCGGAGATGGGGTGCGATGATGGTGTTGATTTTTTTTGAAGATATGAGGGGGGCAAGGGTCCGAGGGGTAGCCAGAGTGGATGGAGTTCATGACGTTGGTGGTGTCTTCAGAGCTGATGGGGGTCTAGGTGCTGAGGGTGGTGGTGGGGGTCGCTGGTTCGGTGACTGAAGGTGGAGTCTGGGGTTCGAAGCTGTCGTGTATATCTGCCATCTTTCGGTGGAAGAACGTGGCGAGGGAGTTGCAGAGTTCTTGTGACGTCGTTGTTGTTGGCAATGGGGTTGGAGAGCTCTTTGACGATGTTGAAGAGTTCCTTGCTGTTGTGGGTGTTGTTGTCTAGTCGCTCTTTGAATGATGTCCTTTTGGTGGTGCGGATCAGCTGGTAAGTTTGCAGGTGGCGATCTTGAGGTCTGTCATGTTTTCTGTAGTTCATTTGTGGAGCCAGGTTTTTTCGAGGGTTCGGCAGGATTTCTTTGATTTTTTGAGGGCGTGTGTGAACCATGAAGTTTTCCTGTTGCTGGTCACGCCTGGGGCGTTATTCAGTGGTGCGAGGTTGTCGGCGCAGTTGGCCTGACTACATTAGGGTGGTGCTGGTGTTGCATAGACATTCAAGGCTGCCAAATGTCTCACTTTAAGGCAGTCCTAAGCATTTGCCAGACATCACATTGTATTCTGGGACTTGAGACTTGAAATGTTGCTGCTAACATTGTAACCATATGTGCAAAAACCCCAGCAGTAGTGTAGTTTAGCAAAAAGCCAGGATTAGCTGAAGGTATCCCAAAACAATGTGACACCTTGCAGCTATGAATTTTGTCGGTAAGTGGAAAGTCATGACATGTTTTCACCACTATCCCATGTGTATTGGGGCAGCACTCTTTTAACAAGTACCTGTCACATCACCTTGCAATGGATGTTGTATTTTTGGCAATTGACCTACTATCAATACTGACTTGCAAGAAAAGAGGGCTAATGCATTAAAGGGATTTACCCATTCTGTGTTTGGGGTAAATGTGGTAGTACATGTTGGACAGGATTCTTATGAGCTCACCACATCACCAAGCTGTGAAATAATTAAACAATGGCAAAAGGTCCAATATGATATTAATATTCACAGACTCTCTACCATGTATAACTTAATTAGATCAGACCAAAAATATGCTTCCAAACACTCCACTTTTAATTCAAGCACACAAACCTGGAGGAAACAAAGCAAAACAGAGAAGAAACAATGCTTTATTGATATCCCTAAACAACAAAACTCAACAGAATAATCTTAGACCAGTCTCACTTGCTGCTTTCTTGTACAACAAAGTTACATTGTGTGAGCCTCTTCTGGAAGGAGTCAAAATGACTCATCCTCTCTCACTTTCCTTTATTTGAATATTATTTTAGTTTGTGTTTGTGCAGGTGTTTATCAGAGTATATATGTTTACGCTGATAAGGGTAATTTCCCTTTTGGTAGGATTTTCTCTTTATTCGAGGTTTACACCTAAAAGAGCATAGCCCACTTGTGACACACCCATCCACAGTTATGACAGTTAGAACCTGTTTCTTAGACACTGTTGGAGCGTGATTTTATTAGGTGACCATTATGTCACTATGTTTGCTTACTAATTGTAGCTGTTGACAGTTTGATACCCAGTTGGTACACTAAGCTATACATAAAAGTAATGTTATTGGTAAATGTATCTTTCCTTGTACTTGTTTCTGCCTCATCATGATGACCATTAAGTGTGAGGCCGTTTAACTTTTGCTATTTATACATTTCTGCTGAGACTCATGTGCTTACAGGAGTACCTTTATTTGGATCATCTTGACATTTTCAGCTGAGCAAATTCCTCTCTCCCTCGTATTAACATAATCCCAGATGGGTCCAAAATTTACTGACATTATCAAAATCTATAAAATTTACTTTGTCATGGGATAGTAGTATTTATTGTAATTGGTTGGCTCCCATGCTCCTTCGTAAATGTGTCTTGCTATCTTGTTTTTCCAAATTAATGTTTGATGTTTTCAAAGTCTGATTCCTTAGTAAGATCAACACTGACTACCTCAGAAAACAAATTGTGAAAAGACTGTACAATTATAATCCACAACATGTAGAACTGATTTGAAGGCGGAATAAATCCTGAATTGGTTCAAGCAGATAGAAACCATACAAATGTAAGAAACAAATGTACCAATATTTGAGAAAGCTGCCTTGAGACAGATATAACATTTCCAATATATTCAAATAAACTCTTTTGGCCTGATTCCCAAAGGTAAACTTACACGTTTGTTTACGTTTACGCTTGCTATAGTATGTTTTCTACTGTTTTGGTATTTACAAACTATGAGCGTGATTTTTCTTCTAGTAATTTCATGAGTGCAACTTTACAAATTGTAAAATTACTAGTAGTAAGAATACCAAAACAGTATAAAACCTAATACAGCAAGTGTAAACTTACACAAAAGTGTAAGCTTATCTTTGTGAATCAGGCCCCCTCTTTGCTTCCAAATTCCAACATATTCTGAAAGCTAGGAATGAGGTAGAGAGAATGTTATGTTAAAAACAAATGGGCACCATTAAAGAAAGAAATAAGCAAATTAAATATTAAAACCAGAAATAGGTGTTTTAGCAAAAAAGGCAATGCATTGATTGCAATAAATATTGTAGTGTAGAGGTAAAGTATCACATCGAAGACAGCATTACTCACTCATCTCCATCCTCCTCGTCCCAACTTTCACTAGGTGAGGCATTCCTGCCTTCAACAGACTTTTAACATTGAAAAAATATCTTTGATTCTGATTCAAAAGTCTCTCTTCTGCTTTATGGTTACCGAGTAGAAGAGTGTCTGTCCGCATGCCCCACCTCCTATAATCTTTCTTTCACTGACAGAGAGCCACACATGAAAGTATTTTCAAACCATTTTAACATAATGTAATTTCTATTATGGTTAACGTGCTGCCTGAAAAGCAGTTTAACTTATTTTGTTCAGGTTTTCTTCTTTGACTTCCAAAGTGATTCCCGCTCACGTGCTGGGGCAGGAAGCTTCTGACTGTGCCAGCGGCTAGGCCTTTCGGGAGCCTGATTGGTGTGCAGCCCCTCTCCAGTGGAGGATTTAGCGGGAAAGGCAAGGGAGTTCCATTTGTATGTTGAAGTCTTGCGGTGCTGAGATTCACAGTTTGGGATTTAGGAGTTGCCTCTAATAGAGCGACCTACATTTTCCTTCTGACAGTCATGGAGGAGGTAAAGGCTGCTTCAAAAAAGCATAATGAGCAGCCTGTCAAGAATAAGGAAGAGGTCCTGCACATCTCCAGCGGGGACCTACAGAGCTGCATTAGTGAGCTGTTAATTTGTCGCTCTCTGAATGTCAGGCAAAAAGACAGTGATAAAACATAGATGAAGATCAGGACTTTGATCAAAAGGGGAAGTACATATGAGGCACACAGCTTTGTGATCTTCTAAATTACAGCATGGAGGAGCTGGGTTTAAATGAGAAGTCTTAGCAGGAAGACAACTTTTATGCTCAATATAGTGGAGTGCAGGTGGATGATTTGCCCCTCCTTGATGTATAGATAAGTAAACAGTTCCCTGTTTCCTTATTAAGACCTATGCCCTGGAGGGTTTTGAGAACATTTCCCCTAAAAACAAAACCTCCAAATTAACACTATTTTAGCGTCAGTGGCTTCAACCTCTCGACTAGACTTGGAGGATTTTACTTTGCCAGATATAGTTGCTAGAAAAGTAGAGGTTAATCCTTAGTGGTCACTCACAGCAATTTATGTTGCAATACAAGCCAACACATATTTAGCGTATGCCACTTAAGTGCTCTTGAAGGATTTCTGGTGCAAGTTTGATTGTCCACAGGAGAAGTATGATACTACACCCATTTTGGCCAAGATGGAACTCCTCTTACAATTCCTGTTGGACGTCTTATTTGATGAGATATGGACGGCTTCATCCTGGAGCAACTGTGTAAGGATGACACTTACAATGGATGAAATCCTTGAAGCGAGACCTGTCACAAAAACGATGAATTCAAAAACTGCTATTAACAGGATCAAAACTATTTGATGTAGAATTGGATTGTATGGTCCAAAAAGCAGCTGAGGAGAAAAATATTCCCCAGGAAGAAGTCTTTTATGTCAAAACCAAAGCACCAGAAGATGCACGGCTAACAGCCCTTTCATTGCCAGGCCTAGGATCAGAGGACTACGTTGTCCAGTAAAACCCGTCCACTTATCCCCCAAAATCTAGTAGTCTAAAAAATGACTTTCCTGAGGTCGGTGCACAGCTAAAAGATTATTTTCTTCAGTGTAAAGATTATGTTACGGACACTTGGGTTCTCATCATCATCAAGGAGGGATATTCAATACATTTCTTCCACAAGCCTCCAATGCACAGATTCCTTGCTACTTCCTTACCAAAAGATGAACCAAAAAGGCCTTAGGTATTGAAACACTATCAGTGAAAGGAGATGTAACCCCAGTTTCAGAACATCATAAAGGAACAGGGTTTTATTCTACTGTCTTTTTAGTGCCAAAAGTAGACATCAGTTTTTGGACTTAAAAGGAACAGGGTTTTATTCTACTGTCTTTTTAGTGCCAAAAGTAGACATCAGTTTTTGGACTTATAAGCACTGAACAAACATTTGTTAGTGGAGAAACTGTGCAAGACATCCCTACAAGCAATCAAAACTCTGATATCAGAAGGTAGTTTCTGGAAACTTTGGACCTGCAAGATGTCTACTTCCATCTCCCTGTGCATCCAGAAAGTCAGGTATTTATATGTTTCACAGAAGGAGACCTGCATCTTCAGTTCCAACCTTAAAGAAATTGGGCTGCTGGTTGAGGGAGAAGAAACCCTACTCAAGCGGCAACCACAATCCTTGTCATGGTGAAGTCACATGCTAACAGCAAATTAACCTGTGCTTAACCCTCTGGTAGTCTGACACAAGAGCAATAAGGCTTAACTTAGAGGCCGTGTGCAAAATATTGATGCAGCACTCCAAACAAAGTTAAACACAACACAAAATAATCCCACACCAATTAAAGAAAATTGAGTGAAATGTAATAAATGAATACCAAAACAACACAAATCCAGTCAATAGAACCAGGTATATGTGATACTAACGTTTTAAGTGAAAATAGCACCAAAAAGCACAAAGCACCAACTGAGGTTATCTGGTCTTGCCACACTGGAACTAAGTCATAGGTTCAGGCTGATTGCGATGGAGTGCAGGCCGGTTACAGGGACCCAGCTTGTCCACTGAACCAGAGTACCTTAAATCCTGGTTGTAGAGCGTTGTGAGTTTCCGCGTCTAGGATGCGTCGCACAGGCTAGATGATCCGAAGTCCTGGATTGGAGATACATAGGACAGAGACGGTTCCAGGGAACTGCGAGGCTGCAAAGCGAGCTCCTGCATCATTATTGAGGATGCTGTTGATGAGGAGATTACAATGTGAAGCTCTGCTATGAAGTTGTGTTGTGTACCAAATAATCAAAGATAGGAAGGAGCGTACTAATTGAAATTCATATTGAATAATTTGAATTCACTATAACAATTCTCCATAGAAACATCTTCTGAGTTCTTTATTCCTTCAGTTCAACAATTCTCAGAGTTCACAATACAGATTCTACAGCCGACGCGTTTCGTCCCGGGATGGAACGTCCTCAGGGCTGTGGAAAGAAGTGTATATAAACACTAGTCACAAACGTGTTCATTTCACAATAAATCTAACAAAAAACAAATTTTTCTTTACAAACATGATTAGACTAAACATGTATCATTTAAACATTGAGTAACATGAGCAGAACATATATTCCGTTATATTGTAAATAACCACTTACAGATGCAGCCTGCCTAATGAACATTCTTAACCCCAAACAAAAAAGGGCTACACGTATATGTCCACTATTGAGCCAGGTTTAGCTTCATTATTCAAAACACCTTTTATACTATACAATTATCCATTGCTCACCTTCGATCACTATATTCTGGCCAATATGTGACCTGGTAGTGAATTACTGTCCAGTTCGCGGAATTTCTGAAGGCGACTCAAAATCAAATTATTTACATGTCAATGGTCTAAAGGGAGAAAATAAATGCTAGATCAGCTGGGAGAAAAATTGGGTTGTGCTGTGTACAGGCTGGTCTTGAAGAAGCAGCTGGACTTGCAATGCAGAGTCCTGCGCCCGCCTTGAGGATGCCACCAACAAGGGTTTTGCAATGCAAAGACCTGCATCGCGGATGCATTGCACAGCAGCGGTTCCAAGGAGGCTGTGGGCTGCGATGTGAAGTCCTGGGTTAGGGTTGCATTGCACAGCAGCTCCTATGTGGAATTTGGCAAGGTGATGCACCACACAGCGGCTCCAATTCAGAGGTTCTGAGAGGCAATGCATTGGTTCTTCTGGCACCACAGTTGACCTCAAAGAGCACCTTCAAGCCCACTTCAAAGATTCCTGGACTGCAGTAGCACCACTTGAAGGGTAAGACTAACAACAGGCAGACTCCATATGCTGGGTGCGAGGTGGTTAAAGATTCTGCCCCAGAGGCTGTGATCAGGAGACCAGTCAACTAGCCCTTGAAGTCACTCTAGTGGTCCTGGGTTCAAGCTGCTGGTCCTGTCCTTCACTCAGGCAGCAGGGCAGCACAGTGGCCGTCCTGCTTGCTGCACAGATGTCCTTCTTCTGAGTTTTAAACAGGCCCAGATGTGTACTGAAGAATTGGACTCTGAAGTCTAATAATTATACCTGGTGCCCACATTGATGTAGGGGAAGTTTGTAGAGGCTTCCAGCTCCTGAGGTATCAGACAGCCCCTTCCTGCCTGCCCTGGCCCCAGCTTGTCTGGGAAGAGCGCTCTTGCTTTTGCAATAAGCAAGTGTTGTAGGTGGCAGGTCCTCCCCCTCATCAAGCCAGAGATAGCCCATTATGCCAACACCTACAGCCCTATGCCTCACTGTCTGGGAGCAATATACAAAGATCAACTGCCAGCTACATCTAGTCATGTGACCCAGAGACAGGCTACAGGCAACAAAATTCCAACTTTCTAAGAGTGGCATTGTCAGAATTGGGACATAAAATCCAACTTTAACATTACAGAGGGCTTTTAATTTCAATTCTTTACACACCAAACTAGACCTGTCTACCTGCTTCCAATTGAAACATATCCTTTTTTTAAATGCAGTAAGGTAACCTAATGTTATTCAATGGGAGAGGTTGGCCTTGCAGTAGTGAAAAACAAATTTAGGAGTTTTCACTACCAGGACATGAAAAATTTAAATGTCCAACATTTTAAATACACTTGATAGGTTTCATTTTCCGATGCCCCGCCCACTTACATTTACATTTATGAGTTAGCATAATGTGTCTAACTAATGATGTATTCATTTATGCATTTACGTTTGTATTCTCCATATCATTATTCATTTATGCGTGTGATGTTATTCCGTTTTCTTAGCTTAGCTCGTGTGCCACCATTTTGGGTGCTTCTCTCTGCGTGCGAGTCGCACTCGCTCATTCTCTCCTCCCGTAGGAATAGAAAAAACCCTGAATGCAGCAGTTTTTGTTTCTTAGCTAACTGTGGCCAAAACTAATAACAAAATCCTAATCAGTAATGTTCCCATTCGCTGGAGATGCTGAGGCCCGGCTCCGCGGCCTTGGACAGAGATAACCAAATGTTGCTATTGCAGGTGCAGATGCCTCTTGTGTGAGGCCATTGTTCACCCCTTCTGGGGTCCAGTACTTTTCCAGTATGGGCTTGTTCTACTTTGCTGTACCATGTTATAATGTATTGCTGTGGTGAGATGAGTTAGTCCTCTCGGCGCACTCTTAGGGGTGAGGTCGGACAGGGCCCTCTCATATGGGAGTTTGTGGCCTAATAAAATACTTTGTTTATTCTTCTCCACTGTCCGGCTGACTTCTTACTTGGTAATTATAGGTGAGTGCGGTAAGTCACTCGGGTGGATTTGAGCCACGCTTATCACACTGCACCTTGCCTTTTGGGCTGTATAGGGCCTGCCCTAGGGATGACTTACATGTATTAAAAGGAAGGTTTTGGCCAGTAAAAAGGTTTATTTTACCATATTGAAATGGCAGTTTAAAACTGCACAAGTAAGCTTCAATGGCAAACCTGGGACATGTTTGAAAAGGCTACTTAAGTGGGTGGCACAATAAGGGCTGCAGGCCCACTAGTAACGTTTAATTTAAAGGGCCTGGGTACATGAAGTACCTCTTTACTAGAGACTTACAAGTAAATAAAGTGTGCCAATTAGGGAGAAGCCCGTTCCATCATGTTTAGGGGAGAGAGCACATGCACTTTAGCACTGCTTTATCCTTTGGCCTACAGATTAAGGCGCTCACGTTCTCCGCTTTCCTGGTCTTAAGGATGCTCCGAAAGTTTTTCCTTTCATCCCTATCAATGCCCAAAAAACTGTAATAAAAGCACGAGTGCCAACAAAATTAGATTACTGCAATGCCTTATTTTCTAACATGCAACATCAACACTTCAACAGACTCTAGGTCCTGCAAAATACAGTGGCCAGAATATTAACAGGGATTCTCAAACACAAATCTGCATCGAAAGCCATCAGACTTCTTCACTGGCTGCCCATCAGGCAGTGCATTAAGTTGAAGGCTCTTTGCCTTGCCCATAAGACTTTCCATGGAACTGGCCCAGAGTTCCTCAAACAATATTTTGAATGATATATTCCAAGGAGAAATCTGAGATCTTCGGGAGCTCAGGAACTGGAGGTCCGAAAGGTTTAAACAAACCAATTAGGGAGGAAGGATCTTAGTGAACACCACATCCACTGAATGGAACCTACCTCCCCGGTCTATTTTTCAAAAAGAAAATTGTGATAGAAGTTCCTGAAGTTCCTGGTCAACAGGGTCAAAAGACAAATACATGAGTTTGTCGTAAATCGCTGCATAAATAAATAAATAACTCCATTGATGTGCTTATATGTTAGCTACACCTTCTAGGGTAGTTGTACTTACAGATATTGATATATTTTTTGTTATTTGGGCGGCCAATGCGTAATCATCACTTTTACCCAGGACAGTCAGTAATGGCGTATACTGGACCCACTCAAGACATTGTCCAAAGAAATTGGCTGGGAGTCTGTTTGTATCCCTTTACCTACCTAAACATTGCAAGGTATACTTTTGTTTAATAAATTGAAAACGCCAAGAACACTTGTGATCTGAATTAAAGTATCGCATAGAACATTTCCTTGCTCCATAAAGGAGTGATTTTCACACTTACAAAAAGCTAAAATGAAAGTCTGAAACTGCATATCAGGTGGCAGCATGTATCCATAATAAGAAAGGCTAATTAGTGCATTCTGTCAGTTATTAATGGAAGGACAGACCAAGGAGACTCAGGAATACAAACAATGCCCCTCATCAGAAAAGTAATACATTATCTTCCGTGTACAATTGAACATATGGCTGAAGCTCCCTCTCCCGGGGCATCAAGCGAAAGTTAAATGCATTGCGTAAATATTTAAACTGTTTTCTGAAAGCTGCGCGAGGTAGTCATTTAACAATGTGTCACTTGCTGGCCATAATGAATTCTAGAATAGAATAACAGCAGACACGGCAGAGAAGCTCTTGTAAATTAATTAAATGCTTAAAGCGACCTGCTTAAAGGTAAGGCTGTGGTCCATGTTTAATTGAGACTAGTAACCTTTCTGATTTAGCTGGTTAAAAATTTAGTTAAATTTACTTCAAAATGTTGTGTGAAAAGTAAGACAACCTCAAACAGGGGTGTTTTTAAGTATGGTTATGTTTTGGCTTTTATAGAGCACAACCGGCCATTGCCATAGTATTGTAGTAGTGTGGGCGGGATTTTCCAAACTGTTCAGAGACTAATTCTATTTGTGGATAAGTGAGAGTAAAGTGAATGAGAATGTGCCGCATTCTGATAGGTGAGTGTGTTTGCATTTGGTGAGAAGTGAGTTTGATGGGTGAGACTAGCGGACTGGCCATAAATCACTTAGGAATGTTCAAGAACACATGCCTCATTCTTGTTCCAGGTAAAATATAGTTGACTCTAATTTGACCTTAAGTGGGACAGGGATCATATAAATAACACCATTTCCTGGGAAAATGTCTAGTTACAACTCCCCAACTAATATCTCTGTTTTCCTAAACTGTAAGCTAGTATTTTCACCCTAAGTAGACAAGGTGGGTTATTGACATCCAGGACACTTGGGGCATATGTACAAAGAAGTGGCGGAGTGAGGCGTTAGCCGTCATGGCTTAACGCCTCACTCCTCCATTTCAGAAATGCAGGGCTGGATCATATTTACAAGAATATGGTGCAGCCTTGCGTTTCCCCTTGTGCTGGTGCTACACTGACCAGTCTAGCGCCAACACAGGCACCCTTGAACCATAGTGCAGGGAAGCTTGTTTATGTGTAGGAAGGTGTCTCCTGCACATAAACAATCCTTAAATGCTGTTTTGTCACTTCTATGTGTGCTGCTTAATGCAGCACACATGGAAGTTAAAAAATATCATTTTTTTAAAGACTGTTTATGTTCAGGAAGGGACATCTTCCTACACAAACAATTCAAGGCGTTTTTCTTTTTCCATGTGTGCTGCATAAGGCAGCACACATGGAAAAAACAAAAACTAAATGAAATAAAGCATTTCTCCTCGTTTTGGCAAGTTAGGACCAGTTTTTCCCTGGTCTTAATTTTGGCACTGCCTCCTATTTACGCCACCCTTGTAAATAGGGGGCAGCGTCAAAATCAATGGGAGTTGTGGTGGAACGCCCACTGCAACACCCACTGCCCTCCCCTTTCCCGCTAAGCATAGCGTGAAAGGGGGCCTTATTTACAAGGCAGTGTTAGGCCACCTTAAGTGGCTTAACGCTGCCTTAGTAATAAGGCAAAGCACCTATTGACCCAGGAACATCGGAAAAAATGAGGCTCCTGTGGCGATATAGGCTTGTACACATGCCCCTGGGTGCCTCATTTACAAGACCCTGTGCGCAGCTGGAACGTCACTTTTATTGACGTTCCGGCAGCGCAAAATGCAGTGCCATTTCTACATAGCCACATAAACCACCCTGCTGTCTTTAGATGGCCTTGTGGATATGGTATGACGCAACGCAGAGCAAGTCACTGCATTGCCTCACACTGCAATGGGGAGGCGTGCCATGTTAAGTAGGAAGGGTATGCCCAGACGTGAGTCCCATGTTGGCTATGCTACTGGATTCAAGTTAGCCTGGCTGATGAGGGGTGATACCCTAAAACCGGTCGCAGGATGCTTGTTTCTAGTCCAGGGAGGACCTGGTCTGGCAGTTCAGGCTGAATTGTTCCCATGTGGATAAGGTGAAGGTTGATTTGCATATGGCTGGGTCCAAGCTGCTATGGCGTGGTGAGATATGTGACTAGGGATGAATGTTTAATTTGTTCAGCATTTCGTCCATAATCTGTTCATTTTATTTTTAGAAAGATGCGATTTTTCTGCTTTTAGCACTGTGTGCCTGCAGCCTGATTTATATAATCATCTGAGGAGGGTGACAGCTGGGCTATGTGTATTCCGTACCGACAGCCACACGAAATGGGAGCTTAATTCTGACTTGATGGGCCATCCTGGAAGGATGGGAGGTAGGAGCAGGGAACAGCCTCACACACGAAATAAGTAATGTTCTGTCACTGCACAAAGGCAGCATAGCTCTCTGTTGTGGGTCTCGAGCCAGGGCAGGAAGGGAGGACCTCTGTGCATTTTCAAAGACCCTTCTTTGAATTCTCCCCCAATTCAAAGGCACCACTGAGTATACGAACTGGACTTCGGACCCTAACACTTCAATAACCTTCTTTACTTAAGTATACCTCGCCAATAAGGACTGCTGTGCCACTGAATGACTCGAACTCTGCTGGACTGCTGATTTCTTGCTGTTCTAGCCTACTGTCTAGTGCCCGCTTTGCCTGGGTGAGAAGGACTGGACCTGCCTCTCTAGTCCCCAGAACCCTTAGTGACTCCAAGGGCTAGCCTGCTGGCCTCCTAATCGGAAGTGGGCAGGTGGGATTTTCTTTCTAGAATCAGAATAACATTTCCTAGAAATCCCATCACAGGTCGACTAGACCTTTTTACCTGTCGTAGAGTGTAGAAGGCAATCTATCTAAACAATGTAATGTCAAGTTGAACTATCCCCGTTCGTTTCCCCAAAGAACCACTCACAGAAAGTCAAATTTAAAGATTTATTATAAAGCCAGAAACAGTTGTGTATATAAACACCTCAGTAACAGGTTCAGAAGATATACAGGCACTAATACAAACATGATCCTACGGAAAAGTCTCAATCGACTAAGAAACAATACAAGTACCAATTCCAAAATCATCAGACTAACAAGGATTGCTATAACTTGTGTTTTGGGAGGCATCGGAAAAAGAAATAAATTCAGGTTAATCTGTCCCTACACTATACTAAGTGACATCCCTACTTAACAAAGTTCCCTCCTGTCAAAAGGTGTCAGCCATGGTGACTTCCAAGGAAGTACACTCACTTTGTTCGGACTTAGCCTAAGAACCCATCTCGCCTAGCAAAAAGCTCTCTGCCTACCCAGCATCTTTCTTCGCCCTCGTGAGCGTCTGCTCTGCCCTCCTACGGGGTGCTGTCCCTAATACAAACCCCACAATATGGATGACACGTCCTAGGGTACGCCTCTCTCAAAGGTATTAACTTTCAGTATTTGCATTACGACATCTGCATCCTTGTTCGTTGAAAAACGTCCTTGGGTCCCAGGGCCTTCTTCTCTTGAAGTTGCTTCCCTAAAATTCCGCAGCCACTCCTCTAGGTCTGGAGCTACCATCCTAACGATCATATACAATGGGCCCTTTTTCTACTATCTCTAGCTAACCTTGCACCTGCAAAGGAACGCACATAAATCGGTTCACAGTTCCATGCTACTTGCAATAATTTTCTAAAGCAACCTTCCAGAGAAGACTTTTTCCATGATTTAATGTCAAGGGAAACATTCTCAGTTCGGCCTACACAGTCTTTTCCCCACCTGGGCCTCTGCACGTTTCTGGGTATCACATCCTAACATAAGCAATACATTTTCGTTTATTAGGCCTTCATCATTATAGCAAAAATACATTCTCTAAACACCTTTACTAACTTAAACCCTTCTATCACGTTATATGAATACAGTAAAGAGTTTCTAATAAAGCATTATAATACATATATGAATTATTGAGCATCCCTTAAATGAATTAGTGTTTCACTGCAAACAATATATCTGGATTAACGTGGCATTAATACCTTTAAAACACCTTGCGTTTCTTTATGTAAATTCTGGTACAGCGTTTCATAGTTCTATGTCACATTTAAACATGATTATAGTCCTTTATATATGTGTGGGTGCTGATTATACATGAATATGATGCACCCCTACAATTTCTAACTCAGTTTTGCGCTCTCTCAGTCCCCCCTTTGATGACCTGTGTCATCACCACCAACCCAACATTCCTTAGGGTAGGAACCGAGCTACACAGCACTTGTTGCAAGATTTCCTCGCTTGAGCATCTCTAATGCCCTTAAACTTCGATACTGATTGTCTTGTAAGTTCTCCATTCTCTGTTCTTGCACCCTCATTGACCTTGTCAGCCTATTTGACCTATACCATTTATACAGTCTCAACAAACCCCATAGTCCGATCACACATCCCACTATGATGATAAGGGGTTCCAGTATGTATCCCAAGAAACTCCTTCCCAGGCTTGCAAACCAGTTTCCAACGTTTCTAAATCCCTTACCAACTGTTTCCCATGCATTCTCTTGCGTCAAATCGTTAATTTCGTAATGAATTGCAGTAATGTTACGTATAT
Source organism: Lissotriton vulgaris (assembly GCF_964263255.1). Taxonomy (NCBI): domain Eukaryota; kingdom Metazoa; phylum Chordata; class Amphibia; order Caudata; family Salamandridae; genus Lissotriton; species Lissotriton vulgaris. The sequence goes on along the minus strand of NC_141696.1, from coordinate 184,091,459 downwards.
ATTTTTTCAGATCTTTGGAGTTATCTGGAATATACGTGCAACATTCCTGAACCTTCAAAAGTTTACAGACCCCGCCCTCTTTCGCCAGAAAAACATCTAGCGCAAGACGGTTCTGCAAAACCATTGCCCTAATCGATAGCATCTCACCATGAATCAACACCAGTGACTTTGCCGTACTCATTGATAATTCGTCCACCACCGTTGCCAATCTCCGTATCTTTACATCATTCAAGATCACTCCCAACATTGGTATTGCAGCTCCAAACACATCTCCCACTATTGCACCAGCACTCTCTCCTCTCTTTATCCTCGTCAATTGTCCACCTTCCACCCGAGCAAAATCCTCAGTGTGATATATCTTAGGAAAAATAATCGCCAGGTAACATGTCCCATACCACTTATCCGGCAACCTCACGTACGCATTTTTCCCACAGACAAAGTACACCGTAGGGATCACTTGCACCATGCTCTTCAGGAAATCCTTGGTGTAATAATCTAACGTGAAAGTGTCTATGCAGCATTCATAGATTATTCTACGGCGTTCGATCGGGTAGATTGACCAACATTATGGAGAAAATTAAGGAGGCTTGGAATACACGAACAGTTGCTTCGAACCATAGTAAATTTACCCACCAATACTTGGTGTCAAGTCCAAATGGGGGGAGAAAAAGGACTAACAAAAAGAATCAAAACTGAAAATGGACTAAAACAAGGGTGCCTTCTAGCCCCGATCTTATTCTCCCTTTACTTAAGTGACTTGCCACATTACTTGCAACTAGGCCCCAGTCTTCCTCCCAAAATCGCTAAGCAAAGCATACATGCATTGCTCTATGCTGATGACATAGTGATGCTAGATCTTACTCCCTTCGGATTACAAAGCTCGTTGGATATCTTGCACAATTATTCTAATGAAAACCATCTAATACCAAACATAAATAAAACAAAAGTGGTAGCCTTCTCAGGGAGGAAACAAAGCGTCAATTACACCTGGAGGATAGGAGGAGAAAAGATTGAAGAGGTTAACGAATACCCCTACCTCGGTAGGATCCTTTCGAAGAAATTAACAAATATAACACAGATAAAAAATCTACAAAGGAAATCCGAAATACATGCCGCAGCAATCCAGAGACTCTACAGTGCCACAGGGAACAGGCATTTTTCCTCATTGATAAAAATTTACAGAGTAAAAATACCACCTGTATTATCCTATGCGACAGAGTGAAGTAGTGTGGCTCACTGGTTAGAGGGGGCAAACCCGAGAGCAGAGGACGGCCCGGGACCAGGGTTCGATTCCCGGCGCGGCAGGTTTCTGGACCAGGGTCAGCGGACTCGATAATTCTCTTGCCTCGGTGCCCACTCTGATCAGCGATCACACTCGGCAACTCTGGGCATTAGCTTGCCTCATCTTCACTAACGGCCCCACCAGACCGCCGGGGATGCCTGGTCTCACCCTGGAGATACCCATTAAGGGACCATCTCTCAGGGAAGCCAGGAAGGGTTTCGCAGCGGTCGAAGCGCCTTGGGACCCTACGGGTAAGTAGTGCGCTATATAAATGCCTATACATTTCCATTTACATTTACAGAGTACATCCCCATAAAGCAATGGGCCTTTATGGATCGCAAAGAAGGAAAAATTCTAAGAAGGATTATGAAAGTTTCAGATGCCGTACCAGTTCAAGCACTGAGATTAGAACTATCAATCACAAGCTCTTATGCTACAGCAATTGCCAACTTAATTAGGTGGGCCTATAATTTGTTACATGCGAAAGAGAATACCTTAAGATCGTTGCTGAATAAAGAGACTTTCGGGTCGGATGCCAAAAAACAAATCTTTACTGAGAACATGATTATGGCATTTCGTATGGCAAATAAAAGTCCAGACATATTGCTCATTTGGTCACCAGCGCAAGTAAAATTGTTCTTAAAATGTTTCACCCCAAAATTGAGCTACGAGCTGGACTCCCAACATTGCAATAAACTAGTTATTTACAAACCCTTCGTTGATCTACTGGAATATAAACAAAGCCAGCCTTATATTGGGTTCACCTTGACGCATGGCGCAAGGAGGGCCATTACCATGCTTCGACTGGGCATCCTACCTGTATCAGCATATACTTCAAAATGGCACCCGGGAGGTTCTCCAACATGTACACTGTGTGAAGGGGGTGTTCAGAACCTAGAGCATGTATTATTTGTATGTCCAAATCATAAAGTAACTACAGCTCGTGCAAGATACCTGGACCCTATCTACCGTTCTTGTAGAATTTCAATGGTTAGAGAACTTATATTTTTGTGTAAGCAACCCCCGAATGAATTCGTCTGTTATAATCTTTACAAATTTTTAAAATCCTTTCTACTTTTAATTTAAAAAATAGATCTTCTTTTAATGTATGTAAAATGTAAAATTTTGTGGTCCTCTGTCGAGTACCAACACAAATAAAACTTTTTGACTTGACTTGACTTTGACTAACGTGAAAGTGTGTTCACAAGTTCTCTGGCCCACATACACATTTTCATAATACGTCTTTGGCCTGTGCAAACACAACTTCCCTTTCTGCGCCACGTCCAATGCTATCGGACCATAGCTTCCTTTTGTCTTATGTCCGAGCTCCTCATCCGTCCAATCTACTTTGCCTTGACCTGACGTCTGCAACTGTTTTTGCTTCTGATACCTATCCTCTACCTGTTGTATGAACTTCTTCTCTACCTCTGTCAATGAACAGGTCAAATTGTGTCGATGAGCATATGAGGTGTCTATAGCTCGTGTTGGAATGAAAAAGTATCTAAGTCTATCCTCGGACTTATAATAATCCCACTTGTTCAAGTGCTTATAATTTGGGACTTCCGGTAGCACAGCATCATAATTCGAAAAGAAATACTCAAAATGACTCCGCCCATAAAATATGCTAAGCAACAAACTACATGAAATTCCATATGTTAATGGCAGGTGATGGTATCTAATACCTTCGTCTACTGACGCTGGCAACTGCATACACACATAACAATCTTTCGCATCCATCGCATCAATGTACTCATACAACAACTTCGCATACGCATTCTTTCCAAAGTTTCCTTTAGACAAATCTGCATGTAATCTACGGCTTTCTTCTGCTAACAAAGCTTTCTCGGCTCCTATGTTTACCTCTCTCTGGCTAGGAGTGGTAGGTGTAGGTGTTCCCTCGACCTCCGCTTCCTGCTCTTGTGGCGCTAAATAAGAAACTAAAACTACTAAAAATATAAAGAATATCACTACCCCTATAAGTGTGCCTATAATACATTTTGCCCTACGAGTCGGGTTCCCAGCCTCCATGGTCTCAGGCAGTGTGATTCGTTCTTAGCAGCAACACAAAGTCTTTTCTTGGCTTTGTGAAAATTTTCGAACCACACCTAGGAGTAGGAGTTCCTTTTCAATTCTTCATTTCTGTTTGCATTCAGGCGACCCTGTCCCTTTTCCGTCCTCTAAGGGATGTCCCTAAATTTCTTCTTCTTCCACTCGGCTCTAAGTAAAATTCAACAGCTATTTACAAAGTCTTTTACTGGTCAATGATGACATTTTCTCCAACAGCACATAGCACGTAATCCAAGAGTTCCATTTGAAGGATTATTGATTCATAAGCAGGTATCTCAGGACCAAATGTAGGAAAGACCAGTCTATTCAGAATGAAGTCATTTATCTTGCTCAGGTAAGGGGGATTAGGAATCGTGATTGTCAGTATACCTTCAATTTCCAGTCCAGGTACCAACAGTATCACTTCCAACTTAAAATTGGGGGTCGTACTGGTCACAAGCACCGACCTCACCCTCCCGGACCTCAGTACACCTGGCATTGGTCAAAGGATAGGTCCACTCCGGAGTAGCGTATCTTCGACAAGGTTCTCTCACCCTCCTTGATCTCCTCGGACCTTTTTCCTCTGACTCTTTGTTTTCGCCTTCCGGGTCTGATTCTTCAGATACAGGTGTAAGATCTCTCTCAGAGGTCAGCCTCACATTCAGCCTTCTTCGCCTTTCAGGCCAACTTGCCTCAGTGCTATTCACTCCTCTGTTCCTTTTTGGCACCACCTGCTCATCACTGCCTTCAGCTTTTTCAGGGTTGAGATCACCTTCACAGCAGCTTTCCCATTCGGAGGCGGATTCTGTATCACTGTCGTTGTGATCTCCCTCAGCTCGGTCAGATGAGTTACCAGCCTCTTCAGACACCCCCACAGCTTGACTTGTCCCCTCTAGTGGATCTTCCTCCCCAGCTGGATTTTCTTCAACGAGAGGAGCTGTTTCTTCCAGGGGTGCTGGGACTCTTCGGGTGTGAGAAGCATGTATCCAATTCGGCAATCCACCACACTTCATGGCAGTGTTCGTCACCAGGATAACTTGGAACGGGCCTCGCCAGCGGACGTCCAAGCAGCTCTTCCTCACGTGCTTCCGCACCAGGACCCAATCTCCTGGACACAGGTCGTGACAAAGGTCTCGAGAAGCCGGGATTTCAGCAGTCTGCACCTGAAGAGGCACAGAATGGATGACGTCAGATAGTCCCTTGCAGTAGTCAAGAATTAGATCATCTGTGATATTTAGCAAGGCTGCTGAAGGGACGGATGGCAATCTCATAGCTCTTCCCATCAACACCTCATGTGGTGAAAGTCCTGTCCTCCTGTCTGGTGTACTACGCATGCTCATTAACACCAATGGTAAAGCATCTGGCCATTTCAGGGACGTGGATGAGCACACTTTCGCCATTCGAGTTTTGAGAGTTCCATTTATTTGCTCTACGATACCAGAGGCTTCTGGTCGATAGCTACAATGCAGTCTCTGGTCAATGTTCAGTGCAGAGCAGGGCATCTTCACAACTTCACTGTTAAAATGCGTCCCTCTGTCCGATTCCAAAGAGGTCGGGACCCCGAATCTAGGCACTAGTTCCCTCAACAATAATTTTGCTACTGTGAGTGTGTCGCACCTACGAGTTGGGTATGCCTCAACCCAACTGGAAAACACGCATACAATCACCAAGACATATCTGAGGCGATTACACTTCGGCATCTCAATGAAATCCAGCTGCATTCTGTTGAAAGGCCCCCTAGACCTTCCAACGTGACTCAACGTGACTGGTGTCCTCTTCCCAACATTCATTTGTTGACATGTAACACATCTTTGACACACTGCTTCCGCAGCCGTCCTAAACTTGGGATTATACCAAGTCTGCCTGAACACTCGTATCATTGCATCCCTTCCCAAATGCACAGGGACATGTATCTGTCGAGCCATCGGGCTCACTAGTTCATTTGGCAACACAGCCCTCCCATCAGCTGAAATCCACAAGTCCAGATCCCCTTTGATACATCCAGAGGTCACCCACACCCTTCTTTCAAAATCTGACGCTTGTTCCTGCATCTTCCTCAATTCATCCCAAGTGTCAGCCACTTCAAGTATCATGTTTAGCTCGGTCCCCCTATGCATCCCCTCGATAACTTGGTCAGTGAATGAGTAAGCTTGTTCTGCACAATAACGTGCAACTTCATCAGCATAACGATTTCCCAGGGACACAAAATCAGCACCTTTGCTATGGGCTGTACATTTCACCACAGCGATTTCTGCTGGGCCCTGCAGAGCCTCCAACAGTAACCTGACAAACTCTCCATTCCTAATAGGGGAACCTGACGATTTCATGTAACCCCTTTGAGACCACAACTGGCCGAAGTCATGAACCACGCCAAACCCATATCGGCTGTCAGTGTATATTGTGACTCGAATTTTGTTGGCTGCCAAACAGGCGCGCGTCAAAGCAACTATCTCAGCCACCTGAGCGGAGTGTACTTCTTCTAGGCAGGCGGCTTCGATTATCCCATGATTCGTGCAAACAGCAAAAGCCGCCCTTAACTGTCCAGCATTGTCTCTTATGCATGAGCCATATACAAAGAAAATTTCATCAGGGTCCTCCAATGGCTCATCGACAATGTCTGGTCTGGGTTTGGTACACAGTTCAGTCACTTCAAGGCAGTCGTGATCTTCACAATCATCATCTAAAACATTTGGCAATGGCATCAATGTAGCAGGGTTCAAAACTGAGCACCTCTTAAGGGTCACATTCTCCGCGGCAAGTATGACTTGCTCGTAGCGTGTGAGCCTATTGTTGGTCAGTGGCTGCGTCTTGGTCCTGGTCATTAACAGTTCTACTGAATGTGGAACATGTACAACCAATGGATGTCCCATCACAATGCTTTCACACCTTTCAATGCTGACACCTGTTGCAGCAACGGATTTGAGACATCCGGGCAACGCTGCGGCTACTGGGTCTAAGGTAGCCGAGAAATAAGCAACTGGTCTACGGACACCTCCATGATCTTGGGTTAAAACTGACAACGCGCAACCCTCTCGCTCGCTGCAAAACAATGAAAACAATTTAGTTTAATCAGGCATTCCCAGAGCCGGAGCACGACATAAGTCCTCTCTCAACTCAAGGAAAGCCATCATGCAGTCTGTGTCCCATGGTACCGGATCACTTACGTCCTTGAGCGTCAGTTTCTGCAAGGGTTTCGCCTTCAGGGAAAAGTTAGCAATCCACTGGCGACAGTAGCCAACCATTCCCAGGAACATTCTAACCTCTCTCTGTGTCGAGGGCACCATCATTTTCATTATGGCCTCTATCCTATCTGTGGACACCTTTCGTTTGCCCTTTTCTATTCTGTGTCCCAGATATTGGACTTCCGACAGACAGTACTGTAGCTTACTGGGAGATACCTTGTGACCATTTTCTGCCAGATGGTTCAACAATGCGATGGTGTCTATTCTACAGGCATCTTCTGTCTCTGACGCAACAAGGAGGTCGTCTATGTACTGTATGAGAACCGAGTTCTGGGGCAGTACTAGACTCTCAAGATTCCTCTTAACCAATTGATTAAAGATCGATGGGCTCTCTGTATACCCTTGAGGGATACGACACCCTGTTAACACGCGATCTTCCAGCTTAAAAGCGAAAAGAAATTGGCTTTCCTCATGTAGTGGTATTGAGAAGAATGCCTGACACAAGTCAATCACTGTGAACCACTCTGCCTGTGCTGGAATCTGAAACAATATCACTGATGGATTCGGTACCACTGGACAGCATGGAACAACTATGTTGTTCACCTTTCGTAAATCCTGCACAATCCTGAACTTCCCGCTAGGTTTCTGCAAGCCCATGATCAGAGAGTTACATGGACTGCCCATTACTTCCTTCAGAATTCCCTGTCTAATCATGGATTCAATCACAGGTTTTATTCCCGCAATTGTTTCTGGGGTCAACTTGTACTGGGGTGTTCTTGGGAACTCTGCATTAGGTCTCACTTGGATCTTAACTGGCTCCACCCCTTTGATCAATCCAATATCCTCACCTGTAAAGTCCCAAACCTCCTGTCTGACTGCCTCTCTCAAATCCCAGGGGAGTTCCTCCACTGTTAGTGCAGGATACAGTTCTATGCACACATGTGTGTTTGCAACCTTAAAGGCAGCATCATCATCGTTCGTCTCTAACTCCACTCCCTTAGGTGTACAGTAGATGGTGCAGTTAAGTTTACACAATAGATCTCTTCCTAGCAGACACACAGGGCTAGAATCGCATACCACGAATTGGTGGTTGTCCCGGAAGTTTCCTATTCTTACTGGGACTGGCTCAGTCAGTGCATTTGTCATCTTCCTATTCGCGACTCCCACAACTTGGATAGTTTGTCTGGACAGGGGTAAATTAGGAACTACTGCAGATCGTACAGTAGAACGAGTAGCTCCCGTTTCCACCAAGAAAGTGGTGGGGTGTCCAGCTACATCAGCTTCTACAAAGGGTCCCCTCTGATCTATCTCTAGTACTGCTCCTAAGGTGCAGTCTTCCTCTTCACTCAGGCACTGTCCTGTCACTGGGTCAAAGTGATAGTACTCGTCTCCGTCTACCAGGAGGGGCATCTGTTGGTATGCCTTGTTCCCTGCTGCAATCCTCGGTGGCTGGGGAACTGGAGCTCTAGGAGCGGACGTCCCCCCTTTTGCCGCCTTAAACTTAGCTACTGTGTTTCTCGGTATTTGAGGGGCCTGACTCTCCTCTTCCTCCTCCTGTACCTGATTTTCTGGGTTATGGGGACACTCGCGCCTCCAATGCCCGATCTCATGACATTGATGATACTTAGTTGTCCTTTTCAGAGTCGCCAAGTCTTCCCTTGGCCTTGGACAGTCCTCGCTGTCTCTTTTCTGACCGCCTGATTTCCTTCCTAATGTTCCATTTCCAGACTGACCCTGTCCTCTGGGTTGCATCTGGACTAGCATCAGCTTATCCTTGAGCTTCTTAGTCTTGTAGTCTATCTCATCACTGCAGTACCTTGCATACCTCAGGATCTCGTCTAGAGGTTTGTTCTGCCAACAAATCAAATGTTGTTGTATCATGAGACAGATCTCGGGTCTCAATCCCAGAACAAACTTGGACACAAACTGTCCCATATCCTTTGGATCCATCACATCCAATCCACTGCACTGTTTGAATATCTGCAATAATCTCTCATAGTACTCATGGACTGTCTCCTTCGGTCCTTGTCTAGTTCGATCTATTTTTACCCAATCAATGTCCTGTGGTGGTACTTTGCTCTTTAACCACGTAATCACTTGCTCGTATTTTATCATTACTCTTGGTGAAGGTCCATTTGTGAGTGCATCTCGTTCTGGCTCCTCTGTGGGCCATTCAGCGCTGACCTTACATGCTACCCACAGATCTCCTGGAACCACAATGTCAAACAATGTGTTCAAGTCAACCCACAGTACCTTCGAGATCTTGACAAACCTCTCTACCTGCTTGTACCATTCCACTGGACTCTCTCTTAATTTAGGAAATGTGTTCGTAAAGGCAGCCAAATCTCCCCTGCTCCAAGGTACATGTACATACCCTCCGTGAGCCACCTCCCTCAAAGGGTACGCCTCGACATTTGTCAGCCCCCCTCCTGGAGATGTCTCTATAGTGCTTCTCCTAACACTCTTCTTTTTTGACCACCTTTCCTCCCATTTGTCCAATTGGACCCATGTTTGGATTCCCACTATCAATTCTCTAATGTGGGTCTTTAATACGATCACTCTCTTCTCGTCTAGATCTTGGTCTGAATACTGCAGCCTATGGCTACCCTGCAATGCTTTTGTCCTAGTCAGATCCACTGAGTATTTGTTTGCTAGTTCCGTCAGTTTCTCGTGAGCTGTCCTAGCTCTGCGAGTAACATCTTTCGCTACAAACAACAGTTCATCTGGTTCGTAAAGTTCTATTCTTTCCAGGGGTATTGTACCTTCTAATATCTCCTCCACCTCTGATTTAAGTCTCAGCACATCTATTCTCCTTGCTTTTATTGCTGCCCTCAATGTGCCTTGACTGGAGGTTTCACTCGAGCTCTTCCCTTTACATTCCTGACTCACTCGTCTGTCTTCCTCGGGCGTGTTATGGGGAACACTTCCCCGCTCCCATCTTTCGCGGTCCCAATCTTGTCTTCCCTCTGTAGTTTCATGTGTGTGCGTGCCCCTATTTTCCTCACTCCCACGGTCCCTTTCTTGCCTGTTTCCATTAGATATGCAATGAGATACCCCCTATTCACCTGACCCCATTGTCCACTATCGTCTCTTGACCTGTCGCTCTGGGTATCCACGACCGTCTCCCATGTTCTCTAATCTGGCCTCAATTCTCTAATCGACCGGGCCGTGGTCCTCTCAGATCCATCGGTCCTCTTAAACATCCCTGCTTCCTGGATGAGTCTGCCGATGCTGCCAAAGGGGTGCTCCTTTCTATAGGTCTGGACCATTGGTTCCACTCGTCCGCAACATTACTCCTACCTTCGTTCGTGTTTCTTTCTCTGTCTATTCGTGGCAGACTCTCGTTTTGTGTCTGTTCTGGGTTGTATACTGATACTATAGGACCTATGGTGACAGGTACCGTCAGAGCATTTGGTAGCCTCTGGGAACTGACTCCTTCTTCGCATTGTACCTTCTGCACCGTAAACCGTCCCACTACTCTCACTTCTGGGGACTGTTGAGATACCCCCTCTCCTTCTACTGAGCCGGACCTGTCCCCTACAGGGCCCAAGTCGCTCTCCCTTAGGACTCCACCATCTACTACAGAGTTCTCTCTTCCCATTGATGGTGCTGGCCTCCCTTCTACTTCTGGATTATATGGAGGTGGCCTTTCCGACAGCAGTCTCTCTATCAGACTGTCGTCCGTTTCGCTGTCATCATCCTCTGTACTCTTTTTCTGCGTCTCCCCTTCCTTGACCAACAGTGGGTACAACCTGTCTCCCTCTATAGTCTGCACTCTCCACCTCTTGGCCAGTGCATCCCATCTCGCATCCTGTACCGCCCTGACTGATCTCTTCACCCTTTCCTGTCTCCTATCTCTGTTTTTTTCGTGGGCTGCCCTAATCCATGCATTTAATGCTTCAAACTGTGTTGGTCTAGGTAAAGGTCGCAAAGAAGACATAGTCGCTTTTAACTGGTACAACACCTCCAATCTGAATGTCCCATACCTAGGAAAAGTCAATTCCTCACTTCCATCCGTCATCTTACACCAGTTCTCAAGCCACAATATAGTATGTAACCCAACATTCGTAGCCATATAATGAGCTGGTGTATCCTCGGGTGGAGCCTCTTCCCCACCCCGAGGTTCTAGCTTCCTTTCTCCCGGAAAACAGCTTCGCAATCCTTTTAGACATTTCATGATGAAACCCACAACGTTTCCTTGTTTATGATATTCGTTTTACTTCCTGATGACAATCCACCAATCCCAGCGCGGCTCCACACTAACCGTCCTATCCCAGCGCGGCTCTTTCTGACGTCACTCGCCTCCGCTTCGCAGCAGTTCCCCTCCTTTCTCCGCTCGTCTCTCGATCATGCATGCGTCCCAATCATACACTTGAAATGATCACTTCCGACCAAGCAACCACTTCTTTGAATGTACGTCCACAGTCTGACTGTAATTGTCACCGAACTGGCAAATGTCTGTCCACTTAACGACCAGACAATCGCCTCTCTGATAGGTTACATACACATGGCAACTTCCGAACAGCGTCCGTTACCCACACATTCACACATTCGCTCCCCCTATCTCGGTCCTGCGGGTGATCAATGGTACCTCATGACCCCCTTTCAATGGTCGACAATTACTGTGGGTGTTCGATACACCCGAACCACTTATACTCTCCTTGAGTCTAAGATTTTCACCGTTTGCGCGCGCTCACAACCTGATTTCCTTTCACACTACAGGCACTCTACTCCGCTAGACAATACAATTCAACAACACAATGCATACCGCAATCTAACACGCATGACCCTTTTCATACTCACTCTCCTACGACCTGCTGCTTTTTGCCGCACCGTCACTCTCCGTCATTTTCCGTGGAACGCTATCTTCCGTCCGCGGTCCTGCAGACACACATCTCCAGATCTCTATGGGCCTTGGGGGAATCTTAACCTATCCTAGATTACCCTCACTCCAGAAGATAAACCATCCTACTCTGCTACCAACTTGGAAGGTGGGATTTTCTTTCTAGAATCAGAATAACATTTCTTAGAAATCCCATCACAGGTCGACTAGACCTTTTTACCTGTCGTAGAGTGTAGAAGGCAATCCATCTAAACAATGTAATGTCAAGTTGAACTATCCCCGTTCGTTTCCCCAAAGAACCACTGACAGAAAGTCAAATTTAAAGATTTATTATAAAGCCAGAAACAGTTGTGTATATAAACACCTCAGTAACAGGTTCAGAAGATATACAGGCACTAATACAAACATGATCCTACGGAAAAGTCTCAATCGACTAAGAAACAATACAAGTACCAATTCCAAAATCATCAGACTAACATGGATTGCTATAACTTGTGTTTTGGGAGGCATCGGAAAAAGAAATAAATTCAGGTTAATCTGTCCCTACACTATACTAAGTGACATCCCTACTTAACAAAGTTCCCTCCTGTCAAAAGGTGTCAGCCATGGTGACTTCCAAGGAAGTACACTCACTTTGTTCGGACTTAGCCTAAGAACCCATCTCGCCTAGCAAAAAGCTCTCTGCCTACCCAGCATCTTTCTTCGCCCTCGTGCGCATCTGCTCTGCCCTCCTACGGGGTGCTGTCCCTAATACAAACCCCACAATATGGACGACACGCCCTAGGGTACGCCTCTCTCAAAGGTATTAAATTTCAGTATTTTCATTACGACAACTGCATCCTTGTTTGTTGAAAAACGTCCTTGGGTCCCAGGGCCTTCTTCTCTTGAAGTTGCTTCCCTAAAATTCCGCAGCCACTCCTCCAGGTCTGGAGCTACCATCCTAACGATCATATACAATGGGCCCTTTTTCTACTATCTCTAGCGAACCTTGCACCTGCAAAGGAACGCACATAAATCGGTTCACAGTTCCATGCTACTTGCAATTAATTTTCTAAAGCAACCTTCCAGAGAAGACCTTTTCCATGATTTAATGTCAAGTGAAACATTCTCAGTTCGGCCTACACAGTCTTTTCCCCACCTGGGCCTCTGCACGTTTCTGGGTATCACATCCTAAAATAAGCAATACATTTTCGTTCATTAGGCCTTCATCATTATAGCAAAAATACATTCTCTAAACACCTTTACTAACTTAAACCCTTCTATCACGTTATATGAATACAGTAAAGAGTTTCTAATAAAGCATTATAATACATATATGAATTATTGAGCATCCCTTAAATGAATTAGTGTTTCACTGCAAACAATATATCTGGATTAACGTGGCATTAATACCTTTAAACACCTTGCGTTTCTTTATGTAAATTCTGGTACAGCGTCTCATAGTTCTATGTCACATTTAAACATGATTATAGTCCTTTATATATGTGTGGGTGCTGATTATACATGAATATGATGCACCCCTACAATTTCTAACTCAGTTTTGCGCTCTCTCAGAAGCACAGAGACATAAAAGACTTTCAGCCACCTTGCTTGTACACCTGAACCATTTGAAGTTGTCCTAAGGTGTTTGCTTCATCGGAAACAATGCATTCTCAGCTGCGAGAGCAGAATTGGTGCATCACCGCCGTTGCGGGAGCAGAACTGGCGCATCGACTTCTGATCAAGTTTATCGCCCTTGAACCCACACATCTTCAACTTCCACAGCAGAGTTGATGCATCCCCTTCGGAACTAGCACATCATTCACAGACCAGACGCAACACCGCTTTTGCATGGTGTTTTGCTTGCACCTATCAGATAATACGGAATCTTCCACACAGTAGCCCAAATCCACAAGGTGAAGCAGAAGACATAGCACAAAACAAACAACACCTTTAGAAAAGAGTTTTATTTTACAAAATGCAAGGACTCTCTCTCTTTTAGAATAAGGCTTGTGGTTTTATTTTACACAATGCTCTCTAACAGAAAGGCTTTCCTAGATTCCAAAAGCACACGATTCAAATGCACATAGAGATACATATGTTTATATGCAATAAATAATAACACACTTGGTAAATATAATACATGTATAATACAGATGAATAAACAAGCAGCAAATAATATAAGATAAGATTCAAGCAAATATACTGGATGTCCTGCAAGAGATCAGAAAGATATATATATATATCTATATATCTATATAGATATATATAGATATATTTATATATATATATATATATATAACAAAATTATGCACGGCAGCCTTAGCCGTGGGGAGAAGCACCATCGCAAGCTGGGGGAGAATCAGAAACCAGCTTGCAAGACCGCAGTTTTGGGATTTCCAAGACTTCAACAGTACAGCGTTTCTATGCTTATTGAGCCTGCACCAGTGCCAACACCACCTACTAAGGTTAACAAGGAATTTTGAATTGCAAAGTATGCTTTGGACCTTACGAAAGGTAATACATTACTCACATGGACTCAATGTCCCAAAAAGCAATGTTGTACACGCCCACTGGAGGCGGTCATACTAACAGATAAAGTACGAGTGAATTAACAATGCGATATATATATATATATATATATATCGCATTGTTAATTCACTCTATATATATATATATCGCATTGTTAATTCACTCGTACTTTATCTGTTAGTATGACCGCCTCCAGTGGGCGTGTACAACATTGCTTTTTGGGACATTGAGTCCATGTGAGTAATGTATTACCTTTCGTAAGGTCCAAAGCATACTTTGCAATTCAAAATTCCTTGTTAACCTTAGTAGGTGGTGTTGGCACTGGTGCAGGCTCAATAAGCATAGAAACGCTGTACTGTTGAAGTCTTGGAAATCCCAAAACTGCGGTCTTGCAAGCTGGTTTCTGATTCTCCCCCAGCTTGCGATGGTGCTTCTCCCCACGGCTAAGGCTGCCGTGCATAATTTTGTTCCCCAAAGTGCCCTGCGCACGGGAGGTCACTCGACATTGTTTCACCCAAAGGTTAGTATTATGCAGCCTGCCCTTTGCTTTCACCTTTCATTATTTGCCTTTGCCAACGCGTTTCAGGGTATCACAATATCTTCTTCATGGGCAGCAAGTCTGAGGCCATGTCAAAGCCAATAGTAAGAACTTCATAATTCTCATCAATGTACAACACAATGCACACTTGTGCACAACTGCTTATAGATTCACACACTTCATCTCTCAATGTACAACACCGAGCACATGTGTGCATCAATGCCCACAACACCACACTTCGAAACCAAAAAGAGTACATTCCACAACTCTCTCTCCCTTTCACGCTTTCAAATGCACATTCCACACGTTCTATTCTTGGCAAGGCTGTCCTACTCTGTTATAGCTCCCACTGAAAGACAGCAAGATTACAAGAAGAGAAGCAATGCATATGCAGGACCGTCGTACATCCAGGCTAGTATGAAATAATGCACTAAAGTCAGTTAAAATATTGGTAGTCAAAGATCATCACTGGCTATCAAACCACAAGAGTGCCTCTAGCACTACACATGGAGAAAACGTATGCATCAGCTTAGGAGCCAGCTCATCGCCCTCGGTGCTGATGCATCACAGCTATTGTGTGAAGAAGCCCAACCCAATGCCTTCGATGTGTGGCCCATTGCCTACAGATCGCCTTATGTATTTTGCACCCTGCATCTCATCCTTGTTATTGACACAACACAGTACTTTCTCAGAGGGCAAAACCTGATCCCTGTAGCCGGCCCCCTCTCAATCACGGTTGGCCTGAACTTTTGACTTTATCACGGTTCAGCAGGACCAGATATCCCAAACAGCAGCCTGTTGCTTCTAAGTGCTATTTTACAGTTTATTCATTAAAAAGTCATAACTCAAGTTTTACTTTTTAGATGTTTGTTGTTTTCGTCTTGTTTTATTTACAAAAGAAGGTTCTATTTTTCTAATCTGGTGTGGAGTCTTTTTGTGTGGTGTTTTCACTGTTTTACTGTTTGAAGTGTTGCACAAATACTTTAAACATTGCCTCCTAAGTTAAGCCTGACTGCTCTGTGCCAAGCTACCGGAGGGTCAGCACAGGCTAATTTACGTTGTGTTTGTGACATACCCCGACTAGGATTGCGGTTCCTGCTGACAGGGTGCATACCTCTGCCAACCAGAAACCTCATTTCTAACATACACTATCTCCTAAAATTCAGTTTGTCTTAAATACAGCTAAATATTTTTTTTAAATATTAATTTAAAAAAAATACTTTAAAATAAAACCAATCAAGTGTACTAATCATTTTTTTGTATTTCATTTGTACCAATCATAGTTATGAGTTTTTGAATATTTATAATGCTTTTCAGAAAGTTTATAATAAATGAAAAATCCTATTTATTTTTAATGTAAATGTATTGCTAAATTTAACAAAAATAATAAAGTTTAGCATTAATTATATGTACGTTTTTTCACTGAAGCATATTACATGCATATTACTTTCCTTGGGAGTGTGTGGTAGTACAAGTAGTTTGCCGTGCATGGTGCTTGATATCCTCTAAGGGAGAACTGGACTGCACGTAGGCCAGTTTTGTTACTGCCAGGGCTGTAGTAGAATGAATTAAAAATGTATTTTATGAATAACAATTGCCTCATTCTTTTGTGGGTGTGTATTTAGGACTAAACCCCCGTCAATTTCCTTTAAGCTTTCTCATTTTGTAGTAGTCATTCACTATTTTCTCATCACTCCCCCTTGCTCCTCCCACATTTACCTCTATTTCCTGTACTTACATGTGTGAAGATTTCGGAAACAGCGATCTCTGTACAGAAAAGATGGGAGAAACAGAGATGGAGATTACCAGCCAGAGGTTTGGAGGAATTGTATGTTGTAATATGTGAAGTAGTACTACTGGAATATTACTTTACTTGTTTCAAAAATGACTTTTGAAAGGCTCTACATTTTAAAATATTTGAACATAGGTTTCTCATTTCACTAGCTTTGACATGTTTAGGAATATGGGTTGACCTGCTGTTGTCTACTACTAGACCTTCAGATTACTCTAACCTCAAATCAATCCTTTGCTAATTGAAAAGAATCTGAATCCCTCTAATATCATTCCTGTTGTACAGGGTATGATTTGCCAGAAGATGTGACTCAGCCTGAGTAAAGAAAGTCAAATTAAAAAAATGTACAAAGTAACAGCCTATGGACAAGCTAAACTTTTATCTCCCAAAATCCAAGCCCCCATGAAAGTAAGAGGGGTATAGCAGGCAATAGGTCTAACTCACCATCATATCTCTTTTCTCTTTGGATACAGTCATATATTGCTTCCTAGTTGAAAAACAAATTGCATGGAGTATTGAGTGTCTGTTACACCTATCACCTATCTTTATTTCTTTCTTTTGTTCACTAAAAACAAAAATAAATTCTCTTGATTTGAATCTTCTCTACTTTATTGGAAATACATGGGATTCCCTAGAAATATAATTGAAGCGAAAGGCAAATATGACTTATGGTTGGATTTACTTTTTGAAATATATGAGCTTTCATGATCGCATGTATGGTTTAGATTTCATATGAAAGTGAAATCTAAAACAACATTAGTATAAGAAGTAATGTATATATGTATATATGTGCAATTGAAGAAGTCTTACCAGTTCTGGTAAGAATAACGAGCCACTCCAGTTCTCCAGATTGGGATGTATAAACAAGGTGTTTATTCATCAGCAAAAAGACACATTTCAACCTCAGATGGGGTCTTCGTCACACGCACACATATATATATATATACACACACATATATATATATATATATATATTATATATACATATACACACATATATGTCATGTCATGAATGATGTAATATGTAACATCATCAGCAGTGGATTGCGGGTGCGCAATATATAGTTAGTGCAACTAACTATATATGCGAATTTCAAGGGTTTTGTGCGAGTAAAATAAGGTTTTGTAAATGCTAATCCCTAACTATATATGGTCTATAACCTATGTTTTTTTCAGTGAATTTTTAAGGTTTTGTAAATGCAAATTCCTAACTATATATGGTCTATAACCTATGGTTTTTTCAGTGAATTTCAATGGTTTTTTAATAGCAAATATCAAAAGCTGTAAAATGTATTCTTCTTTTAATGCAAAAATATATTTTATATGTTTTTAATAAAAAAAATGTATGCATCTGCCAAACCCTGACCTCTTAATAGTGCACTGTGGAGGAAATGATTTGGGCACTATGACTGGGGTTGGTCTGGAAATGCTTTTAAAGAACACCTTTCTTCAATTGATGACATTTTTTCCCCAAACTGCCTTGGTATATTCAAATATATGTCAAAGACAGAAATGTAAGTGGTCCAACCAATTTTTTCCACAATTTGAGAAAGAACGGAAACATGTGAATAAATCTGTTTCTGCTTACATGAGAGACTATGGAATGGGTTTAATATAAAACAATAACTTGCATTACAACATTCAAGACATCTACAGAAGAGATGGTGTGCACTTCCCCGATGAAGGGAATAGAATATTCGTCCTTTATTTAAAAGTGTGGATTGGAACCTACTTGTAGGTACCTAAATTAGCCACAGAACCCAATAGCTCTTTTCAGAGCTACCCTACCTCTGATCATTCAAAACGTTTATCTTTTTCTAACTTTTTTTTTTTTCACCAAAGTACGCTCCCCGGTTCGCTTACCGGTGCGCGTACCGGGCGCTTCCCCCGCGAAATTTTCCAAAATTGTTATTTTTTTATTTTTGCATATATCAGCGTCCTAATCCCCCCTCAGAAAACCTAGAGGGTCACAAAGTGTCTACCGTGCCCCCTTCTACCCATTAACATTGTTTGTCCTCCATCTTATGTGTCAATTTTACCGATACACAAAATGGAGGACTCCCGTAACGCTGCCGGTTCGCGTACCGGGGAGCGCACCGGTAAGCGCTCGATAAAAAAAGGTGGGAAAGTAATTTACAGAAAAACCACTAGAGACACTTTCATCAAATATAGAACAGGCCCTACTACATAGCAGTCCCTACCATTTACCCAAATTTGATGGAATTCCATTGAGAAAATTATGCTGTAAGCCTGACTAAATATCCTGAGGTAAATTACCTAACAAAAACACTTATAAAGTGTTAGAATTGACAACCAATCAAAATACTTCTTTCAATTTCTTCTATTATTTCATGACATTTGATTGGTTATGTACCTGAATATATATAAAGAAAGAGAGAGAAACACAGCCATTTTGACTACTACTTCCTGAAGTACATATCAAGTGCATTTCAACTGGGAACTTATATTTCTTTTAGAAAGGTAAGATGTTATTTTAAAAACTGAAGTATGTTCTGCACTTTTAGTTAATTAGGAAAACATTTTCTGATAGTTATATACTATCCCTCTGTAATACTTATAGAATAAGATAGACTTCTCTGTTTTAGTTATGGATGGAGTTAGGCGTGTCTTGTATAATTAAGAATTGACTTAGACTTTATCACATACATTTTATTATATTTCTACTTCCTGTCTGATACCATACACTGCCCAAAGATAAAATCACTGTTTAAAAAACCAAACTACCTGTCTGTACTTAAACTTAACAGTGCCCTATCTGTACTGATATATTTTTTTTAAATTCATTTTACAGCACAAAAATGGAAGGAGAGAAAAAAAAAAACTTGGAAATTGTTGCAGAATGCAACAAAGATACAGAAATTGACTCAGAATTCTTTGATGAATCACGGGACTTTGAACTTCTGCAATGTGTAGAATCTGTAGATTACCTAATTAAAAATGAGAAAAATTCTGACAATGAATTATTAGAAGTTCTTTTTAATTTTGAAAACGAATCAGAAAAATAAATTTATATTTAATAATTCAAAAATTGTTTGATACATTATTCATTTTTATATGTATTTTTTAAACTAGTAGCACATTGATTGTAATATAAAATTAGACTTTAACTATACTGTGCAACTTTTTTGTGTTACATAGTAAGGGGCCGATCAGGATAGCGGTTTTTCCGCATCCTCGGGGCCGGCGGAAGCCACCGCCGGCCCCGAGGATGCGGAAAAACCGCAGCGGACTGACCAAGGACCCACCGCCACATTAGGATGGCTGGTGGGTCCTGGTTTCCGTCTGCAGCTTTTCCGCCGCGGTTGGCTTACAACCGCGGCGGAAAAGCTCTAATATGGTGACGGTGTCTCTCAGACACCGTCCACCATATTAGGATGGGCAGTGAATTATGCTTTTCCGCGGCGCGTTTCCCGCCGTGGAAAAGCATACGGAACTTCACTGCGGGGGCCCGTTGCGGGCCCCCTAGGTGAAGGGGGGGTGGGGGGTGCACATGGGGGGTACCTATGGTACCCCCCTGCATTTGCATGCAGAAAGCGGCAGGCACCGCACGGTGCCTGCCTCTTTCTGCATGCAAAAGCAATGCGTGCATTTTTAACAATGCCGCGGGTGCAGCTTGAAGCTGCACCCGCCGCAATGTTAAAAATAGAGGATGTGACCGCCAGGGTGGCGGTCACATCCTAATTGCACAGGAGGGAACTCCGCATGCCATGCGGAGGTTCCCTCCTGCTCTGGGGTCGCGGACGGACGCAAGTCCGTCCGCGATCCTGATCGGCCCCTAAGTTTGCTCATAGTTACTTCCTTTCTTCCACTATATTATCTCCAATGTGTATTTAACATCTCTTTATCATCTCCTGCCTCCATGGTGTTTCTGCTTTCCTGACAGACTACGCTATGAATTCAATATACCACAATAACTTCTGAAACAACATGCAAGATATCTACAAAGGAAACAATGTATTTTTATTTTTAGACTCTGCATTGGTACCTACATGTTGGTACAAAAATAAAAAAAGAACAATCAATAAACATACAATATTTGAACATTCTTTGATCCTATTTTCCAAATATTACGCTTCCCGGACTGCTTTCCGGTGCGCGTACCGAGCGCTCCGCCCGCAAAAAAAACGATAATAAAAATTATTTTTTTTTGCCCCGCGGGGCCGTTTTAAAGCCCCCTCATCAAACGTAGGGGGTCAGGGAGGATGTACTCTGCCCCCTTATGCTCATTTCCCCCTTCGTTTTTCTCCACCTCTTGTCTCTCGATCCTACCGAGAGACAAGATGGCGGCCGGTCGGGACTGTTTCGAATGTTGACAGACACCGGAGAGCCAATCAGCTTCGCTTCGCGAAGTTCCGTGACGCGTCAGGTACGCGAACCAGGGCGCTAACCGGAGCGCTGTCACAGATATATCTGTTTTTTAAAGCGTTAATTTCTCACTGGAGCACATATATTGAGACATAGCAAAGGCACGTCGGGCAAACCATATCTACAATTTTGCCAAGTTTCATGTAAATCCATTCAGCCGTTCGAGCTAAAAGTGAGTCCAACCGCCCTATGGAAAAATGAATAGGAAAAACGCGGTTTTGGACCCCCATTTTTTCTCGGCCCCCCCTTGACGAAATCCCCCCCAAATTTTAAGGGGCTGCTCAGAAACAAAATGTGCCATTTTCCTGAAAATTTCAGCCTATTCCGTCCACAAACGCCAAAGTTATTCGGCATAGAATTTTCAAAAATCCCATAGGAAAAAAATCCTAACTATATATACCTACTGGCGACCGCCAGTAGGTAATATATATATATATATATATATATATATATATATATATATATATATATATATATATATATATATATATATATATATATATATATATATATTACCTACTGGCGGTCGCCAGTAGGCATATATAGTTAGGATTTTTTCTCTATGGGATTTTTGAAAATTCTATGTCTAATAACTTTGGCGTTTGTGGACGGAATTGGCTGAAATTTTCAGGAAAATTGAACATTTTGTTTCTGAGCAGCCCCTGACAATTTGGGGGGGTTTCATCAAGGGGGGGCCGAGAAAAAAGGGGGGTCCCAAAACGCGTTTTTCCCATGTTAATTTCCATAGGGCGGTTGGCCTCACTTTTAGCTCGAACGGCTGAATGGATTTGCACGAAACTTGGCAAAATTGTAGGGACTGTTAGCCCGATGTGCCTTTGCTAAGTCTCAATATATGTGCTCCAGTGGATTTTGAGTAATTTAGGTTCAAAAAAAGATATATATCTGGGCGGAGCCTAACCACACATCTGATCTGATTGGCTGTCAGCACTTCATCCAAGAAGTGTTGGCAGCCATCTTGGGACCAATATACATGATAGCACCTCATTAAAAAGCATTGTAGTTAATAGAGGGTTTTAGGACTTTAGTTACATTATAAATCATTTGTTGATGGTACCATACTCGTTTTAGGAATTGTGGTGGGTTCTAAGGTGATTTTACCATGTGAAAAAACCTTCTGCTGTGATATCATGAATATTGTTTGAAAGAAAACTAATATCTCATGATTTTCCCACAGTGGTTTGGAAGGGGATCTATAAGCTAAACTGAAAGCATATTTTCTGTAAATTCACATTATCTTTCTCAGTCATGTGAAAATGAAGTCTGACATTCTCAGTAAAACATGTACATCCAACAAGGACAGAGACTGTCAGTTGATTCCTTTGTGTTCTACTGCAGCCTCCTAGAGTGTTCTAAAGAACAACTAGAGCGCTAACAGTCCTACTTATTACAAAGGTATGGCACACCTGAAGCCATCTTGATTGGAATAAAGTGGTAACTCTTAAAACATTTAATTTAAAAAGAAACAACATGAGGGGGTATATTTTGCCATAGAAAGTATGATTAGTGCTGCAGAATGAAAAATTAGGGCACATTTTGAGTGACTTCTAAAATCCTTTTCTATTTCATTAAAACATTCTGACATGCAGTCTCCCAAAATGGCCACCAGAGACAAAAGAGCCCAAATGTAGCCCAAATATCACCCAGATGTAGCCCAAGTATAGCCCAATGACAGAATGTCCCAGAGTGTTCTAAAGAACAACTAGAGCGCTAACAGTCCTACTTATTACAAAGGTATGGCACACCTGAAGCCATCTTGATTGGAATAAAGTGGTAACTCTTAAAACATTTAATTTAAAAAGAAACAACATGAGGGGGTATATTTTGCCATAGAAAGTATGATTAGTGCTGCAGAATGAAAAATTAGGGCACATTTTGAGTGACTTCTCAAATCCTTTTCTATTTCATTAAAACATTCTGATATGCAGTCTCCCAAAATGGCCACCAGAGACAAAAGAGCCCAAATGTAGCCCAAATATCACCCAGATGTAGCCCAAGTAGAGCCCAATGACAGAATGTCCCAGAGTGTTCTAAAGAACAACTAGAGCGCTAACAGTCCTACTTATTACAAAGGTATAGCACACCTGGAGCCATCGTGATTGGAATAAAGTGGTAACTCTTAAAACATTTAATTTAAAAAGGAACAAAATGAGGGGGTATATTATGCAATAGAAGGTATTATTAGTGCTGCAGAAAGAAAAATTAGGGCATATTTTGAGTGACTTTTCAAATCCTCTTCTATTTCATTAAAAAATTCTGACATGCAGTCTCCCAAAATGGCCACCAGAGACAAAAGAGCCCAAATGTAGCCCAAATATCACCCAGATGTAGCCCAAGTATAGCCCAATGACAGAATGTCCCAGAGTGTTCTAAAGAACAACTAGAGCGCTAACAGTCCTACTTATTACAAAGGTATGGCACACCTGAAGCCATCTTGATTGGAATAAAGTGGTAACTCTTAAAACATTTAATTTAAAAAGGAACAAAATGAGGGGGTATATTTTGCCATATGAATTATGATTAGTGCTGCAGAAAGAAAAATTAGGGCACATTTTGAGTGACTTCTCAAACCCTCTTCAATTTCATTAATAAATTCGGACATACAGTCTGCCAAGATGGCCACCAGAGACAAAAGAGCCTAAATGTAGCCCAAATATCACCCAGATGTACCCCAAGTATAGCCCAATGACAGAATGTCCCAGAGTGTTCTAAAGAACAACTAGAGCGCTAACAGTCTTACTTATGACAAAAGTATGGCACACCAGAAGCCATCTTGATTGGAATGAAGTGGTGAGTCTGAAAACACTCAATTTAAAAAGGAACAACATGAGGGGGTTAATTTTGCCATAGAAAGTATGATTAGTGCTTCAGAAAGAAAAATTAGGGATCATTTTGAGTGACTTCTCAAATCCTCTTCTATTTCATTAAAAAAATTCTGACATGCAGACTGAAACATGCACTTTGAATACCAGCAGCAGACGTCCCTGGTGAGCAGTAGCTTTACTACAGTGATCTAATGTGCAACTAGAGTGCTAACATTCAGAATTTATGGCAAATGTGTGACACATCTGAATGCCTTCTTGATGGAACCAAAGTAAACAAGCATTGAAAATGCAATAGATCTCGCCCTCGTTTAAGTTAAAGCCATTCTGTTTGTAATGAGGTGGCTTTTTAGCTTTGCTTTTATTAGTGTTTTTTCAACTTTCATGTAAATAACATGCATCTGTATGCATATAAGTATATGTATGCATGCATTTATGTTTGTATTTATATAGATATACAGATGATATATGTTTATATATGTATGTATATATATATATATATTCACTGAAAAAACCATTGGTTATAGACCATATATAGTTAGGAATTAGCATTTACAAAACCTTGAAAATTCACTGAAAAAACCATAGGTTATAGACCATATATAGTTAGGAATTAGCATTTACAAAACCTTGAAAATTCACTGAAAAAACCATAGGTTATAGACCATATATAGTTAGGAATTCGCATTTACAAAACCTTATTTTACTCACACAAAACCATTGAAATTCCATATATAGTTAGTTGCACTAACTATATATCGCGCACCCGCAATCCACTGCTGATGATGTCACATATTACATCATTCATGACATGGTCAGTGACATCACTGATGACATCACTGATGACATCTCAAATGACATCACTGATGACATCACTGATGACATCTCAAATGACATCACTGATAACATCTCAAATGACATCACTGATGACATCACTGATGACATCTCAAATGACATCACTGATGACATCACTGATGATATCATTCATGTGACAATACAATGCATCTCCTCACACTTTAATATAACCTCTGTTACATCCAGAGTAAAATACAGAATATAATTTTTTAAACCATTGGCACACCAATACTAGTTACTACATACGCACTCACTGATTCCTATGTCTACACACAGATTCACTCATTCACCCATACAATCATTCATACATACAATCACTCATCTTTACAACACTATCATATGCACTCATACACCTATACAGACACTCACACTCTGCCACTCATCCATGGAGTTACTCACACACCTAGTCAGTCCTGTAAAGAATCAATCACACTTCCATTTTCTAATCAATACAGTAAACATAGAGTACCTTACATTTTCAAACATATACTAACACATACTTACTCTCTTAAACAATCATTAATACAAGAACACATTGATCTGCACAGAGTCACACATCTCCCAGCCAGCCACACACACACTCAGTCTCCCATACAAATACTTCGACAATCAATCAATAACCCATATAGTTACTCATATAGCTACTGATCAACACATGCAGCAGTTTACAGAACAACAGACATAATGATGCACAAATTAAGACAGTTTAGTCACTAACCCATGCACTCAGTGAGACACATTTAATCACTCACTCATACAGTCAGTCACGCACCTACTAAATCCTTCATCCAGACACTTCTACATCTACTCATTCTTCAATATGTAAAACATATTTAAACTTTACAGAAACACACAGTCACTGGATGATGTCATCAGTGATGTCATCAGTGATGTCATTTGAGATGTCATCAGTGATGTCATCAGTGATGTCACTGACCATGTCATGAATGATGTAATATGTGACATCATCAGCAGTGGATTGCGGGTGCGCAATATATAGTTAGTGCAACTAACTATATATGGAATTTCAATGGTTTTGTGTGAGTAAAATAAGGTTTTGTAAATGCTAATGCCTAACTATATATGGTCTATAACCCATGTTTTTTTCAGTGAATTTTCAAGGTTTTGTAAATGCTAATTCCTATTTATATATGGTCTATAACCTATGGTTTTTTCAGTGAATTTCAATGGTTTTTTAATAGCAAATATCAAAAGCTTTAAAATGTCAAGTACGTGGTAGGTAAAAACATTTTCGTGTTTATGCACGCTGATGTGCTTTGAACGCTGCCCCCCCCCCCCTTTTCTTTTAGGAGTATTCTCTCTTTGCAGATAGTGAAGGGTTGGTAACGCAGGCCTTTGCCCCCGTTGTAATCCATCGTGCCTGCTTCCCTCTCCATTTGATTGATTGTTATCCAAGCATTTACTGTTTTGGAATTGGTTCTCTTTGGTTCATTCTCTATTTACAAACAAGCACAGAGTCGCAATACTCTGTTTAGTCTTTGCAGATAGTGAAAAATCGTTAGAAAAAACAAAAGGAATCAAGCAAAATCAGTAGGGCACTAATGGGATCTCTTTTTGACCTCGCTAAAATAGAAACATTAGGAACAACCCCTCATGAGAAATATGAAACTAGTGAGAGGAACTGAGCTCGACGCCATGATGGCTGCAAGACAGCTCGGCTCCGCCGCCCACCCCGTCCAAAATAACGACAAACCCTATGCAAATATTATAAATATATACAACACACCAGCAAAGTAACAGGGTAAAACGTTTTATTAAATAACTATTTACATGGCAGCCTGCTGCAACATCGATCCAACTGCATGCCGCCGTTCCCGGGATTTCTCCCCAATTACTCTGCGGCCTACGAGATGGAGAGGCCGGGGCGTTGACTAGGCGGGGCCTCCGGCCGCAACCACAGCGCCAACGATCGCTGCTGACGGAGGGTAGCCTTGCCGGTGAGAGCCACTGATCTGAAGAACCGCTGCCTGCGGTGCCTCCCTGAGCCGCTTGACGGAGGCCCCCGAGGGGCGGTGTGGTGGCGCGGACTCGGAGGGGGCGCTTGGCTCCTGCCCCCTCCCCAAGTCTTGTTGCCCTGGTGTGGCCTGAGATCGCCCCCGACATAGGCGGCCGGCTCCCGGGGTCAGGCGGAACTTGTTGCCTTTTGGTGAGTCTTCCATTCTGGACCTTGTCCCACAATCCGTTTGACCTGAAGACACGTCCTGCGGTGCCCTGGTCCAACCATCCCATATACCTGCGCCAGGAGACGGCGTGGGGTGCACTGGAAGGGAGAGGCGGCGCGAACGAGCCTCCCCACCTCCCCAGGTGGAGGTTTCTCAGCTACACCCCAGCGCTTCACTCGGCCAGCTGAGTTGCGCCCGCTCCTGCGGCACAGTGCCTCGCTCGGCCATCTGAATTGCGCCTGCTCTTGCTATTACAGCGTCTCACCCGCCATCCGGCTGAATTGCACCCACTCTTGCGGTACAGCGACAGGCGGCTGCCACGGAGCTCAGGAAATGGCGGTCGGCTCCACAGACTTGGGCCTGGCCTGCAAGGATGGCTCTGGGCAACCCTGGAACTCGGACGCTTGACTGCTAGGGCATGGGCCCCATTCCCAAAAGCGTCCCCTCAGCCTTGAAGACCCTGATTGTATGGTATGAATGTGTATGTATTCCATATGCCCGGCCGATAAACGTTCTGTTTGCGCAACTGCCGCGTTAGAAAACAACATCGTGACGCGTCGCGTAACCGCGACCTATCGCGTTGTCGCGTAATGCGTCATATGACGCGCCGCGTTAGCGCACCCGGAAGTGCTCCGGTGCGCGAGGCGAGAAGCGCAGCTTCCCGGAAGCGATCCGGGGCGCGGCGCGGAGCGCGTAACGTAAGCATAACAGGTCATGTGACTTGTTAATAAAACTTTTCATTGGTTCATTTCCCTTTTGGGTTCCTAATGATGTAAGGCTAGGTCATGTGACCTAAAAATAACACTTTTCATTGGTTTAGAACTATTTTTTGTCCCAAATGATGAAAACCCCTCCTTGTTTCCTCACGCTAACTTTAATCTTTGTGAGAGGAAGACCTTTTTTCATCACTTAGCAATAGCAAGTGTTGTAGCTTCAGCTGGTGCATCCCCACCACCACCACCACCTCCTAGGAAGAGAGTACCACCTCCTCAGGTGGTGGTTGAGCAAGAGGTGCCCCCCCCACACCTTCTTGTTGCCTGATTCGGCCAGCTCAATCGATCGAGCATGAGACTCTGTTGTGATCTGCCTGCGGTGCCTCCCTGAGCCGCTTGACGGAGGCCCCCGAGGGGCGGTGTGGTGGCGCGGACTGGGAAGGGGCGCTTGGCTCCTGCCCCCTCCCCAAGTCTCGCTCGGCCAGCTGAGTTGCGCCCACTCTTGTGGCCTACGACATGGAGAGGCGGGGGCTTTGACTAGGCGGGGCCTCCGGCCGCAACCACAGCGCCAACGATTGCTGCTGACGGAGGGGAGCCTTGCCGGTGAGAGCCACTGATCTGAAGAACCGCTGCCTGCGGTGCCTCCCTGAACCGCTTGACGGAGGCCCCCGAGGGGCGGTGTGGTAGCGCGGACTGGGAGGGGGTGCTTGGCTCCTGCCCCCTCCCCAAGTCTTGTTGCCCTGGTGTGGCCTGAGATCGCCCCCGACATAGGCGGCCGGCTCCCGGGGTCCGGCGGAACTTTTTGCCTTTTGGTGACTCTTCCATTCTGGACCTTGTCCCACAATCCGTTTGACCTGAAGACACGTCCTGCGGCCTGGTCCCTGAATGTGTGCATGGGGACAGTATTGATTGGATCAAGATGGCAGCTTCACACAAAGCTGACTCAAGTGTTGCTGCTGATGCTATGCAGACAAAAACTGGTTTTCAGTTTGTACATTCTTCAGGATTTTTCCATCCAAGGCTGGTTGAGAGTTTGTAGAACGATGGCTTCAGATTTTCAACATACTACTCTTCAACATTCTTCATAAATGTAACAATGTGAGACTCAACAGGAGAACGGCCATTTATCTTTCCTTTCAAAATGCTGCCAACAATATTTTCTGAATGGAAGACACCATCTTGTAGCATAAAGGGCTGCGTCAAGGGTGGTATTGCCCAGAATGTCTTGTTTTCTAGTGCTCGTAATGACGAAGCCAGAACTGCCGAAAGGGATTCTGGTCCTGCCGCTACTTATTGGAGACATTGAACTATACTCTGGACCTGCCTGGCCTCGACCAAAATGGCGCCAGTATGGGAGCGACTTGCAACTCCTTATGACGTTCTAGTTACTTAGCCTTGACGTTATGGGGGATGTATGCGGTCTTTGTGCACATGGCGGGCGGGGAAGGGTACTGACTGGGAATACGGACAACCCTATTGATGTCGATTTTTCATTATTGATTATTGTATTAATAAAGCTTCGAAATAATGTTACCCATGATACTCGCCCATGGTGTGCGTATGGACGATTTCATTGTAACTGATCCTGTTATACTTTCAATTATAAAATCAACCTTCACTGATCCTGCAACCGTTTGTCACCTTTAGTTTTTTCAATTAAATGGCTCGCTTGTTACATACTCCTATACCCCTGGCTTTTGACCCTTTCCTACGCGCGGTCTGTACTACCGCCCTCGGGCGATCTATGTAATGAACAGACTACCATTGCTGAAACACAAGGGAATGCATCTCAGAGAGATAAGTCAAGTACGTGGTAGATAAAAACATTTTCGTGTTTATGCACGCTGATGTGCTTTGAACGCTGCCCCCCCCCCTCCTCATCATTTAGATTACCACCGCCCATTGCACAAAAGCGTACCGGACGCTCCCCACGCAAAAAAACGATTTTTTAGGGGATCAGGGAGGATCTACTATGCCCCCTTATGGTCATTTCCCCCTTTGTTTTGGCCTCCTCTTGTTTCTCGATCCTACCGAGAGAGAAGATGGCGGCCGCTCCGGACTGTTTAGAATGTTGACAGACACCGGAGAGCCAATCAGCTTCGCTTCGCAAAGTTCCGTTACGCGTCAAGTACTCGAACCGGAGCGCTACCCGGAGCGCTGTCAAACCTTGAAAATTCAATGAAAAAAACCATAGGTTTGAGACCATATATAGTTAGGTGAATATTTGAATCATACAAAACCAATGAAATTCCATATATAGTTAGTTGCACTAACTATATATTTCGCGCACCCGCAATCCACTGCTGATGATGTCACATATTACATCATTCATGACATGGTCAGTGACATCACTGATGACATCACTGATGACATCTCAAATGACATCACTGATGACATCACTGATGACATCATCCAGTGGCTGTGTGTTTCTGTAAAGTTTAAATATGTTTTACATATTGAAGAATGAGTGGATGTATAAGTGTCTGGATGAAGGATTTAATAGGTGCGTGACTGACTGTATGAGTGAGTGAATAAATGTGTCATACTAAATGCATGGGTTAGTGACTAAACTGTCTGAATGTGTGCATCAGTATGTCTGTTGTGGTGTAAACTGCTGCATGTGTTGATCATTAGCTATACGAGAGGCTATATGTGTTATTGATTGGTTGCTCAAGTATTTGTATGGGAGATTGAGTGTGTGTGGGGGTGGCTGGGAGGTGTGTGACTCTGTGCATAGATGTGTGAGCAGTTGATTCACTAGGTGTATGAGTTCAAGAGTGCATGTGGAAACAGCTACATGGGCGGTTGACTGTGTGCATGAGTGTATTGATGAGTGAATGGATATCTGAATGCTACATGTCATAGTAAGTACACATGTAAAACACAGTACATGTGAGAGTTGGTATATATAAATTTCATTGGTTTTGTATGATTAAAATATTCACCTAACTATATATGGTCTCAAACCTATGGTTTTTTCATTGAATTTTCAAGGTTTTGTAAATGCAAATACCTAACTATATATGGTCTCAAACCTATGTTTTTTTCTGTGAATTTCAATGGTTTTTTAATAGCAAATATCAATAGCTGTAAAATAGATACTTCATTAAAATGAATAATGTATTTTATATTTATTTAATACATTTTTTTTTATGTTTAATTTTATTTTAAAAATGTTGCCCCGGAGCTCTCCCGTTACGCGCACCAGGCAGTGCACCGGTAAGCGCAACTCTGTTCAGCGCCCCGGTGCGCGTTACGGTAAGCGCCCCGTCAGCGCAATTGCCGCGAACGAAAACAACATCGTGACGCGCCGCGTAAGCGTGACGTATCACGTAACCGCGTGATGCGTTCTTTCGGCGCGCTGAGTAAACGCACCCGGAAGCGCTCCGTGGCGCGACCCGGAGCGCGTAACGTAAGCGCGCCGGAACGCGTAACGTAAGCGAGTCGGGACATGTGACCTGAAAATAACACTTTTCATTGGTTCTCAACTTTTTTTTTCTCCAAATGATGAAAGCCCCCTCCTTTTTTCCTCATTCTTACTTTCTTCTTTGAGAGAGCAAGAGCTTTTTGTGAGCAGAGAAATGGCTTCAGTAGTAGCTGCAGCTGGTGTACCCCCACCACCACCACCACCACCCAGAAAGGAAGGTCCACCACCCCAGATCCTTCCAGGAGTTGAAGAAGTGGAGGAAGAAGATGATGAGGAGGAACAGCGTAGGAGATTCTTGCCGGAAGAACCTAGGGAAAGGCATGTAAAAGTGCATTTTATATGGGAGTACTTCTCCATCCCTGCTGGGCAAAAAAAAGTGAATGCCCCACATGTCACCTGTTTAATTTGCGACAAAGTCCTCTCCAGGGGCAACCCCAACAAAAAGTATTCCTTTGGGAATTATACAATGATCCGCCACATGGAGTGGTGGCATCCTAACAATTTGGCACAGGCTGAGGTACGGGACATGATTCAAAAGAACAGAGATCCTCAGGCCAGCATCTCCACAGGTGAAATTACGGTTGCAGCACCAGAAGGGCGCCAAATGGTGCCAAACATACAAAATAAATTTGGTGGATTAAAGATGGTCTGCATTTATTGTGGAAAGACCATCTGCTACGGGCAACTAAGTATTTCCCTTATTAATGATGCTGTAGACAACCACCACTGCAGCAAGAAAAGAAAGCAGTAGCTTTTTTTTATTTTTTTTTGCTCCTGTTGAGCCACTGTTAATTCACAGTTTTTTGTTTCTTCCCTAAAAAAATACACCCTCAGATAAACTAGGGGGTCATGATATGTCTACCGTGCCCCCTTTAGCCCATTCCCAACATTGTTTATCCTCCATCTTCTGTCTAAATTCGACCGAAACACAAGATGGCGGACTCCAGTTACGCTGCCGGTAAGCTTCCCGGTGCGCGCACCGGGAAGCGCAACTCCAGCGAAAAAACGCAAACATTTTTTTATTTTTTTTTTGCCCCGCGGGGCCTTTTAATAGCCCCCACATCAAACCTAGGGGGTCAGGGGGGATCTACCCTGCCCCCTTTTGGTCATTTCGCACTTTGTTTTTTCCACCTCTTGTGTCTCTATCCTACCGACACACAAGATGGCGGCCGCTCCGAACTGTTTAGAATGTTGTCAGACACCGGAGAGCCAATCCGCTTCTCCTCGTGAAGTTCCGTAACGCGCTCCGGTGCGCGCACCGGTGCGCGCACCGGAGCGCTGTCACAGATATATATATTTTTTTGAACCTTAATTTCTCAAAATCCACTGGACCACATATCTTGAGACATAGCAAAGGCACATCGGGCTAACAGTCCCTACAATTTTGCCAAGTTTGGTGGAAATCCATTCAGGCTAAAAGTGAGTCCAACCGCCCTATGGAAAATTGCATGGGGAAAACACGTTTTGGGACCCCCCTTTTATCTCGGCCCCCGCTTGACGAATCCCCCCAAACTTTCAGGGAAGGACCGGAGAGTAAATGTGCCATTTTCAGGAAAAATTCAGCCAATTCCGTCCATCAACGCCAAAGTTATTCAACATAGAATTTTGAAAAATCCCATAAGAAAAAATCCTAACTATATATACCTACTGGCGACCGCCAGTAGGTAATATATATATATATATATATATATATATATATATATATATATATATATATATATAAAATTTCTATGGCAAAATGAAACCCCTCATTTTGTTCCTTTTCAAATTAAATGTATTAAGTGTTACCACTTTATTCCAATCAAGATGACTTCAGGTGTGCCATACTTTTGTCATAAGTAAGACTGTTAGCGTAGTAGCGTAAGCGCGTCGGGTCATGTGAATGTTAAAGAATCTGTCAATTTTCACTACTGAAACCCATTGATTTTCACTAAAATCGTTTTTCAATTATCATTTTAGGAACAGAACACAGGTTCTATGTACAAGCATTCATTTTCACTACTGAAAGCCATTAATTTGCCCTAAAATCGTTTTTTAATTAATATTTTATGAACCGAGCACAGATCCTATTTACAAGCTTTCATTTTCACTACTAAAACCCGTCTCCTTTGTAGAT
Organism: Lissotriton vulgaris; assembly: GCF_964263255.1. Classification (NCBI taxonomy): domain Eukaryota; kingdom Metazoa; phylum Chordata; class Amphibia; order Caudata; family Salamandridae; genus Lissotriton; species Lissotriton vulgaris. Next base: position 184,058,745 of record NC_141696.1, on the reverse strand, counting down.
ATCTTGCATGTTGTTACAGAAGTTATTGTGGTATATGGAATTCATACCATAGTCTGTCAGGAAAGCATAAACAACATGGAGGCAGGAGATGATAAAGAGATGTTAAATACACATTGGAGATAATATAGTGGGAGATAGGAAGTAACTATGAGCAAAATTACTATGTAAAATAAAAAAGTTGCACAGTACATTTTAAGTCTCTGGTGGCCATCTTTGGGCTACATTGGGCTACATTGGGCTACATTTGGGCTCTAACATATATATAGCCCAATGTAGCCCAATATATATTTTTCAAAGTTAATTTTCGTAAAAACCACTGGAGCATATATCTTGAGACATAGCAAAGGCACATCGGGGTACCAGTCCTTACAATTTTGCCAAGTTTGGTGGAAATCCATTCAGCCGTTCGGGCTAAAAGTGAGTCCAACCGCCCTATGGAAAATTGCATGGGGAAAACACGTTTTGGGACCCCCCTTTTATCTCGGCCCCTGCTTGACGAATCCCCCCCAAATTTTCAGGGGCTGCTCAAAAACAAAATGTGCTATTTTCCAGAAAATTTCAGCCAATTCCGTCCACAAACGCCAAAGTTATTCGACATAGAATTTTCAAAAATCCTATAGGAAACTAATCCTAAGTATATATACCTACTGGCGACCTCCATTAGGTAATATTCAAAAGAACTCCTCACAGTCCTCACCTTCCGGCCAGAGTCTCCACAGCACAGAGAGAGTCCGCAGGTATTTTTTCAATTCAAAAGTGCTTTATTCAGTACACCATAGGTGCAAGCATGGACGGTCAATGCGTTTCGGCAACTACCTTCAACTGGACCATATATATATCCACACGAAACCTCCAGCAAGCAGAAGGAGGAGGCCACACGGGGAATCCAGGAGAAGATCTTTTATTGGAATGCAGTTCTGGCATAATGCATATGGGAGGATCCCAGGATACTGAAACGATACTTTTTCTGGGGCAGTTCCTTCTCGATTGAGTCTGGGTTTAGCACCAGAACCAAACGTCCTTGGCCCCGATGATGAAAACCTCCCTCCCAATTCTGCTCTATGCAGCCCTCCAACCAATAGTCCTACCCTGGCTGTAGGAAGAGCACTTCGGGTACTAGATGAAAGGGAGGAGGTATCTGGCCCCGAGTCCCGCGGCGATCCTGCTGTGGCGGATCCAAGTCTAAGGATTCTCAGCTGGAATGTTGCGGGTATTCTGAGGAAGTTGGCCCTTCCTGACTGGTACACCCTTGTGGAGGGGTACTCTATTTGTATCTTCCAAGAAACTTGGAGCAGGGAGCCTTGCCATAAGGTGGGTTATTCCTCTTTTTTTATACCTGCAGAGTCCTCTTGCTCGGGGAGGGGCCGCCCCTCAGGAGGTCTTCTTATATGGGTAGCTACCTCCCTTGGGTGCCAAGTTACTCAGCATGTGTCTAATTCCCTTGATCTTTTGGGCATATCAATTAAAGGACTTCGGGGGGGTTGACTTTGGATATTTATAATACCTATGCTAGGGGCACGAAGGGAGGCATTCACTCACCCATAGTATCAGGGCCGGATTCCCTGCTTAAGCAGCGCCCTGATTGTTCGCGTATTTTGGTCCGCAGGAGACCTAAACTGTACGTTCGAGCCCCTTGGCCTGGAGGACTGCTTAGGAATCACCGAGGATGATACACGGAGAGGGATACCCCCTCTGACTATACCGCTAATTACGAGGTGTACAACGGTGGTGATTCAAAATAATTCCCTAAATAAGGAATTTGGGCTGAGAGCTGTTAATGGAAGGACACTGTCAGACCCTGCTGGAGCTCACACCTACAATAGGGTGAATCATACGTCCAGGATAGATTATATTCTCCTAGACGTTAAACTCTGGCCCTTCCTGCAGGATATGGAGGTCCTCTCTACAGTCGACAGTGATCACAATCCCCTCTCTCTTACTCTCTGTTCGTTGGGGATTGGGACGCAGGGGGCACTTACGTCCTTTTCAGTGCCTATCCCACAGAAAGTACATCCTTCTAACTGTGGAAGACGCCTGAAATGGAGTAAGCTTAATATGGATGAAGAGAAAGTGGAAGCAATTGCAGCTATTCTAGACACAGCTCAGTCTAAAATGAACTTATTGACTACTCTGTCAGGGGAAGCCACAGTGATATTTTGTGATACAACCTTAGCCTTGAGCAACCTCCTTACTCTCCCTTACAAGGCCCCCCGAACTGGTAATACCAAAAAGGGGCCGAATCCCCCTGGCTGGTATACCCAAGAATGTATGGGGGAAGAAAAATGCCTTGATCCTTGCTGTCAAAAGTAAATCCCAGGTTGCGATTAGATTAGCCAGGAAAGCGTATTCCAGGATTATTGCGGCTGCCAAGAAAGAATGGGAGGACAGGTTCTGGTCAGATCTTATGGGCGCAAGCAAGGGCAGGGACGCTAGAAGCTTCTGGAACCTTATAAGAGCTAGGGATAGGCCAGATAGCACACTGCTAACATGTAATATCCCTGCCCAGAACTGGTTCGACCACTTCTCTATTCTCTATACCCCAAATGGTGTGGCCCCTACCAACATTCTTTCTATAGCCAATTGCGTAGGGGGTAGTGCGGATGTTCCCTTTTCCACCAGAGAGGTAGAAGATGCAATTAAATCACTGGTTCCCCTTAAAGCAGCAGGGCCGGATGGCATACCGGGTGATTTGATAAGGGCTAGTCCTAAGGAATGGGGGCAGTTGATTTCCTCACTACTTAATGCCATTAACGGAGGGGCGCCTGTGCCAGATTCCTGGAAGGGGGCAGAGGTTGTCCCAATATTTAAAAAGGGGTGCCGGGATAACCCTGCAAATTATAGGCCAATAAGCCTGATTGACTCCTCCCAAAAACTGGCAGGGAAGGTGATTTTGAGAAGGGTGCTCCAGTGGGTGGACGACAATAACATCCTGTCGGATCTCCAGGCCGGTTTTCGCTTGAGAACTGGGACGATTGAACAGGCCTTCAGACTTGCTCTCTTGTATTGGAAGGTGGTGGTGCTGGGCAAAGGCAGTCTATATTTGGCCTTTATAGACCTTAAGACTGCCTTTGACCTAGTACCTAGAGAGGAGATGTGGAAGGTCTTAGCAGAACTGGTGCTCCCTTCGTATATTCTATCCCACCTGGTGAGGTTACACAAAGGTAATTTTGCACAGGTGCGATGGGGCAAGAATGGCGAAAAAACTGATAGGATTCCTGTGGGAAGGGGTGTCCGCCAGTGTTGTGTGCTAGCTCCCACTCTGTTCTCTCTTTATGTGAACGGAGTGGTAGACCATCTGCTAAGGCATCCCTCTGATGCTCCTTCCCTGGCAGGCAAAAGGATTCCTACACTGCTTTTCGCAGACGACACCCTTCTTATCTCAAAGTCCCCAATGGGCTTACAAAGCCTCCTGAACAACTTTCAGGAATTTTGTTCACTGAGGGGGTTGGTAATCAATACTGATAAAACCAAGTATTTGATTATGAATCCCCCCAAAAACCCAGGGCGTCTGCCAATTTTAAATTCTGTTCCATTAGAGAGGGTTCCCGAGTTCGACTATCTGGGTATCCGACTTAACGATTCATTAAGTTGGAACCCACATATTAATAAAATGCTCCTTGGCCACAAAAGAGTGGGCGGAACATTACTTAAGCAACAATGCTCCTCCACAAGTAAACCTATAGCCCCAGTGATGGAGATTTATAAAGCTAGAGGGGTTAGCGCCGCCCTTTATGGGGCCGAGTTGTGGGGTACTTGTAATTTGGATGTGCTTGTAAAATCGGAGAGCAAATTTTTGAAAGATCTGATGGCTCTCCCGACGAGCACTCCAACTGTCCCAGTGTCCCTTGACTTAGGCTGTAAATCGATCAAGGACCATGCGCAGCTTCGCCCCTTGCTTCTCTGGGCTCGGCTATGGCGGGTGCCGGAACTAGCCTCCTAAGCAGAAGCGCTATTAGAGTTAATGGCAATGGCAGGCTGGTCTATGATTAAATGGCTGAGGGACGTAAAACGGCTGCTAGTGGAGATTGGGCTAGGCGAGGCCTAGGCATTGAGATCTGCCCCTCCCAAAGCTGGGATTAAAAAATTGTATTGGGATTGGGTCTCTTCCAAATTACTCTCAGACCCTAGTCATTGCAATTCCACTGTAGCCTTCTTGGGGATCAAAGACGTGGTGGCATATGAACCCTATCTTGACATAATTTCTACCCCTTTTGATCGCACTCTGTACTTTAAGTTTAGATATATATATATATGGGATGTGCTTTTGCATTATCCTTAAATCATCGTCGTACACATGGTCATTATTGATTATTATCCCATCAGCCAGCATTAGTTACACTGATTAGAACAGGAAGGTGGCTTTCTCTAATTTGGTGGGTTTTGCATGAGACATGACCTTTGCACAATAACAGAAGAGACACAGCCTGGGTAGAGGGGTGGTATCACAATAGAAAATCTAACAGGTGAGGACAAGAGAGATTCATTACATCTTCATAAAGATAAAGATGACATATGGGAAAAAGCAGGATCTATCACCACTGCCCCTATATAGTGCATCTGTTGCCTTTTTCAAATAATGTCAACAATATTGGGGTGCCCAGCGATTAAAGTGAGGATGAACGCTCCAACAGGCAGAGCAGGATTGATGATAAGGAGTCACATGGCAGGTTGAGTCAGTTTCTAGCTGAGGATTCATATTTGTATTATAACTATATAACAGAAATGTAGTGGATTATAATGTATTGAACTAGCGGTGGTGGCAAGTCCAGTTGAAATTAGCTGCTGAAGAATGTTTGTCAGAACAGAAGATGCCTATACACAATAGGCACCTTTATAACTCCAGCTGTGTTGGTGGCATGGAGTTTAGCTTGACTGTGATAACATTTCTCTTGGGTTAAATGCACTTTGTCCTTTAGGCTGGTGCAATAGTTTAAAAAATCTGCTTGTTCGATTTCATGTGCTGCACAAGCACAGTGAAGAGCAAACTCAAATAAAAATATGCTTGCTTACACTGCCCTTACCAGCCACCTGAGATACAATAATAAAGCCATTGTTATTTTTCAGATGGCCTATCAGACGTTGGGCCCTTAGCTCTCCATTTATCAATCAATCATTAAATCAGGAGTTGTAGAGTGTGGTTGCTTCACTCAAGGGTCTCGGGCACTATAGGTTGAACATCCAGATCTTGAGGTCCTTACTGAACTGGTGGCCGATGGTGAAGCTCTGAGGTGCAGGGGGATGTTGTTCCAGGTCTTAGTCACCAGGTGGGAGAAGGAGCGACCTCCACTGTTCAGCTGGAGGATACATCAGGTGGCTGCTAGGGAGAGGGATTCGAAACAGAGTTTCCTGGTAGGTTGGTGGAAATTCACTTGTTGGTTGAGGTACGCCAGTTCCCTTCATTGTGTACTGCCATGTAGGTGTGGGTGAGAAGCTTGAACTGGCATCTCTTCGCAACTGGTAGCCAGTGGAGTTTCCTAAGGGGATGAGGTTACGTGGTTTTTGACTTCGCTTCGTATCTAGCCGCTATTTTGTGTTTAACCGCCATTTTGTGTTGCCTCACTCAGGCAGCACGGCAGACGTGGTGAACGCGATGTTTTTGCCTTTTCAGCTGCTATGTGTCTCTCTCGTTAAAGAGTAACTCTTGCCCATGTTTACGAAACCGATGTCAGGGTTTGTCGAGTCTGTAAATCCATGTCTAGACTGATTAATCCATGTCTTACTCCACTGTTTGGGTCCCACCATTCTTCTTGACTTTATCTTGTTTAACTGACCTTCGCTATTCTCTTCGAGTGTTCTCTTGTTACATAAACTATCTTTTGAAGCATTCAAACATGTTCTACCACCTGCAAATTGAATTACAGGCACTAGTGTTGATTAACTTGAGGGGAGGATAGCACACAGGGTCTGAAAGAAGGGTGTGTTTTAGACATTCAATAGCTTGTTTTCAAACTATTCCTATTTGTCAGTTTTGTATGTTTTGGGAGTTGGCATTGTAAACCTGTGTACTATAATAGTTTGTGCGCCACGGAATGAAGTGGCAGTCTCCTGAGAACCTACCATTGGTGTACTTACAGGACAACTGTGCTTAGCTGCAGCTAATAAATCTGCTTTTCTACGCCTAACAGAGTGTCACGTGTCTCTGTCTGCCAAGGCAGGTGAACCCGGAGATTTTAGGCGTGCCCTGCGCCGCCTGGCCCATAAGGTCAGGTTCTCCAGGGAGGGGTGACAGCGTCTGTCTGATGCGAAATTAAGGAGGAGTCTGACACTGGTATCCCACAAACCTGCAGTACTGTCACTGGTTGTACAAATAGCTTGGTGTACAAACATGCCTCTCTGCGCTATAGTGTTAAGTTTCACATTTGCAGAGTGGTTCCTAAATGTACAAAACCAAAGCCTGCCTAATACATGATGTGTTTCCCAAGACCTTCACAGCAGAATATGGAAGACAAGGTATTAAGTTTAAAGTACTGTGCTGCTTTTGAGCTCATATTGCCTTGAAACATCAATTTTGATGAGGTGTTCTACTGTGCAGGGTATAGCATGATGAAAGTGCATAAGCACTGAACCAACTCTTCATGCTGGCTCCAACTCCACTATCACCTAGTAACAAATGATGAGGGAAAATAAGTTTCTGCAGAAATAGAAAGCGATTTCAGAGAGCCTGTGAGAATGTTTGCAGTGGCCAATACATCATACAAAGCGCGACAACACCATTGGTTCTTCCCAAAAGTGATGTGAACAATTACAAATAAAATGTTGTCTTATAATATCCTGCCCAGGCCACAGACAGTCTCATGTATGAACACAACCTCAGCAAATCAACTACCTGCCTGAAAGACCTCTAAGAACTGGTTATAGCTATCAGGCATGAGAAAGAAGCCAGCAATAAGTCTGTTTAATGCAGAGAAATGCAGGTGTGCCTCCTCTTCCATGCAGTAATCAGCTTTCAGACAAAGGTTGCTTAGTCAAGGTTTCTGGTCATTACAGGAACTCTTTTTTTTTTTATTGAGAATTCATACGGTACAAAAAAACACAAATCAATATACAAATTCATAATACAAGAAGTCTTCAGGATGCTGGAAAATCCCGTTTTATAATAATGCAGTTCATTAAAATACCATACACAAAACCGTACAAGACATATATCTATATATAAATAAGCATATAAATATACACATAAATATATATATAAATAACTAGGGGGGAGGCATTTCAGATATTTGCAGTGAGTCCATAAGATATATCCGTGGGGTTTACAAACAAAAACATACACATACCCCAACCCTGATTAATTACAGCTGACCATCACTCCAATCTTTCAGGGGAGCCCATATTTCACAACCAAAATCACGCAATTTCCTACCCTTATGCAGATACAATGTGGATTCGATGTTATGAATACCTAGAAGCTTAGTCAGGCACATTTGAAAAGTTGGGGCATTTGAATCTTTCCAGGCAGCTGACAACAGAATACGTAGTACAGCAACAGCTAAAAAAATGAATGCCTCCATTTGATTTTTATTGAGGCCCAGCTTACTGTCACTCCCGAGAATCATCACTGTCGGCGATAGACTGATCTTGGTGCCTAGCAGCCCCTCCAGGAATTTCTCGTTCTTGGTTATCATCGTGCTGAGCTTCTCACGGTAATAAAACTATGTAAAAGATCCCCCGGGCCTTTTTGACATCTGGGGCAGTTACTATCCGTCCTCATACCCCAGTCATGTAGCTTAGATGGTGTGTAATATAAATTAAAGAGTGTTTCAAAGTAATGTACCTTCAAATTTGAGGACCGTAGAATCTGCTTATCCAGATATAAAGCTTTGTCAAGATCCGCATCCGGATCTTGCAATTTAACTGCCCAGGCGGCCTCATGCTTCTCGAGGTCATCAGACACCCTCTCAATTAGATCCTGATATATAACCCGGATCCTATTCCCCCCTTTTAATAGATATTCCAGTATGGGGCAACAAGTGCCGGGGGCAAAGCCAGAGCTAACAGCTTTAAGCGTCTGTGAAACCTGGAAATACTTGAAGCTTTGGCTACTGGGTAGACCATACTTCTGCTGTGCGGCATTAAAACTCATAATACTGCCATCCAACATTACGTCCCCCACCGTCTGGATACCTTGCTGTTCCCAGCATTTCCAGGCCCCGTCCGGGCTTAAGTTTGGAAAATAACCTGATTTCCACAACGGCGTATACATGTTGATCCTAGGGACTTGTAGCAATTTCTGCAATGTTTTCCACAGATCCCAGGCACTGAGTTTTCTTAAAAAATCTGCGACCAGTTTTCCTTAACAGTGCGCCCGTGGCCTCCTTTCCTATCAATAGCTTGTAAATTGATGGAATATCATACAGATCTGAAGACGGGTCTTGAGTATGTCTTTTTCTAGGTACTGGTTCAAATAAAATGGACATCTGTGTCAACGGACATGCCCAGTGATAATATCTTACATTTGGGGCTCCTAGGCCTCCACGTTCCTGTGGGAGGGTCATGTATCTTGCTGACCACCTAGTCCTACCATACTGCCACAAAAAGCTATTGAAGATGGACTCGATTTTTTTTATCACCCCTTCCTCGATTAAGTAAGGAACTGATCGGAACAAATAGAGGAGTTTGGGCAGCATGGTCATTTTTAACACATTTGTCCTACCTATAAGGGATATGTGCAGTGCATCCAGTCGCTTCAGATCTGTCTCAATTTTTTTAAGGAGTGGATTAAAATTATCATGGATGATTGAGTCCGTTGCTGCATTAATTATTACCCCAAGATATGTCGCAGAATCAACATACCTTTGGCCAGTTTTGACAATGTCCTTTGAATATATTACCTGAGTTTTTGCCTCATTCAAACGATACCCAGAGTGATATCCGAATTTGCTAGTGATTTCCACCAAAGTTCGCATAGTCTCGGCAGGTTCTCATGTAATCACTGCCAGATCGTCGGCATACGCTAGTATTTTACTCTCAAATCCACTGGTTATTACTGGTTTAATGCCACGATTCCCCAGTATTTGCCTAACTAGTGGATCGATGTACAGTGCGAACAGGATAGGCGAGCAGGGACACCCCTGACGGGTACCCCTGCTTATCATGATCTTGTCTGAGCTCTGACCCATCATCTGGATTCGGGCCACCGGTTCGGAGTACATGACTTTTATTGCCATCAAGATTTTTGGGCCAAAGCCTCTCTCAGCCAGGACATCCCACAAATACTGCCATCTAACGCGATCAAATGCTTTTTCCGCGTAGAGGAGGATCATAGCGACCCCCTTCCCCACACAGCATGAGCCTCAAACAACGAGATTGCTCTTCTAATGTGGTCCATTGTTCCTCAACCCGGGATGAACCCATGCTGCCAGGGGGAAACGAGCCCGCCAATGACCCTCCCCAAACGCGTAGCCAAGATCTTCGCATAGAGCTTATTGTCTGAATTTATAAGAGATATTGGCCTATACGACCTTGGGCTCTCTCTTGGCTTCCCTTTTTTGTGAAAGACCACTATATTAGTGTCCTTCCATGTTTCAGAGATTTTGCCCGTGCAGATGATTCCATTAAAAAGATCTAACAACGTCGGAACCACCTCGACCGAAAGACACTTATACAGCTCCAAAGGGATGCTATCTGGACCGGCGGCTTTACCGACAGCCAGATTGAGTACTGCCTCCCGAACTTCATCGGCCGTTACATCGCTCTCTAAGTTTTCCATCTCAGACAGTCCCAGTTTGGGCCCTGTGTCCGGGTATCTACCAAACGGCCGCGCGCCCCCCATTTCTTCCCTATAAAAGGATCGATAGAAGTTTGCGAATACCGACAGGATGTCCTGAGGCTTCACAAAATCCTGCCCGTTCTCATGGATACTAGTTATTACATTTTTTGTACTGTCCTGCCTGATTCTCAGCGCCAGTGCCTTCCCTGCCTGCTCCCCTGTATCATACATTTTCCTCCTGTGAGTCCAGTATTCTGTCGCCGCTTTCTGGGCCAGCTGTTTTTGTAGTTCCTCTTTAATGAGACAGATACTAGTTTGACTCTCCCTTCCTTCCTTCCCTTGTATTAAATCGTGGCAATGCTGTTCTTCTGCCTTAACTAGATCTGCTAAAAGCTTATTCTTGCCAGCCTGTAATTTTTTCCTGGCCTGAGCGGTATAGCTGGTGATCTCCCCCCTCAGTGCTGCTTTAAATGAGTCCCAGACACAATTCCTGGATGAGCTGTAACGATTGGCATCGAAGAACTCCCGTGACCATTTCCGCAGATGCTCCACAAACGGGGCGTCAGCCAGGAGTTTCCGATTAAATGTCCACGCCCTACATTTTTTAACTGGCCCTACGCCATTATATCTGATTGCCAATGGGATATGGTCCAAGAGGACCTTGGGAAGCTTCCTAATGTTAATCTTGCTGATTTCTACGGATGAGATAAAAAAAATAATCCAATTTACTATATTTCTGGTGTGGGCATGAAAAATATGTGAACCCTGGGTCATCAGGCTCCTTTGCCCCCCAGACATCTATTAGCCCATGTGACTGCATCATTGAGCGTAGTGCCCTATAGACCCTTGGCTTTCTGCTGGTATATGGACTTCTATCGGTCAGATCAATAGAAATATTAAAATCCCCGCACACCAAAATGGGTATGGGCCAGGTTGACAATTCCCCCTCCAATTTTTCAAAAACCTCTGGATCATCCTGATTTGATCCGTATATCACACAGATTATTAGGCCACACTCCAGCTACGCCAAGGCCCATCTACCTAGTGCATCTGATTTAACCCGTTTAGCCCCCCCAGCACTGTTTTACCTAATATCACTACCCCCCTAACTGTTGAAGTCGGGGAAGAGCATGCCAGGATATCTAATTTGCCAACCTTGAGAAGCTGTTTTTTCGCCCAAGGGAGATGCGTTTTCTGAAGACACAGGATATCAATGGGCTCGGATATAACAAACTCTGACAATCTGTCTCTCTTTCTCCGATCATTCAGTCCCCCTATGTTAATCGAATATATGCTAAGACTCGACATCTTTATTTTTTAGCAGTTTCCTCATTCTTGTCACCAAAGATTGATTAAAAACAATTCCCATGGCATAGATACCATGTCCCGCCAAAGCGAGAGAAACAAACTTTGTATCATAAATTCTCATTTTTTTATGCTATTCCCCCCCCTCACCCACCCGCCCAGTGACCCCGAACCCCCCCTAGATGCCCACCCCAACCTCCCTTCCCCTTCCCCCTCCCACTGGGAGCGCTCAGACCGAGGTCTGGGCTTGTGATGGATGTATGCAGCAGCGTGGTGCATGGGTGCAACTACCAATTGAAACATAGATACCATAGATACCCTATCCTACCCCCCTCCCCCCAGGAGAAAAAAGAAAAAAAAGAAAGAGCACAGCAGAAAAAAAGAGACCGTCTACCTGAACCAGGTGCAAAGTGTTGAAGACAAGTAATATTTAGAACAAAGCAGTTCAGGCAGATAGAATCAAATACAGATTCAGACACACGCAGCTCAACTCAATAATGCCTGATAGCCCCAAACCAGACCCCGCACTCTCCTAACCAATCTTATTTACTTCACAGAGAGTCCAGAAATTCCTTTGCCTTCACTTCAGATGAGAAGTATTGAGTCCTGCCATCTCTCACTATCTTAAGCAGTGCTGAGTTAACTAAATAGACCTGCATATGTTTATCCTGGAGAGGCTTAATCAACTGTCGCAGTCTCCAACGCCTCTCGACCGTAGCATGGCAAAAGTCCGGTCTGACGAAGAAAGACACTCCCTCACTAGATCTTTTTGCCTCGGGTCGAGCCTTTTCAGATATAATTTGTCGGAGAATGAAGTTCCCTAGAAAAATTAAGACTGCCCTTGGCTTATCGCCGCTTCCTGCCCACGGGTGAACTCTAAACGAAGTGCGGTGATCTCTCTGGATTTCCGCTGACCAATTCCATTCTGAGAGTTCCGGGAATGCGGTCTTAAAAAGATTGATCATAAAGGCCCTGATATCTGAGCCCTCCACCCCTTCCAGAATCCCCATTACCCGTAGGTTGTTGCGCCTTAGCCTATTTTCCATGTCCTCCAGTTTCCACTGAATGTCGACAACCTGGGCACTCTGGGAATCAACTTTGAAGGTAGCTGCAGCAGCTTCTGCTTCAGTTGCCACGATCCGTTCCTCCAAGTTAGTAACTCTATCCCCCACATTAGCATATGCCTTGGACAGTTTTCTAACGACACCTTGCATCTTGCACATTGCTGCCTGAGATTTCCAGGTGTCCTGTCGAGCTTCTTCCCTATGCGTGAGGATAGTCTGATAGATAACATCAAGAAGGGGAGGATGAGGCGCTGGAGCATCAACATTAGGGCTTCCCTGAAGTGACATAGCTGAAGAATGGTCCCACGCCAAATCCCGAAAAGGTTGCATATGAACATTCCCTTGGGCAGCTGGTCTTTTGGCCGTGCTAGGGGGGTTCTGTTCCAAATCACTATCGGACTCCAAATTGCTCCCCTCCTGGGAGGAGCTCCTCTCGTCGTCAGACCATTCAGCATCCTCTGACACAGAGAAGGAGCATTCACTACTATCCTTCTCCTTTTCCTGCTCCTTGTCTTTATCATCCGTTAGGATCATTTGGGCCAGGGCGGGCATAGCAGTGTTATCTCTTTAACCCCATATCCTACTATCACCGGTGTTTTATCCACCTCTGGATGCCTAGTGTTCGCCAATGCAGATACATGTGCGGATTGAGACGCGGCTTTGCTAATAACATCACTACCGGCTGTAACCCCGTCAGCTTGCTCCTCTGTCCCTGGGGACCCTGGGGACCCCTGCACTACCACTTCCCCCCCAGCTTCAGTCAAGCCTTCAGACATCCCAGCAGTCTGCACTGCTGTGTCTTCAATATCCTCAACATCCTTCGGCAAGGGGGTGCATGCGGTGCTTGTACCTGAATCTTTGGCCTCCTGTAGTGCAGCCTCCTGGGCGGGTGAGTGAGGTTTCACGGCGGCAGCGTTCTTCTGCCCTTTTCCGCTACAAACTAGCAGCTCCGAAATAGAGGGGGTCTGCCTTGAGTGCACCGATGTCTGTTTGCCCTTTTTTGATGGTTCTCCCAGTTCCCCCGCAGGTGGGCACCCCATAGGAGGAGAGGTCTCCAGTGGCTCCTGCTGAAGCTGTCCCGTAGCTGGAGTCGCCTATGCTGCCTGTGCTGCTTGTGCTTTCTTCTTTGCAGCCGCCGCTGCCTTTGCCGAGAATCACTGAAAGAATATCGATTGCAAAAATATCGACCTACAAAAATATCGAGTAAAAAATATAGAATGCCAAAATATCGACTTCCTATCTTTAAACAGGTAAGTACAAAAATATCGAATCAAAAATATCGACCTACAAAAATATAGATAGTCAAAATATAGAATTTTTTAAATAGTTAAAAGTTATTTTAAATTAATGAAATAATAAATATAACTAACTTAAACATACTTAAAATACTTTAATAACATTAAAATAAATATATAATCAATATAAATAAAAATAATTTTTTAACAATAGCAAGAGGGTTAAATTTACTATTCCCACTCCAGTGAGTGCAATAGTAGGGAAAGCGTTGGATAGCGGAAGGTTAAAAATTACTATTCCCACTCCAGAGAGTGCAACAGTAGGGAAAACGTTGGATAGCGTAGGGGTAAAAATTACTATTCCCACTCCAATGAGTGCAATAGTAGGGAAAGCGTTGGATAGGGCAGGGGTAAAAATGACTATTCCCACTCCAATGAGTGCAAAAGTAGGGAAAGCGTTGGATAGCGTATGGGTAAAAATTACTATTCCCACTCCAGTGAGTGCAACAGTAAGGAAAGCGTTGGATAGCGTAGGGGTAAAAATTACTATTCCCACTCTAGAGAGTGCATCAGTAGGGAAAGCGTTGGATAGCGTAGGGGTAAAAATTACTATTCCCACTCCAGTGAGTGCAACAGTAGGGAAAGCATTGGATAGCGTAGGGGTAAAAATTACTATTCCCACTCCAGTGAGTGCAACAGCAGGGAAGAGTTGGATAGCGGAAGGGTAAAAATTACTATTCCCACTCCAGAGAGTGCACCAGTAGGGAAAGCGTTGGATAGCGTAGGGGTACAAATTACTATTCCCACTCCAGTGAGTGCAACAGTGGGGAAAGCGTTAGATAGCGTAGGGGTAAAAATTACTATTCCCACTCCATTGAGTGCAACAGTAGGGAAAGAGTTGGATAGCGGAAGGGTAAAAATTACTATTCCCACTCCAGAAAGTGCAACAGTAGGGAAAGTGTTGAATAGCGTAGGGGTTACAATTACTATTCCAACTCCACTGAGTGCAACAGTAGAGAAAACGTTGGATAGCGTAGGCATAACATTTAGTATTCACACTCCAGTGATTGCAACAGTAGGGAAAGCGTTGGATAGCGTAGAGGTAAAAATTACTATTCCCACTCCAGAGAGTGCAACAGTAGGGTAAACGTTGGATAGCGTAGGGGTCAATATTACTATTCCCACTCCAGAAAGTGCAACAGTAGGGAAGAGTTGGATAGCGGAAGGGTAAAAATTACTATTCCCACTCCAGAGAGTGCATCAGTAGGGAAAGCGTTGGATAGCGTAGGGGTAAAAATTACTATTCCCACTCCAGTGAGTGCAACAGCAGGGAAAGAGTTGGATAGCAAAAGGGTAAAAATTACTATTCCCACTCCAGAAAGTGCAACAGTAGGGAAAGTGTTGGATAGCGTAGGGGTAAAAATTACTATTCCAACTCCACTGAGTGCAACAGTAGAGAAAACGTTGGATAGCGTAGGCATAAAATTTACTATTCACACTCCAGTGATTGCAACAGTAGGGAAAGCATTGGATACCGGGAAGGTAAAAATTACTATTCCCACTCCAGAGAGCGCAACAGTAGGGAAAGCGTTGGATAGCGTAGAGGTAAAAATTACTATTCCCACTCCAGAGAGTGCAACAGTAGGGTAAACGTTGGATAGCGTAGGGGTAAAAATTACTATTCCCACTCCAGTGAGTGCAACAGTAGGGAAAGAGTTGGATAGCGGAAGGGTAAAAATTACTATTCCCACTCCAGAAAGTGCAACAGTAGGGAAAGTGTTGAATAGCGTAGGGGTTACAATTACTATTCCAACTCCACTGAGTGCAACAGTAGAGAAAACGTTGGATAGCGTAGGCATAACATTTAGTATTCACACTCCAGTGATTGCAACAGTAGGGAAAGTGTTGGATAGCGTAGAGGCAAAAATTACTATTCCCACTCCAGAGAGTGCAACAGTAGAGTAAACGTTGGATAGCGTAGGGGTCAAAATTACTATTCCCACTCCAGAAAGTGCAACAGTAGGGAAGAGTTGGATAGCGGAAGGGTAAAAATTACTATTCCCACTCCAGAGAGTGCATCAGTAGGGAAAGCGTTGGATAGCGTAGGGGTAAAAATTACTATTCCCACTCCAGTGAGTGCAACAGCAGGGAAAGAGTTGGATAGCAAAAGGGTAAAAATTACTATTCCCACTCCAGAAAGTGCAACAGTAGGGAAAGTGTTGGATAGCGTAGGCGTAAAAATTACTATTCCAACTCCACTGAGTGCAACAGTAGAGAAAACGTTGGATAGCGTAGGCATAAAATTTACTATTCACACTCCAGTGATTGCAACAGTAGGGAAAGCATTGGATACCGGGAAGGTAAAAATTACTATTCCCACTCCAGAGAGCGCAACAGTAGGGAAAGCGTTGGATAGCGTAGAGGTAAAAATTACTATTCCCACTCCAGAGAGTGCAACAGTAGGGTAAACGTTGGATAGCGTAGGGGTAAAAATTACTATTCCCACTCCAGAAAGTGCAACAGTAGGGAAAGCGTTGGATAGCAGGAGAGTTAAAATTACTATTCCCACTCCAGAGAGTGCAACAGTAGGGAAAACGTTGGATAGCGTAGGGGTAAAAATTACTATTCCCACTCCAGAGAGCGCAACTTTAGGGAAAGCGTTGGATAGCGTAGGGTTAAAAATTACTATTCCCACTCCAAAGAGTGCAACAGTAGAGAAAGCGTTGGATAGCATAGGGGTTAAAATTACTATTTCCACTCCAATGAGTGCAACAGTAGGGAAAGCATTGGATAGCAGGAGATTTAAAATTACTATTTCCACTCCAAAGAGTGCAACAGTAGGGAAAGCATTGGACACCGTAGGGGTAAAAAGTACTATTCCCACTCCAGAGAGTGCAACAGTAGAGAAAGTAAATACTTCATATATGATTAAAAATAAATTAAATATTAGCAGCAAATACAAATTATTTAACAATAAATAACAATTTTATACAATATTATAATTAATCATTTAAAAATACAAAAAATATAATTATTACAAATATTTACCTATTATTACAAATTATTTAACTATTAATTAATTAACAATTAAAAATGTCTTAATATTTACAACAAAACAAAACTAAAAAATAAAGAACAATATTTATTTATTCACAATTAAATTACTTCCCACCCTATTCCCCTATAAACCCACAACCCACTACAGAAAATAAATTATTAAAATTAATATAATTAACAATTAAACTATTAATTACAATTAATTATCAATTATATTTCAATTAATTACCAATTAAAAATTTAAATATCAATTAATTCCAAATAAATACCCAAAAATAAATTAAACAATTTAATTAATCATAATTAATTTACTTCCCACCCTATTCCCCTATAAACCCACAACCCACTACAAAAAATACATTAATACAATTTACATAATTATCAATTAATCAATTAATTAAAATAAATTACCAATTATATTTTAAATAATTACCAATTAACAATTTAAATATCAATTAATTCAAAATAAATACCAATAAATACATTAAAACATTTAAATAATTAAATGTAAATTACTTCCCACCCTATTCCACTATAAACCCACAACCCACTACAGAAATACATTAATAAAATTAACATAATTATCAATTAATCAATTAATTAAAATAATTAACAATTACATTTTAATTAATGACCAATTATTTATCAATTAACTATTAATTCTAAATAAATACCAATAAATAAATTAACATATTGAATTATTATAATTAAATTACTTCCCACCCTATTCCCCTATAAACTCACAACCCGCTACAAAAAAAACATTATTAAAATTAACATAATTATCAATTAATCAATTAATTAACATAATTAACAATTATATTTCAATTAATTACCAATTAATTATCAATTAACTATTAATTCTAAATAAATACCAATAAATAAATTAAAACATTTAATTAATTATAATTAAATTACTTCCCACCCTATTCCCCTATAAACCCACAACCCGCTACAGAAAAAACATTAATAAAATTAACATTATTATCAATTAATTAAAATTATTAACAATTATATTTTAATTAATTACCAATTAATTATCAATTAACTATTAATTCTAAATTAATACCAATAAATAAATTAACATATTTAATTAATTATAATTAAATTACTTCCCACCCTATTCCCCTATAAACCCACAACCCGCTACAGAATTATATTACGCAAAAATTAAATACCATAAAATTAATTAATTAAAATCTATACTACTATTATAAAGAAAGAGCTTTGAACCTTTGAGGCGGGTAAACTCGGGAACCACAGCGCCAATCCACACACCCGATACATCATTGTAATCGTCAGGGTGTGCAGATGGACATAGGCTATATAAACTATAAAAATATGCGTTATTTAAAAAATGTACCATAAAAAGAAAGTAGTCCCTTCGAAGTAGCGCCGGCCACGACCTGCGTGCTGACGTCAGGAGCGCGAGGAGGAGCGGCATCCAGGAGCGCGTGGAGGAGCGGCGGACATGGCACGGGGGAGGAGCGGTGACCAGCGGCCGACAAGCGGTGAGGACCGGCGGACAGGCGGGAGGAGCGGTGACGAGCAGCAAGGAGCGGAGGAGCGGTGAACTGAGGAGCGTGGGGGAGGAGCGGCGGCTGAGGTAAGGGTCCGGGGTCCCATGGACAATGTCGGGGCAGGCGGGGTCGGGGCAGGCGGGGGACGGGGCAGGCGGGGGACGGGGCAGACGGGGGCCCGGGCTGGTGGACAATGTCGGGGCGGGCGGGGTCCCGGGCTGCTGGACAATGTCGGGGCGGGTGGAGGTCGGGGAAGCCTGATTGCTCCCGGACAAGGTCGGGACGGGCTGCTAGTAATTTATAAAACAAATATACACTTTTCACACATATACTAAAATGAAAAATACTTAAAAAAATTATTATTAACTTACTTACCTCAAATTCGATATTTTTGTTGTCTATATTCTGTCATTCTATATTTTTGTTGTCTATATTCTGTCATTCTATATTTTTGTTGTCTATATTCTGTCATTCTATATTTTTGTTTTCTATATTCTGTCATTCTATATTTTTGTTGTCTATATTCTGGCATTCGATATTTTGTCCATTCTATATTTTTTAATTCAATATTAATGCTATTCTATTCGATATTTTAGTAGTCTATATTATGTCCATTCGATATTGTGTCTATTCTATATTTTAAATTTTTGTAACTCGATATTTTGACTGTATACCCTTTGCCGACACTCCTGAAGCCGCTTTAGGGGCCATTGTTGCCGGGGTCAGAGTTCAGGCCGTCCCAAGCCGCTCCGAGCAGCTGCTCTCTCGGCATCTCCCTCGGCTCGCTTCAGCCAACTACCACGCCCACAGCGCTGCCGACGCCGAGCCCAAAGCGCCAGAACGGCAACCAACAGTCTCAAGATCCCGACCGCACCCACGGGTTGCCTTCCTCCGCAAGCCGCAACAATGCCTGCTATCCCGCTTTGCCAGGAAGGGTACAGCATTGAAGTAAGGTAGCCTTTTGCCTGCTACTCCCGGACAGATTTTAGCCGTTGTTGTTGCTGGGGGGGTCTATAGGTCTTCGTTGCACCACATCCCCGCTGCTGCTCCGCGACTCCTCTCACACAGCCGCCATCTTGCTCCTCTGCCAGTCAGGGAATCCTGACATACCAGTCCATTACAGGAACTCTTTAGCCCATTTTCGGATGTTTAGAATTCCCTCCCAATTATTTGTGTGAAGTGGGAAAACAAGAATAAATTTACAAACAACTTACTTCCCCACATGAAAGTAAAACTTTACATTTCTGTATCATGTTAACATTATACCCAATGAAGTACTTAATTCTTTCCTTGACTTTCAGTCTGCTACAGAAAACATTTGGAGATGGAAAATTGCAATGAGCCATACTCCAAAGTAAATGTGATTAAGTTAATATTGGTACTATAAAATGTACACTCACTCAAAAAGTTACCATAGGTAGCTCTTTCACAAAGAAAGGATATTGAGCAAAGAGGTTTTTCTGATGTTGTAGCACTTTCTCCCTGCGTTCCTCCTTGCTTGTAGCGTAGAATGAAAAGTATGCATTTTGGTGGAAGAAAAGCATTTCTTATTGTTTCTTAAGATCTATATCGATACCATTTGCAGGTGAGGATAGACTTAGCAGCACTGAAAATCACTTTCTGGCAAGACACTGATTAGAGAGCAGCAGGGGGTCGTGTAGTTCCTACAAATCTATATAAGATCTGCAAGTTTAGACAACATAAATTAAGGGATTGGTGTCCAGACTGATTCCAGACAACTCCAACGGATATGTTAGTCTGTAGACCAGCTAGCTCACAGTGCCACTATAAGCCCCACAACCTTACCAAGGAGCGAATAGTTTCTGGCAACCATCGAACATGATGAACCTGACCCCTCAGGATTGTCGAAACAGTACAGTACTTTTTGCTCAGTCACTTGTGCTCACTCGGTCTCAGAGAGATATACAGAATAAATGATGGGGACGTTTTCAATAAGCATTTATTGAACCAGCATTATTCTAGGACAAAATATGTGTGCTGCAACAACCATTAGACAGAAACAGATATATACGGTTATAAGCACCAACAGACGAAATAAAATGTAGAATTCTACCATGCTGCTAAAACAATGAATATATGCAGGCATATAGATACATGGCAATTAGCATGAGTACTCCTAAGATGCAAACCCTAACTAAATGTACCTAATAGCACCTAGCATGTATGTAGGCGTAAAACCAGAATCCCCCTAGGAAACAGACAACGCCAACGCCATGGGAGAGAATGAGAGGCTACCCCCGCGAGTAGGGGAGGGGTGCCTTTAGTGGGATTTAGTGCCAGAGGGAACGGTTTTGTTTCCCTGGAAGTGGGCAAGGGGAGGGTCGCAAAGGAATGCGAGGAATTAGGGAGGCGCATGGCGGTACCTCCCCGTAGGCGATAAAACTCCTGGACTCGAGGGTGTAGCCCTCTTTGTCCTCTCGCCTCTGGGGATTGCTGAAAGGCGCAGCGGGAGCAGTTGCCTGGGTGTTGGTACTCCGATCTCGAGAGCACCAGTATCGGGGTTACAAATTAAGGTCCTGCTCAAAAAGGAACTCCATAAGTTACTATAGCAGTATAAGATGGTGTCAGAGACGATTAGCCCAGGGGGATTTTGCTTCTGGTATTTAAGTCAAGTAGCAGGCAGCGAGTCGCCTTCAAATCTCGTTAAGGGTGTTGGAGAGTATTCCAAGGGGAAAGAAACCTTAAGGTAAGACTGGATTGTCGGCTCCATCTCGGTAAGGATTTCAGAAGGTACTTTGAAGTTGCTCAAAAGTGGTTTCAATGATACATTAATCAAGACTTGTAACACCGGCATAAGAGCCCGGTGGGAACCCTGGTTTTAGGACAGTCTTGATAGAAAGATAGTGTCCTATTATAATTATTTGTAGTCTGTTAGACCCATAGGGACGGGGACAGTTACAAGGGCACCTTTGATGCTCATTCATTCCTGGGGGATGTGAATTGGAGGAAGTCAAATGTAAGTAGCACAGAGGAGTTTGGCATCAAAGACAGAAGGGAGGTTTAAAGCTCGAGCAGGCAGTCATTACCTGAGTCGGGAAGGAAAGTAACTATCTGCAACTGCGCAGGAGCCCTTTCAATGCTGTGGTATTGTCAGAGACCAGATTGCAAGGAAATGAAAATTATCGGCTTGGATAGGTATGAAGAGTTGTACCACCACACAGCTTTCAATATTAGGATAGCTGTACTTAAATGTCCTGTGTGACGGCTGAGGCTGCTCAGCATAATTAGGATGGAGTGGGTAAGGCATTTGGAAGGCTCGTCCCACTAACAGGTGGTGAAGGCCTCGGTGAGGACTGAAGGTGCACAGCACAGTTAACATGGAATGGGTAAGGCACCCACTAACAGGTGGTGATGCCCTCGGTGAGGACTGAAGGTGCGCAGCGCAGTTAACATGGAATGGGTAAGGCATGTAAAAGGCTTGTCCCAATAATATGTGGTTAAGTCCTGGGTGAGGACTACGGGGCACAGAACAATTAACATGGACGTCCCAACAACAGGTGGCAAAGTCCTGGGGAAGGACTGGGGGTGCGCAGCACATTTAACAAGGAGTGGGTAAGGTATTTGTAGGCTCTCCCAATAACAGGTGGCTGAGTTTTTGTGGCATGCTATACGAGCAAGAGGTGGAGGTGAGGAGTACGGGGCGCAGAACAATTAACATGGACGTCCCAACAACAGGTGGCAAAGTCCTGGGGAAGGACAGGGGGTGCGCAGCACATTTAACAAGGAGTGGGTAAGGCATTTGTAGGCTCTCCCAATAACAGGCGGCTGAGTTTTTGTGGCATGCTACACAAGCAAAAGGTGGAAGGGTGGACAAATTCAATATTACGGTAGCTCTACTCAGGTTGACAGTCACAGACATGCGGAGTTGCTACGTATTTTGAGCATCATCAGTACTCGGTGGGGACCGAGGGTGCGCAGCTCAAGTAACATGGAATGGGTAAGGCATTTTAAGTGCTCATCCCAGCAGCAGGGGGAAAGAAAAAAAAAGGAAAAAAAAAGAAAAAAAAACTTGAATACACAGGCAATGTGGGGAATTGCCAAACAATCAAGGTGCTTTAGGCTAGCGGTACTTAAATTGCCAGTTGCTGGCATGCCGGGTGGCTCTGGTCCTTAAGCGTCAGCAGTTTTCGGTGAGGATGGAGGGGGTGCGCAGCACAATTAACATGGAGGACGTAAGACAAAGGCAAACTGGCTGGCGCACTGCTGGTGGTAATTCCTGTAGAAGCAGAGCAGGGCAGATTTTGGCGCATCCGGAGGAGAGAGCGCACAGGTTGAAGGGAATTCACCATCATTGAATAGGGTTGGAGGAGCTGCATTTGGGGGACCTCATGGCCCATTTACAGGGAGCGCTTAATAAAGGCATGGAATTGTTTGTCCAAACTAGACTGGGGGGGCATAGCGTCACATACAAAAGGTGAAGCCCAGAGCGTTACGACAAAAAGTTGAAGCAGTTTTTTGTGGGGGGGGGGGGGGGGCGAGGGCAAGAGCGCCAGTGGGCTCCTTGTCCTGTGGCGGGGTCCCGGACAAGAGGAAAAGGCCGGGGATTTATTTTGGCGGAAACGGGCTGACCCTGGAACAGGGAGGCAGTCATTGGGGCTCTGGGCTGGTGGGAGAGGGGGCTGTCCTGCTGGTAGCCCTGGACTCTCCGGCCCTACCCTAGTAGCCGGTGCTTGGATGAAGCAACATGATTCCTCATATGGAAGTAATAGTAAGGGTATAGGTTGTGTCCTGCTGGTACAATAGCCCTCAAGAGTGATCTAGCGATGACGAATTGTAAATACATGGTAACCGGGGGGCGCATATTTACTGCGACTCCTTATGTGGAAGTAATGGTAAGGGGTTGGGTTGTGTCAAGCTGGTACAACTCCCCTCAAGAATGGATATAGAGATGACGAATTGTAACTACATGGTAACCTGGGGGTGCATATGTATACTGCGACTCCTTATGTTCAGTGATGGGAGTATGTTATGGTTTTTAAACTGGTCAAAATGGAAGGTTTATCAACAAATAAAAATGGTGTTATTTGACAAGTAATAAAAGCTACGCAGTGAACACCAACCACTTGTAAAGTGTCTTTGTGGTGGGGTGGTGGACGAATGGCACGTGATATCCCCACTATGAGAGGCAACCCCCGCGAGTAGGGGAGGGGTGCCTTTAGTGGGATTTAGTGCCAGAGGGAACGGTTTTGTTTCCCTGGAAGTGGGCAAGGGGAGGGTCGCAAAGGAATGCGAGGAATTAGGGAGGCGCATGGCGGTACCTCCCCGTAGGCAATAAAACTCCTGGACTCGAGGGTGTAGCCCTCTTTGTCCTCTCGCCTCTGGGGATTGCTGAAAGGCGTAGCGGGAGCAGTTGCCCACCCACCCATCCCTAAGTTTGAAGTAGAGTTGGCGGGGTCCCGGACAAGAGGAAAAGGCCATGGATTTATTTTGGCGGAAACTGGCTGACCCTGGAACAGGGAGGCAGTCATTGGGGCTCTGGGCTGGCGGGAGAGGGGGCTGTCCTGCTGGTGGCCCTGGACTCTCCAGCCCTACCCTAGTAGCCGGTGCTTGGATGAAGCAACATGATTCCTCATATGGAAGTAATAGTAAGGGTATAGGTTGTGTCCTGCTGGTACAACAGCCCTCAAGAGTGATCTAGCGATGACGAATTGTAAATACATGGTAACCGGGGGGCACATATGTACTGCGACTCCTTATGTGGAAGTAATGGTAAGGGGTTGGGTTGTGTCCTGCTGGTACAACTCCCCTCAAGAATGGATATAGAGATGACAAATTGTAACTACATGGTAACCTGGGGGTGCATATGTATACTGCGACTCCTTATGTTCAGTAATGGGAGTATGTTATGGTTTTTAAACTGGTCAAAATGGAAGGTTTATCAACAAATAAAAATGGTGTTATTTGACAAGTGATAAAAGCTACGCAGTGAACACCAACCACTTGTAAAGTGTCTTTGTGGTGGGGTGGTGGACGAATGGCACGTGATATCCCCACTATGAAGAACCCCGTCTTGGTCTCAAGTTGGACACCCTGCAAGGGATGTCAGACCAATGCGTGCTGGATTGTCTGCGGGCATGGACTTCAGCATCTCGTGTCAGCATGGAAGCTTCTCCTCTAGTTTGCCCAGTGAAGATGTGGGAATTATGTCATTCATTTAATACCATAAAAAAGTTGACATTGGCTTATTGTGTTTAAAAAAAATCTCATTTTGCTGATAGTAGATACATGGGTCTTTTTATTGGTCTCAGTACCTGAAAATGTGTAGTAACAAGTATTGGCAAAGCTAATAGGTCTATCAGCTTGGTCAATGTCTTTTCACAATGTTTACAGGAGATTGACGAGCTCAAGATCCTTTTTCTCTGTTGCTGTATCACACTGGAAAATAATAAAATGAAAGAATGCATAAGACCCCAATCAAATCATTCAACTGATGTGCATTCGTCACAGTACATGTGCACACCAGCAGTATGCAAGCAGTAATACTGACACGGAGTTCCCGCCACGCTGCTAAGCTACGGCTGGTATAATTGCCTCAATCTGTCTTTTAAATCGCCGCTTTCCGTGTGAATGAATACTATTTTGCACAGTTCATTGTTTTAAAATCATCGTTTTCTGTGTAAATGAATACTATTTTGCACAGTTCATTGTTTTTAAACTGAAACTTATGTTTGTAGGCACAAGCTAGGACAACTCACTTTTGGGGGACTTACTGCCTTTCAGACACCGCCTCTCTCCCCGGTCCACCGCAGCTTGTGCTGTTTGTTGTGGAGGGAGCCTGGTAGCGCGGCAGCAGAGTGAAACACACTCACTTCAGCGGGCTATTTTGGAGGAGGTGACGGTCTAGTGGTTACACAAGGACCCTCATCAACCTCCTATTTAAAGGTCACATGATGCCTCCGCGCAGCGGACGCGAGCAGCGGGCGCACCGACGGCGCGCCGAAGGTGCGCCTAAGGTAAGCCCGTCTGTGCCCGTCCGTGCCGCGGCCGGGCCAAGGGCCGTACATGCTGCACATTCACCCTCGAATCAAGTCCTGACCAGGGATTATATACCTTCCTTGAATAAAGGATCAACTCTGTGCCATGAGGCCCTGAAGCCTTATAAATGGGAAGGCCCAGTTAGCTGCAGGCATTGTAAGGTAACACTTGCCTCTGAGCCGGCCCTAAATGGGAAGACGGGGCCCAATGTTATCCGAGGAGGTCTCATGAATGTAAGATCTATGTGCAAGAATGCATTACACATTTTTGACCTCATCACAAAGGCCGACCTGGACTGGCTTTTGCTCACAGAGACCTGGCTAAAAGCCTGGAGTAACCCTGATATAGCAATAGCTCTCCCGAGAGGCTACCTAATTCAAAGATTAGACAGGCAGGAGCAACGCGGGGGAGGGCTTGCAATTATTTATCGGGACGCCATGAAGTGCACCACTCAGGTAATACCAGATATCAAAGGGGCAGAAAGCATAGCCTTTTGTCTGCAGATCCATGACTCTTTTACCTTTTCAGGAGCCTTGATATATCACCCACCTGGGCAGACTAAAGAGTTCTTGGAGAACATCGGGGAAGCAATTAGCGATCTCACCCTTAGATTTTCCAACTTTACCCTGTTAGGGGATCTTAACATACATTTAGACTCTCCAAGTGACCCAGAGGTGACTCCCTTTATGGAAATAATCAATGTTCTTGGATTAACTTTGTTGACTCAGGACCCTACACATACAGCGGGCCATATGCTTGATTGCATCTGCTCCAACCTTGACACTCTTAAGGTCAAATCCCCTTGGTTTCAAACTTGG
Organism: Lissotriton vulgaris; assembly: GCF_964263255.1. NCBI lineage: Eukaryota > Metazoa > Chordata > Amphibia > Caudata > Salamandridae > Lissotriton > Lissotriton vulgaris. The sequence goes on along the minus strand of NC_141696.1, from coordinate 184,033,041 downwards.
TCAGACCATAAATTCATCTAATTTGACTTCACAGTCAAAGGTGATGTGCTAAGGAAAGGTGCTGGCAAAGTAGTCGGCCGGGTTAAACCAGGATGGAAAAAGATACTTGCCAATCCTGATCTTCTAGAGAATGTAAAACAGAGTAAACCCGTCTTGACTGGCCACACCTCAACAGACAACAACCGCTTCTGCGATTGGATCACCACACTCAGTGGACAAATGGACCCTATAGGCCCAGCGAACTCACATGAAATAAAAAAAAAAAACATCTGCTCCATGGTTCTCGCTCGCCTTAAAAGAGGAATTAGGCGAAGTTAAAACGCTGGAACGGAGGTGGCGCCGAAATTATGAGAGCAACGACCAAAACACCTATAAAACAGCTCGGAGGCGGTATCATGCCTCGATTAAACTTGCCAAAAAACATTATTACTCGGAGGCTATATCCTCCGCTACTAATAGGCAGAAGGAGATCTTTAGGATTGTAAATAGTTTCAGTAATCCCAGATCGCTCTCGCAGGAAATTCTGCCCTCCCTGACCCTCTGTAATTGTATAGCTAACTACTTTGAGCAAAAAATCTTAGACATTATCAAAGATTTTCCCCAATCGGTGTCTCTCCCCATTGATGAGTTGACTGGGGATAACTCCGAGACAGTCTGTCTTAAAACGTTTTGTCCCATCAGCTTAGAAGAGTCCCGCCTGGCTATCTTATCAAGCAGGTCTGGATCTCCTTTTGATCCCTGCCCCCGATGTTTTTACGAGCCTTAGTGGACGAGGTAAATCCTATCATCAATGCGATCATTAATTCGTCACTGTCCTCCACTGTAGTCCCTATGGAGTGGAAAGTGGCAGCCATAAAGCCCTTACAGACAAACACTAGCTGACCCGACAACACTCTCGAACCTACGTCCCATCTCATTGCTTCCAGTATTGTCTAAATTGACGGAAGCGTTCGTAAACAAACAGCTCACCATGTTCTTAGAGGACAACGATATTCTGCATACCAACCAGACAGGCTTCAGGGCTAAGCACTCGACAGAATCTGCCCTCCTGTTTACGGCTGGGACCCTGCGGGCTGCCATCGACCAGGGAAAGAAAGCCGTCCTGATTTTACTAGATTTATCGGCGGCTTTTGATTCGGTCTCGCACCCTATATTAATCAACCGCCTAGTAAAATCGGGCTTAGGGGGAGCAGTGCTGCCGTGGCTGAAGAATTTTCTCAGTCAAAGGCGCCAAGTCACCGTACTGGGAGAGTTTTGCTCTGAGGAGAAGATTATCACGACAGGGGTGCCGCAGGGCTCTAGCTTGAGCCCGGTACTTTTCATTTTATACATGGTCCCCCTGATCGAACTAATCTCATCTTTCCAGATCAGCACAATATCATATGCTGATGATACTCAGCTCATCCTAGTACTGGATAGAGAGTCATCTGGAGCGGAGGAAAATCTTAAAAACTGTCTGGCCGCCACATTCGATTGGATGAGGAGTAACCACCTCAAATGCAACGCGGGTAAAACCGAAATTTTGCCTTTCGGTCATCAACATTTTTTCTCTCCAAAGTAGTGGTGGCCAGAAGATACCGAAGGTCCCCCAAACACCACCTCCGCCGCCCAGAACCTGGGCATTAAGTTTGATGACTCCCTGTCATTTAAACAACAGGCGGTGACTGTGGCTGGTACCTGTTTTAACATTATCAGAGGCCTCAGAAAATTCTTCGACCTTCTCCCCCTGACAGCAAGGCAAACGATGGCGGTTGCACTTGTAACATCAAGATTGGATTACTGCAACAGCCTGTATGCGGGAGCAAATAAATCTGTACTCCACAGGTTGCAGATGGTCCAACATGCAGCCGCCCGCCTTGTCCTTGGTTGGCCGAGGAAGTCATCTGCCTCGGCCGCACTCAATGCCCTCCATTGGCTGCCAATACATAAGCGTATTTTGTTTAAACTACTTGTCATCACTTTTAGGGCTTTCCATCTACAAGGTCCTAAGTACCTGTCAAACGGCTTTAGGCGCTACACACCAGTTCGGAGCCTTAGGTCATCAAATCAGAATTTATTGCGGATCCCGAGCTTTAGGCTTGCCACCAAGGGGGGAAAATCCCTCGCGGTATTGGGATCCAGGGCATGGAATAAGCTTCCACTGCAGCTTCGTCAAATCCCCTCAGAAAGCCAGTTTAGGAAAGCCTTGAAAACTTGGATTTTCAGACTTTCTGATACCGCCAGTAAAGCCTTGGTGTAAATGTGCAGGATCTCCATAAACCCAACAGTCAGCCGGCCTCACTCCAGCTGGCAACGGTACCAGCGCCAAGATGCTCCCTGGAGTGATAGCCGCGCTATAGAAATGTGCCATTACATTACATTACATGCCATGGCCCACATTTCTTCATTTTTTACGTACCTATCCAAGATGGTAGACATCACTTAGGTTGGTAAATAAAAAAATCGGAATTTATTTTGCTTAGTGATCTAGAAAACACACATACTGTCATGGGGCCAGATCACAGAACTAATCTGAGAAAAAATCCTAAACTTACTACTTTTGGTATTCACAGAAAGGCACTTACGATTTTTGCTATTCACAGACTTATGACTCCTAACTTTACGTCCGCACTCGGGCCGGAATTTCCGCACCCAAACCGTACTCTCCGGCTAGGGCTTGTACTCTCCGGCTCGAGCCGTAATCTCCGGCTGGGGCCAGATAAAGTGTAATCAATGGGCTGGATTGCAATTTTTACAAAAAGGAGCAAGGTAGGAACAAAACTTTGGACACGTTCGCCCGCCACCATAGCAAACATAACGGAGATGGGGACCGCCTAACATAATGTTGGGGATCCCACATGTCCAATTACAATGCAAACGCCACTTTGGCGGTCACATTCTACATGTTTTCCATTGCGGTGGGTGCTGCTGGCTGCAGCACCCGCTGCAATTGAAAAAATGCAGGTTTTGCATTTCTCTGCACCTTGTGGTGCCTGCCACATGGTGCAGGGAAATGTAGGGGGTACCATTGGTGCCCTCCAAGGGCAAAACTCTTGGTCGAAGGATGCCAAAGTCTATCCCCACCAGCCTTTCCATGGCAGATGAACCACCATGAAAAGGCTGTCAGGGATCTAGCATCTTAATCTGGTGGACGGTGCCTACTAGGCACCGCCACCATATGGAGGATGCGGGGCAGACAGGCAATCATTGTGATTGCCTGTTGGACCCGTGGTGGATGGGCTTTCCTCCCGCCAGGCACACCGCCCGCCATCCAAACCTGGCGGGAAGTTATTGGGCGCATGATGGCAGTGAATCCACCACTGTCCCCATCATAATAACCCCCTTTGTAACTAAGTAAATAAATACAAGTAGCTTTTAAGAAATAATTAACTAAAACTATAACATGTTTTCCTGAACATAGCACAGATTAAACTTCGCTGTAAAATAAACCTAGAAAATTCAACACAAAGATTTACATACACAACAACAATAAAAATATATCACAAAGTAAGTATATAACTTAACCAACAAATAAAGTTTTTAAAAGAAATACATTTAATTAAAAAGCAAAACATCGCTAACAAATACTTTTCTCTTGACAGCTTCTACAAAAGTCAACAAAACAACATCAATGAAAGACACGTCATCAACTAAAAAGAGTTTTAGTTTTCACGAATAAATAAAAATAGAGACTAAATAATCAAAAAGCCTTCATCAGAGCTGCAAATTCAACACATTCAAATCACTTTTGTTAAGACTTCGATCTTCATGCTATTACAATTGTCAAACATTTTCATATCATAAACTTATTTTTTATAGTACTATCCCAAAAATTCCATTGTGTGTTAAATTTAAAACACTTTAAAAGTTACAAGGTGTAACACAAAGCGTTCAGCATTTAAAGTATGTGTCTAGCCTATATATTTTTTATTATAATATTTTATATATCAAATATTTAGCAGAAAAAAGATGACCTAAAACTAACCAAAAAAGAGTGATAAAGAAATAGTGATGCATTGCTATAAAAGTTCTGACCGTCTCTCAATCACTCACACAATTAGAGATTAGAGAGACTCTTGAAAATAGAAAGAACCATGGTGAAACAGTGCAACGTCTATATTCTTAAAACTGTTCAGACCAACTGGCCACTATGGCCAGGTTAGAGAGGTACAGCCCAGGATATGCTGGCTTCTTAGAATTGCCCACTAGCAGTCAATAGATTCTCTGTCATTAAAGGAGAGAAGGTAGTCGTCCATGCAGTGCCATGCAGATAACAACATATTCATGGGTCTCCTACTCCTGAGTAACTCCAAAAGTTTCCTGCCACAGTCCTATTATCTTCTTTAAGGTAACGTGGAAATATTGGTGAAAGAACCTATAACTTCAATGAAGCAAAATTAAAAATCAAGATCCCAACTTCAATTGAGCTCATCAATTTCAACTGTGCTCTGATGTCTTATACCTTATGAGGCAGATAGCCACACCTCCTGCCTGGTGTTAGGCTAAAATATAGTGTGGACATTTTTACCGGTATAACGAGATTTCCTTAAGAAGCAGAATTCAATTTGCCACTCAAAGTTGCCACTGTAATCCCTCTATTTAGAGAGACCAAGGCGTATGAAAGAGCTAAAGACAAAATATATTACCAGGTTATTTAAAAAGAACTAGTAGCTCACTCTTTATATGCATACGAAGAACCGTACCAACACCCCGGAACATCATCCATCCATTCTTGGAAATTTGTTTGTAGAAAGCGATCCAAAGTATTGCTTGAAACAGATCAATAACCGAAGCAGAAACACAAACCATATATTACCTTACACATATATCTGTTCTGCTATATGTAAATGTGTAAGGCCTCAGGACCACAGAAGTATGAAGTATCTCATTTTCAGACCCTTTGGAATGCCTTTTATTATATTTCAAACAGGGTAACACAATTTGGTAAAGTTCATGGCGTTTTATTTATAAAAAAGGTGTGCATAGAACACTGTTTCTGTCTTGGTTTAGAAATCCATGCAGGTATACGCAAGAACACCAACATATTTGAAATACTGTGTCAGACTTTATTTAGACAAGATATGTCAAAAGGGACCGCATTCTGCACCATGTCAGCCTTAAGTTAAAGACAAAACAGCAAAAAGGACTGCAACTAGCTTGATATGTTGCTCTTTGTATTGTATAAAAACATAACATGTCAGGGCAGCACCCCCCACTTTTACTTTTGCACCAGAGACCCTCCTACTGGATAGATTAAAATACCAACGCTTAGAGTGCCAATACTCCGACAGTTCCTGCCAAACCATTCTCCAAAGCTTCTGTAAGCTCACCTGTGTGAAGGCACAGAGACTTAACTTATGTCTCCTTTCCATCCAGCATGCTGGCTAAACCCATTCACTGTAGATGGCAACACCATGCTCCTGCCTAACACTGGGACATGAGGTGTGGCTATCTGACTCAAAAGGTATAAGACAGGGGTACTCATAGTACGGCCCACGGGCCGCTGGCAGCCCGGCAAGCCTTCTCTGGCGGCCCGCGGACCATCCAAACATTGTACCCGTGTTTATATATTTTTTTAAGAGTGTCAGCAAAAACTCCTGTGGCAGCGCGAGTCAAGAGACTGCTGCTCTGTGGGGGCCGGGGCCGGGCGATTCCGTGGAGCTGCAGGGGCCTACGAGGTGAACAAAGCCTCATTAACATGGGAATGGTCTTTTAAAGATCTGTCAATTACTCTGTGTGTGTGTGTGTGTGTGTGCCTGGAAGCTGTCTCAGCCCAGGCACACACAGGCAGGATGAGGTGAAGAGGGTGACAGAGGGAGAAGGAGGGAGGAAGAGGGGGAGAGAGACAGAGGCACTGAGCGAATCACATGTATTGCACAGATATGTGCATGCCATGTCACAGAATATGCATTATTGATACAAGCTGTCCACAACTATCGTAATCCTACGGATCCTAATGTGCTCATACCTTTTTTTCTTGTCTTTAATTAAAATCAAATAAATAAATATTTGTTTGAGAACAACTTTCCCTTCTGTCTCAACTTTCAATGCCCTGGAGCATCGCTCCCGTCATTCCCACATCCAATGCACTCTATGTTTCTCCTTTCCCTTCTCCCTCACTCGTCCTCTTTTCAGAGTCCGGTGTCTGCTGTGGTCACTGATGCTGCTGAGCTTTGCTGCTCCCCTCAAAGCTGCTCTGAAAGGCTGGGACTTAGGACAGATACACATCTCCTTTCCCCTGTCATACACTGGGGTGAGTGTTGGGGGGCTTAGGACAGACACACATCTCCCTCCCTGAGGGAGAGCGAGGGAGAGGCAGACAGAGGGAGAGCGAGGGAGAGCCAGACAGAGGGAGAACGAGGGAGAGTGAGGGAGAGGCAGACAGAGGGAGAGCGAGGGAGGGAGACAGAGGCCGAGGGAGGGAGACAGGCAGACAGAGGGAGAGCGAGGGAGGGCGAGGGAGGGAGACAGAGGCAGACAGAGGGAGAGCGAGGGAGAGGCAGACAGAGAGAGAGCGAGGGAGGGAAGCAGAGCGAGGGACGGAGACAGAGCGAGGGAGGGAGACCTCAGAGTGAGGGAGACCTCAGAGTGAGGGAGGGGGAAGGAGAGAGAGGGAGACAGAGGGAAGAAGGGAGCGGGAAGGAGACAGAGGGAGACAAAGGGAAGGAGAGAGAGGGAGACAGAGTGAGGGAGAGGGTAACAGGGAGAGGGAAACAGAGACAGAGAGGTAGACAGAGAGAGAGTGAGACAGTAGGAGTGAGTGAGACAGAGGGAGAGAGGGAGTGAGACAGTCAGAGTGAGTGAGACAGAGGGAGAGAGGGAGTGAGACAGTCAGAGGGAGTGAGACAGAGGGAGAGCGGAAGTGAGAGGGAGTGAGACAGTCAGAGTGAGTGAGACAGAGGGAGACAGAGAGGGAGAGAGAGGTAGAGAGAGGGAGGAAGAGGGAGAGAGAGAGGGAGGGACAGAGAGAGAGAGAGAGAGACTGAGAAAGAACGAGAGAGATAGAGAGATGTGTGTATGTCGGGTCTGGTGGCTCAGTGGACGAAGGCGTCCGCTGCAGGGACCAGTGATCATCCTCATGGTACCAGTTTTTTTTGTTGCTTGAGCCCTGCCCCCTCCCCCCCTGACCCCACCCCCATCAGTTCAGCGCTCGGCCACAAATCACACTGTAAATTTGGCCCCCGGGAGAAAGTTTGTGAGTACCCATGGCATCAGACATCAGAGCGCAGTTGGGATATATGGACCTAATTCAAGTTGGGATCTCAATCAACGATGGGCCATGGTTGCAGCTGCGTGGATAGATTGCATCACATTGCCTCCAACCAGACACGGTACACAGACAAAATATCGAGTTTTAAATTTCGATATACAATTATATCGAAGTTTAAATATCGATGGGACATAATATAGAAGGTAAGTAATATCGACAGTCTTAATATCGATATTAGTATGATATTAGTAATTTCGAAGTTTTAAATTTCGATGTCAATAATATCGAAATAAATAATTTCGATGTTACTAATATCGATTTTTAAATAAATTTTGTGTATATTATATTGTATTTATTATATTTTATTATTTATTTTTAATGTAATTTAATTAAATATTGTCTTTTAGTACTGTAGCGGGTTGTGGGTTTATAGGGGAATAGGGTGGGAAGTAATTTAATTTTGTTAAATTAATTATTAATTAGTAGGAATTATTAATTAATTAATTGAGAATTAATTTTTAATTAATTTTAATTAATTGATTAATTGATAAATATGTTCTGTAGCGGGTTATGGTTTTATAGGGGAATAGGGTGGGAAGTAATTTAATTATGTTAAATTAATTATTAATTAGTAGGAATTATTAATTAATTAATTGAGAGTTATTTGTAAATAATTTTAATTAATTGATTAATTGATAAATATGTTCTGTAGCGGGTTATGGGTTTATAGGGGAATAGGGTTGGAAGTAATGTAATAATGTTTAAATAATTATTAATTAGTAGGAATCATACATTAGTTAAAAATAATTGGTAATTATATTTAATTATTTTGCTAATTATTATTAATTAATTGATAAATATGTTCTGTAGCGGGTTATGGGTTTATAGGGGAATAGGGTGGGAAGTAATTTCATTATGTAGAATTAATTATTAATCAGTAGGAAGCATACATTTATTTTTATTAATTGGTAAATAAATTTAATTAATTGGTAATTAATTTTAAATAATTATTTAATTGATAGATGTAATTTATAAGCATGTAATTTAAACCCCTACGCTATCCAACACTTTCCCTACTGTTGCACTCTCTGGAGTTGGAATAGTAATTGTTACCCCTAGGCTATCCAACACTTTCCCTACTGTTGCACTCTCTGGAGTGGGAATAGTAATTTTTACCCCTACGCTATCCAACACTTTCCCTACTGTTGCACTCTCTGGATTGGGAATAGTAATTTTTACCCCTACGCTATCCAACACTTTCCCTACTGTTGCACTCTCTGGAGTTGGAATAGTAATTGTTACCCCTACGCTATCCAACACTTTCCCTACTGTTGCACTCTCTGGAGTGGGAATAGTATTTGTTACCCCTACGCTATCCAACACTTTCCCTACTGTTGCACTCTCTGGAATTGGAATAGTAATTGTTACCCCTACGCTATCCAACACTTTCCCTACTGTTGCACTCTCTGGAGTTAGAATAGTAATTTTTAATCCTACGCTATCCAACACTTTCCCTACTGTTGCACTCCCTGGAGTTGGAATAGTAATTGTTACCCCTACGCTATCCAACACTTTCCCTACTGTTGCACTCTCTGGAGTGGAAATAGTAATTATTACCCCTACGCTATCCAACACTTTCCCTACTGTTGCACTCTCTGGAGTTAGAATAGTAATTGTTACCCCTACGCTATCCAACACTTTTCCTACTGTTGCACTCTCTGGAGTTGGAATAGTAATTTTTAACCCTACGCTATCCAACACTTTCCCTACTGTTGCACTCTCTGGAGTTGGAATAGTAATTTTTAATCCTACGCTATCCAACACTTTCCCTACTGTTGCACTCTCTGGAGTTGGAATAGTAATTGTTACCCTCACGCTATCCAACACTTTCCCTACTGTTGCACTCTCTGGAGTGGAAATAGTAATTTTTACCCCTACGCTATCCAAAACTTTCCCTACTGTTGCACTCTCTGGAGTAGGAATAGCAATAGTTACCCCTACGCTATCCAACACTTTCCCTACTGTTGCACTCTCTGGAGTTGGAATAGTAATTTTTAACCCTACGCTATTCAACACTTTCCCTACTGAGTCACTCTCTGGAGTTGGAATAGTAATTGTTACTGCTACGCTATCCAACACTTTCCCTACTGTTGCACTCTCTGGAGTGGGAATAGTAATTTTTACTCATACGCTATCTAAAATGTATTTAGCTTTTTTATTAGTATTATGTTGTTATTAATTGTTATTTATGTGAATATTTTATGTAAATAAATGTATTAGTAATTTATTACATTTTTATTTGTTTTTAAGTTATGACAATAATTAATTTAGAGTTATTATTAATGAAAAATATATTATGTATTATATATTTATTAATATTAATTTGTATTACATTATGTATTAATTTTAAATATTATAGTACATTTTTAAATATGTTTATTACATTTATAAGTATTATTTTGTTAATATTACATTTTTATTATATTAAAAAAAACGATATTTTACAAAAAACAATATTTTTGTCATTCTATATTTTATTTTCGATATATTTGTACTTACCTTGTTAGGGATAGGATTCCTATATTTTTGACTTCGATATTTTTGTTCCGATATTTTTGTATATCGATATTTTTGTTTTCGATATTTTGTCAGACATTCACCAGACACATCTCTGCACTTACTACTTAACATTGATGCATTTAAACTACTTTTACAGCAGGCCAAGGCCAGTCCCTGTATTCGACCTGCACTCCATCATGGTCAGCCTGAACTTGCAGAGTGACCCGATCTAGCGCGACCACATAGACTTTGTTGGCGCTGGAGGGTGAGCACAGGCTAATTAAGGGTGTGTTTCTGACTAGTTTTGTGGTTCCTGCTTGGACGGGGTATCTACCTCTGCCAACCTGAAACTCAATTTCCAACAGTTAATATCATATCTACAAATGCCAAATTACTTTGAAATACTTTATGAGAGCGTATCAACGTCTGACCATGCAACATTCATCATTTGTTTAACTGTGGAAGAACCTGAATGTAACTGCTCTGAAGTTAGTAATTCCCTGTTCCTGAATCAGATGTTTAAAGAAAAAAATGTGCAACAAGATCGAATATTCTTTAGAAGTGAATATTGCAAAGGTCAAAAATATTAACGTGGTATAGTTATCTTATGTATGCTCCAATTAGTAAAAGAAGGAAAGAGTGCAGGTTAAGTTTTGGGCCGTAATTTTAAAAGATATTCAGCCTGATTCATGAAGTAAAATTGCGCCCGCAATCGCTGCGAAAATGCAAATGCGGGCGCAATTTCCGTAATCGGCATTCAACATCAAAATAGCGAATTCGCAAACACAGATTTGCGAATTCGCTAATATATTCGCAGATTCCCGGCAGGTGAGCATTAGCGATTCGGAAATTGCAACACACCATGGATTCTGAGAAAATAATAGCGAATTCGCTATATAATCGCAATCGGTATTCAAGAAAAATCGCAATTAGCGAAAAACCCAAAAATCGCTATTTGCACCGCGCAAAATAAGGCCAACTCAAAGCAGGTGGTAACCATGAAAGCCATGCAAAAAAAACTTTCAAAAAACCGTTGTCCTATCACCAACAGGTACTGGCCTGACCAATCACACATAAGGACCATCATCAGCAGCAGCATTAGGAGTCCCACAATGCCAGGAATGTACATGGTGGTGAGGCGTCGAAGGCTAGAGCGATTAGCACGGAGGAGACGCAGGATCCAGGACAGGATATTCCGCCAGCGGGTCACCTTGCTGGGCCAAACCAGAGAGCAGATATATGCGAAATACAGGCTGAATGGGGAAATGATAATGCAGATAATACAGGACCTTGACCCCCTGATGCAGCACCCAACAAGCCGTACCAATGCTGTGCCTACACATGTGAAGGTATTGTGTAGCCTGCACCTCCTGGCCTCCGGGAGTTTCCAGGGGATAGTAGCGGCTGCTGGGGGGATATCCCAGCCCACCATGTCACTCTGCCTCCACACATTTGTTGACGCCATGCTCACCCAGCTACACCGTCACATCAAATTCCCCGCCAGCCAACAGGAATTGGACATGACCAAGCTACAATTCTACAATGTAGCCCATTTTCCACATGTGCTCGGATGCATAGACTGTACCCACGTCGCCATCTGCCCACCAGCTGGCATGGAGTATATGTTCCGCAATTGAAAGTCCTACCACTCCCTCAACATCCAGATGGTCTGCAATGCTAAGACATACATCACTGACATTGTCGCACAGTACCCAGGGAGTAACCATGACTCCTTCATTTTCCGGCACAGCGGCCTCCACACACGACTGGTCAGGGGAGAGTTTGGGGAAGGACACCTACTTGGTAAGTACACTTTGTTGAAAATGTCACATTGCTAAGATGTAACAGCGCAGCACAGGCAATCACCATCTGCTCCTCTCATTCAGGTGACAGTGGCTACGCCCTCCGTGAATACCTCCTGACCCCATACCTCAACCCTGCTACACCCCAGCAACGGCGCTACAATATTGCACACATACCGACAAGGAATTGCATAGAAAGGACATTTGGCCTGCTCAAGAGCAGGTTCTGCATACTGCACAAGACAGGTGGGGCCATGTATTACAGTCCTGAAAAGTGCTGCCGCATTGTGGCTGTCTGCGCAATACTACATAACATTGCAACCAAGCGCCGGATACCTGTTGACATCTCTGGCAGTGAATCTGAGGGGGACAACCGGCCACCTGCACATGCGCGCCATGCACATGGGGAGAACCCAGCAGAAGGGCACAGATGTCGCAACCACATCACAGTGAACAGTTTCTAGTACAACCACTTCCATCACCCCACAAATCAACAATGCATGCAAAATGTAATGATGACACAACGCTAATGTGTGTAGCAAAATAAATGTATTTGTTCAATTCACAAATATAAAAATAAGGTTCCAGTCCAAATAACTACAACAAACAGTATTACGGCATACTGCTGTGTATCACTACATGGCAGGCTTAACGTCAGCCTGTGCCAATGATAGGCTGAAGTTCTCAGGAGCGCCTACTGCGCGTTGCGCCATAGCGCCTCTGAGGGGCATCCTCCTCCGGGGCTTCAGGCCCTGGCGTGGGCCTGGTGCTGCGGCTGTGTGGTGGGACCTGTGAGGCAGAGTGAGAGCTGACGCTGGACGCCCCCTCACTCGCATCATCACCCCCCACAACGGATGGAATTGCCGGAGGGTGTAGTGCAATGAGGGCCGTGGTGAGGTGCTCCAGCACCCTACTCATGTCCTCGCTGCACTGTACTAGTTGGTGCTGCTGGGTCAGGGAGCGCCGCGCCAACAGAGCAGTAGCATTTGCTGCTACATAACTTGCCCTGCTGTAAGAGGCCAGCCGGGTCATAAGTTGGCGGTGGCGCCGGCGTGCTCCACTGCGCTGTCTCGACATGGCAGCGGTGTTGGCCTCCATGGCTGCAGCCATGCGGGCCATTCCCTCACCCACACCTGCCATGGCTGCAGTCATGTTGTCTAATCGTTCACCCACACCTGCCATGGCTGCCCTCATGCCGTCCATGTGGCCTGCAACTGTGGCCACATTGCGCCCTATCATATGCAGCTGCAGCTGAATAGCTCCTTGCTGCTGTGCCTGGCGCTGGTGAATCCGAAGCATGCGTCTCTCAACGCTGAGCCGCGCCAGTCCCTGTTCATTGGCCTGCCTGCTTGCTGGAGTGGAGTGCTGGCGTGACCTGCCACGCCTGCTCTGCTGGCCTGAGTGTGTGGCTGGCCGCTGTGTGGAAACTGGCGCAGCCCCGGATGTTGAGGCGACAGCTGCTGGGGGTATGACCGCAGGTGTTGCAGGTGCGCCAGATGCAGGGGGTGTGACTGCTGGTGTGGCTGGTGTACAAGATGCAGGGGGCACAGTGGTGACTGCCCTGGCTGCGGCTCTAGGTGGAGCAGCGGTAGCAGGTGGCACGATGGTGGCTGGCCTGGCAGCGGCTGTGGGTGCTGCACCAGTCGCAGGGGGGACACTGCAGGTGGTTCTTGCTGCTGGTGTTGATGCAGCAGCAGGGGCTGGTGCCTGAGTTAGTGGTGGCACCTCCTCCTCCTGGACCCCCTCATCGATTAGCAGCCTTTCGCTGTCGCTGCTTTCGCCACTTGTGGGGGTAAGTGGTGGATCATTAGTTGCATGTATCTGGCAGACATGCAGTTGCTACATGCATGCTGGGTGACATTCCCTGAATGGCAGTGGCTTTGTGTGCTTTGGGACCTGTCTGGCTGCATTGTGGTACTACAACATTGTGGCCAGACTACATCTCCCACAATGCTTCAGGACATTCCTTGATGTGCAACTATGGCATGCCTATGGGACATTAGGGTAGCCTATTTGGTCATGGACATCCATAGGGGGCAGGGTCGCAGTCGCATGCCACTTACCTTGGGTGTCTTGGGTGGTGCGGGATGAGTCTAGTTGTGTAAATCCTACACAGGCCTCCTTCTCCAGGGTGTCCTCCACCTGGTCCTCCATGGCAGTATTGGGTGGGGCAGTTGGTCCTCCTCCTCCAGTGCCCGAGGACTCCCCAAGGCGCGCCGCCACCTTCTCCTTGGCACGGCCTCGGAGGTCGTACCAGCGCTTCTTTAACTCCTCGAGGGACCTGTCCGCCACTCCCACGGAGTTCACAGTCGAGGCTATCCCCTGCCATATTCTGCGCTTCTCCTGTTCAGGGACCCTCCTTGAATCTTTGCCAAACAGTCTCTCATGGTTTGCCACCACCCCCTCTATCAGGTGTTCTAGCTCCTGCTCCGAAAATTTTAATTTTATTTTGCGCCCAGACGAGCTGCTGGTGCCAGGTGCAGGTTCCTCAGCCATTGTAGCAGGGTTGTGGTTCTGTGGTTTTCTCCTGAATAGCTGCAGCTCTCCAAATTGCTCCCTCTCTGTCAGCCTCACTGTGGAGAATGGTGGTGGGAACCGGCAGCTTCCTGGTTGTGATGTCATCACTGGGCTCGAAATGCGACTTCCCGTTTTCCCGATCTCGCGAGTTTGCGATCTCGCAAATAGCGATATCGCAAATAGCGATATCGCAAATAGCGATATCGCTATTTGCGAGCTCGCAAACCCGGCGCAGGTAGCCGAAAATAGCGATTTTTCTGCGATTCGCACGCGATCGCTAACGGAATTTGCGATCGCGTGCGAATCGCTTTTTTTATCGCAATTATTCATGAATTCGGATTTGCGATTTCTGAATAGCGATTCGCTTTTTTTCGCTATTACAGAATCGCAAATGCCGATTTTCATGAATATGGCGGATTGTGTTCAAACTGAGCTCCTATAATAATCCACCTGCGGACAGAAAAAGATTAAACATGCAGTTTTCTCAATTCATAGAAAGCAGAATATCTCCCTTTAATAGGTCCAGAAATACTGGAATGATGGTAGGAAAGTTTGGGAAACATCTCACACATAAACTAAAAACAGATAATTTCAAGAAAGGCTATTACCGTTTCACAAACTGCGATGCGAAACGTACTTTTCATAATAGGATAACCAACGATTTTTATGAGCACATGCATCAACCTATTTAGGAAGTGCAAACGGTGCGAATCGGTATATTCGGCCGTTTGCACTTCCTAAATACGTTTTTGGGATGCATCAAACTATTTTTCAGAATTCGCATTTTTTTGCATTTCTAAAAAATGCAAATGCATTTAAGGAATCGCATTTGTGCGGTTCCTTAAATGCAATGCATCAATTTAAAAAAAAATGCGAATTCTGAAATTGGAAGTGCAAATTAACACGAGGTTGACCCTCGTGGTAATTTGCGAAAATGTTTAAAAATGTAAAAAAAATCATTTTTTACACTGTCATGTTACAGACACACATGTCCTTAGGACATGTGTGTGTGAAACATGCACTTTCATATGCATTTCAGGGGTGCAGGGGGGGTCCTTTGGACCCCCCCTGCACCCTTGGAATGCATCAACAAATTGCGAATTTGGAAATGCCTTCCCATTGACTCCTATGGGCCTTTTGGCCCATAGGAATCAATGGGAATTGCGAAAATGCACTTAGGAATTCGCTATTTATTTGGAATTTGGTAAAAATTGCGATTTTTACCGAATCCCAAATGAAAAGCCAAAAAAATGATGCATATCATTTTGCAATTCCTAATTTGCGATTCGGTATTTTTCGCAAATTAGGAAATGCAAAATGTATGAATGATGCATGTGCCCCTTAATGTTTTCCGCTGTCTTTGGTGCCTCGTCTAAGTCAGAAGGTAAAAACTGTTTATAATCCACTGCCTAAGCTCTCTCTAAATGAGCAACATTCTTTAAAGGAAGCAGGATAATGCCATAAAGAAAAACTACTAATTAGTCATAACATCTGAGGAAAACATTTGGGCCTGATGGGTAGACGAATGAATTTTAAAAGTGCTATAAGGGAACTCTTCTCTTTTCTCTGCCAGCTATATAGTCAAGTCACGCTTTATTCACTTTAAAAAAAGAACCATAAAAGCGCGATAATAAAGACAATAAAGTAATGAATTTTACACTTTCATATAAAATATACAAAATCATCAATAAAAAAATTAGATGAAACCTTAAAACCCTAACTAAAATTGCTCTTCCCGGCTGTTCCTTAAGCTCATTGCATCTTTTAAAAATCAGGTTACATTAAAAATAATATCTTCAGAGAGCAATTACAAAAACTGGAGAGCAGGTCCAACTTGTGTAAATTTCCGGTCCTTTAACAGAGGAGCAATATGAACTTTTCAGCAGAGAATCTACAGAACATTATAAAGTTGCGAAGACATCTGGTGGCAGCCGCAGGGTCCTCTTAAATGTGCATCTTGCCAGCCACGTGGGCATGCTCGTAACCGGTGCAACAAGTTAAGCCTAAATCTTGTAAGCAGAAAACACTCATGATTATTGGTGCATAATGTATTCTCACAACAGAGGCTTCTGTAATACCTCCTGTTCTCTGTCCAATAGTCTCCCTTTCAAAAAGTGTTCACTAACCCATTTGCTATCAGCCTTGATCACATCCCCGGGATTAGTGTACAGTTCTACCCTTTTCTAGGCTCTGCATCGACTCCTTAATATATTTTAGTCATGGGATATGGAGAGCATAATCAAGGGAGAGGCAAGCCTTCATAATCTGGTTCCTCTCTTCAAAATCAGCCCAGCGTAAAAGTGGGTGAAGGGCCAAAGTGTTGGTAAGATAACTAACACCCAATTTTTCATGCACAATAAAAGAGAAGTTACTTTGAGGAACGCATAAAAGATGACTTAAACATTTATTTTCAATAATCTGGAACTGGTTGTGTTTAGTACACCTCCAGATATCACTTCCAAATGCCACTTTGGAGACACATTTAGCCAGGTATGCCAGCCTTAATGGCCTAATAGGTATTCTGCCCAATCTGGAGGCAAAGCTGAGTACTGCGGCATTAGCCCTTATAAATTCAGCTTTTTTCACTACACAGCAGGGACTTCCGACTCAGGTCCGAGTTAAACAAGGTTACCCCATATGGAAATGCACTCACCTTAGATAAAATATAGGTCCCCACAATAATTTTTTTGATTTAGTTGAGCGAGGTCCTACCAGCAAAACGATGGATTTACTAACATTAATTTCTAGATCAATCTCATCCATAAATGCCACAAAAGTGTCCAGGAAGGTTTGCTGCCCCCTCGCTGGGTTTATAACTGCATTGTTTGCATGAAGCAGAACTGACAAGGAAGGTGCACCTATCAGTGGCCGGTTGGCTCGAGTGTTCACTAGAACCCGTTAAAGTTTATTTATATACTGGGTTAGACCCAAACAGCCTTAGGGTGGCCTTCCCCCTACTTGTTGCCTGCCTACCTCCATTTTCCTACCTTGTTTTTCTGGTTTTAGGACTCTGCACACTTTACAACTGCTAAACAGTGCTAAAATGCTCGTGCTCTCTCCCCTAAACATGGTATTATTAGCCTATACCCAATTAGCATAGTCGATATACGCATAGATCCTTAGTAGAGTTCACTGCATGTGCCTAGGGGCTGTATATTAAGTACTACTAGTGGGCCTTCAGAACTAATTATGCCACCCACTTTAGTAGCCTTCTAACCATGTCTCGGGCCTGCCATTGCAGAGACTTTCTGCACAGTTTACATTTCCACTTCAACCTGGCAAGTAAACCTTCTGCCAAGACTAAAACCTTCCCTTTTAAGACATATAAGTAATACCTAAGGTAGGCCTTGTATGAACCACAGGGATGGGTGCAATGTATTTAAAAGACAGGACATGTGCTTTTAAGTTTTACATGTCTTGGTAGTGAAAAAAAATCCAAATTAGTTTTCACTACTGCAAGGCATATCTTTACAATAGAATAACATTGGGATTGGGGGGGGCGCTAGGTTGCGCATGACCAAGATGTCCCCCGCCTGCTTGGCTCCGGCTGCTTGGCTCCTAATCCTTCAATTATCCTTCGCCTCTGCTACATAATCCGAAGTAGCGCACCGGGATCTTGTAGCCCAACATGTAAGCTGTCTCCGGTGCTGTTTTCGGTTGAAAGCGGTGCTTTGTGAGGACATCGGAGCCGTGTGCAATGAGTGGGAGGGGGCGCTGGGATCCTGCCCAGAGCTCCGACCGGCTGCAGTGGTCACCTGAGTGCAGCGGCTCCCACATGGTTGGTGGGCCTCATCGAGACCAGAGCGTATTGAAGAACGGCGCAGCCGCAACTAATATTGTACCCACTACTGGAGGAATTCTACTTCACTACGACATTGGAAAGATGATGAGTGCAACGGATTTGTGTCCTCGAACCCTGACGCGGCTGGCTTCGACAGACACCCGCTGCATGGGACGGCAGCACTGATTGCTACATCCCAGACTTGGGGAATCACTGTATCCAGCGGCAAATAGACGGAATGTCCCTTCGCATGGTGGGTCCCCAATCCCACGCGAACATTGTCAGTACTTACCACTGTGGGACAGGACTCGCGGAGCTTCCATCACAGTAAAACCACAGGCAGGGCTGCTCAGGCCACAAAGTATAATGCCTGCACACACACTTCAGATGGCATAGCATGATACCGTTGGGCCCCCTTACCGGCCCTGACTGAACTCTGCACATAAGCTGCGGCCTACAGTGAATGAAAGCGGCCCAGAAATACATCAGTCTTCTGCTTCCTCCCGTCGTGCTATACTCAAAGCGCGCTTGCACATTGGGCGCTTCGGCTGTCACTGGATGCAGCGCTGACAGCCTCTGTCTGACCATTGCAGGGACATCATGTGCCAACTAGGCTGTGTTACCCTAGTCGTTTCCTGGGGCACAGTACACGCTGTTCAGAATAGGCTTACAACTGGCTGGCTGGCTGTATGAATTTCTCCTATTATGTGACTGCTTGGCAGACGCGCGAACGACTTTGACCTCGACAGTACGGTGTGCCCTTCACATGAGGATCACACAATCATTGGCAGCACGTCCCTTTCCCGTAAGCCACCCTATCTAACTCGGACTGACCTGGAAGCTCAAAGGGGTGCAAGGGCCATTGAGGAACCAAGAGGCTTGGGGACACCGTACGCAGCGGCAATGCACATTTGTGATCCTTGTGGCCCCCCCTTACGGATCTAAAATGTGCAGACATTCTCGCCCCCGCCTGGAAAAAAATACGGGCCCCCACTACTGCCATGGGAAAACCAGATGGCCGGCAGTCTAAACTGGTGTTTGTGGCCAAGAGGGTGGCCACGCGCTCGAACTCGGAACACTCGAAGCAGGCAACTGGAGAGATGTCGCACACACAGCCCTCAACTCAGGGGGATGAAGTTAAGACGTTACTGCTGGCCCTGCAACATTGCCTGTCTGATTTGTCAGGGAAAATGGACACTATGAATACTCGTCTAGACTTTTTAGTCCAGAAGGTGGACAAACATGATGGGCAGCTAAAAGAAGCTGAGCAGCGCATGTCAGACAATGAAGATGCTATCTCACAAACTACCTTGGTCACACACTACTTAGAAAAGAACCACCGAGACACGGACATCAGCTGGCAGGTGATTGACAAACCAACTCTGCCAACAAGGGGAGGAGACATCAAAACCCTCCTCCACAGGTGCAAATGCAAATGGATTACTCTATGTAACTCAGTCAATCAGGGCCTGAACACAATTGATGAATGGAATAATACCATCTCCATTTAACCAGCCCATTCTGCTGAAGACTTTGCAAAGAGATTGCCACTTTGAACCGCCATTCCTACACTACAGGCAACTTCCACCCCTACATTCTTTCCTTTTCTTCTCTGTGGTCATTCACTGGGATACAGACATGACTGCATCTAACTATGTCCCACTGTACTACTGAACCTCTATGAACTAAATGTCTGTCTGCCTTACATTATATATACATGCCATCCTTTTCTGACCATGATTGCTTGATACAATTTCAGTTGTCCCCTTACTCCATTGCTCCATTGAATGCTTGTCTTAAATACCTGTGCTAAACAAATTATCGCTGGAACTACAGTTTTTTAGAACGATTTTTTTTGTGTATACCTTTCCTCTCGTTGTCACACTACATGCACTGTGCATTTTCTTAAACATTCCTGCGTATTATACAAGCATAATGCACTGAGCTAATTGTCATGCTTTATTGTTTCTCCGGTGCACAGACGTCCTTTTCCTTTTTCACCCCTCCTCCCTTTCCCTACTAATGCGCATCAGCCCTTTCTTGCTTCAACCCGCCCCACAGCCGCACACGTGACCTTGCCAGCAGGCTTTCTTTAAACGACCCAACCCTCCTGACTACTGCACTCTGCACACGGACGTGGCAAGTCGCAACCGTCCCTCGCTGCTTCATTCAGCGCCAGGTAAGCCTCTTCTCCACCCAGCCTCTCGCAGCCCATTCTTAGTTTTCCTACCACCTCTGAGCCCTTCCCTGTCTCTTTCCTCATCTAGGTTCTATCGAGGCATGGCCCACTGAACCTTGTTGGAATTTACGCTGTCGCAAATTTAATACCGGCGCCCAACACGCTGAATCCCTTTCATAGCCAGGTAATCAAGGGCTCTAGCAGTTATTCACGTTCCTGAATACTCCTGCCCAATGTTACCAATTAACTACCACCTTCCTTTCTACCGCCTTCCTGCAGGATCGCACACGATGCTCTGCAGCCTTCCCAGGCTCTTCAGTGATTTGGGTCCCCTGATTGCTACCATACTCGCGCTTGGCTACCAGCATCTCATCCCCCCCCACACCTGCTCCTGCTTATCTTCACCCCGTCGGCACTCGCTTCCCATCCCAGTCTTCTACTTTGGATTGACCTTCACTGCTTGCCTACCATATCCCAGTGACTCCCATCAGTGCCTACACACTCGGCATTTGTGACCCGCCAATACCCACCTCCGGCTTCCCTGCTTATTAACCCTATCCCTGTGACTCTCGACAGTGCCACCATCCTCGGGAATGAGACCCGTCTACACTTCCCCCCCGCCTCCCCTCACTCCTCACCCAGATAGGCTTCCTCCCTCCTACAAACCCACCCACTTGGCCCACCTTGATGCCTCCATCCATTGGTTCCCCTTTCCTTTTCAACTGCAGGTCCACCCTTGTACCGTGACCCTCCATGAGTGCCCCGCATCTTTCTTCAGGCCTCCGACCCTACTCCTAACCACAGCTTTTCTGCCAACCCTGTGCAACCGCGTTCTAAGGCTTTTTACACATCCCATTTCCCCTTCCCCCAGGCACACCCCCGCAAGCCGCACATGTACCACCTTTTGCCCTACCCTCCATCCTTTTAACGATCAACAGCACTAGCGCCCACCCTCCTCCCTCCCCATCCTTACCTTCTTCCTTCCTTCCATGCACCGCACCGTTTATCAACCATAAACCGGTCCTGAAGATGATCCCAAACAATAAGGATCGAAACGTCATCGACCGTTCAGCGCAATAGATGGCGCATTCCCCAGTGTGGCTCATCCAAATTATTCCACCTAACCTGCCACAAACCTTTGCATTATAATTCATTTGGAGCCACATTGTTTTCGTTATTCACTGTATATATTTAAGCACCTCTACACCATGCGCCGTACATGCTGATCACAATTGTCACTTGCGTCGCCACCTTTTGTGTCACTTGCACATGCTGAGCACCAAGTCCAAAACTGTTCTTTTTAGTTCTTTATTGACGTACAGTGCTGCTACAACTGTATTTCTTCTTTTTTTCTTTCAATTATACTATGCCATGAGCTCGTTTTAAAAATGTATTGAGTATCCTTGTTTCTGTCCACTTAATGCATTTTGCATACATGTTTAATCGCCTTCGTAATAACACCAGTTGGGATACTGTTTGTTTATTCTGATCACCTCAAAAACTACAGCAGCAGGTGTCACACATGGATAAATTACTCAAGGTGATCCATGCAAAAAATGAAGACCTTGAAGCCCGCTTGAGCCGGAACAACATCAGGGTCATGGGCATACCAGAAAGCACCAACACAGGCCTCATGGAGGAGTACATTGAGCAGCTGCTACGTGGACCCAGTGATGAAGATCCCTTCTCTGCCCAGTTCATTCTGGAATGTGAGAATCGTTCGCTGGGGCCGTGTCCTCCTCCTGGCGGGGCCCCCAGACCAATTGTGGCTCGACTCCTCAATTATCCAGATCGAGATGCTGCCCTGAAGCTGGCAAGAGAACATAAGAACCTGCGTTACGACAGAGTGGAATTCACCATCTTCCCGACTTCATTGTTACGGTGCAGAAGGCACACTGAAAATGCATAGGAGTTAAACAAAATCTCTGTAAAGCCCATATTGAGTATGCCCTTCTGTATCCGGCACATCTGTCGGGGTAAAAGCAACATCTTCACGAATCCACACCAGGTGGAAGAATTCCTAAAATCGCTTCACTGTTGTTCTCCTGGTGGTGCATTAGATGACCGGGCTTCTAGATCACCTTCTCCTCAAGCAGATTGATGACTCCCTCCAGTTAACAGGTAGAGTTGGGAAGTACGCGACCCCTCGTTGGATTTATGATGCTCAACTTATTTCGACATTCATACGTCTGCGGTCAGACTTCTGTGTATAGTTGGCAGTGGTGCTCTGGCCCGGAGAAATTGTGCTTATGACTATCGGATGAACACAGATAAGTGACTAACCCTGGGCCTAGTCCATGTAGTCGTGCTAAGTGAAGCTGCATGAAATTGTAAAAGCGCTACGCGAGCGTGCGTAGTTGATTGTCCCGCCCGTTCGCGATGCGTTTGTATTGTTCGGGAATGCGTATTGCGTGTTCAGAACGCTGTTTGAGTGCTCGGGGGATAGTATCTCGGGAACTTGCCCATGCAGTCGCCTATGGGCAAGGCCATCTTGTTTTTCACTTGTCCCGCCCGTTTGTGATGCCTTATTTCCTGTTCCGGGTCATGTATAGTGTGTTTGTTTTTTATTTTATTTTTTATTTTTTATTGAGCATGATCTGTAGTATTCAATCGAATATTTTCTTTACAAAAGAATACATTCTTAATGAAGCAATAATACATCAGGAAAGTTAATAGGAAGAGAATATATACAAAAAAGAAAAGAGGGAAAAAAAATAATAAAATAAAAGATAATGAATCATTACAACCCAATACATGTACACAGCTGATATGAAGAAAATATAAAGAAAAAAAATATATATACAATTTGCCTCATCCTATCATGTCGGTCCCTCTCTTATCAGGGGGAAGATCTTACATTGGAGTACCAATCGGAGATTGGGGCCCAGATCTGGGTACCCCGGGCTCTAGCTTTTCTACCTTTTGTGCTATATATAGCTATCTCCTGTTTGTATGTCGCAAGAAATCGACTAAGCCACATCTGAAAGGTGGGTACGTTGGGATCTTTCCATCCGGCCGCCAGAATAATACGAAAGACGGCAGTGCCCAGGAAAACAATCCTCTGTTCCTCCAAATTGTACCCTAAGGATTCGTCATGGCCTAGGAGATATAGGGTAGCGGAGGATCTCAGATTCCGCCCAAAAACTTGAGCCCAAAATCCTCCAATCATTGTCTGTAGATTATCTAGTTTCGGGCATTCGGCAAACATGTGGATTAAATCTGCTTGCCCCTGTCTACATCTTGGGCAGCAATCGTCTACCCGTAATACCCAAGTGAAGTGTTTAGACGGGGTAAAATAAAGGTTGTAAATAGTTTTATAATATTGTGCTTTAAGGTTAGGAGCTAAAAATAATGTTGTGTAAAGGGTTAGAGAATAATCAATATCCACATCTGGGTTTCCGCGTTTTAGTGCCCAAGACCGCTCAACACGATCTAGATCATCATTAGAGGATTGAGAGAGTATGTCAAATAGGGTGCCTATCCTCGTAGCCCATTTCTCAATAATAGAGAAAAAATAAAAGCTATCTAAGTTAATATTAAGTTTAGAATTACGGATATTGGTAAAGACTTGAAAATATTTTAGATAGTCTGTGGATGGAATGTCAAATCTCTGCTGTAACCCCTCGAAAGATGGAATAACATTCTGTCCAAAAAAATCACCTAGTGTATGTATGCCTAAATTGTCCCATCTCCTAGAGATATTATCTTTCAAACATGATGATATGATCTTACTATGCCATAGAGAGGTATATCTAGTTATTTTGGGTATGCCTAGTTGTTTAGAGGCAAATTTCCAAATTTTCCATGAGTCTTCAATCACCTTAAATTTGGTCTTTTTATAATATGACGCTTCAAGTTGTTTCAAAAATAGCCCTTGACATCTAGCACCTAACCCAAGTTCAAAGATAGAAGGGATATTAAAGTCTCTGTTAGGTGGATTGGAAGATTTGACTTTAAAGAGCGGGCCCATTTGTTGGAGTAGTGTCGCCCAAAGATAAAATGTCAAGTTCGGGATGCCAAGGCCACCTCTATGTAGGGGGAGAGTTAGTGATGGTAGTGCTCTCCTTATTTTACCATAGTTCCATATAAATTTAGATATTAGGGAATCGAAGATCTTAATAGTACTACCGTCAGCCATCAATGGAATAGCCCGGAATAAATAGAGTATTCTAGGAAATATACTCACTTTGATATAATTCGCTCTCCCTATTATTGAAAGATGTAGATTATCTACCCTCTTAAGATCAGTTTTTACTACCTTGATTAAAGGATCATAACTAAGCCGATTAATCTCTTTCACCTCGGGAGATATATTTACACCGAGATAGGTTGTGTTTTTAACTTTATAGGGGCTATCGTATATGATATTACTTGTACAAAGAACCATGGTTTTGTCCCTATTAAGTGAGTAGCCAGAGTAAGATCCAAAAACCTGGGTTATTTGTTCTATTTCTGCTATTGCATCAGCCGGATTGGTTGTGAGCACGGCAATATCGTCGGCGTATGCCAATATTTTAGTAGAATATGGACCCACCTTAATAGGTTGTATTTGAGGGGAATTAAGAAGCTTTAAAATTAAAGGATTAATTACTAGGGCAAATAATATTGGGGAGCAAGGACAGCCCTGCCTAGTGCCTCTTTGTACCTCGACAAACTCTGACTCAAAGCCGTCAATGGATAATCTAGCCCTAGGACTGATAAACCGGGCTTTTAGGGCTTTAATAAAGCCTGGGCCAAAGTTGTTAAATTCCATAATGTCCCATAGGAACCGCCAAGACACTCGATCGAATGCCTTTTCGGCATCGAGTAAGATCATCGACATCTCTCCCCCCGTGGCGCCCATGATGTCAAATAGGGCGATGACTCTGCGGGTATGATCCGTCGTACCCCTCCCAGGGATAAAGCCATGCTGCCACGGGGATACGAGATGTTCGATGACCCCCCTCAGCCGATTTGCAAGTATCTTGGCGTATAACTTTGAGTCAGAGTTTATGAGAGAAATGGGTCTGTATGAAGATGGAAACTGGGGGGGTTTCCCCTTTTTTGGGAATATCGCTATGTTAGTGTGTTTCCAAGACTCTGGTGAAGTTGAGTGATGTTGTACCCCTAAAAACAGGTCTAATAAGTAGGGTAGTATCTGTTTGCCCAACAACTTATATAACTCTAGGGGGATCTTGTCAGGACCAGCCGCCTTTCCATTAGCTAGGTCCGACAGCGCGATCTCTAATTCTGCCATTGTAATTTCTTTTTCCAGATCTTCACTGCCTACTCGATCGATTATTCTAGATAATTCAAGTTCCGACAACCACTCATTGAGAAAGGTTTTCGTGTCTCTTGTAAGTAGATGTTCATTTTCATTTTGATAAAGTTTTTGATAATATTTTTGAAATACACCTACAATGTCTTGAGTGGAAGTGTACTGTTGACCCTCATATTCGATATTCTTTATTTTATTGTATGTTTGTTTTTGTCTAGTTTTAAGAGCTAATTGCCTCCCTACATTTTCCCCTGCTTCATAAATTCTGTTCCTATTGGTTTGATATGTTTCCGCCGCTTTTTGAGTTAACGAGCTATTAATTTCTGTTTTAAAATCAGTAATTTTTGTAATGTATCAGAGGTTGATACTCCTTGCTGTATTTGATTAGCATGTAGTATTTCCAGGTTAATGAGTTCCACATTAAGTTGTTTGTCGATACTATCTTGAATTCTCTTACGGTTAGCTACAAACGTTATGGTCTCCCCCCTCATTGCTGCCTTAAAACAGTCCCATACAATGAATCTGGGTGCGCTATATTGATTACAATCAAAGAAAGATTGGGCCCATGATGTGATATGACTTATATAGTCTGGGTTAACAAGCAGCTTACGGTCAAATGTCCATTGGATATTAGGTCTTTTAAAACTGTCCAATTCAAAAACTAACGTAAGCGCATTGTGATCAGAGATGGTTTTGGGGGATTTAGTTATGTCTATTAGGGCTGTCTTATGTAATGATGTCATAATATAGTCTAGTCGAACATACTTATTGTGGGGATAAGAATAATACGTGAAGCTGTTATCGTTCTGCTTTAACATGTCCCAGGTATCCCATAGATCATGACTGTCCATCAGATGGGATACTGCCCTATAAACTTTAGGTTTGCGGGCGCTATAATTCTGTGGGAGTCTATTGTTTACTAGCTTTCCTATATTTAGGTTAAAATCCCCACACACAATGAGTGGACCAGACCAAGAGGCCAATTCTAATTCAAGTTCGATAAAGAGTTGTGGGTCGTCCAAATTAGAACCATAAAGTGAACAGATGGTAAAATCAGACTCTAGTTGAACCACAACCCTCCTCCCATGTTTATCAACAAGTCGGCGTCTAGGGCTCCCCAAACCGGGTTTTGTTAAAATAGCAACTCCCCGTACTTTAGACGTTTGACATGTTGATGCAATCAGATTATATCCAGGAATTTTTGAATTTTTTTTTATCACTCTCAGCTATATGGGTCTCCTGAATGCAGAGGATGTCGACAGGATCCTGACGTAATAGTTGAAAAAGTTGGGCCCTTTTTCTCCCATCATTAAGTCCGGCAACATTCCAGCTTCGTAGTTTTACTCTCCCCATTCAAAACTATTCCCCATTAAACCGGCACCGTCTAAACAATATAGTTTGCACCAACACCAACCAACTTTACATTCGATATTTACATTGATATTCCATTTCCAGTTCTGGTTAATCAAAATAAATGATATATGACTCCAGCTACTTAAAGAATTTTTCAGAGTGACCAATAAACCTTTCAAGTTTCTTATACTATAGATCAAGCTCATTATTGCAGTTTTTTCCCCTTTCTCCGAAGGCTGGGATATCAGTACCTTCGATATTTTCGGGTATTCCAAGGACGCGTAGGTTATTACGTCGGAGGCGATTTTCCATGTCCTCGAGCTTCCATCTGACATCGCTTAGCTCTGCTTCATGTAATTCAACTTGTTCCTGTGTGGCTGTAGCTTCTGCTTCATTGATGACTATACGGTCTTCCATTTCTGTCATCCTGGTGTTAAAGGTATTGACTGATCTTGATAATTTACGCACTACACCCTGTACCTTGTGTAGAGCTAATTGCGCTTTACGTCCATCCCTTGATGTTTCCTCTCGATGGGAAAGCGATAGTATAGTGTGTTTGTGATGCGCATTTCATGTTTGGGAACACATTTTACGTGTTGTTGGCGCTTTCTGTGTGCTCAGGGGGAAATATCGCGCGAACTTACCCACGCAGTCACGATGGGCGTTGCCATTTCGTTTTTCACTCTATGCTATGGTTCTGGGCGTGCTTTTCTATCCTCTCTCTATCTTTGCAATCCTTAGTTTTTTACACCGTTTTTCTGATCTTTTTTATTTATTATCTATCCCTCTCTGTTCCTAAGTCTATCTTTTGTATTTTATTTCTACTTTTACTGCATTTTTTTCACTTTTCTACGGTTTTATATTACTTCCTTGTTTAAGCTCCTACTTCTTCCCCTAATTTTTTTTTTTCCTTCAAAATTTTCTTTTTCACCTCCCGCACACCCCAGAACCATGGTTAAGAGTACTCGCTCCAAGGGCAAGGTGCTGCGCCCAAGAGCTGCCTGCCTTACGGCAGACTGAGCCCTGTAGGGGTGCAGGCCCGGGAGCTTTTCTGTGAGGAGGAGGTGGCCGCCCTAATTTTTTTTGTGCAGCGCCACCTCCCCTTGACCTTGCCAGCAGGCGGCAGGCCTGGCTCTGGGTACCCTACCCAGGAGCAACTCCGCCGGTGGACGAAGGTGCGCCGAGCAGTGTTTCGCTGCTCAGGGTCCGACGCACCCATAACCAGCTGGCCCACTGGTGGTCAGACATTTTGGACCTGGAGCAGGACCTGCTGAACCTACTAGGTGTCGAGGTTGTGGGGCTTGGTGAGTAGCTAATATACTAGTAGTATAAGTATTGTGTATCATTTTTTTCCGAATGGCAAGTATACTGCTGCTTACATTGCAGGTAAATAAAGTTTCAAAATCTTCTGTTATTGTAGGACACAAGTGCTCGGCGCTACTCTTACTTGTTTATAACTTTGCGCTTTCTTGGGCTGATTATGTAAGAGTATACTTTAGAGAACTTAAGTTAGGTAATTCTATTGCTAGAGAGACTCTAGACCTTCCTTTGTCCTCCTGTCACTTAGAAGAGATAGTGGTGGATAGATTGATAGGTTTAGTTAGTATTAGTTGGTAATCCTCTGACACTGAGTGCTGCTTACCCCAGTCCTTAGTAGAACCTTTTGTATTTTGTTTAGTGAGTGGTAAGGCCTAGCAGTGTCACTAGCAGAACATCAGACACAACCAACCAACAATTTGGTGTATGCACAAATGTATGCATGTGTCCTCCATCTATGCATTTTTTATTTTGAGGGCTAAAATAAATGGAAATGCAGACTTAGTGAACAATTGTCCCGTCTGGAATAGGTGGGCTATGGCAGGTGGTACTTAGGTTTAGGCTTAGTTAGTATTCTGGAATAAGAATGGAACACTGGATTAGTGTTCATAAATAATAAGTAGACAGTCTGTGAATGCCGTAATACTACTACTAGTTGATCTGATTAGATAAGTCCATTTTATTGCAATTGTTGTTTCCTAAAATATTTTTTGACCGTTTTCTAGAATATTTTATTTGTTTCACACCAATCATTAATGTTTGTCTCTTTCTTCATTATATCTTACATGATAAGCACCCAGGGGCAAGAAGATGGGGTCCTAGTCGGCGGTACAAAAAAAGATCAAGATGCCTCCCAGGGACCCGACCGCTCCTCTACCGAGGGCTCTGCTGCTAGCCCCCGTACGTCCTTCAGAGCTTAATATTAATAATTATATTTCCCTCACATTTATTGCTCCTTATTTTTTTTCGAACTAATAATGCAGGTTCCTAATTCTATTTTATTACAAAATCTTCTTTGATCTTGACTATCTGTTTCTAAATTCTTGTTATCCCTGCCTCTGCTATGACTCTCTGTACTACTACTATTCCTTCCTCTTTAAAAAAATGTAAAAAAAAGAAAAATGACTCCTTGCTCAAAAAAATACAGCCAAATGACAACCTGAGGAGTTTTTTTGAGCAAAATGACCAAAATCATCATTTTCGAAAAGGTTTTATGCTGCTGGAGAGAGTTTGCAAATTCTGTGTGTTTGGCATCGCGATCTTCACGAAAAGCCGTTCTCGCGCACGAGACAACACATATTGAGTGCTCAAAGAAGAAAAAAAGTGTAAATCCGCGTTGTCGTGCAGTGTGGACTTGCCAAAAGCCCACGAGCTGAAAGCCCAGGGTTACCTACTGGCTGGAAAAGCCTAATTCTTTAACACACACCAAAAAACTGAAATACCACTCCAACATTTTGCAATTCAATCCAATACCATCCATTCCCTAAATGATGTTTAAATTCAACAAACAACACAGAAACAGTTGTTTCATGCACCCATGAGGAGTACCTCTCGTCCTACTGGCAGACTAGGCCACAAGCATTGAAGCCTATGGCCAAAGCACACTGCCTTGTGCCACAAAATGGCTGCCACCTACATGGCCAAGCCACCCACAATAACAAGAAAATAAAGCTATACAATGCAGGCCTATGGCAAATGCACACTGCCTGGATGGCTCCACAAAATGGCCGCTAGCCACCCACAACAAAAAGAAATGGAAGACAGACAATGCAAGCCTATGGCAAAAGCACACTGCCTGCCTTCACAAAATGGCCGCCACCCACATGGCCAGGCCACAATAACAAGTCGCATAAGCCAAGGGGAACAAAGGAAAGATATGCAGGCCTATATGGAAAAAGCAGCACACTAGTAAACTACCACCACAAAATGGCCCACAGCCACATGCTCACTCACAGTCACAACAGGCCATGGAAAATAATGAACTCAAGCAGGCCTATATATGACCAGAAAAAGGAGGCCTGCTATGCTAAACAACACAACTTTAATACAAAAATGCAAAAGCGAAAATCCACAGGGCTAAGAAAGGTTCAAACGTTATACAACAAGCACACACACAAACCAACAAAGATATTTATTTATTAACACACACCCAAAAAGTGAAATACACCCCAAAAAACACTTTTAGCAATTCAATCTAATGCCACCCATGCCCTAAATGACATCACAGAAACATGCACCCTTGAGTACCTCTGGGGCGACTGGCTGAAATTACAATCAAAGAAAACCAGCAGGGCCCCTACTGAAACTACAGGCCACCCACAACAATAAATTTTAAAAAACATAAAAATCCCCCAAAAATGTAGGTACAAACAATGCCCCATTCAAACAAACAAGTACACCAATTCTCCAACTTACTTGTAAAATCTCAAATCCAAAAGTCCTCAAATCCAATCCAATGATATGATGCAGCAAACACAAAAAGTGATCCTTCCAGCTCCAAATCCAAATGAAAGTGAACAGCACATGGACAAAGCACTGGGAGGAGCCTGCTTGAGAGGAAGTTGGAGACTCAGGGGCACTCCATTCCTCCTGAAAAATAAAGTAAAGAAAGAAAAAGGACTCCTTGCACAAAAAACTACAGCCATATCACAATCTGAGGAGTTTTTTTTAGCAAAATGATAATTTTCGAGAAGGCTTTGTGATGCTCTAGAGCAGAGGTCTTCAAACTTTTGAAGGTTGAGCTCCTCAAGCTGAATTTTTTTAAATGTCCGTCCCCCCCCCACCACTTGACAGAAATTTCTGGAATCTGTTACACTACGAACGCCACCCGCATATCCCGGGCCATATCCTGCAAATAATGTTCAAAACAATGAGTGTTTCCTCCTTCTCCATGAATTCCCTCACTACCACTCACCAACAATGCACCTCATCTCTCTATAGCACCTTTCTGGAAAACATAGATTTTTTTTATAGTGCTACTCATAGTTTCATCATAGTCAGGGGCATATGTACAATCCCCTATAGACACCACACCGTCACTTTTTACGACGTTGTGGTGGCGATAGGGGCATTGCCGTATTTACAAGGCAGAGTTAAGCCACTTAACTTGGCTTAACACTGCCTTGTAAATAAGGCCCTCTTTCATGCTATGCTTAGCGAGAAAGGGTGGGCAGTGGGTGTTGTGGTGGGCATTCCACTGCAACAGGCACTGATTTCGATGTTGCGCCCTATTTACATGGGCAGCGTTAAAATTAAGAACAGGGAAAACCTGGTCTTAAGCTGCTGAAACTAGGAAAAATGCATTAATTCTCCTCATTTTTGCTTCATCCATGTGTGCTGCCTTGTGCAGCACACATGGAAAAAGCAAAATGCCTTGTATTTGTAATCTTTAAAAAGAAATCAATTTTGTGATTTCTGTGTGTGCTGCATTAAGCAGCACAAATAGAAGTGTGACAAATGGCATTTAAAGATTGTTTATGTACAGGAAGGTCCCCCTCCTGTACATAAACAATCTTTTCCCTGCACCCAGACACCCTTGCACTATGGTGCAAGGGTGTCTGCGTTGGCACTACACTGCTAAGTGTAGCGCTAGCGCAGGCGAAACGCAAGGCTGCACCATATTGTTGTCAATATGGTGCAGCCTTCCATTTCTGAAGTGGCAGAGAGAGGCCTTAACCCATGACTGCTAACGCCTCACTCCGCAACTTCCTTGAACATATGCTCCTCAGTTCTTTGATCTGCATGGTACACCTTCTTTGTAGCAGGCACATGAACCCTGTGTTTTGTGAGGGCGGCAGGAGTGCTCATGTGAGTGCACAGTGAGGTATGCAACAGTGTGAGAGTAGGGTAAGTGGAGTGACTGCAGGGTGAGTGATGGGCTTGTTTAAGTGAGATTGCAGATTGAGCAGTGAGGAGGACAGGTGAGTGAAGTGTCACATGAGTGCAGGGTGGGTAGTGTGCTTGTGGGACTGCAGGTTGAGGTTCAGGGAAAACAGCTCAAGTGCATTGTGAGAGCAGAGTGATCACTGAGTGCAGGGTGAATGGTGTGAGTGCATGGGGGTCAGTGTAAGGGAATTGTGATCGCTGTGAGTGCAGGGTGAGCATGAAAGGGAAGGGCGAGAATGAATAGAAAGTTGGCTGAATGCAGGGTGCATTCCCAGACACTTGCAGTAACTCAGCAGGCTGTTGACGGCAGTGCAGGGTTTCAGATATGTTAAACTATTGCTATTGCAATTATGGCATTAACCAGGGATCGAGGGTGGAGGAAATAAATACTGGGCTGATTTTGCAACAAACTTCCAGTTTCATGATTAGGGTTGCCAGCTCATTATTTTGATGTCCCAGGTGGTACAAAAATAAGCAGTCATCCAAAGCTCTATTTTCAGCACTTATCTGTGCATACTCTCAACAGCAACTATACATAGAAAGCACTTTAAATTGTGTTTTAGGGCTGCCTGAATGATATGACTGATAATAAAAAGGAATAAAGACAGAAAAGTCACATCATAAATTAATACATACTTCTTTATAACCCACATTTAGTTTCAAGAGAAGCAATTTGCTAAATTCCTAGAGCTGAAATGCTTCAGCTGCAGTGGGAGGCAGGAAGCCTTCTCTGCTAAAACTGAAAGCAAGTAACAGACATTCATTTCATCTGCAGTGTGAGGCAAGGAGTCTCCTCTGCTATGAAATCGTCGCTTCTAGTTTTAGCAAAGGGGGCTCCTTGCCTCCCACTGCAGCTAAAGCATTTCAGCTGTAGGAATTAACCAGGATAGCCCCCTCCACAAACCTCGTGTGTGGCAGCCGGGATGAGACAGCTTCCCGGGCGCGCACACAGCCGCACCCGAGTATTTCACAGTTCTTTAAAAGACCTTTTCCTTCTTAATGAAGCTTTGATGGTTTTCACCCCTTCCTAGGGCCCCTGCAGCTCCACTCTGCCGTTTGTTTGAAGAATCAGTAGAGGACAAAGGTGAGATTTTAGGGAGGAGTGAGCGCCCCCCTGGGACTGTGTAGCGCCCCCCCAGGGGGGCGTGCCCCACAGATTGAAGAACTCTGCTCTAGAGATATTCTTCGCCAGATTGAAATTTCTGCGTGTTCGGGATCGCGATCTTACAAACACTGCAGCCGGAAGTCAGATGGCGCGTCCCAATGACGTGTTCATGTTCGCACACTCTCGCGGAATTGTGCGGCCGGATACCAAATCTCATGGCGCACGGATAGGAAATCTCGTCGGCGAAAGCAGAATGACAGTAAGTCGTTACCGCACGTGCGATAAAGCATATTGAGCGCACGAAGAAGAAAAACAACTACCTTACATTGCAGATTGCGTAGAGTTTGGTAATTACGCAGTCTACGTGAACCGGGAAGTTACCGAAAATACACAAACTCTGCGAGCGTAGTGTAGTTCACCACCCAGGGTTATAAGTGACCACTTATGGTGCAGACATGATGTGCTCTCTCTTTGCTAATTTTGTTTGTAACTTTGTACTTCATAATAGCAGATGGTAAAACTCTATGTTGAGCCGAGCGTCCCTTCCCCCTCCCCCCACTTGTTCTCTCCCTGCTGGGACATTAAGACTTTAACTGAATGGGCCTTTGGAAGGGAGGTTTCCGTGTTGCCCTGGCGACCCCCCGCATGGGCATTCCCCCTTATCACTTGTTTTTTTCCTTTGGGTTGACAGTAAGATCTGTCTCTTTTTGTTATGCAATATCATGGTCTAATTGGGGTTTGAATGGGTGGGACAATTCCGGTATGTTTTGGGTGCTGTTGTGGGTGGATAGAGTTTTCTTATTGTATTCCAGAGGTTACAACATAATGCAGCACCAGTTGTATTCACCGGCACTCATTGAAGCATGTACATGCAGATCTCCTTATATGGCATCATTTGTAACTCATCTACATCATAGTTATGGCATCGAACACTGACCCTCCACACATAAATCTGCTCACGTGGAATGTCAGGAGCCTGGGTGTCCCTTGTAAGTGTCGACAAATTTTGGCATACCTCGACAGACATCATTTACACATAGCAGTGCTCCAGGTAACACCTACTGATCCCCACAGGTTGCCCTGTTTTGGAAGTAGGTGGGCGTCGTTTAGAGTCTGTTCTTCTTATTCGTCATACTCACGGGGCACACTGATTCTGATAAAGAAAGGTACTCCTTTTGTCTTGGGCGGATCGCTGGGAGACTCGTCTGGTAGACACTGCATACTCTGGGATGTCCTGGGAACGCAATCAGTCAGCCTGGCTTGTTGTTATGGACCTAATGTCGAGGACCCTGACTATCACACTTCTCTTTGGGGGCAAATCCTAAAAGTGGGTGACACATATCCTTTGGGGAGGGGATTTTAATACAGCAGTATGTCCTCCACTAGACCGCTCCCACCCTCAGGCTCAACATTGCACTAAAACCCAGGAGATTCTCTCACAGCTCCTCCCAGCACACAGGCTTATAAATGCATAAAAATGATCATCCTCCTAAACTTTTTATATGAATTTCTAAACATGCTGCTTTACCTTGGAAGACCCTTTTTTAACATGCTCAGGTCTGAGCTCAAATGGTTGATCTGGGGCGGCAAACAACCACGTCTGCAATGGGACATACTCACTCGCCCATATTCTCAGGGGGGGTTCGACGTGCCCAATTTTGTACTGTCTATACTATCTGTACTATCTGTGCGCCCTGGCACATTTAGCGCACTATTGGTTTCACCCACACAGATGTACACCCCAAGTTGCTACGGAGCACTGGCAAGCACATGCCATCCCGCTAGACGGGATCATCCTGTCAATCCCAGAGAGCCGGCCAGAGGGGCCGTCTTCAGTCGATTGCACTGTTAAAACTGGGCAACACCTCTCCCATACATTTAAGGCACTGATGCTCTACTCTCCGCTGCTTCCACTTACATATCATCCAAAGATGCCGCTACTCCTACAGGGAATATTTTTCAAGACCAAATCTAAGTTCCAACTCACTTGCTTGGGGGAACTTTATCTAAATGGTAAATTCAAAGACATGTCGCAAGTCTTTCAAAAATCCCAGACATCCTCTATGGACATCTTTCTGTATGTGCGATTGAGGCAGGGTATAAAGGAACACACGTCATCAAACCCCAAGGAGCTCCCCACAGTCTCCCCATTACATCACATGCTACGCACCACTGAGGCCTCGCATCTTGTGTCTACTCTGTACCACAGCCTATAGACTGAAATAGAATGCACTCCTTGCCCGGCATGTGTCAAATGGAGCACAGTACTGGGTTACAACATCGCAGACCAGCAGTGGGAATATTGCTGCAAACACATCTAACATAGGCTTCGATTGGAATTCATAGAGCATATCATCAAGGCCATTATCGCCGCTTTATCTGCAGTTTCCTGCCAATAAAAGCGGCGATAATGTATCGCCTGTCCTTGATAATATGCCCCTTGGTGCCCAGTTATGTGGCGAGGGATGAAAATGATACATGGTTTTCTGCCCAGGAGGTTGCATTGAAGGTACAAAGGGTTCCTGAAGAGCATTGGGGGGTGGTCTGTGGAAACGGATTTCAATACTTGGGAGGGGCTCACTTCTGACATTAGAGGTTGGAGACAAAGAAAAGTATTCCCATTATGAAGACCATTTTGATTACCAAATTTGGGATGCTCATGAAACCTATCACCAAAAATTCAGGGACAACCAGAAGTTCCCCAACCAATCCTGGGTAGATTTTGTTGCTTACACCAGTAAGGCACTGAATGGTGGGGTGAGGGCCACTAATTTTAACAGGTTGTTCCATTTGTTCATGAGAGAGCACATGCTCAGGATCTAGTTGACAGTAAGCTGACTAACCCAGTTAGCCCACTTAGGAGGCAGATCTTTGGGCTAACACCAGAGTGTCCAAAAAGGTATCTGGGGGGACACCCACAAAGATGATCAGGGTTCCCAACAGACGAAAGAGAGGCTAGAAACACTTTAAAACAAGGATTTATCAAAAGGCCCTCAACATTATCCCCAAGGAAGTAGTGTTTACCAGTCCCAGTCTGCTCCTAAAAAGAAGGGGTTATTTGACCATAAGACAGGAAGGTGTGCTTCCCCAATGTATACACTGCTACAAATATGGGCATAACAAGGGTGACTCCAAATGTTCCAAGAGTCATAGCCCCCCCACCAGTGTACAGTGTTGGCAAGTGTAGCACTTGGGAAAGAAGTAGTCCAGTTAGTTTTGGGTGACAGACAGAGGTGACCCTAGTTTCCCTAGGGGATAGGGAAATTATGCTAAAAGCCCACATGCCTTTAAATACTTCAAAGTACAGGCAGTGGGTCACCATTATTGGGCAACGCGTAAAGGCTCTGTAAGACATAGGAGCCAGCATGACAAATGTCGAGTGACATCTTACGTTAGCAGAGCAGGTCCTACCAAACACATTCCACCAAGTTGTAGTCACCAACAATCGTGAGAGCCATCTACCAGTGGCTCTGGCTACCTTTGAGTGGGGTTGGGGGTATCAGGGTCTCTGAAAGTTGCTTGAGACCTGCCATGCCTGTTGATTGTTTGCTAGGCAGCAACCTGAAGCTCACTAGCTGGATGGAGGCAGAGCGCAGGTCTCACTTGAAGATGATGGAATTGCCTGAATGAGTCTGTAAGACCACAGGAGCCATGGCTTCTTGGAAAGGGAGTCAAGGATGTCTGGAGCCTGGAACAATGGCCAGACAGCTGCCAGGGAGAGGGGCAAGGGGCGTGTGAAATTGGACTCTGAAGTTCTCGTGGTGGAGATTGACAGGGTACTTGCGGAGGAGGCCCCTAAAAAATTGGGGAAGACATTGCTGCCATAGGCGACCTACCAGAGTTTGCCAGCTGGCAGTTTGAGAGTGAGCCCTCCAGGGAGGAAATCTTCCAAGCATAGAAGGAGTGTTCCACTCTTGACGGCTTGAGGCACCAGGCTACAACCCATGCAGCAGGTGAAGTCTCTGGGGATCACTGGATCTACTGGGAGAACAATCTCCTGGATAGAGAGCCTAAGGTTGCTAGTGCTGGGGTAGCCCATGTGCTAGTGGTCTCCCAATATTACTAGACCTTCCTACTGTAGCAGGACATTTGTGGCAATACACAGCGTGTGCCAGGCTTGTCTCCTACTTCTATAGACGCGAATGTAGACATTGTGCATTGTGCAGGTCCTGTCCCAACGGCCAGGGCAGTGGTAAATCAGGGAAAAAGCACACTGCTTCCCTGATCCCTTTACCAGTTGTTGGCATCTCCTTTGAGAGGGTGGGTATCAACATCATTGGAGTCTTGGACCCGAAGACAACCTTAGGCAACAGGTTTGTCCTGGTGTTTGTGGGACAATCCACCAGCTACCAAGTGGCCATCTCTCTGGGCTCAGTGACTGCACCTGTGGTGGCTAGAGCTCTGATGAGGATCTTTACTTATGTTGGATTCGCCAAGGAGGTAGTGTTTGACAGAGGCACTAACTTCATTTCTGCGTACATGAAGTCCATGTGGAATGAGTGTGGTGTAACTTACAAGTTTAATCCAGGTAACCCAGTTTTTTATTCAACTTTCTTCAATAGTCACAATGTTCATGAGAAGGCAATGTGTATCCAATCTTCAAATGTATGAGAAATGCCGACCCAGGCTTTTTTCAAATTATATCCAAATGCACTATTCATTTTGCATAACCATGCTGATGTAAACCCAATGCAATTTTGGCTAAAGCCCTTCACTGGGGGTAACTATAACACAGAAAAAAGCCAATCAACTACCATTGATATCCTTTTATCCATGCACATGGTTGAACATTTAAGTAATATATTAACATGCCTTTCATTAAATGAGATAAGCCACCATAAAACCAGCTGAAGTTCTAAATAACTACGACCATACAAAGAAATATGAATACCAAGAAAATAGAAATTGGTTTGAAAGTGCCCTTCCGCACACAATAAATGATGTTAGACTTAGGGCCATATGTAGGTAGCCAAATTGCGATCGGAAATGCTGAAATTTTCAGAATTTCAGCATGTTTGGGCAGTGTGTTATGCAGCAGAAAAAAACCCACTTGCAAATTAAGGAATCGCAGAATTTGAGATTCCCTATTTTGAGAATGCATTTAAGGAATCCCAAATTGCGATTCCTTAAATGCAATGTAGGAAGCCCCCAAGTTATGCGATTTTGGCTTAAGGAATCGCAAATTACCACCAACTTCAGGTTGGTGGTAATTTGCGATTTCTTTGAAAATTCACTTTTTTGCATTGTCAAAGTGCCATGTGGCATACATACATGCCCTTAGCGCATGTATGTGCACCACATGTACACACATGCTTATTTCAGGGGTGCAAAAGAGTATCCTTTTGACACCCTTGCAACCTTTAAATTGCATTCTCAATTTGCGATTCTCTAATTGGGAATCTCAAATTGAGAATATCTTCCCATTCATTCCTATGGACCTTCTCGCCCATAGGAATGAATGTGAAGGTATTCCTCATTTGCGAATCTCAGTTTGCGATTCGCAAATAAGGAATATGTAGGATTCGTAAAATATTTTGCAAATCCTACCTACATTGCGTTTTGCGATTCTCCAATTGCGATTCCCTAAATTTGCCCAAATTGAGAATCGCATTAAATGTTTTACCTACATATTGCCCTAGGTCTCCTTAGCAGTGAGGGAGCAACATGGCCAGTCTTAGCCGGTTACACACCACATCCTAATGTAGGAAACATGACAGCACCTCAGGTATGCAGATTGTACAAATGTTTAGAAACCTTATATAGGTGTTTGATACAGTTTGCATAGTCCAACATTACCATTAAATCCCGCGAGGGCTGCTCAAACTGCACAATCACAAGTGATACATTAAGAAACCTCTGGTTCTCAACCCTAAATCTGGTTGAGGTCCCTACATTCCAGCTATCAAACTGGGATGGCAAAAGTTTTGTTACTACCACTTCTAAAGTGTGGAGCTGTCTTCCCACCCATTTAAAAAGCTCCTTCGACCTGCATTCTTTCAAGAAGGCCCTTAACACCTAGCTTTTCTCTCTGTAGTTCCCTATCAACAGGTGTATTGACTGTGTTGCCTCTATTTCTAGTTATTGCCTCAGGAATTTCAGCACCCAGACACCTCTGGGTATTAGTTTGTGCCTAATAAATATAAAACCTTCAAACTAAAATGATAGCCAGAGACCAGTGTGCTAGGAATTGAGATGGTAGGGGCAGCTAACTATCTTATGACCACACATTAAATGTTGGCTGATTAATGACCTAAAACTTCATCTAATCCAGAAAAAGAAAAAGAAAACACTAACACTATTCTTGACTATTTTAGGATTTATCTAGACTAAGTGGCCCTTCAATGTACATGGCTTTTTGACCTTGCTTATCCAGTAGGGCTTGCAGAGGGAGGATTGGCGGTGCGCAGAGTATAATGACCTGTCATCTTTAAAATTAATGGGGCTAAACTGCTCAATTTCAGAACCAAACCTTGTTCTGACAGTGCCCCATCAATAAATCCATGTTGGCTCTTTGAGTTGTACTAGCTGTTTAAGGTTAGAGTCCTTGGTGTTATTTAGGTTCTCAATGGTTGTCCAACTCCTAATATCCAGTGGTATGCTGTAAATATATGAATTGTGTAGTGTTTGGTGGTTAAAACCTCCCTTGTAACAAGGGACCTATTCTTCTGTACCTTGATCTTGATCCTTCTGGTGGTCATGCCAACATACCAGAGGTGATATGGACATTCTAAAAGGTAAATAATGTTTGTGCTGTTACAATTAGTAAATTTTCTTTATTCTCTGATGGACCTAAACTCCAGATTAATGGATTTTGTGGGTTAAGTGCGTTTGTTAATAAGCCAGTGCCAGCATGACTGATACCCTATGCATATTGGTATATCCCAAAGGGTAGTTTGTTTCTTTTTCATCAGTTCTCTGCCTTATGTCTTCCACTTTGTTGTGAATATACAAGGGGGGAAGGGCTAAACACCAAATTGACCATTCTTATCTGTTTTCGTCTGTTACAGGTGCCATAAGGCAACATCTGAGAATGTACCACTTTTTCCTTGACACCATCTATATGATTATTACCCAACAGTGCATTCCATTTCATAATGATTATGTGTTGTTTTAGGGTTAAGTTTAATAATGTGTAATTCAATTAAGAATAAAGTCCTTTCCTTTCACCAACGCTCACCATTTTGTTGAGAAATAGGCTCTGAGAGGAAGTTGTAGGCTTCCTCTTCAATTTACTCCCCATCTTTTAGTTTGTAAGCAAACTACATTTTAGACGCACAATAGTTACCTGTAAAAGAACTTGGAGACCATGCTTTTTGGTTGTAATCAAAAACGCAATGGGCCTCATTAGGATGTTGGTCGGAAAGCCTCCAACCGCAGGTCAGAGACTTTCCCAACGTTATCCTTAGTGTGACTTCCAACCGCCTCATAATGATTA
Source organism: Lissotriton vulgaris (assembly GCF_964263255.1). Taxonomy (NCBI): domain Eukaryota; kingdom Metazoa; phylum Chordata; class Amphibia; order Caudata; family Salamandridae; genus Lissotriton; species Lissotriton vulgaris. The sequence goes on along the minus strand of NC_141696.1, from coordinate 183,992,662 downwards.
CAGCAGTTGGAAGTTAAACCGGGCGGTCATTCCGGCTGGATTCTGACAGGCTCATAGAAGACCGAACCCAAAACATAATCCCTTTCAGAAGGAGTTTCCAACATCAAGATTATGGTGTCGGTTTCCAACAGGCTTTTTATGTCGGGCTTAAATTCTGACATTAAAATCCTGTCAGAAAGCGACTTGGGGGACCTGTTATGCCTCCCCAGCTTACAGTTGGGGTTCCTTGGGGGTACCTACGTTGCCCCTCAGTAAATCCCTGCTTTGTGTGAGAGGCACAGCTTTCAGACCACTGCACAAGCTCCCATAAGGAAATGGGAGTTTGTGACTGCACCATTTTCGGTCACATTGCAATAGTGTGTTAGGAACCGCCGACCTATGATTGGTCAGGTCCCACACCGAAACGGTGTCCCGACATTATAATTAGGCCCTATGTGTGTATGGAAATAGGAGCAACAATGTTCAGGGCCCATTAATGTTGCTCTATCAGGGACATGTTTGTATTTTCCAAACTGCTTAGTTTTCTAATCTCAAAGGTACTTTGACACCAAAGTGAAAGTTACTTCCACAGATACTTGCATTTTCAATGTCAGAATCCCACTTGAGTTTCACAAAATCAGGAATAGTGAGATGTCGCCCGCAGAAATGGGGTTTACTCAAATACAAATTCTGCCTGTAAGGTAGAATTCCTGTAGGATTACATTGATTCGAATCTCGAAGTTAGTGCGCGTGTAGACTTAGCTTACTCTTACAGTATTCCTGAATTACTCATAAATTTGAAGAGAACCAAAATAGATTGTGTTGTAAAGAACGATGTCTCTTCGCAAGAAAATTCAACTCCTCCAAGAGAAACAAAAAATGCATTTTATCATTTCATTGCTTAATGTGTTAATGTAAACTTGAACATTTCCCTGGGAACTAATGCATACCTGTACGAGAACTCCTGGGTATTACATTTAATACGTATTTCTTAAATGCACTATGCACTTTTAGAACAGAGCTAGGAGCAAGACGATTTGGCCCTTGGCCTTAGAATCGTTTTATCCTGTATTCTAAAGAGACCTTATTATTTGGCATTATGGAACTGTAAACATTCGCCACCCCTGTTCAATACCACATGATGCCAGTATGACAGTAGACGATTTGAGACTATATATGCTCTACCATTAGAAACAAGCACCATCTTCAGAAACCTATCCTTATGCAAGATTGTTTTCTTGGCCTTTCAGTTAGTTCATTGCCCCTAAAAGTGCTTAAGGTCATTATGACGCTCTTGTTGTGTGAGTTCATTCTTTCTTCCATTCTCCTGTAACACTGCAGGTTAATAAAGTCAGATTTTCCCTTCGCCTTTAGTACCAGGCCCTGCACTCACAAAACCTCTGATGCCAGTGGTTTGAATTGCATCCCATGTCTTCAAATTGAAATGTTATACCCGACTGTAAAATTGTCATTGTTGCTTTTAATCAACAGCAGTAAAATTCAGCACAATATAGCAATTAATTCCAATCAGAATTCTGCATTTCTTTAGATACAATCCATGAAAGTGCAGCCCGTTCATTTCGCTTTTGTTTGTGTTTATCTGTCATCGTCATCCTAATGAGGATTGCTATTCGAAACGCAGCAGAACTGTTGCATCAAAGGATGAAAGCAACATGCCAGTTCTAACCCCCGGGTTTAATTATATTAGCACAACATGAAACTGCAACAAGAAACATTATAATCCGTTTAACGGATGGTACAGAAGATTAGAAGCTCAGCAAAGCTCACTTTTTGCGGAATTTATACTTATTAAAAAGCCCAAAGCCTGAGACACCGATGACAAAAGGATATTGATGGCTTGTGCAGCAGTGCAAGAAACCCTGCAGGGAACTTCTGTAGGAATGTATCATCAATGCTCAATGGGAGATGGACAAACTTGGGGGATTTAACTATTATCTGGAGGAAATTGTAACACCAGTGAAAATGTATCTCACATAGAGATGTTTTAGCCTCAGAATTAATTCCTATGGGACATTGTAAGAAGAAAGCACCGTTAGAGCGTTTAAATAACTTCCGAACTGCAAGATAGATAATGTAAGCATCCAAGGCCGTATTCACCTTTACTATCAAAAGACTAATATGTTCACAGTGACCAGCTCAGCCTTGCCTGGGGCCAGGGCACAAGTCCTAAAAAAAGAAGTGGGGGGACGCTGACGTCACAACAGGAAGTGACGTCACGAAAGGTGGCTTGCACCATCAAACTCCTTGCATCCCCTCGCTCACCCCTTAGATGAGATTGCATCAGAGAAGCGTTCTGGATGAGCTCCGATCTCGCACCAGAGAGGCCAAAGAGTGAATGTTTGGCTCCATTTGCTCCAATAATCGAGCTCCTGGTAAAATAAGTGGGGGCACGCCGTCCACCCGCGTGGTACCCCGACTCGAGCCCTGCCTGAGGGGCAGGAAAAGCACAGGTATCGGATTCAGAAAGGTTACTTGCGCCTTAAGGCAAGAATGGTAGGTTCTAACAAGACCTGAACTGCTGTGTACCTTCTCAACATCCATGACAGTTCAATATCAAGAAGACGCCCACCTCATAGATATTTATTGGCTCCCATCACCCATGTCGACTGATGGAAAGGGATGTGCTCTTGTCAGCAGCTCTCTCTCGCTCCACCTGGCTGGGCATTGGATATGCACTTTAGGGAAAATGCCTTAAAGGCCCCATGCCGTAACATGCATTTTTTTACTTTTTGCCGTTCAGTAGTGCTAAGGGAAACAATTTGATGACGCTCGTACAGAGAATCAGCATAGTCACCCAAGCCTTGCCAACACAGTAATGCTTTAAGGAACTTCTGTCTGACTTGCATATTCACTTTCCAGCAACAGCACAAGAAAGCCATAGGGGAACTGAAAATTGGAAATTGTTGATCTGGCTGTACATGTCTTCCTTGATTGAAGGATGCGTTCACACCCCATACATGGGACTATAACACAATATTTGAAACTCAGGAACTTAATATTTTAGGATCTATGCTTTTCTGAGGCTATGCTTTCAGACGATGGATCAGGCGGACTCCCCTTGCTCTGGTTTCAAATCATCGTTATGTTCTTTTTTATATGTTGGTTATATTTTCTCTATCACATATTCCTGAAATCCATGTGTTTACGTTCAAATAGTATGCTCTATGAAAGGCTGGGATACTCGTGTTTAATCAAAATGTGTAAAATAAAAATATTTTTTTTTGATGCTATCTTTATCTGTCTGGCATACTAAATCGAGTGACAGTGTGAAACAAAGAAAAAAAGAAGACTGAGTCAGCTTGACCATTGGAGGAGCCTATTAGTCTGTGTTGGGTGACACTGGGAGTGCTAATAGTCTTATGGCAGGCATGCTGTCGGGTACTACCAGCTGTTGATCGTCATTCTCCTCGTTATGCATCCTGTCCTTCAGCTTGGTAAACTGAATTGCACGATTAATGCCCTGAGCACAGGGCAATAATCAGGGCCGGACTGGGAACCAAAACCAGCCCTGGCAAAGTGCTCAGCCGCCCCCGGATTGAAGGAGCTCTTTGCCGGGGCCGGTTTTGGGCCTATTTTGTTACAGGGCTGAACAAAAACGGCCCCAGGGCCCAAAACCGGCCCCCACCCTTGCGGCGCACAGGGGGATTGCCCGGTGCCCGCAACGGCCAGTCTGGCCCTGGCAATAATATTCAAATTAACCAGCTAAACAGAAGACTTCAATTACAGCGTTTAACTAGTTGTTTGCCTGAATTGTAATAAATGAAACAGTGGGCTGGGACATAATGGAGAAAAAGAAAGCTGTGGAGTATGTCCCTATGTGAGGTGGTGGTGAGATAAGGGTCGGACATGTGATAATAACTTTATTATGAAAATGCTGCAGGATGTCAACAGTTATTAATTATAAGCATCTCTTAATATGCTCCTCTTCCAGGGAATGATTATGCATGGCATTTCACTAACATTCTCAAAAGAACACAATAATATTTATGTAAAGAAAAAAAAAATACCTTTTTAAAAGTCAATTAAAGTTTAAGCGAAGTCACAATTCTGCCTACCTTTTTCAACACCTTAAAAACATATATATAAAAAGAACACCTAGGGGCTCATTTATGAGAAGCTAACGCAGCTCCGTGACACAAGTTAATTTTCTGTTCCACGCTGTGTTAGTTTCGAGGCACAGGATGCAACATATTTACAGCAACATGTTGTATCTCTGTGCCTTTCCTTAAGCTGGCGCACACACTGCTGCCATGCGTCAGCACATGCACCATTGCACCATGGTGCAAGGATGCCTGCGTTGTGGGTTGATTGTTTTTGTGCAGGAAGGTGCACCTTCCTGTACAAAAGCAATCACTTGAGGCGATTTCATGCGTGCTGTAGAATGCAACACACATTAAAAGAGGAAAAAAGAGGAGAAGAAAAACATTTCTCCTTGTTGCGCCTTGCAACTCCACCACTTTGGGGGTTTTGCATAGCATTCTGACGCATTTCATGGGTAACAATTGCTCATAAATCTGGAAATGCATCAGTGGGCATGGGTGTTGCGTGAGAAAACCCACAGCAAACCCCATGTCACGCCCCTAACACGCAATGTTTTGTGTGGATTGGGACCATATTTACAAGCATGTGTAGAGCCACGCCGGCTGGCTTTAAGTATGCTTGTTACTTTCACACAGCAGGTTGCACCACCGGTCAATGTTATTAGTTGTTTACGATGATGCTGAGCTTGTATGCATTATAATTTGAATCATGTGAATTTGTACTTTATTTGAAAAATCTTTGTTAATTGTAAAGTGTCAATTACGTAAACAAGAAACAAAAAGAAAAAAATGATCATGTAAAATAAAGTTGATATGAGGTATAATCAGATCAAAAACGATTAACGTTTGACATATTGTCTCTATAGCTGTGCATGCTTTTGTCCAAGTTGGCCACTGGAACTTGGCGTCACCTACAAGTATTTGTACACGACACTCACTCTAACACAGGGAAAACACTACAAATGGGCACCACAACAGTTTAGAAAAAGAAAGTATCTTTATGTAAACCAAAAAAGATCAAAACAACAAACATCCAACATACGCAACTGAAAATATTACTTTTAAAAGGTTTCAAGCAATTCAGTCCATAGAACTCTATGGATGTGGTGATTTGACACAGTTCCTCAAATGCGTCAAAACCTATGAGGCAAAACATCTGCAGAGGAGGGAAGCTTCATAAAACACAGCGATGATTCAGTTCATGAGAACACGGGGAGGTGATGCGTCAGTTCTCTGCATGCAGGAGAAGTGTTGCATTGAATCCGGACTGTAGGGAGAAGCGATGTGTCAAAATCGAAGACAGTTCAAGTCTGTGGGTGAGGAGTAGGAAAAACGTGGCTCACAGGTGTGATGCTTGGAAATCTGGACTTGTTGGATGTCGAACTGTCGGTGGCACTATGTCTAATTCTTTCAGCCGCACAGCAGAGTGTGCATCGAAGTCAGTGCTTGGGTCTCCGATTCCGGAGACAAAGGTGCACTGAACTCGTTCTGTGGTGGTTTCTTCAGCTGCTGACAGGTGCTGCGTCAATTTCATTGGCTGTACGACGGCAGTGCATTGGAACTTCCCCCGCATTGTGGTGCTGCATTGGAAAAACAGGCGCTGGAAGGGTGATGCATTAATTTTGATAGTTTCAGCAGGAACAACCTCCAAGGGCTCAAAACTGGCATTAGCACCACAAGGCAGGTCAGTACTCCCAGAAGTGGAGTTCAGGGATGCTGCAAATAAGAGGCAAGTACACACAAGCCCTTGGAGAAACGTCACAAGCAGGATACACAGCAAAGGTCCAGTCCTTTTTCTCTCGAAAGCAGAAGCAGCAACTGCAGGCAAACCCAGCAAAGCAACACACAGCAAATGGGCAATACTCCTCCTCACAGATCTTCATCTCTTCTCCTTAGGAGAGATTCCTCTCAATCCAGAAGTGTTCTAAAAGTCTTGGGTTTTAAGTCCAATACTTATACCCCTTTAGGCCTATGAAGTAGGCATTCTTCAAAGGATTGTCTTTGTAGTGCACAAGTTCTTGTTCTACCTGGTCTTGGATACAGATACAATCCAGCGGGGTGGCGGCAGCATTGTGAGAGGCCAGGCACAGCCCTATTCAGATGCAGGCGACAGCTTCTTCCACCACTCAAGCTCACGAAAGCCCATCAACCTGGTGATGGGTCATCAGGATATGCAAGACACACCACAACACCCTTTGTGTAACTTTCTAGAGTAAATGTACAAACAGAACTCTGCCAGTCTAAACCAGACATTGATTCTACAGGCAGACAGAGCCACAGGATGGCAAAACAAGAAAATGTCTACTTTCTAACAGTGGAATTTTTAAACACACAATTTAAAAACCACCTTTACTCAATCAATCAATCAATCAATCAATCAAAGCATTTATATAGCGCACTACTCACCCAGAGGGTCTCAAGGCGCTAGGGGAGGGGGGTCCGCTACTGCTCGAACAGCCAGGTCATGAGTTCTTCCTGAAGGCGAGGTGGTCCTGGGTCAGGCGGAGGTGGGTCGGGAGGGAGTTCCATGTCTTGGTGGCGAGGTAGGAGAAGGACCGTCTCCCTGTGGTGGCTCTTCTGATGCGGGGGACAGTGGCGAGGGCGAGGCCGGTCGATCGAAGCTGGCGTTTGGGTGCGTAGAAGTTGAAGCGGCTGTTGAGGTATCCTGGGCCTTGGTTGTGTAGGGCTTTGTGGGCATGGGTGAGGAGCCGGAAGGTGATTCTTTTGTTGACCGGGAGCCAGTGCAGGTCTCTCAGGTGTCCGGAGATGTGGCTGCGACGGGGGATGTCCAGGATGAGTCGTGCTGAGGCGTTCTGGATCCGCTGAAGTCTTTTCTGGAGTTTGGCGGTGGTTCCGGCGTAGAGGGAGTTGCCGTAGTCCAGACGGCTGGTGACGAGGGCCTGGGTGACCGTCTTCCTGGTCTCGGTGGGGATCCACCGGAAGATCTTACGTAGCATGCGCAGGATGTTGAAGCACGACGAGGAGACGGCGTTGACTTGTCTGGTCATGGAAATTGAGGAGTCCAGGATGAAGCCCAGGTTGCGTGCGTGGTCTGTTGGTTTGGGTGCGCTGCCTAGGGCGGGGGGCCACCAGGAGTCGTCCCAGGCGGAGGGTGAGGATCCCAGGATGAGGACTTCCGTCTTGTCCGAGTTCAGTTTCAGGCGGCTGTTCTTCATCCATTCGGCTACCTCTTTCATCCCTTCGTGAAGGTTGGCTCTGGCGGTGGCGGGGTCATTGGTGAGGGAGAGGGTCAGCTGGGTGTCGTCGGCGTAGGAGATGATGTTGAGGTTGTGCTGGCGTGCAATGTCTGCGAGGGGGCTCATGTAGACGTTGAAGAGGGCTGGGCTGAGCGAGGAGCCTTGAGGAACGCCGCAGATGACTTCGGTGGCTTCAGATCTGAACGGGGGGAGGCGGACTCTCTGTGTCCTTCCGGCAAGGAAGGAGATGATCCACTCCAGTGCCTTCTCCTGGATTGCGACGTTGCTGAGTCGCTGCACTAGTGTACAGTAACAGACAGTGTCAAAGGCCGCGGAGAGGTCTAGGAGGATGAGGGCCGCTGTTTCTCCGTTGTCAAGCAGAGCTCGGATGTCATCGGTGGCTGCGATCAGGGCGGTCTAGGTGCTGTGGTTGTCCCGGAAGCCAGACTGCGAGAGGTCGAGGGATCCGTTCGTCTCGAGGAAGGCGGCCAGCTGCTTGTTGACGGTCTTCTCGATGACTTTTGCAGGAAACGGGAGCAGCGAGATGGGGCGGTAGTTCTTGAGGTCGGTGGGGTCGGCTGATGGCTTCTTTAGTAGAGCGCTGAGTTCGGCGTGCTTCCAGCTCTCCGGGAAGGTAGCGGTGTCGAAGGAGGTGTTGATGATGTCCCGCAGGTGGGGTGCGATGACAGCGTCGGCCTTGTTGAAGACGTGGTGAGGGCAGGGGTCGGTCGGAGATCCGGAGTGGATGGAGTTCATCATGCGGACGGTGTCTTTGGTGCTGATCAGGGTCCAGGCGCGGAGGGTGGTGGTGGGGGGCGGTGGTTCGGTCGTGGCGTGCGTCGGTTGAGTGCTGAAGCTGTTGTGTATGTCCGCAATCTTGTTGTGGAAGTAGGAGGCTTGGGAGTTCCTGAGGTCTTGCGAAGGGGTGATGTTGTTGTTTCCGGCGTTGGGGTTGGAGAGCTCTTTGACGATGTTGAAGAGTTCCTTGCTGTTGTGTGCGTTGTTGTCCAGTCGTTCCTTGAATGCGGTTTTCTTGGTGGCGTGGATGAGTTGGTGGTGTTTTCGGGTGGCGAGCTTGAGGGCAGTCATGTTGTCCGGTGTTGGATCTCTGCGCCAGGTTCTCTCGAGGGCCCGGCAGTTCTTCTTGGAGCTCTTGAGTTCGTCTGTGAACCATGGGGCTTTCTTGCTACCGGGTCTGCTAGGCGGGGTCTTCAGAGGGGCGAGGTCGTCTGCGCAGTCGCTGATCCACTTCGTGAGGTTGGTGGCCGCTTGGCTGGGGTTCGTTGGGCTGGTGGGTGGGTTCTTGCTCAGGGCGGTCGTGAGCTGGTCGGCTGAGATCTTGTTCCAGCTTCTGCGTGCAACCTGTTGCTAGTGGTGGTGGATCGTGGTCCTTCTGAAGCTGAAGTGGACGCAGCTGTGGTCCGTCCAGTGGAGTCCGGTGGCGTGGCTGAAGGCGATGTCCTTGCTGGATGAGAAGACGGGGTCGAGTGTGTGTCCGGCATAGTGGGTGGGGGTAGTGACCAGCTGCTTGAGTCTGAGGTTGGCGAAGTTGTCCAGCAGGGTGGTGGTGTTGCGGTCGTTGTTGTTCTCCAGGTGGAAGTTGAGGTCCCCGAGGAGGATGTAGTCAGCGGAGGGGAGGGCGTGTGGGCTGATGAAGTCGGCGATATCTTCGCTGAATTGTGTGCGTGGTCCCGGGGGTCTGTAGATGAGGGTGCCTCTGAGGGTGGTCTTGGGTTGATGTGGACCTGGAAGTGCAGGTGCTCGGCGGGTGCGAGGGTGTCGTCGGTGTTGGTCGTGATGCGGATCGTGTTCCTGTGGATGATGGCGATGCCTCCTCCGGTGTGGTTGATGCGGTCCCTTCGGATGATCTTGTAGCCGTCTGGGATGGCGATGGCGATGTCGGGCGCTGAAGAGGCGTTCATCCAGGTTTCCGTGAGGAAGGCGACGTCTGGTGAAGTTGTGTCGAGCAGGTTCCAGAGCTCGACGGCGTGTCTGTGGACGGAGCGGGTGTTGAGCAGGATGCATTTCAGGTGGCTGCTGCTGTTGCTCGTCTTGGGCTTGGTTGGTGCTGGAGTGGTGCAGGTCCGGATGCAGGTGAACTTGCAGGAGTTGCAGCAGAAGGGTCCGTGGGTGCGTCTCGGGGTGGCTCGGTAGCATCCTGGGATTCGGCCGGCGTTGAGTGCGTTGAGGGTGGCGGCGTCGTACGTCCGGCGGGTGGGCTGGGGCCAGGGGGCCAGGGGTCCTGGCGCTGGGCGCGGTCCAGGCGCGGACGGGCGCAGACGGGCTTACCTTTGGCGCACCTTTGGCGCTCCCACTGCGCGCGTCCGCTGCGCGGTCGCTCTGGGGGCGTCATAAGAAGGCGGACGTGAGGGCGGGTCAGCTGGGCGGCGGGAGCGGCTCGGCCAATGGGCCGGTGGTGGGCGGGGCCTGTGGCGAGCTGCTGTGGAAACTGGCGAGCTGCTGTGGAAACTGGCGAGCGGGCGGCCCTGCTGTGGCTGGGCCGCTCGGGGGACCAGGGGGGCGTCGGGTGTTTTTATATTCTGAGCTCAGGGAGCCCAAACTCAAAATCTGTAGAATTTCCCAATTGAAAGTTACACTTGGAAAATGTTACATGGTATCTCCAATGATAGCCTACGGGAGAGCTAGTCCCTGCAATAGTAAAAAAAGACATTGGCAGTATTTTACTATCAGGACATATAAAACCACCAGTACATGTCCTACCATTCACATACACTGCACCCTGACCATGGGGGTACCTTGGGGCTACCTTAGGGGTTCCTTACATGTAGTAAAAGGGAAGGCTAGGGCCTGGCAAGTGGGTGCACTTGCCGGGTCAACACAGTAGTTAAAACTGCACTCATAGACACTGCGATGGCAGGCCTGAGACAGGTTTACAGGGCTACTTATATGGGTGGCACAACCAGTGGTGCAGACCTACTAGTAGCATTTGATTTACAGGCCCTGGGCACACACAGTGCGCATATGCACGTTAGCACTGATTAGCAGTGGTAACGTGCCCAGAGTCCTAAAGCCAACAAAAACTGGGTCAGAAAAATTGGAGGCGAAAGGCAAAAAGTCAGGGGATAAACCTGCAAGAGGGGCAGGTCTAACATTGCAAAACAGCATGCAGAAAACATTTGGTAGACATGTCATTGAAAGAATCAGTACCTCCCCTCTGGTGTCCTCCTTGTCTGTTATAGCGCCTTCACATCTCCTGGTATTAGTGCGGTTTACAATTGCTAACCTATCCTATCCTCATACCCCAGCATATATTTGGGCCAAAACGCTTGATATGGAAACAAGAGAGGAGGATCAGATCTTCCCTAGATGCAAAATGGAATGTCTGTTTCATTACCCAGCATAAAAGTGTTAAAAGTAAAATGAAATAATAAGAAGAAGCACACGATAGAAGATTAGAAAATTGAAAATCATACCAAGAAATTCTTTATTCTATGTCCTTGCAAAAGAAACTTTTTATCAACATAAGGGTCACTGCCAAATAACTAAATGGTATAATCGGAAAAAAGATTTAATTGAAGTCTTGACTTTATGATTATTACACGCCCGGGCTGGACGAATTTGATGCAAAATTGCTCTCATTACAATAAAACGAAAAGAAGTAATTCATCACATATTCTTTGCCAGGAGCCATTGACTGTAATCTAAAAAAATAAGAGTGAAATCTTATGAGCAGCGATTCTTAGAAGGATGCTGTTTTAGCTTTTATTTTCAGGCATAGCTGAAATGCATTCAGAAACTTCCTCGATTCCAATTGTATGCAACTGTGCAGCAAGCATATGCCTTTCCTTAAGGCATTTATGTTTTATAGTAACTGCGTGTCTCAGTGTTTTTATTCTCTTAGTGTTATTGTATCTTTCTAGATTTGTTTCATTTTAAGTGTCTTTGCATCTTGATATTTGAAATGTAAGTTAACCTGTCACCACCATCAAACTCTCTTTCCCTCTTGCTAAATTAAGCTTGATTGATGGAAACTAAAGTGACTACTATGTTACGAAAACAATGTTAATATGTTTATCGATTTATTAGTTATTTGTAAAAAACGCAGAATACTAGGGTCACTGTACTGGGTGCTGAAATACAAGCTTGATAGGAGAGTTGAATACAAAACCCATGAGCTCGCATTATTTTATCAAAAACGCCGGCTTTATTTTCTTCTAATGAATACATATTTTTCTTTGGCTTACACGTATGGGGGAAGAGAGTAAATAAAAATAAAAAATTGTAAATTGTGTCTTGTAAAGCGCACTGCTACCCGCACCGCAGGCCTCGTAGCGCTATAGACCGCTGGGGAACCCGTCCTGGCTTTCCCTGTGAGATGTTCCCTCCTGGGGGTCTCCAAGGTGAAACCAGGCATCCCCGGCGTTTGTGTGGGGCCGTTGTGGAGATGAGGCAAGCTAATGCCCAGAGTTGCCGAGTGTGATCTCTGGTCGGAGTAGGCACCGATGCGAGAATTATCAGTCCGCTGATCCTGGTCCACGACCCTGCCGCGTCGGGAATCGAACCCTGGTCCCGGGCCGTTCTCTGCTCTCGGGTCTGCCGCCTCTAACCAGTGAGCCACACCTCTCCACTGTGGCACAGTGGCACAGTTTAGTTTCGTGGACTCTAATGGCTCTACAGACTCACCTGCTAACCCCAAATTTGTGTAGTGACAGTCGGTGATGTGTGTGCTGGCTGAGAAGGATGTATCGATTTGTTGCTCTAGGTAGTTTTGTAGTGAATCTTTGTAGGAACTCATCGTTCACACCTTCTATTTCCAGCGCCCGATGCATTTCGGGACTGGATACACTTCGTCAGGGGCAAATCTCGAAAAAAAACAACATACTTTTGTACAAACATGGTTCAACACGTGTGTTTTTATCATTTGGTGTATTCTATATTCACATTTCATTACTAAACGTGGTAAAGAACGCTTGTGTGGCTATATCTTGCTGTGACTTAGTCTGTGCCAATCACCATACTGCCTAATAATCCCACAGTGGGATTAACCTGCTCATGCCGAAGGAGGAGCTCATTACCATGAGAATAGCCATAACTACAGGAACCATTACTCACTATTGGAAGACCCTTCCAATGGGTCTCAACCTGAAACAATCCAAGAAAAATGCAAGTTCACAAGACTTCATGCTATGACCCAAACGCAGCCTGCACCACATTTCAGTAACAATATAAGTCTGTGTTTGCCCTTGCCTACCTTTTCGTATCTCTCTAACTTCACGAGGTCACCAGTATAAAACCTCTCGTAGTCAACGCTGTGTAAACATAATAAGCCGCCTGTGCATCAGCACAGTGCACTTAATCTTTACACAGATTATATTGCTGCCGACCAGTTCAAACCTCTCACCCACTACCCTCTTCAGCCTGTAACTGTGTTGCTCTCCGAAACCTTTGCGTCGTAGTTTGCACAAACGCTTAATCTATGGTGTCCTATGAACCTATCAATCTTGCGATAGCCGCCGCTTTCAATACCAGCGCCATATTGAAATGGTCAAAAGTAATTGGGAAAACTGCTGGGACAGCTACTCACTATACAAATTCGCGGGAAGTTTACGACGCACCTTGATATTAATGAAAAATCGTGTAACCTATCAATCTCACTATAGCCGCCTTTTTTTTCATGTACAAATACTTTACACATTGCCTCTGAGATAAGCCTGACTGCTCATGTGAAGCTGCAAAGGGGGTGAGCAGACTTTATCTGGGTGCCTAACTCCCTTATCCTGACTAGAAGAAAGGGTCCCTATTGGACAGGGTGCAAGCTACTGCCAACTAGAGACCCCCATTTCTAACATGCAGCATGCAATAAAGGAGCATGTTTTACTCTGTTCAACATAGGGAAGCAATCAATATCTACCTTTAGAGAAAGCTTTTGAAGTTGACTTTGAATTTATGATATTATTGTAACCTCACTACTAAGAGACAACCTCATCTGATTTATTCTGCATGATATCAATTTTATCCAAATGTAAAGATGAGATGATGAGATGTTGCACTCATGAATCCTTTTTTTCTCAAAAGCTAAGTCTGCCAGCAAGACAGAATATCTTTTTGAGTAAATCTACTCCAAGGGGGGCTGATTCACAAAGGTTAGTGTATGTGTAGATGTAACCTATTCTTGCAATATTCGTAACTTACTTGTGAATTTCAGGAGTGACCCAAGAGTACTCATGGTCTACTCCTAGCTTAACCCTAGAATTCAGAAGTACTGCAGGAGTTAGTCATATTAATATCTCTGTGAATCAGGCCCATAGGAGAGGTTGTTAGCATTTCTTGGGCACATTTCACAGTGTTTCTACTGCCAGCTGTCCCCTCCCAGATGCTTGATGTATGTGATATTTCCAGAGATGTTGCCTCCTAAATATTCAATAACTCTCCCCATGTCAAGAATATTGACCTCAAATCTAAATACCGTCATCTACTGCCTTCCACGAGGCTGAGAGAGCAATAAGCATCAACCTATTCCGATGGCCCTTGAATTGCTTGTACATTGTGTGCTTTATAAATTGGATTGTTTTTCGGTTATATTTTGTGTATTTCGCTTAGCACCTCTATATTTCTCTAATATTGGTATTCTGTAACTTTGTACATGAAAGGGAAGATATGTATATATTTATATACATATATACACACACTTGCGTGTGTGTATATATGTATATAAATATATATATATATAAATATATACACACACGCATATTGAACATTGTAATTTTTCATTTAACAGAGGGAGAGATGCTGTGTCTTGTGAGTTAGCAATGACTGAACCCTTATGACTTTTGATGGACTCCACTGAAATGTAATTTAAGTGTTTATATATATATAAAAAAAATAGGTTTCAGGGACGTTATAGTTAGTTGGAGATTTCACTCGTATAAAACCATAGAAATTCAGCTGTTATAGTTAGTAGACCTAACTATAACTTGCTCCCCTTCAATGCACTGCTTATGATGTCACATATTACATCACTCATGACATGCTCAGTGACGTCACTAATGACATCTCAAATGACATCACTGATGACATCACTGATTACATCATCCACGTGATCATCTATTGCACCTCCTCCTACCCTAATAAAACCTTTCATACACCCGCCCTAAAATACAGACCACCAATATCAAAATCATAGACAGACCAATAGCATTTATTAAAAAAAAAACACGGGGGTGGCGGTCGACTGGGCTGCGAGTGGGCAGTGTGCCCGCACAAATAATTAATGAATGCCCTCGGGGGTGGCAATCTCCGGGGCTGCGAGGGGCCGTGAGCCCTCCACAAATATTTAATGAAAGCCCCAGAGTGGCGGTCCCCAGGGTTGCGGGGGCCTGCCTGGGCAACCCTAATTTAAATTTTGCATGCCCCCGGGACTTGGCCCACCCAGGGGCTAAATAATAACGAAGCACAGGAGCCCGTGCTTTATTTTTTTTATTTTCGGCCGAAATTCGTGCTGGGTGCGCAAATTTTGCAGATTTTTTTTTATGTATGCCTTTTTGGCCCTGGGAGTCCTTGTGGGACCCCCTGAGCAGGCCTAGAGGGTCAAGGTGTTTCTACCCTGCCCTTTTTTCTTATTTTACGCCTTTGCTTCCCTGTTATCTTGTGCCTCGGTTAGCGAGGCACAAGATGGCTGCTAACACTTCCTGGTTTGGAGTATTGACAGCCAATTAGAATAAAGCTCGTGGTCGGGAGGGTGCGCGGATCCCTCCGTGCCTCTATGTTAAGGAAACTTTTATTTTTATATTTTCTCAGCAACTACTGAACAGATTTACACCATTTAAGAAAAATAGTTCGTCTGAAACAAGGTCTACGTTTATGCCAAATTTGGTGTAATTCTGTTCAGCAGTTCGAGCTGTAGTCGTGTCTATAGTTTCCTATGTAAAATGCATTTTTCAACCTCTTTTTTATTATTTCTCAGGAACTACTGAACGGATTTAACCCATTTAAGAAACAGAGTTCTTTCTGAAACAAGGGCTACCTTTTTGCCACATTTGGTGTAATTTCGTTCAGCAGTTCGGGTTGTAGCCGTGTCTAAAGTTTTCCATAGAAAATACCATAGAAAAAACACATTTTGGGACCCCCCTTTTTTCCTGGCCCCCACTTGGCAAATCACCCTGAAACTTCTAGGATAGGAGCTGACCGGAACGGGCCACAAGTTTTGAAAATTTTGCGAGGATTCGTCAACCGGCACCAATGTTATTGGGAAACAAAAAACGCTTTTCCTATGGAATCTATCTATAACTATCTACTGGGACCGCCAATAGATTTTATATATATATATATATATATATATATATATATATATATATATATATATATATATATATATATATATATATATATATATATATATATATATATATATATATATATATATATATGTATATATTCACTTAAAAAACCATAGGTTTCAGGCCTTATATAGTTAGGAATTAGCATTTAAAAAACCTTTGAAATTCACTCAAAAAACTATAAGTTTTACGGGTATTATAGTTAGCTGGACATTTCACTCATACAAAACCATTGAAATTGCTCCTATATAGTTAATTGTACTAACTATATTTCGCGCACCCGCAATCCACTGCTGATGATGTCACATATTGCATCATTTATGACATGTTCAGTGACATCCCTGATGACATCTCAAATTACATCAATTATGACATCACTGATGACATCATCCAGTGAATGTGGTTTGCTTCGTTATTTAAATATGCATTATATATATAGTTCATTGACAGCATGTATGAGTGAATATACAGGTAAGTGATTAGATGTGTGTGTACATCTAGGAATCAATGCATGGGTTTTTAGATACTTGTATTGCTGTGTCAATGGATTCAAATATGATACTCAGTATTTTACAAAGAGTGTTAAAAGATTTTACTAGTGTGTGAAGAGGTGTATGTGATTGTCACGTGGATGATGTCATCAGTGAATTTCAAAGGTTTTCTAAATGCTTTTCTATTAGCGAGTAATGTTTAAATATGTTAATATCCTTGTAGGACCCCCTGAGTAGGCCTTGGGGGTTAGGGGGTTTCTACCCTGCTCCCTTTTTGCATTCTACACATTTGTTTTTCTGATTCTTTTGTGCCTCGATCTACCGAGCACAAGATGGCTGCCCAAACATCCTGGTTTGGAGTGTTCACGGCTAATCAATGCAGCCCATGCTCGGAAAGGTCCGCGCACGCTCCCGATTGGCTGGCAGTCGTTTGAAGTATTGAGGCCACTCCCCTATTTACACCATCTTGTTTCTCAGGAGAACTGAGGCACAAGAGAGCCCAAAACAAGAGTGGAAATCACGAATAGGGGGCAGGGTAGAGACCCCCTGACCCTCTAGCCCTTCTCAGGGGGTCCCAGAAGGACGTAGTTCTTTGGCCGCAATAGATGTATATTGATGAGGCTGAATCCCAACTTAAGGATCAATCATGCTACAAAAAAAGTAATCTGGTGGCAATAAGGTTGGCGTGGCAGGACCAAAATGCTAAGTTGGTTGCATGGAGAAGTGGCAATCTGATCTCTAAGGAAGAATTTGGATTTCTAAAGAAGGAATTTTCTGTTATACCCTCATTTTATTTACTTCCTAAAATTCATAAACGATTGGACAATCCACCTGGGCGTCCCATAATCTCCGCCATAAACAGTTCAACTGAGAATATGTCAACCTACATTGACTATTTTCTACAGGACAGCGTTAAAAACTTGAGTTCTTATGTGCAGGATACATCTGACTTTTTACGGAAATTGAGCAATACTTCATGGAATTCAGGATGTATACTTATTACATTGGACGTTGCCTCACTATATACGTCTATATGTCACAATGATGGTATCAGAGCTGTTAATCACTATTTAAATCAACGTGCAATCAATTTTTATGCTCACAATACCATGTTAATCTCCATGATTAAGATTTGTTTGGAACACAATTACTTCCTGTTTAACAATCAAGTATACCAGCCAACCAGAGGGGTAGCCATGGGGCCGGTTTTTCACCCAGCCTAGCATGCTTGCACATGGGCTGGTGGGAGGAACAGGTCCTCATGGGAAAACATCGCACATCAATGCAAAATCATGTTCCATTGTATCATAGGTACATTGATGACCTCTTTTTTATTTGGCAGGGTACACTTTTGTAAATCAACTGAACATCAACCATTTGAATCTTGAATTCACTTCCACAATGAGTACATCCTCAATATGTTTCCTTGACATAGAAGTGTATGTAGAGTCTGATATATTAGCAACTAGGCTACATAGAAAGCCGACTGCGGGCAATACTGTCCTTCACGAAGCCAGCCAGCACCCCATCATTTGATACGCAGTATCCCCTTCGGGGAGATGCTGCGCATTAAAAGAATTTACAGTTCAGAAACAGAGTGTTCCAAAGCTCAGGAAGCAAGTAAGATACGCTTTCTTGCCAGGGGTTACTCAGAGGGGGTTGTGCAAAAAGCAATGGACCAATCCAAGAATATAACTAGAGCACAGGCACTGACACCGAAATCAACACCGAATGTTGCCAGCACAGAATTAGCACCTGACTCTTCAAGAATCATTGTTACATACAATCAACAGCACAAGGAAATTCGGAAAATTTTCACCCGTAATTGGAACCTGGTGATGGGGGATCCTGTCATCGGTGGTCTAGTGGTTAGAAAACCAGAATTTTCCTTCAGAAAATCCACTTCTATGGCGGACATATTGGTCAAGAACTATCTGGAACAGCGGATTCCAGAGACCTTTATGGCTCTCAGAAAAGGCTTCAAAAAATGCCCAGTCTGTAAAGCGTGTAAATATGGCTGTAGTAAAACACAGTATTCAACACCCAACCTGTACAAATCACTAAACAACTTACCTGTAGGACTGAATTTGTGGTTTATGTGCTGCAGTGCCCTTGTGAGCTTCGGTATGTGTGTACTGCCCGTCTACCGGCTCATAAGCGGATACTGCAGCACATAAGAGCAATCAGTACCAAAGATCAGTCCTATCCTGTGGCATGCGATTTTCAGAGTACTCATGACAGTGACCCCAAACATCGCTTATATTATGTCATTGATTGTGTCATGCCCCTAAAAAGAGGTGGCAATAGAGATGCACTTTTAAGAGTTCTGGAAACTCGCTACATACTTGAATTGGACAGTCGTACCCCTGGGGGTCTCAACGCCAGCGAGGACCTTTATACATGCTTATAAAAATCCCCTTACATCTGTAAAAACACAACTGTGTGGTCTCAGTATGGTTCAGGGTACTCTGATATCAACTAATCTGGCTGTCACAGTGTACATCTCAATAGGACCTCAACTAGTTTGCATTTTAGCCGTTTAACAACATCTGTTATGAGATCTATGATAGAGGGGAGGGGCTCCTCCCTCTATATTTTGAAAATTAAAAATTAAAATTCTGGCAATTTTAATTATTTATCGCTGGCACTTTGCACTTTTTTATATAACTTGCACTATGCTGTTATAGCTGCTCCTTGCCACTTTATTGTGTATACATGTAGAATTTGTTTACATTGGATAAGAAATTAATTGCACAATCACTTTCTTTAGATCCCCACTCGGGGTTTATTCTGCTCAGGTTTTAATTAGGAATCATACAGCCTCAAATGTCATTACATTGAAATATCGTTTTATGGTGTTTACATATATATCTATTTATTTATGTATTTATTTATATATATATTTATTACTATTGCGAAATGTTGCACATATTTATTATATTATGTACTGTATGGAATGACTCATAATGAGTTCGATCGTTTGAGGCTAAAGGCTGCAAAACTGCATATAGTCTTTTCTCTGTTTCCTTAACAAAAACCTCTGAAATGTTGGGGGCAGGATTTAAGAGTCTGCCTTTTGTGTTTGTTATTTATACCCCACCTGTGGCAATGCAATTACATCATGTGATCAAGACTGTAGAGACAGTCGAAACACGTAATGGCGGACAAGCTGAGCAATAATATGCATCAATAAAGGCACCTTTGATTTGGCACCAGAAATGGGTTCCACTGTTTGTCATTTCTCCAGTTGAATATGGCTGAGATACCCGCCACCCCCTCTCAACACAATCCCCAAGAATGGGAATACGGAAACGGTTCTGAACTTTTGGAAGGCGGGAGGGAGTTACCCTCCCGGCCGTATTTATTAAAATATGAAACAAAAATTAAAACATTAAAATAACAGTTTCATATCATGTACAATTTCATTCCACATTTACGATGTTTTGGCTGACCTTAACACATTTCTAATACAAAGGTTCTCCTAGCCGATACTAACATCCTACAAATGCATTTTAAAATTGAAATTGTACATCCTAACGTTAAGGGCCAACGGCAAGGTCGTAACCGGTGTCAGATCCCTAAACCAAAATCCCCCCTCACTTGTGAGGGGCGGCCGCACAGAGGACTGCACCTCATGTGCACATACCAATTTCCCTTGTCTTGACGGGGGCCCCAATTAACTCAACGCCATCTTAGTGGTCGTCCGAGGACTCGTGTGAGGTGTCTAGAAGGTAGCGTAGACCCCCCTCCCCACCCCACACAACTTACCACATCTGCCGTCGCAGATGTCCTGTCCCCGGGAAATTCCCAGGAGGGGCCCGTATCCCCTCCTATCCAGGGAGGGGCCTTGACCGCCTTCCCTTTCCTTTCGGCGTCCCATCCTTAGAAGGGACCGCCTCCCCGTTGAGGGGCCAATGGCCACCTCCCCCCGGGCGCTCCCATCCGTAATGGGTGACGCACCCCCTAGGGATCTTCCAATTACTGCTCACCGATCATGACCTTACCGCCCGACCAAATAATAAATACGACAAACTAAAAAAACAAAAAACTGCTAATTACTAAGGATGAGAAAGAAACAAGGATATTCGAAGTATGAACTGTCTACAACATCCTGATCCAATCTGATGCGAATACTTTTATTCAATAAAGAATACCGTAATGAACTATCCATTTTATTGCATACTGAATCACAACTTTATTCTGAACAACCTGTAAGAAAAATTAATTACCACGTCAAATGACTTTATTTCAAAACACAAACTTGCTGTCCTCAGGGGCTGGTGGGTGGGTCAAAAAATGTCTCTTCGTTCCGTCTCGAGCTCACGTGCAGCGGGGAGGTGCAGCTTCAGAGCACAGGAACAAGAGGATGCTTCCTTGGCTTGTTGCTCCTTTTATCCTTCTTCGGGCGGGCGTAAACCCGCCTCCGCCCGCCTCCGGGGGCGTGGCTGGCGACTTCAGTGTCTAGGACAACCCACTCCTGGGCGGGAAAAAGCGCGCCCCGGCTACGCCGCTTTGGGCACACCAGCCGAGGCTCGCCTCCCGCCCAAGATGGTTTCCCGGGGGGATCGGGGTACTCCACCATACGTTCGGGGGGACCGAGTGGTTGCCCCTTTCCATATGGCTGAGATACCCGCCACCCCCTCTCAACACAATCCCCAAGAATGGGAATACGGAAACGTTTCTGAACTTTTGGAAGGCGGGAGGGAGTTACCCTCCCGGCCGTATTTATTAAAATATGAAACAAAAATTAAAACATTAAAATAACAGTTTCATATCATGTACAATTTCATTCCACATTTACGATGTTTTGGCTGACCTTAAGACATTTCTAATACAAAGGTTCTCCTAGCCGATACTAACATCCTACAAATGCATTTTAAAATTGAAATTGTACATCCTAACGTTAAGGGCCAACGGCAAGGTCGTAACCGGTGTCAGATCCCTAAACCAAAATCCCCCCTCACTTGTGAGGGGCGGCCGCACAGAGGACTGCACCTCATGTGCACATACCAATTTCCCTTGTCTTGACGGGGGCCCCAATTAACTCGGGCCATCTTAGTGGTCGTCCGAGGACTCGTGTGAGGTGTCTAGAAGGTAGCATAGACCCCCCTCCCCACCCCACACAACTTACCACATCTGCCGTCGCAGATGTCCTGGCCCCGGGAAATTCCCAGGAGGGGCCCGTATCCCCTCCTATCCAGGGAGGGGCCTTGACCGCCTTCCCTTTCCTTTCGGCGTCCCATCCTTAGAAGGGACCGCCTCCCCGTTGAGGGGCCAATGGCCACCTCCCCCCGGGCGCTCCCATCCGTAATGGGTGACGCCCCCCCCTAGGGATCTTCCAATTACTGCTCACCGATCATGACCTTACCGCCACAGGCCGGATAGTTGACCGGCTATCCGGACCCCCCAAAAAACTCCTACCTAAAGGTCATGCTGCAAACTCTTTAACCAAGCTACGAGGTCTCCTATGAGTAAAGAATTCCCCACCTGGGACAAATGGACCCCATCTTCCAGGTACATATGGTCCCCCCTGACACACCCATGAGGAATCGAATGCAATGTATTCGTACGGAACAGTCTACCCAGTTTGTTATTTACCTTCTTCACAGAATGATTTATAGCAGACACTGAATTAGCCCCCCGCCACACCTTTCGTGGAATCATATGGGACCATGCAATCGTGCACCCTGGAACCCTTCTCGCCAACCAACTTACTGTGGATAGTATCGCCTCGAGAAGTAGTCGTCTACCAGTGGTCACCAAATCATTGCCCTAGATGCACTATGATTATAGATGGCGGTGACCTTGTCCGCCCTAACAAACCCTCGAAAAAAGTTTGAAACTGGTCAATACAGAGCCCGCCCCTTCCGTAGAAGGTCACCCTGTACCCGTATTCCCCAGCCACGTGAATCATGTCACCTGCATTGAATACGTCCGCGGCACGCCTCACGTATGAGTGGCCCACGACCCACACCACTTTTTCCTCAGCCGGTGATCTTTGACCGCTGGTTCCCAGGTGTCGGGTCGACTGCACAGTCCGCCCCGCTTCGTAAGCTTGCGCAACTGTAAACCAAACAAAAACAAGAAGCGTGAGTACATGATATCAGCTTCACAACATGTGCAACCGCACGTACCTTTTGTAACAATTCGAGGACCAACGCCCCAACTGTTTCACTTTTTCCACACTCAGACCCCTGGCTGTAGCCTCTGTAGCAGCCCCTATTCGGAAGGAGTGGGTCCCAAACTCGCCCGTGTTCAAGCCCGCGGCCGAAATTGCCATTGCAAGCACCCGCTGGAACTAAAACCTCGTCAGTGGGGTGGCATCAGCGTGTCTCAGCAAGGTCCCCCCCCATGATGCCGCCCTCTGCGCCAAATATTCCTCAACGCATACAACCGGGCACATGGGAGATCCAGGCATCCGATGGACTACTACACTGTCCCCGATCGCACCCTGATCGGTCTTAGACCTGGCAAACGAGACAATCATTGCCTCCCTCTTAACTTGAATGTGCTCTCGGCACAGTCCCCCCCCGTATCCTGCTTGTTCTTTGCCACCAGTTCGCTTACCCGCATAGCCCCATGGAATGCTAATGCAAAAGCGGCCCGGAATAACACTGTTTCTGACTGGGATGAACATGTCGCAGGGAGTACGGACAGTAACAGGGCTAACCTTTCCAGACCTATCGGGTGCCTTTCATCTACTCTGCGACCCTCAAGGCGTTGCCACCCACGCAGCGCTTTCTGTACTACAAAAGACGCTGCAGGGTCCTGGATACCATGAGCCCGTGCCATGAAGGAAATGGCGGCCCGATGCCTCTGGGCCGTGGCTACCGATTTGCCTGCCTGATGTAATGACAGCACAAATTTTACAACAAACTCTTCCTGGCCCCACAGCTCTCTCCCAGCAGAACCCAAAAAGGACCAATAGGAACGGAACGCCCCTTCATATGCCTTCCTTGTCCTGGGTGCTAAACTCTCTCCCACGAGGTTTTGTAGTTCGGGGCACCGAGAGACCAGAGAGCTTCGGGAAATGGTGCCGCCACCGGGTCCGCTGTGGGCAGAAAACCCCAGAAGGCCTGCATACGGAAACGAGAAAGCGCATCAGCAGCCTGATTCAGCACCCCTGGCTAGTGTCTCGCCCTAAAGAGCACGTTCAATTGAATACATAGTAATACAATTTCCTTGAGCAATCTTAGAATCCATTTGCATCGTGCAGCCTGACTATTGATACACTCAACCACGGTCATGTTATCAGACCAGAATACCACAGAGTGATCCCGAAACCCCTCAGGCCATGTTTTCAAGGCCACCAGAATAGGGAACAGTTCGAGAAAAGCAATGTTGCTCGTAAGCCCACCCTCGTGCCACCATGACGGCCACTTTTGAGCCGACCAGTGATTACCAAATATGGCGCCAAAGCCTATACTCCCCGCCGAGTCTGTCCACAGCCCCAACTCCTCGGAGGACACCGCCGGCTTGTTCCAGACAACCCGACCATTGAAATCCGCCAGGAATGCCAACCAAATGCGCATGTCCTGGCGAATCTCTGCCGAGAGCCTCGTGCGGTGGTGCCCCTCTTTAAGACCGACCATGGCTTGTGCAATCGAGCGGGAAAAGGGGCGGGCCATTGGCATCACTCTAAGGGCAAAATTCAACTGACCCACAGTCTGCTGTACTTGATGCAAATTCACCTTAGTCTCCTTAATACATGTTTCAAGCGAGGCCCTGAATTTCCTCACTTTTTCTCTGGGCAACCGGAAGCAACCTTCTTCGGAATCGAGCTCTATTCCAAGAAACTCGAGCGAAGTCGATGGCCCCACAGTCTTACCTGGCGCCAATGGCACACCAAACTGACTCATCAGACCACAAAACTCATTTAAGGCCTGTGCACATTCTGGGTCCCCGGCTGCCCCCAGGAACAGAAAATCGTCAAGATAATGCATAACATGCTGAAACCCCGTCTTTCTTGTGAAAGCCCATTGCAAAAAACAGCTGAATTTCTCAAAATAAGCACAAGATATGGAGCATCCCATTGGCATACATTTATCCATGTAATAGCGCCCCTGAAACATGAAACCAAGGAGACGCTGATCGTCTGGGTGTACCGGGAGCAATCGGAACGCTGACTCGATGTCTGATTTAGCCATCAGCGCTCCGGGCCCCAGGCGATTCAACATGGCGACGGCATCATCGAAAGATGCGTACCGCACCGAACAAACCTCCGGGTCTATCGCATCGTTCACCGAAAGACCTCTCGGGGCTGACAAGTTGTGTATCAATCTAAACTCCCCCGGGTCCTTTTTGGGGACCACCCCCAAGGGTGAACAAACAAAATTAGGGACTGGTGGCATGTCGAATGGTCCCGCAACCCGACCCCGGGCCACCTCCTTCCCGATCTTCGCTTGTACCACCGTCGTATTCTGCCGGACCGAAAGTTGGTTTTTACATTGTGCATTACCCTGGAACTTCCCCACTGGGATGCGGAAACCATACGAAAAACCGTCTCGCAACACCCCAGCGGAGACATGATCCGGGTATTCATTGAGCCAAGGAATCATTGCCATGGTATCAACCGGGGTAGGTAGAGGCGCCCCTCGGACTATTTTAGACCTGTTTGGCGCGTCCCCTACCTCCGTTATCACCCATTTTGGCTCTGCACATGGTCTCGGGATGCGAGGACTGTCCACACCCCCCACATTCGTGCCTAAACTTGCATGACCCCTGGGGCCTCGTACACTTTCCCCTGTTAAAATTCCAGCAGACCCCTTTTTTACCTGTATTGCCATTCGACCTTGAATGATGCTCGTTACTTGAGCCCGCCCGAAAGGGCGCCCCAGATGAATGGCGGGAAAACTCACACCCGTTTCCCCCCAACAATGGCGCCTTCGTTATGCCTGATTTCTCCATTTTTTGCCACGAAATGGAGTCGTAACAATCCCACGTCAGAGATGTGTCGAACTCCTTGGCCTTACAAAAAATATTATCGTAACAAAACAACTGATTGCCCTCATATGTCTGAGAATACTCCATAATACGTGTCTGGTACACGGGTAACTCGGCCAACAGTTCCGGCCTCCGTTCCCCCATAATTGCAGGGAATATGCCAAATGCCCTGCCCCAATTACCTATCGTCTCATCGACTCTGAAAGCGGCCATCTTGGCGCGCCAAACACTCGGGTGCATAAACTCTTTTTGTACTTTCACGTGCTCAATCTCGTAATGATCAGTTAACAAAGAAAACATGTTTATATATTTCTCAGCCCATATCCTCTCCTTGATTTCCATCGGAATATGCTGAGCCACTTTTTCCCTTCTCGAGGGTACTGACCCCTCCCCCGCAATCGGCAGTAGCTGCTTACCTGACCCGGAAGCTGTAACCGTAGTCGCTGCCGAACTCGTGCCCGCTGCGGGTTGTCCCACTGGAGCCTGCGGGGGAACAAAAGGACATGGTGCCTTTGCAGCCTCTTTTGTCTGCCGCAACTGCTTCATTACTGCCCTGGCGTCATCTGCCGTAGCCCCTCACTCTCTTTCCCCAACCATGCTGCCAGCTGTGCAGCCAACTCGGGAGGCATATCTTCCCCATTCACAGGTGTGACCACAACGGGAATTGGTTGCCCCTCCTTCGGGACCGGGATCGGCGCCTCAGTCGGTGTATCAGGGTGCGCCGGCGGGGCCTCGGGAACCGGGGCCTCTTCCCCAGTTGCTCCCTTCTACCTCTCCCGCTAGGGACTACACCCGGCAATGCTGGTCCGACGACTCGCTTAGGGCCAACACCGTTCATTGCCGCCATCTGCTTCTTCATCTCGGCCATGTCTTTGACGAGCATGCGGAGCATCTGATCAGTTCCGACCCGCTTTCCGGCTTTCTTGCCCGGCATCGTCCAACACTGATTCACTGAAAAAACAAAGACAAAGATTAAAACGCTCAAAAAATGGCTCTTCGTTCTGTCTCGAGCTCACGTGCAGCGGGGAGGTGCAGCTTCAGAGCACAGGAACAAGAGGATGCTTCCTTGGCTTGTTGCTCCTTTTATCCTTCTTCGGGCGGGCGTAAACCCGCCTCCGCCCGCCTCCGGGGGCGTGGCTGGCGACTTCAGTGTCTAGGACAACCTTGGGCGGGAAAAAGCGCGCCCCGGCTACGCCGCTTTGGGCATACCAGCCGAGGCTCGCCTCCCGCCCAAGATGGTTTCCCGGGGGGATCGGGGTACTCCACCATACGTTCGGGGGGACCGAGTGGTCGCCCCTTTCCAGAATAATTGGTGGCGCTGGGAGCGCCTGGCGAGTTTTGGTTCATATGTGTATATATATATGTATATATATATGTGTATATATATATATAATTATATATATATATATATATATATATATATATATATATATATATATATATATATATATATATATATATATATATATATATATATATATATATATATATATATATATATATATATATATATATTCCACAACTCCCTTTTTCAAAGAGAATAAGTCAGCACTCACAAAGGGTTCCTTTTCCCAATCCTTTATTTCGTTTGCCAATACTCCAGCATCGCAAAGTACAAACCAACGCGTTTCGCAACCAGCAGTTGCTTGTTCACGGTCAGTGTGATAGTGTTCATACTCCTCCTATATTTTGAAGGACCCGCCAGAACTTCTGATCTCACTTCCTGTTAAGTTACAGGAAGTTAGATGGGAAATGTAGTTTTTTGTCAATTTCCAGAAATGTGTTTTTTTATGTGTATGTATGTTTCTAGACACAAAGTAGCTAGTGGGGCAGATGGTAATTATGTTTCTGCGATGTTGTCTAGCATATCTTACGCCCTCATTTTGGATACGATATTACGACATATTTATGCAATTTATACATCATTTGTGTCAATCAATTATTAGCAAGAAACAATATAGCCCTCCAGTGGGCAAATTTTGGTTATTCGACCGTATTAAAAGACATAGCATGGCTTACTTAATCGAAGCAACATTCTCATATTGATGCCCTCTGGTTGGCATAACTTGCTGCTATCAAAAATTACCAGCCTTTTAGTCGCGCCTGTGTTTACACGGCCTTTTGTAACATATCTTAACCACTTTTAGTAGTTGTTTTACATGCTTTTGGGCTGTATTACTGCATCAATTTCTATGTATGTGCAGCCGCCCCTTCCACACGAAGTTCACTGTGTCCAACATAACATCATAAAACAGTTTATCCTTGTGTCTACATTTAACATTTCTTATTTTCTATTTCTACTATTGTCTCTTTTTATGTTTAGAAAGGACCATATGTTATCAGCCACAACCCTCCGTAGATGATTTATAAATGTACATAAAGTTCTTCACTCTGATTTAAACCCCAAGGAATCATTGTTCAGAAATTCAGGATTTGTCTTGATTCTCTACATCTCAATTGTCGTTCCTGATCTCCACCCCTTTCATGTGGCAAAATACACTCGAGTGCATATGCTTTCAAAAGTTTCCAATCGCTATTATGCGCCACCTTCATATATTTAGCGACTGCATTGCTCCTGTCTTTGTTTGTCGTCGCTCTAATGTGTTTTAGGATGCGCTTTTTAAATTCATTTTTTGTGCTTCCTTTTTAAAAAAAATATTTTTATTGAGAGTTCATACCGGTAAATACATATTCATAGAAGCGTACATAAATACATAGTTAGAAGCATTACATTATTACGTCAAGCGAAAAAGCAAAAAGAGTACTATACAGTAGAGAGTCAGTTGACATGTTAAATATCTACACAGCCAGTAAATCATTCACTTGTAGTTTTGCTGTCCTCCAAGTGGCCACTGGGGCCCAAAGTCGCTTGCCCATATCCCTTAGCTTCACTCCTTTTAAATCATATAATGCTTCCTCAATATTATGTATACCCAGCATTCTGCACAACCACATTTGAAAAGTTGGGGCTTCTGTATCCTTCCAGGCTGCGCTAATTAAAATCCTAAGGACTGCTACGGAAATGAAAACTAAAGCTTCGGCCTCAGTACTCATATCTAGTTTCACATCACAACCGATTATTATCAAAGTTGAGGATAGGTTAATTTTGACGTCGAGTAGCCCCTCTAAAAACCGTGTTATTTCGGTTTTAATAGTTTTTAATTTTTCACAGCCATAGAACATGTGTATAAGATCTGCTGTACCATTACCACATCTGGGGCAGTTGCTATCTGTCGCTTTCCCCCAAGAGAATAATTTTTCGGGCATATAGAATAAATTAAATAGAGTTTTGAAATGTTGGGCCCTGAGATTCGAGGAACGCAGAAACTTCTTATCCATAGCTAACGCTTTATCAAGGTCTACTTCGGGATCTCCCAATTTTTTGGACCATGTGGTTTCAATTTTTCCAATATCGTCGATTGATGCGTCGTTAAATATTTTATAAATATCTCTAATTCTATGGCCGCCTGACTTCAAATACTCAATTAGTTCGAATTTCCCAAGCTGAGTGATGCATGGCCTAATTGCTTTAATTCTATTTACAATCTGTAGGTATTTGAACTCTTGATAGCCTTGTAGTGAATAGTGGTATGTGAGTTCTTCAAGCGTTCTGCAATGATCTCTGATCATTAGGAGGAGTGTGGCTCAATGCTTAGAGCGGCAGACCTTGATGCAGAACGCTGGCCAGGAACCAGGGTTCGATTCCCGCCTCGGCG
This sequence comes from Lissotriton vulgaris, assembly GCF_964263255.1. Lineage (NCBI taxonomy): Eukaryota > Metazoa > Chordata > Amphibia > Caudata > Salamandridae > Lissotriton > Lissotriton vulgaris. The sequence goes on along the minus strand of NC_141696.1, from coordinate 183,963,978 downwards.
GGTTTCGGGCTTAAATTCCTCTGACCGGATATTCTCGCCTCAGTGCCAATTCTAAGCATGGGTCCCACGCTGCAACTCTGGGCAATAGCTTGCTTAGTCTCCACAAAGGCCCCCGATGCACAAGGGATGCCTGGTTTCACCATGGGATGCCCAGGAGTGGACACCCCACAAGGAAAAGCCAGGAGGGGTTCCCTTGTGGTAGGAGTACAAGCGCCGGGATGCCTCCGGGTCACTGTTCGCGCTATACAAATACGCCACATTTACATTTACATTATTTGCCCCAACTCCACAATACCATGACTCTCCCAATGACGCCACGTTCCATCCCTACTAAGATTTGGAAAGAGTGTTGAGTTCCACAGTGGTGTGCGATAATGGATAGTGGGTATATCTAGAACTTTTTTAACAGTTTTCCATATAGACCATATACCTTCCAACGTCTTGTATCCAATTTCCTTGTAATAGCTCCTCTGGGTTCTCCTTAATAAAAGCCCTACGGCTTCACTTCCCACCAATAGCTGATAAATTGATGGTATCACCGCCTGCCTGAGGGTTGGGCCCCCCGGATGGAGTAGGATAGCCGTGTCTGCAAGGAGGCATGCAAAATGATAGCTCTTAATATCTGGCAATCCCAACCCACCTCTATCTTGTGGTAATGACATATATCTATTTGACCGCCTTATTTTACCATATTGCCATAAAAATTTCATGAAAATGGACTCAATCTTCTTAATAATTTTCTCGTCAATTTTGAATGGGATTGACCTTAATTTATAAAGCACCTTAGGAAACATTGTCATTTTTATCACGTTGGCCCTCCCAATCAGTGACAACTTTAATGAGTCCATTCTTTTTAGATCTGTTTCCATAGATTTGAAAAGAGGGGTGTAATTATCGTCAATTATTTTACCTGGTTCTGCATTTATTGTTATACCCAGGTAAACTACAGATTCTACATACCTTCCATCCACCTTGGCTATTTTTTTAGAACAAAGTACCTGTGTTTTATCCATATTTAGTCGGTAGCCCGACACATCTCCAAACTGACTAGTTATATTAACTACCTCCCTCATAGCTAGCTCTGGATCTTTTGTAATGACTGCTAGATCATCCGCATAAGCGAGAAGTTTGGTGTGAAACCCATTTGATATTTCTGGTTTAATAAGCGCACTGTTCATTAATTGTGTAATTAAAGGGTCTATGTAGAGCGCAAACAAGATTGGAGAGCATGGGTAGCCCTGTCTTGTACCCCTTGTTATGTTGATCCTATCTGATCTTTCCCCCATTAATTGAATTCTTGCCATAGGCGATGAGTACATAGCCTGGATGGCTTGACAAAATCTAGGGCCAAATCCCCTTGCCTCCATAACCTTCTATAGGAAACTCCATCTGACGCGATCAAATGCCTTCTCCGCATCGAGGAGGATCATTGCAACCTCCTCCCCCCTAGCAGCACCGATGTCAAATAGTGTAATAGCTCTCCTAATATGGTTTGTGGTTCCTCTTCCTGGGATAAACCCATGCTGCCAGGGGGAAACCAAGGACGCAATGATCCCTCCCATGCGAGTGGCCATGATTTTGGCATATAGCTTGTTATCACCGTTAATCAATGATATTGGTCTGTAGGAGCCCGGGTTAGTCTTAGGTTTCCCTTTTTTGTGGAAGATTACTATATTAGTTTCTTGCCAGGACTCAGGTATTATTCCGGTATTCATAACACCATTGAATAGATCTAAGAGCATTGGTGTTGTTTCCTCCCTTAGACTTTTATAAAGCTCTACTTGTATAGCATCTGGGCCCGCCGCCTTTCCGCTTGCAAGATCTTTCAGTGCTTCCAATACCTCTGACATTGTAATATCTTGTTCCAGTAGTTCGATCTGGCCTGGTTTTAACTTACTACCCATGTCTAACCAGCATATATTTGGTGCCTCTGCAGCTGCTTCCTCCTGATATAATGTTTGATAAAATTTCCTAAACCCCTCCAGAATTTCACCAGGTTTGTCGTGTATTTGGCATGATATTCAATTTGTGTCACAATGTTCTTACTTGTCACCTGCCTAATTCGCAGGGCAAGAGCTCTACCTGCTTGCTCCCCAGTTTCGTAAAGGCGTGATCTCTGTGCCTGATAATTTGCTGCCGCCTTTCTTGCTAGTTGTTTCTGGATCTCAGCTTTTAAGGAGTTCACTCTATGTAGGCTCTCGACAGATTGAGCACCTGTAATTATATCTTGTCTATTTTGTGTCTCTGCCTGACTCAGTTTTCCCATCAATGCTTCCCTTTCCCTATTAACCTTTTTCCATATGTTGGTGGTATAGCTTATAGTCTCTCCTCTTATTCCTTGAAGCTATCCCACACGACTCCCCTTGATGCACTATACCTATTAGCGTCAAAAAAGGACTGGGACCATATTTTCATATGAGTGATATAGTCGGCATCCGCTAATAATTTTTTATCAAATGACCAGGGTCTAGGAACCTTGTATGGTTTAGTGATGGCCATATTTAAGACTAGGGGATTATGATCAGACATAATTTTTGGAAGCTTATTTATTTGTACACTCCTAAGTAGGGTAGTCGAGATCATGAAATAATCCAATTTCGAGTATTTATTAAAAGGATGTGAAAAATAAGTAAACCCGGGGTCTCCAGTCAGTAAATTTCCCCAAACATCATCTAAGCCATGTGACTGCATCATTGACGTGATTGCTCTAAACACCCTTGGCTTCCTACCTATGTATGTGCTGCCATCCGTAAAATTTGCAGAGATGTTAGAATCGCCACGTAATACTATCGGGGTATGCCAATCAATTAATTCATTTTCAATTTGACTAAAGATTTCTGGCTCATCTGTGTTGGATCCATATATTGTGCAGATAGTGAAACCTAAGTTCATTTCGCAAATTGCCCATCTTCCTAATGAATCCGCCTTACACCTTTTGGCCCCCCCTAACCCCACTTTACCAATTATGGCCACACCTCTTATCATAGAAGTCTGGGATGTACATGACAGCAATTCATAGCTTTTAAAATTCAACCAATGTTTTTTGCTCCAGGGTAAGTGGGTCTCTTGTAAACATATTAAATCTAAGTTAATCATATTTAGATATTGTTCAAGCTTCCCCCTCTTTTTCCAATCATTTAATCTCTCTGGCCCTGCTTGAGGGCAAGATGGCGCCCGTGTGAGAGGTCGCTGCAGAGCCTGCTCCTGAGCCTGAGCCTGGAAAATGCTTAATGTAACGCTCTGATTGTCACCTTCAACCCTTCAACCCTTCAACCCTCAGTCTTGCATCTACTTTTTGCCTTCAGCTGCCTTTAGGCCTTCAAGACCCTCAAGATTCTCCAGACGATGACCACGCTCTGTGTTTGTGTATGCCAGCGGGGGACCATCATAAGGCAAGGCAAGCAAAGTTACCATTGCTGCAGCTCTTAGGTGCGTGGGGCTTTCAACTTTGCTTTTTTCGTTACTTTCTTGCGCTGGCTGTAATTGCAGCCAGTGGATAACCGAGGCTATATGAACTTTGTATAATGGCATAAACTAATTTTGCTCCGGAGTAGCAGAGTACCAGAAGTTAGGCTTGCAGTGTATGCAAAAAAAGAAATAAGAAAGAAGACGCAATTACACGCGTTCACACGGAACGCAGCTAGAGCGGCTAATCCTAGCTATCGGCTTTCAGCTATCGGCTTTCAGCTACCCCTGCATCCCCGGGTTTATCTCCTCAGTGCCGTAACGCTTGCGGTGGTGCCTGCTTACGATGCTGCTCGTGATTGATACTTAATGGAGGCGCACTATGGAAGCGTGATATGGGTACATGGCTACATGGCTACAGCACAACAAATAGAAATCAATCAGCGATGTGTGAAAAGAACATTGTGAAACTGTGAACACTGTGAAAAAAAAAAAAAAAGAGAAAAGGACTCTTGGATTCGAGGGTATCCTACCGTTCAGCGCTGATCTGCTCTCCCCTTTTTTGACCGAAAGCGGTGCTTGTTTCCTCAAGCTCAGCGCTAAGCGCTTCTCAATCTCTGTCTCCGTCACCTCCCTCGCTCCGCTCACCGCCTCACGTCTGCTGCTGCTCGACTGCTTCATTGCCTGCCATCATCCATCATCTGCAGACACGGCGGCAGGTCTTAAGAAGGCAGGAGACCACGTCGTTGTCAAGGGTGACGACGCTGACGCTGTTAGCTGTTAGCTGTTAGCACGGAATGCACGGAATGCCCAGGGGGGTCGAGAATAATAAAAAGAAAGAGAGCATTCAGTGGAGAGTACAGCACAGCTTAGTGCACAGCACAGCACGGCATAATACGAAAGGTGGATAAATATTTGACAATAAAATGGAACTATAACGGAAAAGTAAGGCGATCAAAGGGGGAAAAAAAAAATAAGTTATCACCCCAAAAAAAAAAAAAAAAAGTATAACAAAGATTCAAATTGATATACAATACAACAGCAACAGCACACCGGGAGCAAAGGGAGGTGGACCACGGATGGGCTCTCTGGTGGCTGGACACAATTTTCAGCAGATCTGTTCAGACTTACAATTGGGGAAAAACACAGATCTGGATATTAAGATTCTTCGGAGAAATAGAGCGTGTGCTGGATTCTCAAGCTTACTCAAACCAACTATAAGGTTCAGAGGTGGAGGATTCAAGGCTAGAGGTAACCCAGTACTGCTCGCAGTAAATATCACGGAAATTACCATACAGACTTTCAAAACAACCATGGAGAAAGACATGGAGAAGATCAAAGAAAAAGATAAAAACAAAAATAAGGATAAAACTAGTGACAAAACCAGTGAACTCGATACTCAAGATCAAACTCAAACTCTAAAACAGAATCAAACTGGGATAAAGAATGATAAAATAACCGATACAAAACCAAAAGCAAAGGCCCAGGCTCAAGGAGGAGAGGGTGAGGGTGATCAAGAAAAAGATCATGAAAAAGAAGAAATACAAGAAAGTCAAGAAAGGGCAGAAAACTCAGATGACAGAGGAAATACCAAAGAGAGTTATAATTCACAAGGATCTCAGAAGAAAAAAGAAACACAGAGACGACCCGAAACTAGGGGTTACAAAGCGATGGAAAATAACGACGAGGATAACGATGATGGCAAAACGAGAGCTATCAAGGCTGATGGAAAAGATAGAAACAACGAGAATGGACAGATTGAACAGAAACTGCACAAGGAAGCCGAGAAATCAAAAAAGAAAGCCAAGGAGAAACAGAGAGTAAAAGAAGCAGAAAAGGAAAAAGAATTGACAAGCAGAGAGAATCTTGACCTATTGGAGAAAAAGGCCAAAAGACTACAGACGATCAAAAATTTAAAAGCTACGGCCAACATAACTGGGCACGCAATAGGTTCCCAACCTAGAATCTCAAACATATTCAGCCCAGCAATTAAAGATAGACATCAGAATTGCCCTCTTAATGAAAATGCACCATACACAATGGGTCAACAAGGATTACAAAATAAGACCATCATTGCGGCATCTGAGGTTTTAGTCTCAGCAGTCCTAGTAGAACATCTAGAACATGAAAATATGAGAGAAGAAAGCGGATCTGGCCCTAACATAGACTTAGACTCAAATATTAATCTATTGGTGAAAGGCAGCACTTCAGAAGAAGTCTCGAATATAAACCGTGTGACGGACGGATACGTTTCAGCAGAAGTCTCCGATGGCTCTAAATCAGAGATCTATGAGACAGGAATATCAATCTCCAGTGAATCCAGCAAATCCAGTGAAGAGACTGCTCTTGGTGACAATCACAGACAGGAGGAACTGGACAAAAAAGCACCTTCACCGACAAATATTGGATCTAAGAATGCCCTATTATACGATTATACACCACCAAAGAAAATGGGGAAAAAGAGAAGTAAACATAAAAGGCATCCAAATATAATTCACGATGAAACGACAGATCCTGGGAGTAATCCAGAACAAACAATAGTGAGAACCAAACTCTCACGCAAAAGCCCTTATCGCAAAACAAATGCTGATTCGGAAAAAAATAAGAATATCATCGACAACCCGGATGATGATGAACAGCCGAAGCATAGAGAACCTACACTTAGCGAAGTCTTTGAATCAATCAAAAATTTTCATCAAGATGTAAAGGAAGATAGCCAAAGAAATCATGTCGCTATTCAAAAATTGGAAGGAGCTATCAACAAAGTTGGCAATACATGCCCGGAAATCTCAGATAGAATGTGCTCGGTAGAAGTTCGTGCAGAAAACCTGGAATCAGATGTCGCTAGATTACAACTCCAAGCAAAGGAGCACAAGGGAATAATTAAGGACTTGATGATGAAAGCTGAGGACCAAGAAAATAGAACAAGGAGGAATAATCTTCGCTATCTTGGGATTCCCGAGGGCTCGGAAGGGAGCGATCCAAGAAACTTCATGATCAATCTACTAAAATCTTCTTTCCCAGAACTCAACTCCTGGGAAATGGATAAAGAAGTATGCCAAGCACATCGCTTTCCACTAACACTACCAAAACGGTCAGAGAAATCTTCAAAATATCCTAGAGCTCTTTTAGTCAACTTTGGAAACTTTCTGGTACGTGACACTATATATGACTTGGCCAGACCAACGGCTCAAAGAGAATATAGGGGCTTTAAGTTTTTTGCGAGACCAGACTTTGCACACGCAACAGTAGAAAGACGATGGCGAATGCAACAGCTTTTTGCCCCTTTCGAAAAGCTAGGAGCAACGGTCTATCTGCAAAACCCGGCGCGGTTAAAAATAATATACAAAGGCTCAACAAGGAGTTTCACAAGTGAAATCCAGGCAGAGGCCTATCTCAAGGAGGTTGAAGCAAGAATGAAACAAGATAATGGTAACTAAATAAAATAAGGCATCTAGTGCCGACGAACTATTGACTTTTGCTATTTGATATAAGGTTGACACTCACTAGGCTCAAAAAGTATCAGGCCAGGTGGCAGGTCCAGGCGCGCGGAACACACGGCCACCAACAGCTGGGTGAGTCTAAACCCAGGTTGCCTCAAGGGGTGGCAGGAGGGGGGGGGCTAAAGGGTGTGGAAGGGAGGGGGGGAAAGTGGGGTGGGTGGCGGATGTGAGGGGAGAAAATAGAAAACTGAAGAGAGTTCGTACTGTTAAAGTGATTTCGAATGAAAGAGTAAAATTGAAACAAAGGACATGCTGTTCTTATGTATATTGTGTATACATCAGTTATCTGGACAGGTTGATGCTATGGGAATATTTAAAAATTAGATATGTCTAAACTAAGGATTGGATCCCTCAACATAGGAGGATTAAATCATTTTTTGTGCTTCCAATGTATTTAAGCGAGCATGGGCACTCAATTACATATACCACATGTGTACTCATGCAGTCAATCAATTGTTTTATCTGCCACATCTTTTTGTTTGGTAACATAACTTCTTTTTTGTTTACTGCAATTTGGCAAACCTTGCAATGTTGACATTTTATAAATCCTTTGGTGTTGAGCCATTGGATTCCTTTTTTCTTTTTTGTATGGTCTTGATTGTGACTCTGAATTAGTCTATCTCTTAGATTCTTGCTCTCTTGAACGTGACCAGGGGATGGTTTCCCATTATTTTTCCAGTTGTTTGGTCTAGTTGTAACAATTTCCAGTTTTTCCTTAGAATGTTTATGATCTGTTTGGATTCCCTGGTGTAATCTAGCATCAATCTGACTTTTCTTTCCTCCGGTTTCAAATCCTCTGTGGTATTTCTTATTTCCTTCTTGATTGTTAAAGCATCCCTCCGGTTTTTTTTTGTTTGCTCTTTGCCATCCTTTCATTATGATGTTTTTATGGTATCCTCTGTTTTTGAATCTTTGGGACATTGTTTTACTAGTTTTCACCCATTCACTCTCCTCTGAGCATATCCTCCTCAATCTGAGGAATTCCCCATATGGTATATTTTCCTTTACAGATGGTTTATGGAAACTGTCAAAATGTAGAGTAGAATTGGTGGCAGTTTCTTTCCTGAGTAATGTTGTTTCTACTTTGTTGTTTCGGATATAGATCTCTGTATCAAGGAAAATGGCTTTGTCTTTGCTGATCTTATACGTAAATCTGATATTCGAGGTGGAGGAATTGAGGAGTTGGAAGTAATTTTCAAATTCTTGACTTGTTCCTTCCCATACAATTAGAAGATAATCTATATACCTTGTCCATTTAGCAATCTTTTCCACAAACAAGTCATTATCGGGGTGCCATGCCACTTGTTGTTCCCACCATCCCATGGCGAGGCTGGCGTACGCTGGGCTAAAAGAAAAACCCATTGCACATCAGTGGATTTGTTGGTAAATTTCTTCTCCAAACAGAAAAAAGTTTTGTGTTAGGCACATATCCACCATGTCTATTAACATTTGGTTGTGTCTGTTAAACTGGATATCACGTTCTTTAAGGAAAAATGCACACGCATTTAGACCAATATCATTGTCAATATTCGTGTGACCAATAGAATATTAGGTTGCCAAGCTAAATCCTCTAGATGTTTCAGGAGGTCTGTTGTGTCTCTTAAATATGAACTCAAGTTGGTTACAAACGGCATGAGAATGAAGTCTATATAGTTTGCCACCGGTTCCATTAATGACCCCTTTGATGACACAATCGGTCTCCCTGGTGGTTTAAGTGGGTTCTTGTGCACCTTTGGTAAGAAATAGATAGTAGCTGTTACCGGATGTTCGGTGCTTAGGAATTTCATTTCATCTAAATCAATCAGATTTTGATTGTTCCAAAGTTTGAGTTTTTGATCTAGTTTCTCCTTGAAAACTTTTGTTGGATTGGCTTGCAATTTTCTATATTATTTTTTGTTGTTAAATTGTAAATGTGCTTCAGTCACATAGTCCTTTGTATCTAGAATGACAATATTTCCGCCTTTGTCTGCTATTTTTATCGTTATTGTTTTGTCATCTATTAGGCTTTTTAGAGCATTTCTTTCATCTTTCGTTAGGTTATCTTAATATTTGAGTCCTTTGATTTTATAGATATCCTTTATGATTGCCTCTTGGAATAAATCAATTTTGTTCCCTTGGGGTAACTGGGGGTAAAATTTAGATGGTACTTTCATCCTACTCAGCCCTGCTCCTTTGTGGGGGGCCACCTCTGATTCCGAGATGGCTTCCTCATCAATACTTGTATCCAAATTTGTCACTGCCACCAACGTGGGTAAATCTGCTGCTGTTAATCCTTCTCCACCACCAGTCATATCCATTCGTGTCTTTTTTTTGTTTTTAGCATACATTGCCATTTTTTCATTTTCTTCAAATGTTTTAGCTAACTTGATTTTTCTGATATACTTATAGATATCAATTCTAGTTTGTGCCATATTCATAGATTCGGTGGGGTAAAAGTTTATTCCTCTTTTCAGCAAGGACGTTTCATTTTCACTGATGTTTCTGTTAGACAGATTTAAAACTACTAGTTCTCTGTCCATTGTATCATTAATTTCTGTTTCTTCTGGCGCATGGCTCTTGTTTCTGTTCCCACTTTTTCTGAGCCATATTTTTCTTTGCCCCCTTCTTGTTGTTTTTTTGGTGGTGCTCCTGATCTGGGCACCCATCTGCGCCCTCGTCCTCTTCCTCTTGTTCCTTGGTTCTGATTGTATTCCCATGATCGCTGTTGGAGGACTAGCCTCATATCTCCTAAAAAATCCTTGCTCGTCTGGTTAATATTCTCTGTTCCATCTTCACTTGTCCCAGTTGATGTTAATGAAGTCGCAATTGACGCACTCTGATAGCTCAACCCTTTTCCTCTTTGATTTTTAAAAATGTCATATTTCCTGGCATATGTAAATATACATCCCTGTGTATAATCCTCCTCATCACGTTGGAATTTTGACTGTTTGCGGTTTCTCACCACCTCCTCATGTTTACTCACGTATTTCTCTAAATCTTCCTTTAGTTTTGTTAATTCTGGGGTTAATTCCAATGCTGCTAGTTCTTTTTCTAATTCCCCCAGTTCTTCTTTTATTTTTGACAAAGCAATCTCCAGATGTTTAATTAAGATTTTCATAAGTCCTAATGAGGATTCTAGTACATATTCTCCCCATTCATGCAGTAGGTCGTCCGACACATCCTTTTGACTTGGCATCAAGGAGATTCTTAATCCTCTAGGTACTCTTTGAACTTCCACATATTTTTTTTAAGTTATTAGTTCCCACCATTTATTAATTTCCTTCTTATTCAGTTTTTTCCACAGCTTGAGTTTGCTTTTTGTATCCGTTCTCTGATTATCGTCTTTGTTCTTACTTTTGTCTATCAAAGTTGTCCTTTGTTAAAAAAAACGAGAATCCAATAGTTCCGTTCTTTCTGCATCTCGTTTATCCATTTTGTCACTCTGCAAATATACTTTGTGCTGGAGGCCGTGTTTATAGTTCTGACAATTATATTCATGCGCGAACCCTTACAATGTTTGACAGGGGTTTGCTTCTCAGAGAATTCTATGTGCGAGTAGACAGATACAATAAGGTTACTGTTCAAAAATTAATCCGCTATGTGAGTTTTCCACACGATTGCGGTTTGTTAATTTCCAGTACCGTAGATATGTCTATTCCTTTCGCAATGTAGCCAAACCTGGAATTTCTCCCCCACAGCTAATCTCTCAAACAGCTTCAGGGTACCACGTGACACTTCACCGTGCTTACCTTCACCTTGCGATGTTGGTCCGCCGGGTTGTGCACGTTTCTCCAGTCAGCTGTCGTCTGATTTCGCCGTTTTTTTTACTAGGTTGGCGTTCACCAGGACCGCTGCATACATCCACAGCCTTGGCTCGATTCTGCGGTCCAATGGCGCTCTCACCACCGGTGCTTTGACTTCCAAGCAGAGCCCCGCTTTCATATATTCCACAACTCCCTTTTTCAAAGAGAATAAGTCAGCACTCACAAAGGGTTCCTTTTCCCAATCCTTTATTTCGTTTGTCAATACTCCAGCATCGCAAATTACAAACCAACGCGTTTCGCAACCAGCAGTTGCTTGTTCACGGTCAGTGTGATAGTGTCCATACTCCTCCTATATTTTGAAGGACCGAACTTCTGATCTCACTTCCTGCTAATAATTGATTGACACAAATGATGTATAAATTGCATAAATATGTCGTAATATCGTATCCAAAATGAGGGCGTCAGATATGCTAGACAACATCGCAGAAACATAATTACCGTCTGCCACACTAGCTACTTTGTGTCTAGAAACATACATACACATAAAAATACACATTTCTGGAAATTGACAAAAAACTAAATTTCCCATCTAACTTTCTTTAACTTAACAGGAAGTGAGATCAGAAGTTCTGGCGGGTCCTTCAAAATATAGGAGGAGTATGAACACTATCACACTGACGGTGAACAAGCAACTGCTGGTTGCGAAACGCATTGGTTTGTACTTTGTGATGCTGGAGTATTGGGAAAAGGACCCTTTGTGAGTGCTGACTTATTCTCTTTGAAAAAGGGAGTTGTGGAATATATGAAAGCGGGGCTCTGCTTGGAAGTCAAAGCACCGGTGGTGAGAGCGTCATTGGACCGCAGAATCGAGCCAAGGCTGTGGAGATATATATATATAGATATATATCCCAACGTAGTTTTTTGGCATGTCAAGCCTCCATCGCACGGCGGGCAAACACGGCAGGGACACCACTCCCTGAATATGTAACGAACTCCAGTTACTGAGAAATAAAACTCACTGGTGCCGTGGCCTCGATATACAGCAGACGTTTATTCAAAGCAATCGGGTGCCCAACGTGTTTCGGAGTTACCTCACTCCTTGTTCACACCCGTGAACAAGGAGTGAGGTAACTCCAAAACTCCAAAACTCCGCAGGCATGTTCTCACTCATGCCTGCGGTTATTATCACACTTCCCTTCCCTCTCTCCCCAGATCCATTTCCCAAGGTCCACCATCAACTGCAGATGTCTCTCGACGCTGCCACCGCAGCCCAGGTTTAACTCTTCCATCCCTGGGTTTACATCGTCTCTTGCGACAGGTAGGCAGCTCAGACTCCTACTCCCCATCCACTTGTGTCGCCCGCCCCCAGCCGCTCTGATACTTTCCTTTTGTCCACACTGCGCCTATTATCTTGGCTACCCAGTCCTGATGATGATCCTAAATTAAAAGGATCAAAATGCCGTCGACCTTCTCTCACCATAGCAATTCATGGCGCACATCCTTCTTTGGTTCATGAAATCATTTTTGAATTATATCTAATTTCTCCAAAGAAATCATTGTGTTGAACCAGCTTTCCTGTATATATTGTGTATCACGTTTCACCTTGCGCTGTGTTCCTCACTTTGTCACTTGCGCTGTCACATCCTGTCACAAGCACAATGTGCACTTAGTCCTCTAGGGTTGCCTTTGCATTCATGCATAACAGTGCTGTTACAACTGTTGTGCATAACTTAGTCTTCAAAATGTATGATGCCTTGAGCACATTCAACGAATATTTTGTAGTCTCTCTCCTTTGTTCTTTTCCTGTAATGTCCTGTGCATACAAGTGTATTTATTTCTACTGAATCCAGTTGAGATATTGTTGTTTATTTTTCCTTTTTTTCTTTTAGTGTAATTAAGAGCATATCTGGTTCCCAATTGATCCCCTCAATTAGTCTTAGAAAGTCCTTTGTGTCATTAATATAAGAACTCACGCTTTTCACCCATGGTGCCAAGAACAAATCCGTTTCTACGAATACCCTACTTTACCAACCTTCTATCACCTTCCTAAGGTGCATAAAGACATTAATTGGCCACCGGGAAGCCCCATAAATAAACAGCCTCTTGGAAAACTGTTTCATCTATTTGGATTTGTTCTTGGTGCCAGTAGGTAGTTATAGTTTGGGCCTAGTTTCCATAGGAAGAGCGTTTTTTTTTGTGAATAACTTTAGGTCTGCTTGAGGAATCGTGACACTATTGTCAAAACGTATATGTTCGTTGGTTCAGGTGTTGTGGTGAAAGCTCCGGGGTGACCAGTCAAGCGAGGTCCAAGAAAAAGAGGGTCCCAAAATGTGTTTTCTATATGCCTTTTGGCATGGAGATTTTGAACACCACTGCACCCCAACCCGCTAAACAGATTTACACCAAATCTAGCAGAAAACTAGGTGTTGGTCCCGGAAGTTTGCTTCTAGAGATTTGTTGCAAATTAATTTAGAAGTTTTAGAGATATTAAAGGGCAAGAAATATAGATTTACATGAATGCAGATCCTTACAGTGGACTCTCGGATCTGCACGCCAAAGAAAGATTGTGATCAGCTGGCTGCAATCTCACAGAGAATTTGCAACCGCCATTTTCTTTGTCACGTTGGCTGGGGTTGGGAAAATGAGAGAGCAAAAACACATAAGGGCTCAGGACACAGGTATCCTGACCACATACAACACATAGAGTGGTCCTTTAGAGAACCCTCTAGAGCAAAATATTTACCAATATTTTTTGTCTGATCCATGAGTTTCAGCACAGCCCCCTGTGTAGATTTTAGGATCCAGAAAAAAGATCTGCGGATCCAGAAAAAAAATAAAACACCCATTGCATTCAACCCCATGAGGCGCATGGCCATCAGCCATGTGCAGCTTGTGTTTGGGTGCATGCGGCTGTTAAGAACTTACTTGGACAGACTTGTGCGGGAGCAGAAAGACGCTGTTTCTGAATGCCACTCCTGGAACGCCAAATGCCAAGTGAATACCTTAATTAATTTGAGTTCCAAGGGGTAAAGGGGATGAGGAGATAAGAAGAGACTGCCTGGTAATTATGGTTCTTCTCCAGAAAGATTATCTCAGATTCTCAATTATGTTTTCTCTCTATCGGTACCCTTCTGCGAAGTTGGTAGGAACTGCAAGGAAGAAACAGAGCATGTGTAATTCTACTTTAACATTAACAATATAACTTGTTCAAATAATCTTAATCTTTCTTATCATACCCAAAACACTCAGGCTATTGCTTCTCTTCTATGCCTTCTTTCACATATGCTTCTTCATATTATCAAATATCTTTTCTTTTTAAGTGAAAATTATTCATGCAGATTCTATCAGCATAATAATATACTCGTTATCTTTTCTTTTTAGATTCTACTTGCGTGACTGAAGGCAGAACTACATTCACAGGATCTACTGTTTATGCAGGTAATTGGTTTCTTTTCTTTTACATGTTAATTATCTTTCTTGAGACTTTTTCTTGTCTTGAGTTTTGTGATAATCTTTCTGGTCTTTTAAAAGATTGACATTCACAGGTAAGGTTTCTTGTGACTGGAAATACTGCTTAGTATGGAGATTTTACTTAGATGATGCAGCGAAGCAGGGAACTCAAACTGAACAGGATAATTGCTGTGCGTCACAAATTCCTATGACTACCGCAAATTTCCTCAGCCAAGAGAACTATAATCATAACTCAGGGAAAAGATTTTGTTCTTTCCCTTAAGACAGGTCAGAGGGAAACTAACCCAACGAGCTCCTGCTGCGGAGCAGGGAGGTGACAGACTCCCAGATGAGACACTACCCAGTCTTATTCTGTGCCTGCTCAGATGAATAAAACTCGCACCAGAAAAGGAAATGCATACCGGTCAAGAAACTGAAGAAACTTAACGACGATATCCTGATCTTCATCCTTACCCGAGGAGGCACACTCGGCAAGAAATGGAAAGGTGAAGCACTGCTCGCACTCACCGTCTGTCCCGGGGGCTCCTGTGTGCCGCGGATCTGGAGTTATGCCCTAGCTTGTTCCGGTTGCAAACAAAACAGATGATGGACCGAATGTGGATCAATGTCACACATTCAACCCAGTCAAAAGATCTGGGCTCAAATCCATCGTTTTTTTGCACTCCACACCACCCTGGGTTAGACAATGGCGATATGCAAATCAGCTCTGACCCTGTGCCCCATGGGAACAGTCCAGTCCGAACTACAAAAGCCATGTCCTTCCCAGAACGGAATCAAGCATCAGAGGACCGGACCGGTTTCGAGGTAACACCTCCCATCAGCCCGGCTAGCTTGACTCCAGTGGTGTGGAGTGCCTGGGACCCACATCTGAGCATCCCCAGCACACTTATGGCGGCAGTTGCAAACAAAACAGTTGCTGGACCGAATGTGGATCAATGTCACACATTCAACCCAGTCAAAAGATCTGGGCTCAAATCCATCGTTTTTTTGCACTCCACACCACCCTGGGTTAGACAATGTCGATATGCAAATCAGCTCTGACCCTGTGCCCCATGGGAACAGTCCAGTCCGAACTACAAAAGCCATGTCCTTCCCAGAACGGAATCAAGCATCCGAGGACCGGACCGGTTTCAAGGTAAAACCTCTCATCAGCCCGGCTAGCTTGACTCCAGTGGTGTGGAGTGCCTGGGCCCCACGTTTGAGCATCCCCAGCACACTTATGGCGGCAGTTGCAAACAAAACAGATGATGGACCGAATGTGGATCAATGTCACACATTCAACCCAGTCAAAAGATCTGGGCTCAAATCCATCGTTTTTTTGCACTCCACACCACCCTGGGTTAGACAACGGATATAGCTTGTTCCGGGGCCTCCGCGGCGTGCAGACCGGGGACTTGCCTGTGACGGTCGGCCGGAGTAGGGGTGTCGGCGTCGGCCCCTGGTGGAGGAGAGGGGTCGGCTGAAGAGGCCGATGTGTGGTTATGCCAGTGGCGACTGACTGGGCCCGGTCTGGCGGCCTGGGGACCCTGTGGTAGGGCGCGGCCCGCCTCGGATGGGGATAGACCGTGCAGGAGGCATGTCCCCCCTTTGTTGCCCTGTCCGGCCATCTTGAAGCCCCTCGCCCGGATTCGGCGGGCGGCGTCCGTGGAACGGTGGCGCCGGCGGTCCCCGTTTTTGGTGCCCTTCTTTCTGCACCAAGATTGCCATTACTGGGGCTCGAGGGGACTCCAACGGTGGGCCTTGCTTGAGAGCCCACTCCATAAGTTAAGGAGCGAAGAGACACGGCTGAACTTGCAAGATGGCGACCAGCGCCCTGAGTCCCGGATCTGCTTGGGCGGTGGACCTGGGTCGCTGAAGTGCTCGAGGGCCGAGACTTGTGGGAGTGAGCCCACGATTGGTGATGTCCTTGACGCCCTATATTCTTTACGTGAGGCTATGGTCTTCAACGCTGTTGTGCAAGATAATGGGTCTGCCGCCACATCTGTTGGGCCGTCCCCCATGAGCGCGGCTTGACTCGTGGGGTGCGCTGCTTTGTCCCCCTCGGCTGTTGAGAGAAGTGCTGCCGCCGTGCAACTGCGGGACTGTGCGTCTGCGGCCCCGATTCTCCAGGAAGCTTTGATTGTGGCAGACATGGGCGGGGGCCCCACGTCGGGGCCCGCTCATGCCCAACTGGCTGGGGAGCGAGTTGGATGTTCGATTCAAACTGCTTTGGTGAGGTCCCGCTGCTACCTTGCGGGGAGACCTCGCTTTTTTGGGCGGCGGGACCGCACCCAGACTGTTTGCTGCTCCTGATGTTGCTATCGGAAAGTCTAGTCTGCCGTAGCCATTGCTTGTTTTGCCGTTTGATACTGGGGTCCTCTGGTTTACACCCTTGGCCTGATTTGTTTCGATCCTGTGTCCCCTCCATCCCGAGCTGTTTGATGCCCACTACACTACTGCGCCTGAAAGCTGTGATCAGGAGAGGACAGGGGTGAGTCAGTCTGGACCCGGCGGACTACTGATTAACGGTTGGAGATGAGGACTGCTCGCAGCCGCGGCAAAATGGCTGATTCCTTTTACTGTTCCTGATACTTGAGGTTGTGTCGATTTCGCTTTGATGTGGGTTTCAGTTGTGTGAAGGCGGGGGTAGAAGTCGAATGACTCGATTGCAGATCTCCTCTCCCACTGGATCCCTTTACCCCCTTTCGTCTGTTTTGTTTCTTTTCTCACTTTCTGATTCTTCTATATTTCGGGTTCTAATTAGGGCGACAGGCACGCTGCTGGGGGGGTAGGCCGAAGCCTTCTGCAGGGGTGCAGGGTGGGGTGGGAGGGATGGGGCCTCTTTACTGTTCGTTTTTCTTTGAGTTCTATGGCTCTTTTGTATCTCTTTATCGGGACGCTGTGTCTGTGCGTGTCTTCCATGGTGTGATAGCTGGTGGGGAAGGGGATGACTTCCCTGTTTCCATGATATTGATTGCACATATATCATGTCTTACACGCCCTAACCCCGATGGCGGGTCTCTCAGTCCTGCGTGCTTTTATCGCTGTGGGGCGCGTGCAGTAGCGCAGCGTTTTTTCTTTCCCTCTTTCTAATATCTTTTCCTCTCCCCCTCCCCTCCTTTTCTCTTTATTTGGGTTAGTATAGTGGATGACTATATTAATGTTGCTGGTCTGGTTCTTCTGTTATGTACTAGCACGTAATTTGGTGGTCGACGGGTGGGTGGTGGGCCGCGGTGGGAACTGTTCTGAGCTGGGGCGTCTATAAGTTGATTCCTGTTACCCACTGCTGTTATTCTTTTTATCAATGCCCTTTTGTTTTGATGCTTGAAACGTGGCCCGCCATGGAAACTCAGATGTCAAAAGTTGCAACTGATTCTGCTATGCTTCCTATTATACTATAAAATTAACCTTCTTTAATCCTACTTCCAGCGGTTATACTTAGCCCTTTAATGTTTGATCGCTTGCCTGTAAAACGCTGGGCGACTGCCGGGGAACTTCATTATTGTCTCATATGCTTTCATGATGTGTCGTGGCCGGCCTGACTGGTTGTAGGCCCGTACATGTATGCTTCCATTTGCACAATAAAGGTTCCCCCCCCCAAAAAAAAGAAACTTAACGACAGGGCCGACGCCACTACCCTGACTAACTAGACTGTTGGAAAAATGCTGCTTCCTCAGGAATTTGCACAGGTGAAGAGCGCGTTTGTTTGACCACGCGCGCTTCACATTCCATTCAAGATTAAGGTGAAAAACTACTAAGCTGCAGGAGAGGCTGAGCTGGCAGACATCTTGAGTTTCCAGCGCTGCCAGCTCAACCTCCAAATATTGCTTTCAGCAAGATGTTGCCACTTCCTATTACTCTTGCCCCAGGATATGCTAGCGATCATTTTAGCAGGAATCCTCCTAAGGATCCTGACAGTGGCAGGGTTGGCCGCTGGGCCTGGCTGACTATGCGTGCAGCTGGTTATAGTACCGTGCATGCTAAAAAAAACATGGAAATTCATTGAAAAAGCAAAGGTTTCAGGGATGTTGAAGTTAAGTTCTGAATTTACTCACAAAAAACCATAGACATTCGGCAGTTATAGTTGAACTTATCTGAGGAAACTATTGTTCATGCCATCAAGTAACTTAAGTGATTCAGAAAAGGGGGTGATGATGAACAGAGTGTTTCTGAATTAAGCAGACCACTCTTACCCAGTCCAAAGATCAGGGCTTGATCCATCACCGTTTTTTAGCTCACTGCACCATCCCAGCTCAGAACTTGGCTATATGCAAATTAGTCTGACCCTGGAACAGGGCAGACCAAACTACCAAGCCAATTCTTATACTGGGAAGGAAACAAGCTTCCGGGGACCGGTTTCTGGCATTTCAGCCATCTTCGGCCTGGCTTGCTTAAATCCTGATGGTGCAATGAGCAAGGGACTCACATCTGAGTATACCCTTCCACACTTATGGTGGACAAAAATGATTCAGAAAAGGGGGTGGTGATGAACAGAGTGTCTGAATTAAGCAGACCACTCTTACCCAGTCCAAAGATCAGGGCTTGATCCATCACCGTTGTTTAGCTCACTGCACCATCCCAGCTCAGAACTTGGCTATATGCAAATTAGTCTGACCCTGGAACAGGGCAGACCAAACTACCAAGCCAATTCTAATACTGGGAAGGAAACAAGCTTCCGGGGACCGGTTTCTGGCATTTCAGCCGTCTTCGGCCCGGCTTGCTTGAATCCTGATGGTGCAATGAGCAAGGGACTCACATCTGAGTATACCCTTCCACGCTTATGGTGGACAAAAATGATTCAGAAAAGGGGGTAGTGATGAACAGAGTGTCTGAATTAAGCAGACCACTCTTACCCAGTCCAAAGATCAGGGCTTGATCCATCACCGTTTTTTAGCTCACTGCACCATCCCAGCTCAGAACTTGGCTATATGCAAATTAGTCTGACCCTGGAACAGGGCAGACCAAACTACCAAGCCAATTCTTATACTGGGAAGGAAACAAGCTCCCGGGGACCGGTTTCTGGCATTTCAGCCGTCTTCGGCCCGGCTTGCTTGAATCCTGAGGGTGCAAGGAGCAAGGGACTCACATCTGAGTATACCCTTCCACGCTTATGGTGGACAAAAATCGGGTCAGAAGATTTCAGCCTTTAGTGGAATGAGTTAAGCCTAATTAAGGACATACCACAACTAACTGTGCATCACACAAACCTTGACCTAATGAGGTAAAGTTTGTTTGATTCCCAGCTAAGATAATAGCTAGAGGAAATTAATTCACCTAAACATATAACCCAAATTGATTTCCCAATTTATCATATAAAAGAGGATGGTGTCTTTTTTTTCCCAGGCTAATGCTTGATAGGACTTGGCTGCCCATCCTATAATGTTTTAGAAAAGGAGGTGGTGATGAACAGAGTGTCTGAGTTAAACAGACCACTCTTACCCAGTCCAAAGATCAGGGCTTGATCCATCACCGTTATTTATCTCACTGCCCCATCCCAGCTCAGAACCTGGCTATATGCAAATCAGTCTGTCCCTGGCCCAGTGCATCATGGGAACAGGGCAGACTAAACTACCAAGCCAATTCTTCACCAGAAAGGAGACAAGCTACCGGGGACCGGTTTCTGGCATTTCAGCCTTCTTCGGCCCGGCTTGATTAAATCCTGATGGAGCAGTGAGAAAGGGACTCATGTCTGAGTATACCCTGCCACACCTATACTGGCCAAAACGGTTTAGAAAAGGGGGTGGTGATGAACAGAGTGTCTGAGTTAAACAGACCACTCTTACCCAGTCCAAAGATCAGGGCTTGATCCATCACCGTTTTTTAGCTCACTGCACCATCCCAGCTCAGAACTTTTCTATATGCAAATTAGTCTGACCCTGGAACAGGGCAGACCAAACTACCAAGCCAATTCTTATACTGGGAAGGAAACAAGCTTCCGGGGACCGGTTTCTGACATTTCAGCCATCTTCGGCCCGGCTTGCTTGAATCCTGATGGTGCAATGAGCAAGGGACTCACATCTGAGTATACCCTTCCACGCTTATGGTGGACAAAAATGATTCAGAAAAGGGGGTGGTGATGAACAGAGTGTCTGAATTAAGCAGACCACTCTTACCCAGTCCAAAGATCAGGGCTTGATCCATCACCGTTTCCTTTTCTGAATTGTTTTTGGCCACTATAGGTGTGGCAGGGTATACTCAGACATGAGTCCCTTTCTCACTGCACCATCAGGATTCAAGCAAGCCGGGCCGAAGACGGCTGAAATGCCAGAAACCGGTCCCCGGTAGCTTGTCTCCTTTCTGGTGAAGAATTGGCTTGGTAGTTGAGTCTGCCCTGTTCCCATGATGCACTGGGCCAGGGACAGACTGATTTGCATATAGCCAGGTTCTGAGCTGGGATGGTGCAGTGAGATAAATAACGGTGATGGATCAAGCCCTGATCTTTGGACTGGGTAAGAGTGGTCTGCTTAATTCAGACACTCTGTTCATCACCACCCCCTTTTCTGAATCATCAAGTAACTTAAGGCAATGCGTCTTAGTTTCTTAACATAAGTTTAACAATACGTATAACTATGACTGCTGAATTTCTATTGTTTCGTGCAAGTAAATTCAGAACCTAACTATGACGTCTCTGTAAACTTTGGTTATATGTATGAAGACAAAAGGACGTCTTCATGTAACGTAAACAAAAGACAAGGCAAACCCACTGGATGGTGCGATTTTCTTTATTTCATGCCCGACACCAAAACCGCCATGACGCGTTTCAGCCCGGAAAGGGCCCTGATGAACATGACACAGTTGAAAAGGCCCGAAATGCGTCATCCTTTCATGCGGAAACCGGGTCAATAAAAGATCTTGCCTGCATTCAGAGGTCTGTCTCTCATTCTTCGCCATGTGGGAAGTGGCAGGAGTTTGCTTATTGTGAATATATATATATATATATATATTCACTGAAAAAACATAGGTTTCACACCAGTTATAGTTAGCTGAACATTTTACTCATACAAAACCATTGAAATTCCGACGTTATAGTTAGTTGGACTCACTATAACTCGCGCGCCCGCAATCCACTGCTGATGATGTCACATATTACATCATTCATGACATGGTCAGTGACATCACTGATGACATCTCAAATGACATCACTGAAGCATCTCAAATGACATCACTGATGACATCATTCATGTGATAATACGATGCACCTCCTCACACTCTAATCTAACCTTTGATACACCCAGTGTTAAATACAGACTACCATTCTTGAAACCATTGTAGACACATATTGGAAAGGGAAGACCACTCGGTCCCCCCGAACGTATGGATGGGTGCCCCGATCCCCCCGGGAAACCAGTTTGGGCGGGGGGCGTGGTTCGGCTGGTATGCCCAAAGCGGCGTAGCCGGAGCACGCCCTTCCCGCCCAGAAGGGGTTGTCCTAGACACCCACCCGGAAGACCACGCCCCTTGGGCGTACCTGAGGAGGGTCCCCGCCCTCCCGTAGACGGATAAAAGAGCGGGAATCCGAAGAAGCGTCCTGTTGTTCCAGTGCTCTGAAGGCTGCACCACTCGTTGCTCGTGAGCCCTCGACGGAACAAGCGGCAATTTTGAGAACTTGTAATCTTGTTGTTTCTCTTTCAGTTATCGAGAGTTCGAAGGATCTGGGACCTCGTTGATCGACTTGAACGGAGTAAATGAAGCTATGGCCGGCAAAAGAGCGGTAAAGAGCTCCGAGCTGGAGAAGGTACTGCGCATTTTGTCGAACCGAATGGCAATCATGGACCGGAAACTCGGTAAAGTTGATTCGATCGGTCGAGGTCTGGCCGAAGTTAAAAAGCAGTTAGCGGCCCAGAACAACCCCTCAGGCCGCCCTAAGAAGGTAATAGGCCCGGCCTTGCCGGGAATCGTCCCTGAGGGTAGGGAGAAGCGTATTAAAAGGAGGGCGGTTTCCGGGGAGGATCCGGTTCCTGAGGTGCCCCCATCCGCCCCCATCATACCGGCGGACAGCCCGATACCAACTCCAGATATAGGTCTACCGATCCTGGTCGTAATTACCCCTGTTAATGACGATCAGATGCCCCCGGAACTGGCTCTTCAGTTAGCGGCAGTGTTGCCCTGGCTTAAAAAGAAAGCAGGGGGGGCAGTGGCTGGAGGGGACCCGGCCGAGGAGGCAAGATTAATAATCGAGCAGTTACGGCAGTCGAGAGAAGCCGGGACGGCGAATGTTCCTTTTGTTCCCCCACAGGTGGCGCCAGGAGTACCAACGGTTAGCCGGGAAAAGGCAGCAGACAAGACGGTTGAACCCGGTAAGCAACCATTGCCAATTGCAGGGGAAGGTTCATTACCTTCAAGGCGCGAACGGGTGGCCCAGCACATCCCAGCGGCCACAAAGGAAATGATACGGGGGGAAAAATATTTGAATATGTTTTCATTGTTGACTGACCATCGCGAGATGGAATATGCAAAATCCCAGAAAGATTTATGGCACCCCAGTGTATGGCGGGCCAAGATGGCGGAATTTAGGGTCGATGAGACCGTAGTGAACTGGGTGAAGGCCTTTTCGATATTTTCGGCAGTCATGGGAGAACGAAAGCCTGAAGTGATGACCGAGTTGTCCTGTTACCAGAATAGGATTATGGATTTTTATACCATGTATGGGGGGGACGAGTGGAAAGGATATGACATGAAGTTCCGAAAAGCAAAAGAGTTTGATGCGACTTTGACCTGGGACTGCCTCGACTCGTGTTCATTGCACAAGCAGCTCTTGCCTGGTGCGGCGGGTACGTCCTCACCAGATGGGAGCGGGCCGGGGTCAGTTCGCCAAAAACCTGCGTTGCCCTTTCGAGCAGGCGCCGGTGGGGAATTTCAGCCCAAGACCGGCGGAAATGGAGGCAAGCGGGGGGTTTGTTGGGGCTTCAATAGAGGCAACTGTAACAGGCCCTAGGGAACATGTAGGTTCAGGCATGCGTGTGCGGGCTGTGGGAACTCCTCACACCTGGAGAGTAGCTGTAGATCAAAGAACAGCGGAACGGGAGGAAAAGGGGGGTCTAAGCAAGAGTAAGGTGATGCTTGGGAACCGCTTGCCTACACCTGTCGACATCATGGCTCTGACTCCTTGGTTGAACAAATACCCTGATCATGTATCCGCCGGGGTTTTGAGGAATGGATTCCTATATGGCTTCAACATCCCGGCGGGGGATTTTCGGGGGGACTCCTTTTGTAAAAATCAGTTATCCGTCCAACACAACCCTGCAGTGGCAGCCAGAAAAATTACCAAATAAGTCAGCCTGGGGCCGCCGGTGGCGGATTTTGTGTGTTCACCTCTGGGAGTGGTCCCGAAGAAAGACCCAGGGGAGTATAGACTCATTCACAACCTGTCCGCCCCGAAGGGCGCTTCGGTGAATGAAGCCATTGATCCGGATATCTGTTCAGTCCGGTACGCATCGTTTGACGATGCTGTGACCCTGCTGAATCGCCTGGGCACCTGGGGCTCTGATGGCGAAATCGGACATCGAATCTACATTCAGGTTGCTCCCGGTACACCAACGGGACCAGCGCTTGCTAGGATTTACGTTCCAAGGGAAATATTACATGGATAAATGCATGCCCATGGGTTGCTCAATTTCTTGTGCTTATTTTGAAATGTTCAGCTGTTTCTTAGAATGGGCATTCACTAAGGCCACAGGACATGGAGGAGTGATGCACTATTTAGATGACTTCCTGTTCTTGGGGCCGGCAGGCAATGCGAACTGTGCACAGGCACTCCAGGATTTCTGCATTCTCATGCAGGAGTTTGGCGTCCCATTGGCTCCAGGTAAGACGGTGAGGCCATCTACTTCACTCGAGTTTCTGGGAATTGAGCTCGACTCAGTGGAGGGATGCTTCCGTTTGCCAATGGAGAAGGTGGCCAGGTTTAGGGTATCCTTAACGCAATGCCTGGGAAAAGAAAAAGTGACCCTGCACCAGTTACAACAAACAGTGGGTCAGCTTAACTTTGCCTTGAGAGTAATACCGATGGCTTGCCCATTCTCCCGCACCATTGCACAAGCTATGGTCGGCCTCAAGGAGGGACACCACCGCACGAGACTGTCGGCAGAGGTTCGCCAGGATATGCTCATTTGGTTGGCATTCCTGGCAGACTTCAACGGTCGAGTAGTGTGGAACAAACCCCCAGCTTCATCGGACGAACTGGGTTTGTGGACCGATTCAGCCGGGAGCGTGGGATTTGGCGCGATCTTTGGTAACCGATGGTCGGCACAAGTATGGCCGACGTGGTGGCACTCCAGTGGCCTAACAGGTAACATTGGGTTCTTGGAGCTATTCCCCATTTGGGTGGCTCTGTTGGCATGGCCAGATGATTTCAGAGATCGATCAGTAGTGTTTGGTCGGACAATATGACTGTGGTTGAGTGCATCAATCAGCAAGCGGCCCGCTGCAAGTGGATCTTGAGACTGTTGAAAGAGATTGTGTTACATTGCTTAAGATTGAATGTACAGTTCAGGGCAAAACATGTGCCGGGTGTACTGAATAATGCAGCTGATGCACTCTCTCGTTCACACATGCAGGCTTTCAGGGGCTATCTACCCACAGCGGACCTGGTGGCGGCACCGTTCCCCGAAGCACTGTGGCTGATCGGTGCCCCGGATTACAAGACCTCGTGGCAGCCAGCTTAGCCACCAGGACGAGGAAGGCTTATGAGGGAGCGTTTCGTTCTTACTGCGCCTTTTTGGGCTCGGCAGGGAAACATAGCTGGGGTCAGGAGGAATCCTTCCTGGGGTTCCTAGTAGCACTGCACAGAGAAGGCTGATCAGCCGCGACTGCCAACAGACATAGGGCGGCCATATCATTCATGGCACAGCTCCACGGTATAAGGGATCCAACGGGTTCCTTTTTAGTCAGAAAGGCACTTCGCGGCTGGCAACGCCTGGAGGGTCGCAAACAAGATACGAGGCACCCGATTGGTTTAGAGAGATTGTCTCGGCTTTTAGCAAAGCTGGATGAGACATGCTCCTCCCCTTCTGAAGCAGTTCTGTTCCGGGCAGCTTTCGCCTTGGCATTTCATGGGGCCATGCGGGTAAGCGAACTCATGGCGAGGAACAAGAAAGATATGGAGGGAGGCCTTTGCAGGGATCACGTGCAAATACGGGGTGATTCGATGCTAATCTCGATAGCTAGGTCCAAGACAGACCTGGATGCTGCGGGGGATAGCGTGGTTGTGCAGCGCTCTCGAGGGTGCCCCACTTGTCCGATAAAGTGTTTAGAGGAATACTTGGCAGAGAGGCCGGCGACATGGGGAGGGAGCCTGCTTAGGCACAAAGATGGCACCCCTCCGACGAGATTTCAGTTTCAGAGGGTGCTAGCACTGACACTCGCCGAGGCGGGCATGGACCAGTGCGATTTTGGGACCCACTCCTTCAGAATAGGGGCCGCTACTGAGGCTACGGCTCGGGGTCTGGGTGC
The DNA here is from genome assembly GCF_964263255.1 of Lissotriton vulgaris. Taxonomy (NCBI): domain Eukaryota; kingdom Metazoa; phylum Chordata; class Amphibia; order Caudata; family Salamandridae; genus Lissotriton; species Lissotriton vulgaris. The sequence goes on along the minus strand of NC_141696.1, from coordinate 183,938,426 downwards.
AGAAGGGGTAAAACAGCTAGGCCGTTGGTCCTCGAACTGTTTCAAAAGGTATGTGCGGTTGCACATGTTGTAAAAGACTGATGAAATGCACTCACGCTGGTTGTCTTTTGCTTGAATTACAGTTTTGCGAGCCTGTGACGCGGGGCGGAATCTGGGATCAACCTATCACCGGAGGACCAGCGGACGAGGAACACCGTCTGGAGAGCAAGTGGTATGGGTTGTGTGCCACTCATACGTGAGGCGCACCGGGGACGTCTTCATGGCAGGTGACGCGACTCACGCATCTGGGGAATACGGGTTTAGAGTGTCCTTCCATGGGAAGGGAGGCCTCTGTTTTGACCAATTTCAATCATTTGTGGAGGGTCTTCTAGGGCGGAAAAGGTCACCGCCATCTATAATCATAGTACACTTGGGGGGCAATGACTTGGTAAGACTGGGAAGACGAGTGGTAGTGGAACACATTTTGTCGGCAGTCAGCTGGTTGGCTAAGAGGCTCCCGGGGTGTACAATTGCCTGGTCTCTCATGATTCCCAGGAAAGTTTGGCGGGGGGGTTTCTCTGTGTCAGCATTGAACCACTCGGTTAGGAGGATCAACAATAAAATTGGGAAACTGTTTCGCTCCGCGCATCTGCATAGCATTCCACATGGGTGTATTCGGGGTGATCACTTTTATTTGAATGATGGGGTTCACCTGTCCAGGGAGGGGAATGATTTACTCATAGGAGACTTCCTAGCATGGCTAAGGGGTTTGAGGAGGCATGACCTTTAGGAGGTGTGGGGGGGGCCGGATAGTCGGTCAACTATCCGGCCTGTGGCGGTTAAGGTCATGATCGGTGAGCAGTAATTTCAAGGTCCCTAGGGGAGGGGCGCCACCCAAAATGGATGGGAGCGCCCGGGGGGAGGCGGCCATTGGCCCCTCCCACGGGTAGGCGGCACCCACTACGGATGGGTCGCCTAGGGGGAGACGGCCATAGGCCCCTCCCAGGGGGGAGAAGGCTAGATGCCCCTCCTACGAATTTCCCGGGGGCCGGATATCCGCGACGGCGGAAGAGAGTGTGCGGAAGGGGGGGAGTCCACGCTGTCCTTCTTACAGATACCTCACACGGGGACTCGGACGACCTTTAAGATGGCGTCGAGTGATGAGAGGGGGCCCCCACAACATGGGAAGTTACAGTTGGCAACGAGGGTAAAGTCCTCTGCGCATGCGCCACTCACACCGTGAGGGCGGGAGTTTGGTAGTAGGGATCTGACACCGGTTAAGACCTTGCCGTTGGCCCTTAATGCTAGGATGTACAATTTTAATTTAGAATGTATACATTCTCAGGATGCTAGACTCGGCTAGGAAACCTTTGTATTAGAGAGCTGTTAAGGTTAGCCAAAGAACATGTCTTCATCAAAAATGTAACAAAAGTAAAATTGTACATAATTCATGAAACGTTTTAATTTAATGTTTTAAATTTTGTTTCATATTTTAATAAATACGGCCGGGGGGGTAACTCCCCCCCGCCTTCCAAAAGCTCAAACCAGTGTCTGTCTCCTCACCTTGGGGAATTGGTGTTGGGAGGGGGTGGCGGGCATCCCGGCCATATATAACATATTCAGACATACTTACTATCTTATACAATCACTGAAACAAGTACACATTGATCCATACAGCTACTCACACAATCACCGGCTCTCATGTATAGTCATTTATATATGCCAACTCTCACATGCACTGTGTTTTACATATCTACTTACTTGGAAATGTAGCACTGAGATATCCATTCAGTCACCAAAACACCCATGCACACAGTCAACCGCCCATACAGCTGTTTCCACATGCACTCTTGAACCCATACACCAGGTGAATCACCTGCTTACACAATGTATATTCACTGATAACATTGTATTGTATTGATGAGTGACTGTATGTATGAGTGATTGTATGTGTGAATGAGTGGATGTGTGTGTTGTCTTAGGAATCAGTGAGTGCGTATGTAGTAACTGATATTGGTGCGTCATTGAAGAATGAGTGGATGTATAAGTATGTGTTAGTATATGTTTGTATATTTGGTGTGTTGTCTATATAACTGTATAGATGAGGAAATGGGAGTGTGATTCTTTGCATGACTGGTTAACTGTGAGAGTAACTCCATGGATGAGTGGCAGTGTGTGAGTGTCTGTATAGGTGTATGAGTTGATGTGTTTAAAAGTATGGCAATGTAAAACATATTTAAACTTTACAGAAACACACAGTCACTGGATGATGTCATCAGTGATGTTATTAGTGATGTCATTTGAGATGTCATCAGTGATGTCATCAGTGATGTCATTTGAGATGTCATCAGTGATGTCATCAGTGATGTGACTGACCATGTCATGAATGATGTAATATGTGACATCATCAGCAGTGGATTGCGGGCGCGCGAGTTATAGTGAGTCCAACTAAATATAACGTGGGAATTTCAATGGTTTTGTATAAGTAAAATGTTCAGCTAACTATAACTGGTGTGAAACCTATGGTTTTTTCAGTGAATTTCAAAAGGTTTTTTAAATGCTAATTCCTAACTATAACGAGTGTGAAACCTATGGTTTTTTCAGTGAATTTCAAAGGTTTTTTAAAAGCTAATTCCTCACTATAAAGAATTTGTAACCTATGATCTTTAAAGTGAATTATTAAGTTTTTTTAATAGCTGTTTTTATAACTATTAATTATTATATTTTTAATAAAATATGTATTTTTTTCAAAAATTAATTTTTCAATGTATTTTTCCTGTAGTTTTTAAAAAAATCATTTTACCTCGGAGCGCTCAGGGTTCGCACACCTGTAAACGCACCCGTACACGTAGCGAGAGCGCTATTTCCGCGTGCGAAAAAAAATATAAGTATGTATTTAAAGTAAATAATAATGCAAGACATTCAGTGGCATACTTATAAAAGTAGTGTTGGAATTTAGGTAGCCTGGCCTAGGGCAAGACTAACATTTAGAGGCACAGTGTAAAGGTTGCAGACCACCCAAAAGTAACTTCACGCAATAACACTCAAAAAGAAAAACACTACACCAAAATTATATGAAAATACGTACTGCTTTATGTAAAAATAATATTCTCTCTGTTGTCAAATTTAAGTATCTCACATGTAATTAGCTCAAAAACATTTCAGATCACTTTTAGAATCAGCAGTTACACTTTTGAAATTAATAGCAGTTTAACACGTTGCCTTTAAAGCAGTTGCTATATCCCTGAACTCCTATTACACTTGTACATTAGGATAAACTGTACCTTAGAATCAATCAGGTTATTTATCACTCTGCTGGAACCTTGGGAGGAAAAATCTACCACATAGTATAAGCAAGAGCAAATGACATGGAATTAATAGCAATCTCAAAAGCAGTGTTAACTGGCATTAAAAAGAAAAATCCACATCAACAGTATCTTTCACTGCATATAAAGGTCAGGTACACTGTAGCTCTATTTTCAGGACTATTAACTCATCTCTATGTTTAGCAATAATAATACATCCAGTCAGTTCAAGATTGACCAAATCTGACTTCAGTGAGGAATTCCACTTTATCCCTTAGTTTAGGTATTAAATAGCAAGCTTTGCAATGCTTAAGCCTTCATTTAACCATCAAGTTTCTTTATGTTGCTCCCCAACCTATATTAACCTGGAAGGAAAATGACCATTGCCTTAATTACTTCACTGGAGATGTTAGCGCCGCTTCCCCCTTCAATTCTCCTCCTTACTTGTCACTGATATGGCCGGAATCGTCTTGCACCAGGTTTAGGAGGGGGCAGCAGTCAAAAGGGGTCGGGGAACCAAGATAGGCGAGGCCCTCACGCCTCGGGAGGCTCCCCTCTAATCACTTCTCTTCCCTCGAGCCAGCTCCTCAGGATGGCGCTCGTGTGGAAGTAAGGCAGGGTTGATGGCACTTTGCTCCCCCGGCCCCTACCGGGCCTCTGCACACTCTCTCCCTGCTCGGGCCAGCTCCTCAGGGTGGCGCTCGAGCGGGAGGGAAAAGGGCGGATCTCTCGGCGAGCTGGGAAGCCGGCGCGCCTCCTCAGTGTTGTCCGGCGGGGGCTGCTACACCTGCTGACATGCGCGGAAGGCGCTCACGCGGGTGTCTCCTCTCGCTGCGCCCGCTCACAGAAAGGACGCTTTACTCACGGGCCTGCTCTCTCCGTGTGCCCCTCCTTCCAGGGATCAGACGGGGCATGCGCGAAGGCGCCTTCACTTTCCTCAGAGCTTGGTCGCTACCGGCAACGCATCCACAGCACGGTAGGTGCCCCCGGGGTCCCGCTCACGAAGGGAAGCCTCGCAAGGCTTCTAAGGCTCAGTGGATCCTGCGGGGGCGCTGCCACGGAGCGCGAACAGTGCCCCAGGGGTCCTGCTCTCAGATGAAGACACTGACCCTGTTCCTCAGCTCCCACTTCCTACCTAACGGATGGGGATGCCTGCCACACGTCACAGGACCAGTTTGGGGGTAAGGAAATCTGGTAATTGTCCAATGGAAGTTCTTCCTTTCCACACTAAAGTGAGGAGGGGGGTTAAAAACGGGGAGGCTCCTTCAGACTGAATCCACAGAGCTCTTCCTCAGCACTAATCCCCTATCCCTCCTTACTGGGCAGACTAGGGGCACAGGGGAACTCTCAGCTCAGCTCCCAGTACTGCTAAAGTTAACCCCTTAATCTACCTGCCCAGGATCAGCAGGATGAGCTAACTTGGCTAGGACAACAGGACCAAGGAGGGGGCAAACCTTGACAGAGGGCTACTCTTGTAGAGGGAACCACCCTTCAGAATCCTACCCCCACTAGACCTCAGCCTTCACTCTAGCTGCTCCTCACTGACAGACAAAATGGCTGTCCAGCATTCCGCCTTATATAGGCTGCCCTCTCAGTGGTCCAGAATGGACCAGAAGGTTCTGGAATGCCCTATGTTAGGCTATGGCCAGGTTCTGTTGGTGACAGTTGGGGCAGTTGGTGGCCACCATTTTAGGTGGTGCCAACTTTCCTGTCAGAACAGGCCTCTGGGCCTGAGGTAAAAGATTATGAGGGGGGAAGAAAACACCTATCCCCCTGACCAACACCTACAAAAAGTCAGTAGACACAAAAATTAACAAGGGTATGAGGGGCAAAAAGGGGACAAAATAAATAAAAATTAGGAGGGACTTCGCCAAAAAGTCAGACAGGTCTAACACGCGTCCCCCCCAGCTGAAAGTGGGGAGAGCTACCCAACCCCTTGGGAGTCCTCATCACTAAGGCGGAAATACCTGGAGAGACCGTCTGCATTGGCGTGGTCCACTCCAGGCCGATGTTCCACCCGGAAGTCCATTCCCTGTAGGGAGATGGACCACCTCAACAACTTGGGATTTTCCCCCTTCATTTGCATCAGCCAACGAAGGGGTCGGTGGTCAGTCTGAACCAGGAAGTGCGAGCCAAAGAGGTATGGCCGCAACTTCTTCAGAGCCCACACCACCGCAAAAGCTTCCCTTTCAATGGCACTCCACTTCTGTTCCCGGGGAAGCAGCCTCCTGGATAAGAAGACTACAGGTTGATCCAGGCCCTCTTCATTGAGTTGGGATAACACTGCCCCAATGCCATGTTCTGATGCATCCGTTTGGACAATGAACTCCTTGGAGAAGTCTGGGGCCCTTAGGACCGGTGCCGCACACATTGCCTGTTTCAACTTTTTAAAGGCTTGCTGACAAGCCTTTGTCCAAACTACCCGTCGAGGTTGTTTCTTGGAGGTGAGCTCTGTGAGGGGCGCTACAATAGTGCCATACCCCTTCACAAAGCGACGGTAATATCCTGTGAGGCCCAGGAAAGCTCGGACCTCAGTCTGTGTCTTGGGGGGTTCCCAGGCCATGATTGCCTCAATCTTCGCCTGCAGGGGCTGCACAGTCCCCCTACCCACCAAGTGTCCAAGGTACACAACCGACCCCTGCCCAATCTGGCATTTGCTGGCTTTGATGGTCAATCCAGCTTGTCTCAGTGCCTGGAGAACGGCCTGCAAATGCTGCAGATGGTCCTCCCAACTGCTACTGAAGACAGCAATGTCATCCAAGTAAGCAGCAGAGAAACTCTCCATTCCAGAGAGGACCTGGTTCACCAGCCGCTGAAATGTGGCAGGGGCGTTCTTGAGCCCAAAGGGCATCACACAGAACTGGTAGTGTCCCTCAGGCGTGGAGAAGGCTGACCTTTCCCTTGCTCCATCTGTCAAGGAGATCTGCCAGTACCCTGAAGTGAGGTCAAAGGTACTCAGATATTGGGCAGCTCCTAGCCGGTCAATCAATTCATCCGCCCTAGGGATCGGATGAGCATCAGTCCTTGTCACTGAATTCAGTCCTCGGTAATCCACACAGAACCTCAGTTCAGGTGTGGTGCCTGGTGGTGCGGCATTTGGCACGAGCACCACCGGACTGGACCAAGGGCTGTTGGAAGGTTCAATTACTCCCAGCTCTAGCATCTTGGCAACTTCTCCATGTATGCTAGCCTTCACCTTGTCAGACAGCCGGTAGGTCTTGGACTTCACTGGTGGGCTGTCTCCTGTGTCCACATCATGGGTACACAGGTGGGTCCTTCCCGGGACAAGGGAGAACAACGAAGAGTACTGCTCCAGTATCTGGCGGCAGTCCTCCCGTTGCTCAGGAGTGAGAGTAGGAGAGAGATTCACTCCCTCCACTGACCCATCCTTCTCTTGGGACGAAAAGAGATCTGGGAGAGGTTCGCTTTCCGCTTCCTCTCCCCCGTCAGTCACCATCATCAGCATGACTTCGGGCCTCTCATGGTGGGGCTTGAGTCTGTTGGCGTGTAGCACCCGTAGGGGCTGTCGAGGGGTCTTAAGGTCCACCAGGTATGTGGCCTTACCCTTCTTTTCCAACACCTCAAAGGGGCCTGTCCAGCGATCCTGGAGGGCGCTAAGCTCTCCAGGCTCCATCACCCACACTTTCTGTCCAGGCTCCAGTTCCACCGGGTGAGCGTTGTGGTCGTACCACTCCTTCATGACTGCCTGGCTGGCCTCCAAGTTGTCAGAAGCTTGCTTCCACAACTTCGCCATTTGGCTCCTGAAGGCCAGCATGTAGCTCACCACATCCTGGGGGGGTTTCCTGGGAGATTTCTCCCAACCATCCTTCACCAGGCTGAGAGGACCGCGTACAGGGTGCCCATACAGAAGCTCAAAGGGGCTGAAGCCCACTCCCTTCTGGGGCACTTCCCTGTAGCAAAAAAGTAAACAGGGTAGGAGGACATCCCATTTCCTCCGCAGGCTCTCGGGCAGACTTCTGATCATGCCCTTCAAGGTCTTATTGAACCTCTCAACCAGTCCATTTGACTGGGGGTGATAAGGAGTGGTGAACCGGTAGGTCACTCCACACTCCTTCCACATTGCCCGCATGTAAGCTGACAGGAAGTTGGTCCCCCTGTCGGACACAACTTCCTTGGGAAATCCCACTCGGGTAAAGATTCCCATTAGGGCTCTTGCCACTACAGGTGCAGTGACTGTCCTCAGAGGTATTGCCTCTGGGTACCGTGTGGCATGATCCACCAGTACCAGGATAAACCTGTGACCAGCTGCTGTTGGTGGATCCAAAGGCCCTACAATGTCGATGCCCACCCTCTCAAAGGGGGTGCTAACGACTGGAAGTGGTTCCAGGGGAGCTTTTAGCTTCACCCCTGTTTTCCCACTGGCCTGGCAGGTTACACAAGTCCTACAGTATGTGTTGGACGCCGCTTTCATCTGAGGCCAGTAAAAGTGGAGAACAAGCCGTGCAAAGGTCTTGTCCTGGCCTAAGTGTCCTGCCAGGGGTATGGCATGAGCCAGTTCCAAAAGAAAGGCTCGGTACTGTTGCGGGACTACCAAGGCCCTCGATGAACCAGGCGAGGGTACCTTGGGTTCACTGTAGAGGAGTCCATCCTCCCAGTAAATATGGTAATGTCCCGTAACATCACCTGCTGCTTGGGCTTCAGCCTGTCGCCTCAGTCCCTCAAGGGTGGGGCACTCCCTCTGCCCCTTACAGAATTCCTCTCTGGTAGGACCTCCCTCCACATGCCACTCCGCCGGGATGGGCAAATCCTCCAGAGAGTCTACTTCCCCCTCCACGGACTCCTGGTCCACCACCGCAGGTGGCCGATCTGTCGCATGGGGTGTGGAAGCCGGAGCAGGCTTTCTCTGTCTCCGGGTCTGTCCCTTCTTAGCAGCGGGTTGGGCCATTGTTCCAGGCTCCAACCCAGGCGAACTCCCTCTCCGGGCAGTCGCAGACCGTGTGCTGACACAGGCCCAGTCAGGTGTACCCAGCATCGCAGAATGCGTCCGGTATTCCACCTCTCTCCAAGTATTGTGTTCCATGTCATTCCCCAACAGACAATCGACTGGCACGGCAGGGCTTACGGCAACTCAAAGTGAACCTGCAACCCCCTCCCACTCAAAGGGAACCTCAGCCACTGGATAGTGGCCCATTCTGCCGTCAGCCATCGCGGCGGGGTGGAGTACATTAGGAACAACCTGCTCTGGGGACACCAGCTGACTCCTCACCATAGTCATGCTGGCTCCTGTATCCCTCAGAGCCTCCCCTCTCTGGCCATTGATGGTAACCCATTGCCCATACTTTGTAGTATTTGGGGGCACCTGGATCTTTGGCACCATCTCCCGCTCTCCCAGGGACACTAAGGTGACACCCGCCCACTCACCCCCCTTATCTAAGGGCAACTCCTCCCCGAGCGCTACACTAGCTACTCCCGGTGACTTTCCTCCGGTGGGAGGGGGTGGTCTCTTTGGGCATCTGACATCTCCCTTATAATGTCCAACGCCACCGCATTCAAAACAGTGGAGAACCCTGGGCTGCTGGCTCTGGCCAGGATGAGGGTTCCGGGGCGGGTTTGCCCTAGGGGTGAAACCTGCTCCCTTCCCTTGGAAGTTATTTTGGGGACCTTTAGAGAACTCTTTCTTTTTCTCCCCCCCCTCCTTCTTCTGGGGGGCGCCCTGTCCGGCTTTTTGAGATTCCCCTCCAGTCCCCTTGGTGGACACCCGGGTACTTGTCCAGATGTCCGCCTCCTCTGCAAGCTTCCGGGGATTGGTCAGCTTGCTGTCTACCAGGTGTTGGCACAGCTCGGGAAAACATTTCTCGAGGAGGTGTTCTCTCAAAAACAGATCATACAGCCCCTCATAATCTTTTACCTCACTGCCCTTGACCCAACCCTCTAAAGCCTTTCTGGCGTAATCAAGGAAGTCCACCCAGTTCTGAGTTCCCATCTTGTGGCTCCCCCTAAACTTCTGTCGGTACCTCTCTGGGGTGAGCCCGAACTTCCTCAATAACGCCAGCTTCATGGTGGGGTAGTTTGTCTGTTCCTCTGGCTCCAGGGCCAACAAGGTGTCCCGACCAGCAGGAGGCATGTACTTGTATAAACTACCCCCCCAGTGCTTCTCCTGCACTCCATGAACCTTCAAAGAAACCTCATAAGCGGCCAGCCACTTAGCAACATCATCCCCCTGACTGAAGCTCGCTATCAGGTCCTTTGGGATATAGGGTTTGGTCTCCCTGGCTGACTCTTTCGGTTCGCTGCCACCATTCCTAACAGGAGAGGACCCCCGTTGTAGACTTTGGAGCTCCAGTTCCTTTAGCCTAAACTCGTGGACCATCCTCTTCTCCTCTTTCTCCTGTTCCAACTTAGCCAGCTCCCACTTTAGCTGTCTTTTCTCCCTCCTATCGGTGAGCTCAGCTTCTGTTAGGCTTCTCCCAGAAATGCTACTGCCCTTTCTGGAATAGGACACTGGTCCGGTGAGCAAGTTTTCCCCCTCATCGTGGAATAACTCCTCCACCCCCCCCTTCTGTGCCCTGGTCAACCTCTTCATCCTCCTCCTTTGTCTCTTGGTGTGCCTCCACCCAGGCCCTAAGGCTAGTCTGGAGCTCCCCCTTCCTAGCACCATGTTTGAAAAAGACCCCCATTTGCTGGCAGAACATTCTCAATTGGGGCACGGAATAGGCTTCCAGGTTTTCCACCGCAAACTCCATGGTGAATCTGGCAAACCTGGATACACACCAGAAATTTCAGAAGGGTGAGGGTAACCTAAAACCAACTCCACCCACCACCAGGAATAAATTTAGAAAAAACAAAAAGACTAATTGGGAGGGCCGCAAGGAGAAAACTCCTGGTGTAGGTTGGGTGTATTACGCCAAATTACTAGTAAGTAGCTGCAACCAAGTCCGCAATCCCACCGCTAGGCACCAATATGTTGGAATTTAGGTAGCCTGGCCTAGGGCAAGACTAACATTTAGAGGCACAGTGTAAAGGTTGCAGACCACCCAAAAGTAACTTCACGCAATAACACTCAAAAAGAAAAACACTACACCAAAATTATATGAAAATACGTACTGCTTTATGTAAAAATAATATTCTCTCTGTTGTCAAATTTAAGTATCTCACATGTAATTAGCTCAAAAACATTTCAGATCACTTTTAGAATCAGCAGTTACACTTTTGAAATTAATAGCAGTTTAACACGTTGCCTTTAAAGCAGTTGCTATATCCCTGAACTCCTATTACACTTGTACATTAGGATAAACTGTACCTTAGAATCAATCAGGTTATTTATCACTCTGCTGGAACCTTGGGAGGAAAAATCTACCACATAGTATAAGCAAGAGCAAATGACATGGAATTAATAGCAATCTCAAAAGCAGTGTTAACTGGCATTAAAAAGAAAAATCCACATCAACAGTATCTTTCACTGCATATAAAGGTCAGGTACACTGTAGCTCTATTTTCAGGACTATTAACTCATCTCTATGTTTAGCAATAATAATACATCCAGTCAGTTCAAGATTGACCAAATCTGACTTCAGTGAGGAATTCCACTTTATCCCTTAGTTTAGGTATTAAATAGCAAGCTTTGCAATGCTTAAGCCTTCATTTAACCATCAAGTTTCTTTATGTTGCTCCCCAACCTATATTAACCTGGAAGGAAAATGACCATTGCCTTAATTACTTCACTGGAGATGTTAGCGCCGCTTCCCCCTTCAATTCTCCTCCTTACTTGTCACTGATATGGCCGGAATCGTCTTGCACCAGGTTTAGGAGGGGGCAGCAGTCAAAAGGGGTCGGGGAACCAAGATAGGCGAGGCCCTCACGCCTCGGGAGGCTCCCCTCTAATCACTTCTCTTCCCTCGAGCCAGCTCCTCAGGATGGCGCTCGTGTGGAAGTAAGGCAGGGTTGATGGCACTTTGCTCCCCTGGCCCCTACCGGGCCTCTGCACACTCTCTCCCTGCTCGGGCCAGCTCCTCAGGGTGGCGCTCGAGCGGGAGGGAAAAGGGCGGATCTCTCGGCGAGCTGGGAAGCCGGCGCGCCTCCTCAGTGTTGTCCGGCGGGGGCTGCTACACCTGCTGACATGCGCGGAAGGCGCTCACGCGGGTGTCTCCTCTCGCTGCGCCCGCTCACAGAAAGGACGCTTTACTCACGGGCCTGCTCTCTCCGTGTGCCCCTCCTTCCAGGGATCAGACGGGGCATGCGCGAAGGCGCCTTCACTTTCCTCAGAGCTTGGTCGCTACCGGCAACGCATCCACAGCACGGTAGGTGCCCCCGGGGTCCCGCTCACGAAGGGAAGCCTCGCAAGGCTTCTAAGGCTCAGTGGATCCTGCGGGGGCGCTGCCACGGAGCGCGAACAGTGCCCCAGGGGTCCTGCTCTCAGATGAAGACACTGACCCTGTTCCTCAGCTCCCACTTCCTACCTAACGGATGGGGATGCCTGCCACACGTCACAGGACCAGTTTGGGGGTAAGGAAATCTGGTAATTGTCCAATGGAAGTTCTTCCTTTCCACACTAAAGTGAGGAGGGGGGTTAAAAACGGGGAGGCTCCTTCAGACTGAATCCACAGAGCTCTTCCTCAGCACTAATCCCCTATCCCTCCTTACTGGGCAGACTAGGGGCACAGGGGAACTCTCAGCTCAGCTCCCAGTACTGCTAAAGTTAACCCCTTAATCTACCTGCCCAGGATCAGCAGGATGAGCTAACTTGGCTAGGACAACAGGACCAAGGAGGGGGCAAACCTTGACAGAGGGCTACTCTTGTAGAGGGAACCACCCTTCAGAATCCTACCCCCACTAGACCTCAGCCTTCACTCTAGCTGCTCCTCACTGACAGACAAAATGGCTGTCCAGCATTCCGCCTTATATAGGCTGCCCTCTCAGTGGTCCAGAATGGACCAGAAGGTTCTGGAATGCCCTATGTTAGGCTATGGCCAGGTTCTGTTGGTGACAGTTGGGGCAGTTGGTGGCCACCATTTTAGGTGGTGCCAACTTTCCTGTCAGAACAGGCCTCTGGGCCTGAGGTAAAAGATTATGAGGGGGGAAGAAAACACCTATCCCCCTGACCAACACCTACAAAAAGTCAGTAGACACAAAAATTAACAAGGGTATGAGGGGCAAAAAGGGGACAAAATAAATAAAAATTAGGAGGGACTTCGCCAAAAAGTCAGACAGGTCTAACAAGTAGTATTTTTGATTTTAAATAACCGTATTTTAACTTTAAACGTATTTCCTAAAATCTAACGAAATGTCATGCAGATGTGCCGCGTAAGCGCCCCTGGAAGCGCCTACGTACGTGCCGCGTAAGCGCCCCCGGAAGCGCCTACGTAGGTGCCACGTAAGCGCCCCCGTAAGCGCTCAGGAGCGCGTAGCGTAAGCACGTCAAGTCATGTGACCTTAAAATAACACTTTTCATTGGTTGTTAACAGTTTTTTTTACAACTAATGAAAACCCCACCATTTCCTTCACTATCTCTCTCACTTTGGAGAGAGCAAGACCTGTTCCCTTTTTCTCCTCTTCAATTCTTTGGAAAAAATGGCTGCAAGAGCACCAAGCAGCAGTGACTCTGATTACTTTCTCCATGAGGGCTCTCCTCAACCAAAAGTTAAGGAGCACTTCATCTGGAAGTTTGTCAGCATTCCAGAAGGTGAGAAGAAAGTAAATGCTCCAAAGGTGGAATGCAAGATATGTCACACAATTCTTTCACGTGGTGACCCCAGAAAAAAATACAGTTTTGGGAACTCCACCATTATTAGACATGTGCAGAGAAGGCATCCCAGAACTATGCCCGGGAGAGTGTCAGGGACCGGGCACGGACTGCACCGAGAGATGGGGCCAGCACCTTGACTGGTGGTGCAACAGCTTCTGGAAGAGAAGGTAGAAGAATGATCCCGAACGTGCAGCCGCAGTTTGCACGCATGAAAATTCTATGCATGGACTGCGATGAACTGCTCTGTAATGGGTAGCAGAGTATTGAACTGATTGCTCGGAGGAGATAGGAACACCGCTGCCATCCCCATCCCTAATTTTTTACCTTTTTTTTGCTCCTGTTGAGCAGTTTTGGAATCCATGGTTTTGTTTTTCCCCTGAAAAAAATACAAAAAAATATGAAATCGTTATGAAATGTTTAAAAAAAACCTAAAAAGAAAAGAAGAAAAAAAAAGTTATTTTAAGAACTAACTCCAATTCTCCAAAAAGAGCGATATTCTTTACAGATTTTGCAATTCTTTTTTCTGAGAATGTGTACTGAATAAATGAATGAATGAAATGAGTGAAGGAAGGGGAGCAAGTGACAGAGCGAACAATTGTGTCAGAAGAGGAGTGAGAGAAGGTGAGTTGTAAACAAGAGTGAGTTGAAGTGGAGTGAACGAAGGAGAGTGACAGGGAGTGATGGAAAGAAATGAGTCAAGGTGAAAAAAGGGGATTGATATTGAGCGAAAGAGGGTGAGGGAGGATAAAGTAATGGGAGTGCAAGTAAGGCTAGTGGAGTGAGGAAGAAGGAAGGTGGAGTGAGTGAAAGTGAGATGATAACAGTGAGGGTTTGAAGATGAGTGAGGGTGATTGAAGGGAAGTGAGAATGAGGGGACAGAGGGAGTGAGGGTAAGACAGACGGAGTGAGAGGAGAGCAGTGAAGAAGTGAGAGGACAGAGGGAATGTGAGAAGGAGTGAGTGAAGTGGAGTAAGGTGAGTAAGGGAAGGGGAATGAGTGAATGAGTGAAGGAAGGGAAGAGAGGGGAAGGAAGTAAAGAAGGGGGACTGAAAAAATATGAGAGTGGGAGGGGAGGGAGGGGAAGAGGAGTGAACATGGGGAATGACGATAAGTGAGGGAAGTGCAGTAAGGCAACGCGGGTGAGGGAGGGTGAGAGAAGAGCATTGACGTTGAAGAAAGAAGAGTGAGAGAGGGTGGATAAAGGTGAGTGAGCGTAAGACAAGGGGATTGAGGGAGTGAGGACATAGAGGCAGTAAAAGAAGGAGTGAGAGAAGAAGACTAAGTAAGGGAGCATAGAAAGATAAATAAGGGAGTGTTCTTGAGTTAAAGGGAGTGAGTGTGAAGGAAGGGGGAGTGACAAAGTGAGGGGATGGAGGGAGTGAGAGTAACAGTGAGAGAGTGAGGGAAGGGGAGTAAGGATGTGAGAGGACAGAGGGAGTGAGAGAAGTAGTGAATGAAGTTGAGTAAGGTGATTAAGGAAAGGGGAATTACTGAGGGAGCAAAAGATAGAAAGAAGGGGAAGGGGACTGAAGTCGAGTGACTGAGAAGGCCAGTGAGGGTGAGTAAAGAGGGGTGATAGAGGGTGGATAAAGGCAAGTGAGCATGAGACAAGGGGAGTGAGGGAGTGAGGAGACAGAGGGACTGAAGGAAAGAGTAAGAGAAGGAGACTGAGTGAGGGACCATAGAAAGCTAAGTGAGGGAGTGTTCCAAAGTTATAGGGAGTGAGCGTGACGGAAGAGGAGTGAGAGAGTGAGTTTGAGACTCTGCATTGGTACCTACTTGTAGGTACAAAAAACACCCACATAACACAACAGCTCTTTTCAGAGCTACCCTACCTCTAAGCACTCTAAATTATCTTTGTACTCCAATTTTTTACACTGTTTTTCCCTGTGGTGCGCTCAGGGTATGCGTACCAGGAAGCGTACATTGGAACACACCCAGCGCTTACCCTGCAAAAATTTCACCCCCAAAAAATTGTTTTTTTGCCCTTCAGGGTCCTTCTAGGCCCCCCTCAGAAAACCTAGGGGGTCAGGGAGGGTCTACCCTGCCCCCTTATAATCATTTCCCCCTTTTCATTTTCACCTCTTGTGTCTCGGTTCTTCCGAGACACAAGATGGCGGACTTTCGGACTGTTTAGAATGTTGACAGACACCCGAGATCCGCTCGCGCACTTACGTGTCGCGCCGGGTGCGCTCCCCGGTACACGTACCGGTAAGCGCTGGAAGCGCGCATATAGATATATATGTGTTTTTGAACCTAATTTTCGTAAAAACCACTGGAGCAATTTTCACCAAATATAGAGAAGGCACTTCTGCGTACCATCTCTAATATTTTGCAAAGTTTGGTGTAATTCCGTTTAGCGGTTCAGGCTGTAGCCTTGTCTATTCGTCCTATGGAAATTAACATGGGGAAAACACGTTTTGGGACCCCCCCTTTTTTCTCGGCCCCGCTTGACGAATCCCCCGAAACTTCCATGGAAAAAGCGGAGCGGAGCTGGCCTAAATTTTGGAAAATTACACACAAATTCCTCCACCGGCGCCAAAGTTATTCCCAATAGAATGTTGCGGATTTCCTATGGTAGCTAGCTTGGTCCTAACTATAACTACCTACTGGCGACCACCAGTAGGTAATATATATATATATATATATATATGTGTCGCCTCTAATCGACTTCAATGGAGGAAGATTACCTTGGGAACAAATAGTGTGCCTTCACCGGCAGGTGAGGCTTGACCCTCCCTTAAGTGTTAGGGGAGTCGCTAGGTGTGAGAAGACTTCCCGACCGCCTCGCACGACGGATGAAGTGGAGAAAATGCTGCCAATTGACGGGCCATACTTCAATGGAGAGATTCTGTTTACTTCACCAGCATCTCCGACTCCATTTCCGAAGGAACTGGGAGGCAGGGAGTGTGGGCTACTGATGCCATACAGAGCCCAGAACAAATGTTTAAATTCCCACCTGGTTAACCCTGCAGATTGGCATCCCAACGGGGAAAAGCAGGAACCATGCCGACAAGCGAAGTCACTAACCAGCAACACGGCAATGCTGCATGCTGGGGAATGCAGTTTCACTGAAGAGACGTCCGTGACTCCATGCAACTTTTTACCTGGGGCCCAAAACTACTTCAGTGCATTGGACATTACAAACAAACTAAATGGGGAACCAAAAGCAACAGAGGCACTTTGATTACTCAAAGGGCATTTGATAAAGGACTACTTCCGAAACGCGTCATGCCTGTAATTTTAATAAATGGTCTTCACTTAAAGCCCCGCTGTGTCGCCTCTAATCGACTTCAATGAAGGAAGATTACCTTGGGAATATATATATATATATATATATATATATATATATATATATATATATATATATATATATATATATATATATATATATATATATATGTATATATATATATATATGTATATATATATATATATATATATATATATATATATATATATATATATAAATATATATATGCGCATATTATTGGCTCCTAGCTTTGAAAAGCCTAATCCAGCGATGCTACATGAGTGGGGGAAGAGTAATTTACAAGCTTCAATGAACCTCGTACATATTTTAATCAAATATGCAGACATCGATCGCCTGGTACTAATAGCGCAAATTGAAGAAATTGAAAAAGAATTAAGCAAATCTGATAAGCAAGATTGGATCACATCAAAAAAGAGCGAAATTAAAGATCGTCTTAAAAAACATGAGGAGAAAATAATCACGAGGAAAGTACACAAATTCGCTAGGGACCAAGAGGATTACCAAAAAGGGCAAATATATACTTTTTCAAAAGAATATGACAATCTCCGCAAGTTGAAAGGGAAAAATACCTTGAAACCAAATACCCTGCAAGCTGGGGCCACAAATGTAATTGAAGATGATATAAATACTGACGCAGAATCACTAACGAGTAGATCAAGTGAGGAAACAAGCAGTAATAGCAGTAGAAACACTGAGTTTGTGGTTCTCAGCATGGAGGAGGAGGTGGATTTTTTGGTGGCTGCCAGAATGAAAACCCTGAGACCGCGAAACGAGCAAAATCAGGTCGGAAAAGGCAGGACACAATCAGACGATCAAACAGGAGGAAACGCAAGCGGGAAGCCCAAAAAGAAGAAAAACTTCTGGTGCAAGAAGTAAGGGCTGACGAACATACAGTAGTAAATTTAACCATCATGACGCTCACAAAAGCGGAGGAACAGTTGTTAGCGTTGGGCCTCAATTATTGCCCGAATACCGACTTTAACTATGCCGCCACACGAATTGACATTTTCAAATGTATAAGGAAATAAAAGTTAAGAACGTTTTTTGCCATAAAAAATGTGTGGGATGAAAAAAGAGCAAGAACATCCACCGCAATAGAATCCAATGTGCAGGTCTCAAAAAAACCCACCTTGTGTGCTTTACAAGAACTAAACAATGAAGAAGAAAATGACAGTTGTCGACACAAGCAAAGCTGCGAGAAATGAATTTACTTCAAAAAGGTGCAGGAAAGAGCCCTTTTAAGCTGAATTCAACGTTTATCCCTCTAATGCCGAAGGACGCTATAGATGTGTTCCACGATCGTGTTACAGAGGAAAGGAAAAAATTAAACTGTCAAATAAATCACAATAAACGCAGACCTAATCAGCAACAGATACAGTTCACTGATTTGATGGAAAAGATAATTAAGAATCCTGAGGTAGTGGTGAAGAAATCTGATAAGGGTGGCAATATTGTCCTTTGGTGCAAAATAGACTATGATGCAGAAGCAAGGCGGCAGTTGGACAATATAGACTGCTATGAAAAAACATCAATGAAAGTGTATAATAAAGCCAAAGACAATATCAAAAAAGAATTGCAAAAGTGGAAAAATGAGGGGCTAATAACCAGCGAAGAATTTAAATTTATGCATAACACTCATCCAGTAATGCCCTTCCTATACTTGCTGCCCAAGCTACACAAAGGAAAAAATCCTATACCAGGCTGTCTAATAATATCAGCCATTAATGGTATGACGGAGCAAGTGGGACAAAATATAGACTTTTATCTACAAGATTTGGTCAAATGTATGCCGTCATACATAAAAGACACTGGCGATTTCTTGAAACGGATTGATGAAATAGTGTGGACGGATGACTTAATGCTTTTAACTCTTGATATAGAGTCATTATACACTAGCTTTTATTATGAACAAGTTCTGCGGGGTGTAGAATATTTTCTGAATACTCAACCAGCAGAGTATGTACTTCACAATAAGATGCTTATGTCACTGATTACTTGGTGTTTAAATAATAATTTCTTTGCCTTTGGCAAGGAGGTGTTTAGACAGAAGCGGGGAGTGGCTATGGGGGCCTGCTTTTCCCCGAGCTATGCATGTTTGGGTTCTGGGAGAGACAGGTCCTCATGGGACACTACAGATAAGAAATGGAACAAAGAATCTGTCTATGGGTGTGCTTTATAGACGATGTTTTTATTGTTTGGAGGGGTGACAGCCAAAGTGCAAAATAATTTGTTGAAAAACTGAATACAAATGACTATAACCTGTACTTTACGTCTCATTGTAGCGGGAGCTCAATTGAGTTTTTAGATGTTCAGATACAGGTAGCAGGCAACAAATTAACCACCACTGCATATAGAAAACCTACTGCAGGGAATGCGACCCTCCATGCGTCAAGCGCACAGCCAAAACATCTAATTGCCAGTATACCCTATGGGGAAGTATTGCATCTAAAGCGTATATGTAGCACCCTCGAAGAATATGAAAGATGCAAGAACGAAAGTCTAGAGAGGCTGCGAGCCAGGGGGTATACAGAAGATATGCTTACTAGAGCCACAACTAAAGCTGGTGAGAGACCTCGAATAGAATTATTACCACCAGATACTGAGGCAGAGAATGAAAATATAAGCAGTAAAGAGGCACCAAGCTTGATTACCACGTTCAGCAGGCAGGAACTTAAAATAAGAGCAATTTTAAATAGGAATTGGCCAATTGTTTTAACTGACAGCATTTTAAAAGAGGACCTTTCGGATATACCCCAGGTAACTTTTAGAAAATGCAAGAATATGGCTGCCTATGTATTGCAACCACTGGCAGTAGGGGCTCCTGCGTCCTTGTGGTTGTCAGTTAAACAGGGTTTCTATAAATGCACAACCTGCCGGGCGTGTAACTTTGGCGTAAACACCACTAAATATAACACCCCTTTCGGTAAATGTGAATACAAGATCAAAGGTAACTATGACTGTCGTACAGAATTCGCTGTATATATACTGACGTGCACTTGCGGACTCAGATACGTGGGTAGCACTATTAAACCAGTGCACGTGAGAATATTACAACATATACAAGCGATTATTAACAGCGATCCCACCTATCCAGTAGCAAGACATTTTAAGGCAATACATGAAAAAAATATCAATTCTTTATCCTATTAAGTCATAGACTCGGTGCCGGTACCTAAAAGAGGTGGGGACAGAGAGAAGTTACTAAGGCAGTTGGAGACGAAATACATATTAAATCTTAACAGTAAGTCTCCATACGGATTAAATAACACGGAAGATATGCATACATTCTTGTAAATACAACTCCAAAATCTAAAATAGAATACGGTGAAAGATGAATCAGATATTTATGCAAATGCTCAAGCTAATCTCTTATTCCTAAATTTTAAATACACTCATATTTTTCTTATATAGTATATGCACTGAGCACTTTTTTAGACAATGTAGAAATTATATTTGGTTTTATGTCCGGGCTCGGACTCTTAACCATAGAAAATTTTAAAACTCTCAGTATGCAAATGTTGTATAAAACATCATATTATCGGTTTTTAAGGATAGTCATTTAAGGCAATATTTGCACATATGGAGGAAGGCTTTCCTTTTATGTACTGTGATTGCGTAATTTTGCACATAATTGGTTTTATAAGGCATTTATGCCGTTATTTGTTTTAACTCTAAGGTTTTATTTCTTTAGGAGTTTTAGCATAAACCAATGCGTAATGTTGCACAACAGTGGGCTGATTTTTAAGCATTTATGCTGCTATATGTAAATTCTAGAATGTGATGAATTTTAGAGTTTTTAAACATTTCATAATGTTATAAATGAAATTATTTTGCACATATTTATTATTTATTTAATATTTATGGCATAATTTTTGCACATCTATAAAAATAATGTATGTCTAAACAATGACTACCAAATAGTGTAACCGATAAGATTGTATAAACAACTTGATGTGAATGTTATACTGCATACATAAGTAGAAGAGTACATTGTCTCAAGTAGTATGTCTTCACTTTTTAGCACCACGTGGTGAGAATGGTTGAAAAAATAAGTATTTAATGTGGAAGGTTACTGCTTGTTCGCCATGTGATCAAGGTTACTTTTTAACCGAAACGCGTCATGCCAGAGAAGAATTGTGATAAGAGAAAATAAATCTTCCTGAAATATTTACCAGCTGCGTGGCGGTCTGTTATTCTGTGGTTCAAAGTACGCTGAAGGCAGAATCTGCAAGGATATATATATATATATATATATATATATATATATATATATATATATATATATCCACACACACTCTGAAATCTCTTCAATTAACCTTTTTGGCAATTTGATTGCTCATACTGGGAACTGGGAACTGTCACCATCAATGTCCAGGATCTTTGTTGTTGGGGGAGAGGCAAGATCAGTCACTGGTGTTGCAGAACCAGTCTCTCTTTCAACATGTAGATCTGATGAACAATCAGTTAAATGCCAAAAGTGAGAAGAGTCTCTGGAAATAGGCTTCCTAGTATCCTGGGCAGTCACCATGTGTACCTTGGTAGACATCACTTGAAAAGGTTTGCAATAAAATGTTCTTTTCCGCATCTGGCATGCGGGCACTCGATCTCCTCTCTCAAAGACGAAATTCATTGCATGTCGTCTTTTGTCATCATCTTTTGTTTATGAGCAAAGTCCTTCTCACAAGTTCCTTTCTTTCTTTCACGCTCTGATTGGTCCGCTAGGGTATCTTGGTTATCATTGTTCTCCTGTAGATCGGTGTTGCAGGACTTTCACCTGTGGTAAAGTTAGATGTTGAACGATCAATCAATTAATCAATCAATCAATCATACAATCAACCAGGGAATTGTAAGTATGCTTCTCACCCCTGAGGGTCTCCAGGCGCTGAGGGGGGGGGGGACGGGGGGGGTCCGCTGAGCTGTTTAGCTGAAGTGTCAGATCTTGAGGGTCTTTCTAAAGGTGTTTAGGAAGGGGGTATGTCTGATGTCTGCCGGTAACTTATTCCAGGTCTTGGCTACAGTGTGAGAGAAGGATCTTCCGCCTGCTCTGGCTCTGTGGATGCGCAAGGTTTGGGCCACTTGGAGGTTGGAAGACCGTAGGTTTCTTTTGGGTACGTTAAAGTTGATTCTGTCATTGAGGTATTTGGGTCCATTGTCGTGTAGGCATTTGTAGGCGTGAGTGAGGATTTTGAAAATGACTCTTTTCTCCACGGGGAGCCAGTGGAGACTTCCTAGGTGTTGACTGATGTGTTCGTATCAGAAGATGCCGAGGACGACTCTGGCGGCGGTGTTCTATATTGTCTGAAGTTTGCAGAGTAGGGACTTGTTGATGCCGGCATAGAGTGCATTTCCATAGTCCAGTCTGCTGGTGATGAGTGCGTGGGTGACTGTCTTCCTTGACTCAGGGGGGACCACTTAAAGGTCTTGCCGAGGATGCGGAGGGTGTTGAAGCAGCTGGAGGTGACGGCGTAGACCTGTTGGTTCAAGGTGAGTGAATGGTTGAGTATGATGCCAAGGTTCTTGGCGTGGTCTAAGAGGATAGGTGGGCTTCTGAGGGTGGTCGGCCCCCAGGTGCTGTCCCATGCAGAAGGGGTGGTATAGATGACAAGGACTTCTGTCCGATAAGTTCCTAGGGTAGAATTTAATACTTTTAGACCAAGCTTCTCAAGAGTAGCAAGCTGTCTTTACCATACTCATAAAGCGCTAAACATGTCAGTTGGCCTGCAGCCAATGAGGTCTGCTCTTCTGATGTTTTAGATTGTGATGCTCCATGAAATCAGTGAACTGTAAAAAAGGTGGGCGATTGTCAAATTTCAATATGGCTGGAACACCATATTTGTTGATTCCATATTCACCATCACCGCTGAGAGGTCAAGAGTGTTGGTTCAAAGACTGATGTGTGATTATCTCTTTTAACTTTAGCATGTCACTATCATTACTCATAGCAGTTATAATCAGGGCTAATAAAATGTCAGATGATGTGTTTGATTTTACTATGAAATTAATATAGGCTTCAGCTGTCTTGCAAGGAGTACTATGACCTTGTAAAGATACTCTAGAAAAGTAGGTTCTGATCATTTCCTGGATGATACACAATGTTATAATTGCACTTTTGTAATTGCAGCCCCTATTGTTCAATGCAAGGTGGAATCTTGGCCTTTGGATTGCCAAATGTAGTATGTAACACTTGGTGATCCGCTACCAGCATAAATGGCTTTCCATACAATAATACATGCATGGTGTCCACTGTGCTGGGCAAGGATAGTGCCTAATGTAACTCGCTAGCATTCACAACAACCTCTGTATGAACATTCAGATTGAAATATGCTATTTTGTTAACATTCTCAAAGGCTTGTTTGATTTTCTTAAAAGTTTTCTCACATTCATGTGACCAATGAAATGTTCTTCTTCGTCAACTCTCTCAATGGAGCACCTACAGTGGCAAAGTCTTGTATATATCTGGAACAGTAGCTGGCCATGCCAAGAAATAAATGCACCATAAAGGCATCTTGGGAGGGATCAGCATTTGACAGCGCCTGTACTTTAGCAGGATCGAGTGTCATACCCGCATCAGAAATGATGTGGCCTAAGAATTTTAGCTTTGTCTGGTGAAACTCACACTTATCTGGATTCAGAGTCAAACCTACATCAGCGAGTGAATGACATACTTTTTGTGAGAGCCTTATCATGCTCTTTTTGGGTATCTCCAAAAAACACTATGTCATCGCTATGATTGAATTCATTTAT
Organism: Lissotriton vulgaris; assembly: GCF_964263255.1. Lineage (NCBI taxonomy): Eukaryota > Metazoa > Chordata > Amphibia > Caudata > Salamandridae > Lissotriton > Lissotriton vulgaris. The sequence continues at coordinate 183,915,421 of NC_141696.1, read as the reverse complement.
ATCAGGCTGTATAACACCTTGAATGACCTCTTGAAAAAGTGCTGCAGCTGATGCCACACCAAAACATAGTCTTTTGTATCAAAACAGACCAACATGTTTGGAAAAGTTTGTGATCTACTTGCAATTTTCTTTGAGTTGCAACTGATGATAACCTTTATTCAAATCAAAGCAAGAGAAGACCTTTGCACCATTTAATTGCATCATCATGTCATCAATGAGTAGACCTGGATGTCCTTCTTGTTCAATTGCCTTATTTGCTTGACCCATGCCAATGGACATGGGTACAGCTCCTTCACTGTCATTTTTGGACACTATCAATATGGCTAAAATCTATAGCATGGGACCAGTGGAACACCTCAATGATATCATGCTTAACCACTTCAGCGCTAATGACAAGGGTAACTCGTCATGGACTTTCCATTGATTTCAATGGAAATTAAATACAAACTCAAATAATGCCTTAGCAGCCAAGAGGTTAAGTAATGCTTTAAGTTCCTTTTCAACAGCACCTTAAAAATGTAAAGCAAGTCATCCATGTCTTTGAGCAACAAAGTGTAATCTTCAGAATGTGCTTGAATGACTTTGGGGTGTTGGCATGTCGACTTTTCTTTAACTGACATTTTTCTTCACATGTGGCAAGTCCAATGCGTATGCTTTTCTCAGGTGCACGTTGACATGGAAAAGCCATCTTCTTCACTCTCACTTGTTACTGTTATAGAAGAACAGTTTGATGATGATTTAGATGACAATTTACTTTATTCAGTGTCAGATTGTCTTAACTGATGCTGCTGCTTGGCCTTGTGGGTTCGCATCTAATGGTGGGCATTTGTATTCACGCCATGATGCACTTGCTCTTTCCTTTGTAATATATCACAAAACAGTTCTCCTTTCCACAACCTTCACATATCTGTCCAATGGTGGGGCATTTACCTTTGTGCAGAAATGAAAAACCACTACCTCCTTTTACGTGTAGACATCACCAGGGGTGCTTAAGTCTTCTGCTTTGGGTTACTTTACACACTCATGACTGATTCATTCTGGGTTCCTTGTCTATCAGCACGCTCTTCAGCTCCGGCAGCCATTAACAATTTTACCGATTCATTATTTTAGGATGGGTAAATGGTATGTAGGTAATAATTTGTTAATTTTTACCGAATCTGTAAAATTCGGTAAATACTGATTCTGTATTTACCGAATCGGTATTCCCCATTCATTCCTTAGGCCTCCAGGCCCATGGGAATGAATGGGGAATACCCATTTGGTAAATACCGAATCGGTAAGGGGGTAATACCTACAAGGGTGGCAGGGTGTCCCATTGACACCCTGTTGCACCCCTGAATAGTGCAAGGGTGCATATGTGGCACACATACATGCCCTAAGGGCATGTATTTAATTTATTAAAGAGAACAAGGGTCCTCAGAGAATTCAATAAACAAACAAATAAACTTATAGGCCACAATCAGTACTATAGTTCAGCCTCCTGGCCCAGCCGGGCAAGGAATGTTTAATTTAGACTTAGAAGAAATTGGTTGACCTAAAGAGGGTCACATACAAACATTTAGATAGGGCACAATCCTGTACCTATCCCAAGAATTAGAAAGACCATAGGGTAAAGAAAGTGAGTGAATCAGAAGGAAATTTTCTTACAGGCAAAAGAAAGTTTTGGAGCCAACTGTCGCTTGCAAATTAATAATCAATCACAGCAAGTTTCGACATACAGTGTATACAGATTAATATACAAATTGATTTCATGCAACACTGTTTTAAGCGTCAACGTTTCGATCCCCTGGCTCCTAATGAACCGGGATCATCATCAGGACTGTATTAATCACTGCCTGTTTCCATTACGGACGCCTGTTGAAGAAAAGGGGAGGAAAATGAAAGAACAGCATGAGGCATTCGCCTGAAAAAGTGACATAAAAACATTTGCGGTAGCAAGGTCAATCTGTGGCTTACTGGCCACTCCAGATCAGAACCAATATCATTGTTCATTATTGTGTTTGAACTGTGTGAGATCATTCCATGCAAGTGGGGGCCAACTCAGGGCTCCGTGGGAGTAGCGTCACATCAATATATATTAAAAGTGTTCCTTGAGCAGGTGAGTGAAAAAATTGGGTAACCAGAAAACGACGCAGTGAATTGGGGAGCTATCAGTGAATCAGGTAGCAATACGATGCGAGGGTAGGCTAGTGAACGGCGCACAGAGTGAGCAGAGGATCGACATTTTAATTTGTGCACGCGGTCCTTGTCAATTTAACTTTGTGGTGCTCGTGAGGAATTACTGAGGCATTGAGTGGTGGCGCATTGTGTACAACGGATATTGAGCATTGTTGTGGCAGACGAAAAATTGAAGTGATAACATGCGTGCCGGTTTCGTAGAGGCCAATGCAGGGTGCTAAAGGCATGTATGTCTGCCACATGGCACTGTTAAAAAAGCACAAAATTGCTTTTTTAACTGTTTTCCTTATCTACCACCAACTTGTAGTTGGTGGTAAATAACGAATCCTTACAGGTCAAAAGCACTCATTTCAGTGCTTCCTACATTTCAGATTCGGTAATTTACCGAATCGGTATTTAAGAATTCGGTAATTTACCGAATTCTTAAATGCCGATTCGGTAAATTACCAAATCTGAAATGTAGCCACCTACATCCCAAATGCCTAATACCGGTCGGTAACGACCGAAATTCAGTAATTTCGGCCGTTACCGACCGGTATTAGGGTTCCTACATCTGGCCCACAGTGTTTTATGAGGGTCTCTCCACAAATCCGTTGACAGTTTCACCAACTTTCTGTGGTCCTTGACTGAAAATGTATCTTTCATAAACTACCTTGGGCATCGGATTAAACTTGAGATTCAAAGTTTCTTTAATCTGTTGGTATCTGATTTCTTTGGGCCTGATTCACAGAACTAACTAACTGATGACAAAATCCAAAACTTACTACTTTTGGTATTCTCAGAAGGCATTTAGTAGTCTTAAATTATAATTTTGTCTTAAGCTAGGATTTTGTCTTAAGTTAGGATTTTGTCTTAAGTCAGGATTTTGTCTTAAATTAAGTTTTTTTGGCCTAAGTTAGGATTTTGTCTTGAGGTTAAGATTACAAAATATAATTTGTGACAGAAATGTGTTCCAGGAGAGTTTAAAATGTCAGTTTAGGAAAGGAGTTAGTAGATCAAGAGGTGTAAGAATTGAAGTTAAAATGAGCAATTATGGAAGCTCAGCGACAAAGTAGAGGTTACATAGGCAATATTTTTTCTGGTAAGGAAAGCGACTAGAGTATGCATCGTATGATAAGTATGTGAAATTTGAATGACTCAGTAGTTTATAATCATTTAAAAATAGAAGGTGTTCTTCTTCTCAGAGACATTTTAAAGGATGCATATTTGACAATTCTCATTTGGGTTATGCATCAAAAGATCCTGCAAGTTTGGAGCACAGAGATATTGTGGAGGGTTTGTTGCCTTCCATTTGGACTGTCTTCAGCACTGTGGTGTTTCACCAAGGTGTTGAGACTGGTTGCAGTTTGACTCAGAGAAAGAGAAATCAGGGTTCTCATTTATTGAGATAAAATTTTAATCAAGGTTCAGGACATAGACGAGTTGTATCATCAAACAATAGTGACTGTGAGGCTACTAAAGCCTTTGGGGGTTGTTTTCAATGGAAACAAATCAAGATTAGATGCAAGTCAGGTACCTCAGTTCTTATGTTTCATGGTTCACACAGGAAAAAGGGGTTTGAAACTACTACGAGAGCAGCCGATGAAGATTCAGAGAGAGATGTTGAGGACTGGGTCAGTTTTATTTCAGAATGTTGACAATAATTTTAGATCGTTTACAGTTCACCATCTTTACATTATCCATCATGAAGATATTCAGAAAAAATGTGTCTTAAGGAAGAATTGAGGGAAGAGTTGTATTGGTTATTAGAACATTTGCAGGCTTCTATTGGTCATGCAATGTTTGTAGATGCACTAGATTTGGTCATCAAATCAGATGCCAGTTTATAGGATGGGGAGACAGATATGGGTCTTTGAAGGTAGGTGGTTGATGGTCCATGGAAGATAAATTGTTGAATGTAAACTGTCTAGAAATGTTAGTGGGTTCGTTTATAATGAGTTATTTTGCTCCATTATCCTGAGAATGAACAATTGGTCTGATATAAGATGTGTCAACAATACTGGGGGGAGGCTATGGTTCAAAGCATAAACAGAATTGACTAAGCACTTTTGTGAGTTTTCCTTGCCAAGAACAATTTTAGTGCACTTTAGTGCAGGCAGAGCACATTCCGGACTTAAAGAATGGTGTGGCAGATTGGTACTCAAATATTTATGCTACTAACAGTTGGAAATTGAACATAAGAAATGTATTTAGTATAAACAGAAGATGGAGCACATTGTACATGGTACACCTACCTAGGATTAGTAGATATTACTGTGGGGAACCAAGAAACTATCTAAACTATAGTGACATTTGCTTTTCTTTTTTAAAAATGATAAAAACCTCTCTGAAATAAAGGAATTTTTTTTTCTAAATGGTGCAACTGCACTCTGGTATTGTCTGTCTTTGGAAGCACAGAATGTCATCAAGATTCTTTGACAAATTAAAGATCTGTTGAAATTAAAATGGACAATATTTGAGAGTTGATGTAAACTTGGCAGGAGAGGTCTCAGGGAGAGGGGAGGTCACAAACAGGGACAGGATTAACTAAAGGCCAATCTACCAATCCCAGCCAGCAGAAAACTAGCTGCTTGTATTCTGGGTGACCGATCATCCAAGAAATATTAAACTCAAATTTGACTACGCCTATTATGGCCACATGATCTGCATCTTCAGATAGTAGCCAACATTATTGTAGAAAAAACACCTATTTCTAGTCCACAGGAATGTGCTTCAAAGAGTCTTTTCCCATTCAAGTAGATGGAGAACAGACCCTCTTCTGAATGTTGCTGACAGGACATGCACATTTTATTTTCTTCTAAAAAGATGTATTTAAATTAATTGAGACATATAATGAAGGTATACTGATGTGTCTCAGAAGAACCAACCAAAGCTACTGTGTAGTTAATGAGCGGGTAATCAAATAATACAGCACTGAAATATAGAGATGTACACCCAGAATGATCTACCAAACATTAGAAATGTCAAATTAGCAAAATCCACTTCCACTCATAACATCGATCTTCACGTACCATCAAATAAATAATGCAAGCCATCAGTTTCAAGTGTGGTGTCCAGCGTCTATCTTTCCATGGAAGCCATAGACATAAGGAGTTCAGTTCTTCTAATCTTTACCGACAGCCAAAAATGTGAATGAAATGTTAGACATGGGAGGCACCTAGCTTTTAAAAAAATAGATGCTATCATTGCAGACTTAGAGGTCATTGTACCACCCAAAGTCTACGGTAGAACCTAAGATTGTATTGATTTACATTCTTTGTCACCACTTAGTCACTGGGCCAAAACAACTGTCTTTCCTGATTATCTACTTGTGCCTTTCACACTGGTCAAATAAGTACATTTATATTTCTTAGCAGATCAAACATAAAATGAAAAAAAAATGTCTTCTCTTTTAAAAAACAAACAAACAGGCATTTCTATTCTGTTACTGTTGCACTACTTTTTAGTCTAGAAAGAAGAGTTCATATTCAGGGTGTTTGTCTTGAACCAAGCATTTTCCATACTTGAGATGTCTGAGAAATCACCATCTTCCACTGTTTTGTGTTCCAAAGCCTGATCCTTTTTGGGAATGAACTGTTTACTTATTTTGTCACCATCAGTCCCTCTACATTTTGAGAAGAAAGAATGGTCCTTCGCACCATGAAAGTTGCACCAGCTGCACTGGAAACCCATTCAGGGGACACTCGGGCTACAGGACATGCTAGATAGTTCTTGTTCTTTTCTCCATGCCAAAAGATCAATGACTCTTGATTCAAGTAGGTTTCTACTTGATCATCCAAGTAGCCTTGTAACACCCTCTCTATGGCCACAGTTGTTGGCATTTGCTGTTTCCAAGATTGTAGAAGGCATGATTTATATTAGTGATTGTTTAAAAGTGGAGGAAGCTGCTGCTTCATTGCTATATTCTTCTTCTTCCTTATGCAAATTGGCTTGTAACAAGTACAACAATGGGATGGCTTGGATTATGGTACAATCATCCTTCCTGCCTTCCTGAGTCAAAATCTCAAAAGGTACTAGAATATGAGACAGGTACCTTATTAGCCCTGATTTGTCAACCACCATTGTCATGATTTGGGCAGTTGCATAATATATAAAAGGACATGATTATGAAATAAAAGGATCTAGTCAAATTGACTAAATTGTGTCTAAAAAATAGCCTTTACAATACATATCACTTCCTGATGTGAGACACTGATTTTATGAAATTTAAAACTGCAAAACAGATTTCAGATGAGTCTAAAGACTGCATACAAATTAAACTATCCTTATGCCATCTTACATTGGCCTTGCGCAGCAACGGAACCAAAAAACAGTGTATTGACTATTGATACAGAGGGAAAAACAGAAAAGAATGGGTGGTACTTTAGGTCGATAAGTTATCACACATGCAAAGAGTTATATGCTGCTGCCAAGACCCCCAGAACGGAAAAGCAAATTTAAAGTGCAGAGACTAAACAAGGTCAGCCAGTGACAATATGCAGGAGAAGTGCCCCACCTCAGATAATGCTCTAAACCCCAAGTTGTTGAAACTGTGGCATAATTTATGATTGATTGCTTGGCATGGGCAGCGACCACGAGTTAATTTATACAATGCTTTAAAAACAGTCCTTAACCCATTGTTTATGGTTAGGGCCAATTGTTTGGGGGGAGTTATACAGATCAAGGATGCCCAGTCTATCAAAGGTGACCTTTAAGTAACTTAAACATTATACCTGGTCTGCCCCATCTAATAACAGCCAGTTTAAAATGCGTAATCTAATCAGACCAGCCTCTGAAGATGATCATATTTTGAACCACAGTAATAAGGGACCAATCCAATCTGATCTTCCAGATGAGGCATGCCCAGCCCTTCATGGCATATTAAGGACTGAAAGTAGTCCACGCAAAAATGTATTTTCTGCATGTTGTAAAATATCTGCCTTATTATACTCCGGAGGCCAGCAGCATATACCCCGCTGAGATACACTTGGTCCGGTATAGATTCAACATTTCTAGGATTGGTTTGTTTTGGAGCTTACGGGTAAATCTAAAGATGGCTTCAATGTTCCTGGCGAAAGTCTGGCATCTAGGTGTTAAAAGCTGGGTCCATCTTAGTGACTGGTTAAACACAATCCCTACATAGTTAAAAATGTCACCTTTGACAAGACATAGTCCCCCCATAATAAATATCTTGGAGTAGGTACGGGGGTTGGGTGCATGTAATTACGTACAACTTCAAGAAATTTACTTTAAAATCCAGGTCCCCCATGTAAACTGAAGACTATTTGCGCTACATGCAATCAGAACTGCGTCATCCACGTATATTAAAATGGGAATGGAATTTTGGCACATACGAAGTACATCTTTGCCATGTTCTACTTAATAGTTACCAATACAGTTGATATATAGCAGTAAAAAAAAAGGGGCCAGGAGGCTTAATGCCCCTAGCCAATTTTATGTGGGAGGAGCATTCACTTCAAGGACCATAATGGACACTAACTATAAGCTCCTGATGTAATTGCATAATAAGTGTCAATAAGTCATGTTCCACTCCCATCTTGCCCATTAAATCCTACAACGTTGTGCGATTCACAAGATCACTGGCACTGAATAAGTCTATAAAAGCAAGATGCAAAGAGCCCCCAAATTAAATAAATATTTAAGCATTGCTCAATTGTCCGGCACCACGTCTAGAACCGAAGCCTCCAACAAGATTTTATTTGCAAGAGCCAGTCTTCGAGGTGTGAGAATAAACTTCAGCCTAAAATCTTGGCAGTGAAGTCGATCAGAGAGATTGACCGGTAACAAGTCAGCTGGGACCAGCCCCCTTCTTTAAAAATAGGGCCTACGATAGCAGACTTCCAGTACTCCAGAATGCAAAGCCCATTCCAGGTTAAGCTGCCATTGGTCAGCTGGGAACTTCAGGAAATAACATCTTGCAGCTTGTTGTTCCCCTGTAGCCACCCAGGAGGTCAGCCAACTGACCCTTGGAGTCCACCTTTTTGTACTGAGTACAAGATGAACCAAGCCCAGTCCTTCAGGGCTCTTCTGGGATTACAGACAGCGGGTCCAGTCCTCATCCGATCTTGCAAAGTTCCAGTAGATTGCCTAAGGATGGTGCATTGAGCTGTCACATTTATAGTTGGCATTACCTAGTGAGGTGAAATGACTCCTGCGGTCTCCATAACCAGTGGGGAAAAAGTTCCTAAAGGCAGTCATACCCACTTTGTCAGCAGTTTCTGTTTGCCCTACTTCAAACAGGTGCAAGATGCCATGTGCCAGGGCAATGCTAGTATCGCTGAACTCTTCAGCCACACTAAACTTGGGCTCTAAGGGTGAGTATGGGAGTGTCATAGGTAAATTGCCAGTGTCCTCCCACACCCAACATTAAAATTCAGTTGCAAGCAGGCCCTGAACCCTCAACAAAACAGGAGACAGTTGGCTAGAAAACCAAAGCAAGGTACTTCAGTGATACATTATAATTATCATCTGGTCCTGTTTAATCCCTTTCCAAAGCCCAGAGATTTTTCATATGCCTCAGTTGGACCTGTCAGGCAGAACTTGACATTGTTATGACATCAAAATGAGCACAGCCCCTACCTTGAATATTCAGCTGAGGTCAGAGGAGTTGTCCCTGCCAATTCGAGTCAACCTGCCAATCAAGCTTACCTCTTGTGTAGCTCTTGGGATTAGTTTTACTCCTCATTCACACCGTATTCAGGCCAAGTCCAGGCTGGGCCATGACTGGAGAGCTAATGTAAATTTGCCTCCAGCAACTTCAGGCCGGGCAAAGGGAGCATTCTAAAAGTTACATTGCTCAGATATTTAAAAACATCTAATTTAGTCATTAGATTTAATTTTTATTGAATATAAAATTAAGTCATTGAAAGTAGTCATAGCTGGCACAGGCCAAAAGTTGTTGATTAAACTGTCTGATCTTTACTGGTTTTTTCAAAGTGCCCAAGTTACAGCCTGACCAACACAATGTCATTTTGTTCCTAGTCACTGGGGTGAACATATAATTTCTAACTTCACAAATGTTCCAGCATAAATATTATGCATCCCATTTTTTAGGCAGGAGGTAGGCCTAGGGTTGACCTATGTTTTCCTACTAAAAGGGTTACTTTTGAGAGGTCTGCACAGCAGGTTTCAAGCTGGTGTTCTTAAGCTAAGTATGCTAGGCCTGAATCGATGTTTTCCAGCCAGGTGCTGCAATCCATAGGTGCCATTGAAGCTTCAGGCCTTACGCAAATCATTTAATTAGAGATAGGCTAAATTAAGAATGTGTCAGGTGTCATTATGCAACAATAAACAGGGATTAGGGATCCTACTTCAAGTGACAGAACATGTGAAAAAAAATCGAATTATTGAAAAGAAATATTTGGTATCACTCCTGGCCCTGTAAAGACCTCTATGAAAGTCAGGGGGAGGCTTGCAAACATGGATTAGCTCAAAATAATAGCAACTGTGGACTACAAGCTTTCACAACCAACCCACAATATACTAATTTGAAATACAAATGGGAAATGCAAAAAGAACGAAAATATATATGAGCTCCTAAAGGACCAAAACGCATGCAATGCTCCCAGCTTAAGACTTTGAAAAGTGGCATCAAAAGGTGACTAATCAATAATCACACACCCTCACAAACACAACACGTAAGGGTCTCAAGGCGCATGCAGCTCCCGGTGTGCCCAAAAACTAGGTGGCGAGGCTCTTCCCGAAGGTGTGCAGGGAAGAGGTCTGAGGTTGACTGGAAGCTCGTTCCAGGCCTTGGCGTGACGTGAGAGAAGGGTCTACCTCCTGCTCTGGCTCTGTGGATGCACAGGGTCTCGGCAAGGGTGAGGTCAGCAGAGCGGAGGTTTCTATTTGGTACGTGGAAAGAGACTCTTTCATTGAGGTATTTGGGTCTGATGTTATGGAGGGATTTGTAGGTGTGGGTGAGTAGCTTGAAGATTACTCTCTTGCCGATGGGGAGCCAGTGGAGGTCTCACAGGTGTTGGGTCATGTGCTTGTGTCATGTGTTGCCGAAGATGAGTCTGGCTGCGGTGTTCTGGATGGTCTGGAGTTTGTAGAGCAGGGATTTGTTGATTCCAGTGTAGAGGGCGTTACCGTAGTCGAGACTGCTGGTTATGAGTGTGTGGGTGATGGTCTTTCTGGCTTCGGGGGGATTCACTTGAAAGTCTTGTGGAGGATGTAGAGGAAGTTGAAGCAGGTGGAGGCAACGGCGTTGATCTGGTGAGTCATGGTGAGGGTGAAGTCTAGAATGATGCTGAGGTTCAGATCGTGGTCCTTCGGGGTGGGTGGGTTTCCTAGGGCAGAGGGCCAGTTGGTGTTGTCTCAAGCAGATGGGGAAGGTCCAAGGACGAGGACCTCTGTTTTGTCCGAGTTGAGCGTTAGGTAGCTGTTGCTCATCCAGGCTACAATGTCTTTCTTTCTTTCCTTCCTGTAAGCTGAGTCTGGTGTCTTTGGGGTTCTTCATGAGGGAGAGAATGAGCTTGGTGTCGTCGGCATAGGATACTATTCTGAGCTTATGCTGTCTGACGATGGCGGCAAGGGAGGCAATGTAGATGTTGAAGAGCTTGGGGCTGAGTGATGATCCATGGGGTAGTCCGCAGTTGATCTCTGTGGGTTTAGAGGGTAAGGGTGGGAGTCTGATCCTTTGGGTTCTGCGGGTGAGAAACTAGTTCATCCAGTTGAGGGCTTTCCCCTGTATGCCAGCATTGTAGTGTCTGGCTGCAAGAGTGCAGTGGTGGACAGTGTTGAAGGCCGCAGAGAGGTCTACCAGTATGAGGGTCATGGTGTGGCCATGGTTGAGTAACACGCAATTGTCATCGGTGGCTGCAAGGAGGGCAGTCTTGGTGCTGTGGTTACTGTGGAATCTGGACTGGGGCAAGTCGAAGATGGCGTTCTCTTCGATGAAGGTGGTCAGCTGAGCGTTGACACATTTCTCAGTGACTTTGGCTGTGAAGGGAAGGAGAGTTGGGTTGGTAGTTTTTCATGCTTGTCGGGTCAGCCAAGGGTTTCTTGAGGAGGGGCTTGCCCTCTGCCCACTCCCAGTCATCTAGTAAAATGCCGTATTCGAAGGAGGCTATGATCGTGCGGAGTAGTTCGGGTGCTATGGCGGTAGCGGCTCTGTGGAAGATGTGCGTTGGGCAACGGCTCATGGGGGCTCCTGAGTGTGTGCTCTTCATGGTCAAGGAGGTATCTACGATGGTGACCTGTATCCAGGTGGTGTGGGTGGGCTCGCTGTTTCCTGCTGGAGAGGAGGGTGGTTTCTGGTGTCAGTTCCTTGAAGTTGTCATAGAGGGCCTTGATTTTCCAGTGAAAGTAGGAGCTGAAGCTTGTTGCAGAGGTCCTAGGATGGCATGACTTCCGTGGCTTTGATGGGGGTTTGGTGAATTTCTTGATGATACTGAAGAGTTCCTTTGAGTTGCTGGAATTGGTGAGGATATTGTTCCGAATGAAGGTCCTCTTGGTGGCTCTTATGCTTTGGTGGTATTCTGTCATGGAGTTCTAATAAGTGGTCTGGTCTTTCGTTGGTTTGCTATTTCTCCAATGTTTTTTGAGAGGTCTGCAGGACCGTCTGGCTTCTTGGAGGTTGGCGGTGAACCCAGCAGCCTTCACAGGGAGTTGTCTTTCGGGGTGGCGGAGGGTTGTGAGCTTGTCTGCGGTGCTGGAGATACAGCACCGTATTTCCTTGGCTTCAGCGTTTGCGTCGGTCGTAGCAGTGGGGGGTTGTGGGTGAGGGCGGAGTTGAGGTGTTTCCTCTGTGACCTTACTCCAATATCTTCGTGGAGGGCACAGGCGGCTTGTGTATGGTGGTGGTCTTGAAATTGATGGTCAAGCACATGGCAAGTAAGAAGGAGGGAGGAGGACAAAGAAGGAATATATAGCAAAGATGGTAGAGTCGTGGACGACTAAGAGAACCAAGACCTCCTCCCCTAGAGCCCCTTCCTCCACTCTTCACCAACAAACACTTGCAGCATTGCAGAGTAAGGACTGCACACATATATACCCAAAATGAGACTGGGTACATGCATAAACCTATACACCTCCAGTAAGAAGCAAGAGAACTTTTACCAAGATAAGAACAGCAAAGCAACACATAATCTAATGGAAATTGTTTAAAATAAACTTTAAAAATCAAAATAGTTCTGGGACGCAATTATCCAAGCCCAAACAATGTGGAAATGCAGATTAAAACAACTGTCTCTCTCATAAAAACACAGAGGCACACGCACAAACAAAATGGTGGATAAGAACATTGGTAAGGCATTGACTGAAAACAATTTAAAATTTCTGATTACATGTGCATGGACTTCTGGAGCGACCCCACTCCAGCGACCAAAGGGCAAATGTAGACAAACAAAACCTATATTTGGCCAAGGCCAACCACACACCCTTAAAGTACTAACAAATATCTCTAGCACATCAGCAGTTAGAGTATGAAATATTGATTAAAACAGCATTAATGGTCTATGGAAGGGTAGGCCCCAAACAGTAAAACACCACAGGATAATTAAAAACTTGGAAAAAACACAAGGTGAAGGAGGCAATATATACAAACCCAGGCCACATCCTTGCCAAAATGTCAATGACCCTCCTACTCCTATGCCTTATACCCCACATGGGCCTGTCAGCCACTCTTTTGTTCTAACTCCAGGCAATCCAAAAACAACATTTTAAAAAATCTGCCAGAAAAGCCAAAAGGCTGCCCTCATCAAATTTCTAATATTTTGCAAAGTACCACACTGAACTTACTGAATGCAACCATTCTAAGGGTGAATAATGCAGCAAATATTGCGACAAGGTATGGGTGATGATTTCCCTCCATAATCCAAATTAAAAATGATCAAGGGCTCAAGGAGGAGCAAGGGCAAGTCAACAGTATAGGAAGATGAAGTTGATACCGTCTGTACAATTACCATACTGTCTATGGTAATTGGTAAAAAATAAATGCAGTACTTCAGGAAGCCATATGTTCAAGTAGCCTCTAACTTAAAATAGCAAGCAGCACAGTAACTTAGCAGGATTCTCGATAGAAAAGGTCAGCTTGAGTGTAAAAGCTAAACAAAAAAGAGAATGCAGTCCCTTCCTCAATACAAGTCAATGAAGCTTAATCATGTGACAGAAACATCTACCTCTCCGAATAAACACACGAAATAAGCTCGTAGAAGGATCTTCTCCCCCAGGAAGCACAGAATGGTATTTAGGAGAAGAAATCATTCATAAATCCAATACTAAGCTGATTATTCTCCTAAAATCTCTCTTCCACGTGCCAGGTTTGAAAGTAAGTTTGTTCGTCTTGCAAATGTGCAAATATTCACCCTTGAGTTCCATGGCTTCTGGGCCTTCTTGAACCATGAACAGCACAGTCAAAGCTACTGAAAAAACCAAACGACTTTAAAATGACATGCATATTTGATTCTAAACATTTGCATATTTGTGACCATATGCATAAAGGCTGATAGAATACTGCATACAAATGTGTGTGCTTTCAACAAAGCTGTAAGAAAAAAATTACACATTTCGTGGGAAAAACGTGGTAAAACATTATCTGAATAGTCTGCTTGAGTAATAATTCAGCTCAAGATGTCAAGTGTTCTTCAAAGTCACTTGTATTCATTTCATTCACATTGTCTCTGTGCTTCCTATATACTCTTTACCTGAAAGATATCTTGTTTATGCAATGTAGCATAACGGCATAGTCTCGGGCATAATGTCACACATCTGTAATGCAAAATGCTCAAAATACACACGATTCAGCTTGATGGAAATTTTACCTAGACCTGCACAGAATAGGGCGTATCCTGTATTTCACACAACTAGACTGCTGAGTCTAGTAGCTCAACAATTATCTACCCTAGTGAAGTTATATATTATTCATGCATACATATATGAACGTCCTTTCTCAACACCCCACCCCCCCTACTGAAGCATGGCAACATAATTAGTGCTACACATATAGCAAGATCGTAACTCAGTGGAGCAGTCAGTTCCCCAATCCCCTCTCTCTCTTCTCTCTTCTTCTCTCTCTCTTTAGCTCCACTGTGCCAAAGTACACATTGTAAGAGCTGCCCAAAGTAAGATAACTGTTTTGTTTTTGTATATGTAAAATTTATTTTCAATAAAATATTTTGAAATAAAAAAAATCAGATTAATCCTCAATGAAAATACAATCAGTAGTCTACTGCATTAAAATATGCAGTGTAAAAAAAGCATAGGTAATTCATAGAAGGGATGAACAAAGAATGCCCAGTATTGACAGCATAGATTCTTCAATGCCATTTGACGGAGTATCTCTACTGTCAAGATAATGGTCGGGCTGTCCTTAGGGTTAATCACGTCAGCGACTCCTAGGTCAGTGCAGTGATTAAGCAACTCTGATGACCCTGTGGAGTAAGTGCCATCAGAGCAGACCTTCAATTCCACCCATCTAATTTAGATGGGTGGAATTAGAGGTCCGTTTTCACTGCCCTTCGCTGCCGGGGATGCAGGGGCACTGAAAACTACTAAAGAATCCCTTCGCTATGGAAGGGGAATCCCATGGGGAGGGGAGCACTTTCATTTTTATTTTCAAAAAGAAAATCCCACTTTGAGATTTCCTTTTGGAAAATAAAAAAGAAAACAGTTTGGTGCACGGAGCCGTGCATTAAACGTTCAATTCACTGTCAGAACTGTGACGGACAGATTGGTATTCATTTCTAAATTTGCAAGCTCTGTATTCTCGTCCTCTGCCAGGCCAAAGGACATTATGTCCGCTAAAGTATAAATCGGGCACATAGTTCGGGCAAAAGACACGTTTTAATGTCTTATATGCACGAATGTAGTGCTGTTGGTGCTATTCAGGATCTACCGAAGAAAGGGAGCAAAATTAATAATTTGCCACAGATGCAATTTTATACACCTTTCATGTGGCATCTCATCATAGAACAATACAAAACAGGCTGCTAGCATTGCACAACTAATGTAACTCAGCCCATAGATCATTCAGTATGACTTACATTTGCAAAAAAATTGTCAGAAATGCATAAGGGGCATTCTTAATTTCAGATTGAGAGGACATTCACAACATTTGCATGTACATTTCCTGACCTATCAGTTTGCGCATCCCTTTATCAGGTGAATGATGTTAGGTGTGTTTAACACTATCAGGGAGGTTTGCTATGGTTGAAAAAGTTAACTTAAAATTTTGAAGAAGTTACCAAACTAATTTAATTCTAAGTGTGTTGGCAAAGAGTATCCAAATTAGGTTCCACTGCCAACTCAAAGTTGAAGCAGTTGTGGAGTGGAGAAATAGATTCTGGCTGGGGATGTTGATATTGGAATCTAAAGCATTCTGATGTTTGATGTTTGATGCTTGGGGGTTTTTATATAGCCCACGCGCACTCCAGGGAGCATCTTGGCGCTATTTACTTCATTACAGAAAAGAGTGTTCAGGAGTTTTAACTGAGCTTTAAATGTCATTTAGACAAGGGTCTTGCATTTTGAATCCGATAGTCCATAGATCCAGGTTTTTAGTAGTTTTTAAAAAGCTTTTTCTGATGGAGATGCTCTGAGGTGAGCCGGAAGAGTATTCCAGGCCTTAGCGCCTAGGACTGCAGGTTTGTCGCCTTTGCATGGTAGGTTCTACCATTTGGTTCTCCTATTGTGGTTGCTTCTTGGCAAATATCTATCAACAGGTGCTGGATGTCAAGAAGCAAAGAGCAGATGCAAGACAGTTGCAAGACTTTTGAATCAGCAAGACAGGAGCCTTCATGGCTTAGAACATTCGAAATGTTGGCACATGTCTGTTTTGTGAACCAAAGGGCTGTGCATATAAAGTAATATTTAGACAAGGTATTGTCTCAAAAGTTTAGCATTTATGACAAATGTGGAGGACAATCTAATGGATGAAAGTGGGTATTACTACTTTTGAATAGATAAAGTGGATGGATGCAGCTTATTAGACTGAACCTGTTTTACAGAACTCAAAGTTGAGTGACCCTGCTTAATATCCTTTTGAAAGTGAACTGTAAATGCAGGTTGCAAATAGGGTAAACATTTCTAATTATAATTATCGTCTTCAAATATGAAGATGTCCTAAAACTCCTCTCTCTGGACTACATTCTGATGTTTTTCGTTCCAGTCATTCTTTTAAGAATACCCGTTCAGCACTCACCCGGAAGAAGCAGTCTAAGGTCAGACATTTAGAGAATTTAGGAATATTTTCATTTTCCTTATTTGGAACCTGCTTTTACTTTTATCTTTTGGTTTTAGGATTACTTCACACTGTTTTGTTTATTTTTTCATTGACAGCTACTTGTGTCTGTGTGGAAACTGGATCCTATTTTTATCTATTTACAAAAGAAGGTGCACGTCTTACTTTTGATTGTTGAAAAAATTCAATAGGAGAAATACTTCAACCTACACCAGCACCATATTTACTTCACTCTCCTCTCAGTAAGATAAAATAGGGTCCTCCTTTGGAATATCAAATGAGAGGGTCTGCTACGGCAAAGAAAACAGGATTGCACTGTATGCAAAAGGTTGTTTGAAATAAAGCTATGGTGATTGTAAGGTCAAAGGCTTGATTTTATAAATTATGTAACTCGGATTTTCCAAAGGAATTTATTTTTTGTGAAAGCAGTTCAGGTGGTGTTCCAATTTTCAAAAAGATAACTTGCTTCCCCTAAGGCCATATAAATTACTAGAAAAGACATGACGTCAAATGGAAAATCACAGTTTAAGCTGCGTTTTCTACTTTAAGAAGAGTTTCACACAGTATGGTAACATATTCATGTCTCTTTTGAATAGATTACATGTGCATATAGTGACATGGGTGAACACATGCAACCTTTCTTCTGCTACTAGAATATACTGCAATATAGGGAGACATGTGCCTTTAAAACTGAAAACACATCAATATTCATGGTAGAAATAACTGTTTGAGAAATCGAAGAACATTGTGTGAAGAAGGAGCTAGAGAGAAGACAAATGGTTAGGGTTATTACAAATGAGTAGATGGTGGGGTGATTTGAATCTCCGGATGGTGTTTGCTGAACCGTCTGCCAAACCCCAAACCTTGGTTGCTACTTCTTACGGCCTCTGTCTGGTGTCTCTGACACCATTTGTAGAGCCATCTTCAAAAAAGGTAACAATTTGCTCATGCTGTTTTGTTTAAACACTCCCAGAACACTAAATGAGTGAATCCGGCAGGAGCCAAAATCAGTGTTTTGCAGTCCAACAAAGGAGCCTTGAATCTGCAAACATACATGGCTAGTCATGGACTGATGGACTGATTCACCAGGTAAAGATTGTGGGCTCAGTCGACCTTTACTAGCCTTTCCTTCGAAAGGAAAACTGAAGTCCTCTCATGACAAACCATTGCTGTAAACCACTGGCATGGCAAATTAGACACTCAGTAATTCTCATTGATATAGAGAATATTAGAAGAACTGGATAGGAATAACAATTAAAGAGCATATACATGTGTCCTGACTTGAATGCATATCCACCATTTCAATATTGAATGGGCACAGGATAATCAACAATGATGTGAAAGTAAAAGTGTATGAGGGAAAACAATAAAATATAGGATTGGTCATAATTGTATTAATTGAACAGGCGTGCAATTGTGTGTAATAACATAGCAAACTCGTTCCTTACAGTTTAAGAGAATCCAAGCATGGAGATTATGATCTAAGTCTGTTAAACTTCCATCAGGTATTAGAAATGGCCCAACAGAATCTGTCCTATGGATTGTAGCTTTTCCACCGCTCTGTATCTGGAGAGAGATTTCATTTGCCAGCAGATGGCTTTTCTGAAAGTGGGCAGCTGACAGATCATATTTAAATATTCTTATGAGATTTCTTACTCTGTTTGGGGACACAGAAGACAGCTGCCACTATCTACCTTAATTACAGCGTTCACCAAGTTCTAATTAATGTAATGCAGTTTTTATGATTATATTAATGCAGTGTCCATTAGAGAGTCACCTGTCTCCTTTTGTGAGCTACATTGGTAAACTAGTACATATTTTAAGCCCAACAACAGTTGGGTCTTCAGAAAACGATTTTAAAAAGACATCAACTGCGCATTTAAGATGTAGACATTTTTAATTGTCGCACAGCTCCCATGTGGTGCTCAAAAGTAATGGAAAAATTGCTTGATTATATACACAGTGAATATTAAATAAGGTTCCTTCCATGCAAACGTGTATTACCATTTTGAGACCCATATCTTTTCGAATACTATATAAGCAAAAAAATCTTTATTTTTAACCAAGTTCCAAAAGCAAACAATCATTACGACAAATATAAATTCATGTTTTTAAGTATTGCCAATGCCCATTAATGCCAACAGAACTGTATTTAAAATGTGGAATGCTGCTTATATTTCCTTTTAACAATAACTTGGGTGTTCTCTCACGAAACCATTGTACTATCTTCAGAATATCTTCTAGGATCATACACAGAATTTACACATTGTTACTCACTAAAAACATGTGAAAGTATGTTGCCATTTATGGGGTAAAGCACACCGCAGTTATTGCTTAAAAAAAAATAAAGCGTAATTTGTAACAAACAAGTCAATAAACAAGTAACAGGACTTAAGTGCCTTAGGAGGCGCTGCTAGATCTGCGGAGTGACAGTGCTGTTGAATGCCAATTCTGTGCACTCTTTTCTTTCCTTTGTCCTTATATCACTGTTGTTGCTGGTTGTTTTTCATCCTTGCTTTCTCCTTTTGTCACAGATTTCCTGTCGTTCTTTACCACACTCTTCCTTTCTCGTATGTCAAAGTCTGATGATCACAGATATGTTTCAGTCCACAAAAATGCTGGTGCCCACCGCATGTAATTGCATGCAAAAATCTAGAAGTAATTAATTATGCATTAATTAAGAAAGTGAAAGTGCAGGGTTCTTCAATTAGCCATAAAACAGTGGCTCTAAATTGGTAGTGACAGGCTGGGATAGGAGGGAAAGTTGTAACAGAAGGTAGACACTGCAGTGTTAGCATATAGCAAAACTTTCAGTTGGGCTAACTGACGTATGCCACGATCATGCAATCAATAAATGTCACAAAGACTGCTCGGAATGGCAGTGATAGAGTGACATGGAGAAAGCAAATTAGACAACTGTACTTATGAAACTCTGGGGTTGTGAAATTTACATTTTGGTAACAATGTTCTGCAAAGTCAGTGAACCTCATGAACAGGCTTCATGGACCCGGGGCGTGGCTAGGGCGCCGATGGTGGAGGTCGCCTGAGCGCTCTGCTCTGCGATCGAGCCGCCATTAATCCTGTTTCCCGGGCGTCAAGGGCTCCCCAACCCCCTGATTATTGAGTGAGGTGGGCGCTGAGCCAGGGGGCGACATTGGAGAGCCGCAGCGATGCACGGTTGAGAACGAGGGCCGAGCGAGTGCCTACGGACCGAGCGGCGCCGAGCTCAAAATGGCGCCCGCTCCGTCTTGGTGATCCTGAGGTGGCCCGTGGACCTATGAGGCCGGAGAATCTGGCGCAGCCTTCTTTCTCTTTCCCCTTGATGATGGAGCGACGCAGATGCCAGCTGCCTGAGTGAACGACGGCGCTTGTGCACTCCATGGGCGGTGCCCGTCGAGACCGCCGCTCGGCTGGACCCTTGGAACACTGTGTGGCGCGGAGCTGAGGAAAGAGGGGGGAGCTGACCTGAACCCCATCACACTCGGGACGCCATTGGCCTCCCCGCTTCGGACCTCGAGAACGCTGGCTCGCGTGCCCATTTGGACCACGCTGAGAGGAAACCGAGCCCAGTGCAGGGAGTTGGAGGCCGAGAGAGTGGATGGAGAATGATTGGCCTAGCCTTTGGGCCTACGCGGACCGGTGACGGTGAAGGTGGAGGCCTGCAGTTTGAGACGGAGGTGGAAGTGGCTCGGGAGGATCGCAGCCCCCGGCCGCACACTACGAACTGGTGGGGACCCTTTTCCCCCTCCCCATCTTTTTGCTCCGAGGGAGTGTGCTGCCGTCCCCCGCTTGGCCCCCTGATACCACGCCCTGACAAAGGGACGATTCGAGAGAGCCCGCGCCACGTGGTACCCACAGTGGGCGCCATTGTTGCCTGATCCGAACATCCTCTGCGAATCTACTAAAGACCCACCAACAAGTATCATTGGACTTTGATATTTACTACGAGCGGAGCGACCCGAGTGGGCGAGCTCCTGGTTCCATGCTCCTGGATGGCGAGCGGTTGTGACCCACTCCGTCGCCACACCGGGGGCTAGCCGTCGGGCCGCGCCGATATAAGAGCTGAGACGGGAGCTGACGACGCCTAGATTGACGCTCCTCATCTGGGCAATCGCCCGATCCACCGCCGGGGACCATGGCCACCATGGTGAAGCCAAAGGGCACTAAAGGTGGTGCGCAGGCTACCTCGGACGTGGAGACAACAGACAAGGGAGACCAGCTGGACCCGGAGACGTCGAGGGACCCACACCTCCAGCACCAACTGGACAAGATCCTGGCGGCGATAACCGATACGAGATCGGCACTCCAACAAGACATTGCCCAGGTCGCGACGAGCCTGGGCTTGCTCAGAGCTGACCATGGCAAGCTCTCGGACAGAGTCAAGGAGGTGGAGAGCTCGGTTAGAACCCTGGAGCCGGCACAAAAAACATTAGCTGCCGCCATGAAGGATGCCCTGACTCGGGTTGATGCACTGGAGAGGAGGACGGAGGACGCGGAAGGACGCAATAGAAGGAACAACATCTGCATAGTGGGACTACCCAAAAAAATCAAAGGTGGGGACATGGCGGCCTACCTGGAGGACTGGCTAAGGACGGTGGTGGCAGCCGAGGGGCTCTCCTCTTTTTACACCCTGGAGCGGGGCGCACAGGGTTCCATCCAGGCCAGCGCAACAAGGCCAACCTCCGCGTCCGGTGGTGGTGCGATTGCTGCACTTCTGAGACAGAGACTTGCTCCTCAATAATGCCAGAATGAATGGACCATTTCAGGTGGAGAACAGTAAAGTGAATATCTTTCCGGACTACACCTACGAGACCCAGCGCAAGCGAGCCTCCTTCTTAGCGATCAAGCGTGAACTGAGAAGTGAGAGTATTCAGTATTCATTGCTATTTCCAGCGAGGCTCCAAATCATACTAGATGGCACGACTAAATTCTTTGATACCCCGGATGACGCGTGTACCTGGTTGGAACTGTATAGAGCTGGCAAGGATGGCCCTGGGTCTTCTTTCTCGGCTACCTCGGAGGTCGGACTACGGCGGAGGTCTAAGAGGATCTGGAATCGCCGGGGTAGGCTTGGTCGGCCCTCAACTGTGGAGACCACGGCGGAATGGCGAGGTGTGTTGGAGATGGTATCCAGTATGTCAGGATCTCAAGGTGGGCCCATAATCAAAGATTCGGAACCTGGCGGTGGTGAAGACCGCACGGACACGGAGGACTCCGAAACTCATAGTGTGCCCCTTCCTGTGATCACCCCAGAGACGGCAGAGGGACTACTTGATGGACAGGGGTGATTTCGGTTGAGCCTATTCCAACAAAGAAGTGGGGGGTGGGAAGGGGGACGAGCCCTCGCGGGAACTGTTGGCTAATTGGATGATGGATGGGTTGGGGATAAGTCCTATGTTTGCCCTCGATATTTATGGCTCGATCGCAATTAGGTAGCTTGGACGTGGGGAGGCCCCCTGTCGGTGCTCGACCCCCATAATGCCCTTAAGGCACGCCTGCGGTGGCTACCGTCAGGATAGTTTTCGATTTTCTGGGTACAGTTTGGATGGGAACTAGATTGCGATCTTTGGGACCTGTTCTGGGGAGGGTGGGGGGAGACATGGTTTGGGGTTGAACTGTTGTTGTTGGGGGGTGGGTACGCCATCGGTGCAGAGCGACTACTGTGTTTGATCTTACTTGAGCATGGCTGAGGGAGAAATGGCAGGACGCAATGGGACAATGGCTGAACTATCCACTTTGAAATTCATTACCTGGAACGTGCGGGGGCTGCATTCCATGTCCAGGCGCCACAAGATACACGCTTACCTAGTGCGTAGGGGAGTACAGATTGCGCTATTGCAAGAAACGCACCTCACGAAAGCAGAGGGACTAGCCTTACAGCACAGGTGGGGGGGACAGGTATACAACACCACAGACTCGGCCTATGCTAGAGGCGCGCTAATTTGGATACGAGCTGGGGTCCCCCTACAGGTGATGAAACATACTGTGGACCCGGAAGGGAGGTTTGTGGCCATAGCGGGTAAATTGGGGGGAAAAGATATAAATATTTGCAGCATTTATGCGCCCAACGTGGACCAGCTGGCCTTCTTCGCGGCGCTATCGGGCTCCTTGGCCCACTATCTGACAGGACCACTCCTGATCGGAGGGGACTTCAACTCGGATCTATCAACTAGATCTTGATAGATCACACCCTCCCCTGGCGGACTCACCAACATGCCTGGTAGCCAGGGGTAGACAGGAATGGCAGACTAAATGGGGACTGACAGATATCTGGCGAGCCCAACACCCGTATACCCGGGACTACTCTCATTTCTCTGGTATGCATGAACTACATGTGAGGCTGGATGGGTTCTTGGGATCGGCGGAATTGGTATCCTCGGCTGCGAGATCCGAGTATTTAGAGAGGACTATTTCTGACCACAACCCTCTTCTGGCTGACTTCAGGTGTCCCAACTTGGAGGTTGCGCCCTGAAATGCTAGAGGATTTATTGTTTCGTAGCGAACTGGAGGACCGAATCACCACCTACTTCGCGGAGAATGAGAGCACGAGTGGGGCAAGGGCCACCGAGTGGGACGCCTTTAAGGTGGTAGTGAGAGGCTATTGCATTACTAAGAAAGTGGGGATGCGACGAGTCCTTTTAGAGGACCTCGGAAAGGCAGATCAGAAACTTCGCGAGTTGGAGCTCTTGCGACCCGGCCACCCGGAGCTTCAACAGCAGACCGCAGCTGCGAAAGAAGCCGTAGCTGTTGAAGTTGAAAGACTACGCAGTTTTGATTATAAAACTTACCTGACCAGATCACTAGTAGAGGGTGACAAATCGGGGGCGCTCCTGGCTTGGCTAGCTAACCCCACGAGGTGCACCTCTCCCACGGTTTCTATGCGGGACGCTGAGGGAGTAGAGGTCTATACCCAGCCCGAAATCCTTAATTGCTTTATGAACTACTACGAAGACCTGTCTCAAAGTAGGATGATAGCGAACACTACCCCCATTGATAACTTCTTACGGGATTTTCCCATCCCTACTCTGGAACCCGAACAGGCAAAGGACTTGGGGAAAGACATAGAACTAGGGGAGATCTGTAGTGCCATAAAACGTATGGCACGCAACAAAACTCCGGGATTGGACGGGCTTCCAGTAGAGTTCTATGCCACCTATGTTGACCTCCTGGCCCTGCGGCTGTTGATAGTGTACAAGGAGGCGAAACGCCTGGGGCGCCTCCCAGGCTCAATGCATGAGGCCCTAGTAGTCCCCCTGCTTAAGCCCGACAGAGAGAGTGGCGATCCGGGGTCTTATAGGCCGCTTTCGATGCTCACGGTAGATTATAAAATATTAAGCAGCATCCTAGCGTCGAGACTACTGGGACACATGGGCTCCCTGGTACACAAGGACCAGGCGGGGTTCATTCCCAAGCGAAACACTACAATGAACATCCATCGCCTACTCCACCTGTTGGAAGAGGGCCACGACGAGGCTCCCCAGCCCATGATCCTTTCGATTGACCTGGAGAAGGCTTTCGATAGTCTAGAGTGGGAGTACCTCCGTAGAGTGCTTAGTTGTTAGGGGGTAGGAGAGGGATTCTTGCATTTGACAACAGTGCTCTATGCCTCTGCGATGGCGAGGGTAAGATCAGGACCGCTGATCTCCCAGCAATATCCGGTGGAGCGAGGTACGAGGCAAGGCTGCTCGTTATCCCCGCTGCTCTTTGCGCTGGCGGTGGAGCCCCTGGCGTTGTCGATTCGCACTGGGGCCCACTACGGAGGACTGAGGACCTTATCGGGGCAACAGTTTATATCCCTGTACACCGACGACCTGTTACTCTTCCTGGAGGATGCTGAGCGGGCCTTGGCTGGTGCTGACTCTGTACTCACTTCTTTTGGTGAAATATCGGGCCTCAGGGTGAACTGGTCGAAAACTTGCTTATTTCTAGTTCGTAAAGGAGAACTCCAGCCCGACACACCCAGGGCAATCAGATGGGCACCCAGCTGCATAAAATATTTGGGGGTTTATATTTACCACTGCCCTGCTGACGTTCTGGAGGGCAATATATCCCTTTGCGTTAGGGCACTAAAGGGTAGCATGTCCTTTTGGGCTACACTGCCGTTGTCGGTGGCAGGACGTATAGCGCTGCTAAAGATGGTGGCGCTTCCCCGGCTACTTTTTTACTTCAGGACGCTTCCGATCTGGATCCCACCTGCTGTATTCCTGAACCTGAGATCGCTAATTGTAGCTTTCCTTTGGGGACCGGGCCGCCATAGAGTTGCGCTTAAGACCTTGATGAGACCTAAAGCAGAGGGTGGGCTTGCTGTTCCCGATTTTGAAACATACTACTTAGCTGCTCAGCTGCAGACTTACACTCAGGAGGTAGCACAGGAGTTTCGGGGTCCGGAGGAGGAGCGGGGGCTGGGAATACCCAGACACGTTCTTTCTTATATTGCACTGCAGCAGAGGCTAGCAATGAGGGACCTCACGCAGGAGGAACGCACTATCAGATCGTGCTGGAACCGCATGCAGCGCAAAACAGGATTGAACCACCCCTACGCCCCCGAAATCCCATTGGGAATGCTTACAGATTACCACATGGTGGGTATTGGTCGCAATTACAAGCTTGGGACGACGCGGGCATACAAGTTATCGGCGACCTATACGAATACGGAGTGCTGTTGCCCTTCCAGGCAATCTTGGACCGCTTCGACGTCCCCAGGGGCGACTTCCTGTTACACGCGGCGATCACGAGGGCACTTCAGGCACACTGGCAGAGCGATCTTGAAGAACCACAGACGTCTATGGCATGTCAGTATGTCATGATGGCAGCGGGAACGGTTAAAGCTGTAACGTGTTTATACTCCCGGATGGTTAACGAGAGGCTGCCTCCTTTGGAGACACTCAAGGCCAAATGAGAGGCAGATATAGGGAGAGACATCCCGGAGACCACGTGGGCCCAGCTGATGCGCCGAGCTTGGAAGAGCACACGCAACGCTCAGTTCCAATTGGTCCACTTTTATATATTGCACCGAGCATACCTGACCCCGGAGAAGATACAAAAGTACTTCGCCTCTGACACTGCGGCCTGCCCTAGATGCCGGACGATCGGAGCAGACCTAAGCCACATTTTATGGTCCTGCCCCGCTTTGTCCTCCTACTGGAAATGATAGGGGACACCCTTAACAGGGTTACAGAGCGGACCCTGCAATTTGACATCGCAGTGGGGATCCTACATTGGTTTCCACATACCCCCAAAACGAAAATTACCAGCAAATTCATTGACATGGTATTGCTCTTGGCAAAACGGGAAATAACGCGACACTGGAAGGCACGAGTTGGTCCAACGGGCACTAAAGGGCGCAACGAGTTCCTTAAAAGTGCTGAGGGTGAGAGCACCTTGAGATATCAACTAGCGAGGCGTCAACAGAATGAGAGGGCATTGGAATCAGCGCAAGCATGGGAAGCATTGGTGCAGGCCTTACGCGAATATAACACGCCTAGCGACACGGACAGTGATGCCAACGAGCAGCCTACGTCCCCGTAATACGACAGGTATACTGCATTTCCCCCTGATTGCGAAAAGTTTCCTGCCGTATGCTTTCTGATAACCTAACTATGCATTGATGGCGAGGGGGGGAGGAGGGAGGTGAAAAGAGGGAGGAGGGAGCACTTTCAAGCTTTCTAATAAGCTCTTCATAATTCGAACCTGTTGTCCAGCCACTAGACCTCTGGGTGAGTTTTGTTGGGTTGGGGGGAGGGGGTTTTCTTTCTTTTAGAAAAGCAGGTGTGCAATTTTATTCAATAACTGGTCGTGTCTGGTTGACCACAGGACCCACGTTCATCGTTAAATTAAAAATTGCCGCCCGACCCCCGGGTTGTGGGCTGAATGGCCGTGTAACAGTACTACCTTAACTTTGGTGCTACCATCACCGATTGCATTATTATTGACCGATGTACAACTGTGAATTTTATCTGCAATAAAAATATATTTACAAAAAAAAAAAAAATAAACAGGCTTCTTGGACCCATAATACCATACTGCCGCACTTTCCCTGTTTGCACTGCAGAGCACCTTAAAACAAGTGCTCCCTACTATTATGGGGCAGCACCTTGATTGGATCCCCCTTTCTACCCTCCAGAGTGCTGCTTTTAGTAGGACTACTTTAGTGTGCCACCTTTTCATGTTGCACTTTCAGGGCACCTCCTAAATGCATGTTTGCCTTTGTGCCCTCGGCCATAATACGGCACGGGAGAGAGTCAAAGTGATTCCCTCATTTGCATGGGGCCATGTCCCCATGCAAATTGGGGAACACCCTCTAATGAAAGCGCTGGCTATCTGTATTACAGAAGGGGATGCACTAGCGCCTGCAGCCCAATTTCTAAGACAAAAGTGCTCGGGGAGTGCACAAAGCAAAGCAGGTAGACATGCCATGTACACCCTTGGGGCACTCTCTGTAATAGGGTCCCAGGTGTACTCCTTCACCTGCTCATACAGGCTGTTATGACTCTGGCCAATTATTTGTGCAGAACAGTTTTGATAAAAAAAATCTTTTTGAAAGATAATAGTCTACCAGAAAGTAAAAGTTTGACGTTTAAGCAGAATGTTTTTATCAACAGAAAACTTGCAACCTCCCAATTGGTCACACATTAAAAAAGTATCATAACGTTTTCAGAGAGAAATCATTGCAACTCTGTAGAAACTAGAGGCCAGTTAGCAAAGGCATTGATGAGTATGTTAAGTAGTAATACTGTAGTACCATCTCACAATTACCAGAATGTCTTTGTGAACTGGCAGCAGAAGCTTAACCTTAAATTAATATTTCTGTTTTACAGCTTCCTTTTTAATGGTCACTATTTTGGCACTCGTGGAAACCATTTTTCATGTTCATCTATATTCCAATCTATGGGGCCAATTCACTGAGGCATTTAAGAATATGTGGATAAATGTCAAAGGAGAACTACATGTCATACTCATAAATGCCTGTTTCACTTGGCCTCCTTTTTTATGTAAGTATTAAAAAAATGTAAGCATTTATATTTGTGACACGTGACTTTTGACCAGATTACAAGCTTTTCTCACCTTTTTGGGGATATATTACAAATGAAATAATGTGAGTGGATACAGATGGGTAAGACGTAAATTAGTTAAGGTATGTTCTAGGACTTATGGAGGGGGGTGGACCATTTGTGAGTGGTATGGGTGGGAACAGTTGGAGAAGGGGTAGTGTCTGCTTTAGGTGTATTTATGGATTAGTAACGTGATTGAGCCTGTGACGACAGGTTGTTAGGGCATTGTTTTCTGTTATAAATAAAGTTATAATAAATTAGTTTTTTTTTTTAAATAGTTGATTAACCAATGCATTATTGTTCAGCAATAGAATCCTCATATATTTAAAACAGGAAGTTCCCTCTACGTAGTATATATTTACTCTACGTGGTATATATTTACTCCAGAGTGAGTCCTGCACCAGGTCCCATCACAAAGTAATTGACTAGCTGTATCCATCCCCATTGTCATCTCTTTTATCCATCTTTGCCAGAGGTCCCTGAACAGGCTATCAGTCGCAGCATGATTGCGTCCCCTCTCTCTCCCTGAGTCATACTCGGAGCACTCTCCCTTCTCCCCCATTCACATCTCTACAAAGCATGGTTTGACTGGAGTTGGAATGCTGTGACCATGACAGCTGTATATCAAAGTAGAGTCACTGTACTAGACATCTACCCTGTGCCACACAAATCCCCTATTCAGGAGACACGAATTTCGACAATTAGAAATGTTAGTGCCTTCTTACTTCAAACTGTTATTTGAATTACTTGTGAATGGTGTACAAAAGACGGAACCAATGTCTCCTGTTGACATTTTAACTGCTGTATATGATACACTGGCCCATTGGGACGTTGCTTACTGATTGGCTGTACCATAATTCTGTGCTGAACATGTAGTGTATACTGTACCTTTAAAATCAATAAAACTGATTTAAAAAATATAGGCTACCAGTACCACCTCCAGTCCACTAACCAGTCCACCCTCTTATCAGTTCTAGAAAACTGAACATACCCCACCCTTACTCCCCTTTAATGACTTTCTATTACTTTTCAAGCTTCCTTTTTTGTTTAAGTTCAAGTTTATTGAAACCAAGCACAAAAAGATAGTACAATAGGAAAGTATCATACAAGATAATGTAAATATATATATAAAAATACACAATAAGGGCGTATGAGTAAAATGACTCAATAAACAATAAAGCCTGAGTAAAGAATAAAAGGGGGAAAGAGAAAGGAAAGAAACATGATATGGAGAAGCAGAAAGCAAAATGTCAAACTTTTTTGTAAAAGACTATACATTGTATGCATATACATAACAATAAAGGTAAAAGGTAATAAAGGTAAAAGTACAAGCAACTTACAAAAATAAAATGAACAATAATAATGAAAAAGAATTTAAAGAAACAAGACACCAAGGGAATGATCATGGTGGTTTGCAAACTTCATCAAATTTATGTGTCGGGTATTAGATGATGGATTTGAGTAAGAGAGAGAGGAGGGATATAAAGTAAGAGGGACCCAAAGTAGATCTCTCTTAATTGCTAGGGAAACAGGAGTGATGCAATTCGTATCCAGTCTGTGATGAAAGCATATGGCATTCCACTATGCAGAATAAGTAACTTTTGACGTATCTTTCCAGTTGGAAGTTATCAAATGTAGTGCTATAGGTATCAGTAGAGCGAGTAATTTAAAGTGGGAAGGGGTTTGAGGCCAGGATGGAGATAAGGAACCTAGGTAAACAGTTGAAGGTGAGAAGGGAACTTTCGTGTTAAAGATGACCTTTATGCGAAACCAAAGTGATATCCAAAAGGCAGAAATGTTAGGACATAGGAAAAGCATGTGCATTAAATCGGTATTGGGGCATGAGCAAGACCAACATGAGGAGGAAAGATCCGGGGGAAAAGGATGCTAATCTTGCAGGGGAGTATAATAAACGGTGATAAATGAAATAAAGGGTTTGAGTGGTGTTAGCTGCTCTGGAGGTCGTATGAATTTTTAACCATGGCTTGTCCCATAAGGATACCAACCAGGAAGAGGAAAAATCCTGTTCCCAAGCCAACTCAGTCTTTGTTTTGAGCCGTTCTGGAGTAGACAAAAGACATTTATAGATACTAGATGCAGAAGGAGAAGTGTGTAGAAGCGAAAGGATTGTGGAGCAAGAAATAGGAAGAGCAGGAGAAGAAGGAAGTGATTGAAGGTGATACTGAAGGGCTAGAAGCAGAATATCATATTGTTTCTTAAAAGAATTAGGAAGATGAAAAAAAGACTGAAGAGCAGAAAAAGATATAGGTACATTTGCTTGGAGACGTTGCGAAATCCATATTAAACCTTTGGATCTCCATGATTTCCAATAAAAAGTATGATTTTTAATGCGAAGTAGTTGGTTGTGCCAAATAGGTTGTTGAGACAATGATTTTAGAGAAGGATAGGAGGAGGGTAGAAGGGGAGGTAAAAGTTGACGAGTGTGAGCAATAACCGAAGAGTGTACGAAGGAAGAATTTGCAGTAAATGCAAGTGTTTCAAGGAAATCAAAAGGTGAAGTAAAGGATTTTTCAATCGATAGCCATACAGGGGGATGAGAGGGGAGTTCAGTAGTCAACCATTTGGAAGCTTGTTTGAGAGAGAAAGCATAATGATAAGATTTAAAGTCATGGAACTTAAGTCCTCCATAGACTTTATCTTTTTTAAGACTTGACAAGGCTATCCGCGGGGTGTATTTTCCAAAGAAATTTCAATAAGATCGAGTCTATTCTCTTGAAATAATAACCTGGGGTATGAACAGGGTTCATAGAAAGAGAATATAAAATTATAGGGACCAGCATCATTTTAATAGAGTCTAATCTACCCCACCAGGAAAGAAAAAGAGGATGCCATTTGGAAATAAATTTGGTTAATTTTTTGGTAATATATTCAAAATTGAATTTTAAAGTATCAGAAATATTAGAGGAAAACCATAATCCTAAATATTTTAATATAACTGGTTGCCAGGAAAAACCAGTTTGGTCAAATTAGTGGCGAAGACATAAAACGTTAAGGGGTAGATCCTCGCATTTGTCCCGATTAAGGAGATAACCTGAGATTTGCGAGAAAATATCTACTTGTTGGAGGAAAGAAGGGAGCGAAGTATCAGGGTTTGAACAATATAATAGGATAGCGTCAGCATAGACGGACAATTTAACGTGATCAGAGCCAAGTTGAAAACCAGCAATTTGTGTATCCTGCCTTATTTTCATCAGAAAAGGTTCCATCACTACTATAAACAACAAAGGGGATAAGGGACAACCTTGGCGGACACCTCTAGAAAGAGAGAAATAGTCTGAGACTTTACCATTGGCAAAGATAGATGCCTTTGGACCAGAATACAGCAAAGAAATCAATGAGATTATTTTGGGGGGAAAACCTATCCATTTGAGAGCATAAAACATAAAATCCATAACCAATCCTATCAAAAGCCTTCTCTGCATCTAAGGTAATAGCAGCTAATGGATAATTTATGGATGAAGCTTTGCTGAGGACATTAAAGAAAACTCTAGAGTTATCTGAGGATAAGCGACCTTTAACAAAACCAGATTGTTCCGGTCCAAGAAGTTCGGGTAGAATAGGGTCAATACGAAGCGCGAGTATTTTTGCAAAGATCTTATAATCCGTGTTTACAAGAGAAATAGGAAGGTAATTTTTGCAAAAGGAGGGATCTTTATTGTCTTTGGGGATTAAACAAATCATAGCTTCTTGAAATGTTCCTTGAGAAGAACCGTTTGTAATGAAGAAATTAAAGAGTGAAAGAAGATGAGGAAGAAGAAGCTTTGAAAAGTGAGCATAAAATTCTATGGTAAACCCATCGGGGACAGGGACGTTACCACGTCGTAAGATTGAAACAGCATGGGAAATTTCTTTCAAAGTAATATCCCCTTCAAGCGAGTCAAAATTAATATGAGAAGAAAAGGAGAAGTAGGACCTTGAAAGTAAGAGGATTTGTCAGA
This sequence comes from Lissotriton vulgaris, assembly GCF_964263255.1. Lineage (NCBI taxonomy): Eukaryota > Metazoa > Chordata > Amphibia > Caudata > Salamandridae > Lissotriton > Lissotriton vulgaris. The sequence goes on along the minus strand of NC_141696.1, from coordinate 183,884,051 downwards.
TTGAAGAGGTTGCGATTCAGGAGTGTAAAGATTTTTATAGAAAGTGACAAATTCTTGCAGGATATCATCATCTTTAAAAACAGAGTCACCATTGGAATTAGTACAGTATTATGTTTTGTGTGGAGGGGAAAAATAACTATATTCTTGAAGATCTGGATGAAAAAGTCTCCAAACATCAATTAGGGATTTACGACGAATGGTGGAGGTAAATTGAGAATGCATTTTAGAGTGTACATATTTAACTGAAGAGCGTCTATCTAGAATGGGATCAGGAATTTGATTACAATCACCACCAAAAATAATATAGTCATCATCAAATGTAAGTAATTTGTCTGAAACAAGTAACCAGAAATCGTTATCAACAGAAAATGGAGCATAATCATTAAACACACCCAAGGGAACATTATCTTTTAATAATGTAACAATGACCCAACGACCATTTGAATCAATTTCCTGATGAACAATAGAAACATTAAACTTTTTGTGACACAAAATTAAAACTCCATTCTTTTTGCCTAAAGCTGGAGAAGAAAATACATTGCCTACCCAAGACCGTTTCAGTTTAGAAGCTTCAGAGTCAGATAAATGGGTTTCCTGTAACATGGCAATGTCTGTTTTCAACCTAGCTAAATGAGATAAAACTTGTTGTCTTTTAATAGGGTTATTTAGACCTTTAACATTCCATGTAGTTACCCTGAATGTTTCTGTATTGAAATAACATTAATAAGCAATAAACATACAGTGCATGAACACTTTGAAGAGATAAAGTATACACCTTATAGAGGAAAATACAGTGAAATATAAAAATACAATAGAGAAGGTTTAGATGAATAATAAGGCATAAAAAGAAGATAGGAAGAAAGGAACTAGAAGAAGAGAAATATGGAAAAGAAAAGGGAAGAAAAGGAAAGTGAATGCGAAAGATGAAGAGAACATGGTAGAGCAAAAAGGAAAAAGAAAGAAAGAGGAATGAAAACTTACATAAATTGCAGATCATACGAAGGGTGGGAGGCCATATGGAGAAATTACGTTACCCAAACTCACGAAGGAAAACGTGGAGGAGAACAGCATCAACGAACCGCTGATAAACATGGGGAGACGCAGGAGGACTGACAAGCAACCTGTTTAGAAGAAAAAACAAAGTTAAGTACGTAGTGTAAGAACAAGCAACTAAAAAAAAAAAAATAGAAACCTGTGTACAGGAGGATGAATGAGACTGAAAAGAGAAAGATTTAATAAGCATAAAAACAAGATATAAAGAACCATAACCATATTAATACCAGCCTATGAGAGTCATAACAAAGAATGTGGAGACTACATCATAAGCAAGGTGAAACACATGCAAGTAGCAAAAAAGCAGAAAAAGACCAAATTAACTATTTAGAAGTAGATGGGTATGAAGTATCCATGGAGTTAGTCCGGAAGGAATAGAGGAAACTCTTGGGTTTTAGTGGGTCTTCATAAGTGGTAGTCTTATTGTTAATGGTAACTTTAAATAGACATGGGTGAAAGAGACCATATCTTGCACCGATGGAACGTAACTGAGGTCTCATTGCCAAGAATGCTTTTCGTCGGTCTGCTGTTGATTTAGCGTAATCTTGGACAAAAAAACAATGTATTCCCTGACCAAGTAGTTTTGTTCAACACTCTGGCTGCAGCTAAAACTTTTAAAAGGTCAGTATATTCAAGAAAATATAGTATCATTCCTCTTGGTTTACTCATTGAGGTGGAAGAGACATGGTGCGATAAGGTACCAGTCAATGTGCTCTCTGGATGTATAAAGCGGTGCTCTCCGGAAGTTTGAGGAGCTTAGGTAGGAAAGACTTGAAGAAGGAGATTGAATCCAATCCCTCTGTCCCCTCCACCAAGCCATAGATGCGAAGATTATTACACCGGTTTCTGTTTTCCAAATTCTCAACCTGTTTGTGTAGGTTGGATACTTGGGAACATAAGGAATCAACCTTAGAAGTAGAGGAATTCAAGGATTCAACATTTTGTTCCAGCGTAGTGACATGACTTTCCACACATGACCATTTGTTAGGAAGTTCCTGAAGAGTAGAAGTAGTTTCCTGGAGAGTGGTAGTAGTTTCCTCAACAAATGGACGCAAGGCCCTGATTTCTTTTAGCAATAGGTCCATGGTTACTGAAGGGGCTGGCGTAGGAGGAGAGGGAGGGTCTTTCTTTAACCTTTTGGTTGAAGCTTTATTGCCGAGAGTAGTCGGAGTACTCGCTGTTGATGACGCATTTTTTGGTGAAGAGGTGTTTGGATCATCCATATCTAAACACCGATATCGCGAACTAGTGTGAAGTAAGAATTTACGTGAAGTAGATTTGGAATGAAGCGCCTCTTTAAGTTGTTTTCCCATAGGTAAGTCACAAGAAAGAGTAAGAATCTAACAATGGAAATTGTACCAAATAGAAAGTGCATAAATTAAACATATAGCACAAAAGAATAACACATAAAAAGGTGTCAAATGCATATAAGGCATATATCAATGCAGGTAAAGGAGAACATATATATGAACATGTATCAATTAGTCATTAGACAATAGGCATCAGGTAAAAAGTCACTCAGCATGTAGTTTATATATGTAGTCAAGTTAGGCAGATATGGATGTTCATCCTTGAAGAAAAATGTGTTGGATGATTGTCAGATCCGTCTCCTCAACAAGTAGTATGCTGAAAAGCGAGTAACAGTTGTTATGGCAATAATGTTGACAGCGCTAAGGTGTACAGGATGGGACCATTAAAAGCTTTTTCAGAAGCTCTATGCTTGCTTGAGTCAACTCATCGAACCTATAAAATACAGGAATTCATGTCACATTATGCAAGGACTTATGCAAAGGAACAGCTTGTGAGTGAGAACAGACGAATGTTTCCATTAATTAGTTAAACAGTTGTGTCTTCTGAGTGGATGGAGTGGAAAGACATAAGTTCCATGCAGAACATACACGCCGTGACCAACCTCATTCATTCGGTAGAGCTGTTGGTGTGTAAACGGTTGACATCTAACCGCTGATAAGCAACACATGATAATAGTGAGTTGTTCCTGTCAACGCGGTAATAGGCTCATGAGGGGAATCATGAAAAGGGACAAATCACACAGTCCTGTGGTGGAGCGCCAAACATCGCCATCCAACACCAGTTGCCACTGCCCACAAAGCCCACCTGTGCAGGTAACTGTTGATATACTTCCAGGCACCAAAGACAAAGGGAACGTGGCACGCAGAAGAAATCCTGTGAGAGAGACTGACTGAGAGCGTTCCGAAACCCACGATTCAAAATGGCGGCAGGGAATCGGGTGCGCTGCAAAATTGCTTTAGAACTTAGGCAGAAAAGTCCCCAAACTGCAAAAAATAAGAATCCGGTGTCATAGCATAAAGACTGGAAGCAGGGGGTCACAGCGTGCGTTAATAAGTGAAGTTGCGAAGAGAGAGCCATTCCGTGACTAACAGTACAAAATGGCGGCCGGGCGAGTCACAGAGCCACGGCGGGAGGAAACAGAAAATAGGCAGTCTACCTTGGGCACACAAAGTCAGCAGATCGTCTTAGAGTGATCCCTACATAGTCATGGGTGCAGTCCTCCAATTTGGGCTCAAGTCATGAGGGCCAAGAGCACCGCTGATCTTTCTCCGCTCCCGCTGTCCTCGGAGAGCTACGGACAAACCGTCATTTCTGTCGGGCGCAAGCCACGGCCCCCTACCTTTCAAGCTTCTAACCTCCCATTGGGAATAGTCGCTTGTACTGAACAACTCTCTGCATTGACCACTAAATAAAGAGTACTTACTTTAAACGTACACAGAGGTGTCACATACATAATGCCAATGCCAACACTTACTCAACCCATTTCTAAATTCACGTTATTATGAGATTTTCTTTTCTTCCTTACTAGAAACAGTTTTGTCTGCTACATCTCCCAGTAGACCCAACAGTACAATGATGTAGGGGTTTCCCTAAGGGTCTTTCTGCTGGTGCTGGCCCTTACAGGGCAGATGTCACGGGAACAATAAGGTTCTCCTTATTGTGAACAAAGGCTAGAGAAGCAGCTAAAGGATTCCCATTATGCAACAGGCAATTAAACAGATTGAAAACACAAAGTGGAAAATCCAAGACAGATACTATTGTGATCAACATTTTGTACAGAGTTATGTCCATTTACTAAAGTAAGCATACTGAACCCTTCAGTCTCAGAACTCATGAAAACAACACATGGGTAGAATTCTTGGGGTATAGATTGTGGGAAACATTTTAGCACTTTGGGGGCTTATCCATTTATTAATGTAAAGAAAAGAAGAGAAAATAAAAGAAAGGAAAATTAAAAAATGAAGCAAAAAGTACTAAGAAAAGACAACTGAAAGCTGCTTAGAGTTTAAATTTGAAAACTGGTGGCTGACATAGAATATGTTAGATTGAGATGCACATTGAGTTGAGGGATGTGGGATTGAAATACGTGGCCAGCCAATATGGACAGTGATTTTAAAAGCAATACTACATGATATTCACAAATCAGGCTCACTAAAGGATATATTGCCCACCAGCATCCATTGAAGTGGCATGCAAAAGTGTTGAAAACCAGGCTGGTGAAGTTCTGTCTACCCTAGTCACAGTTTTACCTCTAAGGAATAGACATGTAGGAGATTGCATCCCCACGTAGCAAACACACTTTAAGTTTGTGTACAGTTGCAGCAGTAAACAGGAAATGAAACACCTAACCAGCTGACATATGCAGTTATTGAATTCAAGCTCTGCAAGCTGGGGCACGGCTGGCAGAGGAGCAGGTGATCCTCAATTCCTGGCAAGGAGAAAGCAGATTATTAGTTGGGGTGGATTGCTGTCCAGCACTATTAATAAGGTCACTATCCTTGTTAAGTCTAGTAAAGGTTTCAGTAATTTAAAACTGAGCTAAATCCCTGGTAACTGTGGCACAGAGCAGAAAGCTTCACTTGAGAAAATGTGTAAAACATTTAGAAATACCAAAAACAATTCTAAATTCCAAAACACAACAGCACTTTAAAGTATAAAATAGAGACTATTTTAACTAATGGAATGACATCCAAATGACAAAATTCCAACAAACGGAACTGGAGATATCACTTTTTAAAACCTTTTAATACAAATTAGCATGAATAAGTTCAAAGCGCAAAATGCCAACTGCAGGCAACTGGTTGGACAAGACCAGGACTAAGATGAGGTTTAAGGCTGCCATGAAAGAGCATAGGTAAGATAAGAGGATCAGGTTGTTGCCATGAGAAAGTTACCTACTGACTTAATCATTTTCTGAGAATGTAGAGTCCACCAAGGGTCAATGGATCCTGAGACGGCGTCATCGATGGCAGGTTGATAATGGACAATGTCTCGGTGAAGCCATCCAAAAGACGGGTAAAGCTCCAAGAATAAAAGGGTCCATAGTTCACACCCAGGAAAACATCAAAATTGATGAGCTAATGCTGAATATCGGGTCTGGTAAAAATTTCCACCTTCAGACCAAGAATAATTTCTGGAAGTCAGAATTCTTCAATAAAGAAAGGCATTAGTTTGTGCCAGCCAGTGTCAAGCCCACTAAATTGGATATGCTACAGTGGAGATGAATGTAGCAGAATCTGTGGCAAAGTCAGGCCGACTGGCAATGCCCCCTTGAGCTGCTTGGCCCCAGTCTTTTGGGTTTTTCTTGAGGCAAAAATCCTTGAAAAAGGTTTTCAAGCCCCAGTTTGGGTTGGGGAAAGCACATTCTGACACCAGTCAAGGGTTCCAAGTCCTCTGGAACAGCACTGGTCCATCAGGACTCATTTCACAAATGCCACCATCGGAGTCCAGATGAAACTGGTCGACTGGGCTTTTCCAGGAAAGTGGGGTACTTGCATCTTTTAAGTGCCTCTAGTATAACAGGTCAATCAACTGACTCTTTATCAGAAGGTGCAATCATTCTGTTGTCTTTCACAGGCCCAGTAATCTTCTGAAGAGGGAGCAAGGGGGCATCACACTTATGTATCCACTAGCCTGTAGGTGGGTGGTGACTCCTGGCTCCTTCTTAAAAAATGGGGAAAATAAGTTCCCTGGGGTAATCCTACCACCATTTGCAGCAGTTCATGTGTTACCCACTGCAAATAATACCACAGTGCACCATCTCTGTCCAGAGCTTCTGTGCCCACCCTAGACACGTGGTGATGGAAATAAACACCCCTTCTTATGTTGTCATTCCAAACTGGTTCTGGGACCAGCTTCTCACCCACTGGGATTGGTGCCTGTTTGGCTTGGGGACAAAGGAAAGGGGCAGGCTAAAGTCTGCTCTATATCTGCCTGTGACAGGGCAAGTCTCTTTGGTGATGATTAAGTTCATGGACACTGCTCCAATGGTCATCCTGAAAAATACCTTCCCAGACCGAAGGCCTTACTCTTAGCTTTAGGAGCAAGTTCACACCTTATCAAGAAGCTATTCAACTCATGAGTGGCAGCTGGAAGCTAATGAGGGGCAGGATAAAAGTTGCATTTTTAAAAGTACTTTTTGTGAAATAATTACTACAAATCCAATTGTACAAATTAATTGGAATTGTGATGAATATTTTCAAAAACACATAAAAACACTTTTTAGCTGGCACCTAGGCAGAGATACATTATTAAATTTTAAAACTAAACCCCAATGCTTTCTAATTGAACAGCATAACATGGTGAAGTGAAAATAGCTTTTTCGGTCTTGACACTGTAGGGACGTCTTACATCAAATCAGCTTTTGCATATCCTACTCTTAAATATCAGATACCCTGTTATATTAGGCATTAAGTCCTACTTAAGGTGACTTCATAAAATTTAAAAGGAATGTTTTAGGCGTGTCAATCAAAATGGGTTATTTTGACATTTCCAATTTGCTGTTTCAAACTGCACAGCCATTTACTGGTGGCAGGCCTGGAGTCATGTTCTGCATTGTTACTTTAGAGGTAGCATAATGCGTGCTGCAGTCCACTAGGGACAATTAATGTACAGTCCCTGGGTACACTTTGTGCATTATACTAGGGCTATAATATGCCAAACAGGTGAATACCTATTTGACATGCTTTTATAGGTAGGGGCACATAAGGTGAGCACCAGACAGCAGTGTCCCTGTATGCAGAGTCCAAAATCCAGCAAGAAAGTCTAGCAAAAAATAGGTGTGACCACACAAAAAGGGTTAAAAAGGGTACATTTTCGACAGGAGACAGCTGGGGAACTTCATCACTAGCAGGTGCTCACACTAAAGGTGAACCACAGGGAAACATTGCCATTTCAAATGAAACATACATTTATTTGGCACTTAAACAGTCATCGCTTATGAATGAAAGTAGCATAATCTTACACATGTAAAGGTTGTGCCAACACAAACACATCAATTTATGTTTATGAAGTAACTATCTGAATAGTCCACTGAAATGGTTTTTAAATGTGCTTACATACTCAACTCCTCTTCCATCTATCCCTTAATGCATAATATGAGCAATTGCACAAGTTGTAGAATGATCCAGACGTAAAATGAAAAACAACAAAGCAGTTATGTACTTGCAGAAATTCAAATATACTAAATAGGTTAAAATGATTTGAGTCTCACTTTCTTGTATAGTTTAGAAAGCAAAACACGTTTGCAATTGTTACCCCACCACATATCCTGATCTGGAGCAAACTTGGTTTTCTGTGACAACTGTTCTCACACTCTCATAGCTGCCAAGTAACCTATGTCCATGCATAACTAGTAAATAGTGGGACCTGTGGAACCTGTAAAACTGGATTTATACTCAATCAAATAAGACTACAACTTTTGGAGCTCTAATAAAAAACAGGACAGCTGTAAACTTTTACAAAACAGAAATGTGTTATGAAGTCGCTTTGTTATTTGATATTTCCAATTTCCTATTTGTTTATAAATCATGCTTCGTTTTTCCAAGTAAACAGATATTAAAAGCTAGTTGTCTTCTTGGCCTTATCTGCATTTCTTCCATTCTTTGTTCTGATTTAGGGCCAGATGTAGGAAGGCTATTACCGGTCGGTAACAGCCGAAATTAACTAATTTATTTGGCAGCCGAAATTAACTAATTTCGGCCTTTACCGACAGGTAATAGGCTTTTCTGATGTAGGGGCCGAAATTAAGGATTCGGTAATTTACTGAATCAGTAATTTAAGGAATCAGTAAATTACCGATTTCTTAAATACCAATTCGGTAAATGACCGAATTCCTAATGTAGGGAGCACTTAAATGAGTGCTTATCCCATGTTAGGATTCGTTATTTCCCACCAACTACAAGTTGGTGGTAAATAACGAAAAAAAAAAAAGCAATTTTATGCAAATTGCTTCAGTGCCATGTTGCAGACATACATGCTAAGACATGTATGTCTGCAACATGTGCACCTGTGCACCCATACACAATTGAGGGGTGCAACAGGGTGTCAAAGTGCCACCCTGCCACCCTTCAATGTTTTCCCCATTTTATGCCGATTTTTACAGATTCTGTAAAATTTACCGAAAGATTACCTACATACTATTTACCTATTCTTAAATACCGAATCGGTAAAATTCGGTATTTAAGAATAGGTAAATAGTATTTACCTACATCTGCCCCTTAGTCATTTATTTTTAAATGGTATCTTATTAAGAAAATGTACTGCATCATATTCAGATGTGCGAAATTCGTTTAATTTTCTTTTGCTTAATTACGTGAAATTTCAGAAACATATTTCAAAGTTACACACAATTACATGAAATGTAAATCCACTGTTTTATCCTATATTGTAGTACGAAATGTGCCCTTATGTTAATTTATCTAGCAAGGGCGCATTTAACAAAAGCATCACAAACAAAAGTCGCGCAAGTTCATATGTTACTGTGGGTTTACTGTACATTGTTACCATGAATCAAGTGTTTCACAGTACACTTTTAACACAATGTGGCATAATTATGCAACGTACTTTTGGAAACAACGTAAATGTAAATCTGCAAATCTGTATTTGTAAAGCCAAACTACTCACCCTTAAGGGTCTCAAGGCGCTGGGGTTGTTGTGGAAATTAGGTGAGCTATTGCCCAGAGTCATATGGTGCTGAGCTAAACTGCCCCCGGAGCTAAGAATCGAACCGTGAACCCTGTGCTCCAAAGTCAGCTGCCCTGGCCGCTGCACCACACCTAAGGAGCATAATGCGACATTCCCAAAATTACACAAATGATACCAGCGTAATTTAAATTATGCCAAGACCTAAATTATTTATTCGTAATTACTTGATAAAAAAACATCACTACATGACTGGATATATCCTTTACCTCTTGCCTCACATGAGCCAGAGTCATGTTATTGACAGCCTTCAAACGTGTGTTTGCTGGAACAGGATTTCAGAGATCGGTTAGAGCTATCTCATTTCTGTTGTATTCTAAAGACATAATTAATTCTTCAGCCTCTTTGAAAATATGCAGAGAGGTTAAATTTGTCTAAATGCAAATGATTTGCGAAGATAGATAATTCTTTTGAGAGAGGGCATTTTTTTCTGAATATCCAACCAAGACAGCTGATGAAAGGAATCTAGGACAGTTAATCTCTGAACCTCTGAACAACTGCAAATGACCTGAACATAATGCAGTGGTAATTTACATAGGACAAAGGGAGCTACATGCATTTATGATAATGAACCAATCACTCAGTTCTGTATGCAAATTGACTTGATTTATTTCTCAAAAAAACATGCGTTTGTACTGAAAATCATTACATTTTCTTTTTACAATTTGACACCACTTGACATTTTGTACTTCAGCAGACCATGTTTTTGATTTTAAATTAACATCTTAAAAGTCTATTGTCTTTGTTGAGTGGGTAACTATTTGAAAACATAATTTATTCTGATTTCTGTCTGGTAAATTGCCAAATGGTGGTAAATACTGAATTTCGAAACTTCCTGCATGTTTTTATGCAATTCATTTTTTAAGGTCTTAGCTAGATACAGCTTTAGTCATGTGCCTGTATGTTTTGAAATTATTATATACAAATATTTATTAAGAACAATACATAGAAGGCATTGAGTCAGACCCCCTACAGCCATTTCTTGCTTCTATTCTCGTTCACATTTTGGCTCAACCTACAGACCCCATACATGACGTGGGACAGTGAGCTAGCCAAATTCAGGCAATGTTGTGCTTAAAATGTCATTCACATTTTAGGTCAACCCACAGTGGTCTCTATTAGCTACATGAACTGTCTGACATCTACATTAATGGCATTTTCCCCCGCTATGTCTGCTTCCTCATAAGGATGTGCTGATAGGGCACATAGTCATCTCCAGCCATCAACCCTGCAAGCCACTCCCTAGGAAGCTGCTTAATGTATGCAAGTGCTGAGGCTAGGAACACCAGCACTACACTCACACACAAAGGGTGACGAATGAGTGTAAAAATAACTCTCTGAGTGAAAAATAACTCTCTTTATCAATGGGCTATCTCTCATCTGTCACTCATATATATGCTCACAAGTATGTGCTACTGAAAAGCACACTGTCATGGATTCTTCACTTACAAAATACTATGGGGCAGATTTATGTTAACTGGCGCATCCCCAGGGATGCGCCAGTTAACGTGCGCCACAGTGCGCCACAGCTCCGCCACCCATGGTGCGCCGTATTTATAATGCAGCGCACCATGGTGCAAAAACGGCACAGATGCGTGACGCATCTGTGCCGGAAATGTGGAGCATTGCTGGAGTTGCGTCGCAAGCGCGACGCAGCTCCAGCAAGGCTCGGGGGTACACCATGTGCACAATGCTGCGTCAAGACCTACGCCTGCTTCAAGCAGGCGCAGGGTTTTGACGCAGCATTGCCCTGAAAGTGACTGAGTGAAATCTCATAGATTTTACTCAGCCACTTTCAAGAGGCGTTCCTGCGCAGGAACGCCTCCCCCTGCGCAGGAACGCCTCCTTATGGCGCAGTGCTTTACAACGTGACGCATCTCCTAGATGCGTCACGTTGTAAATAGGGCACATTGTTTGCGCCGCAGTTGCGTCAAATAAAGTGACGCAATTGCGGCACAAAGAGGCGCAACGGCCTCATAAATCTGCCCCTCTACCTATAAGTTATCCTTCCATCACTCCAGTTGTCCTAGATTTGGGTAAAAGGAAGATTTCTCATAAAATAGAGTGTAGACTTTTGTAAAAGTTGGTTTTATTGACATTTTGAAATTATGGAACCACAACAAGCGACATTTCCGCTTAACTTCCCTCCCAGGGGGCATGGTATTGGGCATACGGATTCCTTATTAGTGATTAAGCATTAATCTCTGGACCAAGGATCACAGTTCGCATCTGGCAGAAGGGCATAGTTCAGATCCGGCTAAGAGGCCAGGGTCCGCTGCAGGTTTCAGTTCGAAGCGGGTTATCGTTAGTTCGCCAAGTAGTTAGCTTGAGGCTCTAGCCGCAGCCCGTACCCATCTGCGATTACAATGTGCTGGCATCGCCAAACTTCCCCCCCAACACCCCTCCCCGCCCACCCCCCCTTTACCCACCTCGCTCCCCAGTGGTGGTAACGCACATTCATTCATAAGTCAGTCATCCAAAGTAATTCAGGTCTGGAAGAGATGCAGGTCTCGCATGGAGGGAGGGCAGACCGCAGACGATAAGCCGCTAGATAGAAAATGGACCAGAGGTCGCCAGCGGAAGGAAAAGTTCTTGAAGTCGTTCCGGAAATTGTCCGCCATCCTTTCCATACTAAGTAGCCTCCAAAGCCTTGCATTATTATTTGAACAAGACAAGGGAACCCAAGGCGCAGTAGGCTAAGGACCATGGGTAGGTACTATATTATAAAGAACAGGGGTCCTTAGTAAAAGAAACTGTACAAAAAAATTAACATAGACCAAATGGAACTATATTTTTTATGGGGAAGTCCAGCCGGACAGTTTATTACCCTGATACACGAATAATTATGCAGCAATAGAACACTGAGTGTGATAGAAGCGGGACACCAGCCGGTGTCGGACTAACACACTAAGAAAACATACAACATGAAAAAATAGCAGGCAATAGCAGGACATCTGATTAGGATAAATCATAAACCAGATAATCTGTAACATACACATATGCAAAGAAAAGTATAAAACAAATCATGCATTTAGTGTAATGGTGTCGACGACGTTTCGAACCACAATCAATAAAGGTTCATCCTCAGGACAGAGGGTAATTGCCTTAGGAATACACATTTGTAAAGATATCACTAATGTAAATATAAGTATGCCATACCATGGGAAGAGAAGGGAGACATAAAAAGATAAAGACATGTCATTAAAACCTTGTTAAAACCGCGTGCATAAATTGCATGACTCATACCATGCCAAAGTGCTGACGGCAGCGGGGTGTGGTACATGCTAGGTGCAGGCAGAGTAAACAACGAAAGGAGCAAGGCTAGTGGCGCAACGTAACCACAGTGCTCGAAGGTGACTCTGGTTGGTGAGAGCGGGGGTGCAATGGTGAATAAAGTTGATTGCGAAGTGATTCGTCAGAAACCAGGAGTGCTGGTGAGTACAAACACATACAAAAAGGGGGTGGGGTGTGGTGTGGGCTCAAGGACGAGTGGCTTACCAATTGTGTAGCACTCAGATCGGGAGAACTTGTTATATTTGGTACATTTGTTTTGCTCCAAGGCAAAAAAGTAATCGATCTGATTGGGGGAAGGAAAGGGAAAACGTTAATTGACTGGGACTGCTGCCAAGGTTGCAGGTCTGTTAGAACGAATATTACCTTTGAGAGTGCCCTCGAAAAGTCGGATCTGTGAATTGAGAGGACGAATTTAGGATTAGGGTAACGACAAAGTGATAGCGTTAAAGGTGACGTTTGCAAAGGAATACGGCTTACCCGAAGCGGGTCGCTCTTGGTATCCGGGTCTGGAGGAATAAGATGAACAGACAAGCGGGCGGCGTGAGTGCCGGTTAACTCTTAAGCTATATGAATTAGAGGTAAACAGAGAGCCAAGACGGGTCTCACCTGGTAATACAGCGTGCAAGTCCACGATGGGGGTTCTTGCTGGCACGGGAATCTGCACGGCGCGCACTGCAAGGCTGGGCGTGATATGGTGAGCAGGGGAGTCACGTGGGGGATGTGAACCAATCGGCATACGGCAAGGGCTGTCGGCCATTTTGGAATGGGAACAAAACCCATAGAACGGGCTGTGATACTATAAACAATGAGACGAACTAAAGGTGCATTGATTTTTAACCGAGTGAAGGACGGGGAATGCATGCCGGTACGTGCAACTCACTCTAGGCATACAGTCACAGAATGCCAGCATGAATAATAAATTTATAACACATGTTCACGATTTTTGGAAATAACATTTTGAATTATTTGCATATATACCAAAAAGGGAATACACTTGTGTTTGTAGGCGCCAGTTAAAATCAGTAGAAGGAATCAGTTTGAGACCATAGAGTCAGTTCATTAGATCAAAGAGGTCCAATCCTCAGTCCGATTGAGCCCAGTGTGAAGACTCTTTGTCTTCAAAATCCATCGTAGTTCCTCCTTATTCAGAAGTTGTTGCAGGTTGCCACCACGGCTAGGGAGTTTGACAAGGCAGATGATAGTCCATTTGAAATCCATTTCTGTGTGGGCCTGTTCAGTGAAATGCTGTACAAGGGGAGCATTCGCAGTTCTGCAACGTATCCTGCTCCGATGTTGGCACATCCTTGTTCGTGCCTTTTGTATTGTTTGTCCTATATAAATCATAGAGCAAGGACAAAAAATTGCATAGATCGCATTTGAGCTGTTACAATTTGTGAATTCTCTACGTTCATATTTAATATCTTTGTACATGAACTCTTTGCCTTCTATAGTGCTTTCACACATGGAACAGTTACCACATCTGACATGTCCAGTAAGTCTTGGCAGTCCCCAGAGTGTATCAATTGTGGTCATTTCTACAGGGGCGGGTAATGCTGCCCGCACCAGATGGTCTTTTAAGTTCTTGGACTTTTTGAAGGCCAACATAGGTTTTTCTAGTTGTAGTTGGTCAGCATTCAACACGGGCCAGTGTTTTTTGATGCTCTTAGTGAGGGAATTAGATATTGGAGAGAAGGTGGTAACACAGACCAAACGGTTCTGTGTCTTTTTTGGTTTGGATTCCAATAATACTTCCCTAGGACAAAACCACGCTCTCTTTAGCGAAGTTTTTATTAATCTGCGGGGGTAACCTCGGGCGCTAAGTTTAGCACTAAGTAAATGAGCTTCTCTGAAGTAATCTTCTTTTAGATAACAATTTCTCCTAAGCCTTAGGAATTGTGAAAAGGGTAGAGAATCACGGAGCGCTCTTGGGTGATTACTCTTATAACACAATAGAGTATTGTGCTCTGTAGGTTTCCTATAGAGGCTAGTGATGAGCACACCTTCTTTCTCCTGTATGTTTAGATCTAAGAAGGGAATGTTTGTACGACTAGTGGTAAGGGTGTAAGTTAAACCACTAAAATTAGAATTGAGCCAGTGTAGGAATGGGGGTAGTAGATCTTCGCATTCATTCCAAATCATAAAAATGTCATCAATATACCTTTTCCATAGGGCAATGCCACTATGGAAAGGGTTGGACGGGGTCAAGATACGCCCACATTCAAGGTTGTCCATGTACAGTACTGCCAGGTTCGGAGCAAAAACAGCCCCCATGGAAGTACCCTTGATCTGGCCATAATACTGGCCATCGAACAAGAAATAGTTCTTGGAAAGACAGATTTCCAAAAGCTGGAGAATGAATAGTGTAGGTATGAAATGGGGTCTTGGACGGCTATTGAGAACTCTTTCGATGACTAACATGGAGTCATTCTGGGGAATGTTTGTGTATAATGACTCCACGTCCAGAGTACAAAGTACATTGGACGTGGAGTCGAATGGATGTTCCTCTATCATATTGATCATATGTGTACTGTCACGTATGTAGCATTGGGTGGCCGGCACAAAATCTTTGCATATGTGTATGTTACAGATTATCTGGTTTATGATTTATCCTAATCAGATGTCCTGCTATTGCCTGCTATTTTTTCATGTTGTATGTTTTCTTAGTGTGTTAGTCCGACACCGGCTGGTGTCCCGCTTCTATCACACTCAGTGTTCTATTGCTGCATAATTATTCGTGTATCAGGGTAATAAACTGTCCGGCTGGACTTCCCCATAAAAAATATAGTTCCATTTGGTCTATGTTAATTTTTTTGTATAGTTTCTTATACTAAGGATCCAAAGCCTTGCATGCCATAGCGCGAGCGCCGGGGCCTCCTTCTTTTTCCAGGCTACGGCCAATGTCAACTTGGCCGCTCCCGTACATAGCCATAGAATCTTTTTATCAGCCTGTGTCTGGTGTTCGAGATCTGGATCGCGAAGGCCTAGCAGAACATGATCCAGTGTAACTTTGATAGGGTACCCCAAGATCTTTTTAATGTGGGGAGGATTTCCTCCCAGTAGGGGCGAATGATCGGGCAGTCCCACCATATGTGGCGGAAATCGCCCAACGCTCCACAGCCCCTCCAGCATCTATCTGAGGAATCCGGGAAAATCCTCTTCAATTTGGCTGGGTACATGTACCAGTCCAGTGTGGTTTTAAGGTGGGCCTCCCGGAGATCTAGGGAATGGTTGTGCTTCGCAATGTCGTGCCACAGATGGGACCATTCAGCATCCTCAATGGGGCGGCCCAGGAGATCCTCCATTAGGCTCATATAGCGTGGTCTCGGAGATATTGTGGTGGAGAGCAGGAGGTCGTACAGGAAGGAGATGGTCCCCCGCATGCTGGAAGTCTTTGCGAGGAATGCCTCAAAGACAGTGGGCGGCTTGGTGGCTGCGTCTATAACTGGTGGTGAAAGTGCCCAATGCAGCATCTGGGCTTGGCGGAATCGTTCCAATGGAGGGACCGAGTAGTCTCGCATGCAGTTTGCGAACATGAGGGGCGCATCTCCATGGAAGAGGTGAGTAAGGGCGTTACAGCCCCCGGCCCTCCAAGCGTCGAAGGGGCCTTTGCGCTCCGCAGGAGGAAAAGCGGGATTAAAATGGATCGGGGTATAAGGGGACGGGAAGGACATCCAGCGCTCGTCATGTGAGACTGAGTCCCAGACCTTTAAAGTGGTACCTGTGGGGGTGCTGGCATACGCATTCTTAGGTCTATCCTTCTTTGGCTTCCACACTAGATCCCAAATTGTCCTCCCTGCCACCGATCAGTCCATGTGGCTGGGACCATTCCACCAATACTCGGAGCTGTGCCGCCTTATAATACAGGTGCATATCTGGAAGGCCCACTCCACCCTTCTTCTGAGGGCGTCGGAGAATAGCGATGGAGAATCGGGCACGACCCCCTTGCCAGATGTACCGGAGCATTATGGTCCGGAGGCGGCCAAAGAATTCACCTTCGGGGACAATGGGAAGGGCCTGGAAAAGGTACAGCAGTTTAGGTAATAGGGACATTTTGATCGCGTGCACTCGCCCCAACCATGAGATGAACATGGGTTTCCAACGGCCCAGATCACTCTGAATCTTCGTCAGAAGTGGTGGAAAATTAGCGGCATACAGTTTCCCTATAGTGGGGGTCAAATGGACCCCTAAATACACTAAAGAAGTGAGGGACCATGGAAGCGGCGTTAAGAGTCGAAGGCGGTTGGTTTCCGCCGCAGGAAGCGTAAGGTTGAGACTGTATGATTTATGCAAGTTGACTTTGAATCCCGCAACCTTCTCAAAACCGTCCAGGGCGTCCTGTACCACAGGAAGGGAGCGGGCGGGGTCCGCCAGGGACAGCAGGACATAATCCGCGAAGAGAGAGATCTTATGCTGCTCACCCGTGAAGGGAATGCCCCGGATGCCCGGGTTATCCCTAATCGCCAGCGCGAAGGGCTCGATGCTCAAGGCAAAGAGCAGAGGGGAGAGGGGGCATCCCTGCCTAGCGCCGCGAGAATGCGGGAAGAAGGTGGAGCAGTGGCCGTTCACCGCGACTCTCGAGTGGGGGCTGTTGTAGTTTGCCCTAAGCATCCTGAGAAACGTGCCAGAAAACCCAAACGCCTCGAGGGTCCGGAAAAGAAAGTTCCAGTCCACACAATCGAAGGCCTTCTCGGCGTCAAGGCCTACTAAGACTGCTGGGATCTTAAAGCGGGTGGCCTTCTCTATGAGGTGGACCACCCTCCTGGTGTTGTCATGCGTCTGGCGGCCTTTGATAAAGCCGGACTGATCTGGGTGGATCAGGGCTGGCATTAAGTCCTGCAATCTACGCGCTAAGATGGAAGAGTATAATTTGGCATCAATGTTAAGCAGGGCGATGGGCCCTCTACAAAGAACAAGCCGCAGGGTCCTTCCCAGGTTTTGGAATGACCGATATAACCGCCTCCGCCATGGAGTCTGAAGTCGTCCCTGTGTCACCCATGGTGTTAAACAATCGTGTCAGGAAACCGCTAATGTCAGAGGTGAAAGTCTGGTAGAACGGCGTGGTGAAGCCATCCGGGCCCGGTGCCTTGAGTGGTGTCAGAGCCCTGATCGCCTCCCTAACCTCTTCCTCCGTAATGGGGGATGCAAGGAGATCATTCCATTCCACGGAAACCTGAGGGAGCGGGTGCGCTCGTAGGCATTCCTCTTGGGCGGCCGGTGATAAAGCCTCCCCCGAGTAGAGTGCGGCGTAATAATCTCCAAAGAGGTTAGCTTTGTCCCCATCTTGGTGCACCAGAGTGCCCCTTGAGTCCCGGATACCACCGATATACTCCTTCTCTCTTTTGTCTCTAAGTTGGCGGGCCAGATGTTTCCCCACCTTGTTCCCCTTGGAGTAGGATAGTCGCCGTAGCCTAAGTAGGGTAAGTTCCGCCCGGTTGTTGTAGTGGGCTTTAAGCTTCCTCCGAACGGCTGTCAAAGGACGTAGCATCACTCTAGAGGGGTTCTGTTTGTGCGCCTGTTTGAGCGCCGCCAATTCCCGCTCCAGTTCCTCCCGCTCAGTACGTCTCCTTTTGTTGAGTGTGGAGTTAAGTGCGATACACTTACCCTGTATGGTAGCTTTGAAAGCGTCCCAGGTCGTGAGGATGGAAGTGTCCTCCACCGGGTTAAGATCAAAGAAATCGCGGACACTCTTCCGCAGTTCCTTGCAGTATGTGTCGTCCCGGGTTAAGGACGCTGGGAAGTACCATTTGCGGAAGGTTGCCGCCCTGGGGGACCAAGTCAGACCAAGCGCTAACAGGCTGTGGTCTGAGACAGATAAAGGAAATATACTGCACTCTCGGAGATCTCCCCTTAAGGATTGACTCAAAAAGATATGGTCCAATCGAGAGTAAGATTGGTGGACGTGGGAGAAAAAAGTGTAGTCCCTCACCTGAGGGTGGAGGGCACGCCATCCATCAAGAAGGCCCAGGTCACCGATTTTGTCCTGGGTCTCCGCGGCAAAAACTCCGGCGTCAGACCTCAGGCGCTGTGAGCAGTCCAGGTCTCTGTCCCACACGAAATTAAAGTCCCCCAGGACCACAAGCTCACCCTCCACAAATCCCTCCACCTCTCTGAGGAGGTCCCATAGGAAGGCGTTCTGGCCTACATTGGGGGCGTAGAGGACCAGGAACGTGCACGGCCTGCGGAGTAATACTCCCTTGACCATCTACCAACGTCCCTCCCTATCGTTCCGGACCCCCATTGGTTGAAAATGTAGGGTGGAGCGAAACATCAGAGCCACCCCCCTGTGCTTTGTGGCTGCGGAGGATCGATAGATGAGAGGAAATTGTTTATGTTTCAGCCGAGATTCATTTTTGCGGGCCAGGTGTGTCTCTTGGAGGCCCACTACATCTAAGTGATGGTCGACAATGTATTTCCAGATTTTCTGGCGCTTCTGTGGGGAGTTTAGTCCTTTAACATTCCATGTGCCAATGATCACAGGCATTACAGAGCTGTCATCCCCTCATGCTCATCCAGGAGGCCCATATCGGTCCACATTCGTTCTTCCCATGCACGGCGGATCAGCCACACATCCCCTCACCGCCAACCATACCTGTCATCACTAAACTCCTCGCTGGAGGTCGTCGGGGGAGGCCCTCGCACTACAGTCCGAGTCCCCCCCACCATCCAATCCCAAGGACCTCCCCCCCCCCAACTCCGGGCAACCAAGCGAGATCCCCATCCCCCCTTCTCCCACCTCCAGACACCCCATGAAGCAAGGGAGCCGTAGTCGTCAGTGGAGGGGACCTTCCATTGAAGCACATAGTATAGTCAAATACCCACCTCATGGCCCGCCCCAACCAACCATCACACATCAAGTCGAATCGCACACACACGCTTTCCCCTCTGTTACCACCACTCACTCCCCTTCCCCCCCTACCCCCCACCCGACCCCCAAGTCCCCAGAAACCCAACAACCCCAACCAGAAAGAAAAAGAAAAAGACTGTAAAGGATACCACGTAGTGTGGCGCCGTTGTCAGATGCAGACCTATTAAGTCTAGTCCGCAGTCCTCGGAGCTCCAGGGTCCCTCTCCGCGGAGCAGTTCCACAAATAACACATTGTCCATAGTACCTGAAAGGGGGGGGGCCCCCGGCGCCCAGATGAGGTCACTCTCGGGATCAGGCCGCTGAAGAACTGTGCAGTGAGGAGTTCACTGTCGCCGAAGCCACCGCCGCTACTGCTGTCCCCCTCTCCTGCAGTCCCGATGCGGGGTCCAGTCTCGTCGCCGTCGTCGGTCTCCCCACTCTCTGCCAAGGGGAAGATCGTCGTCATTGCCTCCGTCGGGGGCTCCCTTCTCTCAAGGTGGGAGCAGTATCATCCAGGCCAAGGAGGTCCTTGGCCTCTTGTAAGGACCTGATCTGGACCAGTCTGTTCTGCCATCTGAAGACGATTCTCAACGGGTTGACCCCAGGAGTAAGACACTTTTTGCTCACGCAGAAAGGAAGTCACCGGTCGAAACTCACGTCGCTTTTGGAGCGTAGAGGCCGCCAGGTCCTGGAAAAGCTGGGGTTGATGGTCTCGGAATTGTAGAGAGTCGATCCCTCTGGCCTTTCGCAATATTCTCTCCTTGAGCTGGAAATCGTGGACACACACCAGGATGTCCGGTGGCGGCGCCCGAGCTCCTCTCGGTAGGCCCACTCTGTGAACCCTGTCCATGCGGATTTCACTTAAGTCTGCCTCATCTAGGATCTGCAGGAAAAGGGTCTCTACGTAGCCCCGCAGGTCTCCGGACTCTCCTCCGCTTGGCACCGCCCGGATACAGATGTTATTCCGGCGGGAGCGGTTTTCCAAATCCTCAGCGTGGGATTGGAGATCCAGGTTCTGCTCTGTAAGCCTGAGGACATCTTGCTGCAACTGATGGACATCACCTGCTAGGCCCAAGTCGTGCTCCTCAAGCGTCGCCACCCTTTCGCCTATGCCATCCACATCCCTACGGACCTCGCGGAGATCCGAGGCTAGCTGGGTGCGTAGTTCGGATATATCTTCTTTAATTGCTGCAAATAGTTCCAACATAAAAGCCTTGGTAGCCGGGGCATCGCCGTCCTTTTGTTTGGGGGAGCTGCTGGGGCCCGGCGGAGTCGACGAGGAGCCCCCCCGGGTGGCACTCCTTGCCCGTTTTCTCTTGTCCCTTGCGGAGTCTGCCCGCCATCACGCTGAGTCTGATCCACCCCTTTGGCAATCCGCCCTGTTCACCACTCTGTGCACCCCCATCAGGTGAGGGCCCCCTGCAGGCCCGCTCACTGTCCCCGTCTTCGGGGAGTCTAGACTCAGACCCCTTGCAGTCACGGGCGACCGGTAGGAACCCAATGGTGGTAGGTCGCAGCTGTGTCTTGGAGTCTTCCCCTCGGAACTCTGCAGGCGGGCGGGGAGAGGAGCAGGGCCACGGTCAAAGGCAGCGTATCAGGGCCGGGCCCCGAATGCATGATCTGTCTATTCCAGCCCCACGCAGCAGCCTCGGCCCAACTCCCCCACGTGGGCCAGGGGGGGCCTATCACCGGGCCCGTGTCTCACTCGTGGTTCGCCCCCAGGCCTCCTCTGCACTCGGTGGGGGACGTTGGGGGCAAGCGCTCTAACCTCCTGTCGTCTGTGGCCGCGCTGGAGTCCTCTGCTTTGCCGGTGTCTTGTTGGCAAGGCCCCCGATCCCCGGCCTCAATTAGATCAGGCCGCCGGGTCTCACCTCTCGCCGCCAGCCGCGTCGCACCGGTCGGCTCGTTCGCGGGGGCCCCCACAGCAACGCTACTACCACAGTGTCTCTGGGTCCGGATGACAAGTCCTCAGGTGCTCGGCCGGGTGGGGGCCTCAACCGCTAGGCCGCCCAACCCCGACCTCGGGTGAAGTTGTTCGCCGGGGGCCCCCGTCTCATCGGCGGCCATCCCCTCCGTCCTCCGGGACTTAATACGCCACAAATGCTACACCTCTGCGTTCTGTTCCGGGGGCAGGGAGATCCCCCATGCTCCACAGACAGCACCTGCGGGCCCGGTCGCGGCACCTCCGACGTCCCACCGGTCCACCCGCCTCAGGCTCCGCGCCCGGCGGCTATCAGCAGGCCTTTCGTTATCTCTGCTCCCCAGGCAGCTAGGGATTCCGCAGGAACTCCGCTCGGGTCCGAATCACCCCGCGGGACTCCCCCAGGCAATCTGAGGGCAAGCTGTGCTCCCGAGAGGACGCTGGACAAAGCTTTGTAAATCGTGGCGCCGGAGGGACCTGAAGATACGTCCTACTCCGCCGCCATCTTGGACACGCCCCCAGAGTGTAGACTTTTAATGTTTTGGCATAGGGTATGGTCTACAGAAGCACTGGCCTCCTATTGTGTGGGCCTTACAGATCTTATTCAGTCTCCTTGTGTCAGTAAAATGCCCTGGTTACTTTCCCTTAGGCCACTTCTGAAGAAATTAGGGTTGGAAACCTATTGGATATACCCTGAGAAGATGGCTCTCATTCCGAGAGTCTGGATGAAAGAAACCTAGTGGGAATTTGTTGAGGTAGTAAATGTGGCCAAAGCTGAGGAATCGCATGCTCTAGCATCTAAAGATTTTAAACCCCATCCGAAATATGAACCTACTATTGATGAGATAATACCAGCTAAGGCACGGAAATTGTTCCTCTGATTTAGATACCAGACTCTCCCCACCAGGGTGTTCTGCAATAGATGGCGATCCTAAGAACCACTTGGCGACAGTGTCCAGCATGCAAAGAAGGACCTGAATTACAGGCCCATTCTTATTCTTTTGCCTATTTACAAAAATTTGAGGTCCAAGTGGATTGTCCCCTATGTAGGTGAATTGATTCTAGACACAACCTTGAGGTGTTTTGAATACTCAGTACTGACACCAGGAGAATTGTAGTTTCTGACCTAGCTATATTTCTGATGGTCCTATGTATTAGACGCCAGATGTGCATTGTGTAACCTTTTTAATCTGTCCATGACTGCATGCTGGTTTGTGCTTCATTTTATCTCCATGGAAGTATGTATTGTGTGAACTTTTTATTCTACCCAATACTGCATGATGGTTTTTGTACCATTTTATATTTCTTGATGTATGTTTTTAGTTGCTAGGCCCTTAGTTTTAACATTGCTTTTTGGATTGGGTGCTGATCATGTTTTAAAATGTAAAACAATGAGTTAAAACATTTTTTAACTCAAAAATGAATGGTATTGGTGTTGTTCCAGGAACCATTGTGCACACATGGGTCTACATTCCACTAGGAATAGCAACATTATATATAATAATGTTGTTGTCAAACAGGTAATTTTGTAAAACTTTTTTCATTATGATTATTATATTTGCAATACTATTGTTATATGCACTTTATAAGATCCTAGTGATCAAAAATAAAGATGATGATGAGTTGCAACTCTCAAATTAGTAAGGATGATAATTGTCATGCATGTGTCTGAGAATACAGGTTGAAATTAACATCCAGCTTCAGCAATAAAACATACACTTGCACTTAGAAAAAAATATATTATTTTGAATAGATGTTATTAATAAAGATCATTGCTGGAGACAAGGTTAGGTTCTGTGGTTTTTGGTTGGTACAAGGCTGGTTACGAAAATGTAATTATTAGATATATGTTACAATAAAACATAATTGTCTGAAACAAAGTGAAATTCTGTTGTTTTTTCAGCCAACTCGAATTTTGCCCTTACACAGGACATCAGTCTGGGGCTTTTTCAAGGCTGTTGATGCCAAACCAGAATTAGAGAACCACATTTATTGTCAATGTTCATGCTTTACGTAAACTGTGATAAGGTATCACACAAAACGTGATGAATACAATAGAATGGACAAATGAATAACATGTGTGAAAGATGAGGGGAAGGAATTGATTTGAGTCACACTCTGCTTGGACGATTAGAGGTGGATGGTCAAAAATGTTAAAGCACCAGGCTTAAAATGTTGAAGATACATTTTTCTGTCTCAAAATTCTAGATTTTCCAGACAGCTCGCCTTGTAGCCATAATCATGCTCATAGATCTCGGGAACAGGTACGTAGTTATAGGTACCTTCTGGGGGAAGTATTCCACCCATAAAGTGGTGAGTATCAATGCAGTACTGTTATATACTGACGAATACAGTCTAGGGAAAAGGGATTGTTTAACTCTAAACATAATTGGTTTTTAGGGTGACCTAATAATCAATATGGTCAACAATTGGTACCTTTAGATACAAGTATTGCTTTGGTTAATTTTATAAGTCCCTCTGGTTTTAGCCGACACCGAGAATGCAAGATTGTTAAAAAATAATTGTGCCACTTTTTTTAGGTTACTATTTTAGTACAACTCAGTCTGGTGTAAAGTGTATATAAAGATTGTCCTTAATTTCCTTTATATTCAGGGTACCAACAAAAAAGGAACTGAGACATGCAGTGCATGGAAAAATTGAAGTGGAAGTAAAATCTGATTTTCGTTGTCTTGTTGGCTTGTAAGGAGATTCAGGTTTCTCATATTGGTAGGTTCAGCATCTCTAAATGTCGAGATTCTCTTGTTGTAGGTGGCAAAGCTGGTTGTCATGGTGTTGCGATTGCATACTTAATAATTTATGGCTAGATGTAGGTAATTTCATTTTACCACTTCTTAAATACCGAATTTTACCGATTCGATATTTAAGAAGTGGTAAAATAGAGGAGGGGGGATGTAGGTATTACAGAATCGGTAAATACCAAATCGTTAAGATTCGGTATTTACCGATTCTGTAAATACCGATTTGGTAATGCCCATTGATTCCTATGGGCATTGAAGTCCATAGGAATAAATGGGCATTACCGAATCTGTATTTACCGATTCGGTAAATACCGATTCCAGCAAGGGTGCAGGGGGTGTCACTTTGACACCCTCTAGAACCCCAAATACAGGCATGTGTGCCATGTGGCACACAGACATGCCCTAAGGGCATGTCGGTCTGTCACATGGCATAGGTGTGCATGCACACATGTGCATGCACACCTGGATTCAGTATTTTACCACCCAATTGGATTGGGTGGTAAAATACCGAATCTGAAAGGCCTTTGGGACTCAGAAGAGTCCCACCTACATCTAGAAGTTACCGAATCTGTAAAAATACTGATTCTGTATTTTACCGATTCGGTAAATTTACCGATTCGGTAAATTTACCGAATCAGTAAAAGTGGCCCCCTACATCCCACAAACCCATTTACTGGTCGGTAAATGGGTAACTAGTCTACCCTAGGGCAGTTCTGATTAGTTACCATTACACACTGACCACAGTCAGTGCTCGCTTGGCAAGTCGCAATCCTGCGTGCCTACACACCAGTTTCCCACCTGGTGCTCTCTTACTCACAGCCCGGTCCACAATCCGGCGGACCTACACACCAGGTTCCCACCTGGTGCTCTCATTAATGCCGCTTACCAACGACGATCACTTTCCTATGAATACCTTTGGAAGGAATCTCTCATTGGCTACTCGGGATATGATACTACAATATTAGGAGTTATACCACAACTTACCCAATTAGAAGATGTGCAATCTATTCTTTACATCGAGGGGTCCCTCTCTCCCTCATTGTTCAGTCACTTCTTACCTGACCGGGAATTACATCCGTTCATGAAAACAATGCCTGACTAGAAGAACAGGTTACCCTGATTGAACAAGAATACGAGGCACATGCTGGTTCACGAAGAACTGGGGTACTTTATTACAATGATCATAAAAACACAATGCTACACTATAACATATATATATATATATGCTGCAAAGGAAAGTGAAAGGTTAGAATGTGCACACTATAGAATAAGAGCAGATGTCACCTTATTAACGTGAAGTCGGGGTTCCGCAGTCATCTAGGTTCCCTTCTCGTCTGTGCCTTGGCTCGTCTTAAAGTCACCCTTCAGCAGTCACGGGTACACGTCTGCACCGCTATGCTCTGGCTTCTCTGCTTCCCTCCAAGTCACTGGAACCTTCCTTTTATTAGCTGCTTTCTCTCTGGCTGTTCTGCGCTACTCCTCTCTCCCTCACTCACGGACAGTCTTCACTTCTCGGCTTCGATCTTATAAATCAGTTTCGGCCACTCTGGTAGTCGTTCTCCTGACTAACTGCTTCATTCGGAATGCTCTGATCTTATAGGTCAAAGCTCGCCAGCTGCTCCAACTGAAATAACTCCGATCTTTCTAAGAGAGTATCAGCTTCTTGATCTTTCTCGGACTTCAAAATGGCGACTGTCTGCCTGGAAATAATTAATGGCATTGATGCTAACGGCTAGCTGCCGCCTACAGACTGACTAACTCACTGCCTCATGCTTTCGCTAATATGGAAGCTTGTCCTTTCATGGAAAGTTACGGCCAGTAACCTGCCGCCCACCAAATTCTTGTACCTCCCCGTACCAAGGACACGTTCCCAGCCGGCCGGCCTGATGTTGTGTCTTCGGAGTGGAGAAAAATACAGTCTTTCGATAAGAGCCAGCCTGAGCCGGTTCTCTCCAAGCGAACAACACTTCGAAACTAAAACATTACACTTGACCTAGAAGCATCCCAAGCTGCCGGGGCAGAAAGCAAGATGGAGTCTCTCCCGTTTGAGGCCTACAAGGCCCGAAATAAGCATAACTCCATAGAAGGTATACTAACACTCTTGCAAAAGGACGGATTATCACTAATACTAATGAATCTATCCCCTAACATAAGTTTATAAGCCCTGATCTAAGGAAAAGGGTACGAAAGTGCATTACTGTGCCTTATGAATAGGCCCTGTCTATAGTTCTAATCCTTGCACTAGAATGATAATAGACTAGAGTCACATCCAATCATCCTCCCTCAAAGGAGGGCCGAAAAAGTCGGTCAGAACACTTCACCCTTGACTTTAGTCTATTAATCATTCGCTATACGGAACTAACATCTGTGGAAGAATAATAGGAAACAAAACTAACTGATCTATTCCTCATGCCGAATCTACAGTATTGGAGTAGGGAAGGAATGCACTGAATAAAGCAGCAAATAGCTACTAAAATACTAATAGTAATCACAATACCCCCTAAAATCTGTCGTAGGGAATGTAAGTCAGGTAACCAATTGAAGAGCCAGTCAAACCAACCCTGGTCAATGTGTTTTCCAACCTCTTCAGTCAAGTCATGAAGTTTGTCAATATGAGCCTGAATAGATTTAGTATGGTCTGACAGGTTAAAACAACAAAGACCTTCAAAATCAGAACAATCATGTCCATGTTTTAGCAAAAGGTAATCAATGGCCGCACGATTTTGCAAGATAGCTCGGCGTTCACCCTGGACATCTAATAACATATCCGATAAAATTGTAGAAGTTTGATTAATTGATTTGACCATCCAACAGGCCATTTTCCCAATAGATTTGGCGTTATAAACAGCCAATGCTGGGACACCAATAATGGAAATAGCTAAACTAAGGTATTCAGATTTGGAATAGAGATGTAGGGAAGAATCACAGTCCTCATGTAACATCACAGCATCACGAACTACACGGGAATAGGTATTAGGATGTGAGGAAAACATTAATAAACTCAGTCTAGTGATGGCACATGGGCCTCCAGAAATATTCGCAGGAATATAGGGCCAAGAGGTATTGCCGCAGGAAAATAACCAACCAGAAGGTAACAACATTGTACGATAATGGCTAGGAGCAACTACTATACTTTTACAAGTCATATTATTTTTAACAGAAGTGCATGACTTTGGGGGTCTTCGGGAGCGCAAAGTTCGTTCATGAGTCGAAAAAGAGGTAGCTGCTTTGAGCTTCAGCTTTACACATTCAGTAATTGCATTAGGATCACAAGTCAGGAAAAAGCACAGGTCACCCTGTGTGATATTATAGGTAGTGATCTGGGAATTAATTGGGGGCATTGAATCTGAAAGGATAGTACATAAGGGACAATATTCGTGAGCTGCAAAATTACATTGGGTCGGGCATTTGATATATTAAAAATATGCTTCAGAGTCTCCATTGAGGCAGGGACAGCAACCAAACAGGTCGCTAAAATGTCAGTTACTGAACGCATCGGTGTCAAGCAAAAATGCGGAGAATTGGTAACTCGTTTAGCCAAAGTTGTCCAAAAGTTCGATGATGAATCCCACGCAGCGAAGGAACGCGGTACTCAGGTTCTCGAATCAACCAAAGTCTGTGGGTTCCCTTCTCTCCCGACGTAGCAGACCAAAAGGAGTCCAACGCCGGCACATGCTGCAGAAGCAGTCCAGAGAATGATCTGAAAGAAAATCAAATACAGGCATTATTCATTCTCGTAAATAACATTTGTCAGCCGGGACAGCTTCCCAGCTATCTTTCCCTGGTCTCATCACCAATATGGTATTGTCATGACCAGTTGCAATGATTTCAGCTTGTTCAGGGGGATTTTTAGGCGATTGCACCCATATTCTCGCTCCAGGATTGTCCGTAGAGCCAAAGCCTTTCTGGCCTCGCACAGTTAGCAACGTTGGGGCAGTGCCTTTCTGAATCTCACCACTGAAAACAGGCATAATTAGCAATTGAGCAACTCAGTCAGTCTTTTGAATCGATAAATCAATCTCACTGCTGTTTAGCAGGAGAACCTTAATCTCTCCCTGATAATCGCTGTCAATTACTCCTCCGAGTACTTGAATGCCTTTTAAGGCTAGGCACGATCTAGGGGCAGTCAGTCCAAAATTTCCAGTTGGTATACAGACACCAACACCCGTTTCGATAATGACTCGATCTTTACTTTTAATCACAGTATCATTCATGGCATGCAGGTCCAAGCCTGCGGAACCTGGGGTTGCTCTGCATGGAGCCAGGGCTCCGGGGGAAATTTCCCAGTACATAACAGTATTGCCAATGGTGTTGGGTTTCGCATCGACATTTGGGGGAAACAAACGCATTAAAGGAGATTCAGCATTTAAAAAGGGACGATTGTTCAGAATTAACAATGCTTGAATCAAATAATCTCTCCAATTTTTATATTTATTGTCAGTCAATTTTCGCAATTGTTCTTTAGGCAAACCATTCATTCTTTCAATAAGGCCTGATGCCTGTGGATAATATGGAATATGAAACACCCATTCAATATTGTTTTCTGCACAAAATTCCTGTACCAATCTTCCACGAAAGTGGGATGCATTGTCAGATTGAATTTGAAATGGAACGCCATAATACAATATAATTAATTTCAATGTTTTAATGGTATTCACTTGGGTAGCTTGTTTACAGGGAAAGGCCACTAAAAGGCCACTGTAGGTGTCGACAATTGTACAGACATATTGACAATTTTTGCTCATAGGGAGTGGACCAATATAATCAATCTGCCAAATTTGAGCGGGCAATTTTCCTCGATGTAAATGACCTTTAACAATTTGTGGTACTTTTCGTTGTCTAGAATGTTGACAGATGGGGCAATGCAAAATGGTATCTTTAATATAATTTAAAGGAATATAAATTCCTCGATCGGCGGCCCACCTGCTAGTGGCTCTCTCTCCAAAATGTCCTGCTTTCTGGTGGGCCCGTTTCGCCAATCCCGCCAAATCAGAATCTTGCATGTCCACCACTGCCTCAGCAATTTTAGATTTCTCATCTGCAATGTTATGAAAGAATTTGTCAAGGGAGTCTATCAGGGTATGAGCATCCACATGAAAGATTGTCACAGTACTCTGTGGGAGCATTTCCCAAATTTCTTGCCATAATTCTTTTCCCCATAGTTCTTTTGAATGCAATTCCCAATTATGAGAATGCCAAGTTGGTAACCAAACCGCCAGTCCATTGGCCGTGGACCAGGAATCAGTAAAAATATGACATGTGCCAGGTAATTCTTGTTTCAAAACTTGGTATACTGCATATAATTCAGCAAATTGACTACTCTTTCCTTCACCAGTTGTACTCAGCAGCTTTTGTGTGATCGGATTATAGGACACTGCCTTCCAATGCTGTTTCTCTCCTATGAACCTCGCTGAACCATCCGTAAACCACACATGTTTTCTCTCCTCCGCAGACAAATCATCAAATGGCTTACCCCACTTGACAGGATATTCCTGTACCACAGGTACGGAGCAATCACTTCCAGTCTCATTCGATGGCGCCAGCGCCACTTGCTCATGTAATGCTGCCACACCTTTCGGACCCACGCGTGCCCTGTCCTGAATGTACCATTTCCACTTAATCACACTCGCCTCTTGAGCATGTCCAATTCAATGATTTTTCTGAAAACTCAAAACCCACTGCATGATAGGAATTTCAGGTCTCAAAATCACATCATGACCCAAAGTCAATTGCTCGGTATCCACCAGAGCCCAATAGCACGCAAGCAACTGTTTCTCAAAAGGGGTATAATGCTCACCAGCCTCAGGTAACTTTTTAGTCCAAAAACCTAATAGTACTTTTTGTCTGTCTTGTTTTTGCCACAGACTCCAATTTGCATAAAGACCTTGCACGGACACATTCAAATCCACATCACCCTCGCACACAGGCCACAGATCCAAAGCATACTGAATTGCTTCTTTTGCCAAATTAAACGCATTCTGCTGTGGTTCACCCCATTCAAACACATTCTTTTTGCGAGTGACTCGATATAAAGGAGCCAGTATCTGACTCAAATGTGGAATATGCTGACGCCAAAAGCCGAACAAGTCAATGAAGCTCTGGGCTTCCTTCCGATTTCTTGGGACTGCAAAATCTAAAACCTTTTGTTTAACCTGCGGGATCACCTCTCTGTGACCTTCATGCCAATTGATACCTAAAAACTTTACATTTTGGGATGGACCTTGTAGCTTATCAGGATTAATTTCCCAACCTTTTTCACGTAAGCACTCAAGGATTTGATCTAATTGGGTCTGAACTTGATCTTGTGTTTCACCTTGAATCAAAATGTCGTCAATATAATGACATACCTGAATTTGCGGGTGTACAGATACTTCGGACAAATGTTCCGCCACCAGCCGGTGACAGATCGTAGGACTGTGTACATAGCCTTGGGGAAGACTTCTAAACGTCATTTGACGTCCATTCCATGTAAAACTGAATTGTTTCTGACACTCGGGGGCAATCGGAATTGAAAAGAAAGCATTAGCAATATCAATGGACGCATACCATGTACCTGGATGCTTTTGGATTCTTTCAATTAAAGTAATTATGTCTGGTACTGCAACAGACAAAGGGGGTGTATGTTTGTTCAGCTCGCGATAATCAACAGTCATGCGCCAAGAATTATCACTTTTACGCACGGGCCAAACGGGATTATTCCAAGCAGAAGTAACCGGAGTTATAACTCCTGCATCAACCAAATCCTGAATAGTGGCCCTAATCTCTTCATGGCCACCTGGAATACGATATTGCTTCTGAGAAACAACTTTTGTAGCTTGAGGTATTTTTATGGGGGGCATTCGTAAACGACCAACCCGTACAGGTCTGGACGATATGTAATGTTTAGTTCCAAATTGATAACAGCCGTCATCTAAATGCAAAGTCATTCCTTTTAAAATGTCAATTCCAATTATGTACTCCAAGAGTGGTACAACTAATACAGAATATTCTTTCCGGGGAATTCTGCCTATTCTCATTTCAAGTGCAGTTTGCACTGCGGGAGTTTCCTTTCCACCTAAACCAGTAGTTGTGAAAAATTGGCCTTTGAATTTCTTTGATTTTCCATGTATAAGAGTGGCCTCCGCTCCTGTATCTACCAATGCTCGGGCCCTTTGGATATTACAATGTTTCCCAAAAATTTCAATATCTACATAGGGTCTGTTGTCTTTGTGAGCCCACCTGCGTACTGGAGCTTGACCTATTCCCTAGTCATTCTTACTGCGTTCTGTCAACCAGGACAAATCAGGATAAATGCTCTCATGTTTTTTGGGTATCAAAACATCTTGTTCATATCCATCTCCATTACGAAATGGATTCTTGTCATCTGCATAGTACTGTGAATTACGATCGGAAAGCCTGTGTCGATCCTCCCTTCTCCTCAACTCAGGGGACTGATCCCTTTCATCTCTATATCTGTTGTAGACACGATCATCTCTCCCCCTTTCTCTTTCCCCCTCTCGCCCTCTCTCCTTCTCACGACGAGGGGACACATCACGCTCATATCGCCGTTCACCACGACGATCAGAATCCACACGACGCCTGTCGTCACCACTGTCATCAGAATAACCACGATCACAATCATTCTTTCGCACACCACGGGCACCCTCCTTACGATCCAAACCACGCTTGCGAAACATCTCCCATAAGCGATTATTAGGCTCACCATCAATGTCTTCCTTTTTCACACCATCATCCAACAGCGCAAAAAACATATCACGTCTAGAGAACTTATAATCTCTAGCAGTACGACCCTCCGGTCTGGACTGTCTCTCAGGTTTAAACCAGTCACCCAACTCACCAAGCTGACGGACAGATTCAAGCACCATAGACAAAGGATTGCCAGTTTGATTGATCAACAAAGTCATCATAACCTGCTTATAAGCAACAGGGGAAGAACGGATAATGCGATTCCGCACAGAAGATGTCAATAAACCATCCAACAACCTGTCAGCAGTACTGAGAAAAATCGCAGTTTTCATCACCTCCTCTTTCAATCGCTGCGCCGCATCGCGCAAAGTATATACCACGGCTTGTCATTGACAGGCCAATCAGATTCAGTAGGGTATTTATGGTTACAGCCATCAGTCGCTAGCTGGAGCAGACTAATCTGGCCAGCACCATTGAAATTTCGAAAATGATCCTGTACAGTAGAATCGGAACTCAAAGAGCAAAATTTCAAGGCATCTCCTGCATCTAACATGATACCTGCAGCGCCCAATTCATAAAGGCGCACCATCCACATAAGTAAGGCCTCACCAGGCCGTTGTCGAAATCGTTGCAAAATGTCACTAACTTCCTGTTGAGTAAAGTCTTCCAAGCTATCCAAAGCAACCCCATTCGGATTACCAGGAGCATGCTGTAATTTGCGTCAAAAAAACGGATGCGCAGAAACCTCCGGACGAGCATCCGAAGAAGCCCGATCCATAGATTTTGTGGAACAATCAGGATGAGAAACGTCATTAGAATGGGAAGAGCGACCACAGCCGCAAGAATCATCGTCTTTGTCACAAGAAGTAGATTTACAATCACGTCCGGAGCGAGAAGACTCGCGCCTGTCAGACTCCTCAGCCGAGGAGACAGAATCATTCGAGTCCCAAATGTTACCATCCCACTCGTCGGGGTTCCAATCCAGTCCGGCTTTCGCCACGACCAGACGCACTTTCCGTTTACAAATACGACCGCGACGGTGTCTATACTTATATTTCGCAATGCGAACAGCAGCCCTTTTGGCAATAGTCTGATAAGTCTCAAGTTTGTCGGTAAGCAATTTATTTTGACATCGCAAAAGAGTATGCGCATTTTGTACCTCAACAAACTTCTCCTCCATATCCACAAATCGTGGCTGTAATTTCACATATTTCTCATGAAGAATTCTGTATGCAGTTAAAACAATCCAACCTCTGCGTCCTAAAACAGGAAGCTCATCACCCTTCACTACAGGTGCCTTTTGCAAGCAAGAAACCACATCAGCAGGCTCCGCCTGCTCCAAACAAGAAGTCCAATTCTCACTCAAACCAGTAGAATTGGCCCACTCACGGGCCAAAGCCTCGTAAGGCGTTGATTCCCAGCCGGGAATTTCAACAGGCAATTTGAAAGTAGAATTCGATTTTCGCAAAAACATTTTGACACACAAAAAAGATATAAACAATTATAAACAAATTATATACAAAAAGAAACCACGTACGAGCCGAGCGCAAACCAACAAGATTAAAACAATACAGCGCACACAGGCTTCGTAAACAGTTCGTGACGCCAGATGTAACGGCCGGATTCTCGGACCAGATAGGATCAGCTCCTCAGAGCACCTCCAACCCAGCCAGAACGTAATCACCTCCCTCCTTAGAATGTATTCACAATAGGTATATATATATGTCTTGTACCTAAGGATGGGGAATTAGCAATATACATGCATAGGTTTTCTACAATATCCCACTCATACCAGCTAGTCTCACGGCGACTTAGGCCCAGACTAGTCTACCCTAGGGCAGTTCTGATTAGTTACCATTACACACTGACCACAGTCAGTGCTCGCTTGGCAAGTCGCAATCCTGCGTGCCTACACACCAGTTTCCCACCTGGTGCTCTCTTACTCACAGCCCAGTCCACAATCCGGCGGACCTACACACCAGGTTCCCACCTGGTGCTCTCTTACTCACAGCCCGGTCCACAATCTGGCAGACCTACACACCAGGTTCCCACCTGGTGCTCTCGTTAACGCCGCTTACCAACGACGATCACTTTCCTATGAATACCTTTGGAAGGAATCTCTCATTGGCTACTCGGGATATGATACTACAATATTAGGAGTTATACCACAACTTACCAAATTAGAAGATGTGCAATCTATTCTTTACATCGAGGGGTCCCTCTCTCCCTCATTGTTCAGTCACTTCTTACCTGACCGGGAATTACATCCGTTCATGAAAACAATGCCTGACTAGAAGAACAGGTTACCTTGATTGAACAAGAATACGAGGCACATGCTGGTTCACGAAGAACTGGGGTACTTTATTACAATGATCATAAAAACACAATGCTACACTATAACATATATATATATGCTGCAAAGGAAAGTGAAAGGTTAGAATGTGCACACTATAGAATAAGAGCAGATGTCACCTTATTAACGTGAAGTCGGGGTTCCGCAGTCATCTAGGTTCCCTTCTCGTCTGTGCCTTGGCTCGTCTTAAAGTCACCCTTCAGCAGTCACAGGTACACGTCTGCACCGCTATGCTCTGGCTTCTCTGCTTCCCTCCAAGTCACTGGAACCTTCCTTTTATTAGCTGCTTTCTCTCTGGCTGTTCTGCGCTACTCCTCTCTCCTCTCACTCACGGACAGTCTTCACTTCTCGGCTTCGATCTTATAAATCAGTTTCGGCCACTCTGGTAGTCGTTCTCCTGACTAACTGCTTCATTCGGAATGCTCTGATCTTATAAGTCAAAGCTCGCCAGCTGCTCCAACTGAAATAACTCCGATCTTTCTAAGAGAGTATCAGCTTCTTGATCTTTCTCGGACTTCAAAATGGCGACTGTCTGCCTGGAAATAATTAATGGCATTGATGCTAACGGCTAGCTGCCGCCTACAGACTGACTAACTCACTGCCTCATGCTTTCGCTAATATGGAAGCTTGTCCTTTCATGGAAAGTTACGGCCAGTAACCTGCCGCCCACCAAATTCTTGTACCTCCCCGTACCAAGGACACGTTCCCAGCCGGCCGGCCTGATGTTGTGTCTTCGGAGTGGAGAAAAATACAGTCTTTCGATAAGGGCCAGCCTGAGCCGGTTCTCTCCAAGCGAACAACACTTCGAAACTAAAACATTACACTTGACCTAGAAGCATCCCAAGCTGCCGGGGCAGAAAGCAAGATGGAGTCTCTCCCGTTTGAGGCCTACAAGGCCCGAAATAAGCATAACTCCATAGAAGGTATACTAACACTCTTGCAAAAGGATGGATTATCACTAATACTAATGAATCTATCCCCTAACATAAGTTTATAAGCCCTGATCTAAGGAAAAGGGTATGAAAGTGCATTACTGTGCCTTATGAATAGGCCCGGTCTATAGTTCTAATCCTTGCACTAGAATGATAATAGACTAGAGTCACATCCAATCATCCTCCCTCAAAGGAGGGCCGAAAAAGTCGGTCAGAACAACATGTTGCCGGTTGGCGTTGAACAGGGCACTAGCCACCACATGTCGCAAGATGCGCATATGAAACTATGCCTCACAGATCGAAGGGAGTCTGGTGCTGTGGCTGCTGTCCTGGATTTGGGGTCACTGCCATTCAGGGGCCAGGACACATTTTCACGTATGGGACCCACTGGGCCGTAGAGGACACCAGTAGAATATGTGAAGGAGGAAGGAGTAATGTGGGCGAACGTTGAGGGGACAGCGGTGGTCTGAAAGGCTAGCCGGGTCACGGGCCTCAGGCTTCGAGCTTACACAGGCATGTCATGGGCCCTCCATGACACATGCTGGTGTCGGATGCAGATCCGTATGGCCTGGCTGTGTAGGCTCGGGCCTGACGGGTTCATGGCCAGTGGGCCGGGGTATGGCAGGCACACAGGATCTCAGGCAACTCCGCTAATGAGGAAGGCGTCGGCCTCTCGGCAGGGTGGGAGGCACTATACTGGCAGAGATGTTAGGCTTTTCAGAAGAGGACCACGCCCAGGGCTATGTGCATTTTATTCACACCCCTATCCTGGCCTGGCATAACCCGGACCATCACACTCTGCTCACGCTTATGGGGGGGCGTAAGAGGCAACATGTCCACAAGGGCCCCCACTGGCTGGGGTGACATGGTTGCGTCCACTTTTCACTACACTCGATACACCAGAGGTGTATGTCGCCGTAGATATGGGTGTGTTCTGCATACTGAAGTCTGTCCTGCACTTCACCCGCACTCTTGGCATTGTGTACTTTCCCAATCATGGTTCTACTGCATCCTTCACACATGCCTTGTTGCCTCCTCTCCCCACATTTGTCTATTGTGTGGCTGAGGTACCATGCCATTCATTGGTCATGTTCACGTCTTTCCCAGGTTATCACTGTAAGTTGTTCTATCGTGTCTGGTGGATGGGCATGTTGTTGTGCATGTTGTTTGTGAATTTGTGGAGTTGTGGATTGCATGGTTGTGGAATTGAGGTGCTGTGGGTTGTTAGCACCTGCTTGTGAATGGTGGGGTACATTTATCACGACTTTGGCTGCGATAAAGTGCAGTTAATTCGGTGATAGCTCCTTCTGAATATGCCCCATGGTTTCTAGTATCTCGCCTGACTAAAGTTTTGCCAGATACCAGTAGGAGGTTGAGTTGAGCAGAAAATGTCTATAGGCAAGAGATTTTTTGTGCAAGCGAAACTAACGGGTGCATGAAATAACCAAAACTGCGTAATGCAAAATTAAATGATGTGTAAAGAGGAATTTGATAATTAACCTAAGTGTTCTAGATTATAAAATGTGATTATCGAAATTTTAGTTAGGGAACAAAGAAGCACAGTTTAATTGAAAAATAAAAATGTGTTTGAAAGCATTCACTCACATAAAATCATGTTATTGAATCTTAAAAAGTAACTTAATGTGCCTGATCAGAAAATAAACTTTTCCCTCAATTGGAATGCTTTTAATGGAAAAGCTTATTAAAACCCTTTTTAGAATGTATACTTTTTACCACATTAAATGTGAGCACAAACTCATATGCGTTAAAAAAATGACACTCTTTGCAAAGAGAAATTCTTTACAGTATGTTAGAGAGTAGTGCCCATGGAGGGCGTTCATCTGATGCACATTTATACAAAGTACAAAGGTCACTATTTGAAGTTGCTTACTTGCACTTTTCTGCTGCTTGGGGTACATTCCACTGACTGAAGGTGCAGTAGGTGATATGGAATGTGAAAAGGAAAGTTCAAACTACACTCAATGTAAAGAAATAATTACCTCATTCTGCCCTTTTATCCCAGCAGGTCCTGAAAACGTACATTAACAATAAACGCTCAGCCCTAATCTTTTCACTCTGATAGGGCACAACTGGCAAAACGCAAACATGCCTGGACGGTTTTATCAGGGTTTAAGCCAGGGATCGCAGTGCCATATCTATCATGCACCTATGCCGTAGCATGAAAAAAAAGATTTTGGGCCCTCTGGATGGGTGAATGGTCTTTCCTGCACCATCTACCAGAATGGCATCGCTCAAACGACAACACAATGTGCAGGGGGTGTGGGTGCACTTCGGAGTCGATTGAGCACTGGTGTGTGTTTGCCCTTGTAAGATGTTCAGTCTAGTAGTTGGGTGTGGGTGGAGCTAGGGGGCCAGAGGAAGAGGAGGAGTAACAGCAGGAAGGGATTAGATAGAGTAGGGACAGGGATGAGAGAGGAAGCAAAGAATAAAGCTCCTGATAAACATAAGTACGTGTCTGTCATTATTAGAAGCAAGACACTACAACTGGCGACAAGGGTGGGATGGTGCAGTCTGCCACCCCTGAACCCCTGAAAGGAAGGGCCCTGTCCTGAGCGGAGCACGAGGAACGGTCGCCGTCGCGACACATGTGCCCCTGCTGAAGCCGCTGCCCAGAGTGAAAGGCCAGCGGTATTTGCCCCTGCTCCGTGAGCTGTCGCAGTCGAGCCCTGCTGAACCAGCGCGGTTGAGCGCTGGATGCGTTTGAAGTGAAGCGCCACTACGCGCCAAAATCGGGTGCTTGGAAAACAGCGTGCGACCAAAGAAGCGAGATCGGGAGCCTACCCCGACTCTACCTGGTTGCGTCAGTGCCCAAGGAGCATCTGCGACATCACTGAGGCATCGGTGCATGAGAGAGCCGGCTGCTGGTAATTGCTGAGTAAGTCCATGTGAGTTTGAAGAGAGCCTGGAATGAATGAAAACAAATCTCGTGGAGGACGAGATTCCTGGACTGGTGGCCATCTTAGAATCAGGCAACCTGGGAGACATCCCCTGTAACGTCCATGAGCGGCCATTTTAAGGTCAGGCAGTGCCAAGAATCAACAAGCACGAGTAAGTGCAAGAGTGAAATAACAAACAAGCACGAGCCAATACAAGAGTAAAATAACAAACAAGCACAAGCAAACGCAAGAGTGAAATAACAAACAAGCACAAGCAAATGCAAGAGTGAAACACAAACAAGCATAAGTAACTACAAGAGTGATATCGACAAGCATGTGCAAATAAACAAAAAGGGACAAAGGCTCATTGCAAAATGGCAGTCTCCCCGCCCCGGAAAAAATTCCAGTTGGTATACAGACACCAACACCCGTTTCGATAATGACTGGATCTTTACTTTTAATCACAGTGTCATTCATGGCATGCAGGTCCAAGCCTGCGGAACCTGGGGTTGCTCTGCATGGAGCCAGGGCTCCGGGGGAAATTTCCCAGTACATAACAGTATTGCCAATGGTGTTGGGTTTCGCATCGACATTTGGGGGAAACAAACGCATTAAAGGAGATTCAGCATTTAAAAAGGGACGATTGTTCAGAATTAACAATGCTTGAAACAAATAATCTCTCCAATTTTTATATTTATTGTCAGTCAATTTTTGCAATTGTTCTTTAAGCAAACCATTCATTCTTTCAATAAGGCCTGATGCCTGTGGATAATATGGAATATGAAACACCCATTCAATATTGTTTTCCGCACAAAATTCCTGTACCAATCTTCCACGAAAGTGGGATGCATTGTCAGATTGAATTTGAAATGGAACGCCATAATACAATATAATTAATTCCAATGTTTTAATGGTATTCACTTGGGTAGCTTGTTTACAGGGAAAGGCCACTAAAAGGCCACTGTAGGTTCTCGACAATTGTACAGACATATTGACAATTTTTGCTCATAGGGAGTGGACCAATATAATCAATCTGCCAAATTTGAGCGGGCAATTTTCCTCGATGTAAATGACCTTTAACAATTTGTGGTACTTTTGGAATGTTGACAGATGGGACAATGCAAAATGGTATCTTTAAAATAATTTAAAGGAATATAAATTCCTCGATCGGCGGCCTACCTGCTAGTGGCTCTCTCTCCAAAATGTCCTGCTTTCTGGTGGGCCCATTTCGCTAATCCCGCCAAATCAGAATCTTGCATGTCCACCACTGCCTCAGCAATTTTAGATTTCTCATCTGCAATGTTATGAAAGAATTTGTCAAGGGAGTCTATCGGGGTATGAGCATCCACATGAAAGATTGTCACAGTACTCTGTGGGAGCATTTCCCAAATTTCTTGCCATAATTCTTTTCCCCATAGTTCTTTTGAATGCAATTCCCAATTATGAGAATGCCAAGTTGGTAACCAAACTGCCAGTCCATTGGCCGTGGACCAGGAATCAGTAAAAATATGACATGTGCCAGGTAATTCTTGTTTCAAAACTTGGTAAACTGCATATAATTCAGCAAATTGACTACTCTTTCCTTCACCAGTTGTACTCAGCAGCTTTTGTGTGATCGGATTATAGGACACTGCCTTCCAATGCCGTTTCTCTCCTATGAACCTCGCGGAACCATCCGTAAACCACACATGTTTTCTGTCCTCCGCGGACAAATCATCAAATGGCTTACTCCACTTGACAGGATATTCCTGTACCACAGGTACGGAGCAATCACTTCCAGTCTCATTCGATGGCGCCAGCGCCACTTGCTCATGTAATGCTGCCACACCTTTTGGACCCACGTGTGCCCTGTCCTGAATGTACCATTTCCACTTAATCACACTCGCCTCTTGAGCATGTCCAATTCGATGAGTTTTCGGCGAACTCAAAACCCACTGCATGATAGGAATTTCAGGTCTCAAAATCACATCATGACCCAAAGTCAATTGCTCGGTATCCACCAGAGCCCAATAGCACGCAAGCAACTGTTTCTCAAAAGGTGTATAACGCTCACCAGCCTCAGGTAACTTTTTAGTCCAAAAACCTAAATGGTACTTTTTGTCTGTCTTGTTTTTGCCACAGACTCCAATTTGCATAAAGACCTTGCACGGACACATTTAAATCCACATCACCCTCGCAGACAGGCCACAGATCCAAAGCATACTGAATTGCTTCTTTTGCCAAATTAAACGCATTCTGCTGTGGTTCACCCCATTCAAACACATTCTTTTTGCGAGTGACTCGATATAAAGGAGCCAGTATCTGACTCAAATGTGGAATATGCTGACGCCAAAAGCCGAACAAGCCAATGAAGCTCTGGGCTTCCTTCCGATTTCTTGGGACTGCAAAATCTAAAACTTTTTGTTTAACCTGCGGGATCACCTCTCTGTGACCTTCATGCCAATTGATACCTAAAAACTTTACATTTTGGGATGGACCTTGTAGCTTATCAGGATTCATTTCCCAACCTTTTTCACGTAAGCACTCAAGGATTTGATCTAATTGGGTCTGAACTTGATCTTGTGTTTCACCTTGAATCAAAATGTCGTCAATATAATGACATACCTGAATTTGCGGGTGTACAGATACTTCGGACAAATGTTCCGCCACCAGCCGGTGACAGATCGTAGGACTGTGTACATAGCCTTGGGGAAGACTTCTAAACGTCATTTGACGTCCATTCCATGTAAAACTGAATTGTTCCTGACACTCGGGGGCAATCGGAATTGAAAAGAAAGCATTAGCAATATCAATGGACGCATACCATGTACCTGGATGCTTTTGGATTCTTTCAATTAAAGTAATAATGTCTGGTACTGCAACAGTCAAAGGGGGTGTATGTTTGTTCAGCTCGCGATAATCAACAGTCATGCGCCAAGAATTATCACTTTTACGAACGGGCCAAAACGGGATTATTCCAAGCAGAAGTAACCGGAGTTATAACTCCTGCATCAACCAAATCCTGACTAGTGGCACTAATCTCTTCATGGCCACCTGGAATACGATATTGCTTCTGAGAAACAACTTTTGTAGCTTGAGGTATTTTTATGGGGGGCATTCATAAACGACCAACCCGTACGGGTGTGGACGATATGTAATGTTTAGTTCCAAATTGATAACAGCCGTCATCTAAATGCAAAGTCATTCCTTTTAAAATGTCAATTCCAATTATGTATTCCAAGAGTGGTACAACTAATACAGAATATTCTTTTCGGGGAATTCTGCCTATTCTCATTTCAAGTGCAGTTTGCACTGCGGGAGTTTCCTTTCCACCTAAACCAGTAGTTGTGAAAAATTGGCCTTTGAATTTCTTTGATTTTCCATGTATAAGAGTGGCCTCCGCTCCTGTATCTACCAATGCTCGGGCCCTTTGGATATTACGATGTTTCCAAAAAATTTCAATATCTACATAGGGTCTGTTGTCTTTGTGAGCCCACCTGCGTACTGGAGCTTGACCTATTTCCTAGTCATTCTTACTGCGTTCTGTCAACCAGGACAAATCAGGATAAATGCTCTCATGTTTTTTGGGTATCAAAACATCTTGTTCATATCCATCTCCATTACGAAATGGATTCTTGTCATCTGCATAGTACTGTGAATTACGATCGGAAAGCCTTTGTCGATCCTCCCTTCTCCTCAACTCAGGGGACTGATCCCTTTCATCTTCATATCTGTTGTAGACACGATCATCTCGCCCCCTTTCTCTTTCCCCCTCTCGCCCTCTCTCGTTCTCACGACGAGGAGACACATCACGCTCATATCGCCGTTCACCACGACGATCAGAATCCACACGACGCCTGTCGTCACCACTGTCATCAGAATAACCACGATCACAATCATTCTTTCGCACACGACGGGCACCCTCCTTACGATCCAAACCACGCTTGCGAAACATCTCCCATAAGCGATTATTAGGCTCACCATCAATGTCTTCCTTTTTCACACCATCATCCAACAGCGCAAAAAACATATCACGTCTAGAGAACTTATAATCTCCAGCAGTACGACCCTCCGGTCTGGACTGTCTCTCAGGTTTAAACCAGTCACCCAACTCACCAAGCTGACGGACAGATTCAAGCACCATAGACAAAGGATTGCCAGTGTGATTGATCAACAAAGTCATCATAACCTGCTTATAAGCAACAGGGGAAGAACGGATAATGCGATTCCGCACAGAAGATGTCAATAAACCATCCAACAACCTGTCAGCAGTACTGAGAAAAATCGCAGTTTTCATCACCTCCTCTTTCAATCGCTGCGCCGCATCGCGCAAAGTATACCACGGCTTGTCATTGACAGGCCAATCAGATTCAGTAGGGTATTTATGGTTACAGCCATCAGTCGCTAGCTGGAGCAGACTAATCTGGCCAGCACCATTGAAATTTCGAAAATGATCCTGTACAGTAGAATCGGAACTCAAAGAGCAAAATTTCAAGGCATCTCCTGCATCTAACATGATACCTGCAGCACCCAATTCATAAAGGCGCACCATCCACGTAAGTAAGGCCTCACCAGGCCGTTGTCGAAATCGTTGCAAAATGTCACTAACTTATTGTTGAGTAAAGTCTTCCAAGCTATCCAAAGCAACCCCATTCGGATTACCAGGAGCTTGCTGTAATTTGCGTCGAAAAACAGGATGCGCAGAAACCTCCGGACGAGCCGAGCGCAAACCAACAAGATTAAAACAATACAGCGCACACAGGCTTCGTAAACAGTTTGTGACGCCAGATGTAACGGCCGGATTCTCGGACCAGATAGGATCAGCTCCTCAGAGCACCTCCAACCCAGCCGGAACGTAATCACCTCCCTCCTTAGAATGTATTCACAATAGGTATATATATATGTCTTGTACCTAAGGATGGGGAATTAGCAATATACATGCATAGGTTTTCTACAATATCCCACTCATACCAGCTAGTCTCACGGCGACTTAGGCCCAGACTAGTCTACCCTAGGGCAGTTCTGATTAGTTACCATTACACACTGACCACAGTCAGTGCTCGCTTGGCAAGTCGCAATCCTGCGTGCCTACACACCAGTTTCCCACCTGGTGCTCTCTTACTCACAGCCCGGTCCACAATCCGGCGGACCTACACACCAGGTTCCCACCTGGTGCTCTCTTACTCACAGCCTGGTCCACAATCCGGCGGACCTACACACCAGGTTCCCACCTGGTGCTCTCATTAACGCCGCTTACCAATGACGATCACTTTCCTATGAATACCTTTGGAAGGAATCTCTCATTGGCTACTCGGGATATGATACTACAATATTAGGAGTTATACCACAACTTACCAAATTAGAAGATGTGCAATCTATTCTTTACATTGAGGGGTCCCTCTCTCCCTCATTGTTCAGTCACTTCTTACCTGACCGGGAATTACATCCGTTCATGAAAACAATGCCTGACTAGAAGAACAGGTTACCCTGATTGAACAAGAATACGAGGCACATGCTGGTTCACGAAGAACTGGTGTACTTTATTACAATGATCATAAAAACACAATGCTACACTATAACATATTTATATATGCTGCAAAGGAAAGTGAAAGGTTAGAATGTGCACACTATAGAATAAGAGCAGATGTCACCTTATTAACGTGAAGTCGGGGTTCCGCAGTCATCTAGGTTCCCTTCTCGTCTGTGCCTTGGCTCATCTTAAAGTCACCCTTCAGCAGTCACGGGTACACGTCTGCACCGCTATGCTCTGGCTTCTCTGCTTCCCTCCAAGTCACTGGAACCTTCCTTATATTAGCTGCTTTCTCTCTGGCTGTTCTGCGCTACTCCTCTCTCCTCTCACTCACGGACAGTCTTCACTTCTCGGCTTCGATCTTATAAATCAGTTTCGGCCACTCTGGTAGTCGTTCTCCTGACTAACTGCTTCATTCGGAATGCTCTGATCTTATAGGTCAAAGCTCGCCAGCTGCTCCAACTGAAATAACTCTGATCTTTCTAAGAGAGTATCAGCTTCTTGATCTTTCTCGGACTTCAAAATGGCGACTGTCTGCCTGGAAATAATTAATGGCATTGATGCTAACGGCTAGCTGCCACTCACTGCCTCATGCTTTCGCTAATATGGAAGCTTGTCCTTTCATGGAAAGTTACGGCCAGTAACCTGCCGCCCACCAAATTCTTGTACCTCCCCGTACCAAGGACACGTTCCCAGCCGGCCGGCCTGATGTTGTGTCTTCGGAGTGGAGAAAAATACAGTCTTTCGATAAGGGCCAGCCTGAGCCGGTTCTCTCCAAGCGAACAACACTTCGAAACTAAAACATTACACTTGACCTAGAAGCATCTCAAGCTGCCGGGGCAGAAAGCAAGATGGAATCTCTACCGTTTGAGGCCTACAAGGCCCGAAATAAGCCTAACTCCATAGAA
Source organism: Lissotriton vulgaris (assembly GCF_964263255.1). Classification (NCBI taxonomy): domain Eukaryota; kingdom Metazoa; phylum Chordata; class Amphibia; order Caudata; family Salamandridae; genus Lissotriton; species Lissotriton vulgaris. Next base: position 183,839,882 of record NC_141696.1, on the reverse strand, counting down.
GGTATACTAACACTCTTGCAAAAGGACGGATTATCACTAATACTAATGAATCTATCCCCTAACATAAGTTTATAAGCCCTGATCTAAGGAAAAGGGTACGAAAGTGCATTACTGTGCCTTATGAATAGGCCCTGTCTATAGTTCTAATCCTTGCACTAGAATGATAATAGACTAGAGTCACATCCAATCATCCTCCCTCAAAGGAGGGCCGAAAAAGTCGGTCAGAACAACATGTTGCCGGTTGGCGTTGAACAGGGCACTAGCCACCACATGTTGCAAGAGGCGCATATGAAACTATGCCTCACAGATCGAAGGGAGTCTGGTGCTGTGGCTGCTGTCCTGGATTTGGGGTCACTGCCATTCAGGGGCCAGGACACATTTTCACGTATGGGACCCACTGGGCCGTAGAGGACGCCAGTAGAATATGTGAAGGAGGAAGGAGTAATGTGGGCCAACGTTGAGGGGACAGCGGTGGTCTGAAAGGCTAGCCGGGTCACGGGCCTCAGGCTTCGAGCTTACACAGGCATGTCATGGGCCCTCCATGACACACGCTGGTGTCGGATGCAGATCCGTATGGCCTGGCTGTGTAGGCTCGGGCCTGACGGGTTGATGGCCAGTGGGCCGGGGTATGGCAGGCACACAGGATCTCAGGCAACTCCGCTAATGAGGAAGGCGTCGGCCTCTCGGCAGGGTGGGAGGCACTATACTGGCAGAGATGTTAGGCTTTCCAGGAGAGGAAATGTGAAAAGGAAAGTTCAGACTACACTCAATGTAAAGAAATAATTACCTCATTCTGCCCTTTTATCCCAGCAGGTCCTGAAAACGTACATTAACAATAAACGCTCAGCCCTAATCTTTTCACTCTGATAGGGCACAACTGGCAAAACGCAAACATGCCTGGACGGTTTTATCAGGGTTTAAGCCAGGGATCGCAGTGCCATATTTATCATGCACCTATGCCGTAGCATGAAAAAAAGATTTTGGGCCCTCTGGATGGGTGAATGGTCTTTCCTGCACCATCTACCAGAATGGCATCGCTCAAATGACAACACAATGTGCAGGGGGTGTGGGTGCACTTCGGAGTCGATTGAGCACTGGTGTGTGTTTGCCCTTGTAAGATGTTCAGTCTAGTAGTTGGGTGTGGGTGGAGCTAGGGGGCCAGAGGAAGAGGAGGAGTAACAGCAGGAAGGAGTTAGATAGAGTAGGGACAGGGATGAGAGGGGAAGCAAAGAATAAAGCTCCTGATAAACATAAGTACGTGTCTGTCATTATTAGTACCAAGACACTACAACTGGCGACGAGGGTGGGATGGTGCAGTCTGCCACCCCTGAACCCCTGAAAGGAAGGGCCCTGTCCTGAGCGGAGCACGAGGAACGGTCGCCGTCGCGACACATGTGCCCCTGCTGAAGCCGCTGCCCAGAGTGAAAGGCCAGCGGTATTTGCCCCTGCTCCGTGAGCTGTCGCGGTCGAGCCCTGCTGAACCAGCGCGGTCGAGCGCTGGATGCGTTTGAAGTGAAGCGCCACTACGCGCCAAAATCGGGTGCTTGGAAAACAGCGTGCGACCAAAGAAGCGAGATCGGGAGCCTACCCCGACTCTACCTGGTTGTGTCAGTGCCCAAGGAGCATCTGCGACATCACTGAGGCATCGGTGCATGAGAGAGCCGGCTGCTGGTAATTGCCGAGTAAGTCCATGTGAGTTTGAAGAGAGCCTGGAATGAATGAAACCAAATCTCGTGGAGGACGAGATTCCTGGACTGGTGGCCATCTTAGAATCAGGCAACCTGGGAGACATCCCCTGTGAAGTCCATGAGCGGCCATTTTGAGGTCAGGCAGTGCCAAGAATCAACAAGCACGAGTAAGTGCAAGAGTGAAATAACAAACAAGCACGAGCCAATACAAGAGTAAAATAACAAACAAGCACGAGCAAATGCAAGAGTGAAATAACAAACAAGCAAATGCAAGAGTGAAACACAAACAAGCATAAGTAACTACAAGAGTGATATCGACAAGCATGTGCAAAGAAACAAATAGGGACAAAGGCTCATTGCAAAATGGCAGTCTCCCCACCCCGGAACAATGAAGGTGTGGCAGCAACCACGCCAATCACAACTGGGATGTCACACCTGCGCCCTCCAGAACCATTGACTCTGATAGCGGGAGGAGGCATGGGCCCCAAATGGCAGGAGTGGTTCGAGGACTTTGAGGACTATATTAAGGGATCAAGAGTCACGGGAGATGAGGACAAACTGATCGCACTGCGCAATCTTGTTGGGAAAGAAGTTAGCAAGTTGATCAAGGAACTGCCGACAGCAGACACAGGAACTTATGACAAGGTACGAGATGCTCTAAATAAGAAATTCTTCACACAAAAGAAATTTGGATTATGAACGGTACATGTTTCACCAAGCTCGTCAAGAAAAGGAGGAATTGATGAGCACATTCATAGCGAGGTTACACCGACTGTCTCGATATTGTGAGCTCGACACATTTTCAATGGAGGCTGCCATCAGATTGCCAATAATTGATGGCTGCCAATCAAAGACGCTCAGACAGCGGCTACTACGGAAGAGCCATAATCTCAACGAGATCGAAGAAATGACTCGAGTGCATGACCAAGCAGAGGAGCATGCCAAAAGAAGGGAAACAGGAGGTGGTGAAAGGTGGGAACAAGCATGTCGTGTGCAGGCCAATAACTCTCGGAGACAATCGAGAGATCAACGGCGAAGATCCAGACCGTCATCCCGTCACCAGTACGCTCGGCGCGGATGCAAAGAGTCTGGCCGAGGAGATAAGAAACGAGACCGCCCTCGAAAGTGCTATAGGTGTGGATATGACTTCCCACACACAGATGGTTGTCTTGCAATGGGTCAGCAGTGCCGGAAGTGTGGGAGACAAAATCACTTTGAGGCGATTTGCGGAGAATATCGCAAAGAAAAAATGAATGAAATACCCAGGTCTTCTCACCCTGACACAAGGCGACATCGTGCGAAGGCAGTACAGGATTGGCCCAAATCATCCTCCGGTTCTTCGCACTCCAGCAGAGACTCTCGCAAGTCGCAATGGATGAAAAGGTCATCGTCTAGAGAGTCTAGATCGGCATCTCCGGAATCAGAATACACGGATGATTATGTCAGCATGGTAGCCGATCCAGATCATCTGAAGAAATATCCCAGACTGGATATCTGTGTGGGAACTCATGCTACCAAGTTTGTATTGGGCAGTGGGGCGTCACTGAATTATATCCCTGTGACTGAGTACAACAAAATGAAGCCACCACCCCCCTTAAGCCCGTCATATGTCAAAGTCTTCACGTGGATGTCAAAGAAGCTTCTTCCCTGTCTGGGAAAGTTTGCAACAACACTCAAACACAAAAGCACTTCTGTGCTGGCATACATTCATGTGATCGAAGGTCCGGAAGCTGACTGTCTCCTCAGTCTACCCACCGCGGAGCGCCTTCGGCTAGTTGAAATTTTATACAGAGTCAGCGATGATCCAGACATTATACATAAGTTCCCTAAGTTATTCACTGGGCTTGGAAAGATGAATAAATGTCAGATTCCACCACATATTAATGAGCAAGTACGCCCTGTAGCGCAACATCCCAGGCGGGTACCTTTTCACCTTCAACAAGCAGTGGAGGAGGAAATTCAGGAGCTATTACAAACAGACATTATTGAACAAACAGACTGTCCAACACCATGGGTATCACCTGTGGTCATCGTGCCAAAGAAAGGGACACCCAAAAAGGTGCGCCTATGTGTGGACATGAGGCTCCCCAATACTGCCATCGAAAGGGAGCGTCATCCAGGACCTCACTTGAGTGACATGATCTCATCCTTAAATGGCGCGCAAGTCTTTTCAAAACTCGACTTAAATAAAGGATACCATCAGCTGGAACTGCATGAAAAATCACGCTACATCACAACATTTGCGACTTACTTGGGGTTATTTCGATGCAAACGACTTAGTTTTGGTATCTCTTCTGCCGCGGAAATTTTCCAAGAAGCCATCCGCCAGACCATTCAGCACATACCAAACACACTGAACTATAGCGATGATATCTTAGTCTATGGGTCAAACGTCCAGGAACATGACACAGCATTGGATCGGGTGTGTCATGCCCTTTTAGAAGCCAAACTTACCCTTAACAAGGACAAATGCGAGTTCCATCAATCCACTCTTAAATTCTTTGGACATGTATTCTCTGGAGCCGGGATGAAGCCCGATCCAGAGAAAGTGATAGCACTAAATGATACCAAGAGTCCGCAAGACGTGAGTGACATTCGATCTTTTCGGGGTATGGCGAGTTACTGCGCCAGATACATAAAGGATTACACCACCATAAGACACCCGCTACGGGCTCTTACAAAATAAGGACAGCCACTCGTCTGGACCCCCCAGTGTGAGCGGGCGTTTCAAGAAATCAAACGAGCTATTGAGTCAGCGGATAACCTGGCCTATTTCAGCCCCAAAAGACACACAGAAATAACTGTTGATGCCAGCCCTGTGGGACTGGGTGCAATACTGGCTCAGTTTGACAATGAGACAGACCAGAGACATATTGTGGATTATGCCAGCCGCAGTTTATCGGACACGGAAAAGGCGTATTCCCAACCTGAAAAGGAAAGTCTTGCGGTTGTATGGGCATGCGAGCACTTCCATGTTTTTATTTATGGCAAACATTTTACCATGGTGACTGATCATCAGGCGCTCGTCACGATCTTTGGAAATCCCAGAGCCAAGATGCCACCTCGAATTACGCGCTGGGCTTTGCGTCTGCAGGAATATACCTATACAATAATACACAAGCCGGGAAAATCAGCAAATCCTGCTGATTACATGTCGAGGCACCCTCAAACATCTCAAGCCTCAAGCCCATCGTTAGCGGAAGAGTACATCCATTTCGTAGTGGACCACGCCAGGCCACCGGCGGTTCCATTAGAAGCAATATGTGAGGCCACCAGGCAAGATGACATCCTTCAAAAGGTGATGCGTCGATTGCGGACCAATAGGTGGAGACATGACCGCGAGGAGGAAGGGCAAGACCCTCAGATCCGCCAAGAGATACAGGCTTTCAGACATGTAAGTGAGGAACTATCTGCTACCTCAGAAGGGCTCTTACTGAGAGATCAACGGATTGTCATCCCGAGACAGCTGCAGCAGGGTGTTATCAATTTGGCCGACGAAGGTCACCGTGGAGTGGTCATGACAAAAAGAGCGCTCAGAGAGCGAGTGTGGTTTCCGATGCCGGATCCAATGGTGGAGCTCACACTGAAAGACTGCCCCCAGTGCCAACTGGTCAGCCACGGAAATCCTCCAGCTCCTCTACAAATGACCAAATTAACCAGCGGGGTATGGCAGGAACTTGCCATGGACTTTTATGGACCCCTTCAGTCAGACAAATATGTCCTGGCAATAATGGATGAATATTCGAGATTTCCGATTGCACAGTTTGTAGCATCCACCAGTGCCGCTAGCACCATAGCCGTATTGGATGAAGTGTTTGCTGCTTGGGGTGTGCCTAAGGAACTCAAGACAGACAATGGCCCTCCTTTTAACGGACATGAGTTTGGGGAGTTTGCGAAGCACCTCAACTTTAGGCATCGAAAAGTCACCCCTCCTTGGCCTCAGGCGAATGGCACCATAGAGAGGTTTATGGCAACTTTAAAAAAGAGTTTTCAACAAGCCACTGTAGACAAAAAGGACTTTCAAGTGGCTCTCAATGAGGTCCTGAGAGCGTATCGAACGACACCCCATGCCACCACAGGAAATTGTCCTGCCACACTTATGTTAGGGCAACCAATCAGAACGCGGATCCCAACCTGGGAAGCAGACCTGCGAACAATGTCACCCGCACGTGCCCATCAGGAGGTAGTGGCGTCTGATCAGGCAGGCAAGAACAAAATGAAGTCCTACGCTGATGCTCGGAGAAGAACCAGATCGCAACCCCTTCCCTTCACGAGGGAGACTGTGTAGTGGTTAAGCAGGAACAGCAGAGAAAGACGGACTGCAAGTTCAGAGCTGAACCATTGATGATCACTCAACAGAAAGGTACGATGGTGACTGCAGAGTCCGAGAACAAACGGATCACCAGAAATGTATTGCATTTCCAACGGTGTACTCCAGCTATGAGAGAGACTCTCAACAAGACAATTGAACAACCGAATACTGAGAGGCCCGATCGTGCAGCTGCAGTGCTGAGACCCGAAACTCAAGCAGAAGCTGCTCTGAAGGTGGAGGTGTGGACCTCCGACCTCGACGAAACATTCAACGACCTGTACGACTGATAGAAGAACTATGATCAAGTCAGTCTGTTTCATTTGTTAACAAAGGGGGAGATGTAAGATGTGCAGTCTAGTAGTTGGGTGTGGGTGGAGCTAGGGGGCCAGAGGAAGAGGAGGAGTAACGGCAGTTAGATAGAGTAGGGACAGGGATGAGAGAGGAAGCAAAGAATAAAGCTCCTGATAAACATAAGTACGTGTCTGTCATTATTAGAAGCAAGACACTACAGCCCTGCTTTACTCAACGATCGAAGGATGCTGCTACTGGGCGAATGGAATACACTTGGTGTCCACTCTCACCGCCAAGTCATCTTAGCAGCCCTGAACACAGAGAACCTGATGCTCAATATCCAATTCAACAAGTTTGTCACAAAAGTGGCAAAGAGGTTAATGCAGTGGGAGTGCCAGTAACCAAATTTCCATCTTATTGCACTAGGCCGCTTCCCACTCATAAATGCGGTCAGTCGCCACCGATTCTCTGGACCAACTTGTTAGCAGCCCTGTGTGGTTTGTTGGCTGCTCACTTCACCCCATGACCCCGAGTGTTGTCAAGACACTGGAGGTCCTTTCCTTCTCCACCTAGGGACCATCCTCCTTTTAAGATAGAGTCCTAAGGTGATCAGATTGGACAGTTGGACTTCTCTGGACTTGTGCCTGTCCGTTTCTTTTACTGTGTTCCAACGGAATGGCTCCTTTTTAGCAACAAAGTTACCCGGCACCCCACTGCACATTTTGTTACAGAAAACATTTGCTGTCCGAACAATTATAAAAAATCGAATCCGGCACTATTTTATGTAATTATGCACTGTCAAACATTTTAACTTTCGTATTACAGATTCTCTTTTTTATAACATTTTATTATCAGATGTTTTTTTATTGTCAAGATTTTATTTAATCGAACAATATCGTTTTTCTTCCTCCCTGAACACATTCTGCCCTTTCAGCAGGTGCACATAGCCCGTGAGTTTTATTTGTTTTATCAACTTTATTGCCATTTTAGTATAGCTGACATAAAAGTAAATAAGGCATATTTGCAGTTAGCAGTCATTGACTACAATTATCTATGTTGCAAAGTGTATGGTAATGTCCCTCAAATACTGTACTGTTATCACGTTGAGCTATGCATGCTAATGGTAATGTTAATTTTAATCGTTTTTAAGCACGTGAATACCAGAAAAACAATGCAAAGGCAAAAGGGGGGAAACTGAAGTGTATGAGCAGAAGACTCAAGTTTTTCAGTTCTTTCCTACATTTTAGCAGATTAGGCTGTGTTTTATAATGGTCTGGTAAAGAGTTCCACCATTTAGAAGTTTAGTAAGAGAAACTCCTTTTCTCCAATGTGCTTTTTTAATTCTGGGAATAATCACCTGCCTAGCCATGCTTGACCGAAGAGTGCAAGTAGGAGAATATCATTTGAAGATATTTTGAAAAAGAAGAGGGCCTACCTGATGCAATGCCTTAGGAGCCCAACACAAGGCGTTTAACTTAATTCTAAGGATATGATGACTGATTTCCTCAACTCTAAAGGGAGGAAGGGTAGGATTTTCTTTACTATTGTTAGGGTGAGAAAGCAGGAACATGTTACCTGTTTGGTATGGTACATGAAAGCTACTTTGGCATCAAATATGTCCCCCAAGTTTTTTTTTTCTGGACTGGCAGTGGAAGGGGCCCTAGATTAGGCTCCCACCATGTGGTGTTCCAATAAGAATTATCATTGCCAAACAGTAACACCTCGTTTTTTTCAGCCATTTAGCTTTAGGCAGTTCTTCTGCATCCAATAATCAATGTGGCCTATACAGGCATTACCTGAACCCTGTACTGAAGCCAGAGCATGGACCGTGCACTTCTACTCTCTCCATGGGCACTACTACTGCGTATTCTAGGGCCATCTCAAGAGGATGGAAGAGGGGGAATTATGCCCCAATCCTTGTGCTTTTGCAGACCTCCTTACTTCTGCTTCATAATACATTTGTAGATTTAACAAGCAAGCCTCACATTTTTTTCTTCAAAACAAGTATTCAGGTTTTTTAATATTACACCAGCACCATATCCACCACATATGTGCTGCTCCAGTACCAGGTCGATTACTCCCTTGGTGGTGCGCACAAGGTTCAGTTTGCCCTGCTCGTCCAGCCTCAGTCTTCTGTGGGTTGTGTTCTTACTGTGCCGAGCCCACCCATCTGGAGCCATGGTAATGTGGCTTCATAATAAAGGTGTAGGTGTAGTGTTGGGTTTGGACAGTTCTGTAGTGATCTCACAGACAACTTGCTTGTAGGTTTACCTTTCTTACATTAGTTTCCATGGTAATTGAATAATAGGTTGTGGGTTGGGCCGATTTTTGGTAATGTGGCACTGGACCGTGTGCTGTTTTGGATATATAGGATTCGCTTTCACTATATTTGGATTTGGGTGATTTTTGGTTAGCGCCCCTCTAGCAGTTCTGCTAGGCTTCTGGAGTAGTGTGCTACTCGCTTTAACCACGTCCAGTGTAGTAAGTGATACATGACTACAAATCCAATTCCAATTATTTTGCACACCATTTCACCCCAGTTTGAACCTAGCTATGTGCAAATCAGTCTTAACCCTGAACCATTCAGAACAGTCCAGTCTGAAATGCCAAGGCAGGTCCTCCCTGAGCCGGAACACAAGCAGACCAGGACCACTTTTGCCCACTGATTGGTTCATCAGCTGGGTACAACTTGGTTCCAGTGACATAGTGTACACGGTACCCATGTCTGTACCAACCCGTCCCACTTTGGGTCACAAACTAAAGTACAAAAAAAAGCTAAACCTGGATGAAGAGCCCTCACTAGGGCAAAACCGGTCCTAGGTTACCTGAGTTCCTGTTCAGGGACGACCTGACCCAGCAGCTCGGGCTGGACTATTCCCATGAGGAGCAGGATCAAGACTGATTTGCATATGGCTGGGTCCAAACTGAGGTGGTATGGTGGTCAGAAAAGATTGACTGTAATGCGCCACTGAGCGACTGCCAGTGGCTGAGATTAATTCAAGCATTCCGTTAATTACCTTGTTGTTTTGCAGTGCTAAATAAGACAATAAATAAATAAAAAATGCTTTCCTCAGAAACAACACAGAGAAGCTGCTGGGAGCAAAGAGTACATTAATGGAAAACAAAATGGAACTTAAAAAAAAAGGAAATAGTCCCTCATATATTGCAAATTGAAGCGCTACCCAGAAGGCGGATAGATACCCCATACAGCCAATAGCAAGATGTGCAAGATATATACTGTCATAAAGTTCATAGCATGTGTCCACTAATTTTTTTTTTAAAAGTGACTAAAGTTTTCCTAGCGAGCTCCTATCTAGCAAAAGATTTTAAAAGCAGATGCGTTAAAATGAAGTCTGTAAAATTCGTAGTGCTACACCTATCCACATTAGAAAAAGGAGAATGAATGTCTACGGGGATTGACTTTTTGAACTTATGGATTCTTAAAGTCAAAATGCACTCCCAGATACGCTCACCATGGTGACGTGCCGGTCCACAGTTGTGCAAATCTGTTAGCTTTTCACTTGAGACATCTGCAGTGGGCAGCACAGGCTATGCATAGGCACATGTGTATAGTGACTCTGGCTAATGTTCAAACTCCCGGGTGTCACCTAAATGATTTTGTTGTGTGCTCCTATGCCAACTCTGAAAGTTATTGTCTTAAATGTAATACTGAAAAAGTGAAGACCTGGCAGAATATGGAGTTTATATTCATTTGTGCATATGTATTTGATACTTGTGTAGAGCGCATCCAGCCAGTAGGTAGCATAGCGCTGTGCAGGCACATGCTAGAGTGGAGTCGAGTGTGATTGGAGGATAAGCTGGGTTCTGAGAGTTGGAAGCCCTACAAATATAGTCTCATCTTGAAAGTGACTTTGATCTGCAAGCTTGACAGTAAGCATTCCAAGATAGGCATGGGAGAAACACAATTCTATGATGCTTAAACGACTTCTGAAGACAGTATCCATAGTAACACGCATCATGAAATATTTTAATTAGGTGGGAAAATGAGCTTGTCAGGCAAGACTTGTATGGAGTTGGATAAAAAACATACAATCCTTGTTGTAGTTTATGAGGGGTGAGGTTGGGAGGTTGGGAGTGGTAATCTGCTGATTTTCTACACATCTTCAATAAAGATATTTTAAAACAAGAGAAGGCAGGCTCCTAAATCTTCATTGCTGCTTTTTGAGGTGTGTGCACTAGCACACTGTGGTCAAGATTTAGAAAAACAATCAATCAACTGAGCACAACAAGTAAAGCAGCTGTCCTGCACTGCATGAAGGGGAGCGAGCAGAACAGCATCATAGATATTAATATTTGGCACCTTTCTGCTCTCCCTGCGGGGGAGCATGTTTGTCTGTCGTGTGCCAGTACAGACAGCCTTGTGCCATAGTGCAATTGTGTCTGCATTTTGTAAGCATAGCTTTAATATAGAAAGGGGTTCCTTCCAGGATAAAAACTATGATTTAAGGCATTTCCTAGTGTGTATGTATGCTGTAGAATGCATCACTAATGAAAAGAGGGAAAAATAAGGAGAAATGAAAACATCTATCATTGTTATGCCTGCCTGAAGGAGTATATATGGATTTTACTATATAGATTTTGGCACAAGTCCCTGTTTACTTTGATATAGTTAGAGATGTGTGTCAAAACCCATGGGTGGTAGAATGAGAACTCCCATGCACCACCCCTGAAATGGCCCCTTGATGCAAAGTCATGCAAGGCAGCACATTGTGCAGCTTTGTGTCACGTTTGTTTACAATCTAATGCAAATCATGGTTTGCATTGGAGTATAAATACCAACAGTACACTTTGTGTCAGGTTTGCCATGAAAAAAATAATGGAAACTTGATGCAAAGTTTTTATAAATCTGGGTCTATATTTTTTGCTTTCCTTTGCGCTCTACTTCTCCCACTATTGCATCCCACCCACGTGACATCATCATGGTCATTAGAAATCTTCACTCTCATGCATTGTTGTATTATGGTAAACTCACCAGGAGTCTGTGGCCAGGGGAATCCACTGCAGTAAATTGGTCTCTTTGGCCATTTTAGCTCAGGAACCCTACTGGTGCTGCAAGATGAGTCCTAACAGAAGAAAAATAAATGTGGTCTCTGACATGATTTGCGGTTATTTCCCCGTGGGACAAACACAGACACACTCGGGACACCAGTGTTTATTCATCAGAATGGCAAACACAGGCCTAACTCTGCATACCCTCTCACATGAGCTAGAGTCAAACTATAGGTAGCCCTGAACTGCCCCTGCCTTCCCACTTCAATAATGCTGTCACAGGGGTCTACCAAGTGAGGTTCCGTGACAATTGTAAGTGGTGTTTTTGACTAGCACGAATATGGTCGAGTCTGGTATCTATGAACCGCAAATGACGAGTTTAGTGGGTGTACGCGTTTTCGCTGTGCTAGCCTAAACCGTTTGTTTGTTTCGTGGGTTTCTTCATCTGAACCCACGGGTTCCATCTTAGATACGGCATCCATTTTGTTTCTTGCCCTCAAGTAGCCAGCGAACGGACGCTGTCCGCTTCGCGACCCTGGGATTCCCAAACTCTTGCGGAAGACACGTTTCCTTTGAAGGTGTCTTTATGATGAGGGGATGACACTGTAAGGCAGATGGCCCCGCTCGAGGCTCATCTTGCCGTGCCGGTCTATTGTCTCAGTTGCGCATTCATTAGGCGCGTCCCCTTTGATGCCTGCAACTCGTGTTTCCAGATGCCACCCCTTTTTACACCCTCTTCGATCTGTTCACTGTTCTCGTCTTCCTCTGCACCTGTTTCTGTCCTTTCCTCGATTCGTTTACTGCTGAATGGAATGTACTAGTGGTGGGAAGATGTACTTTTACAGTTGGGAACTGCCAAATGTTACTGTAATTATGTTCCGGGCTCTGAATACATGAAAGCGACCCCCTATGATCTTTACGATGGGAACCAGGTTGTAATCCTTTGTGCACCATGTTATCCTATGCTCAAAAACTGTATAAAAAGAGCGATCCACAGATACAATTTGAAGCAGTCTCCTCGAACCTACACGTGTTGTACTTCCTGTGACTTCTGTGTTCCCTGCAGTAATAAACCTCGAATCTTTGACGCCGAAGGAAGTGTCCCGTGTCTCTGTCATTTGTACGCCGGAACAGGTTACCCACGAAGAAAAGCAAGGCCGGCCATGTTTGACTCTTTTCGGTTGTGGCGTAAAGAAGCCAAGCAGAAAGAAATCAAGCAGCTTAAACGTAATAAGAGAGAAGGAATTCTTACAACGGTAAGAAACGCAGAGCAGTTTCAGCGAGATAAGGAGGAAAAGGAAAAGGACGTTTTTGATAGATTGCAGCGCATGACTGTCGATAAGTGTTACCCCGCTTTACCGACGGGTACGGATAAGAAGGAGGACGTAGTAGAGGACCCCCTGTTGTCTTATCTCTTGAAGTCACCACCTCCGTATGCACAGGGTACCATAGTTCCTGTGGTTCCCCCTGTCTCTGTTCCTCCGCCTGCTCCTGTTCCTGTTCCCCAACCTGTTCCCGCTCCTCAACTTGTTCCTGCTCCCTTACCTGGTCAGTATCCCATGCGCGAGGGTCCCCCAGTATGGATGCTCGGTAACCCTAATGCTAATCCTGCAACTTTGCCGCACTTTCAGAGAGTGTGGATACATCTTCCGTGGAAACGATCAGAAGTTTTGCAGGTGAAGCAATCTTTGCCTGATCCTCGCAAGAATCCTGCAGGGTACTATAAAGAATTGTCTCAGCTAGTGGATGCTACGATAATGAATCTTGCCGACATTGATATGCTATTTGGCAATGTCGTACCGCAACCGGTATGAGCAAAGATTCGTCAGGAAGACCATGCGGCAGAATTAGGCGGTGACTGGGCTGCACTTCTTGCTGCGGATGCCTTGCAAGTTGGTGGGGCTAAGCCCGAACAGCTGATTGCTAATCTCCCTCAGAGAATAATAACTCTCATGAAGACGCTTATGCCAGCTATGAAGGTGAATTGGGACAAGTTGTCCGCTTGTAAGCAAAAGAAGGATGAGAGTGTCTCTGATTTCTTTACGAGATTTGAGGAGGCATTCATTGATCATAGCAGTCAGGATATGGGCACTGAGGGAGGTCAGAGATTGTTCGTGGACAAGTTTGTGTCTAATTTGTTGCCGGACCTAAGCAACAAATTAAGGAATTCAGAGAGTGCGTGGGCTGTTTCCACTTCTGCTCAGATATTGGCTACGGCCCAATATTATGAGAATAGAGAGAAAGAGGAAAATGATTGTGCCGATAAAAAGACGAAAGAGCTTAAAACCAAAGTGTTGTTGCAACAAGCGTATCCTCCACGTTCGAATCAGAACGATTCGCAACAGCGGAATCGATCGCAGTCTCAGTCGAATAGGTCGCAATCACGAAATGACTCCTCTTCGCAGAGATCTACGTTGGGGTACAATCAGTGTGCCTATTGTAGGGGAGAGGGTCATTTGAAATTCGATTGTCCAGTTTTGCGTGATCGAAATAGTGGTAATTCATCCAGAGGAGGTCGTAGTGGTCTTCAACAGGCACCACGTGGTAGAGGTCCCGGTGCTCCAAATGATCGTTCTAATAATTCTTCTGATTCTAATAATTGTTTTGATCAGCGTGGATCGTCGCAAGGAAGATCTGCACAGTACAATGTGGACGATTATTACGTCGATCAGGGCACTGACGACGGTAATTACTAGGACAGCCGTAGACAAGGAGAGGGAGTAGTATCAGTTCCGGTCGATCAGAGCGGGCCTTACGTCGCAGTTGCCACTTCGGGCGTCGTTGAGCCTTTTCTGTTGGACACTGGTGCAGCGAAAAGTTCCATCATGCATTTGAAACTCCCTGGCGCACCTTTGTCTGGCTTAACAAATGTTTCCGTTGGATTCTCTGGCGCCCCTGTTAGCAATCTGGTTTCACGCCCTTTGCCCCTTGTAATTGGGCCTTGTGAGCTGAAAGCTCCCTTGATTTTGACTACTGGTTGTGGTGAAAATCTTTTAGGTCTGGATTTGCTGAAACGTCTGTATGCGACTTTGTATTGTTCTCCTGCGGGAGTGAAGCTTACGTTGGGTGAGAGAGTAATCTCTCCTATGTATTTGTCTCTTGATAAGCTTCCACCGGAATTGAGTTCTCTTCCTGCATCTTTGTGGGCAACAGGTCCCAATGACGTGGGCCTGCTTGATATCTCCCCTTATGTTGTTCACCTGAAATCTAATGTGCGTTTGCCACGTATTCCCCAGTATCGTATCTCCCTTGATGGTGAGCGAGTGCTGTTAGCAATCATCTACGATTTGATTGAGAAAGACGTCATTGAGGAGACTCGGGGAAACGTGTGCAACAGTCCTGTGCTACCCATTCTGAAGCGCACTGATCCATCAAAGCCTCCTGTTTATCGTTTTGTCATCGATTTGCGGGAGGTGAATAAAATTGTGGTTCCTCAGTTCCCTGTGGTGCCTGACATTACGGCTCTACTGACTCTGATTCCAGCTTCTGCATCTTGGTTCTCAGTGATCGATCTGAAGAATGCTTTCTTCAGTATTCTGATTGCTGAGGAGAGTAGGGACCTTTTCGGTTTCTCTCTAGGTGGTCACAGCTTTAGGTTTAAACGTGCTCCTCAGGGCTACTGTGAGAGCCCATCGATATACAGTCAAGCCTTGAAGAGTCAACTTGATGCGTTTGTGTTGCCGGCCGGTGCGGCCTTGATCCAATATGTCGATGACTTATTGGTGGCTGCGGACACTCAGGACATTTGCAAACTTGCTACGGTATCGTTGTTGCAACATCTCTGTGACTTACATCACAAGGTGTCACCTTCTAAACTGCAATATTGTTGCCAAGAAGTCACCTATCTAGGTCATTTATTGTCAAAGGAGGGAGAAAGGTTGACCCCAGAGAGAATTGCAGCGATTGCTTTTTGACTGTGCCAACAACTCAGAGAGATGTGCGTGCCTTTTTAGGTATCACGTCATACTGCAGACAATGGATTCCAAATTTTTCATTGCTAGCGAAACCATTGGTGGCTCTTACGTGCAAGGATGTTCCAACTCCTTTACCATGGACGGAAGAATGTCAGAAAAGTTTTTCTGAACTACGTGACGCGTTGTGTTCGGCCCCTGTGTTAGGTACCCCTGACTACAGTAAGCCGTTTACACTATACGTTCACGAGAGGGAAGGTTGTGCGTTGAGTGTCTTGACGCAACAATTTGGTGGTAAGCAGCGTCCATGTACATATTTTTCCTCGACCTTGGACCCAGTAGCTAGAGCATTGCCGAGTTGTTTGAGAGCAACAGCGGCAGCTGCGGTGTCCATCCGACAATCTGCAGGATTGGTCATGGATAATATGCTTACGGTGATGGTTCCGCATGCAGTTGACACTCTTTTGAACTGTACGAAAACCCAACACCTGACGAGTGCAAGGTTGTCTGGGTATGAGCTGACGCTCTTGGCAAGTCACATTCAAATAAAATGCTGTAATGTCCTGAACCCGGCGACTTTGTTGCCAATCAGTATGGAATCAGACGAGGTAGCACCTCATGACTGCTACTTACGAACTGAGGAGGAAACAAAAGGTCGTGTTGACTTGAAAAATACTCCATTGGAAGACCCCGATGGTACCTTTTATGTGGATGGGTCGTGTTTTAAGTTGCTGAATGGTGATGTAATGACTGCGTATGCTGTGGTGACGTTGAGTACGGTTGTGGAGACTGCGAGATTGAATCAGAATTCTGCACAGGCGGCAGAGCTGATTGCCTTGACTAGAGCGTGTGTGTTGTCAAAAGGGAAACGGGTGAATGTGTTTACGGACAGCCAGTACGCATTTGGTGTTGCGCATAGCTTGGACGATTGTGGAGAGAGAGAGGTTTAATGACGTCGCATGGTACGAAGATTCAGCATGGACAACTTGTGAATGATCTTTTGGATGCACTTACATTGCCCGAGCAGGTGGCGATTATTAAATGTAGTGCACACCGTAAGGTGACGGATGATGTTGGTCGTGGTAATGCGTTTTTCGGACGAAGTTGCTAAGGAGACTGCCCGGAACCTTAGCACTAGAATGTATGTGACGAGTTCGGTAAGGTGGCCTGCAGAAACTGGTATGTGTGAAGACACTATCGAGAGCGTGAAAGCGATTCAGAATGAGGCCACCGAGACTGAAAAGATGAAGTGGAAAGAGAGTACGGGAAAGTTGGATGCGAATGGTTGCTGGATTGATTTGTCGGAGAATAAGAGGTGGGTGTTGCCGGATGCGTATGTGCTAGCTGTTGTGACGATGGCACACGGCTTGGCACATATTAGTGCGAAAGGTATCTGCAAGTTGTTATCCCCTGTATGGAAGAATGAAGGTATTACTAAGTGTGCTGAGAGATTGGTGAAGAATTGTATGATATGTATGATGTACAATCCTGGTAAGGGCACTCCTACACCCCCTGGCCATTTTGCTCCCCCCACATGTCCCTTTGAGGTGATTCAGCTAGACTTCATCCATATGGAGCGATGCAATAACCTGAAGTACGTTTTAGTTGTGGTTTGCGCATTCTCCCGATGGATCGAAGCCTACCCTCTTAAAGACAACACTGCTCTGTCCACTGCAAAAATCCTACTGAAGGAATACTTTCCTCGGTATGGAATGCCACGGATTGTATGGTCTGATAACGGAAGTGAGTTTGTAGGGAGTGTGATGAAGAATGTGTGCAAGGGCCTTGGAAATACACAGAAATACCACAGCGCCAATCATACCCAGTCAGCAGGTTTGGTTGAAGGGTATAATGGCACCCTTAAATTGAAACTAGCGAAGATTCAGGCTACGACTGGTCTCTCGTGGCCTGGCGCTTTGCCCTTAGCTCTTCTGTCAACCAGGGCGACTGTACACTCCCGAGTAGGGCTCAGCCCCTATGAGATTGTGTTCAGCCGCCCTGCCAGTGTTTGGGGGGTCCCTAGACCCAGTGTGTTCTCTGATCTTGAGTACCGAATGTTGATTGATTATCTTCATGATCTGACTGCTAAACTGAGGTTAATTCACCAACAGGTCTTTGAAGCACTGCAGACGCAGACGGAGGGTCCAGGCCACCAGCTCCAGCCCGGAGACTGGGTGGTGACGAGGAATTTTGGCCGAAAGCGCAACCTTGAGCCTCGTTTCACCGGACCCTACCAGGTGCTCCTTGCCACGAGGACTGCTGTTCGTTTGGAAGGGCGTAAGAACTGGGTGCATGCCACCCATACCAAAAAGGTACCTATACCTTTACCAGCGGACTCGTGGGTGAGGAAGGGCATCGCTTCGTCTGAAGTGGAGACTGTACCGCACTTTGTCCCTTTCAGCGACGCTCAGCCTGTCGGAGATACCTCAGTGTAGCAGAACGATATTGTTGAACATTTGTCATCACAGAACTCAAGATCTGAACAATTGACTGGTCAACAGAACTCTGTGTCATCATCGGACCAATTGTTTGACGAACAGACTCGTCCTGGGAGAAGCCGATATTTTCTTCGCTCCAGTACTAGAGACTAATAAAAGTACCTTTGCTTTCTCCCCGGACATCCACGTTGAACACACTTGCATAATTGTAATTTTGTAAATTTTGAGTCTTTTCCACATATGTGTTTTTGCTTCCACAGCTAGCAGATTTTGTATATATTGTTGATTAAAAATACCTTACATCCGGGTGGACCGTAGGGCCGCACGGGTACTTCCTTCTGGTTAGTAGGTCTTTTACACTAGGTCAAAGACCGTCGATTCCTAGGAACTCCTGGGGATTGACTACTGCTACACAGAACGAAGTGCGTCAAGAACGTTGCAGAGGGTTTTAGAGGATGGCTTTCTCAAAGCTGTCGGAATTGGAAAGGGCTCAGGCCCACAGATTCGAGTTGCGCAGAGTTGCACATACAAAATGCTTCATGTTTCAGGTGTTCCTTCTGTTCTTAACTGTTTCTTCGCTATTGGTGGGTGGGGTGTATTACATGATACAGTCATTGTTGCCTACTGCCTCACCTACCCCTTCTTCTGAACCTATACCTACCTCCACTGTTTCTCCTCATTCCTTCCACATCTTACCCCAACACGAGCAGGTTAGACGCGCGGAATTCATGAACAATTCCTTCGTTCAGCTCCTTCATCAGCATCAGTTGGTGGTAAACACTACCAATTGTTGGGTGTGTGGGTTAATGCCACATACCACCGACAAGGGAATTCCGTACCTGGTCCTTCCTTATAGTTCCCAGGGTTTAGCTCGAGCATTCCAAACGATGTTTCGAAGCGCACTAGATTCTTACCCCAATCGAGAGCCACGTTCTCCACACTTTGGTCCCGGTCCATACCATAAGTCTTTGGCGATAGCGATTGCTGATTTAGATAGGGATATCTATGAGCCGTCGCTCATCCCAGAGGAAGAGGTGCGAGCCTATAGGGATCTGAGTGAGGTTGAGTACAGTGCGCTCGTGGGCGAAAGACAGCTTAGAAGCTCGTCTCCAATATGGATCGTACCCCACCTTGGTAATTTATGTCTGAAAGGCCGTGGCCGAAGCCCTAGAGCTCACCTTGGGGAGAGCGCTTGCTCTGAGACGTATGTTTTACCAATGCTCTCTTCCCCTGTTCTCCTGACTGCCAAGGGTACGTACTTTGTCTGTTACGACCGTGCATATACCTGGTTGCCCCTTGACTTCGTGGGCACCTGTTATATTGCAAACTTGTTGCCACCGACTTTTACAGTCGCCTCCGATTACCACAAGATTAGAGTTGTGAGGGGCGTGATTAGCAAAGAAGACTCTGCGGGTCAAGAGGCAGGAGACTTTTTCAAGGGTTTCTTGCCGTTTTGGGGATCTATGGTCAATAGTAGGAACCTGAGACAGTTGACTCGAGTGGTGGAATCGACTGCTAACATCACTGCCAGTGCCCTTGGTAATATCACAGCAGAGCTTCAGGCGGATAGGCTGATGACGTTACAAAATCGTATGGTTTTAGACGTTGTCTTAGCAGATCGAGGTGGAGTATGTAAGGTGATCCATTCGAGTTGTTGTATATTCATTCCAGACAACGCTCCAACTGTCTATCAAGCCATCTCGAAGTTGCATAAGATCTCTGAGTCCATACACGTGGACGTAGGTGATTGGACGCTACTCGGAAGGTTTTGGGGCCTAATGTCGACTTGGGGTTGGACGATTCTGATGATCGTTGGGGTTGTTGTAGCATTCCTGTTCACGTGTTGCCTTTGTGTGCAGTGTGGTCCTGCCTTATGTGGCCTCTGTGCTACGACGTGTATAAGGCAGCAGCCTGTTACCAAAGGAACTCTGATGGATAGAATTATGTTGCAACAGCATCTAGATGGTCTCATGAATATCGAGATCGACTATGATTCCGACTAGTGCTTGCCTACATGAGGGCAAAAGGAGCGTCTGAGGTTCCGTGACAATTGTAAGTGGTGTTTTTGACTCGCACGAATATGGTCGAGTCTGGTATCTATGAACCGCAAATGACGAGTTTAGTGGGTGTACGCGTTTTCGCTGTGCTAGCCTAAACCGTTTGTTTGTTTTGTGGGTTTCTTCATCTGAACCCACGGGTTCCATCTTAGATACGGCATCCATTTTGTTTCTTGCCCTCAAGTAGCCAGTGAACGGACGCTGTCCGCTTCGCGACCCTGGGATTCCCAAACTCTTGCGGAAGACACGTTTCCTTAGAAGGTGTCTTTATGATGAGGGGGATGACACTGTAAGGCAGATGGCCCCGCTCGAGGCTCATCTTGCTGTGCCGGTCTATTGTCTCAGTTGCGCATTCATTAGGCGCGTCCCCTTTGATGCCTGCAACTCGTGTTTCCTGATGCCACCCCTTTTTACACCCTCTTCGATCTGTTCACTGTTCTCGTCTTCCTCTGCACCTGTTTCTGTCCTTTCCTCGATTCGTTTACTGCTGAATGGAATGTACTAGTGGTGGGAAGATGTACTTTTACAGTTGGGAACTGCCAAATGTTACTGTAATTATGTTCCGGGCTCTGAATACATGAAAGCGACCCCCTATGATCTTTACGATGGGAACCAGATTGTAATCGTTTGTGCACCATGTTATCCTATGCTCAAAAACTGTATAAAAAGAGCGATCCACAGATACAATTTGAAGCAGTCTCCTCGAACCTACACGTGTTGTACTTCCTGTGACTTCTGTGTTCCCTGCAGTAATAAACCTCGAATCTTTGACGCCGAAGGAAGTGTCCCGTGTCTCTGTCATTTGTACGCTGGAACAGGTTACCCAGGAAGGTTTCAGGTGTTATCCCTGGCACCGCTGGGTCTTAGAAAAACCCAGTCCTTCACAAGGATGTCTTTCCGTAATTGCTTTAGGTGCATTTTCTCTTACCACTGCCTAGATATCTTGTGGAAGGTATATTCCACCGAGTCAGATAGCAACATTAAGGGTAGAGAGTTCCAAATATTTGCTGTAATGTAACTGAAAGAGCGAGCACCCATTCTCACTTTATACATTTTGGGCACCTCTCCCAGAAGAGAGGGTGTCGAAGGTACCTGGGGCTCCTATTCCACCAGATCTTACTGGCAGTAGAACATTGTTTCTAAGTGATTCGCTTCTCAGCAGGCAGCCAATGGAAAGTATTCAAAGCACTATGACCTGAAAATATGAACACCATAAACTGCTAGAATTTGATAGTCCCCCCTAGTGTACACTGCAACAATAAACAAATTGATAAATACAGAAATAGAGAAAATGATTAAAAAATAGTAGCAGTCATGCTTTCACGACATAGAGTGAATGTTTTGTATGAACTGTGTTGTTGGTGTCAAAACATTACTCTTTGCTTACACGTGCATATTTATAATCATTTGCAAGGCACTATCATTCATGCAAAGCACAGAGGTGAAAATTTCAAATATTCAAACACATAATGTTTCATAAATACCAATATTGAAACATGGCATCAACTTGTTTAATAATATGCTCGCTTTTTATTTCATTTTTAATTTAGCCAAAAGAGTGCCTACTGCCCTGATGAATGTATTTATTTTTATAAAACCTAAAGTATAAGGTCCCTATCCTAGTAGAAAGTGCAGAAAGTAAGCAGTGCTCATCCAGACACTATTTCCCTGACGTTCTTTCAGTGGAGCGAGCAAAGCAAGGGACCTTCAAAATATTCTGTGGAGCATTCGGGAAACAGAGCTTCTCTCTCAAAGAAACTTTGAAAAACATAGGGTAATATAGTGCATGTAAAGCACAATTTTCACATATATATGCTAAAAAGAAATTGGATCTGAAAGTTCACTCATTAAATATTTAAGTCCTTTCAGGGTGTGTGAAGCCAATGAAACCTGTTGGTCCCCAGATGTGACCCATTGTTTTCTAAAATGCACTATGGATGCCCCCTTTTGTCAAAAATTATTTCTAGTATGTTAGTCCCAGCATTTTGTCATGGTTGCTCTATCCTAGGTTCTACAGGTTTCCTCCGCAATGCCAAGAATTTCCACCAGTATGGCAGAAATAGCATTTTTCCATGGGTGATCGAAGTATTACCTCAGTATGCCAGCATTTATCAATGGGTGCCTCTTAGCCAGAATTATCTCCAGCATACAGTGCCAGCATTTTCCCATCAGTCTTCTTTGTTTCAAGTATTACCTCTAGAATGTCAGTGCCATTATTTTGTCACAGGTGCCTGCAATGTTGAGAATTGTCTTTAGTATGCCAGTGCTAGCATTGTGCCATGGGTTCTACTATAAACAAAGAATTACCTTCAGTATGGCAGGGCCTACAGCAAACTCACAAGCATACCACCACATTCTCTTTCATGGACACTCACATTTTCTCACTCTCACTTATTTTCACTAACTCAATTCAATTCCAACTCAGCTTTATTTGGTGCAAGTAAAAACCACCATAAAAGCAAATTATACTGGAGAAAATTCCTACAATGCATCATAATTAAAATATTGAAAATTTACGAAATGTAATTATAAAAAATAAAAAATAAAGACAAAGTACTAATACATATAAAATACGAAATATCAGATACACAGTGCTGTTATAAAACAGCCATGGGGAGTTGAAGGCAAAAAGGATAATTCATGCTAAGTTAAAGTGCTGGTGCTTATTAGTGCATAGAGAATACATAAAGTGCATGGTGCCACATCTTATCTATATTCATCACTAATTTAAATAAGGGAAATTGAAAGCTTGTCAGCGAGCTATACAGAGAATAAAACGTCCACGTATTAAATGCTAATGGTCGCAGTTGTTTAAAGGTACATAAGGTGCAAAGGGCCTTATTTTGTTAGGATGTATGGATGAATGACCTCATGGACTAGGAGTCGTCATCCATATTTTCATATAACAATACATCCAAGTGTGTGTAATCTTTTCTTTTTCTAATTGCCAGTTGCACATGTCGGATAACAGAGTTCATCATTTTCACATTTCCCAAATTACAAACAAAGTTAAAAGCTGGTTTATAATTAAAAAGCATGTTTGATAAAAAAAAACAAGTGGCTTTAAATTTTTTTTCCGGATAAACTCATTTATTCTTACACTTTTATGCTGACTGTAAATCTCACTAATGCGCACTTATGCACA
This sequence comes from Lissotriton vulgaris, assembly GCF_964263255.1. NCBI lineage: Eukaryota > Metazoa > Chordata > Amphibia > Caudata > Salamandridae > Lissotriton > Lissotriton vulgaris. Next base: position 183,817,030 of record NC_141696.1, on the reverse strand, counting down.
CCAATTCACTCACATTCACTCTTGCGTTCACTCCCTCATATTTAATCACTCATATTCAATAGCGTTCCCTTTTGCTCTCACTCCCTCTTTCTCACTTCTTCTTACTCACTCTCCCTCACTTATTCTCACTCAAAATGATCTTCACACTTGCTTATTTTTACTCATGCTTATTCTTACTCCCACACACTTATTCTTATTCATCCTCACTCACCCTCACTGATGTGCAGTCACTCCCATATCTCTCTCACCCATTCTCACCCACTATGATTATCTTGCTGTCGCTGACACTCAATATCACTGATACTCATTTACTACCTGTCACTCACTCACTCACTCACTCATTTATGCTAAAAAAAAAAACAGCGCACACACTGACACATACAAACGCTCCTCTCAAATTCATTTTCACCCGCATTCAAACACACAACACACAGATAAAAGTAGGTACTTTTACTTATCTGGGGAGACTGCAGCTTACCTAAAGAAGCGCAGCATACGCCGACACCGCCACAGAGGGAGAAGCCGCCACCGCCAGGAGTCATCCGGTCATTGTACTCCGCGCCGCCGCTCCGGGAACCACAACACCCGGCAGGCCTCGCGGCGGCGCGTAGAGTGACGCGCACGGAGAGCCCGAGCAGGCACAAAAGGCGGGCAGACACCGGCAAGCCAGGGAGACCGCAGCTTACCTAAAGAAGCGCAGCATACGCCGACACCGCCACAGAGGGAGAAGCCGCCACCGCCAGGAGTCATCCGGTCATTGTACTCCGCGCCGCCGCTCCGGGAACCACAACACCCGGCAGGCCTCGCGGCGGCGCGTAGAGTGACGCGCACGGAGAGCGCGAGCAGGCACAAAAGGCGGGCAGACACCGGCAAGCGGGGGAGACCGCAGCTTACCTAAAGAAGCGCAGCATACGCCGACACCGCCACAGAGGGAGAAGCCGCCACCGCCAGGAGTCATCCGGTCATTGTACTCCGCGCCGCCGCTCCGGGAACCACAACACCCGGCAGGCCTCGCGGCGGCGCGTAGAGTGACGCGCACGGAGGGCGCAAGCAGGCACAAAAGGCGGGCAGACACCCGCGTCGCGGGACGCCCGGGGCTAAGCCCGGGCAAAGGGCGGGCCCTCTACGGCCCTCATCGGCAGGAGGAGGCAGGGCAGGGCCAGAAACTCTGCACGAGGCTCACAAGGGACCCTACTGAACAAGTAAGACTGTTTTGTTGGTGATACATAGCCCCCTGTGTGTTCCAGGAGTTCAGGCTCCTTGTTATATTCATCATTATGTCTAAAAAGGGATCTGCACCACCAGCTAACACAATGAAAAATTATTTGGTGCAAACAGTGGAAAAAATTAACCTACAGAGGAGAGAATCCCTGGGACTGAGTCAGTCACCTGACCTACACTGTTTGTCCCCTTCTCTAACCCCCTCACCTGAGGACTCAGTGTCCCTGCAGACTTTCTCTGATGCTTGTTTCAACTGTCCCACCACGCAGGAATCCGGCTCCTTAAATGACAATGTATTATCTGGATCTGGTCCTGAGGTTCTTATAGTGGAGCTTGGAAATAAATCTGACAGTGATGTGGATCAGGAAATTCGTGCTACCCCTACAGATGAAGATATTTCAATCACTGAACAACCTTCTCGGTTAGACTCTGGGAAAACTAAAAACCCGCCGAGGCGGGGGGGACTAAGATCTGGGAGCAGGAGGAAGAGGGTAAACACCCCAAAAGCAACCCATAAGGAAGCTGGAGGGGGAAGTGTTAAGTCTAATGTCAGCCATGATGAGGACTTGTTTGACAGAATTGCTGACTTAATAGATATGAAAATTAAATCCATTGTTAAACCATTGCTTTCTAAAATTGACAAATTACAATCTGAAGTCAAAAAACTGGGAGGGCAGATGAACAAATTAACAGAGGGTGTTGATGATGTCATGATGTTGGTGTCAAACCTGGGTAATAACAGTAGAGAAGTTGATGATCAAGAGGGGGAGAACATAGTTGACGCCTTAAATAATCCACCACCCCAGCTTCCAGATCCAAAAAATAGTGGTTCTAATACTAATAGAGGGGACGGTCCTTTAACGGTTGAGATACCCCCTGCACATGCTCAGCCAACTGACCCTCTTCAATTTATAGTTGAAGCTTCTCCTGTTGTTCTAGTACTGGCTAATGTACCACCTTTAGAAGCCGGTACTGAAGAATCCCCTTCCTCTCTGTCTAATAAAGCGTTACAGTGGCTTACAACTAACATGAGATTAGCCCCAGGGGGGAGACAACAGCTGGCTCAAGAGATCAAAACTGCTAAAAGGGTTCCATGGCTGGGTAATCGCCCCAAAAAATTTAAGGGGGATTGCGTGGCAGTAAGTTTTTCACATTCAGGCGTGTTACCTAACATTCTCATTAACTTACTCCCACCACAACGCAGGCAGGGTTCTGTTGTACCATTAACCTTGAAATTATTTTATGGTGAGCAACAGAATGTTACATACCCTAAAACACCAGCCTTTGGAGGGGATTCTAATTCTGATTTAAACTATAGATGGGGTCGTGAACATCATCGCAATATTGTAAATCAATCAGCACCCCTAGCTTATCAGAATCCTTTTGCTCAACCCCTCTTACTGTCTAATCGTTTTGCACCCTTATCCTTTTTGGATCATAATGACTGACTTCTGCCAGAACATTCTGGACAGACAGGGAATAATGTGCCTGTTCTTAGCATGCTTACTTGGAACATAGCAGGTATCAAGACTAAAGCAGATAATGCAATATGGCTAAACTTTATATCTAAGTATGATATTATTGCTTTACAGGAAACCTGGGAAACAAACAATACTTTTTCTCTTGATGGCTACAGTTATTTTTGTATTCCTGCTGTGGCTAGCACAGCAGGAAGAGCGAAGGGAGGCCTGTTAAGACTCTTTAAACTTGACATCAAAGGTAGCCTTAAGAAATGTGACTCAGGATCTGAGCATTGTCTTATTGTTGAATTTTCTCGTGTGGAATCTCCCAACATTTTGTTTATTAATTTTTATAATTCCAACGCTTCTGACTGTATATCATATAGTCTAGGTAGATTGGATGATTTTCTGTCAGTCTATAGCGAAGATGTTAATGCATTTGAAATCATCTTCTTAGGGGATTTTAATATACACCCTTGCTCTCTTATGTGTGTTTGCGATGACACAGAATCCCCTCCTAATTGTGCAATGGTCCATCTTGAGCATAATAAACAGGGGGGTTGTCTAGAAAACTTCCTCGCAAGATGGAACCTATACGAATCCAGTTGTGGGGAGGGGGGGGTCAGGGCCCCTACTTTTAAGGGCTCAGACAATGGCTCTATTATCGATTATATTTTTATTTCCGCATGTTTTTTATTCAAAGTTTTAATGTATAGAACTGTGGTATCCGCCTTTAGTGATCATAATCCAGTTTCCATGGATCTAGTAGCGTCTGAACTTTTAGGGCGAAACCATGGTCCTTGTTATGAAGAAAGAAAACTCAAAGTTAAGGACCAGGGACGTAGACTGAAATGGGATAGTATAATACGAGAACCCTTTGTTCAAGAAGTTCTTTTAGAGGCGGAGGAGGAGGTCGGAGTGTGTTTATCTAGTGAAGCTAATGATGGGGAAGTGATCCTTGCATTTAGTAGCATATGTAGCAAGCTAAACGGCAGGCTCTCTGTGATCAGTAAACCAAAGTCGAAACCTCTTAAAAGATGGTTTGATCACAGATGCTCAAAAGCACATTCTGCATTGCTCAATGCTCTAAAAACTGTTCCAAAAGATCGTGACCTCATCAGTACTAGTAGAGCTTTATATAAAAAGGCCATTGCAGAAAGGAAAAAACAGCTTAAAGATGAAGCCTGGACACAACTCACAGATCCAGCCATATTAAAAAATAGTGGAGAATTCTGGAGGATTGTCAACCAACCCCTACTCACAGGGGAGGATAACTCCCCCCTAGAAACTAATATCCCTGATGAGGGTTGGATTAAACACTTCAGAGACATCTACTCAGACCACTATAACGCTGAGAACAGGGCACAGGTGTTATGTTGTGATTTACTTGTTAGTATTGCTTTAAGGCTCGTGCATTTATTTATTAGTATTGCTTTAAGGCTCGTGCTGTTGCAAGCCTCTAGAATGTTTACCCTTGCATCGACTGTATTCTCTCCTGTGTGTCAGTTACGCTCTGGCTGCTGGGCTATTAGATGTGTTGCTGGCTCCGCCTGTGCTTCTATGTTTATGCTTCAATAAACTACTTGAAGAATCACCTTCCGGCTCCTTCTTAACAACTGGCGACGACGAGGGATCTGAATCTTTATTATTTCATTTTTACGCATTTTTTTTTTTTTTTTTAAAAAAAAAAAAGAAGGAGAACAGCTTGGACATTTTCAACCATACCGGAGGATTCATCAGCCTGTTCTACACTCCCTGCACCTATGGACCGCTACTCCGCCTGTTCTGATTTAACCAAGGAGGGACTTTGTAAAGCTACTTAAGGTAGGCCCAGAAAATCGTTACCACTCACGATTTCAGACGGCATCGCCTGCATCTTTTGATTGCTGAACAGAGTTCCACTCGCGCTCCATGTTGCGCGATCTATGCTACCTACGCGACTCCCCTACGTCATCACACTCGCAGTATTGGTGTGACGTGTGACGGAGGCGTGTGACGGAGGCGCGTAAGGTCACGCTGCGTGACCCTGCGTAGCGGCCATTTTGGGAAATCTCTTCGGCAGTCGGCGCTGGTCAATTTCACACGCCGCCTCACGCTGCCTTTCTTCACAGTGCTTACACGCAACAGGCAGAATTATTTCTGTAAGCGGAATCACTTATTCACCATTTTTCACGAGGAGCACAGGTGAGACAGTCGGAACACTTACTTTTATATTTACTTGCAGTATCTTATTGTTCTTCTACTATTTTCTTTTTATTTTATTTTGTTTACTTCATTTTATGGATACTGGTGATCAAACTGGTGATCAAACCAAAGATACTGCAATGGCCCAACAAAGTTTCGTTATTAGTCCCCCACAACCTTTTTGGGCTACAGGTTCTCAACCTGACATGAAGTGGGTGGAATGGAAGGAGTATTTTAATAACTATATTTGTGCCATTGATGAAAATGGCAAAATGAAGCCTGAGCAAAAGAAAAGGATACTTTTACACTCCTTGGGGCCTAAAGGTTTAAAAACCTTTTCACGAATGCAAAAAATGGTGGATACTGACTTAAGTGAATTTGATAACGCAATTGCTGATATGGACAGGTATTTTGCTCCTAAAGTGTGCATAGGTGTGGTGAGGCACAAGTTTTTCCAAAGGAAACAGAAGAAGGAAGAATTGGTTGATGAGTGGTTGGATGATTTAAAAAAACTGGCTATTGACTGTAAGTTCGACAACCTACATGATGACCTCATTAGAGACCAATTGGTTATGCATAATGACAATTCACCTATTCAAGATCGACTTTGGGTCAATGGTGATGCACCTCTTGATGATGTACTTGCTATCATGAGGAAGTCGGAAATGTCAGGGAGATGTGCTGTCATTGTCAAAGACACAGTGAAAGATTTAGACAAAACGTCATCTGCAGTGTTCAAGATTCAAGGATCAACAAAGTATCAGACCAAACAGTTTCAGAACAAGAACTTTAATCAACCGTTCAAGAACCAAGCGAGAGACAACAAGCCAGAGGACAGGAAATGTTACCGTTGTGGTAGCAAGGATCATATGGCTTATTTCAAGTCGTGCCCTGCTTTACGGAAGAAGTGTAGTGTCTGCGGTCTAATTGGACATTTTAGCAAAATGTGCCGCAAACGCAGCAATGTCAAGTGTATTTGGAATGATGATGGCAGTGCTAGTGAGAGTGGTGAGGATGAGGATGTTTGTATCAAAAATGTAAGTGGTAATTACATGCTAAATATCACTGAGGAAGCAATGGAAGGTAAACCAATTTGCGAAGTGTCCTTGGGTGGCATTAAGGTACATGTATATGCTGACTCGGGATCCCCATACACTATTATAAATGAGGAGGTGTGGAGGAAGAAATTTACTAGCAAATTAGGGGATAAGTTGAACCCTTCAGATGTTAATCCGGTGAGTTACACAGGCGACAGAATTGGTTTATTGGGTTTTAGGTGGCTCACTTTCCTATTTAAAGGTAGACTCACTAGAGGCAAAGTGTACATAGCCAAAACAGGACCATCTGTCCTTGGTTGGTTCGACCAGAAAAACCTCCACATCATCCTAGACCCTAACAGTAAGGAGAAAGTCTTAGTTGTAGATGAGTGCAGTAAGATTGAAGACACCTTGAAACGTAAATTTACTAAAGTGGTGAGTGGTCAACTAGGCCAGTTAAAGGGTTTTGAGCACAGAATCATGCTCAAGAGTGACGCACTACCTAAAGTGCATAAGGTCAGACCCATTCCCTTGTTAATTAGGGATGAAGTAAAAAAAGAAATTCAAGGTCTTCTTGCCAAGGGTGTTATCGAAGAGGTAGATTCCTCAGAATGGATTAGTCCAGTAGTTGTAGCGAGAAAATCCAATGGCAAGATTCGTTTGTGTATCGATTTACGCCACCTTAACAAGAATATAGTAATTGAACGTTTCCCTTTACCAAAAATTAACGAGATGGTTTCTTCTTTAAGAGGAGCAACGTGGTTCTCCACGGTAGACCTTTCAGCTGCTTACCATCAAGTAGTTTTGAATCCTGAATCTAGACACTTAACGGCTTTTATCACGCCGTTTGGCTGCTTCCAGTTTATAAGGATGCCATTCGGCCTTGCTTCAGCCGCAGCTGTTTTTCAGCGTTTAATGCACAAGTTGTTTGGCAATATGGATGGCATTTGTTTCTTTCAGGATGATGTTTTGATTGCAGGTAATGACAAGGAGGACAACGACACTAAACTCTGGAAAGTTTTCGAGACACTCAGCTCTGCAGGGTTAACTGTCGAATTGTCCAAATGCAAATTTGGTGAGAGAAGCGTTTCTTACCTTGGCCATATAATCAGCGAGGAGGGTGTCAGGCCAAAGACATCTCTCATTGAAAGCATTGTTGCTTCGCCTGCACCTGAATCCAAGGAGGAAATCAAATCCTTTTTGGGAATGGCAGAATACTGCGCTAAGTTTGTTAAAAACTTCGCCTCTAAGGTATATCATATCAGGTCCTTGCTTAAGAAAAATGTGAAATTTGAATGGACCAAGGAGTGTGAACGTGAGTTTGCTGAGATTAAGTGGGAACTTCAGAAAGTAAATGCCTTATCTAGTTTTGATCCCAATTTAGATTGCTGTTTGACAACCGATGCTAGCGACAAAGGTTTGGGCGCGGTGTTATCACAAATTGGAGAAAATGGTAAGGAGAGGATCATTTTGTTTGCGTCCAGAGCCTTATCCCCGGCAGAAAGCAGGTATCCTATCATAGAGAGGGAGGCCTTAGCCTGTGCATGGGCTTTAGAACATTTTCGTGCTTTTGTGTGGGGTAAGATGGTCAACATTAGGACAGACCATAGACCGTTAGTCCACATTTTGTCCACGGAGGGCACTGCAACCGCTTCAGCTAGATTAGCCAGGATCTCCATGCGCATGAAAGAATACATATATAACATCACTTACGTACCTGGGAGAGACAATGTGGTAGCCGATTGTTTATCAAGGTTACCTTCCCCTCTAGAGGAGTGCGTGGATGACCCATGGGGGAAATTCACGGTGGCGTTTGTACACGATTCTGGAGCTCCAGCTATCAGCAGGGAGGATTGGTCAAGGGAACATGGTTTGGACAAGGATTTGGTACAAGTTTCTAAGTTTATCTGTCAAGGGTGGCCTAAAGAAAAGCATATGTCAGGCAGTTTGAAGTCATTTTGGGAAATCCGTTGTGAATTATCATTAGAAGGAGACATGTTGATGAGGGGTGATAGAATCGTCCCACCTGCAGGTTTGAGAAAAAGGGTTTTACAAATGTGCCATGAGGGACATTTCGGCATAGTAAGAACTAAATTAGCAGTCAAAAATTTGTTTTGGTGGCCGAAAGTTGACAAGGAAGTTGAGGTTTTTGTTAAAGCGTGTTCTGTGTGTAGCTCAGCCGACAAGTCCTTGAAGACCTTGAGACCAACCATGAGTGAAGGACTTATTCCTAGTCTCCCGTGGGAGACTATCGCTGTGGACATTTTTGGTCCAATTGGGGTTGAGAAAGAATACGGATTGGTTGCCATTGATCTTTTTACCAAATGGCCTATTGTTAAGTTCGTAGGGAATGTGGATACCCAAGCTGTTTTAAAGTTTTTGGACAAAATTTTTGTAGTGGAAGGACTACCAGTTAATATCCTAACGGATAATGGAGTTCAATTTTTATCAAAAGATGCTAAAGAGTACTTTGCAAAATGTGGCATCACACATAAAACCACCTCTTTATACAATCCCAGTGGGAACGGGACAGTTGAGCGCTTTAATAGAGTTATTAAAGGTATTTTGCAAGCTGCCAACAACAAAAACTTAAATTGGAAATTGGAGGTGCAGAAGGCGGTGTGGTCCTACAAAGTCACTTTGAATAACTGCACTGGTATCTCCCCTTTTGTTATGATGAGAGGTAGACTACCCAGATGCAAGTTTAATCCTGGTTGGGTTTTCAAAGACAGTGTTCAGGAGTGGTCCCCTGAGGAAGTTAAAAATAGTCTGGTTTTGGCTCACGATAAAAGCAAGGTTTATTATGACAGACGCCATGGCGCTAGAGATGCTGTTATAAAGGCTGGCGATTGGGTAAGAGTTAGGAAACCTTACAGAGTGGCCAAGGGTGAAAATAAATTTGATTCACCTAAAATGGTGGTTGAGGTTCTCAGGAATTCTGTCAGATTGAACGATGGCAAAGTTTGGAATTTAAAGGATGTTGCCTTTGACTGTTGCCAAGACCATGGTGTGGAGAACGTGGAGCCAGAGAAGAGATCTTCTGGAGATTTTGGTTGGATTGAGGATTATTTTGAAAATACTGATCTACAGTCTCAGTTAGCGCCAAAATTGTCACTTCCTCATTTAGGGGAGGGGGAGGAGGTGATTAGTGATCCTAATGTGTGTGATACTGATGTTAGTGATCCTATTCTGATTGATACTAATGTAACTTCTTGCCCTGCTCTTACTCACGCTAATTCTGTTCCAGCTTTACCAGTCACAGATAACTCTAAGAGGTTGAGAGTTTCGCCTGGTTGGCTTAAGGATTATGTTAGGTAGACCTTGTTTGGTAGATCTTCTTTTTTTTCTTTTGTCCTTGTATTGTCTCCCTTTCCCGTTTACCTTTTTCTCCCCCGCCTTTCCTTTTGTTCCTTGTAAGGGGGGGGGATGTGTTATGTTGTGATTTACTTGTTAGTATTGCTTTAAGGCTCGTGCATTTATTTATTAGTATTGCTTTAAGGCTCGTGCTGTTGCAAGCCTCTAGAATGTTTACCCTTGCATCGACTGTATTCTCTCCTGTGTGTCAGTTACGCTCTGGCTGCTGGGCTATTAGATGTGTTGCTGGCTCCGCCTGTGCTTCTATGTTTATGCTTCAATAAACTACTTGAAGAATCACCTTCCGGCTCCTTCTTAACAACAGGAAGAGATTACCATTCCAACAGGGAATTATTTGCACTTTGAAGTTGAGGAAGTATTATCTGCTATTGATTGTACCCTGACTAAAAAGGCACCGGGACCAGACGGTGTTCCTGCTGATGCCTTTAAATGCTTCCCTAACTTCTGGTCAAGACTGCTTTGCAGGGTCTTTAACGCTTTAAACCGTGACAATATCCCTAAGTCATGGAAAACATCAATAATTATTCCTGTTTTTAAAAAAGGAAATAGGCAGGACCCTGCATGCTATAGGCCAATTTCACTGATAGATTCCTCAGTTAAGATTTTAGGGAGAGTCATATTAGTGAAATTGAATGACTGGGCCACTGAGAACAACATCTTGAGTAATGTGCAATATGGGTTTAGACCCAAAAGAAGTACCCTGGATCAGTGTCTCAATCTCCACCTGCTGATCGAGAAATACACCAGGGCTAAGGATGGGTCCATGTACCTCGGGTTCATGGACCTCTCCTCTGCGTTTGATATGGTCAACAGAACTAAGCTCTGGCGAAAATTACTTGACATGGGCCTGGATAGATCCATAGTCAATTTATTGGCTGACCTCCATTCTGGCCTTACCGCTAAAATTAGAGTATCTACTAATGGAAGGTGTACAGATGTTTTTGCGTCTGAAAAGGGAGTCAGACAGGGTTGCATACTGGCACCACTGTTGTTCACGTTATATGTGAACGCCCTGGAGCCTGCCCTCAGGGGCGTTACAAGCGACATCCCACGTGCAGGGGAACAGGGAATATCAGTTCTCCTTTACGCGGACGACGCGGTTCTTCTTGCACGAACTGGGGTGGGGCTTCAACGACTCCTGGATGCTTTTGAATCCTTTATGGGTTCCCTTGACCTGAAAATAAATACAAAAAAATCACAGGTTTTGCTCATGGGCCTGGCCTCAAGGAAACCTTTTCATAAAACCTTTTTCTGTGGGCAGTAAAAGCTTGCACACGTCTCCTCTTTTCCCTACCTGGGGATCACCTTTGATGAGAAAGGTAGCTGGGGTCCTCATGTAAAAAGCAGAGCAGCCATGCTGGCCAGGACATCCGCTGCCCTCCATGGGTTTTCTAAAAAACTGGGGGGTAGGCCAATTGCAGCTGTCAGTAAAATATACAAAGCTAAATGCATTTCAGTTGCTTCATATGGTGGCTCATTGTGGGGTCATAGGGGGGTCGATCCCATACAGACAATGGAAAATACATTTTTTAGATCTGTTTTGGGCGTCCCACAGTCAACCCCGTCCTATACCGTTCATATGGAACTGGGGGAAGGCTACATCTCAGATCTGATTAGAATTGCACCTTTAATCGCCTGGCTCAGGATGTGGCTTAATACAGAAATTCCTCTAAATCATATCATAATGAGGGACTGTTTGACCCTAGATAATGTACATAGGATTAGGTGGTTGATGTATATTAAGGATAGTTTTTCGAGGTTGGGGAGGCCTGAACTATACTCTGTTAATGTTTCTATAACATCCAAAGATATTGCTTACACCAAGGTGGCTATGAAGGAGCTCCTATCCCTGGAGAGGGAAGAAACTGAGCTGAAGAAACCCTGTGTCAGGGCCAGCTTATTGTTGGCTATACCCAACGGTCCTGACAGTTACCTTAATGTGGTGACCCATCCCTACCACAGGTTTATTTTAACTCGTTTTCGATTTAATTTGATACATTTTAACCTGGGTTTTTACCCCGTTTGGAGTACCCCTGAAAAGGCACCGCCCTGTTCTTGCGATCATTTCTCTGAGCAAAGTACTATGCACTTTATAATGTTTTGTAGTTATTACAATGAAGCTCGGAAATTGTTTCTTGTACCTATACTCAAGGAAGCAGGATTTATTTTAGTCAGACCTGCTCTTATTTACTTGCAAATGTTACAAACTCCCAGGATTATGTTTCATGTGGCTAGTTTCCTGGTGAGAGCTATAAGAAGCAGGAACATCAGACTTAAAAACGTGTCTACCTCCTTTTGTAGTATAGACCTGCACACTAGTTAGTCTGTCTGCTGGTGACCATTGGCCAATAATTTTTAGAATGCACTGTAACAGGGCTAGTAGTCGCCCTTTCCTAACATTCAGATGGGGACACACTTAGTAATTTTTAAACCTTTTTTGCACTTTAGCATCTAGCACTTTAGCACTTTGCACTTTGTATCAATTTTATAGTTACAAAATGTAACATGGTGTACGTTGGTTTTTTAACATGTTAACCCTAAAATGTTTTTTAACTGTTCTTAATGTATTTGTCGTTTGTGACTTTATGTATATATTTGCCATTGTCTTTGTATGATATTAAGTTATCGCAATAAAGTATTTTGACTGACTACTTATCTCAATTCCAAGGGAAAGTCCATTCCAGCTCCTGGAGCTCCATTTTCGTTACACAAATTATAGACTACTATTATGATATAATAAAAGAATGAAGCAAGCTGCCTTTGTGTTGTTGCCACCATTTTGCCCCCTCTGAGGCCAGAGGATGTTTCTGTCATCTACACGCAGTCATTGTTCCTTGCTACTGTCCTTAGTTTTCTGTTGCTTTCACTCTAGTATGCCCTTCCTGCCCGCTCATTTCTCCTCCTGCTCATCCGTTTTTTTACTACTTTATGAGCTGTGGTAGCTGGATTATATAATTAACTTAAGGTGCCTTTTGAAAGGGACCTTGCACTGCTCCAAATGACATTATTCGGTCCCGTGGCCCACAATCCGCATACATTTAATTCCTCCTTAGTGACCTATTATGATCTGAGTTTATTTATTTACATATTCAGTTATAATCAAGAAAATTGGAAGATAAAATAAGGGCTTTTAAAGGCCCTCTAACTTTCGCTAGGTTCTCGCTGTACAAATACCACATGCATACATAAATGCATAAGTAACTAAAACAAGATCTAAGGATTTAACTCCAATTACTTCTCCACCAAATTCTGTCCGGAGACACAAACACAGAAAAAGGTCAGTGGTGTACTGCATAATAAAGCAGCACTCACTCAGAGAAATTATTGTTCCTAGGTATTCCGTTTCCATCAAAGGCACTGAGAGCAGCTAGACAGAAAGGGCCCAGATAGCACAGAACAAGGAATCACCGGGAGAAAGCAGTAGAAAATACAATCAAAGACACCCTTGAAATTTATTGGAGTTGGTTCCCCTTTTTAAAGTGATGCTCATATATTGGCTTTGCTAATGTTTTTTGTAGATACTGTTCTGCATTGAGAAAAAAAAAAATAGTTTGTTTGCCAATGCTAAACAGCATTGGCACACATAGCCAAAAACCAGAATGTGTGTTTGTATGCATTTTCACTCATGCACATATATGCATCATGAAGCTACAGTAATCCAGTGTGATAACATATAGCAACCATTTTTAGCATTTATATTTATAGTTGCGTTGCATATACCTGCTTGGAGAGGTAAATAGAAAAACATGAATGCAATTTACTAAAAATGCCTGTTAAGAAAGGTGACGTCTGGCATTAAATTGCGGTTTTCAGGCCTTCCAAAATAAAAAAATAAAATAAAAACATGATAGGGAGTTGTGGGGGAGCAAAGCAGGAGGTGGTGGAGGATTATATATGTACTTCTTCTGGCACACTTTTTTGTCTATAAAACAAAATTCAATAAAGAGTTTAGGGGTGAATCCGAAATAGTATTAGAATATTGGATGGAACATGAACTGCTATTTGAAAAACATAAGGAATACATTTGCTATCATCTGTAAAATGATTGCTTGACGTTGGACAATAGTGTTGTAATCACCCCCTGAACCCATTATTGAGTTTTGTTATATGTACAAAAATGTGTGCCAGAAGTTAACTGATATATACTCAGTGGGTGAGTGACATGCACTGTTCCTGTTTGGTGTGTGTGTGAGAGAGTTTGTGTATGTGTCAGTGTTTGCGTGTCTTGATCGGTTTTGGACCTGACAAACGAGACAGTCATCGTCTCCCCCTTGACCTGAATGTGCTCTCGGCACAGTCCCCCTATTGTATCCTGCTTGTTCTTCGCCACTAGTTCGCTTACCCGCATAGCCCCATGGAATGCTAGCGCAAAAGCGGCTCGGAATAACACTGTTTCATACTGGGATGAACATGTAGCAGGGAGTACGGCTAATAACAGGGCCAACCTATCCAGACCTATCGGGTGGCTCTCATCTACTCTGCGACCCTGAAGGCGTTGCCACCCACGTAGCGCTTTTTGCACAATGAAAGACGCTGTCGGGTCCTGGATCCCGTGAGCCCTTGCCATAAAGGAAATGGCGGCCCGATGCCTCTGGGCCGTAGCTACTGATTTGCCTGCCCGATGTAAAGACAGCAGAAATTTTACTACAAACTCTTCCTGGCCCCAAAGCTCCCCCCTAGCAGTCCCCAAAAAGGCCCAATAGGAGCGGAACGCCCCTTCGTATGCCTTCCTCGTCCTGGGTGCTAAACTCTCTCCCACGAGGTTTTGTAGTTCGGGGCACCGAGAGACCAGAGAGCTTCGGGAAAGGGTGCCGCCACCGGGTCCGCTGTGGGCAGAAAACCCCAGAAGGCCTGCATACGGAAACGAGAAAGCGCATCAGCCGCTTGGTTCATTACCCCCGGCACATGTCTTGCCTTAAATAGCACATTCAATTGCATACACCATAACACAATTTCTTTGAGAAGTCTCAGAATCCATTTGCATCGTGCTGCCTGACTATTGATACACTCAACCACGGTCATGTTATCAGACCAGAACACCACAGAGTGATCTCTGAACCCCTCGGGCCAAGTTTTCAGGGCCACCAGAATAGGGAAAAGTTCAAGAAAAGCAATGTTACTTGTCAGCCCGCACTCGTGCCACCATGTCGGCCATTTTTGAGCCGACCATCGAGTGCCGAATATGGCACCAAAACCTATACTTCCTGCCGAATCTGTCCACAGCCCCAGCTCCTCGGAGGACACCGCCGGTTTGTTCCAGACAATTCGACCATTGAAATCCGCCAGAAATGCCAACCAAATGCGCATGTCCTGGCGAACCTCTGCCGAGAGCCTCGTGCGATGATGACCCTCCTTCAGGCCGACCATGGCCTGAGCGATCGAGCGGGAAAAGGGGCGGGCCATCGGCATTATTCTCAGGGCAAAATTCAACTGGCCCACCATCTGTTGCAATTGATGCAGTTTTACCTTAGCCTCACTAATACACGTCTCAAGGGATGCCCTGAATTTTAACACTTTTTCTTTTGGTAAACGAAAACAACCTTCCTTCGAGTCGAGCTCAATCCCCAGAAACTCGAGTCAAGTCGAGGGACCCACAGTCTTACCTGGCGCCAATGGTACACCAAAATGATTCATTAAGACACAAAATTCATTCAAAGCCTGTCCACATTCTGGATCCCCGGCTGCCCCCAGAAACAGGAAGTCATCGAGATAATGCATAACATGTTGAAAACCCGTCTTCTTTGTGAAGACCCATTGCAAAAAACAACTGAACTTTTCAAAATAGGCACAAGATATAGAGCATCCCATTGGCATACATCTATCCATGTAATAGCGACCCTGAAACATGAAACCAAGGAGACGCTGATCGTCTGGGTGTACCGGGAGCAACCGGAACGCTGACTCAATATCTGATTTTGCCATCAGCGCCCCGGGCCCCAGGCGATTCAACATGGCGACGGCCCCATCGAAAGATGCGTACCGCACCGAACACATTTCCGGGTCTATCGCATCATTCACGGAAAGACCACGTGGGGCCGACAAGTTATGTATCAGCCGAAACTCACCCGGGTCCTTCTTGGGGACCACCCCTAAAGGGGAACAAACAAAATTTGCAACCGGTGGCACATCAAATGGACCGGCGACTCGACCTCGAGTAACCTCCTTCCCAATCTTTACCTGTACCACGGTCGTATGCTGCAAGACCGACAGTTGGTTCTTACATCTTGCTACACCCTGAAAATCCGCCACTGGGATGCGGAAACCATATGAAAACCCGTTTCGCAACACCCCAGCAGAAGCATGATCCGGGTATTCGTTGAGCCAAGGAATCATTGCCATGGTATCAATCGGAGTAGGTAAAGGCGCCCCTCGGACTATTTCAGACCTGTTTGGCGCTTCCCCTACCACCGTTATCACCCGTTTTGGCTCTGCACATGGACTCAGGATGGGATGGCTGCCCACACCCCCCACATTCATGTTTGAACTTGCATGACCCCTGGGGCCTCGTACATTTTCCTCTGTTAAAATTCCAACAAATCCCCCTTTTACCTGCGTTGCCACTCGGTTTTGAGTGATATTCGTTACCTGCACCCGATCGAAAGGGTGTCCCAGAGTATTGGCGGGAGGATTCACCCCCGCTACTTCCAACCAATGGTACTTTCAACATTCCTGTACTCTCCATTTTTTGCCATGAAACAGAGTCGTAACAATCCCAAGTCAGGATTGGGTTGTGTTCTTTCGCTTTTCTAAAAATATTATCATAGCAGAACCACTGATTACCCCCATACGCTACGGAATACTCCATGATTTGTGACTGATAAATAGGCAACTCGGTCAGCAACTCGGGCCTACGCTCGCCCATGATGGAGGTAAAAATGCCCCACGCTCTGCCCCAAGTACCAATGTTTTCGTCAATCTTAAAGGCGGCCATTTTGGCGCGCCAAACACTCGGATGCATGAGCTCCTTTTGGCTCTTAACATGCTCCATCTCATAATGGTCGGTAAGCAAAGAAAAAATGTTTACATACTTATCCGCCCAAATCTTTTCCTTAATTTCCAGTGGAACATGCTGAGCCACCTTCTCCCTTCGTGAAGGTACAGCCCCCTCCCCCGCAATCGGCAATGGCCGCTTACCTGAACCAGAAGCTGCATTTGCCGCCGAACCTGGGCCTGTTGCATTTTCCGCCCCCGGAACCGGCGGGGTAACAGACGATGGTGCCTTTGCAGCCTCCCTAGTTTCCCGCAGCTGTCTCATTAATACCCGGGCGTCGTCAGCCGTGGCGCCCTCGCTATCCTTTCCCCACCACGCTGCCAATTGTGCCGCTAACTCGGGAGGCATATCTTCCCCGGTCACGGGAGTGACCACCACGGGAATCGGATTCCCCTCCTTCGGCACCGGGGTTGGCTGTTCAAGTGGGATATCGGGAACCGGGGTTTCCCCCCCAAGTGCCCCCCTTCTGGACCTCTTGCCTCTTCCTCCGGGGACTACTCCCGGCAAAGGCCGTTTCGGTCCTCCCTCCCCGTCCTTAGCCGCCATCTGCTTCTTCAAATCGGCTACCTCCTTCATGAGCATACGGAGCATCTGATCGGTACCGACCCGCTTTCCGACTTTCTTGGGCATTCTCAGACGGAGTATCTGTAAGACAAAAGAAAGATTTACAACGCTCAAAATTGGCTCTTCGTTCCGTCTCGAGCTCACGTGCAGCGGGGAGGTGCAGCTTCAGAGCACAGGAACAAGAGGAAGCTTTCTTGGCTTGTTGCTCCTTTTATCCGTCTTCAGGGCGGGCGTCAACCCGCCCCCGCCTGCCTCCGAGGGCGTGGTCGGTCGCGTCAGTGTCTAGGACAACCCACTCCAGGGCGGGAAAAGGCGCGCCCCGGCTACGCCGCTTCGGGCATACCAGCCGAGACTCGCCTCCCGCCCAAGATGGCTTCCCGGGGGGATCGTGGTACTCCACCATACGTTCGGGGGGACCGAATGGTCGCCCCTTTCCAGTGTCAGTGTTTGCGTGTCTCATTGGTAGTTGGCTGACTGAAGTGTGAGCCCTGTTCAAGCAAGTAGGGTGAACCACAAAAAGTCACTAAATTAACAAGTGCTTAACACTGAGTAGCCTGGCACAAAAAGAAGGTTTATCTGAGAGGCTATGTGTAAACTATTTATGCAGCACACAAACAGCAATAAAGTGAAAATAGAACACAAGAGAAATAATACAGCAATTTGGAAAAACAGAGAACATTGTTGTAAATTATTTGATACTTAAATAACAAAACTCCAATCAGTAGAACTGAAGTTATGTTTTTTTAAAGATTTTAGTGACTATAACATCAAAAAGCACAAAGCACCAGATATGGAAATCTGGTAGCGCTGGACCAGGTCAAAGTCACACGTTCAGTCCGACTGGGATGGAAAGCAGGTCAGTTACTGTCCGCAAGTTAGTCCAGCTGAAAGTTTTACTTTCTCAGATCAGCGGCAGGAGTCCAATTCGTGGTGGAAGGTCCAGCAGGAAAAGCATTGCAGGAGGCTGCCGAAGTAGCACAAAGAGCAGTCCAGGCATCGCTGATAAACATCACTGAAGCTCGAAGATCCTGTAGACATCGACATTGCTGGAGCTTTGCCTTGGCAATCCTCATGACCAGTCAATGCTGTTTTGTGAGGAGGCAGCTGCTGAAGATTTGCATTGAATGGTGGCATGGGATGTGAGGTCTTGGTGCAAACATCAACACAGGTCTCTGAGGCCACACCAAAGGTCCAGGATTTGATGGGCACCACTAGGGAGTTAGGAACTCCTTTCAGCTGGATCCAGGTGCCTCTGCAACATATTGGTGAGCCTTTTGTTTCCCTGAGGCTCAGATCAGGAAGTCAGCTGTTACAAAGTCATCCTGTGCCCTGTGTTTCTGATTGGTAGTGGTGATAATTGACTCTGACTGCTCCTGGGTTCTGCCTTACCAGGTCTAGGGCCAGTGCTATGCTGAAAACACACTTAGAAAACAGTGAAACCACCTACATACAATAGGGTACACTATGGGTTGGGGTACCCCTATGATTGTCATGGCCTCCCCTTTAAGGCCCTAGTACATAATAGGACAGGGGGATCAAAATGACCTTTACGCCCCTAGTATATAATAGGGAATGGCAGTTTAGAGGCCATCAGCCCTTTCTGCACTTGCATGTGTGCACTGCTGAGGCCTGAGATCAGTTTAAAAGCAGCCCTGTGTTGCAGGATTGCTTTTGGCATGTTAATTGTGGCCAAACTCGACTTTGGTGTTTGGGGCACTTTAAAATGAATAAGCTACAATATTGTGGCATATTAGGTACCCCCAGGTTCTCCACTAGGTGTACCAGTGGTGAGGGGGAAGGTAGTTATAAGGAGGACCCTTATAAAAAGGTTCTGTGTGCAATGGGTATAGTGAAATTGCACATTTCACTTTCCTCATTGTAGTAAAGAGCTTCCAAAAATTGACTTTTGTTCTTGGAGCACTGTGGAGTCAGGACCTGCAATATCTTTACATATTCAGAGCCCCTAAATTCTTCCTTAGGTGGTCCAGGGGTGGGGGGGGCAGGTAGATATAGGCAGGGTCCTTATAAAATATGTTTTGTAAGCTGTGCTGTTGGAGAAATTGTCCAGTACATTTTCTCCATTGCAGATCCCCAGCCACTCAGGCTAACGTGGCAAGATGTTACTAAAGAAATTGCTCCCACCGGGAAACACTGAAAAATATAATTCAAGGACTTAGGAAAAATGGTATTGATGAATCCAACAATATGCCTTTTCTCATAAAATGTATAGACAGTAAGTTATAAGGCTTTCTTGTCTGTAAGCCAAAATTCAGCCTTCCAGTGATCTGACCTGATTGGTCAGAGTTAAGTATATTAGCCAGGCTGCTTTGATTAGGTGATAAGTGGCCCCTGTGGTGAAAGAGCCATTCTGGGAGGAGAGGGCTCTGTTGCATAGGAATGCCAGGGCAATGGGGAGGGGTTGTAAACCATGATCTTCAAAAGAAGGAGGGGACAGGCAGAATAAACCAGTTTCATTTATGCTCCTACCCTCTGAACCCAGCCAGATGACAGGCTTTAGGAAGTAATGTGCAGATGCCAGGGGGAGGGAGCCTATGGAGATGAGGCATCCTGGAGGTTGGTTTAACCAACTCTTGCCTCTCTGCTGAGATTTCAGCCATATTGAATTTTTGAGAAATAGCGCTTTCTGAGAGACCATTCTTCCACACTGTGGAGGAAATGTTCATGCTCTGGGGATTGCCTTGCACCTCATTGGACAGGAGTGCCCTCCTGTGATACCCCAGAGAACACTGAATAAGTATCTGAGAGGGATAGTACCTCTCAGATCAGCTGCTTTAAACTAAAGGAAGAAGAAGGGTCCATGCTGGAAGTTTGATTTACACCAACCAGGCTGTGCACTCTGACTGACTGCGCCTGCAGCGTAATCTGAAACTATGTCCCTGTGGATCAAAACTGCTTCAAAAGGACTAAAGAGTTTCCTCCTTGCCGTCTACAGGTTAACAGAGCTCAGCTAGGCCATCACCACCAAGAATCCCCATCCTGGAGTACTACCAGTGGATTTGCAAGGGTTTTATCCAAGTGGATTGTAGGAATTGAAGTCCCAAACTTTTAGGGACAATCTTGGAGCTGCCAGACCATTGGAATATGTGTTGGACACGTTGATACCCTCAAAGGAACTTCAAGAAGAAGTTTCAGCAGTTTGGAAACTTTGGAGCAACTTTGAAAAAAAAGCTCCATAAGTGGACACACTCGACCAGGCCAGCCAGGTCAGCCACCCACAACCATGAACTGGCCTACCCTCCAGGTTTGTCCCACTAAAAAGCTCAAGAGGTCCAACTTCCAGAGTTTGACCAAGAGCTGTTCAAAACCCAAGCCGGCAAACCCTCACCAAATGTGGCCTGGTGAACAGCAATGAGGAATCCTGGGAGAAAAAGCTCTGTAACAATTTCTACGTCCAAACGTAGAAAAGGTGACCATGACCAACCGCCAGAGTCAAGCCAACCACCTTCAACTGTGTGCCGGCCTGGATCTCTGGTTTGTCCTGCTGTAAAGCTCCGTAGGTCTGACTCCCATAGGATTGACCGGGAGCTCATCACACCGTAAGCCGGCAAACCATCACTGAATCCAGACTGTCCGACAGCTTCGAGGGACCCCAGAAAGAAGAGCTCCAGAAACGTTTCGAAGTCAGAAGATAAAAACTTTGAGGCCTACCGCGAGGGGTAGCCGTGCAGGGCTCCATCGCGGTCGACCTGAAACTTTGACTTTGTTCTATTCTAGCGCAACCATATGTCCCAATAGGTGATATAGGTTTCCATGTGCACTATAGTGCTAACTCTTTACAAATTCACACCTCCAGTTCTCCATGTTGGATTTGTTTAGTTTTGGTGTCATTTTAAAGATAAAAATATTTCCTATTGTGTGGTAAATAAAGTTTACCTATGCGGAATTTCTATGCGGTAAAGTTCAATAAGAATAACTCAATCCAAAATGAGAGGCAGAGTCCGTGGCATCTGAGTTTATAAGGGTTTTATTCCATAAAATGGAATTGGTTCGAATCAGGTATCATGTTCCATCACCACGAAGGTTCAGGAAGGGATAGACAATGCTTTATTAACAGAGTACAATATATATAGTAAATGCATATAATGGTGATGGATACAGAAGGCGTAACAGCTGAAAAGAAACGAGATAAGAACACATGTGCGTAACAGAAGGCGTGCACGAGGGCGTACACGGAGGTGTGTGCTAGAAACGTCACATAGAAGTGTCACAGGTGGGTGGATCCATGGAGGAATCCGGCAGTGTCAGCAGAAATATATGGCAGAGATGCGCGCGCAGCAGCATGACGTGTGATTGACGTGGAACTGGAGGGTGAAGGGGACTTGACATTTAGCACTATACGTGGAGACAGAAGTCTGGCGTGTCAGAACAACCTAAACCCAAATCATATCTGATATCTTGTGTTTGAGGAACTGTATTATCTAGAAGGAAAGGTCTCTCGGGCAGAGGCTATTCTATACTGACTGCTAGTGCGAGCATATGTGACTACGTGTCTATGTGTAATGCGAGGGGCCATGGGCCTACCATGGTAACGGGAGCAATGAATTACTTGCATGGAGACAGAAAGGCCGGGCCCTTTGCTCTGCAGCTGGGGAGATGTTTACCTAAATCTCTAGACAGGAATGTATTTTCGAGGAGCGGAGCAGATAACTTGAAGGCTGAATACTGTCTTGGCAGGCAAGCAGGCCGAGCCGGGCACCGCTCGCCGCACAGGGAGTAAGGCAAGGGTCATGGATGCAGATCCAGGCTGCAGCTTTCGGAGGCAGAAGGCAGAAAGGGCTTGATGGCAGAAATCAGGGCCTAGCTCGCCAGAGCCAGGAAAACGTGAAAGTGCACCATGTAAAGACGGTGGCACGGCATACTTAGGAACCGAATAATCGATCCATTCATGGTGGATCTGAAAGAGGACATGTTAACGTTGGACGCAAATGTATTTGCGTCTTCATAGCTGATTGTGGAGGGAACATACATGTACTTGAAGCACGTACATGGAGCCGTTGGGGTCTATGTTAGGGGACACAATTGACCATAAAAATTCATATTACCTCAATTGTTATGAATTGGTGTTGGATTTTTATTGTGTCGTGATTATTTACTGAATTGGTGTTTTTAAATACTTGGCATACCTATCTCTGGAGTTAAGCCTACCTGCTTGCAGCCAAGCTACCAAGTGTTGAGCATGGGAAAACTTTTCTGAGACCTATTCTGAGCCCTATATTGTGTTAGTTGCCTTATTGCCTGTAGAAGATGGATATTTACCACTACTAATAATTCTCTTTCTAATAACAATAGACTAACCCTTGAAGTTATTCTCATAACCCTGGGGTTCAAGGTAAAGTTGCATGCCTAGTTCTCCTCTCTCAGGCAAGAGGACAGCAGTAAAGCAGGGCAGCAGTTCAGCAAATCAACAACCCTGAAGGTAAGCAGAGTAGCAGTGCTTTCAGCAGCACAGCGGTCCTTCTTTATGGCAAAGTCCACAGGTCCAGGATTGTATTGGAAAGCTGGTGTCTAACGTCTCCCTTTTATACCCTGGTGCACTCCTTCTGGAAGGTGGGAGATGCTTCTAGATAGTGGCTTTGAAGTGCATCGAAAAAGCTGACCCCCATGCTCTGGCTCCAAGCTGGCTGCAGTGACAGTGTTGAGGTGTTATGCCCTTTGTGTGAAGGTTGAGCAGTCTCCATTCAGTTTCAAGTGGGGCGTTGTCATGTCCGCCCAGTCATGATGCCACCAGATGGCATCTGGTGGCTTTCTGGCAGAAATTCACAAAGTGGAACTCTCACTTACACTAAGTAATGTGACCCAAAACCAGCTACAGGCACAAAACGTCTAAGGGCAGAAAAATGTAACATTTCTAAAAGTGACATTTTCAATATTGTAATAAAAAGCCCAACTTTACCATTTAATGTTTTCTTTATTATACTCCCAAAGACACCAAACATAAAATAGCGCACTTCTCCCAATAGGAAATTACAGTATATTAAATGTAATATGGAATCCCCATCCAATGTTATACTGAAGGAGTCCAATGTTATACTGAAGGAGGGATATGCCTCACAGTAGTGAAAAACAAATGTAGGAGTTTTTCACTTTAAAACTGATCCCCCTCAATCAAACAGGGTTCAGAAAAGGGTGTGGGACAATCACAAATATCCTGTCGCTTTCAATGTTCACCAACAAACATATTCAGAGGAAACAACAGCTTCACCTCTGTTTTGTTGACTTCAAGGCTATCAAGAAAGGTTACAACAACCAAAGGGCTAAAACAAGGATGTGTTCTGGCCCCGCATCTTTTCAACCTTTTCATGGCAGACCTGGCACCAAAACTTAACATGATTATATCTTATCCGCCCAAATTAGGCACCTTATCATTATCTCACTTATCATATGCAGACGATGTCGTCCTGATGAGCCTAACTAAGATCGGCCTACAAAGATCACTAGTAGGAATGCTGGAATACATAGCCGACAACAGGCTAGAGATAAACAGCTCAAAAAGCAAAACACTGTTGATCACTAGACATCGGACGGCCAATCAGCAACTTCAACTAGAGGGCAAAATACTAGAAGAAGAATCTAATTATAAGTACCTGGGTTTTTACATTGATAACAGGAATAATCACCGGGAGAAAAAAGCATACATGGCCCAGAGGACAAGTGCCCTATTGTTCGCTTTCAGGTCGCTAGCAAAAAAACTAAAGGGGCCATCATTAACCCCTTAAGTGCTGCCTCGGTGCATTGGCCGACGGCAGCACTACCTCCCCAGTGCTGCGCACGACCATTGGACGTCCATTCAGCACTAGTTCCAATGGACAGCGCAGCACTGGGGAGGAATGTTTAATAGCATCTATGAGGTTAAAACCCCTTCTAGCAGCAATAAAAGCCAAAATGCTACCAACACTATCATATGGCAGTCCTGCACTACACAGGAAAGATGCCAACCTGCTAAATAAATCTCAAGTTTCAATTTATAAAAGAGTCTTTCAAATCCATCAGACCGCATCTCCAGCGCAAGTAAGGCAAAAATTTGGAGTAACCAATGAAACACTGGGGAGAATGTATGCCACCATTAAACAATGGTATAGACTAAAACTAAAAACAACAGACTCTGAACTAAATAAGGCGTTGTGGGAGGAACTAGAGAACGATGAAAAGTCCCCATACAACCAATATCTCAAAAAAGCGTTACGAGAAACCGGTACATGCGAGCTGTGGGAAACCAACTTGTCTTATTCAGCCTTCAAGCAAGTCATAAATAAGTCAGTAAAATTTCACTCTTTGCTTGTCGACAAAAACATCCTCAGTAAGAGAAAACATGCCTGGATTTTAATTACCAACTATAAGACACCTACCCCAGCGCCGTACTTAAATATTACATTTTCAGCCTACCGGAAGCTACAATTAATGGCCTGGAGCCTAGGCAAACTGCCATCCATCTCAGATCAGCCAACCTGGGCACTCAAAGGGCCGAAAGACTGCCGACTATGTGGGAGTAGTAAAGAGGACTTTGTTCATCTAGTCTGCATTTGTCCAAAAATATCAGAAGCACGAACCACCTTTCTAAAACATGCTATGAACTTCAGAGGCATAAGGATATGCAGATCCGCTATCATAGTAGGCTTGGACCCAACAGATACAAGACTGAACTGCTAATTAATAAAGTTCCTCTCGGCACATGAAAACATATTAAAAACAAATAAATAAATGAACAAATAATAACAATAAATAAATAAACTATGATGGTCCCTGAGCATGGAACCTTAACATCAAGACTGACTGGTCCTGACTCAAAACTTGCATTTTTAAAAATAATTGAACAGTTGCCTAAGAACGACTGTAGAAACATTCCCACTTGTGCAGCCGACTAGGCATTAAATAAGCTTTGGTCTAATCACCTGCTAACGACGACCATCTGGAAAGAGATTGACTAACTGATTGATGGCATTTTATATAGAATTGAGAGCTGATAACGGCTAAACACAAGTTTTTTTAATTCGGTTTTTTGCATCATATAATAATAATTTTTACAACAGTTCACTAACTTATTAGAAAATGTATTGTTGTGGTTTTGATTAACGTAAACAATAAAAAAAATCTAATTTTCACTACTAGGATATGTAAAACTAAAGAGTGCATATCCAGCCTTTCAATTACAAGGCACCCTGCCTTATGGTCCACCTAGGGCCTACCTTAGGGGTGACCTACTTGTAATATAAATATATATATATATAGGCTGCAGTGGCAGGTCTGGGACATGTCTTAATGGGCTACTCAAGTGGGTGGCAGAATAAGTGCTGCAGGCCTATTGGTAGCATTCAATTTACAGTCCCTGGGTACGTGATACACCACTGTACAAAGGACTTAAAAGTAAATTAAAAACTCCAATCAGGTGTAAGCCAAGTAAGCAATGTTTGGGGAAGAGCACAAGCAGCTTAGTGCTGGTTAGCAGTGGTAATGTGCACAGAGTCCTAAGGCCAACAAAAATAAATTCAGCAAAAAGCGGAGGTTAAATGGCAAATCAATGCTTTTATGGGCTTCCCTGTTTAGGTGATAGAATCTGGACAATGGGCCTTTACTGCAGAGGCCTTTGCCAGTTCTATACCCCTCCAAGTTTGATTGAATCCCTTTGTCTAAACTCTTGTGAGTCACTGATCTGATACCTGGGGAACCCTTGTGCTCTCTTGTGGACACCCATCTGTGCAGCACTTCACCTTAACTTGCTCACAGATACATCTCAGTAGGCAGACAGTATCACCATGTCCAACAAAGTGATGTGGCTCATTCTACCATTTGGTTCCGACTTCTGTCCTTAAGCCAGCAAGGACTCTGCCAATAAGCACAGCAACCAACACAAGCCACTGACAGCTGTCAGTACCAACAGCCAGGCCCAGGCTATTCAAGGGCCTTTGTACTCTGATGTTTCTCAGAGTGGAGGCAACAGCCCTAGTTGTTAGATACCCGTTTCCACCCTCCTTACCACCAGTCTAGGGGTGATAGCCTGAGACTGATTACTCAGGCCAGCATCTGTACCATGAAGCTGCGCAGGAGCCAGGGGTGAGTTCTTCCTCCCCCTGCTTTCCCAAATGGACCTCTGTACCATCCGTTGGGGAGTGGTATACCCAGATGTCTGAGCCTTCAGATAAATATAAGACAAGCCACAGAGAGTGATACAAATACAGCGTGTGGGCATTTGCTGTATAAAATGATGTGCTTTAATATTAACAAGCCAAATATTAAATGAAATCAAATACATAAAGAAATTAACACAATTAATGTTAAGGTATTTACATATGACTGGACAAAAGCAGTCCATGCAAGTGAAGATCAAATCGGACTATAGACATGAAACAAGGCAGTAGCCCATAGAGAAAAACATCTGCAAAATAATATGTCCATTGTAACATAATAAAGGTGTAATCTCTTACTATGGTATGTCACTAATACATAAGAAAATAAATAAGCACATCTGAGTTAAATGCAGGAAACAGGATAAAGCAATCAAGGCTCACTGTCACATGGCTGCAAGCCCCTCCAAATCCTCTTCTGTACTCACATCCCCAAATCTGAATCATACACAAGTGGGCACGTGACCTAATCGCATTCCTAAAAAGGTCCAAACAAAATATAATTAAAACAGCACTAATGCATGTTGCTCATAGCGAGAATAGAAGGAACAGTTCTAACATTATAAGAATGTTGTGATCAACCTATCACCCTAAAGACTATTTCTACATGCTGCACAGTAAGGCCACAGAGTTGCTAATTTGCCCCAAGAGGTTCTTGGGGCTCAGTGCACTGCACACCTTTTCATAGTTGATCAGCTATGTTTATCAGACTTCAGCCGGAAGAGAGTATTCCCTAAAAGGAAAACCCATGATCTGCTGGGTTCAGCTTCTCCACTGCCAGTCCCAATAATAGCTCTCTTTCAGGGGAATGATGGCACAGTCTTTTTCACTCAGTATTGGACTATTTTCATTTTTCTTGATTGGATTTAGGGGCAATGACTTCTAGTTGTTGAGTGAATATGTTTCAAAAGCAGGGAGATTGCAAGCAGCATATGATTGATACCAATGAGATAAATTAGTACTCTAGACAAAGTCCAAGCTATCGAGGCAAATGCACAGGAATAGATATCCGGGTTTCAGAGTACTTGAGGATGGTGAGAGTGCCTTGATTTGTGGCTTAATTGACATCAGTGGTAAAAGCCAATTCTCTGGAAGTTTTTCAAAAGGCAAAGTCTAACATAGCAAGCATTTGGCAGCATGGGCATGTGCTTTGTTCGATAATGCTTCTGATGTGACTGTAGCAGTTGCAAGAGTGTTTATATGTCCAGAAACATCACTTGGCTCTACTGGGTGTAGTTCCGAGATGATTTCAGTTGTACAGTACATGCACAAAAAGACTGGTCTCACTTGTAGAGCATCTATTTTGTGAAAGGACAAGATCCAACTCTCCCTTAATCAGAAAGCCACCTATGTCTCAGATAGTGCACTAGAGTTTCTCAGCACTTTTTCTCAACTGGGTACATGTCCTCCATGTCTCAAGGAGTTTGATACCATTGTTTGATCAGGGGGAAGAGGGCAAAACCTCAGCACATTATCAGAAGAATGGTGGGGAAAATTCCAAAAAGTCTTGCAACAAGGAGTGAAAAAGGAACGAATCTGAGTAATCAGTCCAAAGTCAGCTTTAAATTCAGTTGCCTGATCAGATATTCTTTAAAAAGGCACAATAACAGTTGAACTTACCGCATTGAGAATCATTTCTTCAAAGTCTACAACATAAGTGGAGTTTTGCGTTTGTAACAGCCTCTAAATTTCTGAAGTAGTTTTATAGCCTCAGGCACAGAGGTTAAAGGAGCCTCATTGTGAGATAAAACAACAAAGATGTTATAAATTTTATCAAAATAGATGTCCTTTATTTCAGTTCTAGGCCAAAGTGACATTTTGATATATGCTGAGGTGGGAGGTACAAAGTCATACCACAACAATGTATTGTTTTAGAAACTGTAATCACATACGGTTGACTGGACTCCAACATACGACAGCTGATGTTGTTTAACATTGAATACAAAGTATTATTGAAAAGTGTGTGGTGTTTTGGAATGGATGAAATGGGAGTTGCTGATAAGACACTGTTTAAACATGGCATCAAAGGGTTACATCTTTCATGCAAAGTAACAGATCACATAGTGGTAAGTGACCTATGGGATTTCTGCAGCTGGAATCACTATCTTTGCTTAAACACTTATAGGTAAAAGAAAATTCTCATGAATTAAATAAATGTGAAATATGCATTTTCTCGGACCAGTCAAATGATTTATATTCCTGTCACCATGAAAGGGGAAATTTGTTATTAGAAGGGAAATTACTCCATATATCTGGCACGTAGCGGGTAAATTACCACAACTCAACAGGTGTAGGTGGATTATCTCAGGACCATTGTCTTTTGAGTTAATGTAAAGTTGTAGCGTTTAAAAATGGCTGTCACATTTTAGAGTTGCCAAGGCGCATTACCTGATCAAAAAGTTTGTAAAGTCCATTGTAATTGTATTATGGCTCTTAATTGTGCCTAATCATGTTGCAAAAGACCTAAGGGCATGATTTCATGTCTGGTGATCTTCTGACCGCCAGACTCACAGTGGCGGTCCACCGCATTACAACTTTGAAAATCATGTGGCAGAGGAACACCGACTGCACCAGGTGTAGTTCTGCTGCACATATTACAAGTTCTGGTACCACTAGCCATTTCATGGTGGGAGCGCTGCCACGAAAAGGCTGGCGATATATTCAGGGGGACACAACATGTGCTCCCCAGGTTATATTCCCACAAAGTTGCAGCACAGCATGGTTGTCACCATCCATGCCATCCATGCCATGCTGGAACTTTTCATCCATTCCCATTCCGGTGCCTGTTTTTCACGCACCACCATGGGAAATGAGAAGGACCGTTCACTGAACATGAGTTCAACTCATAATACTTTCTGGCGCAGCTGTGATGGCGGAGATCCGGCGTACCTGTGTCAAACTCATAATCAGCCCCGAAGACTCCTTTAAAGAGATCTAATTTGGATGACTTAATGTTACTCAATAAGTACACTCTTTTGGAAAGTGTAAGCATGACATTGTCGATACTCTTGAATACTGATTGCATATTTTCTTTATATGTTGAATCCTTTCGACAGTCTCTCTTACTGAATATTTGTTCCATTCATTTTAAATGGCATATATACCTGTTACTATGTGTCATTCAGTTCTAACGGGGTGTGGTCCCTGGAGGAAATGTAAAAAAAAATCCATATTTCCTCCACAGCCAGAAGACTAGAATGTGCAAACCAATGTTGTCGCAGCTCAATCAATGAATCGATCAGGGAATTGTAAAGCGCGCTACTCACCCGTGAGGGTCTCAAGGCGCTGGGGTGGAGTTAGCATCTCCATTCAGTCAAAGAGCCAGGTCTTGAGGGTCTTCCTGAAGATGCTCAGAGAGGGGGCGTGTCTGATGTCGATCGAGAGTTCATTACAAGTCTTGGCCGCGATGTAGGAGAAGGCTCTTCTGCCCGTTCTGGCTCTGCGGATGCGAGGGGTTTCAGCAAGGGCAAGGTCGGCAGATCTGAGGTTTCTCTTGGGTACGTGGGAGGAGATTCTATTGTTGAGGTGTTGGGGTGTGGTGTTGTGGACGCATTTGAAGGTGTGGGTGAGTATCTTGAATGTTACTCTCAAGCCAGCAGAGGTCTCGCAGGTGTTGGGTGATGTATTCTTATTGAGGGATGCTGAGGACAAACCTAGCTGTGGTGTTCTGTATGGTTTTGAGTTTGCAGAGCAGAGACTTGTTGATTATGGCATAGAGGGCGTTTCCGTAGTCCAGTCTGCTGGTTTTTAGTGCATGGGTGGCGATTTTTCTTTATTCAGGGGGATCCATTTGAAGGTCTTGGAAAGGATGCGGAGGGAGTTGAAGCAGGTGGAGGCAATAGGGTTTACCTGTCAGGTCATAGGGGGAGGAGTCGAGTATGATGATGAGGTTCCGGGTGTGGTCCATGGGGGAGGGCGGGCTGTTGAGGGTGGTAGGCCACTAGGTGTTTCCCAAGCGGTGGGGGAGGGTCCGAGGACAAGGACCTCTGTTTTCTCTGAGTTGAGCTTCAGGTAGCTACTGCTGATCCAGGATGCAACGTCCTTCATTCCTTCCTGGAAGCTGAGACTGGTGGTGATGGGATTCTTGTTGAGGGAGAGGATGAGCTGGGTGTTGTCGGCGTAGGAGACTATGTTGAGTCCGTGTTGTCTGACGATGGCGGAGAGGGGGGCGTGTAGATGTTTAAGAGCGTAGAGCTGAGTGACGATCCTTGAAGTACTCTGCATTTGATCTCTATGGGTTTGGAGAAGGGTAGCAGTCTGATTGTTTGGGTTCTGCCAGTGAGGAAGGAGCGGAGCCCTTCGAGGGCAGTTCCCCTATGGCGGCATCGTGGAGTCTGGTGGAGACTGTGCAGTGTGAGACGGTGTTAAATGCTGGGGAGAGGTCGAGTAGGATCAGGGCTGCGGTGTGGCCTTGGTCGAGGAGGGTGCAGATGTAATTTGTGGTGGCAAGTAGGGTGGTCTCACTGCTGTGGTTGCTGCAGGGGGGTCAAGGATGGAGTTCTCTTCGAGGAATTTCATTAGTTGGGCGTAGATAGTCTTCTCTGTGACTTTGGCTGTGAAGGGGAGGAGGGAGATGGGTCGGTAGTATATGATGTCCGAAGTGTCTGCTGAGGACTTCTTGAGCACAGGTTTGACTTCTGCAAGTTTACAGTCGTCTGGGAAGGTGGCGGTTTTGAAGGTGGTGATGATGGTGTGTCATTGTTCAGGTGCGATGGCGGCTCTGTGGAAGATGTGCAGAGGGCAGGGGTCCATGGGTGCTCCTGAGTGGATGCCCATGCTATATGTAGTAACAACAACAGGTATGTTTCTGTGATATAGGGGATCAGAGCGATTAGCTTTTGGACCTGGAATGATGGACAGAAAACTATGCATACATTTATTAGAAGCATAGGACCATAAGCCTAAACCTTCAGAAGGAAATTGTAAAGAATTATATGTTCCATGTTGTGAAAAGTATTTAATTACCTTTGGTATAGATGGCGTTTTAAGATATTTCATAATTCCAGTTCCTATCTGCTGGATTGTTTCATTCAGGAAAATAATTTATTTTGGTATAATGCATACAGGGAATAGGCTTCTTTACTATTGCCATATAGATCTTCTTATAGGACACCTGCCTGTTTTTCTTTGTACTAGACAACAGAGGAAGGATTACAGTTTGTGTCCCTTTTACCCCAAGAACTGGAACTGGTAGCCTGTAGGATGTTCCTAAAGCTTTAACGAGGATCTTTTCTTGAACTAGATCATTTACTTGGGGGACTTAGCTGTCAGCAGTTAGTGATACCTTCTCTTTGCCGATGGTGGCTTCAGAATGTTCTAAATTAGATAACTTGTCTCTGTCCCTTTGGATGTTCTGCAAGATATTTAAATGTTTGTCCAGGTCAAATTTGTTTTCTTCTTCCACTTTCCAGCATTGATGAGGTCAGGTACATACATAGGCAATCCGAGGAGTACTTTGCATGAAGTGCAGTCACCCAATACTCTTCTAGGCAAACTTGAACTTAGCATCCTAGCAGTAAAGGCTTACTTAAGTGTGCCGTTATCTCACACTATTTACCCGTTACTCTTTGATCGAAGCCGGTTGCTGAATTCCAGATATAGTCCTCTAGGATAGACATAGCAACACTGTAAGCTTTTGAGGCAAATCCAGGACCATTGTCTGAATGATATGTATGGACTGCTGCCCTAGCTATAGGACACTAGAAGTCCTTTACGACTATTTGATCACCTGCATTTTTCTGGGGCCACATTCATAGAAATTGAGAACATGAATTGATTGCCAACATTATGCACTTCTTTTTTTTAATTATTATTTTTTATTGTCAATAACAGTCACATAATACACAATATGAGAAAAACAAGCCATCATTTTATCCCAATAAAACCCCCACAACCCATCCACCCCAGCTACACATTTAAATGACACTATAAAATCAGCCGCGGTCGGTAGTGGGAGTACCTGCAGGGTGGTGATGTGGGGAGGGGGAGGGACAGGGTGGGGGTTAGTAATCTATGGATTATGGAGGTTTACTGGTGAGTAAACATATAAATGAATAAAACAAATTTTGTTGCATGCACTGCATCCCCAAATGCAATGCAGTGCATGCAACAAAATTCATTTTTTTATGTATATGTTTACTTACCTGTAAACCTCCAGAATCCATAGATTACTACCCCCCACTCTGCCCCTCCCCTTCTCCACGTCATCACCCTGCAGGTACTCCCACTACCCACCGCAGCTGTATTTAATTGGTGGTACAGGACCAGCTAAGGTCAAACTCATTCAGTCCGTACAAATTAATACATCACAAGGAGAGAAAAGAATGGAAGGCAACACAGGAAAAAAAGAAGAGACAGAAGACAGAAAAAAAAGAAGAAGATGTAAACAAGTCCAAAAAGGATAGACAAAGTGCATAGAATCCTTATACATACCATGATAAAGTGCAGGGTGCCTAACATCAATACCTCCTTGGTTCTAACCAGTCCAGAGGAGGACCCTGGTCTCGACTAGCACCGACGACACACTCACCGACGACGCGCTCAGAACCGCCGAACACATGCATTTCCAGATCCACACTGACCCCAACTCCACCCTCAGAGGCACCCTCATCCACCGAGCCCACAGACCCCGCCCCCAGTTCAGCGACTCAATCGCCAACTACATCAGCACACACGCCCTGACCTTCACCAACTACATCCTCCTCGGAAATCTGAACTTTCACCTTGAGAACAACGACAGCATCTCCACCACCCTGACCGACAACCTCGCCAACCTCCGACTGAGGCAACTCGTCACAACGTCCATCCTCTCTGCCGGCCACACGCTCTACCCCGTCTTCTCCTCAAGCCCACACGTCTCCATCAGCCACACCCCCGAACTCCTCTAGACCGACCACCTCTGCATCCACTTCACCTTCCAGAAACCCACCACACACCACCGCACCAAACAGGAGCAAACTAAACGAAGACCGACTAGATGCAAACCTTGCTCTCAGCCCACCCACCGAACCCTCCAACACCGACGTCGCTGCCCAAAACCTCAGACGCTGGATCAAGGACTGCGCCAACACCCTCGCCAGCTGAAGAAACCCCCCCAGAGACATCAGCAAGATGGCCAGCTGGTTCACCCCAGAACTCCTAGATTCCAAGCTAGCCTGCTGGAAACTAGAGAAGAAATGGCACAGTAAACAAACTCCGGACAGCCACGCAGCACACAAGGACGCCCTCCGCAACCACCACCACCCCATCAGGGCTGCCAAGAAGACCTCCTTCAAAGACCGCCTCGACAACAAGGTACATGACAGCAAGGAGCTCTTCAACATTGTGAAGGAACTCTCCAACCCCAGCTCCAACACCAATGAAATCCCGCTGTCGCAAGCCCTGTGCGACTCCCTCGCCACCTTCTTCCACTGCAAGATAGCAGACATCCACAACAGCTTCAACACCCAGACAGCCCCAACCGACAGCAACACAACAGACCCTCCACACACCATCAACCACGTCCCCTTGCTAGCCTGGACCAGCGTGAGCATCGATGACACCATCAGGACCATGAGCACAATCCACTCCGGCTCTCTGTCAGACCCATTCCCGCAGCACGTCTTCAACAACGCAAGCAGCTCCATCGCACCCCACCTACGCAATGTCATCAATCTCTCCCTGGAGCCCGGGACCTTCCCAGAGAGCTGGAAACACGCCGAGATCAACGCCCTACTCAAAAAACCCAAGGCAGACCCAAAAGACCTCAAGAACTTCCGAACCATCTCTCTGCTCCTCTTCCTGGCCAAGGTCATGAAGAAAATCGTTAACAGACAGCTAACCCGATACCTCGAAGAGAACAGAATCCTGGACTCTTCCCAGTCAGGGTTCCGCAGCAACCACAGCACGAGACCACCCTCACTGCCACCACCGACGACATCAGGACTCTGCTAGACAACAGGGAGACCGCAGCACTCATCCTCCTAGACCTCTCCGCCACATTAGACATCATCTGCCACCGCGCACTACGCGCACGTCTCCACGCTGCAGGGATACGAGACAAGGCTCTGGAATGGACCACCTCCTTCCTCTCCAGCAGAACTCCACTGGGACCACGCACGCAACCTGGGAATCATCCTCGACTCCACGCTCTTAATGACCAAGCAAGTCAACGCCGTCTCCTCCTCCTGCTCCAACACCCTCTGCATGCTCTGCAAGATCTGCAGATGGATCCCGACAGATACAACGCATCCAAAACGCCTCAGCACGACTGATCCTCGATGTACCATGACATGGCCACATCACCCCCCACCTGAGAAACCTGCACTGCCTCAAGAGGATATCCTTCAAGCTCCTCATCCACGCACACAAGGCACTCCACAAGACTGGCCCAGCGTACCTCAACAGACAGCTCTCCTTCTACACCCCCAACCGCCAGCTACGCTCCGCCGACCTCTCACTCGCCACCGTCCCGCGCATCCGAAGAACAACCACCGGTGGGATATCCTTCTCCCACCTCGCCGCCAAGACATGGAACACCCTCCCACTGAGCCTATGACAGACCCAAGACCTGCTGACCTTCAGGAGGATACTAAAGACCTGGCTGTTTGATCAGTAGCAGCACCCACCTCCCCCCCAGCACCTTGAGACCCTCGCGGGAATGTTGTGCGCTTAACAAATGACTGATTGATTGACCCCATCTCCTAAGGCCCTTCCTATTACTCCAAATCCCCTTGTGTAGAAAAATTGCCTTTTCTAGATTGCAAGTTGCAGCACCCTGGCTAGCCATTGTTGGAACACTGATGAATTACTGTCTAGCCAAGCCAAGGCGTTACATAAGGGACCTCTTGCCGGTCTCTCAATTTCAGACACTCCCAGGAGAATAACAGCTGGGGTTAGGGATACCTAGATATTTAATTTGTTGGTAAGGAAATCAATTATCTGGGACTTTATGAGAGATAGGGATGGGCAGGTATCAAAAATATGTACTATATCAGCGCCCCTCAGTTGACATATAGGGCATCTGGTACCTTTACCACCCCCCGCCCCCTCCCATTTAATAATCCTGCTGGGTGTGTAGTAAAGATTAACACATGTTTTATAATACTGTATGCATAATGTAGAGGATACATATGCTGACTGAGCCAGAGAAAAAGATTCCCAAAAGTAAGAGTCTGAAATCAGTGATCTGGAACTCTATGAGGTATAGGGAAGGGCAGGTAGGAAAAATATGTACTATATCAGCGTCCCTCAGTTGTCATCTAGGGCATCTGGTACCTTTACAGTCCCCCCATTTAACAATCCTGCTGGGTGTGTAGAAAAGATTAAAACATGTTTTATAATACTGCATATATAATTTGGAGGACAAAAATGCTGACTGAGCCAGAGAAAAAAATTCCCAAAAGCAAGCATCTGAAATGGCCAGCTGTTCTTGCCATCTCAAACACTGTTTGACCATGTCATCCTTTAAGTGTTTGTTAGGCAGGGAATAACTGAAACCAATTGCAGGTTTACAACATGCTAGCAAGGCGTCAGCCCGGTCGGACTTTTGGAATTCAATCCAACCTCCAGCCTTAGAATAAAGAAACTCCCTGATTTGTAAAAATGTGAGAAACCCTTATGACTAAGGCCAAATTTGTCTCTGATCTCTTGAAATGATTTTAAACAAACAGTGAAGTAAAAAAGGTTTAATTTATTTAAACGCGTATTGGTCCAGCATAAAATATATATGGCTCCTCAAAGATTCCTGGGAGAAAGATATTGTCCTCTTGAGGGGTTTAAAATTTAAGTCGACCCAAGCCCATTGATTTGCGAATGTTGACCAGACTTTGAAGGCATTCAGTAAAGTCTTAAAGCACGCTTGAAGTAATTCAGCTCGATTTGCCTCCATAAGTTCCCCCACGCTCCTACACCTACCAATAGTTCATAAGGAGAAGGGAAGTAATCGCCTCCTAATTGCTGGGGCGTTTTTTTCAAATAATAGAGGACTGAGATGCTGTAAAACTGTAGCCCAATAATATAATTTTAAGTTTGGGAGTCCCTAACCTCCGCGATCTTTAGGGAGTGTCAAGAATTTCAGGGCTCACCTTGGTTTACCATAAGACCACATAAAACTAGATATAACTTCATCCAGCTTTTTAAACCACAAATTCCCAATCTATAAGGGGAAGGCGTGAAAAAAAAAAAATTTTGGTAAACAAAATCACGCAAAAGTGGCGCATTGCTGGAGTTGTGTCAGAAGCGTGACGCAACTCCAGCAATGTTCCTTTCACATCAGGCAAGCCCCATGTGAAAGGCTCTGCATCTCCTAGGTGTAAGGCTTTGACGCATTGGCGTCCTAGAAGTGGCACAGTGAAATCTTACAGATTTCACTGCGCCACTCCTACAATGCTTTCTTGTGGGGGAACGCCCACCCTGCATACATTATACCTACCACACGTATAATGTAGCGCAGGGGGTTACGAAGTGACACATCTTCCTAGATGTGTCACTTCGTAAATATGGCACAACATGACGCATTATTTACACCACAGCTGCATCACTAATAGTGATGCAACGATAGCGCAAAAAGTGACACAGGCCTTTATAAACAGGGCCCTTGCTTGCCGGGTACACAAGATATCAATGTGTTTGCTCATACATTGTTTTGACAAAACCATGGGAGAGATTAAATCGTACAAAGACTTCACTCATTTTTCTACAATCAAGAAGAATACAGCACACCCTATAGTTTTTTTCTCTACTCCTTAAGACAAAAAACTTTTTTTTGTTATTGCCATCCATATAGTCCACAAGACAGAATCATATCTCATACACGTAGCTCAGGAACAAAGCAACAGCCAACACGTGCTTCATCTTCCCTTAGTTGTACGAGCTCGGCTATTGCTATCACTACTTCGCCCGTGCCTTCACAAAGTCTAAGGGAAGTCTAAGGGAAGACGAAACACGTGTTGGCTGTTGCTTTGTTTGCTTTGGAAATATCACAGAGAAAGAAAAATAAAGGAATATTGCATATATGAAGATATTGATTGTTATAGACTCTGTTGCTGTAAGAGAATACAGGATCTGAGACATACAGTTCCTGAGCTACGTGTATGAGATATGATTTTGTCTTGTGGACTACATGGATGACAATAACAAAAAAAATGTTTTTTGTCTTAAGGAGTAGAGAAAAAAACTATAGGGTGTGCTGTATTCTTCTTGATTGTAGAAAAGGTATGTATACACAGTTCTAGGATTGTGTTCTAATTAAACCTTTTGGTAGTAGGTGTGTGGAGAAAGAGCACCCCAACAAATGTATAGAAGAATAATATACACGATTTCACACATATATTGACCATACAAAAAATTCTTCGATTGTGCGGTTCTATTCCTTTTTCAAAGGAACACTACTACCTACTTTGTTTGTAAAAAAGACTTCACTCACTCAGCATAGTGTGGCAAGTAAGTCCACCCGAAGTCAAAAAATCCTAATAGGGATTGAGACTTCTGCAATGTGCTAAGTGGCTGCAAGGTAGCACATTTCTGAAGGAGATTGGATGCCAATCCCTAGCCCACTTTGGATAATTTATATGTAAGAAAATTCATAGCCAGATATGCAATTTGTAACTTTCTAAAGTTCTTTTTATAACTTTGTGATGTTAGAATTGCCACAGTTGTGCATTTAAGTTATCATCTCTCAGGTAAATATCATCAATGTATGATAGCACCTTGGTATCTGGTTGTAAGATGTCCATATTAGTTGCTCAGAATAAGCCAGGAATATGCTTTTTGCCCACGGGCAATCTTTTGAAGGTTTATTGAACTCCATTGAAGCTGCACACAGTTAGATACTCACTTTCAGATGCTATTTTTTGATTAAACAAGCCTTGGTAATGTCCACGGTTGCTTTCTCTTTTTCCTGTACTAGGTTTGTCATTAAACCTGTATGGGCATTTCAAACTGTGTATGTTCTTGTGTGTGTTTTTTGATTTCATATCATATTCTTCAAGACATGACATGTCAATAACAGCAATGTCAATAAAAGCACTGATGACATCTTCGATGACTGCATTGATGGCTTCACAAACACAAGGAGATGATGGATGGAGCTCTGAAACTTTTCAGACACTCACCGCCAGTCACAAATCTGAGTTTGATCCTTCATCATTCTTTAGCTCACTTCGCCACCCCAGTTCGTACCCAGCCATATGCAAACCAGTCTTTACCACATGGGAACAGTCCAGCCCGAACTGCCAAGTCAGGTCTTCCCTGGACCAGAAAAAAGCATCCTGAGACCAGTTTCAGGGTAACACTCCTCATGAACCAAACTAGCTTGAATCCAGTGGCAAAGTGAGCAAGGGACCCATGTCTGGGCATACTCTGAGAGCTTAGGGCAAACAAAGCCAACACAAGGAGATGATGGACTGAGCGCTGAAACTTTTCAGACACTCACCCCCATTCACAGATCTGGGTTTAATCCATCATCATTCTTTAGCTTACGTAGCCACCCCAGTTCAGACCCAGCCATATTCAAATCATTCTTGAACCTGGGCCTCATGGGAACAGTCAGCTCGAACTGCAAAGCCAGATCTTCCCCGTACCAGAAACAAGCATCCTGTGACCGGTTTCAGGGTAACACCCCTCATCAGCCAGGTTAGCTTTTATCCAGTGGCAAGGTGAACAAGGGACCCACGTCTGGGCGTACCCTGCCAACTTAGGGCAAACAAAGCAAACACAAGGAGATGATAGACAGAGCACTGAAACTCTTCAGACACTCACCCCCAGTCACAGATCTGTGTTTAATCCATCATCATTCTTTAGCTCACTTTGCCACCCCAGTTCAGAATCAGCCGCATGTAAATCAGTCTTGACCCTGTGCCTAATAGGAAACAGTCCAGCCCAAACTGCCAAGCCAGGTCATCCCTTGTGTTTGCTATGCATTGATGGCTTACCTGATGAAATCATGCCGTCTTTGTAAAAGTGTCCTATAGAGCCTGTGGACTTTAAATAATTCAACAAGCTGCTCCTGTCCCCAATTTCCTATAACTAATCAAGTGATACTGAACATTTATTTGAGTCCCCCATCATTGGGGGATGCTGCCTTCTTTTCAGTGGTATTCATATACTAAGCAAAGGGGCATATTACCATCGCTATTACTTGGTTAGAGACAAAAATGAATCACCGACCTGCGGCGATTTTTATCGCAGATAAACCTTGTTATTACCAAGGTTTATCGCAAATGCGATAAAAATCGGCTGCAATGCATGTATATCGCTGAAAAGTCAGCGATATTTAGGCATTACCGAGCTAATGCTCTTAGCCATGTTATCCACCTCCCATTGGATAACATGGCTAAGAACTGCTCAGGGCAGGGGTTAGCTTTTGGAGATATTCGCGCTTAGCGCGAATATCTCCAAAAGTTGGTAATAGGAGATAGCAATGTTAGCAACTGTTTCCAGCCGCTAACATCTTGGCATGCCCACTTTGCATGTCATTAGTGATAAATTACTCTGACATGCAAAGTGGGGCCCAAGATGGTCGCTATCTCCTACTAGCTGTCGCTAACTGGTGTTAGCAACAGCTAGGTAATAGGGAGATAATTTTATCTCCGCTTTCTTGGCTTTTAAAGCCAAAAAAGCGGAGATAAACCCCCTTGATAATATGCCCCAAAATGCCTCCATTGGTTTCAGTGGTATCATCCACCTTTTAATTCTTGAACACTTTCCAAAACAGAGTCTGTACTCCAACCAATCCCCTTAAAGGGATTATCCTCTTGAATAAGTCACCTAACCTACAGTTTTATTACTAGATGACAGGTATGCATTTTCAACTTATAAGGTATGTGAGTAAAGTATCCTAGGCCGTCTACTAAATAAGTGAACAATTAACCTGAACCAGTGGTGAAAAGAACGATCAAAATTAAAATTATATAAAAAACATGTTTTTAATTAGCATAGTAAAAATCATATAGAAACTGAACAAAAGTCAGACTATATGATAAGGATGGACAAATGTCATAAAGCATACATAAACATCTACAAATGTTATTAAAATAAATACATTACATATGAATTATACATAGTTCAATTAAAAATACATTCTGAGTTATGATTAATGCCTAAATTGCTGGAAAACATAAAAACTCGACGCGCGTTTCGGCAGAAAACGCCTTCCTCAGGAGTCACAGACGATAATATTCAAAGCTGTATTTCATAGCAGTATGTCAAAATAGCTGATATCTTCGTCTATGAATAAGCAAAATATCGCTTGATCAAGGTTTTTCCTGATAATGTATAAAGCTTTCTTGCTGTGTTACTTGATGGAATGCAGTTGGTAACAAATACAGCATATATATGCAGCAGCGAGATACTTAGTATTAAGACGTCGCCACACGTATCAGTGGTTGCGAATGTAACTTGTTTAATTTAGTTTGAGTGGCCCAAAATTTGTGATGTACGATACACATCTGCGGGCGAAAACGGCTTATTCCAACGACAATCTCGTTGCTTCGAGAAATAAATGCTGGGCAGCAGGATAGTGCTACTTCGACGATATTGGCGCGGCGTCCCGTCCTCCACAGCGAAAAGGATAACATGGCTAAGAACTGCTCAGGGCAGGTGTTAGCTTTTGGAGATATTCGCGCTTAGCGCGAATATCTCCAAAAGTTGGTAATAGGAGATAGCGATGTTATCGACTGTTTCCAGCCGCTAACATGTTGGCATGCCCACTTTGCATGTCATTAGTGATAAATTACTCTGACATGCAAAGTGTGGCCCAAGATGGTCGCTATCTCCTACTAGCGGTCGCTAACTGGTGTTAGCAACAGCTAGGTAATAGGGAGATAATTTTATCTCCGCTTTCTTGGCTTTTAAAGCCAAAAAAGCGGAGATAAACCCCCTTGATAATATGCCCCAAAATGCCTCCATTGGTTTCAGTGGTATCATCTACCTTTTAATTCTTGAACACTTTCCAAAACAGAGTCTGTACTCCAACCAATCCCCTTAAAGGGATTATCCTCTTGAATAAGTCACCTAACCTACAGTTTTATTACTAGATGACAGGTATGCATTTTCAACTTATAAGGTATGTGAGTAAAGTATCCTAGGCCGTCTACTAAATAAGTGAACAATTAACCTGAACCAGTGGTGAAAAGAACGATCAAAATTAAAATTATATAAAAAACATGTTTTTAATTAGCATAGTAAAAATCATATAGAAACTGAACAAAAGTCAGACTATATGATAAGGATGGA
This sequence comes from Lissotriton vulgaris, assembly GCF_964263255.1. Taxonomy (NCBI): domain Eukaryota; kingdom Metazoa; phylum Chordata; class Amphibia; order Caudata; family Salamandridae; genus Lissotriton; species Lissotriton vulgaris. The sequence continues at coordinate 183,775,845 of NC_141696.1, read as the reverse complement.
CAAATGTCATAAAGCATACATAAACATCTACAAATGTTATTAAAATAAATACATTACATATGAATTATACATAGTTCAATTAAAAATACATTCTGAGTTGTGATTAATGCCTAAATTGCTGGAAAACATAAAAACTCGACGCGCGTTTCGGCAGAAAACGCCTTCCTCAGGAGTCACAGACGATAATATTCAAAGCTGTATTTCATAGCAGTATGTCAAAATAGCTGATATCTTCGTCTATGAATAAGCAAAATATCGCTTGATCAAGGTTTTTCCTGATAATGTATAAAGCTTTCTTGCTGTGTTACTTGATGGAATGCAGTTGGTAACAAATACAGCATATATATGCAGCAGCGAGATACTTAGTATTAAGACGTCGCCACACGTATCAGTGGTTGCGAATGTAACTTGTTTAATTTAGTTTGAGTGGCCCAAAATTTGTGATGTACGATACACATCTGCGGGCGAAAACGGCTTATTCCAACGACAATCTCATTGCTTCGAGAAATAAATGCTGGGCAGCAGGATAGTGCTACTTCGACGATATTGGCGCGGCGTCCCGTCCTCCACAGCGAAAAGGATAACATGGCTAAGAACTGCTCAGGGCAGGTGTTAGCTTTTGGAGATATTCGCGCTTATCGCGAATATCTCCAAAAGTTGGTAATAGGAGATAGCGATGTTATCGACTGTTTCCAGCCGCTAACATGTTGGCATGCCCACTTTGCATGTCATTAGTGATAAATTACTCTGACATGCAAAGTGTGGCCCAAGATGGTCGCTATCTCCTACTAGCTGTCGCTAACTGGTGTTAGCAACAGCTAGGTAATAGGGAGATAATTTTATCTCCGCTTTCTTGGCTTTTAAAGCCAAAAAAGCGGAGATAAACCCCCTTGATAATATGCCCCAAAATGCCTCCATTGGTTTCAGTGGTATCATCTACCTTTTAATTCTTGAACACTTTCCAAAACAGAGTCTGTACTCCAACCAATCCCCTTAAAGGGATTATCCTCTTGAATAAGTCACCTAACCTACAGTTTTATTACTAGATGACAGGTATGCATTTTCAACTTATAAGACACATTTTGCTTGACCCTATGGACCACCCTATCAACACAATTTGCTAAAATGCACTGCACACAATCCTGAGAGGAGCACCGATGTATACAACCTTAGAGCAATGCTTACATCTCCATTGTGAGTTAGACCACCTCTAAGTTTGTGACCCGTACATTCTACATTATTCAACAACCTGCAATGGCTCAAAATGTTCAGCGAAGTTCTGAAACTAAACATCAATATGTTTTAAAAGTCCTGCATACATAGCATTTGTCTGTAGCATTGTATTACAACTATCTAACATGGGCATGTACCCAGACTTCGTCTGATGGATACCAAATATCAACAGAAGCTTTGGCTTTACTCACAGATGTTTAACAATAGGCATTGGGTATAACCCACCACCTACTTTGAAGCATGTCTCTGCAACCCATATCAGTTGTGCTCAGCCAATACTTTGTTTAACATGGTTTTCTACCTGCACCCAAAAATGTACTGGTTTGTAAATGATGCACCATATAACTTTCAATATGAACAACCATATTTGCCACCAGGGCTTATGCTATTTCCATTCCATGCATTTGTACACACAATAGCTGCTGTATATTACTATGATGTGACCACTGATTTCATCAATGAAGTACTTTGAAATGGCAACAGTGATGCCTGCAGTGACATCATTTTATATGTCTGGAGTGATGTATGAGAGGCCATAAACTGTGCATGGTGGGACGCATGTTATATTGAGCAGACTAAACTCTAACAGTCAAATTTCAGTGGTTTCATTTTTTAAACTTAGTTCTAATTTCATTTCACATACACACATATATATATATATCAAAATTCTTCTCTGTTTCAGCCTCTCCCCTTTTCGCCCTGGACACAGCAAGGATACAGTAGCACAGCCAGGTTTTGTAGAGTCCTTATTTTTACTTAGTAAGTTTTACCATCACTGCAGACATGAGACCTATGTGTTTCAGTTGTAGCCTTCAACAGGGTCATATATATCTATATATATCAGTCTAATCCAAGTTACCTGACAATAAAAAGCGAGCCTTAAAAGCTTTTTGCATGAGTGTAGATCAGCAGCTAAACATGCCGCAGGCTTAGCCCACCATATCCTGTTACATGATCTACACAAGGTAATCCTAACAGAGACCTGGGTAAATGAATCTTCTACCGCACTATTAGATATCTTAGTTCCACCGAAATACAACATCATAAGACTGGACCACACAATACGACCAGGTGGTGGCATTCATTCAATGATCGTCCTTTCAAATCAAACTTTTCTAAATGGAGAAGAAATCCTCCTGTGAATAAATGTTCCTTTAAATTCTCATAGTGGGCAGATTCCTGGCCAAGTTACACATTAGCTTCTACCCTCTTAGAGACAACCAGATGCTCACTGAGCAATTAATGTAAACAATCACAGTACAAACCTTATGACAAACAAACAGAATCTTTTTAGGTGAGTTCAACCTACATTGAAATTATATCAAGGAAATAAAGGAGAATGCAGTCACATCTTTCCTCAAAGACTATAATCTGGTGCAATGATGCATGGGATAAACACAATCAAAGGAGCAATACTAGATCTAACCATATGCAAGGCAGAAGCACTATGCATAGACTCCATAGTCGGATGTGATTGGTCATCACTGAATCTCATTGCACATCACAGCTCCCAAAGCGAAGGCAAATCGACAAGAGGTTGTGTGTGGTCTATCAGGGATACCATAAATATGAATGGATATGATCTATGGATCTATGCAAAAAGAAACCTTCCTCCCTAGGAAAGCATTTTTTATATTTACAAACTAAGGGAAGACTACAACAAGACAATGAATGAAATAAAGGAGATTATAGACTCCTAACATCAAAAAAGGATCACAAACATATTAGCACAACCTTTGTACAACAGTCATCTAAACGAAGAAAGAAGGAGACTCAGACTTACAGAGAGACAATGGATGCAAGCATTATCCTTGCCACACTACTACACCTAAAACAGCTCAGAACTCTGAGAAATTCATTCAAGAATGTATATAGAAAACAACATCAGAATACCAGCTGTATAACACAAGATGATATGGAAAATTGATATTGTAACAGAAAAGAAAAAAAATATATCGCAATAGCAGGGCACACTATAAATCTACTAGGTCAGCTTCTGTCTTCCCATCACCCCCAATAGAAGGAGGCTGGCTGCAAAGGGTATCTACTGCTCTACCCCTTACCTAATGCAGGGGAAATAAAACACCCGGAGAGATTTCAAGCCCCTCAATGAAAGTGAAATACCATAAATCCAGCCACCAGTGAAGCCACCAACACATTTCAATGATCCAATACCTTTCAAAATCCTGAAAGGCATAAGTCATCTTTTCTCTCCACTCTGGGCCAACATTGTGAACTCCTTCTCAACACAAGGATCAGTGTCTTGAGATGGGGCAACTAACACCAATGTTGAAAAATCTGACTCTGGTCCATCAGACCCAAATAACTTCCTTTCAAAATCTACAAATCCTTTTCTTGAGAAACTGCTGTAAAAATGTGTGCAATACCAATTATGCCAACACATTGAACAGTTAATTTTGTTATATTGGTGTCACTCAGGTTTCAGACCAGGGCACACAATGGAAAAGCCACTGTACATTGTATGGATAATGCTGTAAAAATACTCAATTAGCACGAGTCATGTTTCCTGATCTGCCTAGACCTGTCTTCATCTTTCGACACGGTCAGACATGACAATCTCCTTCAACTTCTTGAAAACTGAATTGGTCTGGCAGGAAATGTGCTGACATAGTTCTACTCGTTTAACCAAAACTGATCACGGAGAATCAAGCTGGTCTCAATTGGGGTTTCCTAAGGAGTCACCTTATCTCCCACCCTGTTGAACTTGTACATGTAAGCACTGACAGAGATCCTCAAAAAAGCAAACATATTATATGGAGATTAGCATCTTAACTGCTCTGAACTGCAAGCCAATCATCATAGTGTCAAGTTAATCACTTACATTAAGACTATACAAAAACCTCAATAAGCAAGAACAGATCAGAGCAGACACAAGAGAGGCCTTTTTACCTAAATTAATCTCCACAAGAACATAAACCATTTCTTACCACTTCCAGACTTATAAACAGCAGTACATTCCCTAGTCATCTCCAGACTTGAATACAGGAGTGCATCATTAACAGGACTGCCCAAAGTAAGGACTACTCTGCTCTCTTAGTGCAGTGGCAATGCTGATAACAGGTTAAAGGCACTATGACCACATCACTCCTATGCTCAAATCACTACAATGGCTCCCTTTTGAGGCCAAGGTAGCTTGCAGAGGGCACAAAATCCTACACCGCCACACTGTGGTGTAGTTCCCATATTCCCTCAGTGTAAATTAATACCTTGACACAATAGTGTACCGCTTAGTGAGTTTTCACAATTTTTACCACTAAGAAATACTTCCTTTCCCCCACTCCAACATTTGTGTGTGTATGGTAAATCCCAGGTTGACTTAATGTATTCTTTACCCAACCTTTCATACAGGCCTGCTGGTATGTGTTTCAAGCAATACTGAAACTGGAAAGTTGTCACTGGTATCGTGATGGTGCCATGTATTATCCATTCAACTGATGGTTTTTCAGAAACGTTCAATGGTAATCTCTCCAGTTTTTCAATGCTCAGCACCGTATAGTCTGCACCCCTCTGTGCAACAAGATTTGTTCATCTGTAAGGTTAAATACAGTAAACAATGACATAGTGTTGATTAAACGCCAGATGATCTTTCAGGAGCCTGCGAGCTCTGCTGCGCTGTCCAGCATTGTCTGGGCCCACTCCCCGTTCTTGAGTTGTGTCCTCAAGATCCTCTGCATGTCTGATTTTAATACTTGCTACCTTCTTTTTGGAGAATTGAGTTTTCTTATTTTTTGGAACGTGCTGATTGTCTTTGGACTTCAAGCGTTCTTCTTTTTGTTCTGATCGTCCTCTTCTTTCGGATTTCTGCGAGGAAGTCTGAAAGGTACGAGAGGATCGTGTATCAGTATTTTGATATCTATCAGGTATTCTTATATTATCCCTATTTCAAAGGTTATATCTCTTATCAATGTTCTCCTTTTGAGGAGATCTAACTCTGGACTGAGAGCGCTTCTCTTTAGGAAGTGACTGTCTACTATTTTCCCATTTCTTTTTAGGAGTAGTTAGATTGTTTTTGATAAAAAACTTTTCAGGATTTTCTGTTAGTTCAGGTTTTACAGGTATCCCTCCCAAACTATCTCTTCCTAGTTCTTCATAGGATTTTTCAATAATTCTGGCAAGTTCATACGGTTGCTCAGTAATATCAAGTTCTTTTAATTTTTGGTGGATTGCCACTGATGCTGCTTCACCTTTTATGTTAGCTAATAAGATAGCTGAGACCTGTTTGAAATCTTTCAGTAATTTCATACCTAGATTCAAGGCCGGTTCTGGACCGTATTCATTTTGAATCTGTATCAGAACATCTGGTATTACCGCCATAGACGGGACACTATCTGTTTTTGTGTAGATTGAAGCAAAGACTGTACCCCAAGTGTCACAGTCCTCTACGTGTGGTGCAATTCCCATTGGTAAACAGATTGTTAGAATCCTGTGTTTCTCATGAGGGGTACTATCGGGAAATACTGCCTCTATTTGAGTAATTTTCTGGGCTAACCAGAATGGAATTTGTTCCCTTTTTGAGGGCAACTTACCGATTACTGACTGTATAGTCTGTGGTGTGATTTTGTTTGTGTCCCCTGATGAGGGGTGTTCTGTGGAATTGTTATAGCAGGTTGGACTGTTAAAGTCCACATGACATATTGTACCAATTGTCTATGTATTTTAATTAATTGTTTTAGCTGAGCTAACAGTTCTACATCTGACATTCTTTCAATGTTAGGATGTGGTGTATAGCTGACTAGTACCGGCATTGTAGCTCCTGGTCTACCTAGTGGACCGAGCCTGGTAATGTGATTTTGATGTTGTAGGGAGCCTTTAAACCAGAGCTGATGCTCTTGGTAAGTTAGTGGAATTTCAATGTCCTCGAAAGGAACGTATTCCGCTGGATGTTCCTCCATCTTGTAGAAGTGGAACACATGTGTTGTTGGATTTGCCTGTGGAAAGACAATCCATGAATAGAATACCTCTGTCTGGGGATATTCATGTGCCTCTATTTAAAATATAACCGTACCACCTCTCGGTGATAGGCCATTTTATATAAGCTTTATAGCTATGGCTTTTCTCACGTTTTCCGGGATGATTATAGCATCTGGGTCATTTTGTTGGAGACCTGTAACGTCTAAAACCAGTTGGGCTGCAGTTCTTGCAGGTCCACCGCTCTCTTCGTGGCTATCTTGTATTTTGTTGCAAGTTTTGCAGAGAAGGTTTCAAGGAAATTAAGATAAGGTGCACAATATTTTCGAACACTGTATCCTTCAACGTTGAATAAAACCAAAAACTAATACATAGGATTTTTCGTCCTACTCAGTTTAAGGCGGATATTTTATCCCTTAACCCACTCCAGACATTTATTGGAGTTTTTTTATGGGATAAAGGGGTCTCTGTGAAAAGCACACACAACAGGTGATGGACAGAATGTGGATCAATGTCACCCACTCACCCCAGTCCAAAGATCTGGGCCCAAATCCATCGTTTTTTTGCACTCCACACCACCCTGGGTTAGACAATGGCGATATGCAAATCAGCTCTGACCCTGTGCCCCATGGGAACAGTCCAGTCCGAACTACAAAAGCCATGTCCTTCCCAGAACGGAATCAAGCATCCGAGGACCGGACCGGTTTCGAGGTAACACCTCTCATCAGCCCGGCTAGCTTGACTCCAGTGATGTGGAGTGCCTGGGACCCACGTCTGGGCATCCCCAGCGCACTTAGGGCGGAATATGCAAACACAACAGGTGATGGACAGAATGTGGATCAATGTCACACACTCACCCCAGTCCAAAGATCTGGGCCCAAATCCATCGTTTTTTTGCACTCCACACCACCCTGGGCTAGACAATGGCGATATGCAAATCAGCTCTGACCCTGTGCCCCATGGGATCAGTCCAGTCCGAACTACAAAAGCCATGTCCTTCCCAGAACGGAATCAAGCATCCGAGGACCGGACCGGTTTTGAGGTAACACCTCTCATCAGCCCGGCTAGCTTGACTCCAGTGGTGTGGAGTGCCTGGGACCCACGTCTGGGCATCCCCAGCGCACTTAGGGCGGAATATGCAAACACAACAGGTGATGGACAGAATGTGGATCAATGTCACACACTCACCCCAGTCCAAAGATCTGGGCCCAAATCCATCGTTTTTTTGCACTCCACACCACCCTGGGTTAGACAATGGCGATATGCAAATCAGCTCTGACCCTGTGCCCCATGGGAACAGTCCAGTCCGAACTACAAAAGCCATGTCCTTCCCAGAACGGAATCAAGCATCCGAGGACCGGACCGGTTTCGAGGTAACACCTCTCATCAGCCCGGCTAGCTTGACTCCAGTGGTGTGGAGTGCCTGGGACCCACGTCTGGGCATCCCCAGCGCACTTAGGGCAGAATATGCAAACACAACAGGTGATGGACAGAATGTGGATCAATGTCACACACTCACCCCAGTCCAAAGATCTGGGCCCAAATCCATCGTTTTTTTGCACTCCACACCACCCTGGGTTAGACAATGGTGATATGCAAATCAGCTCTGACCCTGTGCCCCATGGGAACAGTCCAGTCCGAACTACAAAAGCCATGTCCTTCCCAGAACGGAATCAAGCATCCGAGGACCGGACCGGTTTTGAGGTAACACCTCTCATCAGCCCGGCTAGCTTGACTCCAGTGGTGTGGAGTGCCTGGGACCCACGTCTGGGCATCCCCAGCGCACTTAGGGCGGAATATGCAAACACAACAGGTGATGGACAGAATGTGGATCAATGTCACACACTCACCCCAGTCCAAAGATCTGGGCCCAAATCCATTGTTTTTTTGCACTCCACACCACCCTGGGTTCGACAATGGCGATATGCAAATCAGCTCTGACCCTGTGCCCCATGGGAACAGTCCAGTCCGAACTACAAAAGCCATGTCCTTCCCAGAACGGAATCAAGCATCCGAGGACCGGACTGGTTTCGAGGTAACACCTCTCATCAGCCCGGCTAGCTTGACTCCAGTGGTGTGGAGTGCCTGAATGTAAGACATTGATCTACATTCTGTCCATCAAATTGTTTTTTGTAATTTTCTCCCTGAGTGTACTGGGGTAGCTCAGACGTGGGTCCCAGAGCCTCCACACCACTGGAGTCAAGCTAGCCGGGCTGATGAGAGGTGTTACCTCGAAACCGGTCCGGTCCTCGGATGCTTGATTCCGGTCTGGGAAAGATATGGCAGTTGTAGTTCGGACTGGACTGTTCCCATGGGGCACAGGGTCAGAGCTGATTTGCATAAAGCCATTATCTGACCCAGGGTGGTGTGGAGTGCAAAAAACGATGGATTTATGCCCAGATCCTTGTACTGGGGTGAATGTAAGACATTGATCTACATTCTGTCCATCAAATTGTTTTTTCTAATTTTCTCCCTGAGTGTACTGGGGTAGCTCAGACGTGGGTCCCAGAGCCTCCACACCACTGGAGTCAAGCTAGCCGGGCTGATGAGAGGTGTTACCTCGAAACCGGTCCGGTCCTCGGATGCTTGATTCCGGTCTGGGAAAGATATGGCTGTTGTAGTTCGGACTGGACTGTTCCCATGGGGCACAGGGTCAGAGCTGATTTGCATAAAGCCATTATCTGACCCAGGGTGGTGTGGAGTGCAAAAAACGATGGATTTATGCCCAGATCCTTGTACTGGGGTGAATGTAAGACATTGATCTACATTCTGTCCATCAAATTGTTTTTTGTAATTTTCTCCCTGAGTGTACTGGGGTAGCTCAGACGTGGGTCCCAGAGCCTCCACACCACTGGAGTCAAGCTAGCCGGGCTGATGAGAGGTGTTACCTCGAAACCGGTCCGGTCCTCGGATGCTTGATTCCGGTCTGGGAAAGATATGGCTGTTGTAGTTCGGACTGGACTGTTCCCATGGGGCACAGGGTCAGAGCTGATTTGCATAAAGCCATTATCTGACCCAGGGTGGTGTGGAGTGCAAAAAACGATGGATTTAGGCCCAGATCCTTGTACTGGGGTGAATGTAAGACATTGATCTACATTCTGTCCATCAAATTGTTTTTTGTAATTTTCTCTCTGTGAAAAGCACGACTGAGTTACTCTAGTATCTAGCGTTAAATTAGTGCCTTACCAAACGCTGGGCGCCATGTTGTGTAGTTCCTATATTCCCAATTGGCTCTGCGCATTGGAATAATATATCCTATAGATTAGACGTAGGACTGAGGTTGACTAGGTCTCTATCAAAAATACTTGACTTAATTGTGTGTGCCAGCTAGCTCAGAGGTCACTAGAAACTTTCTCGAATTCACAAGAAGGGATTAGTCTCTGACAACCGCATAAACATGACAACTTTGTTTCCCCAAGATAAAACGTATCTTTAGAGTCATGCAAACAATAGATAGATATTCCACTCAGTCAAGCGTGCATGCTTCGTTTCACTAGAGGTGCAGAGAAAGTAGAAAGATGGGTGTTTTCAATAAAAGGTTTTATTGAACAGTCTTCTTTCTCAAGCATAAGAAATGATCTGCTACAATCGTAACACTGTTTGTAAAATATAATGCGTACAGTATAAATAGTAGAATAAAATAATACTGTAAGAGCATTGAATGGTTCCTAAACCATATAGAAATACATACATAAATAAGAGAGGCTAAAAGTACTCAACTGGTGCTTCTAAAATACGCCTACCCCGGTGTACCTAACCTAAGCTTAGTACGATGGAGGTAGTAAGTGAGGTGTAGCATAAAGGTAGTATTCTTTTGCCAAGAATCTGCCCAAGATTTCTCTAAGGGTCTAACCAGCTCCGTACCTTACTTTAGAATGGAGAAGGTCAGTATCGGGATTCGATTTCCCAACAACCCGTAAGGGTAGCTTGGAAACACTGGAGCTGGATTTCTCGGCAGGAGAAAAGACAGCCTCTCTCTCAGCGCGTCTGCTGGAGGTTCGGCTTCCTTTGGCACATGCTGTAGCAAGGCGCGTCGGGCAAGTAGATAGTCGAACTGCTCCAAACCACTGTGTGTTTGCTTGGGTGAGTGTGGGCATATTTATACCTTGAAGGTGCCGACTTTGACGTACGGTTGGATATAATAACGTCATCAAAGAGTCTCAGTTCTTTGAAAACTCCATGAGTTCTTGGACAAATCAATATTCAAGCAAGGGGAAGTCCCCGGCTGCTGAAGCTGAGTTTTCCAAGAAATCGTTGTGGATTTTCAGAACTAGCGGGAGTAGCCCTGTCGTATTTGGACTGCATGAGCTATGCCTAATATGGTTATGATTTCTATGCCTATATAAGGATATGGTGATTTACACCTATAAAAGGGCATGAATGGGGAAACTTATAATAGGGTCCTAAAATGATACATAATACTCTAAGGCAGGTACAGGAGTAAAGACCATTATGCGTTTCCCCTGTGCGAGGGCTCTCTCTTTTGCTACTGCAGTTTGAACTGCTGTCAAATTTTTTTCTGTAGAAGTGAATTTCATTTCAGCTTGTGTGTACAAGTGTGATTTATAAGCAATTGGTACTTTCTCCCCATCATTGAAGGTTAAGTACGTGAATCTGCATCTTCCTGGGATGATTCGGATTACAAGATTGCGTACGTTTACGCGTGTCTGTAAATGTGTTGTTGCTTACATGTCTGTTTGCACTGAACGCTAAATTTCTGTGTGTTTTTTAGTCCAATGAACTGTTTTGAAATCAGGTTTGATTAATTCGTAGAGAGGTTTAACCCTTTCTGCGTAATTTAGAATGTATGTTTTTCGGAAATTTAAGAAGCCTAGAATTGATTGTAAGTTTTTCAGCATTTTTGGAGGTTGGAGCAGCACACACTTTTCAAAAAATGTGGCTACCAGGGTTTTCCCTTCACTTGATAACTCATATCCTAGAAAAAGGACGTTGAGGTGGGCAATTCTTGATTTTTTAAAATTGAATTTATACCCTTCAGAGGTAAATCCAAGTATAATGGTATTCACTCTGTTCAAGTGGCTGTCCAAGTCATCGTCTGTTAGATAGATGTCATCAGCATAAGATAATGCCTCATCATCATACGTTTGTAGTAACTCTGTTACTCTAGCTGAAAATAACCCCAGACTATTCTTGAATCCCTGGGGAGACGACAGAAGTGACATTGTGTCCCCATAATTGCGAAAGCCGTCCAGTACCTGCTTTCAGGTGCTATGTTTTGACAGAAGAAAGTGTTAGAAGTGTCTAATCTGGTTTTATATTTTTTTATGCACAATGTTATTCATGCTGCACTGTGTGCATTTTGTACTGCAAAGGTTTTGCAACAAGAGTTTAAATGTCTGTAATCCAAAACTAGACGATATGTATTGTCTGGTTTGGAGACAGGAAAAAGAGGATTGTTCATTGACAAGGTGCATGTTTCAATCACCCCTTGGTATTCAAGTTGATCTAATATCTCCCTGACCTGTTTTTTTAGCTTCTTGCTTAACTGTTTACTGCCTCTGTGCAGTTGGTTGTGATTTTAACTGGATTTTATGGTGAGGAGAATCCTCTTCCCATCCTACATGATTTATATATAATGCTGAACCCAGGGCTACAGCCCATTTTCTGGCATAGGTGTATTTTAAGTTAATTGGAATGTGATTGGAGAAGGCTGGCATAATGATGTCTTCACCATGTGAGCACTCCCTGACAAATTTTGGTGGCCAGTCTTTTTCAGTTCGAAGAATGTCATAACCCTTGGAGAGCTTCTCCCTAAAGGGTGCTCTTATTTTCCTAGTTATCCGGAGCGTTACTTCATATAACTTATGGGGTACACTAACCCTGGTATCAGCTGTTTCAACTTGGATGTACTCATTCAAGTCCACTGTCTCCAGATGATACTTCAAGATCTTTCGAGCTATGGTGACTTCTGCTGCCCTGTCCAGCATTGTCTGGGCCCACTCCCCGTTCTTGAGTTGTGTCCTCAAGATCCTCGGCATGTCTGATTTTTAGACCTGCTACCTTCATTTTGGTGAATTGGCTTTTCTTATTTTTTGGAACTTGTTGATCGTCTTTGGACTTCACTCGTTCTTCTTTGTGTTCTGACCGTCCTCTTCTTTCCGATTTCTGTGAGGATGTCTGAAAGGTACGAGGGGAACTTGTATCAGTATCTTGATATCTATCAGGTTTTTTCAAATTATCCCTGTTCCTGAGGTTATACCTCCTTTCAGAGGGCTCCTTTTGAGGAGACCTTCCTCGGGATTGAGAAGGCTTCTCTTTCGAAGTTTGTTTAGTGTTCTCCCACTTCTTTTTAGGAACAGTGAGAGTGTTTTTAATAAAGACCTTTTCAGGACTTTCTGTTAGTTGGGGCTTAACTGGTTTCCTACCCAAACTATCCTACTTCATAGGATTTTTCAATTATTCTGGACAGTTCATATGGTTGCTCAGTTACATCAAATTCTCTTAATTTTTGGCGGATCCCCACAGATGCTGCCCCACCTTTAACATTTGCTAATATTATAGCTGAGACCTGTTTGAAAACTCTCAGTAGTTTCATACCCAGATTTAAAGCAGGCTCTGCCCCGTATTTATTTTGAATCTGTTTCAGGACATCTGGTATTACCGCCATAGACGGAACACCATGTGTTTTTGTGTAGATTGCAACAAAGACTGTACCCCAAGTGTTACAGTCTTCCAGGTGTGGTGCGATCCCCATTGGTAAACAGACTGTTAAAATCCTGTGTTTCTCATGAGGGGTAGTATCGGGAAATACTGCCTTTATTTGAGTAATTTTTGAGCTATCCAGAATGGAATTTGTTCCATTTTTGCGGGCAAGTTACCAATGACTGATTGTATAGTCTGTGGTGGGATTTTATTTGTGTTCCCCTGGTAAGGGATTTTCTGTGGAATCCTTATAGCAGGTTGGACTGTTAGAGTCCGCATGACATACTGAACCAATCGTCTATGGATTTTGATTAGTTGTTTTAGTTGAACTAATAGTTCCGCATCCGTCATTCCTTCAATATCAGGATGTGGTTGGCTAGTACCGGCCATGTTGCTCCTGGTCTACCTAGTGGACCGAGCCTGGTAATGTGATTTTGATGTTGTAGGGCGCCTTTAAACCAGAGAGCATGCTCTTGGTAAGTTAGTGGAATTTCAACATCCCCAAAAGGAGTGTATTCCGTTGGATGTTCCTCTACTTTGAAGAAGTGAAACACATGTGTTACTGAATTTGCTTCAGGGAATAGAATCTTTGAATAGAATACCTCTGTCTGCCAATATTCATGTGCCTCTATGACAGAAATTACACTACCACCTTTTGGTGATAGGCCATTTGTTATAAGCTTTATAGTGATGGTTTTCCTTAAGTTTTCCGGGATGATTATAGCATCCGGGTCGTCTTGTTGGAAACCTGTAACGTCTAAGCCTTGTTGGGTTGCAGTTGCTGCAGCTCCACCGGTTGCGATATTGCCGTTGTTATTCGACATTGTTTAATGAAAGTTTGCAGAACAAGTTTCAAGGAAACAAAGATAAGGTGCACAAGATTTTGGAACACTGCATCCTTCAACGTTGAACAAACCAAAAACTAATACATAGGATTTTTTTGCTACTCAGTTATGGGGGATATATTATCCTTTTACCCACTCCAGATGTCTATTGGAGTATTTTACGGGAAAAAAGGGTCTCTGTGAAAAGCACAACTGAGTTACTCTAGTATCTAGTGTTAAATTAGTGCCTTACCAAACGTTGGGCGCCATGTAGTGCAGTTCCTATATTCCCAATAGGCTCTGCGCATTGAAATATTATATACGATAGATTTGATGTCGGACTTATGTCGACTAGGTCTCTATCGAATATACTAAACTAAATAGTTAGCTCAAAGGTCACTAGAAACTTTCTCGAATACACAATAGGGGATTCGTTTCTAACAACCACATAAACATGACAACTTTGTTTCCCAAGAATAAGAAATATATCTCTAGAGTCGTGGAAACAATAGATAAATATTTTACTCAGTCGATCGTGCATGCTTCGTTTCAACAGAGGTGCAGAGAAATAGAGAGACAGGAGTTTTCAATAAAAGGATTTATTGAAGAGTCTTCTTTCTCATGCAAGTAAAGTGAACTGCTACAATCGTAATGCAGGCTGCAAAGTATAGCGAGAATAGAATTATAAAATAATACTGTAAAAGCATTGTATGGTTTCTAAACAATATATAAATACATACATAAATAACAATGGCTAAAAGTACTCAACTGGAGCTTCTAAAGTACGCCTACCCCAATGTACCTAACCTAAGTCTAGTACGCGGAAGGGAGTAAGTATTTGTGTAGCATGGGTTTGGTTTTCTCTGCCAAGAATCTATCCAAGATTTCTCCTAGGGTCTAATCAGCTCCATACCTTAATTTAGAATGAAGGAGGTCTGGTATCTCTGTCTTGGGACTCGATTTCCCAACACCCAGCAAGGGGAGCTTGAAAACACTGGAGATGGATTCTTACCGAGAGAAATTCAGCCTCTCCATCAGTGCGTCAGCTGGAGGGTCGGCTTCCTTCAGCACTTGCTGTAGCGAGGTGGGTCGGGCAAGTAGATAGTCGAACTGCTCCGAACCACTGCGTCTTGCTAGAGCAAGTGAAGGCATATTCATACATTGAAGGTGTCTAGTTTGACGTAAAGTTGGGCATAATAACGTCAGTAAAGAACCCCAAGGGAATGGTAGTTCTTTGTACACTCCATGAGTTCTTGGACAAATCAATATTCAAGCAAGGGGTCGTCCCTGACTGCTTAAGATGATTTTCCAAGAAAACATTGTGACGTTTTAGTACAGGTGGAAGTTGCCATGCTTGTATTTGGACTGCATGGGTATGATTTCTATGCCTATATTAGTGCAATATGAATTGTACCTATATAAGGGCATGAATCAGGAAATTTCGCTCGGATCCTAAAACGCCATACAACAACACTCCCTTATACCTGGTTCAGCAACTCTTCCTCTCTGGAGGCAGACATGGTCTATGTAATGTGGGCTGTCTATTGCTAAAACACCTGAAGCTCAGAAAAAAGAAGAATTGTGACCTCACATTTCTGGAGGCTGCACCAAGAATTTGGAACCCTTTCCCTCCTGAGATGCAGGATATCCCTTCTTTATTAGCCTTCAAGAAAGAAGTCAAGATGATCCCAATGAACGGATTCATCACCTAACTGACAGGGCACATAAGACATTGGCCAGCTCTCACTCTACTCTGAGTTGACAGACTGTGACATCAGCGACAGATCTACTCCCCTCTGACCTAATGGTGCTAGTGATCTGATTATGAACCTCTGCCTCTTATTTGTATCTCAAGTGCTCTGACACCCTAGGGCAGAGGCCTTCAAACTGTGGGGTGCCCTCTCCTTGGAGTCTGTGGTGGCATTCTGGGTGGGGGCACAAATGTCTCAGTAAGCACTTGTATTTGAAGATGTCCTGGAAGCACAGAGAAAAATGCTGCCCATCTATTCAAGTTTTATGATTCCGCAAAAGCCCAGACATGGTTAAATAGAATTTTATATGAACCTGTCTGTATTTACTCTTAAGATGACTGTCTTTGTTAACTTCAATTATCAGTCGTGGGTGATTAGGGCAGCTATAGAACACATTTTATAGTATCTTGCTCTAACATTTTCTGTTTGAAATACTGATAACAGGACAAAATACCGACTTTTGGTGATTTTTCTAATTTTTATACTGGACATTATGATATTGGTCATACAGGCAAGTGTGAACCTGAGCCCTGTTGGGGCGGGGTCAAAGACATGGCTAAAAACAACAAAATATTACATGAGTATTTTGTTATTATTTCACCTTCATGGCAACTGTATATGAAATAATGCACACACTTTAATATAAATGAATAAATGCAAATTAAACTATGTAGTGTGAAATACAATCATTTCCATTATGAAACAATAATTGGTTAATGCAATCAGTGCAGATGCATGTTTGTGAGACCAGACAGTCACAGCATTGAATCCTGCTTGGTGCAGTGCATAATAGAGACTTGTGCTTTTATAATGCTATGAGGTCTCAGAAAGTAGCAGAAATCACTATAATTAGGCTGCTACGCAATGATTTAGTGTATACGATAAAACAAGTGTTTTCCAAGAACACATATTAATAATAATTAACTAGACTGTACCTAGTGCAGAAAATCTTATAAGTCCATTGAAAGGACACTTTAATAATAAATGTTTGACATCATGATACTTCAAGTGACTCCTTAAATTAAAGCACTGTAGAGACCCCTCCCTACTTGTCAACACCTTCCAAGTACTAGATCACCATAAATAAGTTCAAGGATGGATCTTTCTAAAACAACCGTGTGGGCACTGCTTTTGTAAAATTTAAAACACTGTGGTCCTCTTCCCATACACCTGGTCAACTTCGACCTCTGTTCACATGCAGATGCCCTCTCAAGTGAGACAAGAGGGTGGCAAGGAGGAGGCCACTCAAAGAACTAGCATTGAATGAGCAGAACCATGCTTGTTGCTTAGAAAAATATACATGATATGAACAGAAATCTGGAAATTTCACATTACCGTTATATTTGAAGAATTTTGTTTAGATAAACAATTCTATTTCTTTTGTGGTTCCACAGAAACTTTGACAATGAAGAATCAATACTTTGTAAAAATGGTTAGGAAAATTAACCAGAAAAATAAAGATCGGATATACATAAAAATGAGAGATACCATTATCTCATGTCCAACCTACATTGAGATATGTAATGGAGTCCAACTATCTTTTTCTTAATGGAATCAAGGTTAAATTCAATGGAGCCTTTGATAGATTTCGAAAATAATATACTCAAATATTTTTCTTTTTTGTTCAAAATATTTTATTGAGTTTTCATATTAAGCAATAAACAAAGACAATACAGAAAAAATATTACTGAGAGGAAATACAGAATCACAATATAGAGATACAAGAACATCAATTGAATTACAGTAGGTAACAGTAAATATATTTGAAAGGGGAGGGAAGGAAACAGCTATAAAAATATTGCATTAACTATAAAATAGAGCTACTATAGCTTGGTTATTGGTCTACTATAATAGCAATAAAAACTAGATATAAATATATAATTAAGAAGATAAATATATATCAACAGGTTTCCAAAAAGAGTGATACGAGTTAGAATTATGATTAATACCAGTAAAGGATACCTGAGCTCCTCTTCTTATAAAAATAACCCATGACCACCAAGCATGAACTAACAATAGCAAAACATCTTTCCAACAGAATGTAATGGATTTTAAAACAGCTGATATTAGAAAATTAAATAGTTTACCTTCTAAGTCATTTATGTTTTGCGAGAGAACAGCAGATTTGCAGATTAACATTTTGAATGAAACATCATCATGAATATTTAATATCTTTTTTATAATATCCCAAACTTCAGCCCAAAATTTAAAAACTAAAGGACAATCAAAAAGCATATGTACCAGGATGTAATTTACAGTGCCAACAAGTTAAAGACTGAAGAAGTTTAGGTTTGAAATAAACGTAATGTAGTCCATAAACAGTTGAATAAAATATAAGAGTTAATTTGATAAAGCGAGACAGGCAACCAACCAGAAATACTATTAAGCCAAATGTCTTTCCATGCATCAGTAGGAAGGGAGGTTGAAAGTTTAGTATTTCAAAACACCAAAATCATATTAATGTTGGTTCCTAGAGAAATAGATATTTTTTTGTATAAAATAGAAACACCATGAGATTAAGTGGAAACAGGTTGAATACAAATCGAAAAATCTGATTTAACATTAGAAGGAATAACATGAGGAAATGAATCTAAGGGACGAACAGAGACTCTGCCCCCCATAAAACCGCTGCAGTGAGGCGAATGGCTCCTCCCTGCTGCCTGTTGCTTTGTCTATCGCCAAACGCAGTGAGGGGAATGGCCAACACTGGGTGACGCACGCCATTAGGGGAACGGCCGGACTTCATTACCCAGCAGCCCCGACGCCAATTGATGCTGCACACGTGCCCAGAGGCTCAATATAAGCTCCACCCACCTCCTGCAGCCCGAGACGTACGCAGGTATGCCCGGGCCAAGCCCTGGCCAAGGGCAGGCCCATCTGCGCCCATCAGAGGCCGAAGGAGGCCTACAGGGCTACAGTATTGATCAAAGTGACTGGAGATCCATTGCTTCCTACTGACAAGGTACTGTTGTAAGAGCTCCCCTGAACACTCAGGGGTCTTTGCATTGCGGGCCCTTAACATGAGTAAAAAGGCAACAAATGGGCAAGGGGTTGCAGGGACCCTCCATGCTTTCCTCCTAAGGGCTGAATCTGTCCAAATTCATGAGATTGAACTTACTGAAAGGAGATTATGACTGGATCCCCAGTGCTCACTTGAGCAAAATGCCCTTCCCACTACGCTGTTATCATCTAATGTGGAGGCGATTGAGGAGTCTCAACTCCTCTCAAATAGACTAGACGTTATGAGTTCGGGGGAAGTGGTCATGAAGGTACCAGTAATTATCAAAATAATGCACAGGTCCCCAGTTACAACCAGGGGTCAGAAGGCTAAGACCATGCATAGTCACACACTTGTGCCCCCAACCAAGAAAAGGAAAGGACAGGGTAGTCATAAACCAGCTCAATTCATGCTGAAACACTCAGGTTGGAAACCCTCCCAATCCAATAATGTGCAGTCCCAAGGCAAAAAAATGGTTATGGATGAGGGGTCCAGTGGAAAATCCTCACACAATCCAACAAAAGAGGACGTATTATATAAGCTGTAACTAATTTTTTCCGTTCTCTTAGACCCTGTTGTCCAAAAGCTCACCCACATTGAAGCCAGGCTAGCTAGCCTAGAAATAATTATTTCTACGCCCTCGCAACAACCATTGGAGAACCCTGGGAGGAGGAGTGAGACTCAGTAAGGGCCAACCAATTTCTAACCTAAGCTTCCGACTAAGGCCCTCTAGGCCTAATATTTCCGTTACAGAACCTGGCAGGATAGAGAATGGAAATGTAGCGCACAATTCGCCCATGGGTGGTGTACCACTGGGACATGTTTTAACCTTACAGAAACCACCTAGCGATAATGCAAGTAGTGATAATTGTACCCAAAGTGGGAGAGGCTTGTTCCTAAACCCGACGAGGAATAGGTCTCCCGTTCATATGGTCGCCCAGCACTCAGTTACAAGTTTACACCTACCCCCAGAAGTAACCCCGTATACTGTGGTTCTGGCAAATGTTTCCATGTTGCCTGCTAGTAGCGATGAGCATTGCTCCACTTTCTGAGCGCTAGGACTGGGATCAATATCAATTCATTCTTCCTAGAATATAAGATGGCACGTAGAATTGGTTGGGTGGGTCAATCTAGGAAGACACTTAAAGGGGACTGTATTGTTCTATCATTTAGATCCCTGGACTTTTTCCACTTAATACTGGAAAGGGCGGGTAAAGGGTCAGTTAGATCAGATGAGTTACCTCTGGGATATATTTATCCTCCGTCTATTACTTAATGGCATGTCTCTAGGGAGAAGGGGTACACCCATGATAGTCAGTACAGATATACAGTGCCAACAAGCAACCATTTTGATATCTTTTACAGGTTGGACGATATTGACTGACTACCCCATGATAGAAACTATTGTAGAGTTATTGATGGGCAAGGTAGACAGTCAGAAGAAAGGGTGTTAACGCAAGTAAATAGATCACAACTACCAGTAGAAGAGTCAAGTCCTATATTTTCCAGGGAATGCAAAGGGGATGAAGACCAGGGTAATGGGCTTTCTCCCTGGGCTCAGTCTCCATCTTTGGTTTCTGTAACTGCGCATACCACCGGGGATGAGGCCATTCCTATTGGCTTCACCCCTCGGGTCAAGATATCACCAAAGGCATTACCTCATTTACGGTCTAATGCATGGCAGCTGAGAACCCATGAAGCCAGCTATTAACCTGACCTGGGGGTAGCCAGTTACTTTTCCATTAATGTGAACACTGGATATAGTCTCGTATCTTGTCACATATTAGGCTTACGAACCAAGATTAGCAACCCCAAATGGTTTGAATATATATTAAAACATGAAAATATTTGTCTACAGGAAACATCGCTGAAGGACTAGATTCATCAGAATAACTATAGAACATTTTAAACCCAAGCGATAGGCGGGCTCTGTATATATGTTTTTAACAAGCTTAACTTTGTACAGATTTAGTCTCACCTTGAGTCTCCCTATTACCAATTGCTATCCCTCTTTTAGCTGCTTCTCATTCTATGATATTGGTCAACCTTTATAATAACATTCCACCTGATAGCGTCTCTAAGGTGGTAAAAACACTGTATAATGAATTAAGAACTATGTGTAATGTAAATAGCTCCGAGAAAATGCCTATTATGTGTGGGGGTTTTAACTGTGCCCTGTGTCCCCAGGAGGATGGCAGGATATGTGGTATTAGTGCAGAGGAAGGCATAAGCAATACCCATTTCTGCCACTCAGGCACAGGGGAACTTTTTAACGAACTTGTGTTTAACTTAAATCTAGGTTTTGCCAATGATTTATGCTCTAAACTGGTTCTGATGTCGCAGACTTTTACTGGCAGAGGCCTTTCCTCCACAATAGATTATATTTTGTTATCAAACATGTATGCTCCAAGACTACTCACCTTTTCAGTCGATACAAACTCAGTGGGTGATCATTTTCCTTTATGTATCACGGTCACACTCCCCATGTGTCGCCAGGGAAGAGACGAACAGGCTGTGGATGAGGCTTTAGCCAATTTAAAACTTGCCAAAGTCAATGGGTATACCCTCCGTTGCAACATGATGTATCCCGACACAGTAAATAAACAATTAATTATAAGGTGTAGACTGGTTTTTGACACTTACCTGAATGAATTAGCTTCCCCGAGAGTATTTTATCTTCATTCCAAGATGTAGCAGTCACAGTACGGGAGGTAATGTTCAAACAAGGTGGAAAAAAGTTAGCCCCGCAACAGAGGTTTGACTTAAACTGCACTTGTGCACATTCCTCCCTGAAACACGAGTTGCAAATTATCCCAAGAAACACCACTAAAATCAGACAGGCCAGAAAGAACGACAAACTGGCCCTCTTAGAAAGGAAGAACGTCCTCAGAAAAGAAGCCTGGGAGTTGCTTATCATGGCCTCACTTACGAAATGCAGCAACGCCTTCTGGCAAGGGGTCAAAACACCATTTCTGTCTTCGGATGTGGGTCCAACTATTGAAGTTGCAATTATGGAGGGTCAATGGATTGAACATTTTTTCAGGATAAATAATGGTCTACGCACCATTACGGGTCTTGATAGTGATAACCTCGGAATTATTAACTAGGCACTCGTCTTAAACTTTAGCATTGATGAAGTAATAAGGGCACTCTCCATAAGCGCAGGTGGGAAAGCCTCGGGTCCCGACGGGATTCCTGTGGACTTGTATAAGTCCAATGTCACCATGGGGGTACCTATAATCACACAAATAATCAATGCAAGTTGTGAGTTTGCTTTCCCACTAACCCTGGTGGAATTCACCATCGTCCCCATCTTTAAAAAGGGGGACCGGCTGGACCCCACATGCTACAGGCCCATTACTTTATTAGATTTCATGGCCAAGGTTGTGGGACGCATTATACTGGAACACCTACAGCTTTGTGCAGAAGAAAACCAAATGTTATCTGAAATCTGTATCTAGTTTTTATTGATCTCATGGCTGCTTTTGATTGTGTGAGGCACTCAAAGCTCCCTGTCCTATCTACCAGTGACCCACGACCACTGAGCAAAGGCGTCATTACATACTCAAGTAGCGAACTAAGAAAATTTAACACCTCAGGCGCTTTGCACCAAGCGTCATGTGCACAACTGGGACCCTTGAATACCATGGGACCAGTTAGCTGTCGGAACTGCCACTGGCTGAGTAACCCCTGGCACTGCCCTACCAACCTCACTACCCCTGATCTGGTCTTAAGATGTATCTATCTTAACGTAAGGTCCCTCCCCAAACATGCAATTGAAATCTGGGACATTTTCGAAAATGATCAACCAGACCTAGCCTTTATCACGGAGACATGGCTGAACAACCACAGTACCCCGGACATCGCTACGGCCCTCCCAGACAACTATAAAATCCTCAACTTGAATAGGGAGAAAAAGAAGGGAGGGGGGGTAGCATTGTTGTTCAAAGACTCCCTCACTTGTAGACAGGAGGCGATTACTCAGGCCAGCAGCCATGAAGTCATGGCATTTTCAATATCCACTAACACCACCATTTTATTCAGTGGTGCTATTATCTATAACCCTCCTGGCTGCACCTCTGACTTCAACACTCATCTCCTGGCACAAGTTATGCCAATCTGTCTTCAGAACAAAAATATACTACTCCTAGGGGACTTCAATATCCATTATGACGACAGTAATAACCCCCTCACCAAACAGCTAACTGAGAATATGGAGATCCTGCAGCTGTCTCAGAGAATTAATCAACCAACTCATCGGGCCGGACACACCCTTGACCTGATGTTCTCCAATATTAACCCCATCTCCATCTCAGGGATAAGACCATTACTGTGGACGGACCACTCTTTGGTCAAGTTTGACATTGTAAATGTAAATGTATAGGCATTTATATAGCGCACTACTTACCCGTAGGGTCCCAAGGCGCTTCGACCGCTGCGAAACCCTTCCTGGCTTCCCTGAGAGATGGTCCCTTAATGGGTATCTCCAGGGTGAGACCAGGCATCCCCGGCGGTCTGGTGGGGCCGTTAGTGAAGATGAGGCAAGCTAATGCCCAGAGTTGCCGAGTGTGAACGCTGATCAGAGTGGGCACCGAGGCGAGAGAATTATCGAGTCCGCTGACCCTGGTCCAGAAACCTGCCGCGCCGGGAATCGAACCCTGGTCCCGGGCCGTCCTCTGCTCTCGGGTCTGCCGCCTCTAACCAGTGAGCCACACTACTTCACCTACCTGCTAAAAACGCTAGGCCCTCCTATCAAGTAGCATCCCACAGGAGAAGCTATGCCAACTTCAAGGTTGAATTTTTCAGAGACACTTTGTCCATTCCTTTATAGGAAAAATAAGTGTTGACGAAGCAACAGATAGACTTCAGGACCACATCGCAATGGCTCTTGAGCACTGTTCACAGCGTCGTCGCGATGCTAAACCCAGGCGCACCATGTCAGAAAACTGGTACGGGCAAGAACTGAAGTCACTAAAAAGGAAATGTACTATGCTCGAACACAAATGGAGGTTAACAAGAACTCAAGAGATGAGGATTGTCTACAAGAAAGAACTGTCGCAATATACTAAAGCCATTAGGAAGGCAAAAAAGGACTACTTTTCTCGTAGAATTATAGAGAATAAAGACTCCTCCAAAGAGCTTTTTAAAATAGTAAAAGAGCTATGTAGCCCTACCAGTCTCTCATCTAATCTGATTCCCTCACAAATAGGCTGCGACAAAATGAATAACTTCTCTTGCAAAAAAATAGACAAGATCTATTCATCTTTTCCCAACCCCAATTCGGGCTGCCCGGTGTACCACGAGCCATCCACCTCCCAAACCTGCTGCACTAGCTTCGGCCCATTCTCTGAAGAGGAAGTAGGCAAAGCGATGCTTGAAATCAAATCTGGCTCCCCCCTGGACCCTTGCCCTCATCATATTTTCCGACAACTCATCCCTTTAATCTGCCCTGCAGTGACTCAAGTGTTGAATCATTCGCTAGAAGCGGCAGAATTCCCATCCAGCTGGAAGAACGCCACAGTCACCCCCTTCTAAAAAAAGCAGGCTTAGATATCAACAACCCGGCCAATTACAGACCCATATCCCAACTTCCCTATCTGTCGAAAGTTCTAGAGAAACTGGTCAACAGGCAACTGGCCAGTTTTCTCGAAACTAACAACCTGCTGGATATCACACAAACAGGTTTTTGGGCCAACAACAGCACGGAAACAACACTCCTGGCCGTGCTTGACAACATCAGAATGCATGTAGACCAGGGGAAAACAGTTGCCCTAATACTGTTGGACCTCTCGGCGGCATTCGACACCGTCCCACACAATCTGCTCCTGGATACCTTAGCATCTAGGGGCATTAGGGACAGAGCACTGGGATGGCTGCGGTCTTTCCTATCGGATAGATCACAATCAGTGCACTTGGGCAAGTTCTCATCCCCACGCCGGAACATCAAATACGGGGTCCCACAGGGGGCCTCGCTAAGCCCTACTCTGTTCAACATTTTTGTGTCTTCCCTGGCTGGAATAGGCAGAAAGTGGGGTGTTGAAATCTGTTCCTATGCCGACGACACTCAACTCACTGTAATCTTGGATGAGAAGAACAACCCTAAAGACAGGCTTCTAAACTGTCTCTCTGATTTGGCTGAATGGATGCACAAGCACTGCCTTAAACTAAACGCAGACAAATCAGAGATACTGCTGTTTGGGGGTCACACTCAACTGTGGAACGACAGCTGGTGGCCAGAAGCCCTGGGCACTCCACCTGCTCCGACACCAACAGCAAGGAATCTTGGAATAACAATTGACACCTCCCTGTCCATGAAAACCCATGTAGCTGCCATATGCGGTAAAGGCTTTGCAATACTAAAAATGCTTAAAACAGTCTTTCCCTGGATTACAATAGAGTGCAGAAAGATCCTAGTCCAGTCTCTCTTGATGAATAGGCTGGACTATGGAAACTCCCTGTTCGTAGGCATGGCAGAGTATCTCTTCACCAAGCTCCAAATGGCGCAGAACGCAGCGGCCAAGGCTATCTGTATGAAAAGAAAATTTGACTCGGCCAAGAGCTGTCTGCGTGATCTTCATTGGTTGCCAATGAAGCAAAGAGCAACTTTTAAAATTATGTGTATCACACATAGAGCACTGCACAAGACAGGCCCTCTCATCCTCAGAAACAGGATTCAGTTCTATGCTCCCACCAGGAACCTCCGCTCGCAATTCTCGGCACGGGCAAGAACCCCTCGGGTAAAGAGAGCTAGGATGGGTGAGCGAGCCTTTTCCCACATCGCTGCAATCAAGTGGAACGAACTGCCTATGGCCCTCCGACTCACAGAATGCCACTTGGCATTTAGGAAACAACTGAAAACCTTCCTCTTCCCCCAACCTGACTAATCCACTCGACCTATGCCAACTATACATGCACCTTAGTAATCATAGCGCCGTGATATCCCATTGGGATGATTGTTAGCGCTTTACAAGAAATAAAAAGAAATAAATAAATAAATAAAAGCTCTTGGATATTCTAGAATCACTGGAGGTTGATAACAACATCATCCATTTCATCCACCACCTCTATAATTGGAGCAAAATCACGCGTACGTTTTGGTTTGGGAGGAGAGTGCACAACCTCTTTCCTTATTAGGAGGGGGGTTAGGCAAGGTTGTGTCCTAGCCCCCTTAAATTTTAATCTTTATATTAATAGGCTAGGACAGGCACTCCTTAAAGACACCCAAGATTTCCCTCAATTAGGTTACCGACCCATTCCAGCATTGCTATATGCGGACGATGCAGTGATTATGTCTCGTACCCAGATTGGCCTACAAAAGACACTTAATCATTTTTTTTTATTTTATGAAGGATCTGGATCTTAGACTCAATATCTCAAAAACATTTATAATGAGATGTGATTGTGGGACCCAGAAATGCAAGGATATCTTTGTGGAGAGAAATCCAATAGCTCGACTACCAGCTTCTCATAATTAGGTATATTGTTTAGCCACAATGACACCTGGGCTCAAGCAGTCGCAGCTAAAAAGCTAGCGCTAATTAGAACATAGACTGCTCTTGTCAGCTTTGCAAGAAAATTGGGATGCAAACCACCACTGGAACTTCTGAAAATGCACAAAGCAAAATGTGTCTCAGCTGTTATTTATGGGGCTGGGATTTGGGGTTTTACCAACACAAATTCAATTCAGTTGGTTGAGAACTCTTTTTTAAAATATATTTTGTCAGCATCCTCCAGTACCTCCACATATGTCTGCCACATGGAGCTGGGTCTCCCATGCATATCCGACCTCATAAAACTGGAGACAATCCTCCTTTGGCACCAGATCTGGTCAAATGAAGAGACCAAACTTAACAGGGACATATTAAAGGACAGTCTCAGGTTGCATGGAGCATGAAAAATATTGTGGGTTACATTTATCCAAGATCTCACAAAAGACATGGGTAACCTGGAATATTCTACTAACCCTAGCGCTATCACCCTGGTTTCCAGGAAAAATCTGAGAAAAGAGGTTCTCTCTTTCCAGGATAGCCTAAGATTATCGGGGGAAATCACTAAGACCAGTGTCCTGCAGCATCAGATGGTTCTTACAACTTTTAGCTTGCAGCCATATTTAATTTTCGTACCTAGTGGTTTTGATTAATAAGATTTAGATTGAGGACAATACAAGGACTTGTCTCTTTCCCCAACATGAATGAGTGGGCCAGTGTGCATCAATTATGTCCATGTGATAACATGTCAACTCAATCCTGATTACACTTAGTTTTATTCTGTAAATTTTACAAGAGCTAAGAAAGACCTGGATAGTTCTGATTTTACAGAAATGGGGACTGAGACAATGCCGCCCTGCTTTTATTAAGCTCCAGCTCTTAGAAAATGAGCACGTAGCTTGGAGGATATTTACGTTTTTTTTATTCTCCATCATAGAAAGAGCATTGTTAACTAGGATTGAGAAGGTGGCTCATTTTAGACGCATTCTTCATTAATTCTTATCAGTATTAAGTTACGCATATATATATGAAATGTATTTCAAGATGAAATATTTTTTACCTGGATATTGTAGCAACATTTTTTAGATGGAAATTCTTGTAATATTCATGTATTTTATCTGTGGTCTTTATGATTGTTATATCGCAATTGAAATAAAGCTTTGTTTGAGTTTGAGAATCTAGGATCGAATTACACAAATATTCATATTTGGAAAGGTCAGACTGAGGTAAACTAAATTTTGTTTGTAAAGCCCAAAATGATATGAAAGCATTGTTGTAATAGACATCTTTAAGATAAAAAAATACCAGCACTAATCCATGAATACCAAAAACTGATATTTCTATTTAATTTAATGACTGGGCTATGACATATTGACATATTTTCTGAACATGGGTGACTGAAAAATGGAATCTAAATCATAAAAAAAACAGTTTAGTGGATTTTAGAATCACAGATTTATGAAAAAATTGTGATTTATTAGACATGGTTAACAAAGTGAGTAGTGGATATGGTTTTACTATTGATTTTTCAACAAGAAGCCAAATAGGTGGATTACTTAAAAAAGGAATGGTTAAACCATATGGAATTTTGTTTTAAAATAAGAGCTTTATGGTAATGGAAAAAGTCAGGTAATCCACAGCCGGCATTACATTTGGGCATTTTTAATTTTTTATAACTAATACGAGGTGACTTGTTATTCCAAAGATTTTTGGAGAAAAGTTTGTCAACTATAATGAATATTGAGTAGGAATCATGGCAAGGGTGTAGAAGATTTTAGGAGCAATAGTCATTTTAATAGAGTCTATTCTTCCCCACCATGAAAGGTGAATTGAAGACCATATGAATATTTTATCTTTAATATAATTTAAGATAAAGTCACAGTTCAACGTTATTGCTGATTTTATGGATGAAGAGAATAGAATACTAATATTTAAATTTATCCTTGTGTCAAATAATTGTATTCATAGGTATCATAATAGGAGTACAATAAATATTTAAAGGAAAAAAAACAGTTTTATTAGTATTTAACTTATATCCAGAAACTGTGGAATACATTGAAAACATCTCTAATAGGCAAGGGAATGAGGTGATAGGATCACGAATAAATAAAAGTACAACATCAGCATAAGCTAAGGGGCCGATTACGATGGCGGACGAACTTTGCTGCTGGAAAAGGGACCACCCGCCATAGGTGCGGCGGTCCCGCAAAACGAATTAGGATGCACAAGCCATTCTGGCAGGCGCATCCTTTGAGTTTACATTTTGGCGGGTGGCAGCACCTGCCACAATGTAAAAATACATGTTTTACATTTGCATGTACAATGTGGCAGGCACCGTGCAGTGCCTACCACCTTGTACATGCAAATGTAGGGGGGGTACCATAGGTACCCCCCACATGCAGCACCCCACCCATTCACCCCCCTAGGGGCCCGCAACGGGCCCCAAAGGCAAATTCCGCCTGTCTTTTTGCGGCGGGAGCTCCGCCGCAAAAGACAGGCATCATAATTCCCATGGCGGTGCTTGCATGGCACCGCCTCCATAGCCCCATAGTACCGGGTCCCGCAAGGCGGGTGGAAAGGGACCGCCTTGCGGGACCAAGGCAGACGATCTTTCCAGCCGCCGCTGTACCTTTCCCATTCCCACCGCCATCCTAATTTGGCGGTGGGAATATTCAGGGTGATGGCGGGAAATCCGGGACCGCCGGGGCGGCGGTCCTCACCGCCGGCCCGGCGGTCGCGGAATTCCCGCCATCGTAATCGGCCCCTAAGGTTTTAATTTTACCGTCCTTAATATTGATTCCTTTAGTTTTATCACATTTTCGTATAGAAGTAAGTAAAAGTTCAATACTGATAAGAAATAAAAGCCGGGAAAGGGGGCAACCTTGTCGTGTACCTCTAAAAAGAGAGAATTGGTTTGAAACTTGGCCATTGAAAAATAAACGGGCAGTAGGAGTAGAGTACAAAGCAGAAATCATGCGGATAAATATGTCACCAAAATTAAATCATAATAACGTATGGAATAAGAATTGCCAGTGAATTTTATCAAAAGCTTTCTCAGCATCTAATGCGAGAATTCCTGATGGTAGAGGTAAAGTGGAACCATGTTCAATAACATGTAGCAAACTTCTTGTATTGTTGGCGGAGTATCTATTCTTCATAAAACCAGTATTGATCTGGACAAATAATAGAATCTAACACAGAGGATAATCTAGAAGCAAGTATTTTAGCATATCATTCACAATCTTGGTTAATTAAATAGATAGGACGATCATTTTACGCAAGTTTTGGGTCCTTATCAGGTTTGGGAAGTACAATAATTAAAGCCTCAGTAAAAGAACCCGAGGTAATTCCTGGAAAACCACAAAAGCTAAAAAGATGAAATAAAAAAGGAATATGCTGTAATTGAAATTCTTTATAAAAGTCAGCAGGAATGCCATCGGGACCAGGAGACTTATTTTTTTAAATTAGGGTGCTAGTACAGGGAAGGCTAGCAACAGCAAGCCAATCTTACTAGAAATCGCTCTGCACTGTGTTTTCTGCCTTGTGCAATGCAGTGCACCAAAGGTGGCTGCTATGCTGCATTGCATGAAAAATTTGCAAATCTGTTCCTCTGTCCTTTAAAATGGATACTGATGCATGTGGGTTATGTCCATTCCCTATGCCTAGATTTTTTGTTTTTTCGATCAAACAATTTTGGACTCATTACTGTGGGTGAGTCTCACCACATTAGTCTCACCCACGGTAATCACATAGCAAATGGACTGCGCATGTTTACCTCCATTGTCTGCCTTTTAAGGTAAGGCCACTGTTGTGCAGCAAGGGACAGGGGCACTTGGATGGTTACACATGAACACGTGTGCACACATGTGCATATGTAAGAGGGCTGCACATGTGAGACTACTGTCATAAGCAGCCAGAGAACTACGCACATGTAGCCAGGTGCAGAGGACACTCTACAGGATTAGATATTGACCTGGAATAGGCCCTCTAATTAGAGGTGTGCGAAGCTCAGTGAATTTGACTCCATTGAATTCCACAGAGTTTTGCTGTGCTGCTTCACTGAGATTTAGCACTGGTAGTGTGCTCTGCGTTGAGAAATCTGAAACATCAATGTAAAAGCACCACACTGTGTGCCAGAGGGCGCAGATACTCAGGTTGATTTTGCTCCCTCTCGAATAGATTTTCTACTCAAGCCTTCTGACAGCAAAAGCTCATGACTGCACTCGAACTCCTGCGTTAGAAAAATCTCAACAAGTGTCCTCCTAGCCACCAGAAAACATGCTAGGGGATGTCAAATCTCACATGTGCACACTGATGTACCTTTCTGGAGTCACACATGAGAATTTTTTTTTGCCATGTAGTGGTTGGCGGAATTTGGCCAGAACTCAGTCATACAAGAGTAACATGGAGTTGCCAAAATTCCAGCAATTCCGCCGGTGGAAAAGAATTTTCTGCCCACCCCTACTAATAATGTTAGTGTACACTCATAGAGAAAGTCAGTGTGATCTACTGTTTTGTCTATAATGATACTTTATTATACACATGGGTTAAGACTGCCTTAGAGAGCAGTTTCTCTCCCCTTTGGCCTACAAATTCCAGTGACATGTCAAAATGGAGTATAACGTGGAAGAAAATCAAATCTGAAAGTTCAGAAACGATACTTGTACAATTTTGGGTCATCCAGAATTGTTATATATATCTGGCTCAGCTCAGGATCAGAGTCCAGGCCTTTTTTGTCAATCTGCTGAGCAATGTTAATTACATTTCTCTCCAGCCACAAGAAAGAAGGCCTCTCCACACACAGTGAGCAGTTAATAGTGCTTCACTTACCTCCTGAGGAGGAAAAGGGTGGGGATGAAGTATATGCATTAATCAATCATCTGTCACACTGTACCAGGGATGGACTGGCACAAGCCCATTAAACCAAGGACGGAGCCCAGAAATCTGAAGCCAACACAGAATGAAGCTCCCCTATGACGATTTGGCGAGAAAGACCCTGGCAGTGATGTCAACGACGGGTGGTACTGAAGCTCCCAGAGGTGATGAAACCAGTGACTCATGGGTGATGCCATCTTGAACTGTCCCAGCATGTTGTACAGTAGGGTGGGACGGGGTGGAGAAGTGTAGTGCTACCCTAGGATTCGACAGGCGTACCAGGCTTCTAGAACTTTTTACTCCCTTTAAAAACTTTTGCACAAGGAGGAGACTCAATGATGGTTATTTTTCTCATCTGTGCTTCTGGACCCTAGGGGTTGCCATGGACAACTGAAAAGAGGATACTCCTGATGCCCAGGAAGGACTAAAGACTCTGCCTAGTTTCCCTTAGGGCTAGTAGCCTCACCTAGGGCCAGTGAGACTGGCCCCCTTATGCCCCTTGAGGCCCAGTCGGGAAAAGCCCAGGATTTCTGCACCCAGAAACAAAGACTAGGTGGAAGGCTTGAGCAGGGAGCCAAGAGAACTAGTTCCAAGTGGGTTATACTGCTTTTGAGGTGAGAAAGTCTGCGGAAACTGCTCCTGGCGACTAGAGCTCACCACCAGGAGTAAAATGAGCTCAGGATAGTCCAGATTGGCCAAATACACCCCATGTTATGGTATTCTAAAGACTATCAACCTTTGACCCTTCTTTTCCACCGAGCTGAGCACATGGGCTCTGCTGCTATTACTAAAATTACCACCAGAAGGGCCAGGGTTCAGCGCCAGAGGAATTCTTTAAAATTTTTCTAGGGAGGGAGCTTGCATTGACCACCTTCCCAGACTCTCTGTTGGCTGGTAACCCCATCTCCTGGGCCATGACCACCAAGGAAGTGGACCATGAGGATGGTGGAGCACCATTGCTCCGCCCTTCAGTAGTAGTGGGTCTGCCCCATTCCCAGGTCCAATGTCTTAGGGGAATGAAAGGCCACAACCTGTGAAGAGATCCCTACCTGCAGGAGCAGGCAGGGAAGGAGAAGATGCCTGCTCCTACGGCCTCACATAGAGGCTTGACCTGTGCGGGAGTGGGTAGGGCAGCAAGGGTGGGCTCCCTTAGCTGCCTCCATTACTGTGGAAACATAGGAGTGCCCCAGTGGGATCATGGCCCCCAAAACAAAAAGAACAAGAAACGGAAGGTGCATGGCTCACCACACGCTGAAGAAACATCACCAACGACTCTCCCCAGTGCTTCAAGAGAGCCGCCCCCATAATATCCTGTGGGACTCCTGCATTTGTGTAATTTCATCACACAGGGTGACCCTGGGATGTCAGGGACCCCACCATCATGATAAAGTAAGCATGGGGGGTTGTAGGAGTGCCTCCCCATCAAGACTTTTTTGGAAGGTCTCAACTTACAATTGCAAGATTATAGATACCAGGGCCCCTTTGGGATTTTTCCTAATGTTTTCAAATTGCTCCCAAGGGTGGAGCTTCTGCTTCCCAGCTGGGAGTGTGGTGCCCTCTAGGAGCTTTTATTCTGGATACATGTATGGTGGCCTCAAGATGTTTAAGGAAGGTATATGGTGTATAACACTTCATAGGATCTATGTCTATGGTTGCACGTTATGTGATTAAAAAGTGATGCTCTCTAGGTGCTGTTATTTCTTTTTGCATTTTCATGGTTTGAAAGTATATAAAATGTACACAGATCCATGTTGTGTTGATTTTCAAATGCTTTATTGATATATTATTGTTGATAGTGATTACTGATCTAAGTGAATATGCTTTATTAACATTAATACGTATATGCCCACATGGTTATTATTAATTGTTGCATTTTCCTCCTAAATTAATAATGTCTTTAACATGTGGTTTGTTGAACTTATACCTTTTGTCCAAGCCAATAGACTTTCCTTATTATATGTTTATAGGACCCTACAGGGGACAAAGATGATCACGCTATATCAACAATAGGATTTCCCATCTGCCAATGTATGTATTGTAAATTAATGATTAGTATTGAGTAGTGTGTGAGTTCCTAATATACTTTTCCTTTTCCTATAGAAAACGCACTGACTGGACAATCATTTATTGAATGTTATATTAGCATGCCAGTGAATGGTGATTACTAGCTCACACCACCACCCCTGAGTAGGTTTTGGACGTTCTGCATCGCTACCCTTAAAGAGTCACCACCACAATGGCGTGCTTAGTTCCCTGTAGGGAAAAAGTGTGGACATTTTACTTGTATAGGACACACAACTAATA
Organism: Lissotriton vulgaris; assembly: GCF_964263255.1. Taxonomy (NCBI): domain Eukaryota; kingdom Metazoa; phylum Chordata; class Amphibia; order Caudata; family Salamandridae; genus Lissotriton; species Lissotriton vulgaris. The sequence goes on along the minus strand of NC_141696.1, from coordinate 183,742,781 downwards.
ACCCAATTTCCTACAGCTACCTAGGCCTTTGGCATTCCAAGAGATTATCCCATTCTCAGTGTAGTAAAAAGTATGAAACGTTTTTCAGTCTACTGTCTGATTATGACTTGTTTAAAACAAGGTATACCTAAAATCGACAATGTACAATTAATATGTGCCATAAAGCTAGTGGAAACAAGAGACCACCAAGAAAAGAGAGAAAAAGAAAGCTAGAAAAGAGAACTGTAAACTGAATTTATACAATGACCTTTGAATTGAAATCATGAGCTAAATAGCGCAGACTTCTTATGACTCTATCACTATAAATAACAAGAACAAAGAGGAAAGATGAGAATCACTGTAAGACAACACACCTCATCTCTATCCAGTGTTCCTCAGTAAACAATAAAGGAATCGATCAACAGAAAAACATAAAAACATCCATAAAACAAATAGATCAGGAAACAGGGGTAAACAAAGAATTTCAAGGTGAACAAATATTTATTAAAGTACATAATATGTTTATCACAAACAATAGGATGCAAGGAAATCAGACAGTAATATTAACCCCTTAATTGTTGATTGTCAATTGATAGGTTCTCTAGATTTTCTAGAGACACAAAGTTCGGTTTTCTAGATGCCTTAGCACTAAGGGCTTTGTTAATGTACCAAACCAATTCAGAAAGCTAGTTGTACTGCAACTATTCCCAGAACCCACTGAGCAATATTTGTGCAAGATGTGTTCTAGATAAAGATCAATCACATGAGATCTTACAGGGACAATCAGTGGAGCTCTCTTTCAATAAGGAACAGCACTCTCAAGAACACTAGAACATAAAGGATACATTTAAAATGTTCATTTTAAAATCAAATCCTACTCTTTTGCACACAATACAAATTGTAACCACAATGATAAAAATAACACAACAGCAGCAATGGTTACCAAATGTGAGAAAATTAAATACCACTCCAACATGATTGTTTTTATTAATCTGTAGCAATCCAACCCTCATTCTGCTACTTCTAAGTGCTAATCTAATTCTAGCAAACAAGAATACAAACCTTATTTTTTGTTTCAGAGAAGGTACACTCCTTAATGCCTTTTTGAACAATGGATTACAATGTTCAATAAAATAAGATGGCCCACTGTTTTTTATTTTACAAGGCGGAGTGCCCTGATAAGACAATAATCAAAAGCTAAGTGCTTTTCATCCTGGAAGCCTTCAATAGGAAACAAAGATATGATTCAGTATACCCTTTCCCGTTGTTCACTGGTGCTGAAGATGCCTCACTTCTCTTCACTTTCCTTCCTCAACTTTTATTACATAATCTCATTGCTGAAAACTCATAGCAGAAAGAATTAACAACGTTTTGGGCTTATTCTGCTTTTTATAACTTTTTCCACAAAAGGTATTTAGGCCACATTTGTATCCTTTTTTGGTGTCCTTTCTTTCTCATGTATTAGGAATTTTAAAGTTACCTAGAGTTTGTGGTTTGCCCTGGAAGTCATGTGAAAAAATGGAAAAAGGTGTTGTACTAAAAAATATGTGTGACAGAGCTGCAAAAAAGCATTTAAGTGCAGTTTTTCCACTTTTCTAAGTACATCATGATTTTTCCTTTCAAATTAATTTTTTCTGGCAATGTGGGTAGCTGTGGCATTAGGGCCCAGGTTTAGCCAACACCCAGGAAGTCTTACCAACCCCAGAAATTTAAGAACATTATGCAGACATAAGAGTCTATGGTGGTATGACTTATTGTTCCTAGTATATTTTCTTACCCAGAATTCCATTTAAATGTCAAACTTTGGCTAATATCCCAGATCTCCCTCATGCTTCAACAAGGGTAAGTTCTGGTATCTGTGGGAATCCACAAAAATTCCACCCGGCATTTCCTCATTTCCCTAGATGAAAAAGAATAACCTAACTATGTGGGTGGGACTGTCAATACCACACACCTGAACTCAGCTTCCACAGGATCAGAAGAACTTTTCCCAGCTCCCAAACTCCACTGCGAGCTAATAATTAAATCCACTCACAGTAAAGAGGGGGAAAGGGGATTGGGAACTGTGCGAAGTGTAGTTCTTATATTAGCACATTTCTACAATTGTTGGAAGCAATATGTAGAAGTACAAAAAGAGCTGATTCCAAGCTCTAGGTGTATAGTCTTTTCACACCAAAAATTGTTTTACTGTCCTTAAGATTCTTCTCTCAAAAAGCCACCAAAGATAGAGAAGAATGAATGTCACTACCTTTATGAAATGCTTCAACTTACTTGGTTCTCTTCATGCTTCTTTCTCTAGTACTCAGGAATAGACTAAATGAGCACCAAATGACATCTCTAAAGGACAAGAGATTCCGAGTGCTCCGAAAAAATTTCTGAAATAATGAGACTCAGGAATTTCACTCTAGCGGTATCCAAACTGGTTCGTCTAGCAGAATGACAGGCTGAGATAAGCGGGAGAAAACGCAACTCCCCAGAAGGTTTTCCTGTCACCAGCGATGCGCAGAAGCAAAAACACTGCTTCCCCTCTCAATTGACGGTTGAAGTGTGCAGTAAGCATAGAGCACGAGCGCGATAACCGCAACACTTTTTCCTACAGCTTAAAACTAGAACGCTCACCAACAGTAAGCAATTTGCAGCCGCCATCTTGAATTTCCACCGAGGACAGTATGGATCTAATCGCCCAAACACTGATGAAACCCCTGTGCAAGGAGTTGATGCCATTTGCCAGGTGAGTACCTAAGCACCCTCATATGCCTCAAATTTGAACAGGGATGAAATTGCCTAGATTTTGAACTACTTCGCCCAGTCCTGACAGGGACTATTGCCTGTTACAGGCCCTGATCAAACCTTGGGTGGTGGGCTTTGAGACCCCTAGGTGGGACGATTTGTGCTTTTCCCACAAATCTGAACATCTTGGGGGTGGGTAAGGTCAGAAAAGTATTCAGATCATAAAAGATAAATGTGACATAGCACTTGTATGTCCCATCTTCAGGCAGTTTTACTATAATTCTCTGAAGGAAGAATGGAAGTGTTAAACCTCCCCTGAGGACCCATATGTCAAAATTATGCCCACCACAAGCCAGATTTCCTTTTGCTTGCTATGTGGATTTGGGATGTGACAATATTCAGCTTATATGCCCCAGGATGCTAGAAAGAAACAGAGACAGTTGGCACTTAAGGGATGGGGCAATGCCCATGTCCATCGCTGATTGACTACTGCCCCATTTTTTTAAGTATCCTTGGCATTAAGTGGGCTTTTTGTCCTCCCTATGGGAACAGATTTGAGATAAACTCATAATACTGGGGCTTTAGGGACAGGGGTGTGGCCTGACGCATAGTCGGGTCAATGTCTAATCCATTTTGTACATAAATAAAAGCAGCTCTTTTCTGTAGTGGGCATTTGACCGTCAAGCGAATTTGGGGTAAATCTCCCATTCTGTCCCCCAGAGTGGGCAGAAAGATTGCTGGGGCCTTTTTGAGTGGGATAGAGACAGGCGTAGAAGGTCCTGCCCCTACTTGTTTCTTTTCTATAAATGCAAAAAGCCCTGTTATCTAGGGGCCTTCCCCTGGGAAGAGTAAATTCGGAGTAAATCACCAATCTTCCCTTCAGGTTGGATGGAAAGACTGTTAGGGATTTTAGCAGTGGTTTTGCAGGAAATGCTGCCCGTTCTTTCTTTTTTTTTTTAAATATGACTTCTAGTGAATTTTCTGCCTCTCTCCTCCCCTGTGTGCTCTCGAAGGAAGAACAAGTGTAGGTGTCTTCAGTGTGCAGCCTGACGCCTAGATGTGCCTGTCCCACCACTTCTTATTTATAGAAAGGCCAGTTGACTAGTGGACTTTCTGGGCTGGAGGAGCAGAAAAACTGTTTGCACCTTTACATTACAGCATAATGCCAGACCGGCCAGGCTCATGGCTTCACTATATCTGTGTGACATAACATGGTCGTCACCCAAGAAAAAAATACCAGACAACAAGGGAAGCTCTTCTCTCACAGCCTAAGATTTAGAAAGGTGGAAAATAACAGCACCAGAGGGATTATCTTGCTTGAGCCAAAGCACAATATATTTTGACCTCTGCATTGATAAGGTAGTACGGACGAAGTTAACGTCTTACCTTAAACACTGAAATGGGTAAGCAAAAGCAAAGTGAATAGTTGACAAGCTGAAAATAAAGTGGAATTAAATACCTGTGCACACAGCCTTGCTTGCAATCCGCATTGAGGAGGCTTAAAAAAGAAAGCGAATAGTTGGCAAACAGGAAGTAAATACAGTTCAACATACAAGAGAGAAGGAGAAGCTGCAAAGAATAAAGTATAGAAAGCATGTATGGAAGTGTTAAAATCCAAAGTGGTGAGTTAAGTCAACAAAAATAAATATCCTTTACGATTAATCAAATATTGTATTCATTTCATGAGCATGGCAAACATCAATATGAGTGTACCCTGGTAATCATTGATGAACTAAACACCAAACTGCTAAAGATAGAAAAGGCTTGGTCTAGTAAGAGCATATGATCTGAAAGCAGTAAAAGGTTTCGATTTCAGGCTGGGGCTCCACTGAAGATGACACCACGGTCAGTTATGGCAAATGAATGTCACAGAAATATTGTGACATTGTGGTGCTACAAGGAATTAAGATGTGGTGATTATACCTCAAGTAAGCAATCAGGATATATTCTTCCCATTGCTGTGACACAGATTTAGAAACATGGCAGCCAAATAATTTGTATTCTTAGCAAACTATGCCCACTGGTTTCTCTTTCAAGTTAAAACCAAATCCAATAAAGCCATCCCTCAGAACTACTGACACCCCACAATACTGACAGTGTTCTTTGCCAATAGTATTTGTGCCAAGTTAATTCCACAAGTTCCCGAAGCCCCTTAAGTATGCAATTATGTTTAACTTCTTTTCTTGTTAATGTTTGTCAACCACAAGACAATTTCCAGCGTGATGTGAAAGTCTGTCAGGGAACCACTTTGTTGGTTTCTTTGGACATTTAGCCGGTGGAGAAACTGTCAACAATCGAGATCCGATCGCTCGCGGTTTCTTCATGTGATTGTCTGAAGACTTGCTATACTGAAATAATTACGAGTCCAACGTATTAAGAATTAATTCAAAGGAAATAATAGTTTTTGCAATATTCAAGATCACCAGATTTGATTAGTGTTGAAAAATATTTAGGGGTCTTCAGTTCCCACTATGAGAATTTCGTCCTGAAGATGGTCTAACTGATGAGAACAGATAGACTGAAACGTCGACAAGTTTACCTAATTCAGTTTACAAATAAATTGCTAAACAATGTTTATGGTATCCTCCATAAAGTGCTCCATGTTGTTAAGAAATTGGAATAGGTGTTAAAAAAAGTGTTAATGAAAAATTGACCAGTGTATAAGGAAGTGACTCGTTCACTTTTGCATTCTTGGGAATTTACTCTTTTTTGTACCCTCAATGAATTATTCTATATATATTTATATTTTTCTAAAAGAAACTATACTCATCTCTAGTTGTCTTTTGCAATACTTTCATGTTGAAATAATATGTTTAATTCCAAGAATTTGTAGCTGGAAGTCCCTATTTAGGGCTTCGTGAATATATGAAAAAATATCTTAAATGTGAGAGAAAAATAGCCTCACTTGAAGGCACATTTACCTATTATTTTTCTTTGGTAGATCTCATCAGCACACACCCATCTTATTCACTGATACTCAACAGTGACTTCAAAGAACCGTTGTATAATCTACTTGGCAGCTATTGATTTTGCCTGGTTTCTACTTGTTGTAATTGATGTCGTTTTTAGGATTTAGGGGGGTGGCGAGAATGCTTCTGTAATGTTCTCACATCCCTCTTTTTTAGCCATCATGACGCACTTGATTTTTCTCTTTCACACAACCTTTGCAGACTTGTCCTATGGCTGGACATTTACCTTCAGGGGGAAACAAAAATCCACATTGGAAGCATAGCTTTGTGTTTCTTTGAAGACGTTGATTACATGTACATTTTCTATGCTTGCTTTTCGGGTCAATGACAATTAATTGTGTGCTGTTCCTGCTTCCATGTCAGAGCGTGTTGGTCTGCTCATTCTTCTGCTCTCACAGCCATCAACTTTTTCTCTAGACTGTGTGTCTCTCTCAGCATTCGTTTTCGAAAAGAATCTGAAAGGCAGCCATCAATGACTTTCTAGGAGCATGGCTTTTTCATCAGTGAAGTCACAGAACTTACAATATTAATTAGTGCATCTAGTCTTTCACTAACTTTCCCATTGTTTTCCTAGCCTGTTGTCATGCTTGGTTGAAGATATACCTTTCAAAGTCAACATTCAACATTGGATTAAACTTTGCCTCCAATTCTTCTTTTTCCTTTTGGTATGATTTAACATCAGTCTTTGAGATTTTCTTTCGCACTTTTTTCACTCCTTCACCTGCAAGTTTCTTCAATGAGTTGATGATCGTCTTGGCATCTTCTTAATCTAAGGAATCTATGAAGTCATCAAATGTTTCGATCCACCTAGCACCAATGTTCTGTTTCTTAGAATTGTCGAAAGGCGGTATTGGCTTTAGGAACATGGCTGCAGTGTGTTTGGTGCTCCCTTCTGCCAGCATTTAGAGTACGTGCTTTTCAGACAGCTTTCACCATGCTGAATTGCACCAACAACTCCTGCAAGCACTGGCCTTTTGCTTGAGCCTGGGTCACAGAATGCTTCAATTGCCCTTGATGGCGGGTGAGTTCTCTGTTTCTTGTAACCCTGGGCAGAGCATGCGTAGTGCCGCTACGCGAAGTTCCACGGAGTTGGAAAGCAACTCTGTGGAACTTTGCTACGCTCCGCGCCCTCCCAAAATAATTAAAAGTTACTAAAAGGCACTTACCTGCCCCATGACTGCCTCCTGCTGGACATCGCCACTCTCCTGCCTCTTCCTCGCCACCTGCTTCACTAATAACCCCTACATTGTACGTCTTGTGCTGGCACATGCACACTTGCAAGACATACAAAGTAGGGGTAATCATTGAAGCAGGACAGAAAGGAGGTGGCAGGAGAGCAGCGAAGGTCAATAGGAGGCAGCCACAGGGCATGTAACTACCTTGTACTAACTTTTAATTATTTGGAGAGATTGGAGGGGCCTGCTAACTACCCTCCGCCACAGAGTCGTAGTAGTGCCTGGACTCCGCATTCGCAATGGAATGCAGAGTAGGCAAAACTACGCAAACTCCGCTGGTGGAGCGTTATTACCCGCCCGGGGTTCGTTTCTTGTACCTTGTTGTCGTGATCTTTATTACTGACTTCTTTTGATTGGTTGCTGGCAGTGCAGCTTCTCTGTCAACCACCTTGTCTGAGGATTTGGCAGGCATTTCCAATATGCTCCTCTGTAGGGCCTTCAATTTATTCTACATCCATTAATGGGCTGGGTTAGGGCTTTGACTCCACATGTAGGGGTTACAGACCTCTCCGCACCGATTATTAGTACACGTGGCATGCACAAGGAGTTTGCCGTATCATCGCAAACTCTCAGGGAGAGCAGTATTGTCCTCTCTGGCATATATTCCCTACTTGGCATTAGTTGTAGCATCTTCCCCAGCCCAAGAGCATGAAGATGAATTGCACCACACAGGAGCTGCGGCCAAAAATGGCTTTATTTTTCTGCATACACTCATGAACTGTGCATTACATAATACTTCACAATTAACCACACCGTTACACCTCCCTGCATATTTTGTATTTCCTCTTAAGAGTCCACCCAGAACCATGAGGGGCCTAGTGCGCATAGCATCAATATGCTACAGTAGCATAAATATGATCCAAATATTAATCCACGGGTGTGGACACTGGAATGGTGGGCAGAAGAGCTGGGTTCTTTGCCTTACACCCACTAAGAAGGCAAAAAACCTGGGAGTATTAGTGGATAATCAACTTGCCATGGGGGATCAAGTTAGCTTGGTGACCTCAGCTTGCTTTATGATTCTTAGAATCACAAGGAAAATCAAGTTCTTCCTGACCGAGAGTAATCTCAAGACAGTGGTCATGGCCCTCATAACATCGCGTTTGGACTACTGTAACAGCCTATATCTGAATGTGCAAAAACAGCATATGAATAGGCTCCAATTATTCCAAAACGCAGCGGTCAGGCTGCTGTCTGAAACACCTAAATTTGTTTCTGTTAATGGCGAGCTTAAGAAGCTACATTGGCTCCCAATAAAACAAAAAACCCACTTTAAGGCTCGCTGCATAGTTTTTGAAGCCTTCAACTGTATTGGTCCGGAATTTCTCAGTCAAACGTTTCACTGGCATGTTCCTGGGAGGACGCTACGATCCACCAGTGCTAAACAAGTGCAAGTTCCCATACCGAAAAGAGTCAACTGTGGAGGCAGGAGTTTTACTAACTGTGCCTCGAGAGCTTGGAACGAGCTCCCCTTTTTCCTCAATAATGCCCCAAATCTTCTTACATTCTGGAAGAGCCTGAAAACATGGCTTTTTTCACAGTAGCATTCATTTAGCTTCACAAGAAGACCAGTACTTAGCGCCAGGACACCCATGGGTAATTGCGCGCTCTATAAGTGCAAATAACATAACATCTCCACCACCACAGATGGCGGGCTGCCCACCAAACTCTATATTAGGCATCCAGTGATCAGTCTCAATAGGGGCATATAATAGCAGTGTGAAGAAAGGTCAAGTGACCCCCCTATTAAAAAAGAATCCTTCAGATGACTCAGTCAACTTCCACTGTTTCAGCCCAATCAGTGGTTTACCAACAAGAAACATCTGAATCCGCACAGACATGGAACAGAATATAGTAATTTAATTAACATACTCCTCAGTTCACATCATGACTGACTGACAAACTACACGTAAAGAGCGCACACTACACACTACTTCATATGGATGCTCAGTGCTGACACGAGCCTAGATTCCCTAGTTCTAGTCTTTGTGTTTTTCTCTATATTTTGGTTTCTCCTGATGCCTTCTCACTATGCCTACATTTTTTGGAATGCTCACTGTGTAACTGCTGGCTTCATGTGGATGCTTCTCCTTATAGTCATCTTCCTCCAAAGCAAGGCATTAGCTGCTGCTGCTTCTCCTATTTGCTCACATAAGACTCTTAGGTCTGCACTTTGCCTGGCTTGTTCCCCTAAAGACTCATTTTGCTGTGCTTGATATAGACCCCACATGCCTTTTCCTTAACATCCCTACTAGACTGGACTTTGCCAGGAATTACCATGATCTAATTGCTAGAGTCTACAAATGACCACTTTACCAGGTGGAAATATTCTCTGTACTTTTGAATTTACCATCACTTTGATGCTTATGCTAATGGGTTAACTGCTAGTTAGTTCTATCTAACTCTTTTCACCTACCTTTCTTCTGCCACATACACTATCAGGTACATGTATCAATGAAAGGTTTTGCGATTCCTTAATAGCGATTTTTAAGGAATCGCTAATAAGGAATCGCAAAACGGAATGCAAGAAAAAAATAGCGAAAAAATAAGGAATCGGTAAAAGTCACAGAAAAAATTGCGATATTCCTATTTTGCGAAATCGCAAATTGCGAAATCGCTATTAGCGAATTCGCAAATTGCGAGGTCGCACATTGATGCATGTTGATGACATCACAACCAGGAAATGTGCTGTCCAAGCCTCATTTTCATTGCTGAGGCTCAGGAGGAGGAGGGAGCTGGCTCTGGGAGCAGAGGAGAGTCAGAGGGAGAGAGACTGTGTACACCAGGAAAGAACTGCAAAATGGAAACTGACAAACAAGCACAGGACAGCCAAAGTTCAAGGAAGAGAAAAATTAAATTCTCTGAAAAAGAACTAGAGACTCTAATTGAGGGTGTAGTGCACAGCAATGACAAGTTGTTTGGGAAAGCCTCACTGAAGGTTCCAGAGCAGGAAAAACGTAAAATATGGATCCAGATCCAGAACCAAGTTAATGCCATCGGGGTCACTCACCGTTCAACAGAGGAACTTAAGAAGAGATGGTACGATTTACGCAGTCGTGCCAAGGCGAGCATTGCAGACCGTATGAAGGAGGCACAGAAGACAGGAGGGGGCACACCACCACACACAGAAAACACTCCCATGGAGGATTTGGTGGAGTCTACCATCCAGCGTGAAGCAGTAGTTGGAGTCACGCAGCTGGACACCTCCGGAGCAGCACACACCTCTGCAGGTAAGAGAAATGCATGTCTCAATTGCCCCAAGTACATGAGTCAGGATGTCAGCAGAGCACAGCATTAGCACACACTGCAAAGCCTGTATACTATAACATTACTGAGGAAAGTGCATCATGGGAGTTGTAGTCAGGCAAAGTACTGACAATGAGACACACACAGATATGGCCTAAACTGTAAGAAATAGTGTAGCAGATAATCAAAATATTATGATTTTTATTAAATTAGTACTGTGACATGACCTCACAAGCATACATTGATGCAGTATTGCACTGTTTCACCTCACAGATGCAGAACTCAATGAGGCCGGGGACATTGATGCTCAGGAAATGCAACACAGCAGCGCTTCTGAACATGAGGACACACCAGCTCAGACAAGTACCCAGTCTCGTGTGCCACATTCCCATAGGGCACCTGTCCTAACACTGCGTCCAATGGCTTCCGATGATGAGGGCAATGCTGCACCTGCAGTCCGTGTAAGGCAAACAGACATCGCAACACCCACACCCACACAGATCTGGAGAGGCTTTTGTAGAACTCAAAGGAGAAGACGCAGAGCACGCAGACCACAGCAGGTGGAGGCGAGAAATCCAGTCTGGGGTGACTTGGAGGGACAGATGCTCCGTTCACATTGCCTGCAGAGCAAGAACACTCGTTTAGTGAAGGAGGAAATTGCAAAGATGTCAGGCAACATTTCTGTATTGGCCAGTAGTGTCCAGGAACTCACAAAGGTCATGCAGGAGGGGGAAGTATCGCGCAACAGACAGCACCGCCAACTGATGCAGCAACTCAAACACCAAGGAAAGATCAACAATAGTGTGGCCACAGCCATGACACTGCTGGCGCGTAGATCAGTGACTTTGCAGACAGAAATGTGTCACTGTAGTGGAGATGTTGCCAAAGCACTGCATCAAGTCACTAATGCAGTAGACCTGATGAATGCATCAGGTAGGCAAGTGCACATGACTTCACAGGATGGCAGTAGTGAGTGTGCCTCAAGCATGAGCAGTACCACAGTGCCAGTTGCAAGTGCTGTGAGACGCACTACTCGCAGAGCTACCCCATCCACTGCCAACGAAAGGCAAGATGCAGCGCAAGACAGACGTCTGGGTGTTCGAGGAAAAAAACGCCCATCCTGACATTTTGAGTGAAATGGTGAATTAACCATTGCCACGCTGTGACCATATCACTGACTTTCAAGTTCATTTGATTTCAATTTTTTCATTAATTTTCGGATTCCAATGAATATTGTGACATTAGTCACTTTTGGCTGTTTGCTTATGTTCACCGGTCACAATACATTTACATAAAGTATACTTTGCATTGCATTGAATGTGTTTGTGTCTTCATTACTCACCTTAGAAGTAATTCTATGTAATCTCCAATCTCCACCTGCGGCCTTCTGCTGCGCCGGTGCCTTGTTGGGCAGGGTGGTGTGGCACTTGTTGGTTTCCATCCTCCCAGTCACTGTCAGACAGCTCCACTTCCAAACCTCCCTTTGTTGCAATGTTGTGCAATATGGCACATGCTGCCACTATCTTGCAGCATTTGACGGGACTGTATTTCATTGCTTCTCCGGTCTTATGGAGGCGTCTGAATCGGCTCTTGAGTAGGCCAAATGTGCGCTCAATCACGTTCCTCGTAGAGATATGTGCTGCATTGTATCTCCTTTGAGCGGCTGTGGCTGGATTTAAATATGGTGTCAGCAGGTCATTTCGCAAGGCATATGCGCTGTCACCTACATGTGAGGGTAGAAAGGCTGTCAGTTGTTGTTAGAGTATTACATTTGTACAAGGAATGGAAAGATGTTTTGCACATAATTACCTAGCAAATGTCCCTCTCCAAACTCTCCCCTTGCTAGACAGGTCTGAATGCCACTTTGCCTGAAGATATACGAATCATGTGCACTGCCAGGGAATTGTGACACGATGTCCATTATAATGTTCTTTGCATTGCACACCACCTGAATATTCAGGGAATGATAACTTTTCCTATTGCGATACATATATTCATGAGCTGCAGGGGGACATATCGCCACATGGGTGCAATCAATACAACCCAGTACTTGGGGGGTGCCAGCATTTTGATAATACTCCTGCTTGGTCCTAGCTATTTCATGGGCTGTGGTAGGAAAACATATGTGGTTGTGTATGCGTACCATCATAGCATCAAGGAAATCTGCCAAAATTCGTGACATTGCACTTTGAGACACACCTCCTGCTACTGCTATGACTCCCTGAAAAGTGCCTGGCGCCAGTAGATGTAGGCAACATATACCTGCACATGCGTTGGGATTGCATTGGTCCTATGGGTCTGTCGTTGCAGGATAGGGTCCAGTTCATGGATCAGATTATGTATCATTTGGCCATTCAGCCTATACTTATCATATATTTCATCATCCTCCTGACCAAGCAGAGCGACGCGTATTCTGAAGATGCGCTCATTGATTTGCCTCCTTCTCTGTTGAGCAGCTTGCAGCCTCATTATCCTCACCATCAGATACAGAGCAGCCATTTTGGAAACTGGGGCCTCATTGTGGGTGTGTTCATATATGTTTATGTTGGTCTTCAGCTGTTTCTGATTTGCACTTATTTTTACCACCTGGTTGGGTCCCTTCTTAAATTGCGATTGCAAAATTGCGATTTTCCCAAAAATCGCTAATTGCGATTTTTCTTGCATTTGAATTGCGATTCCTTATTTGCGATTCTTTACTAGCGAATCGCAAACGGGAAATCGCAATGGTTTTCGCAGATTTATTTTAGCGATTCCTTATTTTTTGCGAAAAATTACTATTTTTCGCAGATTTGAGGTTTATGCATTTCTACTCTTCAAATTGCGATCGCAAATGCATTTTTTTTGCGATTCGCAATTTTACGGACTTCCAAAATGCTTGATGCATGTAGGTGTATGTCTTTTCTACTATCTAGAGTCACCATGTTTCGACCCCCCCCCACAGTTGTCCTTGATGGTATACCATACTAATGCTCTTACATTGGTTGACTGATAAGACAGCCCGGGCTCCCATTGGTAAAGGGTTTGCATTCTTATGGTTTAACTGGCAGACTGTCCCTGCTCTCTGGCTCTGGTCACTAGTCCTCTTGCCTTGACACGTCTTTCTTTTCCTTATTTTCTATCCACCATCTTCATTTTCACTCCACAATACCATGTTTTCTATTTTACATTTCATTTGTTGTATTTTTGTAATGATTACATTAGAAGTGTTCTTAGCCACTGCCTTCACAGTGAATTTCGATGTTAATTTTTTCAGAAAATCTTTGACAGTTTTATAAACTCGATCAACAGTAAGGATTCTTAATTCTTAATGAAAGGTCATTCACTAAATCAGTTCACATGGGGAAGGGTTATCTCCTCTGGTGTCAGGTATGGAAAGTATGCAGTCCTAAAAGTTAAGGAGTTGTGTATTCCAATGGAATGTGACGGGAGAGATCAGAAAAAGGTAACGTTAATAGTTAGAACATCATGAAAGCCATAGTGATATGGGAAAGCTCTAGTCGTTGTGATGAATTTGCCACACGTATCCAACTTTCCAAACGTACACCTGAATAATTCAGATTGTGAAGAAAGGAAAACCACTTTAATAGAATATAACTTTGAATTTGTTTACAATTTCTCTAATTTCCTAATCCTATGCAAATCCAATTCCAATGCAGGGGCCATAAACAAGTATGTTTAAGGACCAAGGGAATACACAAATATGTGATTCCCTTGCATTTTTATGATTTCTAGAATTTATGAACAATGTTTTTGAACAGCTGGAAGTCTTGTGACTAAAAGCTAGAGCTATAAATCTGGGCAATAATTTCATGTATTCCATATCAACGCGCTCCTTGTTACAAGAAACGGTGGAGAGCTTTAAAGAGACTTTTTTCTGCAGCACAATAACCTAAATCGTGGCATGCTTGTAGATAGACCACCAAGGGGTGTGAGATCTGACTGACAGTGTTTTTTTCATGACATATCTTTTCAATGCACTCTTTAGATCTGGCCACACACTACTTCAGCTTGACGATCCAGGAGAAGATTTATTAGGTTGCGCAACGCATTTCAGCAAGTAAAGTTCCTGCACTGGTTTGCATTTGAATGAAAACAGAGCTAAGCCTGACAGACATTTTTCTTGTCTGTGAAAAAGGTGTTTGGTGGAGCGGGGGAGGCCTCTCATCCCGGAAGGGCCACAACTGCAAACAATTAATTTAATAAGAACTCTGGGGCATATTAACAAGCAATAGCGATAATTATCGCTATTGCTTGGCTATAGACAAACATTTACCGCTGAGCTGCGGCGATTTTTACCGCAAATAAACCTTGGTATTACCAAGGTTTATCGCAAATGCGATAAAAATCGCCGCAATGCATGAATATCGCTGAAAAGTCAGCGATATTCATGCATTACCGAGCTAATGCTCTTAGCCATGTTATCCACCTCCCATTGGATAACATGGCTAAGAACAGCTCAGGGCAGGTGTTAGCTTTCGGAGATATTTGCGCTTAGCGCGAATATCTCCAAAAGTTGGTAATAGGAGATAGAGATGTTAGCGCATGTTTCCAGTCGCTAACATCTTGGCACGCCCACTTTGCATGTCATTAGTGATAAATATCACTGACATGCTAAGTTGGGCCCAAGATGGTCGCTATCTCCTACTAGCTGTCGCCAACTGGTGTTAGTGACAGCTAGGTAATAGGGAGATAATTTTATCTCCGCTTTCTTGGCTTTTAAAGCCAAAAAAGCGGAGACAAACCCCCTTGATAATATGCCCCTCTATTTTTCTAAATTGGTGTGGGATTTTTCTTGTGTTATGTTTTCATTTTATTACAGTTTGTGAGCTGCGTAAATGCTTAATACATTGTTTCTAAGTTAAGCCTGACTGCTTGTGTGCCAAGCTTCCAGAGGGTTAGGTACAGGCTAATTTAGTGACTATTGATTGAGTAAGGTTTCACGACCCTCAATCAACAACCCCATTTCTCACACAGATCAACTGTGATGAAGAGGAGGTTAGTTATTCTAAGCAGGTCATCCTGGTCAAAGAATTTACAAAGGCTATGTCTGGTGAAATCCTATGGAACTCAGATAGCCGGTGAACAAGGTATTGCTAAAGCCATTAGTTTTGATGGAGAAAACTCAGAGCATAAACATTGTATTTTCACTCTCACTGAAGACCTCTCATTGGTCTGATACTCATTGCATCTGTCAAAATTTCTACTTTGGACTTGATCTTTTTGTTCGAGCTCAAAATCCAATAGCTTGCCAAACCTGGGAGTTGTATGGATGAAGAATTCTCAAAATTGGTCACCCTTCCTGCGAGGATCCACTGACTCCTAAGAGGTCTTGGAAGTCCAAAACTGTTTGAGGTCCCGGCTTTTCAGACTTTCAAAAGCAGTTCCTCTTTGTCTCTTTAAAGGCTCAAAGGTTCTCAGAAACAGCAGTTAGGGGATAATGATTCATTCAAGCAGAGTCCACGTGTAGGATCCAGTCTAGTTCTAGGTGTTACTGGTCAACAAGTCGTTTCAGGAAAAAAGGTCACTTGCAGCTTGTTGCATCCTTGTACAAGTGGATGAATTGGGGGCAGGGTCACGCAGAAGGTCAGTCAACTGAACCTTGGACTCTACCTCCCAGTTCTGGGTTGAGGTTGCAGCAGGCTCAGCCTTTCAAGTCAACAAACAGGCCACAAACAGCATACCCTGAGATTATACAAGCCACCACTAGAACTGTGTGGCCCGATGTTCAAATTCCCTCTTCTTTACAGAGGGAAACGTAAAGGTATTAGGCAAAAAAATTATGTGCACTCTTTATGCTCTTGGACCATCTTGGGGTGCCCAGTCGAAATCGCTTGGAATGTCCCTGAAGGACCTTATAGTTCTCCAAAGAACACTTGCCTTTCAGTATCTTCCCTTTTTAGGTCGAGCATTTGAGACCTCTTGTATATACTTTAGTATATACTTATATGTGTATGTACTTTGTGGGCTCTGGAGATCAGCCCCTCTTTTTGCCTTTCTATATTTTTGTTCTGGTCAAAGCCTGGTAATGAAAATGATGTCCTAGTGCCCAGTCAATGAGTATTGATGGTCACCACCTACAACCACTGCCACAAATGATGACCTAGGGGACATTTTATGTACATGGTGCACTTTCACTGTTTGAGCCATGGTGCACCTTTCAAAAGGTATCCCAGGTGCAAGCAGCGACAATACGCCCTATTACAAAGAATCACTGCCCATAGGGAAGCCGCAAATTTACACTGCTCATGAGGCAGAGTATTCAAGTGAAGTATGGAGTGGTTGTTTTAAAGCCACTCCGTGTTTTGATATGCAGGTGGCATGATACCTGAAGTGGGGAGCAAGATCCCCTTGCAGGAGGTTGCACTGAGTGACTGCACCTGCCTGCAAGAAGATGTCTGGGGTCCATGTAACCCCCTTTCTCCCCTCCAGATGTCTGCCTTTAGGAAGTGCACTGCAAGTTTGCCACCTTTTTGTGGTGCACTTTCAGTGCACTTCCTAGGGACATGTTTGACTGTTTGCCCATGTCCCTAATAGAGGGCATATTTAAACAACAGGGGGTGGTGATGGACAGAGTTTCTGAATTAAGCAGAATACTCTCACCCAGTCAAGAGATCAGGGCTTAATCCAACACCGTTTTTTAGCTCACTGCACCATCCCAGCTCAGAACCTGGCTATATGCAAATTAGTCTGTCCCTGGCCCAGTGCATCATGGGAACAGGGCAAACCAAACTACCAAGCCAATTCTTTCACTGGGAAGGAAAGAAGCTTCTGGGGACCGGTTTCTGGCATTTCAGCCGTCTTCGGCCCGGCTTGCTTGAATCCTGATGGTGCAATGAGCAAGGGACTCACGTCTAAGTATACCCTTCCACGCTTATGGTGGACAAAATATTTAAACAACAGGGGGTGGTGATGGACAGAAATTCTGAATTAAGCAGAATACTCTCACCCAGTCAAGAGATCAGGGCTTAATCCAACACCGTTTTTTAGCTCACTGCACCATCCCAGCTCAGAACCTGGCTATATGCAAATTAGTCTGTCCCTGGCCCAGTGCATCATGGGAACAGGGAAAACCAAACTACCAAGCCAATTCTTTCACTGGGAAGGAAAGAAGCTTCTGGGGACCGTTTTTTGGCATTTCAGCCGTCTTCGGCCCGGCTTGCTTGAATCCTGATGGTGCAATGAGCATGGGACTCAGGTCTGAGTATACCCTTCCATGCTTATGGTGGACAAAATATTTAAACAACAGGGGGTGGTGATGGACAGAGTTTCTGAATTAAGCAGAATACTCTCACCCAGTCAAGAGATCAGGGCTTAATCCAACACCGTTTTTTAGCTCACTGCACCATCCCAGCTCAGAACCTGGCTATATGCAAATTAGTCTGTCCCTGGCCCAGTGCATCATGGGAACAGGGCAAACCAAACTACCAAGCCAATTCTTTCACTGGGAAGGAAAGAAGCTTCTGGGGACCGGTTTCTGGCATTTCAGCCGTCTTCGGCCCGGCTTGCTTGAATCCTGATGGTGCAATGAGCAAGGGACCCACGTCTGAGTATACCCTTCCACGCTTATGGTGGACAAAATATTTAAACAACAGGGGGTGGTGATGGACAGAGTTTCTGAATTAAGCAGAATACTCTCACCCAGTCAAGAGATCAGGGCTTAATCCAACACCGTTTTTTAGCTCGCTGCACCATCCCAGCTCAGAACCTGGCTATATGCAAATTAGTCTGTCCCTGGCCCAGTGCATCATGGGAACAGGGCAAACCAAACTACCAAGCCAATTCTTTCACTGGGAAGGAAAGAAGCTTCTGGGGACCGGTTTCTGGCATTTCAGCCGTCTTCGGCCCGACTTGCTTGAATCCTGATGGTGCAATGAGCAAGGGACTCACGTCTGAGTATACCCTTTCACGCTTATGGTGGACAAAATATTTAAACAACAGGGGGTGGTGATGGACAGAGTTTCTGAATTAAGCAGAATACTCTCACCCAGTCAAGAGATCAGGGCTTAATCCAACACCGTTTTTTAGCTCACTGCACCATCCCAGCTCAGAACCTGGCTATATGCAAATTAGTCTGTCCCTGGCCCAGTGCATCATGGGAACAGGGCAAACCAAACTACCAAGCCAATTCTTTCACTGGGAAGGAAAGAAGCTTCTGGGGACCGGTTTCTGGCATTTCAGCCGTCTTCGGCCCGGCTTGCTTGAATCCTGATGGTGCAATGAGCAAGGGACTCACGTCTGAGTATACCCTTCCACGCTTATGGTGGACAAAATATTTAAACAACAGGGGGTGGTGATGGACAGAGTTTCTGAATTAAGCAGAATACTCTCACCCAGTCAAGAGATCAGGGCTTAATCCAACACCGTTTTTTAGCTCACTGCACCATCCCAGCTCAGAACCTGGCTATATGCAAATTAGTCTGTCCCTGGCCCAGTGCATCATGGGAACAGGGCAAACCAAACTACCAAGCCAATTCTTTCACTGGGAAGGAAAGAAGCTTCTGGGGACCGGTTTCTGGCATTTCAGCCGTCTTCGGCCCGGCTTGCTTGAATCCTGATGGTGCAATGAGCAAGGGACTCACGTCTGAGTATACCCTTCCACGCTTATGGTGGACAAAATATTTAAACAACAGGGGGTGGTGATGGACAGAGTTTCTGAATTAAGCAGAATACTCTCACCCAGTCAAGAGATCAGGGCTTAATCCAACACTGTTTTTTAGCTCACTGCACCATCCCAGCTCAGAACCTGGCTATATGCAAATTAGTCTGTCCCTGGCCCAGTGCATCATGGGAACAGGGCAAACCAAACTACCAAGCCAATTCTTTCACTGGGAAGGAAAGAAGCTTCTGGGGACCGGTTTCTGGCATTTCAGCCATCTTCGGCCCGGCTTGCTTGAATCCTGATGGTGCAATGAGCAAGGGACTCACGTCTGAGTATACCCTTCCCCGCTTATGGTGGACAAAATATTTAAACAACAGGGGGTGGTGATGGACAGAGTTTCTGAATTAAGCAGAATACTCTCACCCAGTCAAGAGATCAGGGCTTAATCCAACACCGTTTTTTAGCTCACTGCACCATCCCAGCTCAGAACCTGGCTATATGCAAATTAGTCTGTCCCTGGCCCAGTGCATCATGGGAACAGGGCAAACCAAACTACCAAGCCAATTCTTTCACTGGGAAGGAAAGAAGCTTCTGGGGACCGGTTACTGGCATTTCAGCCGTCTTCGGCCCGGTTTGCTTGAATCCTGATGGTGCAATGAGCAAGGGACTCACGTCTGAGTATACCCTTCCACGCTTATGGTGGACAAAATATTTAAACAACAGGGGGTGGTGATGGATGGAGTTTCTGAATTAAGCAGAATACTCTCACCCAGTCAAGAGATCAGGGCTTAATCCAACACCGTTTTTTAGCTCACTGCACCATCCCAGCTCAGAACCTGGCTATATGCAAATTAGTCTGTCCCTGGCCCAGTGCATCATGGGAACAGGGCAAACCAAACTACCAAGCCAATTCTTTCACTGGGAAGGAAAGAAGCTTCTGGGGACCGGTTTCTGGCATTTCAGCCGTCTTCGGCCCGGCTTGCTTGAATCCTGATGGTGCAATGAGCAAGGGACTCACGTCTGAGTATACCCTTCCACGCTTATGGTGGACAAAATATTTAAACAACAGGGGGTGGTGATGGACAGAGTTTCTGAATTAAGCAGAATACTCTCACCCAGTCAAGAGATCAGGGCTTAATCCAACACCGTTTTTTAGCTCACTGCACCATCCCAGCTCAGAACCTGGCTATATGCAAATTAGTCTGTCCCTGGCCCAGTGCATCATGGGAACAGGGCAAACCAAACTACCAAGCCAATTCTTTCACTGGGAAGGAAAGAAGCTTCTGGCGACCGGTTTCTGGCATTTCAGCCGTCTTCGGCCCGGCTTGCTTGAATCCTGATGGTGCAATGAGCAAGGGACTCACGTCTTATGGTGGACAAAATATTTAAACAACAGAGGGCAGGCGCAGAGGAAAATAGATTCCCTCATTTGCATGAGGATACACTCCCACGCAAACGAGGAAATGGCCTCTCATGATATCGCTGGCACTACATGTGTGCCGACGATATCAGTATTACAGAACAGGACGCACAAGCATCTGCGGCCCCTTCTGTAATACCATTGTGCCCCAGGTGTGCATAAAGTGGGCGCCTGTTGCACCCCAGGTGCACAATGTATTATGTAACCCTAGGTGTTTGACTGATTTGCTTATCCAGCTATCACATTGATTCAAGTCTCAATTGACATCAGGCCCGGACTGGCCGTTGCAGGCACCGGGCAATCCCCCTGTGCGCTGCAAGGGTGCGGGCCGTTTTTGGGCCCTGGGGGCCGTTTTTGTTACAGGCCCGTTTTTGCAGCATAGCTGCAAAATTGGCCCTTTAACAAAATCGGCCAAAAGCCGGCCCGGCAAAGAGCTCAGTCGCACCCTCAGGGGGCCGGCCAAGCACTTTGCCAGGGCCGGTTTTGGTTCTCAGTCCGGCCCTGATTGACATAAGCTGTAGCTGCCCAAATTAACTGTGAAAACCAATATGAAAGTTTACACACAAACATGCAAAACAACACCCATGTGTATGTTAATTTCCTGTCTAATGGCAGGACCACTTATTGTCCCTCTTTTTGTAAAAATCAATGTTCTCACTCCTCACATTATATCTAGGACTATGGACAAGTCTGCCTTCCTTGTTCTTGCCTGTTTGTTTGTTTTTGTTTATTGTTAATACAGTTAATAAAAACCATTGCATATTTGCATTAATTAAAATTTTAATATCAAACTTCTATTGTAGGATTAAAAAGTTTAATACTAGATTGGGTTAAGAACAATTGATGAGAAGGTAAAAAATTAAATTAATAAAAACATTTCATAAAAATTTCCAGCATTTCATAGGTAAAAGACATGATCAAATCACAGTGACAGTGGTGGAATTGGCCATCCTTTTAATGCTTAACTACTGTTTCTTGCCCAAACACTGGGCGAGATCTTTCAACCTGTGATGTTTTTTTGGCTGTCAGAAAGTTCTAGGGTAGTGTGGGTATGGTGCAGCCTTGTATATCCGGGACATCATGCCTTGCATGATGCTTGCTCAGTGCATTCTTTCTGGGGTACTTTTAGTTTTGTCGCCGCACTACCCATGTATTTTACGCAGCAGTCAGTTAATTTGAGATCAGTCACTGGCAGGAACTGGATCACAGCCCTTTTAAATGAGCGAATCCCTGCTGCAATAATGATGGGTTTTAGCCAGTATCAGCGGTTGGCTAGCATGGATGGACAGGTTTATGTGATATTCTCGATCAACTCTTGGTGGTAGTTGCATAACCTGCACTGCTGCTTGGTATTCAGATTTTGCCATCTTGGGGCCAGGTTAAGGTTCTGGAATTTGCCAAGCTGATACCAGATGAGCTGCTGTTTTGCTTGTTGTGACAGGCCTGTTGCCAGATATGGTTGGGGATGCAAAGCCTTGCAATTCATGATGACGTGTCAGGCATGGGACCATTTTGCTGGGACCTTCTAGTCCTCAATGAAGGAGAGCCGCAACATGTCCTTGTTGGCTATAACTTTGAAAGAATTAAAGGGGCCAGAGTTCCTTGAGTTTCAAAGATGTGATCGCCTGGTTGAGGAAAGCCCTGGCCAGGGAAGATGGGCCTCGATTTGTAATATCCAAACATAAGAGGTGGTTAAATGAGCTAGACTTGGAGCTACGGAGGTTGTCGCAGGTCATTATATATGAAAGCTGGCATGATATGGTTCGTCTAGGAAGCCCAAATTCCAGTCTGAATTGAGCCGGGGAAGCTTTGGACGACAGTCAGAAGACTTTCCTGTAAGTACTGGTGACCAGGCTACTGAAGAGAAGTGAATCCCTGCCAGGCATTGCTTCAGACCCATAAGAGAGGATTAGTATTAGTTTTACCATTATTAATCCCATTATCCGAGTCAGTGTTGACTGAGATAAGTAAGTTGCCCGTTTTCAGAAAGCACACCGAAGAGCTCCAGCACTATTCCTGATGTATAGTGTTTGGGGTAGAAAGGTGCTGTGGCTGTCAATCAAAACAACCAAGTGAATTTTATTTGAAATTGCATTTCTGTTAAGGAACCCCTCACCCTCTTTTTTAGTTTTGCTTCCCATAATCATCATTTTAGTCTTTTGTTCATTCACCTCAAGCTGGTTTCTGGAACTGTAGACTTGTAGGATGTTACCTAGTCCATGGAGGTCTATTCTTTGACTTAGTAAAAGGGCATTGTCTGCATAGAGCATGCTCCCCCAGATGTTCTCTGCCATTTTTTATGGGTGTGGCTTTGGGCCCATTACCGGGTCTGCCAAGAAGAGGTTGAAGAGAAACAGGGCTGAGTAAGACCCCTGTTTCAAACCAATGTTGATGGACATTTTTCTGTGTTCTAAGGAGTGTTTGGGGGACCCCAAGTGCCTCTGCTTTTGACCATAACAGCATTCTGGGTACGGAGTCGAAGGCAGTCTTGAAATCTATAAAACAACGGTTGAGAAGAGTGTGGTTGAATTTAATTTTGTGGATCATAAGTGAGTTGGACATTAGGTTGGAGCTGGTACCAATTCCTTTTCAGAATCCAGTCTGGTATTTTAGCACAATGCAGTTGTCAGATGCCCAGGCCTCTAAATCTTTTACGTGGAGCCCAACATAATATTTGGCTTCATTATCCAAGAGGTAGATTTGCTCAAAATGTCCCAGATCTGAGGGGTCCCCTCCCTTAACAATATGATGTATGATGGCACCTAGCTAGGAGGCCATTAGGGCTTGGTTGTCCTTCTGCCCTGCTTTTGTTGATACTGTGCTCCATTTGAGCCTCCGTATGGAGGTTGTTAGCTACACTTTGGTCCTGATCTGTTGGTGCCTCATCACATGATAAAGCACGCATTGGAGCCTCCATACAGGGGTTAGGGGTTGCAGTTTGAACCTGTGTTGTTAGTGCATCATTTTGTGGTGATGTACCCTTTGGGCCTGACATTTTCAGACATGCGCAACCCAAATATCAGCGTTGTTTGCTGCTAAGTGACCTTTTCTCAATTTGTTTATTATGCCCCAGATTTTTCTGGTATTTTTTTTATGGGGTTGAAGTAGTTTGCCCCAAATGGAATTTATGTTTTCTTTCTTTAGCAGCCAGCCTTGGAGTGTGTAATTTTTCTGTATAAGACTGACCTTATTTGTAAGAACGTGCAGCCACATGCATCAAAGGAAATTGCATTCGCAAACGGTGCGAATCGCAAAATTCGGCCGTTTGCAAATGCAATTTCCATTTTTTGGATGCATTAACATTTTAGTAATTTTCGCAATTTAAGAAATCGCAAAATTGCGATTTCTTAAATTGCGATTGCATTTAAGGAATCTCAAATTGAGATTCCTTTAAATGCAATGCATCAAACTTTAAAAATTTGCGAATTCGCAAATTACAATGAAGTTGACCTTCATGGTATTTTGCGAAAACTTTGAAAAATGCACTAAAGTGCATTTTTCAAAGTTCCATTTCACACACACACATGCCCTTGGGGCATGTGAGTGTGCAAAATGTACTCCTAAACAGATTTCAGGGGTGCAACAGGGTGTCCTTTGGACACCCCTGCACCCTTGAAATTGCATTCTTAATTTGCGAATTTTCAATGGTGAATTGCAAATTAAGAATGTCTTTCCATTCATTCCTATGGGGCTCTAGGCCCATAGGAATAAATCGGGAAGTATTCCTTAATTGCGATTCTCAATTAGAGAATCGCAATTAAGGAATTTTAGGAAATCGCTATTTTTATAGCGATTTCTTGGTGCATTGCAGTTTGCAATTCCTTAATTGCGATTCCTTATTTTTCGCAATTAAGGAATCGCAAAATGCAATATTGATGCATGTGCCTGTACGTGATAGATTTCATGCTGACTTGCACAAATTTTATTAAGGGCCCTTTTTAAGCTCTTTAATGCTGGGGGAGGCAACAGGATCTAGGCTGGTTGTGTAGCAGCCAGTGACCTTTTAACACTGCTGGTTTTTGGTGAGCTTTAAGAGTTTCTACTAAATTCTCCCATGAGTTGATTGAGTTTTTACTAGTAGTTGTGGGACTTGTAAGGAAAGCTTCTATCGCGGGTTTGATGGAACCTGTAAACAGTAAAGACAATTCTCCCCTTAGGAAAACCAATTACACTGTATGTCCTTCCACCACTTAACAAGCCTCTTCTCTCACCCCCAGAGGTCTATGGTCATAAATCTGTACCACATTCACATGGAATCATGTAAAGAGTATTTACCACACATTTAATCCATCTAAAAACGGTCAAAATCTCTTTAAATTAACATTATTATCCTTTTTTTGTCTCCCATAGTATTTTAGATTCATTCGATTTAGTGAATATCATATGAGAAGAGCCAGTCTGGGTACTTTTTTGTATATAATTGGTCGGATATAACATTCCTTTATCTTACTTTGGTGAGTGTGAAAAGGTTTCAATATGTGTTCGATGGGAATGTGTGAAAGAAGCATATTTGGAATGTAAGCAGAATGGTGCCCTTTCTCACTGGGTTGATGTTAACTTGCAATGAGGAATCTCACTCCAGTGCTGATAACTTGATGTTTGAAAATTTATATATCCATCCAATGGGATAGTAGTATGGCTGGTAAAGAATGATGGCGGTTTTTGGCCCCAGATACAATGCCATTGACAAGTGAAGTCTGCGGGTAGGAAAACCCGAGGCAATGACTTATGAATGACCAGTGCTTTGGAAGTGTACTTTTGGAACCACAGAAATTTTGTTTGCCCTGTGACTTTTATACCATTGGAAATGTACAGTATAGTAATTGTTATTACTCTTTTATGCAGGTTTTTAATTGTTTAGCAGTCAACTGTGTGGGAGATTGTGTATTTCTTGTTTTCTGTCCAGAAGAAAGTGACAATTTATACAAGAACCACCAAAATGTATAGTCGTAAATATTTTTCTGTGCAGGACCTGATTCATATTGTAATATGAGAGATGATTAATTCAGCAAAACACAACATATTACTCTATATATTCATATATGGTGGGCCAGCAACATTAGAAAAGTTTTATGTGCACTGTTTTGTGTTTTCTCCATTTTCAAATTGATGTGCGTTACTGTACAAGAAAGTTTATTGTTATATTAATTGAATTGCTATATTGAAGTGAAGCCTCCATTTTTTAATATTGCATGTTTTTAAATGTGTGGTAAATAGCACTTTACATCATTCCTTGTGAGTACTTCATAACAAAGTGTTGTTGTATGTTACCCTTAATATATATTATAATGCAAAGTCAATGTGGAGGTGGTATCGTAACAGTCCTTTCACATTAAATCAGTCAAAAGCAAAATCTTATAAGGAGCAGATCCAGAGTCCACTGATGGTCGGAATATATTCTTTATTAGTTGATCCAAACAATAAAATCCAAATACACAAGTGATTTTCTCTTAGCTAACGCATTTCGTCTCTTGATCGAGACTTCTTCAGGGCTAAAGATAAAACATAGACTAATTACTAAAAACAATATATACATATGTACAACATTAAAATCAAACATATATTTCCTTATCAAAACATTGAGACCATTCCGAGTTAGCTCTTATACTGTAATATATAGAATATTCTCGCAGACCACAGAACCAATGATTACCAGAAAAGTATTCCAAGGGAGAAAAGGAAGGCATACTTTTAAATTTCAACACCAGACTTAATAAAAAAAATTCTGTAAAACACATTACCATGAGGTTAGGTGCCTGTCACAATGTTTATATCCGTCTTGTATAATTTGATTAAACATATTGTCAGAGTTGACTCAAAACATCTGTCACACAGTTAATGATATATACAATATAGAAATTTGTTGACACATACCTCAATAAATCAGCGTTAAGTCAATTGTGACAAAATTACTCTTAAGATATAGCGCAGTAAAAAACATTAAGTTACATTTCTTTCATTTCTGAAAAATAGTAACACAAGATAAATTAATTTAAGTTCAATTAAGATCATAAATAATATTGTATAACAGAACAAATATATTGAATTATGTGCAGAATGAGACTCTAACAAATATAGAGATTTGCTTTGTAAATTTCCCATGTAGGGACTTAGCATGTAGACTGCACGTTTGTAAAATGACCCATTTGAGTATTTCGCAAGAAAGTAAATGCTAAAACAAACACTTCTTTGACAAAGTATATTAACACGCAAATTTGTATCATATATACTGAAATATTTGCATCGAAAGAGATGTTCAGAAAAACATTATTGCAATCTTGTGAAAAATCATAATAAACATATCAATTACTATGCAAAAGCACTTTAAAGAATCGATTCTAGTATTGATACAACTGCATTTTATGCATGCACAGCGCAATATATAGCACAAGGCAGCCTAGAGGTGCAGATTAATAAATAATGAAGTGTATTAGCAACGCCAAAGTATGACCTCATACTATGCAATAACATGTATTCATGAATAACTTAGATCACCTACCAATAAATCTAAAAATAAGTGAAAAAACGAACAGAGCTTTCAATATACACCCAAACAAATATAAAGGAAATTATGACATAAGAAATATATCTACCTGTCATATTTGGAAAAAACCTTTTTAGACTGAAAAGAAAGAAAGAAAAAAAAGAAAACAGAAAAATTATTCTAGTGCTAAAGAAGCACACAAGGACTCAAAATATCTAGAAAAGGCTGAATCACAAGTATCAAAGCAGCAGGTCGAACGCACCGTTTAATGGCATGGTAGCCAGCAACAAAAAGCGGCGTCCACGTTTAGGCAGTAACGAAATTCGTACTGCCAAGTTGCCCATTATATAGCAACTGTTAATTAGCAAAGTTAAGGCACCTGTGTCTGGGTGAGTCAAACTGCTCGTATTGCTTAACACACATAGTATACATATAGCCATGGTTATGACCTAAAGAAAACGTGTCGGCCATTTTGAAATGGGAAAGTCGACTTTTAGAAATAAAACGTTTCTTAAATTAAGAGAAACAATCTTGTAGAACCACGGTTACGGTTCATAACAAAACGTGTCAGACATTTAAACCAAAACATTTGTAATAAAAAAGAGCGCATCCCGAGTTCACAGAAATTATATACATGTATCAATAATTGCGACGCGAGATAACACACGTCGACCATTTAGGAATAGATAACAGAATGCTTAAATAATCCATATCGGCATATCCCATCTATGTAGCACCATGTGCAGACTCGGCTAACCGCAAAACTATTATGAGGAAAAACAAGTTGATAAATACTCAACACGAAAAACAGCTGTCAACCCTATTAGTATTTGCAATAGCGTAATAATGCCCAAAGTAAGGGAACTCAGCCACTTCGCTTCACAAGTGTTAAAATAAAATAAAATAAAAAAATAGAGCAATAAATTCAAAAGACACAATACTTTAAACATTGTTCAACCACAAAATATGCCGATACGTGGTTGTAACAGATGGAACCAATGATGTTCCAACCTACGCGAGTAGCGGCCATATTTAAATGTAGTCCAAGACAAAAGGCATAGTAAAACAAAGCAATTGTTTTGAGTTTTGAATAATATAAAAG
The DNA here is from genome assembly GCF_964263255.1 of Lissotriton vulgaris. Taxonomy (NCBI): domain Eukaryota; kingdom Metazoa; phylum Chordata; class Amphibia; order Caudata; family Salamandridae; genus Lissotriton; species Lissotriton vulgaris. The sequence goes on along the minus strand of NC_141696.1, from coordinate 183,715,017 downwards.
GTATTAAAACACCCACATGTGAAGAGAATTATAAAAACAGGCATCAAACCAAATGTCAATATATGGCTATAATAATCAATGGGAAAGAAAAACTCAATAGAAGTCTATGGGGCATGGGTAATCGGGGACGAGGCACAATTTTAAGCTGACCGTGATGGTGCTCAGGCCAATACAGCCCAGTGGTCCAACCCGATCTACAATTTTATTTTACTTTTAGATTTGGGGCAGAATATAGAGTATTGAGGACTGTGTACTCTGCCACAAGTATGGGAGTCTAGCCTGTCTGTCAAATCCTTAATCTTAAGATCTTTAATTATGAAACTATTCATTTTGCAATATGTTTTACAATGATCGGGCTATAGATGGATTTTTCGTGACACTACTGAATATATGTGAGGTGATGTTACCTTTTATCAGTGTTGTGTTTCAAGGAATAGCGGGATGGTGTTTTCACGTTTGTTTTCTTTTTCTTTTCATCTCTCTATATAATTTTGGACACAGGCCGGTTTTTCATTTTTCAACATGATACTCTTGCCTATAAAATTTATATTTCAGAACTTTCAAATTAACCTGGATTGTTTCTTTATATTTCTTTTTTGGTGGTTTGATGCCAGGTGATCAGAGACAGGCACCAAATGACTGAAGCAAGAAAACTGCAACTTTCTAAAAGTGGCCTTTCAGAATTGTAATTTAAATTCCGACTACTCCATATGGTAGGATTTTAATTTAGGATCCCAGAGGTACCAAACTTGAACGAGTCCACATTTGGAAATTACGCTTATAACAGGTAATAAGGTAATCTCAATGTTATCCTATAGGAGATACAAACTGTGCTGTAGTGAAAAACTAATTTAAGAGTTTTTCACTACAAGGACATTAAAACAAAAAAGTACATGTCCTGCCTTTTAGATACATTGCACCCTGCCCTCTGGGTTGTCAAGGCCTATTTTAGGGGTGTCTTATTTGTATAAAAAGGCAAGGTGTTGGCCTGGCAAAAGGTTTATTTTGCAAGGTGAAAATTGCAGTGTACAATGCTCACATAGGCTCTAGAATGGCATGCTAGAGGCATGGTTAGAGGGCTACAAGCATAGGTGGCACAAGTACTGCTACAGGCCCACTAGTAGCATTTAATTTACAGGCCCTGGGGACATGTCATGCACTTTACTAGGGACGTATAAGCAAATTAAATATGCCAATATTTGAATGTTTAGAGGAGAAAACACAAGCACTTTGGCACTGGCTAGCAGCGGTAAAGTCTGCAAAGTCCGAATAACAGCAAAAACCTGTTCAGAAAATAGGAAGAGGAGGAAAAAACTTTGGGGGGATGACCACCCCAAAACAGTCAGGTCAAACACGTGTCCTCCCCAGCAGAAAGTTGGGAGAGTTAGATTTCAACGTGGGTGTCCTCTTCACTAAGGTGGAAGAACATAGAGAGACCATCAGCATTGGCGAGGTCTGACACCGGAAAGTACTCCACCGTAAACTCAATTCCCTGTAGGAAGATGAACCAACTCAATAGTTTGTGATTTTCATCCCTTGTCTGCATGAGCCTTCTGAACAGCCTGTGGTCTGTCTGACCCAGGAAGTGAATCCAAAATAAGTATGTTTGCAACTTCTTCAGTGCACACACAGTAGCAAAAGCTTCTCTTTTAAACCTCCTACTAATGAAGGCTACTGGTTGGTCCAGGCCCTCTTCATTCAACTGTGCTAAGTTGGCCCCTATGCCATGCTCTGAAGCATCTGTCTGCACAAAGAATTCTTTGGAATAGTCCGTAGGCTTGAGTACGGCTGCTCTACACATGTCTGCCTTGAGGGTATCAAATGTTTTCTGACAGGCCTTTGTCCAGATCACCAATCTGGGCTGCTTCTTTGAAGTCAGCTATTAAGGTGGCAACAAAGGTGCCATATCTCTTAACAAACCTCCCTCAGTTTCCTGTGAGGCCCAGGAAGGCTCTCTTCTCAATCTGATTTTTTAGTAATTGCCAGTCCGTTATGGTTTCAATCATGTCCTTGAGGGGCTGCACCTTGACCCCACCCACCAGGTGGCCCAATACTACACCGAATCCTGCCCTACCTGGCACTTACTGCCCTATATAGTCAGGACTACCTGCTGCAGGGCAAAATGTTTTTACAAGGGGACCCAACAAAATTGGTCAGGGACCTTTGGGTGTAGTAATTTTATATGAACAGTGGCTCCTAACAACAGAATTAGAGGTAAGGAATAACATAGACATACAATGAGGTCTATATAAATTTGTGTCCATCCAGACAAAGACTCTTTTAATGTCTTTATGTTAAAGAAAAATCATGCACTCAGAACATACAAGTGGGGACACACTTCTCATGAAAAATCAAAGCAAAAGAAGAAAGCTCAGGCATTTACTGGGGCTTGGCTTTTTTAAAATACAATTGTCCATGCAAATACAATGAGCAACACATACCACAATTAAAAAGGGCAATGATGAAATGGTCAAGGTGTACAGAGTTGACGACGTTTCGATCCCATTTAACTTGATACCGGGATCATCATCAGGACATAAGATTATATGCCTGAGATTAATGCCTGTAAACCTGTCAGGAGAAAAAAGAAAAAAAAGAAAAAGGTGAAATACATTGTGAATTTAAAGAAGGAGTATGACAGAGCGGCTAGTTAAAAAACCATGCAAAGTGTGATTGATGAAAAAGGGTCCATTCCGGTGAATGTCATCTATAAGCCACTAGGTGAGGTGAATATGAAAGTGCCATCCAAGGGATATTGACGCGAGTAATGGGCTAAGCTCCACCCAGTGAGTAGCCTGAAATGTAGTGCAAGGCAATTAATAAGAGCCTTAGCTATCAAGTCAGTATCCCCTATTCTGGAAGGGACTGGGAGCAACTGACACGGCAGGCGGAGGGGCACATGCTGCAAGGAACCTGAGGGGTAAAGGTGTATTTGTGAGAGGTGCAGGTCAGGATGAAATGGCGTGAGCTCAACATGAAAGTGGCTTACCCCTAAATGGTTCCGTTGGGTCCTATAACGATGTAGGTCCTCAGTACATAATGTAAGAATGCCAGTCCTGCAGGATCATAGTACAATTAGGGCCAGACTCCCAACTGGAGTGTTATACTGTGGTACGTGAAAAGTGAAATGGCTTACCAGTTTTGAATGTTTAAAAATAGAGGACCCGGATATTAGCTAATCCTGCAGAGCACTTATCAAAACATCAAAATATCAGCAAGATTAATTAATTGTGCGTGTGATGAGATTGAAATAAAGAACAGGAGGATGCTTACCAATCTGACACTCCCTTGAGTGCTGGAGTATCTGGGCTTTTTTGCTGGCCTAGTCTATCTTTCTTCCAAAGGCCCAGCATTGGGGCGGTGAGTCTGTCGAGATTCAGTTAAGGAGGGCTAGTTTACCAGGCTACTACATGATGGGGCTGGGCTTCCTTTGGACTTGTGAGACATTGACTTTATTACATTGCAGCTCTGTGTATGCCCTGCAGCTACAAGATTAAGTGGTCAGTACTGATCAATCTAGTAGGACCCCTTATTCCCAGGAGTCAGGACACTGAAATGTGCCCCACATTTTTCCCTTGCGTTTTAAAGTCTTTGGACAACCTCCCATATCTCGCAGGCATGATCGGACTTGATTGGCTTGGTCAGAGTGCAACTGGTTGGAGCTTGGAGTAGAAGGAAGAGAATGGCCACCAAGTTTCAGATTATGACTGTCCTGGTTCTGATCCTTTGCCTGTTTGTCCCATGTCCTTGGATCCTTGGGTCCTTTGTCCCTTGTCCTTGTCCTTGTATCCTTAGATCCTGGTCCTTACGTTTCGTTGGGTTTACTGCCATGGGTCTGTGGGAGATTGTGGTCCTTCTTAGTCAGTGTTGTGGGCGATGAGAGCAAGGAGCAAGAGGCCATGACAGGGGGCAGCTTTATTTGCAATGCGCAATGTTTGGGTGATGAGAGCAGGCTGGTCAAAGAGGCATGCTAAGAGGGTGTTGAGGTGTGGCAAGGAACACAAGCTGCACTGGGGCCTGGGAATTGCTGGACCCCGCCCATGTAGATCATGGTTTGCAATGTGCCCTACAGCCCAGCCTACAGCACCCTCTCATATGCTCCAGCGCCGGCTCCAACCACCTGCAGTAATCTGTGCGCCTGCTCTGCTTCACTCCAGATCCTTGATTCTCGCTCCTTCTCTGCACCTTGTCAATTTCCAAAGCCACAAATTCCATCTGCAGAAATAAATGTCTGCATATCAGGATTCTGGAGAAATGGGTCTGTCTGCTTCTGCACTTTCAGATAGCATACTTTGCACACATAAATCGAATTTAGATAACTTTAGCGTTTTTCTATCATGTCCTAACTGAGGGAATAATAGTTGCTTTTCTAATAGCCAGAGTTTTCTCTGATTTAATTAAAATACAAAGTCTGAACACAAGACTTTTCTCACTAGGCTACTAGATAGGGATAGGGTGCATTCTAATCAAAATGTTAGGGGTTGAACAGTGAACAGTATGACGTAGTTTCTTGTGAAATTATGTAGCCATATGGCGAATGATCTATAAATCTGACGGAAATGCTTCACAGCTTGCTATCCTATTCTTAATTAACTACACCACGCGAGAAGGATGCAGCCCTCTGAAGGCTTAACTGTGTCTATTAGCCAGCTTCATAAAATGTGATTATTTCAGAAGAAACGGCTAATAAGGTTAAATTGTTCTGAGACTTTAATGTGAAGACGTTGAGTTTTTGAGATAACTGTAATATGATCTTTAGTTGAATGTGTTTTTTATACCTGGGTCTGATCTAAGCAAATAAAATAGTAGACTGTATGAATTGTGGACAATGATTGCGTTTATTTAGGTTGCTTTTAAATAACCTGACCATGGCTACTTATAGATACTTTTAAGAACAACAGACAAACGCGGTATTAATTGTTGCAATTAATCTTAATCTGCTACTTTGCTTGTTAACGCACACAACCTGCAGTAGTATCAGCATATTTTCATATAGCGCTTAATCCGCTGTTTCACCATTTGTAAACACATTACAGCTACATTGCTAATCACAGCATGCCCACATGAAGGTAACCAGGTTGAATTGGAAAATGCAGTGCACGCTATGCTGCCTTCCACGGTTATATTTCCTCTGCAGCAAACGGCACGCTTCATCAGTGCGAAAGTTGTCAGGGTGAGACAGGTCTCCCTGCCTCTCCTTCAGCTCATGAAGAAGGCTCCTTGCTTTCGGAGTTTATTTTTTGTCTAATTGATTACTCACTCTTGTTGAAACCTAGCCCCGGTAATTGTAGAAGTTACAAAGTATGCTTTAATTTGGCTCATTTGAAGGTAACTAAATCTGGCACCAGATGCATTTGTCTCTGTCTGCAAGTACACTTATCCCAGCTCATGTCTCACACGTTTTCCCTCCTTTTCTTAACCATTAAGGTGTTAAGTGCAGAGTTACTGTTGATGGCTCTGGGCTCCAGACTGTCTGGGACGTGACAGCTCAGAGCTTTGAAAGTTTTCACACTCCAGGCTTCTTATTTGCCACTTGGTAAGTTAGTGCTATTTTACCTAAGCATGCAGAGATAATCCTCAAAATATTTAGTGCCGAATATTCAATTTTATAGGAGCCCTCGTCAAATTTCTTCTTTAAGCTTCTAAGAATAGGCATGCAAAGGTTTGGTAATGTATAAGAAAGAAGAGTTGAGAAACCTACCAACGGTGCCATCATCAATTGCTTAAGAAACTGTTTACAAGCTTTCCACTTTATACGAAAAAGTTCTTCTCGAATATTCACACAAATCATCCCTTGAAATTCCACCTGCAAAAAAGGAGCCAATACTCTTTAATTAAGAAGGTAAATTAATCAACCTATTAAAGAAAATTAATGTGTCTCATTTACATGAATAAAACCAACTTTCAGTCAACACATTATCAACCATAGTACAATGTTTGTACTTAAACTGCAATTGTCTTCCAGTGGTGCATCGTTGCAAGAAACGTTGGACTACTATAGCAACCTTTAACTAACTCATACATGCCATTGTGAATTGTCCCCTAAGCTTCTAAAATTAAAACAAAATGGACCATTCTACTCTACTACTAATGACTATCAGTAATAGGGAGTTTGACATTTTGGGGGCAGGTTTGCAAAAGGAATGTGTAATACTACTTCCCATACTTATACATTGCTTGTGTGTCTACCCCAATATGTTTTCAGATAGGTGCAGGTAACATTTTTGGTGCATGTTTCAAAATGCATTTTATTGCCATATTCAATGATGCGGCAAATCAGCTTTTCTTCTATAAGTTCTGCGTCATTGATTCAGTGAAATGAAATGAAATGAAAAATTGCACTTGTATAGCGCATAACTACCCAGAGGCCTCGCAGCGCTTTAGACTGATTACTGTGTCGGGCTACCGGGTAACTTAGTACGCTTTTGTGGATAAGTAGGTTTTTAGATCTCTCCTGAATGACATTCGGTTGTTATTTTGTCTAAGGGTTAGAGGCAGGGAATTCCATAGCCTTGCCGCTGTGTGAGTGAAAGAGCGACCACCCCAGCGGGCTTTCTTGATTTTTGACGTGGTTGCCAAATGCAATGAAGCCGAGCGAAGGGCTCTGGATGGTGAGTAAGGTAACACTAGGGGGTACAGAACTGCCGGGCCAGTTCGATGGAAAGATTTGTGCAAAATGCACATGGCCTTAAACTGCGTTCTGGCAGCCACTGGGAGCCAATGAAGTTCTTTTAGAGCATTCCTTGCTGATTGCCAGCGAGGGATGTTGAATAATAATCGGGCGGCACAGTTTTGGGTGACTTGGAGCCTGTTAGTCACTGCCGCCGGGGTTCCTAGATATAGAACGTTTCCATAGTCCAGGCGAGAGAGTATCAGGGCCTGTACCATGACCCTTCTCGCCTGGAATGGAAGCAGAGGGAGCACTTTGCGGAGCATTTTCATTAGCCCCACACATGTGGAGGCAGTTTTGGTGGCTCGGACTGAGAAATCCAGCGCTCTGTCAAGCCAGATTCCTAGACTCTTTATCTGCGCTTTAGGGGGAGGAGGGGCACTGAGACATGAAGGCCAGATAGACGCCAAGGAGGTCAGGGAAGGGTTACCCAGTAACATGATCTCGGTCTTCTCCCCGTTGAGTTTGAGGTTGGAGGATTGCATCCACTTAGCAACAGCCTCTAGACAAGGGCCCAAGGTGTTAGACGAACCCTCATCGTGGTCCAAAGAGATCACCAGTTGGGTATCGTCTGCGTAGGTGACAATCCGCACACCAAAAGGGAGGACTATCTTCTCCAGAGGCTGCATATAAACATTAAAAAGGGTGGGGCTCAGGGAGGAGCCCTGCGGGACCCCACAGCTAAGCGGATGCTTAGATGATACCACCTCGCCCTCAAACACCTGAAAAAAGTGCTCCTCTAGGAAGGAGGTCAGCCAAGTCAAGGCCGCGCCCGACACACCCATGCCCTTCAAACGATGTAATAGTGTGGCATGGTTAACAGTGTCGAAGAAGTATGATGGCTGTTTTTCCTCCCTGGTCCATTATAGCACAAGCTGCCTCTGTCACTGCCAGAAGGGCAGTTTCGGTACCATGCTGGGGACGAAACCCCGTCTGGGAGACCTGTAGAAGATTGCTGGACTCTAAATAATCCACTAAGATTTTATTGATATGTCTCTCTAACAATTTACTCATCCACGGAAGCAGCGAGATAGGGCGGAAATTGGACAGATTGTTCTGATCCAAATTCGGCTTTTTCAACAGGGCCCTTACCATCGCGCACTTCCATGTGGCTGGAACGGAGTTGGAGGTGATAGAGGTGTTAAGAGCCTCCAGGATGAACGGGCGGATAGTATCAATCACTTTAGCTAAGGTCTGTGGAGGGGCAGGATCATTTGGAGATCCCAAGGTGACTTTGTGGACCAATATATCTAATGTACTGGGATCCAGAAGTGGAAAAGTGACCAATGAACAGGACACAGGCATGTCAGAGTCCAGAGTAGAGGAGGAAGCCGTATCTTCACTACCTGTCGAAAGCAGGGAATAAATGGCCTGAATCTTCTGGAAGAAGAAGGTGGCTAGGTTATCACAGCGGGCCTGTCCACCCTCCGAAGGCAAGAGCTCAGGAGGAGGAGAAATTAAAGATTTCGCAATTAAAAAAATTTCTCTAGGGGAGTTAGCTGCCATGTTAATTTTGGTTTCATAGAACTCAGCTTGGGCAAGTTTTATTACACTCTTATAGTGCCTTATTGCCGCTCTATGCTCTAATTCCTTCAGTTGGAAGCGATCTTTCCTCCAGGCTCTCTCCGCTTTACGGCAGACTTGTTTCAACGTCCTAAGGGCCGGAGAATACCAAGGTGCAACTTTAGATCTTTTTATTACTTGCAAAGAGCCCTTCGGGAGAACTTGATCTAGTGTACTGGAAATCCAATTATCAAAATTGAGAGCTGCCGTGTCGGGATTCCTGGTCTTTTGGGGTGGCTGTTCAGAGAGAGCCTGTTCCGACTTAGGAAGTGGAAGAGAGCTCCATTTCCTGCCCCAATGCTTATCATGAGCTTGTGAGATAGAGGGAGTATTTGTGGACTATGTAAGAGGAATTAAAAAATGGTCGGTCCAGGGCAGTGGTATCGGTACTTCCACCGATAGATTGTCTAAATTGCTATAGACATGATCTAGAAGATGACCCTTGTTGTGTGTCGCCTGAAAACCCTTTTGGGACAAGCCGATGGCCTGAAGATTTGAACGAAGATTGTTAGCGGCGACATCAAGGGGATCATCTAAATGCAGATTTAAGTCACCCAGCAGAGTGAGATATGCTGAGGTGAGCACTAAGTTAGCGGCCAAATTTGTCATATCAGCGATGAAATCGCCGAGGGAGCCCGGTGGTCGATAGACCAAAATGCCGGAAAAGGTAATGGTGGGGGAAAAATCAAGAGAAAAGTGTAGACTCTCGCAGGCTGAAGTGGTCGAGGAGGTAACACGACATCTGTAAATATCTTTATAGATGATGGCCAGTCCTCCACCTCTACCTGACTGGCGATCCAGTCGCTTAAGGGTGTAGCCTTGAGGAGTGGCTCATACTGATGCAGGATCATTTTGTAACTGAAGCCATGTATCGGTTAAAAAGAGGGCTTCAGGGTTAAACTCCTCGATCAGTAACGCCAGTTCAGTATGGTGCTTTGGGAGGGACCGACAATTAAGGAGAAACATTTTCTTTGTATGTGTAGACGGATGATTGCCTAAAATAGGAGGGAGGAGACACCAGTCGCATGTTTTACAGCCAGCATTAGTGGAGTGAGGAAAAAGTGAGTTAAAACAGAGGGGATTAGCGATGGGTCGTAAAGCATGTAGTGTAGGAGCACTATATGTAATGCGCCGCCCTACCATATTGCCCGATCCCGAAGCCAGAAGCGTCTGGACGCGGACTGGCGCAGACTGGCTTCTCTTTGGCTCCTCTTCGGCGCGTCTATGGCGCTTCCGCTGCGCGTCACCGCTGCGCGAAGGATTGAGGCTGATATAGATTAGGAGGTGGGTGGAGACTAGACCGTCACCCTCGGTAAGATGGCTGCCCACCAAGGAACAATCCGGAAGTACAAGCGCTGTTCCTCCCTCCACGCAAACAGCATGAATTTGCTGCGGTGGACCTGGGAGTTAGCGCGCCAAATATCAGGGTAATGACAATTATATATACAGTTTTAAAAATTCGTCAGGTAAAAACCCCTTGCAACAAATTCGTTTTACAAAACACACATTAGCGCTGCGAAGTTAGTATTCAATCTGTCGAGCGCGTAGGTGTCCAGCCCATTTGTAGTCAGGGAGTTGGGGGGAGACTAGACCGTCACCCTCGGTAAGATGGCTGCCCACCAAGGAACAATCCGGAAGTACAAGCGCTGTTCCTCCCTCCACGCAAACAGCATGAATTTGCTGCGGTGGACTGGGGAGTTAGCGCGCCAAATATCAGAGTAATGACAATTATATATACAGTTTTAAAAATTCGTCAGGTAAAAACCCCTTGCAACAAATTCGTTTTACAATACACATGTTAGCGCTGCAAAGTTAGTATTCAATCTGTCGAGCGCGTAGGTGTCCAGCCCTTTTGTAGTCAGGGAGGTTGGGGGAGACTAGACCGTCACCCTCGGTAAGATGGCTGCTCACCAAAGTACAATCCAGAAGTACAAGCGCTGTTCCTCCCTCCACGCAAACAGCATGAATTTGCTGCGGTGGACCGGGGAGTTAGCGCACCAAATATCAGGGTAATGACAATTATATATACAGTTTTAAAAATTCGTCAGGTAAAAACGCCTTGCAACAAATTCGTTTTACAATACACACGTTAGCGCTGCGAAGTTAGTATTCAATCTGTCGAGCCTGTAGGTGTCCAGCCCTTTTGTAGTCAGGGAGGTGGGGGGAGACTAGACCGTCACCCTCGGTAAGATGGCTGCTCACCAAAGTACAATCCAGAAGTACAAGCGCTGATCCTCCCTCCACGCAAACAGCATGAATTTGCTGCGGTGGACCGGGGAGTTAGTGCGCCAAATATCAGGGTAATGACAATTATATATACAGTTTTAAAAATTTGTCAGGTAAAAACCCCTTGCAACAAATTCGTTTTACAGTACACACGTTAGTGCTGCGAAGTTAGTATTCAGTGGAGCAACATCCAGAAAGATAAAGGTTCTGAGAACACTGTGAAAACTTTAGATAATGTCAATATTACTTACTTTTGGACTTGGCCTTTCTGCAGGGTCATGCTTGAACTTTTTCCCTTCAATTTTCTAATCCCATTTTTGTTAGCTTTCAAACGTCTGTGCACTTTACCACTGCTAAACTATGCTAAAGTGTGTCTGCTCTTTCCTTAAAACATGGTAGAATTGGCCCACACCCTACAGGCATAATTAATTAATTAATTTACTTGTAAGAACCTGGGGGCATATTATCAAGAACAGCAATAAAATTATCGCCGCTTTAGCGGCAGGAAACTGTTGCTAAAATGGCGATAATGGGCTTGATAATATGTCCTTGTGAATTCCCATTGCAGCCCACGTTCTGGTGTTAACCTGGGCTGCTATGGGAATTCACAAGGGCATATAATCAAGCCCATTATCACCATTTTAGCTGCTGTTTCCTGCCGCTAAAGCGGCGATAATTATTTCGCAGTTCTTGATAATATGCCCCCTAGTAAAGTGGTAATAATGTACCCATGGCCTGTAAATTTAATGCTACTAGTGCACCTGCAGCACTGATTGTGCCACCCACTTAAATAGCCCCTTAAACATGTTTCAAGCCTGCTCATAAAGTTCAAACTGTCATGTCGACCTTGCAAAATACACCTTGTGCCAGGCCCAAACCTTCCTTTTTAATCTATATAAGTCACACCTAGGGTACGCCACGACCAGCTAGGAGAACAGTGTGCAGTGCAACTGAAATGCTGGACATGTACATTTAAGTTTTACATATCGGGGTAGTAAAAAACTCTTAAATCTATTTTTTACTACTGCAAGTTTTAACTTTTTTATGGGATAATATTATACGCTGTACAAATACGCTGTAATTTCCAAAAGGGTGTAGGTACCCAGTTAGGTTATAGCATAGTTGATTATGATGACTGGTGAATTTTTGTTGTTTATATAGTGAAAGTGGTAACTAAGACTTTCCTTCAAAGGCAGTTTTAAGGGAATTTCTTTGCTTTCCTTAGCGCCTGTGTCTTGCATTCTGTACACTTAATAAAAAGGCTTTCAACAACGTTTTTTAAAGAACTTTTTGTGACTTGTAACAATATGTATTATCCCCTTGGCAAACCAAATACCTAGTGATGGCGTAGAGTGAGACCGAATTCATTTAATTCGGGTGAGTGTAGAAAGCCCCTTATCACTCATAGAATGATGACGTATCCATGTGTGTTTTTTTAATTCATTCACATTCTATACTTAGGACTTCCTACCTATTAAAGTGAAGACATTCTGTTGCTCTGGAGGGTGAGTTCAATTCCCCTTTTACTCACCTGGCATCATACAACTCGCATCTTAGCATACCTTATATTCTTCACTCCTCCCCATTTTAGTTTCACCTTCCTAGAACCCAAGAATTGAGGGTTTGACCATTGAGAATTAACGGTCCAGTGAATTGGCTCCTTGGCAAAAATAAAAGTGCCCTTGGGTAAGCCTTGATCATAAAACATACATGCTTGTAAGTGTATCCTCACTAACACAGTATCGTACTTATAGTCCCCAGAATTCCTGTCTTGAACAGACCCCAATATCCTTAGTGGGGTCGAAACAATGTGGGCAACCAATAAAGGATAGCCTGAAGAACACTGGAACATACCCAAGGACCTAATGATTTATTTAGAATCCCAAAAGGACAACCATTGAATTCCAAGGACCAATTTCTTTTAAAAAACAGTCACTTTATGTTTGATCACATGTTGGTTACGGTCACTTCACTAGTGACACATAAGTCACTCTCATTACCTTTTTACAAGTATGTAAATAGTATCAATATATGTTGTGTTATGTGAGAATATATTTTTATTAAGAACTTTGTATTTGCAAAGAAATATCACCCACTTCAGCTGAAGGGAGTGTTAAAATTGTTTTTTTTCTTTGGGCTAGTTTTCTTCAGTTAGAGATCAAAGGAAATACTGAATAGTGCAAACCAATTTAAACAGATGAATTGCATCATTTATTCATTTCTGGTCTGTGATCAAATCTTTGCAAAAAGTGAGATATTTTGCTAAAGTAAAAAATCCTTGTTTAAATTAGTTCCTTGTGAACCATTGTGCTGAAGCAGATTAGATTGAGACCAGGATCTAATCTTTTGCCTACTGGTGGACATCTTAAAGTAGGAAATCTTGGTTAAGCATGCTACGTCTTCACTGTCCCAGGACAATCAGTAAGCTTTGCTGGGCTGGTTTACAAAGTGGGTTGGTAGAGTCTCGAAGGGTGTAGATTGTGCAGTACAAGGTAGGTAGCTGTCTGCACAGCTAGATTCCTGCAAAGGTGGGGGCTCGAATGGCCTGGGCATTGAGTTTGGGATGAGGGATGGAATCATCCCTTATCTCAACACCTTAGAGGGAAAGAGTTTTCCAGAAACTAGGTTTTTTGCCAAAAGTGCTTTTCTGCTTAGCATCTCAATCTGTTTCCATGGCCACATTATGATACATAATTTACAGTTATAGTAGGTGAATACATTTATAATAGAGTACACAATGAGGTGATAAGACCTCAAGTCTAAACTGGCTGCAGGAAAAGTTGTTGGTGTCCGAGGAATGGATGTTAGTTACTTTTCATGCCTGAAGAGGACAAGGGTTGCTGTATTTCAATGTGTTTGCATAGCCAGATTATGTTACATCAGTCAGTTAAGGTCATTACAGTTGGATACAATGATAATATATGATCCATATTACTTACAGAATATCGGTAACAAAAATATTGTGTGGACAGAATATCTTGTCAAAAATATTCAGGACCAAAATATCGAGAAGGTAAGTGCAAATAGATATGTATTGATATACTATTCTTAACTCAACAGCCATGTGATCAAGGCGTCTCTGGGGCCGAAACGCGTCATGGCGGTGCGTTGTGCGACAATGGAATAAATATTTTGCACGCAGGAGTCTGGGTCTGTTTTCGTCTTTCCAGCATTGGGATGTTTGAGATGGAGTTCTTTGCCTATATATATATATATATATATATGAGCACAATCTTCAAACCTCCACAGGCAGCGGCGAAAGAAGAAGCAGACCCCACGTATTCCAGGCAAGATGTTATTTATTCCATGTGCCTTCCAAAATGTAACGTTTCGACTAACAATGTAGTCTTGTTCACACACCACATTTCAAAAAATGGAAACTTCTTTTATCTTTGCAGTGCTGGCCGTCCCTCATGGGCCACACCTACCCAAACGTGAGTCACATGGTTGTGCCAAAATGCTGGATACAAACATTTTAAAGATACAGTGCACAATATCGCTATGTCAATATAACTTTGTTGCGCCAAAGAAATAAAACAGAAACAATACTGCATGCTTAATGATTATTGAAGGCAATCCAAATTGATTTCTGATAACAAAAATATTAAACCAACAATTTTGCGGAAAACAAAATAACTGCATGAATGCGCTGATGTTATTGAGCATCAGTAAATGAGACAAAATGATATGTATGAATGCATAATATACCTCACAGTAAATCAGAAAAAACAATTTCGGATTATGAACCAAACTAAAGCATGGAAAATTATTCTAAAGATGCAAATCATAGCTGTACAGTGTAAATTGTTCCATAGCTAGGCACAACCTTTGCGTGAAAACAAATAATGTGTAACATCAAAAAACAGCACCTTAATGTGAAAAACACAGAATCAAGTATCAGTCCTATGTATTTATAAAACTATTTCTAAAATATCATAAATATATAAGGACTATTTACAAAACCATTGTGTTTGAGGAAAAAGTGCTCGAATAAATATACAGTGTGAAAAAACCATCAAAAGAAGACAATTCCAAAAGTGTTCATTAAAAAACTGCACTGTTCAGAAAACTAAGCAGCTAACCCAGATTTAAGAAACAGGACTACAGAATACCTGAAACAGGTGCTTGAATTCAAGATTTCATATATTTACAGTATATACATAATTCTTTGTATTTTCTTGGCTCATCTCACGTTTGAAATCATATAATGTGCTGTGTTCAGAGTATATACAATGGATCAATGTTTCTACAGAAAGTTATGCATGTCCTCTGTCGCATTTAACCCGTTTGGTTGTTTACTGTCGAGTTTGATGATGTACTGCGTTTCTAATCGGCGTAAAAGTTTATCACGGTCACCACCTCGCCTTAGGGGAGCAACAGCATCAATGACATAATAATTGAGACATGACAGATCCCTGTTGTGTCTGCTGTTGAAATGGCGCGCCACTGGGTATGCCCCGTCGTGATTTACTTTAGCACGAAGGTGCTGCAGTATTCGAACATGCACCTGTGCGCCGGTACTGCCTACATATCGTAGGCCGCAGCTGCAAGTTAGGACGTAAACCGCAAACTCCGTACGGCAGTTGTAATTGCCGTGATTCAGGAATTCAGTATCGGAAAACGGAGTGCGATAATGGGTAGTATTCCGTCCAAACTTGCACGCCCGACAAGAGGAACACTTGTGAAATCCCTTGCCTCCAAACCATTGGGTAATTATAGGCAATTCAGGGCTAGATTGTACTAGCTTGCTGCGCATGCTATATGCACGCCTGAATGTGATCACTGGTTTGTCGGGGGTTATATCAAGTAAAACTCCATCAGTTTTTAGGACTGCCCAGTGTTTGTTGATAATGGATTTTATCTTGCGGTGCTGTCTACTGTAAGTAGTAATTAATCTACTGGAATTGGATGTTGCGTCAGCATTAGGGGATTTAGGTGTCAATA
Source organism: Lissotriton vulgaris (assembly GCF_964263255.1). Classification (NCBI taxonomy): domain Eukaryota; kingdom Metazoa; phylum Chordata; class Amphibia; order Caudata; family Salamandridae; genus Lissotriton; species Lissotriton vulgaris. The sequence goes on along the minus strand of NC_141696.1, from coordinate 183,699,614 downwards.
AATAGTCCCTAGATCTTTCTTTACTATTTTGCAATGTAGTTGCAAGGCACGATTTGCTGTATATATATATATATATATATATTCACTGAAAAAACCATAGGTTTCACACCAGTTATAGTTAGCTGGAAATATTACTGACATAAAACCATTGATCATAGTTAGTTGTACTAACTGTAACTCTCGCGCCCGCGATCCACTGGTGATGATGTCACATATTGCATCATTCATGACATGGTCAGTGACATAACTGATGACATCACTGATAACATCTCAAATGACATTACTGATGACATCATCCAGTGAATGTGGTTTGGTTCCATATGTCAATTTGCATTATATATATACTAATCTACATTGAAGAATGAGTGGATGTATAAGTGTCTGGATGGAGGATTTAGTAGCAGTGTGATTAACTGTTTACTTGACTAATTTATATTGTCTCAATAAATATACTGGGTAGTGAATAAACTGTGTGAATATCCATATTATTTTCTCAGTCGTTGTGAAAACTGCTGCACCATTTAGTTACTAGCTACATGAAAGTGTATATTACTTATTGATTAGTGAACTGATTATTTGTATGGGCGACTGAATGTGTGTATGGTTCGGTGGTGGGTGTGTGACTGATCCAAAGATGTGTCAATAGTTGATTCACTAGCTATACGACGTCAAGACTACATGTTATAATAATTGTTTGGGTGAATGAATATGTATATAATAGGCAGTTTATGTGACATTTGTTATATATAAATAAGTATACATAAGACTCAGTGATTGCACGAGTGACTATATGGATATCTATATACTTGTAATAGTGATTCTATAACACACTAAGTATGAGTTACTATCTATATGAATAAAAGAAGTGGTGTTTGTATAAGTGTGTAGCTGAGTAAATATATAAGTATGATCCATTGTTTGCATAAGTGAGTAGGATGACTGCATAAATGAATAGAATAGAATGTGTGCTGGTGTGTAATGTTAATATAGGTGTATATGTATATTTGATAGTGTTCTATTGGTCATTGACAGCATGTATGAGTGAATCTATAGGTAATTGATTACATGTTTGTGTAGATCTAGGAATGACTGAGTGGGTTTTTAGATACTTTTATTGGTGGGTCAATGGATTCAAATATGGTAATATGTATTTTTCAGTGAGTGATGAAAGATTATAGTAGTGTATGATGAGGTGTATCTGACCGTAATTTTTAATAATTTGTCTCCGGGGGTTAAATACCAGGGGCAACATTATTACATTTTATGTGGGGCCCAGAACGGCCCCCCAGCCTCGGGGATCGTCACCCACTTTCTACACCTCTTTTTCATTAGTTGAGAAGAAGACGTAATACCCACTGATCCGTTTCCTTGTTCAGATTTTGAAAAACGTTCGATTGGCTGTTGTGTGGTTAACTCTACCTTCCTGATCTTAATCTTGATTGGCTTGTTTTTTCTATGTGATGTTACGATATCCTCAGCATGTATGTAGCCCATTTTGTGACGCACTTTATTTTACAATGCGTTTCAAACCCTCCTTGATAATATGCCCCCAGTTGTGGTAGGGTATTTTTAATTTTAACTGTCTACTGTGCTTCAGAGTTTGTTGACTGTGAAGGTATTTAAAAATATTATTCTATTTTCTATTCTATCATAATTGTGCTGACTTTTCTCCTTTAGTATGGAGTACTTTGTCCTTTCATAAAATGTATATTTCTTCAAACCATCCTTGAAAGAAAAATGCACAAGTTTTCAAAATATTTTTATTGAGTCTTTTATATTCATCACATGGGTGAAATGCAAAATCTTTTTTTCAATTATTGGTATCACGTGTTGGACCACATTTATTTTATTTTATCATAAGCACTCATTTCTTATGTTTACATTATATAAGTGTTGCCTCGTCATTTTTATTTAAATGTTTGGGCTTTTTTTTTACTTTCAGATAAAGTAGAATAGAAGTGCTACATCAAACATTCCCTCTCTACTTCATCTTTCTTTTTTTATGTACATTTCATTTCAATATTACATTTAGCAATCATTTTTAAAAATGTAAAGTATTATTAACATTTGAAGACACAAATATATAATTTGTTTGAAAAACAAGTGCTTGCGAAGATAAGCCTCCTGTTCTTCACCAGTGAAAATTGGTGAAAGCACTACTCAATAAAAATACTTTTAGCCCATTTTCACTCTAGAAGATAAAGAGTATTTGCTTTAATTGCAAAGTACTTCATTTTTTCGTTCATACTTTATTTATACTACATTTTTCAATCATTAACAATATTACTTATTATGTGTTGTAATTCTCTGTTGAAAGTCATTCAACTCCATTTGAAGGATCATAAAGTTATATATGAATTAAAATATACATTAACTATATGATCCCTCTGTGGAAATGAAAGATAAATTCAAGATGATGGTTTAGCTCCAAATTATTACTTTGCACGTAGTAATTGGTTGATTAACTTATATTTCTTGTAATGGTTGCTTCGTAAACTTGTTATTATATTTCATTTAAACTTAATCATTCCACATTCTATAATCATTTAAATGTTGTTGCTTTCGGTTTTTAAAAATGTTAAACAGAATGGGTATTCAGATAATTTACCTCTCTTTGATTTTCTTTCCTTCCTCCATCGAAATTCATCCAACTACTCTGGAGGGGACATAATGTTTTATGTATTTTTAAATATACATTAACAATATGTACCCTCTGAGGAAATTAAAGATATTCTCAAGATGCTTCCGCAGCATTATCTTGCTTGTAGTTTCTTCGCCTGTATTAATTCTCTAAAACGAAACTAACTTTCCCACATGTATGGTTTATATACTTTTTGGTTACTTAACACTCTATGGGAACAATTTATTGCTCCTACCACTGTTAAGTCACATTTTTCAGTTGACAGGTGTTCTCCTTTCCTCTGTTTTAGTGTGTTACATGTTTATGTAAACGTGCCTCTTTCCATACTTTTTAACTTTCGTATAATTTGTAAAATGCTTTATTTAAATGTGTTTTTCTTAGTAAAGCATTTCTATAGGTTACTTTTTTTTTAATACAAGTATTAATATTCATTCCCCTTTTTTTTCCGAATTATCATTGTAGTAACTTCCCTTTTTCGTAAAACTTTTTTTATTATTCATCATTTCCCTAAACCCCTATTTTCCTTGTATGCCGTGCAGAGATACTCTCTTTAAACTTTGAGTATTCTAATTTATATCCAACTATTAATTTATTTAATTCCATTACTGCAAGTTTTATTACATTTGTTTATCTAATATTTTAAATCTTTTTTTATACACTGCAAGGGTTACTGTTATTTGTCTAGAATCACACTATGAATCAGTGTCCAATTGGGCAAAATTGAGAGAGAATGATTTGGTTTGTTGATGTGTTTGCAGTTACATAAGTATGTACATTCTTGCAATAAGCCAGGCTTTAGGGTATGTATGCATTATGCATGTAGTGGTGTAACCAGCTTCACACTTGTGCTTTAGGCTTACAATTCCCCAGTCACTATCTATATACTCCAGCAAACACAGTGTGACTGCTGTTGCAATTTCAAAATGAGTTTTTCAGTACCATGTAGTAATTCATTCACTAAAGTAAAAATCAACCAATTAAGAATTCACCTAGTGTCTTTACTTATATTAATGTAATCATTCAGTCAGTAAGCATATACTCATGCAGTGAGCCAGGCTTTAGGGCATGGAGTGCTTCAAACTGCTATGCACAATGCATGTAGTGGTCTGACCACCTTCACGCTTGTGCTTCAGGCCTACAATTCACCACTCACTATCCATACCAGGGGTCTCCAACCACTAGCTATTTATTTTACTGCATAGTCCACGCACCCTACACGAACCTGCCTGCTATTTAAATTTAAAAAAATGTTGGCCCTGGGGGTCCTTCTGAGACCCCCTAAGCAGGTCTAGAGGGTAACAATATTTCTACCCTGCCCCCTTTCTCCATTTTGCACACATATTCAACTGACTTCCTCAGCCTCGCTTCTACCGACGCACAAAATGGCTGCCAACAGTTCCTGGTTTCGAATGTTTACAACCACTTGACAGCCAATAAGCATTCAGCGTGTGATCAGGACGGTGAGCTTATGGTACTATGACAATCCTCACATCCTCCACGGATCCACCGCGCCCATAGATATATAAATGACTTTAACTGTAATTTTCTCAGTAACTACTGAACAGATTGGCACCATATAAGCGAAAGGCACTAGTCGGAACTGAGGACTACCTCTTTGCCAAATTTGGCTTAATTCCGTTCAGCCGTTCGGGCTGTAGCCGTGGCTAAAGGTCTTATGGGAAATTGCATTGGAAAAAACATGTTTGGGACCCCCTTTTATCTTGGCCCTCACTTAACCAATCACCCCGAAACATTCAGGATTGGAGTGGACCAGAGCTGACCAAAAGTTAGCAAAATTCCCCATGTTTATTTTCATAGGAAGCTTTAACTTAACTTAATTTTGGAATACTCTACCCTCCTCGATTTCCCAGGTGTTCTAAAAAACTACTGACTACCTGGCTTTTCTCATTTCATTCAGTAACCTCTCATTCTCCTTGCCTTTTCCCATCCGCACAGCGCCTTGGCAACCTCGGGTTTCAGTGCGATTTATAAATTCCTATCCTATTCTATCCTAAACCTTAGACAAAGCTAAAGCCTTACCTGCTGAATGGAATTACACCAAATTTGGCAAAAGGTAGGTCTTGGTCTACAAAGCATGCTTTTTTAAAAATGGTGTACCTGTTCAGAAGTTGCTGAGAAATTCAAAAAAAGAAAAATATTGATATCTGAGCACAGAGGAGGATTCACTAATCCTTCCCAGCATGAGCTGCACTGTGATTGGCTGCCAACACTCCTAACCAGAATGTATTGGCAGCCATCTTATGACTCAGTAACCAAGTCACAAGGAAACAGTAGAAAAAACATAAAAACAAGAAAAGGGGGCAGGGTAGACCCCTCCCAGGCCCTCCAAAAACTGGGAACTGTCACCTCACTGGGCTTTATTTAATTATGCGCGGGGAATGCGTCCCCCAAGTCCCAGCGACTGCCACATCCCGGGGCTTTGTTTTATTGTGGGAGTGAGTGTCACAGGCCCCCCAAACACCGGGGACCACCACCACCCTGGGGGGTTGATTAATTTGTTGAGGGGCCACGCAGGTCCCCCAAGCCCCAGGGACCACCACCTTCCCAGAGCTTTCTTCAATAGCGAGGGGGGCCTTGTGGGCCCCCCAAGCCCCGGGGACCACCACCTCACTGGAGCTTTCATCAATTATTTGCAGGGGACCACACAGGCCCCCCAAGCCCTGGGGACTACCACCTCCCGGGGCTATGTTCATTATTGGGGGGCTCGCAGGTCCCCCAAACCTTGGGGACCACCTCCTCCCTGGGGCTTTGCTCATGATGGGATGGGGTGATCATCCCCCCTTCCCCAGGGCCGGCTTCTGCACTGTCCCAGGGTGCCCACACCTGGGACATTGCAGCTTGCTATCGCCTGCCATAGCAAACATTGCTTTGCTTCTTAGAAGCGAGAGAAGGATACCTGCTCTTGCTTACAAGAAGCAAAGTATAATTGCTTTTGGGAAAGGGGAGCTGAATGTAAGCAGCTCCCCTTGTCCACAAGCAATGCCGGCTCCCACAGGAGGTGGGGAGCCAGCAGGGACCGTGGGGGCATTGGGGCTCCCCCACATTCCCCGATGCTGAGACCTGGCCCTGGGGGTGGGATCCCCGCGGCCAGAAGTGGCCCAGGAGGGGGCCCACTTGGCCCTCCTCATCTTTAATTTATTTTTTTTTAAAACAGAAGGCCAGCCCTGTGGGATGAGGTACCTGGGGACTGAATTGGCCTCAGGAGGGGGCCACGAGACCCCTCACCTAAAAAAAAATATGCCAGCCAGACCCCAGGAAGGGGACCAGATTTGGACATGGGTAGGGGGGCCACGTCGCCCCCTACCAAATATATATGTACATTTTTTTTAAACAAGGCAGTGCCCCAGTGGATGGGGTTCCCGGGCTGATAAAGGCCTCAGTTGGGGGTTCTGGTTCAGCGTACATGCATATAGCACTTTAATATGTATTTTAGTCAACTTATATTGCTGTACTGTAAATAGGCTGTGAAGGTCTTTTAATTATTCTATGTTTTGTTTTTAATAAGAGTCTAGTTTTAATCATGTTCCATTCTCTCCCCAAATACACCTTGATGTCGTTTTGAAATTGTAAATAACTAGTCATTTTATTTACTGATATTGTTATTGTGAACCCCCTTTTTGCACATATACTGATGCACTTTGACTGATTCATTTTATTGTGATTATATATTGATTGTAAATGGTTATTCATAATGAGATGTTTTACTCGTACTGTATGTCTGTAAGTGTGTAATTATATGGTGTACTTTTATGATCCACAGTGATGATCAAAAATAAAGTCCTTTTCATTGATTGATTGATTGATTGATTGATGACAGGAGGGCTAGTTGGCCCCCAAGGACCCTCAGGAAGCAAGGGGACTTCCTCCCCTAACCAAGAGTGCACAATTTGCAGACTGGTGGAGAAAGGGGGCATGGCATGTGTCCACCTCTCATCAATCCCACTATCTGGGGTTTACTGGAGGTATCAGGTATACTAGTTTGCTCCTAAGGATCCCCAGCAGCGAAGGGGACTTTAATCCCCATTGAAGAGCACGCCAGGGAGTGCGTTTGCAGACTGCTGGCCAGAGTGGGCATTTCCTGTCATGAGTACTTACCATTCCTGCTGTGTGAGAATTACTGGAGATAATAGGAGGGGTAGTTGGCCCCCAAGATTGTCCTTGGGGGCCAACTACCCCTCCTCTTACCTCCAGTAAGTCCCCCACAATGGGATTGCTAATAGGTCTTTGGAGGCCACGCCCTCCCTTTTTTACATCAGTGTGCAAACGCGCATCCTGGCATACTACAGGTTGGGGAATAAAGTCCACTTTACTCCTGAGGGACTTTGGGGCCCAATAAGCCCTCCTGGTGCCTCCTATAAGTCCTATTCTGCGGATTTCCTGAGCGCTGGTTGGAGGCCCAGCCCCCTTTTTCCACCATTCTGCAAACACGACTACCAGTTGAAGAAGCATTTGCAGTGTAATAGGTTTTGCATTTGTAATGTAAAAGTGTTTATTAATATTTCGTGGAGTGGAGTGGATGTAGGTTGTGTGTAGTGGAATTATGTGGTAAGTGGTATGTTGTGCAGAGTGGGATTATGTGTTATGGAGAGTAATTGTGTGGTATGATAACCTGTGTTGTGGAGTGGTAACCTCAGTTTAGTCTTCCTCAATTACATAGAAGCTAAATTATAAACTCAATGAGACAAAAAACAAGAAGGAACCACTGAGGAGCACTTCTGGACCTAGTCAGAGGTATGAGCAGGGCCTCTGGAATTAGGCAACTGATTGGCTGCACTGAGTTTTGGACAGTTATAAATGTTCCGCATTTGCCACATAATCCATCATCTGCTGTGTAATCTGCAGATTTGAACAAAAAAACCTTCTTTCTAGCTCAAACAGCTCAAACGTTACCCAAAATGCAGCGACCAGTGTTAGAGCTTGGTGGAGACCCTTTGCAAACCTAGAATTATCAGCTGTTACTTATTGCTAAATGTGGGTATTAAATTAGTACTAATGGTGTGTAAACCACTCTTGCTTCTTTCCGTCCCTCTTTTGCCTCTTTTTGTACCCCTGTTTTCTTTTTCTGCACCTCTCCTGCCTCTTTCTGCACCTCTCTTGCCTCTTTCTGTACTTCTCTTGCCTCTTTCTGCACCTCTGTTGCTTCTTTCTGCACTTATCTTGCCTCTTCCTGCATCCCACATGCTTCTTTCTGCACCTCTGTTGCTTCTTTCTGTACTGCTCTTGCTTCTTTCTGCACCTCTGTTGCTTCTTTTTGTACCCTTCTTGCCTCTTTCATCACCCTTCTTCCCTCTTTGTGCAAGTCTCTTGCCTCTTACTACACCTCTCTTCCCTGTTTCTGCACCCCTCTTGCCTCTTTCTGCACTTCTGTTGGTTCTTTTGCACTGCTCTTGCTTCTTTCTGCACCTCTCTTGCAAATGTCTGCACCTCTCTTGCCTTTTTCTGCACCCCTCTTGTCTTTTTCTGTATCCCTCTTCCCTCTTTCTGCACCTCTCTTGTCTCTGTCTGAGCCCCTGTTCCCTCTTTCTGCACCTCTTTTGCCTATTTATGCAGCTTTCTCGCCTCTTTCTTCAGTTCTCTTGCCTCCTTCTGCACCTCTGTTGCTTCTTTCTGCACCCCTGTTGTCTCTTTCTGCACCCCTCTTTCCTATTTCTCCATCACTCATGCTTCTTTCTGCACTTCTCTTGCTTCTTTCTGCACCTCTTTTGCAGATTTCTGCATCCCTCTTCCCTCTTTCTGCCCATTTCCTGCCTGTTTCTGCACCTCTCATGCCTCTTTTGGCACTTCTGTTGCTTCTTTCTTCATTTCTCCTGTCACTTTCTGTATCCCTCTTGCCTCTTTCAACATCTCTGTTGCCTCTTTCTGCACTTGTCTTGCTTCTTTCTGCACCCCTCTTGCTTTATTCTGGATCCCTTTTGTCTCTTTGTGCTCTTTCTGCACCCCTGTTCCTTCTTTATGCACCTATCTTTCAAATTTCTGTATCCCTCTTGCCTCTGTGTGCCCTTCTTTTGCCTCTTTCTGCTCCTCTCTTGCCTCTTTCTGTACCCCTCTTGACTCCTATTGCAACTCTTTTGCTTTTTTCGGCACTTCTCTTACCTCTTTCTGCACCCCTCTTGCATCTTTCTACACCTCTGTTGGTTCTTTCTACAATTGTATTTTTTCTATCTGCTACTCTCTTACATATTTCTGTACCCCTCTTCCTCTTTCTGTGCCTTTGTTGGTTTTTTCTATACCTCCCTTGCCTATGTGTGCAACCCTGTTCCTTCTTCATGCACCTCTTTTGCCTTTTTCTGCAACGCTCTTGCCTCCTTCTGCACTTTTTTGCCTCTTTCTGCACCTTTCTTCCTCTTTCTGGACTTCTGTTGCCTCTTTCTGCATTCCTCTTGCTTCTTGCTGCACCTTTATTCCTCTTTCTTCACATGTCCTATCTATGTAGGCATAGTGAGAAATTAACATTTAAAAAACCTTAAAAATTCACAGAAACAAACATAGGTTTCAGGGACGCTATAGTTAGAAATTAGCATTTTAAAAATCTTTGACATTCATTGAGAAAACCATAGGTTTCAGGGACGTTATAGTTAGAAATTATCATTTAAAAAACCTTTGAAAATCTCTGAAAAACCCATAGGTTTCAGGGTTGTTATTGTTAGAAATTAGCATTTAAAAAACTTTAGAAATTCACTGAAAAAACACAGTATTCAGGGACAATATAGTTAGTTGGACATTACACTTGTATAATTCGGCTGTTATAGTTGGTTGAGCTAAGTATAACTCACACCCGCAATACACTGCTGATGACATCACATATTACAACATCATGACATGGTCAGTGACATTACTGATGACACCCACTCTAAAATAGGCTACCAGTCATAAAACCATAGACACACCAATACCAATTACTACATACCCACTCATTGATTCCTATGTCTACACACACACATCCACTCATTCACCCATGCACCACTCATACATGCAGTCACTCATCAATACAGCCACTATCATATGCACTTATATACCTATACAGCCACTCACACACCACCACTCACCCATAGTTACTTACACAGCTTGTTAGTCATGCAAAGAATCAATCATACTTCCATTTACTCATGTAACCAGTTATAAACACACCACCTCACTTATTCACACAGATACTAACACATACTTACTCTCTTCTACAATCACTGACACAAGCACACACTCATCCACACAGCAAATCTCAGAATCACTCACTCTCCCATATAGTCATTTATATACTCCAACACTCACATATACTACCTTTCACATATTTAGTAACACACACATGTAAAAAAGAGTGGTAAGTGGGCAGTGGCAGTGTCCCTCACCGCTTTTAACTGCGCTACCGGCGTATGAGTGATTAAAAGTTATATGCTGCTTATGCTGCAACATCTCTAGCGCTAATTTTAAAAAGCTTTTAAATTCACTGGGCACTGGTGTGAAAGAGAGTGGGTCACTGCACTCGCGCTGCTCATTTCATTTTGCAGTGTTCACTGGAGGACTGGCTGTGTTTGGCATTCTGTTTTGCTGAGGCATTAGGGAAGCAAGCAGGCTGTTACTTCAACCAATCACAGAGTGCTGGACTCGTCCCTCCCTCCCGCCTCGTTCTGACGCCGGTGGCTAGCGCCGTTTGAGCAGAGGGCGTGGAGGGTCCGAGCCAGCTACTTCCTGCTTTCCATCTGCAGCGCTCTAGCTGTTGGACGCAGGGGGGGATAAAAGGCGGATGTGCCCTAGGCAGCGCAGCGGACGAGCGCAGCGGGCGCGACGATGGCGCGCCGAAGTTGCGCCTAAGTTAAGCCCGTCTGCGCCCGTCCGCGGCCGGGCGCGGGCCAGGGCCATCCCCCCTGGCCTCCTACCGAGGCTTGCAACCTGGAGCCGTGAGGATCTGCTGGCCCTTCGGGGCCTTCAATCCGAGACATGCCTGCATAAAATGAAGGCTGAAAATACTCTAGGCTGTGACCATTGCAATTTTATCTTCAATCAGGGCACTAAGACATCTAGGGGCCCTCAGGCCTTGGTGTGTGGTCTGCTAAATGTCCGATCATTGCGAAAACATTGTTTGGATTTGCATGATCTCCTTACTAATAAACATTGGGACTTGGTTTTTATCACGGAAACGTGGTTAGACCAATACTCCACGCCCGAGGTCCTTGACGCTATCCCAGAGGGCTACGCCCTGGTGAGGTTAGACCGGGAAACTGGGAGAGGCGGCGGGATAGCTATTGTGGCCAGACACGGCCTTCACTGCCACCTAGAACAGGCGAAGATCGTGGATGGTGAGGTTGGGGAATTTTCTATCTCTGTCAACGGGAGTTGCACTCTGAAGGGCCTTTTGATCTACAGGCCACCGGGCACTGCTGCTCGTTTCAGTGAGAGCCTTCTCGAAGTTATTACTGAGGCAGCACTGAGAGTGGAGAACTATTTGGTACTGGGGGATCTCAATCTCCATCTTGATGATCCCACTGACAGAGCAGCTAGGGAATTTCAACAAAGCATGGAAGCTCTACACTTTGTGCAGAAAGTTCTTCAGCCCACTCATCAACTAGGCCATACCCTGGATCCGGTTTTTGCGAACTGGGAACAGGTTGTTGTCTCCGACCCTATTCCCATTCCCTGGACAGATCACCACCTGGTACCCTTTCAGATCCAGATTCAGGGAGCTCGACCGGTGATATCATCGGCCTCCAGGCACCACAGTCGAAGCTGGTCTAACTTCTCCCAAATTAAATTTAATCAGGCCCTTATGGATAAAGGTCGTTTAGTGGGAGTGGGAGTGGAAGCCTTAAACACCAACTTGGACCTGCTCATTACGGAGTCCTTGGATCAAGTGGCCCCATTGGGCATATCAAGAAGGGGTGGTCGGTTGCAGGGTACGGCACCATGGTATGATGAGGAAGTACGGGCAGCCAAAGTGGTGTGTAAACGTGCAGAGCGACTATGGAGAAAGACCCTTACGGTGCTTGCGAAAACCGAATACAACGCTATTCGGCGAACCTACCATAGATTGATTAGGAAGGCCAAGACGACATACTTTGGCACCAGGATCTTGGAAGCTGAAAATTCCACTAAAGAACTGTTCCTAATCTATAAAACACTATCGGTAGGGAAATCTGTAGCAGTGCCGGAAGAACTCTGCACGGTGGAGGGTTGCGACCGAATAGCAGAATATTTTGCCAATAAGGTAGCAACAATCTACACCTCCTTCCCACACCAGATGGCTGCAATCCCGAGGTATGGGAAAACTACCAAGGGACTGGGGAAACATCGGCTGTCTAGCTTCACTACCCCCCCGACGGAGGAGCTCATCCGCATTTGCGGATCAATACGATCTGGCTCACCTAGGGACCCCACTACTCCCAGACGGCTGTTGGGAAGTCTGGATGTTCTCGAACCACACATCCGCCTTCTGCTTAACACCTCTTACGAGACGCAGACTGTCCCTGCTCCATGGAAACAAGCGATTGTTCTCCCGCTGCAAAAAAAAGCCAATATTAGCTTTGATAAATTTGAGAACCTACGTCCCATCTCTCTCCTGCCTTATATGGCTAAAATTGCGGAAAAGATTGTTAATCTCCAGCTGATGAAGTACGTGGATGATGCCTGTTTGCTCCACGACTCTCAGTTTGGTTTCCGCCCCCGTCATTCGACGGAGTCAGCTCTTCTAATGGCGGTGGAAGCCTTGCGTCAGGGTGCGGATGAAGGCCAAACCATGGCTTTAATCCTGCTAGACCTCAGCGCTGCATTTGACACTGTAGCACACTCCATTCTGCTACAGTGTCTGGAGGAAGGGGGTATCTCAGGTGCAGCGCTGGGTTGGCTTGGATCTTTTCTATCTGACAGACGCTTTCAGGTCCATCTGGGCGATTGCTACTCTAGAGAGATCGGGTTGGGCCAGGGAGTGCCTCAGGGCTCCTCCCTGAGCCCCACCTTGTTTAATCTCTATGTTGCCCCTTTGGCGGGAATAGTGGAGAAATACGGGCTGCGTGTTGTGTCTTATGCCGACGACACGCAGCTGGCCATCTCCCTCTCACGTACCCCGGATCTTGCGGCGGACAACTTCAGGAACTGCATGAAAGATCTTGCAGCCTGGATGTCCGCCAACTGCTTAAAGTTAAACGGTAGCAAGACCGAGGTACTGATTGTGGGTGGGACTCCGGATGCCTGGTCGTCGGCATGGTGGCCTTCTTGCTTGGGCGAGGCGCCAGCTCCTTGCCAGGAGGCAAGGAACTTAGGGGTCTGGCTGGACTCTGGCCTGACCTTTGATACACATGTGGGCCGTGTGGCTGGGGTATGCGTTGGCGTCCTGAGGACCTTAAAAAAGGTGTTAGATCTTCTCCCCCTTGCGGCCCGCAGAACATTGGTGCATGCCCTGGTGACTTCCCGCCTCGATTATGGCAACCTATTATATCTGGGTGCCTCCAGCAGGGCCATCGGGCGACTTCAGGTGCTGCAAAATGCGGCTGCCCGTTTGGTGTTGAGGCTCCCCAGGAGATCCCCCTCCAAACCCGCGCTCCACGCACTTCACTGGCTTCCAGTTGCCAGTCGGGTTGAATTTAAAACTCTCTCCACATGCCATCGTATTGTGAATGGCAAGGCTCCTGCGTTGCTCAGGAACTTGGTGACCGTGTATGAACCCACACGTAGCCTTCGATCCTCCTGCACAGGGCTCTTAACGATACCAAGAGTAAGGAAAGCCCGCATGGGGGGTAGATCTTTTAGGCATCTGGCGGCCAAACACTGGAATGCTCTTCCTTCAAGCCTGCGTTTGGAGCCATCAGAATTGATTTTCAGAAAAAAACTCAAGACCATTCTGTTTAGCAGGTAGTCGGCGGGGAGGGTGGGTGGAACCTCAGCTTCTCACTTATCACAGCGCGGGGACACGCCGGTGGGCGTACTTCCAAGCGCTCTATAAATGTCCAAAATGAAATGAATGAAATGAAATTCATTCACTCACCAACACAGCCATACACACACTCACCCACCCATACAGCTCCTCACAGATCCAGTGAGTGGCACACACCCCACCCACCCACACAGACACTTAGGCACCCATACAGAAACTCAGACAAGCAATCAATACCCAAATAGACACTCATGTGGCTACTCACCCAGACATGCAGCTGCTTACACACCAACAAACAGACATTCACACAGCTTTTTTGCTATGCCATGCAATCAGTAAGACATGATTCATCTCAGACTTATACAATACACCTTGGCCTATATATATATGGTCCGTGTCTGTTCTTGCCCCGCGTCTGGGGGAAGTGTCAGCGTGTGGGGAACGGAGTTCTTCATATATATATATATATATATATATATATATATATATATATATATATATATATATATATATATATATATATATATATATATATATAAACAATCCTCTACCCACAGGCACAGGAAGACGACGCCATGTTCTGCTTTTATCAAAAAAGTTTTATTTTACAAGTCGGCTGCTGGGACGCGTTTCGCCTGTTCACCAGGCTTGTTCACCACAGTGCGAGTAAAGTTTGCATTACTTAAAGCCCACTTACGTACAATTACGTGAATGAAACTACAATTCAATTGCCACTGAAAACAGACTCGTAGTTTTTACGGGTCGGGTATTTTACAAGCGGTAACATATTCTTGTAACTTATGTATTTTTACAGATATTTACACAGTCGGTTTTAAAATGCAATTTCATTCAGAGCATCTAATAAAGTGACTAATGCATTCAAATATCGACCGGCATCGATAAATTGAGCGCAAGTGCGCATGAATACCAGAGTGCTATATATAAATCCAATTAATAGCAAGCAATAAAATACTTAAGAATTGTACCGCTATGGACTCTATGATTATTATACATTCAGCCCTAGTGGGCAGTTTTGCTGGCGGCATATTTCATGTCTAGCATTCTCTCGTAGGCTTTAAACAAATACACCAAAGAAACCCAAAATAATGAAAAAATTGTAAAAAACAACTGCAAACATTGAAAGGGTGTTTTTCTACTGCTAGAACATTAAAGGTGTCTATGAAGATCTTCTTCCATGTTAAGACCTCCCGGGTACTTGCTATTTAACTTAATTATGTACCTCGACTCAAGTTTCCGCAGCTTTTTTTCATAATTCCCACCTCTTTCACTTTTCTTTATTGCATCTATCACAAAGTAAGACAGTCCTGTCAAATTTCTATCATGCATTTTGTCAAAATGTCTAGCCACAGGATATGTCTTATCTCCATTTTTGATCGCTCGAAGATGCTGCAAAATTCGCATATGAACAGGGAGGGTCGTGCTGCCCACGTACTTCAAGCCACAAGGGCACTGAAGCACGTAGACAGCATGATCAGTTTTGCAGTGGTAGTGCCCTTTGATTTTGAATTTTCTGTCTGAGAAGTTGGATGTGTATGTTGAGGTGTTTTTACCTTGAATACATGCCTTACATTTTAGACATTTTAAAAATCCCTCCTTTTTAACCAACCACAATTTGGTTGGTTTTTTGGGGGGAGGAACTTTCAAAGTGTTGCTAACCATCATTTGTTTGAAGCATCTGGCTTTTCGGAATGTGATCTGGGGTTTTTTGGTGGCAATTTTACCTAGAACAGGGTCACTCCGTATCAAGTGCCAGTGCTTATTAAGAATGCTTCTAACCTGAGTATGCTCAGTATTATAGGTAGTAATCATTCTGCAAGTATTCTGATTTTCATTTTCTTTTCTTTTGGCGCTGTTACTTTTGCCAAAAAGAATTTCTTCTCTTGGTTTTTTCTTCGCTTTAGTGATTGCCGAATTTACACATTCTGTGGTGTAGCCTCTGGCTTTAAAGCGGCTGCTCAGATTGGTAAGGGCATCATTACATTTGTTGGTATTACTGCAATTACGTATAGTGCGTAGACTTTCCCCATAGGGGATGCTACGAATCAGGTTCTGGGGATGGAAGCTTTTAGCGTGTAACAAAGCGTTACCAGCACTTGGTTTACGATAGAGGGCTGTTTCTAATTTGTCATTCTCTATGTAAACTGTGAGGTCCAGAAAATTGACCTCAGTTTTGCTGATGTTGCTGGTAAACTTCAGATTTAAATCATTGTTCTCTAAGTTTTTAATGAAGTTTACCAAATGGGTTTCTGTGCCTTTCCACACGATGAAGAGGTCATCGATAAACCTACTCCAATGCATGATGTTGGTCTGCCAGATGTCTGGGTACTGCTTCCGGACTACCTGCTCCTCCCACCAGCCAATATGCAAATTAGCAAAGCTTAGGGCGAAGCAGGTACCCATCGCAGTACCACAGACTTGATGGAACAGTTCCCCATTAAAGAGAAAATAATTATTTTGCAGACATATCTCAGTCATTTCCACGATCATTTGTGTATGGGCCCAATATTTGACTGGTCTACTCCCCAAGAAGTAACTAACTGCATTCAGTCCATTCGATGTCTTATGCTTGTATACAAGCTAGTTACGTCAATGGTTGCCAATATGTAATCCTCTTCCCATGGGAGATCATATACTCTTTTCAAGAAATCCCCAGTATCCTGAATGTATGATGGGAGGGATTTAGTAAGTGGGCACAGAAATGAATCGATGTATTTAGATGTATTGGACAAGGCACTTTGTATCGCGGAAATTAATGGCCTACCGGGTGGATTTTTTTGATCTTTATGTACTTTTGGTATTAGGTACATTACTGGGGTGACAGGTTTGTCTATCTTAAGAAATGATACCTCCTCTTTTTTCAAAATCAAAAGTGATGTAATATGTGATGTCATCAGCAGTGCATTACACGCGCAAGTTATAGTGTGTCCAACTAACTATAACGTGGGAATTTCAATGGTTTTATGTCAGTAAAATTTCCAGGTAACTATAACTGGTGTGAAACCTATGGTTTTTTCAGTGAAAAAAAAAATAATAATAAATATATATATATATATATATATATATATATATATATATATATATATATATATATATATATATATATATATATATATATCTATATATATTTTACCTACTGGCGATCGCCAGTAGGTATATATAGTTAGGATTTTTTTGAATAGGGATTTCTGAAAATTCTATGTTGAATAACTTTGGCGTTGATGGACGGAATTGTCTGAAATTTTCAGGAAAATTGCACATTTTGTTTCTGAGCATCCCCTCAAAGTTTGGGGGGGTTTCGTCAAGCGGGGCCGAGAAAAAAGGGGGGTCCCAAAACGTCTTTTTAACATTGAGTTTTCCATAGGGCGGTTGGACTCACTTTTAGCTCGAACGGCTGAATGGATTTCTATGAAACTTGGCAAAATTGTAGAGACTGTTTGCCCAATGTGCCTTTGCTAGGTCTCAAGATATGTGCTCCAGTGGATTTTGAGAAATTAACTTTAAAAAAAATATATATATCTGTGACAGCGTCCCGGTTAGCGCCCCGGTTCACGTACCAGACGCGTAACGGAACTTCGCGAGGAGAAGCGGGTTGGCTCTCCGGTGACTCTCAACATTCTAAACAGTCCGGAGCGGCCGCCATCTTGTCTCTCGGTAGGATCGAGAGACAAGAGGTGGAAATAAACGAAGGGGGAAATGAATGAAAGGGGCAAGGTAGACCCCTCCTGACCCCCTAGGGTTGATGTGGGGGCTATTAAAGGGCCCCGCGGGGCAAAAAAATAAAATAATTTTTTTTTTGATTTTTCGCGGTGGAAGCGCTACCCGGTACGTGAACCGGGTAGTTCACCGGTAGCGTAACGGGAGTCCGCCATCTTGTGTTTCGGACGAATTTAGTCACAAGATGGAGGATAAACAATGTTGGGAATGGGTATAAGGTGGCACGGGAGACATATCCTGACCCCCTAGGTTTTCTGAGGGTGGCTGAGGAGGCCCATATATGTAAAAACAACCACCTTTTTTTTTTCAAATTTTCGCACGGTTAGCGCCCGGTCCGCGCACCGGGTAGCGTTCCGGAAAGCGTAACAGAGGGAAAACCAAGGGAAATAGTAAAATAATAGTGCTTTGAGGTAGGGTAGCTCTGAATAGAGCTGTTGTGTTGTGTGGGTGATGTAAGTACCAACATGTAGGTACCAATGAAGAGTCTAAAATTCAATGTACACCGTCTCCTCTGTAGATATTTTGTATGTTCTAATATGGGTTATTTAAATGTAAATGTGTGGAAAAGCACTTCATGCTTTAAAGCAATTGTATTTTTGAACTGATTGCTCTTTCCTCTTAGTCCTCCTCTTTGTTTTTTTCCCCCACTCTCTTCTTCAGCATGATAGTTGATAAATTCGTTCCCTCAAAAAATTTATATACATAAAAAAATTATATTAAATACATTAAAATATATTTTTCCTTTAAAAGAAGAATACATTTTACCGCTTTTGATATTTGCTATTAAAAAACCATTGAAATTCACTGAAAAAACCATAGGTTATAGACCATATATAGTTAGGAATTAGCATTTACAAAACCTTGAAAATTCACTGAAAAAACCATAGGGTATAGACCATATATAGTTAGGAATTAGCATTTACAAAACCTTATTTTACTCACACAAAACCATTGAAATTCGCATATATAGTTAGTTGCACTAACTATATATCGCGCACCCGCAATCCACTGCTGATCATGTCACATATTACATCATTCATGACATGGTCAGTGACATCACTGATGACATCACTTATGACATCTCAAATGACATCACTGATATATATATATATATATATATATATATATATATATATATATATATATATATATATATATATATATATATATATATATATATATATATATATATATGAACACCACGCTCACCCTCAAAAGAAAGAATGAGCCCGACATATGCTGGCTCCCACCAGGATTTATTGCGCGTAAAATCACAGCAAAGTCCAGGAAAGCGTCAGGCAGACGCGTTTCTAGCAAGTGTCTTAGCTTTCATCAGTGCCGGTTCTCGTTTCCTCATAGAGCCTCACAGCTGGGGATAATCAGGGTCCTGAGCATAACTCTGGTCACTCCTTTTGTAGATGTAAATCCCCAGCCTCCACTTTCAATGGAACTGCCTCCTGTGACGATGTCGAGACCAGAGGCATGCTGGTACTTTGAGTTCACGGTTACAGCCCATACAGTGATAGCTGACCAGAGCCCAGTGGCTTGACTCGAAGTTTCACACACCCCCGACCTCGTCTTCAGGGATAATTTTCGCGGTACCGGATGGGGCCTCTGCAGACACGCTGCAGCCTCTTTCCCCAAAGCAGCAAGTCCCAGAAAAATACTTTGAGACCGCTTGGGGGGGTGACACGTTTGTAGTTTTATACGCACACCAAAGTTCGCTGATTTTTCGTGTCACGCCAGATCAAGAGGGCATGCCGGTAAGCCAGGGAACAGCATACTGGCTCTTTATATGAACACCACGCTCACCCTCAAAAGAAAGAATGAGCCCGACATATGCTGGCTCCCACCAGGATTTATTGCGAGTAAAATCACAGCAAAGTCCAGGAAAACGTCAGGCAGACGCGTTTCTAGCAAGTGTCTTAGCTTTCATCAGTGCCGGTTCTCGTTTTCTCATAGAGCCTCACAGCTGGGGATAATCAGGGTCCTGAGCATAACTCTGGTCACTCCTTTTGTAGATGTAAATCCCCAGCCTCCACTTTCAATGGAACTGCCTCCTGTGACGATGTCGAGACCAGAGGCATGCTGGTACTTTGAGTTCACGGTTACAGCCCATACAGTGATAGCTGACCAGAGCCCAGTGGCTTGACTCGAAGTTTCACACACCCCCGACCTCGTCTTCAGGGATAATTTTCGCGGTACCGGATGGGGCCTCTGCAGACACGCTGCAGCCTCTTTCCCCATAGCAGTAAGTCCCAGAAAAATACTTTGAGACCGCTTAGGGGGGTGACACGTTTGTAGTTTTATACGCACACCAAAGTTCGCAGATTTTTCGTGTCACGCCAGATCAAGAGGGCATGCCGGTAAGCCAGGGAACAGCATACTGGCTCTTTATATGAACACCACTCTCACCCTCAAAAGAAAGAATGAGCCCGACATATGCTGGCTCCCACCAGGATTTATTGCGCGTAAAATCACAGCAAAGTCCAGGAAAACGTCAGGCAGATGCGTTTCTAGCAAGTGTCTTAGCTTTCATCAGTGCCGGTTCTCGTTTCCTCATAGAGCCTCACAGCTGGGGATAATCAGGGTCCTGAGCATAACTCTGGTCACTCCTTTTGTAGATGTAAATCCCCAGCCTCCACTTTCAATGGAACTGCCTCCTGTGACGATGTCGAGACCAGAGGCATGCTGGTACTTTGAGTTCACGGTTACAGCCCATACAGTGATAGCTGACCAGAGCCCAGTGGCTTGACTCGAAGTTTCACACACCCCCGACCTCGTCTTCAGGGATAATTTTCACGGTACCGGATGGGGCCTCTGCTGACACGCTGCAGCCTCTTTCCCCATAGCAGTAAGTCCCAGAAAAATACTTTGAGACCGCTTGGGGGGGTGACACGTTTGTAGTTTTATACGCACACCCAAGTTCGCAGATTTTTCGTGTCACGCCAGATCAAGAGGGCATGCCGCTAAGCCAGGGAACAGCATACTGGCTCTTTATATGAACACCACGCTCACCCTCAAAAGAAAGAATGAGCCCGACATATGCTGGCTCCCACCAGGATTTATTGCGCGTAAAATCACAGCAAAGTCCAGGAAAACGTCAGGCAGACGCGTTTCTAGCAAGTGTCTTAGCTTTCATCAGTGCCGGTTCTCGTTTCCTCATAGAGCCTCACAGCTGGGGATAATCAGGGTCCTGAGCATAACTCTGATCACTCCTTTTGTAGATGTAAATCCCCAGCCTCCACTTTCAATGGAACTGCCTCCTGTGACGATGTCGAGACCAGAGGCATGCTGGTACTTTGAGTTCACGGTTACAGCCCATACAGTGATAGCTGACCAGAGCCCAGTGGCTTGACTCGAAGTTTCACACACCCCCGACCTCGTCTTCAGGGATAATTTTCGCGGTACCGGATGGGGCCTCTGCAGACACGCTGCAGCCTCTTTCCCCATAGCAGTAAGTCCCAGAAAAATACTTTGAGACCGCTTGGGGGGGTGACACGTTTGTAGTTTTATACGCACACCAAAGTTCGCTGATTTTTCGTGTCACGCCAGATCAAGAGGGCATGCCGGTAAGCCAGGGAACAGCATACTGGCTCTTTATATGAACACCACGCTCACCCTCAAAAGAAAGAATGAGCCCGACATATGCTGGCTCCCACCAGGATTTATTGCGCGTAAAATCACAGCAAAGTCCAGGAAAACGTCAGGCAGACGCGTTTCTAGCAAGTGTCTTAGCTTTCATCAGTGCCGGTTCTCGTTTCCTCATAGAGCCTCACAGCTGGGGATAATCAGGGTCCTGAGCATAACTCTGGTCACTCCTTTTGTAGATGTAAATCCCCAGCCTCCACTTTCAATGGAACTGCCTCCTGTGACGATGTCGAGACCAGAGGCATGCTGGTACTTTGAGTTCACGGTTACAGCCCATACAGTGATAGCTGACCAGAGCCCAGTGGCTTGACTCGAAGTTTCACACACCCCCGACCTCGTCTTCAGGGATAATTTTCGCGGTACCGGATGGGGCCTCTGCAGACACGCTGCAGCCTCTTTCCCCATAGCAGTAAGTCCCAGAAAAATACTTTGAGACCGCTTGGGGGGGTGACACGTTTGTAGTTTTATACGCACACCAAAGTTCGCTGATTTTTCGTGTCACGCCAGATCAAGAGGGCATGCCGGTAAGCCAGGGAACAGCATACTGGCTCTTTATATGAACACCACGCTCACCCTCAAAAGAAAGAATGAGCCCGACATATGCTGGCTCCCACCAGGATTTATTGCGAGTAAAATCACAGCAAAGTCCAGGAAAACGTCAGGCAGACGCGTTTCTAGCAAGTGTCTTAGCTTTCATCAGTGCCGGTTCTCGTTTTCTCATAGAGCCTCACAGCTGGGGATAATCAGGGTCCTGAGCATAACTCTGGTCACTCCTTTTGTAGATGTAAATCCCCAGCCTCCACTTTCAATGGAACTGCCTCCTGTGACGATGTCGAGACCAGAGGCATGCTGGTACTTTGAGTTCACGGTTACAGCCCATACAGTGATAGCTGACCAGAGCCCAGTGGCTTGACTCGAAGTTTCACACACCCCCGACCTCGTCTTCAGGGATAATTTTCGCGGTACCGGATGGGGCCTCTGCAGACACGCTGCAGCCTCTTTCCCCATAGCAGTAAGTCCCAGAAAAATACTTTGAGACCGCTTAGGGGGGTGACACGTTTGTAGTTTTATACGCACACCAAAGTTCGCAGATTTTTCGTGTCACGCCAGATCAAGAGGGCATGCCGGTAAGCCAGGGAACAGCATACTGGCTCTTTATATGAACACCACTCTCACCCTGAAAAGAAAGAATGAGCCCGACATATGCTGGCTCCCACCAGGATTTATTGCGCGTAAAATCACAGCAAAGTCCAGGAAAACGTCAGGCAGATGCGTTTCTAGCAAGTGTCTTAGCTTTCATCAGTGCCGGTTCTCGTTTCCTCATAGAGCCTCACAGCTGGGGATAATCAGGGTCCTGAGCATAACTCTGGTCACTCCTTTTGTAGATGTAAATCCCCAGCCTCCACTTTCAATGGAACTGCCTCCTGTGACGATGTCGAGACCAGAGGCATGCTGGTACTTTGAGTTCACGGTTACAGCCCATACAGTGATAGCTGACCAGAGCCCAGTGGCTTGACTCGAAGTTTCACACACCCCCGACCTCGTCTTCAGGGATAATTTTCACGGTACCGGATGGGGCCTCTGCTGACACGCTGCAGCCTCTTTCCCCATAGCAGTAAGTCCCAGAAAAATACTTTGAGACCGCTTGGGGGGGTGACACGTTTGTAGTTTTATACGCACACCCAAGTTCGCAGATTTTTCGTGTCACGCCAGATCAAGAGGGCATGCCGGTAAGCCAGGGAACAGCATACTGGCTCTTTATATGAACACCACGCTCACCCTCAAAAGAAAGAATGAGCCCGACATATGCTGGCTCCCACCAGGATTTATTGCGCGTAAAATCACAGCAAAGTCCAGGAAAACGTCAGGCAGACGCGTTTCTAGCAAGTGTCTTAGCTTTCATCAGTGCCGGTTCTCGTTTCCTCATAGAGCCTCACAGCTGGGGATAATCAGGGTCCTGAGCATAACTCTGATCACTCCTTTTGTAGATGTAAATCCCCAGCCTCCACTTTCAATGGAACTGCCTCCTGTGACGATGTCGAGACCAGAGGCATGCTGGTACTTTGAGTTCACGGTTACAGCCCATACAGTGATAGCTGACCAGAGCCCAGTGGCTTGACTCGAAGTTTCACACACCCCCGACCTCGTCTTCAGGGATAATTTTTGCGGTACCGGATGGGGCCTCTGCAGACACGCTGCAGCCTCTTTCCCCATAGCAGTAAGTCCCAGAAAAATACTTTGAGACCGCTTGGGGGGGTGACACGTTTGTAGTTTTATACGCACACCAAAGTTCGCTGATTTTTCGTGTCACGCCAGATCAAGAGGGCATGCCGGTAAGCCAGGGAACAGCATACTGGCTCTTTATATGAACACCACGCTCACCCTCAAAAGAAAGAATGAGCCCGACATATGCTGGCTCCCACCAGGATTTATTGCGCGTAAAATCACAGCAAAGTCCAGGAAAACGTCAGGCAGACGCGTTTCTAGCAAGTGTCTTAGCTTTCATCAGTGCCGGTTCTCGTTTCCTCATAGAGCCTCACAGCTGGGGATAATCAGGGTCCTGAGCATAACTCTGGTCACTCCTTTTGTAGATGTAAATCCCCAGCCTCCACTTTCAATGGAACTGCCTCCTGTGACGATGTCGAGACCAGAGGCATGCTGGTACTTTGAGTTCACGGTTACAGCCCATACAGTGATAGCTGACCAGAGCCCAGTGGCTTGACTCGAAGTTTCACACACCCCCGACCTCGTCTTCAGGGATAATTTTCGCGGTACCGGATGGGGCCTCTGCAGACACGCTGCAGCCTCTTTCCCCATAGCAGTAAGTCCCAGAAAAATACTTTGAGACCGCTTGGGGGGGGGTGACACGTTTGTAGTTTTATACGCACACCAAAGTTCGCTGATTTTTCGTGTCACGCCAGATCAAGAGGGCATGCCGGTAAGCCAGGGAACAGCATACTGGCTCTTTATATGAACACCACGCTCACCCTCAAAAGAAAGAATGAGCCCGACATATGCTGGCTCCCACCAGGATTTATTGCGCATAAAATCACAGCAAAGTCCAGGAAAACGTCAGGCAGACGCGTTTCTAGCAAGTGTCTTAGCTTTCATCAGTGCCGGTTCTCGTTTCCTCATAGAGCCTCACAGCTGGGGATAATCAGGGTCCTGAGCATAACTCTGGTCACTCCTTTTGTAGATGTAAATCCCCAGCCTCCACTTTCAATGGAACTGCCTCCTGTGACGATGTCGAGACCAGAGGCATGCTGGTACTTTGAGTTCACGGTTACAGCCCATACAGTGATAGCTGACCAGAGCCCAGTGGCTTGACTCGAAGTTTCACACACCCCCGACCTCGTCTTCAGGGATAATTTTCGCGGTACCGGATGGGGCCTCTGCAGACACGCTGCAGCCTCTTTCCCCATAGCAGTAAGTCCCCAAAAAATACTTTGAGACCGCTTGGGGGGGTGACACGTTTGTAGTTTTATACGCACACCAAAGTTCGCTGATTTTTCGTGTCACGCCAGATCAAGAGGGCATGCCGGTAAGCCAGGGAACAGCATACTGGCTCTTTATATGAACACCACGCTCACCCTCAAAAGAAAGAATGAGCCCGACATATGCTGGCTCCCACCAGGATTTATTGCGTGTAAAATCACAGCAAAGTCCAGGAAAACGTCAGGCAGACGCGTTTCTAGCAAGTGTCTTAGCTTTCATCAGTGCCGGTTCTCGTTTCCTCATAGAGCCTCACAGCTGGGGATAATCAGGGTCCTGAGCATAACTCTGGTCACTCCTTTTGTAGATGTAAATCCCCAGCCTCCACTTTCAATGGAACTGCCTCCTGTGACGATGTCGAGACCAGAGGCATGCTGGTACTTTGAGTTCACGGTTACAGCCCATACAGTGATAGCTGACCAGAGCCCAGTGGCTTGACTCGAAGTTTCACACACCCCCGACCTCGTCTTCAGGGATAATTTTCGCGGTACCGGATGGGCCCTCTGCAGACACGCTGCAGCCTCTTTCCCCATAGCAGTAAGTCCCAGAAAAATACTTTGAGACCGCTTGGGGGGGTGACATGTTTGTAGTTTTATACGCACACCAAAGTTCGCTGATTTTTCGTGTCACGCCAGATCAAGACTAAGAGGGCATGCCGGTAAGCCAGGGAACAGCATACTGGCTCTTTATATGAACACCACGCTCACCCTCAAAAGAAAGAATGAGCCCGACATATGCTGGCTCCCACCAGGATTTATATATATATATATAAACTGCTCCGTTTAGGAAGAAGTAGAGGCCACTCTGGGGACACGTTGGAAGACCTTTATTAGCACAGCTCAGGCATGATGCATTTTGGCCTTACGGCCTTTTTCGGATGCCGCTGGTCACAAGGAATTGCTCCACCCCCACCTTTTAGCATGTCAGGACTCTCTCCCATAGGCGGTAGTCCGCTTGTCCATAGGCCAACTGGTTGCCACTCCCCTGCAGCCTTGGAAAAACTACAGATCCCAGAGTGCAATTTTTTTTTAAGGTTGTTACATGGGGAGAGCCTGAGCGTTGTCAGCTCCCTAAAAGGTGCAGAGTGTCCGAATTGGGATCCTTCTTTGTAGATCTGCCACAAGGCTTCCTCGAGTCCCCAATACGTTCCAGCCTTGTAGTACAGATGCCCGCCGGGCCGTCAGTCAAGCTTGTCATGAACTTGCCTCCTCGTTAATAACGAGCTGCACTAGGCAGCAGCTCATGGCTTGGCCAGCATTTCAAGGCGTGCCGGAGTATTCCAATCACTTGGATGCGAAGAAAAGCTACAGCAGTAGTGGGTACCAGCTTCACTCCGGCCCTTTGTCGGATTGGTGCCTCTTATGCGCCTCTGGTTAGCGCGAAAATATCCAAGAAAAACTGCTCCATTTAGGAAGAAGTAGAAGCCACTCTGGGGACACGTTGGAAGACCTTTATTAGCACAGCTCAGGCATGATGCATTTTGGCCTTACGCCTTCTTCGGATGCCGCTGGTCACAAGAAATTGCTCCACCCCAAACTTTTAGCATGTCAGGACTCTCTCCCATAGGCAGTAGTCCGCTTGTTCATAGGTCACCTGGTTGCCACTCCCCTGTAGCCTTGGAAAAACTACAGATCCCAGAGTGCAATGTTTTTTGAAGGTTGTTAACTGGGGAGAGCCTGAGCGTTGTCAGCTCCCTAAAACGTGCAGAGTGTCCGAATATAGTATCCTTGTTTGTAGATCTGCCACAAGGCTTCCTTGAGTCCCCAATACGTTCCAGCCTTGTAGTACAGATGCCCCCCGGGCCGTCAGTCAAGCTTGTCGTGAACTTGCCTCCTCGTTAATAACGAGCTGCACTAGGCAGCAGCCCATGGCTGGGCCAGCATTTCAATGCGTGCCGGAGTATTCCAATCACTTGGATGCAAAGAAAAGCTACAGCAGTAGCGGGAACCAGCTTCACTCCGGCCCTTTGTCGGAATGGTGCCTATCACGCGCCTCTGGTTAGCGTGAAAATATCCAAGAAAAACTGCTTTGTTTAGGAAGAAGTAGAGGCCACTGTGGGGACACGTTGGAAGACCTTTATTAGCACAGCTCAGGCATGATGCATTTCCGGCCTTATGGCATTCTTCGCTCCTCCGCACCTTTACCAAACACGGAGCACTCGTTGGTGGGTGCCGCCAACACGGTGATGTTCCGTGTAAAATATTGCGCTCAAAAATTATTCTCTCCCAGCCGGGAAAGAAATAGGCAGCACTCGCTGGGTTATTTCACAGTTTTCTGTTTTATTTCAACGCTTCACAAACGCGTTTCGGGGTTCTCCCTTCTTCAGTGTGTTTACCTTATGCAAACTTAGGCGGCATTTTAACCATGCGTAACAGGTATGAAAAGCAATGTAGGACTACTCGCCACAAGTGTTAATGGGCGCTATTTTATAGTTTGCAAAATCGCAGAAATAAATATATATAAAAACATATAAAACAATTCTATACATATCTACATTGTTATTTACAATATCTACATCGATATATTTACAAATTGTACAATCGCCCATTTTAGCGTATTTCTGTGTATTGCTCAAATTGGTTCTAAAGCACACTATTCGTTTGAATTCAGCCGTGGATCGGCCTAAAGCGATTCCTAATCATGGAACCGCAACATCTCACTACCATCTCGCCGTGTATCGGCTAGCCCTTTGCCTGTTACAGATTGTTTATCCCACTTTAGTTATTATATGTTTAAGAAAATTGTGTATATCAATGGCTCAACCTAGCTCCCTAAGTGACCTGTTAATTCCTCACCACTATTCAGACCTCTAGGGGTCTTAGTTTGTAAATCGATAATGAACCTAGATTCTAGCTTTCTTAGTTTCAGTACCCTGTCTCCTCCACTAACTTGAAAGGGTACGTGGTCTAATCCAAAGTACTGAAGTAAGTCTCTGTTGCTTTGATGTTTGATGGAGAAATGTCTGGGTAACTCATATCTCTGTTCACAATTGCACGCATGTGCTCTAGAACCCTCATTTTAACACTATTTATTGTGCTCTCTATATGCCTTAATTTACAGGGACAAACTAAACAGTAAACCACATGCGTGGTTTGACATGTTATGAATTTGTCAATGGTTTTTCGTTCTTTCAAGCCTAGAATATCATAGCCTAGGACTCTTTTGCTAAATGCACACGGAGATATGGAGGTACTGTTTGATTGTCAGCAATTGCATAGAGACGGTGAGGGGCTTACTACGGCGGGATTTATTAGTCAAACTACTGACTTATTTTGTTTGGATGTGTATGATAGCTTCCCAACTGCTTTTAAACCAAAGTCAACATTTACACCCATAGATGAAATTGATATGTTTTCAGATCTAGTGATTATGGATTTGAAAGAGTTGTTTATTACTTCCAGTAAAGAATTTCTAAAGAAAGAGAGTAATTTTGAAAAAGAATATCAGGCGGTAATGACTAAAATAAAAAATAGACAGGATATAGTAGTGAGGGAGGCAGATAAGGGTGGGAACCTTGTCCTCTGGCCTCTAGAGGCATATAACAACAAAGCATTATTACAACTTAGGGACAAGGATTATTATCTAAAGGTCCCACAAAGTAACTTGTCCGAAATAAAATTGAAATATTGGAAGGATCTAGCAAGGTGGCGAGGACTAGGGTTATTCACCCATCAGAACACTCACTTTTTAAAGTGGAAAAAATGGTGTTGCCCACCCTATACTTGATACCAAAGATCCATAAGCAGAAAAAAAAACCTCAGGGTGGCCTATCATCTCTGCCGTAGGCAGTTTATTTGAACCGACCTCCAGGTACCTATACTCTTTTCTACAGACATATGTAAAAGCATTACCTCCTTATATCCAGGACACAAGAGATTACCTGAATCAGATCACAGCACTAACATGGAAAGAAACATATCTGCTGATTACATTAGACGTCGTCAGTCTGTATACTAGCATTGCCCATGATGATGGCCTGCGAGCAATAAGACTCTTTTTGAGCACAAGACCGATCAATCTGTATCAACATACTAACATGCTGGTGGAAATGTGCAGGCTATGTATAATCAATAACCACTTCCTGTTTGGGGGAGATGCATACAAACAGCTGCAAGGCACAGCAATGGGCACATGCTCCGCCCCAAGCTGTGCTAATTTGCATTTGGGCTGGTGGGAAGAGCAGGTGCTCAAAATCGAATATAGCAGGGAATGAAATGACCATATAGTCAAATGGATCCAATTTATTGATGATCTCTTTATATTGTGGGATGGCTCGAAAGAATCAGCTCAGAAGTTTATACAAAACATCAGTTAACAATCTGAATTTTAAATTCACTGAGCATATAAGTGAGTCCAGTGTAACATACCTAGATCTTTAGGTATATGTAGCACAAGGGATAATTCATACTCGTATACAGGAAGCCAGCTATGCAGAAAACCTAAGAATGAAAAGAAATTGTAGTGAGCCAATAGCGCTAGAGGGAGCACAAAATGCTTTAACAGAAAGATTTTTGCAAAGCGGGTACAGGTATGACACATTGAAGCAATCCAAAAGAAAGGTGGACACGATTGAGAGGAGTACATTGCTAAAACCGGATGTAGAGAGAAGCAGAGAAAAGAAAAAGAACACTGAAAATCAAATCAGGATGATTACTGGATCAATCAATCAATCCAAGCATTTATATAGCGCACTACTCACCCGGAGGGTCTCAAGGGGCTAGGGGAGGGAGGGTCCGCTACTGCTCGAACAGCCAAGTCTTGAGCTGCTTCCTGAAGGCAAGGTGGTCCTGGGTCAGGCGGAGGTGGGGCGGGAGGGAATTCCAAGTCTTGGTTGCCAGGTAGGAGAAGGACCTTCCTCCTCTGGTGGCTCTTCGGATGCGGGGGATGGCGGCGAGGGCGTGGCCGGTCGAACAAAGCTGGCGTGTGGGGGCATAGAAGTTGAGGCGGCTGCTGAGGTGATTCTCTTGTTGACCGGGAGCCAGTGCAGATCTCTCAGGTGTCCGGAGATGTGGCTGTGGCGGTGGATGTCCAGGATGAGTCGTGCTGAGGCGTTCTGAATCCGCTAGAGTCTCTTCTGGAGTTTGGCGGTGGTTCCGGCCTAGAGGAAGTTGCCGTAGTCCAGACGGCTGGTGACGAGGGCCTGGGTGACCGTCTTCCTGGTCTCGGTGGGGATCCACCAGAAGATCTTACGTAGCATGCGCAGGATGTTGAAGCACGACAAGGAGACGGCGTTGAGTTGTCTGGTCATGGAGAGGGAGGAGTCCAGGATGAATCCCAGGTTGCGTGCGTGGTCTGTTGGTTTGGGTGCGCTGCCCAGGGTGGGGGGCCACCAGGAGTCGTCCCAGGCGGAGGGTAAAGATCCAAGGATGAGGACTTCCGTCTTGTCCGAGTTCAGTTTCAGGCGGCTGTTCGTCATCCACTTGGCTACGTCTGTCATCCCTTCGTGTAGGTTGGCTCGGGCGGGGTCGTTGGTGAGGGAGAGGATCAGCTGGGTGTCGTCGGCGTAGGAGATGATGTTGAGGTTGTGTTGGCGTGCAATGGCTGCGAGGGGGCTCATGTAGACATTGAAGAGGGTTGGGCTGAGCGAGGAGCCTTGAGGAACGCCGCAGATGACTTCGGTGGCTTTTTATCTGAACGGGGGAGGCAGACTCTCTGTGTCCTTCCGGCGAGGAACGAGATGATCCATTCTAGTGCCTTCTCCTGGATTCCGACGTTGCTGAGGCGCCGCACTAGGGTACGGTGGCAGACAGTGTTGAAGGCCGCGGAGAGGTCTAGGAGGATGAGGGCCGCTGTTTCTCCGTTGTCGAGCAGGGCTCGGATGTCATTGGTGGCTGCTATCAGGGCGGTCTCGGTGCTGTGGTTGGCCCGGAAGCCAGACTGCGAGAGGTCGAAGGATCCATTTGTCTCGAGGAAGGCGGCCAGCTGCTTGTTGATGGTTTTCTCGATGACTTTTGCAGGAAACGGGAGCAGCGAGATGGGGCGGTAGTTCTTGAGGTCGGTGGGGTCGGCTGATGGCTTCTTTAGTAGAGCGCTGAGTTCGGCGTGCTTCCAGCTCTCCGGGAAGGTAGCGGTGTCGAAGGAGGTGTTGATGATGTCCCGCAGGTGGGGTGCGATGACAGCGTCGGCCTTGTTGAAGATGTGGTGAGGGCAGGGGTCGGTCGGAGATCCAGAGTGGATGGAGTTCATCGTGCGGATGGTGTCTTCGGTGCTGATCGGGGTCCAGGCACGGTGGGTGGTGGTGGGGGGCGGTGGTTCAGTCGTGGCGTGCGTCGGTTGAGTGCTGAAGCTGTTGCGTATGTCCGCGATCTTGTTGTGGAAGTAGGAGGCGAGGGAGTTGCAGAGGTCTTGCGATGGGGTGATGTCGTTGTTTCCGGCGTTGGGGTTGGAGAGCTCTTTCACGATGTTGAAGAGTTCCTTGCTGTTGTGTGCGTTGTTGTTCAGCCGTTCCTTGAATGCTGTTTTCTTGGTGGCGTGGATCAGTTGATGGTGCTTTCGGGTGGCGAGCTTGAGGGTGGTCATGTTGTCTGGTGTTGGGTCTCTTCGCCAGGCTCTCTCGAGGGCTCGGCAGTTCTTCTTGGAGCTCTTGAGTCCGTCGGTGAACCATGGGGCCTTCTTGCTGCCGGGTCTGCTGAGAGGGGTCCTCAGTGGGGCGAGGTCATCTGCGCAGTTGCTGATCCACTTCGTGAGGTTGCCGGGGGCCTGGCTGGGGTTCGCTGAGCTGGCGGGAGGGTGCTGGCTCAGGGATGCGGCGAGTTGTTCGGCTGTGATCTTGTTCCAGCTTCTTCGTGCAACCTGTTGCTGGTGGTGGTGGATCGTGGTTCTTCTGAAGCTGAAGTGGACGCAGCTGTGGTCCGTCCAGTGGAGTCCGGTGGCGTGGCTGAAGACGATGTCCTTGCTGGATGAGAAGATGGGGTCGAGTGTGTGTCCGGCGTAGTGGGTGGGGGTGGTCACCAGCTGCTTGAGACCAATGTTGGCGAGGTTGTCCAGTAGGGTGGTGGTGTTGCGGTCGTTGTTGTTCTCCAGGTGAAAGTTGAGGTCGCCGAGGAGGATGTAGTCTGTGGAGGGGAGGGCGTGCGGGCTGATGAAGTCGGTGATGTCTTCGCTGAATTGTGTGCGTGGTCCCGGGGGTCTGTAGATGAGGGTGCCTCTGAGGGTGGTCTTGGGGTCAGTGTGGATCTGGAAGTGCAGGTGTTCGGCGGTTGTCAGGGTGTCGTCGGTGTTGGTCGTGATGCGGATGGTGTTCCTGTGGATGATGGCGACGCCTCCTCCGGTCTGGTTGCTGCGGTCCCTCTGGGTGATCTTGTAACCGCCTGGGATGGCGATGGCGATGTCGGCTCTGAGGAGGTGTTCATCCAGGTTTCAGTGAGGAAGGTGACGTCTGGTGATGTTGTGTCGAGGAGGTTCCAGAGCTCCACGGCGTGTCTGTGGACGGAGCGGGTGTTGAGCAGGATGCACTTGAGTTGGTTGCTGCTGGTGTTCGGCTTGGTGGGTGCGGATGCTGTGCGGGTCCGGATGCAGGTGAACTTAAAGGAGTGGCAGCTGAAGGGTCCGTGGGTGCGTCTCGGGGTTGCTCGGTAGCATCCAGGGATCCGGCCGGTGTTGAGTGCGTTGAGTTCGGTGGCGTTGTAGGTCCGGCAGGTGGGCTGGGATCTGCGGGGGCCAGGGGTCCTGACCCTGGGCGCGGTCCAGGCACGGGCGGGTGCAGACGGGCTTATATTTGGCGCACCTTCGGCGCTCAATCGGTGCTCCCGCTGCGCGCGCCCGCTGCGCGGACGCTCTGGGGGCGTCATAAGAGAGAAGCCGGGGGGGCGCGTCAGCTGGGTGGCGGGAGTGGGGCGGCCAATGGGCAGGGGGGGCCGGGTCGGCGGAGGTCTGTGGCGGGAAGGGGCTCACAGGGCGGCTCTGCAGCGGCTGGGTCATCCGGCGGAGGAGACCCAAGGAAGGGGGAGGGCAGCAGAGGGGGGTAAGGGGTACACAGGGCAAGCAGGAAGGGAGAAAAGAAAATGAAGTAGCGGCAGGGGGGAAGCAGGAAGGGAGAAAAGAAAACAAGGTGGCAGCAGAGGGGAAGAGCGAAGTAGGCAGCAGTGGGGCAGCAGGAGGGGGGAATATGCCGAAGGCAGCAGCGAGGCGGCGGAGCAAGGCTCAGGCAGGCAGCAGTCAGCAGCAAGGCTCAGGCAGGCGGCAGGCAGGAGCAGCGGAGTGGGGGCGACCTCGCCTTGGAGAAGGGTCAGCGGTCGCAATGCCTACCAGGCAAAAGAGAGAGATAGCCTGTGTAGGCATTGGTATTTAGTCAAGCAGGACCCAGTACTGCAAGGGAAGGTATCATGAGGACCTATGGTGACATTTAACAAAGCAAAGTCTATGAGGAATGT
Organism: Lissotriton vulgaris; assembly: GCF_964263255.1. NCBI lineage: Eukaryota > Metazoa > Chordata > Amphibia > Caudata > Salamandridae > Lissotriton > Lissotriton vulgaris. The sequence goes on along the minus strand of NC_141696.1, from coordinate 183,666,844 downwards.
TCTATTTAACTCCAACCTGGAAGTCAAAAAAGGAGGAGGGTGGCTTAAAGTGTCAGACGAAGTCTTCCTCGGAATCTGATGTGATGATATAAGGGCCCACCTCTCGATACCTCCAATTCTGATTGTAATAATTACACAGAACATTGAAGTGATCAAGCGGGGGGAAAAGGGAATTAGGAAGGGAACAGCTGGGAGGGAGATCTGAAAAGGAAAAGTTAAGAATACACAAAATACTTTGCTACTTATTATTCAGTAGTTTTACTTAGGGCAAAGAAACCAAACAGGTTCTTGTAACCTCAATAAGATTGTTCTCAATTACTAGTTTTGCAATTAAATCTCTTTGCTTCTCTTCTATTTTTCTCTCAGAAAAGATACTGTTTGTGCTATAAACCTGTGGATAATTCTCTATAAATTACAACCAATAACTCTTAGCACTTCTTGCAAATCAAACATGTGTGCGTGTAATGTCTTTGGAACATTCTCATAAATTTCCTATAGAATGCCAACTAAAATCAAATTGCACTGTAAAAAATTGACAAGGATTAATTCTCCATTATATGCTCTCACGATAAACCTCTACACGAATCATAACCAAGATTTAGTTTCAATTATAATGCACAGAATATTCTGGATTCCCTTCAATATAAAATCAGAAAACAGTGCTTAAATCTTCAATTTTGTATAAAAGGATTCTTGAATTCAAAATCCTAATTTTTATTGACTTATTCCCATACCTTTAGAGTACGACCTACTCTATGACCTTTGAAGATTAACTGCTCTTCTGGAACCAGGAAGAGGGAAACCCACGAAGAAATTCGGTCCAAAACTGCCTTTTATTCTGCTGCCGATGAATCTGCCACCTCAGGATACTCCCAGGGAAAGTTCCGCTGCATTGCTGAAAACACGACCTGTAGGAAGAGATGACACAGCCTCCAAAAGAAGAGAGCCTGCCAAGGAACAACCTTCCTCTCCAAATCCTTGAGAATAGTGAGCACAGACACCTGGGTGTGGTCGCGTACATCGACGTAACCACACCCGCGTATTTTCCCCGTTTGCGACTGCACCGGTAAACCCTACGCATCTCGCGGATGCGATAACATGCCAAATTACACGCATCTTGCGGACGCGGTTGCCAAAGTACACGCATCTCACGGACGCGGTCACCCTGCCAAACCTCACGCATCTCGCGGACTATGTTAAAACTAAAAGGGACTTATGGCATTGTTACATTCAAGGTTTTAAACCTGGCTGGGCCCTTGAACAAAGCAGCCACCTACGTCCAAAAGAAAGAGACCAGTGCACCTTCCCACATAGGTGCTTTGGACATGGCAGAGGACTGCGCCAACTGCTGAGTGGGGCGGGCCCTAGACCGCAAGCCACCCTGGGCCTGACAGTATTTCCCCCTCCCCGGAGCGGTCTAGGGCCCGGCTTTGAAGGATGTGGAAACATCGCACTAAGCGAGAGGCATGAATGTTCTCCGCCGGCTCCCATGAATCATTCTCAGATCCATATCCTTTCCAGGAGACAAGATACCACAGTTTGTTCCCCCTCAGCTTAGAGTCCACTATGTCTTGTACCTCGTATTACCAATTACCGTGAACTAAGACTGGAGCTGGTCTAGTTGCCACATTCTGCCAAGCCGGTTTCAAAAGGGAAGTATGGAACACTGGATGGATCCTCAAAGTTTTTGGAAGTAACAATTTGTACGTTACTGGATTGACTTGACGAAGTACTGGATATGGGCCGATAAACTTGGGATGAAACATACTCCTATGCTTGAAAGTTAAGTTTTTGGTGGACAACCATACTTTATCTCCAGTAACATACCTTGGTCCTGGCCTATGATGTTTATCATATTGCTGTTTGTACTTTTCTTTACTTTGTAGTAAACGTTTGTGAGTTTGTTGATGAACAGTTTGCATGTTTTGTATAGTATCTTGCACAGCTGGTGTATCACTCACATCTCTGGGCAAAATTAGAGGAATTGTATTTGGTAGATATCCATAAAGAGCCTCAAAAGGAGAGGATCCAGTTGAAGAATGCGGTGTCGTGTTATAAGCCATTTCCGCAATCCAAAGCAAATCAAACCAAGGCTTTTTGGAGTCTTCTACGTAACATCTCAAATATTGTTTCAATGTCTGGTTCAATCATTCCGTTTGACCATCTGTTTGAGGATGGTAACTAGTAGACATATTGGATGTGATTTGTAGACTTTGACACCATTGTTGCCAGAATTTAGATGAAAACTGAGAACCACGATCAGATAGCAACACTGAAGGCAAACCATGCAATCGTACTACATTCGTTAGAATTATTTGTGCTAATTGTCCTGCTGTTGGCAATCGTTTACAAGCAATAAAATGGGCATACTTCGTTAGACTATCCACAACTACCAAAATAACCGAATAAAAATTCACTTGTGGCAAATTTGTGATGAAATCCAAAGAAACATGTTCCCACGGTTTAATTGGTGTTGGTAAGACTTGCAATAATCGTTTTGGTTTGCTATGATCAGTTTTGAATCTAGCACATATTTCACAGTTTTGAGCCATAAAAGAAACATCTTTTTGGAGAGTTGGCCACCAGAACAAGTTTTGTATCTTCTCTACTGTCTTTTTTGGACCTGGATGTCCTGCCATAGGATGGGAATGTAACCAGTCAAATACTGTTTCTTTTAGTTCTTTAGTCGGAAGGTAGACTTGTTTTCCATGAAACGGTATTCCTTCTTTGATTGTTTGGTTTTCTTTCTTGTTCTTCCAATTTTTCCATTGGGATGGAGGAACATTTTCATGGATATTGTCCAAAAACTGGTCCGCATCCAACAAACAGATCACTTTCTCTGGTTCTATTATTGCTTGTGGAGTTCCTTCGAATTTATGCAATGTAGAGTCTTTCCTGGACAGAGCATCTGCCTTTTTATTGTCCTGTCCTGGTCGATAGGTTACTATGAAATCATATTCTGCAAAGAACATCATCCATCTCAATTGACGTGGGGTTAACATTCTAGCTTAACTCATGAACTGTAAATTTCTATGGTCTGTATACACTGTCACTGTGAATTTTGCTCCCATAACATAATGTCTCCATTCCTTGAAAGCCTCAAGTATAGCTAGCAACTCTTTCTCAGCAATGATGTAATTTTGTTCTGCTGCATTCAATTTTCGAGACATATAAGCTACAGGATGCATTTGGCCAGTTTTGTGATGTCTCTGAGATAAAATGGCCGCTATTGCTACATCGGAAGCATCTGCCTCAATTATGAAAGGTTCATTCACATCAGGATGCATTAGAATCGGGGCTACTGTAAAAGCCTTTTTCAAACTTTGGAACGCTTCATTTGCTTCTGTAGTCCATTCAAACTTCACCTTTTTTCTTAACAGACGAGTTATGGGAGCTACCACTGCTGAGAAGTGATCAATTAATCATCGATAGAAATTTGCAAAGCCCAAAAAACATTGCACATCTCAAACAGATTTTGGAATGGGCCATTCAGCTACTGCTTTTATTTTTCCATCAGTCATTTTCATGCCAGTTTGTGTGAGCAGTACTCCCAAAAATTCAACTTCAAAAACATGGAAATCGCATTTAGATAATTTGCAATACAGGTTGTGAGATTGTAATGTCTTTAAAACTTGTTTGACATGACCTTCGTGTTTTTCTTCTGAATATGAATAAATTAAAATATCATCTATGTAGACAATAACAAATAAATCCAGGAATTCTCTTAAAACATCATTGAGAAAAAACTGAAAGGCTGCCGGTGCATTACAAAGACTAAATGGCATTACCAAATATTCAAACAGTCCATATCTAGTTTTGAACGCAGTTTTCCATTCATCTCCTTCCCTAATTCGCACCAGATGATATGCTCCTCTTAGATCAAGTTTTGTGTATATAACTGCTGTTTTTACTTGGTCTAAAAGGACTGGGATTAGTGGTAATGGATATTTGTTCTTAATCGTGATTTTATTCAAAGCCCTATAGTCGATGCACGTTCTTAATTCACCATTTGCTTTTGGGATGAAAAACAAAGGAGAGGCGGCTGGTGACTTAGAGGGTCGGATGAACCAGTTTTCTAGGTACTGATCCAAGTATTCTCTCAAATGTTGATTTTCTTTTTCAGATAGAGCATATATTCTGCAGTTCGGTACACAAGAACCTGGCATGAGATCGATCTGACAATCATAGCTGCGATGAGGAGGAAGGACTGCTGCTTTCTCTTCACTGAATACCTCCTGAAACATCCTGTAACAATTAGGTAGAATTGCTTCTTTTTCCTCAGCTGTTGCAATTTGACTCACTGTTGTTTTGAAAGTTTCCATACAAGATGATCGACAAAAATCAGAAAGAAATACAAGTTCTCTTTTTTGCCAATCAATTATAGGATTATGTAGACAGAGCCATGGCATTCCTAGAATAAAACCATACTGAGGTGCTTGGATTACGTCGAATTGAACCTTCTCTCTATGATGTTGTTTTTTGGAGTCTTCACAACACATTATTACCTTTGAAGTTTGCATGGTAACTGGCCCTCCAGACAAAACTTTTCCATCTACAGCTTGTACTATTTCAGGAGTGTCTTTCTTTTCACAGATTATACTTAATCGCTGCGCGGTTTCTAAATTGACAAAATTTTCTGTGGCCCCAGAGTCAATTAAAACTTCTATTTGCCAGATTTTATGAATTAGTTGTATCTGTACTGCCAATCGGAAATGAGCTTTGTAATTACTTACACAAGAATTTACTGAAGGGTAAGCAATGGTTCCCAAGAGATCCCCCTCTACAAATCTTGGGCATGTTAGTTTTCTGACTTTAGGTCTTTTGTTTCTAGAACTGATACTTTACCAGTAGTTGGAGACTTATTCTTAGGTTTCAACATACAGTATTTTACAAAATGTCCTTTGCGGCCACAGTAAAGACACTGTCCATTCTTGCGTCTGCTATCTTTTTCATCTTTTGACAACGGCTGCCTGAGGGTCCCGATTTCCATTGGCTCAGGGCTAGATTCAGAATGTGTAAACTGAGTTCGAGGTTTGTTTTCATTTTTCCAATTAGGTTTCTCTCCTTTTTTTTTATCAGATGTTCGTTCTGATAGTCTGTGATCCAATCTTAAGGTTAGATTTATCAAATCCGAACAAGCAGTTGGTTGTGGGTCAATTTGGGCTAGCACATCTTTTAAATCGTCTTTCAACCCCTGATAGAAAAGAGCTGCTCTCTTTTCTTCCGGCCAAGAGGTCTCTGCAACAAGTCTGTTAAAATGTGATAAGTAAGCAATAAGGTCTCGATTTCCTTGTCTTAATTGTAACAATTCTCGGTCTGCAGATAAAGTTACAGTTCGTCTATCGAATACTTTTTCAAATTCTTCTACAAAGCGCCGCCAGTTATACAATAAAGCGCTATCTTGACGTAGTAATGGGACTGCCCAATTTACAGCATCTCCAGACAGATAAGAAATCAGGAATGCTATCCTGGACTGGGGGGTGGGAAATGCTGTAGGCCTACAAGAAAAATGCAGTTCTATGTGTGTTAAAAAAATCTGCACTTTAGAAGGGTCTCCAGAAAAACGCTCTGGAGCAGCCAGAGGTATTTGTGGTGGAACAGTTACTGAGATATTTGTGGATGCTCTAGTGTCTTGAGCCTCCTCTGGAAGGGGAGTGTTCAAAAGCTGTATATTATCTACTTTATCCGACAACAATGCAGTTGCAGCCATAGTTTCATTTAAATCGGCCTGCATTTTAACTATTGCCGCCAGTAAATCATCCATGGTGGCCATTATGTCAACACAATCAGATCAGGAGGAAAATAATTTGTGGGCTCACTATTCTGTCAGACAAAGTCTTCCTCGGAATCTGATGTTATGATATAAGGGCCCACCTCTCGATACCTCCAATTCTGATTGTAATAATTACACAGAATATAGAAGTGATCAAGCGGGGGGAAAAGGGAATTAGGAAGGGAACAGCTGGGAGGGAGATCTGAAAAGGAAAAGTTAAGAATACACAAAATACTTTGCTACTTATTATTCAGTAGTTTTACTTAGGGCAACGAAACCAAACAGGTTCTTGTAACCTCAATAAGATTGTTCTCAATTACTAGTTTTGCAAATTAAATCTCTTTGCTTCTCTTCTATTTTTCTCTCAGAAAAGATACTGTTCGTGCTATAAACCTGTGGATAATTCTCTACAAGTTACAACCAATAACTCTTAGCACTTCTTGCAAATCAAACATGTGTGCGTGTAATGTCTTTGGAACATTCTCATAAATTTCCTATAGAATGCCAACTAAAATCAAATTGCACTGTAAAATATTGACAAGGATTAATTCTCCATTATATGCTCTCACGATAAACCTCTACACAAATCATTTGCAAGATTTAGTTTCAATTATACTGCACAGAATATTCTGGATTCCCTTCAATATAAAATCAGAAAACAGTGCTTAAATCTTCAATTTTGTATAAAAGGATTCTTGAATTCAAAATCCTAATTTTTATTGACTTATTCCCATTCCCTTTAGAGTACGACCTACTCTATGACCTTTGAAGAATAACTGCTCTTCTGGAACCAGGAAGAGGGAAACCCATGAAGAAATTCAGTCCAAAACTGCCTTTTATTCTGCTGCCGATGAATCTGCCACCTCAGGATACTCCCCGGGAAAGGTCTGCTGCATTTCTGAAAACACGACCTGTAGGAAGAGATGACACAGCCTCCAAACGAAGAGAGCCTGCCAAGGAACAACCTTCCTCTCCAAATCCTAGAGAATAGTGAGCACAGACACCTGGGTGTGGTTGCGTACATCGACGTAACCACACCCGCATATTTTCCCCGTTTGCGACTGCACCGGTAAACCCTACGCATCTCGCGGATGTGACAACATGCCAAATTACACGCATCTCGCGGACGCGGTTGCCAAAGTACAGGCATCTCGCGGACGCGGTCACCCTGCCAAACCTCACACATCTCGCGGACTATGTTAAAACTAAAGGGGACTTAAGGCATTGTTACATTCAAGGTTATAAACCTGGCTGGGCCCTTGAACAAAGCAGCCACCTACGTTCAAAAGAAAGAGACCAGTGCACCTTCCCACATAGGTGCTTTGGACATGGCCGAGGACTGCGCCAACTTCTGAGTTGGGCGGGCCCTAGACCGCAAGCCACCCTGGGCCTAACTTAAAGTGAGCCCAGGCTTCCATAAATACTTTAAATGTAAGGCATGTAAAATTGGAAAAAATGAGCAACAGGTCATATCCCTACTATTGAGCAGCCCGTGGAAAATAAGATGCCCACTCACTTGTTAAAGTGAGTTTGTTGTGGACGTATTAAGATGTTCATGCCCCAAGATGTACATTGGAAGTACAATCCACATGGTGCATATTAGTATCCTCCAGCACCTCAGGGCAATAAAGAACAATGACAAAATGTATGTGGTGGCACGTCACATTAATGAAGTACACCAATGAATTAGTCTACTTTGCCATTGATCAAACACCAAAATCCGAAAGAGGTGGTGATCGAGAAAGAAAGCTACGCCAATTAGAATCAAAGTACATACTTTTGTTCGATACAAAAAATCCTCATGGATTAAATATTGAAGAGGATCTGCATGTCCCTTTGATGTAAATAGGTTGAATAGTGCAGTAAAAAGATGTTTTTACATTTGTTTTAATCAACAGAGGAAGGAAGACGACTAAATAGACATAGAAAACAAGCTATTGTTCTTTTTCATTTTGTCAATAACAAAGTTCCTTATCACTGGAGATACACATCAACTTAGTGAAATGGGTCTGAATATAGCCATCAGGTTTAACTTAATAATCAAGACAATTTTCACAATGTTACGAACGATTATTTTTGCGAGACAACCAAAATTATTCGATTATTTGCAAGCTCACATTTACGCCCCAGTGGGCTCACTATTTCATTTTGGCCATCATTTCAACAACAATTTGATCTTGGACAATTCTGCCACAGTGGGCTGCACCATACAATTCATCTAATGACATTTGCTTTATTCCATTGATTCTCAACAGTAGTTGATTACCAGAACACAGTCCAAACAGTTTTGGAAATTTCACACTAACACCAGATAGCTCATTAACACTATCCCAATATGAGTTAGTTGTCCTACTTTTTCAGGATCTCTTCATCTGAAACAAAGAACAAACAAAACTTATAGTTAAAATCCAATTCACACAAACATGTTATTTAAAAAGCCCTAAACCTAGAATTACAGGTCCAAGGAAGGACATTCAATGATTGACAAGCCCGCTAGATCCATCAGTTTTATCCCAAATGAACAGCCAATTGCTCATTCAGGTTTAATCGGATTGGAAGAAGCGTGTTGCATTTGATAATTAATTTAGATTCCAATAATCTAGGTTCTAATATCCGGTTCCCGCCCCTTTCCCGGATTGGCACCTTATCAAGGACATAAAATTTCAGCAGATTACAGTTCTGATTGTGACTTGCTTTAAAATGAATGTTTGTTTTTCTTTGAGATGTCATCAGTGATGTCATCAGTGAAGTCACTGACCATGTCATGAATGATGTAATATGTGACATCATCAGCAGTGGATTGCAGGTGCGTGAAATATAGTTAGTACAACTAACTATATAGGAGAAATTTCAATGGTTTTTTAAATGCTAATTCATAAATATATATGACCTGAAACCTATGTTTTTTTCAGTGATTTTGCACGGTTTTTTAAATGCTAATACCTAAATATATTTGACCTGAAACCTATGATTTTTTCAATGAATTTGCAAGGTTTTTAAAATGCTAATTCCTAACTATAAATGACCTGAAACCTATGGTTTTTAAAGTGAATTTACAAGGTTTTTAAATGCTAATTCTATTAGCGGATAACGTTTAAATATGTTAATATCCTTGTGGGACCACCTGAGCAGCCCTAGGGGGTCAGGTTGTTTCTACCCTGCCCCCTTTTTGCATTCTACACGTTTGTTTTTCTGCTTCTTTTGTGCCTCTGTCTACCTAGCACAAGATGAATGCCAACACTTCCTGGTTAGAAGTGTTGACAGCCAATGAGCATGCTGCTTTCCTGTGAAAGGCATGCTGATTGGCTGCCACTGTCTGTAAACACTCCAAACCAGGAAGTGTTGGCAGCCATTTTGTGCCTCGGTAGAACAAAGGCACAAGAAAGCAGTGAAACAAAGGTGCACAACACGCAAAGGGGGCAGGGTAGAAGCACCCTGGCCCCCTAGGCCTTCTTTTTTTCCCCCGGAAAATCAAGGGGGGGGTACGCGCACCGTACGCGTACGTGCGCATACGGTGCACGTACCCCCGCGAATTACCGAAAAAAAATTCTTATTTTTTTGAGCATGGGGGGGGGCCTTGTGGGACCTCCTGAGCAGGCCTAGGGGGTCAGGGTGCTTCTATCCTGCCCCCTTTTTGAGTTCTACACGTTTGTTTTTATGCTTTCCTGTGCCTCAGTCTAGAGACGGCTGCCAACAATTTCTGTTTTGGAGTGTTGACAGACAGTGGCAGCCAATCAGCATGCAGCTCATACTCGGGAAGGTACAGAGTACAGTAAGCTTACAGTGCACTCACGGTGTCCCACCCATAGATATATAATTTGGGAAAATTCAATTTTCTCAACAACTACTGGAGCGATGTTCACCAAATACAAAAAAGGCACTACTGCATACCAGTCCCTACCATTTTGCAAAGTTTGATTTAATTCTATTCAGCCGTTCGGGCTGTAGCCATTATTAAAACTGACAGCTGTTTCGATATGAAATTGTTTTTAATACACCTATGTTCTACATTGATAAAAATAACGGTGTATCAGTTATTCAAATTCTCAATATCTTTATTCTAGTAATATTAATGTAGGAGAGGGACCGTTTTACTTCAACATGAAATTGACTTATGAACACGGAGGGCAAAAGGAGCAAGAAAAGTATTTTTAAATGAAAATCCAATTTTGTTAAACAGATCAGGAACATCTTAAGGAATTTGGGAGGCCGTGGTTGATTGTATTTCGGGGCCCTTGTTCAGAACAGTTTTGAATTTATGGTCCAGTATCAGCTCCTTCGTGCCCTATTCGACCAGTTCACTGACAGAGCACAGGCACACTCCTCCAAATTTTAAAGTTGTTCCATCTAATACTCAAGGATAGTGATGCATGTTTTCAATATTGGAACACAGCATCAGCTCACTAATATTACTACAAATAATCTCTGTGACAGACACCCTCCCATTTGTCATATATGAGGTCCTGTTTTCATCTAAAAGAAACTTTATTTATGGATGTTGCATTAACTATAAACACAACATTTCTCTGCAAAATGTATGTATATAGACTTTCACACATCAGTCACTTCAAATATAAATTAAAGTAAAACAGCATGTAAATTCAACTGTTGAAGAATTATTCAAGGTCATCAGGGCAAGCCTCTGCAGAAAGGAGCTACCTCTCTCGGGCCCCTGAAAGGCTGGGGCTCTGGGCCAGAGCCCACTTAGCCCATGCCTTAAAACGTCTCTGAACAGATCCAGCTCACAGGCTCTGACACTCTGAAGCACAAACTGGTGACTTGACCTTAAATTGCAACTTTAACAAGTTTAAGACCGGAATTGAAAATACATGTAAGACACCACTGTAAAGTACAATTGAAAACTGGGCTAGATATGGTGGATGTTAAGATTAGTCTGAAAGCATTTTTGACACTTAAACTTCGCCGTCAAGCTCAAAACGTCTGACGAAAGTTGGAGTTTGAATTCATGACTTTTGAGAAAATCGTAAGGTTTTGAAACATAGAAAAGGAGAAAAATGAAAAATGAACTGCTAATAAGATAGATGCCTCAAAAAGAAGCCTATGTGGCTTACTGGTGTTCGGGGACTTCATAGTACACGCGTTTGAGACATGGCTGAATGTTAGCATGGAGTACCCAATTCCAATCTAAGTTCATTTAACTTCATCGTTTGGAAAAATGTCACGAACATGAAAACAAATATTATTATAATATATACATGTTATGCCTTGGTATGGATTGTGGACAAAATTGTCAAACGATAGAAATTGTTGCCACTGACTGATGTTAGAGAAATAAAAGGAACAATTACACTGATCCTTTGAGACAGCCTTGTTCAGGCTACGGAGGAGGGGGTGGGGGGGGTGGGAGAAAGAGAGAGAGAGGTTTTGTAATAGATGATTGAAAGCTACCATTTTACGTTACACTTAGCAGCCATTTTAATGAATGAGAATCACATCTCAATTCAGATCAGTGAATATACCGACAGCTGTCAAAGACAGGATTTTAATTGTAAGAAATTGGGTTACTGATTGAGGGGAGTGAAGCCCTTCTCAAGCAGCAACCAAAATTCTTCTCAACGTAAATTCACAAGCAAACCCTAAATTAAACTGTGCTCACCCCTCTAGTGGTGTTGCACAGAGCAGTCAGGCTTAATTCAGACTGAATCTGTAAAGAATGTGTGGAACATTTCAAATAGTAACACAGTGAAAACACATCACAGAAGGATCCCACAGGTGTATATAAGTAGAGTTATTTTTATGAAAAATAACAAAACCAAAAAAACAAATATATAATCAGTGAAACAAGAGATATGCAGGTTTAAAGATTTCAGTAAAAATACTGCCAGAATGCACCAATCATCAACTGTGGCATCTGGTCGTGCCAGACGGGGACAAATTCACAAGTTCAGACTGACTGTGATGGAGTGCAGGCTGGCTACAGGGACTCAGTTAGGCCCTCTGAAGAAAGTACCTTAAATCCTGTTTTGGGGAGTGTTGTGAGGATCCACTTCAAAGATGTGCCTCAAAGCTGAAGCAATACGTCAGTTCCGAGATGCAGCTGTGATGCAAGGTCCTGCATCATCGTGGAGGAGAAAGAGAGAGAATGAATTGAACCATAACAAAACATGAGGTAATCTTGAAACAGAGCTTCCCAAAAAAAACTAAAATTGATGTCTGAATGCAGGCAAGTAGCAGGCTATTGGTAGTAAAGAGGCTAAAATTATCCACGTTGTGCTACAGAAGAGTAGAGTTTTAGAAAGAAAAGTGCGTTGTCACATCCGTGAAAGGTTTGCAAAAGTTAACCAGATTGGCTGCCAAAAAAGCAGCCAGTCTGCTTTAACCCTCAGAGGTTTTGTAATGGGTGATTGAAAGCTACCATTTAACGTTTTACTGAGCAGCCATTTTAATGAATTAGAATCATATCTCAATTCAGATCAGTGAATATACCGATAGCTGTCAAAGACAGGATTTTTACTGGTTGAGGGGAGTGAAGCCCCTCTCAAGCAGCAACCAAAATTCTTCTCAGGGTAAAGTCACAAGCAAACCCTAAAGTAACCTGTGCTCAACCCTCTAGTGGTGTTGCACAGAGCAGTCAGGCTTAACTCAGACTGAATGTGTAAAGAATTTGTGGAACATTTCAAATAGTGACATAGTGAAAACACATCACAGAAGAATCCCACAGCAGGTGTATAAAAATAGAGTTATTTTTATGGAAAAACCCCCCAAAAAAACAAATATGAATTCAGTAGAACAAGAGATATGCAGGCATAAAGATTTCAGTAAAAATACTGCCAAGCTGCACCAGTCATCAACTGTGGCATCTGGTCGTGCCAGACGGGGACAAATTCACAAGTTCAGACTGGCTGCGATGGAGTGGAGGCTGGCTACAGGTTCTCAGTTAGGCCCTCTGAAGAAAGCACCTTAAATCCTGGTTTGTGGAGCATTGCGAGGATCCACTTTAAAGATGTGCCTCAAAGCTGAAGCAATACATCAGTTCCGAGATGCAGCCATGATGCAAGGTCCTACATCATCGTGGAGGATCCCCTCATGAGGGCTGGCAATGCGAAGTCTGGCATCAAGGATGCATCGCACTGCCGAGGCGATGCATCAGTTCTGAGGAGCTGTGAGGCTGTGATGGATCGAGGCTGCTGTCGAAAAGGGATAAGATGGCCTGCTTCGGTAAAGCTTCAAACAGGTGGGGATTCCAATTCTGCTGCAGGGTTAATGCCTAGTCCTTTGAGTTAGGAGAACTCTCACAGTAGAAGTGAAGCATTGGTTCCGCTCAGGTTTGCGCCACTAAGCAGAGAGGATATGTCAGTTCTGCTGGACCCACAGATAGACTGGCAGAGCACCTTCAGGTCCACTTCCTAGTCCAGGACTGGGGTGGCACCCCTCTGAAGGGTAGGACTCACAGATGGTAGAGTCCAACTGCTGGGTTCAAGGTTGTTGTCAATTCTGATTGGGTTTGTGCTGCTCAGCAGAGAAGATGTGCCAGCTATGCTGGGTCCACAGATGAGCTGGCAGCGCACCTTAAGGCCATCTTTCTGGGTTCCAGGACTGGGGTGGCACTACTTGGCAGGGTTGGACTCACAGAGGGTAAAGTGCAGGTGATGGGTGAAAGGTTATTGTGTCGTATGGTTCATACTTCCTCAGTAAAACTGCACATGTCAAAACAGTGTGATACTGAGTCCACTGATATGACCAGGATATATTGGGCTGGGTCCTGGCTAGCTCACAGTGCATCATCTGTACCCCTTACCTGACAAGGTAACAGCTGGTATGTGCAACCTTAGAATATTTCAACCCTGACTCCCCAAGGAAATTGTGGAAAGAGATCTAGACCCCTTTTGTTTGATAACTCATGCATGCCGAGAGGGTGACAGAAGTTATACTCAAATTGGTATTTCAAACATTTATTGAAGCAAAGAGATTCTTGTGTAAAATACATGTGCTGCAATAATCAAAAGAAGGAAAAATAACAGAGTAATCAGCATCACAAGAATGGTAAAGAAAATTAACAATGCAAAGATTGTGCTGTTACATAGAATATAAGTGCAGTTATATTTGTGCTCTTATCTAGCGCTCCATATCCTAATGTACCTAGGGTGGGTGAATCTGCCAGAATCACTCTGCAGTGATCTAACTCTCCAGTTACCTGTGGGTGTGTTTCATCTGGGAGCCCGTCTTGGTGTAGAGCTGGCCACCACCTTTCTCAGGAGACAAACAGGATTCAGCTGGGCTGGAAATCCAGCATGGGGCGACCTGGACACTTTCAATGAAATGCTCCTCTAATCAAACAAAGGAGTAAAGATGTTTATATAATACACTTTACTCATGTTGCCTCACTCATGTTGCCATGCTCAAGTCCCAGTCAGGCCCTCATTATCGATTGTATCTTGACAAAGCTATCGCTGAGCGAACAAAAACAAAACAAGAACATTTGTGCACTGTAAACTTTAGCTTTTCTACAGAATGTTCAAAACTCTGATTATATGCTTATGAAGGTCTGCAAATGTAAGCATACTTAATTCACTGAACATCCATATAATCATGCAAGCAAATGTGTGTCAAATGTCAATATTCAAGAAAAGATGTAAGCTTTAAACGTGGACATGTAAAATGAGGGTGTTCCTTCCTGGACCTAATGTGACCACATGAAATTTGGAGCCTTCTGTCATCGAGGCTGTAGTCAGGAGGCCAACCAACTTACCCTTGGGGTCACTTTGTCCTGGGTCCAACAGACACAGGTCCAGTCCTTCTCACCCAGGCTAGAGGGCAGCAGGTCAGCACACATAGCCAGCAGTCCAGCAAGGCAGTAGCCCAGCAGGGCAGAAGTGCAGTGGAGTGGAAGTCCTTTCAGTGGCACAGCAGTCCTTCTTCCTGACAGGGTATCCACAGGCCTAGGAGTGTACTGAAGAGGTGGTATCTGAGGTCCAATATTTATACCCAGTGCCCTTCCTCTGAAAGGTGGGGGAAGCTTATAGAGGTTTCCTGCCTTGCCTGTCGTGGCTCCAAACTAATGAAAACCATTCAAGTGCAAGTAAGACTGTGCCCTGCTCCACCCTTCCATCCTGCCAGAGTTGGCCCATTCATGCACACCTATGCATCCTATTATGTGTAGTTGTCTAGGAAGAATACAAACACCCCCACCCAAACATGTGACCCAGATGCTGGCTACAGGCACTGGATGGCTAAGGATGGAAAATTCCAACTTTTGAAAAGTGGCATTTTCAAAGTCAAAATTTTAAATCCGACCTGACCATGAGAGAGGATTTTTCATTATAACTCTAAAGAAACCAAACATCAGCTGGGGATCTGCTCCCATTTAGAAAATGGAATGTTTCATATGTAATAAGTTAAATCCAGTGTTATCCTTTGGGAGAGGTAGGCCTTGCAGTAGCGAAAAAGTACTTTCAGAGTTTTTTACTACCAGGATATGTAAACCTTAGCAGTACATTTCCAACTTTTTAAACACACTGCACTCTACCCACTGGGCTGTCTAGGGCCTAACTTAGGCATAACTTATATGTATTAAAAATGAAGGTTTGGGCCTGGCAAAAGGTATTTTTTGCCAGGTAGGAATAGTAGTTCAAAAACTGAAAAAACAGGCTGTAATGACAGGCCATTGATATGTTTTAGGACTACTTAAGTGGGTGGCACAGCAAGTGCCTCAGGCCAACTAGTATCATTTATTTCAAAGGCCCTGGGCACATGTAGTACCACTTTGCAAGGGACTTCTAGGCAAATTGAATGGGCCAGTTGGGGATAAGCCAATGTTACCATGGTTTAAGAAGGAGAAACGGCCACTACAACGCAGGCGCTTCCACGAAAACCTTTACCACGCATGCATTACAATGCATGCGTGGTAACAACGAGAGGCTTTACCACGCATACCTTTACTATGAAATACGTAGTAAAGGTATGTGTGGTAAATGAAAAAGGAAAAAAAGGGGGTTTCGGGTGGTCTCCCCCCAAAAACTAAAAAAGCGTGGGATTAAAAAGGGGGTTTGGGGGGATCTCCCCCCTAATAAAAAACTAACATGAAGTGCCGAAGATGAAGCAATCAGCGTCGTTAGAGAGGAAACGGAATTAAACTTCTGCTTCCTCTTTACGACGTACGACCGACGTAACCAACAAAGATGGAGAGGAGACGAGTTAAAAAGGTAAGGGGAAATTTAATAAAAAAAACATAAAAAATAAGGGTTAAGGGCAGGGGTAATTATAGGGAGTGGAGGCTCGGGACGTGAAAGGGGAGAGATATAACCTTTAACACGAGTATACCCTCACCATGCATAAATTACCAACTAAAAACATTGTTAATCTATGCGTGGTAAAGGAATATTTGTGGTAAAGGTTATGCGTGGAAAACAAATTCCGTTGTAACGCATGCGTGCTAAAGGCATGCTTTGCAACGGAATTCATTGTAACGACATACAACCTTTAAGAAGTGCACACATGCACTTTAGCACTACTTAGTTGTGGTAAAGTGCCTAGAGTCCTAAGGCCAGTGAAAAATAAGATCAACAAAAATGGAGGAGGAGGTAAAAGGTTTTGGGGAAAATCACCATAAGGCTGACTGGTCTAACAAATATCAAGGGAGATACAAAGCAGGATTGCTTTTTCGACAAACTGTGAATGAAAAAATGTGGTTTAAGCATCTTCACTCTGTGGCAGTCACAGGAAAGACAACAATGCATCTAATTATTAGACAATGTGGCTTCTCGGCCATATCATATGCCGATGACACACAGGTTATGATCTCGGTATCAGACAATGTTGAGGAGACGGCAGAACATTTTAATAGGTGTATGCTGCAGATTAATACTTGGATGCAGAAGAACTGTCTTAAATTGAACAGTGAGAAGACTGAGGTTTTGTTACTGGGCAACCATACCCCCTTCTGGTCCCCAAAGTGGTGGCCGGATGATCTGGGTGATTGCCCAGTACCAGTATCAAAGGTGAGAAATCTGGGGGTCATATTTGATCGAAGACTGACCTCTGAAGGGCATATTAACAAACTTACCTCCACCTTTTGGGGGATCCTCAAAATCGTCAGGAAGATTCGTCCATGTATTCCTATGGATGGGTTAAAAACTGTGGTTACAGCATTAGCCATATCGAGGCTAGACTACGGAAATGCTCTGTATACAGGTCTTCAGACGCAGCTCCTGCTTAGACTCCAGAGAATGCAAAATGCAGCAGCAAGGCTGATACTGGACATTCCTAAATATGAACCAATAACTAACCCACTGAAGGATCTCCACTGGTTGCCGGTGGGCAAGAGAATTATATTTAAGTTGCAGTGTCTTGCATTTAAGGCATTTCAGGGGAAACAACCCCTTTTTCTCAGAACACATCTCAGGAAATACTTACCTTCCAGAAATCTAAGTTCAGCACAGTCTCACCTACTGATAGTTCCTAGGTACAGGCAGTTGCGCTGGGGGGGAGGAGCTTTGTCGTCGGCACGACCAAGGTATGGAACTCCCTTCCCCTACAGATTAAAAACAGCAACTCCTTGATGATGTTCAGAAGACAGCTGAAAACCTGGCTGTTTAAAAATTAACTAGGCATTCAAAGTGGAATCTAGTTGGTACTCTAGACTTCAGACTACCTCAGCGCCAAGACGCCCTCGGGCACACGCTGCGCTTTATAAAAAGTAAAAACAAATCAAATCAAATCAAATCAATGACAATCCAAAAATATACTCTATACCAGGACAATTAGAGAAATGTAGAACTTTCAAAGTAACTGAAAAATCTTTGTCAGGAGCAAATTATTGTTCATTCAGTTCAAAAGACAAACAATTGGCTAAAAGATACAGTTAAAATATATTAAGGTTCCAATATAAAACGTAAAAATCCCTGAGCTTGGTAACTCACCATTGATGGATCCACGTGAATCTGAATGATTTAATTAGCTGGGCATAAATAAAAATTACTAATATGGCTGCAACTACAAAATGTAATAACTTGTGAACCTATGTGGGTTGAGCATCTCCCAAACGTTTGAGTGAAATAAAGAGGCATCCCTTATCAGAAACGATAAGTAGAAATATCAGAATATGTTGTGTTGTTCAACTTCCGAAAGCATGTGAAAGGGGGAAAAGAAAATGAAATCTGAATAGGGGATCTGAGGTTAGTTACAAGGACTGGGTTCGAGGTGTGATCGGAGGCCATGAAGTTTGCCCAGATCTCACTCTGCTTGACCAATGAATGTGTGCTATGATGTTTGTGGACAAAGGTCTAGATGCACTGTGTGTCTCAAGGCCATGCCCTACTCCCAAAGCCAATTTTGCATGTACAAAGTCCAAAAGCAGCTTTTTTAGGTTCCACGTGTGTTTGGCGTAGTGCGTAGATAAATAAATAGCCTTTAAACAACTATATTATCTTAATAATGTAATCAATAAATATCGACTTTGAATTGCTAAACTGTTGATAGTGGTACAATTTGCTCCTAAACATTTTATGCCATCTGTTCTCTGTGTCTGGATAATTCTGATGTGTTTTGGAATATTTTCATAGTCATTTGATTTTGTAAAAAGTGGATAGCAATAAACACAAATTGACTGTTTCACACGAAATATACATATTCAATATTATTCTGTCTTAAATGAATCATAGATTTAAGGGTAAATGAGATAGGACTATGAAAACACAGATGATTAGCTGGTAGCTCCCTTCATTTCCCACCTCTTTTCATATCGCTCCCATCAGATACATAATTAAATATTAATTTACAGAGATCGTTTTAGGTCTTGTCTAAAGAGTATTTTAATTGCCTCTTGTTTCCTATATTCTGAGGTTTAGCCTTTGGGTCAGCACCTTGCTCATGATTGTATGGGCTTATTGTCTTTGTTGCCAAACTCAGTTGTAAACTCCAGATCTGATGACATTCTTCCCTATTCCTGTGCATCTCCAGACCAGGAGTATATCAGTATACCAATATTGTAATTGCATAAATTGAATTCCATTGCTTACTCAAGGCGACTGTAGTGTAGTTCCTATATTCCCAATAGGCTCTGTGCATTGGAATAACATATCCTAAAGATTTTACGTAGGACTTAGGTCTACTAGGTCTCTATCGAATATATTAGACTTAATTGTGAATGCCAGCTAGCTCAGAGGTCACTAGAAACTTTCTCGAATAAACAAGAAGGCATTAGTTTCTGACAACTGCATAAAATTTCCTCAAGAATAAAACTGATCTTCAGAGTCGTGGAAATAATAGATAGATATTTTACTCAGTCAATCGTGCATGCTTCGTTTCAGACGGGTGTTTTCAATAAAAGGGTTTATTGAACAGTCTTCTTTCTCAAGCAAGTAAAGTGAACTGCTACAATCGTAATACTGGTTGCAAAGTTATAATGCATACAATAAGAAGAGTATTATGAAATACATACTGTAAAAACATTGTATGGTTCCTAGACCATAAATAAATGCATACATAAATACAAAGGCTAAAAGTACTCAACTGGTGCTTCTAAAATACGCCTACTCCAATGTACCTAACCTAAGTCTAGTACGAGGGAAAAAGTAAGTGAGGTGTAGCATAGGTTTAGTTTTTCTTTTCCAAGAATCTATCCAAGATTACTCATAGGGTCTAATCGGCTCCATACCTTAGTTTTAGAATGAACAAGGTCTGGCATCTCTGTCTCGGGACTCGATTTCCAAAACACCCGCGAGGGGAGCTTGAAAACACTGGAGCTGGATTCTCAGTGAGAAAAAGGACAGCTTCTCTGTCAGTGTGTCAGCTGGAGGGTCCGCTTCCTTCGGTACTTGCTGTAGTGAGCTGCGTCGGGCAAGTAGATAGTCGAGCTGCTCCGAACCACCGTGTGTTCGCTAGGGCAAGTGTAGGCATATTTATACCCTGAAGGTGCTTAGTTTGACGTAAAGTCGGACATAATAACGTCATCAAAGAACCCCAAGGGAATGGTAGTTCTTTGAAAACTCCATGATTTCTAGGAAAAATCAATATTCAAGTAAGGGGTTGTCCCTGACTGCTGAAGCTGAGTTTTCCAAGAAATCGTTGTGGCTTTTTGGAACTAGTGGAAGTAGCCATGCCTGTATTTGGACTGGATAAGTTATGTCTAAATATGGGTATGATTTCGATGCCTATATAAGGGCAATGTGAATTATAGCTATATAAGGGCATGAATCAGTAAATTACGCTTAGATTCTAAAATGCTACACAACAGGACTGCCTCATGCACTTATTTCTGCATTTTTTGGGGGGAACTTTATTTTACTCTTCCACTGGACATTTTTTCAAATTATAATTTCATGACTCCATCAGAACGCCTCATACACTTATTTCTGTTTTTTTTGCTGGGGACTTTATTTTACTGTTCTAACATGGCCATTCACCAAGATGGAATGGTAAATTAAAAAATCTCTGTGTGCAATACAGGCACATGCAAGCATGACACTTATTTCCACCTCTCTCATAATCCATGCTTGTGCATTGGTGACCATCTTAGAATGAGTTTTATTACAACACCCAATTCAAGATTGCCAGTCATGTGTGCACTTGTATGCAATTGATAAAAAGCACTGGCAGCTCCAATAGCTCAGCAGACCTGGGACCCATTGGTTTGCCAATGCTTGTTATATTTAATAGTCTATTGCTTAAGTATGGCCAATGCATTGTTTACCACAGTCTTGCATAATAAAAAATCGCTATTATGGATTATTTGGACCAAAAACAATGCAACCTCATTGACAACATCTCCTTCAGTAAATAATCTGCAAGGAGAATAATCAGTAGGGTAGAAATAATTCTGTCTGTGGATTTTCCACTATTTGAGTTGATATCCGCCATCTACGGATACCCCATATTTTATGCTTAGTGTCCGATTGACAGTTACCATCGACTTCTAAATAAGATTAAAAGGGCCTGATTTACGAAGGTAAACTTACTTTTGTGTAAGTTTACGTTGTTTTGCAATTCACAAAGGAATTTTCCGAGTAGTATTTTACCACTGCCTCTCTTTATATGTGCGGAATCTCCTCCACCAGTCTGCAGACTCTGCGGTCGTAAGGATAATGCTTTTAAAATGTCTTTGTGAATCAGGCCCCACGCCTATACAGTTTACACTGAGTTGAGCATTGTACACGTGCATTAGTTGCGTGCATTTATGCATATTTCACTCCTTAGGAATCAAACGTTAACTATTTTCGTAAATCATTACATTTTTCAGGAATATATTTGATTGACTTTTGGAAAAAAAAGCTTTGTTGTAGCGGCCCACATAAATTTAATCTATCTATTAAAGATCCCTCTTTATTATCGGCCATGAAGTTTTATTTTGGGAGAAATCTTAGATCATTTTTTTGTTTTGTATGACAGATCCCCCAAAATTGTATATGTACGTGGGAAAAGTATGCCAACAAGTCTATGAAAATACGTGTTTGTGCCCATCATATGCCTTGCAGTACACAATATGTGATGTATTACTTGTGGTTCAGATATTTCAATGAACCTGAAATACAAAACAGAAATAGTACCAATGCCTTTGGACTCCATTGCAAGGAAATATTCAAATTAATCCATTCACCTTCTAATCAAAGGGAAGTCCAACGTTTATAAGATGAAAGAGCTCTTTGAACCTGGGCTTCGAAAGTACCTTTTATTACAGTCTAACCATATATTACCTCGAGAGGTTGACATTCACTGTCGATCTCCTAGCTTCGAACGGAGGAGCTTGTAATTTAGAAGAAAGTCATCTATTCTCGAGTGGGTCTTTTGTTAGAGCATTGTGAAAGCTTTTAAAGGCATCTTTTAAACAGAGCATCCATCAGACACGACCTCGCTCCACGGACTGGGGAGGATTTCTCACTGTTGTGGCTGCATGTAAATAAAGGTAATGCATTTGATCTTGGTATTGATCGGCGTGGGCAGAAAACCCTCTCTGGCAATAGGCCTTCTCGCACAGAACTCGCGAGACTGCTTAATTTAGCTGCTGGTGTCTCCGGTGGCATCCCCCTCCTTTCGGGTTCGTGTGTTCAGTTGGCAATTTCTGACACTTAACAGAGAGAAGTGCTAATGCATGTGTATTGCTAGGTCATGCTAGGAGAATGCACCATTTTTATGAGATGTTTACAAATAAAGGAAGCGCCGCTAGGCAACAACTGCGGTAATACCAGTTAGATGGAGAAAGTTAGCCCTGGACGTTGTTAGGGAAGATTTATCAAGATTTCAAAATTCTTTGCTTTGAAACGAATGCTCTCTGCAAAAATGAAAAAATGAAAATAAATGTAAATGATGTTATAGGTTCACTAAAGGGATGTGGATGTTTCTTTGTGAGTTGTGCTTTTCAAGTGGCCATTTGTGCATCAGGTAAAAAGTCAATCACAAAATAGACATGCTAATTTATACAAAATAGAAGCATGCTTACATTGGAATACATTTGACGTCTGCTTATGTGGCAGGATGAAGGGGCATATTATCAAGGGGGTTTATCTCCGCTTTTTTGGCTTTAAAAGCCAAGAAAGCGGAGATAAAATTATCTCCCTATTACCTAGCTGTCGCTAACACCAGTTAGCGACAGCTAGTAGGAGATAGTGACCATCTTGGGCCCCGCTTTGCATGTCGGTGATATTTATCACTAATGACATGCAAAGTGGGCGTGCCAAGATGTTAGCGACTGAAAACAGTCGCTAACATCGCTATCTCCTATTACCAACTTTTGGAGATATTCGCGCTAAGCGCAAATATCTCCAAAAGCTAACACCTGCCCCTGAGCAGTTCTTAGCCATGTTATCCAATGGGAGGTGGATAACATGGCTAAGAGCATTAGCTCGGTAATGCATGAATATCGCTGACTTTTCAGCGATATTCATGCATTGCAGCGATTTTTATCGCATTTGCGATAAACCTTGGTAATAACAAGGTTTATTTGCGGTAAAAATCGCCGCAGCTCAGCGGTAAATGTTTGTCTCTAACCAAGCGATAGCGATAATTATCGCTTTTGCTTGGTAATATGCCCCGAAGACCTTTAACATGCACACACTCAGGCTCTGATTGCAAGTTGTACCTGGAATGTCTGAGTGAAGGGACACCAGCAAATCCGGTCAGTAAAGTTACATTGGGAAAGGGCTGCATTGACTCTGGCCCCCCACCTGACTCTCTGCTAAGGCAAGGGAAGATAATATTATTATCTCACTGCTAAGCAACATCATCATCTTCCCTCTACGACTCTACCCTCCCACTTCTGCCACCCTCAATCTGCACAAGCCTCCTCGAACATATTTACCACCTACTCAGAGCAGATGATAAATGTTCCCACCTCAACCCACACTAAATTACTTACGGGGTCGGTAATTTTAATCTGATGTCGGCCCCTGGTAGCTATTGTGCAGAGAAGACAGGCTTAACTTAAGGAAATATGTAAAGAATTTAAAAGTACCAAAACAGTCAACAAAGTTAAAAACACAGCACAAATAAATACCACTCAAACTTATAAAACATGGAGAATATAGTAATGAAAAAAAGTACACCAAAATGACAAAAGTCGAATAAGAGAAAGTAGAGATATAATTAAAAGTGCAAAGCTGCAACTGTGGGCAACTGGTCATGTTTAACTGGGACAAGGGCAAGGTTTTGAAGCTGAACACGATGGAGCACAGGTAAGATACGAGGGCCAGGTTCTTCCTGGTCAAAGAATTACCTTCGGATTCAGAGGGACAGGCAGCTGTATGGATCAGAAGAAAGTGCCGACAATGATGGGTTGCCACTGTTCAAAATGCCGGTGAAGCCGTCGGTGAAAAGGGAAAAGCTCAAAATGGAAAAAAAATGGATTTTTTGCCTAAGAAGTCATTGCATGGCTGCCACTCTATGTCAGGTTTGGTGGCGCTTTCTACCTTCGGACCTAGACAACTATTCTGGGAATCAGGGCTGCAGGCTGTAGCTGAAGAGAGCTTGATGTCATTGGATGTGGTTTAGCATCTGTCCCACTGAGTTGAATTTACTGCTGCCTCGAATAACATAGCAGGAGCCGCAATAAAGTCAAGCAGATCAGTGATGCAACCTTGATGCTCCGCTTGGAAGGTTTGTCCTTGTCTTCTGTCATTTCCCTAATCAATAAGTCATGTTGGAAAGTTTCTCAGTCCCGAGTTTTAGGGTTAGGCAGGAGGAGTACAATCTGACACCATCCAGGGTTTTCAGGATATCAGGAGTAGTACTTTGGGGTCAGGACTCACTCAAACAGAAGCCATCAGCAGGGTCCAGGACTTATCATGCAAAAAAAATGCATTTTCTTATAGGCATTATTACCAATTGTATTCTGCTCATGGGAAGGACAGCACTGATAGTCAGCTAGGCTTAACCATGGAAATGGGCTTCTTGTAGCTTTTTTGTTTCAGTAGCTTAACAATATTTCAGCCAACTGACCATGGGAGTCCACTCCTTTGTCTTGAATACAAGTGAGAATGGGTTCAGCCCTCAGAGTTCTCCTCATAGGTCTCAACAGAAGGTGAAGTCATTCTTCTGTGCTCCACAGGCCCAGTAGCTTTCTGAAGAGGGTGCCCAGTGGGGCCACAATCATGCCTGGCACTATAATGTGGGTGGAGTAGAATCCTGGCCCCTCCATACCCTACAGACAAAATGTTCCCAAGGGAGACTATACCTATTTTTGCAGTGGTTTACCACTAGGCTTGGTCCCTGGCAATCTAAAAGGATAAAAAAGGGTGTAGGCCAGGTATTAGCCATATCAGGGTAGGCCTCTTTGAAGAAAGTTATGTTATTTCGCACTGACCAGATGGTCATCCTGTCAGAGGAACAGCACACCTGCCCTCACCCAAGGCCTTAATCTCAGCTCTGCAAGCAAGTTTACATCTCATCAAGAAGGGAGTCAGCTCTTGCGTGACAGTTGGAAGATCATGCAAATGGGCTTCCACAGGCTTTAGGCAATTAAAGGTGACTTTTTAAAAGAACCAATACTGAAAAATTTTGCACAAATCTGACTTTACCAATTGAGTTTTATTAAATATTTTAAATAGTCCAAGAATTTACTTTTAAACTGGTTCTAGCAGATGATATTATTAATTTTGATACTAACTCATAGTGCTTTCCTGTGGAACAGCCAACCGGTCGCGGTCGGCATGGCTCACGGGTGGGGGTGCTGGGGTTGTGCAGGGAGGGGGGTCGCATGGAGAGGACGTGCAAGGAGGGTGGGTTCATTTAAAAGAAATTATCTTTCTGCCGGCTGGGTCCAGTGTCTTCACTGCTCCTGCTCTCCTGCTTTCCTGTCTCTGGCAGGAACAGGAAGCAGGCTGCTAGGTTCCCTCCCAAGGCCAATCACAACACTGAAAGCAGCATTAAGGTTGGTCACGACGAGGCCCAGCCAGCGGCTTATGGGGGAGGCCATGTTCTTCATGCAGGCTGATTTGCAGCCTACATGGAGAAGGGCACAGTGCAAATGACTGGTTTGGGTGGCTCCAGAGAAGTGACCAAACAGTCTCTGTGCACTCAGGAGTGAGCACACCCCACCTCCGCCGCCCTGGTTGCAGATCAGCCCCAGCCACCCTCCTACCTGCAACCAAACATAAAATGGTAATAACTGGAAATTATTACCATTTTATGTTTCTGCTTCTCGCACTGCGAGAAAGCAGTGAGGCAATGCTCCTCCCCCTAGTGGAGGAGCCGCCCCTGCAGCTAATCCTGTGAAAGTGAAAATAGCTTTTGGGGCCTTGTCACTGTAAGGACATGTTTTATGTTTGCATTTTACATGTCTTTCTTTTAAATACCATACATCTTGCTTTATCAGGCATTGAGCCTTACACAGGGTGACATATTATTATTTAGAAGGGAGGCTTAGATCATTCAAAAAGGGTTATTTTGACAGGTTGAATTTGCTGTTTTAACCTGCACAGCCAAGTTACTCATAACAGGCCTGCAGTTATATTTTACATTGTCACTTAAGTGGTGGCCAATATGTACTGCTGTCCACTAGTGATATTTAACTTACAAGCCCTAGGTACACTTTGTACCATATACTAGGATCTTATAGGTAAGTTAAATGTGCCAATTAGGGGTAAACATGTTTTAGGGGTCAGCGCACATGCACTAGGGCCTCGTTTAAAGGGTCCTGGTGCACAGCCAAAAAAACAGCAGCATCAGATATAGACAATGCCAGTAATCATGCAAAAAGAGGCATTTTCTTAAATGCCATTGCTATCACTTTTACTGTGCGCATGGCAAGGGCAACACTGACGCCATCCTTGAAAGACATGTAGATATTAAATGCTTCATATAAGGAGTGGGAGGGGAAACAGTTCTGGGAGAACCCCAAGAGAAGCCAGACATTGTGACTAATCCTGCTTTGCGACTGTGCAATTAACCCCTTCCATGCTGATGACGAACCCCAGCCGTCATGCACTACGGTGCTCGTGTGCTGATGACGGCTGGGGTTCGTCACTGCCCGCCCCTGTTCGTGTTGTTTACAGCACACCAGGGGAATCGCGGCCGCATGGAAGGGGTTAAGTGAATGTCTGTGCAAGACAAGTGACCTCATCAGGTTTTGCTCACTCAGTACTGGAGTCAGAATTTCTCAGATATCTTCCACCACAAACAAGGGAGGATAATCAGATAGGGGAGTAAAATTATGCAGCAAATATTTGCCATTTTGAAGCTTTCTATTTAATTGACATTCATTACTTTTGCATAGTTCTGTCTTTTGATTTGAGGTTAGTAGTAGTAAAATCCCTCATTGTTCATTTATGGCCTATGTAACACAAACATATTAGCCCCATCTTAGTGCAGGAGATAATGTGATGTATCAGTTGCTGATGTATGCCACTTCCTCTACATATGTGAATTACTGCTTGTGAATTACTGCTTGACAAAACAGCAGCATTGAAAGCATGCAGGAGAAATTATGTCCTTTGAAAATAAAACTCAAAGGGTCTGATTCACAAAGGTAAGCTTGCACTTATATATAAATGTACTTTTATTTGGTATTCACAAAACTGATTTAATAGTAACTTTATGACTGTGGAGACTCCACAGTCAGAGTGGGGAACTCCCCACATAAAAAGAGGCCTATCATATTTTTTTATGGGCGGAATATGTGAAAGTTTACCTTTGTGATTCAGGCCCAAATATAGGGTAATGTTACAGTTGCCACCCCTGCTGGACAACTAACTACAAACAACAGCAGTATTGAAAATGTGACATCAGTAGTTATTTGTACTTTACAAATCGTTTTTCACCTTCTGCCCTTTAATCTTGCCGTGGTTGTGACAAATGGAAATTAGATTGAGAGTTTAGAAAGTCATGCAGTGCAGCAAGTCACCTTTCTGCACTGCGTGACAGGGCAGGAATGCCCCATATTCAAGGCAATATGGCACATTCCTGTCTTTTCCCCTGCTCTGGTGCCCTTTTGCAGCCTAGCCCAACGAAGGCTCCCATGCACCATGGTGCAAGGGTGTCATGGTTGCATGCAGGATTGTTTTTGTGCAGGAAGGGGCACCGACTTGTAGATTAACAATCCTAAAAGGCATATTGCTCTTCAATGTGTGCTGCAGATTATAGCACACATAGAAGGTGTATCTTTTGAGCACATTTCCTGGTCTACCAGTTCTGGTAAATCCATAAATGTGTCAAAAACCATGGGACGCCTTTACAAGGCAGAATAAGGCAGCTCAGAGATTTGCACTGCGGTGCCTTACCCCAGATTTATGGAGCCAGTCATTGCAATGCAAAGTGGCCTTCAGTGTTTTCATAAATCACATGTAAGGTTTGCGTTGCTCTTGTACCAAATGTGCAGTTCAAGAGCAATGCAAACCGGCTCATAAATAGGCCCCTTCTTTTAAAAATTCTGCACGTGCACGTGGTGAGCAGTGATTTTAGTGCACGTGTAGTTTAACCACCTGCGTGCGGCGGCTTTTTTCGCGCTGTGCGGCTTTTTTCAAAAAGCCGCATTACATGAAGAGCTGAGCTCGTCATGAGCATGCGAGCGGCACAACTCATGACGAGCTCAGCTCGTCATGAGCACGGAAGGGGTTAAGGTAGGTCAACAGTGCCCTTGCATGAACAACTCAATAATTATGAAGTTGTAAAAAAGGCTGTTTCATATACCACACGAATCCATGTTTTAAAATTTTTATTAGCTTTTCTTTTAAGGGAACTGTGCTCTGACTCGCACAGTTATTGTGTTTTGAGAAGGGCCATATTTTACACCCAGCACAACACATTAAAGAGAGTCCTCCTGAGAAATATAAATCACCAGAGTGAAAGTATGAAAATTGGAAGGGAAAATGAAACTTGCCAACATAGTTCGGCTTGTCTAGACAGAAGGTGCATAAAACAAAGTGGTGGAACGGAGTAAAAGCCTCTGGTGCACTGCAGTGAGAACAATGCGGTATCTACTGCAAAGCAACTGTCAGCAGGGATGGAGGAAAGAGGATAGATATACCTGCCTTGACGATTTGTGGGAGAAACACCTTAATTGATGTTATACAACAGAGAGAATGATGTACAACAGGGAGAACAAGTAGGCTCCTCTTTGCTACAGAAAAAATATATAAACAGTCTAAAGGTCTCCCCGGCCCTGTTTATTGCTTTCTTTACATGCCACCTTGATTACTTTCTTGAAAAAGCTTCCTGACAATACTAGGAACAATCAAAAGCATATTAGGTCAGAGTAGCCTTTTTTTAAAACAAGGAAAGAAAACAAACTCCAAGCAACAATTTCTTTTTGTGACTATTAGATGTAAATTGCATGCTTAGAGGGACTTTGCTTATTTAATGCTTAATTAGGGCTAGAACTGCCAGCCTTATGGTGGTCTTCCTCTTTCCCCCAAACCTTTTCCCTTTGCCCTCCATTTTTTGCTATAGTTTGTTATTGTTGGGCTTAGGACTCTCTCTACTATAAGACTGTTAACCAGTGCTAAAGTGTTTGTGTTCACTGCCTTAAACATCGCAAAATTAGTGTACACATGATGAGGCAAATTTAATTTACTTTTAAGCCCCTTGTAGAGTGGTATATATCCCAAATGGAACACTGCCGCCGAGTAGGCGGTGCCACTGCCCAATTACGATGCAGGCAGTTACATATACAAGATCCCGCCGCTGCACTGCTGCCACCGCCAGTAAATCTCGACCGCAGCGGCGACGGGCAAGCGAATAACATAATATACCCAAAGAATCCATCCAATCCGAGCTGGCAGAAATGGATGGGTGGAAACTTACTTGTACACAGCTACACAAGTCCTGTGCCCCCATGGAACTGGTCTTACTCATCCTGCTTCTGCTGTACCTCATGGACAACATCCAAAACAGAGGCCGTCCTGGACACAACCGACAGTAAGCTATACATGTACCCGATTCTATCTATTTCAGAGCAAATAGATGGCCTGCCATGGATCTGGCAAGAGGTATGGGGTCCATATGCCAAAAATAGTTTGCAGGCCCCCTTTAAAAATATTCAAAATGTACAATCCAATTACACCTACATGATGCCCTCGTTGGCCAGGTCACTGACACTCATGCACCACATAAGTAACAATGTGTTCACAAATAATAATCCGATATTGTGATGTCGGCAGTAAGTTGCCATAAGACAGCAGCAGCATGATTATTGCACTTATCATTTTCTGTGACACCCTCCCATTTCCCTTATGGCAGGTCCGGCTGTGATATCAGACATGGATCTGCACGATGTGGTTAAGAACCACAAAATATACATGCCGTCCCAAATCACTGTGATGCATTCTCACAAAGCACCCACCCCAAAAGGCAATGTCAGGTAAATACGATATAAATTGCACAGGGTGAGAATCATGCAAAGGTCACAAATTAAAGAATCTCTGCAGAATAGCAATGCTACTACCAGGGGGAATCCTGAAAGCCTGAGTGCCTGGGCCACAGTCCACTTGGCATATGCCTCGAAACTAAAAAAGGGGGGGAGGGGGGATCACTTGTCCTGTATAACCTGGGTACAGTTCTAACTGGAATGACCCTTGGTAAAAGACCCTCATACACGTGTATCAATGGTGGTATGGGCGGTATATGTTGGTTCTCCGCCTTCGTTTACACGTCTGTGCAGAATCATGGGGTCAGTTGGTATGCACCTCATGATTCTGCACAGACGTGTAAACGAAGGCGGAGAACCAACATATACCGCCCATACCACCATTGCTACACGTGTATGAGGGTCTTTTACCAAGGGTCATTCCAGTTAGAACTGTACCCAGGTTATACAGGACAAGTGATCCCCCCTCCCCTCCTTTTTTTGATTAGAAGTACTTGAAGCCAAGGAACTTGGTGGGATCACAAGCATTCCTTCTCCCCATTTTTGATTGCTACATATGCCTCGAAACTCCATGCTTCCAGTAACTGTGGAGGGAAGTACATTAAGGACAACCAATACCATGGCCAACTGGCATGCAGATGTTTGTAATGTGTAATGTCAAAGTATGAAAACAAACACAGCAGTAACTGCATTTTATGCTGAAATCTCAACTAGGTGTAAGGTACACACACACTAATGAACAATCTTCAAACAGTAATTCCAAAATACGAACACAAAGATACACCCTTGATGTAGTGAAATGAATAAGGGACATATGTATGAAGCAGTTTTGCAATCGCAAACACTGCGATCGCAAAATCATACATCATTTCGATTTATTTGCGAAATCGCAAAATGTGACGCAACTCGCAATTGTCGAGCTCGCAATTTGCGATTTCGCTAAAGGTAATGCATGACAAAATCGCAATCTGAGATTTGTTGAAATTTGCAAATTAGAGAATCGCAATTACCACCAAGTCTGATCAGGTGGTAACGATGTGCAAACTATTTAAAGAAGCCAACAATGCAACAGACTTTTTCCACAATGACTGGGATGTATGTGATAGCCAGGAGGCTGCGACTCAGAGCTGCTGCACAGAGAAGGAGATGCCAGGGAAGGATCTTTCGAGCGCACATAACCCTGTTTCAGCGGACTGAGGATGGGATCCATACAAACTACGGGCTGGATGAAGAGAACATCCTGAAATTAATAGCAGAGCTCAAATCTATACTTGAACACCCAACACACAGGACACACACCATCCCCACCCATATCCAGGTCACTGCATCTCTTGGCATCAGGTAGCTTCCAGAGGGTGAAAGCCAGAGTAGGAGGGGTCTCACAGAGTGCATTGTAGCGCTTTTTCTACACGTTCCTTGATGCCATGGTAAAGAGGCTGCATCACCACATCCATTTCCCCAGCACAGTATATGCACTAGACCAGACCAAGCAGGAGTTCTATCAAATTGCACAATTTCCCCACATCATTGGATGCATAGATCAGACACGTGCCACCTTATCCCCCCACCCAGAAGGAGTATGTGTTCAGGAATCGCAAACCCTACTATTCCCTGAACATACAGGTGGTGTGTAATGCCAAGCAAGTTATCACCGACATCGTGGCAAAATACCCAGGTAGAACACACCACGCTTTAATCTTCCGCCACAGTGGGATACACCGTCAACTCACTGCCCATTCGCTACTGCCACCTCCCAGCTGCTCCTCCCTCCCATCTCCCCAAATATGCCCGGTGCGCCCGAACCTCTGGACCCCGCACCCGCCACGACGACTGATGCCACTACGATGCAGCACTCTGCATGCTCTCGACTCCGGACGGAGTCACACCTGGTTCAAGGTCGCCCCGAAATGCACACACGGCCCCTTCTCCTGCCAGAACTGCAGTTACACCAGCCTCAGAGCCGACGAACCACCCACCAAGAAAGACCCCAACCACCTCCGATGCATACTACTGAACACCCACTCCACACGCAAGCATGCCGTCGCGCTCTGGGACCTGCTCGACACAACATCCGCGGATGTTGCCTTCCTGAGAGACACCTGGTTTAACAACTTCTCCACACCCGACATCGCCATAGACATCCCAGAGGGCTACAAGATCACCTGCAGAGACCGCAGAAATGGAGTCAGAGGAGGAATCGCCATCGTCCACAAGAACAGCATCAGGGTCTCCACTAGCACCGACGACGTGCTCAGCACCGCCGAACACATGCATTTCCAGATCCACACAGACCCTAACTCCACACTCAAAGGCACCCTCATCTACCGACCGCCTGGACCCCGCCCCCAGTTCAGCGACTCCATCGCCGACTTGATCAACACGCACACCCTGACCTCCACTGACTACATCTTCCTCGGAGACCTGAACTTTCACCTTGAGAACAACAATGACAACAACTCCACAACCATGATTGATAACCTCGCCAACTTCAGACTGAAGCAACTTGTCACAGCACCCACCCACTCCGCCGGCAACGCGCTCGACCCCATCTTCTCCTCAAGCTTGCACGTCTCAGTCAGCCTACAACCGAACTCCTCTGGACCGACCACCGCTGCATCCACTTCGCCTTCCAGAAGCCCACTACACACCACCGCACCCAACTGATCCCCTGCCGCTGCTGGAGCAAAATCACCGAAGACCAACTACACACAAACCTCGCTCTCAGCCTACCCACCGAACCCTCCAACACCGCTGACGCTGCCCACAGCCTCAGACACTGGATCGAGGACTGCGCCAACGCACTCGCCCACTGAAGAAACATCCCCACAGAGACACCAGCAAGAGGGCCAGCTGGTTCAACCAAGAACTCCTAGCCTCCAAGCAAGCCTGCATGAAACTAGAGAAGAAATGGCGCAGAGAACAAACTCCGGACAGTCATGCAGCACACAAGGACGCCATCCGCAACCACCACCACCCCATCAGGGAGGCCAAGAGGACCTCTTTCAAAAGACTGCTTCGACAACAATGCACACAATAGCAAGGAGCTCTTCAACATCGTGAAGGAACTCTCCAACCCCAGCTCCAACACCAACGACATCCCGCCGTCGCAAGCCCTGTGTGACTCCCTCGCCACCTTCTTCCACCGCAAGATAGCAGACATCCATGACAGCTTCATCACCCAGACAGCCCCAACAAACAGCAACACAACAGACCCTCCGCACACTATCGACCACGACCCCCTGCTAGCCTGGGCCAGCTTGAGCATCAATGACACCATCAAGACCATGCGCACAATTTACTCCAGCTCTCCATCAGACCCATTCCCGCACCACGTCTTCAACAGAGCAAGCAGCTCCAAAGCACCCCACCTGTGCATCAGCATCATTCTCTCCCTCAAGACCGCGACCTTCTCAAAATCCTAAGGCAGACCCAAGAGACCTCAAGAACTTCCGGCCCATCTCTCTGCTCCCCTTCCTGGCCAAGGCCATTGAGAAAACTGTAAACAGACAGCTAACCCGATACCTCGAAGAAAACAGAATCCTGGACCCTTCCCAGTCAGGGTTCAGTAGCAACCACAGCACCAAGACTGTCCTCATTGCCGCCACCGATGACATCAGGACCCTGCTGGACAACGGCGACACTGCAGCACTCATCCTCCTAGACGTCTCTGCCGCCTTCGACACCGTCTGCTACCGCACACTACACGCATGCCTCCACGCTGCAGGGATCCAAGACAAGGCTCTGGATTAGACCACCTCCTTCCTCTCTGGCAGAACCCAGAGCGTCTGCCTCGCCATTCCATTCCAAAGCCTCCAAGATCATCTGCGGCGTACCCCAGGGATTCTCCCTCAGCCCGACGCTGTTCAAAATTTACATGGCCCCGCTCGCACACGTAGCTCAACAGTATGACCCCAACATAATCTCCTATGCCAACAACACTCAACTGATCCTCTCCCTCACCAAGGACCCCATCCCCACCAAAGCCAACCCCCAGGAAGGACTGAAGGCCATCGCCAACTGGATGAAGACCAGCTGTCTGAAGCTGAACTCGGACAAGATAGAGGTCCTCATTCTTGGCTCCAACCCTTCAGCCTGGGATGACTCCTGGTGGTGGACTTCACTGGTGGCAGCCCAGACACCCACCGACCACACACACAACCTGGGAATCATCCTTGACTCAACGTCTCAATGTCCAAGCAAGTCAACGCCGTCTCCTCCTCCTGCTTCAACACCCTCCTTATGCTCCCTAAGATCTACAGATGGATCCCGACAGATACAAGAAAGGCAGTCACCCAGGCCCTTGACAGCAGCAGACTCGACTACGGAAATGCCCTCTATGCGGGAGCCCCGACCAAGCTCATCAAACGACTACAACGCATCCAAAACACCTCGGCACGACGGATCCTCGACATATCATGCCACGGCCACATCACCCCCACCTGAGAAACCTGCACTGGCTCCCCGTCAACAAGAGAATATTCTTCAAGCTCCTCACCCACGCACACAAGGCACTCCACAAGACCAGCCCAGCCTACCTCAATAGACGGCTCTCCTTCTACATCCCCAACCGCCAGCCATGCTCGTCCAACCTCTCACTCCCCACTGTCCTGCGCATCCGAAGAACAATCACCGGTAGGAGATCCTTCTCCCACCTCGCCACCAAGACATGGAACACCCTCCCACTGAGCCTACAACAGACCCAAGACCCGCTGACCTTCAGGAGGATACTCAAGACCTGGCTGTTTGATCAGCAGTGCCCCCCAGCGCCTTGAGACCCTTGCGGGTATGTAGTGCACTTTACAAATGATGGATTGATTAATTGATTGAAGTGGGGAGTTTGGTGAGGGATACCTACTAGGTAATTGCATTTGTACGAAGGACACACTAGTAAAGGACAGCATTGGCAGGACAGTGTTTAACCATAAGCAGACCTTCAGAATACTCAAGAGCCATTTCAGATGCCTACATAGGAGTGAAGGGGCACTACAAAACCTGTTGCAGGATAGTGGTAGCGTGTGCCATGCTGCAAAACATTGCCACCAGGAAAGGCACACCAGTAGAGTTCACAGATTTGGAATCATCAGATGAGGGGGGGCCAGCTCCAGCACGCATGCCAGGCGGTGTAATTGGTGAAGCTGCTGGGCACTAGGCAAGATGAGATCACACAGAACTAATTCCAGGTAAGAAAAGATGACACAATGCTAAATATCTATTACAAAACTGGGTGTCAATGCTCCACTGTTAGGTGCATGGGACTACATCTCCCATAATGCATTGCTGTGTGTGCTTGTGTACCTGCACTGGACTTATAGTTTTGTTGTGCCCCTGGGTCTCTCCTGGATGTGTGGGGGTAGTAGGGAGGTATCAGGGGTGTGACGGCATGCTTCGTACCTTGTCTTGGTTCCGGGGGGTCGGAACTGTTCAGTTCTGCCACGCCCATAACACTCTCCGGAAGCAGGGTCCCCTCAACCATTTACTCGAGTGGTGTTGAAGCGGTGGCAATAGAGGTCTTCTTAGCCTGCTCCAACCTGGCAGCAACCTTCTCCTTTGAGTGCTGGCGCATGTCATACCAGCTCTTCCTAAGGTCTTCCACGCTTCGGTGGGTGTCGCCAATTGTGTTGACTTTACGCTGGATGTCTGCCCATATCCTTCTCTTGCGTGTCTCAGGCACACACAGGGACTTCGTACTAAAGAGGAGCTCATGGCTATCAACTATTTCCTGAATCAGGACCTCCAGCTCTCTTTCTGATAACTTGTGTTTCCTTTTTCTGGGTGTCTCCCCCTGCTGCTTGTCCTTGCTGGCCATGTCGCCAATCTCTGCCATTGAGTGTAGCACTGCAGTGATGCCTCACCTCCTAGTCTCTCACTGTGCTTCTGAAACTCAGATGCAGCATGGGTAGTCACACTTCCTGGTTGTGATGTCATCAAGCTGCACCTGAGTTTCTGATTCTCAGATTTGCAAATTTGCTATTTTGCAATTTTTTAATTAAGGAATCGCTATTTGGCTAATCGCAATGGAAATATCGATTTTTACGGAATCGATATTTTTTTACGAGGTTATATTTACGTACAGTTTTGCGATTCTCAATTTGCGATTTGCTATAAATCGCTAATTGGGAATTGCAAAAAGGGAGTTTGATACATATGGCCCTAACTGGCTTGCACACATCAAACACATATACAATATACATCATTGGGAGAACTTCAACTTAAATGATTTCCACATTGACGAAAACAACCTGAAATACTTCCCACATTATATATCATACAATTCAATGTCAGGACCAATTTTAATCCATCCAACATATTTATCCACTGAACATGTACCCTTGTCCTTTGTGACTCCATTGCTTGCAAGGCCAGAATACACAATTCTGTCCAAATTGCACAGCAATCAGCGTTATAGAAGCACAACTTTTGTCACACATCCCCAAGTATACATGAACATTAAATAACAAAATAAGTAATAATAGGACAATTGTCTTCCAAAACAAATGCATGCTTTAATTGTACCATAACTGAGGGAATGGTAGCAAAAAAGGCAAGTGGCCAGCTCAAGTGTGTCTTGTTTTGGACCAGCACAGTGCTGTGCCACATAACTTGCCTACCAAAATATTGCCAGGGGAACCTCCCCAGGAAGGAACATCAAGTGGGAAGTACAGGCATCTTATAGATGTCTTTTGGCAGTGGGGAGGCTTGGTTTGGCCTGGGGGGCATTTGGGTTGGAGGGTGTATTGTGTTGGAGGAATCGTGAGTTGGGATTTCAGAGGGGTAATTTGTTTTCTTGGGAGTTGTCATTTGGGATTTAGGAGGGGTCAATTTTTCCTTGGGAGCTGTGGGCTGGGATTTAGTAGGGGTGGAGCTTTTCTTGGGAGAGGTGGGTAAGGATTTAGGAGGGGTCAGTTTTTTCTTGGGAAAGTTGGTTTGGGATTTAGGCGGGGTCAATTCTTTCTTGGATTTTGGTGGGGTTGTTTTTTTTTGTGGGGAGTGTTTTTGTTCTTGGAAGTCGTGGCTTCGGCGGAAGTGGAAGGGATACATTTGGGTGTGATAGTCTGTTCCTTGGATTTCAGCTGAGGGTTTTGTGGCTCACAGGCATAAGCCCAAGGACAAAGAAGTATTTGAGATGTAAACTGAGTTTAGAATAGTCGTAAGTGTATTGGGCTTGGGAAGTAGAGGAAGTGGAAGTGTCAGGTGTGGGTGGTAGTATTGTTAGTGCACATGTATTTTATGGGATTGCATTCTCGTTTGGTGTGTGAGGTAGAGGGGCAGGTTATGGTGGGTATTGTGTGTGTGGGTGAGGGTGTGGTGTTGGACCAAAGTTGAGTGTGGTGGATAGGTCTGTTTGTGCGTGTCTGAAGTTTGGGGAATGCTGGGTGTGGTGAATCAGTCTGTGTGTGTGTGTTGTGGTGTCTGGGGCAAAGCTGGGTGTCGTGGATGGGTCTGTGTCCAAAAGTGTGGTCTCTGGGGCAATGCTGGGTGTGGTGGATGAGTCTGTGTGTGCAGGTGGTGTCTTGGGCAATGCTGGGTGTGGTCGATGGTTATGTGTGTGCAGGTGTGGTGCTTGGGGAGTGCTGGGTGTGGTCGATGGGTCTGTGGACCCCCACCAGTATGTGGGCCATAAAGGGGTCAGGGTCCGGTGCACACGCTTGAATGGTTGGGAAGGCTGGTCAAGCTGTCCTTTGGAACGCTTGTAGGTAGCACATCTTAGGTCCTCCCTCCTCTTCCAGCAGTGGATACTGCACTGGTTAAAGACCCCAGGGGTTTACACATTCCGGGAAGTGGCTTTCCACAATCCTTGCTTTTGATGGTTGTATGCCAATATGATTGGAAAAGATGACAAAACATATGTGGACAGCTAGTTAAGGATCACTTTTTGGTCTAAATACATCTTGTGCACAACATTCATTACCACTTAACACACTACATGTGTCATTTCCACAGGCTACACACTAGTAAGATATTGATCCTCATGATCTTATGCACATTTTGACTGTGCTCAACCATAGTCAGATCATGAACTGACTAATGCTGCCCACTACAATTATGCAGGCCACCGATTTTCTAATACTAATGCCAGGTGATGTTGTATGGAAAACACCACCTCACTTTGCCCTGATGAAGGCCAAGGTACTTGTTCATCACTTTACAGTTACCTTTACAGAGAGGCCCATTTACTAGATACATATGGACCATACATGCAGATAACATAGTATAAACTACATTCTAACATTCAAGTACTATAGAATGGGCAGGCATCTCTGCCACTGAAAATCATATCTTTTGGAATGTGTGGACGTGCAAATTAAATAATCTGATATCCACCTGTATGATTGACCTGCTATGGTATATGCACCTATCACCGGACACACCTTGAACCACATGTGGTATTGTTACAGGGATGACATTCAGCATCTCATCAAATGTCCTGTGGAATACTGGGGATTTTAGCAAGCTGGTTATTCAGACAAGATTACATCAGGATCAAACAACAGTCACCAATGAATATGTCACATGTGCAGTAGGCCTGTACAGTGCAAGCATGACATCTGAGAAAGTGACTACAGACTTGTGTGATGAAGTGGCAGATGATGAGAATTATTTTACAAATTGACAATGTGTCCTATTTTAGAGATAGCTTGTCCGGGGTTCACCACACAACCACTAATTGAGATGTAGTCGATGTATGAACAATGAAGGCCAATATTTGTTCATATTAAAGATTTAGTGCACAGCCAAGTATCTGGAGGTCTACAGGGAGAATACTCTGTTCATTAATAGTCTTGCCACACTGCATCTGTCCCAGTCTGGCCCATGTGTTAGACAGAGCATATCATTTATTTATTTATTTTTATTTATTTATTTTATTTAGGAAGTTGTTTATAGCGCTGTCAAGACCCGGAGGTAGCAGAGCGCTTTACAGTAATTGAATGACAAAAATCTGTATAAACATAAGCCTAACATAAACATAAACATGAACATAACATATGCAAGGTATAATCATTCAATGAGTGACATTGTAAGCGGAACATGGGTGAGTTGCCGAGCTTCTTTTGTTATGGGATTCGCTGTAGTCACATAGTTCAGGGGTTGCTTGCTGACCCCGGTTATCCACTGCCAAGGGAGCGAATCAGGAACAAGGATTTGAGTTGCCTTTTAAATTCCACAAAAGAAGGAATAGTTCTGATGTGAGGGGGGATGGAGTTCCAGATTTTGGGGGCGTTTCCAGTGAAGGAGCAGTCCGCTGTTCTTTTCTTTCTGGTTTTGGGTAGGATGAGCAGGAAGGAGTTAGAGCTTCTCAGATTCCTGGCTTGGCCTGCTTTTTTGAGTTTATTTGCCAGGTATTCGGGTTTGCCAGTATGGAGGGCTTTGTGTGTTAGGCAGGCCGTTCTGAAGTTACTACGCATTTCTACTGGGAGCCATTTGAGTTCCTTGAGTGCTGGGGAGATGTGCTCCAATTTTTTGATGCCGGTAATCATTCTAGCTGCAGCATGTAGTGTTGTTTTGATCGGTCCCAAGTTCAATTTCGGGATGCCTGTTAGGATTGCGTTCCCATAGTCTAGCCTTGACAGTATCAGAGATTGAGTGGCCAGTTTGAGATCCTTGTTAGGAATGTAGGGTTTGATCTTGTTCAACAGTCTGAGGTTAAAGAAAGCACCTTTGGCTGCATTTTTGATGTGTTTTACCATGTTTAGTTTGGGGTCTATGATGATGCCAAGAGATTTAACAGAGTCGGCTAGAGTAAGATTTCCTTTAACACCTTGGCTGCTAGGGGGATTTTTGTCCTGTGCTGGAAAATCCCTACTGCCATTGTTTCATGACGAGCTCAGCTCTTCATAAGCACACGACCAGTGTACTGCATGACGAGCTGAGCTCGTCATGAGCAGGAAAGGGGTTAAGCGCATCGATAGCTTTTAGCCATTCGGTGATTTGCGGGTTGTCTTCCTTGTTCGAGATGAGGAGTGTCTCAGTTTTGTCTGGATTCAGTTTCAAGTAATTGTTTGTCAGCCATTGTTGAACATCTTTCAGGACAGCATTTAGTCTATGTATGTCAGTGAGAGAGGAAGTTTCCAGATAGATTTGGGTATCGTCCGCGTAGAGGTGAAAGCGGATGTTGGCTTTTCTGAGTAGCTTGGAGAGTGGTTCCATATAGATGTTAAAGAGCTGGGGCGAGAGCACCGAACCTTGGGGGACGCCCTTATTGGCCTGTTGGATTTCGGAGGTGAAATTCTTGATTTTTATTATTTGTTTTCGGTTGTGTATGAATGAGGAGAACCATTTGAGAACTTCTTCGCCGAGGCCTGCTCTTTCTTGAAGAGCCTTGGTGAGGAGTTTGTGATCCACCGTATCGAATGCTGCAGAAAGGTCAAGGAGAATGAGGAGGCAGCATTTGTCTGAATCCAGAGATCCGTGAATATCGTCTTTGATGTTCAGCATCGCTGTTTCTGTGCTGCATCCTTGTCTGAAGCCAGACTGGAGGGGGTCTAGGAGATTGATGTTGTCCAGATGATGAGTCAGTTGCAGGAGTACACATTGTTCCAATGTTTTGGCTCGTAGAGGGAGGTTAGATATTGGTCTGAAGTTGTTCAGGTCTGTTGAGTCAAGACCTGGTTTTTTCAGCAGGGGGGTAACTTGCCCAATTTTTAGGCAATCAGGGATCACTCCATTTTTTAGGGAGCTGTTTATGATTTTGCCCCATATAGGTGCAAGAGAGTGTTTCATTTTCATGATTAGTGAGGGAGGAATGGGGTCAGAGATATGAGCTGATGGTTTGGAGGATGAGATCAGCGAGATTATCTCTGCGTCTGGGACGGGGCGGAATCTAAGCCAGGGGGTGCTCAAAGAGCCGGGAGAGAGAGCCTGAGGAGCAGCCAAACTGGTCTTCTTGGGGTGTAAATTGTTGGGGTCAAGTGAAAGTTCAATTTTTGTGATCTTTTCGTTGAAGAAGTGGGCGAAATTGTCCCAAAGATCTTTGGACGCTAGCACAGAAGAAGACAGTGGTTTGGACGTTTGTTGCCTGATGATGCTGTAAAGTTCCTTCGGTCTATTTTTGGCTTTGTCCAGAGCCTCGCGGAAAAAGCTGGATTTTTTGTTTTTGATGTGGTTGTTGTATTTCCTTCGGGCTGCTTTCAGTTGATCACGAAGGATGGCCGTTGGGTTGTTTCTACACTTTCTTGCCTTGGCTCTTAGAGTTCTCCTTTCTGCGTTGAGGTCAGCGTTGAACCACGTTCTGGAAGGGATAACTCTGCTTCTTTTGAGCTTTAGTGGCGCAAGTTTGTCGAGTATAGACACTAGCTCGGAGTTGTAGCAGTCGGTGAGCTCATTGGTGGAAAGGTGTGCTTTATTGGCCGGAAGAAGAGAGCTTAACTGATCATCCAGGATATCCAGGGGTATTTGAGAGAGGTTTCTTGTCCATTTGGGGGGCCTTGGGGGGGGGTTATGTGAGGTAATGGGGTGATTGATATGAAAGAGGATCATGTGGTGGTCTGACCAGTCGACGGGAAGGATGTGGTTGATCGTGATTGATTTCTTTTGTGAGATGATAACATCCAGTGTGGCTACTTTGTAATGAGTCTCCTCTGTGCAATGTTGTTGCAGGTTGTTATCATGAAGGAGGCTGGATAACGATTGGATTAGGGGATTGTGTGTCTCATTCCAGCGAAGGTTCAGATCCCCAAGAATTAGGTTATTGGAGTCGCCGAGTGCGCCTTGTGCAATCAGGTCGGAAAGTTGTTCTCCAAAAGGGTTGTTTTTACCTGGGGGTGGTAGAGCAGGTGACACCGTAGAGAGTCTTTGTCATTGGTCTTGATGATGGTGGATAGGCATTTGAATGTATCGTAGTCAAAAGAGGTGGTTTCCGAGATGTCCAGGCTGTCCTTGTGGATGATAGCCACCCCTCCTCCCCTATGCTCTATCCTGTCTTTGGTAATGAGGGAGAAGCCAGGTGGTACCAGCATGTCAAGGCAGGGAGGGGATATCTTATTTAGCCAGGTCTCTGTGAGGAACGCAATGTCAATATCGTGAGTGAGGATGGCTTCAGCTAGTTCTGTTGCGTGCAGTGAGGCCGATCTACAGTTGATTAGCAAGCAATTGGAGAATTGCTCCTGATCGCTGGCCGATTTATCTTTGATCTCCCTTGGTATGGCGGTGAGGACCGGGTATCTCTGAGGTATATCATGGGTCCTACTGGCCACAACTCATTGACAGGGCTTACTCTCTGCATGCTAAATATACAGATACTACTGGAAACTCACAATTTAAGCTAATCAGTATGTAAGAGTGTACATTATGGCAGGGGTCTGTGAGCCATACTTAGCATCCAGACACCAGTTGTGCGAGCCATGGTATTGTCTCCGTGATATGTGGGACTGTGCACATGACTAACATCATCCATGTATTCTCTGTCAAATATACATACACTGCTCATCCACTGTCGCTGCTCATTTCCATGATCCAATTGGCATATGTATCATAGGTATCACGAATAGGACACATGCATTGAAATGTGCACGCAACTCAAGTCGTACATAGGGCTTCTCAACCATCACACTTACAATGGTGATGTAAACTTCCCACAGTACATTACTCCACAATTATTCACATATTTACTATATGTAGGAACAGCGATTTGTTACTGCAGGACTCTG
Organism: Lissotriton vulgaris; assembly: GCF_964263255.1. Taxonomy (NCBI): domain Eukaryota; kingdom Metazoa; phylum Chordata; class Amphibia; order Caudata; family Salamandridae; genus Lissotriton; species Lissotriton vulgaris. The sequence continues at coordinate 183,624,678 of NC_141696.1, read as the reverse complement.
ACTACACTCTGGAACTCTGAGGAAAATTGCAGCCTGTGGAGATGGGAATGAGTCAGTATAACAGAGTGTGGTGTGGCCTGGGTCTTGTGGGTGTGTGACTGTGTGGATGACATGTTAGGGTTTTAGAATGTAGTGGCAGCAGGTTTGGAATGTAGTGAGAAGGAGAGAGAGTGCTGCGGTGGTCGGTGGTCTCTTTCTGGTCTCTGTACTCTTATAACTTGTAATGCCTACCCATTTCTTGGATGATGAATAAAGAGGCTGTTATTTAAGTCTCTCTTCCGTGTGTGCTTCTACTTCCCACAAAGTTACATTTGTAGGTCAAACATTTACCTGTTCCTCTGGTGAGCCACAGAGCTGGCCATACAGGGGAAGGACTCCATACACCAGTGTCTCTAGCTTCCCCAGAGAGAAGACACAAGAAAACACGAGCCCTCTCATCTGTCTGGCATGAATGGTCTCAGAGGTACTAAACAGCAGCTAAAGTGGAGGAGGTGTTGTTTGCAGCACTGTCAGGTGAGTTATTGTTCTCATGTATGCCACGTAAGCTGTCATTGGCCATTGGAACATCAAAATAATAACATTAGCCTATGGTTGTGTGCACTGTGGAAGTTACCGCCTATTGCATGGTCGACTTTCGCCGGTGGTCTTAGCTTCAATATGTCCTACAATTGTGGTCAGTCATCCTTCATCTAAGCGGTTGCAAGTACAGTATAGGTGAATGCTTATTGGGTTGGCACCAATATAAATTAGTTCACAATTGTTTATAGGGTCATAAAACGTTTGCTCTGCACTTTCATTAGCTGCAAAAGAACAGTGTGTTGTGTTACTGTGTAGAAACTCGATTGCACCGCCATGCACTGTACACCACCCGTGATTAACTTTATTCAGGAAAAGTCTGATATATCATCATAACAGTGATCATGATACGTGTTAGAAGTTATGATTGGCAAATTTCCGGACAGACATGTGAAGAACACAATAGTGACTGGAAGTGTAAGTTTGAGTGTACACAATCTATTTGTGTAGTATGATGGTTTCATAAAGACATTTGTCAAAATAAATTTACCCTTCTATGAAACATATGTCACTCTGGACGCTGTGCCCAATGTTAACACTCTTTGTAAATCCACAAATAGGTACCCGGGAAGAGGGAGAAGGAGGCGCCCTCCTTTGTACCACACGTTTCCAGACCTACATTCCATGGAAAAGAGGGATGTGAGAAAAATGTTTTGGCTGATTAGGCAAACAATCTGTGATTTGTGTCATCATTTGGGGCCTGCTCTCTTCCAACAGAAAACACATCAAAGACGTGTCACACCAATAGCTAAACTGATGGTAGCGCTGGAATTTTTTCCCATAGGTTCCTTTTAGTTCACAATGGCAATTGCTGGTGGTTTGTCTCAACAAATGTTCAGTTGTGTGCTGAGAGAAGTCCTTTCTTCTTTTATGAGATACATTGATAGCTACATCCAGTTCCCCAGTAGGGAAGAGTTGGCAAATGGCTCGAAAACCTAGGATTTTTTAATGTGTGACAAAATGAAATGGTTCACCAGGAGACACCCTGGAGACAGGAAAAATGATGGAACAAGAAAAGTATGTAGAGATCAGTGAGGGGTAAAAATAGCCTGCCTTCTCTCTGTCCACAATTTACCTTACAGACTGCTTTGGTGCTGTGGAGTGGCAAAGGATCATGCTTTGAAGTGGAGTGTGTTTTATAGTGTGCAATGCAGGTGTCTACAATTAGCCAAGGAACACCAGGTGTGTTATATTTGTGTTCATCTGATGGACAGTGGTCTGTTACTTTGCTGCATGCAAACTGTGATGGCTTCCGAACATCAGAGCACCTTCATGAGGGGACAGCCAGAACTGCAGTATTTTCATAATTTGGTGGGTGGGAGATCGCTGCAGTTATAGCGTCGGTGAACTAAAAACCAGCATTTCGGTCTGTCACTTTGCTGGCGAGGAGGACTCCATCACGGCTACTGTTGCTGAAACTCCATTCATTGTAATTCGGTGGGCCACGGCGTCTTCTTGCCCTGCCGCTGCGTCAGTCTTCTTAGGACCTCCGCCAAACTCGTTAACAGGCCCAAAGTCCAAACGTAGCAATCTTCACTCCGACTTTCTCTAGTGGCTCCCAAATGAAGTCATCTCCTCATCCCTGGACACTGCCTGCAGCCTTAACCTACTGAACTTTACCTTCTCAGACCATTTTTCGAAGTCCAAAGGTAAGCGCCAACTGGGCCAAATCCACCTCTTGTATTCAACTCATGATCCATCAAGGCCGGCAATATTTTTCTACTGTGACCCAGTTCACGCAGCTAGGTCTGTGCGTGGTGCTTTGATCTTTTAGGCGCTGGATTTCACTCTAAACTTTAAAAGTACATAACTACTGATTAGATTTTTGTTATTTTGATGTCAAATAATGTTATTAACATTGATTTGATTTTACTAGATAGTGTGGGATATTTCTTACATTGTGTTTTCAATGTCTTAGTGCTTGTATGCTGCATAACTACTTTACACATTGCATATAAATTAAGCCTGACTGCTTTTGTGCCAAGATACCAGAGCGATAAGCACAGATTAATTAAGTGACGTTTGTGGTTAATCTTCACAGGGATTGTCTTAGGTGCTGAATAGGGGTCACTCCCCTATTTGAACAACAACCCAATTTCTCACATTTAGCGGTTTGAGAAATGACGAAAAAAGCTGCTGTGCCTAAGCAAGGAAAGACGATATGCATGGAATGCAAGACGAATAATAAAAACAGTCCTATCAAGGCTTAAGTGGAAGAATGGAACTCATCCAATCCGAAGCCATATATATCAGCATTGCTCTGTGTTCAGAAAGAAAGGCTTGAGATAGACAAAAAAAATCCAATCATGATCAAGGAACAGACACTAAATCCCCTCTGTGGGGGAAACATCTATTACAACAACCTACCTTAACAACGCAACTGTTACAACGCAACTGCCTTTACATTGCACGCCATTACAATGCACACCATTACAACGCATGTCACTACAATACATGCAATTGCAAAGCATACCATTACAAAACATGACATTACAACACATTATAAGGTAAGTAATGGAGATTTATTTTGTATTAGGGTGGGAATGGGTTTTGGGGTACATGGGAATAGTAATTTTTACCCCTAAACTGTCCAACACTTTCCCAACTGTTGCACTCACTGGAGTAGGAATAGTAATTTCTACCCCTACACTATCCATCACTTAGTAATTTTTCCCCTACACTATCCAACAATTACCCTACTGTTGCAATCACTGGAGAGGGAATAGTCATTTTTACCCCTACACCATCCAACACTTACCCTACTGTGCCTTAAAAGTGTTATGCATTGTAATGGTATGCGTTTTAATGGTATGTGTTGTAATGGAATGTGTTGTAATGGTATGCGTTGTAATGGAATGCGCTGTAATGGTAGTTTAAAAAAATGCATTGTACTGGTATGCGTTGTAAAAACGTGCAATGTAATGGTAGTTGCGATGTAAAGAATGCGTTGTAAAAGCATGCTTTGTAATTGCATGTGTTGCACCATCATATATACACTCTGTGGGAGCCTATTTACAAATTGCATGTTGTACTACAATTGATGTACTGCAGTAGTAGTACCTGCATACTACAAAATGCTATTCACTAACCTATAAGTGGAAATCTGCACCTCTGTGGCTCCTATATTTTCTATGTAGAGATCTTCACCAAAGTGGCGGAGAGGCCCACACATGTAAATAAAATGTTTGCAGAAAATGTGGCAAGAATCAGGAAGAGCAGTTGGAAAATTGCTAATAGCATCGAACGCAGGTTGAGCTGTGTTTTAACCTCTAATCATCCAGCGGTAAAAAATTTAAAGTATATTATTTAGTATTCTACCTTTCCTTTGGGGCAAACCTTTATTCGTTTTATTTGTTTTGCGCACTAAACAGACTTGTTGATCACTCACCTGACCAGCATGACAGCGCATAGCTCCCTACAGTTTCACCGGTCCACCGCCAATCATTACTGCTCCCCTTTCAGCGAGGATGCACTATTTAATAAGCCACTCTCCACATGCCCAAGTTGTGTGTTTACTATTGCGGCAATTGGGTCATCCCTTCTTCCTAGCGCACATATCCTCATCCCTAAACCAGATCTTATCTATTTCCCACTTATAAATGCTCGCTCCCTTCCCAAGCATAAACTTGAAATACATGAGCTTCTTACCAATCATAACTTGGATTTTTTATTCCTGACTTTGACGTGGGGTGATTCCTCCTCTGGTCCTGACTTCTGCGCAGCCGCCCTTGAAGGTTGCTGCGTATTTAGACAGGACATAACTTTAAAAAAGGGTGGGGGCTTGGCAATTATCTATCGGGACAAATATGCTATCAAAACTGACACCCTTAACTCCCCTGTTCGTGAAGCACTGACCTTCTCCTTCTCAAACACTCAATCCTTCAGAGGAACCCTATTGTATCGCCCACCAGGCTCACAAACAGACTTTCTTGCAGAACTCCATACTTACTCTATCCTGGGAGACTTTTACTTTCATTTGGAATGTCTAAATGATAAGGAAACCTCTTCCCTCATTACAGACCTCCAATCAGTAGGTCTACATCAGTTAGTTACCACACCCACCCATAGGGCGGGTCATACACTGGATGGACTCTTTACTAACAAAAGCAACATCTCTTTATCCTTGGTTACACCCTTGATCTCAACAGACCATTCTGCAATAACCTGCACCATTCAGATTAGGAAACCCAACGCTAGGGGTACGGGTTCCCTTACACCTAAACAGATTCGAGCATGGAATAAAATTGATGCTCAACTTTTGCAAAAATCTCTTTCCTCTTCCCAATACAGACCCTCAGTAGATCCCGAAATAGCATCTAACAATTACTCTACCTGGTTACAAGATTCTTTTATTACGTTAGTACCACCTAAAAAGGTCTCTACTAATCGAAGGATCCATTCCACACCTTGGTTCTCAGAGGAATTAAGACTTGAGAAACAATGTTACAGAAATTTAGGAAGACATTGGCACAAAGATTATAATAGTAATGCTAAAGCATTATACAAAGAGGCAATGACTAAATACAAACATTTTATCGTCACAGAAAAAAGTAAATACTATCTCACACAAATAGAATCGTCCGAAAGCTCCACCAAGCAACTATTTCAGGTGGTAACCAAACTCCCTACACCCCGACAGGTACTTCTACTGAAATCTCACCAGATCTATGTAATTCCCTCGCCATTTTTTTTAAAGATAAGGTCAGTCAAATTTATTACATTTTTTTTACTCAGTCTAATTTAGATCCGCCTACCTTTCATAACCTAATCAATACTTCCATCACCACCACATTTGCAGTATTCAGTCAGGTCTCATTTAAGCAGGTACGAGAGCTTGTCCTCTCTATCAAATCTGGATCCCCCCTGGACCCTTCTCCCCCTTCTATCCTTAAACTCATCCCGGACCCCATTGCCAAAATCTTTAGTGACATTTGTAAATTAATGTTTCACACTGGTGTTTACCCGTCAGTTTGGAAAAAGGCCTTCATCAAACCCCTACTTAAGAAATCTAACCTTGATCAGTTAGAACCGAAAAATTACAGACCCATAGCCTGCCTCCCTTTTCCATTAAAAATCATTGAAAATATCATGAACATGCAATTAGCCCAATTCATCAACAACAATAATCTGCTTGATGATACTGAATTTGGGTTCAGGGAGGGGCATGGGACAGAGACGGCCCTCATTAAGGCCTCGGACGAGATCAGGATGATCTTGGATAAAGGTGGTGTGGCAGTCCTGATCATGTTGGATATGTCCGCTGCTTTTGACACGGTCGATTCTGATCGACGTTGTCTCTGCCATTGGCATTGAGCAAAAGGCTAGAGCTCTATTAACTTCATACCTCGCACCCAGTCTGTTAAGCTGGGCGAATTCTACTCTCTGGTCTTCTCCATCCCCTGTGGGGTGCCTCAGGGATCCTCCCTAAATCCGACCTTATTTAATATCTAAGTGTCGGTCTTGGCCAGGGTCATTAAAACCCACGGGATGAGGTTAACCTTTTACGCCGATGATACCCAACTTGTGTTGTCAGTCCACAATGATGGACTAGAAGTGGTAGCAAATTTTCAAGAGGGGATGCAAGACATGAGTTCTTGGATTTCACGCAACTGCCTGAAGTTGAACTACGACAAAACGGAGGTAATGACTTTTAGTAGTTTATCCCCCAGCTGGTCCCCAACTTGGTGGCCAACCAATTTGGGACCTCCTCCTCAACCAGTTACTAAGGTTAGGAATTTGGGAATGATATTTGATGATAAGCTTTCATTCATACACCATGCAAACTCGGTGGTGTCTTCATCCTTTTTCACCCTCAAAATGATTGGGAAACTCCTTCCTTTTCTCCCTCTGAGCGCAGCAAAAACCCTAATGTGCACTTTGTTCTTGTCTAAGATCGACTATTGCAATGGCCTTTTCTTAAATGCTCAGTTTTTAAATAAATAAGCTGTAACTTGTTCAAAACTCAGCGGCCAGAATATTGTCTGGCATGCCCAAGTTTAAATCTATTTCTCCAGTTATACACCAACTTAATTGGCTGCCGGTCAGGAACCAAATTAAATTCAAGGCACTCTATATTGCATACAGGGCAATTAACAACTCTGGACCTGAGTGCCTAAGAAGATCATTATGCCTGTACACTCTAACAGACCCTTGCGCTCCTCTTCAGCCCGCTTCTTAACTGTCCCACATATGAAGAAATCATCATAGGAGACAGACGCTTTACAGTTGCCACAGCAACATCATGGAACACTCTTCCTCTTCACATCAGGGTTAGTCCCTCCCTTCTTACATTTAGGAAGCTAGTAAAAACGTGGCTTTTCAATCAGTAATTACTCATTCCAACAGTCTGCTCTACTGTCTTTTCAGCGCCGAGAAACCTCCAGGTAGTTGTGCGCTATACAAATTGCACAAATAAATAAATGAATAAAATAAACAAGGAATAAGGAGGGGTTCAGGAGAGACATGCTAATAGAAGCACTTACTGACAAAAGAGTAAACACATTGCGATACAGAAACTACATTTATAAATTGATTAAATAACCAAAGACCACAAAACTGTCAAAAAATATACTCCAGCTGAGCCTTAGAGTAAGTATAGCACCCACAATGGCTACTCACAGGTACAGCAACACACTCTCAATCAATATAAGGTAGTGATGTAGATAGGGACCTTAAATAAACCCAATGGAAAATATCAGGCTAATTAACGTTTTTTTACTTTAATGCTGACTACATATAACTTCTGTTAGGTTTCAAAAGCTACATTATATAAACATGTAAACCATTTATTATGTTTTTAAATAATGTTTAATTTAAAAGAAAATAAATTGCATTAAAGTTTAAATTAATATTGAAAAGTAAAATAAAAGTCAATTAAATAATAAAGGCATAACTTTTAATTACATTAAGTAAATAGAAACCAAATATTAATATTCTAATGTGGGTTGGATTTTTTTACATTTAGATAAATAATGTTATTTATAAAATGCTTAAATATTTTGTATTTATTTAAATAATTATCAGAACTTTAGAATGTTGGGAGCTCCATTGAAGACAATGGAGTGCTCCCTGCTTTACAGGCCGGTAAGGGCCCGCGGAGCAACATTCCAATGTTTTACAAAGGCCTCTCAGAGCTCGAGGGGATTTGAATACCCTCGAGCTTCGAGAAGCCTTTGTTTTATTTGTTAGAACATTCTGCCCTCTAGTGCCAGAATGTTCCAACAGCCTTATAGCCCTTCGTAGCAGGGCTATACTGGCTATCAAAGTCCCTCAACTTTGTTAAAGTCCCTCTCCCGGGCCTTTAATAGCTGTTATAGCCCACTACGCCCGGCTATAAGGCTATATTAAATGTTTAATCTGATAGGTTAGTGGGAAATGACAATCTGGTTTATTAGTTCTAAGATGGCAAATAATATGTTTAACTTAATTTACAATTAAATTGCACATTAAAATAGTTTTTACATCTCTTTAAAAAAAATCTATATATTTTGTTATTTTCTCTATATTTTACTGAAAAGTCAGCGTTATTCATGCATTACTGAGCTAATGCTCTTAGCCATGTTATCCACCTACCATTGGATAACATGGCTAAGAACTGCTCTGGGCAGGCGTTAGCTTTTGGAGATATACGCGCTTAGCACGAATATTTCCAAAAGTACGCCTTTGTAGGTAATAGGAGATAGCGATGTTAGTGACTGTTTACAGTCGCTAACATCTTGGCACGCCCACTTTGCATGTCATTAGCGATAAATATCGCTGACATGCAAAGTGGGCCCCAAGATGATCGCTATCTCCTACTAGCTGTCGCTAACTGGTGTTAGCGACAGCTAGGAAATAGGGCGATAAAATTATCGCCGCTTTAGTGGGAAAATTCGAGCTAAAGCGGCGATAAGGCCCTTGGTAATATGCCCCAAGGTTTTTGACACATTAACGGATTTTCAAGGACTTGTAAACCTGGGAATGCACCAAAATTGTACGCCTCCCCAGGTGAAGCTTAACCGGGAGAAATATGTTTATTTCGCCTTGATTTCTCCTCTTTCTATATGGGCTGCATATCTTGATTGTTTTTGTGCATGAAGTTGCTCTATATATACATTATATAGCGAGAGAAATGTCTAGATCATGCAAACATATATATTTTTCACACATACATATATATGTTTTTGAAAAGCAAATAAATTCTTTGGACATGTTCTTCAATCTGTTAAGTGAATTTGTTTAGGAAGCAAGCATAACAACTTGAATGTATTCCTTTGTAAACCCTACAAGAAATCATTACAAGCACAATATTCAAAGTAGGTCATGCAAAAAAGTCTATGTAAATATTAATGGTTGGCATATGCGAACGCTGCTATCGTCTGCAGGTAAAACTAAACAAAGGAAGCCAAATGTGGGTACCACAGAGAGCAAGGATAATGAAAATCGTTGTAAGGGATTGCTATTCCATAAAGGCTCTTTATTGCCTTTCTGATTAATGATTGCGTTCACAGTGTTCATAGAGTGTTTGTGAAGCAGATGGAATTTTAAGCATGAGAGCTATGATGAAATGTGGTGCTTTCCAGGACAAAACATTTATTTTCAACTGTCAGACTCAAACATCATCTGGAAACCTGCTTGTTAAATAGTTTTCAAACATAAATGTTTGATTTATATAATGAAGTAAAATATAACGGTGTTCGCTGTCAAAGCATAATTCTGTTTTGTCCTATAATGCAGTGTTTCTGCCCAGCATTCAAGGAAAATATTTGATTTCTGCTTGTTTTTATTTTTTGTCTTGTTCTCAAAAAGGTTTGCACTTGCTTTATGTCACTGAGCACTGTACTCAAAATCATTTATTTCTACGTTATAGACGTTGAAGGGAACAAAGAGGAGTGAATAAAATGTGGGGGTCTCTGTCCTACAAAGGCACCTTTCTGCTAAATATTTTTTGCTCTCTTCTCAGTCGTTGTTGTCTCTTATAGAAACTAATTTACATAGAATTCCTTATCTTTACTTAATGCCCACATTGGCTAAGGCAAACAAGAATACCCGACACAGTCCGGTGAAATGAATCAAAGCAACCCATTTAGGTCCCCATGGTTTCTTTAAAGGGGTGTTCTGCTTATCTCTGTGTGTCCCAGAGCAACCAGGAGTTACTGTGCTCCAAAAGTGGCACTTGGGGTCGTTCATGGAGTGCTCCTGGACCCCATATTTATTTACCAACTACACACCTCTACATGTTAACCCTCAAAGGTAAAAAGGTAGACCAGTCCAAAGCTTACTCAAGGAGGAGAGGAGAGTTAAACACTCACAATTTGGCTAACTATCACAACACTTGCTAGTCAGTATTTTACTTAGTAAAGCGAAAACTAAAGTAATGTCCATAAAACCAAATTTTAAGCATGAAATGAGGATACAGAAAAAGAACCAGAGGTGTCCAGCGTTTTCTCAGTTGCATAACTTACACTATTTTTACCCTTCTATTTCTTGAGCATGGGACCATTGTCTGCAGGGCAGGCTGGGACCCTGTGCCTGCCTGCAGCTGTGGAGAGGAGCGGAGAAGCGCAACACGATGCTCCAGGGCAGCAGGTAAGTTTTATTTTTATTTTATGTTTTGTATTTGTCCTCCCCTCCCCGCCTTTTTGGTAAACATTTTTTTATTGCCGCTGTCCCCTGTTCCACCCCCATCCCGGGCTCCCTCCCCTGCCCCACCTCCTTTGCCCAATATGAGCCGCTCCTGTATTTATGTTTCACTTGCAGGAACCAACAGTTTTCTGAGGCTTCAGTGCACCTGCCATGGGACCTCTTGGGCTCAACCCGATACACACAACCCATCCAAAATGACTAGAAGAGCCCACAGGCAGTCTTTAACCAGCACTAATGGGGTGAAGAGTACACCTTGTATCAGGCACTGGATCTTGCAAACAGTTCCTATATGTCCACTGGCCTACAGGGTACATAGAAGGAGGACTACAGATGGTTGTGGTGCCCGTGCACTGGAATTAATGGTGGCACACGTAAAAGGCCCAATCCCTCAATAATAGTGGTGGTGATTAGAAAAGTGCCATGCCACGGGCGCCTTACCCTATATCTGTGGCACAGACTAAACAGTCTGTCCAGCAAAGGAGATAATAAACCAGGGTTTCAAATAGGAGTATCGATGGAATTTCATGATGGATTTCAAAGCAGTTCATAGTTCTTCTCATCTTTGAAAAGCAGGCAGCCACTAGCATAGTGTTTTTTCCTTGAACACATGACTCTGCAATACTTGCATGCAGCAGAACCTTGGAAAGTAGAAATTCTGCAATAAGGTACAGGAGAAAAAGAAAGTATTTATCTGGGGAAGTGGTCAATCCCTTGTCCTGCAAATTTCAATTTTAGATTCTGAGGGTTCCTTCAATCTGAAAACAGCACTGGCACAGCCATGATCAGCTCAAACCAGGGCCATGGAAAACATGATTCTCCCCTGGGCTGCAACCAGCACAGGTTAAATATTCATTGTGCTTCAAACAGCAGGCCCTACTCTCCAGTATAGCAGGATGTACGTTCAACTAAAAAAGTGTGAAACCGAAACTAGATTCAACCATGCTGTTCAGAAAATGCACACACAGCCCTCACTTGATTTGCACATACACAATATGTATCCACGCATTTCACACATGTATTCCTTTTTGTTCTAGCCATACCCAACAGTATATAGGGGACACATCGTTTTGAAGTAATGGGTCACATGTCAGAAGCTTGTTATTGTACAGTAAAAGAGAAGACAGAAGGATGTGTAGAATGAGAAGGTAAGATTTGACAAAAATTGATCAACATCAAACTTGTTCAGCCATAATAAAAAAAGTAGAAAGCTTAAATAAGTAGTCTTAAAGCATTGATAAGACAAACAGGGGAGACCTGTACTAACGCCGCCACCGCCGAGAGTCAGGAAAACTTACCTGAGGGCTAGAGGACGCTGCCCATATCGCCGCCACCGCCGCCAAGAGTCAGAATACACCAGGACTCCGCGCCGCCGCTCCGGGAGACTGCAAATCCCGGCAGGCACCGCGGCGGCGCGTCGGAGTGACGCGGAAGCGCCCTGAGAGCGCGAAACAACCACGCATAAAGGCGGAGCACCCCGGCAGAGCGGGGGAGACCTGTACTAACGCCGCCACCGCCGAGAGTCAGGAAAACTTACCTGAGGGCTAGAGGACGCTGCCCATATCGCCGCCACCGCCGCCAAGAGTCAGAATACACCAGGACTCCGCGCCGCCGCTCCGGGAGACTGCAAATCCCGGCAGGCACCGCGGCGGCGCGTCGGAGTGACGCGGAAGCGCCCTGAGAGCGCGAAACAACCACGCATAAAGGCGGAGCACCCCCGCGTCGCGGGACGCGAGCGGGACGCCCGGGGCTAAGCCCGGGCAAAGGGCGGGCCCTCTACGGCCCTCATCGGCAGGAGGAGGCAGGGGCAGGGCCAGAAACCCTGTCAGAACTACAAGAGGCAATCAACGGACCAAGTAAGACTGTATTGCTTTTAACAGTGCCACGTTTATTCTCAGCTGCCTAGGCTTAGCGCTATCTTGGCTATAATGTCGAAAAAGAACCAAGTACCACAAGCTAATAACATGAAGAACTATTTGGTTCAGACTGTGGAAAAAATCAACTCTCAAAGGAGAGAATCATTGGGTCTTAGTCAGTCACCTGACCTACGTTGCCTATCCCCCTCCTTAACCCCATCACCGGAGGACATAGTCTCTTTACAGTCTTTCCCTGATGCCAGCTTCATGTGTCCCACAACACTGGAATCCGGCCCCGTGACCAGTAATGTACCATCCGGATCTGGCTCCGAGGTTCTCCTAGTGGACCTTGGGAATCAAGTGGTCAGTGATGAGGACCAGGAAATTCTTGCATCCCCCACTGATGATGACACCTCTATCACTGAACTTCCTTCCCGTTCGGATTCTGGGAAAAATAAAAACCCACCTAGGCGGGGTGGTCTAAGATCTGGGACTAGGAGGAAGAGGGTAAATACCCCAAAAGCTCCTCCTAAGGAGACTCGAGGGGGGCGTGCAAAGTCTACTAACACTTTTGATGAGGACTTATTCGATAGACTCACTGAGTTAATTGATTTGAAAATTAAAACCATCGTCAAGCCTTTGCTCTCTAAAATCGATAAACTTCAATCCGAGATTAAAAAGTTGGGAGGGCAGATGAACAAACTAACTGAGGGAGTTGACTGTGTTATGACAGCTGTGGCAAATATGGGTAATAGCAGAAGGCAGGATGACGACCAAGAGAGGGTGATTCCAGCTGTAGCCCCTAGTAATTCACCACCCCAGCTTCTTGACCAACCCATTAGCAGTTCTGGTACTAGCAGAGGGGAGGGCTCTTTAACGGTTGAGATACCCCCTGCACAAGACCAACCAACTGACCCACTTCAATTTATAGTTGAAGCCTCCCCTGTCGTCCTAGTTCTGGCGAACGTCCCACCATTAGAAGCTGGTACTGAGGAATCCTCATCCTCCCTGTCTAATAAAGCCCTACAGTGGCTAACAACAAATATGAGATTAGCCCCAGGGGGTGGGCGGCAGCTGGCCCAGGAAATTAAAACAGCCAAAAGGGTCTCATGGCTGGGCAATCGCCCTAAAAAATTTAAGGGGGATTGTGTAGCAGTAAGTTTTACTCACACAGGGGTGTTACCCAACATCCTAGTCAACTTACTCCCACCACAACGCAGGCAGGGTTCTGTTGTACCATTGACACTTAAATTCTTTTATGGTGAACAACAGAACGTCACATACCCTAAAACACCAGCTTTTGCCTGGGATTCTAACCCTGATACACACCAGAGATGGGGTTTTGAACACACTCGTAACACTGTGAATCATTCAGTACCCCAAGGGTTTCAGAATCCATTTGCTCAACCCCTCTTATTGTCCAACCGCTTTGCACCCCTTTCATTTTTAGACCACAATGATTGACTTCAGTCAGAACAACCTGTAAAGCCTAGGACCAATGTGCCTGTTTTTAGCATCCTTACATGGAATATTGCCGGCATTAAGACAAAGGCAGATAATGCAACTTGGTTAAACTTTATATCCAAGTATGACATTATCGCCATTCAGGAAACCTGGGACACTAATAACACCTTTTCTCTCGATGGCTTTAGCTACTTTAGTATTCCTGCTGTGGCTAGCTCAGCAGGAAGGGCTAAGGGGGGGCTTGATTAGCCTGTTTAAACTTGATATTAAGGGATGTCTCAAGTTACTAGCCTCAGGTTCAGAACATTGCCTTATCGTTGAATTGTCTCGTGCTGAGTCTCCTAATATTTTGTTTATTAATTTTTATAACTCCAATGCTGCCGATTGCACGTCATATAGTCTCGGTAGATTGGATGATTTCCTGTCAGTCTACAGTGAGGATGTTAATGTATTTGAAATTATTTTTTTAGGGTATTTTAATATACATCCTTGTTTACTATCATGTGTTTGTGATGACGTAGACTCCCCCCCGAACAGTGCAATGGTCCATCTGGCGCACAACAAGCAGGGGGACTGTCTAGAAAATTTCCTTGCTAGATGGAACCTATATGAATCTAGTTGTGGGGAGGGGGAGGTCAGGGCCCCTACTTTTAAGGGCTCAGACAATGGCTCTATCATTGATTACATTTTTATCTCTGCATGTTTTTTATCCAATGTTTTTATGTATAGAACTGTGATATCTGCTTTTAGTGACCACAACCCAGTTTCTCTGGACATAGGAGAGGGCGAACTATTAGGACGCATCCATGGTTCAACTTTTATGGATGGACCACTCAAAGTTAAGGACCAAAGACGCAGACTTAAATGGGATAGTATAACCCCAGAACCGTTCATTCAGGAAGTTTTGCTAGAGGCTGAGGAAGAGGTTGGGGTTTGCCTATCGAATGATGCTAACGATGGGGATGTTATTCTCGCATTCACTAACATATGCTGTAAGATAAACGGTAGGCTCTCTGTGATCAGTAAGACCAAGACTAAACCTCTTAAAAGATGGTTTGATCACAGTTGTTCCCTAGCACATTCTGCGCTGCTTAACGCCCTTAAATCCGATCCAAAGGATCGCGACCTTATTAGGATTAGTAGGGCCCTATACAAAAAAGCTATTGCAGCCAGAAAGAAAGAGCTTAAAAACGAAGCTTGGGCGCAACTTACAGACCCAGCCATATTAAAAAACAGTGGGGAGTTCTGGAGAATTGTTAATCAACCCCTTCTTACAGGCGAGGATAACTCCCCCCTGGAAGCAAATATCCCAGATCAGGACTGGATCCAACACTTTAGAGACATATACTCAGGCCAGTCTCTAGCCAAGAATAGTGCTCATGAAGAGTCTACTATTATATTGGGAAACCACCTGCACTTTGAAGTTGAGGATATTTTAGACGCTATTAGTCGCACTCTGACAAAAAAGGCACCGGGACCGGATGGTGTTCCGGCTGATGCCTTTAAATGCTTCCCCAACTTCTGGTCAAGACTGCTTTGCAGGGTTTTTAACGCCTTAAACCGTGACAACATTCCGGAGTCCTGGAAAACTTCAACTATTATCCCGGTTTTTAAAAAAGGCAATAGGCAGGACCCTGCATGCTATAGGCCCATTTCATTGATAGACTCCTCAGTCAAGATCTTAGGGAGAGCCCTATTAGCAAAACTGAATATATGGGCCACCGAGAATAACATCTTGAGCAATGTGCAATACGGGTTCAGACCCAAGAGAAGCACCCTGGACCAGTGCCTCAACCTCCACCTACTGATTGAGAAATACACCAGAGCTAAGGATGGGTCCATGTACCTAGGGTTCATGGACCTCTCCTCTGCATTTGATATGGTCAATAGATCCAAGCTCTGGGGTAAACTGGTTGAGATGGGTCTGGACAGATCTATAGTCAACTTACTGTCCGACCTTCATTCTGGCCTGTCTGCTAAAGTTAGAGTCTCCACTGATGGAAGATGCACTGAAGTGTTTGCTTCTGAAAGAGGTGTCCGTCAGGGATGCATCTTGGCACCTTTACTGTTCACGTTGTATGTGAATGCCTTAGAGCCCGCTCTAAGAGGGGTCACTTGCGATATTCCACGTGCAGGGGAACAGGGTATTCCAGTTCTCCTGTACGCGGATGACGCGGTGCTTCTGGCGCGAACAGGAGTGGGGCTACAACGGCTGCTGGATGCTTTCGAATCCTTTATGGGTTCCTTAGACCTGAAAATTAATGCAAAAAAATCCCAGGTCATGTTTATGGGTCAGGCTTCAAGGAAATCCCTTCACAAAACTTTTTTCTGCGGAAGGGAAAAACTTGTTCGGGTTACTACTTTTCCCTACCTGGGGATCACCTTTGATGAGAAAGGTAGCTGGGGCCCTCATGTAAAAAGTAGAGTAGCTACACTGGCTAGAACCTCCGCGGCCCTTCATGGCTTTTCAAAAAGACTAGGGGGCAGGCCTTTTGAAGCTATTAGCAAAATATACAAAGCCAAATGTATCTCTGTAGCTTCATATGGGAGCTCCCTTTGGGGGTATAAAAGAGTTGATCCCATTCAGACCGCGGAAAACAGATTTTTTAGATCAGTTTTGGGCGTCCCGCAGTCAACCCCTTCTTACACTGTCCACCAGGAGCTAGGAGAAGGCTTCATTAGCGATTTGGTTAGAATAGCCCCATTAATCGCATGGCTCAAGTTGTGGCTTAATCCTGAAATTCCCCTAAACCATTCCATAATAAGGGACTGTTTGACCCTGGACAATGCACACAGGATTGGATGGTTAAAGTACATCAAGGACAGTTTTTGTAGGTTGGGGAGGCCTGAATTATACACAGCCACTGACTCCATAACATCCAATGACGTTGTCCTCACCAAGGCTGCCATGAAGGACCTTCTTTCCTTAGAGAGGGAGGAAGTCGAGCTAAAGAAACCCTGTGTTAGGGCCAGCCTCCTGCTGGCTATACCTAGTGGTCCTGACAACTACCTCAATATGGTGACTAATCCTTATCATAGGTTCATTTTAACCCGTTTTAGACTTAATCTAATTCATTTTAACTTGGGTTTTTACCCTGAATGGAGTACCCCTGAAAAGGCCCCGCCATGTCCTTGTGATCTTTTTTCAGAACAGAGCACAATGCACTTCATAATGTTCTGTAGCTATTATAATGATGCCCGGAGACAGTTTCTCGTTCCTATACTTAAGGAAGCGGGATTTATTCTGGTTCGACCTGCTCTTATTTACTTACAAATGCTGCAAACTCCCAGGATCATGTTTTTCGTGGCAAATTTCCTGGTAAGAGCAATAAGAAGCAGGAATACCAGACTTAAGAGTGCAGACCCGTTTATTAACTAGTCGGGCTGATGGCAATTTCAGGTTAATGAATTTTAGATCACAGTGTGTCAGGTCTTGTAGTTACCATAGTAGAATATTTATGTGGGGATCATTCCTTGGGATATTGCACTTTATTATGCACTTTATTTTTAATGCACTTTAATACCACGCAATTACAAAGTCTTAATGATTTGCAATATGGTACATTGATTTTTATCTGAAATGCTCTTTTTTAATGTTCTAACTGTTTTTAACTGTTTTTAACTGCTTTTTTATTCATGCTACTTGTTGTCTGTGTTTTTATGCCATTGTCTTTGTATGATATTAAGTTATCGCAATAAAGAACTTTGACTGACTGACTGACAAATAGGAGGGTGAGCACATATCTGATGTTCACGGGGAAGGAGTTCCAGATAGTCGTGCTTTTCCTGAAAAAGTGAGATTCAATGCGGTTTTATTTGAAAAAAAGAGTATCTTAAGGTGATTGAACTTCTTAGGGTTTCATTTTTTGCTAGGATTTCACTCTTTTTGAGTGAGGTACATGTCCCACACATATACAAGTAAAATAGCCCCATAAAGGGCGCTGTGGCCCCTTTTATGTGGGGATGGCTGGTCAGCATTTCTGTTCAAAGGAGACAGGGTGACTTTTTTTGCCTTTACTAGATATCTTGATGCAGTGGTGCTGGAACAGTTTTCATTGTAGGTGTGCTACCATCAATGTTACATCTCTGAAGTCATAAGCTTTGGGCAAAATCCAAGAATTTCACAAAGAATAAGTATGACGAATGATTCACACCCGTTTCTCAGAAGAGTGGTAAAAGTGTGCTATGTAGCCGATGGTGCATTTGTAAGTTTACTGTCAGAAATGTATCACTAAAACAGGTTATGGTAGCACGCTGTCATTTACAAGCGGCACATTTTCCATTGAAATGGTTTCAAAATTCACAATGGCATGCAGATTCACTCATAACACTATAGACCGCACAAACAATAATTTGTGGAAATCGGGGATCAGAAAATATTAACCATTTGCACGTCCCAAGTTAAGTGTCTTAATTTGTTTTGATCCTATTCTAATCTTTGTTTCCATCAGACTTTAGGATTAGAACCAAATGTGATTCATTTGTGCTTTCTTAACTGCTTCATTTACAGGTATCTGTATTTTGTGTGTTAGAGAGAAATTCATATCTTTCAGTGTTTCCTTTCTTGCTCAGTACCCCAGCAACATTGTCAGAAAGTTCACTTCATAAAATCAGTTAACTTTGCAGTCAGAGAAAGAGAACTAACACAAATCTCCAAAAGACATAGCTTGACATTTGACCCTTGTCTTTAAAAGCCCAGCAAAGGTGCCAAGATAAAAACAACCTTTTAAGAAATCTTTATTGCCCATTCAACCTCAGAATTTCATCATGATTATTATGAGGTTGCTACAGCACCCCCAGCACCTTCTACTTCCAGCATCGATGTCATGCTGCTGCGATCAACAGTCCCATAAAGACCAGCAAGAATGCACAATGGCAACTCTATGATCAATGACTGCATTTTGGGTGCCCCTTACTCTCTGTTCACCACCGCGTGGCCTCAATCCATAGCCACAGGGAATTCTCAGGGATATTGGATCATTTTAGGCTCACTGAGGGAAAGTACAAAAAACTGTTTACTGTTTAGGATATGACACAGGACAGCATGGATCTAAAGAGCAGAACTTATACATCTACGCACCGGAAAAATACATGAACACCTTGTTACCTTTATTGAAGTACATATACAGCAGTCATATTTATCTTAAAAGAGGAGTTCTACAGGATATCAGAAATCTTATCTGCAGTATACCTTGTTGAAAGGACAGGTTCAGGTTTCACAAATGTCCTTCCATTAATTCAGAATGTTTTGTGTTCTTCCTGTTGACAGTGTGCAACTGACTAAGTTAAAATATTTCTTGCTGTCTAATGCACTCTATTTATGTCTGACTCCCTCTCACTCTCTCTGGACATTCTTTAGTTTGCAAGACTGTTAAAGTTCAGACTTTGTTATAAACAAATATCCTTAATACACCAATGCCTACAGAGTTAAAGTTTCTTTAATCCTTTCAAAAGAAGTATTTAGTTGTCAGGCCTAATCTTACATTAGGAAACTTTCTAGTTGTTTAAATACATTTTGGGTTACTCTACCTGTGTTAAGGACTCTCATGTGGATGAACTTCTAAGCAATCATGTTTTCATCTATAAAGTTGTTTGTATCAATTAAATTCAACATAAGCATACTTGCAACTGCATATTATCCATATTTCATATCATAGTTCTTATTTTCCTAATTATACATCATATTCCCATATTCTGCTCTTTTTAGGCTTATTATCCACATCGTCCTCTGTACAAATGCATTATCAGTTTGTGAATAAACAATATATTTGTTTCTATTATTTCATGTATGCAATGCACAGTATTAGTTTTATTGATAATATATACATACATGCAAAATCATCTATCCTCACAATTAAATAGAGTCCTCATACTATTTATATTGAGTCAAGTCAAAACTTTCAGCCATCATGAACAATATCTAAAAAAAATGTTTTCCACCAGAAACAACTACATTATTGTTTGTTAGACCTGTTAGTCAGGACTGTACAAAACTAGCCACAAATTTGGTAGTGTGTCTCTGTATCGCTTCTTCATAGATAACAATATAATTCCAGGGTTAACTCTGAGAATGGTTTTCTCTATCACTACCTTTTGACAAAGTCTATAAATTGTTCATTGAAAACACCTATAACTCAATGAGATAGATAGATAGATTTTTATTTGCATAGTTAATTAAAACCATTGCAATACAAAAGAAGTTCAATTTAAAAACAAAAGTGTAAATGCATAAAACTACTGTCATCACATTTCTTGTATTTATAAATTGTTACTAAAATCATTGCTGAACACCGGCGGGTAAAGCTGTAGGGTATGTAGTCGCTTTTTATAGCTGCAATTCTGTCATTTTCTGCTCACATAGCCTCAGATATTTTACTAAGCAGCAGTTAAGTCATGGATTGGTGGATGCGAAGCATGCCAGTACTGCTCACCTCCTTGTGCGTACCCCTCGTAAGTTAAATTGTCGTTTTAACAATTGTTAACATTTTTTTTAAAGTTCTTTACAGGAGCATAGTATATGCAGCAGGTCTTCCGTCGCTGATCCACATAAGCGACATGTGGAACCTTCTTTCTCCCTTAGCCAAGGTGGTAAGTGCTGTATACATGGTAGCAAGTCAAGCCTATATTTCATAAAGCTGATCTTTATGTTTTTTGTGTACCCCAGGTAAAAATAATTTTGTGATGTTGGCTTCGCATAAGAGTTTAGAGTCATCCATCCATGGGACCTTTTTGATAAGGCAGCCTTGTCTTCCAGCCAAGAAAGATGTTTCACTGTCTTCCATACCAGTTCTTTAAAGGTGGTGGCTGTTGTGGGTGTTTCCCAAAGCTGGTTTAGCCCTTTGTTCTGTAAACTGATGTTGAGATACTCCGCAGCAGGGGTTGCAGTGTGCAATTGAATCTCCTTCCATAACTGTTCACTAAGAGTTCCCTGTTCGGCTTTCCGCACTTTATCCCAGTTGATGATGTAATCCCTTTGCCTTGCGGTTGATTGTTTCTGCAGACCAAACTCAAGTCTAATTTGTGCAGGCAATGTATATTTAGTAGCCCGAAGTTGATCCTGTATGCGGTTGTTACTGTGGCATCAAGTGTTTTGGCATCTCTTCCTTTCGGTGCCTCGCTGCCATAGGTGATTGTTGGTAGCAGCTTTGCGCGGGCCACCTGTGCCAAAGGCAGGATCTAAGGGCCATTTCATTTTATGTTTCATGTTTTAAGGAGATGGCTAGCGCTAGGCCTTTATGCCTATTGCTTTGTTTCTGAGCCTTTATCTAGCTTTACTCCCAGGTATTTATATTCCGTTGTGTCCTCGATTCTGGTCTCTCCCCAGAACTAAGCAGTTGGTTGTCTCCTTTTATTCCCGACCTTCATGGTTCTAGTTTTGTCCAGATTTATCTGTAAGCTGTTTGCTTTGGAGAAATTGTCTGTATCATTTAAAAGGTGTTGAAGCCCTACTTTTGTTTGACTGATCAGGACTATGTCGTCCTCGTATAGAAGACAGGGTAGCAATATGTGTGGGCACCAGAACGCATCCTTGTTTCAGCCCTTTTTCCGTTGGAATCCAACTTGACAGGAAAGACCCATTGCCCAGCTTTATCTGTATCCATGTGTTGGTGTGCAGATTTATCAGCAGATTTAGTAGGGACTGTGGCAGCCCCCAGCTTTGCAGTTTAAGCCAGAGTCTGTTCCGGTTGACATGGTCAAAGGCAGCCTTGTAATCGATGAAGCATAGGTAAAATTCTTGCAGGTTCTTTCTTATCCTTAAGCATTGCCATGCTGAGTATGTTTGTAGTTGACCCAACTAATTTTGAGAAACTAATCTTATGTAATGGTATTACAGATTTTTTTTGGCCCATGCCTGGAGCTTCTCTAGTAGCGTTCCAGTGAATAATTTAGCCTCGTTATCTATTAGGGCCACTAGACAGTAGCTTTGTGGTTTTGACTTGTCTCCAGATTTGCGTATTGGTGAGATGATTGAACCCCTCCCGTAGGATGGCAAGGTGTTCAGCTCCCTTATTTCTCCAAATAGAGGTTCCAGTGCTTCTGCCCAAAGCTTGTTTGTAGAGAACTGGAGGAATGCCATTTGGGCCGGGAGCGCCTTCTCTCCTTTCCTTTCCTATTTGCCGTTTGATGGAATTAGTATGGTTTATGTGCAGATCCTCTTTGAGTTTATCGCTTCCTGATTTCCAGGATGCCATGAGGTTGTTTGCAGCCCAGGCCTTAGTGGTGGTTTGGGATTCCGTTGTTTTTTGTTGTTCTCGCTGTGCTGTGGGTTGCTACTGGAGGATTATCTTTGGCTGTTCTGCTGTTGGTTGCTCTTAGGTTAAGGTGTTCCAGTTCCTCGAGTATCAGCTGTCCTACTTTGGTTTGTTTGCATGTCTGTGTCATCCCTTGTGTTGGTATTTTCCAAATTGTGTTTTTGAGGTAGCACTTCCTAATCCGAGGAGGAGCCCATTAAATTTAGACTTAAGTCCCTAGTTAGGATGAGTTCAGGTGTGGGACCTTCTCTATGCAGGTTTCCACAAAGTTACACATTTCCCTGGCGGCTTTGGTTTTCCGTTTTGGTTAGATATAGGCGTTTATTATCATGATGTTAGTGTCCCTTGTGTTTCTTTTTGTTGAGGACGCGGGCAGTGTGTACAACATATGTGACCAAACTCCTTGTAAGTGACCATAGTTTGCCCCTTTAATTGCACTTGTAAAGAACCAGTGGAATCCCTGTAGGTGAGGGGGATCAATTAGCCAAGTTTCTTGAAATGCTATTACATTGAACACCCTAATGTAGTTGACAAAGTCAAGATCTGCTATCTTATTTGCAATCCCGTTCACGTTCCATGAGCATATCCAGACAAGCCCTTTTGTTGTTATCAATCTTTTTTGTTGTTTATAGTTCTGGAAATCCATCTTATGTTGGGATCCTGATTATGCAGCAGTAAGGGAGCACAATGGCTGCTAGGTTCCTCTGATTCTTGCTCCCTGTCCCTTTGGCAGTACCCCACTGCTCCTTTCAACACAGACAATGTGAGTTCATTTGTAATCCTCTGATAGTCCCTTGTATTCACCGGGATTAGCATATTCGGGTATCCTGGTTTGGTGTAGGGAGCTATGGTTATTCCCCAGGACTTTAAGGTGTCACTATTGTAAAAGTCCATGTTGCTCTAGTTTTTTCTCCGGCATTGGAGTCCTGCATTTGATAAATTCTATCGACTCCAGGTCCGCCGATTCTACCTCTTTCAATGAGGTTATGTGGGATAGCAGCTGCAGTATGTTACCGCGGTTCATGATGTCATGAGGTCCTGTAGAAGGGTATTCTGGGATGAACCATAAAGCGCCTGTGTCCCCCCCACCTAGTTTTTGATGATATGGTTTTCCATTGCTTCTGGGTGAGAGGTCAGCCTCCTTCCGTAGGCGTCCTGTATCCTTATGGCTCCCATCTGTATGTTCTTGTTGTACGTTTTGTTCAGATCCTAGTCGTCGATCAGTGCTACCTAGGTGGCTTGATCCCTGACCAATTTGGTTGTGTTCTCGGATTGTATCAAGGAACTGCTCCTGGTAGTGTTCTATCTTTATTAACGTTGTTTGTATATTGGATGGAATTTTATGGAGGTTTTGACTGATCCTTACATTATCTCCTTCCCTTGTCGTTTTCGATTTTCTGATTTCCTTAGTATTCTCTGATTTGTTTTTGTCCCATCGGGGGCTTTTTTACTAGTTTTTAGTGTTTGCGTGTTTCCGGTGTGCCTTTTGTCCTGAGCTACTTCTGGGTTTTGGATTCTCGTCACTATTTTTGCTGCAGATTTAGGATGATTTCCGGTTGTGTTCCCTGTTAGGTCGGGCTGTAATGATGCTGCATCTACTGTCTCCCATACTTGGTCAGACCCACTCCCTTTTTGCATTCCACTTGGAGGGCTTTGACTCAAGCCTGTGATTGTTTCTGAACTCCTTATGCTTATTGTTTCCAGCGATGCAGTACTTAGTCGATTTATTTATTTTTGCACCGGTGTAACCCCAAAGAGAGGTGGAAACCCGCTCGTGTTTTGACTTTGTTTTTGGTTTCGTCCTTTTCATTTTTGTGCACGTCTTTCTTTTGCTTTCATTTTCTTTTCCCCTTTCTCATCACCTTGGGTTTCTGGCGCTCGTCTAAATTTTGTTATCTTGTTGCTGTTCTCATTTTTTGTTGTGTTTAATGTTTGGTTGGTTATTATGGTTGGATGGTATTCCTTAGCACTTTAGTTCCCTTGAGTTGCTGTGACCATTTGTTTGCCTGCGCTATTTGATGGACTATTTGATTGTCCGTACATTGATTGGAGGCGTCATTCGCTGTCTTTTTGATTTGTGAGCATAGTTCAGAAGTGACAGCAGGGAAGCTCATTTATCAACAATCGGGCTGCACCCACAATTTCGATTGTTGGCTGGCGTGTGTTTCGGTATTCTTTGGAGAGAAGTATTTAGCATGCTTAACTTGCCGTCATTTGCTACCACAAGGACTGCCAAGGTGTTCATTAAAGTTAATTGTATGTCCATTTTGTCTGATTGGTATTGTAAGGCCTCTACCAAGAGTTGCACAGTTTTTAACAAGCTTGCCCAGGAATTCCCATGGTCTATGTTTTGTGTTTCTCCTTGATAAACTCTGGATTCTCCATGTGTGCAATTGGACGGGTTCTTTGTCTCTTGTGTCCCCTCCACTATCAGATCAGCCTTGTTTTCCTGCGATGCTTCTAGTTTTGAACTAGACAGGTCGTCGTTCCTGTGCTTATCCTGCCGGTATGTTTCGAGGAGAATCACCTACTCATCCTTGTCAAGATATGAGGACTGATCAAAGTCATCTGGCTCTTCCATGGTTCTAAGTTGGTAGGTCTCTGGCTTACTATGCATAAACTCTGAACCTGGTTTCTCCTTTGAGCTTTCAGCTGTTTCAGATATGTTCTTTACCTCGTCCCCTCCATCCATTTGTGTATCTATTTGGCCCCCTGCTGTAGGCTTCCTTTGTCGGACTCATGTATACTTTGTATCCTTCATGGTTCAGTGTTTGAAATGGTAAGAGGAACTAGGTTTTAAAGCATCTGGAGTTATTACTGTTGCTGTTGCTGTTACTTTTGGTGTTTCTAGTGCTCTTGCAGTTTCAAGGTTAACACTGAGATCGCTTGAGACTTCCTTGCTGGTTTCTCAAGTTTCCCTTTTTCCTGTTTTCTCTTTCTCCATCTTTTTCTCCATCCATCTTCATGCATCTCTCTCTCCCTCGTGATGTTCTTGCGTATCCTCCAGTCTCTTCCAGTGGCTGGGAGCTTTGGCTAGTGGAGTGAAGTTGGCCATGTGGAGCTACAATGGAGCTTGTGGCTCTAGAGATTCCACCCCACCGCCCTTGTTCCTTTCTTTCTTTTCATTCTTTTCATTGCTCTCTTGGCGAAGGGGCCGAAGTGAGGTTTGTAGGCCCGTTGCGGCTGTAGGACTTGAGAGCAGTGTGTCGCCCGCATTTTTTAAGAAGCAAATTTTGGTGCCAATTTTGGGCTCAAAGAGGCAATTTGTTGCCATTTTGCTATTTTTTTTTGGTCCTCATCTCACCCTTTAAGCCTCTGCGGGTCTTATGAAGCCGTTATTGCGAACTGTGGGCCTCCCGGCTTACCGCACTCGCTTAGGTCGCCCGACCCATCCCTTTTGTGAGGAACTTGGTGTAATCATAGGACCAGCTAGATTAATCTTAAGCTATGCCCCCAACTCAAAAAAAGAATGCCAGATGTTTGATGACTTATCCTCTACACCTTTATATTCTAGCTGGGCCATAACAAACGAGTCTTTAAGCCAGTCCTCTCTTTTTGGGGGGGAGGGGATCCTTCCATTTCTTACAGACCTCTCTCCGTGCCAACAAAACCATATATAATAAAAGACCTCTGTGCAACTGTGAGGCTATCTGGAAGAAAAGACCATCATCGCCGAATAAAACTAGGGGGAGATTAACATCAATGCTGGTTTTAAAAATGTCCCAGAGTGAGTCGCCTACTTCTTTCCAAAAGGATTTCAGTTCTGAACACTCAAAGAAGACATGAAGATCATTAGCTAGAGGTGTATGACATCTTGGACATTTGGGAGGAGGTACTGGAGCGAACTTTGCTATCCTCGCAGGGGTATAATAGAGTCTGTTGATGACAAAGAAATGATTCTTTTTCAGGCCGGCAGGTTTAATATACTTATATAGTGTCTTTAATGAGGACTTGAAAAGGGACTCTATTGAGGATTCCAAGGGGGTTGGGTTCCACACCACCTCTAAGGAGGGAATCTCTAGATCTTCAGCTTCTAGTAGTTGGTGATACCACCCTGAGATTTCACTTCTTATTGTGAGAGCAGATTGTCACAGCCTCTCAAGCTCCCCGTTTCCTCTTACTTCCTCCTTTTCCGCATCGTACAATGACACTAACTGTAGGTATTTAAATCTAGATAGTCCTATACCAATCTTTGCTCTCAAATATTCCCAGGGGTGAACTCCCTCGGAATCCACCAGCTCAATCCAGGTGTTAATACCTGCCCTCTTTGTAGGCAACGCCAAACTGTCTCTCAGGTACTCCGGTGGTCCGGGCGTGTCCCAGACGGGGTTGAGACACATAATTTTGCTTTCTGACATAGTTTCTCATAACAATTTTGTGTCTGGTGTAATGTCAATTATTGATCCCTCTTGCTGCCCTGCCAGTCTTATCTTCGCCTGCGGTTCACCCACCGAACCTCCTAAAGTTTTCAATTTCCTATGATGAAAACAATTGACTTTGTATTTTCAGGCAAACTGATTCACCAACATTCCTCATGTAATAAAAAGATTTTCAGTTCACCACCTCTACTCAATTTGTCCTTCATTTTACTAATTTAAAACTTGAACTCTGTATTATTATGATTTTGGTAGGGTCATGTAAAATTGTGTCCCCTATCTTGGTACCTTATTTTTTATTTATGTTCCTTGATTCTTGTTTTCAATTTTCTCAAAGTTCCTAACGTTCGTACGAGGTGTACATCAGCAGATGGAACATTTTGCCACACAACTTACTTTCTGTGAATCACCAAGTTACATAATGACTTGGACATATTTTCTTACCACTTAATGTATGTGCTATTTAATCACTTTTATGACATGAATAGATTTATTACACCATAAATAGAAAAAAGGACAATTTTGGATGTAACGTTTTTTTTGTATCTATGCTTGACCATGATGAGCATGAATAGACTCTCTTTTCTGGTATACCCTATTGATAAATTATACTTGTCAAACAATTTTTAAATCAGATCATTACATACAATATCACAATGAAAATCCGACTTAATTGCTTACTATAAATGATGATTAACTTCATATGATCTTGTAAATCCTTAACTTGTGAAACCTGGAATGTTTCCAGAAACATTAACCTTCTAAAATGTTGTAAAACTTGTCTTAATATGTGTACTCAATACTTTTTTTTCTAGAATGTCTCAAACATTTCTTTTGGCTAACAAATGTTTCTGCATTAGAAATTATCCTCTGCATTCCTAATAATTGAGTGCATACTAATCCTCTTTTCACAGTTTTTGCATGAAAGCTTGAAGTTAGCCATATGTTGCATTTTTTGGGGTTCATTCACAATCAAAACCTTGATTCTTTATATTTACAGTTAGATTCAGAAGGTTAACTCAAGGATTTCCTTCTTTTAGAGTGAGTTGAATAGAATGGTAAAATTTCAATAACTAAGTTTGTGAATACCTCCAACTCAGAATCCATTCTACTCCATAGACTTAATATAACAACTCGAAATTAAAATTTTACTTGTCCACCCCAAATTTAACAGAATTGATCTGGAATAAATATTAGGGAGTGATGGAGTAGGTTTGCACCCCAGTTGAATGCGAGGGACTCTGTCTGATTTAAAGTTACTCAAGATGCCAATAGAAGACTGGCCCAATTGTCATACAATCACAGGCAAGCATTCCAGGCTAACCCAGTGAAGTGCTTCTCTGCTGATTGTGGCTCGAAGGTGGTTTATATGATAAAAAGGTGGTTTATATAATAAAAGCGCTGTTCAAATTGCACTGTGTCAGAGATGCACCGTTGATGTGATTGTCTTCCGACTCAGAGCTGTCATCCAACCGGACAACCAAAAACAATGGCATCGTGCTCAGTGTTTCTTAGCCTTGGACAGAATGTATGAATGACATATAAAATTCTTACTAAGATGCTGCAAGCAGAATTCTTTACAAGTATTTTATTGTGTAAGTGCAAGACATGTAAAATGTCACAGTCCAAAAAAAGATGTCAAGTTTAAATGTGTTGCTTAAAATGGAGACTTTGTGCCCGGGC
Source organism: Lissotriton vulgaris (assembly GCF_964263255.1). Classification (NCBI taxonomy): domain Eukaryota; kingdom Metazoa; phylum Chordata; class Amphibia; order Caudata; family Salamandridae; genus Lissotriton; species Lissotriton vulgaris. The sequence continues at coordinate 183,596,850 of NC_141696.1, read as the reverse complement.
ACTATTAAACCTTACCACACAATATGAAGTTGTCTCTAAGCCATCATTTTAGTAGTCCTGTTATGTTTGGCTCAAAAAGTCTCTTTTGTTAAAAAACACTTAACATTTTGCACCCACTAAATCCACCTGAAAGTCACAAAAATAATAGATTTTTAGATATTTTGTACACATAATTTACCTGCCTACTTTAAACTCCCATTTCTGGGGCCCTACCCGAGGAAATAAAAAAAGAAGCCTATTTGATTTATTATTAATGTTAATCTCTCACTTAAAAATCAAATTACCCATGCTTAAAGAAGCTTTTTTTATTAGTTAAACATGAGTAAACATTTGTTTCCATACCATTACCATGAGGATAATGTAATAGTGAGGAAAGCATCTGAAATATTCTAATAGAGTTACTTATTGGCAACATTGCTACATTATCTCACCACCTCCAAATTATTCAGTTCCACAGATACTTGCCATTTGTGCTGCATAGATTAAATCTTTCTTGGACTACATTTGGTTAACATCCCCCTGTAGAAACTTTACAAATATAGTTATTGAATATCAATTACCTTACTCATTTGTTGGAGTGTTTGTATTTGCATGGACCTTCCTAAACCCCTCATTACATTTCTCTACCCGCTCCCATTCTGTAGCCATTTTTTAGCCACTCCTCCTTTTTCCTCCCACGTTTACTACCACGTTTACTACCAAAAGGTATACCTTTCCTTGTCTGTAAATGTTGGCCACTATGGAGAAGATCTTTGCACAGAAAAGATAGAAGAGGCAGGTGGAGGCCTTTTTTCCGTAGGTTTGGGAATTGCATTTTATAGCACATGAGTAGTACTACTGCAGCACTACTTCAAAAGAAGCAGCTTGTTTATAAGCCACCATAAAAATTATTAAACACATAAGTTCTCAGTTCTGTAAGCTACTGAGGCATAATTGCCCCTCCAGCATGTAATATGAGTTGTACTAAAGTGTTTGTCCTCTTGCTTGGACAGTTTCACCATTGTTTCCTTAGTAGTTCTGGGCTGTAGAGTAAGTCTACGAACACTAACAATGTTATATCACATTTGTGATGTTTTCTCTTCCATGTCCAAGAAATTGCTGTGTGTCTTAAAGCAAATTCAAAAAAGATTTGAGATTGTGAAACTTACACAAAAGTCCTAGTATTGGTTGAGTATTTATTGTGTAAAAGAAGATATTTTAGACAAAGGCTGGGCAGCCTGTGAGTGTGATTAGGTACTGTTAGTAACTTAATGATGCTGATCTGTCGTGTTTAGCATAATTCCAAGTCCCATATCATTTTCTGCATCCCTATTCTCTGCATTTTACCATTCCATCGAAAATTCATAAAGAGTGACATTATTAGCTCTAGATCTTATATAGCAGGATGATAAATATTATATAATTCACACAAATTACCACAGATCGTTTCAATTCAAATACATATCCCCAATAAAAACGAAAAACGTGCATGAATGGAAAGGGGCTCTATTCCCCTTGTGTAGAAAGTTGGAAACCTGCACATAACTGAACTCTCCAGAAGCACAAATATATTTCTGCTATATATTTGTAAATACAAAGAAAAGAAAACACTAAGCTCATGTGGATCTCTATCTACTCTTTCACACTGAACGAGTAGGACCCCTAATCAGTCTAACTTAGGTGAAACACCCAAACCATTTGGCTAAACAGAATAATACACTTTGGTTCCTAAGGCAGCTTTCTTCCTTGCATTTGTAGTTGCTGTGTCCATTTTAACTATTTTCTTGGGGCACTGTATCATGTTTCCATGAAGGCTGGTAGCAAACCTGGTCTACTCCTTCTAGAGATTTACAAACGCTATTGCTACCAGTCATCACTTACAAGACCGCAATATGGGGATTTTGCAATTGCACCACTGCAAGAGAAGATGCTACAAAGATGAGGGAGCTGTATATGAGTTTTGCAGCATCTAACAGAGAGTATAGAGTGTTGAACAAGTCATCTTCAAGGGACTTGGTTGTAATTCAACTTGGCCCGGACTGTATTGTTCCTTGGGAATAATGGTTGGGAAGGGGCGCTCTTGATCAAATTCAATCTTGGCAATATAAGACGTTACCACTTGTTCAGAGGCGTAGCTAGAGCTTGTGGCACCCGGGGCTATCCCTCAGATTGCCGCCCCTGGGGAGAGGGGTGAGGGGATTGAAGGGGTGCTGGGGAAAAAGGACCGAGAGACATGTAGTATTGCCGCTAATATTTACCTCGATCATGCAAGTTACATGTACATACATGACACGGTCCAAGGCTACACAGTTTAATACACCAGTGACCGGCAGTACAAAGAAGAACACACTGACTGCCACCCTGCAGGATTTCAGGAAGGGCCTAAAATCATGGTTATTCAATTAACGTCCCTCATCAGCAGCACAGCCCCCACGCCCCAGTGCCTACTTACCCTCACAGGTGATGAGTAGCGCTATGCAAATCCTGTTTGTTTGATTGACACCCAATTTCCACACATCGCTTGTGCACTATATTAGTTTTATCTGTAAAACTGTATGTCTTTGCAAGTTAAGTTACCCCTTCAATGGAGATTGTGCTGTCTATAAATGACAATGCACGAACACACCATGCTTTAATGATATATGTGCAACATTGTGAGTTCAGTGATGAAGCATTGATGGCAGTGATTACCGTCTCTGAAAATGCTCAGTCATCCTGAACATTTCTTTGTAAATATGTATGATTATTATTTGAAATCATTTCTCACAATTTTTTTGTAAAAGAAAACTGTAGAGTACTTAGTCGTCTGCGTGTGGTATAACATTTTAAATAAAGAAATAACAAGCACTGGTGTTGCCAATAGGTCTCGTAGTAGGAAAGTTGGAGCTATTACAATTGCAAATAACAATGCCTTTTATTTTTGTTTTCATTTTAAAAACATAAAGGGCTTTGTCATTTACAAAACCAATAGCTCCAACTTTCCTACTGCGAGACCTATTGGCAACGCCAGTGCTTGTTTAAATTGGTGCGGACACTGCAGCTTATTCAAGAAAGTGAGCGAAAAAGTAGAACAAATTGTGGCCAACAGGCCTAATGGTTTTGGCAGTGCTGGTTTTAATAAACGAGACTGGCATAATATTCAGTGCGTCCCCATTTCCTTTGTTTTAGCTGGAGTCTGAAATGCTGAGTGAAGGGGTGTAACAGTGTTAGTTTTAGGGAAGATCAATGCGACTGGACCTACCTTTGATGTGATCTGAGGGCCTGAAATGGAATAAGGAACATATTTGAGTAGCTCCAGGCTCTTATGAAGTCCCAGCCTTCTCACTACATAAGCAATTTCAGATTACCTCTGAAGGTAGAGTCCATAGAATGGCCTTACTTTAATGCTCTTTGGTACACAGAGAATAGAGGAACCTTTTTAGTGTGAGAGACTGCTGTCAATTCTAACTTGTTGATGTGGTACTGTTGCTCTTATGGAAGACCTTTAATTTCGGACCCCAAAACCATAGTTACCGTGGCTTCTTCCTTTGGTGGTTGCAGGAATTACATATTTAATCATGTTGTTGTTTAACACTGCTATTCGAGGGACTGCACAGGTAATTTCTTATGAAAATCCAATCCCACTGATGACCTTAAACCCCCCCCCCGAGTAATTTTAGTGTCCGATACCAAGAAATACTCACTGTTGGAAGGTAGAAGAGTTGATTATTGTCTGACAATTGGATGATATTGACGTAGGAGGTTATTCTTGCGCTATCCTGAGAAGGAGACACTACATAGTGTCCCTAACCAAATTTAAGTTTCGATTGTATTGACAGTTATTTGCTTTGACGTTCAGTCCTAGATCATGTAAACGCTGTTATTGCATTTGTAAGTCCTGAATGACCTTTCGCTGAGTGTTTTGAGAAGCCAACTGTCAATAAATGTCAGTTATCACATTGCGGTGGGAAAAACATCCAGTACCACTGCCGTGCATTATTGCAGGTCCCGGTGGCTGAATCAAGATTAACCCTAAGCATTCCATTGGTAGTTTTTGCTACCAATCATGGGTAGTAGGGATGTTGTCTTTAGCACAGATTGGGTCATGTCTTTTAGATCGGTCACACATTTATCAGCTTGGAATCGGTAGAACGGTTTAATGTGATAAACATTCTGAACTCTTTTAACATGTTTGCTTTTAGGTCCGAGATGGCACCGTGCTATAGTTTTGGGCCTTTCTATAAATGTCAGTTATCACATTGCGGTGGGAAAAAAATCCAGTACCACTGCCGTGCATTATTGCAGGTCCCGGTGGCTGAATCAAGATTAACCCAAAGCATTCCATTGGTAGTTTTTGCTACCAATCATGGGTAGTAGGGATGTTGTCTTTAGCACAGATTGGGTCATGTCTTTTAGATCAGTCACGCATTTATCAGCTTGGAACCGGTAGAACGGTTTAATGTGATAAACATTCTGAACTCTTTTAACATGTTTGCTTTTAGGTCCGAGATGGCACCGTGCTATAGTTTTGGGCCTTTCTTCTCGACTACTAAGTAGCATAGTAACGCAATGAGGGTCCCCGCACTTTGCCGAATTTTGCAGTGTGCATTGCTTTTGAGTCGCGTGGCGCAGAGTACATTCAAGCGGTGCAGGATAGGTAGAGTGCAGCGTAGATTCCAGTGATGGGGTTAACAACTGAAGGAAGGTCTCGTTTGCTGGAAAGTTATCACATTGCGGAGGGAAAAAAATCCAGTACCACTGCCGTGCATTATTGCAGGTCCCGTTGACTGAATCAAGATTAACCCTAAGCATTCCATTGGTAGTTTTTGCTACCAATCATGGGTAGTAGGGATGTTGTCTATAGCACAGATTGGGTCATGTCTTTTAGATCGGTCACGCATTTATCAGCTTGCAATCGGTAGAACGGTTTAATGTGATAAACATTCTGAACTCTTTTAACATGTTTGCTTTTAGGTCTGAGATGGCACCGTGCTATAGTTTTGGGCCTTTCTTCTCGACTACTAAGTAGCATAGTAACGCAACGAGGGTCCCCGCACTTTGCCGAATTTTGCAGTGTGCATTGGTTTTGAGTCGCGTGGCGCAGAGTACATTCAAGCGGTGCAGGATAGGTAGAGTGCAGCGTAGATTTGAGTGATGGGGTTAACAACTGAAGGAAGGTCTCGTTTGCTGGAACAGCCATGAAATATAACCTTAAGACACAAGGAAAACGGCTTCTAAAGTGCCTGGTGAAAGTAATCTCTACAACCAAATGTAATTTCTTTCTTTTTGCCTGATTTAAATTTCCCCTTGCATGTCGGTTTGAATTGAAAGCCTAAGGATTGCAGGGAGAAGTGCCGATAAACATAGTGTGTATGGGGGTAGGGCTGAAGCGAGAGACACTCGGAGAGAGAAAGACAGGCAAAGACAGAGACGGACCAAGGGGGGGAGGGAAGAGGTAGACACAGAGAGATTAACACGTACCTGATAATGCCTGGAAACTGAAAGTACGGCCGGCCTTTGGCCGGCCATGAATAATTAGGGGAGGAGAAGCCCTTTGATGTGCTGTGCTGGGCGTGAATGCGCGTGCTTGTTTGCTCACGTGATTCACATGAACTTCAAGGAAACCGCGACTGAAAGCCCTTGGTTTCACGAGCATTTTGCCGACTTGAATTCTCGCTCCCTCAATGCTCTTGCGCGCATTGTAGGTCACGAGACCTAAAAACGTAGAAATTACCAGCATTCGCAGGGTTCTATACTTGATGGAATGTTCTCCGACACCCCACTGTACAACCGGCGGCCATATCTACGTTTTTGCAGTTCCAGGGCACTGCCTGTAATGTTCAGCTCATGGTTTGTGCACGTGGAGGGGCACAGCTGGCACCGGATGTGCAGCTAACAGCAGGCCGGGCACAAAGGAAGGAAGAGTTAGTCACATCTGAACTAGAGAATTGGGGAGTGAAAAAGGTGGGAGTGGCGCACCCCTGCACCCCACCTTCCCGCCAGTCTTCTGCTGCTGTTGGGAAGGCTTTGACTGCTTGATCTGCCATCTGTCCCTCTTCTCTCTCTGCTGTACTCTCAGAGAGGATGAAGAGCCCCCTAGTTTCCATTATGCTACCGATCCTCGACCTCATCCAGCAGCAGGCTTGTTCAGGCCTAGTCCAAGAATACTCCCCCCTTACCACCATAGCTGCCAAGGTTTCAGAATGCTATGTGTAACATTTTCATAATTTCAGTGTGATTATGAGTGGCATTTCCACAAATAGGAGTGACAATTTATAGCAAACAAATCAAGCAATGAAGACAAGGGAAACATATAAATATTAGAAATTTCACCCATTTAAGCACAGCTGCTAATGTTTCAAATTGCTTATGTGTGAGATTTTTATAGATTCAGTGGATTTATGAGAGACATTCAGTGAATAAATGTGTGATACTTAAAGTGACTCTTTCTTGCAACCAAAATTATGCAATGAAGTCCATAGAAACAGACAAAAATCGGAAACCGTACTCATTTGTGCAACAAGAAAGTCAAACTCTGCAGCAGGTGCTTTTAAAGCTATTATTTAATTTTTAAATAATCAGCACCCTCCACACCGACCTCAGCTCCAGGTGCGGGTGGACCACAAGTAGGAAAGGGATCTCTGTCACAAAAGCAGAAACCCACTGAGCTATCCACATACAATACAGTTCTGTAATGGTGGCAGACTTTCTTTATATCAGGCATATTAACCCTCTGCACTAGTTATGGTGAGAGTGAAAACTGCCAGTAGATAAAACTGTGACCTCTCTCCAGTGGGAACATTAATCACAGGATTTATCAGTGACTTCCCCTTAGCAAGTTTCTTATTGCTGCAAAATTAAAGCCTGCTGCTTCGTACTGTCAAGCACGGATATTAAATCCTTTGAACTAATAAATCAGTGGGCAGCAGGGTTGGCCCGCCTAGTTTAATGCAGTTAGACATTTCTGATTGTTCTTCTCTGCATTGATGTCGTAAATCAGCTAAATGCAGTGTCGGTAATGTACCTCCAGCCCTTCTGGGCTTGCTCAAACAAACGGAAACAAACACGCACACAAAGGGATGGGGGTAAAATATGTTGCATTCCCTTTTAGTCTTGTGGTATCAGAATTTTAAATCGATTAGTCAGTGTCAGCCCTGGCTCTTTCAAAGAGTTATTACATCTGGTACAAGAAAAGATAACCGGCTCACCGGAATCTGAAGTTTTCTGCAGTACTTCGGTGTTCTGCAGAGGTCACGCACGCGCGCCCCGCACATTTGCAGTTGGCTGTGACGGTCTTGCACACCTCGGCCCGGTGACGTCAGGCGTAGCTGTAGTCAGTGAGTGACTGACCCGCCTACCTTGCTGTGTGCAACAATTGCAAGAAGGTGAGCTTGCTTTCACTTCAAATGGGGGCGTGGGCACAGCACTGGTGGCCCGTTGCGGCGGCCTTTATAATTTATTTGGGGACACTCACTGAGTGGCCCCAAATAAATTTTAAAGGCCGCCGCAACGGGCCACTAGTGCCCCGCGCGCGCCGCCCCCAAAACAGTGCCGCCTGGGGCGGTCCGCCCCTGTTAAATATGGAAGCAGAGACTTGCATAGGTCCAATCATAGGTTTATTTCAAGTTTCAATTGCCATGTAAAGCACCCACAACCAGAGCCGTCCAGTCGTGAGGAAGCTTTAATTAAAGAGAACTTGGGTTTAATGCCATTGAGAGAAAGGAGTGGCCCAAGTAATCTCACTCTTGAACACCAAACTTGCACTTGTCGTGTCTAACAGTCATGCCAGCTTTCTCCAAAACTTGTAAGACGGTGTTAAGAGTGTGATTATGCTGAGAAGAGTCGTTGGCGTAGACCAAGATGTCATCTTGATACGCTTGCACGCCAGGGATGTCTTGAAATAGGTTGTCCATAAGTTTTTGGAAAATGCTGGCTGCCGAGGCCAAGCCAAAGGGAAGCCTGAGGTACTTGAAGGCACCAAAGGGAGTGATAAACGTTGTTAACTCTTGAGATCTGAGGGACAAGGGAATTTGGTGATAAGCAGACCTAAGGTCGAGGAGGGAGAAAAATTTAGCCCCACCCAAATTAGCCAATAGGTCATGAATTTTGGGAAGGGGGTGGCAATCCACGATGATATTGTTATTCAGTGAGCGTAAATCAGCGCACAATCTCACCTCTCCAGTTTTCTTGCGAACTAAAACAATGGGGGAAACCCATTCAGACGAGTCACAGGGAGCAATGATTCCTTCATCACAGAGATTTTCCAGGACACTTTTAAGTTCATCTCTAGCGCTCAAAGGAAGAGGACGAACTTTGTGAACAACCGGCTGAGCATTGGGTTTAAGTCTAATTTCATGCTTAAAACCAAGAACTGTACCAACCTTATCTTTAAATAAGTTTGGAAAAGAACTCAGTAAACTGTCCATTTTGACTATGGGAAAGGAAAGATCTGAAATATTGAAGTTCCCAGAATCATGACTAGTATAATAGTCATGAGGGATGTCACCTAAGGCAATGGGTTGATCAGAGCCAGGTTTGAGAATCAAACCCATTCTGGCTAAGTCAAACCAACCTACAATATCCCTGCCCTTGAGGGCAACATAAACTTTGGTGAAGGTGTATCTGCCTAGACAAGCAATGTTAGAATAAAAGAAACCCAACATATCGATGTCCTTTTCGCCAAAGGCCTTGGGATTGACGTCTGACTTGGAAAGGACAACTTGACTCCAATTAGCATAAAACGTGAGGTCGGATAAAATGGTGATGGGAGAACCAGAATCAGCTTTGACCTGGATTGTAATTGTACCAATCAACAATTCACACAAGGGACTCTTAATCTTAGCAAATTCAAGAGAATCACATTCAATGGACAACATAACATCATTGAGTCTGGTGGAGCAAGACTCTACATTTTCTTGAAACTCAATATTATTGACTCTAGTGAATCTTTTGTGACCCCTGCAAACAGAAGGAAAATGTCCAATTTTCTTGCAGGAGGAACATTTTTTTCCAGAAGCAGGACAAGTGGGAGAATTGCCAAGATGGTTCCTAGATCCACATCTGTAGCAATTGAGGGGTTTTCTATTTTGTTGTCTTGAAGAATTGTTAACAAGGTCAATAGAAGTGAAACCAGAAGCTTGGTCGACCAAATGAACGGAAGGTTGAGATATACTTTCTTGTAGAATTTTAGAGGAATAAGTTGCGCGTTCAATCCCCTTAGCAATATCAATTGTTTCAGTTAAAGAAGGATTTTTGCAACTTAATAAACGTTCCTGGATTTTTTTAGAAAAACAAGCAAAAATAAATTGATCTCTGATAGAGGTACCTGTACTAGCACCAAAGTCACAGGTAGAAGCCAGGATTCTGAGTTGAGCAATATAGTCTTCTACGCTCTCATCAATACTTTGTTTACGTTTGAAAAAATTATGACGTTCTAACACGATACTGGTCTCATCGTCATATTGTTTATTGAGACGTGCAATGGCTTCTTGGTAAACATTCCAATTGTCACCGGAATCACCAGAGGGAGAAGGAATATGAGGTAAGTTTTCAAAAACTTGTTGAGCAGCAACTCCCAAACAACCATAAAGAATGGCAACCTTGCGAGGAGGATCATATTTGGTAGCATCGATGGCTACCAAATAGTTCTCAAAACCTTTGAGCCAGTTGCGCCAAGCAAGAGTAGGTTTTCCAGGAGTTTGCAGACAAGGAGCTGGTGTTTGGAACTGTTGAGAAGAAGCCATGATGAAATAAAATGAAAGGATGAAATTTTATGGTTGAAAATGTTTTATAACCCAGTAAAATGTGGTTAAATAACTTGGAGCGCTGTTGTGACGGAGTTTGTGATAGACGATGAAGCGTGTCTATCGCTGAAGATGAATTGAAAAATGAAAATACAAAGTTAAATATACATGGTAGGCAGTAAAGCGTGCCTATCGCTGTGGTTAATAAATGACTTTAAATGTGAAATTATGACGTCAAATAAACATGGTAGGCAATAAAGCGTGCCTATCGCTGTAGTCACTTAAAGACTTGCAATGTGAAAATGAGACGTCAAATGAACATGGTAGGCAATAAAGCGTGCCTATCGCTGTAGTCACTTAAAGACTTGCAATGTGAAAATGAGACGTCAAATGAACATGGTAGGCAATAAAGCGTGCCTATCGCTGTAGTCACTTAAAGACTTGCAATGTGAAAATGAGACGTCAAATGAACATGGTAAGCAATAAAGCGTGCCTATCGCTGTAGTCACTTGAAAGAAATGCAAAGCGAGGAAGTCACAGTGGTTGAAAATGAAATAGAAGACAGCGAAGCGTGCTTAACGCTGAATAGTAGTGCTGAACGAAGGCTTAGCAGGTCGCTGAAAATGGCCGCCGGCGTCGTCGTCAAGGTTACAGTACGATGTGATTTTCTAAAGGCGGTGGGCTTGATTGAAAATTGCAGCGTAGCGCGCGTGAAGCAGCGCGAGCAGGAAGTTGGAACGTTGCGCGCGTGATTGAGCGCGAGGCAGCTACTGGCAGAAACAAGCAGCGCCGGGAAAAAGGCCAGAAAGAAGAGAAATCCGCGCCGGGAGCCAGGTGATGGACGGGGAAAGTGTCCAAAAATATACAACCTGGTGTGAAAGAAGTCGGACTGGAGGCTGAAGAAGCAGGAGACGAACAGTGGTCGTGTTCCGGTGAGTCTTGAAGACTTGACTGGCGGTGGGTGCAGCAAAATCCCGATCGTCGCCAAATATGTTAAATATGGAAGCAGAGACTTGCGTAGGTCCAATCATAGGTTTATTTCAAGTTTCAATTGCCATGTAAAGCACCCACAACCAGAGCCGTCCAGTCGTGAGGAAGCCAACGTCCAAAGTGACGTTCGAGGAATCCTCATGACTGAGGGTCAGGATTCGAGAACAACGGTGGGAATCTCTCGTGCTTGCAAGCACGAGAGAACAAGAGAGGAAACAGGATTATTACAAGTATATAACAGCCCCCCTCACCCCTCCCCCTAGCTACGCCACTGTGCTTGTTCCCCTTAGGACAGTGCGATTCAAAGTCTAATTTTGCTTTGTCTATGTGCTGAATCTTCTCCCTAATCATTGGTCCATTTCTTGTTTTTTTGTAAATTTTACATAACAGCTAGGCATAATTTTCTAGTTCCCATAATGGAATTGTGAGTTTTGTACCAATACAAACCTGCTTTTTATTTTCTTTGTACGTTGTTGGGCCCATTTGTCTACTTTGCTGTAGGAGGCTTTTTGAAAAGTGCTACAGATTGGAGTTAGGGGCATATTTACAACAAAGTGGTGGAGCGTGGCTCCTTGGCTTAGTGCTGGGCTCCGCCACTTCAGAAACGCACGGCTGCACCATTTTACAACAATACCTTGCATCCCTGCATTTCTCCATGCGCTAGAGCTAAACTCAGCAGCATAGCGCCAACGCATGCACCCTTGCACCATAGTGCAAGGGTGTCTGCATTGAGGGGAAGATTGTTAATGTGCAGGAAGATCTCCCTGTGCAGTAAGGGTCAAATTCCTGTACATAACAATCAATGGCAGTTTGCTATTTCTATGTGTGTTGCACAACGCAGCACACATGGAAACAGCAAAATCGAGGAGAAATAAAACATTTCTCCTCGTTTCGCCTGTTTAAGACTAGGTTTTCCTTGATCTTAATTTTGGCGCTGCCTCCTATTTACGCCACCCTTGTAAATAGGGGGCAAAATCAATAAGTGTTGCGGTGGAACGCCCACCTCAGCACTCACTGCCCTCCCCTTCCATGCTACGTACAGGGTGCCTTATTTACAGGGCAGCATTAAACCAGCCTAGGTGGCTAAACGCTGCCTTGTAAATAAGGCGAAGCCCCTATCGCTACCACAACGTCTCGTGGTGATGATAGTGGCTTGTAAATATGTCCAAAGTACGTTAGCTTCAGCTTATTCATTATTGTACTTTTTATTCTTTCAGGAATTGTAGGTATTTTAGCCATTATGTAAGTCTGCAAACCTATTTTAGGAAAGTTATTTTATGGTCTGTGATTTCTAGTTCATGTGCTGTTAACAAGGATTTAATGCCTGGTTTGCACTCTGTGATTTTTTAGAAATGATACTATATTGTGCACTTAATTTTTATGACTTTTGACATATTTGTAAGAGCTATTCTATGGTGTATCATATCTGAAGTGATATTCATATAACTCCTGAAAGTTGATGTACTTTGTTATCTTTTTTATTTGTTATTCTGTGATTATATATATATAATCGAAAAAAGTCAATCAATCAATCAATCAAACAATAAATCAATCAATCAATTGTAATGAGGAAAATGTGTCACAAGGATAATCTCCTTGATGATTTTTTTGATTCATGATCCACTTGTCAAATCCCCATAATAAGTAAAAACTCCTTGACTTCTAACCTTCTCAGTTTTATAGGGTTTATTTTGAAGGGCATTTGTTTTTTACATTTTTAATATAAGGAGGTCTTTTTTTACCTTGCTGAGAAATGTCTTCATTGTCAGTCTGCCATTGATCCGGCTTTAGTATCCTCTGGCATGTTCCAGGAGCAGGAGTGAGTTGGGGGACAGGCTGAGGTCTAATTTCATATTGGTTCTATTGGAGAAAAAAATGGGAACTATTCACTAAATCTCCTAACAAGCAGACTTTTAGGATTTGCTAAAATTAAGGCAGTATACCATTGGGAGGAGCCAGCAATGAACCAGGAAAGCGAAATGCATCTTTAATTCTTCTTGGTCTGTTGCCTTAAATGGGCCGGGGATATTAAGGTTACAACTCTACTTTGCATCGCTACAGGAGGCAGGTGTGGTGAGCCGCAACCAATTCGTATATTATGCATGCACTTCTACAAGCTGCTGGGAATTAACTGTCATCCCATTCTCCTATTTTCTGCAGTCTTGTCAAAGGCTCTTATTGCTCAGGTTGGTGGAAGATGGCTCATGCAATTTGCTTCCCTGTACAAGGGTGCATAATTAATTTGCCTTTGTAGTTTACCTTGGTCATCCTCACTCTTCTCCTCCTGTGCCTGCCTCACCGAATAAAGAGTCTGTGAGATATACTCTGCACAGCGCAAAGGCTAAACTCCTTTCTGTGGTAATTGCATTGTCTGTGATCTTTCAATCCATTACTTTGGGAGGTCCTACAACATAAGGATACTAGTACCTTCGAACAGAGACAAATAAAAGGAGTGCAAAAAACACAACAGAAAAGTCAGTTTAGCAAAATCAAACCTTAGCAACATTTCATTGCAACTCAGAGATCAAATGTATGGCAGTGGGTTTTTCATTCTTTATTTTACATGGTCATATCATCCCACAAACCATCTAATTTCTTGGTGTCATGCAGTTTTATAAGAAAGAGGTGGTATGGAAATGAAGGATAAAAGCAAAATCTAATGTGAAATTAAACACATCACAAATCAGTTAGTAATTTGTGGCAAAAAATATTACAATTTGTTTAACCATAGGCCAAATTTACAAAGTACTGAGGCTCAGAATGTGTAGCAAAAGCCATGGAGAGAGTCTATTTTTCATATAAAATATGACCATCAGTGTACACAAATCTAAACGTTGCCATGAATATTGCTTTCTGCTCATCAATGTTTGTTTAAAAAACAACAGATCATAAGATTGAAAAGCCAGTTTTCGTTTCAGTGCCTTGTTTACACTTGAGCTACAGTTATGCTCTATTACCTTTACTGCTGGCCCTAGAACTGGAAGGAGACATTTTGATTTCCCAACTTAACTGTAATAACTTATTACTGTTGAGCAGCTACATCATATTGTTGTGAGAGGTGGAAAGAGACGTCACAGTCCGCCTGTAATAAAGTAATTAGAGACAACCTTTTAAATAGGAATTCCAGAAACCGTGGCTTATAGCCTCCTTTTGTCTTGACATCATTCAGATTAAGAGTACCAGAGAGGTGGCTATAAGCAATAAAGTGTCAAATATGTCTTTGAAAAAATCTGGCAGTCCAGGAGTATACTAGTTTTGTTATGTTATCAGGGGTAACAAGTGCTAAATGAATGCAAACCTTTCTTCCCCTTTTATCCCTCCACTATACTTCTCACTCCTAATAACTGACTAATATCCACCACTGAAATTACTTTCATATTTCACCATATTAATTCACCACTATTCCTTTATGGGCTTCCGGAGTAGCGTGCTTCAACACCCCATCAGGGGTAACAAGCGCTATGTGAATACAAACCTCTTTTCTTCCTCTATCCTTCTGCTATCATTCCAAATCAAAATAACGGACTAACATATCCACCACTCAAAATGTACCTGCATGTTTCACTATACTATTTCAACACTAATCCTCTATGGGTCCCAGAGTAGCGTGCTACTTGCCGAAAAAGCGCATCAACTTCTCAACAGGGGTAGTAAGCGCTATATAAATGCAATTACAATACAATCCAATACAATGTTGTGTTGTGTTATGTTGTGCTATGTGATGTTATGGTATGGTATGGTATGTCAAAAAAGGACTATAAAGCACTCTTTCACCCGAAGGTCTCATGGGATGCAAGGAGGCTACTAAATGAGGCAAAGGAAAATGATTGCCTAAATTTAAAAGTTTGTATTTTGTACTAATAAAGAATGTGGAAGAGATTGATTTAACGTCTTGTGGCACTGTGTTCCATAAATGTGGGCTTGAGCTGACACCCTAATGAGACTCTCTGAAATAAATGGAACTAAAAGAAGCTATTGTTAACCTGCCCTAAGTTCCAGGATGGATGATATTGGTGTAGTTTACCTGACAAAAAATCAGAAGGTCCAAGTATGCATCAATTGTTCAGACAAAGGGATAATTTTATTAACATTTTAGACCGACTATGCATCACAAAAATGACGCAAATCAGTGCATAATGTTTATCTGAAATTTACTTTCCAGCACAAAACATGGTTTGCGCTGGCAAGTCACCTAAAAGTATTGTCAAGCAGTGCCTAGCGCTGCTTTGCATTACTTTGCATCCAGAGGGCGATCCATGGGTGTTACATGGGCATTCCAATGCAACCATCCATGGCTTTGGCACAAAACCCTATGAGCCTCATTTATGAAAACATTTGCATTGCTGTGTGAAAACAACACTGCAACCGATTTCACTGCGCCCTCCTTGCGACATGATGGATGCATCATATTTACTGTTTGACACATTATGTTGCAAGGAATGAAAGATACAGTATTACTGACATATCCGCCAGTGCAAAAGTGAAGCATTGCTGGGGTGTGTCTGAAAACAGACGCAACTCCAGCAATGTGTCCTTTCACAAGCTCAATCCCCATGTGAATGGGCCTGTGTCAGTCTTATGCCTGCTGTGAGGCAGGCGTAAGATATTGACGCAATGGCGTCCTAAAAGTGGCGCACTGAAATCTCATGGATTTCAATGCGCCACTTCTATGAGGTTTTATGCAGGGGAATGCCCGCCCTGCATACATCATACCTGGTGCAGGTATAATGTGGTGCAGGGGTTTACATAGTGGCGCATCTGCACAGTTACGTCACTTTTGTAAATAGAGCACAACATGGCGTATTTTTGACGCTGCCACTGCGTCACAAAAAGTGATGCACCAGCGGCGTAATAGTGATGCATGGCCTCATAAATAAAGCCCTCTGTACTATAAAGGTAGGCATAAAAAAAATAACTCTGTTTTGACATTGGCGTTATGTAGGAGAAATGCTCTTATTTCTCCAATCTTTATTAAATGTGCACGTGTACTGCTCACATGCAAAGCAGGAAATGTTTAAAGGTTAGTCTAAGCATTGTATTTTGTACTGGAAGGGTACCCCAATAGTTCAAAACCTATGCTATACCTGATGCAGACACTGTTGCTCTAAGGCGCAAAGATATCTGCATGGTGCTGGCAGCCTGATTCTGCACCAGCCCTGGGGAGAAAGCAGGACAATACCAGATCTTTGTAGATGTTGTGCTTTCCTGCTCGCTCTTTCTCACACAATGGAACACATCAACATTGGTTGCTGTGTTCCGTGGTGAGATATTTTAGTAAATATACCCAAAGAGTCTCAAATTGGTCTCAATCCTGGCTTGGTAGACATTGAAGTAGTACCAAAATAGGATTACCAGAGGCAAAGCATTGGCAGAGATCGTCCGCTGTGCCATTCGATTTTGAGTCATCTGAAATCAGTGAACTAGAGACTTAGTTGAAACCTAAGTACAAGGAATTGCAGTACTGTATTCTACCCCTATTCAAGGGTGCAATAACTATCCATTGGACCTTTGGTGTTAGAAAGTAGAGAATGGGTTTGATTTTAAGCATTTATTGGATGTATGAGAATACAATACTAGAAACTAGATTATTCATTTTTAGGTGAGCATCTATAATTACTCTTAGAAATTTAACAGTGTTTGTTGTAACCAGAAAATGGCCACTAGCATTAGGTCAAAATTGTTGTGGCCATTGTGAAGTAGTTCCACCTACTAAGAAGATGCTGGTATTGCCAAGACGGACCTTAACTCAGTGTCTAATATTGTAGAGGCAGTCCTTGAAACTAGAGTGAGTGTATTAGTATTCAGAAAATCTGAAAAACAGATGAGTGCCATCTGGGAATGTTTAAAGGCTTGCATTACAGGTCCTGACCATAAATGCTACAGGTTGCATCTAAATAGTAAGCAAAAACAGAGGACGGGTAGATTCTTGCTGCACACTGGTAGTCGCTAGATGATAGGAGTAAAATAATTGATCCTTAAATACTCTTTGCTGTACTTTGTTTAAGAATGAAGTAAACCATTTTAAGACCTTTCCTGGTTAATCACATCCCTCATGTGAGCTAAGGTATTAAAAGCAAAACCAAGATTGAGTAGTATCAAGGTACTCATACTCAATGAAACCTGCGGTCATGCGTAGGTCATCTACTGCGGGTGTCAGAGATAATTTTGTTCCTCTATTGCTCTGAATACAAGCTGGTCATCATCAAGAAGTACATTGTTTTCTATGCAAGTTAGAAAAATTCCACATATTTTTCTAATACTTTAGCTACTGCTGAAGGGTGATAAGCCCATAATTCCTTGGCACACTTGGAGCTAGACCTGAGTTTTTTAGAAGAGGGTTTACCGCCCCCCACCCCCGTCTTCTCAATCAGAGCAGTGCCAGAAAGGAATGAACTGCTGCAAATACCTTTTGTACTTTAACCATAGTAAGAAGTGTTAACATCACAGAAAAATGGGTATCCTTACAAACAGTGGCCTTCTTTGCAAAGTTTTCCTTCAACTGAAGCAAAACCTGCAATCTCCGTTAGTTAGGTTCGTTTAAAGGTACAACAAATGTAGATGGCTTAAACAACGTTAATTGAATATGTGCTGAAGGGGGATGACCCTGCCAAATCCGCATCTTTAAAATTGGATTAAAGACTTTAGGCATATTTGTTCTCTTTTGGGTTTTCAGGCCAAAGCTAGTATGAATTCCTTTTGGGCCCGATTGAGAGTAGGCCCTGTTGGGTGCAATTATTGTATCTGATAATTTTTTTTTTTTTTTTATTTCAAATATTCTTTAATCAATTTCATGAATGTAATAACACAAAGAAATTTACATTCCAGCACTAAACATGTTTAGAGCTGCAAATAAAATGAAAGTAACGCTGCAAAGGGGAGTACCATTGGTGGTGCATGGGCGTTCCAATGCAACCACCCAAGTTTTCTGATGATAGACCCTATTTACCAAAGAAAAGTAGACAGGGTTCAGCATCAGAAAAATGTGCACTTTTGAAGTAGGTGCAAGGAAGGAGAAACACTTTCATTTCTCCTTCTTTTTCTGACTTAATATGTGTGCTGCACTTTACAGGACACATACAAAGAGGGAAAAGGGTTAAAGTTTGTCTACGCATGGTATTTTGGACTGGAAGGCTATCCTTCCAGTACAAAACATATGCTGCCTACACAGAGGCATCCTTGCACTATGGCGGAAAGGTGTCTCCTTGGCGCACCACAGACGATTTTAGCACTGGTGCTAGGCAAGTGAAGGAGAGAGTCATATTTTTTCAATAGGGGAGAGGATGTAGCCTTACGGCTAGAGCCGTCATCCTCGAAGGTGGGGAACAGGGTTCGAGTCTATGCAATGACGCTAAACATCCTGTGATTCTGGGCAATCTCCCTGTGCCCAACAAAAATGAATAAGTCCATCTGTAACAAAACTGGTGCTCATGTAAAGCGCTCTGATTCCTGATATTTTCGGGTCTAGTTTGCGCTATATAAAACTCAAAAAAATAATAATATGGCACTCTCTTCATCTCTCCTTTTTACACAGCGCTGCATTTGCGGCTGCTGCACTGCACAAATACGTCTTAAATCTGACCCTAATTATCTGGTTTGAGTAGATTTGTTACATGGCAAGGGCACAAGAGCATTAAATATATACATAAGCATTACATAACATCATGTCAGAATACAATTATCTGTTGACTGAGTACTCTGTAGAGTCTAAAGAAGAAGTGTGACAAAATACTGCATAGAAGAGTAGAAGGAAAGAAGGTCTGGTGACCTTTTCCAATAACAAATTTGGATGGGGGAGATCAGACTCATCTGGAAGACCCTAGGTATCTGATAAAAATTCAACACCAGACTTCATCTGATTAGATAATTATCTCATATTATGAGTTTTTGGGGACAAACAGGCAGATTTTCATGCCCAATTCACCAAAATGTGCATGTCCGAGTAAATACTGGATCAATTCGCTTTGATAAATTTCTGCAGGGTTGACATGTCAAAATGAACGGAAGTGTACCAACTTTATCACACCTGGGGCATTTTATATCGCAACAATGATAATTGTGATCCCTGCACAAGCCTTATTGCACAGAGATTACAATTGAATGAGCCACTTGTAATCATGACCTTTGTGAGGCAATGTTTTAACTGGATGAAAATCTGGCTTAATAATAGATATGGCACCTCCATTCTCAGCTAGCATATAAACCTTTTGGGTGCGGAGGATGAGACATATACGTCCGCTGCATTACTTCATTAACATTTATCCACGTTTCATAAGAAAAACCATATGGTGCTTACACAAGAATGATTTATTTTTAGAAAAAACTTTGCGATTGGAGGATAGAGCTTTCCTCACATCCTGGAGTGTTGTTTTTTTTCTGTGTGTCACTATCAGGGCATACAGTCCGTTCACATTACAGATATACATTGAAAGGAGTTAGCACTTTCATGTGACAACTACTTCCAGTATGATTGGTGTTCAGGTGACACACTCTACCACTCAAGCACCAGTTTCAGTTGTACAGGTACTGCTTGAAAGAGGAAAATATCCACTTTATACTGATACTACTACTCAATAAATCTCCACAACCACAATATAAAGAAAGACCCAGAGCATTTGAGTAACAAGTGTCACAACTCAACTCCATCTGTATTTTATAAGTCTATATTTGATACAACCTTATCCACATGTTTTGTCCTAAATTACTTTTTCAAGACTGCAAAGAATTATAGTGGAAAACATCAATAAGGTATTTTACACGTAAATACAATAAAATATATGAAGCTTGAAAACACCCATCATCAATGGATGAGACATCCAATATATCACGTATATTATAAATAGCAAGTGGCCCCTGATCCTATTAGTAAGTAAGATACAAGTGTAGGCAAGAGACCCAAGTGTAGTAATCTTACACCATGGAATGTGTTTTTAGGGGAGAAAGGGTGAGGTTGACCCGCTCTGCCACTGGGCCCTGCCTTCACCCCATAAAGGCAACAACCTACTTTATGCTCCCTTTCGGAGCCCAACTAGGGATTTTCCCTCAACCTGCTGTCCTCAGGGTGTGGGCTTAAAGCACAGTGGGCACTAGGGAATTTCAGTGGTGGGAATATCCTCCCTTGGTATAGGCAAATGCTCCTCCAAAATAAATAAAACCAGTCTTTATTCCCAATTGGGGGAAAAAGTAGGAGTCTACTCCAGTTTGCCCCCATAGGGTGGCAGAAAGCCTACTGAACACTCGGGAAGCTTTTTGGAAAAAAGGTGTGGGCGGCACATCCCAGCATTAGCCAGAACATGGCATATTTGGGTGGTTTAACCCTAAAATACCAGCCCAGGGGTGCAAAAACCACACTAGGGACAAGGGATGATATGAATGAGCACCCCCAGCAACAATTATGAAACCTGGGAATTTTTGTTAGAAGAAAGAAAAAGAAGTGTATGTGTTCCACCCTGGCACCAACCCATGTCCTTACCCCATACAAGCCTCAACAGTCTTTCTGTTTACACTCAATCTGTAGCCTTAGGGAGGCTGTAAGTCCATTATGACAGAAAGGAATGTTTTTAAAGGAAGAATGTGTGTGGTCGACTTGCTCAATCATTGGGCCCCTAAGTGGTCCAACAGTCTGTATTGAAAGAAGTATGGGAATGCTGGGTGGTTGGAACTTAGTGGATTCCTGCAGATTCCGTTACTTTCTTTCACAGAAATATGAGGAAAATATGTGATTTTAGTCTAATTGTTATTTTACATGACAATGTGGGCACAAAAAAGTGATGTTGTCTAGTTTTCAGAACTGTCTGGGATTTGTAGGCTTCTTTTGGGTGTGGCCAAGCCTGCATGCATATATTGCATCTACCCACATCACCAAATTGAAAATAAGAACTAGATGTTTCCAAGTTGCTATTGGACATGTCATGAGCAATAGATCCAACTGCACTAATGTTGTTTCATTTGCATCAGAAGATGTGTGGGGATGATGAGTGGTAGGAATTTTGTGGATCCCAGAAATGTCTAAAAATTTCCCTCACAGAAATGTACAGGAAGTGAGTCATTTTAGCCACAATTTTATGTTTGAAGAGTATTCTGAGAGAGGAAATGTAGTGGGATTTACACAAAACATGCCAGCCAGAACTCCGAGGGTTACCTAGTTTGCAAAAATGTTTGAGTTTGGCAGGATTCCTTTAGAGGCAGCCAAGCCTGGGCCAAAATACAGCTGCTAACTACATCACCAGTGTGGGTAAACTTTCAAGGCAAGCACTTGATATCTCTGCACTAAACAATGAGGCATTTCCTGTGGCGCGCAATAGGCCCATCTACTCAAGTAGGGGTTAATTTGTATGAGAAGAATATAGGAAGTCTGCATTGTAGGAAGTTTCGCAAACGTTCCCTCACACAAATGTAATGAAAAGGTGTGATTTAATTCACTTTTTGTTATTAGGAGGGCATTCATTGTAGAAGATAGTGGCGAGAGCAACACAAGTCACACCAAACTTGACTTCCCTGTGTGTCTATTTTTCAGAAATGTTTGGATTTGAGCCCAGACCCAAATACCGCAGCTACTCATATTGCCAGGATGGGTCAATTTGAAAGACGGAAACTTGATGTCTCCAAATTGCTTTTGGGGCCTTTTCTAATGCAGACAATGATCCCCGTACCACTAGTGAAGTCCATTTTTTTAAGCACAACTGCAGTATGAGGAAATGCATGAATATACCCAAAGTTTGATATTTGATGTGCATTCTGGGTAAAATCATAGTGGATTAATGCTAATCTCACCACCCTGGACTCCCTATGGTGTATAGTTTTTAGAAATGTCTGGTTCTGGTAGGATTCCATGCTGGTGGTTGATCTGCTGCCAAAATACCACAGCTGTCAACAATTCCAGAATATATCAGTTTTCAAGGACAATGTTTATGTCTCCAGGTTGTGTTTTGGGGCCTGTCCTTGTCAGACTCCACGCTGCAGGATCCGGATGATGTACATAAAACTCCACCTCCCGATCTCACCAACACACTGGTAAAAAACACAGTGGGTTCGAGCGATAGGGCGAGGGAAAAAACAGGAGACCAAGGAAGGGAAAGGAAGAGGGCAGCTGGGAAGGGATGGCTGAAAGACAAGAAAAACAGTGCACTGGTTATAACTGGTCACTTCGAAACCCCTGTGTCTCTTTCTCTCTTTTTACTAATGTTAAAGGGTTCACCTTTCTTGAATCAACGCTCTCCATTTCCTCCCTGTACAATGGGTGTGTATATAGCTGCACCAATAATTCCTAAGGAATATAAACAACAATTATTTCTAATTCACCCCTAGAAGAACAGTACAATTATTTGTAACATGGCTATACCTACCCCTCCTTGAAAAGAGGGTGCTTTAAATAAAACATGTGTAATTCCACCAACTAAGTGTTTCCAAATCAAAATTATTATGCTCTTCCAATGATTATGTCTGCGACGCCAGAAAGTACAATATTTTCCTTTAGGAATACGGCAAGACGTAGCCTCCCACTACTGTCCTCCGCTCCCTTTCAACAAACTCCAATTGTCTCGCAAATGACGAAGCTCCAAACACGGCAAGATGTAGGACTTCCCACTATCTTCCGCTTTGGCAATTAATGCTGGAGACACTAGTGCCTTACTTCGTAGCGGCAGTGCGCAGAAGGCTGGCCCCACTACACTCCGCTCTCCGGTGAGACTACCACAAGGATTCCACTACAATTCTAGGCAGTCATTATTTCACAGTCTAAGCATCGCAGTTAATCTTTTCCCAGCAACGCGTTAAACCTCACGCGTTGCGTGCTAACTCACAGTACTGGAGACGCTTCCTTACAGTCCGCTCTTCATCCGTGGCTCGTCCCTCTCCTTTCAGTCACTACGATGAATTGCCGGCATGAAAATCAGGAGACAAACAGATAGACAGGAAACACCGTTCCCGCCTTAATCGGCAGACGTCAAAAACCCTCTGCAATAATAGCGCGTTCCAATTTCACTCGCGCTGGAGCCAAAAAACAAACGGACAAATCTTCTCTGATCAAGATCCCAAGAGAAGACAAGAAACAAAGTACTACTATGAAGCAAACGTACTGAGGGTCACAAAATCACGAACAAGGTGGGGATGGTCCTCCCTGCCTTTATAGAACCACGCCCCTTCTAAGGATTCTGGGAGATGTAGTTCAAGGGTATGGTAGGCGCTTTTGAAGGATCCTGACAGTCCTGTAGTGAGTCATGGGCCCAGTCACACAACTGGGGCATTCTTTCATTGCCAGGAGTGTCAGAACACAGAATAGAAGAACATGCTTTGTTATCACTTGAATTCCTATCCTATTTTGACTTCCAAATTTAAGGCGATGTGCAATAAAGAACACATTAGGCAAAATGCCCTTTGAGTCATATGCTAGAATAAACCCCAAATTAAGTTCATTTAAAAATACATAGCTTTTTTCATATCCCTTTTCCAGTCATTGGGTTTGCCATATGAATTGAAGCATAGTTGGTACACAATGAAAAATCATTGCTGCAGCTCAGTGGTTGGCTCTGGTTATCGTGTTTTTGGACAACCAGCAATTATAACGTGTCCCTGCGACCAGAAGTATCTGCAGAAGCAATACTATCTTCCACTTGTAAATCGACCATCGCGGCAACATTTACAGATAAAAACGTTTTTATATATTTCTAAGGTTTCCTACATATTTTTCATTATTTTTCTATTTTAGTTTTAAGCTTGTTTGAGAAACCTATGATCGATTTACACAAATGATTACATCCTTAACATCGAATTTTGAATTCTTTTCAGAACTTTATATTTTTATAGGTTCACCCATGGGTTTCACAACTGTTTTTAGAACAAACTGCAAGATGGACCACAAAAAATATGAAACATAGACTACCATTTAGAAAAAAATATTTGAACAACTTTTCCTGTTCCTAAAAGCTTGGAGGGTAGAGACTTAGCATAACAAACATTTTCTTTATGCCATTTTTAGAAGAAAAAAAACATTGTTTCTGCATAGCACATTTTCCCACATTAAAAAAAAGCAAAAAAACATTTTGCTATATTTTGGCTATTTTCTTGGTTCCCCCAGAGGAATAAAAACCTTACCAACCATTAGACCACCCCCCAAATATATGTGCAAAAAGGATGCAGATTGGATCTGTATGCATTTTGAGGAAAAAGGTTATGAAGGCTTACGTGTACCTGTACAATGCCCCAACTATAAAAAAAATGTGCTCAGTTCGGGGTGTGGAATCATTTTAGCAATTAAGGTGTTAAGTATTTGATTGCGTGTTACTAGCTTCTCCTTTAGAACAATTAGAGAAGGAGAAATTCCCTCCCAGTCAATTCTTCTGTTTACATTTATTGGATGACAGCTTTCCTTATGGACTCGCTGAGCAGCTGGTTGTCAGACTTAGACATTCTCCCATTAAAGGTGGCGTTGGATTCTCAAGGCACATCAGCTCGAGACTGGTGGGGGACTTGAAGGCAGTCACCGGATTTAGGCTCCCCAGGTTCCACTGCATCCAGATTAAAGCTTTGAATAAGAATTGGTATATGATTTTTTTTGCCAAAGTCGGATTTATATCTCAATTAATTCCAGTGTATGGGTAGCTAAATCTGCAGCATAAACTATTCTTTCCGTGTTGCTTTTCTTTAAATATGGTAATGAGTTTGAGAAAAAAAATGCCTCTTTTGATGATTTCCAAATTTGCCACGATTTATCCTAGTACGTATTTGAAAGAACGCGTGATAATCACTTCTTTTTAAACCTGCTAATGTACCCACTTCTGAAAATGTTTCCCTTTCACACCAATTAAGCAAAGTAATGAAAATATATTCTATACTTTTGTGAAAGCGCTTCCAAGCCAGACATTTTAATTTCGACCAACATTTGCAAGTCAATTTTGCATTTACGTTAACAACATTATGGGTTGGATTTACTGAGATACTTTGGTCACTGCAAAACATGGGATATGTGAAATGTGTGTGAGGCAGAGTGTTCCGACCTATTATTGTGATTCCTAAATATTTTATTACTTGTAGCAAATGCGTGCCCCTGGATCATTGGATTGCACCACTAACGCCCTGCTTAGTTACCGGTGATCTTCTTTAATCTTGGGAAATAGTCTTCGTCCCATTCTGTAAGGTTAGGTGATGTCTCTCCATGCCAGGCCTCTTTAGAGCATTTTTTATACTCATACCTCTTTGCCACCTCATTCCTTTTACTCGTCTGGGCGGAGACATACAAATAGGTCAATCTCTTTTTACTTCCAGCGGAAGCCGCCCAGGTAAATGCAGTGGGGCTGGGGCGGGGCAGAGTGGGAGGGGGAAGTCGACAGAACAACAGAATAGGTATAATGAAATAATTAAATAATACCTATTCCGTTGTCTTTTGGCTTCCCCCCTGCCGTGCCCTGCCCTGCCCCACCGTCCTTACCTGTGGTGGCCGCAGCTGCTCCTGTTGAAAGGCAAGATCAAGCAGGAAGGTGAAATGCAAGTTACCGCTAAGTAATAAGGCCATTGCCACCTGAGACCACTCCGGAATCCACTTCACTACATTGTGGGCATGCAAGTCAAGTCAAGTCAAGTCAGTGAATTTATATAGCGCGCTACATACCCAGAGGGTCTCAAGGCGCTTGAAGAAGGATGGGGAGTTACTTGTCAAATAGCCACGTTTTAAGTTGCTTTCTGAATGCTAGGTGATTCTGAGTCAGGCGAAGGTGAGTGGGAAGTGCGTTCCAGGTTTTAGCTGCAAGGTAGGAGAAGGATCTACCTCCCATGGTGGTTTTGTTGATGCGAGGTACAGTGGCAAGGGCTTGGTTGGAGGATCGTAGCTGGCGAGGGGGGGAGTAGAAGGACAGTCGTGTGTTGAGGCATTCAGGTCCGATTTCGTAGAGTGCTTTGTGTGCGTGGGTAAGGAGTCGGAAGGTAATTCTCTTATTGACGGGGAGCCAGTGGAGGTTTTTCAGGTGACCAGAGATGTGTTCTCTACGCGGGATGTCTAATACGAGCCTGGCTGAGGCGTTCTGGATGCGTTGGAGTTTTTTCTGGAGTTTTGCAGTGGTACCGGTATAGAGGGTGTTTCCGTAGTCCAGTCGGCTCGTGACCAGTGCGTGGGTGACCGTTTTTCTAGTTTCGGTGGGGATCCAGCGAAATGTTTTTTTGAGCATGCGAAGAATGTTGAAGCAAGATGAAGAAACGGCGTTGACTTGTCTGTTCATCGAGAGTGAGGAATCCAGGATGACGCCCAGGTTTCTTGCGTGGTCCGTCGGGATGGGTGCTTTTCCCAGGGCCTCTGGCCACCAAGAGTCATCCCAGGCGGAGGGGGAGGTGCCTAGGATGAGGACTTCTGTTTTGTCCGAGTTCAGTTTCAGACGGCTGTGCTTCATCCATTCTGCTACTTCTTTCATTCCTTCATGTAAGTTGGTTTTGGCAGTGTTAGGGTCTCTGGTGAGTGATAGGATCAGTTGAGTGTCGTCGGCGTAGGAGATGATGTTAAGGTTGTGTTGGCGTGCGATGGCCGCGAGGGGGCTCATGTATACGTTGAAGAGGGTGGGGCTGAGTGAAGATCCTTGTGGGACGCCGCAGATGACTTCAGTGGCCTCTGACTCGAATGGTGGAAGGCGGACTCTTTGGGTTCTTCCGGTGAGGAACGAGGTGATCCATTCCAGTGCATTTCCTTGGATTCCGACGTTTTTGAGGCGTTGTAAAAGAGTGCTGTGGCAGACCGTGTCGAAGGCAGCGGAGAGGTCGAGGAGGATGAGGGCGACAGTGTCTCCATTGTCCAATAGAGTTCGGATGTCGTCTGTTGCTGCGATGAGGGCGGTTTCAGTGCTGTGCTTGGCTCGGAAGCTGGATTGTGAGGGGTCGAGGGATTTGTTGGTTTCGAGGAATGCGGCGAGCTGGTTATTGACCGCTTTCTCGATGATTTTGGCCGGGAAAGGAAGGAGTGAGATAGGGCGGTAGTTTTTGAGTTCGGTGGGGTCAGCTGTGGTTTTTTTCAGGAGGGCGCTGAGTTCGGCATGTTTCCAGCTTTCCGGGAAGGTTGCGGAGTTGAGGGAGCAGTTGATGACGTCTCGGAGGTGCGGTGCTATGATGGAGTCTGCTTTGTTAAAGATGTGGTGAGGGCATGGGTCTGTGGGGGATCCTGAGTGGATGGAGTTCATCAGACGGATGGTGTCCTCAGTGGAGATTGTCTTCCAGTCATTGAGGATGTTCAGGGGGGGAGGGGGTCCTGTGGGGGGTTGGGTGGGTTGGTCTTCGGGTCGGTTGTCGAAGCTGTTGTGGATGTCTGCAATTTTGCTGTGGAAGAATGAGGCTAGGGAGTCGCAGAGGGCTTGAGAGGGGGTGATGTCGTTGGAGTTGGCTGAGGGGTTGGTAAATTCCTTGACGATGTTGAATAATTCCTTGCTGTTGTGGGCGTTATTATCTAGTCGGTCCTTGAAGGCGGCTTTCTTGGCATTCCGGATCAGTTGGTGGTGTATGCGGGTGGCATTTTTGAAGGCGTCCTTGGTGCTGGTGGTTGGGTCTTTTTTCCAGGTCTTCTCAAGGGAGCGGCAGAGTTTCTTGGATTTCTTAAGATCATCGTTGAACCAGGAGGCCTTCTTGCTGCCTAGTTTGATTTGTCGTTTTTTCAGTGGTGCTAGGATGTCGGCGCTGTTGGATAACCATTGGGTGAGGTTGGTGGCTGCTTGGTCTGGATTTGAGGAGTGGGCTGGGGGGTTTAGAAGAAGCGATGAGGAGATCTGGTCGATGGTGATTTTGTTCCAGTTTCTTTGCAGAGTCGGTTGGGGGTGGTTGTTGGATGTGGGCTTGTTGTAGGTGAAGTGAACGCAGCTGTGGTCAGTCCAAAGGAGAGCTGTGGTGTGGCTGAAGGAGACGTGTTTGCTGGAGGTGAAGATAGGGTCGAGTGTGTGACCTGCGATGTTGGTGGGGGCAGTGACAAGCTGCTTAAGTCCGAGGTTGGCGAGGTTGTCCAAAATGGTGGTGGTGTTGCGGTCGTTGTTCTTCTCCAGGTGAAAGTTGAGGTCTCCCAGAAGGATGTACTCCTCGGAGGGGAGCGCGTGTGGAGTGATGAAGTCAGTGATGTCTTCACTGAATTGTGCGCGGGGTCCTGGTGGCCTGTAAAGGAGGGTGCCTCTGAGTGTGGTCTTGGGGTCGATGTGGATCTGGAAGTGCAGGTGTTCAGAGTTGGCGAGATTGACGTCTGAGCTGGTTGAGATGCGAATGGATTTCTTATGGACGATAGCGATGCCTCCTCCTGTGTGGTCCGTGCGGTCCTTACGGATGATCTTATATTCTTCCGGGATGGCGATGGTGATGTCTGGGGCTGATGAGGCGTTCATCCATGTTTCTGTTAGGAAGGCGACGTCCGGAGAGATGGTGTCTAGTAGATTCCAGAGGTCAATAGCGTGCCTGTGGGCCGAGCGGGTGTTGAGCAGGAAGCACTGTAGGTGGTTGGGGTCGGATATCTGTTGTGTGTTCGTAGATGAGGAGTTTTTCTTGGTGTTGCCGAACTTGCAGGAGTAGCAGGAAAAGGGTCCATGGGTGTATCCAGGAGCAGCTTGGAAGCAGTTGGGGGGCGGCCGGGGTTGAGGGCTAGGAGAGTCGTGGCATCGTACGTAATGCGGGAAGGGTGGACATTACGAGGACCAGGGGGTCTGGCGCTGGGCGCGGTCCAGGCGCGGACGGGCGTAGGCGGGCTTACCTTTGGCGCACCTTCGGCGCGAATGGGGTGCGACCGCTGCGCGTGGACGCTGCACGCAGGTGCGACGGTCATATATGGGTAGTGGAAAGGGGGAGGGGCGAGGGCGGCTCAGCTGGGAGGCGGGGCGAGCTCAGGGAAGGCACACGGAGCCCAACAACAACAACAAAAACAAAATGGAGGGGGGGGGAGCAGAGCAGGGCGCCGGGGGATATCGCCTAATGAAGCTGCAGGTCAGAAATGGAGCAAGCCAGCAAGCAGCAACCAAGTAACGTTAACGCGGTAAAATTCTAGGCGCTAATAGTACAAAATAACACACAGAGCAGCACAGAGCAACGATACCGCGTCTCGGCAGGGAGACAGGGGAGCGACCTCTCAGGGCAGGAGCGATGAGGGGATCACAGCGCTTCTAGGTCCGGGAGCGCTGTAAATAGTTAGTGGGAGGGCGGCTCAGCTGGGAGGCGGGGCGAGCTCAGGGAAGGCACACAGAGCCCAACAACAACAACAAAAACAAAATGGAGGGGGGGGAGCAGAGCAGGGCGCCGGGGGATATCGCCTAATGAAGCTGCAGGTCAGAAATGGAGCAAGCCAGCAAGCGGCAACCTGCCTTCTTGGTTGCTGCCTTCTAGTGATCAGCACATGTGCTCTGACAGGTAGAAATTGGATAAACCCAGATTGGCATGTTTAACTCTCTTGTAAGGCCAGAGTATATGGTGTTGAAATACAGCCAAGGCATGGAACCCCTAAATGTTACCTGTTGACTGAAGCATTTACTGTGCCATTGACTAGTGTGAACATTGCTTCAGGCTTATCAATGTAGCCTCACTGATGCAGGTTAAACCTGAAGCCAGGCTTCTCAAAATTACCCTTTTGACAGGAGAAAAACCTTCCTTTTAAATATTACAAATAATCCCTTGAAGCTCATGGAGGCTAATTTGCATTACCCTGCTAGCAGCTGTCCTGTCATTGCTTATCCTCACAGAGATGTGGAAACTACTCACAGAGCAAAAACAATGGCCTGTGTGTGGGAAGATGTTTTTCTTACCCTTGCATTAACTTGTAAACAACATGACCTTTCAAATGCTAATGTAAGATCAGATCTGGGGAAGGCAAACTTTTGTTCCCCAGCCAGGCTAGCTCCAAACCAAGTGAGAGAAAAGGAACCACCTGAACCAGTTTTCATTGACCCGTGCACATCTCTGAGTGGTGACAAAAGTTCTGCACCAGAGATGAAAAGTTTGCCCATCTTGGATTATAGGAGTATGGTACACCATAGGATTGCTTGCAGTGGTGCACAAAGGAACTACTGAAAAATGGGTAAGGTTGCCCCTAGGAATGTTTACCCCATTCGTTAGAAAAGAAGTACGAGTCAGTTGTGGGAGAGAGAGACCAGTGAATGGCAGCAATTGCCTTTGTCCTGTATAAGAACTTGGTGGATTAAATGACAATTGCTGATATCTGTGTGCAATCTATAGGACTTAAGTTCCAACAGGGTTGATTCAGCTATGCATCCTCAGTCTATAGATTGTGACACGACAGCTCAAGCCACGGCAGAAGCATTTATATTTGATTCTGTGTGGATGAATTATGCAGCTTGCCAAGCTAGCTGAGATTTTGATGATGTTTCCTTTCTGATGAACTTCAACCTTTGATTTAAGCCACCGCTCTCTTCTCCGACACCGGAAGCCAATAGGCTCAAATCTTAATTTCAAAACAACCGGCCCTGCACAACATAGTTTGAAAAAAAACACTACAGCCTCTCTCTGACTTTATTGATCCTCACACACTTCCAATGGCGGTAATTGAGAAACTCAGCTTGATGAATGTACAGCACAGTGAGTGAGCAGAAACCATGTCACAGGATGGGTCCTGGTAAATTCCACTATGCAGCAGATTTTTTGTTGAACTCCACACTCCAAGCGGAGCACAGAGTTGCAAAACTCTGTGAACTCCGCTGGCGGAGCAGAGTGTACCGCCCACCACAACATATCAGTCCCTTGCAGAGTGGTATACCATATACCCAGGGCCTGTAAATTAAATGTACTAGCAGGCCTGCAGCACTTACTGTGGCACCCACTTAAGTAGCACCCTAAAACGCATTTAAAGCTTGTTATTGCAGCCTGAATGCAGTTTTAAACTACCGATTTGACTTGTTAATATAAACTCCTTGCCAAGCCTTAAGCTCCACTTTTATTGTATATATCACCTCTATGGTGGGCCCTAGATAGCCCATAGGTCAGATTGCATTGAATTTAAAAGGTTGGACATGTATTTTTTCGTTTTACATGTACTGAGAGTGAAAAACTCCTAGTTTTGTTTTTCACCATTGTGAGTCCTACCAATCCCTTAGGGTCAGAGTGTTGCGATAATAGCACGTTCCTAAATTATAAGATGAATAATGCTGATCAATGGATCATTTGTTGGGCTGGTCAAACAGGCTTAATAGCATCTCCTGCCACACTAAGGAGTCTTCAGGGACCTCATCTAATAGGGCATGATTTAATCTGTTTGAGGTTGATCCTGCGGGGCTCATCCGAGTCTGCATCTGGGATCCAACTGATGGGGGAGCCCCACTGATGAGGTAATCAGGTGTCCCCGCATTCGGGGTTGCTAGAACTTCCAACTAGTGGCAAATGGTATCTTGACGCCTGCTCCAACAGCATGCACATGGGCCTGCATCACAAGCGAGGTCTTAGTATGCTCTCTAGTAATTGGCTTTATTGCTGTTTGAGACGCTCAAGGCCTTCTGGGTGCACTCTTGTTCCTGCCCGTTGTCACACAATGGCCCAAATGATAGAGCATGCTGTATGGAGATTTCATGGGGCGTCCACTTGTGAGCTTCGGTTGAAGGCTTTGTTGAGGTTTGGGAAAGGCTCAAGGCCTGGTGTACCAGTTCTTGTTTCTGCTTCAACACACACAGTGACCCTGATGGTAAAAACCTGCAATAAATTTGTTCCGGGATTGACTGAGCGTGGAGGGGGGCGATAGCCTTCCGAGGCAAATTATAGAAAATCCATACATTTTGTTTTTCTTGACCCTGGAGTTGTATTGCAGTGGCTTGCAGTTGAAGTTTAGGTCTCCATGGTTGCCTGCTCTGCTTGCTTCATTGCTGGAGAAAGGGCCTTGAGGGCCATGAGATTGCCTTTAGGCTTTGCCTTCCCTTTGCAAAAAATTTCCTGACTGAATTGTGGGCTGCTGATTTGTTTCTGACCTCGTACTGAGTGATAGCAGAAGGAGTGAGATAAGAGATGAAGAACTAAAGAACGGCAAAAAAAAGAGTTGATTTGCTGGGGCATCCCACTTTGACTGAAGTTGCTTAGCAGGACTAGGTGGTTAGCTGGTAGATCCTGCTGGGGACAGCTAGGAACTCCCACTGGGAGCTTGTGGCTGGATAAGCCACCATGATGTGCCTATGAGGGATTATGGATCAGTAAAAAAGAATTCGAATACTTTAACAAAGATGATTTTAGTATTCCGGCGTTTTATACGCTTCCCAAGATCCATAAGAATAGCCAACAGCCGCCTGGAAGACCTATAGTGGCTGGCTGCCAGTCGGTGTTGCAACCGCTGGCAGAATATGTTGATCATTTTCTGAAGCCTTTTGTCCCAAAAACTAGATCATTCACTCAAGACAGTAGGGACGTTATTGTTAAACTTGAAGGTGTCCATTATAGCCCAGAATATAACATCCTGGCTACAATGGACATCGAAAGTCTATACACCAATATACAACAGGCAGAAGCAGTAGAAATGATTCATAACATCTTAGAGACTCGCACACGGCCCCACCAAGTACCCACCTGGTTTATTACCGAGTGTGCTAGGATTGCATTACACAAAAATTATTTCCTTTTCAATAATGATTTTTTTGTGCAATTGAAGGGCGTGGCCATGGGGGCGGTTTTTGCCCCCACAATAGCGAATTTGTTTGTTGCAAATTTTGAGGAGCAAGTAGTTTTTAACAACAATCCTTTCCTAACCCACCTGTCCAACTATTTAAGGTACATCGATGATGTCTGTATAGTTTGGGAGGGCACACAATCTGAATTGGAAGATTTTCATCGATGGCTGAATACAAAGGACACGAACTTACAGTTTACCTTGGAAAATAATGCTAATAGCATTAGTTTTCTTGATCTAAATATCATGCATGTGGATGGGACACTGGCCGTCTGTTTATACACCAAACCGACGGCTCGAAACACGCTCTTAAAATACAGCAGCCATCATCCCCGTAGTTTATGAGATAACCTCCCTTTTGGCCAGTTCCTCCGCATCCGGAGGAATTGTACCAGAAGGGAGGATAATTTCCGGGAAGCCAAAATACTACAAGAGAAACTTGTGATGCGTGCATATCCCTACCGGCTGGTAAAACACGCAATGAAGCGTGCCTGGTTTTATGACCGACAAGCTTTACTGCAGAAAAATCAGTCGAGAGTTTCTGAGTCCAACACTGAGCAGACTACGTGTGTTTTGACTTTTGGTACAGAATCGACAGCAATAACCAAAATTATCAGAAGCAATTGGCATCTGATCAAAAAAGTTGAACCCCAATTGGCTATGCCAAGATTTGCATTTAAAAGGGGAAGAAACTTAAGGGATCATCTGGTTAGGGCTTACACTGAACCTAAACCTAACACCCTCCCAAACATTTGGGGTTTGGCTCCTATTGTGGGACACTTCCCTTGTGGTAGCTGCACGGCGTGCGCCACAACCCAAGCTACCAAAACATGCTGCATCAACGGAAAAACATTTATGTTTAAACATCATTCAAACTGTCTGACCAAAAATGTGGTCTATTGTATCCAATGCCCATGTGACCTCTATTACATTGGAAAAACAACGCAGGAAATAAGAAAACGGATTACCCAACACCAATCCCGTATCAGATGTAAAGTTATAACAGCACCACTAGTAGAGCACTTTAATAACATGTCTCATGCTCCAACTGATATGAAATGGTATGTAATTGAGTGTGTAAGAGGCACAAGGAGAAGACCCAATGTCGAAAAATTACTGACACAAAGGGAAAACAAACTGATTTGGTTGTGTGATACAGTCGAAAATGGGTTGAATAGCCTTATTGAATTGCATAATCTAGCCACTCTTACATGACTGACTTTACGCCTGTTATACATGTCTGTAGATGCTGTTTGAAGATTATTGGTATTTCATTGGTTATCTTGATACTACTTGCTTATGCGCCTCACTTTTTGAATAACTATGTAGGAATGACTAGCCCTAGTTGGCTGTTGTTATTTTTCCGACATTTTTAATATAGATACTATGGTGGTTGTATGCCTAGTATGAATGCTGTATTCCGCACTTAATTCACTGTTTTCATTATTCGTTGTTATTAGTGTTATTTTTAGTTATACACATTCTCACTGCCTCTGTTGACTAGGCTAAGATGGCCGCCGCTCTAACGGGCCGCGATGATGTCATCACTCCAATTCTACTTAACCACGTTATGGGTGGAGATCACCTGGCGTCCCGAGTATTCACCGGGGATCGAGCACGGACTCTTGAGAGCCGGCGCATAGCTGTTGTTCCAGTAAGTGCCATTCATCTGCTCCGTTTCTGGAGCTTGGTCCGTTTTTCGAATTATAACACGCCTGGTTGTGCAGGCGAACGCGCTAATGCTTCCCTTTGTAATTTGTTTTTAGACCCCGTGGCGACAGTTTTACATGTGAGTTGGTCTATCTGGCTATTGGGTGTATTGGTGTAGGGTTACGCAGCTTGAGGCATTATTTAGGAACGTCCCCCTGTAATTTATGTTTATGTCTTGTTTTGGCTTAAAGACAGAACGACCTGTGTGGCGTTTTATTTATCGTGAGTATTGCTCAGTCGTTCTGGTGCTGATAATTTCTGGAGCATGTGATAGAGATACACCACCTCACGAATTTGACCCCGCATGTTCACCTGGGGTTGCATGCGGTGAGAGTTACATATCTTTATGGTATCTAACACGTGATTGGGTTTTTTGGTTTACTTTATTATCACTTTGTTGGTTTTTTGTGTTGAGCTGGATATTGGTCTCCGTGTGCCTCAGGGTTTATTACTGTTATTATTATGTTTGTATTAGACATAGCTGTGCAACGTCTTTGTCCTGAAGATGGTCCGACGGATCGACTTGAACAGCATGGACCGAAACGTCGACGCTTAACACCTGACATGCAATACACTGTATAATTCACTGTATAATTTGATTTGTGAATTCTTATGTGTAAATATTTACTTTGATGTGGTCTATAGAACGTAGCCACATACTATGCTGTAGGTGTATGTAGACTATCAATCAGTTTACATGTTATGGTAGTCTGTCTGTTGCCAGTTCTGAAACTTCTTTCATGTATTTAAAAAACAAAAATTGAGAATCAAAAATAGATTAAATATATTTTTGATATAAGCCCTCTGGTTACTCTATTGATTTGTGTGATCACTCAGGTGACACATATAAATGTAAAGTGGTTGTTTTGAATGATTCCTACCTGGACATTTAGCTTATCTATCTGATATTACCCAGTCCCGGTGGGATTACTGGGTGGCTCTATTCTAAATACTGCAGAATGCAGCACACATGCAAAGAGGAGGTAAAGAAGGGAAATCAAGATATTTCTCCTAATTATACCAGCCTCATGCAGGCACACCATAATGGCACAAACTCATGTATAAAAGTCTTTGTAAATATGGGTTTGTGTTAAAATACATAGTTGGATGCATGGTAATGCCCATGCTCCACCCTTGTTATACCTATCTTGTGCAAGGTAGCCCAAATCGGGATTTACTTGGCTTCTTAAATCACAAAATAGATTTTACGTCGGGCTGCGCCACAAAAGTGACACACCCCGATGCAAAGTCTTAGTAAATCTGGGGCTTAAGCTTGTAAGGAGGATTTGTTAGTGCTAACATTTCTTTTGGCACAGTCCATTAAGCATGACTAAAACTCACTCAGACCAGAAAACTATTTCAGAATGTACTCATTTTCATTAAACACAATCTAAATGTCACTTGTGAGGCTTGATGATTAGCCAATTTAAAATCACAAAACACAAGGTCTTGTTTTCAAATTACATAATGCACACAATTTTTTCTGTTAAGATTAGTCACACCAGAAATCCTTAAAAATGCAACACTTGCTAGCTACACAAACAATGCCGTTTTAATTCAAGTATGTTACTTCAACAGCAGTGCAGAAAAACATGTTACCTAGAAAGTCATCACTTTGTTTCCATCATCACCTCTGCACATGTAAAACTAAGTAGAAATAAATACCTTTGCTTTAGACAGTAAAGCTGTCAAAAGAGCATCGTGCTAACCATGTTAAATCCTTTGCCATGTACTCAGCTCTGGAATGTTACCAGCTGTGTTATTCATTTGTGCACAAAACCTTCCACATTGGGCTCTGCACAATCTAATTAGAATTCTGCCTCTGAAAGATTATACACAGCAAATACGTCAAGATTTCAAACAAAATCGCATGTTTCAATTTATTTCTCCCTTATTCTTTAATTTTGCTCTGCTTCCTGAAAGCTTAAAAGTGTGTGCATTTAATTTATTTAGAGAAATATAAAATGCCGCCACAAAAATCTATGTGATGTTTTTGGATTCCTCGATGGTTTCTTAAAATGTTCTTCCCACACGTCTAGTCTGGTTTATATTTTTGGCAAGAAGTATGATATATTTGTACGTCTTTAACTCACCTGTGTATTTTTTATAATAGGAGTGTGGGCCCATTAAACTCTTCTTCTCTGGTGACCTTATTTAAATCTTTGGAACAGAATCCCATCACTAGCAGAACATCTTGCAATACTATTCTAAAAGGAATAGAAACGCATTTGATCCTGAGTTTTGCTCCGCACTATTGTTATGATTTATAACTAAACTACACAAATTGTGTTATGAGGGTTTCTTTATTTGTTCAATTCCTTATGTAACCTGTTGGACCTGGCCCTTTTGGCATGTTCACCCCGAAACCTTTTGCTTTTTCCTAGCCTATTTCTGTAACCTGGTGTTGGTGATTTTAGGCCTCTGCGCACTTTTTCACTGTGGTCCAGTGTAAAGTGTGTGCGCTCTCTGTGTATGTGTGGTGAGAGTGACCTGCCCTCCCATAGGAATGCATGGGGAATATGTGTGACCATGGTAGTTCCTGATGTGTGGGGTGTGCAGGGTCAAGTTTGTTATGTGCGAACTCGTGAGATTGAATGCTGCGCGATGATGTGTGCGGCTTTATTGCATCTGGTGTGGAAGTGCCACTTCTAGAAGTTTGCATGTCTGTGCAGTGAATGTGACTTGGCTGTCTGGCTTGTGATTGGGTGGAGCCGGCTGGTGTGCCTGGCTCCAGGAGTCAGGATGGGTCTGCCCCAGTGGTGAATGGAGAGATATGCATGTTGATGGCAGGGAGGAGTTGCACCTGGGACCTGAATAGGGCTGGGCCTTCCCTCCACAATGCTGGCTCCACCCCCTGTGGTGCTTCTAATGTCCCTAGCCTGGCCATTGAAAGGGAGAGAGGGGAAGACCAAAACAAAGTGCTCAGGAGTTTCCCATAACCAGTTGTAGCTGGTTCTCCCATTGCCTGCACCCTGCTAGACAAAGGATTTTGCTGTATAAAAAGGGGGCTGTGACCCCCATGAAAATGTTCTTGTTTTTCCTAACTAGAATCTACCTGGGGCGTGCTGCTGCTGGGGCCCAGGGGAAGGCTTGCCTCCCTGGGCCCTGCCCAGCCCCTGGATCGCCGATGGACTTGGATGCTGGAGGACTTTCCTTTTTCTTGGGAGCTGCTTGCTTTATCTTTTTGGTGTCCAGGACTTTGTGGGACCCTCCTGCCCTCTCCACCTATGGTGGTAATTTCCTGGGGCCTTTGGTGCCCTCTGTGCCCCCAGCGCCTTGAGAGGACTTTATTTTTCATTGCTGGGCAGAGCGCTGTCATTCTCCCGAGGAGGGAAGCGCTCCTGCCCTTTGGATGCCCCCGAGTGCTTCATGTGCATTTTATGCTTATTTACGGGTGCCCACCCCGTTTATGTGCGCCTTAATTGTTTTATAATCTCCGGTGCCCACCCCGCATTTCTATTTCTTAATTTAGAGGGAGCCCACCCCTCATCGATCCGCTGCCTGCCACCGCCTGATTATGGGCGGGGCCAGCGGAAGGAAGAATGCAGCCGGAAGAGGCCGGCGTGAGCTTTGGCGCGGGGCTCCCATGCTCTAGGGAGAGCCCGCAATTGTGGCAGGTAAGAGAAAGCCCCGGGTCCCAGGAGGGGGCCGGGTGAAAAGAGGCAGCAGCCGGTGTAGCCAATAGTAGCGCGGGGCTCCTGTAAGGACATGGAAGCCCGCAGGTGCTGCAGACCGCCCCCGGAAGTGCCTGTGTCCGCCCCAGGTCTCGAGGACCGAGCAGCCCGGTGAGTAGGGCAGGCCAGGGGGGAAATGTTGTCTTTCCCACTCCCCGAGGGGGGGGGGCAGACAGTGTTGGTGGTGCCGGAGCAAGTCACCAAGTTCGAGCAGCCCCATCTGCCAGTGGGCCACTCAATCGATTCGGGGTAATTATTTCTTGAAGGGCCTGAGTGGCCCAGGGACCGTTCCAGGTCCCACCATTGCCCCAGAGCCTCGAGGGCTCCCATGTTTGTCGCGGAGTTAGTAAAGGGCCCAGTGGGTCCTCAGGGGTGCGTGTCACCCGACTTCACACACCAGTTACCCAGAGCCTAGAGGGCTCCAATCCTTGGGACACTTTACTGTCAGAGCTTGATGGCTCAGTTTTGCACAGTCTTTGTGTTTGAGGAGCCAGAGGGCTCCAACCCTTTGCGCAGTTTTGTCCCTGAGGGCTAGCGAGAGCCCCTGCCACAGTTTGGTTTCTACAGCAGCACAGCAAGAAGTGGGCAGCTGCACCTTTTAGGCGCAATTGAGAGAAAGTCCTTGAGAGGGACAGAAGTGGCTCAGAGGTGCCAGGCGTTCTACAGCTGCACAGCACTTAGTGCCAGCTGCAATGTTTAGGTTTGCGCTGGTGGCGCACCCCTGACTGGCGCTGCGTTGTCAGCGCGCCCTGACATTCTGGACACAGGGCATTTGAGCCCCTTCTTAGATGGCCAGTTGGCCAGGGGGGCTGGTATGTGGATAGGGTGCAAGGCCCTAATGTGATTTTTGCGCAATGTGATTTTCTACTATGTTTGTGATATTAATTGCCTAATGTGATTTATGGGCTCGAGTGATGTAGTGCTAGGAAATGTATTGTTTATAGTATGTTTGGCACACCCTGTATCTGATACCTCTAAAACTTTGGTTTATGATTATGATGTTGTTTTACCTATGTAGGTTTATGCTATTGAGATGTTTTCACTCTCTGAGTTACGCCCCTAAATGTGAGTTATTCTTACGGGGTAGGGTCTAATGTGTTTAGACTAGTGAGGAGATTGCCTACTGTATTTATATTAGTTAGGCCTAATGTGAATTATGCGTAATGTACAATGCCTTTATGCCTGTGATACCTCTAGATGTGCTTTCATGCTTAGGAGGTTGTTTTGCCTAGTATAGTTTATACTAGAGAGGTTATGTGTCCATACGTGATCTATGCCTATGGTTATTAGTATTGCGTAGTGTGTACCTACCTTTTACCAGTGGTTACTGGTTGTGGTCTATAATTGTTATTTGGTGTTACAGTTACTCTAAGTGCTATTTCTACTAAGTGCTGATTCTGACAGTGACCCACGTGGCCCTGTCCTGTGTAAATAATCCCTTGTGAATATTGCCCGACCCAGTTAGCACAATGTATATTGTGTGATTACTATCTGATATGTTTTGACAATACAAAAGGTATTTTTATATAACCTTGTGTGGAGTTCCTTTTGTGGTGGGCCTGGGATGTTGTTGCTGTGAGCGTGCGCAAATGCTTTACACATTGCCTCCAGGATAAGCCTGTCTGCTCGTGCCAAGCTACCAAGGGGAAGAGCAGGGGTTATCTTGATGTGTGACTCCATTGCCCTGACTAGAATGGTGGTTTCTGCCTGGCTTTGGCGTAAGCCTTAGCCAACCAGAAATTCCAGTTCTAACATAACCCATGCCAGTCCAAGCACAGTCTGTAGGAAGGATTAGGACACAAAATCTCTCTTTCTTGTGTGGTTCTCCAGAGACTGCCTGCAACTCCAATTCTGGCACACACTGCAACTTCCCATCAACTCCAACTCCAGCTGACTGCTCTCCTGTTTGTGAATCACCCTCATTCCTTCTTTGCAACATTGAACTATGGATTTTCTGGGGGGCGTGGTCAGCTGCGCTGCAGAATGGCTGCTTACTGAGTGCCCATTGCCGGCCGAGATTTAATCCTGAATTAATCCACTCAATCTGAGGGCCATTCTTTACCATTAACAGTGTCTGGTGATTCCTGGATGACAGTGTCTGCTTGGAGCTGATTGCGGTGGCTACGCTCTGCCTGATTTGTGAGAAACGAGCACCGACGGAAGGTGGCCTGGCTGCTCGCTTTGAATGTGAGGTGTGGGAGGGGCTATGAGTCATACCGGGCTGTCGCAGTTGATCCACCCGATCGCCTGAAGTGTGGCCAGACTGCCCGTTTTCCCACTCCGGGAGTGTTGTGTTGCAGGCTGGATACTACAGCAGGATGTGACACAGTGGCCGTTGATGCCGGACTGCTAGCCGGTGCACTGACAGCCAGTGATTGACGGCGAACCTGCCCTGCCTCCATCTGAACCCTGCGATCCCCTCTCGACAGAGGTGAGACGGGCAGTTAAATTGCAGCGCTGCCCTGTGTCGGGAGAGAATCGTCTGGCCCCGGAAAGATCCTATGCCGGGGGCTCGGGCTTGTCGCACTGCAATGGCTGCGGAGTGGGAGAAGACACCATCTTGAAGTCAGGCAGCCCGGTGGATAATCAGGAAAGCGGAGCTGTGGCCTGAACAGTCTACACGTCGTAGCGGACTGGTAATGGGTGTGGGCACTTTCGCTTTCCCGCGCCGCTGCGGACACCCTAAGCCTGGCTGTGTCCTGAGAATCATTGCGCGGGTCTGATGTGCCTTGGGAGCGTCTGTGCCTCGTAATGGGAATTGCTTTGAGAACTGCGCCTTGTGGGTCCCCGCTGCATTGCGTGTCCTCAGCCTGATACGCGCCACATTTGCTGACACCAGGTCTAAAATTTACCAAGAGGGATCTGAAAACAATCAAGCGCAGTACTGGGGCCTGTCCTGGGGCCTGAGCATTGTGAGGGCACATCATCCTAAACGTCTGGAGAATTGGGCAGACAGCTGCATGTGGGGTTGTGAGGCACAGCACATTCCATCTGGTCAGACATATTGCCATCAGTGTGGAACCAGGCATATCCCCCACAGCCAGGTGTGTGGGGATAAGTGACAAACAGCCCAGCAGAATATGGGACAGGAACCTAGGCCGGATGGCAGTGAATAGCAGTGAACTCATTTCTTTTGCAGGACATTAAATTCATATCTCAGCAATCTGGTTGCCGGCATGTGGACACGTCCTGGGGTAGCACCAGGAAGCATAGCTTTACATCATAGTGACGACTGGACCTGCTGGGAGGGTCGCCGGGTCCGCATCCGAAAAAGGATAACTATCCTCCCCAATTCAAAAATACAACTTGGAAGTGGACTTGGGGTCTTTAGCCACGCTATAGTGCAGTGCAACGCCATGGGTAAACAAGATGCCAAGGTGCCGAAGTTGACCTTTGATCAAAGGAGGGCCACAAGACTCACAGAAGCTGACCCAGAGACCGAAGCTGCGTGCCCTCCTGAGCTGCAACCAGAAGATCATGGTGAAGACTTGCATACTTTGATGCTCGAGATGAGATCCAGCCTGCACACTATTGAGACCAAAATGGATGTGCTCACTGTCCAGCTCGATGCAGTAAAGAAACAGGTGGGGTTGATGGAGCAAGGGCTTGTAGAAAAGAGACATGCTCAGAAGCAATCCTCTCATTTAAGTTGCTAACATGGTATTAACTATGTATTGTGAAAAGCTGCACAACACATTAAATCGAGGGTTAGAGAACCTTGCATATGTGTTTAGTAACGTAAGTAACTCGAACGAATTTCAAAAATGGCTGCAAACCAGAAATCTTTATTGTGCATGCGTCAACTGCATCTTCGCAGTATGACGAGCTTTTGCTTGGAGGGAAATTCTTGCGCATGAGCAGAAGTTACTAATAGGGCTTCTTGAAGACTCACATGATTTGCATCTGCTTGCTTGAAATTAAATGGAGTGAATTTACTAAGGATAATGCCTTAAAGGGGGTAAAGGGAGTAAAGGGAGTTAGAGTAGAGATGAGTATCATCACTCTTCTGTCTATTGAAAGTGAGCTAGAAGAGTGGCAATACCCATCTCTACTCCCTTTACTCATCAATACTTTCCCCGCATTAGCCTTAGTGAATTTACTCCATTTAAATTCAGAAAATTGAAGGACTCTCTATATACCCTTGAGGAACTCGGCGAGGTTTTTTACTTGCAGTAAGAGAAGGAGCAATTCTGAGACTCAAGAATAATTCAAAGATTTATCCTTTGTTTAGTGGAACAGGCAGAGTAGCAAATGTTTTTACGTTAATGTTAATGTTAAAATATTTATATAGCGCAACGTACACCGGATTGGTTTCTTGGCGCTTCTGGGATGGGGCTCTATGGAGTGGAGGCTCAGGAGGAGTAGGCTTGCTGGAATAGCCA
Source organism: Lissotriton vulgaris (assembly GCF_964263255.1). Taxonomy (NCBI): domain Eukaryota; kingdom Metazoa; phylum Chordata; class Amphibia; order Caudata; family Salamandridae; genus Lissotriton; species Lissotriton vulgaris. The sequence continues at coordinate 183,554,804 of NC_141696.1, read as the reverse complement.
CGTTTTTAGCAGCTTTCTGAAATGGAGATGCGAAGCAGTAGAACGGATTGAGAGAGGGAGGGAATTCCATATTTGAGGGGAAAGCGTGGAGAAGCGGGTGCCGCCGTATTTTAGGCGCTTAAATCTGGGGGTGATAAGTAAGTGTTGTCCAGCGGAACGAAGGGTACGAGAGGGAGTGTATTTTTTGATCCAATTAGAGAGGAACCTAGGGCCTTTGTCTGATAGAGCTCTATGTGTAATACAGCAGAGCTTGAAAGTGCTTTGCTGTCCCACGGGAAGCCAATGCAATTTTTTTAACAAAGGTTTTGTATGATGGCGGGCCGGGAGTTGGAAGATCAGTCTGGCCGTCTGATTCTGTATCAATTGCAGCCTGTGTATCTGGTAAGCTGGAATACCAGCATTCAGTGCGTTGGCATAATCCAGCCGAGAGACAATGAGTGCAAGGACGACCAGAGTGAGGGCTTCTATAGACAAAAATATTTTTATTTTTTTTATTTTCCGTAACATAAGAAAGCAGGCTGATACCACAGAACTAATCTGTGGAGTCATTGAAAGATCACTGCTGATTTTTACGCCTAGGCTTTTTGCGGAAAGAACTGGGGTGGGCGGGGGGCCCAGAGCGGGAGGCCAGAAGCTGGTATTCCAGGGAATAGAGGGCATGAGTGTCAAGACCAACTCTGTCTTGACAGGGTTAAGCTTCAATTGGTTGGTGTTCATCCAAGAGCTGATGTAAGTCATGATCGACTGTAGATTGATTTCAGAGAGTCTCGTAGGTTGAATGTTAAAGATGAGTTGCAGGTCGTCTGCATAGTTATAGACCAGGGCTCCCATTTCCCTCAGGGCTGATATTAAAGGTTGCATGTATAGGTTGAATAAAAGGGGGGATAATGAGGAGCCCTGTGGGACTCCGCAGAAGAGCCGTCCTTTTTTTGAGCAGAAATTGCCCAGTCTGACAGATTGAAGTCTGTTTGTCAGGAAGGATTGTATCCACCTCAGGGCCTGCCCTCCAACCCCAGCGCTGTGGGCACGGTCGATCAGGATGTTATGATCGACCGTGTCGAACGCGGCCGAAAGATCAAGGAGGATCAGGGCCTGGGGGGAGTTGAGGTCCGCCCCCATGCGTAGCTCGTCCATGACCGTTACAAGGACTGCCTCGGTCGAGTGGGCAGGCCTAAAGCCAGCTTGGTGAGGGTCGAGATAATGAGATTCCTCAATGAAAGAGCTCAAACATTCCGTCACATGTGTCTCCAGTATTTTACTAAGGTAGGGTAAGAGAGATATAGGACGATAGTTACTCAGCACTTGAGGGTCCGCCCCAGGTTTCTTGAGGATGGGGAGGATCTCTGCACTTTTGAACGAGTCAGGGACTGTTCCACTGCCAAGGGAGGTGTTGAGCAGGGATATGGGTGGATCAGGGCATGCGCTGAAGGCTTCGCGAAGTATGTGGGGGGACCACTGTCGAGAGGGGAGCCAGATTTGACCCTGTTTGTCAGTTCGGAAAAGGAATCCGAGTTTATAAAGGGGAAATGATCCAGTAAAGGGGGATGAATTTCACCAGGCAAGGCAGAAGGACTGGGGGTACTGGATAAGGGTATACTGGATTTTATTGTATCATTTTTTTCGAAAAAGTAATTATTTAGCCTATCGCACAGATCTTGACACTCTCTCCATCCCTGTCAATTCGTCGACTATCGAAAAGATCTCTCTGGTTTTATTTGCAGAGTTCAAGATTTTACTTGTAATGAACTTGGTTTTACATTTTAATACAGCGGCTTTATAATCTTTGAAGAGAGACACGTAACTGGTTTTTAGTTCAGGGTCGTATTTCCTACGCCACTTTCGCTCAGCCTGTCGGAGGTTTAGTTTTTGAAGCTTCAGAGTGGGAGAAAAACATTTTTGAGCATCGTGAGGCCTGCGTGCTTTTATGTGTTTTTGAGGGGCAACCTTGTTGCTAGCTTGTTCAAGCCAGATTGCTAGGTTTTCCGCTTGAGTTGTGAGAGAGGTGTCTTGGATCGGCGGGGCAGTGTTGATGAGTATAGTTTTGAAGGACTCAATGCTGGCTTGGCCCCAATTCCTCGCCTTCATGCTGCTAGGTCTAGTCGTGGGAGGTGCAGCCAGCCCGGCAAGTGTGCATCTAATTAGACAGTGGTCTGACCAGGTGCAGGGAAGGACATCAAGTTGGGTGATATCTAAGTTAAAAGACCAGACTTGGTCTAGGGTATGACCTTTATTATGCGTGGGGGTGTGAATATGTTGAGTACAATTAAGATTGATCAATAGATCCGTGAAGTCTCGGGAAAGGGTGGTTTCATTTGTGTCGCCTGGCCAGTAGTTAAAATCACCCACGATCAACACTCTGGTGTGATTGATAACCAGATGGCCAATTAAGTCAGCGAACTCCAACGGGTAAGATGGCATATGCAATGGAGGGCGATATGCAATGACGCATGCCAGCGAAGAAAGATGAGTTTCCAATTTGATAATAAGTGTTTCCGTCTGGGCAATTTGAATGGTTGAGAGTGCTGTGAACTGGTGTTTTTTGTGGATGATTGCGGCCACACCGCCACCCTTTTTGTCCGTGTCTCTGTCTACATGGAGGATGTAGTAGGGAGCGGGAATGGCTGCTAGGATGTCCGGGGAGGAGGCATCATGCAGCCAAATTTCAGACAGGAATAAAATATCCGGCCCAATCAGCTCTATTTTTAGGAAAACAGAGAAAAATAAGCTCTCATATTACCTTGTGAAGGGAGGGTGAGTCGCCGGAGTAGTACTGACGTCACAGGTAGCTTTGTTGGGATGGTTGAAGCAGCGGGCGTGAGACAGAAGTAAATTGTAAATGAGGGGTCAGTACTAAGGAGTGAAACGAACATCACAAAAAGGCCGCACTAGCATTGGGCAGACCACGAGTGTGAGCCTGAATCTGGTTGGTTGTTAGATAGAAGCTGCACTTGTATTGGCTAATTAAACTGTGAAAGACTGAGTTTTAATTGGACATTGGATAGAAGGTTTGATAGCATAGGTTAAAGAGAAATTATATGTCAGATTCTGATTCAACTGCGAGTATGGATCACCTTGACAGGAGACTTCGAGAGTTTGTGGATTATTATTTTAAACATTGTGTATCCAAAATTTTTGGAGGAAAGAGAGAGATGTCATTAATAAAGAAAATTAAAAATGTCTTTAAGAAAGATAAACCTGTGATGACAAGAGAGGGAATTCTTATTCCACCACCGAAAATGGCTGCTTCTTTCATGATGATGGGAAGAGGATATCATACGTTTGTGTGGATGGAGAATTGGATAGAATATAACAAAGGTGATGGAGTTCTAGCTTTTCCAGAAAATGGTACGTTTAATGGAAGAATTCTTTAGAATTTGAGATTGAGAATGAATAAGCTGAAACCAAGACCCAGGTTAACCCAGTATGAGGCTTTAGAAGAATTATAGACTAAAGCATTTGAATGAGAGAGAAACAGGAGTGGGAGATATTCAGGACCTTTTCCTCGATATTTATGTATGTAACGTGAAGATCAGATGAAGCAATGGAGGAGAGCTATGCTATCAAAAGGTTTCTTTCCAATGTTAATGGCCGAGAAACAGTCAGAGAGCAAATGTGACAGGGTATGGTGAATCAGATGCTAAATTGCTGGAGGATATTTGAACTAAAAACCCTTCACCGTATCAAGAAGGACCTAGTAGTGTCAGCCTGAGGACACCAGTGATGGGAACACCCTTAATTCCGCAAATTCTACATGATACATCAGTTAATAAGGTGAGTCAAGACAGAGAGAAAGAAGGTCTAAATAAAAATAGAGAAGAGTTAATACAGAAAATAGGCCATTAAATTTGAGCCCTGGAGCATTTACTGTACCAGTGACTATAGGTCCTGTTATTCCATTATTTGGAGATAAAATAAATTGTCCAAAGCCCCAAGTTGTAACAACTCCTTTGAATATTCCTAGAAAGGAGGTAATAATATCTGATAATTAAGCCAGTGAGTGCGATTCAGTCATTTCATTAATGGATCTACTGATAAGAGAACCAGTAAGTGAAACCTCAAAAAGAGTTACATCCAGTAGTTCAAAAGAGAAAAGATCTGTGATACCCTCAGGAACAAGAAGTTCAGCAACAGTAACTCCAGATGATTTGGATAGATGGGCACGGGGAATAGAAAAGCAGAGTACACCCCCAAAGATTTTAGATATTTACAAACTGAAAGTAGAATTGAAAGCGATGATAGCTGGAAACGTAGGAATAGACAGGTTGAATCATTACATTGAAGACAAACTGTTGTTTGTGTGCAGGAGTATAACTAGAAATGCAAAATTGTTTCCTGAGAAATTGACAGAGCTTGCTTCAGAGATGGGAATAGATATAGGGAGATCAAAAGTATTACAAAAACCATATCAAGTGGAATTTGCTGATAAGGATTCGGAGAATATGAATGTGTCTGGCAAGAAACTACAGGTTAAGGAGTTAATGAATATTTTACAAAAATGGAGAGACATTGACAAATGGAGAACTTGGTGGGCAAGAAAGAAGGAGGAAGCTCAGGCAAAGGAAGCATCGTCTGCATTTGTGTTGAAAGAATCAGAAAAGGCAGAAAGATTGTGTCCCATGAGAGAGGTACCTGGCGGTGGATATGTTCATGTAGAGCAGACAGGATATTTTGTCGTTTACGAATCATTTTCCTAGATTAGGAGAAAAACCAGTTGAAAGGTACAAACAAGTTGAAAGATTTGTGAAAGTTTCAAAAGTTTTGTTAAAAGATTTAGATGGTTTGTTTGACCTACTGATTTGTGGACGGAATGTAAGATTACTATTGATTGGCCAATAACACTGAGTAAGGGGGGGAAAGCACCCGGCCCTGATGGTATCCCTGTGGACCTTTTTAAATACAACTCTGAGCACCCATTTTAACGCAGGTAATCAATGCATGTAGTTCCCTTGGTTTCCCCCCAACCTGGAGCGAATCGATTTTGGTACCAATCTTCAAAAAAGGAGATAGGCACAGCCCTGCCTGTTACAGGCCGATTTCATTATCAGATTCAACAGTTAAAATCATCGGGAGAGTTCTTTTAGCCCGATTATAGGATTGGGCGGAAAATCATCAAATAATCAGTAACATCTGAGGTCACCACTGTTGCTCGGGGGGTGCAGTCGGATGCGGACCGTGCACCACTGTGAGCCCTGACCTGTCCTGAGGGTGACTTCAGTGAGCCGCTATACCAACCTGAACCCTGCCTCCACGACCTCTGCTGTGATTCTTGGATGTTCCGCGGGGGGATTTGGCCCGGGGGAGCCCTTCTAGCCCTCCGCCTCTGATCTGAGAGGTGGGGCTGAGACCCTTCCCCCCTCCGCCCACGTCGGACTGCGATTTGGATAGTAGAGCCTGCATAACTGGGACTGGTGCTCCTGTTCTCCCTTTTCCTTCCGCAGGCTACCGCTGGTTTTCGCCTCCCGGATCCCTGCAATCTCATAGCTTTCCAGAGGTGTATTCCAAAAGACACGGAGCTGCGCTCCCTACTACGTTTGGCGAGAGACACACCCCTCCACATAGTGCACCCTTTCAATCTGCGTCAGTGTGCTCTACGGCACGATATATAATTCAAGATGGCCTCCGGTAAGGGAAATCGACCCCCCAATCAAAGTCAAATCAACAAATTATCATGGGGCTCTAAAGGGGAGCCCAAAGACAATACCCCTGATACTGTACCTAAAACAGCGACTCCTACTCTGCAGACGATGTTATGGAGGCGATTGCTGGGGTCCGATCTTCATTGGAGACCCGTATCGACTCAGTGAACATAGAGGTGACGCTGCTACGCGTGGATCTTCGTAAAAAGGACACCAAAAAAAAAGATATCGAAATTAAAACCTCTGCGCTGATTAACGATACCTCCACACTACAGCAACAAGTGGCTCAACTCCAGAAACAACAGCAACAAATGTAGATGCTCCTCGATGATTATGAAGGGCACGCTAGATGCAATAACCTCCGCATCCTAGGCGTTCCGGAGCATCTTGAAGAGCCGGCAGCCGACCTCTTTGTGGAGAAACTGGCTGTGCAACATCTCCAACCAAAACAAGTCTCCAATTACTTCTTCATAGAGAGAGCACACAGAGTTCCTGGGGGCAGGCCGAAGCCGGGCGCTCCCCCCCTGACCTATCAATGCCCGTGTTTTTAACTTTCGTGACCGGGACGTCATCCTCCAGACAGCGCAAGCGGGGCCACCACTGCGAATTGACAATGCACAGATCATGATCTTCCCGGATTTCACGGTGAAAGTGCAGGCTCGCCGACGCAGTTTCCTAGAGGTGAAAAAGGCGCTCCGTACTCAATCCATTAAGTACTCCATGCTGTTTCCCGCGAAACTGCGCATTAATTGGGAAGGCAAGACTTGGTTCTTTGAATCCCCAGCTGAGGTGTGGGATTGACTCGAGGGATGGCGTCAGTCTGCGGCCACTTAGAATCGCCGCAGAAGATCTGCAGATCGCTCTGACTCAGAGCTGCTACCTGAAAGCCAGGACCTGTTCACGGACACTACTCAGGGTGAACAACAAATCGCATGATGATCTGGCGACTGATTTATACCTGTTCGAACCGTCTCCGTTTGCAATGCCTCCTGTGGTGCTCCCACTCGCCATGCGATTTTCTGCTAGTCCTTTGGGTTCAGTTCTGCTTTCCATTGGTCCATTAAGAAACTGGTACTGCCGAACTGTCTATGCTGACTGGAACCGTATTGAACTACTTTATCCCGGCTCCATGGGCGTGACCTCCTCAATTTATCTTACCTCCAGTTAATCCTCCAGGTCGACGCCAAAAATCCAACCCTTAACTTCTGTGATCCTCCTCTCCTACTTGGACTCAGGTCTACAGACTGCTGCCTATCCTGACCCATATGTATCCTTTCCTGGTCCTGATGTTATTGAGTATTTTGTTCCGTTTGATGTTTTTCCCTTATCCTGTGAACGATATTGCTCTTGTAGATAGTTTCCGATAAGATAGACTGATTCACCTTGTACTCCCGCTCTGGAGGCGACTCTTGGTCCTCCGGGTGACTTGTCAAGGCGCCTGAGGATGATGAACACTGTGCCCAATTGGAGGGGAGAATGATACAGAATGCTACTATTTTGATCCTGTTAGCTGTTGCATGGTAGCCGCACACACTGACTATTGCTGCTGGACACTGTCCAATGCCTGAACTGTTATAGACTGTGCCCCCCACGTGGGAACGGCCTGAGGCCCAATGGGCGAAGCCCACCACTGACTCCATATATCCTCCACGAACTCCGGCCGTTATGGCCTACTCAGACTGACTCATTAATATTTTCTACTATGTGAATGTTCTTATTGCTGCAAGTTGCCTTTAACCACACTAGACGATACCATCCTGTCAAATGCCAGCGAGGGCCCCTACGGCTCTCCACACACCCCATCAATGTCCGGGAGGGCGACAGGCACTCTGCCTAGTTGGGGAGTAGAACGTTTCAAGTCCGCGGGCAGGGGGCAGGTGAGGGGGGTTGAGGGTGGGAAGTGGAGTTGGGGGGAGGGTTTGGGGGGACATGGGTAGTTGGGAAATTTGCTAAGAAGCAGTTATTGTTTTTATTTTTGTTTTTGTTTACCCACTGCAGAGTTTTTTTGAAGCTTGACACTTACCACACAGCATTATGCGCCCTCACAGATTGTCCCACACTTTATCTCGGTGAGCACCGAGTCCCTCCTGGAGAGAGGTGGATGGTAGGGAAGTTTGCTCTGAAGTTGTCGTTCTTTCTGGTTCTGATGTTGTTTCCACATCGCAGAGGTTTCTCGAACACGAAGCTAACTACACAGCGCTACGTGCCCTCACAAGACGTCCCACACTCACCATTAAGACGCACCAGTTTTCTCCCGCATTTCGCCACAGACTACATTAGGATCGCTATTTACAACAGGACTCATTTGATGCCCCACAAACCTATAATCTGTACATGCCTTCCATTCTTTGAGCCACCATGACACCCCCAATGACTACGTCTCTTTAATTACACTTTGGGTGCTCTCCGGAGTATTCAAACCGCTCAAGAAATAATACACACCTATATTTTGCTAATTTAACTACTATTCACACAGGGTGCTTACAAAAATCAGGGGAGGAAAACACCCGACTCCTCCCTGCGTAATCAGAACGATTAGGCACACTTTAGAATTTTACACAAATTTAAGCACTCCACTTATAACAGCTTAAAAATAGTTCATTGAAGGTTCTGAAATCATCCAAGAAAGTTTTCATGAAGGTTTTCTTCTTTTATTCTTTTGTCCACATCCAATCCCAAACCAATGCGTTTCGCCGCGGTTAATAAACACCTATCGGCTTCATCAGGGCTGGAAATAACATAAAACAATGCTGTCTTATCATTATGTACATATTTCATCATGAATTAAAAGAAGATAGAGCCCCACATGGCCCATAAAGAAACTTGTGCCACATTTTTTATGGTGAATACATGCACCTCAAATCATCATCATATTATGGCAACATTTAGTCAAATTCATATCATCAAAATCCAAGTGAAAATACAGTCCCATCATACACCTCATCGGTGATATTGATCAACTAATACATTTTCATGCAAATTGAGTGGAAAAGCCTCATGTGAAATTGCTCCAATGGTCTATTTATATCCCTGAAGTGAATAGGTTTATTTTACCGATATTTTACCTTGTCTTCTATATGAATCTGCCTAGAAGGAGAAACATATCCTTACTCTTAAGCTTCGGCATGAGGGAGGATTTTGAACAGTTTCATCAACCCTTCTACACTACTACGTTATATAATAAAAAAAACTTTTTGAATTTTCCATACCTCAAGTCTTCAGGGAGGGTGCTCATGTATTATTATTTAATTGCAGTTTTTCTTCGGTCGGACTACAAGCTTCCTTTATTTGTATAGTTTCTAGAAAAATAAGACATACCTATGTCTCAAAACCAACATATTCTCCATTTCTATTGACCTATTCTAAATATCTACACCAATTGCCAGTTACAACCATTATAAGTCTCACCTGAACTTATAACAAGAGCATCAAATGAATTCCACTTGCTTCTTTACAAATTCCAAAGTTCACCTTTTCCTGAAAATAAAGATTCACAGTTAGACGTGTTCACAATGTCATAAGTAGGATACCGCATCTCCAAGAAGACGCAGCCATCCTCTCCCTAGACGCTATGCTAGCCTTTGATTCTATAGAATGGTTGTACCTGTTTGAGGTCCTAATCCGCTATGGCTTTGGTACCAAATTCATCCAGTGGGTACGTCTGCTCTATACTGATCATCTCTGGGGTCAAGTCTATGTCAACGGTCATACATCCAGGCGATTTTCCCTACACAGAGGTACTAGACAGGGGTACCCTCTGTCCCCTTTGTTGTTCTCACTTACCCTTGAACCCTTGGCTCATTGGATCAGGACCGACAACTCCATCTGTGGCCTCCGGTGGAATGACGACACGATAGATAAGATCTCACTCTATGCACATGACATCCTTGTCTGCGTCTCTTCCCCGAAGTCTTCACTTAATAGTTTATTACACGTCATCACTAACTTCGGCAAATACTCAGGCTTTTCCATCAATTGGTCCAAATCGGTATTATACGTATTACACGGCCCACCCCTTCCTCTCCTGCGTGACTATTTAATCGAAATGGCCCGGGATGGATTCAAATGCCTTGGCATTTTTGTCACCCAGACCCCAAACTATTTTATGACCGTAACCTGAAAGGCCCTCTTCAACGACTCCATAACGACATCTCTCACTGGAGGTCACTCCCTCCCTCTCTCCCGGGTAGAGCAGCCCTCTTTAAAATGCTTGCACTCCCCCGTTTTTTGTACGCCCTGCAGAATTGCCCATTTCCCATTGCTGACTCTTATTTTAATACGCTTGAAGGAGACCTCTGCCTCCTCTTATGGGACGGCGGCTCTCCCCGCATTGCTTTGCCCTCACTCACACAGGGGTGGTACGATGGTGGTATTGCCTTGCCGAATATTCGTCTCTATTATTGGGCTACCCAATTGACAGCCACTAACTCATGGATATACGGTTCACCCACGAACCCCGCTTTTCACCTGGAGAGATACCAGATGGGCCGCGGGGGCTATCTTGAGGCTCTATATGGTAAACATTCTCGCACCCGATACATTGGCCCGATGTCCCACACAATATGACTTTGGCACCGCGCGAACAAACAACTCGGTTGGGCTGACACTCTCACACTATCCACCCCACTCTGGACCTCCCATAAATTAGGCTCCCTTTGCCATTATCGGGGCTTTGACAAGTGGGACACGATAGGCATTTCTACCTCAGGAGACATGCTCCATAAGGGCAAACTACTGACATTCGAAGAGCTCCAGAAGAGATACGACTTAGCCCAATCTGAAGCCTTCCGCTATCTCCAAATCAAACAGGCCATACTCACCAGTGTCCCTGACCTCTCCTCTCTTCCACAGATCTCGCCTCTTGAGGACAGACTCTTATCAGAACCCCTTCAGGCCAAAGCGATATCTTATACCTATCGTAAATTATGCAATAACATGCCCAACACCTTCCAACTTCTAAGAGACAAATGGCAGAACGACATCGGAGTCCTGGACGATACCGAGTGGCAGGCGGCACTGATGTCCCCGCGTGAATCGGCTATCAACCACAGATTTCTACTCATACAGCTTAAGATATTACACAGAACATACATGTCCACTCCCCTCCTGGCCAGGATTGGTAGACGCACATCTGACCTCTGTCTCCGTAACTGTGGACATATAGGTACCTTTTACCACACTATCTGGGCATGCCCTGTGATTCAAGATCTGTGGGAGCGTGCTGACGATCTGGGGAAACCTGTCCCTCTGACTTCCAAAAGTGAACTCCTAAATGTGTGGGGCCCCACAGATCTCACTGCAATTGAACGACAATGGGCGGCTCTGGGCTTCCTCTTACTGAAACGTGAAATAGCAATGCAATGGGGTTCACCATCTAAACCGCTCTTGATCAGGTGGGTTGCTGCAATGGATGTCTGTATGTTGTCCGAAAAAACGGTCTACAAGGTCAGGGGGTGTCCTGGAACTTGGGATAGGAAATGGGGACATTGGAATGTTTATAGAGGTGAGCTTTGTACTTCCCCTTCAACTGACATGGTGATGGCTAGAAATGGTCCCCCCCGTAATCGTACTTGTAATACACTGCTGTAATGTAAGCATGTTATGTCAAAATTGTAATATATGACTGTCAACGTATTACTACCTCTGCTTTTGTTCAATAAAATATTTTTTTTTTTTTAAAATCAGTTACATCCAATATGGCCTCCGTAAAGGACTGGGGACCATTGATCAATGCTTAAGCTTGGAACTTACAATAGGAAAATACACTAAGGCCAAGGGGGGTAACTTGTACCTGGCGTTCGTGAATATAACCGTGGCTTTCAACTTTGTTATCCATGATAAACTCTGGGTGATTTTGGAACACTTGGGAGTGAAGGAAATAATGAGTAGTGCTTGTAATTCGCCTATTATGGGACTTAAAAAACCTAGTAGAAAATACAGGATAGTGCAGGATCTGAGAAAGATCAATAACATTGTAGTACCTTGTTGTCCTGTAGTACCACATCCGGCAATGATCCTTTATCAGATAGCCTGGAATGCAGGCTGGTTTACAGTAATTGATTGATGCTGAGCCTTCTTCTCTATTCCTTTGCACCCGATAGCCAGTACCTTTTTGCCTTTAAGTTCGAAAATTGTATTTTGGTGCCAAGTTCCTCAAGGGTATACAGAGAGTCCCTCAATTTTCAATCAGATTCTGAAAAAGTTTCTGGAAACATTAGTCATGCCCAGAAATTTAGTCTTAGTACAATATATTGATGGCCAACTAGTGGCATAAAAATCGCGAGAATGTTGTGTTACTGATTCTATTGCATTACTGAATCAATTAGCTGATGGAAGATGTTGGAAATGGCCCTTTTTGCAGGGTTATCCCCAAATGTTTTGCTTCTTCATCCCTTGTTTTTCCTGACCCGTGGTTGTTGTCAATAGAACTCTGGGTACATTACCACTGCTGATCAGTGCTAAAGTGCATATGCTCTCTGTGTAAATTGTTACTGTAATTGGTTATCCATGATTGGCATATTTGTATCACCAAGAAGTCACTAGTAAAGTGCACTGAGTGTGCCAGGGCTGGTGATACAAATTCTACTAGTGGGCCTGCAGCACTGATTGTGCCACCCACATGAGTAGCCCTAAAATGGTGTCTCAGGCCTGCCACCGCAGTGTCTGTGTGCACTCTGTGAACTGCCATGTCCACCTGGTCAGTGTCCCCACTGACCATGCCTAACCCTTCCATTTCTGTACACATTGGTCACCAATATGGAAGGCCCAAGGTACCCCCTTGGGAAGGGTGCAGTGTATGTTCTAGTGCAGGTGACATTCTCTGGTAGTGAATTACAGCCATTTTCGTTTTTCACTATTGTAAGGCTATCTTGCCCATAGGCTATCATGGGGAAGGCTGGCTACAGTGGCTACCAGCATATATTCTCATAGGAGCAAGATAGGACATAAAAGTCTGGTATCCCTGAACTCAGAAGTTAATAACACATCTTTTAGGAAAGGTTGTTTCTAAATCCTGTGTTTGAGAACAGCACTTTTAGAAAGTGGCTGTTCTCTTGTCTGACCTTTCTGTGTGCCTTGGCCTGTTTGTGAATTGACTGTCTGGTTTGTGAGTGACAGAGGCTGGGGAGCCCCCAGGAGGCTGGATGATTCAGACCTAGGCTGAATGATTGCATCTGCATCTTGAGTGGTGGGAGGGGATAGCACCTGGGCCTGAATAGGGCTGTGCCTGCCTTCCACAATGCTGGCTCCACCTCTTGCTGGGCTGACGACCCTGCCCCTCTCTCTGAAAGGAAGGGAGAAGCCAATAAAACAAAGTGCTCAAGGAACACCCAGAACTGGTTCAGACCGGGTTCAGAGCCCTCCTGCACAAAGGGAGCAAAGATGTTTAGGGGTATAAGTACAGGAACCCTGACTACAGAAAATTAGATCATCCTGGAATCAAGAAGGAAACTCTGCCAAGGAGAAAGCTGAAACTGAAGAAGGAAGACTGTCCTACTGTTGCTCTGCTGGACTGACCTGCTGTTGCTTTGGTGTCAAGGAGAGGGGAAGGACTTTGCTTTGTGCTGTGTCCCCTTGCTTGAAGGAATCTCCAAGGGCCTGAGAAGAGCTGGCTCCCTGTTAAGAAGTCCCAGGAACAAAATGACTTCACCCCCAGCTTCACTGAACTCTGCTGTTAGAGTTCTGTCCTTCCTGGAGTGCTTGGCCCATGTGTGGTGCCTCTGGAAGTTGTACCTGAGTTGGGACGCCGGAAACCAAGATTTAAGGAACTTTCTGCAAAGTTTATCGCATCACTCGCTTGTGGAGCTCATCCCCGTCAGTGCGAGGAAATTCCCGCCACTACGAAGGTCGAGATGGTTGCAGCGCCTGTTGCCGCTGCCAGAGCCATCGCAAGCTTCATTTGCGGGACGCACCAGACCGGTGCGGGAAGATTACCATTGCTGCAAGTATCGTCACGGAGCCTGTCGTCACTGGGTGAGATCATCGCACCGCTTGCTTGGGGACCGCATCACGTCGCTGCGAGAGTCGTCACAGAGCCATCGCATCGAGGGGCAATGAAAGGAGAAGATCGCCGCTAAGACTTGCATTATCGTCGCACCGGAGTTTTTTCCCAGCCCCGAAGATCGTCGCATCGTACCTTTTGCGAGCCGCTTCCACCGAAACCTGTGCACCGGAATCCACGTAAGGTATCGCATCCCTCCCCATACAGACCGGAGTCACCGCAACACGCTAGCTACATCGAGTGGGGTTGTCGCATCGCCTCGCCAGGGTCTCATGAGTGACGCATCGCTTGCTTTTCAACGCTACAGCTTTCATTTGGAACTTTTGTCGCATCTAAAGGTACTGTTGGCTAAAACATGACGCAACTGTGGATCATTTAATGCAACCTTAAGAACTCTTTTGAAACCATATTCTTGAGCTGTGTGTGTTGGATTTTTGTCGTTTTGGTCTTGTGTAGTTTAGATTAAATACCTTTATTTTTCTAAACTGTTGTGGAGTCAATTTGTGGTGTTGTCACTGTGTTAAACGTGAGTGTTGGTACAAATACTTTACATATTGCCTTTGATAAGCCTGACTGCTTGTGCCAAGCTACCAAGGGGTGAGCAGGGGTTATCTAAAGAGTGTAACCTCCTTACCCTGACTAGAAGCATGGGTCCCTAATTGGACAGTGGTACCTACCTCTGCCAACCATAGACCCCCAGTTCTAACAGAAGACACTAGGTGTCACCAGAAAAGTTGCAATTTTGTAGAACAGAAGTCAGATATTTAGGCCACAAGATTGAAACAGGAGTGAGAAAAGTGACCCCAGAAAGAATTAAAATTATCAAGCAAATGCAGTTACCACAAACGCAAAGAGAGATAAGAATGTTTCTCGGAGTGGTTGAATTCTGTCGGCAGTGGATTGTTGGGGTTTCCCTGCTGGCAAAGCCATTGATTCATATGACACAAAAGAGAGAGAAAGATGCAATTGTCTGGACTGATGAAAGTGTGGAAGCATTTGTGAGATTGCAAAATTCTCTGTGTGAGGCCCCTGCCTTGGGTATGCCTGATTATGCAAAAGGGTGTGCACTATTCTGTTGTGAGAGAGAGAGTTGTGCACTCTCAGTCTTGACCCAAAGGCATGGATTAAGCTGATGTCCAGTGGCATCTTTTTCTGCTACTTTGGATCCTGTGGCCTTCAGCTTTACCTGGCTGCTTAAAAGTAGTAGCTGCTACCTATGTGAGCCTGGATCAGAGTGAGTCAATTGTGAAGGGACATCCAGTTACAGTCTATGTCCCACATTCAGTCGAGATTCTTTTAACAAGAGCTCACTCAAACACAGCACCTTACCCCTAGTCGGGTGACTAAGTATGAAAGGGTGATTCTTGGAGCAGAAAATTTTACAGTAATAAGGTGTACAATGGTAAACTCAGCCACACTATTACCAGACCCACGTTGTGAAGAAGTGGAAGATGAGGTAGATCATGATTGCTTGGATGTAACTGAGATGTGCACCAAGCCCCGCCCTGATATAAAAGAAGAACCTCTGAAAGACCCAGACCACAAATTACTTGGCTGAGACTGGAGGAAGGAGGACTTAGTAGAGTGTTTGCTATATGCAAAATATCTGGGGTTGTAGAAGCATCCTGTTTACCGGGAGTCGAGTCTGCACAAGTAGCCAAATTTGTGGCCTTATTGAAGGCATGCTAAATTGCGAAAAATTAGAAAATAACCATATTCATGGACAGTCAATATGGTTTCGGGGTGTGCATGACTTTGGCCAGTTATGGATGCAGAGGGGATTTCTGACTTCTTCAGGATTCCCTATCAGAAATGGTAAAAATGTCAAATGAAATAGCAGTGGTCAAGTGTGCTGCTCACCAGTCAGGAAATGACTATGTGACGGCAGGTAATCAATATGCTGACCAGATTGCTCAATAGTGTGCAAGAAATAACATGGCACTTGACAGAAAAATTGAAACAAGTTAAATCAACTGCCAGCTTATGTTTTTCTCAGCCTTAGAAACATGGGATAAGGTGAGACAATTGCAGGATGAGGTGGATGAGGTGGAGGTAAGCGAGAAGGAAAACTGGATAAAATAAAGCTGTGAAAGGAGAATAGAGGATGAGGTATGGGTGTACACTGATGGCAGACCAGTCATGCCAGACTGCTTACTCTCTCAAATGGCAGCAATGTATCATGGAGACATACATGTAGGTAGGGACGCCATGATCAGACTATATTCAGACAGAATTGGTACACTACAATGTTTAGGGCAGTTGCAGAGAGCCTTTGCCAGATGTTTAATTTGTCAGCAGCAAAATCCAGCTAGGAAGACAGTGGTCAGTTGGGAAAAATTGGAAAGGCAGAAGGACCATTCACAATATTACAGCTAGATTTCATAGAATTGTCCCCAAGCAACGGAAGGAAGTATGTCCTTGTCATAGTGTGCTTGTTTTCACGGTGGGTGGAAGCATACCCCATGAGGTGAAATGACAGCCTCACAGTTGCCAAACTACTGTTGAGGTAGTTGATTCCTCCATTTGGTTTTCCAGTCACTTTGGAATCAGATTGGGGACCTCATTTTAATAATGAAATAGTTCCTCTAATCTGTGAAGCATTTAAAATTGAACAAAAACTACAATGTGCATACCACCCAGAGGCTTCTTGAGTGGTTGAGCAATTAAATGGCACAATCAAGTCGAAGTTAAGCAAAGTGTGTGCATCCACTTCACTGAAATGGCCAGATGCATTGCCTCTTGTGTTGATGGGACTCCAAAGTATTCCTGACAGAAAAACAGGATTGAGTCCCCATGAAATCCTCATGGGAAGAACAATGAGAGAAGCATTTATTCCTGGTCACAAAATAATGAATATAACTGATGATCTGGTATTAGATTATTGCAAACAATTGGCTGACCTAGTGCATTCTGTCTCTCACCAGGTTGGAAAAGACGCAGTTGCCAGGTAGCCAGCACAAGCACATGATTTGAATCCTGGAGACTGGGTGGTAGTGAAGAAACACGCCAGAAAAACGTGCTTAGCACCGAGGTGGGATGAACCACGACAAGTCATACTGTTCACTACTACAGCAGTGAAGTGTGCAGGTTTACCCAATTGGATTCATGCCAGTCACACGAAAAAGGTACCAGGCCCCATTGAAAAGAGACAACAACTGAATGAACCAGTTGAAATAGCTGAAGGTTGTGACGTTGAAGAATCTAGAGCAATAGACTCTGAACCAATAGACGAGGAACAACTGAGCACAAGTCAGGAGGGCTGGATAACAGTGGTTGACATACCAGAAGTCATTATTCAAACGAGAATCAGAACAACATTAGACAGACAGGAAAGTAGTGAGGACCAGATAGGTGTAGAAAAACACGTGCAGGAAGAAGTGAACCAGATTACTTGAGACCCTGGGCAGGACCAGACAGGGAAAGAAGAACATACTCAGGCAAAAAGACATTCCAAGGGCCCTGAGCAGGGACAAACAGGAATAGAAGAACACGTTCAGGCAACAGAAAAGCCAATTGTAGTAACACCTGAACAGGATCAGTCAGGGGAGGAAGAACAGGTTCAGGCAGAAGAAGATCAAGTTGAAATAAGACCTGAACAGGGCTAGATAGAAGAAGAACAAGTTCAGGTGAATGAAACAACACATTTAGGACCTGAACAGGAACAGGTAGACAGTGAGTCTGAAGAGTGGAAGAACAAATTGTGCCTACAAATAACATAAATAAATGAGTTCTAGAAAGATACAAAGAGGGTGAAAGTACAGTACAAGTTAAGAGGGTCAGAAAGGGTGACAACTGGCCAGGTGGAGTCAAAAGATTAAAATACTATCTGAGAAAAACAAATGAAAGACCTGAGCAGAAAAATGAGGTTACTAGTCAAACTCAGTCTAAACAGTCGATTGTGAGCAACACTCGAAGAAGTCCAAGACTGAGAATTTTGAACAATGAATTCAAGGGTCCTGAGTTGACCTACGTAATATTGGAAGAATTTGAAATTTTAGATTTGAGTAAAGAGACAGAGGAAGAAATAAATCCTGCACAGATTGATGAAGGAAAAGTGAGACTCCCTTGAAATCCAGGGTTTGAGCTTGCAAACAAACAAAAGAAAAGAAGAAAAATCTTCTTAGACTAAAATGGCTAAAAACAAGGTTACTGAACGACCAAATCGAAATTGCGTACAAAATTGCTGTAGAGTTTGTATATTTAGCATTTTGTTAGTAATTACAGTATGGATATTTCTAACAGGAGTGGTGCCTTATTTGATGATAGCTAACAGAATGAATGAGACAGTTAATAGTGGAAAGATAGCTACAAGCTCCTTGAGACCCGCCTGGGTGAATAGCGCGCTTTACAAATGCCGTGATTGATTGATTGAATAAGAGGAGATAGGGTAGACTTAGAAGCAGCAGATGAGATAGACATACATCACACAGTATCATATAATGGCACATCATTAAATGTCTTCACAAAGTTATTATGCCAATATGTAGATACAATGGAGATTGGTGATTGTTATGTATGTATGTATGAAATTATCAGCTTCAGTATCAGAAAGTGTCACATAACATCATTTACCACTAACATATGGAATTTCATGTAGTATATTAAAAAGTTTGTTTTATAGAACAGGGAAAGTTCAATATTATTATTCAAACTTAGATGTAGTATTTCCAGAAGTTCCTACTTGAAAGAATATGAATCCAGTATTTAGTAGTCAAGGTGCACAATTTATGGGTGCATTTTTCTTAACAATTAAGTCAATATATTTAGTAAAGGCACACAAAATTATTCTAACATTCATATTACATGAAGACGAGAAAGTGGTTTTGAATTTAGTTGACGAAAGGAGACAGGATTCCCAAAAGAAGGCTGCTGAACAGAAAACTCATGTACCTCCAAGGGCTGGGAAAGAAGGAATTTATGCTACTGGCAAGGCTCATGCTCCAATGTCTCTAGACTTTGAAAAGAAAGTGAAAACATGCCTCCATAGGTTAAAGACAGATTATATTACTGTATTCATTGATCCAGTGAATGTGAACAAAACTTCCTAATTTTGGGAGGTTGGGGACTAAAAGGGGGAACTGATTCGGTATTTCCTGGGGTGTACTACGTGTGTGGGAATAATGCTTATGATAAGCTGCCAGCACAGTGGTAGGGAAGTTGTTACTTTGGGATAGTATTTCTTAAAATATATCATGTAAAAAGAATCACTGGAAGCAATGAAAGTACTAATGAACTAACACGAAGAAAGGGAGCTCGTTTTTCAGAAATTATAGGGGACATTTATGGTGCATTGATACCTTCAGTGGGAGTCATTCTAAATTCACATAGAATTTGCCTATTATCAACAGTGGTTGATCATCTCTCGAGTGATACTGCTGGGGGTTTCTTGATGATTAATACAGAAATGGTTGCGATTAGATCTATGGTTTTGCAAAATTGACTTGTTCTTGATATTTTATTGGCAAAAGAGGGCGGAGGCTGTAGAATGTTGAGAGTCCAACATTGTTGCGCTTACGTACCTGATAAGAGCAGAGAAGTTAGAGGGTATACAATATTACAAAACTTCATTAAGATTTGAAACCACTGGAGGTTGATAGTGTATGGGAAAGACAAAAAAAGAAAATTTCTTCAATAGGGACTTGATTTTCTGATTAAGGGAAAACTATTTTGGGTCAAATAATGTTTCCGTTAGTTGGTATTAGCAATCATAATTTTAACAATATTGGTATGGTGCAAATGTTGCAAAAACTAAAGAAAGGGAAGATATGAAATGTGATAAAAGGGAAAGAAAAGGAAGTATGAGGAGATTCAGCTAGAAGAAATGAAGGGAAAACTGTATAAAAGAATGAAAGATGGGATTAAAAACGAAAAGGGAGGAAAAGAAACTGAGATATGCTAAAGTTGGCATCTGATTGGAATGGGTAATTTAATATGGCTCAAAATACCATCAGAGAGGGGGTTGATGGAGCAAA
Source organism: Lissotriton vulgaris (assembly GCF_964263255.1). Classification (NCBI taxonomy): domain Eukaryota; kingdom Metazoa; phylum Chordata; class Amphibia; order Caudata; family Salamandridae; genus Lissotriton; species Lissotriton vulgaris. The sequence goes on along the minus strand of NC_141696.1, from coordinate 183,535,197 downwards.
GACTTGTAGAAAAGAGACTTGCTCAGAAGCAATCCTCTCATTTAACTCCCTAACATGATATTAACTACGTGTTGTGTAAAACTAATGCACACCACATTAAATCGAAGGTTAGAGAAGCTTGCATATGTGTTTACTAACATATGTAACTTAAACAAATTTCTAAAATAGCTGCAAATGGGAAATCTTTATTGCACATGCGTCAACTGCATCTACACAGTATGACGAGCTGTCGTTTGGAGGGGAAATTCTTGCCAATGAGCGGAAGTTACTAATACGGCTTCTTGAAGACTCACATGCTTTGCATCTGCTTGCTTGAAATTAAATTGAGTGAATTTACTAAGGCTAATGCGGGGAAAGTATGAGTAATGGTAGTTAGAGTAGAGATGGGTAGTATACAGTGAACCTATTTATTCTTAAAAAGTAACATTTATCTTTCTGACTTTATTATCAGCGCACATTTGGGCCTCTTGTGTGTGTCCACAGTTTGTTAAACATGTGACTTCCGGGCATGTCTGTTCAAAATGAGCCGGAAGAATGACGATACACTTGAATGCAGTCCAAGGACACAAAAGTTACATACCCTGGGAACAAGCACTGAAGACCTCTGAATGACCTCTGAATGAATGGATGTACAATACAAATAAAAACAATTGTTTCTAATAAGATGTGATTACGGGTGGGAATAACGTTATTAAATAAAAAGTATGGGGTTGGAGTTACGAACAATGGGTTGATAGACTAAGATGACATATAAACATGGTGCGATGATATCCCCCCTTGCCTGACCAATCAGAGTTAGTATTTGTACGATATTGAAACAATTAATGGATGGTACATGTGTAATGAAAAGGTATAATTGAGGTAGTTTTAGTTAGTTAGATAGACGTCGATGCTGAGATGCTGTCAGCCGAGGGTGCTGTCGGAGTAGAAAGAGATGCTGATGAAGAATCGAATGCAGAGCTTAATATCCTAAATTATTAGGATTAGAAAGAAGATCGCAACAGAATTTTGAGGAGGAAGAGAGTGTCAGAGAAGGGTGCGACATGTCCGTCGGTGTAAGAGAGGTCATCTATCCTTTCCTAAATCCTGTCCTGAAGTCTTTGTCTCCTGATCTATCCTGGGGGATCCCTACCAGCCCTTTGGCCAGGGGGTTGGTCTTCACACCATCCTAGGTAAATATAAATGTTGTGAATGTGCAAGTGCTCTATCTCTGTGGCCTCTCCTTTCTGAGCATAGGTAATTGCAAGTTTGAAGTTTGTATTGATGATATGATTAATTGAGTTGTCTGTCCTATGAGTATTGGTGAATGTGCTGTACTTTGAAGTGGTTCACATGCAAATAATTTAGATAAAGACTTAAAACTTTTCCGAGTAGGTGGTTATGTGATGTAAAGTATAAAGGTTAGAATTAAGTTATAATTTTCACTGTCAACTAGTTCATTTAATGGTCCATCGACCAGAGGAAAGAACTTTTTAATCAGTGAAAGGTTGATTAAGAATAAGGAATAATAAATCTTGAGGTATGAAAAATAATAAACTTTGACTCCAGCGGTTTACCCAAACTGTGTGTGTGTGTTTATGGGCCCAGTTGAGTATATGGTACTAGATTATCTATCAATCAGACTTCCACAAATTCCAGGTGGAAACCAAAGAGCAACTCCTGCACATGGATAGAGTTCAGGGTCTGATCAGGGCCAAGAATAACAATTTGGAGGCCCAGTACCGGCGCAATAATTTGTGAATCACCGGGATCCCGGAGACAACGGCCATCTCTAAGACGGAGGTATAAATCATGGACCTGGTGCATGAACTGTTTGATCCTCACCTATCAGCTGTGTTTGCGGTTTAGTGGGCCTTCCGCTGTCTGGGCCGGTTGAGGCTATACCTAGGCCAATCCTAGCCAGAATCTTGAACTATCAGGACCGTGACCTCATCCTACGGCTGGCTTGAGAGAAAGGAACTATAACGTGCAAAGGTAACACTATATCATTTTACCCTGATTTCACGCCGGCAGTGCAGGTGGCACGCCGGGAGTTCCTGCCCGCAAAGCGCATTTTGTAACAAGCCCAGATCCCTTACTCTCTGGTATACCCTTCAAAATTCACGGTGACTTACGAGGGCTTTATAAAGCTAAGAAGTTAGGTCCATACAAGGTATGGGGTAGGCTGGACCCCATTATATTGAAAAACACAAAAAAATGCCTACACCCAACTAGTTTTCAATTAATTCTTTTTTGAGCAATAGGGTAAACACAGAAACTCTTGAGTTTGACCCGGTATTTTTAGTTATACCTGTCTACGTTGGGATTTATACACTGTTTTTTTAAATTTCGCAAAAAAGGAAAAAACTGTACATTCAATACATTTCAATTACAATACATAACTATTTACAAACAAATATTTACATTTCATATACACAATTTTCATACATTCCACAAAGGATACAGAATGCGAACAAAAAATAATAATTGAAATTTACAATAGAGTTGATCTATATCCAAAAAGAAGGAGCAAAACCGCAAATGAGTACTTAACAACCAGCCAAGGCCAGTTCAAACGCTTAATGGTATTAATGGCTCCCTTGGATGTGCCAACGCGTTTCTAGTCCAAGGAAACCCGTTCCTAGACTTTCATCAGGGCTTTGTCACTTATCTGTATAAAAATGCAGAAAAACAATGATGCATGCCGCTCTAGATTGGGTTCAAACTGCGACTATATTCAAAGACAAGATTAATCCAATCCTACCATTCACACTTATACAATGTACCATCCAGCAAGCTGAAACACAACATCTGGGGACATGTTTATTCATGTATATACTCCAATTACTCACGAGAGGTAGCAGTGCTCATCCAGGGAGTACTAGACAGGAAGGAATCTGAGGTAAATATAGACCCAGAGGGCAGATTTGTATTGGTGCTGGGTGATCTGTGCGGCACTCGAGTGTTAGATGTAGAGGTCTATGGTCCGAATGTTGACTCCCCTGATTTCTTCCAAAGATTGTGGGCACTCACGCTCTTTGAACCCATCTACCAGTGCCGCCCTTAATGCTATCATGGCTGATGGTGATCTCCTTGATATATGGAAACATAACAACCGGCAACTGAAGGAAGGCACTTGTGTCTCTGAATATCATAAAGCCTGATGACGACTCGATTTCTGGCTGGTGTCCCGAGATGTTGCGACATGGACATGAGAGGTTTCTCATCTCCGCAGTTCATTATCTGACCATGCCCCTGGTCTCCGCCCCATATAGAAGCCAAATGCAATCCCCAAAATGTTCAGTTGGAGGCTTCCACCTGACGCTCTGCTAGATGAGGCCTTTAAAGAGGAGATCAGGCAAGACATCACTGATTATTTCACTCTCAATGAGGGGTCAGTCTCTTCCCAGGCCTCGTTGTGGGAGGCGTTTAAGACGGTGATATGGTGCAGCTGTCTAGCTTGTCGGGCTGGAGTATTGAAGGCGATACGTGCCACTTTAGTGTCATTAGAAAAACAGATAAAGGAACTGGAGACACAATTCTATGTGACAGAGGATCATTTGATAGTAGCGCTATTAAAAGAGAAACTGCTGGAATTCGAAGAAGAGGCTCAGCGTGAGGTGAATTTCCTAGCTATGCATGAGCAGGCCAGGAGATACAGTGAGGGGGACATACCCGGCAAAACCTTAGCATTGCTTCTTCGTAGCCCAAGTTCCACTGCATATGTCATAGAGCTTAAGGGGGCAGACTCACACATGATCAGAGGACCAAGAGTAATCCTGGATGCAATATTGAAATTTTACTCTTAGCTTTACTAATCTACCCATGGGGGTGTCCACGAGGGCCTACAGTCCTTCCTTGACTCACTTGAATTACTGTGGCTTGGCCGGGGTAATAGGAAATATCTAGATGAACACTTTGCTGTAGAGGATGTCACCCAGGTGATTTGCAGTCTCCCTTTGGATAAGGTCCATGGATCCAATTGCCTGACCATGGCCTTTTATAAAACATATGCAGAAGAACTAGCACCCCATCCAATTGAAGTGTACGAGGAGGCTCAGACTGTGGGTATATTGCCACCCTCAATGTGGGAGGTCATTACTATTACCCTGCTGAAACCCAGAAAGCCAGTAGACGAACATGACTCTTACAGACCACTCTCCTTGATAATTGTAGACGTTAACATTTTATCAAAAACTGTCTCCAGCCTCTACTCCCGCTTATTGCTCACCCTGACCAATCGGGTTTTATTCCTGGGCGTTTGACTTTCCCATAATCTGAGGACCTTCTTCACGATCGACCATTATTTACACCCAGATGTGCAAGCCATAGCAGTGTTTCTTGACGCTACAAAAGCATTTGACCTGCTAAATTGGTCATATTTATTTGCAATTCTTGAGCGGATGGGTTTAGCCCCTTGTTTCTTAGTCTAATACGACTACTATATACATTGCCTTAAGCTAGGCTCCGCATGAATGGCATGCTATTGGATCCATTCATCATATAACGTGGCACAAGGCAGGGGTGCCCTTTGTCTCCCCTGTTGTTCGGGATTGTGATGGAGCCTTTGGCGGCACACATTAGACAGCATCACGCATATCTGGGACTTGTATTCAGCTCAAGGAACCTCCTAATATCACTATACGCTGATGACGTAACGCTCTACATTAATAACCCTAATAAGACTAATCTAGCCCCGATCCTCTGAGAGTTCATAAAATTCAGGGGTTTTGTCTGGTGTCTTGATTAGCTGGCCTGAATCCACTATACTTCCCTTAACGGACGCAACCAGTCCCTTCTCCTCAGAATTTCAATTAAAATGGGCTCATGGGCCAGTGAAATATCTTCGAGTGTGGCTTAGCAGAAACAAGCAATGGAGATCTGGGATTTAAATTGCGGACATACTGTTATATGGTTGGAAGACAAGGTCACTGCATAGGCACGACTCACCCTGTCCCTGGCCGGGAGAATTGCAATAGCTAAAATGGTGGTCCTACCGGAATTATTGTATTTATTCGTGAACATCTCGATTACTCTTATGCAGGCCTTTTTTAAATGTATTCGTTCCCTACTTATCTCCTTGGTCTGGGCGGGTAAGTAAGCTAGGATCTCATGGGAACTCCTAACTCTCCCCCTACAGCAGGGCACCCTGGGGGCCCCAGGCATTCAACTATATGCCTTCAGTGCTCAGGCGCAGTTTCTACACTTCTGGGTGCACCCAACCCAATTCCAGCCCCACACAATGGTGGAAATGGACGTTGCGGCTTCGATCCCCATACAGGCAGCCGTATACCAAGAATATAAACAACCCTGTGAGGATATGGACACAGTTCAGACCCTAAGGTAGGCGTGGGACAAACTCAGAGAAAGGGCTAAACTTAAACTTCTATATGCGCCGTCAATTCCTCTGTCATACAACCCTATGCTCTCAACAATAGAGGAGAGTGCAAGCAGAGCATTGGCACAGAAGATGGGCCTACGCACATTTGCAGATTTGTACCCAGGAGACACCTTTAGATCCCCCCCCAGAATCAGAAGAGGGCAGTGCTGTCTACTTCTCTGAGCTATTTTTGGATTATAAGCTTCGGGTCACATGTAGAACTCTGCACAACACATTTTGCAATCCCCCTCCCACACTACTAGCCCTGGAAAATGTACTCAAGATGGACTCTCCCTGAAGGCTCATTAGACGCATTTCTAGCACTATGCAAACTTCCGCCCCTCTTATGTAACCTAGGGCCCTCCAGGCGTGGAATGTCAAAATACCAGTGCCAATTACAGAGGATCAGTGGGCGTACTGCTGCTCGCAACTTACGGCCTTATCCCCTAACTACAAGCTACACCTGATTAATTTCAAGTTCCTCCACGGATTCTATAGGACCCCCTTCCCAACTTCACAGCATGGGGTTAAGGCAGATGATAGCTGCTGGAGATGTGGCCTAGCCCCTGCAACATTCTTACATGTGGCGCGGAGCTGTCCTGGGTTGTCCCCTTTCCGGTCCGACATATTCACTACAATATAATGACATAATTAATGCGGTGTCTGACCCAAACCCATTGTTGGGCTTGTTGGGATAGGTAAAAGAAACTCTGCTCGCATTCCAAAAATTACATGCTATGTTACTACTTTTTGCTAAGTGCCAGGTAGCTATGCATTGGAGGAGGAAGGGCCCCTTCTAAGGAAGCATGGATCCAAGATGTTACATTTGGACACATGCAATTGACCACCTTCTGGGAGTTGATGCAGTCAGCATCTCAGCCCAGAGATGTATGGGGAACATTTATAGACTGGGCGAGCACACAGAGTGGGGGAAAGGGGGAATCCCAGGGGATCCTTGGGGATTCATAAAGGAACACACCTCACATGGGACACAGATCACTGGAAGTGGTATTGGTGGATGGTATCTTGAGTGGTAGCTCAGGGCATACTCAATTGTTTAAAGTCTATTAGAAGAACTACTGCATAATGGTGACTTATGGTTATTTTATTATGCTTGTCTGATGTACAAAGGTGGACCACAACAAAAACTTCTGTACTATTATCTATTACAATAAATGGACGAGAACACCCAACTGATATTTTCTATGGCAGCAACTGGCCGACAGTTTGGCATTTTTGTTATTGTTTTCAAATGTCAATAAAAAAAACTATGGATTTCCTCTATCAGAGGCCCTACAAATCAATCCATAAAATAGCCCTATATTCAATAAAATTGCGAATTTGCAACATGTATGAATGTCTGGCTGGACCAGGAGTAAGGATTCTCTGAAATTCCCTACATTCGTAAAATTAAGATTCTCACTCCTTCTACTACCTGCTGTTTCTTCATAGTCAGATTCTATTTTTGTGAATTTATTTTGTAAAAACAATGTCACCTTGTGCAATAACATTCTGCAGCTGAAAAAGTATTGTCGACTTTCTTTTTGACACAAGAATATGGTGTGTGCAAGGCATAACTATCTAAGCTATATGGGGTAAATATTTATTATTTTGCACAATGTTGAACTAGAACAGAGACTAAAGAGTCTTGCACATTATACTATAGAAATGCACCATACCATGTGCACATTTAGGTGGTATGCACTTATGGTTTGATTTAGAGTTTGGTAGACAGGTCTCTCCCTCTTAATATCAAATAAATCAGGTGAAAAATGAAATGAAATGAAAATGTTTTTTTTTATAAAGCGAATGACTACCTGGAGGCCTCTTAGCGATATGGCGGTGATCAGAGGGGGAGCCAGTCTCTACAGGAAAAGCCAGGTCTTTAAAAGTTTTCGGAACGTGAGATGATTGGGTTCTTTACGGAGGCTTAGAGGGAGGGTATTCCAGAGCTTGGCCGCGTTGAAGGAGAAAAGCCGCCCGCTTCTAGCTGTCTTGATCATAGGTGTCACTGCTAGATAGAGCTCATCTGAGCGAAGTCTTCTGTTGGCTCTATAGGGGCAGATCAACTCTTTAATAATAGGTGGTCCGGTTCCTCTGCGAGATTTGGCTACACAGTAGGACTTGAAATGGATCCTTTCCTGTACCAGGAGCCAATGGAGGGTACGCAAGGAGGGTCTTGCAGAGCAGCGATTGGACATCCCCATAAGAAGCCTTGCAGAGGAGTTCTGCACAATCCGTAACTTCATGACTGCTGAACTGGAAGCACCTAAATAAAGGGCATTGCCGTAATCTATTCGAGATAGAAACAAGTCTTGGACAAGCAGTTTTTTGGCTTGACTAGGTAAAAGGGGAAGCACCTTGTGCATCATTTTTAATAACTGGTAGCACGATGCTGCGGTCTTCCTAGCTTGGGTTTTAAAAGAAAGTTCTTGGTCTAACCAGACTCCGTGACTTTTGATCTCTGTTTTAGGTTGTGGTGCTGGGCCCATACATGATGGCCACATACTGTTGGGTTTAAAATTTAAGTGGTTGCCCAGCAACAGCAGTTCGGTTTTTCCACCGTTGAGCTTTAGATGAGAACAACTCCTTCATTTTGCCACTCCTTCGAGACAGGAGCAGAGATTAGTGGGCCTTTTATTGTTCTGATTGAGTGCGACGACAAGCTGAGTGTCGTCGGCGTATGTCACATTGTGGATCCCAAAAGGGGAGGTGATATCCGCTAGTGTAGACATATAAACGTTAAAAAGAGTAGGGCTCAGGGGGTAGCCCTGTGGGACTCCACACTGGAGGGGATGGGTTTAGAGCAGATCTCACCTTCAAAGACCTGGAAATGTCTGTCCTCCAGAAAGGACCTGAGCCAGAGCAGATCAGACTCCGACACACCAATATTCCTGATACGGTTTATCAGGATTTGATGATTCACCATGTTGAAGGCTGCGCCTAGGTCGAGGAGAATTATGGCGGCGGAACCCCTGCGTCTAGCATCTTCCTTGATTCCTCCACAACCATGAGTAGGGCGGTCTCTGTGACCTGGCAGAGACGAAAGCCCGTTTGTGAAGGGTGGAGCACGTTGTGCGTCTCCAGGAAGGTTGAAAGATGATGATTAACATGTTTCTCTGCGATTTTGCTGATACCTGGGAGCAGCGAGATAGGGTGGTAATTGCCCAGGTCCACCGGATCCAGGTGTTCTTCTTTTTTAGCAGGGCCTTTATCATTGCCTTTTTCCCTTCCGACGGATCTACTCCTGATGCCACGGAGGCATTGATCAGACCCATGAGGACAGGGGCAATTGTGGGTCACGCCAGTTTTAATATATTGAGTGGTGCAGGGTCGAGAAGGGACTCCGAATTGACTGAAGAGAGGATGGATGAGAGGGACTCATTGGCAAGCGGGACATAGGCTTTCAAGAGATGTTCAGTTTGACCCTGGGACAAGTAGCTTTTAAACTATGGGGAAAGTTTCTCGTGAGAAGTTCCCAGCAGAAGTTATCTTTTCCTGAAAGTAGGTAGCCTGGGCTTTCTTGTTTTCTGATTTATATGAGCAGATGGCCCTCTGATATTCCTTTTTTTTGCTTGTTTAGAAATCTTTCCGCCAGATTCTCTCAAGCTTTTTGCATTGCTGTTTTTGAATCTGCAGTGTGGGGGAGAACCAGGCGTCCTTTTTAGGTCCCAGTTTTGTATGGATAGATTTCTTAGGGAGTACTGTGTTCAGGGATCCTTCAATCCAGTCAACCACGCTTTTATTGGCAGTCACAGGATTGGGATCAGCGCATGGTTTAATATTTTCAAGCTCCTGAATCCACCGCTCCAAAGGGAGTTGGGGCCATGGATGCATAAGCCTGCGAGTCGAATAGGTGGGTGATGTTGTGGGAAGGGGAAGCCAGGTAAAAGAAATGAGGAAGTGGTCCGACCATGGAATAGGGAGGGGGGCTTTCCCTTTGAGGGTCTCCAGGTTAGAAAAAATAGGGTCCAGAAGGTGCCCTTTTATACGAGTAGGTTCCAACACTTTCTGGAACAATTGGCCGACCCTAAGATCGAGGACTAGCTTGTTTGCCGTCACTGCTAAAGGACCATCGAAGTGCATGTTAAGGTCTCCGAGAAGAATACAATTATATGAATTGCTGGCAAGGTTTAAGGTTGTTTCCAGCAAGGAATTGCAGAAAAGTCCCAATGTCCCAGGAGGATGATAGAGCAGAATACCGGAAAGGGACACGGAAGGAGAAAGTTCCAGGGAAAAGTGGATGTTCTCACAGTCTAATACGGGGCTGCCTAATACACGGCAAGTCATGTAATCTTTATTCGTTCGTTGTAATACTTTATTCGATAAATATATCATAAAAGTACAGACATACAAAAATACATAAGTCAATTTACCGGGTATTACTACAATTTCATTTAAAAAACATCATCACTGCAAACAGTTAAAAAAAATAGATGGGGGTGTACACAAAATTTAAAATTCATTCTTGGACAGTGGATAGCAGCCTTGACTGGATAAACCAAGCACTAGCCAAATATTTAGCGACCCCGCAAACAATGTACATAGAGGTAGTGTTGGTTAAGGTAATGCGCAGAGCTGATCTAAACTCCCTAATTCCCAACTCCCTACACACTGGTTTCAACCATTTTGCTCTAACCTGCTTATAGGCGTTACATGCAAACAGAAAGTGGCCAAGAGATTCTTCCGGACATGGACAGCCTGGGAAATTTAAGTCATGCACCCTCCTGAGCTTCCACCCTTCCGTAATTTTTTAAGGGGGAGGGTGCCGTATTTTAATTTCAGGAACAAAGTTCTATCTCGAGGGGTCTGGATGAAGTCCAGGAATGGCTCTAACTTTCTGGAGGGTTTGTGTTCAAGAAAGTTGATCGTCAAAGGTCCCCAGCTTGTGTTGTTGAGGTCGTTGGCCTCTACCCATTCCCAATATAATTTTTTTATCAATTTGTTTAGTGGGAGGGGACTGTGAGGCCCAAGATTCAGCCAAACCTATAGACTCCACCAGCTTCTTTAGATTATTAAGCCACTTTATTTTGTTGGATACATTCAAACTAATTAGCTCGTCCAACACTAGAGCATATTTTGCTAGTTCAGGGGTCCTTCTAAGACGCACCCAGAATAGCAAAGGGCGGAGTTGAACTATTTCTGAAATTGATCTTTTACCCATATCAAGGAATAGAGGTTTCAAAGGGGTCGCGGGAGGAAGCGAAACTATATCTCTCATGAACTTGTTTTCTGCAACTACCAATGCCTTAGTGTTCTCGGCACCACACAATTCAGAGCCATAAACTTCCGAGGCTAAAGCTTTCCCCTCGTAAACTGCCAGGGCAGGGGCTACTGGTCTACTGATAGAAAGGCGCAGATTCTTTAATATAGCTCCAGAGACCCTTTTAAGATTTAGGACCATTTTTGATATATGGGAGTCCCATCTCATGTTATTACAGAGCCTGACCACAAGGTAGTCGAATTCATCCACTAACTCTAAAGAGGTCCCAATCAAAGAAAGATAAGCCTTCCTAAGGTTTCTTTTAGCAGATATTACCATCAGCTTCATTTTCCTGGTGTTAACCGTTAACCCACGGTCTGTACAAAAGATGCTAAAGCAGTGGAGCAGTTTTTGCAGACCCTGTGGGGTCTTGGACATCAGGAGGGTATAATCCGCAAAGAGGAGTGTGGGGGTTTTCTCCCCGGCAAGGACAGGGGCATCCGCAGGGTCCTCCCTCAAATAGTCCACCACCCCATTTATAAAGAAGGAGAACAGTGTCGGAGCCATCACACATCCCTGCCGCACCCCTCTATTGACTGGTACCCTCCCTGTCAATTGGCCCTGACTCCCCCACCGAATCCTTGCAAAATTATCTTTGTGAAGCTTGATGATAAACTGCAACAAATAACTAGGGAAACCCATATCCAGCAGGACCTCCCAGAGTTTGGCACGTGGAATAACATCAAATGCTGTTTTCAAGTCTATGAAAGCCAAGTACAGGCTACCCTTGGTGATAGACACTGACTTCCAATAGACTGCACAGAACCAAAATGCCTGGTCCATCACACCAACATTACGCCTAAACCCAGCCTGGAAGTGGGTCAAAATGCCATCATCTATTAACCATGTCTCTATTCGGTTTATGATGACCATGTAATCTTTATATATGATGCCAATTCCACCGCCAGGTGTCTCTCCTCTGGATATGATATCCAGGAGGAAGAGATTGTACGATATCTGGCTCAGAGATGGGTGTGAGCCGGGCTTCAGTCAGGAACAGCACGTCTGGGCCAGTATCTTCCAGCAATGTTAACATTTCAATGGTGTGTTTAGGTAGTGACCAGCAATTTAACAATAAAAATGTATAGGGTTTCTGTCGGGGGGAGCAGGAGGGGGAAGAATGAGGGCGGAAAATGAAAGGACAATGATAGCAGCTGGCCTGGTACTGCCCCGGGTGACACAGCAGTTCAGAAAGATTGTACCTTTTTACAAATAGTTGAACTGATTCACCAAGGTTGGTGCCTTCCGCAGTGATGACAAGGCAGGTCTTCTCCTGCAATGCCCGGAAGACATGGAACTCAGTCATAGTCTCCAACATTTCTGAAATATTTTCAAAGTTTAACTCATCACAGAGTAATAACCGATTATAGTACCTAATTTATAATATTCACCTTTAACCCTGCACCCTAAACCCACCTAGTATAATACTTACGCTGTCATTCCCATCTCTAACTGGTATTGACACCACATGGGTCCAATTTGTAACGCACACTCTTGTCACTCTCCTTGCTCCAATGGAAATTCCACCACCCTCCTCAATCACTAGATCCTATCTTCAACAATCCTACACGTTTATTCTACAATATGTGCCAATGTCTCCCTCCACAGTACGTTTACCCCATGTTTAGCCTCTGTCTATTTCAGTCCATGATTCTAAACGTCATGATATATAACTTACTATTGCATTGTAGCTAAGACTGTAGGTTATAAATCACATACCTACTTACATTATGACATGGATACATTTGAAAGTGACAAAACTTACTAACAAAGGCATCCATAGTTGTTTATAAACCTAAGCATGTGTTTTCAGCTCATGATCTGCTTTTCATTAAACTTCCTGAAGCATAATCAATATGTGAAAGTACCTGTTTTTGCCAGGTCACCACCTTTTTGTTTGCTGACTGGTAAGGCTGGTTTTTAAACTCTGCACTCTGGGCACCGCTGTCCAGTCCCCAGTGTATGTGCTTTGATCCCAAACCATGGGAAATGGGCTCTTTACCAATTCACACATTTAACTTTTTAACTATTTGCAATGCAATGGACTGACACCAGAAATAGGAAGCAAATTGCCTTCGGAGATTGCCAGTAGAGTAGAATCATATATTCAAGTGTTTTTATTACAATTTATATTCTCTGTCATTGTAACTAAAGACTTACGGGGGTATTTATGACTTTTGATATAATAGAGCGCTAGACAGTCTTAAATTTGTAAGGGGTGCATTATATTCATGAACAAACTGCACTCATATATTCAATGTGTGGTTGGACTTCGTGCATATTAAAATGAAGTTTAGATATCATTGCATGAAAATATGTGGAGTGAAATCATTACGTGATTTACAGAACTGATTAATATTTTGTATGCATTTACAGAAACAATATATTACGTATATATTGATTAATAATTAACAAGATGTATTCACTGTTATATGATTTATATAAAGGCCTGTGTAACAAGCGCACATTTAAGGATGTTTTAAGTTGGCCAGAATTGAAGGCTTGACTTTCATTTCCTAAAGGTTTAATTTCTCCTTGTTTGCTCTTAGGTCAGGACTTATTAAAATGTATGTGTGAAGAAAGTTTTTTTTCACCCCTACTGCAGGTGCAGGAATTTGACCTTGTTATTTTAGATTTAAGAAGATACATGGGAGTAAAGGGATGTCTTTGAGGTGCTCGGACAAGAGAGGAGGGAGGACACCTTAGGTAGGTAGCTGTAAAATTAATTGGACTTTGTGGAAAGTTACTCAAGAAGGTGTTCACGGAACAATGTACCATGTGACCTGTTAGGGGTGTAACTTTGCCTTTTTGTATTAGGTACAGGGATAGATCTGTAGAACTTGGGCTTTTGACTGACAAAGGAGAGCATCTTAGAGTAAGCTCTGTGACTTTACGCTACTTGACCTATTTACTGTGAGTGTACTTCTTTGGAAGTCAACACGCGCTGACACCTTTGGGAAACTTAGTAGGAAGAGAGAGGAAAGATGCCACTTTAGAAGCAAAGTAGGGACAAGTTATTCTCTAAATTCGGAAATACATATGTGAAAGGATTTGGATGCAGCTTCTATACTCAGCTGTGTTTTCATTTTGGAATTTATTATTTTATGCCTACTTTGTCATATGAACGTAGATTGGGCTCTGTATTAGTCTTCATGTATCTTTATACTCTGATTTTGAGGTTGAGGTGTGTCTATAATTTGTTGTTCCTGGCTTTGTAATAAATCTACAAAAGCTAATTCCAGAGTTTGTGGTTATTGGAGACGGATGGGAGGGAAATTGTATAATTGGTCAAATGTATTCTTCCCACCACACTTTTTAGCAAGCAATAAAGATCATTGGCCAGAGATTCTCAAGTAAAATTAGGATATGAAATTTGGCCTTATCAATTGGTAGCAAACAAGGATGGTTGCCTCTGAAAGTGAGGGGAGATTTTAGACATTTAGAACAGAATTAGACATACAGAGCCCAAAAGGGAACCCATGATAGAGAGTAAAGGATGGCTGGCATTGACGGAGATCGGCAGAAGCTGATGGTGCGGCGAAGATAGCATTAGCATGAGTTTGAATAGTGTGTGTGTTAGATTGCTGTGAATTGATTGTGTGATGTCTTGCGGTTTGGAATGATAGTCGAGTGAGCGTGAGGCTATTGGTTTACTGGTCCGAACACGTGCCGATCAGGCGGTTTTGGTAAACGGACTCAAGAGAAGTCCAAGATCCCAGGATAGTTTTGTAATTGTAATTGTCTGATCATTAATGTGGGTGTCGTGGAGCGATATCGACGTCTCACTTGGGGCAGGGAAGTTTGTGTTAAAGATTTTAGAGAGTTGCGTGTGGAAAACCTCAGGCCAGGGGGGACTACATCGATTTGAGTGACTGACACAGGTCGTGGGTCACTGAGTATGAATGTTCTTGAGTGGGTGTATACTATTGATCTTTTAGACAGCAGACGATTACTTGGCTTTATGTAACTGTAAGTTGCTGTGACTGCCTGATAGGTAGTTACTTGGTTTAGTAACTCTTGGGTAATCAGTTACTTTGTTGTGTGAATGGGAGAGCGAATGTACAAGCTGAAATTGTGAAGGAGGGTGAAACGCTGCAGAGAGGGAACTGTGACATCAGAATGTGATGCGCGCTTTGATAGACCGGTTGGTGTAAGGCCGCGCTGGAATTGGAAGGTTCTCAGCAAAAATTTGGAAAAAGTAAATTGTGTATTGTAACAAATTGAGTTCAAAATTAGATGTTTTAAAGTATTGCGAGATTTGTGTGGAGGAGATTCAGTTGTGGTGACTCGAGTTGGCGAAGAAGCCCCGCCAGAGGATACCCTGGCACACTATATGGCAACGAATGTAGGATTGCATACAATAGTTTGGCTTCAAAATTGGCACGAGAATACGACCTGGCATCTCAAATGTTGGGTTGGAAAGTCAAGTAAGGAGTCAGAGTTGTGAAAGAGAAGGTCGGCCCACCAATCAGGATGAGGGGATGGGAGAAGGTTGGAGAAGTTGAAGTTGTGAAAGAGAGGGTTCATGCAATGTGATAAATCAAGGAAGAATAGAAGTAGCAGTGAAGGCAAGATTGCTGGATGTACTGAAAATGAAGGCAGAGGGCAATGAGGTGATAGATGGAAATATGCCATTGGAAAGAGTGGATCTATAAGAACAAGATGAATTGCTATTTGTGACCAAAGATGTCACTAGAAAGGAGAAAAGAGCTCATGAGGTATTGGTTCAGTTGGCGCGGAAGTATGATGTAGATTTGACAAAAACTAAAATGTTGCAGGGAAATCACACGTTGAATGACACAGACCAGGAATTAGAGGGAAAGAGAGTAGACGGGTTTAAAGCACATATTTGAGAATTAGTCAGAGGAATCAGGGCATGGAAAGCACTAGATAGATGGGTAGAGAAGTGGTCTAAGAAAAAGACTGTGAGGAGATGAAGAGGAGACACTCCGCCTCATGGAAGGGGGGGGGGTCAGAGAGAATAGGATATGTTCTGTCACGGGGAGTACAGAATGGGTGGTACATTCATCCACCCATACAGCCCTGCACACATACTATCTTCAACACATACAAACAGTGACTCACTCATTCATGCATCTATGCACTAAGTAATACCCCCAACTGTACCAAACAGACACTCAGACACTCATACTAATACTCAAAAACCAAGTATTAACCCAAATAGACACTCATGTAGTTACTCACCAACCCATGCAGTCACGTATACACAAAGTGAGAGACTGGTACAGATATTTACATATTTAAACATTACTCACTAACCCATGAATTCACTAAGATACATTTAATCAGTATTATACAATCAACTTTACGATTAAAAAAAGCATCCATTTAGACACTTATATACCCATTTATTCTTCCATCGACCTTGAGATATAGATATATAAAACAATTTTAATTTTCAGAAAAACACACATTCACTGGATGATGTCATCAGTGATGTCATTTGAGATGTCATGAGTGATGTCATGAGTGATGTCATTGACCATGTCATGAGTGATGTAATATGTGACGTCATCAGCAGTGCATTGCGGGCGCGCGAATTACAGTTAGCTGAACTAACTATAACTGGGGAATTTCAATGGTTTTGTGCGAGTGAAATGTCCAGCTAACTATAATGCCCCTGAAACTTATGTTTTTTTCAGTGAATAATAAAATAAACATTTTCTGTTGAAAAAACTGTATTAGTAGTGTAATATGTTTATTAATTAAATATATTTTTGGGAGTTTGTAAACCTATAACGTGGTTATAATTTTCTTTTTTTTATTTTGCTATATTTAACATATTAGTAATTTGCTGTTGTTGGGTTAGGTGTTTAGGAATGAGCTACTTTTTATTTTCCTATTGTTCTAATTGTTAGTACAGGCCCATTTTAACTTTCATTTTATTGCTGAATTTCCCTGCAATTTACTGCTTTTATATTTCTTGTTAAAAATAAATATTTTTATATCATCAATGTTTTAATGTTAGTAATTTTCTATATATTTTTTTTTTAGTTTTCAGATAGAGCAGTACATCGAATCATGGTACGGGGTGAAGTATAACTTCAGTGTTTTGCAAGGTAATTCAAAGAAAATTCTTGTTATTTGAAAAAATATATGTATAGAGATAAGTTAAAGGTATAATCATGGCCTTGCTTATTTTCATCTTCCCACTCATCCGTGGAATAGTTAAAAAAAGGAATGTATTCTGAGATTGCCTTAACAAAACCGTTAGAATGGCTCACAACGTATATATAGTCATATCATTTATGTTGTGCCACTTATGTCTATAATTAACATTAAGAAGGGGAACTTACCTGTTGCGGTGAGGTAAACGGCCAGCGTTCTTTGGGTCAGCGTCAGCGCCCCAGCACCTGCTCCTGCACTGCCGTGAGGGAAACGGCCGTCAGCAACACCGAGGACGCCGCGTGGGCTGAGACTCCATATCCCAGGTGCCCCGGCGGCTGTAGGCGCGGTAGTGATGCCACAGGAGCGCCCGGAGGCGCGTTAAAGCACGAAACGCCTCTCGCACCCGCGAGTCCCGCGCGGGAGTGGCCCGGGACAAGGGCGGGGCCGTCTGCGGCCGTCAGAGGCCAAAGGAGGCTGGGCTGGGCCACAGACCTTGGTTTTTGCCTTCTGAGACTGCAAATAACCGTAAGTGCTAATTGTTGAGTGGGATTACTGACTGCTACATTGAGCTACCTTAAGCCGGTCAGCCATGGATAAATGGCGCATTTGCAAAACTCCATCTTTGTCTGGACCATTAGATAACTATATGGTAAAAGTGGTGAATAAGATTACCACATCACGTCGTATGCCACTAGGCCGAGTCAGCCCGCCAGTTTCACCCACTAACGGTTTTGCGCCTGTAGAGTTTTGCGATCTAGCTCCTGGAGGCTCCCCAAGTATTAAAATAGATGCAAACACTGATATTCCTGTTAGCCCAGTTCCTGAAGTGGCTCTATTAGATAGCTCTTTGTCTTCCTTTATTCAACCTTTGCCTTTAGTGTCCCCGGAGTCCCCCCCGGCTCCACCGCTGGCACAAAGGAAAGTGAGGTCTTGCAGAGGTGCACAAAGTAAACGTGGCGGGTACAAGAGAGCTAAGAGGGTGGCTACTACTCCGGTTGACGATGGGGGAGTTCTGCCGGATAGCTTAAATGAGGAGGGTACTTTAAAACTGAATAGTGACCAATTCAACTCCTTGATTAACATGTTTGCGTGGAAAATGGAGACTATGCTTAGACCCCTGGCAGACATAGTTGAACAAGTCACAAAAGAGGTGTCCAAATTGGGCAATCTTTTATCTTCCCACCTAGCCACTGTAGAGATAAACCCTCAAAAATCTAATGTTAGTTTGAAAGAAACCAAGGACCCTGCAGTTTCTAGTAAAGGGGTTGGGGATAAAATGGATCAGGTGTCAAAGGAGGTTTCTAGGTTGGGTGTCTTGCTGTCCGCACACTTGTCTGCATCCAAAGCAGACAGGAATACTAACATGGGCACCGCTGTAAATGCTGCTATTGTAAATGAGGGGGCCTCAAGTTCTTCTAGTGGGAGTCATAATGTAATAAACATCGCACCAGTTGTAACACCTGCGCAGCCCTCGAGTGATCAACCTATTTCTCCTCCTATCCCGAAAGCTAACCCTGCCCCTATTGCTGCAGTGAATAACCCAGTTAATAACACAGGGTTGAGGGAGTACAGGCAAAGACAATTAGTTAACTTACCACCAGAATGCGCTCCTTACATAGTAGTGCTAACAAACGTCCCTGGTATAGATTCACGGTTGAATGATGTAAGGGGGAAACAATGGATTCTCCGAATCATAAAGTACTGGCATGGCTGGGTAAATACTGTGGTTTTCTTCTTATGTTTCGAAATGACATTATATCAACACGCAGAATGGGCTGGATTGGCAACTCTAGGAAACAACCAAGGGAGACTGTATCATCGTACATTTTAGGCACCCTCAGCATGTAGCTACTGTTCTTCTGAGGGTGGCCTCCTTACCAATCACAGAAGATCTTATTTGTGCACGCCCCCTTGGGTTTTTCTATAACCATCTCTGTAACATCTCTAAATCTCATGTTACTCACCAGAACCCACCACCATCCCCTTTTATACAGAGCGCTGGATTGTGTGCCTATCCTCGTCATCAAACTCCAGTGGCAATGGACTCCTATTGTTATGCTTTGTGTAGGCCAAACTTCCAAGCCGAACAAATTCTCCCACTTTGTAATCGGCTTGCGCCCTTGGCATCCTTGGAGGAAAATGATTGACTTGTAAACAACCCAAGGCCTAACCCACAGTTCTGTAGAATCATGACTTGGAACATTGCTGGGATTAGGGCCAAATGTGAAAATGAAATATGGATTGACTTTTTGAAAACTTTTGACATTTTGGCATTTCAAGAGACTTGGGACATAATTAATAGCTTCTCCTTGGATGGTTATAGTCATTTTTCTATTCCGGCCACAAGTAGTGTGGTAGGTCGATCAAAAGGAGGATTACTGAGCTTGTTCAAACTTGACTTAAAAGGAGTGTTAACCCAGCTTGATTCAGGTTGTGAAAATTGTTTAATTGTTGAATTGAATTCCCCTGATTCATCAAACATTTAGTTTATTACCTTTTATAATGGTAATGCTACGGAAAGCACCAGACATGATCTGGATTATATCGATAATTTTTTGTCGGTCTATAGAACCAAGGTAAATTGTTTCGAGATAATTCTTTTAGGAGACTTTAATATCCACCCCTGTAACCAGCCGTGTGCTAACTCAGTGGAAGAGGGTCCCTGTTTTACAGTTACGCACTTCGAACACTCAAAAAGAGGGGAGGCACTCGAGGATTTTTGGGCGGTGTGGAATCTTTATGAATCTGGATGCGGTGAGAGTGAAGATAGAGTCCCTACTTTTAAAGGATTTGGTGAAGGTACAATTATTGATTTTATTTTCATGTCTTATTTCATACTAGGTAAAGTGTTAAGATATAATACAGTGGTTTCAGCCTTCAGTGACCATAATCCAGTTGTGATGGAGGTATCGTCCAGGGATTTTTTAATGAAATTATTGTCTAAAAAGGGTGGCCGAAACGTGATTCCTATAGATCAAGGTCGTAGGTTAAAGTGGTCGAATATAAATCCCAAAAACATTGTCGAGGAAGCTCTGGTTAGGGCGGAGGGCGATGTAGCTATCTGCCTTGACTCAGGGGCATTAGACACTCAAGTAATTTTGGCGTTTGATAATATTTGTAAACAAGTCAATCAAAGTTTAACTGGGGCAAAAGGGCCTTCCAAACCTCATGTGAAGAGATGGTTCGATCGCGCGTGCACTAAGGCTCATGCTGATTTACTTAGGGCCTTAAAGACTAGTCCTAAAGATCGCGCCCTAATAGCTAAGTCAAGAGTATGTTATAAGATCCCAATTTTAACTAGGAAGAACAAATTAAAAGAAATTGCCTGGTCAAAACTACTTGATCCCATGACATTAAAAAATAGTAGTCAGTTCTGGGAAGTTGTAAACCAGCCACTTTTCTCAAATGAGGATACCCGTCCTCTTGAGTCTAACATACCCGACGAGGCATGGATCAAACACTTTGGAAGCATATGTGCTAACACGGCACAACAGGACTGTCTAAATGAGTTTATTTACAGAAAGGAGGGCTCTTGTGTTACCTTTGATGTGAAAGAAGTTGAAAGGGCGATAGAACAAACACTGATAAACAAGGCTCCCAGCCCTGATGCGCTCCCTGCCGATATTTTTAAATATGCCCCAAAATGATGGTCGAAGATCCTATGTAAGGTTTTTAACGCGTTAAATCACGACAATATCCCAGCATCTTGGAAAGAATCCATTATTGTTCCAGTTTTCAAAAAAGGTAACAGGGCAGACCCTGCCTGTTACCGACCAATATCCTTAATAGATTCCTCTGTTAAGGTTTTGGGTCAAATGCCCAATATGGATTCAGATCCAAAAGAGGTACTTTAGATCAGTGCCTTAATTTACAATTGCTGGTCGATAAATATACCAAGGCTAAGGATGGGTCCCTATACCTGGGGTTTATGGACCTGTCCTTAGCATTCGATCTTGTAAATCGTACAAAACTTTGGATGATTTTAATTGACCTAGGTCTCAACCCTGTTTTGGTAAATTTTCTAGCTGATCTGCATTCTGATCCTTTAACCTCAGTCAGGGTGACTACAGAGGGGCGTTGTTCTAGCCATTTCAAATCCGAAAGGGGGGTCAGGCAGGGATGTATTATGGCCCCACTTTTGTTTACAGTTTATATAAATGCCCTTGAGCCGGTGCTTAGGGAGGCCGCGTCTGATATTCCGCATATAGGGGAACTTGGTATCCCTGTTCTCCTGTATGCGGATGATGCCGTTCTTCTGGCACGGACCGGTGTAGGCCTGCAACGTTTGCTGGATGCTTTTGGTCTTTTTATGATGTCCCTGGATCTTAAAATTAACATTAAGAAATCTCAAATTATGATTATGGGAAGAGGCAAAAGAAAGACAAATTTTAAAACGTTCTTTTGTGGCAAGGAGGAAGTCAGTAGAGTCCCTACATTCCAGTATCTGGGGATTACTTTCGAGGAGAATGGGAACTGGGGACCATAGAAATGTGGCCTTTGCTAGAACCCCCTCAGCAATCATGGGTTTCAGCAAAAAACTGGGGGCTTGGCCCATAAAGGCTTTGTTGAACATTTACAAAGCAAAATGCCTGACTGTAGCTACATATGGGTCTTCAATTTGGGGGTACAGTGCAATAGACTGTCTACAAGTCACTGAAAATAAATTCATGAGAACAATTTTATCAGTGCCACAGTCTACCCCATCTTATACGATCCACTCAGAGTTAGGGGTAAGTTTTATTACAGATGCGATTAGAGTGGCCCCCATAATATCCTGGCTGAATGAAGAACTCTCTTTGAACCATGTTATCATTAAAGATTGCCTCTCATTAGATAATGTAAATAAAATCAAGTGGCTATCCTATGTTAAACATTGGTTTCACAAACTAGGGAGACCTGAGCTCTTCCTCACACCTGACAAAATAACTCGTAAAGACATAGCACTAATAAAGGGGGCTATGCTACAAATACTGATGTTAGATAGAAAAGAAATTGAGCTCATAAAACCCACGGTTAGGAGCAACCTTATTGTTGCTAATCCCCCTGGACCTGAACTTTACCTTGTTTTAGTTAACCGTCCTTTCCACAGGTTTCTTTTGACACGCTTTCGTTTTAATATGATTCATTTAAACTTAGGTCACTTTCCTGAATGGTGTAATCCTGAAAAGGCACCGCCATGTTCCTGCGATAATTTCTAAACGCAGGACACCATGCATTTTCTGATGTTTTGTGGTAACTACATGGTATTAAGGACCAAGTTCCTTGTTCCTATCCTTAAGGAGGCAGGGTTCTTATAAGTTAAGCCTGCTCTCCTATATCTGCAATTACTTAACAGCCCCCGAATTATTTTTCATGTCGCCAGTTATCTGACAGGTGCTGTTAAGGTTAGGAACAAGAAAATGATAAACTGAAAAATGTTAAACTGTAATTGATTGAATTTTTAGCACTGTATATATCGGGTTTTTATTAGAGCAATATAATATGGTAGTCATATTTATGTTAAATGACTTTTTAGAAATTTTATGAATTCTGTGGGATATTTTTAACCCTTTCGCTGCGGCGGCTATTCCACCGCAGCGCTAAGTGGGCGGGGCGGCCGCTCTGTGGCTGCATGCTGGTGACAGAACCGCTCCGTCACCAGCCGCGGTTGAGCTGTGCTGGTGACGGAGCGGTTCCGTCATGACCCGCCCCGCTCATTAAAACTGCCGCGCAGGCGCGAAATCAGCTCTGTGCAGGCGCGGCGGCCGGGCCATGACGGAACCGCTCCTTCATCAGCACTGCCCAACCGTAGCTGATGACGGAGCGGTTCCGTCATCAGCAGGGGAGGGGTTAATATATGAATTGTAATTGTTTTTAATGCGTATTTTGAATGTGTTATATGCTTTCACCTTCTTTTTATGATATTGAATTATCGAAAAAAAGTACTTTGACTGACTAACAAAACATTAAGAAGTTCATCTATCCAACCTAAATGTCAAAAATTGAAAATAAACTCATTGCTTTAAGTTTTAGAGGTAGGGCACATGTTGGAGTCCCCTCTGATAACTGATTCAACAGAGGCTCCCAAGTTCACTTGCAGATCTAAACATCCTCATATATGCTCCATGTTAGTTCTTCCATCGCCATAAGCTTTGCAAAGTCATGTCTCACTATCTTCAAAGCCGAACTTTGACTCATAATATATAAGATAGAACCATTCTGATGTGTAACTTTTTTTTATGGTGTCACACTCCTGCTATATATATATATATATATATATATATATATATATATATATATATATATATATATATATATATATATATATATATATATATATATATATATATATATATATATATATATATATATTTATATAAATATATATATTACTTCCAATTTCCCCTGAAGGGGAATTTTGTCTTCATGCACTCCCGGGTATTATTTTCAATTACAGCCATGCAAAAGGATTTGTAGATCGGTTTAGTTTTATTTTCAATATATCAGCAAGCCAGCAACAGCCAACGCGTTTCGGTCTCTACGGAGACCTTGTTCACAGGAAACCATTTCTACGTTTTTTTGCTGAGTTTAAATAAAGTACATCCTCCATATTAACACCTCATTTCCTGTTAGTTACACAAGGGTTGTGGGACAACCGTATTGCGATTCTTTTCTGTAATTTTGGCATTTAGCAAATAATGATTACATGGGAAATACAATTTGAATTCATACCCTCCAGCGGGATAATGAGTGGGTACTATAATACAACCTTTTGCCCCATATATCGTTTTAATTTAGCCCTCTAGTGGGCATTTCAATCACAATTACCAATCCATGGCTCCCAATTGCATATTGTATCACATCCTCCCATGTAAATTCCATATGTTGTTCCCACTATTTGTCCTATGCATCTAAATAAGAGGAAAAGCAAATTAAATAAGTGAAACAAAATGAAACAAAGTCGTGCCTTAAATTGTTTCATATAATGAGTGAAACATAGTTAAAAGTTTAGAGAGAGATATAGTTCATGTTCATTTCATCTGGATTTTGAGTTTCAAAAGTGGCAATGTAGTTCTTCATCCTGGTTATGCCCATGAGGATTTAGAGTTCGAAAGCTCATTATGTGTTTTGATTCTTTCTGTCTCATTATTTTTTCACGATCCCCTCCTCGCTGATTTACTCCGACACTCTCAATTCCATAGAATTTTAGTTCTTTCCAATTCCCGTTGTGCTCCTTTTCCATATGCTTGGCCATTGCATTACTTCTATCATTGTTGATTGTTGCTCGGACATGCTCCAAGATGCGCACCTTTAGTTCCTTTTTGGTGCTGCCAATATATTTCAACAAACACGGGCACTCTAAAACATAGATGACAAATTGTGTTTTGCAGTTGATCAGTTGATTGATTTCCCATGTTTTTTTGTTTGCCATATCTAATTCCTTGATGTTTTTGGCAATGCAGCAAACTTTGCAACCAGAGCATTTATAAAAACCCTTAGGTCCGTACCAGGCTTCTGGTTTCTTCTGATCCTGAAAGTGACTGAAAATTAATTTGTCTTTTAAGTTCTTGGCCCTTCGATACGTTATGTTGGGATGATCTCCCACAATTTCAGCTGTTTTTGGATCCATATGCAAGATGTGCCAATTTTTTCTTAGGATTTTTGTTATGGATTGATTTACTGTCGAGTGAGTTGTTATGAATCGGATCTTTTGATCATCCGTATTTGGTTTAGATTTCTCTTTCAACAATTCAGTTCTTTTGACACCGGATGATCGTTTCAAAGCAGTTTGGATTATAGCAGGATGGTATTTTCGTTTTTCAAATCTTTTACTGGCCAATTTTTTATTGACAATCCAATCCTCTTCTTTTGAGCAAATTCTTTTAATTCTTAAGAATTCTCCGTATGGAATGTTATGAATTAAGCTGGATTGGTGAAAACTTTGAGCATGTAATACCGCGTTTGTCGCAGTACTTTTGCGATGCAATGTCGTTTGTATTGTGTTGTTTTGAATAAAGATTTCCGTATCCAGAAAAATCACTTTTGATTCACTTATTGTGTAAGTAAATTTTAGGCCAAAGTTCGAATTGTTCAGTATTTCAAAGTATGTTTCAAATTCTTCCTTTGTTCCATCCCAAATCAGTAGCAAATCGTCTATGTATCTTAACCAGGCTATGGTTTTTGATACAGCTACATCATTCATACATCTCCATGCCCACGTTCTTTCCCAATGACCCATTGTCAGACAGGCATAGGATGGACTAAAAGAAAAGCCCATCGCTGTGCCCTTTGATTGTCGATAGATCTCTTTTCCGAACATGAATACATTTTGCTCCAGACACATTGAGATCATTTCAAGGAGCATGTTGTTGTGCACAGCAAATTGAATGTTTCTATCCATCAAGAAGGATTTGCAAGCTTCTAAGCCAATTTCATTTCGAATGTTGGAGTACAAAGATATAACATCCATTGCCACAAGTTTGTAGGAAGATTGCCAAGGGGTGTCTTCCAATCTTCTCAATAGATCCCCTGTGTCTTTCACATACGATGTTAAACCCTTTACATAAGGTAATAAGAAAGTATCTAAATAGTTTGCAATAGGTTCCAACAATGCGCCTTTAGCCGAAATTAGACAGTTGACATAGGCACCGAATGCCCATGGGTACAGAAGAAGATGACCAACTGTAACAGCGAGCGAGTGGTTTATCTTATTTCCTGCCCCTGCAAACTCTACTATGTAGGCATTACGGCACGCAAGGTTAAGCTGCGCATTATGGAACACATGAGCACCATAAGGTGCAAAAAACAAGCTACGAGATTAACTGCCCACTTTCTAGAACTGAACCATAAACCTGAGGAGATGACATGGATTATTTTAGAACAACCCTACATCCCTCAGCATGTCACTGACATTGCAAAATTCTTGTTCCTCAGAGAACAGCGTTGGGTTTTTGGACTCAAAAGCGACACAAATGGATTAAACGATTCCATTCCTTGGTCATCGCTTTAAATCTTTCTGTTGTTTCAATATCTTTGAGCAATGCCAAAAGAGTACTGTCTCCATTACATCTGGGCATTACCTCTAATTGATTTCATCATGGATACACATTATTAGAAAATGTATGAAGTGTCATGAAAGTATGAAGAATTGAGGTCAATATCCCATTACTTTGTAGAGATTAGGATTTCAAGAACTACATTTCCCACATGTCTTGACAATTCCGGACATGACCTTTAACATTTGGGGATATTTCGGGAAATACACTTGACATGTAGATTAGAGATAGACCATTTTCGATCTCATGCCTTTCCTCCTTTATAAATCTTTTATAAATGTTGTGTACATTTCGTGCTAAGCATGCTCCCACCTTCACGGGCCAGACTTGGACTACATTTCCCTTCATTATCGTAGTTCCGATTGAAGTCTCGCGGTATTCGCAGTACCGCGAGATGTCAGATCTGGACCCGGAAGATTGCCGTATGCACACAGGGTATTAAACCGCTGTCGCCCACCCGTTCGGTACCTCCCCGATGGCTATGCTGACCGTCCGAGGTACCGACAGAAAGGTAGGCGGAGATTGTAGCTTCATTTGCTGGTATGCCTTGCTGATATGCCGCGCTTGTTGGTGCGCTGCACTCGTTGATTCATGGGGACAGAGTGGCATTCCATATAGCACAGGGGACAGTGTTACTGCTCAGAATCTATGGGCTGATTTAGTTTTATTTCCCCATTGCGTAGATCTAGGAGCTATGGGACCGCGTTGGTTAATGTGCAACGCTGGTTGAATCACGGGGATATAATAGCAATACTCATACAAATACTCATTTATATAACACGCGAGACAGTGCGGCTGCCCAGAGACAGGGGGCTGATATAGTTTTATTTCCCAATTGCAAAGACCTATGAATTATGGAAATGGATATGACACCGCGCTTGTCAATGCGCTGCGCTTGTTGAATCAAGGAAATAGAATAGAAATGCTCATCTATATGGCAAGCGAGACAGGGTAGCTGCCCGGACACAAGGGGCTGTTATAGCTTTTTCCATATTGCAAAGTTCTATGAGTTGTGTAAGTGAAAATGATACCGTAGATCACCAGAGTAGCTTGTTTGCAAATGCACTGATATGTTCCAAGGGGACAATGGAATGTGGAGAATGTAGTTTGCTTGTTCATAAAGAAAAGATAAAACAGCTCTTTTCCTCTTAGGTGTACCCCATCGGTCGAGATTCATCTGACTAAACTTCTGCTCATATATAGATGTAGGATATGTTTTTGAGCAGATTACATTTTCCTTGGGCTTTGTCTTTACCCACCATCAAATTACATAAATATAATGAGAGTGTATCTAATGCCTAGTTGGTTGTGTGCTTGAGTGCTGGGGACAACGGTTACTGATTTTAATGTAAAAGTCTGATACACCACAAGAATTCTAGTCTGGTGTATTCTTCTTTTTAGAGCGGTGCCTCCTATATCCTGAGCCGTTGCCAGGTGGGGTGAGGTTTTGTCTTCCATTTTACAAAGACAAGATGGAGTTTTGTACCATTCAGGGACATATATGATGGCATAATACTTTGTGGCCACATATTATGAGAGAACTATTTGGTTGTTTTTTTCTAAGAATCACATGTGTTTTGTGCTTGTTCATTTATTTTTTCAGAAAATTAAAGAAATCAAGAGGAAAACGGGAATGTGAGATTCTGTACTCACACCATATCCTTTTTGATGTATTGTAAATAGCAATAATTGTCTTTTGGTTTTTTGAGGTCCTGACGAAAGCACATGGCTCAATCTTTTACCTAAAGTGCTGAAACATGTTGACCACTCTGGCTTAGGACAGCTATTTGTTAAATCTAGTCCTGGCGTTCACGTTTTTAATCCTTGATCGTGACTGACACAAATAAAAATTGTTAGTCTGTTCACGCACCAATTTTATATTTTCGCACCCCACTCTGTTTGACATTCGTAAGCTCTGATATTTATAGAGCTAGTCTGTCATTTTTTACATCAAAGGATACCCAAATGATGAAGCTGATCACCAGGCTTGGTGAATGATGGGAATCCATATGCATACATTTTTATGTCTATTTGCCATTTCACAATTCTGATTCTTAGTAGGAACTTTCTTTATTTGTTCTCTCTTTCTCTAGACGCTGGAATATATTTTGTATGTACAGGTGGATATTAAATGTCTGCTTTATTTTGTCATTTTGTGACATATTCGCTGTGATTAAAACTAATGATATCATTTCGGTGCCCAACAACTTAGCAAAAACTAAAATCGGTTTTAAATATGGATTTTACACACTCCATAGAAAAATATGATTTTAAGCAGTACACTAATAAATCTCTAGTGTCTAAAATATGGTAAAATGTGTGCATATATGTGTTTTAAGCAATTTATAAAAAAGGTGCGATCGTCGCAGTTACTGATGTCATCACGGTTGTCCGGTGTCGTTGCGAACAAGGAAAACGCATTTCAGAAGCCCTTTTTTCAACAAATTAAATGTATACAATGGGGAAAGTTAAATCAAAATCTTACTAAACAGATAGACTCAAACTTTAAATAAAAAATGTCTATATATGTGTTTTACGCTTCGTCAAAAACACACAGTATGCACGACCACCGACTTTATCGCAAATGTCCGGTATCTCCGCAAACATAGAAAATGCATTTCAGAACTACTTTTTTCAACAAATGTATACAAAGCAGAAAGTTAAATCAATATCTTACTAAACAGCTAGACTCAAACTTTAAATAAAACATATCTACATATGTGCTTTACAATTTGTCAAAAACATGCTGTATTTATGACCACATTTGCCATCACAACTCTACGGTATTGTCGCGAACAGGGAAATGCATTTCAGAGATACTTTTTTTATCAAATGCATACAAAGGCGAAAGTTTAATTAAGATCTTGTCAAATAGCTAGAGAAAAATTTTATGTAAAATATGCCTATACATGTAGACAGAAATGGTAACGGCTAACATGAGCGCACAGCACAAAGTCAAGGTAAACGTAACAGTACAAAATGTCAAGCTGGTGCTCAGGAAGAGGTGGGAGACTGGTTACCACAGTCTCCAAGGCAAACCAAGGTCCAAACAATTATTGTAGTCCTCCGAGCACTCAATATTATCAAAAAATAGTCTTTATATAGTTTTCACTATTTTATTGTCCAATCTTCATTCAAATCAAGATCCAAATTTCCATCAAACGATTGCTTGCAGCCAACGCGCGTTTCGTCAAGTCCGTATAGGACAATTTGACTTCTTCAGGGCTGCAACCCAAATATATACAATCAGTCTCATTACTCCAAGTTAAAGAACACATAGCAAAACAATTTATCCATTGTCCGCATATTAACAGTAAACTGTTCAAAATAAGTGTTGACCTAACCTAAGTTAAGGTCCAGTATATCATTACTGTGTTAACACATTAATCTCACAAGAAGGAATATATTTACCAAAAACCTGATCTCAATATTAAACAAAAAGCAAAAAACATATTTCAGACCATTCAATTATATACGAGTCATGTATACAAAGTAATAGGTTTAAGACTGTGGTTCCCGATAACACCAATAGTTAACAGGTCACATGTAAATAACTCACCTAACTAATGGTAGGTGTCTACCCTTGGCCCATCCAGGCGTGGTTACTTAAAATTAGATCGGTTTCCTTTTATACAAGTTCTTATGTACATACCAGAACCTATAAAAAATATATAGTCATATTGTCAATACTAAATGGGTAGTGTTAGATAAGTTTTGCAAGATTGGCAACACGTATTGGGTCCAACCTATTCAGTTAGTTTCTAGTCAGTATCTGCACTCACCATATAGTGGCGGGATTATGGTATATATCTCCAACGTATATACTTCTGTCCAAAGACTTCACTTTCAGTCCAAATATCAATATTTATTCCAATCAAGTCCTAAAGTAAATTAATAGATGTACCAGTATTATCAATAGTTATACTTCGGTCTCTACACATTATTTAGCCCAATACAAATATTCGCTGAGTGTGCCTCACCTTTCGCTCCAGTATCTATGCTTAAGCGTATATTTTATCATGTATCCTCTAATATCCTCTGTGTTTACAAGAATCTCCAACACGAGTCCGTGTCTAAATAAAGAAAAGGGCAAAGGAGTACAACAATGAGTCCTGTATCAACCTCAGTATTTAATCTTATCGTTGTAACAGTATCACTGCACTGCATCTGTCATGCTCACCGTTAGTCAATACGAAGTGTTCTTAATCCGGCGTTCCGCGCGGGCGCCATCTTAAAGTAGCAATTTATAGTAATATTAGCAGGCGACATCTTGTAGTGTCTAATTATACTCGCAAGATCGGTAAATAAACTAATACGGTCATAGTCTCGCCATAACCTTGATATTACCTCAAGTCATTGTTTTATACTGATACTGTTGAACAAATATGTATTTAGAGAGTTTCAATTTCGGCGTTCGAAACGAGCGCCATTTCGTAATGACAAATGCATTTAGCGAAACGGGCGCCATCTTGTAATGTCTATTTGTCCTTATAAGAGTAACTATGGGCTAAACAAATCGTAGTCCCTCCTTATTAAGATAGACACACATAACGACTATGTACCTTAAGTTATCAGTCATAATGAAATACTAATCATTTTGGCAAATTCATACCCTGCATGGCAAGATGCATCATAATATTTCCTTCTTGTCCTGTGAACCGCTGGGGTCCTCAGGTTAACCACAATCTTTTCCCTATGTTTAACAGAATTGTGCATTATTTAACATGTTTGTTTGTTCATAGCATAAGACATAGCAGAGAGGTAGTGGGTACAAAATTATTATTTACAATCATTGTATTCTACCCTAGTGGAGTACTAAGTTATGTACTCACTCATAATCTCTATCCTTTCTTTTTCAATAGAGTATACAGTGTTCTGAGAGAAAATAGTATAAACTAGACATAGAACAGAAACATAGGCACCAACCTTGTTAACTACAATTTTCACTCTACAGTTCATAGTATTACCTTAATTTCCAAGATAGAACTCATACTCATGATCTACATTGAGACCACATTCCACCGCTTTCAGTCTGATTAACCAGAGTACTTCTCGTTTCCTCAGTGCTAATACTCTGTTACCTCCTCGTGGGTCAGGTTTTATGTGGTCAATACCATGGTAGGAAAAATTATGCTGATCCTTAGTTTCAAAGTTCTGAATTATATGCGATGCAATCGGATATCGTGTGTCACCATTCTTCAATGCTCTATAGTGTTCAGCAATTCTATCTCTGAGCCTTCTCTTGGTACTCCCTACATAGATGTTACCACATGTACAAGAAATCACATAAATCACAAATGTTGTGTCACAATTGATGAACATGCCAATAGTATATTTACCAGAATTGTTGTATTCAAAGCATAGTACCTTTTTCATTGCCCATCTACAAGATATACATCTACCACATTTGTAGAAGCCCTTAAAACTGTTCAACCAATCAGTTCTATTCTGTTTAGTCGGGTAGCTTGGACTTAGCATGTTCTTTAGAGTTGTTCCTCTCCTAAATGTTACACTAGGTCTATCATAGATGTATGGTTTTAAGTCATCATCTATACAAAGTAGGTGCCAGTGTCTGTTCAGAATAGTAAATAATTTAGAGCTGTCAGTTCCATAGTTAGTTATTAGTCTTACTTTCTGATCAGTTGTTCTGCCATCTTTATTGTCTCTTACCAATGTAATCTCTCTTTTCACCTTCTTCACTCTTGATACAGCTTTGGTAATCACGTTCTGTCTATATCCTCGATTAAGGAATCTAGATGTCATGTCTGCTATATTGTGCTCAAACTCTCTATCCGTTGAGCAATTACGTCGGGCTCTGATTAGTTCCCCATATGGTATGGCTCTTTTTTGATAATTAGGGTGACAGCTCTCAGCATGTAGGATTGAATTACAGCTTGTGGGTTTTCGGTACATCCGACTATGAATCTTTGCTCCCTCCACATGTAGCTCCACATCCAAGAAAGTGATCCTCTGCCTATCATAAGAGGTTGTAAATCTCAGATTATACATATTGTCATTCAGGTACTCAAAGAAACCTTTAAGTTTCTCTACTGTGCCCGTCCATACCATCAGGCAATCGTCAATAAAACGACCCCAGTAGTGTATGTATGGCGTCCATTCAGTTCCCTCAGGGCCCCAGATTCGCTCCGCCTCGAACCAACCCATAAATAGGTTGGCAAAAGACGGAGCAAATCTAGAACCCATCGCTGTCCCAAGTCGTTGTCTGTACCACTGGCCATCAAATAAAAACACATTATTTTCCAATACCAATTTGGTCATTCGTAAAAGCATTTGAGTATGATCAAACAATTCAGCTGGTCTTGCGCTGAGAAAGTGATCCAATGCACGTATACCCATATCGTGATCAATGATGGTATAAAGGGATACCACATCCAGTGTAACCAATAACATCCCATCTTCCCAAACAATATCTTCAAGTAGATTCAGTATATGCTTAGTATCTTCAATGAAGGATGGTAAGTTATAGACATATTGTCTCAAGAAACAGTCAATAAATTCAGATAGTCTCTCCGTCGGGCCACCAATGCCGGAGACAATAGGCCGCCCTGGCGGTTTGTCCCGGCATTTATGGACTTTAGGGAGAGTATATAAACATGGTGATCTAGGTGTACTTAACAGAAGGTAAAGGTATTCATCATAATCTAACAGTGTTTGGTCATACCATAGTTTGATTTCCCTGTTGATTTTAGCAATTATGTCCGGAATGGGGTTGATAGTCAGCTTCTCATAGAACAGAGTATCATTGAGTTGAGAGTGGACCTCGTCATTATAATCAGTAGTATTTAATACGACTATATTCCCACCCTTGTCTGCACTACGTATCGTTATAGCTTTATTGTTCGTAAGCTCACGTAAGGCTTCTCTTTCTCCAATCGTAAGATTATCACGAAGTACCCTGGTATCACTACGTCTGGATACATCAGTTACTTTGTCTATATCTGTGCAGACCATCTTAAAAAATGTGTCAATGGTATTCCCTGGGATCAGTTGTGGAGTCCATTTTGATTTTGCTTTCAATCCACTCCCTTCCCTCTCAAATCTCGATATCTCAAGATCATCAATGAGTGTCTGCATTGTAACTGGATCATCTTCCCTTTCAGTAAGTGATAAAAGAAGCTGAGTATCCTTTAGTTCCTGTATCGTAATTTCACTGAGAACTTTATTGAAAGATTGCTTATCTTTTACAGGTACATTGGCAAAGTGTTTCTTAATTTTAAGGTTTGCAAGCAATCGTTTGATGGAAATTTGGATCTTGATTTGAATGAAGATTGGACAATAAAATAGTGAAAACTATATAAAGACTATTTTTTGATAATATTAAATGCCTATACATGTATTTTACACTTTGTCAAAAACATGCAGTATTAGCTGTCCTCAGCATTCTAAACTAAAATATCTTGAAATAAGATGATTAATGTACTCTTGAATTAAATAGATGACAAATACAACAATAAGTGGTGCACCATGCATATGTAATTTTCAATATCTAATTATAGAAAAAATACAAGAATATTATGGTTATGAAATAGAATTATTAAAAATCTTGGAAATTCACTGAAAAAAACAAAGGTTACAGGGAAGTTTTATTTAGGAAATAGAGTTTCAAAAACCATAGAAAGTCACTGAAAAAAACAAAGATTACAGGGATATTATAGTTAGGGAACAGAATAAAAAAAACTAGAAATTCACTGAAAAAAAACCGTACAGGGACATTATATTTAGGTTGTCATTTCACTCGTACAAAACCAGAGGAATCCAGCAGCTACCTATAACTTGTGCCCCTGCAATGCTCGGCTTCTGAGCTCACATATTATATCACTCATGCATGATCAGTGAAATCACTGATGACATTTCAAATGACATCACTGATTACATCATCCACAGAATCTCTGATGCTGCCACCCCCTCATTTTGCTTGCTTTTTGCCTTAGTTGGCAGGGTATGCCCAGATGTGGGTTCCTTGCTCACTTTGCCAGTGGATTCAAACTAGCCTGGCTGATGAGAGGTGTTACCCCTAAATCAGTCCAAGGATGCTTGTTTCCAGTCCAGGAAAGACCTGGCTGGGCAGTTCAAGTAGAACTGTTCCCATGAGGAACAGGGTCAAAACTGATTAGCATATGGCTGGGTCTGAACTTTGTGGCAAAGTGAGCTAAGGAACGAGGATTGATTCAACCCGGATCTAAAAGTGACTGGGGGTGAGTGTTTGAAAAGTTTCAGAGCTCTGTCCATCAACTTATTGTGTTTACTGCAACCACCTCAGCCAGGAAATGGTGGCAGTCATCTTAGGACTCGGGATCCAGTCCTGAATCCTAAACAAGTAAAAAAAATAGGAGGATGCAGGGTAGGAATACCCTAGGTCAAAAAACATTTAAAAAATATTGTTTTGCCATGAATTAGTGGAGAATCCCCAAATCATTGGCAACATTTAAAGAAAAACAACAGCCGCAAGCTCCCACGCTTGTTTTTGCAATTTACCCCAGGCCGCTTTTGGCCCCCTTGACTGGCATCTTGTTTAGGGGAGAGGGGTAATCGTACCCCTTCCCCAAGCCGATTACAGCCCTGGGGACCCCAAATGTAAAAAAAAAACAAGGCTGCCACTGCTGTTTTTGCAACATCCCCAAGGCTTGGGGGAGGGGATTACTTTTTTGGGGGGCACAGGTTGAGCCCCTCCCCAGGTTGATTTTGCCCCTCAGACCCCATCCCCGGGGCATGACATGTTTATGTGGGGGAGGGGCTCATTTAAAAAAACAATGACCCTGGGGTATGGGGTTCCTAGGGCCTAATAAGGCTCAGGGATTTATTTATTTATTTATTTATTTGTTTACATTTGTAATGCGCACAGCTACCCAACAAAGGGTTTCCCGGCGCGGCAGATCCCAATAGCAATGCGGCTACAGAAAACTAGATGTTAAAGAGCCATGTTTTTAGGGCTTTTCTGAATTTGATGTAATTTGACTCAGACGGCAATGTATGTGGCATTGAATTCCAGAGAGAAGGTCCTAGGAATGAGAAGGACTTGCCACCCATGCGTGACAGCCTGGTCCTTGGAATTTCAAAATGATTTGCCGTGGAAGATCGAAGAGATCTGGAAGGACGGTAGGGGCGCACCAGGTTTTGCAGATATTTAGGAGCGGTGTTGGTGGAAATCCTGTGCATAAAACATAGAGATTTGAATTTAACTCGGTTTTCAATTTTTAGCCAGTGTAACTTCCTGATGTAGGGAGGGGGCCACCGAGTCCCTCTCCACTTCATTTAAAGAGCAGCCCTGGGGGAGTGGGCCGCCCAAGCCTAATAAAGCTTGAGAAGGAGCGCCATGTGATCCCCTCCCTTTAACTAAAGAAAAGGCCCTGAACATGGGGTTCCAGGGCCTAATGAGGCTTGGGGAGATGGGCCATGCACCATCCCCATTAAAATAAATGTGGCCATGGGGGATGGGCAACCAGGGCCTAATGAGGCTCATGGGAGGGACACCTTTAGTCCCTTTCCATCTTAAAATATATATCACCCTGGGGGTTGGGATCCCACGGTCATAATAGGTTTGAGGAAGGGGGCCATGTGGCCCAACTTTACCATTAAAAAAAGGCCCTGGGGATGGGATCTCCAGGACCATGCCCTGTGGATAGCACGTCTGTAGGCTGCGTGCAGAGTGGTGACCGCCAGGCTCTGTGGCCAACCTACCTCAGTGCATGACCGAAGGTCCTGCACAATGTGGGATCAGCTGCCTTCACCGGGTTGGCCACAGGGTCTGGTCGAGGGCCATGTCAAGTGGCCAGCCCCCCCCACTGTGCACAGTCAAAGGCCATTCCCAGAGTGGGTTTGCCTGCATGTGGGGGGTTAGCTGCATGCCCTGCAGCAACACCCTGCTATGCACAGCTGAAGGATGTGCGTCAAAGGGAGTTCAATTTACATATGGCAATTAAATATTACTTTGCATTAAAACAAACTAGAAATCCACAGGAAAAAAGCAAAGGTTAAAGTAATGTTATGGTTGGGTGAAATGTTCAGTAACCTCATAATATTTGAAACTCTAAAAACCACAGAAATTCACCAGCTATATTTATCTCAATTAACTAAAGCTTGTGCCCTAACCTAACTATAACTTGCGCTTATGCCAAGCACAGCTAATTAAATCACATATTCCTTCGCTCATGACATCTTCTATGACATCATTGATAATAGCATAGCAACATTTGCAATGACATTATTGATGAGAAAACTGTGCATGGCAGGGGAGCAAGAAGTGTGAAAAACTTGGTGTTAGGAATTTTGTAGATTACTGCAGATTCCAGGGGTTTAGGTCACAGAATTGTGAAGACAATTTGTGATTTTAGACAATGTTTGAGGTTTGCAGGGCAATGTGGTAAGATTTTGTCTTTCCTCTGGCAGTCTAGTTTTCAGAAATGTAGGTTTCCCCAGGTGGCGGTTGGCCCCAAGCCAGAATGTTGCAGCCATTTAGCGTGGGAAGTAGGATGATATTGGGATTTAGCCCGATTCTGCATGTAGCCAGGTTCTGAGCTGGGATGGTGCAGTGAGCTAAAAAACGGTGATGGATCAAGCCCTGAGCTGTTGACTGGGTAGGAGTGTTCTGCTTAATTCAGATACTCTGTCCATCACCACCCCCTTTTCTGAATCGTTTTGTCCACCATAAGTGCGGAAGAGTATGCTCAGACATGAGTCCCTTGCTCACTGCACCATCAGGATTCAAGCAGGCCGGGCCGAAGACGGCTGTAATGCCAGAAACCGGACGCCGGAAGCTTGTTTCCTTTTCAGTAAAAGAATTGGCTTGGTAGTTTGGTCTGCCCTGTTCCCATGATGCACTGGGCCAGGGACAGACTAATTTGCATGTAGCCAGGTTCTGAGCTGGGATGGTGCAGTGAGCTAAACAACGGTGATGGATCAAGCCCTGATCTGTTGACTGGGTAGGAGTGTCCTGCTTAATTCAG
This sequence comes from Lissotriton vulgaris, assembly GCF_964263255.1. NCBI lineage: Eukaryota > Metazoa > Chordata > Amphibia > Caudata > Salamandridae > Lissotriton > Lissotriton vulgaris. Next base: position 183,498,447 of record NC_141696.1, on the reverse strand, counting down.
ATACTCTGTCCATCACCACCCCCTTTTCTGAATCGTTTTGTCCACCATAAGCGTGGAAGGGTATGCTCAGACATGAGTCCCTTGCTCACTGCACTATCAGGATTCAAGCAAGCCGGGCCGAAGAGGCTGTAATGCCAGAAACCGGTCCCCGGAAGCTTGTTTCCTTTCCAGTAAAAGAATTGGCTTGGTAGTTTTGTCTGCCCTGTTCCCATGATGCACTGGGCCAGGGACAGACTAATTTGCACGTAGCCAGGTTCTGAGCTGGGATGGTGCAGTGAGCTAAAAAAAATGGTGATGGATCAAGCCCTGATCTGTTGACTGGGTAGGAGTGTTCTGCTTAATTCAGATACTCTGTCCATCACCGCCCCCTTTTCTGAATCGTTTTGGCCATATATAAAAGCAAAAACAACAGTTGATGGACAGAATGCAGAACAATGTCATACATTCATCCCAGTACAGAGATCTGGGCCTAAATATATCATTATTTAGCTCACCATGCCATTCCAGTTTGAACCCAGCCATATGCAAATCAGTCTTGACCCTGGGCCCCATTGGAACAGTCCAGCCCGAACTGCCAAGCCAGGTCCTCCTTGGACTGGAAACAAGCATCCTAAGAGTGGGGTGGCCAAAGTTAGTTTATCTCTCCACCCTAAGGAACTGGTGGCGTCATGCCAGATCCGGACAGCATGCTTGGTTGGCCCCGTCAAGTCCAGTCTCGTCGGCTTCGAGTACAGCACCCTGCTATACCTACCTCCCCCCACCCCCCCCCCCCCACCCCCCAGGGAGAAGCCATTTATCCATGGCAAAGGCCAGATCCGCCCCTGGAACGTACGTGCAGTGGTTAATCGCTGCCAGCTGGGAAGCCCAATAGTACTGTCTGATATCCTGGAGGGCAATGCCTCCGTCATACCAGGGAAGAGTAAGCCTAGTTAAGGCAATACGGGGTCTGCCCTCCCATAGTAGACTACGCTGCAGCCCCTCGACCTCTTGAAAATAACTGGCCGGCACGACATCTAAGGTGTTCTGAAGGGCATAAAGGAAGCCATCATTTTGAAGGGGGCCCCCCGACCCAAAAGGGAGAGAGGGAGGCTTTTCCAGTTAGCAATATAGTTCCTGAGCCTCTGCAATTGGGGAAGGAGGTTTCGGGCATACCTTGCTGCGGGGTCCAGAGAAATGTAAATTCCTAAATATTTCAACCCTTTCGTATTGATTTGTATGGGACAATTCCGAGGGGGGACCGGAGGGTCACCCTTCAACACAAACAATAGGGACTTCCCCCAATTAATGGAGAGTCCCGAATTCCTTCCAAAAGATGCCAAGACGTTAAAAACGACAATAAGGGACTTCCAGGGGGAGCTCAGATAAAGCAGAATATCGTCTGCGTATAAGGATATTCGATCCTCCCATTCTGAGGACCATCGTAAACCCTGAATAGATGTTTCCCATCGCAGCCAGGCCACTAACGGCTCCAGGGTCAGCGCCAAAAAGGAGGGGGGACAGGGAGCATACCTGTCGGGTGCCCCGACCGAGCAAAAATGGAGCTGAAACCCTATTGTTTACACCTATTTGGGCCATCGGTTTAGAATCTAGAAGTCACACCCAGCTAATAAACCCAGGGTCGAACCTGCACTAAGTCAAAACAGCCCACAAATAGGACCATTCGATGGTATCGAAGGCCATAGTTAAATCAAGTGAATTATAGCAGGTTCATTTAATGTATGGGCTCTAGCAATTACCCCATGTAGTCTTCGCAAATTTAGGGCCGTATTTCTGTGTGGCATAAAGCCCGACTGATCCGAGTGAATCAAGCCACTCACAACTTTCACCAATCTATTCGACAAAAGCTTGGCGAAAATCTTTGGCTCGGCGTTAAGTAAGGAAATAGGCCTGTATGAGGAACAATGAGTTTTGACCTTACCCTCTTTGTAAATTACGACCACCGACGCCACCCTCTGGTCCCCAGGCAAGGTCGCTCTATCCCGTGACTCAATGTACATGTTTTTCAAGTAGGGAGCTAGTTTATCCGGTCTTAGCTTGTAGAGTTCAATTGGGAGCCCGTTTGGGCCCTGCGCCTTCCCAGAATTCAGGGAACGAATTGCAGGTGCAAACTCGTCTGAGGTTAGGGCACTATCCATGAAGTCCCGGTCCTCCGAGGAGAGTCACGGGAGCTGAATATCCTGGAGTAACAGGTTAGAGTCATCCTCCGAACGAGCAGAAACCACAATGTAAACCGTGGGTCCGTAAGCAAGGTGCCCTCCTCCGAGAGGAGTTCAGGGACAAGATGGCTGGCCCAGTCCTTTTTGTCTAACCACACGATGAGTTTCCCCGCTTTTTCCCCCAGGTCATAAAGCCTACCCTGCTGTTCCCTGCCCAGAGTCTTGCCCCTATCCGTTGCCAGCGATTTGTAGTCATGCTGCTTAAGGCTGCGGAGATGCAATTTGGCCTGCGTCACTCCTAGTTCTAAATCCCTTTCAAGCAAATCGATCTCATTCTCCAGATCTATCAACTCTCTGTTCCTTTCTTTCTTTGAGCCCGCTATGAGTGAGAGGGCCTGACCCCTGAGAACTGTCTTAAAGGCCTCCCACAGGGACACCGGGGAGGAGATCGACCCCTAATTTATGAGAAAGTAGGCGTCCAAAGCTTTAATGAGGTCCTTACGAATTTTGGGATTTCACAAGTACTGAGGATTAATAGGGGCTACTTTACCGGCTGTTCTCTGATCAATAGTCATGTGGACCCACAGCGATGAGTGATCAGAAATGCCCCTAGCCAGGTGTGTGACATCACTTATGTAAGATGCTTGTGAGGCAAGAACTAAACAATAATCGAGTCTGGAAAGGCTATTATGTGCCCCCGAGTAAAATGGGTTTTGCTTTTGATCAGGGTGAAGTAATCTCCAGCTATCGACCAGTCCCAATGCCTCCATAAAATCCAGCAACCACGCTTAGCTCCTCCCATGTCCCTCGGGGGATGTCCATCAAGAACCCCAGTGAAGACCGCATTAAAATCGCCACCCAGTATCAGGAGGCCCTCTGGAAGATTAAGCAAAAGCCTCCCCAAGTCGGCAAATGTGGTGCCCTGCAACCCCGGTGGAACATAGACCGACAGGAGAGTAATGTTATGTCCTTCCCACATGCCCATGACCCCAACATATCTACCCCTGTCATCCTCCCACATGGAAGCAATTACCAGTGGGAACGCCCTGCGCATCAAAATGCCTACTCCTCTGGAGTCTGATGTGAAACCTGAATGCGTCACTATCTTATACCTCATTCTATGCAGGGCTTTGCACGAGTTCCCCACAAGATGCGTCTCCTGGAGCAGAGCCACATCTGGCGGTGGCTCTTGAGGTACTGAAGGACCCTCCCGCGCTTAATCTTGTCCCCCAACCCATTCACATTCCAGCTCAAAAGCCTAACTTCCCTACCCCCATCATGTACATAGAAATATTGACAGTACTCTGTACGCTGCATAACAATTAAGTGCAATATGCTGACAAGACTGAAAACCCCCCCAATAATAACGCAATTAACAACCCACCCAAAAGGTGAAACTACCTGTCCACCCCAACTCCGCCACCCCGCTGCCCTGCCCACTAGGTTTAGAACTGTCCATTGAAAATTTCAGAGTGCCTGTCGCCCCAAACATTCAAAAGAAAGAACAAAAAAGGTACTTAGGGGGATAGAGTCCAGGAGCCCCCGGTCAGAACCCAAGCGTCCATAGTATTTAGTCCATAGAAACAACAATTATGCAGTTAATAAGCCCCACACCCCTCCAGTCAAATCTAGGATACGTCACACTCCCCCTCCCCACATACCCACCCCTTCCCACCCCCCCACGCATTATCAACATCTTAACTGGCAGCTCATTCAGGAAGGCTGGGCGTCCGCACTACCATCTTCTCCCTTGTCCGCCGGGGCATGAGCACTCCGATATTCGAGCCAGTCAATTACCACCTCTGGCTGATCAAAAAACCAAGACCAGCCTTCCGCCTCAACTCTAAGACCGGCAGGGAACAGCATTGAGTACTTCAGGCCTCTCTCCTGAAGGTCTCGCTTTACTGAGAGGAAGGTTTTCCTCTGCTTTTGTACTCTTTGCGTGAAGTCAGGGAAGAAAGAGATGGCCGCATTTTCGTATCTGAGGGGGGGCACCGGCCCTCGAGCTCTGAAGTATAGTGTCTCTGTCACAGTAGTTTAGAACTCAGGCCAACATGGGCCGCGGGGGAGCGCCCGGTCTGGGACGGCCGCCCGGGACCCTGTGCGTCCGTTCAATGACAAAAAACGAACTGAGGCCCTTCGGTTTTTAGATGCTTGAGGATAAGATCTTCCACGAAGAGGTCTGGGGCTTGACCTACTGTCCTTTCAGGCACACCCGAAATGCGCAGGTTATTGCGGCGAATACGGCCCTCATAGTCATCCAGCTTGAGGTCGAAGGCCACTCGGGAGTCACACAACTCCCTGACTTCTGCTTGCAACTGAGAGACATCATCCACCAAACTGGAAGCCGTGAGCTCAACCTGCTTCACCTTTTCGTTTAGTTTCCCAATGTCTGCATGGATCGAGTTTATGTCAACGGCCATGGAGTCCATCTTGTGTTCCAGCGAGGTTTTGACCCCAGTGATAGCGTCCCTAACATCTTTCAGAGAGAGCTCAGGTTCTTCCCCAGGCAGAGCCCCTTTCACAGAGTCTTCTGAAAGCCGTCCCTTTTGCGTGTCCTTAGCGACTGTGTATCTATCCAGTTTATTGGCTTGAACTGATTTCGGACTACAGCGATAGTCCGTTGGGGCCAGCCGCAAAAAACAGCCGATCAAGACGCACAAAACCTCAATTCGAATCACAGGCCCCCTTTACAATGCTGCACCAAGGGCAGTCACCTCAATCTGTCAAGATTCAGTCCTCCAGGAAGCACAGTCCAGATACCCCACATCAGGGATACAACAGCCCACCGAAATTCGACACGTCAGGGGGTCACTTATTATGCAGCCTCAACCACCACCAGAAACTGCTCTCCTGCCCCACCGCACCCTCTCACTGCTCCCATGCCGGGCCTCACCAGCTCCAACAGCCAGAGAATCACCAGCGCACACTAGTTGAAAATAACACCTGCTCGTTGTTCCTACCACCAGGCCAGGAGAATGGAACGTTTTAGGGCTGGAGGATCCCCTTCCCGGCTACTGCAAAAAAAAAAAAACAGGTGGTATGGTCTTAGTGTCACCAATTCATCAACACTCGAGTGTGCAGTTTACTTCAATCCAAGGTGGCCTCTTCCACCCCATGTAGGCAACAGCTCTCTCCTCCACCCTCCACAAATAACCTGACCTGTAGCTGGGAAGACTCACTCTCCTAGTCTATAAGAATCTCCGATGCCCCAGCAGGGAGAGGCGAAACACCACCAATGCAGCGGGCAGAGGGTCTCCGGGCCAGTGTAATGTCTCGTGTCTCCAATGGCTGACAAGACTTGCTCGCAAACACTGAGCAGGACACGCACTGTGGGCTCCGCCGGTACTCCTGAGAGGCAGGAATGAGATGAAGCTCCGTAATGCACCAGGTAGTGCCCCCCGGGGACGGCCGTCCACCACGTACAATCACTGATGAGCAAGCCTCTGCCCACAGCTCTTCATCAGGGAATAAACGCCCAACAACTCTCCCCTTGATACAGTAGGGTGGGAGGGGGGAAGGAAGGATACAATCTGGCAGTGTGGGCACCTGACGCCCTCCGGGCCTGGCAGCTTGTCAAGTGCATAGATTACGAAGTAGCTGCAACCGCCGCATCAACACCACCGCCGCCGCCCCTATCACCACCGGTACCTCCGTCTCCTCAATACGATGCGCTACTCCGTCCCACAGTGGGATGATCTCCGCAGACACGCGGTCCCGTCTGCGGCTCCCAGCACCAGCCGACTGGAAATCGTAGGTCGTCGGCTGACTCGGACACTGTGGGCCCCGGCTTACAGGTCTAGGCGCGGCCCATCACACGCTGCGGCCAAACCTTTGTGGAGCGGATCCCCAAGACTCCGGGGCGCGCAGTGTAGTCTCTGCAGCTCCACAGACACCAGGGGCTGCTCTTTGGAGTTCAGGATAGTTGAACAGGATCAATGTTTGGGCTAAAAAAGACTGAAGACCAGGCTCTAGGCGGCCATCCTGGATCGAGCTTGGTCACGCCCCCTACTCTTCTTTCTTTCACTTTTGACTAGAACAAACTTTACCACTCATGGATATCTCCTTCTGATTGTTTTGTCAGAGTGGAGTTGATATGCATTTGTCTCACATGCAGTTATTGTAACAACATAGACAAACTACAGACTGGGCAAATGTGTGTCTGATGTCTTTTCTCTGTACCCCTATTAATGTATGTCATTTCAAATAACATACATAAATTGAATAAAGTAGCTTTATTTTGGTACGCCTGTTCATTTTTTTACCCATGAATTATTTTGTTCATCTAATTCACTTGATCTGTTTATTTGTTTTAATACAGTTAAATACCTGATTGAATTTAATTCTTATGATCCAATTAAAGGTGTCATATATTATAGATGTCTAAATATCTGGACTTAAGCCCTGATTTCTAGTTTTGGGGTCCATTGGACCACTGAACTATTGGAGGAGGGGCAGTGGCAGTCAGGGACCACTTTGGGACCACCGCTACTACCAGGGAATCCCGTTTTCTGGCGGGCAGTCTGGGGCAGCTATATGCTTGGTGGTGCCACTGCAGTACCGCCAAACATATTCTGAGTTTTCTCCCCACCAGCCTTTTCATGGCAGTGAGCCTGCCATGAAAAGGCTGGTGGTGGAGAAACATACCCCTGTAAACTGGGATGCATGCAGGGGGGCATATAGTGTATTCCCCTGTGTGCATGCACACCCAGTTCGTGCACAGCATGGACTAAACAGTCCATGCTGTGCAGGAACTTGCTTTGGCACTCCAATTGCATGCCTTTTTCAAAGGTACCGCCGAGGGAATGCCAAAGGACTACTTGCCAGACCAGGAGAAAACTAATCTAGTGGGCAGGCGAGGGCCGACGCTGGAGGTGTGGGTGCAGGGTGGTAGCGTGCCGCCCCACAACGCCAAAGTTGTAATCAGCCACTAAGAATACTCTGTTTATAGATTACCTGCTTGTTGACCATTGACTGCAGTTGACCCTGTTGGGTGGGTCCATTGCTCTATACCATTGCGATCCACTACCTCCTCTTTGTTTATTTTTTGGTAAGAACAACTCTTGAATCTGCTGGCATTTATACCCCTCTGGGAAACAGATTGGGCAAACTCCCCAATATAACTCACAGGGGGCCAGAATGGCTCTATTGCACCTTTGCAAGTTGAGGCATGACCCAATGCCTATTAGTGCAGCACGCTAAGAAAGAGCTAACCACTAGGAACAATATAGATATTTCTCCTCATTGCACCTCCCCTGGGAAGGTGTAGCATTTTGACGCATTCTCAGGTATACCAGTCTTGGTAAGTCAAGTCAAGTCAAGTCAGGAATTTGTATAGCGTGCTACTCACCCAGAGGGTCTCAAGGCGCTTAAGGGAGAGGGGTACGCTACTGATCGAACAGCCAGGTTTTGAGTTGCTTTCTGAAGGAGAGGTGGTTCTGTGTGAGACGGAGGTGGGTGGGCAGTGAGTTCCATGTCTTGGCCGCCAAGTAGGAGAAGGATCTTCCTCCCATGGTGACTCTTCGGATGTGTGGAATAGCGGCGAGGGCTTGGTTGGACGATTGTAGTTGGCGGGTGGGGGTGTAAAAGGTCAGGCGAGTGTCGAGGTATCTGGGTCCTAGGTCGTGGAGGGCCTTGTGTGCGTGGGTGAGGAGACGGAACGTGATTCTCTTGTTGACGGGGAGCCAGTGCAGGTCTCTCAGGTGATCGGATATGTGGTTGTGGCGAGGTACGTCAAGGATGAGTCGGGCGGAGGCGTTTTGAATGTGTTGAAGTCTTTTCTGCAATTTGGCTGTGGTTCCGGCGTAGAGGGTGTTTCCGTAGTCTAGTCGGCTGGTTACAAGTGCTTGGGTGACCGTCTTCCTTGTTTCGGTGGGGATCCATCGGAAGATCTTTCGGAGCATGCGTAGGATGTTAAAATATGATGATGAGATGGCGTTGACTTGTCTGGACATCGAGAGGGAGGAGTCTAGGATGAATCCCAGGTTGCGAGCATGGTCCGTTGGTTTGAGTGCGCTGCCTAGGACCGGGGGCCACCATGAGTCGTCCCAAGCAGAGGGGGATGATCCTAGGATGAGGACTTCCGTCTTGTCGGAGTTCAGTTTTACCAATGAACAAAAGAGTGCCAAATGACGTCACAATTTTCTTTCCTAAATCATATAACCATAGGAATTATTCACTATGGTAGAATGCCATACTGGTGTCAAGAATCAATATTTTTATTTTTCTTTTTCAAGGATTATTGGTTATCAGTTCACCAATTTATCAAAACATCACAAGACCTCAACATATACCTATATATACAATATTCACAAAACTCTTTTATACAATATCAATAATGTACCAATAAGCATAATTTCTTCATAAACATTCATACCCACATTCATTCACATTCATACATATCATCATATATTTATACAAAAACCTGGAATCAAAAATATTCACAGTAAGCCATATACAAGAATTGTTATAAGTGATAAGACTTTTTCAGAAGTTTTTAGCTACTCCTCCTTTTTTTGATGGCAAAAAGTTGTCGAACTCACACCATTCGCGGAGTTCTCATCAGGACAAAAACTGCGAAAAAAGGAGAACAGAAATCTTCCTTTAGGGTCATATCAAAAAATGTTGGTAACCTTACTTGCAGCCTCCATTACTCTAGCCACCTTGTCTTACCTCTAGGTATTTGGAGTTGACTGGGGTCAGAAAAAATCACCCGTCGAAGACACCTAATCCAATATAACCATCAATCTGTGTGGAAGAATGAAGACACTCTATCAGCATTCTGTAAAATTCTCATTCATTCTCTAAACGGACACTGTGGTGTAAGTACTTACTTATATCTATAGTGGAGGTCAAGTGTTGAAAGTGCCCAGGCTACGTAGTTCCCTTGGGGTATTACACAGGATGTGGGTTTTATTCTGAAAAAAACGGGAACCAGTTAGATCCATCTAATCACTGCTGGTGGATTTAGACAATGTCTCCTGTGATTGCGTTAAGGATCCTACCTGATAGCCAAGTGTTCGTAGAAATCTCCCGCTTGATGGGTCGGTGCTGTGTTAGATGTCAGCGCTGATTCCGTGATCTCTACGGGCGCCGGAGAAGACCTCTACAAGTCAGAGTGTAACAACGCAGTTAGTGCGCCCACTCTTGCAATCTCGGCACATGTGCTTATTATCGCTAACCTCCACGATTTGGGCAGACTTACCCGTGTTAATCGGAGCGTGTTGCTGTTGTCAATTGCAGCGTCGGGAATCCATTACCACCATACTTCCGGTTCCGCTAAGGTTCCTGGGAGTTGTAGTATTTGTGACGTATTTGGATCCTTATATTGTAAATGGATGATATATGTTTTGTTGACATACTGTGTGACGTCTTTTTTGCAACACGTACTGTTGGAGAAAACGCCGTCGCCTCATTAATAGTTCAATGTGGTTCATGTGGTACTCCATTTTCGTTTTCCGTTCCGTGTAGGAAAGCTAATGAGTCAGCCATGATGGAGTGTCTTCCTGGTCAGATTCATGTGTATGGTTTCTCAGATAAAGGCAGGAGAGCTGGTCATTGCACACATATGTTACAGCTCATTGGCTTGACAGCGAGACATATGTGGATTGTCAGCTCAGTTTAAGAATTTATAAGGTTATCAACTCAATTTATAGATTTCAGAAAGTTCGTTCAATCCATGAGTAGCTGAATTAAATCTCACTATAAACATTGCCTCTTGTTTGGACAGTTTCCAATCTAGGTCTCCTCCTCTTATGTCTTTCTCCACTTTGGAAATCACTGTCCATTTGATGTCTGATGCATTGTGGTTGTTTAATCACCAACGGAGCTGTCAATACATTGTTGTTGATTCTTGATTTGTGTTGTTGTATGCGTGTCCGAACTTCCTGATTTGTCTTTCCAATATAGATAAGTCCACATGGACATCTGATGCTGTAGATGACATACCTTGATCTACAATTTGTGAACGCTTCATGTTTCCATCCTATGTTGTTGTGATTGAAGAATGTGCCCTGAACAGTTGTACTACAGCAATTGCATGATCCACATTTATGGTGTCCCATAATAGGAGGTAGCTTCAACATTGTTCTTAAATCAGGGGTAGTTGGTTGCGGCAATGCTGCAAATATCAATTGGTTGGCAATGCTGGTGTTTTTTTTTAATGCAAAAAGTGGTTCCTTGCTGAAAATTTCATTCAAATTCTTAAGTAGGTGCCAGTTATTTTTAACCACTTTCTTCAACATATTTGAGTTGGGGCACCAAGTGGATACTAAGACCATCCTTCCTGAATCTTTTTTCTCTTTTCTTTCCAGCAGGCATTCACGGGGGGTCCACCATGTTCTCTTCATGGATTTCATTAACAATTTTTTGGGGTAACCTCGTTGTTTTAAATTGATTGTGAGATTTTCCGCATGACGTTTGTACTCGTCCTTGTCATGACAATTCCGGCGGATCCTAAGGTATTGTCCGTACGGCAAGTTGTCCTTAAGGCTGCGTGGGTGATTGCTTTTATAATGAAGAGCTTTATTACGGTCAGTGGCTTTTTGTATAATGTTGTAGCCAACCCACCCTCATGAGGATAAATCTCCACATCTAAAAATGCCATTTTGTTCTGTGAATGGTTAGTGCTATATTTGATGGTCGCTGTTCTGTTATTGATCCAATCAAAAAAATATTTAAGGTCCTCTTCCGATCCTGTCCAAACAAAGAAAATATCGTCAATGTAATGACACCAGTTTTTTATCCATTGTGCATATGGGTTATTTATATACACAAAGTTTTCTTCATACTTGGACATAAAAAGAATCGCCAATTCCGGGGCGTTGACTTGTCTGGACATCGAGAGGGAGGAGTCTAGGATGAATCCCAGGTTGCGAGCATGGTCCGTTGGTTTGGGTGCGCAGCCTAGGGCCGCTGGCCACCATGAGTCGTCCCAAGCAGAGGGGGATGATCCTAGGATGAGGACTTCTGTCTTGTCGGAGTTCGGTTTTAGGCGGCTGTTCTTCATCCATTGGGCTACGTCTTTCATCCCTTCGTGTAGGTTGGTTTTGGCGGTGGTTGGGTCTTTGGTGAGGGAGAGGATCAGCTGGGTGTCGTCTGCGTAGGAGATGATGTTGAGGTTGTGTTGGCGTGCGATGAAAGCAAGGGGACTCATGTAGACATTGAAGAGGGTGGGGCTGAGCGATGATCCTTGTGGAACGCCGCATATGACTTCGGTGGCCTCTGATTTGAAAGGAGGGAGGCGGACTCTCTGGGTTCTTCCCGCTAGGAACGAGATGATCCAATCCAATACCTTATCTTGTATCCTGACGATGTCGTTGTTGCGGGCGCTGGGATTGGTGAGCTCCTTGACAATGCTGAAGAGTTCCTTGCTGTTGTGTGCGTTGCCGTCCAGTCTATCCTTGAATGCTGATTTCTTGGTGGTGCGGATCTGCTGGTGGTGTTTACGGGTGGCGTTCTTGAGGGCGGTCATGTTGTCTGTGGTTGGGTTTCTTCGCCAGGCTTTCTCGAGGGTGCGGCAGTTCTTTTTGGAGTTCTTGAGGTCATCGTTGAACCAGGGGGCTTTTTTGCTACCTGGCTTGTTGGGATGGTTTTTCAAGGGTGCTAGTTCGTTAGCGCAGTGGGTGATCCACTGTGCAAGATTGGTGGCTGCTTGATTTGGGTCCGTTGTTGTGGCGGGAGGGTTTTGGTTCAGAGATGTGGTGAGCTGGTCGGTGGTAATTTTGTTCCAGCTTCTGCAGGGAACTTGTTGCGGGTGGTGGTGAGTCGTGGTCTTTCTGAAGCTGAAGTGGACGCAGCTGTGGTCTGTCCAGTGCAGTTCCGTGACGTGATTGAAGGAGATGTGCTTGCTGGATGAGAAGATTGGGTCGAGCGTGTGTCCGGCGTAGTGGGTGGGGGTGTTCACCAGTTGTTTGAGTCCGAGATTGGCGAGGTTATCCAGCAGGGTGGTGGTGTTGTTGTCGTTGTTATTCTCTAGGTGAAAGTTGAGGTCCCCTAGGAGGATGTAGTCATCGGAGGGAAGGGCGTGTGGGCTGACAAAGTCAGCAATGTCTTCGCTGAATTGTGTGCGGGGTCCTGGGGGTCTGTAAATGAGGGTGCCTCTGAGTGTGGTCTTGGGGTCGGTGTGTATCTGGAAGTGGAGGTGTTCTGTGGCTAAGAGGGTGTCGTCGGAGTTGGTAGAGATGCGGATGGTGTTCTTGTGGACGATGGCGATGCCTCCTCCTGTTTGGTTGATGCGGTCTCTTCGGATGATCTTGTATCCGTCCGGGATGGCTATTGCGATGTCGGGTGCTGATGAGGCGTTCATTCAGGTTTCTGTGAGAAAGGCGACGTCCGGCGAAGTGGTGTCGAGTAGGTTCCATAGTTCAATGGCGTGTCTGTGGACCGAGCGGGTGTTGAGTAGGATGCACTTCAGGTAGTTGTTATTGGAGCTCTGTTTGGCGTTTGTGGTTGTAGTGTGGGTCCTGATGCAGCAGAACTTGCAGGATTAGCAGGTGAAGGGTCCATGGGTACGTCCTGGGGCGGCTTGGTGGCAGTCGTGGAGGCGGCCGGTGTTGAGTGCAGTGAGGGTTGCGGCGTCGTAAGTTCGGCAGGGGGAATGGCCTTTGCGGGAATCAGGGGTACTGGCGCTGTGCGCGGAACAGGCGCGGACGGGCGTAGACGGGCTTACCTTTGGCGCACCTTCGGCACGCATAGGGTGCGCCTGCTGCGCGTGAACGCCATAAGTGGAGAGTGGAGGGGGCGGAGCGAGGGAGGAGCAGCTGGGAGGCGGGAGCGGGGTGGCGAGTGGGGAGGGGAGGAGCGGTGATGCTGGAGGGAACAGGGGTTGGGCTGAGCAGCAGCAGGGAGCGGGGTGGAGTGACACAAGGCACAACAAATGGAATCCAGAAACAAAACCGAAACCAGAGAGGCACAGCGGGCAGCGGTGGCGGCAGCAATCAGGGGGCACAACAATTTGAATACAGAGCAAAAACGAAACAGGCACAACAATTTAAATACAGAGCAAAAATGAAAACAAAATACTGCACAAGACCAGATCCTTGGCGAGCTCAGGGGCACAGCAGCTCAGGGGCACACCAGAGGCAAGGCAGATACTTGGTCTGCCTTGAGTTACTTCAGATTTACCAAGCAATGCAGGAACATGCAAGGTGGTCTTGGGTTAGTTGGTAAATCTGACTTAAGTGTTGTGTTTCGTTTGAGACCCCATGCGTGATGCAAGGGCAATGCAAGGGCAATGCAAAAAAATGATAAATCTGGCCCTGTGTGGCTAATTTTGAGATTGACGGACAGGGATCTCCGTCACGATGCAACAGAGTGCCATGTCTGCCAAACCCTAATCCGCCTTCCTTATTTAGACTTGAGTGGACAGCCAGCATTCCATCAAGAGCGCCCCGATGGCTCAATCGAAAGAAATCTTCCCGTGATAGAGTTGGAGCATCAGAGGAAGGGCATTACACTCCTCACCCCATCTGTGGTACGTGATGTAATGTTCTGAAACCTGGCACTGCAAGATAGAAAAAAACAATAGTGACCCCCATACCTTGGAAGAGAACTCACAGGGTGTGAGGTTTGTTAACTTTTTTGTTTTTCAGAAACAATCTCCTGCTTTGGGAGTTTGTTCATTAAAAAAAGGTAACTAACTGTACCGTGTAGGGAACCGAAGTGACAGTGGTTCCTTTCAGTATGAGATGACTTATGGGGCCAGCGGTCGGTCATTTGTAAAATTTGGCTGACGGTAGTCCACCAGGATGGAAGAGCTAAAGTCTACATCATGCCAATTGTCTTTCCTTGTTTAATAATAAAAAGAATCAAGCCATGAACTGCATATGCATACCGTCAATATGTTTTGAAAGTGATAGCATTTTGAAAAATACAAGCAAAACTATATGTGGCATAGTTCAGTGTTTTATTAGTGAAGAAGTATCCATCAGTGTGTACAACATCCTTAAAGAGTAGGTATTTTAATTATGTGGGAACTGTAGTAAATATAATGTTGTGCATGTTGCTTATTTGGGCCAGCAAAAAGTTGGAATTCTTCACAACTGTAAAGTCCCTTTCATTTTAACTAAACAAAGCGATGAAAAACAGATACATACATAGACAATGCAATAAGATACACACAAGAGCTGGAAAGATCAATTTGGTGTTTTTGTAATCTTTAATGTTTGAGCACAATAAAGCTTTACATTTTCTTATTGCTAATTGCACTAATTATCTGAAAGTTAAACGTTTAGCAAATGGACTATGAAAGGTAAAATACTGGACTGCTGGCATTGTTCTTAAATGATGAAAGACAAATTCGCTAATTAGCAAATTAAATGAGGCCATTATTTCACAGTCCTTTCGTCTGAAACAAATTACCTTGGTCTTAATAGTAATATAATTGCACGATTTAATACCCTATTATTTTTTCCTCCTACAAAGTAACAGAAAGTTAAATGCTCAGAAATAAATAGCTATAGGTTATCTACCAAATCCAATAGTTGAAGCTACTATGTCCGTGTGTTTTATGAAGATTTCAGTTGCTTCAGGAGTCTTTCTACCTCTTTGATGAATTTTTATTGGAGCTGAGGATTTAGTTCATCCTTAAGAGCCTCTGACATGAAGTCCAAAATGGAAGTGAACTGCACCTGCACAACCACTCCTCTTTCAGCAGCACAAAGTATAGGGATACATTTACAAAATATATATTTTTCCACATACCAAGCAACTGCGTGAATGGCCACATTTTTGTCGATTTCTACTGAAATCCTGATGATTGGTGACATGGCAGTAGTATGGGGCTGGGAGGTCTGTGTTTTAGCAGCATGCATCAGGTCTGGGTAGGGATTATAAACAGCCCTTCAAATTGTATTAATAAAAATATATTTTTTAAAAGCTTGTGAGCATATAAAATAAGTGTGATCCTCACTCAGAAGATTTTTGGTTGGCAATTACATATTTTTTGTAATCCCGCATCATGTTTAAATTTACAAGAGACACACTCATGAAAAGCCATTCGTTATACATGCAGTTATAAAGAAATATTCAAGAACCTCAAAGTCTAGCGGTGGTCAGGATCAGTATTAGCCTGCAAGAGCTCATCTTGGATGTATCTATAATGCTCGTGTGTGCACTCCCTCAGGCTGTCTGCAGGAATGGAAAAGCTGGGAATCTCTCAGCTGATCTAGGCCTGAAAGCCCCCTTCCATCTCTCAGTCTATATGGTTTAATTGTTCCAAATATGCCCTGCCCAGTGTATAGTGTACAAGCCTTAAATGGAGAAAGGCTAATTCTGGCCTAGAGCTTGAGCTCCAAAAGCAGGCTTGGGTTGCAGGGCCTTTTCTGTAGCCATGTAGATGAGAGACCTGCCTGCCCCCTGAAACTCCAATGAGCCACCTTGAAGAAGCTATATGCTGCATTTCACCCAAGCTGTCATCCTCCTCATCTGGTCAACATTGATTGTTGCATGTGGGGTTGTGCTGTTGGCAGGCTGTACACTACAGGACGGTCCCGATTCACATAAATAACTTCAGACACAATCCTAAACTTACTACCATTTTGGTATTTACAGAAGGAACTTACTCATCAATGAATAAGTGCCTTCAGTGAATACCAAAATGAGTAAGTGCCTTCTGTGAATACCAAAATGAGTAAGTGCCGCCTTCTGTGAATACCAAAATGAGTAAGTGCCGCCTTCTGTGAATACCAAAATGAGTAAGTGCCGCCTTCTGTGAATACCAAAATGAGTAAGTGCCTTCTGTGACTACCAAAATGAGTAAGTGCCGCCTTCTGTGAATACCAAAATGAGTAAGTGCCGCCTTCTGTGAATACCAAAATGAGTAAGTGCCTTATGTGACTACCAAAATGAGTAAGTGCCTTCTGTGAATACCAAAATGGTAGTAAGGTTAGGATTTTGTCTTACGTTAGTTCTGTAAATCAGGCCCAACGTGTTGGACTTGAGCATTGTGGCACTGCAGGAGGCATAAGCTGACCCTCGCTTCAACTCCTTGGCGAGCTCTGGAATGCATCTCTTTGCTCTGAAGCACCGCGCACACCATGCTGGTGCCCGAGTGCGGTGGCAGTGTGCGGGTGGGTTCATCCAACATTACAGAAGGGTGACAGCACTCTGTGCTGGCTGCCATCTACCACATTATGTTCACTCACTCCTCCCCCTCTCCATGCTCTTTGTTCGAACCAGAACCTGGAGACTGACGGATCTGTCTTGCCAGTACCTGGATAGTATACTAAAGGAGGACTATTGGGTGTGCGCGAGCAAAGGCGATAATGTTGGGGGGTAGGAAAAAAATCACTTGCTCAATCACACGCCTTTCCTTCCACAACAGAGACTGACTTTTCTTCAATTTATCTGGGCTTTATTACTCTTAAAACAACATTGTGCTGCTGTTCTGGCTGAGGTTCCAGTGATCCCAGAATGTATTAATTTATTCATTTTTATAAACGAGTCACCTACATCTTGTATGGGCCAACTTTCTTTTCACCGCTAAACACGAGTTCAAAATAAAACACATTCTGTAGAGTATAAATTGCCCATTCACCACTGTATTTACATATGTGTCCCTGTTCTGGCAGCAGAGACACTTTATTTCATTTGCCACAGCACGTCAGGGCAGCTGCAGTTTCTTGTATTTCAGGGCTGCCTTTCCTCTGGAATCACATTTCTCATCACTAGACATTGTCATCTATCGCCTGGACTAGGACAATATTTTGTACTTTAGTCTCTCCAAGAAGTTATTGGGATGCCTACACAGAATACAAAATGATGCTGCCTGGCTATTTATGAGGGTACCAAGTCATAATTCCATCCGTATACATCTAGAGACGTGCACAAGAGAAAGAAATTCAAGGCCCTCTGTTTCACCTGCCGGGCCTTTACACACTCAGCCTCACATTTTATCTGGTACATCTGTGTACCCCCTACAGGATCTACAGCCTTCCAATGTATGTGTGGCCACAATTCCCACCCCAGAATAATGAGAGACAGACAAGGGAGTCACCGATTTAGATATCTGACCCCTAAACTCTGGAAGTCTTTGCTTCCTTTTTGCCAGATTTCTTCCAAAGCAGCTTTCCGGAAACCTAGCTATTTTAACGTTCTCATTTTTGCATCTGAATTATGTGGAAGGTTTGCTAGCACTGTGACTCCCCATTGGGGCAACCCTGCGTTCTATAAATCCAAAACATAAACATAGATCCTTCTTGACAGCTCCTAGATGTTGCTGAATTGCTAACCTCTGCAGACTGCTGTCGTTTTCAGAGGTCACTACTGGCAATAGAAGTGGAGCAATAACCCGGCCTTCTCCCATCTTCTGATAAAATGTTGATGGTGACAATAAATTCCCTGATGAAGAGCTTAAGTCTATAAAATTCCCCGTCACAACAGAAAATTAAATGTCAGCTTGATTCTTGAAAAAATCTACTCCATGTGCAAGGACATTGTCTCTTTGTGCACACATTGATACTCTGCAAGACCAAGGAGCCAATTACGAGTTTAGCTATCCTCCTTTAGCACCGCCACCACTGCACTCCCAGGGGGCCGCCAAGCCAGTGGTGCACCTGCCAGCAGTAGTATTCTGAGTTGAATCCAGGGCGAGTGGGCAGTGGGGCAGCGGTTTCATAGCGGTGGTCTGTTAGGCTTGTAGGTGAGCCTAACAGTATTTATATTGGAGAAGTGTGGCTCAATGGTTAGAGCGGCAGACCCTGATGCAGAGGTCTAGCAGGGTTCAATTCCCCGCCTCGGCGGGTCTTGGGCTCAAAATTCCACGGACCTGATAATTCTCGCCTCGGTGCCTATTCCAATCAAGGAGTCCCACTCTGCAACTCTGGGCAATAGCTTGCTTAATCTCCACAACGGCCCCCACAACGCTTAGGATGCCTGGCCTCCACCTTGTGGGTGCCCAGGAGTGGATGCCTCACAGGGAAAGCCAGGATGGGTTTCACAGTGGTATTCGTACAAGCGCCTTGAGACCCTAGCAGGTGAGTAGTGCGCTATACAAGTATCAATTTACAGGCAGACCGCCGCTGTGACAGCACCTACTGCACGTTCCTGAACCATATGTCATGCACCATATTGTGCATGCCACCCAGTGCAGGAACAGAGGTTCAAATATGTGGGGGCACAACATGTGCCCCCACATTCACTCCCAAGGAAAAACTCACCCGGGGGCTGCCTCCTTATGCAAGAACCTTTTCATGGCGAGCTCACTGCCATGAAATGGGTGATGGAAATGCAACTCGGAATATGTTTGGTGGTGCCGCCATCGGCCCCACCAGCATATTCCTGCCCCTTTCCACAGTGCCGCAGGATCCTGGATCCGGGCAGAGGAGACGGTCCTGTGGCTGTTCGACTTCCACTCTCAGAATACAGCGGGTTGACCCACGGGGGGGCGGTGGTCGGACTGCTACCGGGAGTATGGTGGTCCCAAGACTGTTCTACTTGTAATAACTCCCTTAGTCTCTGATGAACTCAAACTTTTGAATAGGAAGATAGAAGATAACATGACAAGATATATATGGAATAACTGAAAATGTTGAAATGATATATATGATTGGCTTTCTCATCAACTACCACCCTGAACTACCAAGCCCGACTTTTCTTCTTCATTGGACCTTCAGTGGGCCCAAAAGTGCTTGGCTACCAATAAAACTGCTTCTCCAAGTCCCGCTTTAACTTGTTTCTTGCTCCATATGTTGGATAGGCAAATCAACATGATTGTGAATCATGGCGGGGTCTTACACATTTACCGCTTAACTATGCACATTTCATCTTGCAAAAACAAATCTTAACACAAAATGTTTCTGGCATTTTTGCTTCAAATTAGGTTCCGAGACATCAAAGATGGTCACCTAGGCCCTGCAACTATGATCATTACTTGGGATGGAAAGTCCAAAGAGCATTCTGAATTTGCGTTTGTAATCCAATCGTTGGATTCCATTGACTCAAGAAAATGTGTACTATTAGCTTGCCACCCAAATTACAGGTGAGATTTGATGGTCTAAACAATATGAAAGGTATGGACACATAGGGCCCAATTCACAGAACTAAAAGTAACCTGGCTGCCACTGTCCCTCCACCAATGGTTCAGTGGTCCAATGGACCACAAAACTTGTAATCAGGGCCTAAGTCCAGATATTTAGACATCTATGATATATGACACATTTAGTTGGATCATAAGAATTAAATTCAATCAGGTATTTAACCGTATTAAAGCAAATAAACTGATCAAGTGAATTAGTTGAACAAAATAATTCATGGGTAACAAAATGAACAGGCGTACCAAAGTAAAGCTACTGTATTCAATTTATGTATGTTATTTGAAATGACATACATTAATAGGGGTACAGAGAAAAGACATCAGACACACATCTGCCCAGTCAGTAGTTTGTCTATGTTGTTACAATAACTGCATGTGAGAGAAATGCATATCAACTCCACTCTGACAAAACAATCAGAAGAAGATATCCATGAGCGGTAACATTTGTTCTAGTCAAAAGTGAAAGAAAGAAGAGTAGGGGGGCCTGGCCAAGCTCGATCCAGGCTGGCCGCCTAGAGCTTGGGCTCCAGTATTTCTTTAGCCCAAACATCGATCCTGTTCAACTATCCTGAACTCCGAAGCGCAGCCCCTGGTGTCTGTGGAGCTGCGGAGACCACACTGCGTGCCCAGGAGACTTGGGATTCTGCTCCACGAAAGTTTGGCCGCAGCGTGCGATGGGCCGCTCCTAGGCCTGTAAGTCGGGGTCCACAGTGTCCGTGTCAGTCGATGACCTACGACTTCCGGTCGGCTGGTGTTGGGAGCTGCGGCCGCAGACGGGACCGAGTGTGTGTGGAGATCAACCCGCTGCGGGACGGAGTAGTGCATCGTATTGAGGAGACGGAGGTACCGGCGGTGATAGGGCGGCGGCGGTGGTGTTGCTGCGGCGGTTGCAGCTACATTGTAATCTGTGCACTTGACTAGCTGCCAGGCCTGGAGGCCATCAGGTGCCCACACTACCAGATTGTCTCCTTCCTTCCCCCCTCCTCCCCTCCTACTGTCCCCAGGAGAGAGTTGTTGGGAATCTATTTCCTGATGAAGAGCTGTGGGCAGAGGCTTGCTCATCAGTGATTGTACGTGGTGGATGGCCGGTTCCCGGGGGGCACTACCTGGTGCATTACGGAGCTTCATCTCATCCCTGCCTCTCAGGAGTACCGGTGGAGCCCACAGGGCGGGTCCCGCTCAGTGCTTGTGAGTAAGTCTAGTCAGCAATTGGAGACCTGAGACATTACACTGGCCCAATTCACAGAACTAATTTAAGACAAAATCCTAAACTTACTACCATTTTGGTATTCACAAAAGGCACTTACTCATTTTGGTATTCACAGAAGGCACTTACTCATTTCGGTATTCACAGAAGTTAGGAGTCCTAACTTTAGGAATCTTAAATGCCTTCTGTGAATACCAAAAGTCTTAAAGTTAGGATTTTTCTCAGTTTAGGAGTACTAAAGTTAGGACTCCTAACTTTAGGACTCCTAAACTGAGAAAAATCCTAACTTTAAAACTTTGGTAATCACACAAGGCATTTAGGAGTCCTAAAGTTAGGAGTTCTAACTTTACTACTCCTAAACTGAGAAAAACCTAACTTTAAGACTTTTGATATTCACAGAAGGCATTTAGGAGTCCTAAAGTTATGAGTCCTAACTTTACTACTCCTAAACGGAGAAAAATCCTAACTTTAAGACTTTCGGTATTCACAGAAGGCATTTAGGAGTCCTACAGTTAGGACTCCTAACTTCTGTGAATACTGAAATGAGTAAGTGCCTTCTGTGAATACCAAAATGAGTAAGTGCCTTCTGTGAATACCAAAATGGTAGTAAGTTTAGGATTTTGTCTTAAGTTAGTTCTGTGAAGCGGGCCCAATGACAACCCCAGCTCTCCCAGCTCTATTATGAGCAGTCGATCAAACAACTCGGATCAACACACTGAACCAGTCTCTGGAAAAAGGGATAAATCACAATCCACACTGTTATGTTAAAATTACTTTTAGAGCGCACTTACACCAGGCGGTTTCATGGAGCTGTGAACGGAAGGTAGCAGAACCAGCAGTGAAAAGTGATGGGAAGGCAATGTGTTACTCAAAGGCCTGGTGGAACAAGAGAGTTTTCAGGCGGGATGTGAAGTGGGGATAGGATGTGGTTAAACTCAGTTCCAATGGACGTGAGTTTCAACAAGAGGGGGCAAGGAAAGAGAATCTGAGACCACCGTGTTTCTTGCGGATAAAGCTAGGAGTAGTGAGAAGAGCTCACTAAAAGTTAAGTTAGTGGTATGGAACCTCCGCTATGTTGTCCTACAAAAAAAAACCTCTGACTTCAAGTGATGTCCCCACTGACCCACACCTCTGACTGCAAACACAAATGTTGAATTAATTATTCTACACAAAATGAGAATTACTCAGTCAACATTATGTGGCAATGAAAACTTAGCCTTGACATTCAGAGCCTTTCTTGTTCTCTTCCAACCTTCCGGCCTCTCTGATCGCTACATACACACTTGACGATCTCTTTAATGATAAACTCTAGTGATCCACCAAAATCAATATGTAAATATTAATGTTTTTTCCACCTTTTTTCCTTAGTGCTCTCTTTACCTGCTACTGGTTGAAGAGGGTTCGAGAAACAAAACAGTTGCACAGTGCAAAGGCTGTTCCACCTCTGCGTGTATTCTTTCTTGTTGTGTTTTTGTTCATATACCTACTCACACCTGTCTTTTAAAATGAATAGTTTAGAAAAAATTACCCAAATACCAATATAAATTTGTATCCACAATCAACAAAACCCTCAATGATTGCACTTAAGTAATGACAGTAACCTTATTATCGTAAGTGATAAATGAATTGAAGTGTGTGGAAGTATGAGTACCCTATTCACATTCACCAAAGAATAATCAGGCTAATGAAAATAATGGTAACTCATCACCATAAAATGATGGATGACGCAAAGTATTTGGCAAAAAAGCATTCACAATTAGTATGTTTATGATATTTTTATTCACAGCAGTCGAAGGGACTAATAATGTTTTTTTCATCGTAATTATGTGACAGCAGAGAGTGCCTCCTCTGTTATGACCATGGTGATCTGATATCCCATATTCAGTGTTAGTAGAATAAGAGAAATTGTCTGTACTCACTTGTTTCATATGTGTTGTGTTGGTATGCAGTTTTATAAATTTTTCTTACAATCTGGAAAAACCACATTAATGCAATTATCTTCACACCAATGCTGTATATGTAAGTAATACAGCAAAAAAATGATGGACGGAATGCTGACAATGCAAAAATTCTCCCCCAGTCAAAAGATCTGGGTTGAATCCATAGTTATTTTGCCCACTACGCCACCCCTGTTTGGAGCCAGCCATATGCAAATCAGTCTTGACCGTGTGCCCCATGGGAGCAGTCCAGACCGAACTGCCAGGCCAGGTCCTCCCTGGACCGGAAAGAAGCATCCTGGGACCCGGTTTCAGGGTATGTCGCCCTTCTTCAGCCAGGCTAGCTGGAATCCAGTGGCACAGTAAGCAAGGGACCCACGACTGGGCATACCCATCCCACTTAGGGTGAAAAGTGTTACAGCAAACAAATGATGGACGGAATGCTGACAATGCAAACATTCTCACCCAGTCAAAAGATCTGGGTTGAATCCATCGTTCTTTGGCATGGTGAGCAAAGAAACAATGGATTTAGGCCCAGATCTCTGTACTGGGGTGAATGTATGACATTGTTCTGCATTCTTTCCATCACTTGTTGTTTTTGCATTTGCCACCTCAAGTGTGACGGGTATGCCCAGATGTGAGTCCCGTGCTGTCCATGCCACTGGAGTGAAGCGATCCTAGCTGATGAGACCTGAAAACAGTCCTAGGATGCTTGTTTCCTGTCCAGAGAGGACCTGGCCTGGCAGTTAGGGCTGGACTCTTCCCATTGGGAGCAGGGTCAAGACTGATTTGCATATGGCTGGGTATAAACTGAAATGGCATGGTGAGCAAAAAAACAATAGTTTTAGGCTCAGATCTCTGTACTGGGGTGAATGTATGACATTGTTCTGCATTCTGTCCATCACTTGTTGTACTTGCATTTGTCACCCAGAGTGGGACGGGTGTGCCCAGATGTGAGTCCCGTGCTCTCAATGCCACTGGAGTCAAGCTATCCTGGCTGATGAGGCCTGAAAGCCCAAAACCAGTCCTAGTTTGCTTGTTTCCAGCCCAGGGAGGACCTAGCCTGGCAGTTCGGGCTGGACTGTTCCCATTGGGCGCAGGGTCAAGACTGATTTATATATGGCTGGTTCCAAACTGGAATGTCCCGTGCTCTCTATGCCACTGGAGTCAATCTATCCTGGCTGATGAGGGCTGGAAGCCCAAACATGGTCCTAGGATTCTTGTTTCCAGACCAGGGAGGACCGGGCCTGGCAGTTCGGGCTGGACTGTTCCCATTGGGGGCAGGGTCAAGACTGATTTGCATGTGGCTGCGTCCAAACTCGTATCGCATGTTGAACAAAAAATTATGGATTTAGGCCCAGATTCCTGTACTGGGGTTAATGTCTGACATTGTTCTACATTCTGTCTATAACTTGTTCTTTTTGTTCTCGTATATGTAAGTAAGACGTCCTCATTCTATTATTTTTATGTATCCTTGTAGTTTACGTACTACTCTGCCCAGTGAGTTATGAAAACATTTTAATAAATCGTGTGCAGGTTGCATAAGAACATTTGGTAGCTAGGTAGATATCTATCTTAGGCCTCTAACCTTATGGGCAATACTGTAGCCCAAAACATGTTGCAATCATGAAGATGTATGGGTAATACTACTAATGAGACATCCCTCTCCTGTCTTTAATATAACCTAGGGTACCCTCATGTCATGGGTTCCATAATCATGGCAGACTCAGGAGAATTTTTTGTTTCAAATTATTTAGTATATTTAAATTGTTCTCCACTTTCAATATGGCCACAAGCAAATTGAAAATAATGTTCATCTCAGTATTGACCCTGACCAACTGGGTTTTCTTTGGTTTGGCCAACACCGGATGCCTCAGGAAGAACTCTGGCCCCCTCTAAGAAAAGAAGCAAACACTACTCTTAGATATTCCAACTTCTCTATGGGTGATTTATACCACCTCTTCACCTGGTATTGAGCTCACATAAGGCAAGTGAAAATCAAAGCTTTCACCTTGATAATCATCACTAGGTTGGTGCCCTCACTTTGTAAGGACGATTTCTCACAAACTTAGTGCAACCAATTATCTCAGTGAAATAAGGCAGGTTGCAGCATTTGAGTGAGACCACGGTCCTCCTCCGGGGACGTGGCATCTTCCCTTAGGCTGCCAGGTGTGCACACTTCATGTATCAATTGGCTCCTCCCGCCACAGATTCCTTCCTCTGGCTCTCCTGGATGGTCAGGTCCTATGTATTCCAATTCCTGTACACTAGCCTTAGGAGTCCTACTGGCATCAAGTTTTCTGTCCTCCTCAACAGCCTCTCAGTCTTTTTGTCCTTGCACCTCTTTCCTTTCGCATTTATTTATCCCCTTTTCCCTCTGCAGCCCATAAGTTCCCACCTCCTCCAGTCCAAGTCCCCCTCTCACATCTAGACTGCTCACTCCCCTGTTTTCGATTGGAGGCCATCTTCAAAATCTCAGCATCTCCTTCACATTCCCAATCACACCTCAGAAAACAGACATTTCTTTCAGTTTACTTTAAGATAATTTTAGAAACCTGGATTCCTTTTTCTGTCCAGTATCTCTTTATTATTAACTCCCACAAAGACGAGAATGAGTCAATTTTGCCAATATTACCTTACCGGGACGGGTTGAGGTTATCTGTGATGAAGCATTCCACAATAGAGTGAGAGAGGTTCCTTATTGAGACATTTCTGGTCCCATTGCAACTCCAAGAGTTGGTTACTGTTATAGGATGTCACTCACAAACTTTGAAGACAGAACCTTGGACCTTGACTATATGTTGACTATGTGCCCACAATAGAGTGGACTGAAGCCCTTTGATAACGTACAGTTGGAATTTACGCTGAATAAAACTGAAAGGTGACACTACGTTGAACTAGCACATTACTTGGTTTCTTGGTCTAGTTTCCAACCTCACCTGTTTCAGCACCCTGAAGCCAGCATAGGGGAATGATATTAGATCATGGTTGAAGGTGACCCCTGCCTCCTAATATTGCTGGAACTTTCAGCTGCCTTTGACACAGTCAACTAGCCAACCATCACACCCTCTTACACATCTCACAATCTTCAATGAGATTTACTAGCAATGTCCTTCTCTGGTTCTCCTCCTACCTTTCAAACCAACACAGGTTTGTTCACATGGACACCTCCAAGTCACAAAAGATCTATATGACCATTAGAGTCAACCAGAGCTTCCTTCTGCCTCCTGGGATCTTCAGCCTCTACATAGAGACCCTTGATGCTCTACTTATAGATAAAAACATCAAGATTCACCAATAGGCCTTTGATTTACAACTGTACTTGAAAGTCATCTCTACTTCTGACATGCTATGCCTTAAACACTGCTTGCACGGTATACAGCAGGAATATCGACGGGAAAATATTGACTAGCAGAAATATCGAGGTGAGAATATCGACTTTGTAAAATATCGACAAAAAAAATATCGGTGTTGTAAATATCGTTTTTGTAGAATAACAGAAATATCGACAAAAAAAATATCGGTGTTGTAAATATTGTTTTTGTAGAGTAACAGAAATATTGACATGTAAAAATATCGTTGTATAGAATATAGTTTAGAGAAATATCGTTGTATATAGTATCGCTATTATAATTAGTTGTGTTATATAAATGTTGAAAAATGTATTTTTTATGTTAAATATTTAGTAATTTAATGTGTATTGTCATTATTATTTTTAAAAAAATTAATAAAATGTATAAAATTTTAGTAGATTTTTTAGGAGCGGGTTATTGGTTTTATAGGGGATAAGGGTGGGTAGTAATTTAAAATAGTTGGGTAAATATTTTTTTAGAATTGTAAAAAAAAATATATAGAAAAAGAATTTTTAAATTTGAAAATTGAAATTTTTAATAATTTAGATATTTAAAATATTTTTTAATGAAATATGTAAAAGATTTAGTAGCGGGCTGTTGTTTATATAGGGGATAAGGGTGGTTAGTAATTTAAAATTTGTTATTTTATTTATTATAAATTTGAATAAAAAAATAATCGAAATTAGAAATTCGAAATTTTAAATTAGAAAATAATATATTTTAAATTAACATTAAATTAAGTGTGTGATTGTTTTTTTAGAGGGTTGTTTAAAAAAATCGAAATTTGAAAGCAAATTTTATTTTAATTTACATTAAATTAAGTGTGTTATATTTGTATTAGTGTGTTGTATGTTATATAGATGCTAAGGTTGGGTCATAAATAATAATAATGTGTGTTAATGTTTTCAAAAATGTAAAATTGTAATTAAATGAAAATAATATATTTAAATGCGAAATTAAAATTTGAAATAAATTCTGTAAATTAAATTTTAATTTAGAAATAAGTGTGTGAATGTTTTATTAGTGGGTAATTTGCATTATGATGGATAAGAGTATGTAGTAATATTTAAAAATGTGTGTTAATGTATAATAAAAACTAGATTTTGAGCAAAATTAATTGAAAAAAATGCAAAATTTAAAATTTTTCAATTTACATTTTTTTATGATTATAAAACAAAAAAATTACAAATAAAATATTAAGTTTTGGTAGTTATTAGTTGAGTGGATAGGGTGAAGGGTGAGTAGGATTTATGAATTATTATGCTTTACTGTCCAGCACTTTCCTTGAGTAATGTAGGATTGGAGTTAGAATAGTCAATTAGTATGGTTTACTGTCCAGCACTGCCCCTGACTTATGTAGGATTTGGAGTTAGAATACTAATTTATTATGGTTTACTGTCCAGCACTTTCCCTGAGTAATGTTAGATTTGGAGTTAGAATAGTAAATTATTATGGTTTACTGTCCAGCACTTTCCCTGAGTTTTGTTGGATAGGAGTTAGAATACTAATTTATTATGGTTTACTGTCCAGCACTTTCCCTGACTTATGTTGGATTGGAGTTAGAATAGTTAATTATTATTCTTTACTGTCCAGCACTTTCCCTGAGTTATGTAGGATTTGGAGTTAGAATATAAAATTATTATGGTTTAGTGTCCAGCAGTTTCCCTGACTTATGTAGGATTGGAGTTAGAATAGTAAATTGTTATGGTTTACTGTCCAGCACTTTCCCTGAGTTATGTTGGATTTGGAGTGAGAATAGTAAATTGTTATGGGTTACTGTCCAGCACTTTCCCTGAGTTATGTTGGTTCGGAGTTAGAATAGTAAATTATTATGGTTTACTGACCAGCACTTTCCCTGACTTATGTTGGATTTGGAGTTAGAATAGTAAATTATTATGGTTTCCTGTCCAGCACTTTTCCTGACTTATGTTGGATTGGAGTAAGAATAGTAAATTATTATGGTTTACTGTCCAGCACTTTCCCTGAATTATGTTGGATTTGGAGTTAGAATAGTAAATTATTATGGTTTACTGTCCAGCACTTTTCCTGACTTATGTTGGATTGGAGTAAGAATAGTAAATTATTATGGTTTACTGTCCAGCACTTTCCATGAATTATGTTGGATTTGGAGTTAGATTAGTAAATTATTATGGTTTTCTGTCCAGCAATTTCCCAGAATTATGTTGGATTGGAGTTAGAATACTAAAGTATTATGGTTCACTGTGCAGCACTTTACCTGACTTATGTTGGATTGGAGTTAGAATAGTAAATTATTATTCTTTACTGTCCAGCACTTTCCCTGAGTTATGTTGGATTTGGAGTTAGAATAGAAAATTATTATGGTTTAGTGTCCAGCACTTTCCCTGACTTATGTTGGATTGGAGTTAGAATAGTAAATTATTATGGTTTACTGTCCAGCACTTTCCCTGAGTTATGTTGGATTTGAGTTAGAATAGTAAATTATTATGGTTTACTCTCCTGCACTTTCCCTGACTTATGCTGGATTTGGAGTTAGAATAGTAAATTATTATGGTTTACTGTCCAGCACTTTCCCTGAGTTATGTTGGATTGGAGTTAGAATAGTAAATTATTATGGTTTACTGTCCAGCACTTTCCCTGATTTATATTGGATTTGGAGTTAGAATACTAAATTATTATGGTTTACTGTCCAGCACTTTTCCTGACTTATGTTGGATTGGAGTTAGAATAGTAAATTATTATGCTTTACTGTCCAGCACTTTCCCTGACGTATGTTGGATTTGGAGTTAGAATAGTAAATTATTATGGTTTACTGTCCAGCACTTTCCCTGACTTAAGTTGGAATAGGAGTTAGAATAGTAAATAATTATGGTTTAATGTCCAGAACTTTCCCTGAGTTATGTTAGATTTGGAGTTAGAATAGTAAATTGTTATGGTTTACTGTCAAACACTTTCATGAGTTATGTTGGATTTGGAGTTAGATTAATACAAATTGTTAATTTAAAAAAAACCAATAAATAAATAATAAAATGATTCTTTATATTTGTAATTATTATTACAGATATATATTTAATAATATTTATATAAACAAACAAATATAGATTTTTTAAACATTTTAACATTTACATCACAATTTAAAACATTTATAAAGTACAATAGTAATATAGTCTTGTGAAAAAAACATTTTTTATTAAATTCTTTTGTAGATGGAAATATTTAAACATTTTTATAACACAAGTTTTTTTTATTTCTTCAAATTTTACATTGTAGTATTTGTAACATATACATTGTAATTTTATATTAATTAGCATATTAAATTTTAAAAAATGTTAATTAAAATTTAATATGTTAATTAATTTACATATAATTGGCATTTTCAAAAGTATATACATAAAATTGTTCAAATTTTTATATAATAAACTAAAATATTTTTCAATAATAAACATTTTTTTAATATACAATTATTTATTAATATATAATAAATAATTATTGTATATTTTACATTATTCATATGTTTATTGTAAAGATTTAGAAAATTATCACAATTTGTGGAAAATAATTTGCAATTTATTACACATTTTTTATTCATTATAATGGGGATTAAGTCCTATTTTTGTTTTAATTATGCTGCCATTTTGTTTTGTGTAGTTCATTTTTTAGTCTATCTACATCGTTGTTTGGGTCATTTCAGAAGACGGAACCTCGCGGTTGGGAGCTGCTTCGTGTTTGTTAATGTAAGTTTAATTTTCATTACTTTTAAGTTAATTTTAAGAAATTATTGAGCTAGTTTTAGTGTGTACGTGTTGCTAAGTGTTTGATTTTACTGTTTATGTGAAAAGTACGTGTTATTTAAGGACGTTAGTGATAGCGTACTTAGTTTGATATTTAATATGGATGTCATGTTAATCTATTGTATTAAAGTATTACTTTATGTATTTTACTGTCTTTTATATGTTATTTTTAGGCTTTGTGGGTTTAGTATTTACTGCGGGTGGGTTTTGTTTGTACTTTATTTACAGGTGTTCGTTTTGGTGACGAGATGGATTTCATCTCGTTTTCTTTTTTTTACATACAGGGAAATGTTTATATACATTTCCTTGTTTTTCGGGATTTTGGAGCATTTTTTATCGTGATTTATTTTTGGGGTTTTTATAGTTCCGTTATCCAGAGGATTGCTACGTTGGACCCTTATTATACAGTTGTATTTTTAGCATTTTGTGGGGATTTTTTTTACGATGTGGATTGCTTTTGGTTATATTCGTGTTGAAACCATCTACTTGCAACACATTCTACAGTTGCAGAACCGTAAGTTATTATTTATTTATTTTTTGGGGTGGATTATGCTTATTGGTTAATTTGTTTTTTATTTAGTTCTATTATGTCTTGTAATAATAAATGACATTTATTTTTACATGACATAATTTAACTAATTAAAAAATAAATGGTCTATTTTATTTATTGTTTGATGCGTTCTTATTTGTATTTTGTTAAAGGATAGATTTTGCAATTAGGTCTAAGTATTCTTGACCTTGGATACTTGGGTACATTCTTGTTTTTTGTTGTAGGTATTCGTACATATTAAATGTTTGTTTACTTAGTTTTGGGCTGATTTTTTATAGAGATTGCTCGATTCTTAGTTCTTGGTAGCTTTGCTCTTTTTTGATGCTTTGGATTAGTTTATGAAGTGTTGGTTGTGTTCTTCCTATTGTGGCTTGGAAGGCATTATGCCATCCTTCTACTGCGTTGTTGGTTTTGGCTTTCTGTGCTATAGTACTAGCATACACATTCCACCATGGAATTTGGAATTTAGGTTGTCTGCGGTGACCAGAACGATGCAATCTTCCCACCCAGGTGTCTTCAAAATAGTCTAAGAAGGGAGTTAATTTTTTCTCATTACTGCGGTAGAAAGGGCTGTCAAGTAATAAATTGTAATAATCAGCTACTTCTGTTGTTGGGACATATGCCAGTGCAATTAATTTTTTAATCTGGTAAGCAAAGTTACTGTTTGTAGAATATTCTATGCTTAAAGTAGATTTTTGTAAGTGTCTCCATATACTTTGGTTGTAGTGATAATAACACCCTTGTATTGAAGTGTGTGGATATATTTTAAGTATAGCTTGAATCATAGCTATTTCAAAGTCTATTATGATTCTTTGTGGATAGTAATTATCAGTAAAATCTTTGATAGTTGTTAAGATTTCTACATAGGTTGCATTTGTTTTATTTGGCAGCAGGGTATAAATTAAAGGGATATTAGTTTCCTGGTATTCACCGTGGATGGTGTAAAGTTGATAGAAAGGTTTGGGACACACTTTATAAGTTCCGTCCATCATCCATGTTTCACATTATCATACATTAAGAATTTATCTTCATTGTGAGTAATAGTATATTCTGGATATATTTTAATCTGTTCAAAAGTTTCAGGTGGTGGTGGAGTTGGATCAGAAGCTCGTTTTGTTTTAGCTATTAATCTATTCAAGTTGGGGATTGAAGGTAACTGTCCTGTTACGTGTTCTGGGACTTTTCTCAAAACATTTTTCAAAATAGTGGTGCTTGTTTCTTGGGAGCCTATACTAGCTTCTCTCAGTGTCTCTAATGCTTCTCTTACTTCGACTTCTGTCACATTGGGTGGGTGGTTATGCTCACGTACATTTACAACATTGTTATCAACAGTAGTTGCTCTACCATAGCATGCAGTTGAATAATATTTACTACATTTCTAATGGGTTTTATTCTCTTTGACTCTTTCTTGGGTGTAGGTATAACCCATGTAGCTTAGCATTATTTTCCCCTTTTGAGAAGTTATAAAAGTAGCTCCTTCTGCCATTTCTAAGGTAGATCTGTGAAGACATACATATGTGTTTTTAGTAAATGTGATAAACATTTATTTAAATGTCTAGGTTAAAATATGAAATTTAAAAATGTACTTACAATGTTGTTTTTCAGCTAATCAGATGTTTTCTGTTCTTATATTCAGAGTATCACTGATGAATGTCCTGTAGTTGTGGTAGAGAATAGTAGTAATTAATGATATAGTTTGATACTTGTTTGTTTCTATTTTCTGATTATTAATTGGCACAGTGGGTATACTTACTTAATTTAGTAGAAGATGTTGTTTGTGTAGTTGTAGATTGGTAGATGAAGTTTGTATATTCTGGAAAAAAAAGTTAATATTAGTTATTTATTATAATTGGATATATTTGTAGCTCATACTATATCAAGTCATTTGGAACTTCTGTTTGCTATATTCTTATTTATTTAAAACTTTTCTAAGTAGAAATTGATAAGGCTGTTCATATTTTCATTTCTTAATTTATTGTGGCTGTTGTTGATAGGATGTTTTAGTTCTATTTTACAAAAAAGAGAGAGCATTTATTTAGTACATGGAGTTTAGCTACTTTTCGTGAGGTTTTTATACTACATAAAATGGGAGTTCACTTACTTGAGTTGTAGTAGACTCTGTTGTAGTAGTTGTTGTAGGTGTGTATTATCTTGTCTTCAGCAAAGAAACCGTTTTTCTCCAAGTTTGGGCCAAAAATGGTTATTTTAGTTAAGTATGTAATTGTTTTTATAGTAGTGAGTTAAGTAATTGTTCATTTTGATTGGTTCAATTATATGTATTTTAAATATGTATTTTAAATTCATTGGATGAGAACCTTAGTTTGAATTTGGAAACCGTTATTTTTAAATGGGGCTATAGTAATAATTATTTTGTTCTACTTTATATTAGAAAATGTTTTGTATGTGTTTTATTATAATAGTTAATCATGTTAAAAATGTTAAATTATGTGAAATGGTAATAAAACTAATCGAAAATGAGTGTATTATAATTATTAGTAACGTTTATATTACTAATGTTTATTTAAATATTATATATTAATTTTTAAAATATATAGTATATAGATATATGTTTTAAACACATTTTTATTATTTAAATAATTATAAAAAAGTAAATTAGTTGAAGGTATTGTGTATTTAAGGTTATAGAGAAGAAGGCGATATTTTTAGTATATTCAATTAGGTACTAAGTTACTCAATATTTGTGTAATCAATATTAGTGTAGATGGTAATGTTATTTCAAGGGTTGTCGATAATGTAGTATTCGATATTTATGTACTCGATGTAATTGTTAAAGATATTAATGTAGTCGATAAAAAATTATCGAAATTTGTGTAAATCCTTGTTTAACCTCTTAAGTGCTGCTGACGGCCAACGGTCGTCAGCAGCGCTACCTCCCCAGTGCTGCGCACGTCCATTGGACGTCCATTCAGCACTACTTCCAATGGACAGCGCAGCACTGGGGAGGGATATTTACACGCAGCTAAGGTGTTAAGTATACGGTGACGATATTTTTGTAGACGATGTTTTTGTGAAGATATTTTTGTTGGTCGTGTTTTTGTAATCGATATTTCATCATGGAACCGCTTGCACATCCTGTAGATCTGGAGGTCCAGCACCTACCTGTAGCTTAACCCAACCAAGACAGAACTCTTGTTATTTGCATAAACAAACAAGATACAGTACAAACTTTGCACAATGACTTGAACCTCAATGGCTTCAAACGCCAGCTTTCACTGAATGCTAGGTGACTTGGATTCACACTGTACACTAACCTCACCCTCAAGGAACATATTGGCAAAAATCTAAGACAGCATGGTACCTCTTTCTTCTAAAAAAAAGTCAAACCATTTCTTCCAAAGAGCGACTTCAGAACTGCTGTGCCAGACATCCTACTGTTGCATCTGAATGATGGTAACGCCTTTCTTCATACCCCCAGTCTCCATACTGGCACTTGTGAGGGCATTCTACACACCACAGCACATCTAAGGCCTTAACAATTATACCATCACCCCTATCTTGAAGGAACTCTAATGGCTCCCCTTGCTGGCCCATTATTTTGCTTTATTCTTTTGAAAAAGAGTTACACGATTATGCCAGACCACGTAATTATGAGTAATTTGGCACAAAATTCCTGTCACAGAAGCACAGGAACAAAGAATTTAGCACTAGCAGGTGGGAGTATCTAATGCTGTTTTTGTTCTGTTGCATTTAGTGCTATTATCTCAGCTCACCCTCAGACAGGGTACCTTCAGACTTCGAGATAAGAAATATCAAAAAACAAGGCAGCAGGCCTTTTCCATATATGCACCCAAGATCTAGAACCATGGAAATCATTTAGAGGTAGTAAGCGGTTATGGCTGTGACTTCTGGCTTTCTCCCCACTACTCCTCTGAGGCCAGGGGTCACAAAGAAAATTTAGTGGTAGCATGCAGCAAGCTAGAGGCCACAGGTGCGATCCTTGATTACCTCTAAATGGCAGCCATGTCTGGAACAACATCCGGATATCATTCAGGATTGCCCCAACACTTCTCCAAAAGTGCAGAAGACTTACCTCTTTGAAGAACACTAAATCAAAATTTCCTAACTGTTCAGAACCCAGCTTCCTCCACTCTTACTCATTGAATTAATTTTAGTCTTTGACCATGCACAGTGCTCCACTGCCTTTTAGCTAGGTGTGTGCTATAGAAATAACAATTACATAAATACATGCAAACATGTCTGGTTCTATGGTACATTGATATCTGAACTTTCTTCCATTCATTCTGAAAATATCACCAGACTGCACTGGCAAAGACAGCTTTATTGCTAATTGAATAAATGATTTTGGATGTCCCTCTTACTTCCTCACTAGAAAGGTCTCTGTGAGACATAAGATAAGATGTGTTATTTTAAAATTCTACAAATCTAGTATTAGATGAATGTACACCTTCAAGCTGCCAGCTTCTTTGCAGACTCAATTTGTTGATGGTGTAGAGCCTAAAATGATGTCCTAATACGTGTTCTTTATTCATACCACTACTACAGCTAGACAGGTCCTCAATATGGTAATTTATCTCTAACACCAGTAGATGTGTATTTCAACACTCTTTCCAACTGGCACGTCTACATCATGTATTGGAGATTGCTACTAGGACATCAGACTGGCATAGGTGATTTGTCACATCCTTTCTGTATCAAAACTGTGTATTGATATGCTGGAGCCACCCTTGAATGGCCTGCACAGTGAGTGGCTTTCCAAAATGATGATAATGGCATTCCATGAGAAGTTAATTCTCAGGGTGCCAGACAAGCTACCAATATTCCATTGAATATGAGAAAGACTCCTCAAACCAGGGAACCAACCTCATTGTCGATTGGTAAACTATACATCATTTTTCAAACTGTGGTACTTGAATATTTAAACTAAAATATCAATTGACCAAAATGACGTGGTCAAAGTATTATCACAGCCAAAATGTTGAGGGTAAAGATATCAATATTGTTTTTATTCTTTATTAGTTGTGGAAGAGGAGTGGCGCAGCGGCCAGTGTGCCTGACTCCGGACCACGGGTTCACCGTTTGATCGCCGACGGCAGGTTAGCCCAGCACCATGTGACTCTGGGCAACAGCTTGCTTAATTTTCCCGACAGCCCCCAGCGCTCGGACACCTCTTCTGAGGTAGCTGTGTGCTTAACAAATGCTGGTATTTCATATTTTTTTCATTAATTGGAGTTACATCTAAAATGCAGTGTTCTAAAATATTGAGGTAGTTAATAATGTAGATGGTATGTATTATGTTACATGATTAATTTATAATGTTATAATAGTTATATTTTAAAATATTTTGCAAATTACTCTCCCTTAAATTTTCAATTAGTTTACATTTTTATTTGTGTTCAGGTTGTGAGTTTTATTGGGGAACTAGATGGTAATTAACTATTGGGATCAAGAACTGCAACTTATTTATGTATCTTTGCTTTTAGCACTTTACTTTAGTGAACTAAAAAAGTTGTTTGATTGATTTTTAGGTGCAGGTTTAGGGGGTCATTACGATGATGGATGGACTTCAGTCAGTCCGCCATCGTATCGTGTTCGGGACTGCCTGCCTATAAGGCGGCGGTCCTACAGGGCAAATGACGATGTGACCGCCACTGAGGCAGTTGCATTGCCCATGTTTGGAATTGCCATGGGTGCTGCACTCTGCAGCATCTGCCGCAAGACAAAACAGACATCCCACACATATCCCTACACTATGTGGCAGGTACCATGCGGTGACTACCACATGATGTAGGGATAACACAGTACCTATGTCCCTGGTCCAGGGAGTTAGGGGGGCCTTCTACGGGCCCCCAAATCCGTTTCTGCTTGCCATTTTGCCAGAGCGACCATCAGAAATGGATATTGTAATCCCTACAGCCATTCTGGGACTATAGGGAGGCCCAACAGGCGGTCAGATACAGATCGCCTGTCGGGAACATGGCAGTCAGAGTTTCTGACCACCACCCATCCAGAAACCATTATATTATGGTGGGCGGAGTTCCCTGTTCCGATGGCAGGGAGACCGTCTGTAACAGTCTGTCGGTGCCGGTCTCCACGCCATCGTAATCAGGCCGTAGTCTGGTGTTAAAAGATCTAGTGGAATGCTCAGCTTCTAAATCTTTAACAAAAGAATCCTATTCGACAATTGATCCTAGCATTTCATTTGAAGAAGAAGGACAATTATGCTTTTGTGTCATTAATTTGTAAGCTGAGTATGATCTAGTCAAATGTGAGAAACTATGCTTTAAGTTAGCCCGGTTGGACTTTGCCCCAGGCTTACTCTCAGCCCTTCAGGTGAAATTTACCAATAATTGGGCACAAGTAGAAGTAGATGTAAAATATTGTTTGAATCTCATTCAATCAGTTAAGGCCTCAAGCTGCGTCCATGCCTGCTTGTGTTTCAGCGCATAACCATCTGATTAACCAGCCTCTACCTCTCATTCACATTCTTTGTTCACTAAAATGGGTAAGACACCGTTGAAAGTAAAAGGCCATAAATATATTCCGGATTACCTCTGTTCACTTTGGTTATACCAGCAGTTGGAATTAAGATGCATATCTTGGTTAGTTACATTTTGTAGGCATTTATTTTGTGTTATTTATTTGGTCTATTTCCTAAATATGGGGAATGTATGCAGACTTGCTACTTGCTCTGGAAGTAAGCATCAGAAATTGCACAAGCATGGGCCAGGGATGTACTATTTCCTATCTTCTTTAAAAGTGTTTGCATAGTGGAATCAAACTGCTGTAGCAAACTGCTTGAAGTCTGATATACCATAATTCAACTGGACAATTGAGACATCAAGAAGTATTCCTATATTTTAAAACATTTGCAGATTTTTGTCTGCCAAAGGAGATCTTTAAATTCCAAACATAAATTGTCTTGTGGTGTATTTTTGGTTTAGTTAACTGCAGTAATGGGAGGCACATTTGTTTTTTAGTGCGGTTTTCGAAAATGTTAAATTGGATGGTGATTTATTTTGAAAACATTATCTCTAGTTTTTACTTCCATTATTTCTTAAATATAGTACTGAAAGACATTCAGCCATAAATGTGATTGTAGGTATACTATGTTCAGAGATTCCTGTAGCAATAAGGATATCTGTTACACACAGTATTATGGCCGGGATGCCTATCACCCCCTCCCAACACAATCCCCAAGGATGGGAAGACGGACGCAGTACTGAACTTTTGGAAGGCGGGAGGGAGTTACCCTCCCGGCCGTATTTATTAAAATATGAAACAAAATTAAAACATTAAAATAACAGTTTCATATCATGTACAATTTTTCATTTATACATTACTCTGCAGTCACGTTTATTGGCTAACCTTAACAAATCTCTAATACAAAGGTTATCCTAGCCGAGTCTAAACATCCTGCAAATGCATACTTTCTAAATAAAAATTGTACATCCTAACATTACGGGCCAACGGCAAGGTCGTAACCGGTGTCAGATCCCTACTACCAGAACTCCCCCCTCACGGTGTGAGGGGCGGGCGCACAGAGGACTGTACCTCTGTGCCAACTTCCAATTTCCCTTGTCTTAGCGGGGGCCCCTTATTTAACTCGACGCCATCTTAGTGGTCGTCCGAGGACTCGTGTGAGGTGTCTAGAAGGTAGCGTAGACCCCCCTCCCACCCCACACTGTTCATCACATCCGCCGTCGCGGATATCCTGGCCCCGGGAAATTCCTAGGAGGGGCATCGAGCCGCCTCCTCCCCTGGGAGGGGCCTATGACTGCCTTCCCTTCGGCGACCCCATACTTAGTGGGTGCCGCCTCCCCGTGTGAGGGGCCAATGGCTGCCTCCCCCCGGGCGCTCCCATCCATAATGGGTGGCGCCCCTCCTCTAGGGATCTTGAAATTACTGCTCACCGATCATGACCTTACCGCCCGACCAAAATAAATACGACGTTTTTGAACCTAATGAAGAGAGCGATAAAGCGGTTAAACTGAACGTTGTAATATTCATCCACTTATCTACACATGCAGCACATTTTTATTAGACTGTGATACTCTGCTCAAGTGAATGAGAAAAATGTTATGAAGCAAAATCCTTTTATTGCAGTTCAAACATTGACATCTTTATTACACACCAAAAAACCTTGGAGAAAAAGATACTATCAAAGCAAATCAACTTCATTGCACTACTAACGTTGCCATAAGGGGCTGGTGGGTGGGTCAAAATTGCTCCTTGTTCCGTCGAGGGCTCACGTGCAATGAGAGGGTGCAGCTTCCAAGCACAGGAACAAGAGGATGCTTCTTTGGATTGTTGCTCCTTTTATTCCTCTTCGGGAGGGCGTGTACCCTCCTCTGGTACGCCTACGGGGCGTGGCCAACGGTGTAGGTGTCTAGGACAACCCCTCTTGGGCGGGAAAAGGCGCGCCCCGGCTACGCCGCTTCGGGCATACCAGCCGAGACACGCCCCCCGCCCAAAATGGTTTCCCGGGGGGATCCGGGCACCCTACCATACGTTCGGGGGGACCGAGTGGTCGCCCCTTTCCAAATGTTGTGCATTTTAGTTTCATCTTTGAAAATCTATAAAGTTTTATGTTTTAACAGTGATATTTTGTTTGTATGTTTCAAAGATTATGATAAACAAGATATGTTACTAATGCTATAACGACTTCCGAATAGGGCATTAAATAATTGATTGACACAATTACATTACATCAGTACATTGCAATACTAACAAGACAGATAAAGAAGTAAATTTGAGGACCCTTAAATATGCATAAGAGAATATCATAGGATGAATGATATCTTGCACAAAAACAGAGCAAAGAGAAAGTGGCAAATTTATTTAAAGATTCAAATAAAATGCTGTGATTGAAGAAAAAAACATTTAAGTCTACTTGTCTATTAAATCAGGAAATAGCAGAGTACTATTTATATATTTGGCATAAAGGATAGTCCCGGGAGTGTGATCACGGATGGTACTGAACTACACACAGCATTCTGTGAATGTTATATATTGTTAAAAAGAAATGGATGAATTTTCCTAACACAATAAGTATTCAAAGGTAAGCAAGAAAGAGAGTAGCCAACCGTGTTTCGTAGCCACTTTGAAAATTATATAACACCAGTCCTTTAAGACTTTTTCAATATTAATATGAACCATAAAATTGCATCCAGCAATTAAGATATCAAGTTCTGTCGAATTGAAATCGGGCATAGATCTGAAAAAGAGCACTATTTAAATTTGAAGGTACAGCTAGCAGAAAAGCCATTGGCTCTTGACACTATTAGCAACAGCTGCCAGCTGGTGTTATAAGACAGGTGTACAAGAAGACATTGGGCCTGGGTTCTCTACCAGTAAAAACTCCCTATATTGATGCAAAACATACTTGCCACTTTTTATACTTCTGAGAGTCAGCTACATTTATGTGCTATTACATAGATGACTCTACAACAAAATTACCACTACTGAGAATACCAAAACATCTTGAAGTAAGATCAAGGTAAAGGTTATGTTCAATATTAGTATATGTGGTATTATTTTTAAGATAAAAATTAACATATCAATCATTCAATGACTTATGAAGCATGACTACTGAGCTGTAAGGGTCTCAAGTCGCTGGGGTTAGGGGCTGGGTCTGTGGTTCAGTTGAAGAGCCAGTTCTTGAGATCCTTCCTGAATTAGGTAGGAGAAGCATTTTTATCCGGCCATGGTTTTGCAGATCCAAAAGATGGTGGCCTGGACAGGTTGGGAGGAGCTTAGATGTCTGGTGGGGGTGAAGAAGGAGAGGGGGTGGTTGAGGTATGAAGGTCCAGTGTTGTGGAGGACTTTGTTTGCATGAGTGAGAAGCTTGAAAGGGATTCTCTTATTGACAGATAGCCACAGTCAGTCAGTTAGAATATCTTTATTCGACTTATTTAAAAGCCATACAAAGAGGGGGAAAAGTTAAAAACATTTCATACAAGGTTGTTTTTTTTTTTTCTTTTTCTTAAAAAACGGTAGATACAGACAGGCAATTAAAAAGTATTACAGACAATTAAAAAGTATTACATTAAAAAATGAGTATAAATAGTAAACATTTGCTTTAAGGCGAATCCAGGCAGACAGCTTTCACCCTTGAGGCGGCTACCTGAAAATTAGCTACACAAAAAGTAATGTGGGGATTGGGCAGTAATTGTAAAAAGAGCAGGGCCGGTCTCACTTGAGTGAAGCCAGCCTCTTTAAGAATAGGCAACAAGTATTTTTTTCTTGGCTCTAAATACAACCCACAAAACATGACAAAATGCATTGTATCTTGTACAGAGAACTGGTCGCAGCTGCAGGGCAAGGCTAGTTCCGGCTTCTGCCAGCTTTTAAAAGAGCCTAAATAAAAATGTAACAAATTAAATCTAAACTTAGTTAAAAGAAACCTATGAAAGGGAATTGTAACAAAACCAAGCTAAGGTGCTAGTGAAAATGAGTTAACAAGTAGGCAATGCTCCCTCACTGACGGTTTCGCCAGTTCACATTCTTCACGGCATGCTTCCTTCCTTCCCATTAAGGACTTTTTTACAAAATCGATGTCATGTACCTTGATGTTCTCGGGGGAAGAAAAAAGCTCCGGGCGTCCCAGGTCTGAAAATGCCTTAGCCAGATAGGCCAACCAGGGGATCTTATTAGATTTGTCCAGGGACAGAACGTCAGACATGATCTTATGATTTAATGGGAGTTCTTCGTTCATCCACGTTTTTAACCAAAAGATCAGAGGGGCCATGCTCAGCATGTCAGACAAGAAATGTAGGCCCACTTCTTTATGGATGGAGTAGGTTGGGGTCGACTGTGGTACAGAAAGCAAGGTTCTGATGAATCTATTCTCTGCTCTCTGGATTGGATCCAAGTTTACATAACCCCACAATGCGGAACCATATAGCGCAATGGCCACAGATTTACTCTTATAGATTTTTAACAGGGCTTCCATAGGCCTAGCCCCTAGCCTACCAGCAAAGCCCAAGAGTGCTGATGATGATCTAATGACAGCCAACCTCTTTGCTCTTACCTGCGGGCCCCAGGTCCCTTTCTGATCAAACAGTACACCTAGATAGGGAAATGTAGATACCCTGGAAACCGTGTCCCCCCTACATGTGAATGTTTTACTTCTCTTCTTACTA
Organism: Lissotriton vulgaris; assembly: GCF_964263255.1. Classification (NCBI taxonomy): domain Eukaryota; kingdom Metazoa; phylum Chordata; class Amphibia; order Caudata; family Salamandridae; genus Lissotriton; species Lissotriton vulgaris. Next base: position 183,457,319 of record NC_141696.1, on the reverse strand, counting down.
CACTCACGGCCCACCACCATTGTATGTGACTTGGTTACGTTTACCTTAAGATCCAATCGCTCCATAAACGAACCAAAGGCATTCAAAAGGTGCTGGAGGCCAACACCCGTGCGAGCGATCAGTACGGCGTCATCCGCATATAGGAGCGCCGGGATTTTAACGGCTCCTGCATGCGGGACGTCGGCTTCCTGCTCCCCTAGGTGTGCGCCCAGGCCGTTTATATAAATGGTGAAGAGCAAGGGGGCTAATATACAGCCTTGCCGTACCCCCCTTAATGATTTAAAGAGGGGGGTACACCTACCCTCATTCGTTACACGTACGGCTGCAAAGAGCTCTTGGTGCAGAGTGGCCATAAAGGTAACCAATGCCTCGTCAATACCCATCTCCAGCAGGATGGCCCACAACTTTGTCCTGTTGACCAAATCAAGAGCCAGTTCTTGAGATCCTTCCTGAATTAGGTAGGAGAATCATTTTTATCCGGCTATGGTTTTGCAGATCCAAAAGATGATGGCCTGGACAGGTTGGGAGGAGCTTAGATGTCTGGTGGGGGTGAAGAAGGAGAGGGGGTGGTTGAGGTATGAAGGTCCAGTGTTGTGGAGGACTTTGCATGAGTGAGAAGCTTGAAAGGGATTCTCTTATTGACAGATAGCCACAGAAGATCTCTCAGGTGGCAGGTGATGTTGTTCCTGCATTGATGTTCAGGATGATTCTGGTGGAGGTGTTCTGGAGGGTCTACAAGTTTCTTTCGGAGTTTTTGGGTAGTGCCGGTTTAGAGCGCTTTGCAGTAGTCGAGTCTGCTGCTGACAAGCAACTTGAAGTTCTTATGAAGGAGACGGGGGTATGGAAGCAGTTGGACGTGGCAGCATTGATTTGGCGGATCATTGAGAGCGAGGAGTCCAGGATGATGCCAAAGTTTTGTACATGGTCCGTTGGTGTGGGGGGATTCAGAGAGCTGCGGGCGACCAAGAGTCATCGCAGGCATTTTATGGAAGAGCCCAAGATGAGAATTTCTGGTTTGTCTGAGTTAAGCTTGAGGCAGCAGTCCTTCATCCAGGTGGTGACTTCATCTCGTAGTGGAAGTTGCTCTTGGCAGATGTGGGTTCATCTGTGAGGGACAGAATCAGCTCGGTATTGTCGGAATAGGAGACGATATTGAGTCTGTGGCTTCTGATGAAGTCTTCAAGTGGGACCATGTAGATGTTGAAGTGTGTGGGGCTCAGGGAGGATCCTGAGGCTCTCCACAGCTGGTCTCTGAGGATTCTGATTCTAACAGTGGTAGTCTGACTCTCTGCATTTGGCTGGTGAGGAAGTAGTAGATCCATTCAAGGGCTCTGTCAGGGATGCTGGCATCGTGAGTGCTTGTGCAGTGATGGGAGACGGTATTGAAGGTGGCCGAGAGGTCCAGGAGAATGAGGGCTGAAGTCCTGCCACAGTCGAGGGGGGCGGTATGTCATCTGTAGGGCCGTGGAGAGTGGTCTCAGTGCTGTGGTTGCTTCTGAAGCCCAATTGGGAGAGGTCCAGGATGTTCATTTTAGAAAATTCTGAGAGTTGGACCAAATAACTTCTCCATCTAAGATATTTGTACAATCTGGAGTTTGTTTTCAATTATGTCTAACTATTGTGTCCTTTTCTCTTTTAATTAGAAATATTTTCTATGTTGTTATTCCCACTATGTTAGAATTGTTAATGTGATTATTTTATTGTATTGCCTTACGTGTGCCCCGATCTCGCCTGCATTGTTTTGGTATCGTATTAAGCTGTATCTGTGCCTTACTTGGTCCCCGATCTCGCCTGCATTGTTTTGGTATCTTATTAAGCTGTATCTGTGCCTCACTTGTGCCCCGATCTCGCCTGCATTTTTTTTGGTATCGTATTAAGCTGTATCTGTGCCTTACTTGTGCCCCGATCTCGCCTGCATTGTTTTGGTGCCATTTGTTGTGCTTCTTTACCCTCCCTGCCCCCTGCCGCTGCTCCCCCGCAGCCCCACCCCAGTTCCCTCCAGCATCCCCGGACCTCGCCACCCCGCTCCCGCCTCCCAGCTGCTCCTCCCTCCCACTGGTAAACATAAGGGAAGCTCCGCGAGTTGAAGAGCTGTGACCGTCCTGACCTGGTCAGAACCGGTCGCTCCACTAGCTCCTTGGCGTGCCTTACGTGTGCCCCGATCTCGCCTGCATTGTTTTGGTATCGTATTAAGCTGTATCTGTGCCTTACTTGTGCCCCGATCTCGCCTGCATTGTTTTGGAATCGTATTAAGCTGTATCTGTGCCTCACTTGTGCCCCGATCTCGCCTGCATTTTTTTGGGTATCGTATTAAGCTGTATCTGTGCCTTACTTGTGCCCCGATCTCGCCTGCATTGTTTTGGTGCCATTTGTTGTGCTTCTTTACCCTCCCCGCTCCCTGCCGCTGCTCCCCCACTGCACCACCCCCGATCCCTCCAGTATCCCCGGACCTCGCCACCACGCTCCCGCCTCCCAGCTGCTCCTCCCTCGCTCTGCCCCCCTACACTCTCCACTTATGACAGAGTGGCAAACGTGCAGTGGGTGCGCTCTATGCGCGCCGAAGGTGCGCCAAAGGTAAGCCCGTCCGCGCCTGGACCGCGCCGAGCGCCAGACCCCCTGGCCCCCACAGAGGCCATCCCCCCGCCAAACATACGACACCGCAACCCTCACTGCCCTCAACACCGGCGGACTCCCCGACTGCCACCGGGCTGCCCCAGGACACACCCATGGACCCTTCACCTGCCAATCCTGCAAGTTCAGCTGCATCAGGACCCACACTACAACCACAAACGCCATACAGAGCTCCAAAAACAACCACCTAAAATGCATCCTGCTCAACACCCGCTCGGTCCACAGACACGCCATTGAACTATGGAACCTACTCGACACCACAACTCCGGACGTCGCCTTTCTCACGGAAACCTGGATGAACGCCTCATCAGCACCCGACATCGCCATAGCCATCCGGGACGAATACAAGATCATCCGAAGGGACCACATCAACAAAACAGGAGGAGGCATCGCGATCGTCCACAAGAACACCATCCGCATCTCGACCAGTTCCGACGACACCCTCACAGCCACCGAACACCTCCACTTCCAGATACACACCGACCCCAAGACACCACTCAGAGGCACCCACATTTACAGACCCCCAGGACCCCGTACACAATTCTGCGAAGACATTGCTGACCTTGTCAGCCCACACGCCCTCCCTTCCGAGGACTACATTCTCCTAGGCGACCTCAACTTTCACCTGGAGAATAACAACGACAACAACACCACCACCCTACTGGACAACCTCGCCAATGTCGGACTCAAACAACTGGTGAACACCCCCACCCACTATGCCAGACACACGCTCGACCCAATATTCTTCTCCAGCAAACACATCTCCTTTAATCACACCACGGGACTCCACTGGACGGACCATAGCTGCGTCCACTTCAGCTTCAGAAAGACAACGACCCACCACCACCGCAACCGGTTCCCCGCAGAAGCTGGAACAAAATTACCCTCGACCAGCTCACCACATCACTGAACCAAAACCATCCCGCCAGATCTACGGACCTAAATCAAGCAAACACTAATCTCACACAATGGATCACCCACTGCGGTGATGAACTAGCACCCCTGAAAAACCGTCCCAACAAGCCAGGAAGCAAAAACGCCTCCTGGTTCAACGACGACCTCAAGAACTCCAAAAAGAACTGCAGCACCCTCGAGAAAACCTGGAGAAAAAACCCAACCGCAGACAACATGACCGCCCTCAATAACGCCACCCGCAAACACCACCAGCTGATCCGCACCACTAAGAAGTCAGCATTTAAAGACTGACTAGACAACAACGCCCACAACAGCAAAGAACTCTTCAGGATCGTCAATGAGCTCAACAATCCCAGCGCCGGCAACAACGACATCACTCCCTCTCAAGATCTATGCGACTCACTAGCCTCGTTCTTCCACAGCAAGATCGCAGACATACATAACAGCTTCGGCGACCAGTGCTCTCCCCCTACCTTTGAATTGAAGCCCCCTACCACCACCCTCCGCGCCTGGACCTCAATCAGCACCGAAGACACCATCCGCATGATGAACTCCATCCACTCCGGATCTCCAACCGACCCATGCCCCCACCACATCTTCAACAAGGCCGACTCCATCATCGCACCCCAACTCCGGGACATCATCAACTGCTCCTTTAACACCGCTACCTTCCCGGAAAGCTGGAAGCATGCCGAACTCAGCGCCCTCCTAAAGAAACCTTCTGCAGACCCCACCGAACTTAAGAACTACCGCCCCATCTCTCTCCTCCCGTTCCCGCCAAAGTCATTGAGAAGACCGTCAACAGCCAGCTCGCCACCTTCCCTGAGTCTAACGGCTCCCTTGACCCCTCACAGTCCGGCTTCCAAGCTAACCACAGCACTGAGACCGCCCTCATCGCAGCCACAGATGACATCCGAACACTGCTCGACAACGGGGAAACAGTGGCCCTCATCCTCCTGGATCTTTCCGCAGCGTTCAACACGGTATGCCACCGTACCCTAGTTCAACGCCTGAGGAACGTCGGATTACAAGATAAGGCATTGAACTGGACTATCTCATTCCTCACCGGAAGAACCCAGTGAGTCCGCCTCCCCCCTTTCAGATCAGATGCCACCGAAGTCATCAGCGGCGTACCACAAGGATCTTCGCTCAGCCCCACCCTCTTCAACATCTACATGAGCCCCCTCTCATCCAGCGCATGCCAACACAACCTAAACATCATCTCCTACGCTAACGACACTCAACTGATCCTCTCCCTCACCAAAGACCCAACCACCGCCAAAACCAACCTACACGAAGGGATGAAAGACGTAGCCGAATTGATGAAGAACAGCCGCCCAAAACTGAACTCGGACAAGACTGAAGTCCTCATCCTAGGATCATCCCCCTCTGCCTGGGACGACTCATGGTGGCCCCCAGCCCTAGGCAGTGCACCCAAACCAACGGACCATGCTCACAACTTGGGATTCATCCTAGACTCCTCCCTCTCGATGACCAAACAAGTCAACACCGTCTCATCATCATGTTTTAACATCCTACGCATGCTCCGAAAGATCTTCCGATGGATCCCCACCGAAACTAGGAAGATGGTCACCCAAGCACTTGTCACCAGCCGACTAGACTACGGAAACACCCTCTACACCGGAACCACAGCCAAATTGCAGAAAAGACTTCAACGCATTCAGAACGCCTATGCCCGACTCATCTTGGACATACCTCGACACAACCACATATCAGAACACCTGGGAGACCTGCACTGGCTCCCTGTCAGCAAGAGAATCACGTTCCGTCTCCTCACTCACGTACACAAGGCCCTCCACAACCTAGGACCCAGATACCTCAACAATCGCCTATCCTTTTACACCCCCACTCGCCAACTACGCTCGTCCAACCTAGCCCTCGCCGTGGTCCCACGCATCTGAAAAGCCACCATGGGAGGAAGATCCTTCTCATACCTGGCGGCCAAGACCTGGAACTCCCTCCTCTCTCCCCTCCGTCTTACCCAGAACCACCTCTCCTTCAGGAAGCAACTCAAGACCTGGCTGTTCGATCAGTAACGATCCCCTTTCCCTTAAGCGCCTTGAGACCCACTGGGTGAGTAGCGCGCTATACAAATTTCTGACTTGACTTGACTTGTATTTGTTTTCTTATGATTGCTGAAATAAATTGTACACATTTTTAATTTTAACTACCTGCATCATCTTTTCTCTTGCTGGACTGTATGAATTTAGTCAATTATGTATGCAATTTTGAGTCTGTAATTAGAGTGTTTGATATGTAAGTTTACCCAAAGGGGACACTTTATTTGACTTACAGTCTTTTGGAACCCTACCCCTTTGGTTGCCGGGGGTCCCTCTCTTTTATTCTTTATTGGAGAATAAGCAGCACTTGGCAAAGGGCACTTAAAGATACATCTTTTGAATCCTTCATTTGTGATGTGTCTGAAGACATATTTCACCTCATACTGAAGGTGGTGATGTTTAATTCATGTCATCTACCTTCTATGTGTGTTTTTCCTAATGGCATCTCAGACCTGATCCGCCTCATATTTATTCAATCTTCCTGTGCATTGTGGAAGTTTATAGTTAAGTTTTCGTTGCAGGGTAGACATTTGTCTAGATAATTTTATATATATCAGTATAGCATGCTGTCCATTTGAATAGATGTAGGAGGTGTTATTCAAATGATGCTATGTCAAATGCAGGTAATGTTTCTTTCTGCAGCTTTAGATGCTCAAGCTGCATTCTATCTGCAGAAACCTATCACTATTCCTAAAGCCTCGCATAAATGTTTTACCTTCACTTAAAGCGTACTTTCTTTTGAATGACCCTCTCCTTACCCTCTATCCTCTGCATGTCTTACTCTCTGAGTGTGACATACTCTAAATTTCATAACTGTTTACTTTGTTTTCTATTGATTATATACCCAGCTGTAGTTTTCATTAACTCCTTTGCTGCTAGGTCTTTCCCCCCCCATGTGCTAAGCCTTATTTTGGCTATTTGGAGTAGTTTGCGCTTAGGCCCCTGTAACTGTTTGACCACATAACGTATCCAAGCCAAATTTGTGTCCTTTTCTTCCAACATCCTGGGGATTCTAAAGGTACCCAGGGTTTATTGATTCCCCTGGAGGGGACCCAGAAATTAGGCAACATAAAGCTACATTTTGTTTTTTTGGGGAAAAATGGGAAAAAAGTGCTGCAAATGAAAGCGTCTCGGGTTTTCCCTGCAAATGATATCAAAAGAGGGGCTAAAATCACCATTTTCCCAGCTTTTAGGGAATGACAGACTTTTGTCAGAAAACCAACATTTTTTACACTGTTTTGGCATTTTTCTGGGACATAGCCTATTATTGCTATTTCTTGTGCTTTTAACCTCCTTCCAGTTAATGGCAGAAATGGGTTTGAAAACAATTCTGAATTCAGCAAGGGGGCATTTGTATAGACTCATCAAGGTTTCTTTATAGAAACTAACAGTTAAAGGTAAAATTGACAGCTGTTTTAAAGCAGAGCCAAAAACTGAGCAGGAACTTGCAATGGGTTTTTATTACGTACCAGGTATATAGCAAATATTGTGGAAAAATGTATACATGGAAAATTGGTATGAAACACATCTATGTATTTCTGAAATGGTAGCAAAATATAGAGTTAAGAAACAGTAGATATTTGCACATTTCCGAAATTGGGAATACTCATACTAGCATGAGAATTACCGGTCATTTTTCAAAATGACTTCTTTTTTACACATTGGCTTTCATTTGGAAATGAGAAATGCAGCAAAGTTGATAGGTAATAACAGTTGTTTTACAAATATAAATTACCCTAAGACTCCTGATGAAAATGATACCTCACTTGGTGGGTAGGCATAGTGCCCACAACAGGAAATGGCTCAAAACGCAACGTGAACACACCACATTTTCACAATGAAAAATTACACTTTTTTTGCAAAGTGCGGTAGTTTTTGAACCCTACCTTTGCTGGCACCTGAGGAAACATAGCAAACCTATACTTTTTGAAAACTAGACACCCATGGAAATCCAGGATGAGGTGACTTCACTGGCTCTCACCAGATTATGTTACCCAGAATCCCTTGCAAACCTCAAAATGTGTCCCAAAAAGAAATTTTCCTCGCATTTCTGTGGTGCAAGGTTCTGGAATCTCCGTGGATCCACATATTTCTACCCACCCTGCATTTGCAAACGTCTTCAGAGAAAAATAGTACCTCACTTATATGGGTAGGCCTAGTGCCCGTGGCAGGAAATGGCGCAAAATTCAACGTAGAGACACCACAATTTCACAGTGAAAAATTACCCTTTTTTGGCAAAGTGCCTAGCTGTAGTGTTTGAACCCCAGCTCTACCGGCACCTAGGGAAACCTGGAACCCTATACATTTTTTAAAACACCCAAGAGACTCCAGGATGGGGTGACTTCACTGGCTCCCACCAGGTTCTGTTACCCAGAATCCCTTGCAAACCAAAAAAAATGTCCCAAAAAAAATGTTCCTCACATTTCTGTGTAGGAAAATTCTAGAATCTGCGTGGATCCACAAATTTCCTCCCACCCAGCATTCCCTCAGGTCTCCCAATAAAAATGGTACCTCACTCCTGTGGGTGGGTCAAGGACCTGCGACAGCCAAGGGCCCAAAACCTATTGAGGCGACATCAAAATTACCTATTACTAACAAACCTGGTTATCGCAAGGGGGGTCCCATGAGTTTTTGGCCCGGGGCTCAGCAGCCATCTAGGGAAACCTACCAAACCCACACATTTCTGGAAACAAAACACCGGGGGGAGTCCAGCGAGGTAGGGCTTGCATGGGTCCCCTAAAATTCTCCTACCGAGAATCCCCAGCAAACCACACATTTTGTTAAAAAAAATGCACTTGTTTGTCAAATTTCTGTGTGGGAGAGTTCTGGAATCTGAGTGGATCCACAAATTTCCTCCCACCCAGTGTTCTTCCAGGTCGCCCAAAAATAATAGTACCTCACTTGTGTGGGTAGGCATAGTGGCTGAAACAGGAAATGGCCAAAATCATACTGTAAAGACTTCAAAATTACCTACGTGAAAACTACCTGGTTTGGGGGGGCACCTGAGATTTTGCCCCCAAGCTCTGCGGCCATCTTAGAAAAGTACCAAACCCAGATATTTCTGAAAGCTAGACACCCGGGGGATTACAATGAGATATGGCTTGCGTGGATCCCCCAACGTTTTCCTACTGAGAATACCATGCAAACCTCAAATGTAGGAGAAAATTCTCATTTTCCACATATTTTTGTGTGGAATCACCGTGTTGGCAAAAATGTCCTACCCCACAGCATTCTCCTTAGTGTTCCAAGTAAAATGATACCACACTTGTGCGTCTGTCCAATGCAGAATTGGCTAAAAATTTATAATTTAGCACTTTAGAATTCTAGGTGCTATACCCTTATTCCTTATGTTTTGGGCTCTTCCCAGTCACAGGTCCTTGCCCCACCCACACAAGTGAGGTATAATTTTACTCGGGAGACTCAGGGGAATGCTGTGGGGTAGGAGATTTGTGCCGGCACGGTGCTTCTACAAAGAAATATGTGGAAAATATGTTTTTTTCAGCTACATTTTAGGGTTGAGTGGCACTCTGGGAAGGAAAATGTTGGGGGATCCACGCAAGTCATGCCTCATTGGACTCTGCTGAGTGGCTAGTTTTTAGAAATGTTTAGGGTTGGTACTTTCCCAAGATGGCAGGTGTCACCCCACAAAACCAGGTTGTTTTCTTATTGGTAACTAGGAGCCCGTCCCGACGTTGTCCGGGTATGAATTGCTGCCGGCCAGTAGTATATTGTTTTGTAGGATTTCATTTAGGTAGCATTCCTTGTCTGTGAAAGGCCTGAGAAATGCTCCGATTCACAGTGCACTGCTGATGCACTTAAGAGTGCGCGTTCAGTAGGGTGTGAACTCGAGTTTCCCTAATTTATTTTTCCTTGCAATATTATATAGCGCGAAATCGACAACCTGGCATGAGCACAATTTACATTACAGAAGAACACATTCATTTGTGGTAGGCACGGGGAGACAAAGCGATTTGCCTTGAATCACAGGATGTTGAGCTGATACCGAGATTCGAACGTAGCTCCCCAGCTCTATAGTTCGCAGAACTTGTGGCGGGAGGTGTGTCTAAAAGTGTATGTCGGTGCTGGCCATCAATGAGAGAGACCTGTGCATTTTTCAAATGGGTGGTGAAAAAATATGAGTATGTTGCTGGAGATGTGGCCGCCGTGCCACCAAAGTACTTACCGGGGAGGGTAAACATCCATTATTCCGCAACTTTCTTTCCGCATACCATCACTCTGCATACTTTCATTACGAAAGTACCATGACTCCGCAAAGCCATTATAACGCATGACATTACAGTTTATATGCTTTTACCACGTATACATTTACAACGAAATTCGTTGTAAATGCATGAATAGTAAAAGCATGTTTTATTTAATGTTTGGATAAGGTAAGTTTGGGTATAGGGGTATATGTTTTGGGGTACTGAGGTATATGTTTTGGGGTGTTTGGGTATTTTAAGGGTTTAGATATAGTTTTGGGTTATGGGGTACAGGGGTAGTTTTAGGGTTTAGGGATAGCTATGGGTTTTGGGGTACAGGGGTATTTTTAGGGTTCGGGGCTAGGTTTGGGTTTTGGGGTATCGGGGTATTTTTAGGGTTTAGGGTAGGTTTGGGTTTTGGGGTACAGGGGTATTTTAAGGGGTCAGGGCTAGGTTTAGGTTTTGGGGTACAGGGGTATTTTTAGGGTCCAGGGGTAGGTTTGGGGTTTGGGGTACAGGGGTATTTTTAGGGTTCAGGGGTAGGTTTGGGGTTTGGGGTACAGGGGTTTTTTAGGGTTCAGGGGTAGGTTTGGGTTTTCGGGTACAGGGGTATTTTTAGGGTTCAGGTGTAGGTGTGGGTTTTGAGGTACATGGGTATTTATAGGGTTCTGGGCTAGGTTTGGGTTTTGGGGTACAGGGGTATTTTTAGAGTTTAGGGATAGGTTTGGGTTTTGGGGTACAGGGTATATTTATAAGGTTGAGATGGGTTAGTGTTTAAGGGTGTTGGGGTCTTTTAAGGAGTAAGGGTGGGTTATGATTATGGGGTGCAGGGGTATTTAAAGGGAGCATTGTGGGATTAGCACACGATATGAAGCATGGCATGGAGGGCGGAACGTACCACACGCCCCCAGCTTTTGTCACACCCCCAGCACACGCCCACAGCACAACACAGACTCGCCCACAAGGAACTACTTTGCTGGCACGGTTCTTTTACCTTTTAAATGTATATGGTGGGCGTCTGCATAGCCTATGTCCTTCTGCTGCAACTGCCCTTTCCAACGCTGTATTGGGTGTTGTGATTGGTGCTGTGGTTCCTGAGATTACCCGCCTCAAAGGATTGGGCTCTCTCTTTATTATATAAGTATGGATTTTGAAGTCTCCACAGTACAATTTTGTTCCATTTCCTGTTGCAGCCACTATGCCTAACCACACAAGTGAGGTACCATTTTTCTCGGGAGACCTGGGAGAACACTGGGTCTCAGTAAATTTGTGGATCCAAGCAGATTCAAGAACTTTCCCATACAGATATTGGAAAAAAGTGATTATTTCTGGAAAAATTCACAATTAGCAGGGGATTCTTGGAAGGAGAATGTTAGGGGATCAACACAAGCCATACCTCGCTGGACTCCCCTGGGTGTCTAGATTCCAGAAATGTGTGGGTTTGGTAGGTTTCCCTAGATGGCTGCCTAGCCCCAGGCAAAAAACTCATGGGACACCCCCTTGCAAAACCAAGTTGGTTTGTTATAGGTCATTTTAATGTTGCCTCAATAGGTTTTGGGCCCTTGCCTGACGGGGTCCTGGACCTACCCATGCAAGTGAGGTACCATTTTTCTTGGGTCACCTGGGAGAACACTGGGCGGGAGGAAATTTGTGTATCCACACAGATTCCAGAACTTTCCCAGACAGAAAATTGAGAAAAAAGTGATTCTTTTTGTGAAATTTGAGGTTTTCAGGGGATTATGGATAGGGAAATTTTGAGGGACCCACGCAAGCCATACCTCGCTGGACTCCGCCGGGTATCTAGTTTTCAGAAATGTATGGGTTTGGTAGTTTCCCTAGATGGCCACTGAGCCCGGGGCCAAAAACCCAGGTAACCCCCCTTGTAAAACCAGGGTGTTTTTTGATAGGTCATTTCGATGTCTACTCAATATTTTTTGGGCCCTTGCCTGTAGCAGGTACTTGACCCACCCACGTGAGTGAGGTATCATTTTTATCAGGAGACCTGAGAGAATGCTGGGTGGTAGGAAATTTGCGGATTCACGTAGATTCAAGAACTTCCCTTCACAGAAATTTGAAAAAAAAGTGTTTTGCTCAGCTAAGTTTGAGATTTGCAGGGGATTCTGGTTAGGAAAATATTGGGGGACCTACGCAAGCCATACCTTGCTAGACTCCCCCGGGTGTCTAGTTTTCATAAATGTGTGGGTTTGCTAGGTGTCCCTGGATAGCCGCCGATCTCAGGGCCAAAAACTCATGGGACCACCTTGCAAAACCAAGTTGTTTTGTGATATGTAATTTGATGACGCCTCAATAGGTTTTGGGTGGTTGCCTGTCGCGGTACTTGACCCACCCACATAAGTGAGGTACCAATTTTCTTGGAAGACTTTGGGGAAAGCAGGGTGGTGGAATTTTGTGGATCCACGCAGATTACAGAACCTTCCACCACAGAAATGTGAGGAGAATGTGTTTTTTTGACAAATGTTGAAGTTTGCAAAGATTTTGGGTAACAGAACCTGGTGAGAGCCAGACAAGTCACCCCATCCTGGATTCACCTCGGTGTCTAGTTTAAAAAAAAAATATATAGATTTGCTAGGTTTCCCTAGGTGGCGGCAGAGTTAGGGTACAAAATCTGCAGATAGGTAGTTTGCAAAAAAAGGGTCAGTTTTCACTGTGCAAATGTGGTGTGTCCACATTGCGTTTTATGTGGTGTGCCCACGTTGCGTTTTGGGACATTTCCTGTCGAGGGCACTAGGCCTACCCACACAAGTGAGGTACTATTTTTATCAGAAGATGTTGCGTAATGCGGGGTGAGTGGAATTTTGTGGATCCATGCAGATTCCAGAACTTTTCACCACAGAAATGTGTGGAAAATATGTTTTTTTTATCAATTGTTTAGTTTTGCTAGGGATTCTGCGTACCATTACCTGGTGAGAGCCAGTTAAGTCACCCCATCCTGGATTTCCCTGAGTGTCTAGTTTAAAAAAATATATAGGTTTGCTAGGTTTCCCTAGGTGCCGGCAGAGCTACGGTTAAAAAACTACAGCTAGGCACTTTGCAAAAAGAGGGTTATTTTTCACTGTTGCGTTTTGCGCGGTTTCCTGTCGCGGGCACTAGGATTACCCACACAAGTAAGGTACCATTTTTCTTGGAACACTTTGCGGGACGCGGGGTGCATGGAATTTTGAGGATCCACGCAGATTCCAGAACTTTCCATCACAGAAATGTGAGGAAAATGTGTTTTTTTACATGTTTAGGTTTGCAATGGATTCTGGCTAACAGATCCTGGTGAGAGCCAGTCAGTCACACCATCCTGGATTCCCTTTGGCGTCTAGTTTTCAAAAATGTACAGGTTTTCTAGGTTTCTCTATGTGCCTGCTGAGCTAGGGCCCAAAATCCAAATGTAGCCACATTGCCCAAAAAAGATCGATGCCTAGATGGCTTTCTGCCGCATTGGGGGGGAATCAGGGGACGGGGGGATTTGCCCCAATATGCAATTAAGGGGGCAGAAAGACTGTGGCTATTTTTTTTTGGTAATGTCATTTCGGGCAGCCCCCAAGCTTAAAAAAAGCCATCGTAAACACTGGCTCCTAGAGGGCTTTCTGCAGATCAGGGGCCACTGCCCCCATCCGCCCTCGGGGGAGCAGAAAGACTGGAATTTCTATGGGGGGGTATTTTCATGCCAATTTTGGGCAGCCCCTACCCCTACACGAATAACAAAAACTACCTGCCATCAAATGGGCTTTCTGCCCCCCGGGGGCCGGAAAGTCTGTAATAGTGGCGGGCGGTGAGGGCATCGGCATGCCCATTTTGGGCAGCACCCACACTAAAAACAAATGCGCAAAAATCCCTACCATTTATTGGGTTTTCTACCCCACATGGTGCCGATTGGGGGCTTCTGCCCCCATCTGCCCCCCAGGGTGGGCTGAAACGCTGTAGTGGTGGGGGGTGGAGGCATTGGCACGCCCGTTTTGGGCAGCCCCTACCCTAATTACATGTGGCAACAAAAAATCCCTGGTGTCAAGTGGCCTTTCTGCCCCCCCGAGGGGCTGATGGGGGCTACTGCCCCTATCTAGCCCCCAGGGGTGCAGAAAGGCTGTAATGGTGGCGGATCCCCAAGCAGGAATCCACTGGGGAGGGGTGCCATTAGAAATGGTAACTCTCCCATCTTTCTACGTGCTCAGGAGGCTGAGATACCCCCCTGAGCATGTAGAAAGTGAAACTGAAATGAGCCTAAAGGCTCATTTCAGTTTTGGGTTCAGTTAAATGACGTTAGTGCAACGTGCGCGCTGATCACCATTTCACTGAAATGGGAGGGGGGGGTCCTCGGGAGCTGGGGAAGTTCTTCCCCAGCTTCTGAGGTCACAGGGGAGAAATAGAAATCCCTCTGGTGCCTGCACCAGAGGGATTTCCGCGGCCATGTGCGATGATGACCGGGAGCCGTCGTGCCCACACGAGCACCGTTGGCACGATGGCTCCCGGCCGTCGTGCACATGGAAGGGGTTAAACACACATAATTTGCGTAACTTTGCATAAAGAAATTTACATCCAATTACGGAGATTTTTTGATTACGCCACACCTCATAAGGAAAATTCAGTTTGTGGAAAAATGCTAACACTAGCTGCACCAAAACAGCATGATCTGCTTAAACATGAGCAGCATTTTTCTAACGTGAGCAACAGTTCTTTAACGTGGGCAGACTACATTGATTTGAGGTTGATTTTTTAACCAAGCAGACAGTTCGAGTAATTTTGTGAGTAAAAAACTATAGTTCCAAAAGCAAACTCTTAATGCGGATGCATGAAAATCAGTTTCAAAATGCATTTTTAAGTTGAATTTTTACCTAAGCGGATCGTTCAGGTAACATTTTTAGCACAAAAGCTTTTTTTCTACAAGAGTAAAGTGCCATACACATCCTTCCTAAATAATGCTCTCTCTGCTTTGTTCAGACTTGGTCAGTTTGGATTTTGGATTCTGGAGGGAAAGCATCACTCTATTTAATTGTGCAATCTATTTTTGTTGCTTTTTGAGGTTGTAGGAAGCAAGTGGTAAAATGTCTGTGCTTCTCCTTTTAACATGATGAAATTAGTATACACCTAATTAACACAGTTACCTTATTTATAACTCCCTAGTATATGGACCAAAATCGTACAGAGGGCCTGTAAGTTAAATGTAAGGAGTGGACTTCAGCAACCATAGTGCCATACCCCATACAGTGACAGAGTAAAACTGGCTTGAGACCTCCCATTGATATCTGACTAAGGCAGCGTTTAAAATCAAATTTGACCTGTGCAATTAAACCCTTAGACCAGTCTAAACATTCTTTTACATATTATGAAGTCACCCCTAAGAATGCCTTACCTACCATAAGGCAGGGTGCATTGTGTTTAAGGACATGTAGAAATGTTATGTTACACATGTCCTTACAGTGATGAGGCACTCTTGCCTTCCTCCTCATCATTTCCTGACCTTCTTTTTGTTAGCCTTAAGATTCTGAACACTTTACTATTGCTGACCAGGTGTCAAATGCTTCTCCCCTAAGCTCGGTTATATTGGTGTACATACAATTGACATATTTAGTTCACCTGTACGTCCCTTATAAAGTGGTATACCATATACCCAGGGACTGTAACCTAAATTCTACTTTGGGGCCTACTGCACTGATTGTGCCACCCAATTATTTAATACACTTTCAAGTTGTAACTCCTTATCAGAAAGCAGTAGCTACACCATGTTTTATATCTTTGGCATAGCACTGTTAAATCCTCTTTAATGTCAAAGTTAGATTCAACATTCCTATTTTATAAATGCTACTTTTAGAAAATGGGCACTTCTCTGCTCTTAGTGCTCTGTGTGTCTTGCAGCCTGCCTCCATTACATGTCTTGGGTGGGTGACAGCTACACTTTGTGCATTCCTTCTAGACAGCCACAAACACAGGAAGGGTGGTTGTGACAGAAAACCCATCTGCACCCATCTGCATTCTTATAGTTCTTCTTGGGCCGAAAGAGAGGGGGAACCTGACACTTTTTCCTGAATAGGCAGTGTCCTGTTTCCCACACAATGGGCTGATTACTCCATACTAATAGTCTGGAGCCAAGGCTAGGAAGAAAGAAAGACCTGTGCATATCAAGGGCCTGCTTTGAAGTCATCCCCACTACTGGGTATACGTACTGGAACTCTGACCCTACCAAGACAGTTCACTACTGCACCTGTGAAGAACTCTGCCAGGAGCAAAGACTGCTGTGTACAAGGATTGCCACTATGCTTGACTGCTGCTCTGTAATAAATGATTTTCTGCTTTGATATACTGCCCTCTGCCTCCTGATCTCTGCCCGGCTGAGGACAAGGACTGGACCCATCTCACTTGAACCCAGAGTGACTCCAAAGGGCTGCTAGATTGTCCCCTGTTCTGAAGTATCACGGTCATCAAAGACTTCCTTTAACCCTGTAACTACACTTGGCCTGGGCGGTAAACTTGCTCTGCTCCTCTCACAGAGTTTGATGAGTTTTTCCCACTCTGCATAGAGTGCAGTGTTCTGAAAAACTACATTCTCTCGCATCTCACCAAAGTTAGGTAGGTGAGCGAGAGCGAGGAACATCCAACACTACACCACCTCCCGAACAGATTTCTCAATGCAGGCAGGCTGGGAAACACAGCAATCACATTGAGAAAGCTGACACTCAAGTAGTACATCTGCTTAAGTCGCAGGAGGAAGCTGTGCCCTCCTGCTCTGTGCATGGTGCCATTCACAATGATGTTACAGTGGGAGACAAACGGCCTTTGCTAAAAATCAGCTCAAACTGCACAACTTACCTCACTCTGCTGCTTGCGTTACCCCGCAGAGTGAGACTGAGTTTTTTGGTCATGCAGAACTCTGTGAAATCCACTCAGGCCTAAACACCACCTGGACTCTGCCATCTGTGAGTCCTGCCCTGCCAAGGGGTATCAATCCAGTCCCAGGCCCTTGAAAGATGACATCTGCTGTATTGAGCCATCAAAATCAATGTAGTGGCAACTTTGCACAGATCGGAACCAACGCATTGCCCTTCAACGCTGATACAGGAGCTGATTGATGACATCGCTTCGATGAACCGCGTGGCTTGACGATGATTGTCAGCATGGCATGACGATGATACAGTGTCTGTATCGTAAAGGGGTTTGTTGATGAAGCCTTAATCCCCTGTACGGATCGTACCTGATGCAGCAAGTCTTCAATGTCGACATTTGCTCCAATGTAAGGTACTTTTTCAGCAAGACCTGCGTGAATCTTGCAGCTAGCCTGCCCTCCATCGCAGTCGGCCTAAACTTTGGATTTACTGTAGTCCAGCACGACCTCAAGTAACCCCTATGTGCTATTTGCTATTTGTTTATAAGCACAACATTTTGATTTAGTCTTTAAACATTCATAACTCCCGTCTACGTATTGGAATGATATCGTTTTGGTTTTGATTTACTCATAAAAATCTCTTCTATTTTTCTAACCCTCTGCGGAGTATAATTGTGGTCTTTTCCTTGTGTAACTGTGTGTGTGTGTTGCACAAACACTTTACACATTTCCTCTTTAGATTAGCCTGACTGCTCTGTGCCAAGCTTACAAAGGGTGAGCACAGGTTACTTTTTAGTGTGTATATAGCTTAAGCTGACTAGAGTTGTGGTTCCTCCTTGCACAGCTACATACTCTGACAACTAGAAACCCCATTTCTAACTGCCCCAAAAGCTATTTTCCTTGCAGCAAGGCTGGCTGTTCAATAGGAATACAATAGCCAATATTATATTTAATAATGCTAAATCATGCTAGAAAACTATTGGAACCCATTAAATTCACTGGAGTATTTGGATTCCTAATAGATATTATGGAAAAGGTACTTTTAGAAAGATATTTTTCCCTGCCTAAAGACTTTGGAGGCTAATTTGCATTAGCCTCCAGCTGCAACCCTCCGAGTGCTTAATCCTGAATCATGTATGAAACTCTGCTCCCAGAGCAGAGACAAAGGCACAAAGGCTAGTGTGCAGGAATATGTTGCTGTTCCTCTTGCAAGATGACAGAACTTATCTTCAAAGGGGTCTTTCTGGGTCACATGTAGATGTCAGATGACACCCGTGCAGACCCTTACTTTTTCCTGCAGTCAGCCAGGCTCCAATCACAATGGGTAGCATGGGTCAATGGGTAGGTGGAGAAGTGTGGGTCAGGGGTTACAGGCGTCAGACCTGGAAGCTGAGATCGGCCCTGGACCAGGGTTCAATCACCCGCCTTGGCGGGTCTTGGGCTGAACAAATTCCACGGACTCGATAATTCTCACTCCGGTGCCTTCTCGACTCACGGGTTTACACTCTGGGCAATAGTTTGCTTAATCTCCACAACGGCCCCTCGCGGCGGGATGCCTGGCTTTCACCTTGTGGATACCCTGCCAGGGTTATCTCACAGGGGAATACCAGGACGGGTTCCCTAAGCAAGCGCTTAGATACCGACCTCGGTCAGTGATTTGCGCTATATAAATACATGTACATTTACATTTACATTTACATTGCCCTCAAAACTGGTTTGTAGTGACCTATTTTGGAGGAGTCATTGATGTTGTCATGAGTTGTTCATGCTTAGAGAATTTTTAAGTTGATTTCCTTATTGACATTGCTGATTTATGTTCGTAGGTAAGGACAGTATTTTGGGTAAATATAACTCTTATAAATGTTAGATGATTATTTTAGGGGTCGGGCTACAGGCAGGATATGTCACCTAAAATGTGATTTCAAGTGGACAGTGATTCAGTATCCGGATGGAGCGTGTTGAAAGCACATCTTCCAGGTACCTAATAGGTATCTAATGTATTAATGACTGAAATCTGGATGCAAAACATTGATATGTTTCCGGCAACTCAAATAAAGTGGTAATGCATTTGCGAAAGAGAAGTGGTCCTTTGGGGACCACTTCCCGTTTATGAATGTAAAAGAAGGTTGTAGAAGAGTTACTTAAACAAACAAAAAGCAAAGGAGTTTTCTTTTTAATGCAGTCTCATTTCCTTTTGAGGAACATGAGCTGTATTTTTCAAAAAGATTACTTTATTTGAAGGAAATCACAGACATGGTGGTCTCCTAGCCCCAGCAGGGCACTTTCCAGATGATGACCTCCAATTGTAATGAGTCATAATTGGCGACTTACCTCATTATTATTCAGGATATTCAGAAAGTAGGTTGGATTGTGGCCTACTGCAAACTGGAGTTAAAAGATCTGTTCTAATAAAAAATAGGTTGTTTCTTAAAAATCATTACTAGGTTGAGAAACAACTGGTCACAATTGGCCTTCAGTATTTTGTGACCAAATATTTTTTCATCTGACCCATAGTACACATCAATAATGTCTTATGAGTAGAATATTGTAAGCATCACCTTTTTTTTCATTACTCAAATATAGATTCAAGAGTGATGACATCATATTTGTGTCAGAAACCAGGTGATTGTCTTAGTACAATATGTGAGTATAGTTTTACTGAATCATAATTTTTGAGTCTTTCCACTTTTGTGGTTGACTTAACCATATGCGGTGCTGTCTATGAAACCACTAATGGGGTATGTAACTAACAAGCAACAATAAAGTCTTTGTGAGGTTCTTGTTAAAAGAATGAGGGATTGCACACATGTTAAGGTCCTTGTTCCATTTCCACAGATTTCTGGAATCGGAAACCACTTTGGGACTTTATCTCCGCATTCCTGATCGGATGGAAGAATAATGTGTGGGATCTGTTTTACAGTGCACATTTGACCTATTTCACAGCTGCAAAGATCAGAATTTGGAGGAATTTGTGGTGGCTTGCTGGTATGTGGGAAATTACTGCAGTACTCTGAATCGGAAATCAAGCTCGAAGATCATTTGCACCTGACTTTCAATTACTTTAGGCAAGTAGAGTCAGACCTAGACTAGGTAGATTTTTACTGCTAGAGAAAGTAAGCTTGAAATAGGAAGTCATACAAAGACTTTATTGTTGGCTTAGAGTTCAAATTTGAACTATATTGTTTGTGTTGTATTTATTAAAAGCTTCTTAACCTGTTATCAGACTATGTACAACAGGCAAGAATAAGGTTTATAGCTCTATTCTCAATCAATAAAGGAAGAGCATGAGGGAGGTTGTGATTACCACCTAAATTCCAAGAAGTACCCCATGAAAGCTGCACCAGGCTCGTGCTCAGGTTCCCAGGTGTAGTTCTGGAATGGTCACGTGATTTTTCCCATAGTGAAGAAATCTGCACAGGAGAAATGTTGCCCATAGTTCCCTAGCATGTCTCTGAGTGGTCAGCTATTCTTTCATTTGTGGAAGGGGAGCTACTATAGTCCTTAGCTGGAGTGAATCTGTGACCATTTCCAGAGATTGGAGAGTAGTCAACAAATGACCGGAAATGTACATTTGTATGGCTTTTTCTAAACTTCTGAGACAAACCATGCCTTGGGACTCCCACACTGTAGGATTTACTACTGCAGATTTGTCAGCACTCATGATGGGAAACCTTACACTAGTAAATGCATTTACGCCCACCAGCAATGCTTTGTCAATTCCCAGATGTTTGTAAACTTACATTTACATCTAGATTTACCTTGGTGATTAGGGCCTCAAAATTGCTGATTAATATTTTTATTTTATCTACAAGTATATCTAACTCTAATATCATTATTGTGCCAAACAAATACATGATCTAATAAGACATCATTTGATAATGAGCTATGTTTATTGTAAGGAAACAGGCTTTTTGCAGAGTTCCCCCCAATTTTCACCCCCATTTTGACCACTGGGCACTGGTGTAATGGCTCTAAAATGCCCTGAGCCCCTGCAAAACCGGAATCAATGCATGGGTTCTGACACTTAAAATGGTGCATGTTTAAATGGCTTGTCCCCAATTGGCATAGTCCAACTTAGTTGTACGTCCCTAGTATATGGTACCAGGAGTACCTAGGGATTGTAAGTTGAGGTTTCTCTCATGGACTGCAGTACTAGTAGTTCCACCCGAAAATACGATAAAGTAAAACAAGGCAAAGCCCATCCTCCATTTTCAATATATGTAAGTTAGGCCTAGCAAGCCTCAATTAGGGTACTGTATGTTAAAAAGTGAAGCATGTACATTTACAAGTTCCAGCAATAAGACCCCTAAAATTTTATTTTTGCTGTGGATAGGCTAGTAGCCCCAATGGCAAGTACAGAGTTACAGCCTGGCCTCTCAGCTTGCTAACGTCTGAATGGGACTACTAAAGTTGACATTGTAAGGTGTAAAAGGAATCAATTAATTAAATCAGATTTACTGGTTAAATGAAATGTAATGTGACTGGTGGCCAAAATGCCACTTTAGAGAAGTTGTCACTTTAATTGCCCACAATTTCCAGTGCCTGTTTATGTTGTACATGGGGTCTGTCCTGCAGACGGCTTTCTGCCCTCCTTGAGGGACATGCTAACGACTCCCTGGACAATATATGCCTGTGTGGGAGAGAAGTGTTACTTCTCTCTTGCAGGAAGCCACACCTGCGTTAGACCACATGACAAGTTTTAACGGAGAAGCTGCTTTTGAAGAGCAAATGCGAAACACTTGTGAGGAGGGCTGCTCTATTGTTCAGGTAGACAGTCTGTCACTAGGGACAGGGAAGTGGAACCAGTTGTCATACCGGTTTTTCCAAGGGTGTGCAGTGCCTTTGGTAGCCACACCTCTGGGTTGGGCTAGGGAGCTCTGGATGCCAAGAGAGGGGTTCCGGCATGTTCGAAGTGGGCAGAATGGTGCAATCTGGGAAAGCCATTGGCACAAAGCGGTCATCAGCAGGAAGGGTTCATTGTAGCCCATTGACTTTCAGCCGCATCTAACCCTGAGGGCATTTTCCAAGCATAAATAGGGCACCCCTGGCACCCCCAACTCAGATCTCATCTGGATTGAAAGAATACTGAAGAAGGACTGTCCTGCTGCACCGCGGAGCCAGCAAAGAGAGGCTGCATTGGCATGGATTGCACCTGTTGAACCTGGTGTCTAGCAAATGAGAGGGACAGTGCCTTCTGTTTCATGCTCATAGAAAACTCGTCTCCAGAGCAAAAATGAAGCAAGAGACTCCAAGAGGCAGTTGGATGCCCTCCTGTTAGGAGCAAATAAAGAAACCTGCAAGGGCACGTCAGTAGCCCTAATCTTCAAGCCACCATTTCTCATCACTGTGCAGACCAAGAGACCTAGAGCCAATGCTCAATAATGCACCTAAGTTCTGTGAGTCCAGGAGAGTTGTTGGAGTGCAGCTTGGTCACCCAGAATATGAGCTACTGTCCAGGGAAGGGCTTGGCAGTAAACAGCATACCAGGCGACTGATACCCCACTATGGACTGGGCTTCTGCCAGGACTTCGAAGACTTTGAGGGATGTCGATCTTGTGAACAGGACCAGCTCACCCCCTTAGTGGACTGAGGACTAGCCACAGAAAGACCTCAATTGAATGCTTCACCTCCACAGCATCCTTAAGCATCTTCAACATCCTGTATCCCTTGCATCAGGACCACTTCCGTAGGTACCTATAGCAAAGGAGGAAAGTACCCAGAACTGCCTGAGGACTGTTTCACCTGCTCAGGAAATCACAAGGGTAAAATTAGACCACAACTCTTAAATTGATCAAAATACTAACTTTACTTATAGTAAATTACCTTTGTGAATACTGAAATGTAGTAAAGTTAGACTTTTGGTCTAATTTAGACCTTTGTGAATTGGGCCCCAGGAGTTTACCAATTACCTCAGGTTCAACCATGAGCACTTTCAGTTTTAAAAGTGCGCCTCTTTCTGCAGAGTTCACTGGGGCCCAAATATTAAGAATGGAAACAAAATTCAGGGTTGAAATAACCTCTCTCTTGCTCCTCTGATGGACCTTGCTGGGTGCCGAGAGGGAGGGGTTGGATATAAAGGGTCCCAACATTCCTCCAATGAGGACTAGGAGTTGGACAGCAGAAATACAATGCTGATATCAAGCTCATGTAGATTACTCTCAAGACAATACTGTAAAGGTAAAGAGTTATCACTGCACGCCCCAATCTCCTGAATCTCCTGAAGCCAAAATCATACATATCAAAGCTTCAGCGAAAGCTATACAGAATAATAACATTGGAATCAGATGCTCTAAGATCTCTTTAATAGGATCTGTCTTAGTCATTAGTAATCCCAAATAGGAATGCACTCTCACTTCTACAGGATAAAAGATGCCAGCTGAGTCACATTTAGTTTAGTTTATCAAATATTAGAAAGATGAGTGCATCAATAGACCGCATGGGGTAATAAGACAAAAGAAAGGTCCAGATAAGTACCAGAAGCCCAAGAGTTCAGAAAAGGGATAATTGTGCCAGTTTAAATGGGCCCTGAAGGAAGAGACCTCCCATCACATATAGCAGATGTGTCAATTCAGGAAAGAAGCCAGATGATTACACATCAGGCAAGTTAAGTTACGAGGTACGTTCTGCTTAACCCCTTGTATGCTGATGACGAACCCCAGCCGTCATGCACTACGGTGCTCGTGTGCTGATGACGGCTGGGGTTCGTCTTGGCCCGCCCCTGTTCATTTGTTTACGGCACAGCGGCGGAAACGGGCCAGCAGCGAAGGGGTTATTCCCCGTTAGCAGTTCGTAATAAGTAGGCAAATGAAGAACAGAAAATAGTCCATCATCACCATCATTGAGAGAGAGACAGCCAGAGAGCCTGTGTGCTTGCACAAGTTATCTGTTAGGTCAGACAATATTATATTCTTAGCCTTTCAGAGAGTGACACCTGGAGTCACCTCATCTGGTTAGACAACTCCTTCCTTTAGTCAGTTCGTATGCTGTGTGTGTCAAGCAACATAAAGAAGACCCAAAATGCGGAGCAATAGGTGGACAAATACACAATCCTTCAGCCATCCAGTGTGTGAAATATTAGAACAATGCTCCTTTAGCAAGAGCATAGGTGAAAGTTCAAGAGGACAGTTTACCAGGCAGATGTCCTCAAATGGTAAGATAATTGTAGCAAAATCTTTGACTCAATACATGTGAACTCAGTAAGGAAAAACACTGTTGCACATCATTTGTTATACTTATGAAATTTTTCACAGACAGTGTGTTTAGCAAGGCAGAAAACGTTGTGAATGTATTCAGGCCCACAATTAATTTAGGCTAATATAAGCCAGTATATAGAAATTATAAGCATACATTAAAAAAAGAACATGAAGATGTCATATTTTTAGTATACCTTCTGATGCACTTAGGAACTTTTAGTAGTATTACAAATAATACGAGTAAATATAGGGTACCTATAACTTATTGTGCATGTACCAACACGTAAATGCATGCCAAATCACACAATTTTAATATTGTTTCCGACAAATAAGATTGTTATATAGGTGAAGTACTTTCTCTAGAAGTTTCACAGAAGCATCACCCAATAGAAATGAATAGCACCTACTTTTCTTTTGTCATTTTTGGTGCGTACAGTTGCACACAGAAAGAAGTGGATTTTACTAAAATATACTACCATAATCAGGATTAATCATACTATTTGATACATCGTATTAGTTATTCTTTCATATAATGATGTTCAAAAACAATTAAAAGTAAACTTTATAATGTGAGAGTTCATCATTTGCACATTTTCTAACACACATTAATAAAATATAGGGGCATATTATCAAGAACCGGCATTTAAATTATCGCCGCTTTAGCGGCAGGAAACTGCTGCTAAAGTGGCGATAATGGGCTTGCAGCCAGATTCATGAAGCATTTTTGCGGGCGCAAACGGTGCGAATCGCAGAATTCGGCCGTTTGCGCCCGCAAAAATTGCATTAGAAATTCATCATTGGGTCATGTACTCGCAAATTGAGAAATCGCAAAAAATTGCGATTTTTCAAATTGCGATCACATTTAAGGAATCTCAATTTGAGATTCCTTAAATGATATTCATGACCCAATATAAAATTGCGAATTCGCTATTTTTGGACGCAATTTACCTCCGAGGTCAAACCTCGCGGTAAATTGCGAAAACTCAGAAAAATGCATTTAAATGCATTTTTCTGAGTTGCATGTTACACACACACATGTCCTTTGGACATGTGTGTGTGTGCAACACCTGTGTCACATTTCATTTGAGGGGTGCTACAGGGTGTCCTGTGGACACCCCTGGCACCCTTCAAATCGCAATCTTATTTGCGATTAGCTAATTGCTAATCGCAAATAAGGAATACTCCCCATTCATTCCTATGGGCCTTTTGGCCCATAGGAATGAATGGCGAGTTATTCCTTCTTTGCGATTAGCAATTTGCTAATCGCAAATTAGGAATCAGTAGCAATCGCATTTTATTATGCGATTCCTACATGAATGCCGTTTTGCGAGTCCTTAAAAGCGAATCGCTATGATTCGCTATTAGGGGCTCGAAAAACGGTCCGTTGATGAATCAGGCGGTTGATAATATGCCCTTATGAACTTCCATAGAAGCCCATGTTCTGGTGTTAACATGGGCTTCTATGGGAATTCTCAAGGGCATATTATCAAGCCCATTATCGCCGCTTTAGCTGCAGTTTCCTGCAGCTAAGCAGTGATAATTTAAATGCCCTTCTTGATAATAGGCCCGCAGTCCATTTCTTTAGTAATTCACAAACTATGTTACTTAGATATATATATGATATAATCTAAACTACTCTTTTTCTGTAAGCTTTTATGATGGGTAATTAAAATTCTTTGGGGCATATTATCAAGCACAGCGTTAACATTATCGCCGCTTTAGCACTAGAAAACTGCTGCTAAAGCGGCGATAATGGGCTTGATAATAGGCCGTAGAGAATTCCCATAGAAGACCATGTTCACACCAGAACATGGGCTTCTATGGGAATTCACAATGGTGTATTATCAAGCCCATTATCGCCGCATTAAAGCGGTGATAAAGTTAAAGCCAATTCTTGATAACATGCCCCTTAGTTTTTGTCATATTTTCCATAAGTTTCATTTGATACACATTTATTCATTTTTCTCTCAAAAAGTGTCATGTTCGGTCTCCCTTGTCATTAATGGTAAATGTGATTTTCCTCTCCATCAATCCCATTCATTATTTTTCTCTGAAAACAAAAATATAAATGTCTTGAAAGTCTAATGGATATAATCGGTGGCGTGTGGTGAGTTCCTGCCTGTACTTTGTGTTAGATCAGGAGAATACTGAAACTGCCTGCCATTTATTTTGCATCAACCTCCGAAGCGTTGCTTAATCGCCGTGTTGTTTCCTTTGTGATGGTGTTAGTCGAGTGGACGGTATTTACTGATTTTGGGCGTATTTAGCTGCTGAAATCTGCTTCCTGCACAGTCAAATCACATAAGAACTTTAAAATAGCTGCCACTAGCGTCTAAGCCATTGAATTAAATTACCCTTGTTAAAGATAACGCTCTTACAGAGGAAGAAATAAGGCAGCCACAGATGTGCAATTTGTAAGTCTTACCTGAGGGATTAGAAGCAAAGTCTCTAAGAAGCTCCTTTCATGTGTTTCCTGTGGGCATCGGCAAAAATGTGTTTAATCTGCAGCATGTTCCCACATTGTCAAAAGATTGTCTTAAGTAATCTACAATAAGGAACATGAAGGATTTCTGTACTGATAAGATTGCGCGCTGTGTTGTAAATATTCCTCGAGGACATACTTTGATATCATTAGCACTTTCTATTGAAATCGCTTTTTAAAGTTCCAATTTTGCCTTGCGTTCCCTCTATTTTCCTGTCTCTGGTGTCTCCAATATGGTTACACATTTACATCTGCTAATGTTTTTTTGTTTTTTTTTCAAACACGAATGCAAGCAATTTACTGTCTAACCCCCAGATTCATCATTGTCATGTTTTGCGAGTCCTTAATAGCGATTATTAAGGAATCTCTATTAAAGACTCGCCAAACAGGATTCATAAATAATAAATATTGCGATTTCTACAGCTTCCTTATTTGCGATTTGCGAATTGCTAATCGCAAAAAAGGGATGACTCCCCATTCATTCCTATGGGCCTAAAGGCCCATAGGAATGAATGGGGAGTCATTCCTTAAATGCGATTAGCAAATAGCGATTCGCAAATAAGGATGCGAATTCAAGGGTGCCAGGGTGTCCAAAGGACACCCTGTAGCACCCCTGAAATGGTAATGTACACTGGTGTTGCGCACACACATGTCCAAAGGACATGTATGTGTGTAACATACAACTTAGAAAAATGCACTAAAGTACATTTTTCTGAGTTTTCGCTATTTACCACGTAGTTACACTTCGCGGTAAATAGCGGCCCCAGATTGCGAATTTGCAATTTCAAAATGGTTCATGAATTGCATTTAAAGAATCTCAAATTCAGATTCCTTAGATGAATCCCAAATGCAAAAATAGCACTCGCAAAGGGCCGGATTCTCAGAATCTGGCCCTTTGCGAGCCGATTTCGGCTTCATGAATCTGGCTGTAAGACAATGAAACTGTTATAATCCAAGTTTCGCAATGGGCACCTATAGTGAGAAAGGTATGATGTCATAGAGAATACACAAAAGGAATGTTGACAGCTGAACCAGGGAATAGGTTCGAGATGTACAGGTACACTGTCGCGATCCTGTTGAATGAATGTGAGCAGCTCTGAATATAATAAATTATATTTTAAATACAAGACTCTTGCTTCTTTTCGCAAACCTTCCTTCCTCTGTTGGTTGGACAACCATCAGCCTTTGCAGTATGAAAAGATTAACCCTTGACTGCACAAGAAAGAACCCTGCAAGGCATGGAGAATGATGTATTGTCTACAAATCATTACCATCAGCATCATCCAGTTAGAATGAACGGGGACACCATCAAGCACTGGTAAGATTATGCTGGGTGTGAAGACAAAATCATCTTCACTACAAAGCAACACTCAAAACGTCATTAGGTTGTATCTGGCAAGTACTTAGATGCTAACTTATTTTGCATGGCTGAGACACTGCTTGCCAATAAATGTATGAGGTGTGGTACAACCAGTGCTTTAAATGGGCCGGTACTCACCGGTACGGAGTACCGGCACTTTTTATTTTTCTCCCTTTGAGTACCGGCACTTTTCCTTCGATCAAGGACAGTACCGGTACTCTTAGGGGAAAGTCAGGCAAGAGACTCGATGGCATTGGGGCTGTGGTGCTGCGCAGAAAGTGCTCTGCTCAGCTGCTGCTGAAAAAAGAGAAGGCAGAATGGAGGGGGGGCAGTGTACACACCTCTGAATGGAGCCGCTGCTGAGCATCCCGCAGCGGCTCATTTGCATCAATTAAGGTCTCGTTTAGGGTTGTGGATGCCCTGCGCCCCTCCCTGAATAAGAGTTAAGGGTCCAATCAGACGCTGCCGAGTCAATCACACTGTAGGTGTGGGACTCGGAGCCTATCCCCTACCCCACAAATCTAATTACAGCGTGACACCCAAGATGAATGCACCTCTCAGCACAAGTCTGCGAGGAGGGGTGAGGGTGGGGGAGATTTCACACACTACCCAGTATCAGTTTGGGAAGGCAGGCATTGGGCGATGAGATGGTGCCTAAGGGTCTCTTTGCTTTTCTTCCCTGCTTGTCCAGGCTAGCGCCCTGAAGCTATAGTTTGCTGGGAAAGGGGGAGAATTGGTGAATTGGCTTTACTGTGTGCCTGTTGTTAGCACCTTCGCTCCAGTGTCTTTGTAACGGTTTTAATTAACCTAAAGCAATCAAAGTTTACAGTGTCTTTCAGGCCTTGGTGCGGGGGAGGAGGTGGTGGTGGTGGGGGGGGGGGGGGGGGGTTATGTTTGCATTGACTTTGAGGCATCTTTCCCAGATAGGAAAATTGTGAGGATGTAATGTTAGGGTCAGAGCTGCCTAATAAGGAACTATGGAAATAGGTTTGAGTCACAGCTTCAGGTCAACATCCTGTGATTCTGGGCAAATCACTTTTATGTTTCATATGTGCCTAGGCTCAGAGCCAATCTGCATTGGTATGACATTCCCAGAATAATAAATGTATCCTTTTGCACATGGGAGGAAAACCCAAATACTCTCCAGATAGCAGAACTATTTCTGTATTATCAAGCACAATTGGCACTAAGAAAATGTGGCTCCCATTAAATGTCTGCCTCCAAGCTCCGCTTCTAGCCCCGCCCACAATTGCCCCACCTCCATTCACTGCTTAAATTGATGAGTACCTGCACTTATTTTTTTCCATTTAAAGCACTGGGTACAACACGACTGAGGTTTTATTTTCAGACTGTAGATTTTCTATTCCTAATTCCAAATATACTTACCTTGGTGATATGCATACTGTCAATATAAACAGATGTGGAAAAAAGAATAGTAAATCTATACGTATATGCGCATACTTATCGTCATTATATATAAATATAGATACATGTAGGCAGTGGCGGCTTGTGTAGGGCGTGCTGCGGGTGGTGGGGCGGGTCAGGGGAGGGTGGGGAACGTAATAATTACTTTCCTCCGTTCCGTTGTATGTCCGAGTTTACTACCCTCCCACCCTGCCCCTCCCCGACCCGCCCTATTGCCCCGCATCATGCCCTATGCGAGCCGCCACTGCATGTAGAGTTAAACAGGTAT
Source organism: Lissotriton vulgaris (assembly GCF_964263255.1). NCBI lineage: Eukaryota > Metazoa > Chordata > Amphibia > Caudata > Salamandridae > Lissotriton > Lissotriton vulgaris. The sequence goes on along the minus strand of NC_141696.1, from coordinate 183,427,939 downwards.
AGGTATAAGTAACAGCATCATTAATATTTTTATGCTGATATTCTCATGTTCAAACCGTTCAGGAAGGACTGGCCAGTGATGTGTGAGTCATTGAGTGTTACTTCGAGGTTCACTCGAGCACGGAGTATCGACGGAGAATCGCCGCTAGTGAAACGCTGCTGGAGAGACGCGGCTACCGCCGCTAGTGAGACACGAAAACCGTCGCTGGGGAGACACGGCAACGCGGCAACCGCCGCTGGAAAGAAGCGACAGCAGCCGCCCCTGAGTCGCGGTAACCGCCGCTAGTGAAACACGGCAACGCTGGAGAGACGCGGCAAATGCCGCTTGTGAAACGCGGCAAGCGCCGCTGGGGGAAACGCGGCAACAGACCCGCACTGGACCCGCACCGGTCCTGCCGGATCCACGGTTACACCAGATCCGCATCGGGCCCCTGGCTCGCCTTCCTCCCCTGGACTCACGTAGCTGTTGGGCCGACCTCCTCCTCTCGCGGGAGGTGGCACTCCCTCAGACCGGGCTCTAGCGGGAGTGTTACTTCAACCAAGGCAAAACGAAAACCAATACCCCAGGCCAGTAGATCCCTCATCTGCGGCAATAGGAAAAAACAGAAAAGAGATTTGTGGAATGCTTGAATTAACATTAGCCAATGGAATTTATCCAGTCCATGTTTTATTTTACTCACCATTCTCCAAAAGGACAGAAACCAGCCATAAGCAGACCAAATATGGTTCTGCTACATTAGGAACACTTCCGTCAAAAATGCCAAGCTTTTCCCCTATAAATAGAAAAATAAGGCCCCCCAGAATGGGTTTGGCCTACTTGGTCCTCCTAAGTTGCAAGTTGATTCCTTTGGCACAGTTAGAATATGACCCACATCTAAGCAAACACAGATTGGGTGTCTCACTGAGAAACGTAAGAAAGTGATGTGGGGACTGCTTGAATTAACAAAGTACTCTGGGCCACTATGCAGTCTATAGAATTTTTGTCACATCACACCCCAGTCATAGATGAGCTTATGCAAATAACCCTTGACCCTTCTACATTAAGCACAATTGAGCTCAAACTACCAGCCAGGTGCACCCAAATAGGAAGCAAGTAAATTAGGACTGGTTCTAACCAATTTTGGCTTTGTTTTTAAGGTGCCGCTCAAGTCATATGACACAGTAAGCATAGGCCTATGGTTGAACATACCCATCGCAGAGATGATGAGTTATGCAACCAACCATCATACATCCATTAGTGGTAAGTGCTTGCCCAAAATGTACTCAAAGCCAGAGGGAGGCCTCCTGAAATCACCTTTGGGGCAGTTCATCTACATCACCTACCCCCAACCACCACTTTGCAATGACTGTGTCATGGTGGTCCTTCCTAGCTGTATCCTGCTCTGGTTCTCCGGTTCAGTGCTTGTGTATTAGGCCTGGCATCCTTGGCGTGGTTTCCCCTGACGTTTTGCCTCCTGGTTTGCTAACTTTATTTTGCTGGCTTTAGTATTCTGGGCACTTTACCACTGTTAATCAGTGCTAAATTGCATGCACTCTGTACAGTAAACATGATAGCATTAGCTTATCCACAATTGGAATATTTAATTTACTTATATAACCCTAGTAAAGTGCAATACATTTGCCCAGGGCCTGCAATTTAATTGCCACATTTGGGTCTGCAGCCCTCATAGTGCCGCCCACTTCAGTAGCCCTTTCAACATTGCTAAGGCCTACCACTGTAGAGCCTGTGTGTTCAGCTTAAACTGCCATTTCGACCTGACAAGTTAACCTGCCTGCCAGGCCAAAGCTTTCGTTTTTATTACATGTAAGGCCCCCCTATGGTAGGCCGTGGGCAGCCCTAAGGACAGAGTGCAGTGTATTTCAAAAGTAGGACATGTTCTTTAAAGTTTTACATGTCCTGGTAGCGAAATACTCTTAAATTCGTTTTTCACTACTGCAAGTCTAGCTCTCCCAATAAGGCTTTGCACAGTGCAGATGAAGTTTGAGTCTGTCTTAAATGAACAAAAAGGTGCTTTTTTTTATTACACATGTATTGCTATTCAATTTGCCATGCCATACTGGGAATCATTCCCTTTACAAAATGTCTTTTAAAAACTGAATTACACTACTGGTATTTTGGTTACACCACACATTTCCACGTACGATATTTTAAATAATAGTCAGGTACAGTGATAATGTATTTGTTTGCAGGTTTGAATTAAACAAATGGTCCTAAGACATCTATGTCTCGAATTTTCCATGCTTTTGCTGGAGTTTGCATGGCTTACAAGAATGCCTGACATTTCTTCATGGTTGTATCTGCTTTATTATAGATAGTACAATTTTGAATATATAATTCAGCTCCAGTGTTCATGCCTGACCACAAGAATATTTGTTGTAACCTTTTTTTAGTTACACTTCAATAAATATGTTTAATACATGGGGCCTGAATTTGATGTTGGCAGACAGAAGGGGGGGTTTCCTTTTGAAAATACAAAATAAAATTCCCCCTTTGCCATAGGCGTCCTCTTCCATGGTAGCATTTACCACTAGCGTTTTCGTGACATTGACAGACACAGAAAACTGACGACTAATTCCACCCATCTAAATCAGGTTGGAAGAATTTCAGGTCTGCATCGAATGCATCCATTTCTAACGATAATGGCATTACTCCTAGTCCTACTCCCTCGCCTTCCTTCAGCACAATTGAGGCTCCGCCTCCCACCCAGACCCACCCCCAGCATAAAAACTCTGCCCGCCCCCACCTCTACCTGTACACAAACAAGCCGAGCTAGCACTCAGTTGTACCGCACCGGGAGGGAGGGAGGGTCCTTGAAGGAAGGCAAGGGAGTAGGACTAGGAGTAATGCCGTTATCGTTAGAAATGGATGCATTACCTCCCGTCCCTCCCTCGCCTTCCTTCAGCACAATTGAGGACATAGCAAGCAGAAGAAAACAGAGACGGACAACTGAGCGACCAAGAACACAAAACAGTGCCCCAAACCCAGCAGATCAACATCCCTGGCCCCGCAAAGAGGACAAGACCCCGAAGCCCGAACCCCCACCAGAGGAAAAGCCACCAAGACAGGGGACCGAAACCAACAACCCCACGGAGCGGGTGAAGGCAAACACCCGAGCCGGACCAAAGCGAACAAACAGAGTCCACCACCCGGAAGGATACCACAACCAGCAGGCACCACAGAAAAAGAGGCCAAACAGCCAAACCGACCAAAGGAACCACAGCCAAGGAAGGAGCAGGACCGAACACAGGCAAAACCAATCCGTGACAGAGCCAAAACGCCAAGACACCGGAGGGACAAAGGACGGAACCAGTCCAAAACCAACAGAACCGAACAGCCCAGACAGAAGGGAAACGACCCAGACAGGGCCCACAAGACCCCCAAGCGCCCCACAGGGGCGACGACAGGCCAAAGCAGAGTCGCCGACCACGGCCACTCCCCAAGGACGGAAGGCCAAGAGGACACCAGAGGACACGAACCCGGGACCAAGAACCGGAACACAGGCCGCCACAGTGCGCGCAGCAGGTCAGGCAGTCACCCGACCAAGCCCACGCGGGGGGCAAACGCAAAAGGCAAGACCCGAAACCCAAGACCTGCAACGGGCCCAGAGAGAGGACCGGACAGGATAACCAACCCCAGGAGCAAAGACCCCGAAGGGAAGGACCGGACAAGGCGGGGAAACAAACACAGCAGCCCCGGAAAAACAACCAGGCAACAGACCCCAAGCAACATGCAAGGAAGTCAGGAGCACCAAGAAGCCGAAAAGACGCTCACCGCACTCGCAGAGGGGCCACAGACAACCCCAGAAGAGCCCCAGCAGGAGGGAACCTCCCCACCAAAAGGAGGCCAGCACCACGGGAACAACACCCAGAGCAGAACACCAGGTCCAAAAGGCCCACAAACACCAAGCACAGGTCAGCCAAGAGGAGGACCAACGGGAAGCCCGCAAGCCACCGCCAACCAGACCGGAACCCCCAACGCAGCGGAATCCAGGTGCACAACCACCAGGCAGCAGGCACAAAGCCCGCACAGAACCCAGGGGAAGAGCCCGAAACCCCAACGTGCACGGAGCCACCGGAAGGAACCTCCACCGAGCGCAACACAGCCCGGACAGGAGAGGAAAACAAAGAGCCCAAGGCCAACGAGGAGCAGCAGCAACCCCCGAGCACAGACCCAGGGAGCCCGCACAGGAAAGGCCAGAGCAGCGAAAAAGCCGGGAAGGGGAAGCCGTGAGAAAACCCAGGACGAAGTAAGAAACCAGCAAAGCAGAACAGCCAGCACACAGGTCACCCACCAAGGCAGAGAGCTGACAGACCCAGCACCCAGACCCCAGCCCACAGAAACAGGACCCAGGCAACCAAGGATAAGGACCAGAAACAGGACCCATCCAATCGAGGCAGAGGACCAAGCCACTGGAACGACCACGGAGCCAACACCCTCAGAACCGCAGAGACCCCCGAAAGGGCACCAGGGCAAGCCCCAACGACACAACAGTCGCCAGCAAGAGGACCCCCGGGAGAGAAGCAGGAACCAGAACCCGAACCCGAACCGACCCCAGCCAAGCCCAGAACAGGCCGATGACCGAAGCCACCACAAGCGGAGCCGGAAGAGCCAGTGAACACCCATCCAGAAGGCAACAGAGGCCGAGCCACCAGGAGAGCACCCCCGGGGACGGACCGACAAGGGCAGCAGGGACAACAGACCCCAGAGACCAACCCAACAGGAGCCAGACGGACAGGCAGAGAAGAAGAAAACGAGCCCAGGAAACCAGAAACACCACAGAAGCCAGGTGCCCCAGCACCCGCAGCCACAGGACCGCCCGAGGAGCCCTGGGACAAAAAGGCCCAAACCCACGAAGGAAGAGAGACCAGGCACCCGGACAAGGGAACGGGGCTGAGCACAGTCCGAAGACGGCACCCCGACAAACCCCAGGCCCAGAGAGGGGATCAGCAAAGACACACCCCGGGCCACCAAAAACCCAATCACCAGAAGAACCACAAAGGACCTCCCGAACAGACCGAGCAAAAAGACACCCCAGCCGTAAGTCGCAAGAGGCCGACCAGAGAAGGAAGAGGGAACACCCCAGCCGTATGAAGGAGAGCCACGAGAGCAACCGGACATGCCGGAAGACCTAGGTTGAAGGCCCGAGGCCGAAGTGAAGGAATCCCAGGGCACGCCAAAAACCACCAGGCAGAGCCTGCGGAAAAGCCGCCCGAAAGGCCAACACACGGAAGGGAACTGGCCGAAGCCAGGAGCAGACCCCCAGGAGAACCGGAACAGGCACAAAGCGGCCGGACACCCCAGCCCCAGCAATAAAACAGGCCGAAGCCAGGAGCAGACCCCCAGGAGAACCGGAACAGGCACAAAGCCGCCGGACACCCCAGCCCCAGCAATAAAACGGAGCGGGCCCCAAACCCGAGCCCCACCGACAGGAACCCAGCAGAGGGAACAAAAGGCAAGCAAACAGGACACCCAGTCCAGGAGAGCCACCCAGCAGGAACCGGAGACGGGCACCGGCAGAGGAACCCTCAACTAACCGGAGGAACCGGCACCAAGCTGACCCAGCACCCATGAACCCCGGCACACAGGACCCCGTCAACAGAAACGTCCTGCAGCCACATAGGAGGAAATGCCAAAGATGACCACCCACTGACAGGGAATCGACCAGACAGCAGAGACAGGAACCCAACAGGGCACAGCACCCAGAAAAGGAGGCAGTAAGCCAGGGCGAACAAAAGGCCAAAACCACGATCACCCGAAAGCCAGAGGAGACACCCACAGCGGGGAGAACGGAAAAGGCCCCAGCGCAAGGCACGCGGGAAAGGCAGGATGCCCCATCCCAGGCAAGGCAAACAGAGGGCCCAAGGCGGCAACACCCAGCCACCACGAGCCGCCGACGCCAACTCCATGAAACCCCACAACAATGAGGGCACAGAAGAAGCAGAGAACAGGCCAACCAGCGCAACAGCAGCAGCCAAGCAGAACATCAGACCCACCAAGCAGCACGGCCAGGACAGAGTCCGGCAGCACAATGGAAGGAAAGGGGCAACCCCCACCAAGAAGCAAAGCCACAGGCGGAAGAGAGGGAAGAGTAGCACAGAAGCAAAACCCCAGACACCAACCGAGCGCGTAAAGAAACCTGAAAACCCTCCAGGACCAACACAGGGCAGAAGGAACACGGAGGGCAGAGGAGAGACCGCCACAGCACGTCACACAGGCAACCAACAAGCAACCACCGTGGACAGAGCAGCAAGGACAAGGCGCACAACAGTGGGAACAGCATGGGAAAATACCACGCACGGGCAACGCATGCCACACCCACAGCACCACACACCACACCGGGCATGAAGGTCAAGCCCAACCAGAAGGGCCGGGAACAGCAAAGAAAGAACCCCACAGTTCCAGCCCGGCAGGAAAAGAGCAAAGCCCCCCCTATCCCCTGACCAGCGCAGGAGTTCAGCGAAAAATCCATGACAAGAACCCAGAGCCCGATGCGACGCCAAAGGCGGCAGAAGGACCCCCCAAATCCCAGGAACCAGCCCCGAACAGGAGCAGCAGGACGAAGATGGGAGGGCACAGAAGCCACACGCCGAACCCCAGAACACTGGACAGAGCAGCCCCACTCAAGTCAAGCAACAGAAGCAGACACGAGAGGCAGAACACCCCCCACGGAGCCCATGCGGCCAGGGCACCCCAGGGGGACCAGAGAACCAGCAGCAGGGAAGAGGCAGCAGGCCCCAACAACCCCCAGCGACCCAGCGGCAGACAAGCGCCAAGGGCTCAAGGAAACATGGAGCAGTGGCCGGAGCCGCACCCCAGGCAGCGAGAGCCCGTGTCACCAAAGGCACGAGAACAGCCGCCAAGCCAAAGCACCAAGGGCCGCACTGCAGGGCAAGAGAACCGCCAAAGCAGGAATAAAATAGGAAAAACGGGCCGAAACCCGCCCTACCTGGCCTCCGGGAAGACAGCATACCTGGAGGAGGCAGCCACACAGCCCGACCCGGAAACGCAGCCCCAGCCACAGGAGGACCACCGGACACCGCCGAGGATTCCTGAGCCACCGCTCCGCCCCCATACCACGAGGGAGACGAGGAGAGGAGGCACAGCCAGGAGAACGCTGCAGAGGGCACCGCCGTAGCAGAGAATCAGACCGAAGACTCCCCGGCACCGCCACAGAGAGGAGCTGAAAAGGTAAGTCTCACTAGGGAGACAGAAAAAAACAGGTAGAGGTGGGGGCGGGCAGAGTTTTTATGCTGGGGGTGGGTCTGGGTGGGAGGCGGAGCCTCAATTGTGCAGAAGGAAGGCGAGGGAGGGACGGGAGGTAATGGCCCTTACTCAACAGGACAGTTGGAGGGGTATAATCACGGCATAGACTACTTTGTCTATTAAACCAAAGGTCTGCTCACATGTACATTCAGCAGTAAGTGTACTCTATCACAACGGAGTATCCTTACCACCAATAAATAAATAAGGCTCATGGTTAGCCTACGACTCAGTTTGAAATGGGTGTTTTCATTTAAAATTATTGCACAAAAGACTATCCTCAATAGAAATATGGTTGTGTATTTTCTAATAAGGTTGTAGTGCACAGGGCAATCTGTTCTTGTTTGACCAATCACCACTGAAAAATTGGAGGGTTTTCAAGCACTCTTTCCACTAGCAATTAAGTTGTCCAAACTTGCTCATCTAGTCCTTACTCAGTACCTTCATAAACATCAATGCAGGCACTGATGCAAGCATTAAGCTTATCATTAAGATTAGTTTCTGTTATTAGCAACTGGTAGCCTAGATAAATAGCCTATACAGCCAATATTTTCCAGATTTGTATTGCACCTCAACTTAGTATTCATGTATACACCCCAGTCCTGTCAGTCATGCAGAGCATCTGACAACATTTGCACTACTGACTTGTGATCACAACACATTACAAAACAGTTGACTCAGATAAATTGTCTTATTTTCTCCAGTATTTGGATAGCTGCAAGGGATGCCTTTTCAATGATGGAGTCATTGTTTCCCTGTGATTGCAAGGTCCTAAATGCAAAGACAGCGGCATGACAAAGGCAATGGCATTACCTCTTGGCCCTCTATCGGTGCCACAACTGTACCAGTACACTCTTGATGGCGTTATCACTTATAAGATATTTATGATGAATAAATCATTGTAAGGCTTTAGCTGATACAACCCTATCATTTATATCTTCAAAACATTTCTGTCCTCCATTAATCCTGATTGAAGAGGCTTTATTTGTTAGGAGCTGTTTCTATTCCTCAGTCACAATTGGGAATGAAATGTGCATGATATCCATGAAATGAGACAAAGGATACTAATTGCCCCCTTATAATCAATAGAGGTTCCACTGTGACAGCTTTCAACTAGATAGTTTTTTTTTCTAATACCCTTTGATCCGATATATATATATGAACACCAACTCCAGTTTTCCTCCAGATCCCGGATACCGAAACAGGGACTCAGAATCAGGTTTAAAATACTCTTGTTTATTTTGTAGGTAAGGCGTTTCGCCTGTCTCAGCAGGCTTGCTCAAACTATATATATATATATATATATATATATATATATATATATATATATATATATATATATATATATATATATATATATATATATATATATATAAATAAATATCATATAATATGTCACTTATATACATCAGGAACCTTGGAATAATAATTGGCAGCAAACTAGACATGACCGCACAAGTCAGCGCAGTAATTCATTCCTGCTTCCACACACTGAAGATGCTCAGGAAGGACGTCAATTGCCTATCAAGCAATACCAGGAAAACTGTTGCTCACACCCTAGTCACCACTCACCAGCAGATAGGACAATGGGAACTTCCTCTACGGCGGGATCACAAAGCATCTTACAAGAAAACTACAAACCTTCCAGAACTTGGCAGCCATACACATCCTCAATCTCCGACACAGAACTCACATCACACTACACCTCAGGGAACTTCACTGGCTCTGATACACAAATGTGGTCAATCAAAGCTCCACACACACATGCACACACGCACACACACACATCCAAGGCTCTGCACACCTCAGGCTCACCTATCTGAACTGTTGCATTTTCTCCCATCAACTACCCAGACACCTTCAATCCATAGGACTCCTCCTAGGACACATCCCACACGTACACAGACCAGATCAGGAGGACAGGTGTTCTCTTACATCACTCCTAAAGCATGGAATAAATTCCCACTCCACATCGGAACCTCCTCCTTTCTTGAATTCTGCAAGAAGCTGAAGACGTGGCTATTCAATTAACTATTCTACCATAGGCAGGGCAGACACACCTGCTCAGTGCCAGAATACCCTCATGAATGATAGTGCTCTTTACAACTACACATCACATAACCTATTATAACATATCATTACAATAAATTGTAAAATGGTCACATTAAGAGATACCAAACATTTGCCTAACAATTGCAAACTGTATGATTTTGTTGGTTTGATATAGTATTTGACTTTAAGTTAGCTTGAAAGGCAACGTATGTTACGTCCAATTTAAAAATACTAATGTGTACATCTTGTACTTAGAGTGAGGTGTATATTTAAATCAGTGCAATGTCATACAAACACTTAAAGACATTTCTCATTCAACAACTTTCTTAGTTGATAATAATTATACATATCCAAACATAAATATATTTGTCAGTTATTCTTGTTTTGGGAAACATTTTTACTAAGATATATTTTTCTTTTCTTGTCTTACACTATATAGATCAGCCCCCATTTCAAGAAAAAGAACTGGAGAGCCATTGCTAGGCAAATGCGGCAGCCGGCGTCCATAAGTGCTGCAGAATCCACTGTTGATTACTATGAAAGGAATTTACAGGTGTGATATATTTGCATATTTTGCTATATATAGGGCTAATGTTCAATTGCATAATTTTTCATTAGAGGATGCATTTTAAAAAGTAAGGCACATAAATACCACTAACTGTATGTTGTTTATAAAAATACTTAGCACTAATGGCTCATTTTGTGGTAAACATTTATTGTAAATTTTGCAAAATTACATGAAGAGGCTTAATGGTGGAATTTCTGGAATTATGCTTAACAAGCTCAAGACGAAATTCCCAAAATTATGCAAGTTATCCCTGCATAATTAAAATGTTGTCCAGGCCTAGAAGACTTTTAGTGGTGGACCGACCTCACTGCACTTTAAAGATTGGGACGGTCCTCCATACAAAACAAGTGTGGGGGTGGATGATCTCCGTGATTCTCCACATTCTGGCGGTGGCCTACCCTGACTTGGACAGGGAGATGAAGAGCAGCAACAAGGGGTGTAAGTCTATTGAGCTAAAATTCTTACCATGTTGGTAGTGAAAAGAATAATGTGACATTTGCCAGACAAGCACTTCTACATTTTAGTGAATCTGTATAGAGGCCTATCAGATCTAAACATATAAGGTTTTTAATTGAAAATACTAATTGCCTTAGAATTTTAAATTTATTTTACCGTTAGCTTATGTGTTACTCTGCCACAACATGAAGAAACACACATCCACTTTATTACAAGTGCCATAAAATTCAATGCAGTATTAATAATGCTGATGGGTTATGCGTTGCCTATAAAATTGAGTTTTAGGCTTGGCAACAGGTTTATTTTACAAAGTAAAATTGGCAGTTTAAAACTGCACACAGGCTACAACAGTAGGTCTGAGAGATCTTTTACAAGGCTTCTTAAGCGGCTGGCACAATAAGGGCTGCAGGCTCTTTAGTAGCATTTAATTTACCAACCCTGGGTATATGGTATGCCACTTCACTAGTGAGTTATAATTAAATTAATATTCCAATCAGATGTAAAAAATGTTACCACACTCTAGGGTATTTGCACAATCAATTCAGCATTGGTCAGCAGTGTAAAAGTCTACAGAGTCGTAAGGCCACCAAAACAAATTCATCAAAACAGGATGGGTAAAAGCAAAAGGTTTAGGGGAAGACCACCATTATAGATGACAGGTCAAACAGCCATCTATTCAGCACAGATTTTAAAAGAAAGCACTTGAGGGTTTAAAGAGCCTTTACGTTGGACAGACAGCATTGTTGAATGTCAACCAGGGGGTGTCAGTCAACAATTGAGACCCACTGATAAGGGGTTTAAAATGGACAGAAGATTAGGAAGATCGAATCTCCATCTACGCTGATGATATCCTTCTCTACCAGGCAAGTCCCTGTTCCTCCCTGCATACTGTATTACATATCTTCACCATATTCCAAAAATATTCAGGTTATACCATAAACTGGGACAAGTTGATCACATATGTCCTCAGCGGTCAACCCCCCCCCCCCCCGAGCTTCCCATTTTTAACATGTAATTGTCAAAATGTACATTTCTAGCATCTTAGAAAGTTTCTGACATTCTAACACTGTAAAGCTATTTCCAAGTGCTATGCTAAACCTTAGCTAAAGCATTGAATAGCAAACCTGTCCATAAAGATTTTCCTAACCTGGCCTCAGCTATTTGTTATCAGAGATTTGGCGAAGAAATCAAAACATGTACTCTTGATGAAGAATACCTTCCTCACAGTTTCTATAACTACCTCTCTGGAGAGTCGATTTAGAGCTTGTGGGTATGCAGAAGGGTGTATTGAGGCAGCAGTTACAAAACTCAACCAGGAACCCATAGAGGAGATATTGTTTAAAAAAAGGCAAAATACAGAATAAACAACAGGGCAGTGATATGCACTTTTGGTTAATAACAACATGCAGTAAACAGCAAGCCAATATAAGAGGTATCTTAGGGAAATACTGGCCTTGTTAAAAATGACCCCATATTGGGAAAGGTGGCACCTCGCAACCCACGGAAAACATTCAGGAGAGCAAGATCATGAAACAAGAATTAATGAGTAACATCATAAAAGATACTAATAAAGCAAAGTCAACTTGGTTGAGCAGGAAGCAAGGATTTATAAAATGCTCCAACTGGAAAAGCATGTCTGTATGGAAAGAGCACGGAGACACGTAAAATCACGCTTGTCCAAAAAGATTAAAAAGATAACAAGCAAATTCACTTGTAAAACTGAGTTTGCTATCTATGTGCTGCAGTGCCCATGTGGTCTGCGGTACATAGGTAGTACAATCCTTGAGGTACACAAGAGCAATTTGCACACTTATGTGCAATAAAAAATGGCGACAAGACCTATCCAGTAGCTCGCCACTTTGAAGAATGTCATAACAAGAATGCAAAAGGTTTGACATGTTTTGTAATAGACTCAGGGGCTGCAAACATCAGGGGTGGGAACAGAGAAAAGTAGCTAAGGAAGCTAAAATCCCGCTACATTATAGAACTTGATACTAAAACTCCAGGGGACCTTAATATTGAAGAGGATTTTCATACTCACTTGTAATCTATCATCTCAAGGAAAACATATAGCAATCAACCTCCCAATCCATATATGTTATTTTAAGGAAAGTCGATTTTAAATTCATAGAATACTAACACTGTGCACTTTTGAGACTGGTTGTAGGGAAGAAAAATCAAATAGAATACCGATAGTACAAGTGCCCACTGGGGCTTAATCACATAGCTGCAAGTACTAAAGCACTAACAAATTTACATTATGTCACTAGGCTGTATGAATTGGTCAATTACTTTGATGATATATTTAACACTGATATTAATATGCACAAAAGCATATTGACTGCTTAGTCTGGAGTGATTTGATTAAGCTCAAAATGTATATAATCAAATGGAACAAATAATTGGTTCTATTGTTGATAAAAAAATTATATTGTGGAGTGGTATTTTGAAATATAACCACAAAGTGATGATTCAGTCTATAGAAACTGTCAATTGGTTATAAGCAAATATGAAATTACATTAACCATCGAAAATGAGGGATAGTAAATTATTGAAGCAGAGTAAAGTTAATGGAATAGCTTTATTAATTCTGTGACAATGATCATAATGATTAATCATTTGAATATTGAAAAATGAATTTAATGGTCAAAAAGTAAAGAAAACTGCCATCTGTTAGAACAGGCTTAATGAAAGCAACAAAAAAATACTTTGAAGAAAGTAAGGAGTCGGTTGATTCAGCTTAAATATTATGGGAGGCCTACAAGGCAGTTATTAGGGACCAGGGAGTCTCATTGATAGCTGGTCATAAGAAGGAAAGACACAAAAAATTGGGCAGAAATAGAAACAGAAGTCCTGCAGTTAGAAACTGAGTTACAGAAGTCAGTGTCTCCATACATACATTACAGATCACAAATTCAGCAGCAAGGATACAAAGACATTGCTGAGGAGGCAGCTAAGGTGCAGAATTGAGTGTCCCAACATCGAATTTATGAGGTTGGGGATAAAGCGGGCAAATTGCTGACTGGTTAGAAAATTAGGAAATTGCCTCCACATGGGTGGTTGAGATCAACCGAGACACTGGAGCACCACTGAGGGATAGACAGGAAATAGCAGAAGCCTTTGTGACATATTATAAGCATCTATATACTTTATCACAACTGACATCTCGGGCCGATGAGCAGGGGCTTCTAGTCACTATGGGTCTTCCGGCCCTCGAGGTGGAGGACAGAGAGAACCTAGATTTGGACTTGACGGAAAGCGAAATAGTACAGGCAGTAGGAGCTTTTCCGAGCCAGCAAAGCGATGGGCCCTAATGGGCCGCCAATCTAACCATATCAATAAATGCATCAACAGTTGCCCCGCACATATTATGTATGTATCATGAAAGTGTTAAAAAAAGGAAAACTGCCTGATGACCAACGATTAGCGAATATAGTTGTAATACGTAAGACTGGTAAGCCACCAGAAAAATGTGCGTCATATAGACCGATATCGCTTCTAAACGTAAAAGCCAAGATATTAGCCAAAATTCTGGAGAAACGCCTGGCACCATTTCTCCATAAATTAGTCCAACCTGACCAATCAGGATTTATGCAGGGAACAAACACCTCGCTAAACCTTTGTCGCCCCCATGGAGTGTTGGGGACAGCTAACACTATTGGGGAAGAAGCAATCGCATTGTCCTTAGATGCTAAAATGGCATTCGATATGATAGAATGGCCTTCCTCTTCTCGGTCTTAGAGAAGTTTTGTTTCAGGGAGAACATTTTGGTGTGGGTTAAACTTTCTCCCAGTTGATCTTTGCCCTAGTTTTGGAGCTATTAACGATTTGGATAAGAGGAGACCCACTGATAAGGGGTTTAAAATGGACAGAAGATTGGGACGATCGAATCTCCCTCTACACTGATGATATCCTTCTCTACCTGGCAAGCCTCTGTTCCCACCTGCTTAGTGTATTACATATCTTCACCGTATTCCAAAAATATTCAGGTTATACCATAAACCGGGACAAGTTGATCACATAGGTCCTCAGTGGGCACCCCTCCGTCTGGGCTTCCCTTATCATGTTTGGTTCAAATCCCCACTGAGGGATTTCGATATCTAGGGTCTATGTCACCACAGACCGACAGTCTTTTATGACCGCAATTTGGACCTGCCTCTGCGACGGTTACGGGAAGATGTTAAACATTGGAGGTCTTTGCCCCTATTGTTACTGGGCAGAGCTTCCTTATATAAAATTATGGCACTCCCTGGCTTTGTTTATATTTTGCAAAACAAATTCTACTTTGTACCCCCAAAATACTTTCCCACTGTAGAGGTGGAGATATGGACGCTCCTTTGGGACGGGGGAGTCCCTCGCATAGAGCAAAATAAGCTGATCAAAGGCTGGTATGACGGCGGTAATGCCCTCCCAGCACTACAATATTACCACTGGGCATCGCAGTTAATAGTGCTTAATGGATGGGCCCACATAGAGCAGACTGAGCCTGTGTACGGACTAGATAGACACACTATGATGCCAGGAGGTTTCCTTAGAGCCCTCTATGGGGGGAAATAAAAAGTGCTGATATACACTCCAACATCAACAGCGATTAAAATCTGGCACATGGCGTCAGCGTCATTAGGATGGAAAGATAAAGTCGCCCTAGCAACCTTGTTGTGGGATTCACTGCGATTGGGACTATTAGTGCACCAGCCAGGCGTTGATAAAATGGACTGCATTGGCCTTTCCAGGGTGGGTGACTTATGGAAGGGAGGGAAAATCATGCTCTTTGCAGACCTCCAGAGTGATTATTAGCTGTCCCGGATGGAATGCAATTGTTACCTTCAGATACGACACGCCCTATCAAGAGTAATCCCCCTTGGTCTAGATCTCCCAGAGTCCTCCCTGTTAGAGGATAGACTCCTCAATGACTACCTTAAGGATAAGGCAATATCATTGACATACTGGAAATTGCTCTATAATTCGCCCAACACAATACAGAAATTCCGGGCAAAGTGGGAGGAGGACGTGGGAACTTTTACTAATGAAGAGTGGCTGGAGGCACTTGCATCCCCACGATAGGTGGCCACATGCTCCTGATTTAAGTTGATCCAGTTAAAAATTTTACACAGAACATATTACCCACCTATCACACTGGTTAAAATGGGTAGAATTAACTTACTGCACTGTCCAAGAAAATGTGGGCAGACAGGCACATTCCTCTATTTATGGTGGGACTGCCCAAAATACTAGAGTACTGGGACAAGGTCGCTACATGTATGTTTAAGGTGTGTGGGAAACAGATGGAGAAGACACCCCAGTTGTGTTTATTAAATATTTGGTAGTAAACAGACCTAATAGCAGGAGAAAAAATATGGGTCACACTAGGCTTTACAGTGGCAAAGCACAACATTGCGAGGAAATGGAGGGCGGACTTGGCACCAACATTGAGAGAATGGAAAACCGACATGGATTAGTTAATGCAGGCCGAGAGGGTGGTGTACGAGAGTAGAGGATGCATGCATAAATGGACCAAGGTACGGGGAAACTGGAATTTGGAAAGGGGATCACTTTGTTTACCTGTCAATACCAATGCCCAACCTATAGAGGAATGAGATCACAACATATTATAAACATCTGTTGTAACTTAATTAACATGACAGGAGATGATTTATATGTCATGAGGCCAATGCTGATAATCCTATGGTATAATTGTCGTGCTGCCTTTGAATATGTACCAATACACAAATAGATTTTGTATTTTGTACTTGAGTTACCTGCATCAATAAATGAGTTAAAAAAAAGTAAATAAAACTGCTAGTCTGTTTTCACTATTGTTTTGACAGAGTACTCCACGTGGTATGGAAAATGGGCAAAAGACTTTCTGTAACGCCAACTCGGCATTGGTGAACAAGGCTGGTTGGAGCCGAAACACATTCAAAGGTGGAGCATGTACAAACAATTTCTGTATCTACATGTGGCATCGTCATCCTTGTTTAGAGGGAGAAGCAGAATTAATATGGCCCTTCTTCCATGAGATTAATTACGGTAACGCGTCCTTCACTTAGGAGAAGAGGCAGAACATCACAGAGAAGCAACAAAGGAATATATCAATATATATACATATATAATTTTAATTTTCCCATTTGTTGTGTTTGACATTTATATTTTTTCAGTTTTGAAGTGAAAAAATTGAATAAAGAGTGGCACAAATTAAGGGTGTCTGCGTGATTTCCTGTCTAAAAGGGATTATTAAATATTTTATTTTTTGAACAGTGTTATTTTTTAAACTTATGAAGTAAAAATATATTTAAAAAATATTTGTAATTGTAAATGTTGACTCTTAATAAAAATGGTAGTTAACAAATGTACTAGCGGAGTGGGGATGAAAGCAATGGCTAAGGTAAATATGTGATGTGAATATGCAGTTCGGGCTGGACTGTTCCCATGAGGCACAGGGTCAAGAGTGATTTGCATATGGCCAGGTTTAAACTGGGGTGGCATGGTGAGCAAAAGAATGATGGATTCAACCCAGATCTCTTGTCTGGAGGTGAATGTTCTGATTTGTTTTGCATTCTGTCCATCAATTGTGTGTCTTTTGCTTTCTCGCCCTAAGTTTGCTAGGCATGCCCAGACGTGGGTCCCAGGCTCACTGTGCCACTGGAATCAATCTATCCTGGCTGATGAGGGATGAAATCCCAAAACCGGTCCTAGGATGCTTGTATCGGGTCTAGGGGGGACCTGGCTTGGCAGTTTGGGCTGGACTGTTCCCATGAGGCACAGGGTCACGGCTGATTTGCATATGGCCAGGTCTAAACTGGGGTGGCATGGTGAGCAAAAGATTGATGGATTTAACCCAGATCTCTTGACTCGGGGTGAATGTTTTAATTTGATCTGCATTCTGTCCATCAATTGTGTGTATTTTGCTTTCTCACCCTAAGAGCGCTGGGTATGCCCAGATTTGGGTCCCTGGCTCCCTGAGCTACTGGAATCAAGCTATCCTGGCTGATGAGGGGTGAAACCCTGAAACCCGTCCTAGGATCCTTGTTTCTGGTCCAGGGAGGACATGGCTTAGCAGTTTGAGCCAGACTGTTCCCATGAGGCACAGGGTCAAGACTGATTTGCATATGGCCAGGTCTAAACTGGGGTGGCTTGGTGAGCAAAAGAATGATGCATTTAACCCAGATCTATTTACTGGGGGTGAATGTTTTGATTTGTTCTGCATTCCGTCCATCAATTGTGTGTCTTTTAATATGCAATAGGAAACATGGCCATACATGATGAATGCCTACCTTGTATTTGAATATTTTTTTTACTTGCCACATATTAGCATTGAGTTTAAACATTGTGAATATTAGCTTTGATTTTGTGTTGACTACTGAGTTCTTCATCTGGCAGGGCAAGATAAAGGCCAATAACTAGGAGGAGAAAGGACATGTAATTATACTGCTTGTTTTGATTAAAATTTGATTATTTATACATTTTGTTTACAAACTCAGATGTGAAGGTTTTAAACACCATGCTACAAACAAACAGGAGAGTCACCCGCATTAGTTAAAAGGGCCAGGCTAGTTTAAAACTGAACACAAGTTATTTTCCCTTTTGTACTTGTTTGAATATTTATCTTTCCTTTAGATACATCAGCTCACCATTTAAGGAGTACACATTTGTGGAAGTGTGCAACAAAATTGCAAACCAGAATAAAAAAGCACAGTCTCTGACTCACTGTCCCCTACAGGGATTAACATTTATTAAAAAAATATATAGATTACATACTCATGTTAAAAACATATTGCTCAAAACTCACATAAATTAACACAATATTCAAATACATAACTCACTTTATTACACCGCTATGTGAAAATATATTTTGGAAAAGACTGTTGATGCAGCATTTTGGTGGATGTCAGATTGGTTCACACCACCTTCTTCAGGATATATATGTAAAAAGACTTATATCTGATTGTCTGCGAGTACTTAGTCAAATCTATGATTTATGGGGGAACAGGCTTTTCTAAACGTTTAGTTACCTCCTGGTGAGTAGTTTGTTAATTTGATGACCTGGAATTCTTCTCCATTCTTCAGAATCACTTGCTTGGAGTAGGATGGTACAACTCCTGCAATATTAAAGAACATTCATGTGTTGGCACATTGTCATTAATTCATGTGTTCTTCTAGTTAGACCTTGAAATTCTCATTTTTATTACAACTTGGGGACATATTTATAAGAACCTAATGCCGGCTTAGATTTTTTTATTGCCGTATTTACAAGTTGCCGCTAAGTCCAGTTAGTGGCAATATTCCAACATAATCAGCAATTTTCAAGATTGCCACTTTTGTTAGCAGGACTACATGGAAAGGAGATGCAAGCTAGGCGTTCCCATGAAAACCCTGCCCCTAAACACACAACACAACATTTACAAGGTGTTTTACTTGGCCCTTTTTGCAGGGTCATCCCTGAACTTTTTGCCTTACTCATAGCCTTTTTTCAGACATGATGTTGGTGGTTCAAGGAATCTGGGCACTTTAGCACTGCTGTCCAGTGTAAAGTGTGTGTGCTCTCTGTGGTAAACATGGTAAAGATTGGTCTACACCTGTTTGTCATATTTAATTTACCTGTCAGTCCCTTGTAAAGTGGTATCTTATATACCCGGGCCTGGTAAAATAAATGCTACTGGTGGGCTTGCAGTGCTGATTGTGCCACCCACCAAAGTAGCCTTTCAAAACCTGTCTCAGGCCTCTGCCATTGCAAGGCCTGTGCGTGCAGTCTTACTGCTGTTTTGGCATGGCACCTAAAGTGTGTGCCATGCCTGGGACCCCCCTTTTACTGCATGTCAGTCACCTCTAAGGTAGGCCCAAGATAGTCCTATGGGCAGGGTGCATTGTAGGTAAAAGGTAGGTCATGTACCTTAAGTGGGTGACATGTCCTTGTAGTGACAAACAGCCATTTTGGTTTCTCACTGCTGTGAGGCTGCCCTCCTATAGGTATGCATTGGGGATTCCCTGATAAGTGTTTTAGTGGTAATTCCTGACATGAAAGGAGCAGCATGGTCAAGTTTGGTATATTTGGAATGGTAATCAAGTTCAAGTTTCAAAGCTTTATTCGACATTTGTCATAAAAGCATTCGCCTAGCCCTAATACAATAAATACTACAGATAAAATACTTTCTAAAATACATATTAAACATTGATAGTCGAATAAAATACATATTAAAATACAAAAGATTTTCACAATTCATATAAGGTATTATTCTAAAAAAATATAGCAATTCATATGACGAAATGGTGGAATAGTAATAGACATAATTCATTATATTACAATTGACATTAGCGAGCGAGTACGGATTGTCCATGCCCAAGCAAGAAATTTTGCTACAGCAACCACAAACGGGGTGGAACAATCGGATTCCAGTATCCTGAGGGCTACCGATTGGCTGCGCGTGCCCATGTTTAGGCACACTGGCTTTAGCCATTTGCGCCTTGGACTCGAGTACAGTGGGCAACAGAACAACAAATGGGAAATGTGCTCAGTTTGATCTTTGCAATGGTGACAGTGTTCATCCCATGCTGAAGACCAGTGTTTCTTAAAAGCATTCACTGGTAATATACCTATACGAAATTGGAAATATAGTTTTCTATCATGCGGTCGTTCAATTACGTCCCAAAATAGTTCGCATGAAGGGTACATTTTTATATCCAAAAATCGAGTTGTTAGTTTTGATTCAGATCCATTACAAAACATTGTAAGGTACACCATTTCCCAATATTGTTCTTTCAACTTCGCTTTCAAAGGAAAACTAGCCACGTCATTAGTATCCCATAAATGTTCCAATTTCAGTTTTACAAGAAGACCCCGTAGTTCCTTTAGCCATGGGATGCAATGGAAACAATCGAACTTAACAACATCCCTCAGGGCTGCAGCATAGTGACTTAATTCAGGGGTCACCATCAGACGTCTCCAGTATAAGAGAGGGCGTAGCCTAGCTATGTCCTCTATATTTTTCCTGCCAAGATCCAATTTTAGAGGAGATATAGGAGTGCTTTGTGGGACCATTACAAGCCCTTGCAGAAATCTATTTTCTGCACGTCCCAGTTCTCCCAAATTTGAAAACCCCCATAGTTCGGATCCATATAAACAGGCACCCAATACTTTCATGTTGTAAATTTCAAGTGCACAATTTATCGGCTTAGTTAGCGAGGCTCGATGTTTTAAAGCAATTGCGCCTGCTAGCTGTCTAAACTTCAATACTGTTGTATTAATATGCGATTTCCACTTCATATTTTCCTGTAGGATGATGCCTAAATAGGAAAAAGAGTCCACTCTTTCTAAGGGAGTACCTTTATATTTAATTACACCTTTGAAGGTGGACTGTTGGTTAAGGCACATGAATTTGGTTTTGGTAGTATTCAATTCAAGGCCCTTGCCATCACAAAATTCACCAAAGGCATCAACCACTTTTTGGAGACCGCTCGGGGTGCGTGAAAGTAAGAGCGTGTCGTCCGCGAACATCAGGACGGGGACGTGGGAGCCTGCTATGATTGGGGCGTCACTAGGGGATTTCTGTAGGTGATTGACAATACCATTTATATAGATTGAAAATAATGTTGGTGCTAGGACGCACCCTTGCCTCACCCCACGCTCTACTGGAAAGGGATCTATTACTTCTCCTTGCTTGCCCCACCTGATTTTGGCAAAATTATTTTCATCGAGACGAACAAGGAGACTAAGGAGTTCCTGACTTAGGCCTGTATCTGCCAGTGTCTGCCACAGTTTTTCTCTGGGGACCAGGTCGAAAGCTGCTTTTAGGTCCACAAAGACTGCATACAATGTCCCCTTCTTTAGTGTAACGTTTCTCCAATAGATGGTTAGGAAGTGTAGGACTTGGTCTACGCTACTGGTTAAGGGGCGAAACCCTGCCTGGTATGGTGACAGAATGTTCTTTTCATCGATCCAATGTTGCAGTTTATTCTGGACTAGACGGCCCATCAGTTTTTGGGCTGTGTCAAGGAGACTAATGGGTCTGTAGTTTTTAGCCAGAGTTTTGTCGCCTTTTTTGATAATGGGGATAATTTCAGCTCCCTTCCATGAAGCAGGTACTTCCCCTCCCATTGCCACAGCATTGGCCAACATTGTAAAATAACTACACCAGGAATTCCGGTCCGATAGGAATATGTCAGCCGGAATTCCGTCCATGCCCGGTGCTTTTCCCCCCGCTACACAATCTAATACAATACTTACATCCTTTTCATTAAATATTGGATTTTTGAAAAAAACATGTGGGGGGGGGTTGGTCATGGTTGAAGGCTGGATTTCGGGCATACTGTGGTTGGAAAAACTCTATCCAATTATTTTTCGCAACATGGTTCAAAGGCTGGGCAGCTATCCCTCCCTTCTCCCATTTTACTGAGGCCCAGAAACGTTTAGAATCCTTGGCAGCACAGGCCTCCTTTAGTTCATACCAGCAATCCTCATCCCAGCGTTTCTTGGCCTGTTTTTGGGTCTGTCTATAATGATTCCTGGCCATCCTAACTGTTATTGCATTTCCAGTTCTCAATTCCGTACTTAGGTTATGTCGTGCTAGCCTACAGCTCTTGTCATACCATCCTTGACTATTTTGATCCTTTTTCTTTTTGTTGGGGACTACTGTTTTGATAAAGAAGCTTTGGATTTTACAGAAGAGCTTCTCATGGGCCTCCATCATGTAGTCTATGAAGTTAAACTTCCCACAGTGGGACTTAATCTTGTTAACTTCCTCAGCTACTAGTTGTTTGAGGACCTCCAAATTAGATACATCTTCTAGTAACATACTCCACTTCAAATGCCGAAGATTGTTTGAGCATACAACATCTTGCGTCACCATTTCATTTTTGCTGGAGAGCTCCATAGCTTCTTGGTAGGAGTACAGGGTCAGGGATAGGGGGTTATGATCACTTTCTAGTTTGTCTTTCACTATCATATCTACCAGTTTGCTCCAAACCCTTACATCCAATAATAGGTAGTCAATTCTGCTATCTGCTCAGCCATTATCAAATGTATTTTTCCCTATTAAGTCAGAGGGTGAGCGCCCATTTACTGCTCTCAACCCTCTTGAAAGACAGAGACTCTTTAGCTGAATTGCCACTGTGCTCCATTTCCTAATAGCAGGCACCTCCAGGTGAGGTATTCCCCATTTAGCATCCTCCTCTTCGGCCAGGATCCTATCCTCTTCACCCAAGGGTTCGAAGGTGGTATTAAAATCCCCGCCCACTATTACGTGAGGTGTTGGTGATAACATTTCAATGTTCTGCTCTAAAGTTGTTATGACCTCTGAGGATTTACCACCACCAACTCCCCTGGCATATACATTAAACAGGACAAGTTGTTGGCCATTTTCCCAGCTAATATTAAGAGCTATGATGTCATTGGATGGTATAGACCTTTGTTTAATTGTACAATTCAATGTCTGACGTATCCAAATTAGCAGGCCCCCAGAGGGACGACCCACTCGATTTCTGATTGCAGGCATATGGAAATTCAAATACCCCTGCCGAAAGGTTGGGGTCAGTGACCAAGTTTCTTGCAACATAATAATGTCGTATTGATCAATGAAATCAACCCTTTCCGGTGTATCTATCTTGTTTGCTAAGCCGGCTATATTCCAAGAGACAAGGGACAATAGTAATGTCTCTTTTTGGTGTTGTGTCTGGCCCTTCTCAGGTTCATTTACAATTTCTTCATTTTCTACGATTGCTATTTCTCCATCACTCAATTTTGAGTTCCTCTCTGTCACCTCTCTGGCTCTATTTGGACCCTCTATGCCTATATTTAGTTCTTCAGGAGCGGGAGTTTGGAGTTCCCTAGAACCTGTTATCTGCTTGCCTGCTAAGTACTCATTCAAATTTCCTGTCCTTCCATTCTTATGGGGCAACTGTCTTTTAGGAGGGGCAGGTTCACAGGTTACGAGTCAGTCGCATTCGTTTAGGTCGGATAGGGCAGAATAATGATTTTCCAAGTTTAGCCCCCACTCACATATGGGGCCATCCCTAGCCCTTCTATTTCCCACTACTGTCCACTTGGTTCTCAATATACTTGGTTTTGCTACAAGTCCTCTTCTACTATAAAAGAAATCCAACGTTAGTGGAATAATTTCCGCTGTTCTGTGCTGAGGAAGGAAAATATTACGCAAGACGTCTGGTAGTACTTCAGGGCCCTTAAAATTTAAAACCACACAATCCCCTTGGAATTTCTTGGTTTTAGTCCCTATCCACTTTACCCTTCTCGCTGTTAGCAAATCATCTGATAGCTTTTCTTTGCCCCAGGGAGATATATGCATATTATTACTCAGCCACTGCAGTGCCTTATTTAATAGAGAATCTGGAGACTCAATCTGCCCTAGTTTCAGTGGTGGAACATTATCAAGCACTAGGATCAATGGTGAGGCCTCTACAATTAATTCAACAGGTCTTATTTCTAAATTGGGATCGACAGTTGTAATATTGCCTTGAATTTGCACAGGTTCTGTGGATATGGGGTTGTTGGGATTATCACCATGTCTGGTGCTAGTTAGCTGAATTGGGGCTAGTATATCTTCTACACCTCCAATCGTGTTCCCCCCTGGTATATTTCCTGTGTCTTGCTTTTCCTCGAGTTTATTTATTATTAGATTTGGAAATTTCCCCCACACTATAGTTTGTTTTTTTCAGGAGGGTCTCTAATTTATTGACTTTATTAGTAAGGTGGTCTATTTTGGATATAAGAGGTTTTATTAACCCAGATATCTTGGATTCCAACATACCCATGAGTTTACTTGATATCATATCACCCCACCCTGTACTATCATTCCCTTCCTCCCTTAATCCTTCTACTGATTTATTATAACTATTTTAGAAACACCACTTTTAGAAGTTGGCATTTCTGTGTGCTATGTGTCTGCTTGCCTGATGTGTATTGCATGTCTGGCTTTGGAAGGACAGGGGCTGGTGAGGTGTGTGTGGCTTCAGGGTGGGCAAGGTGAGTCAGCGCTAGGCTGAATAGGGATCTGCATTTGGATTAGTGGATGGAGTAGTCCACTGACCCTGAATACGTCTGTGCCTGCAGGGTGAATGCTGGCTCCGCCCCCCTGCGGTGTCTGATCACCGAGCCCCACACCTGACAACAAAGTGCTCCAAAACCCCCCCGGAACCAGTTCAGGCTGGTTCCCCCAAGCCCTGTGCCAGGACAGACAAAGCAAATGTTGAATTAATATTGGGGTTGTGACCCCATGAAAAGGTTGTGCTGTGGTGGGTGCTTACTTGTGCCTGCTGGACTCCTCGGACCCAGGAAGAACCACCACGAGGGATTGCCCCTCTGCTAGAGGGCCCTGTAAGCCGGACTGCCAGGCCCCAGCTCTACTCCTTGTGCCCCTTGGATCAGCGTGTGGTGAGCGCTAGACTTTGGCCCCTGCCTTCAAGTGGACATAGGGACCAGCTCTGGAGGGCTGCACATCAGACGCACATGGTGGGCGCTTCACTTTTGGCCTCATGGGTCCGAGGTGGGGACCATGAGTGGTGAAACCTCGAGAACCGCTGCCTTGAGTCTCTGGCTTCTGCGAGTCTGGCAGAAACACAGAGAAAGGGGGCTTTCCAGTCAAGTGAGTAAGGCATTATTGGAAGCTGGGGACCCTGGGCCTATCCAAATTTCCATGATTTGAACCTCAAAACAGTACACAAAAATTCAAATACAAGAATACAACAAATACATGTTCAACTATTGAAATATTTTTTTTATTTCACTATCAAATATAGAAAACGTTTTTACATGTTACATTTTTCTGCTTTATACGTACTTTATTAATTTTAATTTATTAATGTTAATAATCTTTAATTTTGTCTAAAAGCCATGGAACCCCTCAGTAGGCCTTTTGGAGCCCGAGGGGACCTCGAACCACTGGATAAGAACCACATCCAGACTGCATGCCCTTTCACGGGCAGAGACCAAGGGTATTAGTGTGTCAGAAAAACACACAGGCCCACATTCATCATTGGATTGCCTTGCCTTTTCATCACACATGGTGGTGCAAGGGCAAAACAATTCTTAAATCAGATCCACCAAGCAACGTAACTCCACCGTGCGTGACCCTGCGTTAATTGGTAAATCTGGAGTAACGGAAGGCAGCGCAAGACACTGCCTTGAATTACTCGGCGCTGAGAAGGTGTTACTTGGGTGGAGCATGGGTGTACCCTCACATCCACCTATGGATTTTAGCACATTCCCCAATTTACATGGTATACCTGGAAATGTGTCAAAATTGTACACCTTTTTGATAGAGGCACATCAAGGACAATCATCTTTATTTCTCCTGGGTGTTTCCTCTTTCTTAGTGTGCTGCCTTCTGCAGCACATTTAAAAGCAGGAAAATGTCTCTAAGGATTGTTTTTGTGCAGGAAGGTGTCCTGCACAAAAATAATCCTGCCTGCAATGCAGGCCTCCTTGCACAGTGACACAAGGGTGCTTCCGTTAGCACTAGGCTGCACTGAGTGTGCCACGCGCAGTGAGAGGGCAGGAATGTGCCATATGAGGCAGCGCAGTGTAGTGCAGCACATCAAGTTTTCTTGCTGCATTGCGCTACATCAAATGATAAATTAGGCCCTAAGGCACTAATTCACAGAGGTAAACTTGTACGATTGTGCAAGTTTATTATTTTTTCTGTATTCACAAAACTGTGATTTAATAATAACTTTATGACTGTGAAGACTCCACAATTGTAAAGTTACTATTAAATCACAGTTTGTTCAATGCCGAAAAAGAGTGAACTTACACAAAAATGCAAATTTACCTTTGTGAATCGGGCCCTTAAAGTACTGGACTTTGCGCAGCCATGGTATGCTCACGTACGGAAATTTGCACAGACCGAATCTAGCTGCAAAGCAACAGAGTAATATGCAAATGTGGGTTAGGTGGGTGGGTGTGCAGAAGAGTGTTATGAGAGAGCGGATGCCAGGCAGAGGAGGAGGAATGGCATCCTGTGATCCATCATCCAGAGGTTTATACGTGGATGAGTTCTGGCTTGAAAAGGAGTATCTTCAAAGCTTTCTTGAATTGTCTTTATGAATTGTAGAAATTAGCTGTGCTTTTTATGTGTGTTTATAAATTGTAATAATTTGTTGTGTATTTTTTTAAGTTTTCTTCTTATTTGAAATGTACCTCATATTTTGAAAATGAGCATGAGAGTTTGTGTCTTTTAAACTCAGTAAAGAAGAAAAGGTAAAAATGCAAATTGCGCATCTCAGTAAGTGTCTAATTGGATATAATGAGATCTTTATTTAAAGAATGAAACATGTATCGGCAGATAAAGCACCGTCCATTTACTTAATCTCTATCTGAGACCGGGTAGCCAGGTAATTACTTAACAATCTGCATACTAAGTAAGAAAAATGATATTTTTCAGTATCGGTTTCTCCACAGAAACGTTTGGCCCACTTCAATGAATGCATTTGTACAATTACGGATGACACATTGTCAATAGTAGTTTTTATTAATAGTTAATGTTTAATCCATTATACAGTCTATCATTAAAAAATATTATTTATATCTATTAATATCTACTTCAAGTTTCATTATTAAATGTAAGCACACAAACTGTTGAATGCTTCTCAAAAATATTGTTTTTCTTGGTTGCCATGCAATTATTGTTTAAGGCAGGCTTGTCAATTTTTTTTTTATATATCACTGATAAAAAAGATTCGAACGTTTTTTTTATTGGACCGATATGAAGATAACTTAATGTACTGTTTCACCAATCTCAAATGATGCAAGCAACCTCACATCTGGATTCTTGCACACTGAAGTATCGATAGCTCCATTATCAGTACTTTAAGATGCATGAAAACTGGGCCATTAGAATATTGCCGCCTCCGTCATGGCAATAACAGCGGGGATCTCTGTTTCATCCCCGATTAGAGCATCGTTGTACATTTCATCACAGAAGATGTTCTCACCTGCACATGAAACATACAAGTGGAAACAAATCCTGAGTCTTTGAGTTCCGCCAGATGTTTTGAATTGCAATTTGATTGAAACGGGAATTATGGACCTTCTGGAATCTCCCTTTCTTTTCTTTCTCTTTTACAAGAAATCGTTTAATTAATTGTGACTATGAGCCTGATGTAAAGTAACGGAAGTGCATTATATCGCAAGGTACTTGTAATACTGTGGACGGGATATCCATTATGTTTGTGCTGTAGTGAACCCCCAACCCCGCTCTCTAAATCCGGCCCTATCATTCATTTTTATCAAGCTTAACACATGTACACCATGCATTCTCTATTTTTCCAAAATATGGGACACAATTTCTCTTCAGGGTTGCAGTCAAGGGGACACTGACAGTGCAAGGAAAATGCTTGTCCCCATATATACAGCTGGAAGCAAGTCGTCGGAGACTGATTTTAAAATCGAAAGTTAGCTTATGGTACTATTTCCTTGGTCTTGAAATATGTCCAGCATGCAAGCTATGATTAAAGACCTGCACTCTATTGCAAAACAAACTCCAATCCATTGCTGTACTTTTGAAATGACTGGTGAATATGCTTCTACTTATTCATCTACAAAAAAAATATCCTGATGTGGAGGATAATGGCTGCATGAGTCACTGTACTTTTTGCATTAGTGGAATGATGTTTAACTTCTCAACTCTCCCTTTTTTGAGCTGGACATCTAACAAAAATGTAATTTCACAACTTGCTTGAAGTTATCCTTCTAAAAACACTCGGTCCTGATACATTTTATAGAGTATTTGATCTATCATCCGGTTTTACCCTTGCTCTTCAACGTATATGTAGGATGGTATAAGTAGCTTAATTACGCACATGTGGCATCATGTGGCGGCCAGAGGCTAGTACATCTACACAGGGATGGGGTGGGGGGGGGGGGGATTCTGACAGAAGGAAACTGACATAGTGGCACCAACAATGAAAAAAATACACAGACAAACTTGACATGTGCAGTGACAAAAGAGTGCATAAACATTGGCACTGAGAATTGGGCACAGTAGCTCTGGCAAAGTGCATAGTGACACAGGCAATCGACCCTGACACTAGGACACTGAATTAATAACACCATGACTTATATGAGAGAAGTGACACTAGAATACCGAGATGGGTAACAAACACTAATGCATGAATAGTGGGGTGGGGAAATTATACTGGGAAAAAGTAATTGAGACATTTTGACTCAAGGATACTGCTACTAATGTATTGACTTTAAGACACAGTGCCAAAACAGTGACACAACATACTTACACTAGTTTACAGACATGTTGATACTGGCAGGGGTGTGCTGATATAATCCTCATATAAAGACACTGACAGGGAGAGACTGTTACTGCCATTGGGAAACGGATACTAGAATACTGACACTGGAGCACCAACTCTGACATTGTAATATGAACATGTGCAGATTGACACTGAAACATTGATGAGAGTTGCAAATGTTAAACCTACTGCAATGACATAGAACCACCAGTATTGACACTAGGCCACTGATACAGCAGCATAAGTACCCACACAGCAACACTGTCTCAAGGATACTGGCACTGGGCTGCTGCCACTGAGAAATATATACTGGGGAACTGGCATAGGAGGACCAACCCTGTCATATGGAAATTGACTTGGCAAAAGTGACACTAAAATGATGACAGTAGGCACAAATATTGATGCTGGGCAATGGTATTAGGTGGTGACACTGGAACACTTAACCCCTTGCATGCTTGTGACGGAACCGTTCCGTCACAAGCCTCAGATGAGCTGTGCTTGTGACGGAACGGTTCCGTCACGGCCCGCTCGGCGCGCCTGCGCGGCGCTGATTTCGCGCCTGCGCGGCGCGTTCCATTGAGCGGGCGCGTTCGTGACGTAACCGTTCCGTCACAAGCACAGCTCGCCCGCGAGCCGTGATGGAGCGGTTCCGTCACAAGCACGTGACCTACGCGCAGCCGCCCTACCCCCTTAGCGCTGCGGCGGAATAGCCGCCGCAGCGAAGGGGTTAAACACCAACATTAGAATATTGACACATGGACATGACACCAGGACAGTGACACAACATATTGTCAGTGATGTAATACGTGAAGTCGTAAACACTACATAATGGAGGTGCAACTTATAGTTAGTTCACTACACTCTAATAGGCGTATGCCATTGGTTTTAGGGTTTTTAATGTTAGCTTGGGTCTCATTCAGAGATCTAACAATGAAATCACTGCAACCATTATTTTTTGCATTTCATTTTTTAAATAGATTTAACATGTTAAGGCTTTAGCAAGTAACCTAACTATAACCTCACTTTAACCCTGGTGTTTTTCAGTGAATCTGTCTATCTATCTATTGATCTATCTATCTATCTATCTATCTATCTATCTATCTATCTATCTATCTATCTAGTGTTTGAATTGTTGGAAAGTGGGTTATTGATAGGGGTAAGTATGCACCTACCACTAATAATAAGGCCACCAACATGGGATAGGGTCCAGTTCAGATATCAGTAAATTAGCCCCTATCTCAACCCTTGGAAGCCGACAACAAGCAGTCAGGCCTAACATAGGAGACAGGATTGTAAATCAATAAAAAACACCAAATAAATCAAAAATTAAGACACAGCACACAATAAAAATCCCACACCAATTTATAAATAAAGGCAATATTTTTATGAACAAATATACCCCAAAACATCAGAAATCCAATGTAGGGAACCAGAGATATGAATTTTTAACCTGTTCGCTGCTAGGCCTTTCCCCCCGTGCTAAGCCTTTTTTGGCTATTTGGGATAGTTTGCACTTAGGCCCCTGTACCTTTCTGACCACATTCACGCCAAATTTGCGTAATTTTCTTCCAATATCATGGGGATTCTAAAGGTACCCAGGGTTTGTGGATTCCCCTGGAGGGGACCCAGAAATTAGCTAAAATGCAGCTAAGTTTTGTTTTTTGGGGGGAAAATGGGAAAGAAGGGCTGCAAATGAAAGCATATGTTTCTTTCTCCCTGCAAATGGTATCAACAAAGGGTTTGTGGGGCTGTATTCACAATTTCCCCAGCATTTAGGGACTGACAGACTTTTGTCAGAAAATCAACATTGTTTACACACTTTTGGCATTTTACTGGGATATAGCCTATTTTTGCTATTTTTTGTGCTTTCAAACTTCTTCCAGTTAATGGTAGAAATAGGTATGAATGCAATTATGGGTCCTGGATAGCTATACACAGTTCTGAATTCAGCAAGGGGTCATTTGTGTAGATCCATTAAGGTTTATTTATAGAAACTAACAGTTGAATATAGGAAAAATTGAAAATTAGTTGTAAAAAACAGTCATTTGTGTCGAGGCTTTCACCTGTAACTTCTAATTGTGACAGCAGTTTGAGATCAATATACTGTTACATCCACTGGACATGTCTGGTTGTGGGGATATGTTGGACTTGAAGGTTCTCCAAGAATCTGACAAACCCGGAGCCAATAACTAGGCAGCGTCTTGCAATGGTTTTTTATTATGTACGGGTATATAGCATTTAATTTGGGAAAATATATACATGAAAAAATCGGTACGAAAGACACATATGTATTTCTGAAGTTGGATCAAAATATAGGGTTTAGAAACAGTAGATATTTGCACATTTCCAAAATTGTGAATACTCATACTAGCATGAGAATTATAGGTCATTTTTCAAAATGACTTATTTTTTACACATTGTCTTTCATTTGGAAGGTAGAAATGCATCGAAAGTCAATAGGTAATAACAGATGCTCTACAATTCTGTGTTACCCTAAGTCTCTGGGTGAAAATGGTTCCTCACTTGTGAGGTTAGACCTAGTGCCCATAACAGGAAATGGCTCAAAACGCAAAGTGGACACACTTTTTTTTTACAGTGAAAACTGACCCTTTTTTTTGCAAAGTGCCTAGCTGTAGATTTTTAACCCTAGCTCTGTCAGCACCTAGGGAAACCTAGCAAACCTATACATTTTTGAAAACTAGACACCCAGGGAAATCCATGATGGGGTGACTGGGCTGGCTCTTACTGTGAGGAATCGGGACTCAGCGCCTGCCTAAAACCACAACTCCCATGATCCCATTCGGTAAGGAGTATTTCAGAGCCCTGGGCGCTAACGCGCATGCGCGTGATTCTGTTCCGGTAGCCTTGTGTTTTGGTTAGGAATCGAGCGGATCGGCTCTTCCTCTGTTCCCGGCTTGAAAGGACTTCGCAGGAGACTTGTTTGCCCGGTACCCCCGCGGTGGGTGAGTAAGGCGCGGCGGCGCCTATTCTGCTGCAAAACGGAGCGTTGTGGGTCGGCCGACCACACGCCACCGTTTATCCGGTGTTTCTGGCTGGTTTGCTCCTGTGGAGGTACATCCGACCTCCTGAGTGTTTAGTAGGGTTGCGGAGCGCGGTGGGTCGACGGGCCACACGCTACCGTACTTTGACCTCCTGGTGGAGGTCAAGAAGCTCACAGAGTAAAGTGGTGTCGGCTACATACTTCTGTGAGACGGACTTCTTTTGTTAATAGCTCGGAACGCAGTGTGTGGTTGCCACGCGTTACCGTAGCTGGGATTCTTCTTTACTTTTGGATTGCCTTTCACTACATTGGGGATCTGTGGGTTTTACTCTACGCTTCCTCCGTGTGTTTGGCTTAAGGCACATGGTTGTTGTCTGGCAAAGGATTACGAAGGTCAGCAGTGTCAAATAACTGCAGTTACAGAGAACCTTCCATTATTATTTGCTTTCTGCAGGGGAAGAGGTGGATTCCTTTCACTTCGGTTTACTGTATGTTCAAAGACGGAGATCTTGATGCTTTATGTTTTGAAGTGTTCCGTCACTTCATGTCCTTCATGGTGGTCTACTGTGGTGCTACTGGTTCTGAAGTTGAAGGTGTGTGGTTGCTTACAAAGACATTACCCATCATTTAGCGAGAATTTATGAGAGTAGCTATTGCACATGCCTTGTTTAATATTGTTTATATGTTTGTGTCTTCCAGAGCCTTACTTCCCAGCAGACCCTTTCCCTTCCCCTGGTTTTTTCCCTCGCCTACTGGTTCGAATTCCCTGTCTAATAAACAAGGGAGTTGGTAACAGTTGGAGGTGGACCCCTTATAGCAACAACCGGATCCTGTGGAGCGGATTCTTGACACTTACCAGGTTCTATTTCCCAGAATCCCTTGCAAACCAAATTTTTTTTTTAAAAGCACACATTCCTCATATGGCCGGGATGCCCGTCACCCCCTCCCAACACAATCCCCAAGGATGGGAAGTCGGACACAGCTCTGAACTTTTGGAAGGCGGGAGGGAGTCACCCTCCCGGCCGTATTTATTAAAATATGAAACAAAATTAAAACATTAAATAAAAGTTTCATAATCATGTACAATTTTACATTTATTACATTTCGATGAAGACATGCTCTCTGGCTAACCTTAACAAATCTCTAATACAAAGGTTTCCTAGCCGAGTCTAACATCCTGCAAATGCATACATTCTAAATAAAAATTGTACATCCTAGCATTAAGGGCCAACGGCAAGGTCTTAAGCGGTGTCAGATCCCTACTACCGAAAACTGTCGCCCTCACGGTGTGAATGGCGCATGCGCAGAGGACTGTGCCCTCACTGCCAACTGTAATTTCCCTTGTCTTGTTGGGGGCTCCCCCTTTCCGCTCTACGCCATCTTAAAGGTCGTCCGAGCTCCCGTGTGAGGTTTCTGTAGGAAGGACAGCGTGGACTCCCCCCATCCCCACACTCTCTATCCGCCGTCGCGGATATCCGGGCCCCGGGAAATTCGTAGGAGGGGCATATAGCCGCCTCCTCCCCTGGAAGGGACCTATGGCTGTCTCCCCTTAGGCGACCCATCCTTAGTGGGTTCCGCCTCCCAGTGGGAGGGGCTAATGGCCGCCTCCCCCCGGGCGCTCCCATCCATATTGGGTGGCGCCCCACTCTTGGGACCTTGAAATTACTGCTCACCGAACATGACCTTACCGCCCGACCAAAAAATAAATACGACAGTTGTTTACCTACTAAGGAAGGAAAAAATTCTGACATAACCTTGATGTGTCATCATTGCTCTCTCCTACAAAAAAAACCATTATCTTACAGGCAGAAGTCACATCCTTATCTTAAAAACATTCCTTCACTTTCTCTACAAAGGAAAAAAGGCCTATCTCAGCAAAACTTTATTTAAACCAAACATTGCCATAAGGGCTGGTGGGTGGGTCAAAATTGCCGCTTGTTCCGTCGAGGGCTCACGAGCAACGAGTGGGTGCAGCCTTCAGAGCACAGGAACAAGAGGACGCTTCTTCGGATTCCCGCTCTATTTATTCTTCTTCCGGAAGGCGTGTACCTTCCCCGGTACGCCTACTGGGCGTGGTCATCAGTGTAGGTGTCTAGGACAACCCCTCTTGGGCGGGAAATGGCGCGCCCCGGCTACGCCGCTTCGGGCATACCAGCCGAGACACGCCCCCGCCCAAAATGGTTTCCCGGGAGGATCGGGGCACCCAACCATACGTTCGGGGGGACCGAGTGGTCGCCCCTTTCCATATGGCCGGGATGCCCGTCACCCCCTCCCAACACAATCCCCAAGGATGGGAAGTCGGACACAGTTCTGAACTTTTGGAAGGCGGGAGGGAGTCACCCTCCCGGACGTATTTATTAAAATATGAAACAAAATTAAAACATTAAATAAAAGTTTCATAATCATGTACAATTTTACATTTATTACATTTCGATGAAGACATGTTCTCTGGCTAACCTTAACAAATCTCTAATACAAAGGTTTCCTAGCCGAGTCTAACATCCTGCAAATGCATACATTCTAAATTAAAATTGTACATCCTAGCATTAAGGGCCAACGGCAAGGTCTTAACCGGTGTCAGATCCCTACTACCAAAAACTGTCGCCCTCACGGTGTGAATGGCGCATGCGCAGAGGACTGTACCCTCACTGCCAACTGTAATTTCCCTTGTCTTGTTGGGGGCCCCCCTTTCCGCTCTACGCCATCTTAAAGGTCGTCCGAGCTCCCGTGTGAGGTTTCTGTAGGAAGGACAGCGTGGACTCCCCCCCATCCCCACACTCTCTATCCGCCGTCGCGGATATCCGGGCCCCGGGAAATTCGTAGGAGGGGCATATAGCCGCCTCCTCCCCTGGAAGGGGCCTATGGCCGTCTCCCCTTTAGCCGACCCATCCTTAGTGGGTTCCGCCTCCCAGTGGGAGGGGCCAATGGCCGCCTCCCCCCGGGCGCTCCCATCCATATTGGGTGGCGCCCCACTCTAGGGACCTTGAAATTACTGCTCACCGATCATGACCTTACTGCCACAGGCCGGATAGTTGACCGGCTATCCGGCCCCCCCCAGACTCCTCCTAAAGGTCATGCTTCCTCAAACCCCTTAGCCATGCTATGAAGTCTCCTATGAGTAAAACATTCCCCTCCCGGGTCAGGTGAACCCCATCATCTAGGTACATGTGATCACCCCGAATACACCCATGAGGAATACTATGCAACTGTGCAGAGCGAAACAATCTACCAATTTTATTGTTAACCTTCTTCACCGAATGGTTCAGTGCTGACACCGAAAGGCCCCCCCGCCATACTTTCCTGGGAATCATGTGGGACCAGGCAATCGTGCACCCCGGGATTCTTTTTGCCAACCAGCTAACGGTAGACAAAACTTGCTCGAACAATATTCGTCTACCCAGAGTCACCAAGTCATTGCCCCCCAGGTGTACTATGACTACAGATGGCGGTGACCTCTGCCGCCCTAAGAGACCCTCAACAAAAGATTCGAATTGGTCAATACAGAGCCCGCCCCTTCCGTGGAAGGCCACTCTGTACCCGTATTTCCCAGCCGCGCGAGTCGCGTCACCTGCTTTGAATACGTCCCCGGGGCGCCTCACGTATGAGTGGCCCACGACCCATACCACTCTCTCCTCAGACGGTGATCCATGACCGCTGGTCTCCTGGTACTGGGTCAACTGGAAATTCCGCCCCGCATGAAATGCTCGCGAAACTGTAATTCAAACAAAAAGACATGAAGCGTGAGTGCATGTCAACTGACTTTACAACATGTGCAATCGCACATACCTTTTGAAGCAATTCGATGACCATCGTCCCAATCGTTTCACTTCCTCTGCACCCTGACCCCTGGCTGTAGCCTCCATAGCAGCCCCTATCCTAAAGGAGTGGGTCCCAAAATCGCACGGGTCCATGCCCGCGGCAGCGATTGTCAGTGCTAGCACCCTCTGGAACTGAAACCTCGTCAGTGGGGTGCCATCGTTGTGCCTAAGCAAACTCCCCCCCCATGTATCCGCCCTCATTGCCAAGTATTCCTCTATAGTCTATACACATTATCGGGCACGTGGGAGACCCTCGCACGCGCTGCACAACAGCACTATTTCCTGTAGCGCCCTGGTCAGTCTTGGACCTCGCTATCGTCACTACCATGGAATCACCCCTAATTAGGATGTGATCCCTGCACAAGCCTCCCTCCACATCTTTCTTATTCCTTGCGACCAGTTCGCCCACCCGCATAGCTCCATGAAAGGCTAATGCGAAAGCTGCCCGGAACAGAACTGCTTCGAATTGGGAGGAGCATGTCTCGACTAGTTTCGCTATGAGTAGGGCCAACCTTTCTAAGCCAATCGGGCGCCTCTCATCTTGCTTGCGACCCTCGAGGCGCTGCCAGCCGCGAAGGGCTTTTTTCGCCAAAAAGGAACCGGTTGGGTCCTTGATGCCATGCACCTGCGCCATGAATGAAATGGCCACCCTGTGCCTATTGGCCGTTGCCGCTAATCGGCCTTCTCTGTGCAGTGCTACCAGGAACCCTAGGAAGGATTCCTCCTGACCCCAGTTCTGATTCCCTGTCGGGGCCTAAAAAAGCACAATAGGAACGAAACGCTCCTTCGTATGCCTTCCTCGTCCTGGGGGCTAGGCTCGCTGCCACGAGGTCTTGTAATCCGGGGCACCGATTAACCAGAGTGCTTCGGGGAATGGTGCCGCCGCTAGGTCCGCTGTAGGTCGATAACCCCTGAACGCCTGCATATGTGAACGAGAGAGTGCATCAGCCGCATGATTCAGTACACCCGGCACATGTTTCGCCCTGAACTGCACATTCAGCCTCATGCAAAGCAGCACAATTTCTTTCAACAATCTCAAGATCCATTTGCAGCGTGCTGCCTGTTGGTTAATGCATTCGACAACAGTCATATTATCAGACCAAAATACGACTGAGCGATCTCTGAAATCGTCTGGCCATGCCATCAGAGCGACAAAAATAGGGAACAGCTCCAGGAACCCAATGTTACTTGTTAAACCGCTGGAGTGCCACCACGCCGGCCATGTTTGCGCCGACCATTTGTTACCAAAAATGTCGCCAAATCCCACGCTCCCCGCCGAGTCAGTCCATAAACCCAGCTCGTCTGAAGACGCTGGCGGCTTGCTCCACACTACTCGACCGTTGAAGTCCGCCAGAAATGCCAACCAAATGCGCATATCCTGGCGAACCTCTGCAGACAGTCTCGTACGGTGATGTCCCTCTTTGAGACCAACCATAGCTTGTGCAATAGAGCGTGAGAAGGGGCGGGCCATTGGTATAACTCTCAAGGCAAAGTTCAGCTGACCCACTGTTTGCTGTAACTGGTGCAGGGTCACTTTCTCCTTACCAAGGCAAAGTTCTAGGGAAGCCCTAAATTTAGCTACCTTCCCTACGGGCAAACGGAAACACCCCTCCACAGAATCGAGCTCAATTCCCAGAAACTCCAGTGAAGTAGATGGTCCAACCGTCTTACCTGGTGCCAATGGGACTCCAAACTCCCTCATGAGGATGCAAAAGTCATGTAGCGCCTGCGCACATTTCGTGTCGCCGGCTGCTCCCAAGAACAGGAAGTCATCTAGATAATGCATAACATGCCTATGCCCTGTGGCCTCGGTGAATGCCCACTCTAAAAAACAGCTGAACTTTTCAAAATTGGCACAAGAAATGGAGCAACCCATCGGCATGCATTTATCCATCTAATAACTCCCTTGGAAAGCAAAACCTAGCAAACGCTGATCCTGTGGGTGTACCAGGAGCAACCGGAACGCTGATTCGATATCTGATTTAGCCATCAGCGCCCCGGGGCCCAGGCGATTTAACATGGCGACGGCATCATCGAATGACGCGTACCGCACCGAACAAACTTCCGGGTCAATAGCCTCGTTCACCGAGAAACCCCTTGGAGCCGACAGGTTATGGATCAGCCTAAACTCTCCCAGTTCCTTCTTCGGGACCACCCCTAATGGGGAACAGATGAAATCCGCCACTGGCGGGTGCTGAAAAGGCCCTGCCACTCGCCCTAGACTCACTTCCTTTGCAAGTTTTTTCTCTACCACACTTGGATTCTGCTGCGCTGATAGCTGGTTTTTACAAAAAGGTTCCCCTCGAAAATCCCCCGCGGGGATGTGGAAGCCGCATAAAAATCCCTTCCTCAACACCCCAGCGGAGACATGATCAGGGTATTTGTTCAACCAAGGAGTCATAGCCATGAGGTCAACGGGTGTAGGCAATTGGTCACAACGATCAGCCTCAGTCCTGCTTGGGGCCTCCCTTACCTCCCCCCGTTATTCTTGGATCTACATGAACTCTCCGGGTGTGAGGAATTCCCACAGCCCGCACACACATGCTTGAACCTACATGTTCCTTGTGGTCTGTTACAGTTACCTCGATTGAAG
Source organism: Lissotriton vulgaris (assembly GCF_964263255.1). NCBI lineage: Eukaryota > Metazoa > Chordata > Amphibia > Caudata > Salamandridae > Lissotriton > Lissotriton vulgaris. Next base: position 183,389,942 of record NC_141696.1, on the reverse strand, counting down.
CCCCAACAGACCCCCCGCTTTCCACCATTCCCGCCGGTCTTCGGCTGGTGATCACCACCGGCGCCTGCTCGAAAGGGCACCACAGGTTTTTGGCGGGAAACTCCCGACCCACTCCCGCCTGGCGAGGATGTCCCTGCCGTCCCAGGCAGGAGCTGCCTATGCCAAGAAATTGAGTCGAGGCAATCCCATGTCAGAGAGGAATCATACTCTTTCGCTTTACGGAATTTCATGTCGTAACCTTTCCACTCGTCCCCCTCATACATTTCATAAAAATCCATTATACGAGTTTGATAACAAGACAGTTCAGTCAATACCTCGGGCTTACGTTCACCAATAATCGCAGTAAACATTGCAAAGGCCCTCGCCCAATTCGTTATCGTCTCCTCCACCCTAAACTCCGCCATCTTGGCGCGCCAAACGCTCGGGTGCCACAAATCTTTCTGTGTTTTAGCATACTCCATCTCTCGATGGTCAGTTAATAACGAAAACATATTGACATACTTGTCTGCCGATATCAATTCTTTCGTGGCAATCGGGATATGTTGTACTAACCTCTCCCGCCTTGAGGGCAATGAGCCCTCCCCCGCCAGCGGCAAAGCGAGCTTACCCGGTTCGGGCGTTGTTCCCGCCGTTTTCTCGCGACCAGCCGCCGGTCCTTCCGGTATCACCTGTGGGGAAACAAGAGGAAGATTCGCCTTTGCGGCATCTCGCGACTGCCGCAACTGCTGGATTAGTAACTTGGCCTCTTCGGCCATGTCTCCTGGCGCCGTAGCACCCCCTACCTTCTTATTGAGCCATGCGGCCAACTGGGTGGCCAATTCATGAGGCATATCCTCATCGTTAGCGGGCGTAATCACAACCGGGATCGGTTGACCCGCGTCTGGGATTGGGGTGACCGGGGGCACCTCAGGGACCGGGACCTCCCCTGCAACCGCCCTCCTCTTGACCCGTTTCCCTCTACCCTCGGGGACGATTCCCGGCAAGGCCGGCCCTATTACCTTCTTAGGGTTACCAGGCTTGTTCATTGCAGCCAGTTGTTTTTTGACGACCGCCAAATCTCGACCAAGGGCTGGGACTTGTCCGACCTTTCTTTCTTTGCCCGCTATCCAGTTCACCAACATGCGTAGCACCTTGTCTGTCTCGGAACCCTTTCCTGCCTTCTTGCCAGACATGGTTTCGATTATCCGTCCCGAGTCGATCAACACGGTCCTGGATTCTTCGCCTTAAATCACTGAAAGAGAAACACAAGAATTACAAGTTCTCAAAATTGCCGCTTGTTCCGTCGAGGGCTCACGAGCAACGAGTGGGTGCAGCCTTCAGAGCACAGGAACAAGAGGACGCTTCTTCGGATTCCCGCTCTATTTATTCTTCTTCGGGAAGGCGTGTACCTTCCCCGGTACGCCTACTGGGCGTGGTCATCGGTGTAGGTGTCTAGGACAACCCCTCTTGGGCGGGAAAAGGCGCGCCCCGGCTACGCCGCTTCGGGCATACCAGCCGAGACACGCCCCCCGCCCAAAATGGTTTCCCGGGAGGATCGTTGCACCCAACCATACGTTCGGGGGGACCGAGTGGTCGCCCCTTTCCACATTTCAGTGGTGGATAGTTCTGGAATGTGCATTGATCCACAAAATTTCACCCTCCCTGCGTTTTCAAAAGTCTGCCGAGAAAAATGGTACCTCACTTGTGTGGATAGGCCTAGTGCCCCCAACAGGAAGCGGCCCATAACGCAACATGGACACGCCACATTTATACAGTGAAAACAGGCCATTTATTTGCAAAGTGCCTACCTATTGATTTTGAACCCTAGCTCTGCCGGCACCTAGGGAAACCTAGCAAACCTATACCTTTTTAAAAACTAGACACCCAGGGGAATCAAGGATGGGAAACTTAACTGGCTCTCTCCAGGGTCTGTTACCCAGAATCTCTTGCAGACCTAAAACCTTGTCACAAAAACACATTTTCCTCACATTTCTGTGGTGGAAAGCTCTCGAATCTGCATGTGTTCACAAAATTCCATCCACCGCGTCCCTCACAGTTTACCGAGAAAAATGGTACCTCACTTGTGTGTGTAGGCCTAGTGCCCAAATGGAATGGAAATGGCCCAAAATGCAACATGGACACACCACATTTTAACTGTGAAAACTGACACTTTTTTTGCAAAATGTCTAGCTGTAGATTTTGAACCCTAGCACCTAGCACCTAGGGAAACCTAACAAACCTATACTTTTTTAAAAACTAGACACCCAGGGGAATCTAGGTTAGGGTGACTTGGCTGGCTCTCACCAGATTCTGTTACCCAGAATCCCTTGCAAACCTAAAACCTAAAAATGTGTCCAAAAAACACATTTACCTCATATTTATGTGGTGGAAAATTCTGGAATCTGCGTGGATCCACAAATCCCACCCAGCCTGCATCTCCCAAAGTCTTCCAAGAAAAATAGCACCTCACTTGTGTGGGTAGGCCTAGTGCCCGCGATAGGAAACGGCCCAAAAGAGCAAGGTGGACACACCACATTTTCGCAGTGAAAATGAACCCTTTTTTTGCAATGTGCCTAGCTGTAGATTTTGAACCCTAGCTCTGCCGGCACCTAGGGAAACTTGGCAAACCTATATATGTTTGAAAACTAAACACCCAAGGGAATCCAGGATGGGGTGACTTGACTGACTCTCACCAGATTATGTTACCCACAATCCGTTGCAAACCTACAAATGTGTCCATAAACAACACATTTTCCTAAAATTTCTGTGGTGGAAAGTTCTAGAATCTGCGTGGATCCACAACATTCCACTCACCCCTTGTTCTCCAAAGTCTGCCAAAAAAAATGGTACCTCACTTGTGTGGGTAGGCCTACTGCCTGCGACAGGAAACGGCCAAAAACGCAATGTGGACACACCACATTTTCACAGTCAAATCGGACCCTTTTTTGCAAAGTACCTAGCTGTAGGTTTTGAACCCTAGCTCTGCCGGAACCTAGGGAAACCTTTCAAACCTATACATTTTTGAAAAACTAGACACCCAGGGGAATCCCTGATGGGGTGACTTGACTGGCTCCCACCAGGTTCTGTTACCCAGAATCCCTTGCAAACCTCAACATTTGTTAAAAAAAACATTTTCCTCACATTTCTGAAGTGGAAAGTTCTGGAATCTGCGTGGATCCACAAAATTCCATCCACCCCGCATCTCCCAAAGTGTTCTGAGAAAAATGGTACCTCACATTTGTGGGTAGGCCTAGTGCCCGCTACAGGAAACGGCCCAAAACACAACGTGGACACACCACATTTACACAGTGACAACAGACCCTTTTTTTTGCAATAAGCCTATCTGTAGATTCCAAACACTAGCTCTGCCGGTAGCTAGGGGAACTTAGAAAACCTATATATTTTTGAAAACTAGACACCCAGGGGAATCCAGGATGGGGTGACTTCACTAACTCTCACCAGATTCTGTTACCCAGAATCCCTTTCAAACCCAGAAATGTGTCCAAAAAAACAAAATCTCCTCACATTTCTGTGGTGGAAAGGTCTGGAATCTGCGTGGATCCACAGAATTCCACCCACCCTGTGTCTCTCAACGTCTTCCAAGAAAAAGGATACCTCACTTGTGCAGGCAGGCCTAGTGCCCGTGACAGGAAACGGACCAAAACGCAATGTGGACACACCACATTTTCAAGGTGAAAATGAACCCTTTTTTGCAATGTGCCTAGCTGTAGAATTTGAACGCTAGCTCTACCGGCATCCAGAGAAACCTGGTAAACCTATACATTTCTGAAAACTAGACACTCAGGAAAATCTAGGATGGGGTGACTTGACTGGCTCGCACCCGATTCAGTTACCCAGAATCCCTTGCAAACCTAAAAATGTGTCCTAAAAAACAAATTTTCCTAACGTTTCCGTGGTAGAAAGTTCTGGAATCTGCATGGATCCACAACATCCCTCGCACCCTACGTCCCCCAAAGTCTTCTGAGAAAAATGGTACCTAACTTGTGTCGGTAGACCCAGTACCTGCGAAAGGAAATGGCCAAAAACGCAACGTGGACACACCACATTTTCACAGTGAAATCGGACTCTTTTTTTGCAAAGTACCTGGCTGTAGATTTTGAACCCTAGCTCTGCCAGCACCTAGGGAAACCTATAAAACCTATACATTTTTTAAAACTAGACACAAAGGGGAATCAAGGATAGGGTGACTTGACTTGCTCGCACCAGATTCTGTTACCCAGAATCCCTTGCAAACCCACACATTTGTCCAAAAAACAAATTTTCCTCACATTTGTGTGGTTGAAAGTTCTGCAGTCTGCGTGGAGCCACAAAATTCCACCCACCCTGTGTATCTCAAAGTCTTTCAAGAAAAATGGTACCTCACTTGTGTGGGCAGGCCAAGTTCCAGTGACAGGAAATGGCCCAAAACGCAACGTTCACAGTGAAAATGAACCCTTTTTTTGCTATGTGCCTAGCTGTAGATTTTGAACCCTAGCTCTGCCCTCAAGGATGGGGTGGCTTGACAGGCTCTCACCAGGTTCTGTTACCCAGAATCCCTTGCAAACGTAAAAATTTGTAAAAAAAGCAACATTTTCCTCACATTTCTGCGGTGGAAAGTTTTGGAATCTGCGTGGATCCACAAAATTCCACCCAGCCCGCATTCCCCAATGTCTTGCCGAGAAAAATGGTACTTCACTTGTATGGTTGGGTCAAATCCCTCGACAGGCATGGGCCCAAAACCTATTGAGGTGACATCAAAATTACCTAACACAAAACAATCTGGTTTTGGAAGAGGGGTCCCATGCGTTTTTGGCCTCGTGCTTGGCGGCCATCTAGGGAACCCTACAAAAACCCTCACTTTTCTGAAAACTAGACACCAGGGGGAGTCCACCAAAGTATTGCAGAATCTCCTGCAATCCACAAATTTAGTTGAAAAAATCACTTTTTTCTCAAATTTCTTTGTGAGAAAATTCTGGAGATCTACGTGGACCCACACATTTCCTACCACCCAGTATTCCCCCATATCTCCTGATAAAAATGGTACCTCACTTGTGTGGGTGGGCATAGTGGCTGCAACAGGAAATGCCCCAAATCGTACTGTGGAGACTTCAACATTACCTATAACAAAACTACCTGGTTTGGGGGGGTACCTGTTTTTTTGGCTGCGGGCTCCCTGCCATCTTGAGAAACCTACCTAACCCACACATTTCTGAAAACTAGACACCCTGGGGAGTACAATAAGGTATGGTTTGCGTGGATCCCCTAGAAAACCTCAATTGTGACTGAACAATCACGTTTTCATACATTTTTATGTGGGATCACCATGCCGGCGCAAATGTACTACCACCCAGCGTCCCCTTGATCTCCCGAGTAAAATGATACCTCACTTGTGGATTCGGAGTAGGAAAATGTTGGGGGACCCACGCAAGCCATACCTTGTTGGACTCCCCCGGTGTCTAGTTTTCAGCAATGTGTGGGTTTAGTAGGTTTCCCTAGATGGCCGCTGAGTCCGGGGCCAAAAACTCATGGGACCCCCCTTGCAAAACCAGGTTGTTTTGTGATAGGTAATTGTGATGTTGCCTCAATAGGTTTTTGGCCCTTGCCTGTCACGGGTACTTGACCCACCCACGCGAGTGAGGTACAATTTTTAATGGGAGACCTGGGGAAACACTGGGTGGGAGGAAATTTTGTGTCAGCCGGTGATCCTACAACTTTTCCACACAGAAATCTGGAAATAAATAGATTTTTTCAGCTAAATTTGAGGTTTGCAGTGGAATCTGGGCATGGAAATGTTGAGGGATCCCTACACGCCATACCTCATTAGACTCCCCAGGGTGTCTAGTTTTCAGAAATGTGTTGGTTTGGTTGGTTTACCAAGATGGCTGCCGAGCCCAGGGCCAAAAACTCATGTGAACCCCTTGCAAAACCAGGTCCTTTCAAAATAGATAATTTTGATTTTTCCACAATACGTTTGGGTCCTTCCCTGCCACGGGTACTTGGCCCACCAACACAAGTGAGTTACCATTTCTATTGAAATACTTGGAGAAATGCTGGGTGGTAGGAAATTTGTTGTTTCTTTCTGAACCGTGAACATTTTGGCACAATAACGCAAGGAAAATGTGACAGTCACATTTTTAGGTTTGCAGGACATTGTGAATAAGATAACTTATTGGGATCCACAAGAGAGACATAAAAATGTACTCCCATGGGTGTTTAGTACACAACAATATCTACAGTTGGTAGGTTTTTCTTAGATAGAATGTACATATTGGCAGAGAGACAAAAAAGACAAATATTACTGCACAGCCATCAATTCCTCAAGTAAACACGCACATACTGGTTGATTTGGCACGAGGGCAAATGATGGCTCAGTATATAAAATGTTAATAACACAAGACTTCACAAAAATTATTGAAAGGAAAACAAAACTGAACCAGTGACTCACAGCTTGTGAGCTGTAAAGCCGCGTCGAGGCCCCAACCACTCTACAGGCCATTAACACACCTTTCATATGTGATACACACAAGACCATTCACACCACAGCTTATGAGCTGTAAGGCCATGACAAGAGACCAACCTCTTTACTCGCCATTCCTACACCTTTCATATGTGTGACACATACAAAACCATTCACACCGCCAGCTGCGGGTCCATCACATTACAACACTCACACCAGCAGACAGCGCCATTCAAGGGCCAATCACTTTCACACACCCACATTCCTGACACAGCAACCACACCAGATAACAGAGTGCGCGGACTGGCTTTTGGCTAGCAGTGTGTGTAGTGACCAGCAGCAAGTCACTACTCACACACTGCCAGCCAAGCGCCAGTCCATGCACACCCCCATCCAAGTGCCAGACCACGCACACCACCAGCCAAGTGCTAGTCCACGCACACCGCCAGCCGAGTGCTAGCCCATGCAAAATGCCAGCCCACACATGCGGGCAGCCAAGCACCAGCCCACACACACTGCCAGCCAAGCGCCAGCCCAAGCACACTTCTAGTGAAGCACCAGCCCACGCGCATCACCAGACAAGCACCAGTCTACGCACACCGTCAGCAAAGTGCCAGTCAGTCCACGCACACCGCCAGCCAAGCGCCAGTCCACGCACACCATCCGCCAAGCGCAAGTCCAGGCACACTGGTCAATAATTTTTGGCATCAGATCTATTCCCTTTCTTAAATATGGGAATGATTATGGATTCGCCCCAGGTTGACGGTGCGCTTTCCATTACAGCCGCATTAAAAACTCTGGTCAGCGCAGGTCCCCAGTGTGGGGGTTCGGCTTTATACAGGTCGACTGGCACGCCATCCGGTCCAGGTGCTTTTCCCCCTTACTTCTACTAATGTCGTATTCTACCTCTGAGAGTGTAATGTTAAGAGGAAGGATTGGCCAGATATCTACATCCCCACTGACTTCCCCGGGTCAAAGATACTGGTAAAATGTGCAACCCATGCTTCCTCACAAACATGAAATGTTAGATCAGGGGCGTCCTCATTTCTTAAAAAAGGGGAATTAACTGTGTTCCAAAACAGTTTACTATTAGATATCTCTACTGCCATAGTCAGTTTCTCCCAGGCTTCTTCCTGCAACTCCTTCTTCCTTCGCGTTAACTGTTCTTTATATGCTGATCTCAGGTTGGCAAGACTTAACTTGTCCCTAGGTCTACTTGACAGGGCTTGCTTTAACTGCAACAGGGATTGCGTGCAGGCATGATCAAACCACACTTTGTACTGCACTTTCCTATTCACCTTGGTTGTAGTCAGGATGTTATTGATTGTACCATTATTCTTGCTAAAGCACATTATAGTATGCAAGAAATCAGCATTGTCATTCAGACAGTCATATAAGTCGGCTTGGCATGCCGTAACAATACTTTTTAAAAACTTGTCAGAATTTTCCCCTTTCCACTTAATCCTAAAGCCATTCGGTCTACATTGGGTAATATCATCTACAGTAATTTGGGTAATCTGACTTCTAGAGCCCCAAATGCGTAGTGTTAAAACAATACAGTTATGGTCACTAATGGATAAATCTATTATCTCCGGAGTGGTACAGTATGCACTAATATTCGCAGAGGTCAACAGGTGATAGATGATAGTGCAGGCATTCCTGCCTGTAAATGTTGGTAAAGAGTTACCATTCCCATCTTTGGCACACTGCAACACCTCCATATCGAATTTAACCATAACGGAATTCAACGCCTCCCCATAAGTGCTATGCAGAAAGTGAACACATTCGTCACCAAAATCATTATTAAACCCACAGACATTCGTTAGAGAAAAGGAACACATAGATATATTAAAATCACCCCCCCAAATAAAATCAAATTAACATGATTATCAAAACACAATTTATCTAGTACATTCCTTAATTCAATAACCACTTTATGTCGCGTGGAATCAAACAGGTTGTTGTAGAAATTAATTAACAGGACATTACGACCATTCTTGTGTTGTAGCCACAAAACTTGGGAATGGCATCCAACCATTTTATACAATTTAACTTCCACTGGCAATTTAACAGACAGGAGTATTAAAAGTCCTCCTTGCTCTGCCAGCGGCAGATCCCAGGGCAGGTAAATTAAATAAAACATACCCATCCAAGTTGATATGCTCCGTACACCATGTCTCCTGGAAGAATAGAATATCGTGACTATTAACAAAATACTCCCAGCCTAGAGAATCTGTCTTCCTACTCCACCCGGCAATATTCCAGGTAATGAGGCTATACCCATTACCGTTACCATATACTCCTGCCCTGAGATCAACTACTTCTCACGGCTGGAGCATATCAGCGCTGGTTTCCTTTGGTGTGCCAACCACTTCCTTAGGTAAACAATTCACAGGGCTTTCTAGATCTACATCTAGTAGATTGCCATGGTTAGACTCTCCTATTAGCCAATTATCCCCTGTGCTACTGTCATCCTGGGTAGGATTTTCTGACTGTCTTGCGTCCCCTAAAAAAATCATACTTTCTTGATCCACCATACATATGCTATGGCGGTCGGGGTTATGTCAGTCTATCTCCTCTAGAGATGTTAATAGGAGATATCTATTAGACTTCCAGACGGCAGGGTGTTGTAGTACCGGGGTATGAAGGTTTAATCTCTTCCGGTTCCTATCTTGTGCCATAGAACTATCTACTTTTAGGTGTCTGTAAAAGTACACCAGCGGTAGCAGAGAGATACTTCCACCATTAGGGGGCCGGGTGGAACCTTTCTCTAAAACTATCCAGGCATAATGGGGATTTTTGAAATTAACAATTATACAGTCCACCTTAAAGGATTTATTTGATGGGCAATTCAATTGACTCTCCTGGTTGTAAGGATTTGATCCACGCAAGCTATGGGGAAGCCATAGTTGCGGTGGACCCAATCAACAACCTTGTTTTTAAGTGAGTCATGCGATTCTATGGCACCAGGTGTTAGTGGGGGGACATTCGCCAATACAGCTACGTACGGGCAGCATGCTGGGGGCAGGTCAATTGTCCTGGATCTTTTTACTTCCTGCAGATCTTTACCTGAATTATTTATGTCTACCTGTTTTGTCTCTGTATTTCTCCCTAGGAGACTGTTTCCTGTTGCTAAATTGCACTGTCCCGTGGTAATTTGAATGCTTCTAGTATTTTGCAAACCTGGAGTCGGGCTATTTGATGGCCCTTCCCCTTCTGTCAGTATACAAGAGCCTTCATTCCCTTGGCAGCTATATATCCTTGTATGCAATCAGATTTTGTCAGTTATACCCACTATCTTGTTTTTTTCCCTGCGTTGTAATTACATCCTTTAATCTACACACTTCTCCTTTAAGTTCCTCTATTCTATCCTCAAGGGACTTAATGTGTGTTACCGAAAAGCTTGTTACCTGGTCTATGATCATGCTAACCTGCTCTTTGGTAAGGCTTCCTGTTATTGTTTGTACTTCCACTAAAGATGCGTGCGTGGGGCCATTAAAGCCTTTTTTAGCAGGTCCCTGCTTTTGTGGTTTGGGCTGGGCCCTCCTACAGTTTCGCTTTCTTTTGGGAGATGGGGAGCCATTATTTGGAAGAATACAGGGAGATCCATCCAGCTCAGAATTACTGTCGACATCTGGGAGTGGTAGATTGGTATTTTGGGCAATAGCAATGAGTGTGTTAGTCATAGGGCCAGACTCAGCTTGGGTGGCAATCATGATTACAGGGTCAGGTAGGTTACCTAGGCCCAGTGAAAGTCTTCGTTCAGCCTTATCAATCTCCTGGTTAATAGCACTAACAGCTTTAACCAGGTAGCAGTCTATTGTGGTTCCGGGTGTCTAAGAGACACCAGTGATCCCCTTGTTTAGCTTGCGTTTCGTCATGCTTAGGAGTTACAACAATTGCCTTAATATTACGATATAATCCAATATAATCCAATTGATTAGAGAGAGATATGTACTTTAGGTTGGAATCCTAATACAGTGATTAACGAATAAAATACTAATAAATTAAGCTTACAAGTCAGAATCAATACAATTGAAATACGTTTAAAACACTGAATGGTGAGTAAATATATGACAATACCAAAGTCTATTGTCCTCAATAGGCAAATGTTTCAGGTCTGTCCTTGTCAGATCGACCGAAGGGGGTGGCCCAGCCCAGCCTCGGTTGGCCCCGGACGGCCACAGACGGCCCGCTTTTTGCCCGGGCTTAGCCCGGCGCAGCCTGCTGGCGTCCCGCAACGTGGGAGCTCTCCTGAGTTCTTATGCGCCTCCGGGTGCGGAATTGGTGGATGCGGCTTCCTGCTGCGGAGCCTCGTGGGTAGGGTAGTCTCCCCCGCTTCGCGGCCGCGCTGAGATGACAAGAGCTGCGGCGGCGGGAGGAGACCGACACCAGGGGCGGTAGCAAGAGGCCTGTGACTGCCGGGAACAGGGTACGTAATGTATGTTTACCCCAAAGCCTGAGAGCACCCACTCCACCGGGGCTCTCTTGAGTTCTTATGCGCCTCCAGCAAGAGGCCTGTGACTGCTGGGTGCGTAAGTCATTACATCACAAAACTCAGAGGTACCTAGCGGAGAAATTAGTACTATCAGGCGGTAATAGGTCTACCAGGAGCTCTAACAACCTTCTACTGAAACCACAACGTTTCCCTGAGAAAAAAACATACAATCGTACCTTCTCAGGAATGGCCCCCAGGATATGGAACGCTTTACCCCCAGAAATGAGACTTTATCCATCCGCGGCCTTTTTCAAAAAAGAAGTGAAATCGATTCTCAAGTACAAATTCACTTGAACTAGTCCTATACACTCCTGTAGTTATGCGCTAACCTCTTATTGTTCCCAGTACTGTATTCACATAATCCACTGTATTTATATATATATATGTATGTATATGTCATTACCTACATTTGATCTGTAAAGCGCTCTGTTACCCGCAAGGGCCTTGTTCTCATAATCGACTGTATTTATATGTATGTGTATGTATATGACTTTACCTATATTTAATATGTAAAGCGCTCTGATACCCGCAAGGGTCTTGTCCGAGCTATACCAAACCGCCAAAATAAATAAATAAATAAACCTTCTTCATAATGATATTGTGCAGTATTGGACATGTGGCAATGATCATGCAGCACGTCTCAGGTCAGTACACTAGTGTTCCTCTGGTCTTCTGGAGACAGCAAAACTACCACTTCAGGATCCTAAAGGTCCTCTATATGAGTAAATGCCCTTTGTGCCCTTTTTTACTGCCTTTCACTTCTTGTCCTTGGAGTAAGTTATGGTGTTAGTATCCAGGAACGCAAGGAATATGCTCTGTCACATTAAGAGCATGGGAAGGAAAACCATGAAGTCACATCACACAAACTGTACTGGCCACTGTCTTCATTGCGTGTGTGATTTTCTTACCCATTAAAAAACATTGCCAAAAGAGAGTTGGTTTTGTATTTCACTGTGGTGAAACCTGAATGAGTCGTGGGTGTTTCCGGGGATTCTGGCCACAAGGTCTGTTATGATACATTAGGCATCACACACTACTTGCACATTGAGTGAGTGTGAGCTTTCCTGTATATAAATTCAGTTGCTGAGTGGGGATATATAGCAATATGTTTGTCATCAACACAGTCAATGACATTGAAAAACTGTGCTACCATGTAGAACATCAATTTGGTTTGTTGGAATAATTTGGGGGTATTAGGGAAATATATATATTGATTAACTTTACTAACTATGATGTCATTGAACCTGTGAAAGAACCTGGAAAAGTCACTTTGTGACACCCTCCGCCACTGCTATGACTCTCGGTTGTGATGATCATTTATCGACTGGGAACACATCAACAAGTTTTGAATGTCACTACATTTGTGCCTCTTTGTTCTTAAGCAAGTCTGGTAGAAGGCTCACAATGAAACGTGTTATTTGCAATTACATGGATAAAATTAGACCCTGTGAGTGCATCGTATCTCCTTTTGGGAACTGTCTGCGATTTTTAACAGGGACCCGCCTCCATGTAGCGAATGCACCCATCCTCAGTGCATCAACAACCTAAGGAGGAATTGTTAGAGTATGTTTAGATGCTGGCTGCTGCATTGCCAATTGGGATCTTGGCACCCCAGCCGACTTTGTTCGACAGCTATTTAGACTGTTGGAAGTATGGCAACTTGACTGACTCCTGCTGGGGTGCTTTGGGACTCTGTGGCTGTGGCGAGGGCCTTCTTTTCTTCAGTCATTTATGGAGCAAAGCAGATGAAATATGAACTATTTGTTGATTGAGAACTGCAAAACATTTCCATGCCTGTAAAGGATCGAACCATGAACATTTGGTAATGACGAAAACATCAGTACACCCTAGGAGCGATCATGTGGATTCTTTGAATGATAACCAAGCTAACATGGCCGATATGGACATTAGGCCAAGAACAACAACATATTAGCAGTCCTCTCTTGGTTGTGATAATAATTTATCCAATGGGAATACATCAGCAAGCTTTACATGTCACTACATTGGATCCGCTATGTTTTTAAGCAAGTCTGGAAGAAGGCCCAGGCTGAAAGGCATTACTTGCAATTAAATGGATGAAATTAGACCCTGTGAGTGCATTGCGTCTACAATTGAAAACTGTTTGCGATTTGTACCGTGGAGCAACCTCCACGTAGCGAGTGCACCCATCCTAAGTGCAACAACAGCCAAAGGTGGAATTGTTGGCGTATGTTTAGATGTTGGCTGCTGCACCACCAATTGGGATCTCAGCAGCCAGCTGACTTTGTTCGACAGCTATTTAGACTGTTGGAAGTATGGCAACTTGACCGACTCCTGCAGTGGGTGCTTTGTGGTGAGGGGCTTTTGTTAAGCAGTCATTTTTGGATCAAAGCAGCACTTTTTAAGAAGCAGCAGTGGATGAAATATGAACAATTTGATGATTGAGAACAAAACATTTCCATGCCAGTAAAGAATGGAACCATGAACACTTGGTAATCCCGAAAACATCAGGACACCGCAGGAGTGATCATGCGGATTCATTGAATGTTTACCAAGACAACATGCCGCTATGGACATTAGTCCTAGAACAACTAAAAAGCGGCAGTCCTCTCTCGGTTTTAATGATCATTTATCCAATAGGAATACATCACCAAGCTTTAAATGTCACTAGATGTGTGCCACTTTGTTTTTAAGCAAGTCTGGAAGAAGGCTCACGCTGAAACACTTTACTTGCTATTAAATGTATGAAATTAGAGCCTGTGAGTGCATCGCCTCTCCTTTTTGGATCTATTTGCAATAGCCAGTAGGTAGTTATAGCTAGGACTACATTTTCAATAGGAAAATAATTTTTTGTTTTGCCAAGGAACTTTGGCACCAGCTTGATGAATCTTCAGGAAAGTTTCAAAAAACATCCTTTTTTGTTTCAGCTGCTGTGTTGAAAATTCCGAGGTGATCCTTTAAGCGGAGGCTGAGAAAAAAGTTGAGATGCAAAACACGTTTTGTCCATGTTAGGTTTATGGGGACTTTCCATTTTTTGAACACAACTAAAGCCTGAACTACTGAACTGAATTACACCAAATTTGGCAGAAAACTAGAAGTTGGTCCAGAAAGTGTGCTTTTTGTGATTTGGTGTAAATCTGTTCAATAGTTTTAGAGATATTTAGGTTAAAAAATAAAGATATATGGGGACGCGAGTCTTTGCAGTGGACTTGCGAATCCGACTGATATTTTATTGGCTGCTAACACTTGAAGCAGGAAGTTTTGGCAGCCATTTTGAGACTCAGCTTGAAGCCGAGTCCCGCAATAAATGTAAAAAATAAAGAAAAGGGGTCAGGGCAGGAATATCCTGACCCCCCAAATAGGGTGAAGGGGTCCCACAGGGACCAAGCCAGGACTTTAAAGCATTTTAAGAGCTGCTGCAAAACTGAAAAAAAATGTGCACGTCTTTTTCATCCCAGCAGCAGTGGTTTATGGTTATGCGGGGGATACCCAAGAGGCATGCCTGCACCCCGGGCACTGCCACCTCCTCAGGTCAAACAATACTCAACTGATGCAGGTGGCCGCACTGCGCCTGTAACCCTGGGGACCCCCACGTCCCTGAGGCTATTTATTAAATTAGTGCGGGAGGCCCATATGGCCTCCCCTGCAGCCCAGGGGATGCCACCTTCGCAGGGTTTTATGTATAAACAATGCAGGGGGGCTGCACAGACCCCCTAAACATTGGGGGCCATCAGCCCCCTAGGGCTTTAAATTTAAATAATGCAGGGGGCCATGCAGATCTCCCCACAGTCATGGGGACCACCACCACACCGGGACTTTAGCCAAAATAAATGCAGGGGGGCCACGCACCACTTACCTGGGGATTTAACTTAATTTAATTGGGGGCCACGCGGACCCCAAGCCCGGGGGACCACCAACTCCCCGGGGATCAAATAATATCATAGAGAGGTTCTCTTGTGGGCCCCTCGGACCACCACCTCCTTGGTTTGGCGGGAGCAAATTGTGCTCCGCTTTCAGCAAGTGTGAGCATTTTGCTCTTGCTTGCTCAAAGCGGAACACAATTGCTCTGACGCAGAGGGAACTGCATGTTAGCAGCTCCCTCTTTGTCAAAGCAATGCCGGCTCCTGCAGGAGGTAGAAAGCTGGCAGGGACCGCAGGGGTTTTGAAGCTCTACCCGTGGTCCCCAACCTTGTTAAGTGGGTGCCGTGGGTGGGACCTGGGCACCCACACCAGAGGCTGGGCCTGGAGGATTGTAGTCCCCGGAGCCAAAATCGTCCCTTTAATGTGTCCTTTTTAAAGGATGGGCCCCCTGGGTGGCTGATCCCGGGGCTGAAATTGGCCAGGAGAGGGGGGCCAAGTGCCCCCTCACCTAAAAAAGAAATGACTGTTAAGTAGACAGAGGCCCTGGATCACTGACTAAATATTGAGGGACAAAATATAGACAACCTAAAATATAGATTCCAAAATATCGACAGACAAAATATCGAATTCCTATCTACAAACAGGTAAGTACCAAAAAATTTGAAAAATATATGAAAATAAATAGCTAAAATATACTTAAAAATACTTAAATTACCGTAAAATTATTAAATAACTAATTTAACTTATAAAAAGAAAAATACAATCATATCTGTTAAAACATATATATATATATTAACATAATATTAATACAAAATACACAATATTATTACCGTAGGATAGCGGAGGTGTAAAAATTACTATTCCCACTCCTGGAAGTGCAACAGTAGGAAAAGCGTTGGATAGCGTAGGGGTAAAAATTACTATTCCCACTCCAAAGAGTGCAACAGTAGGGAAAGCGTTGGATAGCGTAGGGGTAAAAATTACTATTCCCACTCCAGAGAGTGCAACAGTAGGGAAAGCGTTGGATAGCGTAGGGGTAAAAATTACTATTCCCACTCCAGAGAGTGCAACAGTGGGGAAAGCGTTGGATAGTGTAAGAGTAAAAATTACTATTCCCACTCCAGAGAGTGCAACCGTAGGGAAAGCGTTGGATAGCGTAGGGGTAAAAATTACTATTCCCACTCCAGAGAGTGCAACAGTGGGGAAAGCGTTGGATAGCGTAAGAGTAAAAATTACTATTCCCACTCCAGACAGTGCAACAGTAGGGAAAGCGTTTTATAGCGTAGGGGTAAAAATTACTATTCCCACTACAGAGAGTGCAACAGTAGGGAAAGCGTTGGATAGCGCAGGGGTAAAAATTACTATTCCCACTCCAGAGAGTGCAACAGTAGGGAAAGCGTTGAATAGCGTAGGGGTAAAAATTACTATTCCCACTCCAGAGAGTGCAACAGTAGGGAAAGCGTTGGATAGCGTAGGGGTAAAAATTACTATTCCCACTCCAGAGAGTGCAACAGTAGGGAAAGCGTTGGATAGCGTAGGGGTAAAAATTACTATTCCCACTCCAGAGAGTGCAACAGTGGGGAAAGCGTTGGATAGCGTAAGAGTAAAAATTACTATTCCCACTCCAGAGAGTGCAACCGTAGGGAAAGCGTTGGATAGCGTAGGGGTAAAAATTACTATTCCCACTCCAGAGAGTGCAACAGTGGGGAAAGCGTTGGATAGCGTAAGAGTAAAAATTACTATTCCCACTCCAGACAGTGCAACAGTAGGGAAAGCGTTTTATAGCGTAGGGGTAAAAATTACTATTCCCACTACAGAGAGTGCAACAGTAGGGAAAGCGTTGGATAGCGCAGGGGTAAAAATTACTATTCCCACTCCAGAGAGTGCAACAGTAGGGAAAGCGTTGAATAGCGTAGGGGTAAAAATTACTATTCCCACTCCAGAGAGTGCAACAGTAGGGAAAGCGTTGGATAGCACAAGGGTAAAAATTACTATTCCCACTCCAGAGAGTGCAACAGTAGGGAAAACGTTGGATAGCGTAGGGGTAAACATTCCTATTCCCACTCCAGAGAGTGCAACAGTAGGGAAAGCATTGGATAGCCTAGGGTTAAAATTTACTATTCCCACTCCAGAGAGTGCAACCGTAGGGAAAGCGTTGGATAGCGCAGGGGTAAAAATTACTATTCCCACTCCAGAGAGTGCAACAGTAGGGAAAACGTTGGATAGCGTAGAGGTAAAAATTACTATTCCCACTCCAGAGAGTGCAACAGTAGGGAAAGCATTGGATAGCGTAGGGGTAAAAATGACTATTCCCACTCCAGAGAGTGCAACAGTAGGGAAAGCGTTTGATAGCGTAGTGGTAAAAATTACTATTCCCACTCCAGAGAGTGCAACAGTAGGGAAAGCGATGGGTAGCGTAGGGGTACAAATTACTATTCCCACTCCAGAGAGTGCAACCTTAGGGAAAGCGTTGGATAGTGTAGGGGTAAAAATGACTATTCCCACTCCAGAAAGTGCAACAGTAGGGAAAGCGTTGGATAGCGTAGGGGTATAAATTATTATTCCCACTCCAGAGAGTGCAACAGTAGGGAAAGCGTTGGATAGCGTAGGGGTAAAATTTACTATTCCCACTTCAGAGAGTGCAACAGTAGGGAAAGCGTAGGATAGCGTAGGGGTAAAAATTACTATTCCCACTCCAGAGAGTGCAACAGTAGGGAAAGCTTTGGATAGCGTAGGGGTAAAAATTACTATTCATACTCCAGAGAGTGCAACAGTAGGGAAAGCTTTGGATAGCGTAGGGGTAAAAATTACTATTCATACTCCAGAGAGTGCAACAGTAGGGAAAGCGTTGGATATCATAGGGGTAAATTTTACTATTCCCACTCTAGTGAAAATAAATTAAAATAATTCACATAATTATCAATTAATCAATTAATAAAAATGAATTATCAATTAAGAATTAATTAATTATCAATTAAAAAGTAATTAACAATTTGTTCTTAATAAATACCAATAAATTAACATTTTTAATTAATTATAATTAAATTCCATCCCACCCTATTCCCCTATAAACCTACAACCCGCTACAGAAAATACATTAATATTATTCACATAATTATCAATTAATCAATTAAAAAAAATCATTTAGGAATTAATTAATTACCAATTAAAAATTAATTAACAATTTAATAAAAATAAATACCAATGAATTAATTAACATATTAAATTATTTGTAATTAAATTACTTCCCACCCTATTCCCCTATAAACCCACAACCCGCTACAGAAAATAAATTAATATTATTCACATAATTATCAATTAATCAATTAATAAAAAATAATCATTTAAGAAATAATTAATTACCAATTAAAAATTAATTAACAATTTAATCAAAATAAATACCGATTAATAATTAACATATTAAATTAATTGTAATTAAATTACTTCCCACCCTATTCCCCTATAAACCCACAACCCGCTACAGAAAATAAATTAATAATATTCACATAATTATCAATTAATCAATTAATGAAAAATAATCATTTAAGAAATAATTAATTACCAATTAAAAATTAATTAACAATTTAATCAAAATAAATACCAATTAATTAATTAACATATTTAATTAATTATAATTAAATTACTTCCCACCCTATTCCACTCTAAACTCACAACCCGCTGCAAAAAATAAATTAATTTAATTCACATAATTATCAATTAATCAATTATTAAATAATAATTATCAATTAAGAATTAATTAATTACCAATTAAAAATTAATTAACAATTTATTCTAAATAAATACCAATTAATTAATTAACATATTTAATTAATTATAAATAAATTACTTCCCACCCTATTCCCCTATAAACCCACAACCCGCTACAGAATTAAATTGCACAATAATTAAATAACATAAAATTAATTACTTAAAATAAATTACAAAAATATATACACTTTTCACACATATACTAACATAAAAAACACTTTAAAAAAATCGATATTATTAAAAATTCGATATTTTTAATAAACTATATTATGTACTTCGATATTTTGACTGTCTATATTTTTAAAATCGATATTACATTAGTTACCTTCAAAACAATATTTTTGATGTCTATATTCTGTCCATTCGATATTTTGTACATTCTATATTTTGGACTCGATATTTTGGTTTGTCTATATTTTGGAATCAATATTTAGCCCATTTACCAGAGGCCCTGCTGCCTTTCTCCACCACTCTGTAAACATGCTTCCTGGTGCATTACTGTTTGAGGGATGAAGTCCCTTTGGCTCCAGATGGTCCTCTTGGGCCAACAATCCCTCCTGTTACCTCCAGTAAGTCCCCCACTCTGGGATTGCTGAGAGGTTGTCGGAAGGCAGGCCCCCTTTTTCCACCAAACTGGAAATCAATATAGCAAAACCCAAATCATGGTTCATCCAAAACCGCCCTGGCCCTTTATATATAATTTGGCTGGACAGGAAGCAATTGGAAAATGTAACCAGTTATATGTACTTGGGAGTCTACATTGATAACATAGTTAATTATAAGGAACAGGAAAATGATATGGAAAAAAAAGCTAGCACCCTGGTATTTGCATTTTGTACATTGGGTAAAAAATTGGATGGTCTAACCTTCAAACCACTGTTATCTGTAATAGCCGCAAAAATGCTCCAGACAGTAGCCTATGCCAGCAACACCCTTCACGGGAGAGATGAGATACTACTGAAGTGGCTACGGGCAATCATTTTCAAGTGTGTATTTTGACTCCCGCAAAATGCATCACTGGCGCAAGTGGGTCTGGAATTTGGGCTTAATAATGAAACCTAAGGGAGAATGCACACAACCATAAGAAGCCTGTACAATAATAATCCCTTTTTAAAGATTTAACATCGACAAGTACAACTGAGTTATGGAATAAGAATCTACCTTGTACTACTTTTAGGCAAATGATTAATAAAGCTGCAAAATTCCACTCCACAATGAGCACATGCCTGGGTGGTGCTTAAACATTATGAGAACTTGAAACCCTTTTCGGTGCATTTAAAGAGAATGTTGATGGCAATGCGTTTTGCTATGATTACTTACCGGTAATCCCAATTACTCTTAGTCCTACTCGTCCTCGACCCAGTCATCACTAATGAGGTATTCCACTTGACAGGAAACAAAACAGGAAATGCTTTTAGGCTCCACCCATCCTCCTGCCAGGGGCTATAAGTACATAGCCAACAGAAAGCACATCCTGACATACCAAGCAACAAAGGCCTTAACAGGGAGTGTGGGTGGTAAGTACGACTGGGTCGAGGACCAGTAGGTCTAGGAGTAATGGGGATTACCAGTAAGTAATCATAGCATTACCTCTACGTCTGTCGCCCTCGACCCAGTCATCACTAATGAGGCATACCAAAGCAACCCCACAAGAAGGCCTTTGGCAAACTACACAGAGAACATAGACAGAACACAAGAGTGGAGTGAAGCAAGTGAAAAACTATATTAAACACACAGAATCGGGGGGGGGGCAACCCCCACAGCCCACAACACACCACAACCAAAATTGGGCCGGTCAGACGGAGCACAATTCAGACGGTAGTGATTCACAAAAGTAGAATGAGAAGCCCAAGTCCCAGTCCGACAGATCTCATCAAGGGAAACCCCATGAAAAGCAGCCCAGGAAGCAGAAACACCCCTAGTTGAACAGGCCTGAACCCCAGAAGGGCAAGGCAAACCAGAGCCCTGATACGCCAGAGAAATAACAGCCAGATCAAAGGTCACAAAGAGAGAGTCGAAGAACGAAACCCCCGCAGAGCGGGCAACATAAATAGACAACGCACGCTTCAGATCCAGAGAGTGAAACAACAACTCAGCAGGCAAGGAAGGAGACGGACAGAAAGAAGAATCAACTCCTGAGAGGAATAAAAATGAAAATGAATCTTCGGAATAAACTCAGAATCCAAAGAAAGGACCACCGCATCATCCAAGAAACGTAAAAAGGGAAGAGAACAATGTAAGGCAGTGAGCTCGCCCAACCTCCGAGCATAAGTAACAGCAACCAGAAAAGCCACATTAAAAGAGAGGAACTTAAGGTCAACTGACTCCAAGGGCTCAAAAGGAGAGGACTGCAGAGGACCCAGTACTGAAGAAAGATCCCAAGGAGGAACCGGAGAATGAGCAGAAGGAGAGGAGCGAGAGAAACTCCGGAACAACTGAGAAACCAACAACCCATCCGAAGACGGGAGTGAAGGCGGATCCCGGAAAGCCTGAACAGCAGCCCACTGCCCCTTCAGTGTAGATAAGGCATAGTTCATCTGAAACCCATCCAGAAAAAAATGAAGGATAGAAGCAACAGGGCAAGACACAGGAGACAGACCAATCCCCGAACACCAGGAGGAGAAAGAATCCCAATGTTTAGTGTAAGAGGACAAAGTGGACTTTCGACGGGAGCCCTGCATCACAGTGATGAGGTGGTCAGGCAAACCCCGGACCCCAAGAGACCTCCATTCAACCTACAGACTGCCAGGGTGAGAGGGACCAGGAGGGAGGGAGAGGGCGACCTCAGGGGAGACGGGTAGTGGGGTAGAATCCAAGGAGGACCAAACGCCAGACTCATCAATAACAGGAACCAGGACCTCTGAGGCCAGTGAGGCAAGACAGCCACCACCCGGGCACCCACCCACTGGACCTTCAGCAAGAAGGCCAGAACCAGGGGAAAGGGGGGAAGGCGTACAGCAACCAAGGGGGCCACCGGAGAGACAACACCTCTACACTCCAAGCACCCAACTTCAGAGTCCGGGAGCAAAAGAGGGGAAGCTGCGCATTGGTCCTGAAGGCATATAAGTCCAGCTTGGGAGTCCCGAACCTCCGAATCCTGGGGGAGAGGCACAGTGTCAGAGACTACAGAAACCTACAATTCAAGGCATCCACCACCACATTGTCCACACCCCTGATATGCTGAGCAGAGATGGCCAGAAGATGACACTCCGCCCAACCTGTAATTGCACAGGCCACCAAGTTCACAGAAGGACTGCGAGTACTGCCCTGGTGGTTTATGTAAGCCACAGTAACTGAGTTGTTGGACCTCACCAGGACATTGCAACCCAGCAGATGACCCTGGAAGAAACAGAGAGTGCAGTCCACCCCAGAGAGTTCCCTCCAATTGGAGGACCGGCAGGACTCTGACCGGAGCCAACGAGCCTGAACAGCCCACTGACCCAGAGTCACCCCCCATCCAGACGCACTGGCATCCGTCGTCAACACCAATGGAGGCGGCAGGTGAATCCACATCCCCTTGTAACGATTGGAGGAATCCAGTTACACTGGAGAGTGGACACAACCTCCAGAGAAACTGGCACAGAGACAGCATAATCCCGAACCAGAAAAGGCACCCAACGTTGAAGAAGCCACAGCAGAGGACGCAGATGAACCCTGGCCCAGGGCACCGTGAAGATAGTTGCAGCCATATGACCCTGAACCTCGAGGCACTGAAGGAGGGGAGCCG
Organism: Lissotriton vulgaris; assembly: GCF_964263255.1. Taxonomy (NCBI): domain Eukaryota; kingdom Metazoa; phylum Chordata; class Amphibia; order Caudata; family Salamandridae; genus Lissotriton; species Lissotriton vulgaris. The sequence goes on along the minus strand of NC_141696.1, from coordinate 183,367,673 downwards.
CTGCCTGGGACAACAACCTCTGCAACAGGAACTGAAGGCACAGAAGCCAGGAATCTGGAAGGAATACCTTGCCCAGGACTGTATCGAAGATGGCCCCTATGAAAGACTGCTGAGTAGCAGGAACCAGATGGCATTTCAGAAAGTACACTAGAAACCCATGGTGTTCTAGAGTACGAATGGTCAAGGACAGGTGCTGAGACAGGACCGCAGGGGAAGGAGTCTGGAGCAGCCAATCGTCCAAGTAGGGAAACACAGACGTACCCAGGAGGTGAAGATGGGCCACCAAGGGAGCCACCACCTTGGTAAACACACGAGGAGTGGACCGGAGACCAAACGGAGGGACACAGAACTGCCAATGATGATCCCCCAGGCAGAAGCACGGGAACCTCTGATCCAGGGCCACAGGCACATGAAGATAAGCATCCTCAAGATCCAGCGTAGCCAACACCCAGCCGGCCTGAATCAAAGGGATCACCCGCTGCAAGGTCTCCATCTTGAATGGGATTTTCCAGGCAAACAAGGTCAGACTCCGGAGATTGATGACAATCCGAAAACCCCCTGTGACTTTCGGAACAAGAAAGACAACCGAATATTTCCCCAGACCCCTCTCCAACCGGGGAATGGGCACAATCGCCTTCTTCAAGAGCAAAGTGCTAACACTGTCCATCAACGAACGATGTCGAAACTGGTTCAAGGGTGTTGGAGTCCACACCACTCCAGAGGGAGGAGGAAAGGACAGAAACTCGATCCGATACCCCCGGACCAGGACATCCAGCACCCACTGATCGGAGATCGCTAGACGCCAAGCAGGAAGGAACAAACTCAGCCTCCCACCAACCTCTGGCGGAACACCAGCATGACCAATCACGGGGGCGGCATAGTCAGGAAGGCTGCAGACCCTGTCCAGCATCACGGGGGCTTCTTCTGGAACTTTCGGGGGAAACCCCTACAAGCACCTTTCGGGCCCTTAAAGGAGGATTGCTGAAACCGGGAAGGCTTGCGATGGAAGGAAAAGGAATGTTTCCTCTCTTTGAACACTTTATGAAGTTTATCCTCAAGAGCGTCCCCAAAAAGATGACGGCCAGTAAAGAGCAACCACAAAGCCATGGACCTCTGTGCGGCGTCCGTATTCCAACCCTTCAACAACAAGTTCCGACGAGCAGCAACAGAGGAACCACAGGACAAGGCGGAAGCGCGCACAGAATCAAAAGCAATGTCCGAGAGAAATTTTATCCCGATGACTGCCCCCTCCTTCATCGTGGAAAACAAAGTCTTAAAGTCAGTCAACAGTGATTTTGCGACATAAGCCCCATAGACACCAGAACAGATAGCAAGGTGAGAGCCAGCATAAGACTTCCTCAACGCAGAATCAATCATCATATCCACACCATCAAGCAGAATATTATCATCCACCATAGAAGGATGACCAACTAAACTGGCAGCAATGGAATCCACATGCACCGACTCAGGAAACGATTCCTCCATGTCCTGTAAAGGATACAGTTTGGACATAAAGCGCTGAATCATGATGTGATCTGGATCCTTCCATTCTTTCAAGGGGACATCCATCACAAAATGATGGATAGGAAGAGAAGTAGTAACAGGCTTCCAAAATTGTGGCAGAATAGCATCCGAGGAAGTACTGGCCACAGCATCATCAGGAAACCCCATGTTCTCATGTACATGAGAAAGAAGGTCAGGCAACAACTCCTTGGAAACATATTTGCCTTTCAGATCCACCGCCCCCAAGAAAGAGGCATCAGAAGATTCAGAGGAAGAAATGTCCGAATAGAGACCAAAACCCCCAGCAGAAAGACCCCCAAGAGACTTCTTGGAGGACTTCAGATCAGTCAAAGTCTCCAAAATCAGGCGCTTCAATCTTCTGTCATCCAACTTGGCCCGCTTCACCTCAGGGGCAGAATCCCCACTTCCAGCAGAGGAAGGGGAAGAGGAAGTGGAAGCAGGAGACATATGTTTACGCTTCTTGTGATGTTTCCACATCATGAACACCAAACACAGTACTCAGAGCACACAACCAACACAGGAAGGAACAGACCAGAATGCGACCCCCCCTACTTTAAAAAACAAAAAAAAGCCAGAAACCGCCCTCAATCAGCCAGCAAGGGAAAACAGCTGAGCACAAACAAAAGGCGAGGCTGGAGGGGCGTGGCCAATCCTAAACTTTAAAACACCACCCATTGCGGCTGCCGAAGGCCGAAAAACTTGATAAGGCGTCAGCGGGAAGGCCACGGAGCACCATGAAGCAGCAGAGCACCCGGATCTGAACCGGGCGCATCACATTGGCAGCGGCACATAGGTAAGCAGAACGGAGCACTCGAAACCCAACCCGAGTGCTCCCAAAGACCCGCTGCACACTGAGCACCCGGACCCCACCACTAGCTCTCCACAAAGGCTGTGCCAGAGCAGCCCAAAAAGCAGCACATCGAAGCACCCAGAGCCCAACCCAAATGCACCGAAAAAAAGACCCGCAGCACACAAAGCGCCCGGACCCCACCCTGGGCGCTCTGCAAAGTCCGTGACTCAGCGGCACAATAAAGAAGCAGACCGGAGCACTCAGAGCACAATCTGAGTGCCCTGAAAAGGCGCACTGCACAGGAAGCGTCCGGAGCCCAACCCGGACACTCCACAGAAAACGCCAAACACAGGACTCCACAGGCAGCCCAAGGCAGGTCGAAAGAGGACTCAAAGCCCCAAACCAGCTGCAGCGGTCGACAGGCAAGACCATAGCGCTAGGAATGACCAGCAGGGAAGGACTCACCCGACAACAGGACCCCAGGAAACCAGCGCAGCCCAGAGGAACCGGTAACTAGGAACCCAAAGGAGTCAAGGAAGCCAAGCAGTCCGACTCAAGTAGCTCCCACGAAGGTCCATGAGCACCCCCAGAGCCCAGCAGAGAAGGAAACCACAGGACAACACGAAGCAGGTAAGTGCCCCGCACCTGCCTAAGCGTCCCCGTCAGGTTCACTGACAGAAAACAAAACAGGATGTGCTTTCTGTTGGCTATGTACTTATAGCCCCTGGCAGGAGGGTGGGTGGAGCCTAAAAGCGTTTCCCGTTTTGTTTCCTGTCAAGTGGGATACCTCATTAGTGATGACTGGGTCGAGGACGAGGGACGTAGAGGTAATGACCTGTTACCATCACTAGCTGATCAGCCAAGCTGGAATCAAAGCGATGTCTTAGCATGCAGACTTTCCCGTTACAAAAAAGAGGTTTTAAATCATTTGATTTGAAAATGCCCCAATTTATACACTGCACGTGTCAGTTTGTAAAGAAAAGATTTTATTGCTGGTGGGTTTAGTGCATGTAGGGCCGCAATCAGAAAAAGTCTTGATCCATCTGATCCCCAACTGAAATGTAAATTACTAAAGTACCTCTCAGTACATGATCAGGCACTTAAAAATCACAGTCAGGTTTGAACTAATAATCTGTTTTCATAGGAACTGAAATTGAGACACTTTTTCACCTCAAACGGAAAATTTAAGTAGTAGTAATAATGATATTCGTACAATGGTGACAAGGATGCTATGTATGGTTTTAGGGTATGGGTACTCACAACCTAATAACATTATGTATTATGTGTTTGTTTTTATGGATATTTAACCATTTGAATGTGTTCATTTAATATTGTTACAGTTTTAATAAACCAAATAATAAAGAAAAGGGAAAGTGCATCTCAACACTTGTATCAAAAAGTTGTCAAAAGGATTACACAAAGGAAAGCAATCTAACAGGAGCTGTTGCTATTTTTACAATGTAGGTCATATGCCTTATTATTTACTATTTGGTGAGCTACAGTTCAAGGAAGGTCATCTGTGGAAGTGAGTTTGATTACAAAGTGAGGCAATTAAGTGGCTATTATGATGGTCTAGGAACACAGCAGGCTCTAGAGAAGTGGCTTATTCTGGTGAACAAAAGCACAGGGGTTGAGGTAGCAGAATCATAGTAATGATAGTTACTCCTGGACTAATGGAGTGTGACTGAGGTAATGCAGCATCCCTCATTAATTAGAGAAATGATAGGGCTTTGGGAACCCTGCAGTGACTAATTATTGAGATGAGTGACCGGATATGCAGGTTTGCACCAGCAGACATCAGAGGGTGACAGATGTTGCGACTAAATTTGGAACTAGCTTCTTTTTCTGAATACAAATATGAGGTCTCTGCACTTACCTACATTTTATTTGTACAGAGTGCAGCTAACATGACTTGGTGTCCAACATGAAATATGTTACAAGGTATTTTTAAAATTAGATTACTTTTATCCTTTTTATCAAAAATGTATCTAATTAGTTTAACATGTTCTGATTGTGCCTAATGAAAAACATAATGAGACCTATTCACAAAGGTAAATGTGCTTCAATTACAAATATAATTTGTCACTACATGGACCTTTTAATTTTTTAAACCTGTCAGGAACTCACAAAGGGATTTCTGGGAGACGTATATCATTTTACTACTGCAGAGTTTTCCCCAAGAGTGCAGTGAAATCGACTGTAGTTAAATCACCCTTAAGGGATTGAATTACACAATCCAAGATGTATTTATTAAAAGTTTGGGATGCCCACAAAAAAGTACTTTTGTGGGCATTCACAAACTCTTATACGTCCCCTTCCACCCTGGCAATGATGGAGGCAATTTTGCTGCTAGGTGTCTCAGGAGACTTTGCCACCACGGAGCCTGCTGGGGAAGGAGGAGGTCTCTTTGCACCTTGCACTATAAAGTGCTGCCTGCCTCCTGCTGTGTGGGACCCTTATGCTGCTGCCAGGACCGGGACTACATGTACGAGGAGACTTTGTCACCACAGAGCCTGCTGGGGGAAGGAGGATGGCTCTTTGCACCTCCAGCTATAAAACCAGGACATCTTTACCCGTCATCGCCAGGAAGAGGCTGGGCTGGGCCACCGCCCACTGGCTCCTGTTTATCTCCAGTACCACTCTTCAACACAGGCGTTTTGTGTGACCGTGTGTCTCCCTCTAACCTGTCTCTGGTTTCCTGGCAGAAAGATATCAAGTGTGGGATAGCTTCATTCCTTTATTAAATCCAGATAGTGGAGGGCTCACAGGTCAGTAAGATCTATCACATATTTGTACCCTTTATTGCCCTACTGCAATGGGAAAATGGAAAGTAAGTCCTATAGTGTCAAAGGCCGAATGTCATACAAAAATTGATAGCTTTCTGGCCAGGGCTGTGGAGATCATCTCAAAGGAATCGAATTGGCAGACTGGTGACTCTCCCTCTCCGCTGAAAACATTGACTCATCACAAGCCTTCGTTCCTCATTCTCAACGTGATGCCCAAAGTAGAGGGGATGTTTCTTCTGGAGCAACTTAGACCATAGTGGGTGCCGCAGTAGAAGGAGGGGTGGAGCTTAGTGTTTTTTTTAAAAAAATTATTTGAGCAGAGCATATGGTTCATGATACATTATGTACTAAAAAAAACATCATCAATAATCAATAAGGCAGCTTTTTAACTAAAGCAGCTAAGCTTATAGTCATCCAAGAAACAAAGTGCAAAGTGCAAATTTATCTTATTACATAGCAGCAATGAATGAAAAAAGATTTCCTAATACACCTAAAGTGCAAAATCTGTAAGTTGCAGAGGCAACTAAACCTGCAATCATTCGCCATACAAAGTGCAAAGTGCAGATTTATAAAAATGTAAAGTGCAAAATGCAAGAAAATTCCTACTACGCCTAATGTGCAATGTCAATAAAGTGCTAGTGCCTACTTCTCAACAATTTATAATAACCTCTCTTTATACTTTATTCGAAATGAATATCATTAAAGTACAAACATACATACATTGTGTCAGAAGGTAAAAAATTGAGATTTAAAAAGAGCGATTTGTAGCTATTTCATGTAACGAAAAAACACATTTAAAAGACAATAAAAAGTGCATATGTACAAGTTGAAAACAGGATTTTTACACAGTCTCTCAATTTTTAATGGTAATGCACAAGCAAAGGTTCAATTCCTGGAGGCTCTAAACATTTTTATACTTTAGCGACTTCGAGCGGATATACCAAGCACATGATAGGTATTTAGCAACTCCGCATACAACAGCTAGGGAGTTTGTATCAGTTAAAAGGATACGAAGCGCAACTCTATAATTTCTTACCCCTAACAACAAGCATACCGATTTCAACCATTTTACTCTCGCATATTTGTATGCTTTACATCCAAACAAAAAATGCGGTAAGGATTCAGTTTTACATGGGCAGCATGGACAAGATCCGTCTAGGGCCCGACTTCTTTTCCAACCCTTCACAAAGTTATTGAGTGGAAGTGCCCCATATCTCCTTTTTAGAAAGATGACTCTACCTTTAGGTTTCAGAATAAAGTCTAAAAAAGGTTCAAACCTCATGATGGGCTTATGCTCTACGAATTGAGCAGTTAGAGCTCCCCACTTTGTATTCCTGAGTTCCTCAGTCTGGCACCACTCCCAGTAGATTTTCTTAATTACTTGTTTTGGCGGAGGGGACTGTGTGGTCCAAAATTCAGCCAAACCCAGGTTGGTGACCATCTGTTTGAGTTTGGTTAGCCACTGAATCTTGTTCGCACTGTTTAGTTTGATAAGTTCGTCCATTGCCTGAGCGTAGTTTGCTAGTTCTGGGGTCCTCCTCAGGCGCACCCAGAACAGCAAGGGACGAAGACGAACTATATCTGATATCGAGCGTTTGCCCATATCATAAAGGAGAGGCTTCAGGGGGGTAGAGGTGGGGAGAGAGGCTAGGTCCCTCAAAAACTTATTTTCAGCTCTAGTCAAGTATGTTATATTTTCACTGCCCCAAAGTTCAGATCCATAAACTGCAGAGGCCAGTGCTTTTCCTTCATAGTCTGCAAGTGCAGGGGCTATAGGCCTACTTGCAGACAAGCGCTGGCTCCTCAGAATAGCACCAGACATCATATACATACATAAATCTAACAAATATCTAGAAAAGAAAGATACTAATGCTCCTAGACTACAATTTGATGAAGATATAAACGTCTCCTAATAAAAAGATGCTGCATTGGTCTACCACTTCGAGTATTATGAACTCTCTTTAATCTTCTCTAATTCTATAAAAAACTTCCAATTGTTTTCAAATTTTTTTGTCGCTCCTACCCTCATGGCGTAGGCTTCTTGAAATCTTCAAGTTCTTTTCATTTTATTAAACCATTTCAGCTGGGAAGGGGCTTCCCTAGATCTCCAATTTTGTAAAATTAGGGAGCGAACTACCAAGCTCGGAATAAATATAAAAGCTTTTTCCGGTTCAGATAACATTATTTCCCCTCTACAAATTCCAAATAAAGCGACTTCAGCCTCAATCGGAATTCTCCTTCCAATGCTTGCTCAACATCTGAAAAGACTGTCTCCCAAAAAATCCTTAAGCCTGGACATGAAAAAATGTGGTGGTACCACCCACCTTCCCCATCTGTTAGGCTTTAAAAACACTTGTTTTTAACTCCCGGGAATCTTTTACTTAAAGTAACCTGAGTTAGATAAGAGAGCCATTGTGATAGGAAGGCCATTCTTTTATAATTGGCAGCTCGTAATGCTTTACTTCCTAAAAAGCTGGCCAACTCCCTCTCCCTTCCCTGACACCCTACATCCAGTCTCCCGAGTTATTTTCTCCAGGTGATTGTTTATCCTAGGGGCTTCTCCCAATTTATGTAACAATCTATACCATTTTCCAATCCCTCTTATATTGGCCCCATAAAGGGCTACCACGAGGTGATTGGGGGAATCCAGCATACCACTGGTGTTTTTTTAACAAAGAGACAATCCATCCTTGCCAATACTTCCTACCAGAAAATCGGCCTATTTTGTATTATAAAATGCCTTAGCTCAGACAGTCCTGAACCTTCCCAGATATTTATATGTCTTAATTGTAACTGAATGCAGAGAATAAAACATTCTCTAATTTTTAAATACTTGAGACCCGACGGGCTGAAAGAATAATCTTTTAATATTTCATACTGTGTTTTTTTGGGAAGTTTTGAAGTTTTTAAAAATACTGGAGTTGTAGATCCAATTTCCTGTATCATTTTATCTATAAAAAAGATGTCTTTAGTAAAATTTGATCCTATCAAGCCAGACACTAAATCCAGAAACGCAGCCTCATAATATGTTCTTAAATGCGGCAAATGCCCAATCCCCTTGCTCTATTGGTAGCTGCAAAACATTCAGTTTGACCCTTGGAGCTTTCTTACCCCAAATAAATTGCCTGAATAAAGTATCAATTTCCCTGAAATATGACTGATTTATTTTTGTCAGGATATTAGAAAATAAAAATATTAGCAGCTGAAGTTTGGACATTTTAATCAGTGATACTCTACCCACTATCGATAAGAGGAGTAATGTCCATTGCTCTAACAGTTTCTTGATCTTACCCTTCATTCTCAAATAATTTAATTCAAATAATTGCTGAAACTGTGAAGATACATATATCCTGAGATACCTTATAGGGTCAGTTTTCATCGCTTGTTGTTTCAGACAAAGTGGAAAAGCATTCAGATCGGCATTAAGGGCCGGAACCTCTGTTTTGTTTGCATTGATTTTGTACTTACCCATTTTTTCGAACTCAGAAAACTCCCTCAAGATGCTTTCAAAATTCACTCTATCTGGAGTTAAATACAAAATGATGTAATCCACGAATAATTTAAGTTTAGCCATATTAAGGATCGGTGATTGGATAGCAGCATTATTCCGTATCTTTAAAACCAAAGGTTCAATAAAAAAGGTAAAAAGTAAGGGCGAAAGTGGGCAGCCATGTCTGGTCTCGCAATTTATTTTTATGGTTCCTGCATAATTTGCATTTATAATAATCTTGGCTGTAGCCCCCTGGTAGATATTATGCAACATATCCACTACTTGTGCGGGAAACCCAAACCGGCCAAGGGTAGCAAACAGAGTTTTCCATTTCAGAAGGTCAAAAGCTTTTTCTGCGTCGACCATCACAATGCTCGCTGGGATGGAATTTGTGCTAATATAGAGGCCTATTAGGATGGCGGACTGACCTGCGTCCGTCAGCGGCAGTCCCTCCATACCAATTAGGATGTGACCGCCACCCTGGCGGTTACATCCCATATCTTTAACCTTTAACCTTTAACTTTGCGGTAGGTGGTGCTTGAAGCAGCACCCACCGCAAGGTTCAAAATGCATGCTTTGCATTTACATGCACAAACCGGCAGACACGGCTCGGTGCCTGCCACTTTGTGCATGTAAATGCAGGGGGGTACCATAGGTACCCCCCATGTGCTCCCCCACCACCCAACACCCTGGGGGCCCGCAAGGGCCCCCCAGAAACAAATTTCCACATGCTTTTCCACAGCGGAAAATCCGCTTCGGAAAAGTATGTTTGCACACACATGGTAATTTGACTGGCGGTGTCTTGCAGACACCGCCACCAAATTGCGTTCAATACCCCGCGGATCAGCGTTGGACGGACCTGACGTCCGCCGCTGATCTCATCGCCATCATGATCTGGCGGGAGGTGTTTTCAGGGTCCGCGGCGGTGAATCCGCATCCTCCGGGCCGGCGGTGGCTTCCACCGGCCCGGAGGATGCGGATTCACCGCAATCATAATACACCCCTTAGTCCAGGGCATGTATTAAGAACTGTGTATTTGCTGCCATTGATCTACCCGCTATAAAGCCTGTTTGATCTCTATGTATTACCTCCTGTGCAGCTTTTAGAAAACGCTCTGCCCATACCTTCATCAAACGTTTATAGTCAGAATTCAAAAGGCTGATAGGCCTAAATGAATTCATGTCTTCTGGATTTTTATCCTTTTTAACAAAAGACACAATTATTGCTTCTTTAAACACAACTGGAACTGAGCCCCCCTCGCTAACAAAATTAAAAAGATTTTTCAAAGGGGTTGTAAGTTCCTTAGAGAAAAACTTTTAAAACTCAATGGGGAAACCATCCTGCCCACAAACTTATGCCCCAGCTGTTGTTTTAATAGCTGCTAAAATTTCACTCATCTCCACTTTCCTTTCCAATTCGCAGTCCGATTCTCCGAAAGCTTTGAAACATTCATATTTTAAAATATTCCAGGATTGACTCGTCCTCCACTGAATACTCAGTAGAATACAACCGGCGAAAATGATCCATGAAAGTTTGCGAGATATCGCTACTATCAACTATTTTTAAGCCAGTCAGAGGATCTAAGATTTTCCATATAGATCCTTGTTGAATTATCTGCGAATTACACACTTCTTCTAAAATAAAAAAACACTTCAACACTATTCTTGCCTGTTCGTATTTATTTGGAAGAAACTTAAGTTGAAGAGCATTTTCCTGGTCCACTTCTGATTGTAGTTGAACTATCTTACCCCTCCGTGTGCTGGACTGGGCCGCCGTGTAAGCTATTATCTGCCCACGCGCTGCTGTCTTAAACCCTCCCCAGACAGAGAATGGGGTAGCAGTATTCTCATTAACCTAGAAATATTCCAGGATCCATTCTCTAAATCCTTTGACCCACTCCTCATTTTGCAAAAGGAGATGATCCAGCTGCCACCTGGGACGTTCCCTTCTATCTCCCCCAAGTAAAATTTCCACCCCCACATATGCATGATCTGAGAAAGGATTACATCCTATACCGACGTCTTGAATCTGAAGGGATCTGGAATTAAGAAAAAAATCTATTTGAGATGCCGTTCCAAAATGGTGCGAATAACAAGTATAAAATTCCTTATCTACATTTGTTTCCCTCCATGAATCCACCAATTGGTATTCTTGTATAATGGCTCCCAGTATTTGTTTTGTGTTTGGCTTTAGTTGTTTTTTATTTTTATTCAAGGTGTCTTTTCTAATGTCCTGTGTAAAATTAAAATCCTCACCAAGTATCACCTGCCCTGAAGCTCCTATCAATAAATTGTTAATTTGTACCAGAGGTCCTGTATCATCTGAAATAGGACCAAAATAGTTTATAAATTTTAACGTCCTACCCTGTAGCTGGGTTGCCACTAAAGGGCTGCCCTCTTCCTCCATCACGACTCTTGATAACAACTGCCCATGCGGGGGCACTCACTCATGCGTATTTCCCGCAAGAAATGCGCATGTGCGAGTGCCCGCGCATAATAATAATAGGGGAGCTTGTAAAGCGCCTGGTTACGCCAGATGGCGTGTCCCCGCGCTATAGTGAGTAGCCGAGCGAGACCCCCCCAACCCTGCATGTGCAGTTGTCATCAAGAAGTCGCGATGGAGGAAGAGCCAGCCCGGGGACACCACATCTCAGGTAACGCGTTTTTATTTACTTTATATTGTTTTTTAAAGTTTGTATAACAAGTGTTAATAGGGCGGCTGGAAGGCGGGGGCTGGTCAACTTCACCCTTCACAGAGTTTTGCCTACTTCGCCGAGCATGGAGTAGGCAAAACTCCACACACTCCGCGGGCTCTTGGCTTGAGCACAAAATGGACCTGGCAATATAACACTGCTCCAAGAACTGAAACAGGCAGTGGGAAGACCCAAGCCACGTTAGCCACAGGGAGCATTTACGCCCTTCCCCCTGTACCTAGTTTTAATGTTGGTCATAATGGTTTTACAGCTTAGTTTAGGTTAGTAAGTGTAAATATAGTGTTGGGGTGGTAGTTGTGGGGGTTATGTAGGGGTGGGTTAAAATTTTAGCGGGCTGGGGCACTTTGTGTTTTTTGGGATGGGGTTGATGTGTTTTCTTAGTGTATCAAACAATAAAATAAAAAAAATACAAACGACTATGATTATTTAGGATTTTATTTGCAGTTAGTTGATGTTTAGATGCAGTTTCTGCTGTCCTTGTGTGAAGACGTGTCTTAAAGGGGGTGCGGGTTTATGTTTATCAGTTCATGCTAAATGTTTGGAGTAAGCTAGGTTATGTTAAGGTAATTTTAGATAGTATGTAGGATAAGATAGTGTAGGTTAGGTTGGATTTACTAGTGTAGGTTATGCAGTGTTTGTAATTTTAGATTTTCTATTGACATTAAATAACATTGTTTGCTACATATAGGTCTATATCATGATTTACTTTGTGGGAGTTAGCATGTGTGCTCAGGTAATGTTATGTACATGCCTTTGTCTATTCTAGCAGTGTTTGGCAACATGTGTGAGTAGGTGTTTTACCTATGGACAGGGATATGTCACGTTGGCCATGGCTTTACATTATCTACCTACAGAAATTGTTGAGCAGTGCATGTGGCAATCATGATGGAAATGATAGACAGTGCAACATGTGTTCACTTACAATTTCTCTGTGTGGGTACATCATGCAACATGCTTTGAAGGATATTGTGGTCAAAACATTTGTCCAAATGGTAAGTTTCTGGACTCACACACTGATGGCTGCCCTGTGCACACTCACACTTGCAGCAGTTACTTGTCAGCCCAATGTTGTTTGCTGCTTCTAGTATCCATGGGTAGACCCGGCACTTGTGGTGTGACTTCATTCACCATTAACATTGACTGCATGACACCTGTTGCACTTCATGCTTGCAAAGTTGAGGAACCACACTTAGAGTTCACCAAATATGTTACGCTCTCACTGCCTAACATTGCCCCTGACTCCAAACAAAACATGTCCCTTTCGAAAGTAGTTGGTGTCTTTGACTCATAGAATGCCAATGGTCAAGTTGGTCCTGACTCCAACAGACAGACAACACACATGTAGTACTCTGTGCATTTATTTACATGTGCAAATGATGCCATAGCTCACAGGTACATTTCATTGTACAACAACCCCAAAAGATGTTTTGAGCCAGTGGATGACCAGACAGAGTTTATGGGGGCAACATGTCATGGGACATGTGAACAAGGGGAGTGCTTCACTGTGGAGTATGACCATAATGTCATTCGTGGGATAGGCCACATTGACAGCCCACAAATGTTCAAGGTGAACAAGGCTAATTCAAAATGAGTAATACAACCACAGACCCAATCCAACGGCGTCAAGGTATATCAGTGACTCTGAAAGAGGGGCAGTCAAAATATACTGCTCCCAGACACTCTCTTATACACTTCATAAGGAGGTGATGCACTGTAATCCGCCCACGTTAAAAGACACACCTGTTCTCCCTGACAGTACCACAGAACAACACAAATTGTGACCCAGACAAAGTTGGTCGCAAGAGTCCACACATAGTGTTGGACTAAGATCTTAATAGAAAAAATGTGTGAGAAGCAAGAGACGCCTCACGGAAACACCACCAACTGGGTAACTGGTATGTAATTTCCAGACAAGCCCCTGTCTCATCATCGGTAGTCACTTGCTTCTCAAAAGAAATCACTGCAATTTTGAAATGACACAGCTTGGTGCCTGCAAATTTGTTTGCATCAACATTTCACCCATGGTCTCTGGTGTACATCACTTCCATTCACCCCCACACCCAGTCATATTTAGTAGCTGAGAGGAGTTCAGGTGGTACGGCAGCTGAAACCTGTGTGCTCTGACCCTTCATGCCAGCACAGCTGTGTGCAGTGTAGTTTAATCTAGACTGCTATGGATATAGCTCTTGAAATGTCCCTATGTGTAGACACATACCACCAACCCTTTAGGTGTGTTGTTTCTACTCAGAGAAACCAATTCTATGCATGCTAGGTTAATGTGCATGGGCCCAGGTGAGGCAGAGAGGCATAGTTCATTGCCAAGTGGTGTAGCAGAGCGCAACAAACTATCTTGCTGAGCCAAGCTGTGTCATTGGGAAAGTTCAGGGATGCGCTGTGGTTACCACAATATAACGCATCCCTGTGCTTTCCTCTATGCTGGTGAACAATCAGCTGGCTAGCACCAACACAATCACCCTTGCACCATGGTGTAAGGGTACCTGGTTTGGCAGATATCTTCTGTTTGTGTGCTGGCAAAAAGGACAGGAATGCTCAGTATTTTGTAGATACTGTGAATTCCTGTTCTTTTTTATTGATATGGGGAAGCACAGCTAGCAGGCTTGCAGCACTGCGCTATTCCAATATATTGCAAATAACCCAAGAGCCTTCTGTTGATGTCAGGTTTAAGCAGAGATGAGCCAGAATTCTACCATTTGGCCTGCAGACAGTGCTGCAGAGTACTCAGACATAGCTACCTACACTGCACAACATAACCTAGTCACCCACAGTGCCCCTTGTTGCAACTTACCCTGTTGCTGTTGTAGTTCATCATAGTCAGCACTGTCCTGTCCCGCAACTCCAATCATGGACTCCTTGGAGATTACAGTGGACACCTGCTCCTCCAAGGGATCCAGTTTCTTCTGGGGCCGTAGACTACCACCTCCAGTCTGCAATGCTGCCTTGGGATTGGTTGCCAGTTTCTTCTTTGTCCTGCACTTGAAATCATCTCAGCGCTTTTTACAGTCACTCACTGTCTTCTTGAATTCAACAACACTGTTCACCCTTTCCACTAGGGTCTTCTATATCGCCTTTTTCCTTCTTAAATACATTTTGGAGCTGACAAAGAGCTGGTGTTGGTGCTCTGCCACCTTCGTGATCAAGATCTCATTATCCTTCTTACTGAAATTGCACTTCCTCTTCCCCTGAGAGTCTGACTAGTCATCCTGGCTGGTACTGGGTTTTTTGTCCTGGGCTGTGCTCACTCTTGGCTGCTCCATTACTGCTTTCAGGTAAGTGCACTTTTTTCTTTTTCACATAGTTGTATTTTTGTACTTTATTTTCCCCGCTAGGTGCACAAAACCGACTCTAGGATGGCTAGCATCTATTCTGTAAACACTAATTGACAGAATGCTACTTTTGCAGCATTAACATCAAATTTCTTAATGACACAGCGCACACAACAGCATCAGTTTTTACGACATTGGCCTCATCCTAATGCATGGAGCACCGGATTTTAAATACGACCCCAACATGGCGTTGGAATTTGGCACACTGTGGCTGTAATTTCTTTCATGCACCGCTGTGGCAAAACAGAGGTGCGCCAGGTCTTGTAAATAGATCACTTTGTGTTGGAACGTGTGGCTCTTTCATTTGAAATTGATTAACATTGTAATTTTCTATATCTCATAACTATCTGTTTTTTAACCTTTTGAAAAACGTTACCATCAAATAATGTAAACAGAATAAATTTAAGCTGTGGCACTGTCTGTAGATTTATATTTTAGTTGTCACTGTGTTATTAGGTTACACTTCAAGCATTTCATTGTACATGCCACCTCATTATCACATACCATTTCTTAAACATTGGGCACTTGTATCAGTCACTCTACATAATGAGGCTTGCACCCATCTCAGTCCCCAACTCCACCACGTATATCTTCCAACATTCTCCCAATTTGATCATCTCCCCTTTCTTCTTTCCATTTTCAATTTATCTTCAATAAATAAACCACACTTATTTTTTAGGTGGTCTGATTGGCATCTTGCAGTTCTTAGTTAATTCTTAGCTAATAATTTGTTAGGCTTGTTTCCATAAACAACGAGCGTAGTCTCCATTCTGTATCTCATTATTTTCCTTTATTCATCCAGCTCTTTTCCCACACTCAGTCTCACCTTTGCTGAGCTTCTGCTTATATGTAGCATCAAAATGTTGTCCATTATATGTCCACCCACACCTTTCTCATGGTACTTTGCACTGGATCATTATTCTTTTAAAACACCTTCTTGATTGCTTAATAATATTGCCATGTTTTATATTTCAGAAATTTTTTGTAAAAACTGAAACCAATAATTTAAAAAATTGGGTTTAAGTCCATCCAAATCAGAATACAATTTCAGGGTGGTTAACACCTGAAGGGACCCCTCTTCCCAAAGCAACATGCTCACCGTTTGTTCCCTAGTAGGCAGTGCTCTGTTCTGCAGTGAGCATGTCTGCTTTCTAATGGATGGATCACAGATTTCTGATAAGCATTTTCCCTCAGTCGTTCCACAGGAATTTCAATTGCTTCCATTTTCCCAAAATTGAAAAAATTCACGAAATTAAGAGTATACTGCTACCCCACTTGGTCTGTGGTGTTGGTCATTCTGAGTTTTACAAGCTTACTCCTAATTTGGCAGCTCATTTTATGTTATTGTTTTTAAACTTAATTTATTCTATAATTCAAAGACCATTCAATTAACATCACATTTTTTTTTAAAAGGAGAGAGAATCATTAAAAGAAAGGGTAGTGTTGTGACAATTCATAATTCCAATGCCATAAATAGCCATCATGTAAAATCTAGTCCTTAAATATTTAGAGTGGACAGGCCTAAGTACAAATATATATACAATGAAACAAATAGATCATATAAACCTGCTAACTAAACTGTAGGTTCTTGTAGTTATCAACGTCTATTTCTTCACCTATTGCTTTGTTGCAGTACCTGCAGCTTTGATTTTATTATGTTCCCCATAATTGTGCAAATTTCCGTATAACCCCTATCCTAAGAGAATAAAGTTTTTCTCTTTCTTTCGTGTTTCTCATTTTAATTACCCATTATGTGTGTTTTGGTGGATCCAATGATTTCCAATTTTGTAAAAGCAAAGATCTAGCTATTAGTGAAGCACAAAAAACAAATTGTTTTTGTTGCACCGTTAAAGTAGTGTTAGAGTTCCCAAATAAAATTACCATTGGATTGGGGTCTACGCTACATTCGAGTTGTTGACTAACAGACTGAATCCTAGTCCAGTAGATGGGTAATTTTGGGCAAGAGAAATACATATGGAACCAGTCCCCTCTTGAATTAATAGATCTAGGACAATCCGATGATGTTTCTGGGAACAATTTGTGCAATTTAGCGGGGGTGTAGTATGATTGCCATTTGGAGAAGAATGCTATATGTTTATAGTTCGCCTTGCAAATGGCCTTTCTGGATCATTTATTATAGTCCTGCCTTTGGGCTGGCTCTATGCGACAGCCCGCAGTCTCCTGTATTTTTAGAAGGGCTCTCAGGACTATGTAATCATGGGTATGTTACTGCAAGTTGTGATACCAGTTCCCGATTCCCACCATTTATTTGATATACAATGCATAAGTGACAGCTTCGGGAAGTCTTAATTTCTTAACTAGGCTCAAAATTTGAAGATAGGAAAATATTAGAGTTGAGACTTCTTCTATTTTATCTTGTCTAATTTGTCCCCAAGATTTCCTCTCTCCTTGTATTACTGAATCTTTTATTTGTTAGATTCCTAGCCTTTACCAGTTCTTTAGAGTCGGTGTATCAATTGCAACTCCTGGTTCCCTACAGTGTACCAGTTTAGTTTCTGAGTGTAAAGGTGTGAATTGATACTCCTCTTTTAATCGATTGAGTCTATCATGGATTATGCTGGGAGTCTTATATCTGTAGCGTTTTGGTAGTTTAGGGATTTTAATAAAAGACTTTAGATCTATATTTGTTTCCAATATAATTTGATGCAGGTACAAATTAGGGCCATATTCATGTGCTGATAATGCGTGTCCACAGCAATCCAAAGAGCAGCTTGGAAGTAATTTTCTATATGAGGAAGCCCTAGACCACTTTCTTCCGGGCTCAATTGCAAAGTTGTTAACGTGGACCATGGTTTCTTCGCTCTCCAAATATATTTCCGAACTAATTGATCTATTCCTGTGAAATAAGTGTATGGAATCTTTATAAGAACATTTGAAAAAAACAAAAATAAATAATGGAAGTACCATAATTTCTATCAATGCAGCTCTTCCAATTAGGATAAAGGTAAATTATGCCAGCTGTTGAAGATCTTGCTAACTTTTCAGAGCGTTTTTTGCCACTTGCAAGAGAGTAGAATGATGTCTGATCCCAATGCCACTCCAAGACTTTCCCAATGCCAAATGGTATACTTGCTCGGCAAGAAACCCTCAGGGGGGAAAGGGGTATGGGACAGAAAAGAGACAGCCAAGCCTTTACTAGGTTTTTCTCTCTCTTCAGACTCTCGTCCTGCTCTCTCAGCCTTCTTTTTGATTGTTTGGGTGAAGCTGTAATACAGGTGTTAAATATACATTACTCTTACCATTCCTAATCATTAAGCTCTAGTTCCCTATATTAGTATTACCCACTTCGCTTTCACTTGGCTACTGCTTCTCTTCTAAAAGGAATTTGCTTTTCTTCTATTAAAACTGCTTCGTATATTCATTTTCTCTGCAATTAGAAACATTAGCCCATTAGTATCTCAGTTAATCCTTCGTTTCTAATTCTTTTAACTTTTTTGGCTCCTATTCGTACCTCAAGCAACTCTCCTTTTTTCTTTGTATTTATATAAACCACTAATATACATGTTCAGTCAAAGGAAAGCACCCGCTCAGCACCTAGCTTCTCCTTCTACCGGACCTCGCAAGACCTATGGGGTGTGGATCTTTTAAAATACAAACTACACAGGTTCCTCGTATTTGAGGTAATTCCCACAACTTGTGGTTTGTTTGTCTTGCACCTATTTTTACACTAATTTCTACTATTTTAACTTTCACGTCCTTTGGTCAGGGTGGGCCTTATGGCGCCCATACCGCCGAGGTACACGCAACACAGTCCTGAAGAATGCCCGGTAAATCACACACTTAGAAGGGCAGAAACATGTTGACCCCCTTATAAAGTGTAAACTTCCAACATAATCTTTGGTAGTTCACCCACACATATCTTTTAATCCATGTCGAGCTGACCAGTGAATACATTTTTTGTTTGGGACAGCTTAGACATTTTTAAATCACGTTTTTTCACATCACTGTCACAACAACCAGCTCCGCAGTAACCTGGCGTTGTAGCACACCAGGGAGGCATTCGGCTTCTCCTGGTGGGCCCGATGATGAAGCATGTCACCAACCAGGTTGGTGAGTGAGGGCTTCCATACAATCCCTAGGAGATTTCCAATGTGCTCTCTAAAGGGATACCTCGTTCTAGTCTCTTCTTATTGTTCATACACAATTCCCTTTGCGCATGACACTCTCTCTTTGTTTGATACTTTTCTGAGTGCAGCCATCTTGGAATTTCTCCTTGCACTACCTAGCCCCGTTTGTCTTACACTGCAAGGGATTTTATGAATAAATACATTCACTGACTTCTTGTTCATGACTGAATGACAGCGGGTTCTGACAAACTTTTATTAAATGTTGTAATATAGTTGAGTGTGAAAAGTTGTGTAAATACATTAGAAATCCAGATACCTAAATATCGAATAGGATTGTGTTTTGCCACCTGACTCTGGAGGGCCTGGGGCAGAATCTGGTTGTGGCAAGCCGCTCACGGCGTCTTGGCACAGGGGAGAACGACGTGGGATTTCAGCGCTTTGCAAGCGCCTTCAGAACAGAACTTTGCGGGCTGACCGGGGTGAAAGGACACAAACTGCTCCACACGCCGAGGGACTGCGAGGTCCAGCAGGCTCTGTGTCTCCCAGCTGCTGCCTCTTCCCTCGGCGTTCCCGCCCCCCCACCTGGTGATTTCAAATACCTTTTGCGGCCCCCGCTCCGCGGGAGCCGCTCACGGCGTCTTGGCACAGGGGAGAACGACGTGGGATTTCAGCGCTTTGCAAGCGCCTTCAGAACAGAACTTTGCGGGCTGACCGGGGTGAAAGGACACAAACTGCTCCACACGCCGAGGGACTGCGAGGTCCAGCAGGCTCTGTGTCTCCCAGCTGCTGCCTCTTCCCTCGGCGTTCCCGCCCCCCCACCTGGTGATTTCAAATACCTTTTGCGGCCCCCGCTCCGCGGGAGCCACTCACGGCGTCTTGGCACAGGGGAGAACGACGTGGGATTTCAGCGCTTTGCAAGCGCCTTCAGAACAGAACTTTGCGGGCTGACCGGGGTGAAAGGACACAAACTGCTCCACACGCCGAGGGACTGCGAGGTCCAGCAGGCTCTGTGTCTCCCAGCTGCTGCCTCTTCCCTCGGCGTTCCCGCCCCCCCACCTGGTGATTTCAAATACCTTTTGCGGCCCCCGCTCCGCGGGAGCCGCTCACGGCGTCTTGGCACAGGGGAGAACGACGTGGGATTTCAGCGCTTTGCAAGCGCCTTCAGAACAGAACTTTGCGGGCTGACCGGGGTGAAAGGACACAAACTGCTCCACACGCCGAGGGACTGCGAGGTCCAGCAGGCTCTGTGTCTCCCAGCTGCTGCCTCTTCCCTCGGCGTTCCCGCCCCCCCATCTCCTAGCGAATAAATCCAGCACCAATTCTCGCGACGCGGGACGCGCGCGGGACATAGCCCGGGGCTAAGCCCGGGCAAAGGGCGGGCCCTCTGTGGCCCTCAGAGGACCTGAGGAGGACGGGACGGGTCACTCCATTGGGCCCCTTCAAAGGAGGAGGTACAGAGTCACTTTACTCTTCTTTATTGTGTTTGAACTGCCTAGTGACGTGTTCGGGCCCTTGTAGTCCAATTACTATGTCTATCTGGGAAGAGCTGAATGCCTTGTGTGGCACAAACTATGCCCCTGACATATCAACTCCCCCTACAGTGGCCAGAGACACTGACCTCATAAACTGCACTCCCCAGGCCCCTGAAATAATCCTGCTCCAAGCTAATACACTGCCCCGGGACTCAACCAGTAAAAGGAACAACGAGGTGATTCCATCAAATGCCGATCGAATGTGCTGTAGCTCCTCATTTTCCCCCGCCAACCCAACTGTATTAACGCCGCATAAGGCGGGGACCACATCAAATGACTTCGTTTCCCCCCTCCAATCGACCCTACTGGCCCACATTGAGCGATTGTTGAATGCGGCTCTATCACCCCTGGTCACAAAAATTAAGGAGCTGGGAGACAGGTTGTCCAGTGTTGAAAAAATAGTACAAAGGATTTATCCATCAACTGTAAATACTGCTATTCCCTCATGTTCTACGCTCTCTACCAACCTTGAGAAGCCTAAGTCCATCGAACACAGGAAAGCACGAACAATTGATTCCTCTCTCAGCCCACCCATTCCAAGTGGCCGTAATGTTACTCTTAAGCCCACTCGTCCCCCTCTCAAAGCTCCTAGGTTTCCTCAAGAAAGAAGGCATCGAATTAACTTACCCCCTGAAGCCGCCCCCTACGTGACTGTTCTCTCCGGGGTCCCGGAACTTAGTCAGGGCAAACTCGAAACAAACCAGGATCTGCTGAATAAAGCCATCTTCTGGCTCAATAACAATAGACCGCTGCCACCTGACCTAGATGGCGGAATCCTGAGCGTCAGGAGGGTGGGGTGGCTAGGTATGTTGCCCAAAGACATTCCGGGAGACCTAATATTAATTAAATTCAAACACAAGAACATTGTCCCCTATTTAAGATTTTCTCAGCCCAAAATCGGAGATGGCTCCATTTCTACTTGGGACTTGTTTGACTTTTACCCCGGCCCCAGAGTATTGAACTATAACACTTGGTGAAAGGGGACTCTGTGTACCATGCGTTTTTTATCCCGCACTAGTTGCTTTAAATAGCCGTTTTTTTTTTTAATTTTTAAAAATTTTTGAAACTGTTGAATCTTATATATATGTATGTATTTCTTTCTGCTGCTTTTATGGTTTTAAATTTAAAGACCGAATAAAGCTTATTTGATTGATTGGTTGTGGCAAAAAAATAGTAAAGTCTCTGAGTTTCTCACTAATTTAAAAAAAACCCAGCTTCGAGAATGTTTCAATTGTGTCAAATGTTTGTTTAATAATTTCAGTTTCTGCTTCAAGATAGAGGATTAAATCATCCACGAATAGCTGCAATTTGGGTACCCCTGTTGTTGGAGGTGGGATTAAGGGGTTTTGGCGTATACAATTTGCTAAAAGTCCAATGTACAAGGCAAATAAACCGGGGACACAGCCTTGCCAGGTTCCCCTCTGGATCTCCACTATATAAGCAGTACATCCATTAATTGCTATTTTCGCCTGGGCCTTGCTATATAATTTCTTGAGTAGATCCACTCTGACTGGGGGGAAATCAAATTTCTTCAGAACGTGAAAAGAATATTCCAGTTTACCAATGTCGAAGGCTTTTTTTGTATCAATCATGATGATTGCTGCTTTCGTGTTGGTATTTGTAAAAAAATTTATGGCCTGAGCTAAAAAGTTTGTATTGTTGGAAAGAGATCTTTCTGGTACAAAACCACATTGGTCCTCATGAGCCAGAGTTTGAACGACTAAAGTAGTGCTTATTGCCATTATTTTCCTGAAATATTTATAGTCGATATTTAAAAGACTAATGGGCCGATAAGATCCAGGTATATCCGGTGGCATTCCCTTCTTTAAAAAGCTAACTACCACTGCCTCGACAAAAGTCTTGGGGATATTGCAACCTGTCAAGATTGCATTGTATAAAGAAAACATAATTACATTTTAACAGTGGCAAAAAGATTGTATAGAATTCTATTGGTAGTCCATTGATGTCACAGGCGCTGCCGCTAGGTGTATTTTTTATGGCCGCACATGTCTCTATTTCTGAAATTGGTGCTACCAGTTGAGCTTTCTGAGAGGGGGTTAAATATGGAGCCTGATTCTATTAAATAAATGATCAATTTCTTCCGGTGGTGTAGGTGTCGAAACTGTATATAGTCTTTAATAGTGTGATAAGAAGACCTTATTGATCTCGTCGGTCTGGTGGTCATTTTGACCTTTCGCATCATCAAAGATGGATTTCACCATGGCATTATTATGAATTTTTTTACAGACCATGCTAGTAGTTTGCCTGTATGCTCACTTTCCTTATACCAATTTTGAGGCCAGTTTTTTGATTTACTATTTCCTGATGTTCATAAACAATTCTGGTATTTATTCTGTCCTTCTTTAAATTGAGTGCTGTTGTTTTGGAAGGGAATGACAAATTGATTTGACTTGCCTTACCTCATCAAAATTATATTGGAGATGTCTAGCTAGTTCTTTTTTCTCTTTGATGATTCTGGCTTTACTTGAAATTGCCTCCCCTCTGATATGAGACTTACAGGTATCCCATACCGCAAAATGTGAGGCCGATCCCATGTTTCTAATGTTAAACTCCACTAGTAGTGACTGTATTTTTTTAATCCAGCCTCGTCTGTTAGTAGGGTTTTGTCTAATGTCCACCTGGGTCGCTGCCTTGGACCGATTTTTGCCTTGATCTTATCTACTGGGAACTACTAGTTGGAAAATGGATTAGGAATAATCCAAGACACCCCTTTTTCACATTGGAGGGAAATTAAAAAGAAGTTGATTCTGGATGCTGTGTTATATTTTTTTGAAAAAACACGTGAATTCCAAATTGGCGAGGTGCTGGGTACACCATGGGTCAACTAGCGCGAAGTTCCACATTATACTATTCAGGTATCTGGCTGTTAATGGTTTATTTTGGGATTTGTTCTTTCAGGAGGAGTCAAAATCTAAATTCTGAATACAATTTAAATCTCCTCCGATGAGTATGGCTCCTTGTAGAGGGATTAAAAGTTCAGCCATTTTTTCCAATGCTAAAGTTTCATCATGTATGGAGCCAAAATAGCTAATTTAGTTGATAGTTTGCTCTCCCAGTTTCAAATTCCCCATCACCCATCTAACCTAGGGGATCACTCATAGTTTCAAGGACTTCCACTTGACAGTGGCAGGTGATAAGAATGAATGAATGAATGAATAATGATTTGTAGAAGCGCAACTTTGCCAATGAGCATCAAGGCGCTGACGATGGTACTGGCTGTATGGAGGGAGAGGGCGTGCGCCGGCTATAGGTAGGCCTCCCTGAAGATCCAAGTCTTTAATGCCTTCCGGAAGAGAGAATGGGAGCTTTGTTCCATAAGCTCAGCCGGAAGTATGTTCCAGATCCTGGGGGCAAGGGAGGAAAAGGCCCTCCCGCCCCACCTGGCTTTGGTGACTCGGGGCACAGCAAGAATATTTTTAGATGCTGAGCGAAGTGCCCTGCCAGGGTCATAGGGAGACAAGGGATCTAATGTCTTCGGCACCGGATCCATGCAGGGCCCGGTTGGCGACACATAGGACCTTAAACTCTATCCTGGCCTGTAGGGGGAGCCAATGCAGATCTCTCCTAATCGAGGAGCCTGATGAGAATCTTGGGGCGTCAGCAACAAACCTGGATGCTGTATTTTGCACTGTTTGAAGGCGTTGAACTAATTGTTTGTCGATTCCTAAATACAGTGCATTGATGTAGTCTAACCTTGAGGATATGAGGGCCACGGTGACCTGTTTTGGAGCCTCGATTGAGAGATAGTGTACAATTTTCCTCAAGATTCTTAAGACCCCACAGCAAGTTGAGGCAGTCCTGCTGACTTGTTTGTCGAAGGAGAACTTGGTGTCAAAAATTACACCCAGATTGCGGGCAGACTGTGAGGGCATGGGGCAAGCTCCAAGGGCAGAGGTCCACCACTCCATCGACCAGATCTCATGCTTGCCTCCGAAGATAAGGACCTCCGTTTTCTCCCCATTTAATTTGAGGAAGTTACTTATCATCCAGCCCGCAACTGCTTCCATACAGTTCCTGAAATTTCGGGCTGTGATGTCTACGGATTGCGAGAGGGAAACCATAATCTGAATGTCGTCAGGATAGGATAGGACTTCCAGCCCAAAAGATCTCACAAGCCTGGCAAGCGGTGCTACATAGATATTAAAGATCGTGGGGCTCAGGGACGAACCCTGAGGCACCCCACATTGCACAGGCTTGACTGGGGAGAGAAAATCACCCATTTTAACCCTCTGTTCACGGTGATCAAGGAAAGATGTCAGTAGGCCAAGTGCTGGCCCGTCCACTCCTATCTCCCTAAGGCGCTTGGCCAAGATGGAGGGGGACAGGGTATCAAAAGCAGCTGTAAGGTCGAGCAGGACCAGAAGAGTGGTCTGGCCACTGTGGACCTTAGCGCGGATGTTATTTGTGACTACTGTCAGGGCGAACTCGGTGCTATGTGCCCTCCGAAAACCGTGCTGAGAGGAGTCCAATAGATTGGAGTTGTCCAGGAAGGCACATTTTTGAGGGGGCTGGGAGTAAGGAAATTGGGCAGAAGTTCTTTAAAATCGCCGGATCCAGAGAGGCCTTCTTAAGGAGGGGCTTGACTATGGCCATTTTCCACGCTGTCGGGAAGACACCTTTGTGTACTGCCAGATTGATTACCTCCAGGAGAGGGGGGGGAGAACTTCTCTGCACTCTTTAAGAATTTTCAAAGGATAGGGATCAAGAGGAGATCCGGATTTAAGTTTGTCCAGGTGCAAACTAAGTTGCACCAGTGTGAGCGAAGGGACGTTAGTAAGATTGGAACCCAGAGCCCTCACCGGGACTTCTTCCAAGCGGGATACCACTGAAACAGGAAGGGACCCAGGATCTAGGTTGAGGGCTTCTAGGCCTGAGTGACTGTCAGTTATCTTAACGTGGAAGAAGGTTGAAATCTGATCACAGAGTTCCTGTGTTGCTATTATGGGGTCGGGTGATTGAAGGACAGATAGGGAATCAACGATTATAAGAAGTGCCCCCCTACAACTACGGCATCTGCGGAGGACAAAAAGACCTGATTATATCAATTTTAGCCATTTGGGTAGAGGCATACTTTTTTTTTCAAATGTGTCTCTTGAAGTAGAATTACATGAGGTTGGTTTACCATTAGCCATTGAAGTATGGCTCTTAATTTTGTTGAATTATTACCCCATTCAAATTACATGAAACAATACTTAGCACCTTTTGTTCAGCCATTCATGTCGGTTATTATTATCCGCCTTCTATTCATTATATATGTTATATTTCTTATTCTATTCAGATAGTAGGTTCCATTATTTCCAAACCCTACAGGTGTGAAAATTGCTCTTAATTGGATCTGTGATTGTTTTTGTGTTTTATTTCCTCCACCCATACTGGAGTGATCCCTCCCTGTTCCCTCTCCTCGTGTCCGGCCTCTCCACGCCATGGACCCTTGCCCCCGTGCCCTGGATCCCTTCCCCTCTTGACCCCTTTACCCCACAATTGTAACTTGACATGGTACTAAGAGCTCCCACCCCCCCAGAGGAGATGGCAGCCAAGAGAGCAGTATAGCAGGAAACAGAGGATATCATTGCTAGATTATACCAAGATGGATAGGCATACCTGATACATTATAGTAATTCCATCACCATGTATAATTTCCCCTCCATCTATATTTCTTATTAGCCCAAATTCGACTTATTATTCCATCTCTCCTTTCCTTAATAAAATGAAGGAGGTCAAGCACCCGCTCTACGGACTGAAATATATATGAACTCCCTTTGAACAACTCTTTAAGCTTAGGTTGCTGTATTATCCCAGCCCGTGAATTCATCAATCATTCCCACAAAATCTTTGCACTTGCGTGCTGCTAAAATAGACATATCTGAGTAGATTCTGAAAGTGAAGTTCTCGGGAGAGGTGTACAATTTTTTAATAAATCCTTGTGATAGAATCTGTTCTTTGATTCGGTAGTCGCCATCAGTTAACCAAAATTGTTCTTGGAAATTTGGGGTTGGATGGGCGAATTCCTGGTACTCAATGGGCCCTATTGATAATCAAGTCTCCAATATCTTTGACGCTTTCAGGAAGAACAGCTTTCCATTGCAGTTAATTTATAAATTGGACCGGCGATTTCCCCGCTTCTCGGTCTTTGGATATACCAATGAACCTTAGATTTGTACGTCTGGCTCGATTTTCCATGTCATCTAGTTTAAGTTGCATTTCCTCTACTTCTGTCTACAATTTGCTCAAATTGCTTCCATGATCATTGTGTTTTTTTAAACTCTAGTGAATATACCATTCGTTCGGCCTGTGTCAGACGAGTTGAAAGCTGATGGAAAATTTCATTGAGCAGACCCAGTTGTTCATTGGTCTTCTGGGGGCCTAGTGCCTGGGAAAGCTTAATGTTGTGAAGCTTGGGTTAGATCTGTTTTAACATAATTTTGATAGTCGTGGACAGCAGAGACTAGGCATTCATTGCTGTCACTGTAGTTTCTCCCACTGGCATAGTTGATGTAGCCACAGCTGCCAATGTTCGATTATCAAATAGATCTTGTTCTGTTTGTTCTGCTGCCGTGTCATAGGAAACTTCCCCGGTGGGTATCAAGTGTGGGGGGCCCGGTATTTGAAGAATAGATTTTGACGTCCCTTTTTGTCCTCCCAAAGAGAAAAGAGGGTATGCTGAGTTCCTTATTTCCTATTCCCTGGGGCGTGTTATCTTGGTGCCCCGGAGTTCCTGGAGCCTTCAGATCTTTAGATAAAATGCTGGAATCAGCTCCTAGTGAGGGTGTGGCATCCATTGGAAGTGGGCTACCCTTATTCATGTTTTTAATCAAATCCATTTTAATATTTTTAACCAGCAGAGGACACCACACAGGTTATTTATAAACATATAAATATCTTTATCTGATTAGGCAAGATCAAAACTACATAAAACCAACATACATAATTAATCCTTCCTTTAGAAGTGGTCTTTGGAGTGCACTGGTAAAAATACATGAACTTGTAGAGTCAGTATGGATGTAAACACTTTTTCCAACGTGTGGAAAGTCACTTTAAAAATGTGCTCCTACCAATATGGGGCATTTGTCTCTTGTGCGCGGGGCTCCTCTCACCCTTCAATCAGGTTTAGGCCAATTATGGCGTTCACAGGCGAAATGCTGCCTCAAAGGCTGCGTTCCTAACAACAATATGCCCCCCGCTGTACTTGTAGCCAAAATGCTGCCTCCAAGATTGGTTTTAACAACAAGATGCATCCGCTGGCAGGAAAACCGAACTGCTGCCCCCGGGATGGTGGAGAAGCGTCCAGCTCCTTAGAGCGGGCCCGGTACCGCAGCACGTCAGATATGCAGGTACGGGCTGTCGGGAAGTACCGGGCGTGGAGGCTCCACTGACTGGGACATTGCCTCTCTCCCACCCTGCCCAGGTAAAGGCACACAGCAGTGCTGGACCAGAGTCCAAGCGGTTACCTGGGGGGCGTTGCCTCGTCATCTCTGCCCCTCCCGCTGGACATCTCACGGGCCGTCTTCGTCACCAACAGCTGTTCTCTTGTGGCGGGGTTGGGTTCCTCGGTGATGCCCCACCCTTCCTGTTCTCAGCACGGCAATGACACCCTGCTGGGCAGCTCCCTCTACAGCAACGCTGTCTCAAGAGAGCTTCCTAGATGCCAGGCAACGTCATGCAACTATTGATCACAGCACAGCTTTCCTCCTGCTGATCCCGATCTCGCAGATGACTCGGGCCAGCGGCGGTGATGGCCTTGTAGTTGTGTCCAAGCAGGTTCCCAGGCACGAAAACACGCACACAACAGCGTGGATGGGTTCTGTTAGAAGGCAAGAGGGATTCTTCAGCACGGTGAGCCTTAAGAAGGGTACCCATCTACAGGCAGCGATCTTTAGGAAGTAGTATAAAACAAAGAACTGTTCAGCAAATGGGAGTCCCATACACTTTGGGAACTTTTATAGCCCTCTGTTCCAGTAGCAGGAGGCCAGCTCTCCTCAGGCCCCTGGAGACTCTTATCTTCAGAAGAACAAAGCACACAGCACTAATCCTCTTCAAGTAGGGTGACACAGCACACAGCAGAAAGTCCCTTAGTCCTGTTCCTCATGAGAAACAGCAACTGCAGGTCAGCCCCCAGACACTCAGCAATGGCAACACTTTTCTTCAGTCTTCTTCAGATCTTCACTTTGGCAGGGATTCCTTCTTAATCACAAAGTTTCTTAGTCTAACTTTCAGTGCACAACTTCTTACTTTGTCAGTGTAGGCAAGGGTCATCAGACGCTCCACAAGAGGTGGCACCAGCATTGTGGAAGGCAGGCACAGCCCTATTCAGGCCCACGTGCTACTCTTCCTACCACTCCAAATGCAGATAGGTCTATTCAGCCTAGTGCTGACTCACCCAGAATCCTAGAGCCACCCTAGTCCCTGTCACTCTCAAACCAGACAGTCGATCGACAAACAGGCAGAGGTACACAGAAAGGTTGAACAAGAAAATAGCCACTTTCTAAAAGTGCTATTTTCAAACACTAAATTTAAAAACCATCCTTCCTAAAATTTGTGTTATTAAATTCTGAGTGCAGGGGTACCAGATTTCAATTTTATATCTTGCTTCTATGGGAAGATATACAGGTAAACATGTTACACAGCATTCTCCATTCTCTCCTATGTGCAAGATAGCCTTTCAATAGTGAAAAACGAAATTGGTAGTAGTTCACTATCAGAACATGTTACCCACACTAGTACATGTCTTACCTTTCACATACACTGCACCCTGCCTAGGGGGGTACCTTGGGCCTACCATAGGGGTGTCCAAAGTGTAAGAAAAGGGAAGGGTTAGGCCTGGCCAGTGTGTACACTGGCCAGGACAACATGGCAGCTAACAAACTGCGCACAGGCACTGCTGTGGCAGGCCTGAGAC
This sequence comes from Lissotriton vulgaris, assembly GCF_964263255.1. Lineage (NCBI taxonomy): Eukaryota > Metazoa > Chordata > Amphibia > Caudata > Salamandridae > Lissotriton > Lissotriton vulgaris. Next base: position 183,338,489 of record NC_141696.1, on the reverse strand, counting down.
ATCTTCTCAGGGCTACTCATGTGAGTGGCACAATCAGTGCTGCAGGCCCACAAGTAGAATTTGAATCACCAGCGCTGGCACACTCAATGCACTTTATTAGGGACCTACTGGTAAAACAAATATACCAAACATTTATAACCTATCACAATAACATGTTATAGGGAGAGCATATGCACTTTAGCACTGATCAGCTGTGGTAACGTGCCCAGAGTCCTATAGCCAACAACCAAAGGTCAGGAAAAACAAGGGAGGAAGAAACAAAAAGTTTGTGGATAACCCTGCAAAGAGAGCCATTTCCAATAGATGGCAAGTGATTGTTTTTAATTTATGTGTAATTTTCATATATTTTTGTTGATTAAAGTGGCACTTGACATATATAACCCCTAATCCTACATAACTTGTACGTTTTACTTGTGCACAAAACAGGCCAAGCATACTTACACATTTTTTAAATACTTCTACAGTATAGAAGGAGAAATCAGATACTGGTTTATTTAATATTAATGAAAGGTTTTTACACCGTGAATAACATGAAAGTATCAAAATTTTAAATCCTATGTACCACATGTGTTTCTTAAAAGTTATTTTCAAACTGTAATATTGTAAAAGAAAATCATAGATTGTGAATAAAAATTGATGAAAAAAAAGGATCCAACAGACTGCTCCTTCAAATGTTTTTTTTGGTGGCATTTTTGAAAAGTAATTTTTCTCCTCACAGATTAAATGAGACTTAAGGGGTCATTAGGATGGCGGACAGACTTTTGTGTGTACGCCATCCAATCGCATGTGGGACCGCCCGCCTACAAGGCGGCAATCCCACAGGACAAATTAGGGATGCGACCGCTATCGTGGCAGTCGCATTGCCCATGTTTTGTATTGGAGTGGGTGCTGCACTCTGCAGCAGCTGCCGCAAGACAAAACAGACACCCCACACATATCCCTGCAGTACATGGCAAGCACCATGCAGTGTCCACCAGAGGGTGTAGAGATATCTAGGGGGCATCACAGGTGCCCTCCCAGGGCCTATATCCCTGGCCAGAGGGTTATGGGGGCCGTTCATTTCCTCCAGCAGCTGCTGCAGTTTGACCGCCAAAAAATGACCAGCAGAAAGGCTATTGTAATCCCTACGGTGGTGCCTGTCAGTCACCGCTGCTATTCTGGGACTACAGGGAGGTCCGACAGGCGGTTGGATAGCATTGCAACTTCGTGTTTGAGTGATAACTCTCCTCTTAACACGACTTGGTAACCGCAGGTCAATGTCTCAGTCGCGTTTGTGTTTTTCCCCGTTCTTCATTTTCAGCATGTGGCACTACGTCTGTGAATTCCTTATTTCACAACTTGATTCACCTGGGCATTTTCTTATCGGCACATCGTCTAACCAGCACCGTATACTGAATGATTCAAAGAGAAGCTGAAGTCTAATCTCGTGTACTTATGTTTCCGCACTATTTATAAATTAGTGACATGATACGACTTTGAGATAATATAACCACACAGTTATACATCGCTCTGAGAGATGTTAACCTTGAATGCCTCGATCTGTTAATGTTGGCTCACCCCAAATACACGTTAATGATGTTTATACCATTATGCAGAATGTAATGACAAGCTGTGGTTTCCATTGTTGCTTTACTTACAGTGGCCCCCGGGGAAGGGACCCATTGTCCCGAAATGCATCGGGCCAACATCAACCAACTGCCGTTGATGTTTTGTGTCAGTTATTATGTACAAGAACATGTGAGATAGAGATCATGTATCAAGTTGTATATGCACCAATATAGTCATGAATCAATGACAACAATGTACATATTTAATAACATTGAAATGACCTTGAAAAATGAACAAGAAATGTTCAATGAATGAAAGATTAACTATTTCTGTGTTTTATTGAGAAATAGTAGTTTGTTTTGGATGAAGAAAGTAGCAAAGAATCATTAGTTGGAAGACAGTATTAATCGCTGTGCTCTCAGTTAGGTCCTAACAGTTTCTGTTTCAAGTTCAAGTTCAAGTTAAAATTTGTATAGCGCACTACTCACCCAGAGGGTTTCAAGGCGCTTGAGGGAGGGGGGGGGTTCGTTACTTATCAAATATCCAAGTTTTGAGTTGTTTTCTGAAGGAGAGGTGGTTCTGTGTAAGGCGGAGGTGGGTAGGGAGAGAATTCCATGTTTTGGCCGCTAAGTAGAAGAAAGATCTTCGGTGTTTCCGACTGCCACCCGTCCAGAAGCCATTGTGATTTGGTGGACGGAGATCCCTGTTGCAATGGCCGAGGGACCGCCACCGACAGCCCGTCATTGGCGGTCCCCATGCCATCGTAATCAGGCCCAAAGTTTTGCTGTTTTCCCTTGCACAATTTGTTTGCTCCATTGCACTGACTATGGTACAGATGGTTTTGTTTTGTTTAGATACACCATGTAATATCTCCAATTTGTTTGCTCAATTTGTCGTACAATGGTACAAATGGATTTAGTTGATCCACGTTGTACTTATTTGTGTGCTAGAAGCAATATAACAGAGAATATGGCATTCATGCAAGCCAGGATACACCAAAAAGTAATTACCAATGTTGTAAGACAATCTAAGTAGTGCATTTCAAATGACAAAACCATGTACTGTTGCAAATCATGTGTTTATGAGGCTTCAGGACAGGACATGATCGATCACAGAGCCTTCTTAAAAGAAGGAAGGGGATTCTGGCTTTTGGATAAAGCATGAGTAGATGAAGGGTACTCAACATGTCATGTTAATCTGTACTCCAGGTTGTGAGGGGCAGCTCTATTTGTTTGTGGAGGAAGATCAGTTCAAATGAAGCCGAATAGGAGAACAAACTGGCTCCTGAAGCAAAGGAGAACAAACTGGCCCCTGAATCAAAGGACAACAAACTGGCTCCTGATGCAAAAAAATGTATTTTGTATTTGTCATTTCCAAATGCACGTTTAATCCGCAAGGCCAGTAGTAATGGAGACATTGGATTCATCGGTCACTGAGAAGTGTGTAAATCCACCTAACGTGGCCTCATTAAGCTTCATCTAAACATTACATTGGTTTCAGAACTGTCATTACTGTTGTATCACAAATACAAATGCCAATATAATAAATTACAATGCAGTTTAAATTCTATTGCACGAGGTAAAGGTATGCAAAGAATAAGCATTCTTACCTTTGAATAAGCAAATTGTTTCAGAAGTTTTTAATTTCTACATCGGGAATATTTATCACCCAAAATGTTAAAATATATGCATAGTTAATTTAATCTACACGACGCAGTAAAAAAACTGAAGGACGTGCTTGTAAAACTGACTCAGTCGCATTACTATTCAAGGTGGCGAAAATCCTCTGTGCAAAGAATGTATAATTATTGAATTTGTTTTCAAGTTTTGCTTTGACTAATGTTATGTTAATCAGAACAATGATTTCAAAAAGACATGCGCTAATCCTTTAAATGCTTGTCAACGTTAATTCAGCTCTTATAAAGCGTATTATCAAATGTCATTAGAGTTAAAAGGCATACAACTGTTATCCCCCTCTAGTTTCAATTAATTTGAAATTAAGTCAAATGGTTCTTGAATGTAAGTTTTGTTTTTGCAGGTGTTCTGTTTCTCACTCTTCGTCTACACCAACTAGATTTCTTTCACAACTATTGCAGGTGTGATAGTCCTGTGGATTGAGAGTTTGTAATAAATGTTTTTAAGTAAATGCGATTGGTGAAATAGAATGATGAATGAAATGTTTATACCATAGATATTCCATTTTAGTAAGAGAAATTAGGTTTGAAATAACACTACTACTTCGCTCTTTAGAAACAAATAACCAAAGTGTATATTTTAGTAATACAAATAATCTGAAAAATAATGGAAAAACGGCTTAAAAGCCTCACAAACAATAATACGCAACTGAAAAGATGCACCAAAAGATGTTGAAAATGAGAAACAGGGGCATATTATTTACTTGCCCAGATGCCATCAATAGTGCAAGTTCTACCTTTATGTATATAAAAACCATTATGAATTTCAATATTATGATGTGATGGCAAGTTCTGGAATCTGATGGGATCACATATTTCCATTTTTATCTGGAGACTTGGGGGGAATGCTGGATGGTAGGAAACCTGGGGTCCCTGAAGATACCAGAAGCTTCCCTGACAGAAATGTGAAGAAAATGTGTGTTTTAGTCAAAGTTTGAGATTTGCAGGGTGTTGTGTGTATAATAATGTGATGGGATCCACATGAACAATAGAATAATAATGGGTATTGCTCTAATCAGTAAGGCTGAGCCCCTTTCACAACAAAAAACAAACCACCTCCCAATACTGATGATGAAGTTCAAATCGGAATCAACGTGGCGCAAGAACACTAGATCAATGCACGCCATCACTATTCAATAGTAATTGTTTTCAAAACATTATTTAGCTCACTTTTATACTTTTTTTTTACAAAACAATGCTATATGTACAAAAATACACAGAAACACCACAAAAATATTTACTAAAGAAGACTTGGAGAAAAGGTTTAGAGAAATCACAAAATGACCCGCCAACAATTTGGCATGTCTCACCACTCACACTCGTACTAGATCATTAATACACCATTCCTCATTCACCAACACGTAACATCCTACACACAATCACATGACCACTCCTTGGTTATCTGAATCTATTTTTGAATTAGTGGACCAAGGAACTTCGACCAAGCAAAAAGTAAATTTTCAGCTAAACTTGGTTGTGCATAACATCTAATCACAATAATTTTATTCAAAACAAGTATTGTTTGAATGCGCACAACACGGACAACATTTTTTAAGGTACAATTGTTTGGTATTGAATAGTGATGGCGTGCATTGATTTAGTGCTCTTGCGCCGCGGTGATTCCGATTTGAAATTGATCATCAGTATTGGCAGGTGGTTTGGTTTTTGTTGGGATCCACATGAAGCACACCCCATTGGATGTTCTTGGGTTTCTAGTTTTTAGAACTCTCTGGGTCTGGTAGATTTTCCAGGTGGCAGCTTAGCCAACCCCAAAAAGTGCAGCCATTCATCATTCCAAGTGGGACGATATTAGGAGTTAGCCACACTCTCTTGCCCAATATGTAAATACAACCCCCTAAAGAATCAAATTTCCTCTTGCTAGCCTTTGGGATGGGTTTTTTGGTTCGGAGGAGGAGCAGAAAGGTGGTTGAGGCTTAAGGGATGAGGGTGGGGCCTGATGTTAGAATGGGCCACAACCACCCCATTTTTTTACAAAAATATATATTCCTACCACACAGTTTGTCTGTCCCCCAGGAGCAACGAGGGGCACATCTCCTATCTGCCCAGTAAGGGGAGTGGGCAAAAAGACAGCTTTTTCCCTTTTGCGGTGGGGGTGTGGCCAGTAACAGAGTGCAATACATGCACTACTTTCTTTTGCCCCAAGGGCAAAATCCCTAGTGTCAGATGGACTTGGTACCCCCCCTCCAGAGGGCAGATTTGTGGCATTCTCCCCATTTAGGAGAAGCCTTCTATATGCCCGAGGGGGGGCAAAATGACACTATTTCCCTTCGAAGGCAAGGCAATGACTCGATGCCAGGGTAGGCTGCATTCTCCTTTTTTTGCTTTGGTGCCATTTTGATATCCCTGGGTGATTTGGATTTTCTACTCACCACCCCATCACCCCAAAGCAAATTGAAGGTACACCCCCCTCTCTGCCCTGGGTGGGAGGGCAGAACAACTGGTTTGTCCCATTTGGGGTGGTGACGTGGCCAATGCCACCACCCCCAGACCACAGACAAAGAGAGTACATTTTAATAAGCTTTTTGACACCAAAATAACAAAAATGAAATCAGTAAAACTGGAGTTATGAATTTCTAAAGTTTAAAGTGTAAAATAGTCCTTAAAAGATCACAGCTTGACTCAAATGGGAGGCTGGTTGAAACACCTGCTAAGATCCTTACTTAGGGGATTTTATGAAGATTTGTGTACCGAGGGCCGGAATGGTAATGGGAGACATGAGTCTTATTTTAAGGACTCACATAGAAGAATTCTTAGCCTAGAAAACCGGGAGTACCTGGAGGAGCCCATTCCATTAGAGGAGCTTGTGTAGGTTGTTAGCTCTATAACAGCAGGCAAAGCTACCAGCCCAACAAGTTGCCTCTTGAATGTTACAAAACCTTTCTACCAGAGCTAAAATCCGATATGCTCATAACTTTTCTGGAGGCACAAAAAGGGCAAGCTCCAGCATCTTGGGGTTCTGCCAATATATAATAATTTTTTTTTAAAAGGACAAATCTCCCATATTAGCCGGCTCATATAGACCGATCTTGCTATTAAACTGCGATGGGAAAATGTATTCAAAGATCTTGGCCACACGATTAGCAAGAGTTATTACCCCTTTAGTTTCTGTCCATCAGCACGGTTTTATGCCAGGAAGAGGTTCAGTCAATCACATCAATAGGGTGGTCACCCTGCTGGATTTGGTTAATGTCCGTCAAGCTGTATTTGGAATGGTGGTACTCGACGCCAAAAAGGCATTTGACCTTGTCTCCTGGGAATTTCTATGGGCAACCATGCACTGGCAAGGCTTTGGACTAGGTTTCATTAGTGCAATCAGATCCAGTTACAGATCTCTTGTAGCTCGAATATGTGCGCTTGAGCTAGAATCTGATTCAGTGTCGATATCTAAAGGGACCAGACAAGGATGTCCATGTTCGCCTTTATTGTTTTCCTATATATTAACCCATTTCTGAGTCTGTTGGAAAACGGCCCAAATATTAAACCGATGCAACACGGACAGGAGCAATTTAAAGTCCTAGCTTATGCCGACGACATAGCCATTGTCTCCCCTGAACCAGCTTCAGCTTTATTGAAGATTGAACAGCTAGCAATGCAATTTGGGCAAGATTCCAGCTATAAATTAAATATCGTTAAGACTCAAATTATATGTACTGAAAAAGCTTCTTTTAATGATCCTAGGGTTACAGAGGAGGCAATGTATCTTGGTGTTCGAATTAATGCATGGTTGGATAAAATGGCACTGGCCAACTGGGATCCTATGCTGAGTAAAATTAAAAGTGAGTTAGATAGGATGGAATGTTTGCAACTTTCAATAGTGGGAAGATGCAATGTCTTAAAAATGAATATATTCAATCAATCAATCAAAGCATTTGTATAGTGCGCTACTCACCCGGAGGGTCTCAAGGCGCTTGTGGAGGGGGGGGGGCCGCTACTGCTCGAACAGCCAGGTCTTGAGTTGCTTCCTGAAGGCGAGGTGGTCTTGGGTCAGGCGGAGGTGGGTGGGGAGGGAGTTCCACGTCTTGGCGGCCAGGTAGGAGAAGGATCTTCCTCCCGTTGTGGCTCTTCGGATGCGGGGGACGGTGGCGAGGGCGTGGCTGGTCGATTGAAGCTGGCGGGTGGGAGTGTAGAAGTTGAGGCGGTCGTTGAGGTATCTTGGGCATTGGTTTTGGAGAGCTTTGTGTGCGTGGATGAGGAGTCGGAATGTGATTCTCTTGTTGACGGGGAGCCAGTGCAAGTTTCTTAGGTGTGCAGAGATGTGGCTGTGTCGGGGGATGTCCAGGAAGAGTCGTGCTGAGGCGTTCTGAATCCGCTGAAGTCTTTTCTGGAGTTTTGCAGTGGTTCCGGCGTAGAGGGAGTTGCCGTAGTCCAGTCGGCTGGTGACGAGGGCCTTGTCTTCCTGGTTTCGGTGGGGATCCACCGGAAGATCTTCCGTAGCATGCGTAGGATGTTGAAGCATGACGAGGAGACGGCGTTGACTTGTCTGGTCATGGAGAGGGAGGAGTCCAGGATGAAGCCCAGGTTGCGTGCGTGCTCCGTTGGTTTGGGTGCGCTGCCCAGGGCAGGGGCCACCAGGGGTCATCCCAGGCGGATGGCGACGATCCCAGGATGAGGACTTCCGTCTTATCCGAGTTCAGTTTCAGGCGGCTGTTCCTCATCCACTCGGCTACGTCTTTCATCCCTTAGTGTAGGTTGGTTCTGGCGGTGGCGGGGTCGTTGGTGAGGGAGAGGATCAGCTGGGTGTCGTCGGCGTAGGAGATGATGTTGAGGTTGTGTTGGCGTGCGATGGCCGCAAGGGGGCTCATGTAGATGCTGAACAGCGTGGGGCTGAGTGAAGATCCTTGTGGTACGCCCCAGATGACTTTGGTGGCTTCTGATCTGAACGGGGGGAGGCGGACTCTCTGTGTTCTTCCGGCCAGGAAGGAGACGATCCATTCCAGGGCCTTCTCTTGGATTCTGATGTTGCTGAGGCGGTGCACTAGGGTGCGGTGGCAGACAGTGTTGAACGCCGCAGAGTGGTCCAGGAGGATGAGGGCCGCTGTTTCACCGTTGTCGAGCAGGGCTCGGATGTCGTCAGTGGCTGCGATGAGGGCTGTCTCGGTACTGTGGTTCGTCCGGAAGCCGGACTGCGAGGGGTCGAGGGATCCATTCGTCTCCAGGAAGGCGGCCAGCTGTCTGTTGACGGTCTTCTCGATGACTTTGGCAGGAAACGGGAGGAGCGAGATGGGGCGGTAGTTTTTGAGATCGGTGGGGTCGGCTGATGGTTTCTTTAGGAGGGCGCTGAGTTCGGCATGCTTCCAGCTCTCCGGGAAGGTTGCGGTGTCGAAGGAGGCGTTGATGATGTCCCGGAGGTGGGGTGCGATGACGGAGTCGGCCTTGTTGAAGACGTGATGAGGGCAGGGATCGGTTGGAGATCCGGAGTGGATGGAGTTTATCGTGCGTATGGTCTCTTCGGTGTTGATCGGGGTCCAGGCGCGGAGGGTGGTGGTGGGGGGCGCTGGTGCGGTCGTAGGGTGTGTCGGCTGTGTGCTGAAGCTGTTGTGTATGTCTGCGATCTTGTTGTGGAAGTACGAGGCGAGTGAGTTGCAGAGGTCTTGCGATGGGGTGATGTTGTTGTTTACGGCGCTGGGGTTGGAGAGCTCTTTGACGATGTTGAAGAGTTCCTTGCTGTTGTGGGCGTTGTTGTCCAGTCGTTCCTTGAATGCTGTTTTCTTGGTGGTGTGGATCAGTTGGTGGTGTTTTCGAGTGGCGAGCTTGAGGGTGGTCATGTTGTCTGGTGTCGGGTCTCTGCGCCAGGCTTTCTCGAGGGCTCGGCAGTTCTTCTTGGAGCCAGGATGCTTTCTTGCTGCCGGGTCTGCTGCGAGGGGTCCTCAGTGGGGCGAGGTCCTCTGCGCAGTTGCTGATCCACCTCGAGAGGTTGTTGGCGGCATGGTTGGGGTTCGCTGAGCTGGGGGGAGGGTTCTGGCTCAGGGATGCAGCGAGCTGGTTGGCTGTGATCTTGTTCCAGCTTCTGCGTGGAGCCTGTTGCTGGTGGTTGTGGATCATGTTCCTTCTGAAGCTGAAGTGGACGCTGCTGTGGTCCGTCCAGTGGAGTCCGGTGGCGTGGCTGAAGGAGATGTCCTTGCTGGAGGAGAATACGGGGTCAAGCATGTGGCCGGCGTAGTGGGTGGGGGTGGTCACCAGCTGCTTGAGTCCGAGGTTGGCGAGGTTGTCCAGCAGGGTGGTGGTGTTGCGGTCGTTGTTGTTCTCCAGGTGGAAGTTGAGGTCTCCGAGGAGGATGTAGTCAGCGGAGGGGAGGGGAGGGCATGCGGGCTGATGAAGTCGGCGATGTCTTTGCTGAACTGTGTGCGTGGTCCCGGGGGTCTGTAGATGAGGGTGCCTCTGAGGGTGGTCTTGGGGTCGGTGTGGATCTGGAAGTGCAGGTGTTCGGCGGCTGTGAGGGTGTCGTCGGTGTTGGTCGAGATGCGGATGGTGTTCTTGTGGGCGATGGCGATGCCTCCTCCCGTCTGGTTGACGCGGTTCCTCCGGGTGATCTTGTAGCCGTCCGGGATGACGATGGCGATGTCGGGCGCTGAGGAGGCGTTCAACCATGTTTCCGTGAGGAAGGCGACGTCTGGAGATGTCGAGTCGAGGAGGTTCCAGAGCTCCACGGCGTGTCTGTGGACGGAGCAGGTGTTGAGCAGGATGCACGTGAGGTGGTTGCTGCTGGGGGTCGGCTTGGCGGGTGCAGTGCAGGTCCGGATGCCGGAGAACTTGCAGGAGTGGCAGGTGAAGGGTCCGTGGGTGCGTCTCGGGGTGGCTCGGTAGCAGCCGGGGGTTCAGCCGGTGTTGAGTGCGTTGAGGGTGGCGGCGTCGTAAGTCTTGCGGGTGGGCTGGCATCCTCGGGCCATGGGTTCTGGCGCTGGGCGCGGTCCAGGGCAGACGGGCGCAGACGGGCTTCCCTTTGGCGCGCCTTCGGCGCACAATCGGCGTGACCGCTGCGCGTGCGTGGGGGCGTCATAAGAATATATTGCCAAAGGTACTTTATTATTTTGAGATCAGTGCCTTTGGAGCTCAGCAGAAGTCAACTCCAGACCTACAGTCCATCTGTAGCAGCTTTATTTGGGTACCAGGTAAACCACTACGGGCAATGAAGTACATGAATCTACCCGGATGTTGTGGGGGCTAAGGGGTACCCATTTACATTTTACTACTGGGCCTGTCTTCTCCAACATATGCACATTTTACTCCTAGGTGAAGGGGAAACTTAGGTAGCTGAGGCTCTGCCTATTTTCCAAATGTTGCTGGGTCTGGAAGCTGCGAGAGGCTTTTTCCAGCTTCTAGAACCTGGCTACTACAAGAAAACACGATTTTAAGGTCATTCAAGCTGCTAGTAAGGCATGGCAGCAGGTTGGGAGATGCTTGCAGATCAATAGGATCTGCCACTATACGCCTACTACAGGATCACTATTATTACCATATATTTTCTGGGATGCTACCATGGCCAGGTGGAGACGACAGGGTATAAATACTTTGGGGGACCTTTTTGATAGCAGTAGTTCTGCCTTACTCATGCCTGGCTGCAGAATATGCTCTGCCTAAAAAAGATTTTTCTAAGTACATGCAGATTCGGGACTATCTGCCGAGGAAATCAAATCAAGAACTATAAATAATCTTATAGAGGCAGTTAGGGGGCACGGGAGGATTGGCAATTTGTGTCAAACCCTTATTGAAACACAGCCGGATGAGCAGGAGGTACAAAACCATAGGTATAACTTTTAAAAACATTGATTGTGATAACGTGTTTTTAAGCACTTACTTTCCCTTCCCTACTCCGGATTGTCTTGGCGCAGAGGGCCTCGCACAGCGGATTCAGCGCTGACGCGGGGAGTTTCCCTAAATCTTTCTTGCCGCCATCGCCCACGCCCAGCTACGGGACACACCCATGCTGAGGCCACGCCCCCTGCAATTACTACTTAAACTGCGCTGACTACGAGCGCCTTTACTTAAACATTGGAACCTCCTGAGGCACAGCCGGGAGTAGGAGCTATTTTATTTGTATAACTTTTAAAAACATTGATTGTGATAACGTGTTTTTAAGCACTTACTTGCCCTTCCCTACTCCGGATTGTCTTGGCGCAGAGGGCCTCGCACAGCGGATTCAGCGCTGACGCGGGGAGTTTCCCTCAATCTTTATTGCCGCCATCGCCCACGCCCAGCCACGGGACACGCCCACGCTGAGGCCACGCCCCCTGGAATTACTACTTAAAGCGCGCTGACTACGAGCGCCTTTACTTAAACATTGGAACCTCCTGAGGCACAGCCGGGAGTAGGAGCTATTTTTTTTGTATAACTTTTAAAAACATTGATTGTGATAACGTGTTTTTAAGCACTTACTTGCCCTTCCCTACTCTGGATTGTCTTGGCGCAGAGGGCATCGCACAGCGGATTCAGCGCTGATGCGGGGAGTTTCCCTCAATCTTTCTTGCCGCCATCGCCCACGCACAGCCACGGGACACGCCCACGCTGAGGCCACACCCCCTCCCTCTCCTCTACTATAAACATGTGCATTTACCAGAAGCGCAGCGGACGAGCGCAGATGGCGCGCCGACTGTGCGCTGAAGGCGCGCTTAAGGCAAGCTCGTCTGCGCTCGTCCGCGCCCGGGTGGGGCCAGGGGCTATGTCCCCTGGCTCTTTTGGGGGTGACAGGCATGTATACAGCTCAAGCCTTTTACATCAGCTGCGCCCACCGTTTACACCCAGATGTGGCCTTCCTAGACATCCCCTGGAGATCCCTCGCTGCTGCATGCACTGTAAATCCGAGCTCATTCCTACCACCACTGCCAGATCTGAGGCAAAGGATTATTCTATGTTCTTGCTTAACTGCAGGTCTCTAGTGAAACATTGCCTAGAAATTTCCCTGCTTTTAGATGAACACACACCGGACGTGATCTTTTTGACCGAGACTTGGTTAAATCAAGATTCTCAGCCGGATCTGGCACAGGCCATTACTCCGGGATATTAGATAGCGCGGGCTGATCGACCGCTGGGCAGAGGCGGAGGCCTTGCGATTATTTATAAGGAGAGCTATGTTTGCCGCTGTTTGACGGAGGAGATTGAGGATTGCGAAAGTCTTTCCTTTGCGATCGAGTTTTCCCCCAATACCAGCTTTACTGGTATTCTTATCTACCATCCCCCTGGATCTATCGGACAATTTAACACCTCTCTTTTATCGGTGGCATCCCAATTGGTTGTCTCTCCCTCCAATTTTACCTTACTGGGAGATTGTAATATCCATTTTGACAACCTGCTGGACTCCTCGGCACTAGAGATGATATCAAGTCTAGCCGCCATTCAACTGGAGCAATTAGTCCCCTCCGCCACGCATGAAAAAGGTCATCTTTTAGATCCGATTTTTAGTAATAGTGACCAACTTAAAATGGGCACCATTAGCAGCCTTCCATGGTCGGATCATTTCCTGATAGCCTTCACCTGGACCACGAGCAAACCCCCTCTATCCTCTTTTACATCTCGGAAAACCCGAAATTGGTCCAAACTTTCTATCGACAATTGGACGAAGGCTCTTAGCACTACCAGACCCATACTTTCCCATGACCCAAAGGCAAATAATACTAAATACGACGAGTGGATCACCACCTCTCTTGACTTGGTTCTCCCTTCACACCTATCTAGGTCAAAGAGGCAGAGTAAATCAGCCCCATGGTACACAGAAGACCTCAAAAACCAAAAGCGTCTCTGCAAGAGACAAGAGAGGAAATGGCGCATGACCTACAACCCTGTTGATAAAGCTACCTAAAGGGAAGCTATTAGGAACTATAAATTGGCAATAAAAACTTCGCAAGCAGCCTACTATAATGATAAAACAACAACGGCTAAATCTAAGCCGAAAGAAATATATCGCATAGCAAACTCCCTGATAAAATCCTCCCCGCCTGCCATAGACAATAGTAGTTCCCCTTCTAAATGCAACGAGTTGGTGGATTTCTTTTTTCAAAAAGTGAATAAAATCTACCTCTCCTTTCCTGATCCAGCTATTGATTCACTTTCACAACATTTGGACTCAGTTCTGGACCCGGACAATAAGCTGGAGTCTTTTCCATTGTTGAAACTGGAAACATTGGAGCCTCTAGCACAACAAATAAAATCCTGTTCTCCGTGTGACCCTGCTTCACCGAGCTCGCTGGGGTTGGCCAGCAAAACCATTCTCCCTACTCTCCTGGAATTGCTGAACTCTTCCATATTGGGTGGGATGGTACCTGCGACATGGAAGCATACAATGGTACGGGCCTTATTAAAAAAACCTTCCCTCGATCCAGCTAACCCTAGCAACTACCGCCCGATTTCTCTGCTCCCATGGGCATCTAAGATCCTGGAGAAGCCCGTCAACACCATTCTGACAAAATTCCTCGAGGAAAACCACCTCCTCGATGCTTCCCAGACGGGCTTTCACCCAAAACATGGGACAGAGACTGCTCTACTGGCTGTGACTGAGGAGGCGAGACGGATCTTGGATCGGGGGGGGGGGGTCAGTGGCAGTGATCCTCCTCGATCTGAGTGCCGCGTTTGACACGGTACATCATAAAATTCTGATGAACCATCTCACCGACCTAGGAGTGTCCGGAGAAGCCCTGGTCTGGTTTGAGTCTTTTCTATCGGGCAGAACCTTCCAGGTATTTGACGGCACTTCCGTGTCATCGAGCAGGCCTTTGGGGTGCGGAGTCCCGCAGGGTTCATCCTTGAGCCCTACGCTCTTCAACGCATACATGAGGCCGCTGGCTGGGATTGTTCGTCCGCATGGTATCAACATCATCTCCTATGCGGACGACACCCAGCTGGTGGTCTCCCTTGCGCAGAAGAGTAGCCTCCAATCACCGCCCAATCTAGCGGCGTGCCTGGTGGATGTAAAGAGCTGGATAATGAGCTCATGTCTGAAGCTCAACGACGACAAGACCGAGCTCATGCTCCTGGGCCCGGCGGCCCCCTCTACTTTGGAGCTGATATGGCCTGCGAGTATGGGTGCGGCTCCAGCCCCCAGAGATAACATCAAAAGTCTGGGGGTATGGCTCGATAAGTCGTTGAGCCTCAATACACAGGCCACCAAGGTGTCGGCCACCTGTTTTGGCCTCCTTAGGGTGATCAAAAAAATTCTCCCCCTCCTTCCATTTGAGGCCAGACAAATAATCATACAGGGCCTTGTCCAATCCCGCCTGGACTTTAATAACGCCCTCTATCTCGGAGCACCAGACTATACCTTGCAAAAACTCCAGCGCACTCAAAACTGTGCTGCCCATGCGCTATTGGGAGTCCCACGAATGACTTCAATAAAAACTGGCCTAAGAACTCTACATTGGTTGCCTGTTAGGGACAGAGTGAAGTTCAAAGCTCTGTGCATTGCTCACCAGAACCTCTGGAAAATGGGTCCAGAAATCAATTGTTCCCTGATTTCTCCTTACCTGCCCAACAAGGCGCTTCGATCCTCAACTGCATCACTGGCCAAAATTCCTAGAATCTTTAGAGCCAGAGCAGGAGGACGCTCGTTCTCGTACAATGTGTCAAAACTGTGGAACACCCTCCCTTTGCAGATGCAAAATAACTCCAACCTAACTAGTTTCCGGAAACAGCTCAAAACCTTTTTGTTTCAGTAACTAGTAACCTCCTGTTCTTCTGAGGGCATCTTCTGTTTTAGTTTCAGCGCCTGGACGCCTCAGGGCAACTGTAGCGCTTTACAAATCTTATTTTCATTTCATTTCATTTCATAAGTGGAACACTAGACTGCCTCAGGGAGGTGACATGCTATGCTACTCCATTGCTTTAGGCGACACGATTTTGATATCCTCCAATCTCAAAGCACAGCATTATATGACCACCTTCAATTTATATTATACCCCTGCTAAATTCTCCCAATGGGGCAGGTCAAATGATGGTAAATGCACATGTTGTGGGGCTGATCAGTCAGACAGTCTCCACATGTTTTATGCATTCCCAAAGCAGAGACAGTTGATAGGGGGGATGGAGGCTTTCTTGACAGGAATAATCTGGACACAGACGTCTATTACTCCAAAGGACATGCTCCTGGGAGTTCTGGATGAGTCCACGACTAGCCACGTGATATATCAATCTAGGTATTTAATTTTCATAGCAGTAGCTGTGGCCCGCTATGCATAACCTCACTGTGGCGGCAGAAAGAACCTCCGTCATTTGAAA
Organism: Lissotriton vulgaris; assembly: GCF_964263255.1. NCBI lineage: Eukaryota > Metazoa > Chordata > Amphibia > Caudata > Salamandridae > Lissotriton > Lissotriton vulgaris. The sequence continues at coordinate 183,323,026 of NC_141696.1, read as the reverse complement.
TGTGGAGGGGAAGGCTGTATGCCAAATGTCATTTGGAGCATTGTCTGAATGCCCTCAAAGGGCTCCGAAAACGTAGACTTGGTATAATATCTGGGGAGCCATGGTAGATCATTTGTCCCATACACGGTATGAAAATCTCCTTTGGTATTATCGAATGTGTAGATATCTATGTTTTATTTAATTCGGGCTTTTGAATTATATGATGCATGATTTTTAGGCAATAGTGATTGTACACAATCCTAATGTATTTTTTCTGTATGACTGATTTGCTCTAATCCTAAAATATTCTATTCTGTATAACTATGTTATCTATAAGCTTATCAAAAATAAAATATAATAAAATAAATAAATAAAAAAGATCACAGCGCCAACAACAGGCATGTTGTTGTGCAAGACTGTGGCAATTATGGGCGGCCACAATAAAGCATGGGCTGGATACATGAAATGGATTGCGTCAGAGCTATGTTTACCTCTGGATTTCGAAGAAGTTTCAAAATAAAGTTTCTGAGAAGGTAAAGTACAGCTGGGCAAGGCAGCCGGCAGTGTCCAAGGAGGAGGCGTCAACATTGGGGAGCCACTGGCCTAGGACACAATGAAGATTTCTACATTTGAATTCAGTCACTTTTATGGAAGTTGGAAATCTCCAAAAATGGAACAAAGCTGCAGGCTGTAGCTGACAGGGCTCCACAAAGCCAAATACCGCTTCTTCGAAAAGCCACTGAACAGGATTTGCTGTTGCGTTGGAAAACATAGGGGTTGACCACCAATGTACCTTGGACCTTTAGACAGTGTTATAAATGCCAAATGCAATGTAGATTTCTTCAAGTATTTCTTGCAGGAAACCAATAGATCTGGGATGCACCAGTGTCCATCCGTGTTTTTGCCAAAACCCTAGTTAGGGGTGCAGGTTCAAATGTTGCATTACATTCACAGTCTATATTAAAGCAATGGCATTTGATATAAGATCTCAGTAAGTTATCAAGCAAGAGTGGTAGATTTGCTAACTTTATTTACTCTCCTAATATATATGTTAATCATGAACGTCAATTCACCAAAATGTCAGGGGTAGCAGAAATGCCATCACACACCCTTCATTCAGAATGACATTACAGGAAATGAAATGACAGGACACCAATGTCTTCCCAGCCAGGAAAAGCGGTGCGGCACACACGAAAAAACATTGATACTAGGTCCAGCTACATTGTGCCACGTTTTTTCAAGGCAGTGAGGCCCGGATTAATCTTTTTCCTTAGAGTAAATTGCCTCCTGCTCAAGGTACAATTTGCTTTGCTTCTGATTTGAAATTGTTTCTGTAAAAGTTTATCACAAAAGCCATTAAAAATGGACACTAGTGCGCTTACATGTGCACCGGTAGTTGGCCCCTTCCATGGTTTTTGTAAAATGTTATTACAAAAAAAACAAAATTTACACCTGTCCTTAAATGTGTGTGCATGGTTAGTCAGTCAGTCAAAGAACACAAAGCATCAAAGCGGCATTTCTTATTCCTGAAACTCCGGCCGTGAGGGGAACGGCGGCGGGGAGCAAGCCGGTGGAAGCAGTATCTTCAGTGCCATGAGGGGAACGGCTGCCGAAACTACACGTCCCAGGTGCCCCAGCAAGCCCCTGCGCACCGGTGACGCGACAGCTAGCGCCCAGAGGCGCTACTTCACAGCAGAGCGCCGAGCGCTCAGGGGAGCCTCAAAGCGGCATTTCTTATTCCCGAAGCTCTGGCCGTGAGGGGAACGGCGGCGGGGAGCAAGCCGGTGGAAGCAGTATCTTCAGTGCCGTGAGGGGAACGGCTGCTGAAACTACACGTCCCAGGTGCCCCAGCAAGCCCCTGCGCACCGGTCACGCCACAGCTAGCGCCCGGAGGGTCTACTTCACAGCAGAACGCCTCCTGCCCCGCGGGACGTGCGCGGGCGGCGCCGGGCTAAGCCCTGGCAAAGGGCGGGCCCTCTGTGGCCCTCAGAGGCCTGAAGAGACTGGGCTGGGCGATAGACTTTGGTCCTGTAGCGAAGGACCACTTTTTTTGAAGTGAGACTCTATATTTTAATTTTTGGTGGCCGTGTAAAGAGCATTGAATCCTTTTTGACTGTTCCATTACACTAGCTTTTAGGTTGAGTGCAGTAATAAGTTAATGTGATGTCTAGAGGTAAAGCAGATAAATATACTTCTGGGCTGGGTACCATGGACAAATATCTGGTTAAGAAGGTAAATCAGATTAACAATGATCGAAGGGCCTCTCGGGGAAGTACCTCATTGCTACAGGAAGAGGCGCCTCTCCCAGTAGTGGATACACTGATGCCCGATAACTCTGACATTAGTGATAGGGATGTTATAACGGCTGTAGTTCAGGAACATGCAGAGATACATGAAGACCTGCCAGATACCTCTATTAAGGAAACAGAGCAGGCACTGCCAGCACCGAGACCGGTGAGAAACCGTAGAAAATCACAACTGAAACGTGGGGGGAAGCATAACAAAAAAAGAGTTGACACAGCTGAATCAGTCAGTAATGGCCAGCTACTGGATCCTGTCCTTCTAAGGGAAACGATGAGGGTGGTATTAAAATACATCTTGAGCAACCTACCCTCTTGATTAGCACCTTAGAAAGAAAAATTGTTGCAAAAATGGCAGAGTTGATAAGACCTCTGTCAAGTAAGCTGGATACCTTGGCTCTAGAGGTGGATAGACTAGGTGGACTGTTATCAGCACACCTGGCATCAGCCTCGCCTGCCAGACCTAAGGTAGCGGAAACGGGGGAGGGACTCATGAGAGAGACAGTACAGCAGACTTGTCGGCAAGTCTCTGTAGCAGAAAACGCTCCACCTGAACCCCCATCAAAAATTGATCTGACTATACAGCCAACAGCAGACCCTGAAGGTAGATCAGATCTTAGACAAATAAGGAAAAGTCGCTATATTAATCTTCCACCTGACTGCACACCCTATGTGGCTGCCTTGACTAATGTTCCAACTATAGATGACCATTCTGTCCAGTCACATGTGGAATCCCATGAATCATTAAAAAATAAAACAGTAGCTTGGTTAAATATTAATTGTGGATTTCCAATCGCATACTCTGACCAAATACTATCAGTCAGAAGGGTGAATTGGATTGGTCCATCTAGAAAGACAAATAGTGGGGATTGTATTGTTCTTAACTTTAAACATCCCCAACATGTGGCAACAGTTTTATTAAGAGCATCATCTCTAGTGTATAACGTGAACAGTATATGTGTTCGTCCACTTGGATATTTTTATACCCACTTGATTAAAGCCCCGCCTAAACACAGGAACTATAGGCCACTTATCCAAACTCAGGCTCCGGCTCCGATAGCACCATACCTGTATAATGTTGTTAACCAAAGTAGGAATGGGTTTATGGTGGAAACACAGAATAGATTTGATTTGCTCTCAGGCCTTGAGGCGTGTGATTGACGTGAGGAGTCTGAGGGCCAGGGAAATGTAAGATCCACTGAAGTGGGTCATATGGAGATCACACAGGTGAAAACGAGCGGCAATAATGTAATCTCTTGGAACATTGCGGGACTGGGCACAAAGATGGCAGATTGTAACTGGGTTAGGTACATTAAGCAGTTTCTGATCATTTGTCTGCAGGAGACCTGGTCAGTGGATTGTGACCTCTTTCTTGAAGGGTATAAGGCCCTCTATGTTCCTGTGATAGCATCTAGCAGAGGTAGACCAAGGGGGGGGCTGGTCACTTTCATTTCTGTAGCACTCTCTTGCAAAATACGCAGAGTTTTAACAGGAAATTCCAGAATTATTGGTTTAGTACTGAATGAAGATAACTGTTTGGCTGGTTTGGTACATTTTTATAATGCTGTTAACTTATGTTCAGTTTCTAGTCCTATATCAGCAATAAATGCATTTATTAGTACTTCAATGAAGGAATGTCTCCATAACCTCATGATTATGGGCAATTTTAATGTCCATCCTTGCGGCGACACCCTGCTAAAAACCATCTCGGATCTGCATTGTGACCGTTCCGAGGGCTTGCATTTGGAACACACGGCGGATTGGGAAGTTTTTAACGATTTTTTGAATGACCTGGATTTATCACTGACAATGGCATTGAGGGATCCCTTAAAGTGTTTTGAGATCCCAACTTTTAAGGGTCATGGGAGGGGTACCTTCATTGATTATGTCTTGCTTTTTTTGTCAATGCAGACTTTTGTGGACTCTTTCATTATTGAACATAGTGAATTCAGCTATCACAACCCACTGACTGTACACTTGAAGGGCCCCTGGGTGGCTAAGGAAGGTCGAAATTGTTTCACAGGCAGGTTGAGCACAACTGATGGGAGACGGTGCCTTAAATGGTCTATGATTACTCCAGACTTGTTGTACAAAACCATCAAGGATAATTGCACAGAGGAAATTGCAAATTGTATTCAAGAAGGGTCAGACCCATGCCAGGTCCTTAGTGCTTTTCAAAACCTATCGGACAAGGCGTCTCAGATGATGTTAGTTCCAGTAAAGAACACAGAGATCGGGGGACCAAGATCGTTTAATCATGACTGTTCTAGGGCGGCACGTAATATAAGGATAGCCCTGGCAGCTAATCCCAGAATAAAGGAGAATGTTCAACAGTGTAGGAAAGAATACAAATCCGTTATCGCCAGAGGCAAGGAATTTTTAAGAGAAGAGGCATGGAGTGAGATTCTTGACCCCTCTATCCTGAAGTGTAGCACTAGATTCTGGGCGGTAGTAAAGAGACCCTTCCTGGTTCAGGACCCGGGGTATGGTCTGGAATGCTGCATAACAAAGGAGGAGTGGGAGACACATTGCAAGCAATTGTATTGCTGTACGACGAATGATAATTTTAATCTTTCTCCTTGCAATAGCTGTGATACTATTAGGTTTGATAGAGGCGAGGTTACTGAGGGCATACTGGGACTTACAGCCGGGAAAGCTCCTGGCCCTGATGGGATCCCTCCAGATTTATATAAGTCTGAGCCTAGCTTTTGGGCAACCATATTAGAGCCGGTCTTTAACGCAGCTGCTAAAATTGGCTGCCCACCATCATGGGGGGTTTCCACGATTGTCCCAGTTTTTAAGAAGGGGGACAAGGGTAGCCCTCTTTGTTACAGACCTATTTCATTAATCGACTCTATGGTTAAAATAGTGGGCAGAATCTTACTGCAGAGACTTTCTGACTGGGTGCTGTAAAATAATATTATGTCCATTTCTCAGTACGGTTTCTGCAGTGGACACTCTACTGTTACGCAGTGCCTTAACCTCTTTTTAATACTAAGTAAGTACACTGTTGCTCAAAGGGGTACTGTCCACCTTGCCTTCATGGACCTGTCATCTGCTTTCGACTGTGTAAACAGGGGAAAGCTGTGGCAGTCCATGAGGGATAAGGGTGTTGACAGCGGGATTGTCAATGTCCTTGTCGATCTACACAGCAACACCAGTGCTAATGTTAGGTATTCTCAAGATTTGTGTGTAACTGGTAACTTTGACATCAGAAAGGGTGTGTGTCAAGGATGTATTCTCACCCCCTTTCTTTTTAATTTTTATATTAATGAGCTAGATAGCGTATTGCAGAATTTAAAGGCTGACTGCCCCAGAGTTGGCAGGCGGGGTATTCCTGTTCTTTTATACACAGATGATGCGGTTTTAATTTCTTTTTTTTTTAAAGTATTTTTATTGCTTTTTTTTCCCCCATTTTCATATGAGTACATAGCACATCAAAGAAAAAATATACATACAGGATATTAGAAATTAACATCCAAATCGATAAAAGAATACAAACATTACAATAAAAACCCAAATAGTAGTAACGTAAAATACTATAAGATCCAGATTTAGATGGTCCACACGTGTGTACAATTTGAAAACTTAAACATTCATACTATAATCCCTTATATTTTCTTATAGACATAAAGACATAAATAAATCATATATCTTCTTCAGTTCTGTCAGACAAATAAATCAATCAGTGGTTCACAGGTTTAATAATTCCTACCCTGGATCTATATCTCTCCATCTTTGTATAGGATCCCATATTTCCTTACCAATTTTCTTACTAGTTGCCCCTTTCCTAGCATAAATTGCTTTTTCAAGATTGTATATATTCAATAGCCTCATTAACCATTGGTGGAATGTAGGAGGTACGCGATCCAGCCAAGCTGAGGTAATACACAATCTCAAGACGGCCATAGCTACAAATATAAAGTATTCATAAGCTATACTGGAAGCATTTTGATTAATTCCAAGCATCACCACTGCTGGAGTAAGTATGATTTCTATCCTCAATGTATTATTAAGAAATGTTTCTATTCCATCAAAGGTGGTTTTCAAATGAGTGCAGCTCGCAAGCATATGGGTAAGGTCAGCTTCGTCACTATCACACCTTGGACATGTAATCCCATTTGTACCACCCCACTGTGCTATCCTGGCTGGCGTATGATATAAGCAATAAAGAGTCTTATAATGTTGGGCTTGCAGTGGTGCTGAACATAGGAGTCTCTGACCTAATTCCAGTGATCTATAAAAGCAGCTCTTATCAACTCCCAGTTTCTGTATCCATTTATTCTCAAATTTAATCAGATCATCAGCCTGGTGTTCTATCACCTCCGAGTAAAATCTTCTTATTGAACCCTCTGTTCCATTCTCTATAATATCCATAATGTGATTTAAACTAAATCCCTCCACCCCTCCAGTTTTTGTCCTGATAAAGCTTCTTATTTGCAGATACTTAAAAAAATGTGTTGTATCCAATCCATATATTGCCTGTAAGTCACCAAATTGCATTACCCCCTGTGCTCCCATAATATCCCCCACCTTTGTGATCCCGTGACTTAGCCAGTCATTAAAAACCACCCCTGCAAATATTTCATCAGGTAGATTGGGATTCCCTCTAAACCTAGTATAGGCATTGTACCTTCCTAATCCAAATTTTTTAGCGAATGACGTCCATATTCTATGCGCTGCTATAATCGTTTTAAATTTAGTCCTCTTAAAATAGCCATGATCAGTAATTTTCAACAGAAGGTTTTCAGCTTGTTCTCCCAGAGCCAATGTATATATTGCTATGGTTCCTAGCTGGTTTTGTCCTTCTTTTTCTCCCCCTCCTAACAGTCCTGCCATCCATTGCAGAGATGCCGCCCAGTAATATACTTTTAAGTCTGGCAGGGCCCATCCTCCACGCTCCCTAGGCAAAGCCATAAATCTTAATGCCCTTCGGGTCTTTCCATGGGCCCAAACAAATCTATTTATCATATGTTCCAGTATTTTAAACCATTTTGGTTCAAATAATAGAGGTATAGCTCGGAATATATACAAGAACTTTGGTAAGAAAATCATTTTAATTATATTTGTTCGCCCAACTATTGAGAAATGTATGTTATGCAGCCTGTCTAATTCCTTTTTCGCTTTGCTTATTATAGGTGCAATATTTAACTCCACCAATTTATCTAGCTCTGCTGCGATTTTTACCCCTAAATAAACTCCACTTTCTACCACCCTATTATCTAGACAATGTGTTTTACAGTTTTTAATAATCTGTGTTTTACTAGTATTGAGAGCATAACCAGACACTTCTCCAAACTGTTGGGCTTCAGTCTCTACCATTGCCATTGCTTCAGTGGGTTTAGTAGTCACAATTGCCACGTCATCCGCGTAGGCCAAAATTTTACATTGAGTTCCATAGGTCTCTACTGGACAGATATTATTATTTAGTTGTATATGGCGTATATAGGGGTCCATGTATAAAGCAAATAGGAGAAGGGAACAGGGGCAGCCCTGCCCCGTCCCCCTTTTTATTTTAAATGGGAGTGTATACCCTGCATTTACTCGAATGCGAGCAGTTGGATTCTCATACAACACTTGAATTGCTTTCACCATACCTTCTCCAAAACCCAACCTCCTCAATATAAACCATAAAAAGTCCCAGGAGACCCGATCGAAAGCTTTCTCAGCATCCAATAGCATAATTGCCATCGGGTCTCCTGATACCTCTGCAACATCAAGAAGGGTAATCGCTTTTCGTATATGGTGAATAGTGCCTCTCCCTGGTATAAACCCGTGTTGATTAATGCTGACAAGTCTGTTGATTACTTTTGCTATTCTAAGAGCTAACGCTTTTGAATATATTTTTGTGTCCGCATTCATTAATGTTATGGGTCTATATGATCCAGGTTGTTCAGTTGGCTTATCCTTCTTCAAAATTATAACGATATCGGCACCTGCCCAGCTTTTCGGGATAGATGTCCCCCCCTGCGCCTGCTGTAGTGTATGTGTAAAATCCTGTTTAATTGTGTCCCCAAAAGTCTTAAAGAATTCAACTGGAATCTGATCAGGACCAGCAGCCTTCCCGGATGGCAAGCTGGTCAAGGCAATAAAAATTTCTTCAGGGGTCAAAGGCTCCTCTAATCCTTTTACCTCATTCTCCAATAGCTTTGTTACTGGCACTTCTCTAAGATGATCACCTATCCTAGAAATATCAGTTTGTGTTTCTTGATTATATAGTGAGGTATAGTATTTTCTAAATACTTCTCTTATACCCTCTGTTTCTGAGATTACTCTTCCAGCTTCATCCTGTACTCCTCGCACTTGCGCTATAGATGCATTCTGCCTAGTCCTTATAGCTAAAGTGCGCCCCACAGATTCATTAAACTCGTAGCATCTCTCTCTATTCGCTAAGTATATTTTAGCAGCTTTGTTGGCTACGCTCTCCTGTGCCTCCATCTTTGCCTTAGCTATTTTTATTAATACCTGATCAAGAGGAGCCCCCCTTGTAACGGTATCTGTTAACTCATCCTCTGCTTCTATTACCCTTTTAATAAGTTCCTCCTCTTTTTGTCTTTCTTTCCTCCTACTCGCTGCACTGTAACTTAGTGTCTCCCCCCGAATGGCTGCCTTGAATGCATCCCAGACATTCCCAACTTCCGTGCTGCCTCTGTTGATATTTAAAAACTCAATGATCCACTCTTTCATATGTGCTACATATGCCTCATCCTTCAGCAGACCCCTCTCAAATGTCCAAGTACGTTCCGGTCTCTTACTACCAAGATTTACTGTTAAAACTAGAGGGTTATGATCAGACATTATTCGTGGTAGCTTTTCAATTTTCACTTTTGACTGAAGAGAGTTTGATACCAGAAAGTAATCAAGCCTAGCACAAACCCTATGGGGTGCTGAATAATAAGTAAACCCCTGTTTGTCTGGATAGATTGTCCCCCACAGATCTATCAGTGCATTGTTCCTTACAAGGTTACATAATGAGGACCAAACTCTCCTTTTTCTACCCTGATAACCCATATTAGACATCAAACCAAGCCCTCCTGCCCCATTAATATTTAAATCTCCGGCTAGGATTACAATTGGTGACCATGTGGGCAATTCCAAGTCCAGAAAGTCAAAAATGTCAGGATCATCTTCTGTTGAGCCATAGACACACACTAGAGTAACCCACTCTTCCTTCATTTTAACCTCTATAATGACCCACCTCCCCCATTGATCTTCCAGTTTTTTTCTTATAATAAGGTCTCTTTGCTTGGACAAAACTGCCACCCCTCTATTCCTTGCACCCTGTTTAGTATGGGCTAGTACTTGATATCCCAGCTGGTCTAAGAGATAAGCCTGACCCCCCCTCTATATGAGTTTCCTGTAGGCACACAAAATCCACATTTAAAGTTCTTAACCACATTGCCACTCGCTGCCTCTTAACCTGATCATTTAACCCACACACATTCACCGTGATTATACGTGTACCCATTAATGTACATCAGTTATCTGTCCCAACAAGTTAACATTTTTCCTACACCGTGTCTTATTAACACCTCTCGAAATTAAACTCCTCAGCCGTTGTATTTTACATATTTCTTGAACTCTTTCCTGTATATATATATTCAAACAAAAATCATCCAAGTGCCATGTACCTCTCCCCCACCCCCCTCCCCCCGCTCCCCCCCTTACAGGCAAATAGGTCCGTCCTGACCTATACGTGACAGCTGTCATCCCAGGTGTCAATCGCTACTCCCCCCCCGCCCTCCTGCTCTGGTTAGCGTCTAGATCCTTATGCCATTCTACCATTTGCTATCTTGTTTCACACAAGGATTTTTTTTTTTTTTTCGTTATTTCCCCTATTTTCAAGCATTGAAAAAGTACATATTTTGTTATTAAGGTTTCTTTGTCCTGAGTAGTGCAACTGCCATATTATTTGCACCTTCTTTTCTTTTCTTAATCTCCTCGAGATATTCCTGTGCTTTTATCTCAGAAAAAAAGATTTTAGTTTATCCCTTGTCTATCACCTTTAACCGAGATGGGAACATGAGATATGCTTCGCATCCCAGGTTTTGGAAGGGAGTTATCAATTTCCTCATACGCCACCTCCTTTCCACGGTGGTGTGGCAGAAGTCGGGGCGGGCGAAAAAAGTTACACCATTATATGTTCGTCTTGCTTCGGGCTTTGCTTTGTCCATAATTTCCTGTCTTAAAAGGAAATTCCCTACGAATATCAAAATAGCCCTGGGGTTATCTGTAGGTGGTGCTCTTTTTTGAAACATAGGAAACCTAAGTGCTCTTTGTACCTCCTTCTCCCATTCCCAGCCTGTTAACTCTGGAAAAGCCCCCTTAAGCAGCTCAATAACAATGGCCCGCACATCCTGTCGTTCCCTTCCTTCTTCCACTCCCAGTAATCTTATATTATTGCGCCGTTGGCGGTTCTCATAATCCTCTAGCTTCCATTGTACATCAGTTGTCAACTGTTCTTGCTCCTTCCGGTACTCATTCCAGCTCCCTACTTCTTCCTCCAATTTCTCAGTTCTTGATTCTACCTCAGTAACCCTTGATGCCATGTCCGTATATAGCTTATTAACTTTACGTAAAGATGCTTGTATCTTTTGATTGGCGTGCTTTGCTCTACGAGACTCCATTCTCGCTTCTCCCTGCATTTGTTTCAATGTTGAATACAGCATATCCATCGTTGTGGCTTGCGTTTGTGCCTGTGCAGAGGTATTAATTTGCGTCTGTGTACCAGGTGCTACTACTGGCGCTGCTGCCCCTTCTTGATAGAGTTGTGACGTTGCTGCATAATCCCAGTCCAATTTTTTAGAAACATCTGTATGTGATAGAGTCATACTAATTCTTGACATACTGCGAGATCTGTTTTTTAAACTTTTCCCTCTTTTTTTTGTATTCACTTTACGATTTACCTCACTATCCGAGGTTGTGAGTTCAGATTCTAGTTCAGATACAGTCTCTGAATCCCCCACTTCACTCTCCGATTTGGAATCCTCACTTTCATTATTGTCCTCCTCACCCTCCTCATCATTGACTGAAAAGAAGCATTCATCACTGGGGGACCCCAGATTTGTAGAGGGGCCTAGAGGAGTCTGAATAATAGTTGCTGGTCCGCCTTCTTTCCCTGCAGACACCAAACTCTGCCTACCATCATTCTGTAAGCTCTGTTGTATAACCGGAGAAACCCCCTCTATTGTAGCATTAGAGTCAAGGGGAGAGACCACCTTTGGCCCAACTCTCAGTGCTTCATCACTCATAAATTCATTCAGGGCCACAACCTCTGTCTCTGCCTCTACCTCCGGTGCACTCGGAACTGTAACCCATCCGTCTGCTCCATCTACTCTCCCCTCATATTCCAGCGTCGGAGTCTGAGTCTTGCCACTATGCGAGCTAGAGATATTGTCACCACCCTCTCTTCCCACCTTACCGGCAGCCAGATCGTTAGGAGTAGTATGGTGTCCCTCGGTATATTCCGTTACTTCTTGGGCTTCCAGTGCGGCGGCAGCTTGCTGATTCTCCCGCATGTCGCTACCTTGACTCACCACACTTCCATTTTCCAGCGCCCCCGATGTGCAGGAGCCTTCTGCTATTGTCCGACCGTCAGTTTCCACTGCCTTCCCCGTACGATCCTCTGCAGGCTCTGTGTTGGATTCTGGCAGCTCCAACCCCAGCGCAGCTCCGTGGGCCTCGTCAATTCCGTCAGGTCCTGTGCCTGCCTGTAGTGAGGCGGGTGCTGCTTCCGATGTCGACTCTGTGCGTGCTTCATTCACAATGGTAGAGGGGTGATTCGTAACAGGTACTGCAAAAGATTCTCTAAGGGTAGGTTGGCGCATATTCCCTTCTTTGCTCAGCATTTTGCCAACAGTCTCGTTATTCGCTCGTTTCACCGTTTTTTTTGTTGATTGGACCTTTTCTTTTTCTTTTTTATCTTTTAACTTTTCCTTTGCTTTCAATTTTAAACTGGTTCCCTGCATTTTCTCGAGCGTCTCAGGTGCATCCTCGTGTCCCGCCTTCTCTGCATTTTCTTTTGTCAAATTTCTCCGTGTCCGGGTCTGTGCTGCTGCTGCTCGAAAATTAGGGCTTGGGACCCCTCCCGGGTCGCTTATGGTCGCAGCATCCCTCTCCTTCTCTTTCTGAGGCCTTGGTCCGCGTGGAGCCATCTTTTGATTCAAATGGTACCGTGGAGACCCCAACCAGGAGAGAATAATCTTCAAGTCCGGAGCGCTTTTTGAAAGCCAATTACGAAGTCGGATCACAAGGCTTGCAGAAAACAGCAGCATACTAACTGCAGACCATCAGTAAATATCCCACAAAGCAGTCTATCGGCATTTTTTTCCCCTTCCTTCCACATCACCAAGCAGGAGCATAGGAGACTCCTACGGTCTGTCAGCGGCCATCTTGCCTTACCGCGGTTTTAATTTCTAGAACCGAGAGAGGTCTTCTAGCTTTACTAAATGCTTTTAAAATTTTCATGACGGACAGAGACCTCCTGGTCAATAATTCTAAATCTTTCGTCATGCAAGTTGGCCAACAACCAAGGAGAAACTTTTTATTTAAAATAGATGATGTAGCAATCCCCATTTCGAAATCATTCTCGTATCTTGGGGTCCTTTTTGATACCAAACGTAGTTGCAGTCCACACCTTGATAAAAAGAAAAGGGAACTGGTAAGGCTGAATGCTACTATTTTTAACTTTGCACCAAAACTGGGGAAAAACCTAATAATGCTATGCTGAAACTCTACAATGCAAAATACGTGGCAACTGCCGTTTATGGCAGTGAATTATGGGGCTATGTGGCCGGTGAGCAACTGCAGATTGCTGAAAACTCTTTTATGAAACGTCTCCTGTGTGTACCAGCAGGTACTTCCAATTTCGTAGTACATGAAGAGTTCGGGTCGCAATGTTTATGTGACATATTATTTTTACGCCCGCTGACCTGTTGGTTAAAACTGTGGCTGAATCAGGACATACCCCTGACAAATTTGATTGTGAGAGACTACCTGTCTCAGGATAAGGCAATGGGCACCCCTTGGTTAAAATATTTGAAATCCAGTTTTTCAAGGCTCGGCCGATTGGACTTGTTTGAACATCCGAGCGGGATTGTAAAGGGTGATGTGGAGGTAGTTAAGCGTGCCTTCCTTATGGACAGAAAGCTCAAAAGAGAAGGAGAGGAGTTCCTGAAACCCAGTGTAAGAAAATTTGTTATGTTAAAAACATGTGAAATGATGGAGCCCTATTTGATGGGCTCGCTGTCCTCCCATGAGAAGTTCCTGTTAACAAGATTCAGATTAAATCTCTTTCATCATCTGCTGTTTAGACCAAAAAATTATATTTTTAACAAACCTACTGCACCCTGTGGCTGCGACGGAAAGTCTCCACAGGATATGCTGCATTTTATATTTTTATGTCAATTGTATGAATACCTGCACAAACGCTATCTGGTAGATCTTTTAAAGAAACTCAATTTTAACCAGATCAGACCCGCATTAATGTATCTGCAACTTTTGCATAGCGACAGTATTCTCCAAGTCACTGAATTTTTTAAATTGTCTGTTATGTTGAGAAATTGTCTGGACCAGTGATGGTATCTCTGCTGATTGAATTATCTTTTTAAATGAATTTTTAAATATGGAATACGCTGTACTTTTGCACACTTGCACCATACCCATCACGTTTTATAATTACTGTGTTTTAAATTGTTTATATTGTATATGTTCATTCCATTTCATTTCATTTAGTCTTTATTTCGGCTCTTTTTGGCCATAAAAGATACATTATAACACAATACATTATACACAGTGAATACACATATCAATTGGAAGCAGAAATTATACATTCCAACAATTAGAACTTAAAAAGTCATCCCAGTTAAAATAGGCATAATAAATAAAAATCAAGTATACTTACAGTTTTCATCTCCAGCATATCTTATGGCAACCTAGCCTGCATCTAATGTACACATGTATGCTATTTATAGATCAAGAGCCATGTTTTTCTGTGTATACCCAACATTCAATAGGAATCTGCTAACGCAAAACACTATAAGGCGTCTAGTGTCAGTTTTAACAATCCTATATGCTTCCTGGTATGAGCGAATACCTAAGGCTTTACACAAGGGTTTGATCCATCTTTTCCTAGCATGTTCATAGGCAGTACAAAAAAACAATATGTGAGTATCATCTTCTCTTAAATTTAAATCACAACATGTACAGTTTGTACTTTTTGATTGCCCTAGGATTTTATCCCATTTCGCTAGTACTACTTTTGTTTTTAATATACCATATCTAAATTTTAAGTACAGGCTTTTAGCTAGGGCTGGTTGTATCTCATTTAAAAAATCCTCAAACAGTGGAATATCCTTAAAATCAAGAAAACTGTGTGTAACGGATCCACATGGATGATTATTTTGGTAATTGTGTGTTATATAGAACCAAAATTGATTCTTAACCTGAATCTTACATCTTTGTGTCAAACATACTGGGTCATCCCAGTAATGAGCAAGGCCTATTCGATGCAACCAATTATTAACATGTTTAAGCCAGGGGTTTGTATTATAAACATCCAGCCTCTTGACTTCTATGATACCTTGTCTATAGTCTGTGAGTTCTGGAGTACTCCAGAGTCTGACCCAAAACAACAGTGGCCTAAGTAGTGCAATATGATCCGTTCTTTTCATGTTTAAATCCAAAAACATTGGTACAAGTGGGGTACGTTTGGGCAGTTTCAATAGCCTTCTAAAAAAATTATTTTCACAAGCCGTAAAGATGTTACATGCTTTTATGCCCCAGATTTCTGCTCCATATAAAGCACCAGATTGAGCCTTAAATTTGTAAACTTCTAGTGCTTGTGAAATGGACTTACTTAGACTTGCCCCATGGCGCTTTATAATTGGTAAAGAGCTCTGATTATATATAGTTTTACTCTTTTCAATTTGTGTACTCCATGAGGTTTTTAAATCTAGGGAAACACCCAAATACAAAACATTTGTGACCAGATCAAGCCTATGATTATTTAAAAAGAATTGCCCATTAAAGGTTTTATGTGGATTTATAGACATACATTTGTTTTTTTTCGCATTTATTTCAAGACCTTTTGAGTCACAGTATGTTTTAAAAGTGTTCAAAAGGGTTTGGAGGCCCATGGGCGTTTGCGAGATCAGGATTGTATCGTCCGCAAATAAAAGGGATGGGACCCTCACACCATTCAGTTTTGGGGAGTCATTACCACACCTGTCTAAAATTTCTGGGATGTCGTTGACAAATAAAGAAAAAAGTGTAGGAGCCAACACACATCCTTGGCGGACCCCACGTCTAATAGGTATGAGTTCTGTTAGTTCCCCTTTCGGGCCCCAACGCACTCTAGCAAAATTATTATCATGTAATCTTACTATCTGCTGGAGTATACATGTTGGTAATCCCAATGCAAATAAACAATCCCATAAACGATCCCGCAAAACTAAATCAAAAGCTGCCCTAAGATCAACAAAAGCTACATAAATATGTCCTTTTAACAAAAAGACATATTTCCAACAAATGCAACAAAACCTAAAAATCTGATCTATCGTACTTATGTTCCGTCTAAAGCCTGCTTGAAACTTAGTAAGAATCTCATTCTCATCAATCCATGTTTCCATTCGATTTAAAAGATGCCTAGAAATGTTTTTTGGCAAGATGTCCAAAAGACAAATGGGACGATAGTTGGAAGGATCATGTCGATCCCCCTTTTTAAAAACTAATATCATTTCTGCTCCCCGCCAACTGTGTGGTAACTTCCCACCGGCAACTATTATATTCAAAAGCTTGTTTATATATGCCGCCCAAATACTGGTCTCATGTTTCTATAAGTCCCCAGGTATTTTATCTAAACCTGGGGCTTTACCAATTTTCACAGCAATTAATGCTAACTCTGTTTCCTCGAGACTAAACTCTACAATATTAGTTGATGACTCCAGCCATGGGCTATTTACAACATCTGGTTTACCACTGTCAGGAGCTTTGTACAAGTGGGTGAAGTGGTCAACCCAAGTTTGCTCATTAATAAACACGTCATCCGGTGACCTTCCTCCAGTATTCTCATTAGCAACTAGTTGCCAGAAACCCACATTATCCTTGAGTTTAACAGCTATAAGCATCTTCTCCCAACATTCCTCATCCCATTCAGTTCTTGCCAATCGCTGCACTCTCCTGTATTCTTGTCTTAGGGTCCTAATAGCGTGTATTGTATTACTCTTTATTGCCTCTAGGAGTTGGCTCTTGCAATTACGACATTCTTTATTATACCATTGTTTGGTACCAGAGGAACTAATTTTATTCAACCTTTTTTTATGCGGCATTTTCGTCACAAGTGGTACCAAGGCACTAAAAAATTCATTATGCAGGTTAATAAAAACCTCACCCTCTACTAGTTGAAGTAGATGTTTATCAAAAATATACGCAAAAAGTGAATAGATACTGGATAATGCCTCCTTGTTGCTTAATAAACTAGCCCATTTGAGGGATCTCCTGTTATTACTTATTAAAGGGCCAGTATTAGTTGGATTATCCATAGTATTTTGTATCATCGAAATCCTAGAGCAAGGGACTAAACTATAGTCCATTGACAAACGCAGTGGGCGATGGTCACTTTCATATCTATGGTCAATTACAAAATCTAATAAGAAATTCCAGATATCAAAAGAGACCAAATGTAATCAATCCGACTTTGATAATTGTTTTTAACAAAGGTTGGTGCTTTCGGGGAATCAGATGGAAAACGACCATTACAAGCCCTCAGACCATGTACTAATACCAGTCTCATAATCTGAGTAGCTAAAGTCGTACAGCTCACCCCCTCTGTATATGATAAGGGGGGGGATATTATTGGCTCTATCCTCATCTGAAAAAACATCTCCAAACCCTTTAATCGGTTCAAAGTTACAATTAAAATCACCACATACTATTATACCAGTAGGTACCTCTACAATATCAGTAAGGAGTTTGTCCAATTTGTCGAAAATTTCAGATTCCTTTGCTAACCCACAAGGGCGATTATAAACATTACACAGTACAATACGCTTTCCGTCATTCAGCTTCACTAAGAGACCCAGTATATCAGCAGAGTCTGTGATTAATTGTGTAATTTTTACCTCCAGGGACACACTGATCCAGATCGTAAGCCCCCCCGATGGTCTACCCCTGACTGATGGAATTGCCGCAATATTATAAGTCCTGTAACCCATCCTATGTGGCATTTCAAGGGACCAAGTTTCTTGGAGCAGACAAAAATCACATGAATCTATGTAGTTGGACCAATCAGGATCAGAGAGATTTTTGGTCAAACCAGCTATATTCCATGATATTAGAGTTATGTTTTGTAATGTGGTTGATCTTATCCCACCTGATACTGATTTTTCCCCTACTGGTGGTACCCCCAGATTCGAAACCACACTATTGCAAGCCCCTAATGTAGACCCTGCCACAGAAGAGACTCGGTCACCAGTCAACTGCCCTGATTTCAAAACACATCCAGCTTCAGTAACATCTCCCCTTTGGTTTAACCTAGATGGTATCAAGTCTTGGATCATTTGCTCTTCAGCAGGAGTGGGCTTCAATGTTGTATCACAATCTTCGTTATGTGTAACAGATACTAAAGGGTTGGGGTAAATAGCACCTGTGCTCTCCAGCAGTGGATGTAATATTTTTTGTCCCGTTTTACAACCACCCACGGTTACCTCTATTAGATTGGTATAACCAACTAATCGTTGGTCGTTCTGTGGTCTTCAATCGCAATTATCCAGCCCAGAGAAGATATCGTACCTGTTTGCTGTTTCCAAGGGTGTAAAAGGTCTCAAATGTTCCATCCTCCTATTCAGATTTCTAAAAGACCTAGGAGGTACCTTGTTCCACCCAAAAGGGTCAGCAACTGGATGATACTGTGGAGGTTTTAGCGGGAACCCAGAATTAAGGGACAATAAAGGTGGTTGGGTAACTGAACACCAATGTGGTTAGGGGGAAAAACCAGGGATCTAGGATAAAAATAAGTCAGGGGGCGCGGTATAATAGAATTACCACCTCCACCCTGAGGCCAATTCAGAATATAGGTAACGGCTCGAGGATCTCTAAAATTAATAACTACTAGATCACCATCTATATCCTTGACCCTGCTGCCCAACCAGGGGAGTCGTCTAACATGCACAATATCACCATCGATGTCATGTGATAGTGGTCTGTATTGGGCTAACCAGTGCATGATCTTATTTTTGAGTTGGAAATACCCCTCCCTCCTATTTGTTGGTAAGCTAGGGACCCCCATCAAAACAACCACATACGGGGCGGCTTCTGGGGGCAGTTCTACTTGGGGGATTCTACGAGATGGTGGCCTAGTGTATCTAGTTGAACCCCCTTTCGGTTGTTGAGGAACCCCCATTGGAGGTTTTGCAGATCCCGTCGCCGCTATATTTACTGATGTAAGAACTGAACTAATGGTCTGTTTCGGGGGTGGAGCCATTTGATTCTTAGAAATAGTTGATGTGGTCAATTGATCAGAACCTTTTGAAACACTAAGAGAACATGTAGGCACCATAACTGATGGTTCCAAAACTGATGGTTCCAAAACCCCACTCCCCACAGCCTTAGGTGGACCCTGGTAATTGTTAACTGCCGCCTCAATTGCTTCAAGTTTTTTCTCCACCCTCCTTAGTCTCTCAATAATAGGTAAAATGAATGACCTAATTAAATGTTCCATATTATCAAGTGAAGCTACGGTAGAAATATCCATTTGAAGAGTATCAACCGGTTTATCTGTTGGAACAATAATATTCTCTAATTGGACAACTGTAGGAGAAAGTGGCATGGTGATCGGGGTTACCCTGTTGGATTGTTCAACAACGGGGTTTTTAGCAGTGTTATTAGTATCTTTAAAAGATTTTCCAAAATCCGAATGACTAACTTTTGGCTTTTGCAAAGCCCCCCCCTTCCGTCTTTTTTTTGCAGGCGGTGGCCCATGGCTCTTAGCCTGCGCAACTTTCCTCTGCTTGCTTAAAACCTGCTTTGGTCGTGTCGGAGGCCGAGTAAGCAAGTTAACATCAGGCAATACCGATCTAGATGATGAAATATGTATTGCAGTTTGACCAGTTTGACCCAAAGGCGTTGGAGTGGAGTCACGTAGCAACAGTGGAAAGCTTTCCAAACATAAAGGATCTTCAATGGATAAAGTTCCCTCAGAAATAATCATAAGGTCTTTGGGTGGAGAAACGGCAGGGGCTTTGTTCTTTATACCTTCGATAGAGTGGCGACGCTCTGCTCTACAAACTGCCAAAGTTTTCTCCTTATCTTGATCAACGGGAGCCTATGTAAAGTAGTTATCTAAAGGACCATTAACAGTACACCCAGCGTTCTCAAGCAACAATTTCCCCGGACTCTGAGCCATCACAATACAGAGTACAAACACAACAAAATTTTGAAATGAGTGGGCCCTGCCCGGCCTCTCTCGGTCTCTGAGGGTCTCAGAGGGCCCGCCCTTTGCCCGGGCTTAGCCCCGCGCGCGTCCCGCTGCGCGGTATTGGAAGCCTGTTTTATATACTCCCAGGGAGAGGGGCGTTGCCGCTGCGGGAAGAGGCTTCAGGTGTGTCAGGAACTGCCTCGCAGTCCCGCAGCAGTGTGGGCGGTGTGGGCGGGTCCGGCAACAGAACCGATGAGCGGGTGCCGCGACCAGGAACCACCATGGCAGCAAGTCCAAAATCAATTCAGCAGCCCGATGTAATGACCCCAACGCTGTAGCCGGTGAGTAGCACCAGCGAAGCGGGTGCTGCGAACTGTTATCGCTGAGCCAGGCAGGGGGGCGTTGCCACTGCGGGAAGAGGCTTCAGGTGTGTCAGGAACTGCCTCGCAGTCCCGCAGCGGTGTGGGCAGTGTGGGCGGATCCGGCATCAGAACCGATGAGCGGGTGCCGCGACCGGGAACCACCAAGGCAGCAAGTCCAAAATCAATTCAGCAGCCCGATGTAATGACCCCAACGCTGTAGCCGGTGAGTAGCACCCGCGAAGCGGGTGCTGCGAACTGTTATCGCTGAGCCAGGCAGGGGGGCGTTGCCGCTGCGGGAAGAGGCTTCAGGTGTGTCAGGAACTGCCTCGCAGTCCCGCAGCGGTGTGGGCGGTGTGGGCGGGTCCGGCAACAGAACCGATGAGCGGGTGCCCGCGACCGGGAACCACCAAGGCAGCAAGTCCAAAATCAATTCAGCAGCCCGATGTAATGACCCCAACGCTGTAGCCGGTGAGTATTGTATATGTACTTTTATGGTTTGAATCAAAACCGAAATAAAGTCTCTATTGAATTGAATTGAAGAACACAAAGAATGGCAAAAGCGAAAGACCAACAGTCAAAGCTAGGTCTATTGGCTTTATCAATACTTGTGGGTTTTTTAAACGGATATCAGCAGGAGCCAGGGCTACAAACAAGGAATGTTGTTCATACATGGCTGTGTACTATATTTAACAAAAGGCCTGGTCTTGAGAAATAGATCAGTTAAGGCAAATCACTGTGTTTTATCAGGACAGAGAGAGGCCTTGTCCTGCATTTGCAAGTTAAAGGAGACAATTAGAGTGTTTTTAAGCTACCAGCAGGAGAACATTGTAATTCATTAGTGTGTGCATCACATGCACTTAAGAATGATTTTATTTCAGAAAATAAATGCATTCTGATGTGCAATGCTTGCTGTAAAGATTTATTATTTCAGAGACAGAGTGTATCAAATAAAAGCAAACGGTTCACCAGAGCCCTATTTGCATCTTTCTCTGGCACTGCCATTGGGATGGAGGTGATCGGGGGTTCCAAAGGAAGTGAATGGGGTAGCTGGGGGCAAGCCAGGGGTCACAGCTGAGCCACCTAAATTACGTACATGATGTTAAGTACAAGGAACGGTTTCTTACGATCAGTAGTAATTTTCAACTCCTGAATATCTAGTGAACCAGGTCAATCTTAATGAAGAAAGCCGCCAGATTCTAGCCCTGCATGAGTATTTGGGTCTGGGACATAGTAGTTCCTACTGCTTAACATGTGGGCATTATTGATGGCCCATGTTTCTTAGAATAGACGAGCCTATCTATGACTTGGCCCCATTCATTATCATTTATTTTTTCTTTTTCGCCTGCTATGTTGCCGCTAATGGCAGACATATTTTCCATTTGAACTTGTAGGATTGCGGAAACTCCAATTGTGTTAACCCCAATAGCTTATATCTTGGATTAGCCAATCCACCCACCTTGGTATAAAGTCAGGGTGTGCGGGATCTTTTAATATCCTAGCATTGTCTTAAAAAGTGTCTGAATTTTTTGGAAAACCCATCAAAGCACCCACAATTCCCAATGTGACATTCACCCATGGGCCAGAAAGAGGAGGGACCTTAAGAATAGGGTGTGAAATGCACTTTATGACTGGAATTACATTCAAACCATGTTCAGCATTGATCTTCCTTTGCAGTCAATGGGTCTCCCTTAGGCTAATCACTAAAGGACTTACCACTATGCACAGCGAGCTGATAACCAGTAAGTCAAGGGCCTCCAACTGGTCCCTCAGATTTGTATTGTGGGAAACCCATTTTAAACTGGATCTCAGTTCCTGGGGGAGGGTTTGTACCGAGACCTAACATGTTTAACCACTCAGCAAGTTTGACATTAGGTAGCATGACCTTGATGAAGTCCCACACTCCACATCAATCCTCATACCGTTTGACATAAACTCCATCTGAATGAGCCATAGAACAGCAAAGGCATGTATGGCAAATCTAGTGGACTAACTTGTTTTTAACAACTTGTGATTTTCATAAGCTCATTGAGGCAATTTTTGTGCCCTCTTCATATAGAGATTGTTCTGTGATAGAATAATATTGTTGCTGAAGGTTCTTGATCTAAATTAAACATGATTGAATCAAGGTGTAGCTTTTCCATTGATGGGGGCAGCTTCAAATTTAGCTATTTCTGCAGACCCTTTTCTAAACATACTGTCACTCTTTGGAAAACTTGTGGCCGATATTTGAGGGCCTACTATCATGAAATTGTGGCTCCTTGACCTTGGATGACTACTGGCCTGCATTATTATGCCTCCCTCTCTACAGTAATATGAGGTTCAGAACATGTCAAAATTGAATCTCCTCTTGCATTATGCATTCTTGTGTTTGTGTCGGAGGGTCACACGTGGTCTGGATTCTCGGTATGGGCAGTGGATGGAAACACCCAGGATGGTCTATTTTGTTTCACTAAAAACAAGATATTTTCGTTTTGTTGTCAAACATCTCCAATCACAATAATAAGCACCTTCGGAGTGTAGCGACTCATGTGACCAGCAAATTGGACTCTCTTCTTCAAGCAACAATAGATTGCTGAACTACATCAAGTACGACTTGCCTCCTATGCCCACTGCTATGAGAAGATGTAACCATTGGACAAGTCAGTTTACTAAGATGTTCAGCAAATCCCAGATACCACCACCTACAGTTTTTCTTGTTTCCCTCCTATCCCTGTTTTCGAAAAAAGGTCATTGAATTTCTCCAAGCCTGCCAGGAGGGGGCAGAAGTTTGAGTCCATAGTTTACACATTTCCCTTCTCGAAATCAGGATTAAGTAAAACATCAGATTTATTTATTTTACGTGTAAACACAAACCCTTCAAGTATTGTAGCCTTATCCCAAACATAATTAAGACAGTGCTTACCTCCATATCAATACCCACTGCCTCGGAGATAGTCTTACCCACAGCAAGCCAGAATTCTTCTAGCTTTGGACAAGTAGCAGACATATGCATATCGTCTGCACCATCTCTTTCACATCGCTTACATTTGGAGTCACTGGTTCCCCTTATTTTCACCAAACTTTTCGGGGTAGAATAAACTCTAAAGGGCGAAAAAATGGTTCTTCCTTACTGTAGCATATTTAACTACAGTATAAATTGTACATGAATATACAAGCGATAACTCTTCCATCTTGGCGTCCGGCAGGTATCCATCCCATGCCAAAAAGATATTCTCAACTTTTCCTTGGCCGCGCTGATTAGATGTTGATACCATAGTGCCACTTCCTTCTTCCTGGCTCTTGGGTCTTGAAGATCAATTTCCATTTGGTTTGATTGCACACTCATCCAATTCTGATTTTTTCACCCATGGGGCACTTGAAATATTTCAAATCTGGAGATTCTCCCTTCAGTCTTATTATTCCAAAACTCCCAGGTCAAGTTCTGTCCTTCGTCTAGCAGCCTTCCCCATCTACTTATACCCCTCTGTCTTAAAGGATCTGTTAGAGTATCAAGCATAAACACCGGGATACCTGGGGACTCCCATATGGGTGACAGCTTACTATATTATGAAATGCCCAAGATAGATCTAACTTCAAATCAACTTTTCGCCACTGCTGGGAGACTTTCTTTGATAATCCACAAAGCATTACTCTATACAATTTGCCAAATAGGGTCTAATCTGGGCAGGATAATAGCATTCTATTTTTTTTTAGTTGGAAGGCCCAACAGTACACTTGCAGGTCAGGACGCCCCAACCCCCATGCTCCAACCTTCCTCCTCAACTTTTTCCAGGAAAGACGCACACCCTTATTGGCCCAAACAAAAGAGGTTATTTTTCCCTGTAAATCTCAAATACTTTTTTTCAGAAATTATAAAGGGATATTGTTAAACAGAAAGATAACTTTGGGCAAAAGGAAAAAAAAAATCCAAAGTAATCCACCCATAAATAGACAGTGGGAGATTCTGCCATCTTTTTAATATTTTTCCTACTTCTTGTCTTGTCTTCTCAAAATTTAATGCTGCAAGTTTGTCTATGTCTTTGATTATATTTATCCCCAAATATCTATTTTTTGTAGCACTTGTTATTTCCCCTTCGTTTTGATTCCAAATCATTAGTTCCATTCTTTTCTCATTAATTCTATATCCTGAAAGAGATCCATATACTCTTGTCTCTGCCATTAGTTGTGGTAGGGCAGAGTGCACATCTGAGGTGAAGCGGTATAAAAGGGGGTGGTAATGGACGGAGCATCTGAAATAAATCAAAGACTCACACCCAGTCAAAAGATCTGGGTTTAATCCATCACCGTTCTTTAGCCCACTCTGCCACCCCAGTTCAGACATGGCTATATGCAAATCAGTCTGACCCTGTGCCTCATGGGAACAGTCCAGCCCGAACTGCCAAGCCATGTCTTCTCTGGACCGGAAACAAGCTTCCGAGGACCTGTTTCTGGCATTCCAGCCGTCTTCAGCCAGGCTTGCTTGAATCCAGTGGCAAAGTGAACAAGGGAATCACGTCTGAGCATACCCTGCCACACTTATGGGGGCCAAAAGCGGTACAAAAGGGGGTGGTGATGGACGAAGCATCTGAATCAAACAAACACTCACACCCAGTCAAAAGATCTGGGTTTAATCCATCACTGTTCTTCAGCCCACTCTGCCACCCCAGTTCAGACATGGCTAAATGCAAATCAGTCTGACCCTGTGCCTCATGGGAACAGTCCAGCCCGAACTGCCAAGCCATGTTTTCCCTGGACCGGAAACAAGCTTTCGAGGACCGGTTTCTGGCATTCCAGCCGTCTTCAGCCCGGCTTGCTTGAATCCAGTGGCAAAGTGAGCAAGGGACTCACGTCTGAGCATACCCTGCCACACTTATGGCGGCCAAAAGCGGTACAAAAGGGGGTGGTGATGGATCGCGTCTGAGGCGAAGAGCATTAAATCATCCGTACCTAATGCAATCTTCCTGGAAAATGTGTCTACCTTAAATGCCTTCATTCCCTCGTTCAATCTCAGACTTTGGGAAAATAGCTCAATGTAAAGATCAAAAAGAATATGCATTGAAGAGGGTTCTTTCCAGGCTTCGGAATTAATGTTATGACCGCATTATTCCATGATTCCGGTATTGATATACCCTCTACCAGAATAGAATTAAACAGTTTGATCCAGATTGGAATGATCCCATCTGCAATTGCTGAGTAGACATCACTAGAAATTGTATTGGGGCCTGCTGCCTTGCCTTTTTTTGTTTTCTTAACTGCTGCCAATATTTCGCTGCCGGGTATTTCCTGATATAAATAACCTTGCTGTTCCTGAGACAATTTAGGAAGATTTTTTTTTTTTAGTCATGCATCAATGTCCACTTTATTTGTTGCAAGATCCTCTGTATATAATTTCTGGGAAAAAACCTTAAAGACCTCTCTTATCTTACTGCTTCCTTCATTGATATGTCCGGTATTATCAGCATTGATCCTTCTAACATAGGGGCCTATTAGGATGGCGGACGGACCTGCGTCCGTCCGCCACCCCAGAGGAGGAGGGACCGTCCGCAGGGGCTGCGGCGATCCCTCCGTGCTAATTAGGATGTGACCGCCACCCTGGCGGTCACATCCTGTATTTTTAAAGCATGAAGCAGCACACGCCGCAATGTTAAAAAAATGCATGTTTACCTTTGCATGCACGAAGCTGCAGGCACCGCTTGGTGCCTGCCGCTTCGTGCATGCAAAGGCTGGGGGGTACCATAGGTACCCCCCCATGTGCACCCCCCACCCCCCCTTCACCCCTGGGGGCCCGCAACAGTCCCCGAAGACAACACCGTATGCCTTTCCACTGCGGAAATGCTGCCGCGGAAAGGCATATGACTGCAGCTATCCTAATATGGCTGGCGGTGTCTGATAGACACCGCCAGCCATGTTTGAGCTTTTCCGCCGCAGTCAGAAGGCGACCGCGGTGGAAAAGGGGCAGACGGAAAATAGATCCCCCAGCCTTCCTAATATGGCGGGGGGTCTTTTTCCAGTCCGCAGCGGATGATCCGCATCCTCCGGGCCGGCGGTGGCTTCGGCCGGCCCGGAGGATGTGGATTATCCGCAAACATAATTGGCCCCATAGTTTTGATTCCTCTCTAACCTCGCCTTCCATGCCAGCAATTTTCCAAAGCCTTCTCCCTGCACTATGTCTCTAGAGCTACTAATTTCCCACTGTACTTTATCTTCTTTCATAGCTCTATACTTTGTCTGTAATTCCTCAAGTGTTGCAGCTGTCTCCTTCCTATCCTCTTCACTCATTCCCTTACTTTTCAACACCATTTCTAATCTCCCCATCCCTTCCTTCAAACTGGAAAATTACATTGACTAAAAACAAGTTTGGTTAATTTGATAACCACCTGTTTTAAATAGTGTATCTCATCTCTCAGTTGACTAATCGTGTTGCTCATTCCCACTAGGGACAAAGGTGAGGGACAGACAACTGGACCTCTCACAAGTAATCCATCCAAAAGTTCTTAGCAAACTCATTCCCTATAGTTTCAAGATCACTACTGCCCAATAGATAATCAGTTCAAGTCCAATTGAACACTCAGTATTGGGGATAAGTATTTTCCAATTCTCAGTAGAGATGACAATGTTCACTGCTCGTGGATAGGGTGACATAGAAGTGGGGACCATGGGGCTGACCAAGCTTGATGGACTAGGCAGACCGTGAGAATGTTTTTTCTTCAGAAATATTTTGGGAATTTGTGTCTCTTTTATGGGGGCCTCATTCTTTAAATGCTTGACTCTAATGATAGCTTCCACATACTCAGTTATTTAAAATCCTTTATCATACAGATTTATGCCCCATGTTTGGGCAGTTTTTTTTGGTTCAAAGTACCCTGCGAGCTAAAAGTTGATTTAGTTTGCTCAACAACACAATGAAAGAAATATCAATGACAGACCAAATGAAAGAAGGGGGGTGCGAGGTGTAAAAACAGGGAAGGAGTCCTTGGTTGATTGGTTAGTTGACCTTCCAAAAATGACCTTATAAAGCAAATATAAGCTAGCAAATATTTGGACCACAAAACTTGGAGCAAAAATAGTAAAACCAAGGGCAGTAGCCTGACCCTGGCTTACCTGACTGGTACAGATGGGTCTGCCTTAGCCTGGTCCACCCTTCAGGATTGATGGCCATGCCATACAATGCTAAATGGAATGAAGTCCACCTCCTCCTCCCCTCCTCCTGGTCACCTCTGGAATCCTGGGGCTTTGAGTATCTATAACAGTCACAGCATGTCTGGCATAGCAGGAGTGATAGCAGTGCTATTCAATGTTGGATGGAATGAGGGCATGCCTCCCCCTACCCCTCTCCTCCTGGTCACCTCTGGAATCATGGGGCTTTGAGTTTCCAACAACAGTCACAATGTAGGACTTATGGCTGCACTGTATAGCACTTGATGGACAGAGGCCCCGCCTCCTTCTCCCCTTCCCCTGGTCACTGCTGGACTCCTGAGTCTTGGAGTCCCAGCATGTGTTGTGAAGCAAGAGTGATGGTGCTATATACAGCGATTGATGAAATGAGGACCTGCTTTCCCTCCCCTCCTACTAGTCACCTCTGAAATTCTGGGACTTAGAGTCCTAACCACAGTTACAGTCTTCAAAATGTCATCTATTGTGCACCTGCTTGTCAAATTTTCAAAATGCACTAGCCAAAATGTATTGCCTGAGAGCACCCTGATCCCTCTATGAAAACCACAGATGTCAGGCATGCTCATGTTCAGTGGTCCGAGAGGAACAACGTTGGGGATCAAGCCTTGGCAGGGTATGTTCTTGCTTAAGGGAGATTGAAGGGAATATCTTGGAGACATAAATGATGAACATCTGACAAATGTCATGTTCAGAGTTTTCAACTGGTCAGCCAGTCATGGTGCTGGAGGTTTGCTTGCACCAACTGATTCTTTATAATGTATTGTATTAGAAACTATACAATTTGTGTACTTCTCATGTAGTCTCAAGTTTTATATATGTCACTGTATGAACGTTGCACCTCAAACAGTGATTCTACTACAATTTTATAATTTGTGCAGAAATTTTAAAATTGATTGTGCAGACTGCGATTCATTCGAAAACCCCAACATATTTAGTTATTGCCAAATGCCAGACATTTAGTACAAGATTGTCTTTGATTTGTGTTCTGTGATATTTTGGTGTCCTTTTGAGAAATGCCAAAAATATTGAGCCAATTTTAAAGAAAATGAACAAACCTCCACATTTTTCAATACATTGAAGCTGCAATGAGATACTGATGCCTGATTTACACCAATATAAAGCATTTAGAATGCCAAAAAGCGTATAGATGTCATGGCTACACAATGAGACTAAAGAGTTATTTATGCTACATTTTCAATTGCTTTACATAATAGCAAACATTTCAAGACAGTAGCCAGTTTGTCATAATTTATCGAAAAAACACTTCCTGTGCCATAATCTGAACCCTAACTTTCCATAGAGTGGGTTTATCATAACCTATGTGCTTTAGGGCATTATTATTATTATTATGGAATTTGGTAAAGCGCACGGCTACCCCCACCGGGGGTGTCCCGGTGTTGAGGACAGGAACTGCAGTGATCTAGGCAACTAGTAGCATGAGAACAGGTATGTTTTCAATTTGGATCTGAAAAGGGGTTCTGATTCGGTGAGTCTGAGGCCAAGAGGTAGGGAGTTCCACAGCTTAGCGGTAACCACAGCTAAGGCTCTACCACCTCTTCTTGAATGATGAAAGCGGGGAGGTAGTAGGAGACAGAGGCGGTTGGATCTCAGGGAGCGGACCGATTGGACCTGCTTCAGTCTGTCTCTAAGATAGCGTGGCCCGTAGCCATTGAGCGCTCTGAAGGCCAGGACCAGGGCTTTGAACTGTATGCAATGAGAGATCTGGAGCCAATGTAAGTTCTTCAGGTACGGGGAGATGGAGTGCCAATAGGGGACATGACAAATCAGTCTTGCCGCCGCGTTTTGGACAATCTGCAGTCGGTGGCATAGGTATGCAGGCGCCCCTACGTACAGACTGTTGGAATAGTCCAGGTGTGAAATGATGAGGGCGTGCACAACCATCCTCATCGAGTCCCAAGACAGATAGGGGGAGATTTTTTTAATCCTCTTTAGTTTGCCAAAACATGCAGATGTAACCTTTTGGATTTGAGTTTTGCATGAAAGTTCATCTTCAAAATGGAGCCCAAGGTTCCGGGCGGAGTACGCAGGGATGGGGGGTGGGTTGAGCTCAGTCAGCCACCATACGGAAGGCAGCCGGGGGGGTTTTAGATTAAAAAATAGCACCTCAGTTTTATCTGTATTTAGTTTTAATGTGTTCGATGTCATCCAATGAACTATTTTGGTGAGCCAGGATTTAAGAGTCTGCAATTAGGAAAAAGCAAAAAACAGTTAGAACAGAATGTATATCAGGAGTGATTTCATAAAAATGTGGTTTCTGTTCCCCCCATTTTATATGGTTTGGACCCAACAAGATGACAGATTATTTGTAAACGGCTATTAGATCCAGATTGTTGAATAAACAATTGAAGGAAGATGGCCACCTCATGTTTTGTTGCATTAAAAACAGGTAGTGATAAGGAAAAATGTGGGACTATACAGTTTTGTTAGTGTAAAGCATCTCTTTCCATATACATTAACTTCAGGAAAATCCATAGGGGGCACAGTGTCAGCTGTCAGTCTGCTCTTTTCGTATAGAACAGATGATTTAGCATGTAAAATGAGTCTTTTAAAGAGCATAGCTGACTCGGGAAGTCAATCGTTTAGAACAGTGACATTTAAGCAAAATAAAAAGGAGAAGTCAAATGTATATTAAAAATATTATGGTAGCCGCTCTCAGCCACCTCTGTTGGTTGAGCAAGCATCAGAGCATCGGACTTGCTGTCCCACCAGGCACTGCTTCACTGCCCACCTGACGCCACAAAAAGGCGCTTGCGGGCAGGCCCGTCCACGCCTGTCGGAGCCCAGAGGGGGATGGGCCCCCCTCTAACATCTGGACCCCGGGAGATTCAAGGCCTTTTTTTCTGGAAGTACATTGCCACTGTTATTCCTTTTAATTTGAATGACATTTAAGATATATTTTAACTATAACTATAATGAGTAAACATAAGTGCCGCAGTGAATACCCGGAGTGTGGAGTATTTGGAACATGTGATGCCTTCCTAACGTGGGCTCAGACTGTTCTCACCCACGAGTTTGAGTTAACGGAGCGGCAGCTCTCTTTGGATTCTCTGATTTCCTAGAAGCGCTCCTCTCTTGGCAGTCACATCACAGACATCCTCCCTCTAAATTCCCCCCAAATCTCACCTGCATTACATTTGGCACCAGTCTCGCATGCGCCTTCTCCTCCTGATATATCAAACAGGCTTAATATAGTTACTAGGAGCCAGGCAGCAAAAACTCAGGCAGATGATAATAATAGTGAGCCACCAGTGAGAAGAAGAAGGGGAGAAGGGGGCGAGGGGGGTGGACTGCAAAAACAAAAGCCTCTCAAAGCGACTCGTTCTGGCAAATTAAGAGGGAATGGAGAAGCTGCTCCGGGGCCAATCGCTTTTTTGAAGACTACTGATCCTGTCATATTGTCGCCCCAGGCGAACGACAAGGACTTTTGGGAAAGAATCAAGACTTTGGTCACTGTGCTCCTGAACCCTCTTCCACTTAAATTAAGTCAAATCGAAGAGAGACTTTCATGCATTGAGGGCGCGGGCATAAGTTATCCCCCCTCCCCCAATGCAAACGTCCTGGCACAGGATTGGGGCCATTAGTCCACCCGAGGCAGGGCCTTGTTCAATAGCAATGAACTCTGTGGGGGGCCACTCACTTCAGTCACTCCATCATCAAAATAATAACACAAGCAAACTTGATCTCACTCGCCCCCTCATGGCCAAAACCCCCCTGTGCAACCCACTGAGCATCTTGCTCATCAGAGGGAACCTACAAATATCCCCTGCTTACATCCCAGGAATACCACAAAGAGGTCTGTAACTAATTTAAATACACTAACACCGGGGGAGGGGGTGCTGAAAGTGTTGATGTTTTAAGGCAGTCCCCTCTTGTAATGGTCCTGGGTAATATCCCGAACCTGAGGGAGGGTCAGGTTGAAACAACAACCGAACTAATGGATAAATCCCTCCACTGGTTGTCCCGTTATGCAACAGGTATGGGCAGGAGGGGTTGCCCGACTAGCGGGGTGCCCGACTGGCAAGCCAAATCATCATGGCCAGGAGGGCAGGGTGGCTTGGTTCGTACTTAAAATCAATGGAGGGTGACTGTGTGGTAATACATTTTAACAACTCTTTTTCACCGAGATCTCTTCTAGCCCAACTACATAGAGCCCCACTTAAGGGCACACAGAGTATATCATTACCACTTGAGCACTTTTACAGGCCCCTATGATCGGTGGCCTTAGAACCGTTATCCTACATAAGGGGAGAATCGTTGAGGTCTAGCATTGTAGGTAATCCGGGGTGACTCCTGGAGAATAGATTTGCCCCACTTTCTGGCCTGGAACTCTGCGACTGACTACCCCCACTAACCAGTGAGGGGCTTGTCACAGTGAGAGCCCCGCAGCTTAACACTCAAGTGGCCATTAAAAACATTGAAGTTAGGAAGGGGCAAGGCAACATATACAAAATAACATCTTGGAACGTCGCAAATATTACAAACTCAGCGACGATCAATGTCTAAAACTCTGGCAGGATTACAATACCTCTTGCCTACAGAAGACACAGGCAATGGAATTTATCTTCATAAATGGCTATCGTTCCTTTCAGACCGGGGCAACCCCATCAGTAGCAGGGAGGGCCGAGAACTTTAAAGGGAGGAGCCCCTACTTCCATCTCCTCATCCTTGAGCTGGCCAACCACGGCATTTGGTTTTTAATAAATTACTATAACAACAACTTCGGGGCAAATATGCATTTATTCATAGATAAGGTGAATAGCCCAATTGATGAGGCTACAAAGACAATAAGGAAAAATGAGACCTTAAACATTACTTGGGTGGGAGATTTCAATATACACCCATGCAAGTACAACCAAGAGCGTGTCTGTGGCCTGGAGGACTTGATGGGAAATCCGGTCTACCATTTTTCCCACACCAATTATGGAAACAGGCTCAACAGGACCTTTTCGTTCAGGATTATGGTAATAGTTTATAAATTGTCCTCCTCTTCGGACTCCCTCAAAAAACTTCAGTCGAGATATTCAGGAATCAACCACAGATTTTATATAGGTTTCTAATCCTTTTAATGATAGCTGTAATTATGTAGACGCTCAATTTACGACCTTTAGTGATCATGCTATTTTAACTTGTGAGACATTACTGACTCCTAGGGAAATGACCAAGCACCAGGAAATAGGACTGCCACTATTAGCTAGGAGAAATGGTTACCAACTAAAGTGGGCCCAAATTGACATGCTTAAGCTGATACCCGAAATAATAAGGACTACACATGATAATATTAGTAATTGCTTGGACACAGAAAAGTCCCCCCTAGTCCTGGTATCATCCTTTACAGAATTCTTAGAACAAATAAAGATGGCACTAACCGGGAAAAAATCAGATAAAAGCGTAAAGGGCAAGGGCTGGTTTGATTTGCCCTGTTCAAAATCCAGGAAGGCCCTCATTAAAGCTATGGGAGTGCAACCTAGAAATGCAGCCCTAATCACCTCACTTTGTAGCGAGGGTTATGAGGAAGGGGACTTGGGCTAAACTCAAGCATGTAACAATACCAGGCAATTAACAGGCAATAGCAAAGAGTGCTGGCAGATAATACATCCACCCTATTTTAAGACTCAAAGGAATCCTACTCTAGATGTTAACATAGGAGAAGAGGAATGGGTGGCACATTTTGCAAACATCTTCTCTCCCAGCACTTTCCCTGCCTTACCTTCCATTACCACATGTTTCGGCATCCAGGATAACCTATCCTTCTCCCTTACAGAAGTGAGGAGTGGTCTAGGGCCTGTAGTGCCAGGAAGGCTCCAGGCCTCAATGGGGTGCTGATAGATTGTTTCCATGAGAGTGAAGATCTGTGGGTACCTTTACTGACTAACGTTTTTTACAAGATAGCTATAGTAGGCCCCCTCCCTTCTGGAAAACTAACGTATTAGTGCAATTCATAAAAAGGGCAATAATGGAAACCACAAGAACTATAGACCAATATCGCTCATAGATACAACAGCCAAACATATGGGCCACTTCCTTTTTTTCTAGGCAGGAGACCTGGGCGCAGATCAGGAATATTCTAATGCAGCCACAGTATGGGTCTCACTGAGGAAAGGGCAACCTAGATCAGTGCCTGAACCTTTCATTAATTGTGGACAAATATACGAGCGTTAAGGGTGGGAAAACCTACCTCGCATTCATGGATTTATCAGCAGCTTTCGACTGCGTGTCCTACTCCAGGTTCTGATACAGAATGGAAGAGATAGGGATCGATCAGCTATAATTGAGTTTATTCAGCAATTACATTCTGATGCTTCAGCACATGTCCGCCATGGGAAAAACAGTGAATGCACCTGCCCTTTCAAGATCTCAATTGGGGTAAGGCAAGGTTGCGTCCTTGCTCTGTTCCTCTTTTCCATTTCATGAAAAGGTGCTTGCAGGCGCAACCTTGGATGTCCCCGTGTCCAATTTGCATCGGTTACCAATTTTGGCCCACGCAGATGATGTCATTCTGGTTGCCGGAACGGGACTAGGTCTCCAAAGTCTCATATCAGCCTATGCGGCTTTTATGTATTTGTTAGACGTCAACCAGTCTAAATCATTCATTATTATCGCAGGGACGGGTAAATAAACCAAAACACAGTACTTCCACATGGATTCAGGGAAAATTGAGGTAGTCGAGTCCTTCCCTTATTTAGGGGTACTCTTTGACAAAAAACAATTGTGGTAACAGCTGGCCGAAGGATGGGCTATAGGAATGGAGAGGTGTTTAACAGCGATAAAATCCTTTTCCAATAGGCTGGGTGCAAAACCACTAGTCCCCATTAAAAAGATCCATCACGACAAGACCAACTCAGCAGCAATGTATGGGGCAGGCGTATGGGGCATGGCACCTATTGAATCACTTCAAAACATTGAGAATACATGTATTAAGTCAATGGCTTCTCTCCCGCAATCTTATTCTAATTAAGTATTACACATAGAACTGGGTTTACCATATATTACTGATTCCATCAGATTAGCCCCTCTCCATTTGTGGCTCTCCATATGGCATAGGGACACGGTGACCCTAACAAAAAATATAATAAGAGATAGCCTAAATTTGGAGAACTGCAGCAGGATCAGATGGCTGAACTATTGAGTATGGCGTATGAAGTTGACCGTAATAGGGACGAAAGACCTTTTTAAGGACCCAACTGCCTGTAGAAAGATGTCTGTCTAGGCAGAGGTTGGTTGACACAATTATGCTGCGTGCCAAATATACTCATAGGGAGAGGAACTATTGTAAGCAGTCGGTCCTCATGTACCAATTAACTCCACCTTTGTTAGAGGGAGGGTACTTTTATCTAGCAGATATCCATATATTGCCACACAAATGTATTCAATTGAGATTCCGCCTGAACTTGATACCACTGATTCTAGGGTACCCAGGGAGAAGGTTTAAGCACTCCAAACTGAGTTTGTGCCCTTGCGATACCCAATCTCCCCAAGATGATCTCCATTTATTATTTTTCTGTGGTTTTTAGCAGAAGGAAAGAAAGAAATTAATTCTCCCGATTATAAAGTGGCATCATTTTAAACAATGTTGGCTTGCACTATACTTTTAAAGAACCTTGTCCGATCCTTTTGTATGCTTTTCAGAAGCGTCATTCTTATGGGCATGTATGAAAATAAGGAAACAAGTGGACTCATAAGCAGGATACGTACTCTTTTATATTTTATCATGACACAATCCAACATTTGTTAACTGATATTTTAACTTATATTTTTAATGGAAATAAGTGTCTATGTATATGGAATATAAAATACATTTTCTCCCGGCACTCTCCCACCACCATGAATCGGGATTGTATGTTTTCTGCTGCTCTTTTTGTAGTTTTGTTTTTTTATGTACTTTTATGATCTTAATTGTAAAAAAATCGAATAAAGTTTCCAAAGAATTATGACCCAAATGCATACCATTATTTAATAAAGCAGTTTCACTAAAATTAGGCCAAACCCATCAAGGTGTCTGCCCACCTGGCATATGGGAAACAAACACTAACTCCAAGACCCCAAACGAACACTGCAGTTATGGCAAGTAAAACCAAATGAGTAAATTAACAGATGAAGTAGGTGTAGAGTGAAGTCTCAGTTTATGCTGCAAATTTTCTCAGGGTTTAGGAGTAGGGAGTAAAGCCAGTGCTAGCTCTATCACTACTAATGGAGAAAAGAGAGAGAGTTTATTCTGGCCTCTACTGAGTGGTAGATGGGCCAGCTCATGGTTTGGTCTTCACCTAGGCAGAGCCTGTGCGGCATCCATATTATACAATATGTACATATTTAAACTGGTTGTTAATTTGTGGTTGTCACTGTGCTGAGAATTGCTAGGCAAGACAGTTTTCAGTATCAATGTTGTGTATGTAGGCTGGTGTTAACCCAGGAGCCAGGGAGACCAGTCTATGATCTACCGAACCATTGCTCTAACACCTCCTGTTGGACAGTTGTGTAGCCGTGGAGGGAAAGTTGTGTAGCCCTGTGGGATTCACTCACTCTACATAGCCATCATTCTCATTGTCATGCTATAGGTTAAAGATGGGCTCCTAGTCTGCAGTCATAAGAAGGGATGTCAATGCTGTTGGCATGGCTTCAGTATATTTATCTGAAACACCTGGTTTGGTACCTGGCAGGAATGCACCTCAACCAAGCAGCTTAGTACACTGATTATTTTCAAGGCAGACAATTGACTCTGCTAGAGGATATGCTCGGGGGCTTAGCTTGGTCAGTAAGATTGGGGGAGTGTGAGCTTCAGATTTTCCAACAATCATGCTGGCATATAATGTTAAAATATTTTGAAGGGCCAGTAGGGTGAGTAAGAGGGGCTTAAGGGGCAATGGAAAGTGCTAGGAATGCAGATTGGTTGGAGTACTAAGTGAGGGAAAACAATATTTTGTAATATAACTTAATTTTTGAGGACTACAAAACATAGAGAGGGGGAGTGTGTGTGCATTTTTCTCTCTGTTCATGTAAAGGTGCAATTTGACAGACAGCTCACCATACCTGACTGAAAGCACCGGCACACAACGATTTACCAGGAAATACATTTATTAGGGGGGTGAAACACCCCAAACACCACCCCCCACCCTTGAAGCTACCATCATGGATATGCTTCTTTGTCTGTAATACTTGCTCTGCTGTGCTTATTATGCTGTTGATCAGGAGGTGGATATTTGGTGTCCCATACCTGCGCTTGAGTAAGACACACCTGGTGCTAGACGCACCTACCCATAAAAAAATCTTTGTTGTTAAGTCCCATAAAGTCTAAAGAAAGCAAAAGGACAGAGAATTGTATTACCAAGCATTCATTAAAAGGTGGCTCTGTGTGTGATACATCCATTTATTATTGATCAGGATGTGTGAGGAAGCATTTTGCATCACACTGAAAGGTTCTTTTGATCTTTAGTAATTAAAGGCTCCCATTTCCAGGACTTGCACTCGTGCTTTTAATAAAAGTGATGGAAAATCCTCTTTCACACCACAGATTTACAAACATTACAACTCAACCATAGTTTATACGAGGTATTATGTCAATAAAAGTGTGAAATGATTAAGGGAGACATTTGAATTGTAATCATTCATGTTCAAAGAAAACCCACTAAACAGAGCTTTTTTAATAGAAGAGTTATCTCTTTGTTTACAGAAAACTCCCCAACATTTTTATCATTATGTGCCAGATGTACTAAGCATTGTCATGGTCCCATATACTCCAATCAGGCATGTACAGCCATTAAAATGCTTATTCCTATGTAGGAATTCCATTTTAGGAGTCAGAACGTTCTTCGGACTGCTAAAATGGAAATTCGAATTAATAACCAATTCGGTATCGTATCGTAGGTGTCCCTGTGTCATAGATGACCATTCCAAATGCTGAATCCGTATTGTATGTAGCAATGTTTCGCATCCCAAAACTGGTTGCAAAACATTCATATTTTACTGACACCTCCAAGAATGTGGACATGCGGTCCTGTTTCCTTTAAGAAAATGGGATGCATTCGTCTTTTTAAAAAGTGTGTTTTGTTTAAATGCAATCACGGACTTCACGGACTTTGTGGTCTACTAACACCAACTGGCCACCATCCCTGTAATAGCCTTCAATCTTAGCCAGTCACAATTTGTGACCTAGGTCGTTAATATTTATGAGGTATATCAAATTGGAACCGATTTAGATTCAGAATTTTAAGAAGCAACCTATTAATTCATTAGTCAATTCTAAAAATTATTTGTTGTTAGCAAAAATACTGGTCACAATTTGAGACCAGTGTTCTGGCGGTCTGAAAATAGTACATTTGACCCATAGTCTTTTACACATTGAATTCACCTGCAGCAGTCACTCTGTTATAGGGGTGCCGGAACAATGTTCAGAATGGGGTTGGTGCCAACATTGTTACATTACTGAAGTCTTAGGGATTGTGAAAAATCCAAGCATTACACAAGGACGTGCAGCAAATGAGCCACATCCTTTCTGCAGGAGGGTGGTACGGGCGTGTGGTATGTAGCTGGTGATGCATTTTGGAGCATAATCCCAAATATCTGACTAAAGCATAGTATTATAGTGCAGTGTCATTTAGAGATTGCACATTTCCCATTGAAATGGGTACCACATGTACATAGAAATGTAGTTTTACTGATAACAAAATACAGCTCACGAATCATAAATGGGGAAATCGGATTTAAGTGAATATTTATCATTTGTACATCACCAAGTAAAGTATCTTGATTTGTTTTGATCCCATTAAAATACTTATTTCCATCACACTTCAGAATGACAAAAGAAAGTGCTTTGTTTGGTTCATTTTGTTGCGATAGGAAAAAAAGGACATCATACAGCCTTTCCTTTCACACTCACAAAAAGAACAATTGATGGACAGAATGCAGAACTATGTCATACATTCACCCCAGTTCAGAGATCTGGGCCTAAATCCATCATTTTTTGTACTCACCATGCCATTGTAGTTTGGACCCAGCCATATGCAAATCAGTCTTGACCCTGCTCCCAATTGGAACGGTCCAGCCCGAGCTGCCAGGCCAGATCCTCCCTGGAATGGAAACAAGCATCCTAGGACCGGTTTCGGGCTTCCAGCCCTCATCAGCCAGGATAGCCTGACTCCCTTTTTTCCATTGCGGCGGATGCTGCAGTCAGCAGCACCCGCCTCAATGGAAAAACTGTACAATGCGACCGCCACACTGGCGTCTGCATTGTAATTTGGCCTGGCTGTGGGACCCCCAACACTATGTCGGGTGGTCCTCATCTCCGTTAGAATGGTGGGCGGGAGCCGTCCTAATCAGGCACAGTTACTTATGGGGGTGCTGCTGCACCCTCCACACCCCTGTTTCCTGGGCTTATGAGCTGCTTTTGCAACAAATGCATTTGTTAGTCGACAGTTCACAGCCTTTTCAAATGTTCACTTTAGAGCTGTATCTGCCTATACCCCAGCCAGACAAACTCTAGTGGAAACGTTAGCTTAGCATTAAGTGGTGTATGGGCATCGTGGATGTGACAACCGATTTTTTGAGCTGCAGTAAATCAGACTTGTTTGCTGATGCGTTACTGCCATGGTACTCTAATAATCATCCATATGTTCAGAAAACTTCAGAAGTGCCTGCCAGTCCCATGTTAATTGCGGATGGCTGCAAAGCTCATTTTTCATTGCTGGATGTCTGCCATGTTTGTCAGGCTTGATGAGCTGTTTGTTCAGTTTTGACGCATTGCACTTTTGCAAGAATTTGTACATTTGAATTGCAGATTTGGCTTAATATTCTCATTTATTTTTATCCTGCAGTGTGCACCTAGATAACAAACCCAATGTACAAAATGATCTTGACTGACACACATAGGTAAGTGAATATCTAGCGAAGTCAACTGGAAAAGATAGCCTGTCTTGCAGATGCAAACATCAGCCATTTATCTTTTGCACGATTCCTTTTTGCAGTTTAGATGTCGGGCAGCCAGCTATGTCCTAAATTAAATTTTACAATTTACAAGAGGGGCGCTTGGCCGCATGCCTGCATTACTGACACTTCTTCAGATTGCTTTTGCGTGTTGGCTGCATTGCTTTTTTAGTCAGACATTTGACTATAAAGAGTGTGGAATGTTTGCAATAGCTGTTCTTGACTGTAAACTATCATCCTGGTCCTGTTTACCAGGTCCTGTAAATAATGTTTTCTTACATACTCATTTCTGTAACACTTAAATGACAGGTTACCAGGGGAATTGTTTACAGACAGCGAAAAATCAAAGGGTTAATGAACCCATCGCTCTCAATACATTCTTCAGCTGTGCAATGACTGGGGGCTAGATTCACAAAATATTACCTCAACTTTAGATGGAGAGAAAAAGTCAAGTGTGGGCGTAGATCCTGATATTCCGCACTCCGAGATGACAGATCAGTGTTGAGTTACATTATCGTAGCACGGTGGGTGTGAGGGAGCGGTCTGGCACGAGTTTAGGGGGGTGGCCTCCCCTTCCCTGCTCTTACCTGAAGCCTCATGGGGCGGCAAATGCAGAATTTGTTTGCTAGCCCCCAACACCCCCTGCACTTACAGCCGCCACGGGCGGCAAAGGCTGGGACCATCAGGGGCGGCAAAAGGCCTAGCTATGCCAAAGGTGAGTTATGCTCATAGTTGGATCTCACTGCTAATTAAAAGGCCCTTGAATAGGTGTAGAAAATCTGATATGACTGGTGGAGTGATGCTCTAAATACCAGGACCACCCTCTGAGGAAAATTGAATCTGGAGAAAATAGCATTAACTTTGCTTATCGAGCCTTATGCTGTGGATTAAACCCCGCAGCGAAGGGGTTAAACTAGAATGCATGAGGAGCATGTTTGACAATGTTCAACATTCTGCCCATCAATTGTTCTTTTTTGCACTTGTCACCCAGAGGGGGGCGGGTATGCCCGTGCTCTCGCTGGCACTGGTGTTAAGCTAGCCTGGCTGATAAGGGGTGAAACCCTGAAACCGCTCCCAGACTGCTTGTTTCCGGTCCAGGGAGGACCTGGCCTGGCAGTTCGAGTTGGACTTTTACCATGGGGAGCAGGGTCAAGACTGATT
Organism: Lissotriton vulgaris; assembly: GCF_964263255.1. Taxonomy (NCBI): domain Eukaryota; kingdom Metazoa; phylum Chordata; class Amphibia; order Caudata; family Salamandridae; genus Lissotriton; species Lissotriton vulgaris. The sequence continues at coordinate 183,282,725 of NC_141696.1, read as the reverse complement.
TGCATATGGCTTGGTTTAAACTGGAATGGCATGAGGAGCAAAAGAACTATGGATTTAGGCCCATATCTCTGTATTGGGGGGAACTTTTGACATTGTTCTTTTCTGCATTTGTCACCCTGGGTGGGACGGGTATGAGCAGATGTAGGTCTCCTGCTCTCTATGCAACTGGAGGCAAGCTAGCCTGGCTGATGAGAAGTGAAACCCCCAAACCACTCCCAGGATGCATGTTTCCGGTCCAGAGAGGATCTGGCCTGGCAGTTTTCGTTGGACTGTGTCCATGAGGAGCAGGGTCAAGAATGATTTGCATGTGGCTGGGTTTAAACTGGAATGGAATGGGGAGCAACAAAATGATGGATTTAGGCCCAGGTCACTGTATTGGGGTGAATATTTGACATTGTACCACAGTCTGTCTATCAATTATTCTTATTGCACTTGTCACTCTGAGTGGGTTGGGTATGCCCAGACTTAGGTCCCGTGCTTTCCATGACACTGGAGTCAAGCTAGCCTGGCTGATGAGGGGTGAAACCCTGAAACTGGTCCCAGTATGCTTGTTTACGGTCCAGGGAGGAACTGGCCTGGCAGTTCATGCTGGACTGTTCCTGTGGGGAGTAAGGTAAAACAACAATGGATTTAGACCCAGATCTCTCTACTGGGGTGAATGTTTGACATTGTTCAACATTCTGTCCATCAATTGTTGATTTTGTATCGAGCCTTATGTAGCATTAGCATTGTCCAAATAATTTCCTCTACTAGTTTCCGTGTTGGGAAAGGGCAAAGAGCGCATCAATTTTTCTGAAGGTAGTTATCCTATCCAGTCAGCCAAGCTGGCTTCTCCTCTCGAAGCTCCATTATAGCTCTATTGCCATGGATGAGCAAATCTCAGGAGATAGAGAGCAGCCTTTAGAACTCAGAGTCTGACTGGAGCGACTAATGGAAGAGCGTGTGGAACAAAAATGAGTGGCTCCCACCTTCTTCATAGCTGCTAAACTTGGAGGAACAGTACACTTCTTCCTCCCTGTTTCAAGATAACGGCCACCGGGATGCTGTCCAGATATGCTTCAGAAATTTGAGGTATGGAGTACTCTTGGATTGAGTCTTCCACTTTATTTATTGTTGGACGGTGAGTGACTAGGCTGCTAGCTGCAGTTTGGTAGAGCTCTTCATGGTATCACTTGGGTAGGGGTGAGGTCTCTGAGCACTCCGGGCGCCATATTGACTAGGTCAAGGGACGCTGGAGGCGGACTTCCGCACCCGGTGTGCTTATTAAGCCACCTTGTGCATTCTTTGGGCAGAACTTTTGCTTACGCGCTTCAGCGCTGCTGTCTTACTATTTTCGCGCTCATTTATTTTAAAACACCTCTGCGCTGCTGGTCATCGCCTAGAGCTTCTAGAGCTCATTTTAATTGTGCTATCTGTCTGGTGTCGGCTCCGTAGGCCGGGGAACTATTTACAGGCTTACCTGCACTCAGCAACTGCTTCAACCCGTTCTTGGCGGGATAGAGTAAGTTTAGCGGGTCCGTCCGCCATCTTGGGTAGGGGTGAGGTCTCTGAGCACTCTGGGCGCCATATTGACTAGGTCAAGGGACGCTGGAGGCGGACTTCCGCTCGGTCCAATACCATAAAGGCATGAAGGACCAAGCGCGCAGCGGTTACGCGCAGCGGGCGCGCCGGAGGTGCGCCAGAGGTAAGCCCGTTTGCGCCCGTTCGCGCATCGGGAGCGCTAAGGGCTGTATCCTCTGATCCCCTACTGTCCCATCGTTTGGTGTACTCTCGGGCTGCTTTATTGGACTTAGGACCTGTTCAGGCGCCCCCGACTCGGAGGGTTAATGCTCTTGGCCCATTACGATCTCTGTCTTGCGGACTCCTTAATGTCAGGTCGCTCTGCAAGCATTACACTGAGATTGCTTTCCTGATTGAATCCTCAGGGTTGGACATTCTGTTTTTAACGGAAACGTGGACCCGGGAGGATTGTCTGGTCGAATTAGGACTGGCCTGCCCCCTAGGGTTTAAAATTATTCACACCCCACGTCCAAAGAACAGAGGCGGTGGAATCGGCATCATCTATAGAGAGTCGCTGGGTCTCTTCCAGCTTAAAATCAGTGAGGTTTCGGGCTTCGAGCTGATGGGATTTTCCATCAAAGACCGGGAAAGAACACAGTTCGCGGGGGTGTTATGTTATCGCCCGCCGGGCTCTGCCCCCTTCCTATCAGACTTTCTTGATCTGATATATGATCTCTCGAACTCTCACGCTAAGCTGCTGGTCCTGGGGGACTTTAATCTTTGGCAGGGTGGACCTCTGGATGGGGCGCTCTCGACACTTTGTCAAGCTCTCGGCAACATTCAGTTGCAGCAACTGGTAGGCGCTGCGACTCATAGAGGAGGGCACATCTTGGACCTGATATTCGCTGACGCTCAATCAGTAGCGGTAAACGATATCTTAAGCCAATGCTGGACAGACCACGCACTGGTGTCCTTTTCCCTTGGTTTAGGGATCTACCCTGCAGAAGCTGCGGGGGTAGGAGGCTCGAAACTGGGTAGACCCTGGTCTCGTCTCTCTAAGTCATCCTCACTACCCGCACTACTATCAGCCAACTTCTGTCTGAGCAAAGCGGTGGAGGAAAGTTATCTTTCCTTATGTCAGTCCATCACCGAATCGTTGGATAAGCTGGTGCCTCTTCGTCAGTCTCGAGGGAGAGTGAACCGGGCTTGTCCCTGGTATACGGAAGAGCTACGACTGCTTAAACTGGGTTGTAGACGTGCTGAGCGGGCGTGGAGGAAGCAGTATTTGCCATCGGCAAAGGCCTCGTTTAGGGTTGCTTTGCTGGGGTATAAGGCGCAGATCAAGTTGGCCAAGGTGGCCTTTTTGGAATCCACCTTGAATAAGGCGCCTAATAAATCGCAAGCCCTGTTCAAAATTGTCAGGGACTTGTCTCATCCAGCTTGTGTGGCCAACACGGTCGTGGCATCGCAAACCCTGTGCGATGCACTGGCGGGTGCTTTTGAGGAGAAGACTGCTAAGATTCTAGAGGGCTTAAAAAACCCTCTGCCAGCAGACCTCGGTTTGGGAGCTCCGGTTAGCCCGATCAGTCGACCCCGGTCAGGCGGGTCTCGTTCTGACGCGGGAGCTCCGAACGGGTCACCCAGTCGACCCCAGCCGAATGATGCAGGTCTTACACAGGCTACGCTTGGAGTGGGAGCTCCGGGTGACCCCTCCAGTCGACCCCAGGTGGATACATCTGGTCCCACTCTGGGAGCTCCGGAAGGAACACCCAGTCGACCCCATTCGAGTGACCTAGGTCTTTGCTTGGGTGTTCCGGATATTTTATCCAGTCGACCCCAACTAAGACAGTTTCCCCGTCCCTCTTATGAGGAATTCTGCAGTTTGGCACAAACGGTTGCCTCGGGCTCTCCGCTCGACCCACTACCTCCCAAATTTTGGAAGGTCTTCCATGCAGAACTCTTTCCGCCGCTGCACGCCATCTGCCTCCAGTCCTTGGAGTCGGCTTGGGTTCCTGATTGCTGGAAGTTAGCAGTGGTATCTCCACTGCTCAAGAAGCCAACGTTAGACCCTGCCTGTCTCTCCAACTACAGGCCTATCTCTCTGCTCCCATTTCCTATTAAGATCATGGAAAAATGGGTGACCCGCTCGCTCTCTGGTTTTCTTGAAAACATCGGTTGGTTTGACGAGGCACAGTTTGGCTTCCGCCCCGGGCACGGGACGGAGTCAGCACTGGTCACCGTATTGGACAACCTCCGGACGCGTGTCGACAGTGGTCGGGCAGCCTATTTAGTGCTGCTCGACATGTCGGCCGCGTTCGATACGGTCTGCCATCAAACCCTCAACAGAAGACTGGAGGAGTGCGGGGTCACAGGGAGCGCAAGAGATTGGTTGGCTTCTTATCTGGGTGGCCGGCAACAGCTGGTTTCGCTTCCTCCATTCCGCTCTGAGTCACGGAAAGTGGGACAGGGGGTCCCACAGGGCTCGGCCATCAGCCCGATACTTTGCGAGTGATGTACAAGGCCGCGTGTTTGGTGTTCAAGGCCGTACACCAACAGGGCCCAATACCACTTTGTGACATGTTTGCTTGGTATGCTGCCTCGCGGCCCCTTCGCTCATCTTCAGCCAACTTGTTGGTGGTCCCGAGGTTCCAGAGAGTCAGGATGGGTGGCCGCTCATTTAGTGTTGCGGCGGCCAGACTTTGGAACTCCCTTCCTCTCTCTCTGAGAAGCCACAAGGATTACCTACCATTTAGGAAAGCGCTGAAAACGCATTTGTTCCCGAAAATTGTCTGAGCAGTGAGTTGTGTGTCTGCCGAAGTTCAAAGCGCCAGGATGCCCTCTGGGTGATAGGTTGCGCTTTATAAGTATACAAAATAAATAAATAAATAAATCACTGGTACATCTACATTTGCGTCCCCTGTTCACTGCCCAAGGTGGCAAGGAGATGGGCAGTTAGTAGTGGCCACATGGTGCTTTAATGGCAATTTGCTTCCCTATATTGTTATAACAGAAGAATAGAGTTGCTATAGCACCCGGAGAATCCAGGGAGCCCACCTTGCTCTACGAGATCAAGAGTGGGTTTGAAGTTTTCCCATGCCATCTAAAGAGAAAAATCTGAAAGGGTAAAAATTAATGATTTTTTTTTCTCCCAACATCCACATCCTTCACGACAGTGCCCTAAAGGCATGTGTGATCCCTATCTAGCTTTGCTGATCCCTGGTGAATCACAGCCCTTAATACATGAGAGCTTTCACAAATGCCATTCACCATAAGGTCTCGATGATTGAAACTAGTATTGAAGAGCTCATTATGAAAGTCCATTTTACAGAGAAACTAGTTCTAGGTTTAGTTCAGAAGCGGTTAGCTGTGGAACAGCAGGATAGATCACAAAAGAAGTAGGCATGTATTTATGAGAAATTTTAAAACTGCACAATTTCATCTGTATTGAAATCAGGACATTTGGTGGGGTTAATGCGCTATATTGCTAGCAAAACAAATTTCACAGTTGTATGAGTTCTGCTCCTTTCGGAGGAAGATGATGTAAAAGACCTTTTGCATTCCTATTTAAAATATGATATCTTGAATGCAGATTCTGAGATTCAGCTAGAGATATCTGGGATATCCAGGAATCCATCTTGAATGCAGATTCTGAGTTTCAGCTAGAGATATCTGGGATATCCAGGAATCCATCTTGAATGCAGATTCTGAGTTTCAGCTAGAGATATCTGGGATATCCAGGAATCCATCTTGAATGCAGATTCTGAGTTTCAGCTAGAGATATCTGGGATATCCAGGAATCCATCTTGGATGCTGATTCTGAGTTTCAACTACATGTATGTGGGATATCCAGGACTGTAACCAGGGAATCTAGGACTGGAACCCCATGAGCTGGGACTATGATAGTTAGGTTGGGGGAAACCTTATAGAGAGAGTCAATAAGCAGAAGTTGTAAATTGCTTCTTTTCCCTAATTTGAGCCAGAAGGCTCAGAGAAGGAAAGAGGTGGCTCTGAGTGGTAAAGACTGCACTATTTCTAAGCAGATTGGAGGCTTCTTTGTAGTTCCCTGCCAGGCTACATGTACTTGGGAAGGGTATAACATACTTTTTCTATGCAGCACCATTTCCTTGTTAAAAAAAAGATAGGTTTGGGCTTGCGGGCTATGAGATCCCCACTAACAAAGCAATGTTGCTTCTTAGTTTATACAAAGAGCTCCATGATGTTAAGTGCTGCATGCATCCGGGGAGTTCAGAGGTATTCTAACTAACAATATAGTCTGGAGTAGTTTGTGTTGCTTTCTTATGCCCCCATCTGCTTCCCCCCTTTTTCCTCCCAACTCTTTGGCGATGGTGTGACTTACTTGATTCAGAACAACTGTTGGACGAAATGAGTCCTAATTGTAACTTTTTAGAAAAGTAATTCTCCCTGAATTGGTCTTATTGTTTTTTGAGGTTTCACAAAATAATATCTATGTGGATAAAACAAAATATTGTGCAAACACAAATTGCCCCATACTTTCTTTAGTTTAAAATCTTCCCTGGGATATGTCAGCAGGTGTAAACCCACTGAGGAGGAATACACATGGAAATCTCCAACATGTTTAGATTTTCGTGTGAACTTCTAGGCATCTTTTTGAATTGAGATGTAGACAGTAATCACCACAATTCAAAGTTGTGAATATTTCAAGCTTGGTTTTGACTTTATCCAAATTATTTTCTTAACCAGGTTCATGTTTCTACTCTGCATGGTTAAACGTATCTATTTGCAGGAATACGTTTTTAAATTAAGATTTGTCTGTTTACCATCAGATGGGAACATTCCGGCTTTCTGTTATCTCTGAGTTGAAATGCATCTTTTGCATCGTTTTAGAGAAGAGAAGAACAGTGCATCAGATAAATTATCAATACGATCATTAGCCTATTTTTAGTCAGTAAAGAGAGTTTGGTATAAGTTAAAGGGTTTTAGTAATCAAAAACATCTTTTAGCCGATCATCTTTATTAAATCACTAGCAGCCCGTCCCGACGTTGTCTGAAAATGAATTGCTGCCGGCCAGTAGTATATTGTTTTGTAGGATTTCGTTTTGATAGCATTTCTTATCTGTGACAGGCCTGTGAAACGCTCAGATTCACAGTGCACTGCTGATGCACTTAAGAGTGTGCGTTCAGTAGTGTGTGAACTCGAGTTTCCCTACTTTATTTTTCCTTGCAATATTATATAGCGCGAACTCGACAACATGGCATGAGCACAATTTACATTACAGAAGAACACATTCATTTGTGGTAGGCACGGGGAGACACAGCGATTTGGTATATGTTTTGGGGGGTTTGGGTATTTTAAGGGTTCAGATATAGTTTTGGGTTATGGGGTACAGGGGTAGTTTTAGGGTTTAAGGATAGGTATGGGTTTTGGGGTACAGGGGTATTTTTAGGGTTCAGGGCTAGGTTTGGGTTTTGGGGTATAGGGGTATTTTTAGGGTTCAGGGGTAGGTTTGAGTTTTGGGGTATAGGGGTATTTTTAGGGTTCAGTGGTAGGTTTGGGTTTTGGGGTACAGTGGTATTTTAAGGGTTCAGGCCTAAGTTTGGGTTTTGGGTACAGGGGTATTTTTAGGGTTCAGAGCTAGGTTTCGGTTTTGGGGTACAGGGGTATTTTAGGGTTCAGGGCTAGGTTTGGGTTTTGGGGTACAGGGTTATTTTTAGGGTTCAGGGCTAGGTTTGGGTTTTGCGGTAAATAGGTATTTTTAGGGTTCAGGGGTAGGTTTGGGTTTTGGGGTACAGGGGTATTTTAAGGGTTCAGGGCTAGGTTTGGGGCGACAGGGGTAGGTTTGGGTTTTGGGGTACAGGGGTATTTTTAGGGTTCAGGGCTAGGTTTGGGTTTTGGGGTACAGTGGTATTTTTAGGGTTTAGGGATAGGTTTGAGTTTTGGGGTACAGGGTATATTTATAGGGTTAAGATGGGTTAGTGTTTAAGGGTGTTGGGGTATTTTAAGAAGTAAGGGTGGGTTATGATTATGGGGTGCAGGGGTATTTAAAGGGAGCAGGGTGGGATAAGTTTTTAGGGTGTAAAGGGTAATAAAATAAAATAATAAATGAAAATAATATAAATAATGCAATTTAAAAGAATACATGTTTTAATTCAATTTAAAAAATGTGTATGTATATATATATATATATATATATATATATATATTACCTACTGGCGGTCGCCAGTAGGTAGTTATAGTTAGGATCGTTTTCCATAGGGAATCTGCAACATTCTATTGGGAATAACTTTGGCGCCGATTGAGGGATCTGCCTGTAATTTTCCTTAAATCTGCCTCGCTGCGCTCCGCTCCTTCCCTGAAAGTTTGGGGGGGATTCGTCAAGCGGGGGATGAGATAAAAGGGGGGTCCCAAAACGTGTTTTCCCCATGTTAATTTCCAAAGGGCGGTTGGACTCACTTTTAGCCCGAACGGGTGAATGGATTTCCACCAAACTTGGCAAAATTGTAGGGACTGGTAGCCCGATGTGCCTTTGCTATGTCTCAAGATATGTGCTCCAGTGGATTTTGAGTAATTTAGGTTCAAAAAAATATATATATCTATAAGCGCGCCCCGGTACGCGCACCGGGGCGCGCTCCAGCGCGCTACGCGAGTTCACGAGCAGAAAGCTGATTGGCTCTCGGGTGTCTGTCAACATTCCAAACAGTCTAGAGCGGCCGCCATCTTGTGTCTCGGTAGGATCGAGACACAAGAGGTGGCAAAAACAAAGGGGGAAATGACCGAAAGGGGGCAGGGTTAACCCCCCCTGACCCCCTAGGTTTGATGTGGGGGCCATAAAAGGGCCCCACGGGGCAACATTTTTTTTTTTTTTTTCGATTTTCGTGGGGGGAGCGCCCGGTACGCGCACCGCGGAGCGTACCGGGGAGCGTACCCTGGAGAAAAAAGAATGACAGAGTTTTTAAAAAAATGTAGCATTTTTTTATAAATTGGAGGTAGTTCTAAAAAGAACTGTTTTTTTATTCTTTTTGTTGTTTTATATTTTTTTTATTGTTTTTTTGAAATTTTTTTACTTTTTTTGGCTTTTATGAACAATTTTATATTTTTTTTGTAATTTTTATGGGGACAAACAAAAAACAGGGAATTGTAAACGGCTCAACTGGAGCAAAAAAAATCAGGAAAAAATTAAGGTTTCTTTTTACAGTTGTGGTTGTCTTCAGCACGGTTAATCAGTTTGATACTTTGCTCTCCATAGCAAATTGTAGTCCCGCAAAATTTACAAACAATTTTAAAATCTACAAACTGGGGTTGGATATTTGGGACCATCTCCCTTGTCTCTGGACCCGATGGAGTGGGCTGTTTACTTTTGGAGGTGCTGCGAGAAGATTGGGGAGGGTTTCTTGTCAGTTCTCTGACCTCTGCCGCAGCATAGTTGTTAGGGTGCTTGCGTTGCATATGGCGAATCATTGTGTTGTTGCCAAATGAATATTTTTTTGCAGGGTTCCCCCTGGAAAGTACAGTGCCACAGATGAGACAAGTTACTTTTGGAGCATTAACTTTCTTTAGTCCACTTGGGATTTTAAAAAACTCCCACACAATGTGCTCCTTTGGTTTATAGGGGGTATTATCTTCAGGCAGGAACTGCCTCTCCTCCTCCTCCTCCTCCTCTTCTTCTTCACCACCACTGTGGTGTTGTGGTGGTCCTTGTGGTGGTGGTGGTGGTGGTTGAGATGCTCCTGCTGCTGCTGCTACTGTAGCCATTTCTCACTACAAACAGGTCTGAAAACAGGTCTTCCTCAGTCAAAGTACAAAGTGAGAATGAGGACAAAAGGTGGGGGCTTTCATCATTTGGAAAAAAAAACTGTTCTGAACCAATGAAAATTTTAGTTTCTATTTTTGAATATGTGTTTCAAGGGTTACATTACACTGAAAGGAGGTCTGTCACTCTGTCACAAGGATAAGTGATGTCATGAGTGATGTCACTGACCATGTCATGAGTGATGTAATATGTGACGTAATCAGCAGTGCATTGCAGGCGCGCAAGTTATAGTGAGTCCAACTAACTATAACGCGGGAATTTCAATGGTTTTATGTCAGTAAAATTTCCAGCTAACTATAACTGGTGTCAAACCTATGGTTTTTTCAGTGAATATATATATATATATATAAAAATACTCATATATACAAACATATATTTGATGTTTTAATAATGTACTTTTACAATGTATATGACTTTACCACACATGCATTTGCATTATAATGGCATGCGTGATAAAGTCATATGCGTTGTAAAAATTTTGGAAATGATGTCTTTGCGGAGTAATAGTCCCACGTTATAAAAATTGCGGAGTGATGGTATGCGGTATGTTGGTTTGCGGAATATCATCACATATTACCGGGGAGGGATGGTCCCTTTCTTGCTATTTCCGTGGAGGCTGCCTTGTGTCTGGATGTGCGTGGCGCGAGGCCTGTGCGCAACAGAAGTAGAAAATCTCCAGCGTGCGCTTCAGGCGTCACCGGAAGTTAAGGTGAGATTACATTTCCTCCACAATGGCCCCTGTTTGCGCTCCTTCCAGCCCTTGGGAATAGCGCCATGCCTGATCTCCATACATTAAAGCAGGTGCACGTCACTGGGAGCGCGGGGCAAGCACACCCGGAGCTGGAATGTACAGAACCTGGGAAGAAAAAACAATGAAATATTGGGCACAACGCTCGCTTTTTTTTTCCGTAATGCCGCACCCGCACACGCCCACGCCCCCAGCAGACGCCCACAGCACACTATATGAGACATGGCATGAAGGGTGGAACATACCACACTCCCCCAGCATTTGTCATGCCCCCAGCACACGCCACAGCACAACGCAGACACGCCCACAAGGGACTACTTTACTGGCACGGTTCTTTTACCTTTTAAATGTATATGGTGGGCGTCTGCATAGCCTATGTCCTTCTGCTGGAACTTGTCTTTCCAATGCTGTATTGGGTGTTGTGATTGGTGTTGTGGTTCCTGAGATTACCCGCCTCAAAGGTTTGGGCTCTCTCTTTATTATATTAGTATAGATATGATACGTTCTTCAAGTTCATGTCATTAAAATCCTATTGGAAAATGAATAATCAATTAATAAACAATAATAATTAAATGAAAATGTATTAGGCGCAATCCATAAAGGAAAGAATTCTAGAATATGGAAGAACAGAGTTACATAAAACCCATAAAAAGTTATAGTTCGAGAGTGTAAGAGAAGAAGCATTAGGCTCCAGCATCAAGTCAACTCAAATAATTCAAAAATATCGAAGCAGAACTTCTCATAAAGAAGATTCAAGCCTCACAGAAAATTGCATAATGTTTGGGTAAATAGGTTTGGGAATAATGGCATAGAGTGTGGTACAAAAGAAGTGTATGGAAAAAGCTCTGCCCTACTCTAAGAACAAACACTTATATAAACAACATATTTCATAAAGCTTTGAAACATTTTATTTCTTTGGTCCACTAATCCACCCTCACAGCTCTCTTAGGAACAGGATCCCTCCTCGTGTTCTCACCAAGAAGTACAATAGACTTTAAACAACCATGTTAAGTTTGCAACTATTTTGTAGCAGTTCTAGTTCTGAGTTAATGTGGGTCAACTTCTCATTTAAATTCTTTTCCCACATATTTGTCTACACTTTTAACCTTCTAATATCAAATGTTTAAACAATAGTCTATGTAGATGTTGAAACATCTGTATGACAAAAAATATACTTTTGCAGCAAAAAAATACAACGTAGTTGAAAAGGGTCAGGGTCAAGTTTATATGCTGATTCTAGATGTATACATTTCTTTATTTCTCCAATAAATTACAAAACTAGTCATTTTTTAACAGTAAGCTTTGTTCCAGTAGAAACATTCTGCTGAAATATATAAAGCGTTTTATATAACATTTCATATGAAATATGAAAGCATTTCCATGAAAAGGGCAAGGAGATAAATATTTTACTTGTATCCGCATTCTTTAGTGATGTCAGCTTGTGATTAAGAAATAAACATTTTATGTGTGTTTAAGCATTCTAAGCAAATCAACTTTTCAAGCAACATTACTTTAGCCATTTGAGGCCTCGTATGTGTAAATGTGCTGACTGTGTACAGAGATTTCGCATTTTAATGCATTTTATGTTCACTAAAGCTTGCACGTTAATACTGCACATTCATTATAAACTATATTATTTTGCTTTATTTTAACCCCTTCTATGCGTACGACGAGTTCAACTTGTCATGAGGCACAGTGGAGCAGTGCTCATGACGAGCTGAGCTCTTCATAACGGCCGCGGCACTCCCACGCTCGGCTAATTCCTTGCCTGTGCGGGGGTTCTATTGCAGTGGGCGGAGTCATGATGAGTCCAGCTCGTCATGAGCACAGCTCCACTGTCCAGCATGACGAGTTGGACTCGTCATGAGTACCGCAGTGCTGCGCGCGGCCCTTCCCCTCGCACCGCGGGGGAATTAGCCCCGCGTGGTGGGTGTTAAACTCTCCTTCATTTGTGTAGGAAAGTATCCCTTTTGATATGATCGCCCCCCTTCTTTTTCCTTGGCATTTGATACAATTTTGACAGAAAGAGCACTAAGTTCCTTCTATCCAGGTCCCCAGTGCCAGATTATTTTCCCTAAAACTGTGCAATTGTTCCCCCATTTGGCAATACCTTTGACATCCATGTAAGTCCCTAGTAAATGGTACCCCATGTACTTAGGGCAGATGTACTAAAAAGAGGGTCCACGAAGCTGCGTGTGTTCGTGCTTCTAAAAGTGGAAATACATGCCTACAGACACTGCATGCAGTATAGGCAAGCCACCACTGCAACAGGTCTTACAGCCCTAAAGCATGGAACACTACACTACATGTGTGGCCATATCTGCATGAGCAGATCTGCCCTTGCAATCTCTAAGTCAATTCTTAGATTTCATAAGTGAACAGGGAAGCCATTTTAATGTGCTGGGCACTAGTGAAAACGAATTCCCCAGCTACATGATGACTTCACTGAAATATAGGGTGTTTAGTATCAAACAACTTGTATTAATAAGCCCACACTGATTCCAGTGATGGATTTATTAATACATGTACCCAGAGGACACCTTAGAGGTGCCCCTTGAAAACCTACCAACTACTACTGTGCTGGCTGACTGGTCCTGAGTAGACTGCCATCACAGAGGAGTTTCTGACCCCCAGGGGTGAGTGCCCATGCTCTAAAAAGGTCAAAACAAAGCATACTCCAGCAGAGGTTGTTTTGGAACCCTCACAGCAGGATGACCTGTAAATTAGCATTCCAAGGGAGCTTCAAAGAGCCTTCTGCCTTAGGCATGCAAACCTGATTTCCCTCATAGATTATGCCACCCCCCTGACCAGGGCCCATTTCGTGCCTGGACAGGTGGGACAATTAGTAGTCAGAGAGGCATGTTCACCCTCAGGCTCGTTCCACTCCTAAGGTGAGCTACCTGATGTGGACATGAAATTTAAACGTCTGCCATCTTTGTGGTGGTGGAATTAGGAACTCAGATAAAGGGTTATGCCCACTTCCCACAGAAAGTGATCATATAGTGGCGTAGTGACCCCAGGGGTAAGTAGCCCATGGGCTACTACCCTACACTCACCTAACGCCCATAAAGTTTGTATTTAGGGAACCCCTGGCACCAAGAAAACTGATCATGCCAATCTGAAATAAAATGAAGGGCACTGAAGAGTCGCAAGAACATAAGGCCAGCAACTAGCTTTGTGCCAACTCTGACGGCCTGCCTGCTGCCCTCCACAATTGCACCAAAGGCAACTTGTCCTAAAGCTGCCTGTGCCTCCAAACACCTGCGAGGACTGCCAGCTGTCATCCAGGAATGCCTGTGGAGTAGCAGAGCCACTCCCCTGTATCCTGCAGGCACCCCAGAAGTGCTTCAAGGAATCCAGACCGCCAAAAACCCTATACCAAAGCACCAGTGCATCCGTGCCCCCTAGCATGAGTTAAAGTGAGCCAACAGTGCCAGTATGGTCCCCGACCCTCCATATCTGAATCTTACCCTGGGTTTGTTAACTCTGGACTTCTGAATGTTGCCTCAGCCTCTTTGTGTACTCTTTGTGTAGTCCCACTGTACCACTAGTTACCCTAGTGACACAAACCCGACACCTCTATACCCGGCCGCTCCAGCCTATCCGGCTCGAGTATAAGAGGACCAAAGGTGTCCCCATGTCCCTGAGCCTCGTGAGACCTGAGCCCATCAGTCTCAGCTTGCAGACTCTTTTTGTTCTGACAAATCCCCATTGACTTCAAATGGGCACCTGACGCCGAATTGCATACCACAGTTCAGTTCCTTTTACTGGGAGACTTCAACATACATAGTGAAGACCTCTTAAACATGCACGCATCCCAAATCCTAACTGACCTGACTACACTAGGTCTCTATCAGATTAGTAAAGGCCCTATACACACCACGGGCCATATGTTGAATCGGACCTTTACTAACTCTCCCTCGTTAGATGCGGAGCTCCCTTGCCCTTTACTATAGACAGACCACTCTATGATTGTTTTTCAGTTTACTTCTACTCATGTACCCTTAACTCCAAATACCACTTTGAATCTTCCTATGAGACAATGGCGTAAAAATACTCCAGGCATCTTTACTAAAGAGTTCATTGCTACAACTATGGGGGGAGTAAACATGGTGTTAGCTGATGATAATGCATCTCTAAAAATAGCTATAGACAACCTAGCACCTATGAAACATCTGCACATAGTCAAACAGGGTCCATATGCTCCTTTGTATACTCCTGAATTGCCCAAGGAGAAAGCCCGGTGCAAAAAACTAGCGCGGCGATGGCGTCAATCCCAAAACCCCACTGACAGAGAAACCTATAAAGTAACCATAGCGCAATATCTTGGTACATAAAAAAAAGTGCATAAGGCACACATTGTTGTACCATTTGGCCAGGCAGGATACTTTTCTAAAGAGTTATATAAAGGTTTTAAATCCTGTACAAATCCTATCACATGCTCCACTGATACCCCTCCCTCGCAAGCTTTATGTGATGCCATTGCAAACCATTTCAAAGAAAAAGTTATTTTGTTCTGCAACAAATTTCCTGGAGCAAGTGACGAATTGGAAGTAGAATCCCACTGCTTCCCCTCTAATGTTGATAGGTCAGGAATACTAGAGAAAATGGTACCCCTTAAGGCTGACTCCATCTGTGAAATGCTGAACACTGCCAAATCAGTGTCCCAAGTTGACAGTGCCAGCCAAGATCTCACCCAGCAATGTTGGCCAGTCAGCTCGCCCCCACCATTCACTTTCTGTTAAACCTTTCTATGAGCTCAGGTAGGCTTCCACTAGACTGGAAGGACGCACAGGTCATTCCCATTTGTAAGAAGGTCACTCTTCCTGCCTCTGATTTGTCGAATTACTGCCCTATCTCGCTTCTCCCCCTGATCAGTAAACTGCTGGAAGGACACAATAATGCACAACTTATAAAGTTCTCAGAATACAACAGGTTCCTAGATTTTTCCCAATCCAGCTTTAGACCCACGCATAGCACAGAAGCTGCTCTCTAAGTAGTAACGGATTACATCAGAAGTTCCCAGCCTGATCCGTTAATGCTGTTTGATTTGTCCGCAGCATTTGATACAGTGTCCCATCAAAAACGTATCCAGAAATTGAGAGAGATAGGTATTCGGGCGTTGTCCTACAATGTTTTGTGAGTTTTCTAATTCATCGAACCCACATCATCAGTTTAGGCCCTTTCAGATGCTGCACCTTAGAGCTCAACAAGGGAGGTCCTCAAGGCTCTTGTCTGAACCCCACATTGTTTAACATCTATGTGGCTCCCCTTGCCAAAACCATCAGAACCTATGGATTTACTCCCCTTTCATTCACAGATGTCTCCAAACTTCTCATCTCCTTCAATAATGATATGCATACTACCAAAGCATGCTTCTCTGAAGGTATGAAAGCCATCTCAGCCTGGATGACTGAGAACTTTCTCCAGCTGAATACAAGGAAGATGGAGATTATGCTCTTTGGTAAAGCCCAACTGCTCTGGTCCCCGGATTGTTGGGCAAATGGCTTGGGTATAGCACCTACACCTAAATTTTCAAGTAAAAATCTGGGCGTTCACCAAGACCAGTCTTTCAATATACAATATCAGGTAGTGGCTACCACTGGCACCTGCTTTCATATGATGAGTCTGGTGCGTAGAATCTTTCCTTTGCTCTCACTTTCAGTGCAGAAAACCTTACTACAGGCACTCATGATCAGCTGCCTAGACTACTGGAATGCCCTTTTAGCCGACACTAGCGAGTCTCTATTAAATAAAATCCCAGTGTCCAAATCACAGAGGCTCACCTCATTCAGAATTTGCCGGGCAGAAAAGCAAATCTCCCCATCTTACACTCACTCCACTGGCTTCCCATACGCAAGAGAAATATACTCAAGATCTGTTGCATAGTGCCCAAATCATTAAAAGGCAGAGGACCCAGATATCTAACATGGAAACTTATTCCGTACCTGCTGAGCAGACCTTTTCGGTTCAGGCTGAAAACTCTTCTCACTATTCCCCGTGTTAGGAAAACACGCACCGGCGGAAAAAGCTTTCTGCTATCTGCCCTTTTATATTGAAACCAGCTAGCCTTCCCATTTATGGCAGTGAATGGACCACTTTCATTTTAGGAAGCATCTCAAAATGGAATTTTGCAGATACTAATGCTGCTTGCGTGTGGCACCCTGCTGCACTGAGATACTCCTTCTGGGGTGATTCACTTGCATTATAAATTATATTAACTTTAAATAACATAACTACATAGGATAACATTACCACTCCAGAAAGTGTTGAATTTTAAAAACTGCTAATATTTCTAACTCGAAACATACTTAATTGATCATGATAATTCTGGTGCCTAAATTTATATATAAAGATACATGTTATTTTTAGGAATTGGTGTGGATCTCCTTATTGAGTGATGTGTGTAATTTATTGACTGTATGCATATAACAGATGTCTAACACTCATCTTTGATAGGCCTACGGCTGCATGACCACACTCCTCACTAAGAGAGTACCTTGGGATCTCTAGAGCAAGACCCTGTCCACTTATAAGGGATACCTGGACTATTTGCACAGTATACCCCTTTTTGGTATACTATATACAGAGTCAGCTTCCTACAATTATCATATGATGATAGTTGTAAACTCGACCCAAGTTTTCATACACCCTACTTTTTCCATAATTTTAATTTCTGAACATTTTGTCAACTCTTTCCTGTATTGCAGATGTTATGTTATGTTATACTAATTCTGCACCAGAAAACCACCAGCAGGCAGCATAAACCTTCTGAAACTTGATGGATGGCATTGGATTGTGGTGATTTGTGTTGTGTTTTTTTTGACTTTTTGGAGTAGGGGTTGGGGGCTGGCTATGTTGGTGGGGGCCATTTTGAGGCATGGTCCTGGCCATGTGGATGGGGGTCAAGCGGCCATTTTGAATGCAGGCAGTGAGCTTTGTGACATAGGCCTGCACCCAGTGTGCTCTGATTTCATTCATTATGCCCAGGGGGCCCAGAATCGGTCTGTTCGCGGATTTTGCGGGTCTTTCACCACGTTCGCGCCGTGAAGCAACAATCTCGCACTCGCGAAATTGCAAAAATTGCAATTCTGGACCAGAAAACCACCAGCAGGCAGCATAAACCTTCTGAAACTTGATGGATGGCATTCTATTGTGGTGATTTGTGTTGTGTTTTTTGACTTTTTGGAGTAGGGGTTGGGGGCTGGCTATGTTGGTGGGGGCCATTTTGAGGCATGGTCCTGGCCATGTGGATGGGGGTCAAGCGGCCATTTTGAAGGCAGGCAGTGAGCTTTGTGCCATAGGCCTGCACCCATTTTGCCTTGCTTTCACCCATTGTGCCCAGGGGGAGTCAGTGGTACATGAAACTACAACCCTCTCTGTGGGCTCTCTTGGATCAATGTTAAATTCCTGTTTCCCAAAAATTTAGCAATTCTTATTTTTGATATTTCCATATTGTGGTGTGCACGTGTGTATTCATAAATGCCTACTTGCAAACTATTAATTGAAGCGCTACATATGCAACATATATTTAGCTGATGTTCCTCTGTCTTCGTTTGCTTTTAGGTGCACAAAGTCAAGAACTCCGCATCATCGTTGAGCATCAGTGCCAGGAAGAAGTCCTGCTGCGGCCTGCTGTTCCGACATCTGAAGAAGATGGCTCCATAAAGAGGTGCCCGTAGCTCCTCTTGCAAGAAAGATGTCTCTACTAAGGAGAAGAAGAAGCAAGTGGCACCACTTACCAAGGATACTGGTGCCTCGACCACTAAATTTTTGTGGAAAAAACAAAAGTCCACCATGAGTGCTGCACAGGTAGCCTGTGGTTCAATCACCAACGACCAGTGATTTTGGCTCATCGCAAGAAAGTAGCAGCACACAATCAACACAGGTTGTAACTCATCACACAAGTACTATTCAACAACCAAAGCCGCAACAACAACTGCACAAGTACATGCGCAAGGAGCTGTCCAAGGAGCTGTCCGAGAAGGAGCTGTCCGAGAAGGAGCTGTCCGAGAAGGAGCTGTTCGAGAAGGAGCTGGCCGAGAAGGAGCTGGCCAAGAAGGAGAAGGCCGAGAAGGAGAAGGCCGAGAAGGAGAAGGCCGAGAAGGAGAAGGCCGAGAAGGAGAAGGCCGAGAAGGAGAAGGCCGAGAAGGAGAGGGCCGAGAAGGAGAAGGCCGAGAAGGAGAGGGCCAAGAAGGAGAGTTGCAAGTAGAGGTCAGTGAAGAGGCCCATGTAGCGGCGCATGGAGCGGTGCAAGTGCCCACAATGGTTGTTCTTCCAGAAGTAGGGGCACAGGAGGAAATTGACTTTGGAGCCGGGGTATCATGTCAGGAAGACGAAGCCACTCCTCCTGATGATTCATTTTCTCCCAGCTCCCCAGCAAGGAAAAGATCACGGAGGGTGTGTAGAAGTTCCTCTTCAAGCCCCGCTCCATCAGATGATCTGGATCAAGATTGGCATCTGACGTCTGAGAGGGAGGCACACCATGAGCTGAGAAAGGTATCAAATGTTAAAAGGAAGGGCCCCGGAAAGCTCATACTTATGGATCCGAACGTCGGACTTGATGAAGTGGTGCATTCTGATGTTGATGAACAGGATGACAGCAATGACCTAGTCATCACACACGTCATTCCAGCCACACCGGCCATGCAGCAGACAGACATTTATACCCTATCCCGACGTCATGCTGAGCGTGACCCTGGTGACGTGGCACTGGTAGCACCACCAACGCAGTCAAGTAGTACAAAAAGTTCAACAAAACCTACAGCTCCCATATTTTCTCCCCAGAGGGGACCTCCATCCAGCTTGACTCCCTCAAGTAGGGTTGCCTCAATAATTGCACAACCCAGTAGATGTCTGCAAGGCTCATCCACCACTGCTTCATCTGGCATTGGCAGTATCATCTCGTGCGGCAAAACAAGAAGTTTCCAGTCCCCAGTTTGGAACTTTTTTAGTGTCCATGCAAAGTATGATTACATAGCCGTTTGTTCCATTTGTAAGACTAGAGTTAGCCGTGGTAAGACTGGTACCAACTTTGGTACCGGAGGCCAGATAGGTCATCTTAAAAGAAGGCACGCTGTCAAATGGTTTGCGCACCTAGCAAACATCAAGGGAAAGCAATCCCAAAGGGCAAGTGGCCAAAATATACCCATACTAGGTGTTTCATCTGAAGATGACGGGGAGGTAGAAGAAGCGTCAGACATTTGTCTGGTTGCACCCAGTACCCCTGGCAGCACCACACCCTCCGCAACACATAGGAGGCACACTGAGAGTCTGGGAGACACACCAATGTGGAAAATGTCAACACTGAGCACAACTGGGTCGAAGAAGTCATCAGCATCATCCAGTAGATTTCTCCAGCGCACCATTACAGCCATGTTCTCCTCAGATGCGCCATTTCAACGCAACCACCCAATTGCACGCCTGTATAACAGTAAGCTGGCTAAAATGCTAGCGGTGGACCTTCTCCCTTTTTCGTTTGTCGAAGGTGTGGGGTTTCTTGAACTCGTGGCAACACTGGCCCCTAAATGGAAGGTTCCTAGCCGGTTCTATTTTGCCAGGGTTGCTATTCCAGCACTACATAAAGAGGTGCTTGAGTTGATTGGGGAAGATTTGCAGAAGAGTGCTGTTCACACTATACACCTGACAACAGACATGTGGACCAGTTGCCAAGCCCTTGATTACATGTGCATCACTGCACACTGGGTCTCTTTTTCAGGGGTTGCAAAACAGATAAATGCAGGTGGTGACTTGGTCAAGATTTTTAAGGATGCTCGTAAACATGCAACATTAGCCATGTTTGGCTTGGAGAAAAGTCATACTGCAGACAACATTTTGGATGACTTTAACAAAAAGGTCTCGCAATGGCTGCCCCCAAGAAAATGCAAGGTTGGTTATGTTGCCACTGAAAATGGCAGCAATGTAGTTAAGGCCATGGAGGACGGTGACTATTTCAGAGTGGCGTGTTTGGCGCACTGTATAAACCTGGTCGTGCAAAAGTTCTTGAAAAATGAACTTGCAGTCGACAAAATACTGACCATCTGCAGAAGAATATGCACACATTTCAACCATTCTTTTAAGGCCCGGAAGGAGCTGAGGCGCAAGCAACATGAACGTAGAATGCCAGTGAAAGCACTTATCCAGGAGGTGGCAACACGTTAGAACTCAACCTTCTACATGCTTGAGCGTCTGCATGAGCTGTTTCCAGTAGTCAATGAGTATGTCTACAACCTGGGTGGTGCTACGACAGAAATGATGCTAGCGGTGGAGCAATGGCAGCTAGTTAAAAGCCTGACAGACATGCTTCGTCCTTTTGAGGTCTTCACGCGTGAAGTCAGCAGGGAGGACTGTAATTTGGGAAAAGCTATCCCATTGTTGCTGAAGCTCGAGCACCAAGTCAAGGCGGTGTCTTCAAAATTAAAGGATGCTGGAAAGAATGAAGCATATGAGTTGGCGCAGAGATTATTACAACGCCTAGTTAGCAATGAACGGCTTGTAAATATCAAGAAACAACCGCACTACATTTGTGCTACTATTCTGGATCCACGTTACAAAAAGCCATTGTTTGGCAAAGTATTAATTGCTTTTGAAACATCAGATGTTACAGAGTGCAAAGGTTGGCTAGCTCAGTCAGCCATTCGTTTTGAAAGAGAGCGGAAGGAAACTGTAGGAGAAGACATTACTACTAGTGAATCAGCAGGCCATCAGGCGTCCCAAAAAAGCACTCCTGCATCTGTGCCTGTGGCAGAAGTGAGTGACTTTTCCTCTGAGCCGTTAACCACACCAGCAACCGTATCATCTGCACCAGGCCCAGGCGATATGTCTGAAGAGGATTGGCTAAGTCAGCTAGGGTTTCCTTGTCCCAGAAAGGACACAGAAGTGCAAAGTACAGGAATCCGGGAGAACATTGTTTTAATGGTGCAGGCCTATCTGGATGACTCAACAGTGGTCAATATTACTGAGGACCCATTGGCGTATTGGCATGGGAAAAGAAAGATATGGCGAGAGCTCACCAACCTGGCTATCAATTACTTGTCTTGCCCACTCGCAAGCGTGTCTTCAGAACGTGTTTTTAGTTCTGCTGGTGGCATTGTGACTTCCAAAAGGTCCCGCCTCTTGCCCGCAAATGTGGAGCGGCTCACCATGATAAAGATGAACCAGCACTTCATACCACCAGAATTCAAAGTACGAGAATGCACGCAGGAAGAAGAGGACACCGACCTACCTGAGGGAAGTTTTCCTCAGTTACCAGAAGTACTACCGACTCAATTTGCAGAGTTTGAGGACAAGTTCTGCTTCCCTGACAGCGAGTTCTGAAAATGAGTCAATGAATCACTAACTTTATTTTTCGTCCTTATTCACTTTTATTCCTGTGTGTCTGTCTTTCTTTGTTTAGCAAGTGCTTGATCACATTCACAACAAAACTGTAATCACCCAATCACAACAAAAAGCCCATCAGCAGAACTGCCTTGATTTTGATGCCGCAGCATTCCTCAGGTTCACAAACTCAGTCCTGGTTGTCTATCCTCCTCCTCCAGACTCACCCTATCCATTTCCCATAATGCTGATGCCTGGATTCCGCACAATGAAGAAACTTATGTTGACAAGTCACCTAAAGAGGGACTGGAAGTAGTGAGTCCTCATTTAAATACATTTTGCTAAATGTGGCTTTTTTCCCGGATTTGCTTTTTGGCTGTTTGGGGGTGTCAAACTTGTTTGCGTCTGGGTTTACGGGTCTTGGCTGGGCCATTGCTGGCAAGGTCTATTAAGGGATGAAATTGGTTAGGAGGAAATGGGAGGTGAAAACGTTTAGGCGTTATTGCTCGCTTGCCTGTCATAGGGTTGCTGTCTGTGGGGCTTCTAGGTTTTTGGGTGTGGGTTTTGGGGTCTGTGAGCACCGCTGCCACATTTCTAATGTTGATTGCTTTTGTTTTGCAGCAAATCCACGCCGGGAAACTCCAGTTGGGGCCCTGCAGCAGAACGCTTTAGGACACTGTGAATTCCAGGTGGAGCCAGCCCTCAAACACAAATTACAGGTAAGATAAGCGTTTGGATGGGAGGTTGTATAATGGAGTATTAGGAGTGGCGAGAGAGTGACAGTGGTACTAGTAAAGTCCTAGGACTCTTGAATTAACTTACTCTGTGACAGGCATTTACTTTGGAAAACATTTGGTCAATTACACGTGAACGTTTAGGCGTTATTATTATTGCTCGCTTGCCTGTCATTGGGTTGCTGTCTGTGGGGCTTCTAGGTTTTAGGTTTTTACAAAGTAGATTTAAGAATATTAGATTACACCACTCAGTAGTATTTGGTCTAGGAATGAAGAAATGTGAAAACAACAGAAAAAGTAATTGACTGTCTAATCTAAAGTAATAATGTGCCTCCTTCCAGGGAAGGCTGTTGTCACAATTGATGAATGCTTGCTTAATTTTAACACACACCATTTTTCTCTGAACAGACAGAAGCTGGACTTCTAAGGACAAGAGCAACATCAACTTCAAACCAGGTGAAAGCTCGGCACGACCACAAGAAATGTGTTCCATTACTCATCAACTCAGCACCAAGCACTTTTCCATTTCCAGCTAACTTTATTTTAATATATGTGTTTACTTTTAATAAAGCTTTTAAACTTGAATAGACTCTGTGGTTTTTGGTCCTCCAGACTAGAGTGACTGAGCGAAAGGTTTTGCAATTTTTGCAAGGAGGAGTCCGTGCCTCTGACACTACCAGGTTTATACAGTGCGCCAAACACGCCACTCTGAAATATTATTACTCTGGTGTTTAGTGTCCATAGTTCGGTTTGTGGAGAATTGTCCCTGCAACAGTAGTATTATGGATTGTGCTCCTATCTAAACACTATTTTGAAAAAATTAAATTAGGAACGCTTGGACAACAATAGGTCCTCCATATTTATGGATTTTGTCCCAACCACTGGAGTATTAGGAGAGACGAGAGATTGACGGTAGTACTACTAAAGTCCTAGGGCTATTCAGGAAAACAAACTTACTGTTAAACCCCCACCCACCAGACTCAAAAGCAGTAAAAAACAGGTATGCTCAGATAAAGTTTGAAAAAGTATACTTATATCCCTAACAAAATAATCTCCCGCAAGACCCTCCCTAACCCCAACGGTTGTCCTTTAAAAGTCCCAAACCCAACTCCCGATTCCCACCCCCCAAAAGTCTCTAAAAAAGGGGCAAGGGACACTATGGGTGGATGCTGTTGACTTTTTGGCCCAGGGCATCAAACTCCTCGCGGAGCAAGGCGTGCTCTAAGCGGAGCCCCTCCAACACGTTGGTAAAGTGGTGGAGCTCCTGCTGAAGGCGGAACACCCTCAGGGTACTGCGGCGCAGGCGTGCCTTGCAGTTGCAATGGCTGTGAGAGGCAGCTGTTGTCCTTGCTGCTCGGCGTTTGGCTTTGGCAGCCCGGCTCGGTCTGGCTGGAGCACTGTGCTGGGTGGCAGCCCGAGGGAGCACGGAGGCCGATGCAGCCGACGTTGTTGTCGTGGTCGACTGCGCACTTTCGTCGTCCTCCAGGGCCACCAGCCGCTGATATTCAGCAACAGTGGCATCGATCCTCCGTTGCCAGGCCGCTCTAGCCAGCTCCTTCCTCCTTGTTCGTTTGGAAGGAGCATCTATATGAAGAAAGAAAGACATAGTCTGTAACCAATGCTCTTTCAGATTAACTAAATCATTCAGCAGAAATGTGTGTTACAGTACAACTAGCAACTTGCAAGCGCATTACATAACTATTGAGGCCAGTATCTATCTAACCTCCCACTTCTTCTTCCTTGCTCTAACATTAGTGGGAGTTTAAGGAAGAAATTCTACGAGCACTATGGACTTCCATTGGAGTCGACTATGAAAGTACACCAGTCTTATTCTTCTTCTTGTCTCTTGTTTAGGAAAATTGGTACGTTATCTTCTGCAAGCCGGCATAATGCCAGCGCAGTGAACTTGCACCCGAGAAAAAGAGACGCACGCCATGATGAGTGACCTAGACTTGCGTTACTGTACCGGTCCAGTACATGCAGGTGGTGAAGCTCTTACTTTTCTATTACGGGTGGCACTGAGAATACTCTGTTACAAGGGCTACTGCTTAATTAATTTAACTTTCACCCTACAGTGCAAATGAGTACTAGAAATGGAAAATGAAGAAGATAAATAATCTGATTATCTATCACTTCACATGGGATGTTTTTGCTTGCATATGGGATGACTTTAGGTGCTTTGCTTTTTATTGAGTGACCAGTGATACATCCACACATGAATGACTGAGTACTACTAAACTTATTAAGAGAGGTAGGGAGTGGCCACCGTAATAACCGGATCTATGCTGTGCTTGCAATACAAACTACTGCTACTATTGATGGTAGTATTTGGACAAAATTACAACTTCTTTTCCTTTCCTTTCCTACACTGGAACGGACGTGCGGGTGCAGTGTTACATGCTCTTCAAAGTTACACTTAGTTCATCCACTGACCGTCTACTCTCTCTAGATCATGGGTACTCACAAACTTTCTCTCAGGGGCTAAATTTACAGTGTAGTTTGTGGCCGAGGGCCGCACTGGTGGGGGCGGAGTCAGAGGGGGCGGGGCTAAAGCAAAACGAAAACTTGTGACCATGAGGTTGCACACAGGTCCCTGCAGCAGATGCCTTCATCCACTGAGCCACCAGACCCAGCATTTACATACATCTCTCTCCCTCCTGCTCTCCCTCCTGCCCTCCCTCTCCATCTCTCTCTCCCTCCTGCCCTCCCTCTCCCTCCCCCTCTGTCATCTCACTGTGTGTGTGTGTCTGTCTGTGTCAGCCTTCAGCCCGGGCTGAGACAGCTTCCTCAACGCGCACACACAGACAGCCACACCAAAGTACTTAACAGGTCTTTAAAAGACCATTAACATATTATTGCGGCTTTGTTTGTTGTAGCGCCCCTGCATCTCCACCCTGACAATCACTGCTCGCCCGGCCCCACAGAGCAGAGGCTTTGTTCTATTTCACCTCTTTGTGGCCCTGCATCTCCACTCTGCTCTGTGGGGGCCGGGGGAGCAGTGATTGTCAGAGTGGAGATGCAGGGGCGCTAACAGGTGAAATACAACAAAGCCTCTGCTCTGTGGGGGCCGGGGGAGCAGTGATTGTCTGCAAGGTCTGCGCACCGCCAACGAAGGCTTGCCGGGCCGCCACCGGCCCGCGGGCCGTACTATGAGTACCCCTGCTCTAGATACACATATGCTATCTAAGAGTCAGATAGTAGCATGATCCAGGTATATGGACACATACAGTTTCTGTGTCACCTACCCAGGCTGTTGTCCTTCCACCCATCATTGCTTCATCATTCACCCAGCCATGCATCTCATATTCTTTCCTTCCCAGCCACGTCTTCAATCTCAATTAGTAAGGAATATATAAGAGCTCACCTCTGCCCGCCACCACCACCGTCTCAACTCTCACAGCCGGCACTGGAGCCGCCGCCTCCTCCCCTGAAGAATTGCCCTCCGCCTCCGTGTCGAGCACCACCACCCCCGCGCTGGCCCCGCCACCAGATGTTCCACCTACAAAGTACATTTAAGAATGTTAGAATAAACCACTCACTGGTATTTGGTCTAGGAATGAAGACATGTGAAAACAATGTAATTTGTGACTGTCTACTCTAAAGTAAAAAAAAATGTCCCTTTTTCCAGGGAAGGGTGTTGTCTTGCTGCACTTTTTGGCACAACTGATGAAGGCTGGCTTTTTAACACGCACCAATTTTCTTCCACACAGACAGAAGATGGACTTCTAACAACAAGATCAAGTTGAAACCAGGTGAGAGCTCGGCTCGACCACAAGAAATGTCTTCAATTAATCGTCAGCACTAACCACTTTTCCATTATCAGTTAAACGTTTCGTTTTATTATGACTTCATTTTAATAAATGTGTTTACTTTTAATAAAGCTTTTAAACTTAAATAGACTCTGTGTTTTTTTGGCCCAGACTAGAGTGACTGAGCGAAAGGTTTTGCAATTTTTGCAAGCATGAGTCCGTGCCTCTGACACTTCTTGACTCCGTACTCTTGAGCTACGTTGGATAATCATCATTGGGGATCAATCATCGATGAATTCGGGAGGTAAATGACTGTGCCACACTATGTAGTCAGTCAGTAAGGATATTGGGGGTTCAAAGTCTGTTATCACAGAGGTATGTGGAAACTCTAACAGCGCCTATTATAATTGATAAGCAATGCACTATTTATTGTCCATAGTTCTGTTTCTGCAGAAGAATTGTCCCCGCAACAGTAGTGGTATGGATTGTCCTCCTATCCAAACCAAAAGGTAGTATCTTATTCTTTCTTGGTGGTCATTCACATTTTATAGTTGGGAATTTTCAAAGCAGATAGAACACTTTAAAGGACATTATGGACAATCCCAGAGTACTGCACTACGTTGATAGAGCTATTGCTGACTAGAATGGGCGTTTCGCCAACCGTGCAATCTTAGTTAGCTACACAGACAGACTAATAAGAATAATCTAGTAATACCACAGGGAGTCATAGTAGAGGCAGGATAAGAATTTAGATACAGTCTACAAGAAGATCAAAGACGATTTTGAAAAAATCAAATGAGGAACGCTATGAAAAATAGGTACTAGTCTAAAATGAAAACTTACTGGGGCCAGCAAAGGAGCCCTCGCCTGCCCGATCCTGGCCCTGTTCAACAGCATCCGCCGCCTGCTGCTCCTGTGTCCCCTCGCCCCTGGGGGGAGCTGACGTACAACATGAAAGAAAGAACAGAAAACATGGATGATTGTTGCTTGTCAATGTTAACCAAATCAAACATTTCAAAACAACAATAACAAAATATTCCTGCAAAATTATATTGATTAGGGTTAGTTTTCATTGATTTGCGGACCTGCGACTTCGAAAGTCACGTAACTCACTAAACAAAGTACTGAAAGGTTCACCTAGGACTGGCAGGCAGCAGTCCGCAGGCAAGACGCAAAGTGACAGACAAACTCCATTGTGATTTCAGTCAGATCAGTGACAACACTAACAGTTGCCTGCTACATAACCAGTCATTTAAACAGTCAAACTATCAATCCACCGCCATTATTTTTCTTATTGTCAGGGGTACAAAGGAAGGGGCAGATTTAAGCCCCTTGCGGCTCTTTTGCTCCGTTCTTGCGTGACTTTTGTGACGCAGCAGCTGAACAAAAGAGGCGCCATGGTGCGGCGTATAATATTATAACAACGTGACGCATTTGGGAGATGCATCCCGTTATAAAGCCCTGCGCCATCAGAGGGCGTTCCGGCGCAAGGAAGGGCATTCCTGCGCTGGAACACATCCTAAAAGTGGCTGAGGGAAATCTACAAAATTTCAATCAGTCACCTTTAGGACAATGATGCGTCACACAAACCCTGCACCTGCTTGAAGCAGACGTACAGCTTGACCCAGCATTGGGGAGATAGGGTACCCCAGAGCATTGCTGGAGCTGCGCCATCGTTGCGACGCAACTCCAGCAGTAAAGCTTCGGTGACGTTTTGGGCCCATGGTGCGCCGCATTGCAAATACGGCGCACCATGTTTGGTGGTGGTAGCGGGCCGCACAATTACTGGCGCATCCCTGCTACTTTGCAGGGATGCGACGGTAATTGCAATTCTGCCCCTTAGGGGCATACTTACTTACGCGTTCTGGCGCATCTCCAGAGATGCGCCAGATCAAATGCGTCATGCAAAACTACCCTTGCGACACGGCAGATGCGCCTCATTTACAATGCAGCGCGCCCTGGCGCAATGGTAGGCACTTGCGTGACGCATCTCGTCACGTAAGAGCGGCGCATCGCTGGAGTCACGTCGCCAACGCAATTCAACTCCAGTAATGCTCAGGGCCACCCAATACTTAACATGCTGTGTCAGTCCTTAAGCCTGCTTCAAGCAGGCATAAGGAATTGAATTGACGTAGCAGCGTCGCAGAAGTGCCTGCGTTAAATCTTGTAGATTTCACGCAGGCACTTTTGCGAGGCGCACAGCCGCCGGACCGCCCACCCTGCGTACTAGGAACGCACCCATTGTGGCGCAGGCCCATGGCTTTATAACGTGACACATCTCCCTAGATGCGTCACGCTGTAAATGACTCGCAGGGATGCGCCACGTCACGCAAGGCAACGTAAACGTGGCGCAAGGGGCTTGTAAATGTAATCTGCCCCCTAGTGTCCAGCATTACGCAGTTCTGTAAAGTACACTCATACATAATAGTTACTCAGGCCAATGAGACCACAAAATAGAAAACAAATAAGCATAGTAGCAACGCCACTGAGAAGGAGAGCAGTGCACCTGAAATGCACAGAAGATTTTGAAATATAATTTAACTACAATGTAATCGTCAGCAGCATTATTGGCTTGCTCCATGTAAAAAACAAATATTTGCAATACAACAACACAGAGCAGGAGAAAACATAGTAGTGAGTGATGAAATAGCTACTACTACTCACCAAGCCCGGGGATCTCCAAGCCGACTGGTCCAGCAGGTCGCGCTCCCGGTCCAGGAGGTCCGTCCAGCGGTGGGTGGCCTGGCTGTAGGTGCGCTGGACCCCGGAGAGTTGGGACATGGCCCAGCACACCTTCTGCCACCGCTTCCGGCGCTCCCGGATGTTGTAGCCGACCGCGATCCTGCCGCCTCCCGCGATGGTCCTGGGCAGGCGGCGCTGGACGAAGTAGACTAGCGCGCCCACTTCCTCCGGGCTGAAGATCTCCCGTCGCGTCACCTGCTCCCCCCTCAATCGCCCGCATGCTATCCTGGCACGGGGTCCAGGACTCCTCCTCCCCGCCGCCGCTGCGGCCCTCAAGTGCCTGGGCAGCTTCACGGCGCCTGGCTTCACCATGGTCTGGGCAGGTAAGGTAGGAAGTAGAAAATTAAGAAGGAATAGGATAGGGAAGAAGAAAAGAAAAGAGTTTAAAAAAGTAGTTTAAAAGTAAACAAAAATAGCAGAAAAGACAAAAATATACAGCTAGGAAAAGAGAGGGATAGATAAGAAGCAAAATTGTTCGAAAAAAAACTGAAAACAAGCAAAGGATGGCAAAGATAGCAAGAGGATAAACACCATGCCCAGACACAGGAAATGAATGAAAAACAAGATGGCCGCCCGTTCACGAGCGCGAAAGTAAGTTCGCACGCGATTTTCCTCGCGATCTCGTGCAAACTTGTACTCGCAATGCGCTTACTTCCCGAGATTATACATAGCGGGCGGAAACGGAAATACGTCACGCAAACAAAATGGCCACGCCCGTACTCGACCTTGGGGTAAATTCGCGTGTTGCGCTGCATGCGGCTCGCGAATACTGCAAAAAACCTCGCGAAATAACACGCCGCAAAAAAATATAAAGCTCATTCGCACGAATTGGCGGCTTCCACGGTCGGTTTCGCACGACGCCGCGCCTCGCGAATAGCGCGAATTTACCAAAAAACGATTTTTGCAAAAGCAAAAGCAATGAGCAGGTGCAAAAGGTCAACCTCATGATTTGTAACGATTCCCTGTAGTGCTTCCTGAGGGGGGCCTCCAGAATTCGGTTGCCTACTTGCAACTATTGTGTGACCCTGCTCTGACAGTCACAGAATAGTTACAAGTATGCCATTGCCAACAAAGATCCTGTTAAAAAAAATTTACATTGCAACACAAAGTAAAGGGAGCAGACAAGCAGGTGCCAGCCTTCATTAATGTCAGTTCGGGCAGGGCAGGTGTTGTTGTAATTTAATTTAATTTTGCTAAACTTAAAGCACTTAGCAGGTGTGCTTTGCTTTGCCACAATAATGTACACTCACTGGTCAACCAGACGGTGCTGTGATGACACCGAGGGTGGCATGGGTGTGCCAGCCAGAGGGTGGCATGGGTGAACCAGAGTGCCAGTGTTGACAGAGGATGGCAGTGCTTTGCTTTCCCCCAATAATGTACACTGGTGAACCAGAGGGTGCTGTGATGACACAGAGGGTGACATGGGTGAGCCAGAGGGTGGCATGGGTGAACAAAGAGAGTGCCAGTGGTGACAGAGGGTGGCAGTGATGAAGAAAGGCTTGCAAACAGGCTGGGCACGTAGAAACAACAAGTTCTCAAAACTGGCGACCCGACAAGTAAGTTCGCAATTTGCGAAATTGTACAAAACCCTCGCGAACTTGCAGAAACCCGTGCGAACACAAAAAAATGATCCGCAAAATCCGCGAGAATTCGCGGATTTTGCGGATTTTCGCAATCCGCAAATTTGCAAATCCGCAAATTCGCGGATTGCGAATCCGCAAAATCCGCCCATGCCTATAATAAATGAATCATACCTCTGCCCATTTAGTGTAATGAAATACCAAGACAGAAGCATGCCTAGACTGTAGGGAGAACAAACTAAAAGGACCTACAAAATCTATATCAACCCTTTACTATGGTCTTGCTGGTATCTTAATAGATTGTAAAGGAGGACAGGCTTCTTTCAACCCCTTTTCAAAGCTATTAGAAACAACGCAATCTGTTATGCAATTGCCAATAATATGATCTATGCAAGGCCATCAAAACATTTAACAAATTCTACATGTGGATAATGTGTCACCCAAGTGTTCCTCTTGTGCTACGCCAATCAACATTATTCTCAAAGCCTCAGTACAAACAACCCATGTATCATGCAAGACCGAAGCATCTCTACTGACAGTTCATGAGCCTCCTTCACATACATTTGACATACTGCCACTTATCATACCCTTCTTCAACATTGTTATCCGATGGGAAATGAAGGAGATAATCTGTGCTGACATTTTTACTTACTTAAATGTGAACATTGTCAATATTGTATTCAAACAACTTGATCAATACCTGGCAGTTCTTCGGGTATTATCTTTAACCTTTTCTAAACTCAGAATGGAAACCAGTGATTTGTGGTCTATCTTCCAGAATTGTATGGATGACATTTCTGAAAAGCTCACAAACAAGTTAATGATTCATTGTCTATGACTGAAAAGTGTAATTTATTATCTCCTAAAACTTGTGACACGTAAACTATCATGTTCACCTCCTCCCCTTTCTCCTAGGTGAGTACAACCTTCAGTCCAATATTACTAAAAATGACAGCGATACAACATTAAATAGTAGGGTCATAAAACTTAAGAGAATTTAAACTAGTTTACTGATTTTTAATCCACTCAAAAGCTCATGACACTTTTTGTCCCATTTCAATGGGACATTTTTCTTCAACAGGATTGTCAATGGTTTTGCACATGTTGCATAGTCAGGGATGAACAACGCATTGAATTTGCACAATCCAATAAATTATTTTAACCCATTTGTATCTGAAGTAGGAGCTGAATAGGCCCCTTAATACCAGATGTAGGTTCAATGCCTTCACTAGACAGCACATAGTGAAGATGTTTAACCCTGGTTTTCTAATTGTTCATCTTCCAAAACCATGCAATGCTCTGCATAAGCAACAAAACATGTTTTGGAATACTGTCATGTTTCTCTCTCATAGCAGCATTCAATCAGACATCATCTTGAAAACCTAGTAAACCTTTCATATCTTTAAACATCCGAAACATGATTATTTGAATGATCAAAGTTGTTGATATTAGGCCATATGTCATGTGACAATAGTAACCTGAATAGTACCTTGATTTGTGCTCCAAAATAACCAAATGGTTTGCAACAGCTAGGTCCAAATTCTTGAACCCCATTGAGCCACCTATTATGGTTAACAATTATGTGATCATTGGCAGGGGATATGAAGCAACCCATATTGATTTCTACAATTTCCCTCTACTGTTATGCACCACAACCAATGCAAATGCTATAGTGATGATTAAATTGGTTCGATAATCCCTTTTTCTCAAAGGCTCAATAATTCCTTTACAAGATCTTATACAGGATGGAATACTGAGAAAATTGTGTTTTACTGGAACAGGCCCTCTTTATAGTTATTTTATATTTGAATCCACTGACAGTTCCCAATTCCTTTTTAAATACATAAAGATACCTTTTGATGACTCCTTCAGCCTCTCCAACACTCCTTACGACTGATACTTGATTCTATGTCCCTGGTCCTAATACCATGTGGAATCATCCTTGGTGAAACCAACTTCAGAGGCATAAACTCTTTACGGGTATATATATTTAGAAAAAAACCTTCCTTCCCCAGAATTCAAGAATATCCTAAAAAAAATCCTGATAATTCAAACTTTCTCCTATCGTAAGACACTGGTGAATAACTAGGGAGATGTAAAAGTCTGACAGGCGATACCTCCTTGTCTAACTCTTGTAATTGTTATTCTGGCTCCCCAATCAACAGCCAACCTTAAACTTTGCCTCCTACACCCAAATTCACATATGGATAGACACATTCAGATGGATCTCAAATCACTACATCATGGTCAGTCACCACTAAGACCGTGTCTCTCAAGTCTTCTTGGATTTCCCGCAATGAACTCACCTCAGAATTCTTATCTCACACACTTGCTATATTATCTGACATCCCTTTTATGGCTTGAATATGAGTTGTTGAACACAGGAAACATAGGGGCATATTACCAAGCAATAGCGATAATTATCGCTATTGCTTGTTTAGAGACAAAAATTTACTGCTGAGCTGCGGCGATTTTTACCACAAATAAACCTTGGTATTACCAAGGTTTACCGCATATGCGATAAAAATCGCCGCAATGCATGAATATCGCTGAAAAGTCAGCGATATTCATGCATTACCGAGCTAATGCTCTTAGCCATGTTATCCACCTCCCATTGGATAACATGGCTAAGAACTGCTCAGGGCAGGTGTTAGCTTTTGGAGATGTTCGCGCTTAGTGCGAATATCTCCAAAAGTTGGTAATAGGAGATAGCAATGTTAGCGACTGTTTTCAGTCGCTAACATCTTGGCACTCCCACTTTGCATGTCATTAGTGATAAATATCACTGACATGCAAAGTGGGGCCCAAGATGGTCGCTGGTGTTAGCGACAGCTAGGTAATAGGGAGATAATTTTATCTCCGTTTTCTTGGCTTTTAAAGCCAAAAAAGCAGAGATAAACCCCCTTGATAATATGCCCCCTATTTCTTTTTACTGTACCATGCAGATTTTGGTATGTTAAATTGAAATTGTAATTGCAATTGCATTTATATGGCGCTTACTACCCCATACGATTTGTTGAAGCACTTTTTCGGCGAATAGGACGCTACTCCAGAACCCATAAAGGATTAGTGGTAGATTAGTATAGTGAAATATGAAAGTAGTTTGAGTGGTGGATATGTTAAGCAGTTATTTGGATTGAGAAGGATAGCGGAGGGATAGAAGACGGAAAAAAAATTGCATTTATATTGCTCTTGCTACCCCTGATGAGGCATTGAAGTGCTTTTTTCCGCGAGTAGCACACTACTCTGGAACCCATAAAGGATTAGTGGTGCATTAGAATATTGAAATATGAAAGTAATTTGAGTGGTGGACATGTTAGTCAGTCATTTGGATTGAGAAGAATAGTGGAGGAATAGAAAAGGGAAAAGGTTTGCATTTATATAGCGCTGCTACCCCTAAATGGGTTTTAAAGCACTTTTTCAGCGAGTAGCACGCTATTCCAGAACCTATAAAGGATTAGTGGAGAATTAGTATAGTGAAGTATGAAAGTAATTTGAATGGTGGATATCTTTGTAAGTTATTTGCATTGGGAAGAAAGAGGGATGGGTCTAGAATTTTGTTTTTGTTTTTTTGTATGGAGTTCATAGCCATAGGAGGGGGTTTGAGGTGAGTAAAGGGGAGGTGGAGGGGAGTTGGTATAGGGAAATATTAAATTAATTCGAGTGGTGGACATGTTAGTCTGTGTTTTTGATTGAAAAGGAATATTGGAGCGATAGAAGAGGAAAGGAGGGTTGGAAGGGGGCAGGGTCTATAACATTTTTGTTTTAGTTCATAGCAGTAGGAGGGTGTTTGGGATTAGCAAAAGGGAGAAAAGGGAGGTGGAGGGTGAAGAGTCAGAGGTGAGGGTTTAGAAATGATTATTTGGGATATCTGAATAGTAAAAGAGGTATGAGATGATGCAAGGAGGGGTAGAGGAGGGAAGAGTCTAGAAAGGGTTATTTGGGGGATCATAGTAGTCGTATGGGGTTTGAGATGAATGAGAGAGTAGAGGTAGACGATATATTGATAGAGGTATAGGGTAAGAAATAGGGTAGTAAATTGGAAAGAGTTATAGAATGAGGTTTGCAATAAGTCAGAAAGTTGAGGTAGAGGATATATTGAGAGCAGTATATGGTGAGAAATAGGGTAGTGCATTGGATATGCTGAATTAGAAGAAAAGTAATAAATATATAGATACATAAGTACATGGAAGGTGTATATATGCATAAGGAAGGTAGTATATGTAGATTAAAGATGCATTTAATAAACTCTGGCTTTTAAGTGTTGTTATACTTTAAATTATTTTTTTATAATTGTTATTTTAGTAGTGAAGCAATTCTAGACAAATAGTTATGATAAAAGATTTACTTATTTATGTAGTCACTTATATACATGTTAAAAACATAAATTAGCATAACTATCAGTAATATGTAAATTTATTAAGCAGAACTAACAAACATCTATATTTTTAAAGACATGAATATTATACAAATGTATACAAAGCAATACACATGTATAGGTACATATCTGCTGTATATTTCTGCATGCGTATGGTGGTTATGTGTGGAAGAACCAATTCTTGAGTAGTTTTCTGAAGATTAGGTGGTTATCTGTGGACCTTATGTTGAGGGCTAAAGAGTTTCATAGTTTGTCTGCCTAAACAGGGAAACGCGTAGGGCATCTTATTTGTGATGTGTCTTCGTGAACGTGACGTCTGTCAGCAAGCTGTACAGCTACCAATAAAGAGCATAAGATTTACCTTCATGTCGCCTGTCTTCTTCAAATTTGGGGCTCCTGCGTCGATGGATATATATATATATATATATATATATATATATATATATATATATTCACTGAAAAAACCATAGGTTATAGACCATATATAGTTAGGGATTAGCATTTAAAAAACCTTATTTTATTTGCACAAAACCATTGAAATTCCATATATAGTTAGTTGCACTAACTATATATCGCGGACCCGCAATCCACTGCTAATGATGTCACATATTACATCATTCATGACATGGTCAGTGACATCACTGATGACATCACTGATGACATCTCAAATGACATCACTGATGACATCACTGATGACATCTCAAATGACATCACTGATGACATCACTGACATCTCATTTGACATTACTGATTACATCACTGATGATATCATTTATGTGATAATACATCTTCAGACTCTAATATAACCTTTGATACACTCAGTGTAAACAGGCACTCACAGACTGTCACACATCCATGGAGTTACTCACACACCTATTCAGTCATGCAAAGAATCAATCACATCTCCATTTCCTTAACTATACAGTTATACACACCTTACTTATTCAAACATATACTAACACATATTTACTCTCTTATACAATCCTTGATACAAGTTCACAATGATTCATACAGCCACTCTCACATTCACTGACTCTTATGTTCAGTTATTTATATATGTCAACTATCACATGGAGTGTGCTTTACATATGTACTTACTTTGACATGTAGAACTGAGATATCCATTCACTCACCAATATACTCATGCACACAGTCAACTGTCCATACAGCTGTTTCTACATGCACTTTTGAACCCATACACCTAGGGAATCAACCGCTCACACATCTATGCACAGAGTTATACACCTCCCAGCCACCCACACACACACTCAGTCTCCCATACAAATACTTGGGCAACCATTCAATAACCCATATAGTTACTGATATAGCTACTGATTTAAACATGCAGCAGTTTACAGAAGAACATAAATATTGATTGCCAAATTAAGACACTTTAATCACTAACCCATGCACTCAGTGAGACACATTTAATCATTCTCTCATACAGTCAGTCATGCACCTACTAAATCCTTCATCCAGACACTTATACATCCACTCATTCTTCAATATGTAAGACATATTTTAACTTTACAGAAACATACAGTCACTGGGTGTTGTCATCAGTGATGTCATCAGTGATGTCATTTGAGATGTCATCAGTGATGTCATCAGTGATGTCACTGACCATGTCATGAATGATGTAATATGTGACATCATTAGCAGTGGATTGCGGGTCCGCGATATATAGTTAGTGCAACTAACTATATATGGAATTTCAATGGTTTTGTGCAAATAAAATAAGGTTTTTTAAATGCTAATCCCTAACTATATATGGTCTATAACCTATGGTTTTTTCAGTGAATTTTCAAGGTTTTGTAAATGCAAATTCCTAACTATATATGGTCTATAACCTATGGTTTTTTCTGTGAATTTCATTGGTTTTTTAAAAGCTAATATCTATAGCTGTAAAATATATTCTTTATTAAGTGACGTATCACGTAGCCCAGACGCCTCATGATGCATCGCATAACCGTGACGTATCGTCTCTGCAGCGCAAACCAAACCCAAAACGTAAGCGCGCCAGAACACGCTTAAAGATATATATATATTTTTTAACCTTAATTAGACAAAATCCACACGTGCACATATCACAAACGTTCAAAAAACACAATATGTCGGACTCCCGTTACGCTGCCGGTTAGCTGCCCGGTTAACGTACCAGGAAGCACCTTTACCGCGAAAATCGCAAATTTTTTTTTTCACCCCCCAGGGAACTTTAATAGCCCCCTCATCAATCCTAGGGGTTCAGGAGGGGTCTGCCTTACCCCTTTCATTCATTTACACCTTTTTTTTTTCCACCTCTTGTCTCTCGATCCCACAGAGAGACAAGATGGCGGCCGCTCCAGACTGTTTACAATGATAACAGCCAATCAGCTTCTCCTCAGACTCCCGTTACACTGCCGATTAGCTTCCCGGTAGCTGCCCGGTTAGCTTCCCAGTTCGCGTACCAAGACGCGTCTCTACGGCGAAAAAATCGGATTTTTTTGTTTGTTTTTTTTTGGCCCCACGTGGTTTTATAATATCCCCCTCATAAATCCTAGGGGGTCAGAAGGGGTCTACCTTGCCCTCTTTCCTTCATTTCCCCCTTTGTTTTGGCCTCCTCTTGTCTCTCGATCCTACCGAGAGACAAGATGGCGGCCGCTCCGGACTGTTTAAAATATTGACAGCCAATCAGCTACTCCTCAGACTCCCGTTACACTGCCGGTTAGCTTCCCGGTTAGCTGCCCGGTTAGCTGCCCGGTTCGCGTACCAAGACGCGTCTCTACGGCGAAAAAATCGGATTTTTTTTTTTGGGTTACACTGCCGGTTAGCTTCCCGGTTAGCTGCCCGGTTAGCTGCCCGGTTCGCGAACCAAGACGCGTCTCTACGGCGAAAAAATCGGATTTTTTTTTTTTTTTGGGTTACACTGACGGTTAGCTTTCCGGTTAGCTGCCCGGTTAGCTGCCCGCTTCGCGAACCAAGACGCGTCTCTACGGCGAAAAAATCAGATTTTTTTTTTTTTTTTGGGTTACACTGACGGTTAGCTTTCCGGTTAGCTGCCCGGTTAGCTGCCCGGTTCGCGAACCAAGACGCGTCTCTACGGCGAAAAAATCGGATTTTTTTTTTTTTTTTTTTTGGGCCCGGCGTGGCTCTATAATATCCCCCTCATCAATCCCAGGGGGTCAGGAGGGGTCTACCTTGCCCCCTTTCCTTCATTTCCCCCTTTGTTTTGGCCTCCTCTTGTCTCTCGATCCTACCGAGAGACAAGATGGCGGCCGCACCGGACTGTTTAGAATGTTGACAGACACCGGAGAGCCAATCAGCTTCGCTTTGCAAAGTTCCGATACGCGAAAAGTTCGCTAACCGGAGCGCTGCCCGGAGCGCTGTTACAGATATATATCTTGATTTAAACGTTAATTTCTCAAAATCCACTGAAGCACATATATTGAGACCTAGCAAAGGCACATCGGGCTAACAGTCCCTACAATTTTGCCAAGTTTCGTGGAAATCCATTCAGCAGTTCGGGCTAAAAGTGAGTCCAACCGCCCTATGGAAATTAACATGGGAAAAACGCGTTTTGGGACCCCCCTTTTTTCTCGGCCCCCCCTTGACGAACCCCCCCCAAATTTTCAGGAGCTGCTCAGAAACAAAATGTGCCATTTTCCTGAAAATTTCAGCCGATTCCGTCCACAAACGCCAAAGTTATTAGACATAGAATTTTCAAAAGTCCCATAGGAAAAAAATCCTAACTATATATACCTACTGGCTATCGCCAGTAGGTAATATATATATATATATATATATATATATATATATATATATATATATATATATATATATATATATATATATATATATATATATTACCTATCGACGGTCGGCAGTAGGTAGTTATAGTTAGAACAAGCATATGTGAGAGTGAGTGATTGTGAGAGTGGCTGTATGGATGAGTGTGTGTCTTTATCAGTGATTGTATAAGAGAGTAAGTATGTGTTAGTATCTGCATGAATAAGTGAGGTGGTGTGTGTTTAACTGTATAGGTGAGTAAATGGGAGTTTGATTGATTCTTTGCATGACTGACTAGGTGTATGAGTAACTCTATGAATGAGTAGTGGTGTGTGAGTATCTTTATTGGTGTATGAGTGCATATGATAGTGCTATATTGATGAGTTACTGCATGTATGAGTGACTGTGTGGGTGAATGAGTGGATTTGTGTTTGGACCTAGGAATTATTAAGTCAGTATGTAGTGACTGGTAGTGGTGTATCTATGGTTTTGAAAATGGTAA
Source organism: Lissotriton vulgaris (assembly GCF_964263255.1). NCBI lineage: Eukaryota > Metazoa > Chordata > Amphibia > Caudata > Salamandridae > Lissotriton > Lissotriton vulgaris. Next base: position 183,243,922 of record NC_141696.1, on the reverse strand, counting down.
TCTGTATTTTAAAGTGGGTGTATCAAAGGTTATATTAGGGTATGAGGAGGTGCATCAGATTATCACATGGATGATGTCATCAGTGATGTCATTTGAGATGTCATCAGTTATTTCATCTTTCAAGCGTACAGCAAACTTAAAAGACAACCTGATACATACGAGACCAAAGAAGAAAGAACATCATGTCCAACTAACACTTTGGGATTTGCCCCCCGTCATTGGGCACTACCCATGTGGGGGCTGCGCTGTCTGTAACCAGACTAGCGCTTGCAAAGAGATCATATTCTCGGAGACTTTCACATGGCATCTCAATAAAAACACAAATTGTAACACACCCAGATGCATCTACCTCCTGACATGCCCGTGTGAAAAAAGATATGTGGGGATGACTATGAGACAGGTCAAACTCTGCATCACGGAGCACAAGAGCAATATTAGGTGCTCAAAAACACACACCAGACTGTACACCCACTACAAAGACATGCGCCATTCTGGAGAAAGCTTGAAATGGGTGGTGCTGGAGGCACACCCACACATTACTCAGCAGGCTCTATTCAGAATAGAACAGAGGTGGGTTCATCGTCTGGGTGCTGATGTTTCTGGGCTAAATGACTCCATTCCTTGGGCCACGTTAGCCAGGATTTAATTATTTATACTAGCTTCTACATAACCCTCATGTATTGCCCACACAACCCACACTGCTCAGTGACCTTTCTGGGAGGGCACATCTGCCATACCAGTGGTTATCTACCTCTTGTCTTCGCTATGTTCTTGGACGCTTTCTAAGCCTCTCCACCAGCACTTCACACTTCATGAGCTACCAAACAACAACCTGGGTCCCGAGAGACACATCACCATGACCCCCCTGGCTGACACCTCACCACCTTGGGTTCTGTGAGGGGGGCCGGCTATAGCCCCGCTAACACTCCACAGCACCCCATCAGCTTGATTGCTGGGGCGGGCTCATTGCAGGAGCGACAATACTCTATAGCACTCCCAGATATATTCACACTCTTAAAATACTACTCGGCATCACCTGTGCCGGGTCTCCATCTACACTATATACACAACTCTGTGTGGCCGAATATTCCCCCAACTTTGTGTTATATAATCTTAATTCACTGCTTTGCTTTAAGATTCACCCGGTCTTTTGGCACTTTAAGATGGCGGCCGCCGAGACCAATCTTCCTGATTCCAAGTTGCTTGGTTCCTCGGCCGCGCCCCTTTGGCCACTTGCGCAGGCGCCTACAGGCCATCCCCCACGCCCACTTGACCATGGTTTACGGGCGTCCGGAAGTGTGTACTGATTCCGCATCTAAACCACTCCGGCTCCTCAACACCATCGTGCCGTGGGGGTAGGTGTACTGGTGGCTCCTGTCTTTCAGAGAGGTAAGTGGTGACTCTGGGCACTTTTCCCCACAGCGGTACTTCTTCCCCGAGGCCAGCTTCCCCTTTGGTTCTTCGGGAGGGGTAGTCCTGGGACCCAATCATTTGCACTCTGCCAACATTTGTTTACCGAGTGGCCTACCGGTCTCGCGATTGTAGCTCACTTGCTGACCAGACTGCGTGGCTTATGGGCATATGGTAGTTTGTGCGAGAGGGCAGATTGACCATCGGCATGACCAGATCCGTGCTAGGTGGGATTGTTTTGCATGGGGCTTCAATCTGCTTCACATGGGGACACCTGTTTATGGCACCTGCTTGATTCGGGAATTGTCCACCTTGGCCCTACAGCCACGGGGTCCCACGGTTACTTGCATCCTACTTCCCTCTCACCTTGCTGGAGCGGGGGGCTAAGGGTGCATTTGGTTCCGCTGTGAGTGATCTCTACCCATTTGAGCATCCACAGAATGTTTTCCTTACTCTCCTCCTGCCTTTCCTTGTCTTCCCTTAGGGTACTTACGCTTGAAGTGCTCTACACCGGAGGAGACCGTTTAGGCAACGTACTTGTGCTTAGTAGGGTGAGCTCGAATACCTTGCGGCATTTTTCCCTATTTTTGGTTGTGTTTTTGACTGTAGCTTTTATTGTAGTTTATCGACTCTCCCGTTGTTGTTGTTTTTAACTAGACCCATGTCACGGAAGGGTCGATTGTTTTACCGTCCGTTGCTCAGTGCACCATGATGAGATAATATGGGTTGGCAATGTACTCTACAGTTATCACTCTGTGCTTTTCCCTTCACCTTTTTGTCATCCCACTCCAGGTCCCACTAAGAAGTGGCAGGACTCTTTGCCTGTCCTTGAATATCCTGTGGAGTAGGTAATATTTGCCTACCACAGCGTGTAGATAGATTTTATTATTTAGGTCCTGATGAATTGCGCTGTATCTATATGAACAAATTTGCATGAAACATGTTGACCACTAGGTAGAGTGTACTTTCCTGGATCCTAGCACCAGATAGTAATCTTTCCTCACTGTTTTTAATAAGGTAGTTAGCCACAACATTAAAGTTACGTAGTGGACTACCTAACCTTTTTTAACCATCATTACTCCCTTACATCTACACTTCCCCTAGGGCCCTCACACCCACATGCACCAATTGGCAGGGACAAAAGAACTCCAACAAAGAGCCCCATTTGGGTGCCCGTCAGACATTGCACCGCCATTTTGACGAGGAGCAAAACCCAGATGATGAAGCATGACACCTAGCTTGCTGGGGGTGTGAGGGTTTTAGTCCCGAAAGGGAGGATTCCCCTCCCTTCCTTCCACTGCTTGGGACCTGGTCCCATATCTCTTCTGTGGTGCACCACCTTGGGGAACTGCGTACCTTATTTTTGTTTACAATGTCATCAGTGATGTCACTGATGACATTGTTATGAATGATATAATATGTGACGTCATCAGCAGTGCATTGCGGGGGCGTGAGTTATAGTTAGCTCAACTAACTATAACGGCCAAATTTCTCTGGTTTTGTGCAAGTGAAATGTCCAACTAACTATGACGTCCCTGAAACCTGTGGTTTTTTCAGTGAATTTCTAAGGTTTTCTTAAATGCTAATTCCTAACTATAACGCCCCAGAAACCTGTTTTTTTCAGTGAATTTTGAAGGTTTTTTATATGCTAATTTCTAACTATTGCTACAGAGGTAGGACATGTGCAGAAAGAGGAAGACAAGTGCAGAAAGAAGCAAGAGAAATGCAGAAAGAGGCAACAGAAGCCCAGAAAGACGAAGAAAGGTGAAGAAAGGAGCAGGAGATATGCAGAAAGAACCAACAGAGGTTTAGAAAGAGGCCTCATTGCAAAGTCATCCTGTGCCCCCAAATTTTTGCTGACTGCTACTGGTGGTAACTGACTCTGACTAACCAGGCCCGGAGCCAGTGCTATGGTGTAAGACACTTAGAATACAGTGAAAACACCTACATACAATAGGGTATACTATGGGTTGAGGTACCCCTGTGAATGGCATGACCTCCCCTGTAAGTCCCTAGTACTTTTTTTCCCTCTACATGATTTGGGATACATGCCATTTGCATTTCTCTTTTCCTTTTCTTCGTTGCTGCTAATATCTTCAACGTTTCTGTTTATCTTTTAAGGGTGTGATCTTCACTTTTGTTTAGTTCTAGTTCATGACACCATAAGGTGGTGGCTCTTCATCTATCTCACAGCAATCTCTGCCCTCTTTTTTTTAAATCTTCACATGATAGGCTTGCGACAAATGTTTTTATCCTTAGGTAGTATCTTAGTATATTACCTTTTTCTTCTTTTGTATAGAATGTGTAGGACCTCCATTTATCTAATATGTGACACAAATTGTTAATACATGCATCCTAATATTTCTTATTTTATTTTCAGGTCACATCTCTGTTTCTGAAAACATGGCTTCCTGATGAAGGCACGTAGCCGAAACGCGCGTAGGAACACATTCCCTAGCCATGTCCCAATTCACTATAACTTATCATTTTTGAATTGTATTGTGATCATTGATTGTTTAACCTGACACTTATTGACATGTTTTAGTATTATCATTCCATGAATGAACTTTTGAAATATTGTGTATTTATTGTATCTAATATATGTTTATATTAAGAAAAAATATTTTCCAATAAAAAATAACTTTGGGAAATTATTATCTTTATGTATTATTGATGACATGTATTTTCTGGTATCCGTGCATTAATAATTCTGTTTAGGTCCACTATATTTAATTTGTTCCTAAATGTTCATATTTACACCAGAAAGAAGCAAGAGAAATGCAGAAAGAGGCAACAGAAGCCAAGAAAGACGAAGAAAGGTGAAGAAAGGAGCAGGAGATATGCAGAAAGAACCAACAGAGGTTTAGAAAGAGGCCTCGTTGCAAAGTCATTCTGTGCCCCCAACTTTTTGCTGACTGCTACTGGTGGTAACTGACTCTGACTAACCAGGCCCGGAGCCAGTGCTATGGTGTAAGACACTTAGAATACAGTGAAAACACCTACATACAATAGGGTATACTATGGGTTGAGGTACCCCTGTGATTGGCATGACCTCACCTGTAAGGCCCTAGTACATATTAGGACAGGGAGATTAAAACTACCTCTAAGTCAGAGGTTCAAAAAGAGGAAAGATAAGTGCAGAAAGAAGCAAGTGAAGTGCAGAAAGAGGCAACAGAGGTGCATAAAAACAAACAAGAGGTGCAGAAACAAGCAAGAGAAGTGCAGAAAGACGCAAAAGAATTGCTGAAAGAAGCAAAAGAGGCAAGAGGGGTATGGAATGAGGTAGGAGAGGTGCAGAAAGAGGCAAGAGAGACACAGAAAGAGCCAGGAGGAGTGCAGAAAGAAGGAAGAGATGTGCAGAAAAAGGCAAGTGAATTGCTGAAAGAAATAAACAAGGTGTAGAAAGAAGCAAGAGAATAGCAGAAAGAGGCAAGTGAGGTGCAGAAATAAGTAAGAGCAGTGCAGGAAGAACCAACAGAGGTGCAAAAAGAAGCAAGAGGGGTGCAGAAAATGGTAAGAAGGATACACAAAGGGGTAAGAGAGGTACAGAAAGAGGTATGAGGGGTGCAGAAAGAAGTAAGAGAAGGGTAGAAAGAAGTAACAGAGATAGTGAAAGAGGCGTGAAGGGTGCAGAAAGACCTAAAGAAGTGCAAAAAGAGGTACAGAAAGAGGCAAGAGAGGTGCAGAAACAGGCAGGAAAGGTGCAGAAAGGGGGAACAGGGTGCAGAAAGAAAAAGGAGGGGTGCAGAAATAGATAAGAGGGGTGCAGAAAGAGGCAAGAGATCTAATGAAAAAAGCAACAGAGGTGCTGAAAGAGGCAAGCGAGGTGGAAAAAGGGGCATGAGAACTGCAGAAAAAAAGCAATAGAGGTGCTGAAAGAGGCAGGTGAGGTGCAGAAAGAAGCAATAGAGGTGCAGAAAGAGGCAATAGAATTACAGAAAGAAACAACAGTGGTAAATAAAGAGGCAAGTGGAGTACAGAAAGAGGCAAAAGAAGTGCAGAAAGAAGCAACAAAGCTGCAGAAAGAGGTAGGAGAGGTGCAGAAAGAGGCAGGAAAGGTGCAGAAAGATGAAACAGGGGTGTAGAAAGAGGCAAGAGAGTTGCAGAAAGAGAAAAGAGGGATGCAGAAAGAGGCAAGAGATCTGTAGAAAAAAGCAACAGAGCTGCTGAAAGAGGCAGGAGAGGTGCAGAAAGATGCATGAGAAGTGCAGAAAGAGAGTAGAGGGTTGCAGTAAGAGGCACTTAGGGTGCAGAAAGAAACAAAAGAAGCGCAGAACGAAGGAACAGAGGTACAGAAAGACGAAAGAGGGGTGCAGAAAGAGGCAAGAGAAGTGCAGTAAGGAGCAAAACAAGTACAGAGAGAAGGAATAGAAGTGCAGAAAGAGGCAAGACAAATGCAGAAAGAGAGAAGAGGGGTGCAGAAAGAGGCACAAGGGATACAGAAAGAAGCATGAGAGGTGCCGAAAGACGCAACAGAAGTGCAGAAAGAAATAACAGAAGTGCAGAAAGAGGGGAGAGGGATAGAGAAAGAACAAAAGAAGTACAGAAAGAAGGAACAGAGGTGCAGAAAGAGGCAAAAGGAGTGCAGAAAGAGGTAAGAGGGGACAGAAAGAGGCAAGAGAAGTGCAGAAAGAGGGAAGAGGGGTGGAGAAAGAGGCAAGAGGGGAGCAGGAAGAAGCGAGAGAGGTCCAGAAAGATACAAAAGAAGTGCAGAAAGAAGGAACAAAGGTGCAGAAAGAGGCAAAAGAGGTATGAGGAGTACAGAAAGAGGTAAGAGAGGTACAGAAAGAAGCAAGTGAGGTAAATAAAGAGACAAGAGAGGTACAGAAAGAAGTAAGAGAGGTGCAGAAATTAGAAGAGATGTACAGAAAGAAGCAAGAGAAGTTTAGAAAGAATCAACAGAGATGCAGAAAGGGGGAAGAGGGGTGGATAAAGAGGCAAAAGGGAAGCAGAAAGAAGCAAGAGAGGAGCAAAAAGAAACAAAAGAAGTACAGAAAGAAGGAACGGAGCTGCAGAAAGAGGCAAGAAAAATACAGAAAGAGGGAAGAGGGGTGCAGAAAGAGGCACAAATGGTGCAGAATGAAGCAAGAGAGGTGCAGAAAAAAGCAAGATAAGTGCTGAAAGACGCAACAGACATGCAGAAAGGGAGAAGAGGGGTGGAGAAAGAGCTGAGAGGGGTGCAAAAAGAGGCGAGGGATGTGCAGAAAGAAACAAAAGAAGTTCAGAAAGAAGGAACAGAGATGCAGCAAGAGGCAAAAGGGGTGCAGAAAGAGGTAGGAGGGGTGCAGAAATAGGCACGAGAGGTGCAGAAAGAGGGAAGAAGTGTGCAGAAAGAGGCAAGAGGGGTACAGAAAGAAGCAAGAGAGGTGCAGAAAGAGGCAAGTGAGGTGCAGAAAGTAGAAGATATGTACAGAAAGAGGGAAGAGAAGTACAGAAAAACAAAGAAATGTACAGAAACAACAGCAATGCAGAAAGAGGTAAGAGTAGCTTGCACACCATTAGTGCCAATTTAACACCCACATTTAGCAATAAGTAACAGGTGACCATTCTAGGTTTGCAAAGGGCCTTCCACCACGCTGTAACACTTGTTGCTGCATTTTTGTTAACGTTTGAGCCGTTTGAACTGGAAACAAGGCTATTTTTGTTCAAATCTTTAGATTAGGGAGCAGATGATGGATTATGTGGCTAATTGGGATAATTTATAATTGTGCGAAAGTCGGTGCAGCCAAACAGTTGCATAATTCCAGTGGGTGGGGGTTTAACAGTAACTTTGTTTTCCTGAAAGTTTAGTTCCATTTTCTTCCTTTAAGTGTAAATGCCCAAACAAGAGTCCTAGGACTTTTGTAGTACTACCGTCAGTCTCTCGTCTCTCCTAATACTCCATTATACTCCCTCCCACCAAACGCTTATCTTACCTGTAATTTATGTTTCAAAGTAGGGCTAGGCACAGGGCTGGCTCCACGGGAAATAGCGATTAAGGTTGGCAATCCTGGGCGGACGAAATTTCCTCATAGCGGTGGTACTAGTGGTGTGACACAGTGGCAGTTGCATGCCTATGAAAAAAAAAGAAAATGAAATCTGGTTTGTCCTCCTGAGCAATACAACGGTACAATAGAGAATATAGCAGGTGACAGTACACTAGAACAGTGCCACATTGTAGCCTAACAAATGGTAAAGTATAACTACTAATTCGGTTGAAGTTCTTTGACATTAGCCATGGGTCTTTGTCAAGCAGAGTAAGAATATATCCTCGGATTTCTTCACCAGCCTGTTGCTATCACCTTATCCTCCCCAGCAAGTGTGTGGATTTATTGCTGTAATTTAGTCACACATCAATCAAAACCACACAGCCCGGGGGAAGAGGGTTAGGGTTTGAAAAATGGATGGGTACGGGGGTTTTTGGGAAGGGTTTTGAGAGACAAGAAAAAATAGCACAGCATGGACAAACAATTGTGAACATAAACAAATCTTTGGGTACAAACCTATCCATCAATCTTTGAAAGTGCATGCACTAGTGCATGCATGTCAGTGAAAAGTAAGTAGTACTTTCGACAACTGTGGAAGAAAGAATGCGACAGTACAGGGCGTGTGTGGAAATATTGATAACTATATTCAACATAAGGTCTCTGTTGCCAGATACCTGAGAGCCTTGCTGGTCACTATAAATCCATTCACAACACTCAATGGGGTTGGTCTGGAAGGTGTAGTAGATAGAAAAGGAGAAATTGCTCTTTTTCTAGGTGTCCCCTCACTCACCAGGGTTGCCCCTTGGTGACATGCTTCATCATTGGGGCCATCCCAGTCCTCTACGGGCTGGGGTGTGCTGCGACTTGCGAATTACGTAGGAGCACTTACAAATGACTATGTGTGGTGCAGATGTGATAGTGGAGTGGACTAAGTGATGTGTTAAGGGATCAATTTAGAAGCAGAGAGAGATCCAAGAAATTCAGTCACAGTCATAGAAAGAAACAATGGATACTTTATCTGTATGTTGTTGTAGTTGTCCTGTTGAAATTGGTAAGTAAGTTGCATGCAGAAAAAAATTCCTCTTATTAGCGGCACTCCTCCATTGCAGCTGACGCTTCGTCCATCAATGTTGGTCACCAGAAGACACCCTGTTAAAAAAGCACAGCATGGACAAACAATTGAACATAAACAAATCTTTGGGTACAAACCTATCCATCAATCTTTGAAAGTGCATGCACTACTGCATGCATGTCAGTGAAAAGTAAGTAGTACTTTCGACAACTGTGGAAGAAAGAATGCGACAGTACAGGGCGTGTGTGGAAATATTGATAACTATATTCAACATAAGGTCTCTGTTGCCAGATACCTGAGAGCCTTGCTGGTCACTATAAATCCATTCACAACACTCAATGGGGTTGGTCTGGAAGGTGTAGTAGATAGAAAAGGAGAAATTGCTCTTTTTCTAGGTGTCCCCTCACTCACCAGGGTTGCCCCTTGGTGACATGCTTCATCATTGGGGCCATCCCAGTCCTCTACGGGCTGGGGCGTGCTGCGACTTGCGAATTACGTAGGAGCACTTACAAATGACTATGTGTGGTGCAGATGTGATAGTGGAGTGGACTAAGTGATGTGTTAAGGGATCAATTTAGAAGCAGAGAGAGATCCAAGAAATGCAGTCACAGTCATAGAAAAACACAATGGATACTGTATCTGTATGTTGTTGTAGTTGTCCTGTTGAATTTGGTAAGTAAGTTGCATGCAGAAAAAAATTCCTCTTATTAGCGGCACTCCTCCATTCCATCTGACGCTTCGTCCATCAATGTTGGTGACCAGAAGACACCCTGTCCACTGCCTGCCTGGCAGATGCTGAATTGCGGCTCGCTAATGTGAAGCCTGACTCCATCCTTTTTTCCCCATTGCACAGACTGAAACCCGGCCTGTAATTATTCAACGAAAAACAGGAAGTGATATAATATTACAACACCACTGATAAATAAATATAAGGTATGTAGGCTGTGGAGTGCAAAAAGTCACACTTTGATTTTCCTAGTAGACAGTACAATATTTTTGAAAGTGCGTACTCTGTCTGAGTCACCTTTTGAAGGATAAATAAGTATGGGCAAATTAATGTAGCGGATCTTTCCCCTCAAGCTAGGTGTACTGTAAACTGTGTTTTAGAACAAAATTAGATCTTCCCAGCAGTGCTACCACCCAGACCCTTACTAAAGCCAGTCGCAAAAATGTAGAAGACCCCCAATCAAATCTCAAAAAACGAGGCCTAGCAGAAAACTGGTGACAAAACGTACTTTGAAAGTAAAAGTAGGCCCAAATACCCCCTTACCCACCGTGGATTGTATTCAAACCACTTGCAAGCAACCAAGCAAAAGTATCCATAGCCAGCATCGCTCCAAGACTTGAAAACTCCCCCACCCAAACACATGCAATAGAAATACTGATAACCCTAACGAACCCTAAGTTAAGAATAGTGGCAAAAGCTTTCTTTAACTATGCCAAATCCCCCCTTTCCCACCATGGATTTTCTTCAAATGACTTGCAACCAAAATTACACATTCTCACGAGTGCTCTAAGACCCCAGAACTCAGTTGCAAAAATCTAGAACACCCCGAAACACATGCAATCCTGCTGCTAGGGCTAACCCTAACGAACCCTAAGTTACAAAAAGTGCCAAAAGGCTTTTCCGCGTGGAGTTTTTCCCAACCACTTCTACCCGGTATTAGACTTTCCCAGGAATGCCCCAAGACCCGCCAACCCACCCGCCAAAAAGCATAACACCCCCAAACAGGCCAAAAGCAAAATCTCATACTTACAATATTTCTCGGCCTTCGGTCCAAACGCGCTGTGTAGCTAGGCCATAAGTCCGGTTTACTACCAAAGATTTCCCGAAAAGCAAATGCAATCAAGATTAGAGTGTCCCAGCAGTGCTCCCAGCCCCCGAAACTCACCCACAAACAGACGGAACCCCCCCAAAGAGCACCTCAAAGGCAAGCAAGTCAGCAAAAACACCAAAAAATTTCCGCCTCGGATTTGGTCCAAACCCCTTTTATCCGGTATTAGAGCTTCCCAGCAATGGCCCCAGAGCCGTCAACCCAGGAGAAAACGAGTAGAAGACCCCCAAACAGCCAAAGAGCAAAAGTACAAAAATGGGGACTTAGTAATTTTTTTGCCAATTTCCCAAATCACTCCGCGCGCGCTCTGCAGCTAGGCCCTAACTCCCCTCTGCCACCATGGATTTGCTTCAAACCTCTTGCAAAGTAAAGTATCCATAGCCAGCAGTGCTCCCAGACCCCGAAACCCACCCACAAACACCAGGAAGCCCCCCAAACAGGCCCCCGAAAACGCTACATTGAGCAAAATGTCAGAAATAGCAAAAAAAAAATCGGCGTGGATTTTGTTCCAACCACTTCTATCCGGTATTAGACCTTCCCAGGAATGCCCCAAGACCCGCCAACCCACCCGCCAAAAAGCATAACACCCCCAAACAGGCCAAAAGCAAAATCTCCTACTTACAATATTTCTCGGCCTTCGGTCCAAACGCGCTGTGTAGCTAGGCCATAAGTCCAGTTTACCACCTCGGATTTCCTGAAAAGCAAATGCAATCAGGATTAGAGTGTCCCAGCAGTGCTCCCAGACCCCGAAACTCACCCACAAACAGCCGGAAACCCCCCCAAAGAGCACCTCAAAGGCAAGCAAGTCAGCAAAAACACCAAAAAATGTCCGCCTCAGATTTGGTCCAAACCACTTTTATCCGGTATTAGAGCTTCCCAGCAATGGCCTCAGAGCCTTCAACTCACCCGCAAAGAGGTAGAACAACACCCCCACAAGTGTTGAGTCTTTCTTCATTGGGCGTAAACCAGCCCTCTGCTTTGATGGAAATAGGAGTCTGGAGGAGGAGGATAGAGGAGCATGTTCTTCTGAACTTGTGAACCTGAGGAATGCAGACTGCGGCACCTTCAAATCAATAAGCAAATAAGTGAAGACAGTTCTGCTGATGGGCTTTGTTTTTGTGATTAGGTGATTAAAGTTTGAATTATATTAACTGTGCACAACAAAGAAAGACAGACACACAGGAATAAAAGTGAATAAGGACGAAAAAGAAAGTTATTGATTCATTGTCTCATTTTCAGGGCTCGGTGTCATGGTCCACGAATAAGAATAAGGCTTCGTCATCATACTCTGCGAATTCAGGCAGGGTGAGCTCAGTGTCACCTGACAGAGAAGAAATTCCCTCATCTATGTTGCTGTCCACCTCGTCTTCATCCAGCGCGCTTTCTCGTACTCTGTAATCTGGTGGTATGAGGTGCTGATTCATCTTGATCATTGTTAACCTCTCCACATTTTTGGGCGAGAGGCGGCTCCGTTTGGAAGTTGCAATGCCACCAGCAGCACTGAAAACACGTTCAGAAGACACGCTTGCGAGTGGGCAAGACAAGTAGTTTAAAGCCAGGTTGGAGAGCTGTGGCCACAATTCTTTTTTCCCATGCCAATATGCCAATGGGTCAGCATTAACATAGACCTCTGTTGAGTCATTCAGATAGTCCTTCACCATCGACTCAAGGTTCTCCTCCAAGGTTCCTCCACTTTGCTTAGCTGTTGCTGTGACCTTTTGAGAACCAAACCCAAGCCGAGCTAGCCAATCCTCTTCAGCCTCCAATGTTACTGTTGTGTCTGGTGGTGCAGATGATCCGGTTGCCGGTCTCTTTAACGGCTGAGAGGTCACTTGTGCCGCAGCCACAGGTGCAGAAGTGGATTGTTGTGACTGGGGATGGCCTGCTGATGCTGATGTACTGCCTTTTCCTTCAATTTGCTGCCGTTCTCTTTTAAACCTCTTGGCTGAGGAGGCTAGCCACTGTTTGTACTTTGTAACATCTTCATCAGCAAAAGGAAAGAATGCTTGGCCTGCCAGCGCCTTTTTGTAGCGTGGATCCAGAATAGTAGCACAAATGTAATGCTGGTTTGAGTAAATCATTTTAAGACGTTCATCACCTTGTAGGTGCTCTAATAATTTCTCCGCCAGAACAAAAGGGTCTTGGTTTTCTTCATCTTTTTGAAATACAGAACACACCTCCTTCAGTTGGTGCTCCAGCATGTACAACAATGGGATAGCTTTTCCCAAATTAAAGTCCTCCTTGCTGACTGCACGCGTGAAGAACTCAAAAGGACGAAGCATGCGTGTCAGGCTTTTAACTATGTCCCATTGCGCCGCACCCATCCTCAGGTCCTCCTTCTGAGCTGTACCCTGTGTTAAGAAATAGTGATCGAGTACCGTATACTGCTCATACAGACGCTCAAGCATGTAGAAGGTTGAGTTCCAACGTGTTGCCACCTCCTGGATGAGTGCTTTCACTGGCATTTGACGTTCATATAGCAGGCTCCTCAGATGCTTCCGGGCCTTAAAAGAATGGCTGAAATGTTTGCACATTTTTTGGTGTCCACTACCCTGTACGCTGCACTGTCTTTATCACTCAAGAATTTTTTGACAACCAGGTTTATACAGTGCGCCAAACATGGCACTCAGAAATAGTCACCCAGCTGCATGGCCTTAACTGCATTGGCGCCATTATCCGTGGAAACATAACCAACCTGGCGTTTTTTGGGGGACAGCCAGTCAAGGACCTTTGTGTTAAACACATCCAAAATGTTTTCTGCTGTGTGACGTTTCTCCAAACCAAACATGACTAGTGTTGCATGTTTCTGACCAGCTTTAAAAACTTGGTCCGGGTCAACACCTGCGTTTAGCTTTGCTTTAACCCCTGAAAAAGAGACCCAGTGTGCAGTGATGTACATGTAATCAGCGCCTGCGCCACTGGTCCACATGTCTGTTGTCAGATGTATAGTGTGAACAGCACTCTTCTGCAAAGCTGCCCCAATCACCTCCAGAACATCTTCATGTAGTGCTTGAACCGCAACTCAGGCAAAATAGAACCAGCTAGGAACCTTCCATTTAGGGCAGAGCGCTGCCACTAATTCGAGAAAACCAACCCCTTCTACAAAAGAAAAAGGGAGACGGACAAGAGCTAGCATTTTAGCCAGCTTAGTGTTATACAGACGCGTCAGTGGGTGGTTGCGTTCATATTGCGCTTCTGTAAACAACATCTTTTTAATGTTGCCCTGGACCAAGGATTTACGGGATGATGATGATGATATCTTCGACCCAGTTACGCTCGCTGATGAACTTTTTCGCATTGGTGTATCACTCTCTCCCACACTCTTAGTGTGGCTCACATGGGGTGTGCTGCTGACAGGGATACTGGGTGTAAGTGAAGTGTTTGCACGTCTTCTTCCTCCTCGTTATCATCAGATGAAACATAAACGTTTTCATTACGTGCAATTCGGGCTTCCTTGATCGCCTGTACGTGCGCAAACCATTGGACAGCGTGCTGTCTTTTAAGATGACCTCTCTGGCCTCCGGTACCATAGTTGGTACCAAGCTTACCACGACTAACTCGAAGCTTACAAATGCTACAAATTGCTACGTTTTCCTTTTTTGGGCAAACACTAAAGAAGTCCCAAACTGCAGACTTGAAATGTCTTTGGGGGCCGAAGGAGGCGGCGATACTGGTGGTGGTGGTGGTCCTGCTGCTTATGCCAGATGAAGTGGAGGATGTGGATTGCCAAACTTCAGTACGTTTTGCACTTTCACCACCACTAATTGAGGTCGAGGTGGATGGAGGTCCCTTCTTGCGAGGAAGAAATATGGAAGCGGTAGGTGTTGGTGTACTAGTTAACTCCAAATCCAATGATTGTTGTGTTTCCATTGCCTCCTCGTCGACATCATCATCATGCTCAGCAGCTTCTCGGGATAGGGTCAAAATGTCTCTTTGCTGCATGCCCGCTGGGGCTGCAGTGACATTTATGATGACTGGCTCGTCGTCGTGAGAGGCTTCATCAGCAGCAGTATCCGTCACTTCTTGTTGAGCCTCATCACACTCCATAGCTATGAGTTTTTCGACGACCTTCCTTTTACGCTTAGGTATCTTTGTCAGATCATGGTGTGCCTCACTCTCAGACGGCCTTGGTGGTTCCCAATCTTCATCCAGATCATCAGAAGGAGGTGGGCTTGAAGATGATGTAGACACCCCCCTTGATCTTTTCCTTGCTAGGGATGTGGAAGACAATGAATGATCATCAGGAGGAGTGGCTTCCTCAAATGATACCTCGGTTTGATTGTCAATTTCCTGATGTGCCCCTACTTCGGGAGGAACAACTATTGTGGGCACTTGTGACCCTCCATGCACCTCTGCTTGCGCATCTCCCTGCGCTGCCTCTCCTTCCACATGTACTTGGGCTTGTACTTGCACATGTTGTTGTTGTTGCGGCTGTGGTTGTTCAACACTTGTCAGATGAGTTACAACAACCTGTGTTGATTAAGGGACATTGCTGCTACTTTCTTGCGATGAGCCAACATCACTGGTCGATGGTGATTGAAGAAGTACACTGACTGCCTCTGAAGCACTCAAGGGCTTTGACTTAAGTTGGCGTGGTGGTGGAGGCACTGAGCCCAATGGAGCGGGGGTGCTGCTCCCAGCTTGGTCCCCAGCAGATCCCGCTGCTGCTGCAGGCGTACTTTTTTTTTTACTCCCAAAAAACGCGGCGGCCGGCACACCAGCCTCCTTGGTAACTTGCTTCTTCTGCTCCTTACTAGCAACTTTCTTGCTAGAGGAGCTACGGAGACCTTTTTTTGGGGCCATCTTCTTCAGAGCAGGTCAGACAGCAGGCCGCAGTTGCACGAATTGCAGAGTTGTCTGAGGCCAGACGTGACGTCGCGTGACGTTATGCTGCACACACACACCGCTGCAGGACTTCTTCCTGGCACTGGTGGTTCTCTTGAGTCTTGTGCACCTAAAAGCAATGGAAGACAGAGGAACATCAGTTCAGTTATACACCCCCAAAAAATCGAAAAAAAACAGAAAAATCAGCACAATCCCATGCCCTCCATGATGCTTAAATTCAAGACACCCCACAGAAAGACTAGGCACATGCAACACTCACTAGTCAATACCCCTGGTGAAAAGGCCACAACAACAGGCCAAAAAAACGAAAATCACAGAAAAATCAGCACAATCCCAAGCCATCCAGCCCCTCCATGATGTTTAAATTCAAGACAACCCACAGAAAGACTAGGCACATGCACCACTCACTACCCCCTGGTGAAAAGGCCACAACAGGCCAAAAAAACGAAAATCACAGAAAAATCAGCACAATCCCAAGCAATCCAGCCCCTCCAGGATGTTTAAATTCAAGACAACCCACAGAAAGACTAGGCCCATGCACCACTCACTACTCCTGGGCATAATGGATGAAAGCTAGGCAAAATGGGTGCAGGCCTGAGAACACTGCCTGCATTCAAAATGGCCCCCTCCCTCACAGCACATGGCCAGGGCCTGTAGTAGCACTCAAAATGGCCCCCAACCACATGGTCTGTCCACAACAGGCCAAAAAAACGAAAATCACAGACAAATCAGCACAATCCCAAGCCATCCAGCCCCTCCATGATGTTTAAATTCAAGACAACCCACAGAAAGACTAGGCACATGCACCACTCACTACCCCTGGGCATAATGGATGAAAGCTAGGCAAAATGGGTGCAGGCCTGAGAACACTGCCTGCATTCAAAATGGCCCCCTCCCTCACAGCACATGGCCAGGGCCTGTAGCAGCCCTCAAAATGGCCCCCAACCACATGGCCTGTCCACAACAGGCCAAAAAAACGAAAATCACAAAAAAATCAGCACAATCCCAAGCCATCCAGCCCCTCCATGATGTTTAAATTCAAGACAACCCACAGAAAGACTAGGCACATGCACCACTCACTACCCCCTGGTGAAAAGGCCACAACAGGCCAAAAAACGAAAATCACAGAAAAATCAGCACAATCCCAAGCCATCCAGCCCCTCCATGATGTTTAAATTCAAGACAACCCACAGAAAGACTAGGCCCATGCACCACTCACTACCCCTGGGCATAATGGATGAAAGCTAGGCAAAATGGGTGCAGGCCTGAGAACACTGCCTGCATTCAAAATGGCCCCCTCCCTCACAGCACATGGCCAGGGCCTGTAGCAGCACTCAAAATGGCCCCCAACCACATGGCCTGTCCACAACAGGCCAAAGAAACGAAAATCACAGAAAAATCAGCACAATCCCAAGCCATCCAGCCCCTCCATGATGTTTAAATTCAAGACAACCCACAGAAAGACTAGGCCCATGCACCACTCACTACCCCTGGGCATAATGGATGAAAGCTAGGCAAAATGGGTGCAGGCCTGAGAACACTGCCTGCATTCAAAATTGCCCCCTCCCTCACAGCACATGGCCAGGGCCTGTAGCAGCACTCAAAATGGCCCCCAACCACATGGTCTGTCCACAACAGGCCAAAAAAACAAAAATCACAGAAAAATCAGCACAATCCCAAGCCATCCAGCCCCTCCATGATGTTTAAATTCAAGACAACCCACAGAAAGACTAGGCCCATGCACCACTCACTACCCCGGGTGAAAAGGCCACAACAGGCCAAAAAAACGAAAATCACAGAAAAATCAGCACAATCCCAAGCCATCCAGCCCCTCCATGATGTTTAAATTCAAAACACCCCACAGAAAGACTCAGTGCAGCCACCACTGAGTACCCCTGGGCAAAAGGCCCCAAAACAGCCCAAAGATCGAAAATTCCAAAATTGTAATTGCAGCAACTGTAATGCCCCAAACAAACTTACTTGTGAAATTTCTAATCCAAAAGTGATCCAAAGAAAGTCAAAAAGGCCTCAAATCCAAATATCCAGCAGCATCCACAAAAAGTAATCCTTCCAGCTCCAGATCCAAATGAAAAGTGACCAGGAGATGGACATAGCACTGGGAGGAGCCTGCTGGACAGGAACAGGAAGTTGAAGACTGTGGGGCACTTCCTTCCTGCCACCCCCCCCCTCCCCAAAATGGACTCCTCGCAAAAAAAGTGCAGGCAAATGTCAACCTGAGGAGTTATTCAGATAAAAATCATCATTTCCAGAAGGTTTATGCTGCTTGCTGGTGGATTTCTTGTGCAGAATTGCAAATTTTATATTTTCGCGAGTGCGAGATTGTTGCTGCTCGCCGCATCTCCAAGCTCGCAATTGCGAAGTACCGCGATACGTGATCACGGCGTACTCGCGTTGACAAACTCTCGCTGTACAAGTTGGCAAGCCGCGATTACGTAATCGCGCTTGCCAAATTCCCACAGGATCCCGCAGCAAGATCCAAAATGGCGCAGCACTCGCAAAATATCAAGAAAAATAACTCGGCAAGAAAAAAAAAATCCGCTGCGTGCGAATTTGCGGATTTTGCGGGAAATTCGCGAATCTCGCTGATTGCAAATTTATCGAAAATCCGCAAAATCCGCGAGCGGAACGGATTTTACGCCCATGCTTACCCCACGGTCCCAGCCAGCTCCCCGCCTCCTGTAGGAGCCGACATTGCTTTTGGGCAAGGGGAGCTGCTAACATGCAGCTCCCCATGCCCAAAAGGGATTCCGCATTCTTCCAAGAAGCAAAGCAGTGTTTGCAATGACAGAGTGGGAGCTGCACGCCTCCCGTCCAGTCATTGCAAATGGCAAAGTCCCTGGGGTGGGCACCCTGGGACATTGCAGGAGCCGACCCTGGGGGGTGACAGTCCCCAGGGTCATCGAGGGCTCCAGGAGGGGGGCCATGCGGTCCCCCTCCCTTCGAGTGCAAAGCCCCAGGGAGGTGGTGATCCCCAGGGCTTGTGGGGCCCGCAAGGCCCCCCTCATTATTGAAATAAGCCCCGGGAGGTGTTGCTCCCCAGGACTTTAAATGTGGAAGCTCCAAGAGGTGGTGGTCACTGGGGTTTGGGGGGCACACGAGACTCCCCTCATTATTGAAAGAAGCCTCGGAGGTGGTGGTCCCCGGAGCTTGGGGGGCCTGCAAGGCCACCATTAATCGAGGAAGCCCAGGGGAGGTGGTGGTCCCCTGGGCTTGGGGGGCCATGAGGTGCCCGGCCTCAATTATAATAAAGCTAAGCGTGGGCGTAAAATCCGTTTCGCGGGCGAATTTGCGGATTTTTTACGATTTCGCGATTCGCGAATCGCGCGAATTTACCCAATAATCTGCAAATTCGCAAGCTGCGAATTATTTTGCTTGGTCGCGCTTGAAAAATACAATATCGGCGCACGGCATTGACTCTGAGCCTGCCATGTTGTTTTTCTCCCGGTTTTGCGTGTGCTGCGCCATTTTCGATCTTGCTGCGTGAACGCTTGAGAGTTTTTTTAACACAATTACGTCATCGCGGCTTGCCATCTTGCACAACGAGAGTTTGACAACGCGAGTACGTCATAAACACCCGCGGCGGCGCGCAGCTGACTTCCGGCGGGAGGTTTGAACAGATCGCGTTCCCGAAATTGCAAAAATTGCAATTCTGCACAAGAAATCCACCGCAGGAAGCATGAACCTTGTGAAAATGATGATTTTGATCAGAATAACTCCTGAGATTGACATTTGGCTGCACTTTTTGGTGCAGTAATCCATTTTTGGGGGGGGGGGTGGGAGGAAGGAAGTACCCCAGAGTCTCCAACTTCCTGGTCCTGTCCAGCAGGCTCCTCCCAGTGCTTTGTCCATGTCCTGGTCACTTTTCATTTGGATCTGGAGGTGGAAGGATTACTCTTTGTGGCTGCTGCTGTATATTTGTATTTGAGGACTTTTTGGACTTTGGAGTTTAGATCACTTTTGGACTTGAGATTTTACAAGTAAGTTGGTGTTGTTTGTTTGGGGCATTGCAGTTGAGGCAACTCCAGTTCTAAAACTTTTTTCACAACTTTAAGAAAATATATATTGTGGTGGGCAGCTAGCCACAGTATCCAGTAGACCCAGGGTTAGTCATGGGTGCATGATACAACTGTTTCTGTGATTTTTTTAAACTTAATTCTTATTTATGTCATGGAATATAGCTCACTGTTATATGTTGTTTTTTGTTTTAATTTTGGTGTGCCTGTAAAGCCTCACTAGCCAGTAGGCCCAGGGGTACTCAGTGGTGCATGGGCCTAGTCTTTCTCTGGAGTGTCTTGAATTTAAACATCATTGAGGGCATGGATGGCATGGGATTGTGGTGATTTCTGAGTGTTTTTCGACTTTTTGGGGGTGTTGTTGGGGCCTGGCCATGTGGGTGGGGGACATCTTGAGGCCTGGTACAGGCAGGGCCTGGCCATGTGGTGGGGGTCAAGGGGCCATTTTGAAGGCAGGCAGTGTGCTCAGGCCTGCACCCACTTTGCCTTGCTTTCAACCATTATGCTCAAGGGCTACTCAGTGGTGCATGGGCCTAGTCTTTCTCTGGGGTGTCTTGAATTTAAACATCATTGAGGGCATGGATGGCATGGGATTGTGGTGATTTTTGAGTGTTTTTCGACTTTTTGGGGGTGTTGTTGGGGCCTGGCCATGTGGGTGGGGGCCATCTTTAGGCCTGGTACAGGCAGGGCCTGGCCATGTGGCTGGGGGTCAAGGGCCCATTTTGAAGCCAGGCAGTGTGCTCAGGCCTGCACTCAGTTTGCCTTGCTTTCTTCCATTAGGCCCAGGGGTACTCAGTGGTGCATGGACCAAAGTCTTTCTGTGGGGTGTCTTGAATGTAAACATCATTGAGGGCATGGATGGCATTGGATTGTGGTGATTTCTCTGTGTTTTTCGACTTTTTAGGGTGTTTTTGGGGCCTGGCCATGTGGGTGGGGGCCATCTTGAGGCCTGGTACAGGCAGGGCCTGGCCATGTGCTGGGGGTCAAGGAGCCATTTTGAAGGCAGGCAGTGTGCTCAGGCCTGCACCCTCTTTGCCTTGTTTTCAACCATTATGCCCAAGGACTACTCAGTGGTGCATGGGCCTAGTCTTTCTCTGGGGTGTCTTGAATTTAAACATCATTGAGGGCATGGATGGCATGGGATTGTGGTGATTTTTGAGTGTTTTTTTACTTTTTGGGGGTGTTTGTGGGGCCTGGCCATGTGGGTGGGGGCCATCTTGAGGCCTGGTACAGGCAGGGCCTGGCCATGTGGTGGGGGTCAAGGGGCCATTTTGAAGGCAGGCAGTGTGGTCAGGCCTGCACCCACTTTGCCTTGCTTTCAACCATTATGCCCAATGGCTACTCAGTGGTGCATGGGCCTAGTCTTTCTCTGGGGTGTCTTGAATTTAAACATCATTGAGGGCATGGATGGCATGGGATTGTTGTGATTTTTGAGTGTTTTTCGACTTTTTGGGGGAGGTTGTTGGGGCCTGGCCATGTGGGTGGGGGCCTTCTTGAGGCCTGGTACAGGCAGAGCCTGGCCATGTGGTGGGGGTCAAGGGCCTATTTTGAAGCCAGGCAGTGTGCTCAGGCCTGCACCCAGTTTGCCTTGCTTTCTTTCATTAGGCCCAGGGGTACCCAGTGGTGCATGGACCAAGTCTTTCTGTGGGGTGTCTTTAATGTAAACATCTTTGAGGGCATGGATGGCATTGGATTGCGGTGATTTTTGTGTGTTTTTCGACTTTTTGGGGTGTTGTTGGGGCCTGGCCATGTGGGTGGGGGCCATCTTGAGGCCTGGTACAGGCAGGACCTGGCCATGTGGTGGGGGTCAAGGGGCCATTTTGAAGGCAGGCAGTGTGCTCAGGCTTGCACCCACTTTGCCTTGCTTTCAACCATTATGACCAAGGGCTACTTAGTGGTGCATGGGCCTAGTCTTTCTCTGGGGTGTCTTGAATTTAAACATCATTTAGGGCATGGATGGCATGGGATTGTGGTGATTTTTGAGTGTTTTTCGACTTTTGGGGGTGTTTTTGGGGCCTGGCCATGTGGGTGGGGGCCATCTTGAGGCCTGGTGCAGGCAGGGCCTGGCCATGTGGTGGGGGTCAAGGGGCCATTTTGAAGTCAGGCAGTGTGCTCAGGCCTGCACCCACTTTGCCTTGCTTTCAACCATTATGCCCAAGGGCTACTCAGTGGTGCATGGGCCTAGTATTTCTCTGGAGTGTCTTGAATTTAAACATCATTGAGGGCATGGATGGCATAGGATTGTGGTGATTTGTGAGTGTTTTTTTACTTTTTGGGGGTGTTGTTGGGGCCTGGCCATGTGGGTGGGGGCCATCTTGAGGCCTGGTACAGGCAGGGCCGGGCCATGTGGCCGGGGGTCAAGGGCCCATTTTGAAGCCAGGCAGTGTGCTCAGGCCTGCACCCAGTTTGCCTTGCTTTCTTCCATTAGGCCCAGGGGTACTCAGTGGTGCATGGACCAAGTCTTTCTGGGGGGTGTTTTGAATGTAAACATCATTGAGGGCATGGATGGCATTGGATTGTGGTGATTTGTGTGTGTTTTTCGACTTTTTGGGGTGTTGTTGGGGCCTGGCCATGTGGGTGGCGGCCATCTTGAGGCCTGGTACAGGCAGGGCCTGGCCATGTGGTGCGGGTCAAGGGGCCATTTTGAAGTCAGGCAGTGTGCTCAGGCCTACACCCACTTTGCATTGCTTTCAACCATTATGCCCAAGGGCTACTCAGTGGTGCATGGGCCTAGTCTTTCTCTGGGGTGTCTTGAATTTAAACATCATTGAGGGCATGGATGGCATGGGATTGTGGTGATTTTTGAGTGTTTTTTTACTTTTTGGGGTGTATAACTGATGTTCCTCTGACTTCCATTGCTTTTAGGTGCACAAGAGAACCACCAGTCGCAGGAGGAAGTCCTGCAGCGGTGTGTGCAGCACAACGTCACGTGTGGCCACAGACAAGACAACTCTGCAACTCGTGCAACTGCGGCCTGCTGTTCTGACATCTCAAGAAGATGGCCCCAAAGAAAGTGTGCCGTAGCGCCTCAGCGAAAAAAGTCGCCAGTGCCACTGCCAGTAAGAAGGAGCAGAAGAAGCAAGTGGCACCACCTACCAAGGAGACTGGTGTGCCCACCGACACCTTTTTTGGGAGAAAAAAAACTACGCCTGCAGCAGCAGCGGTGTCCGCCGGGGACCAAGCTGGAAGCAGCACCTCCACTTCATTGGGCTCAGTGCCACTACGCCAAGTTAGGTCCAAGACCACCATGAGTGCTGCTAGGCTGCCACTTTGGTTGTTGAATCACCATCTACCAGTGATCTTGGCTCCTCACAAGAAAGTACCATCCAACCAACGCCGAGTGTAACTCAGCTGACGAGTGTTCAACAACCACAGCCACAAACACAGGTGCAAGGAGTACAAGCGCAAGTACATGGGCAAGGAGAGGCGCAAGTCTAGCCGCAAGGAGAGGCGCAAGTACAGCCGCAAGGAGAGGCGCAAGGAGAGGCGCATGGACAGGTGCATGGAGAGGTGCGACTAGAGGTTCTTGGAGCGGCACAACTGCCTACAACGCTTGTTCCTCCAGAAGTAGGGGTACATTAGGAAATTGCTATTCAAGAGGAGGTATCCGACGAAGCCACTCCTCCTGATGATGATTATCCATTGTCTTCCAGATCCCCAGCAAGAAAAAGGTCAAGGAGGGATACTAGAAGTTCTTCTTCAAGCCCCCTTCCTTTCGATGATGCTGATGTTGATTGAAACCCACCAATGCGGTCTGAGAGTGAGTCACCCCATGATGAGCCGACAAAGGTAGCTAAGCCTAAAAGGAAGGCTCCCGCAAAGCTTCCACTTATGGGTGATGACGACGAACAAGAAGTGGTATGTTCTGCTGCTATGTTCTGCGGCCAAAGTCATCGAGAAAGCGGTCAACAACCAGCTCGCCGCCTTCCTTGAAACAAACAAATCCCTCGACTCCTCACAATCCGGCTTCCGAGCCAAACACAGCACTGAAACCGCCCTCATCGCAGCAACAGACGACATTCGAACTCTCCTGGACAATGGAGACACAGTCGCCCTCATCCTCCTTGACCTCTCCGCAGCCTTCGACACAGTCTGCCATAGCACCCTTCTACAGCGCCTCAAAAACATCAGAATACAAGGAAAAGCATTGGAATGGATCACCTCGTTCCTCACCGGAAGAACCCAGAGAGTCCGCCTCCCACCATTCATCTCAGAGGCCACTGAAGTCATCTGCGGCGTACCCCAAGGATCCTCACTCAGTCCCACCCTCTTCAACGTATACATGAGCCCCCTCGCGGCCATCGCACGCCAACACAACCTCAACATCATCTCCTACGCGGATGACACTCAACTGATCCTTTCACTCACCAATGACCCTAGCACCGCCAAAAATAACCTACACGAAGGAATGAAAGAAGTAGCCGAATGGATGAAACACAGCCGTCTGAAATTGAACTCAGATAAAACAGAAGTCCTCATCTTAGGCACCTCCCCCTCTGCCTGGGACGACTCTTGGTGGCCAGAAGCCCTTGGAAAAGCACCCATCCCGACGGACCACGAACGGAACCTGGGCGTCATCCTGGATTCCTCACTTTCAATGAATAGACAAGTCAACGCCGTCTCTTCATCCTGCTTCAACATTCTTCGCATGCTCAAAAAAACATTTCGTTGGATCCCCACCGAAACTAGGAAAACGGTCACCCACGCTCTGGTCACGAGCCGACTGGACTACGGAAACACCCTCTACGCCGGTACTACCGCTAAACTCCAGAAAAAACTCCAACGAATCCAGAACGCTTCAGCCAGGCTCATATTAGACATCCCGCGCAAAGAACACATCTCTGGTCACCTGAAAAACCTCCACTGGCTCCCCGTCAATAAGAGGATCACTTTCCGGCTCCTAACCCACGCACACAAAGCACTCTACGAAATCGGACCAGAATGCCTCAACGCACGACTGTCCTTCTACACCCCCTCACGCCAGCTACGATCATCCAACCAAGCCCTGGCCACTGTACCTCGCATCAACAAAACCACCATGGGAGGTAGATCCTTTTCCTACCTGGCAGCTAAAACTTGGAACTCACTTCCCACTCACCTTCGCCTTACTCAGAACCACCTAGCATTCAGAAAGCAACTTAAAACGTGGATATTTGACCAGTAATTCCCCACCCCTCTTCAAGCACCTTGAGACCCTCTGGGTATGTAGCGCGCTATATAAATTTTCTGACTTGACTTGACTTGACTAATGAACAGTCTGACGATGACCCAGTCATCACAGTCGTCACTCCAGCCCCAGCAGGCATGCAGCAGACAGACATTTTAATCCTAGCCTGGATGGTTGCTGAGCGGGATATGGGCGGCGTGGCACTGGTACCACCAGCGTTAACTACAACACCAACACGACCTACAGCTTCCATCTTTTTTAGTCAGAAGGGCCGGCATGGACCTCCATCCAGCTCGACCTCAAGTAGTGGTGCTGTAAGTGAACAACAGAAACAAATTCAGCCACGCCTATCCTCCACTTCATCTGGCATTGAAAGTCAAAGTAGCACCTCCACCACCAGCAGACATCACCAGTCCGCAGTTTGGGACTTCTTTACTGTTAGCGCAAAGGTGGAAAACGTGGTCAATGGTTTGATTTGTAAAGCATCAGTTAGTCGGGGTAAGCTTGGTACCAACTATGGTACCGGAGGCCAGAGAGGTCATCTCAAGTTACACCACCCTATCCAGTGGGAAGCACACATGAGGAAGATCGAGGAAGCCAAAAGAAAAAAAATCCAAATGTATCCCTTGATATTGAATCTGATGATGACGAGAATCTGATTGTGCAGGGGGGAAGTGAAAAAGCGACAGACATTTTTTCTGGTACACCCAGTACCCCTGGCAGCAGCACTGCAGTGGTATCGCCCACACCCTCTACCCCTGCAACATCTATGAGGCACACTAAGAGTTCTGGACTCGGAGAGACACCAATGCGAAAAACTACATCAATGGGCCTAACTGGTTTGAAGAGGTCATCATCATCATCATCACGTAAAATGATCCAGCCCACCATTAGAAGCATGCTTTGGTCGGAGGTGCCATTTGAACGCAACCAACCAAAGGTACGTCTGTATAACGCGAAGCTGGCTAAAATGCTAGCGCTGGACCTTCTCCCTTTTTCTTTCGTGGAAAGGGTGGGGTTTCTAGAATTAGTGGCAACAGTCTGCCCTAAATGGAAGGTTCCTAGCCGGTCCTATTTTGCCAGAGTTGCGGTTCCAGCACTACATCAAGATGTGCTGGAGGTGATTGAGGCAGCTTTGCAGAAGAGTGCTGTTCACACTATCCACTTGACAACAGACATGTGGACCAGTTGCCAAGCCCTTGATTACATGTGCATCACTGCACACTGGGTCTCTTTTGCAGGGTCTTTTGCAGGGGTTAGAGACAAGTCAAGTGCAGTTGATGCTGACCTGGACACAGTTTTTCAAGCTTCTCGGAAACATGCAACATTAGCCATGTTTGCCATGGCGAAAAGTCATACTGCAAAACAATTTTTGGATGAGTTTAAAAGTAAGGTCTCTGAATGGCTGGAACCAAGACATTGCATAGCTGGTTATGTTTCCACGGATAATGGCAGTAATATAGTTAGGGCCATGCAGGACGGTGACTATTTCAGAGTGCTGTGTTTGGCGCACTGTATAAACCTGGTTGTTCAAGATTTCTTGAAAACTGAACCCCAAGTCAAGAAGTTACTGTCTATTTGCCGAAGAATCTGCACACATTTCAGCCATTCTTTTAAGGCCCGAAAGCAGCTGAGGACCTTTCAACATGCACGTAAAGTGCCAGTCAAAGGACTCATCCAGAGGGTGGCAACACGTTGGAACTCAGCCTTTTACATGCTTGAGCATCTGCATGAGCAGTGCATGGTAATCAATGACTATATCTTTACAGTAGGTTCTATTGACCTGAGGCTAGAGTTGGAGGAATGGCAGCTAGTTAAAAGCCTGACAGACATGCTTCGTCCTTTTGAGGTCTTCACGCGTGAAGTCAGCAGGGAGAACTGTTCTTTGAGCAAAGCTATCCCATTGTTCCGCATGCTAGAGCACCAACTGAAGGTGGTGTCTTCAACGTTGAGAGATGATGGTGGGAAGCAAGTTGCATATCTGTTGGCGGAGAACATATTAAGCCGCCTAGTTGCCAATGAAAGGCTTCAAAAGATACATATAGAACAACATTACATTTGTGCCACTATTCTGGATCCACGGTACAAAAAGGCAGTGGCCAGCAAAGCATTCATTCCTTTTGATGAGGCAGATGTTTCAAAGTACAAACATTGGATAGCTGTGTCAGCCAGACGGTTCGAAAAAAATCGGCAGAGAATTCAAGGAGCCGTCAGAAGTCCAACTGAATCAGCAGGTGATCCAGCATCAAGTTCCACTTCTGAATCTGTGGCCGAAGGGAGTCACTTTCCCTGACTGCCGTTAACGACACCAGCAGCAACCCTATCATCATCCTCACCTGCACCAGGCCCAGCCATAATATTGTCGGAAGTGGATTGGCTAACTCATCAAGGGTTTGTTCGTTCCAGTGCTGAGAAGGCCACAGATGGTACGCAAAGTGGAGCAACTGTGGAGAACCTTGAGTTGATGGTGCAGGCCTATCTGGATGAGCCAACACAGGTCTTTGTTACTACGAACCCATTGCTGTATTGGTACAGGAAAATGGCTCTATGGCCACTGATCGCCAACCTGGCTCTAAATTATTTGTCTTGCCCACTTGCAAGCATGTCTTCTGAACGTGTTTTCAGTGCTGCTGGTGCCATTGTAACTTCAAAAAGGTCCAGGCTCTTGGTCAAAAATGTGGAGAGGTTAACACTGATCAAGATGAATCAGCACTTGATACCACCAGATTACAAAGTACATGAATGCACGCAGGAAGTAGAGGACACCGACTTAGGTGACGGAAGTTCTTCTCTGTTACCTGACCTACTCCCGTCTCAAATCATGGAGTTGGAGGACGAGCTCTGCTTCCCTGACACTGAGCCCTGAAAATTACTTCCTTTTTTTGTCCTTATTCACTTTTATTCCTGTGTGTCTTTCTTTGTTTTGCAACTTTTACCCCAACAAAACTATAATGACCTAATCACAACAAGTCCATCAGCAGCCCTGTCTTCATCTTATATTCCTTATTGATTTGAAGGTGCCTCAGTCTGCATTACTGAGGTTCACAAGTTCACAACTCAATCATGCTCCTTTATACTCCTTCTCCAGACTCCCCCTATCCATTTCCCTCAGCGTTTAGGCCCTGTTCTGTCCCTGCCCTCGGCTGCCCAGCAAGTAGTGGCCAGCTGCTACGTTTAGGTTTTGGTGCAGTGGCGCAACCTGGACTTTGATGTAAGTTCTGTGCTAAGGTAATTTATGTGAGTTCTCCTGTGCTGCACCTCTGAATATGTTGATGCAACATGTGTCTTGTTTTTACACCTCTGAATGTGTTGTTTATGCATCATGTGTTCTCCTGTGCTGCACCTCTGAATGTGTTTTATGCATTATGTGCCTTGTTCTTACACCGCTGAATGTATGTTTATGCATCATGTGTTTTCGTCCCCAGGCCTATACCCCTAAATGTACGGTCATATTTAGTTGGTTGTTTTCTCCTACTACAGGTGTTCCCTGTGAGGTCCTGGTTGCCTGCGTAATATTCTCGCAAGGATGGTTAGTGTTGCGTAGGTGGTACTTACCGGTTACCAGTAGTTACTGGTTGTGTGCTAAAGTGATTTATACTCTATGTTCTAAGTGCTAATTCTAACAGTATTTCTAGTTATAAAAGTGCTGATTCCTGACAGTGGGACAGGTGGCCCTGTCTTCTACATATCCCCTATAAATTCTGCCCGTGCCTGTTGGCACATTGTGAAGTGTGTGTTTTTATCTAATGTGTTTTGGTGTAATACAAAGGCTATTTTTTTTTTATATATAACCTTGTGTGGAGTTTCCTTTGTGGTGGACCTTGGGTGTTGTTGCTGGGGGTGCATGCGCAAACACTTAACTCACATTGCCTCCGAGTTTAGCCTTACTGCTCGTGCTACGTTACCAAGGGGGTGAGCAGGGGTTATCTTGGCGCATAACTCCCTTGTCCTGACGTGGAAGTGGTGGTCTCTGACTGACTTTGGCGCAAGCCCTGGCCGGCCAGGGATCCCATTTATAACATTGGCTCGTTCATAATGATATTGGCAATGTTTTAGGGGGGTTTGGTGTTCTTTGGTCCAAAATGGGAAGAATTTTGGCCTTTTTGGGTGTTTTGCGGGCGAGTGTGTTTGGGTGAAAACTAAGTGAAAACTAGTTGTAGACCTTCCTTCTTCTTCTTCTTCTTCAAAGAGTGCAGTGGTTCGATTTTGTTCTGCCTTGCTGAGATTCTTGTGAATCGCTGGAACAAGTGACTGTCCAGGTGAGTTTCAAGAGGATCAAAGTAGTGGAAGTGCTGAAAACAGCAATGTTTTGTGAACAGTGCAATTTGCCATGTTTTGAATATATCAGTATTGCATGTTTTTGGGGGGCTGTTTGGGGAGCTTCTAGGTTTCTGTGGGTGGGTTTTGGGGTTTGGGAGCACTGCTGGCACAGTCTAATGTTGATTGCATTTGTTTTTCAGGAAATCCATGGTGGAAAAGGAGGAGAGTTAGGGCCTAGCTGCAGAGCGTATTTGGACTGAATTGAAGGTAGGCCCATTTTTGCTTTTTGCCTGTTTGGGGGTGTTCTGCTTTTGGGCGGGTGCCTGCAGGGGTCTGGGGCCATAGCTCGGAAGGTCTAATATCAGAATCAAGTGTTTAGGACCAAATCGGAGGTGAAAAAGTTTTTCAATGTTCAGGCATTTCGCTCACTTTAGCGTTTTTGGGGGCCTGTTTGGGGGGCTTCCTGGTGTTTGTGGGTGGGTTTTGGGGTCTTGGAGCAACGCTGGGTATGGGTAGTTTTGATTGAAAGTGGTTTGAAGAAAATCCATGGTGGCAAAGGGGAGTTAGGGCCTAGCTGCAGAGCGCGCATGGAGTGATTTTGAAAATGTCTAAGTCCCCATTTTTGTAGTTTTGCTTTTTGGCTGTTTGGGGGTCTTCTACTTGTTTTTGCCTGGGTGGACGGGTCTGGGGGCATTGCTGGGAAGGTCTAATACCGGTTAAAAGTGTTTTGGATAAAATCGGAGGTGAAAAAGTTTTTGCGTTTTTGCTCACTTGCTTGTCTTTGTGGTACTGTTTGGGGGGGTTCCTGGTGTTTGGGGGTGGGTTTTGGGGTCTGGGAGCACTGCTGGCACAGTCTAAAGTTGATTGCATTTGTTTTTCAGGAAATCCATGGTGGAAAAGTGGAGTTATGACCTAGCTGCACAACGCGTTTGGACAGAATTGAAAGAGAAAGTATGAGATTTTCCATTTTTGCTTTTTGCCTGTTTGTGGTGTTCTGCTTTTTTGTGGGTGGGTTGGCGGGTCTTGGGGCATTGCTGGGAAGGGCTTATACCGGATAAAAGTGGTTTGGAGAAAATCCATGCTGAAAAGCGTTTTGGCACATTTAGTAATTTAGGCCTCGTTAGGGTTAGCAGCAGTATTGCATGTGTTTGGGGTGTTCTAGATTTTTGAAACTGGGTTCTGGGGTCTTAGAGCACTCATGGGAATGTGTAATTTTGGTTGCAAGTGGTTTGAAGAAAATCCATGGTTGGAAAGGGGGGATTTGGCCTAGTTAAAGAAAGCGTTTGCCACTATTCCTAACTTAGGGCTCGTCATACCGTTGTTGAAAAAGGCCAATGCAGATCCAAATAACCCCGCCAACTTCCGCCCAATTTCACTTCTTCCAGTCTACTCTAAGATTCTGGAAAAGCATATCAATAAACAACTCACCAGCTTTATTGAATCTCAACAATATTCTACACTATTCACAATCTGGTTTTTGCTCTGGCTTTTCTACAGAATCTACACTTCTGGGTGTCTCTGAAACCATTCGTCATCTGGTGGACAGAGGGGAGACCGTTGAATTTTGCGAATCTCGCGTTTGCGAATTTTGCGGATTTGCGAACTCGCAATCTGCAAAATCTGCGAATTCTCGCGAATTTGCGGATTTTTGTTTTTTTTGTGTTCGCAAGAATTTCTGCCAGTTCGCGAGGGTTTTGTACCAGTTCGCAATTGCGAACTTACATTTCGGCTCGCAACGGTCGCGATTATGTTGTTTCTACGTCTGGTTCATCATCACAGGTTCCCAGCACCCTCTGTTTCACCACTGCCACCCTCTGTTTCACCCATGCCACCCTCTGTTACATCAATGCCACCCTCTGGTTCATCATCACTGTAGATTATGGGGGGGAAAAGCAAGCACACCAGCCCTGCTTCAACTGACATGAATTAATTTGGGGTTAGTTTATTAATGTGTCACTGTTTTAAAATTCCAGTCTGGCACCTGCTTCCTTATCTGTAATTTGCTTTCTGTTGCAGTGCATTTTTTTTTCCAGGACCTTTGTGGCCTACTTGTAGCTATTCTATGAGCCTGCTGTGAGGGTCAGAGCAGGGTCATACAATTGTTGCAACTAGCAACTGAACTCTGGAGGGGCCCCAGTCAGGAAGCACTACAGGGAATGGTTACTAATGATGAGTTTGAACTCTTGCACCTGCCGAGTGCTTTCAGTTTTGCAAAACTCGTTTTACTGCAATTTCGCGGGATTCGCGGGGCGCGAACACTCGCGAGATCGGATTCGGAAGCCGCGAATTCGTGCGAATATGTGATTTGTTTTTTTGCGGCGTGTTAGTTCGCAAGGTTTTGTGCGTTTTCGTGAGCCGCTCGTAGCGCAAGGCGCGAAGTTACCCTCGCGGTCGTTCAAGGGCGCAGCCATCTTGTTTGCCTGACGTATTTCCGTTTCCGGGCGCGAAGTGTAATCTCGCAAAGTGTGCGGCTCACCAGTACAGTTTCGCGAGTGTTCGCGAGGAAAATCTCGTGCGAACTTACCCGCGCGGTCGTGAACGGGCGCGGCCATCTTGTTTCTCATTCATTGCTATGGTTCTGGGCATGGTCTTTGTATCCTCTCTAAATCTCTGCCATCCTTTGCTTGTTTGAAGTTTTTTTTGATCTATTTTACTTATTATCTATCCCTCTATTTTTCTAGCCCTATATTTTTGTGTTTACTGCTACTTTTGGTTAATTTTAAACTACTTTTTTAAACTCTTTTCTTTTCTTCTCTTCCCTATTCTATTTTCTTTATTCCTTTCCGCCCAGACCATGGTGAAGGGAGCCGGGAAGCATCCCGAGAAGGGGAAGGGTCCCTCACCCCGTGTCCGGCTCCCGTGCGGGCGTTTGAGGGGGGAGGAGGTCGTACCCAGGGAGATCTTTAGCCCGGAGGAGGTGGGCCAACTCATTTTTTATGTTCAGCGCCGCCTCCCCAGGACCATCATGGGAGGCAGCAAGATCAGTGCCGGGTACGGGATCCGGGAGCGCCGGAAGCGGTGGGAGAAGGTGTGCCAGGCCATTTACCACCACTCTCGGGTCTGGCGCACCTACAACCAGGCCACCCACCGCTGGAAGGATGTCCTGACCAGTGAGCGAGATCTGCTCGACCTCCTAGGCCTTGAGATCCCCGGGCTTGGTGAGTAGTAGTAGCTATTTCTTTACTACTCTGTTTTCTCCTGATGTGTTATTATATTGCAAATTTTTGTTTTTTACCAAGAGCAATAATGCTGCTCATTACATTGTAGGTAAATTATATTTCAAAATCTTCTGTGCATTTCAGGTACACTGCTCTCCTTCTTCTCAGTAGTGTTGCTACTATGCTTATTTGTTTTAGATTTTGTGTTCATTTCATTGGCCTGTGAAATTATGTATGAGTGTAGTTTAAAGAACTGCGTAATGCTACACACTAAGGTTCAGATTTTTAATTACCGGCGCATCCCTGCAAAGTAGCAGGGATGCGCCAGTAATTGTGCGTCACGCCACCATCACCCATGGTGCGCCGTATTTACAATGCGGCGCACCATGGGCCCAAAACGTCACCAAAGTGTTACGCATCTGTGCCGTAAAGGCGGCGCATTGCTGGAGTTGCGTTGCAACGATGGTGCAGCTCCATCAATGCTCTGGGGTGCCCTATCTCCCCAATGCTGCGTCAAGCCGTACGTCTGCTTCAAGCAGGCGCAGGGTTTGAGTCACGCATCATTGCCCTCAAAGTGACTGATTGAAATCTTGTAGATTTCCCTCAGCCACTTTTAGGATGCGTTCCTGCGCAGGAACGCCCTCCCTTGCGCCGGAACGCCCCCTATTGGCGCAGGGCTTTACAACGTGAGGCATCTCCCATATGCGTCACGTTGTTAATGCTGCCGCTGCGTCACAAAAATCACACAACAATGGAGCTAAAGAGCCGCAAGGGGCATCTAAATCAGCCCCTATAGACTCAAGTCCAGTCCTTCCTTTGTACACATGGCGATAAGAAGAAATAGTGGTGGTGGATTGATAGTTTGAGTATTTTAATGACTGGTTAATGTAGTAGGAAACTTTAGTGTTGTCGCTGATCTTCAATCACGATGGACTTTGGCTGTCACTTCGCGTGCTGCGGACTGCTGCCTGCCAATCCTAGGCAAACCTTTTTAGTACTTTGTTTAGTGAGTTACATAAGGTAATTTCCAATTCGACGGTCCGCAAATCAAGCAATACTAAAGTAATAACGTAGCCGACCACATGATATTGGTCAATAATATATCCCGTGGAGTAGTTGTCTATTTGCTATTTCGCAAAAAATATTTTGTTAGTTCTTTTGAAATATTTGATTTGGTTGACAAATATCATCCATGTTTTCTGTTTTTCTTTCTTTCATGTTGTACATCAGCTTCCCCCAGGGGCAAGAGGAGGACACAGGAGGAGGAGGAGGAGGGTGCTGTTGATGATGCAGGCCAGGACCGGGCAGGCGAGGGCTCCTTTGCTGGCCCCAGTAAGTTTTAATTTTACTATAGAGTATTTATTTTTTCCTAGCGTTCCTCATTCGATTTTTTCTAAATCGTCTTTGATCTTCTTGTAGACAGGATCTAAATTCTTATCCTGCCTCGACTATGACTCTGTGTGGTATTACTAGATTATTCTTATTAGTCTGTCTGTGTAGCTAACTAAGATTGCACATTTGGCATTTCCATTGGACTCCCATTCTAGTCAGCAATAGCTCTATGCACTGAGTGCAGTCCTCTGGGATTGTCCATAATGTCTTTTCAAGTATTCTAAATGTTTATGCTTTGACAATTGCCAACAATAAAAAGGTGAATGACCACCAAGAAAGAATAAGATACTACTTTACTTTTGGTTTGGATAGGAGGACAATCCATTCTACTACTGTTGCAGGGACAAATCTGCACAAACAGAACTATGGACACTAAATAATGCATTGCTTAGCTTATTAATTATAATAGTTGCTGTTAGACTTTCCACATACCTCAGTGATAACAGACTTTGTAGTTGAACCCCCAATCTCCTTACTGACTAGATAGTGTGGCAGAGTCATTTAGCTCCCAAAGTCACTGATGGCAGAGGCACGGGCTTATGCTTGCAAAAATTCCAAAACCTTTAACTCATCCACTCTAGTCTGGAGGACCAAAAACCACAGAGTCTATTTAAGTTTAAAAGCTTTATTAAAAGTAAACACATTTATTAAAATCAAGTTTGTCATAAAAGTAAACGTTTAACTGGAAATGGAAAAGTGCTTAGTGCTGACGATTAATTGGACACATTTCTTGTGGTCGAGCCGAGCTCTCACCTGGTTTGAACTTGATCCTGCTCGTGTTCTTAGAAGTCAAGCTTCTGTCTGTTAGGAGAAAAAGTGGTGCGTGTTAAAAATAAAAAGCAAGCAATCATCAGTTGTGCCAAAAAGTGCAGCAAGACAACAGCCTTCCCTGGAAAAAGGGACATTTTTACTTTAGAGTAGACAGTCACAAATTAATAAATTGTATACTGTTTTTTTCACATTTCTTTCTTCCTCCTAGACCAAATATTATATAGTAGTGAGTGGTGTATTCTAACATTATTAAATGTACTTTGTAGGTGGAACATCTGGAGGCGGGGCCAGCGTGGAGGTGGTGGTGGCATTGGACGAGGACAACTCTGGGGAGGAGGCGGTGGAAGTGCCGGACAAATCTGTGGGGGATGACACGGTGGTGGCGGACAGAGGTAAGCTATACATTCCTTACTCATTTGAGATTGAAGACTGCAGAGTGTGCTTTCTGCACGGGTGTATTATAAATAAACCAGGTAGTAGACTCCTCTAAATGTACTTCGACTTAGCTGTGAAGTTTTTGGCGAGAAGAATCCCAATCAGATCTGAGGTGAACTTGATGGAAGGGATGAACGAAAAGCGAAAGAAGGGTGTAAGTAAGTGTGGAAGGACGAGAAATGTAATGATGACTGGCAAAGAAGAATGATATGTGTTTGCTTGGTCCCCGAGGTGGCTGGGAAGGAAAGAATATGGTATGGTGCATGGCTGGGTGAATGATGAAGCAAGGATGGGTGGAAGGAGAACAGCCTGGGTGGGTGAAACAGAAACTGTATGTGTGCATATACTTTGAATGGATGGATGCCTGGATCATTCATGGTACTATCTGACTCTTAGATAGCATATGTGTATCTAGAGAGAGTAGACGGTCACTGGATGAACTAAGTGTTACTTTGAAGAGCATGTAACACTGCACCCGCACGTCCGTTCCAGTGTAGGAAAGGCAAGGAAAAGAAGTTGTAATTTTGTCCAAATACTACCATGAATAGTAGCAGTAGTTTGTATTGCAACTGCAAGCACAGCATATATCCGGTTATTACGGTGGACACTCCCTACCTCTCTTAATAACTTTAGTTTAGTAGTAGTACGTCATTCATGTGTGGGGGTATCACTGTTCACTCAATAATAAGCAAAGCACCTAAAGTCATCCCATATGTCATCAAATACATCCCATGTGAAGTGATAGATAATCAGATTATTTAGCTTCTTCATTTTCCTTTTCTAATACTCATTTGCACTGTAGGGTGAAAGCTAAATTAATTAAGCAGTAGCCCTTTTAACAGAGTATTCTCAGTGCCACCCGTAATAGAAAAGTAAGAGCTTCACCACCTGCATGTACTGGACCGGTACAGTAACGCAAGTCTGTCTCACTCACCATGGTGTGCGTCTGTTTTTCTCAGGTGCAAGTTCACTGCGCTGGCATTATGCCGGCTTGCATAAGATAACGTACCAATTTTCCTAAACAAGAGAGAAGAAGAAGAATAAGACTGGTGTACTGTCATAGTCGACTGTAATGGAAGTCCATAGTGCTCGTAGAATTTGTTCCTTAAACTCCCACTAATGTTAGAGCAAGGATGAAGAAGTCGGAGGTTACATAGATACTGTCCTCAATAGTTATGTACTGTGCTTTCAATTTGCTACTTGTACTGTGACAACTTTCTGCTCAATGATTTTGTGTTAATCTTAAGGAGCATTGGTTACAGACTATGTCTTTCTTTCTTCATGTAGTTGCTCCTTCCAAATCCAAGAGACCATCAAGGAGGAAGGAGCTGGCTCGAATGGCCCGGCAACGGAGGCTGGATGCCACTGTCGCTGAATATCGGCGGCTGGTGGCCCTGGAGGAGGAGGAGACGCAGTCTGGTACAACAACAACGTCCCCTGGGACAGCTGCATCCTCCTCCGTGCGGGCTGACAGCCAGCGCAGTGCTCCAGCGGTACGGAGCCGGGCTACCAAAGCCAAACGCCACCGCCGAGCAGCAAAGACAGCAGCTGCCCCCCACAAGATTTGCAAGGCACACCGGCGCCGCTTATCCCTCAGACTGTCCTACCTGGAGCAGGAGGTCCTGAACTATAAGAACTTGGTGGAGGGCCTCCGCTTCGAACATGCTACCCTCCGCAAGGAGCATGATGCCCTGGCTGCTAAAGCCAACAGCACCCTGCCATAGTGTCCCTTGCCCCTTTTTTAGAGACTTTTGGGGGGTGGGAATTGGGAGTTGGGTTTTTTGGGGACTTTTGAAGGACAATCGTTGGGGTTAGGGAGGGTCTTGCGGGAGAATATTTTGTTAGGGCTATAAAAATATACTTTTTGAAACTTTATCTGACCATACCTGTTTTTTACTGCTTTTGAGTCTGGTGGGTGGGGGTTTAACAGTAAGTTTGTTTTCCTGAATAGTCCTAGGACTTTAGTAGTACTACCGTCAATCTCTCGTCTCTCCTAATACTCCATTATACTACCTCCAACCAAACGCCTATCTTACCTGTAATTTCTGTTTGCAAGTAGGGCTAGGCCCAGGGCTGGCTCCACGGGAAATGGCGATTAAGGTTGCAAGCCAGGGCGGCTGAAATTTCCTCCTCACTGGTGGTACTAGTGGTGTGACACAGTGGCAGTTGCATGGCTATGGAAAAAAAGAAAATGAAACCTGGTTTGTCCTCCTGAGCAATACAACGGTACAATAGAGAATATAGCAGGTGACAGTACACTAGAACAGTGCCACATTGTAGCCTAACAAATGGTAAAGTATAACTACTAATTCGGTTGAAGTTCTTTCACATTAGCCATGGGTCTTTGTCAAGCAGAGTAAGAATATATCCTCGGATTTCTTCACCAGCCTGTTGCTATCACCTTATCCTCCCCAGCAAGTGTGTGGATTTATTGCTGTAATTTAGTCACACATCAATCAAAACCACACAGCCCGGGGGAAGAGGGTTAGGGTTTGAAAAATGGATGGGTACGGGGGTTTTTGGGAAAGGTTTTGGGAGACAAGAAAAAATAGCACAGCATGGACAAACAATTGTGAACATAAACAAATCTTTGGGTACAAACCTATCCATCAATCTTTGAAAGTGCATGCACTACTGCATGCATGTCAGTGAAAAGTAAGTAGTACTTTTGACAACTGTGGAAGAAAGAATGCGACAGTACAGGGCCTGTGTGGAAATATTGATAACTATATTCAACATAAGGTCTCTGTTGCCAGATACCTGAGAGCCTTGCTGGTCACTATAAATCCATTCACAACACTCAATGGGGTTGGTCTGGAAGGTGTAGTAGATAGAAAAGGAGAAATTGCTCTTTTTCTAGGTGTCCCCTCACTCACCAGGGTTGCCCCTTGGTGACATGCTTCATCATTGGGGCCATCCCAGTCCTCTACGGGCTGGGGTGTGCTGCGACTTGCGAATTACGTAGGAGCACTTACAAATGACTATGTGTGGTGCAGATGTGATAGTGGAGTGGACTAAGTGATGTGTTAAAGGATCATTTTAGAA
Organism: Lissotriton vulgaris; assembly: GCF_964263255.1. Classification (NCBI taxonomy): domain Eukaryota; kingdom Metazoa; phylum Chordata; class Amphibia; order Caudata; family Salamandridae; genus Lissotriton; species Lissotriton vulgaris. Next base: position 183,206,532 of record NC_141696.1, on the reverse strand, counting down.
GCAGAAAGAGATCCAAGAAATGCAGTCACAGTCATAGAAAGAAACAATGGATACTGTATCTGTATGTTGTTGTAGTTGTCCTGTTGAAATTGGTAAGTAAGTTGCATGCAGAAAAAAATTCCTCTTATTAGCGGCACTCCTCCATTGCAGCTGACGCTTCGTCCATCGATGTTGGTCACCAGAAGACACCCTGTAAAAAAAGCACAGAATGGACAAACAATTGAACATAAACAAATCTTTGGGTACAAACCTATCCATCAATCTTTGAAAGTGCATGCACTACTGCATGCATGTCAGTGAAAAGTAAGTAGTACTTTCGACAACTGTGGAAGAAAGAATGCGACAGTACAGGCCGTGTGTGGAAATATTGATAACTATATTCAACATAAGGTCTCTGTTGCCAGATACCTGAGAGCCTTGCTGGTCACTATAAATCCATTCACAACACTCAATGGGGTTGGTTTGGAAGGTATAGTAGATAGAAAAGGAGAAATTGCTCTTTTTCTAGGTGTCCCCTCACTCACCAGGGTTGCCCCTTGGTGACATGCTTCATCATTGGGGCCATCCCAGTCCTCTACGGGCTGGGGCGTGCTGCGACTTGCAAATTACGTAGGAGCACTTACAAATGACTATGTGTGGTGCAGATGTGATAGTGGAGTGGACTAAGTGATGTGTTAAGGGATCAATTTAGAAGCAGAGAGAGATCCAAGAAATGCAGTCACAGTCATAGAAAAAAACAATGGATACTGTATCTGTATGTTGTTGTAGTTGTCCTGTTGAATTTGGTAAGTAAGTTGCATGCAGAAAAAAATTCCTCTTATTAGCAGCACTCCTCCATTCCATCTGACGCTTCGTCCATCAATGTTGGTGACCAGAAGACACCCTGTCCACTGCCTGCCTGGCGGATGCTGAATTGCGGCTCGCTAATGTGAAGCCTGACTCCATCCTTTTTTCCCCATTGCACAGACTGAAACCCGGCCTGTAATTATTCAACGAAAAAGAGGAAGTGATATAGTATTACAACACCACTGATAAATAAATATAAGGTATGTAGGCTGTGGAGTGCAAAAAGTCACACTTTGATTTTCCTAGTAGACAGTACAATATTTTTGAAAGTGCGTACTCTGTCTGAGTCACCTTTTGAAGGATAAATAAGTATGGGCAAATTTATGTAGCGGATCTTTCCCCTCAAGCTAGGTGTACTGTAAACTGTGTTTTAGAACAAAATTAGATCTTCCCAGCAGTGCTCCCACCCAGATCCTTACTAAAGCCAGTCGCAAAAATGTAGAAGACCCCCAATCAAATCTCAAAAAACGAGGCCTAGCAGAAAACTGGTGACAAAACGTACTTTGAAAGTAAAAGTAGGCCCAAATACCCCCTTACCCACCGTGGATTGTATTCAAACCACTTGCAAGCAACCAAGCAGAAGTATCCATAGCCAGCATCGCTCCAAGACTCGAAACCCCCCACCCAAACACATGCAATAGAAATACTGCTAACCCTAACGAACCCTAAGTTAAGAATAGTGGCAAAGGCTTTCTTTAACTATGCCAAATCCCCCCTTTCCCACCATGGATTTTCTTCAAATGACTTGCAACCAAAATTACACATTCTCACGAGTGCTCTAAGACCCCAGAACTCAGTTGCAAAAATCTAGAACACCCCGAAACACATGCAATCCTGCTGCTAGGGCTAACCCTAACGAACCCTAAGTTACAAAAAGTGCCAAAAGGCTTTTCCGCGTGGATTTTGTCCCAACCACTTCTATCCGGTATTAGACCTTCCCAGGAATGCCCCAAGACCTGCCAACCCACCCGCCAAAAAGCATAACACCCCCAAACAGGCCAAAAGCAAAATCTCCTACTTACAATATTTCTCGGCCTTCGGTCCAAACGCGCTATGTAGCTAGGCCATAAGTCCGGTTTACCACCACGGATTTCCTGAAAAGCAAATGCAATCAAGATTAGAGTGTCCCAGCAGTGCTCCCAGACCCGAAGCCCACCCACAAACACCAGGAAGCCCCCCAAACAGGCCCCCGAAAACGCTACATTGAGCAAAATGTCAGAAATAGCCAAAAAAAAAATCGGCGTGGATTTTGTCCCAACCACTTCTATCCGGTATTAGACCTTCCCAGGAATGCCCCAAGACCCGCCAACCCACCCGCCAAAAAGCATAACACCCCCAAACAGGCCAAAAGCAAACTCTCATACTTACAATATTTCTCGGCCTTCGGTCCAAACGCGCTGTGTAGCTAGGCCATAAGTCCGGTTTACCACCACGGATTTCCTGAAAAGCAAATGCAATCAAGATTAGAGTGTCCCAGCAGTGCTCCCAGACCCCGAAACTCACCCACACACAGCCTGAACCCCCCCAAAGAGCACCTCAAAGGCAAGCAAGTCAGCAAAAACACCCAAAAATTTCCGCCTCGGATTTGGTCCAAACCACTTTCATCCGATATTAGAGCTTCCCAGCAATGGCCCCAGAGCCGTCAACCCAGGATAAAACGAGTAGAAGACACCCAAACAGCCAAAGAGCAAAAGTACAAAAATGGGGACAGTCATTTTTTTGCAAATTTCCCAAATCACTCCGCGCGCGCTCTGCAGCTAGGCCCTAACTCCCCTCTGCCACCATGGATTTGCTTCAAACCTCTTGCAAAGTAAAGTATCCATAGCCAGCAGTGCTCCCAGACCCCGAAACCCACCCACAAACACCAGGAAGCCCCCCAAACAGGCCCCCGAAAACGCTACATTGAGCAAAATGTCAGAAATAGCAACAAAAAAAATCGGCGTGGATTTTGTCCCAACCACTTCTATCCGGTATTAGACCTTCCCAGGAATGCCCCAAGACCCGCCAACCCACCCGCCAAAAAGCATAACACCCCCAAACAGGCCAAAAGCAAACTCTCATACTTACAATATTTCTCGGCCTTCAGTCCAAACGCGCTGTGTAGCTAGGCCATAAGTCCGGTTTACCACCACGGATTTCCTGAAAAGCAAATGCAATCAAGATTAGAGTGTCCCAGCAGTGCTCCCAGACCCCGAAACTCACCCACAAACAGCCGGAACCCCCCCAAAGAGCACCTCAAAGGCAAGCAAGTCAGCAAAAACACCTTCCGCCTCGGATTTGGTCCAAACCACTTTCATCCGGTATTAGAGCTTCCCAGCAATGGCCCCAGAGCCGTCAACCCAGGAGAAAACTAGTAGAAGACCCCCAAACAGCCAAAGAGCAAAAGTACAAAAATGGGGACTTAGTCATTTTTTTGCACATTTCCCAAATCACTCCGCGCGCGCTCTGCAGCTAGGCCCTAACTCCCCTCTGCCACCATGGATTTGCTTCAAACCTCTTGCAAAGTAAAGTATCCATAGCCAGCAGTGCTCCCAGACCCCGAAACCCACCCACAAACACCAGTAAGCCCCCCAAACAGGCCCCCGAAAACGCTACATTGAGCAAAATGTCAGAAATAGCACAAAAAAAATCAGCGTGGATTTTGTCCCAACCACTTCTATCCGGTATTAGACCTTCCCAGGAATGCCCCAAGACCCGCCAACCCACCCGCCAAAAAGCATAACACCCCCAAACAGGCCAAAAGCAAAATCTCCTACTTACAATATTTCTCGGCCTTCGGTCCAAACGCGCTGTGTAGCTAGGCCATAAGTCCGGTTTACCACCACGGATTTCCTGAAAAGAAATGCAATCAAGATTAGAGTGTCCCAGCAGTGCTCCCAGACCCCGAAACTCACCCACAAACAGCCGGAACCCCCCCTAAGAGCACCTCAAAGGCAAGCAAGTCAGCAAAAACACAAAAATATTTCCGCCTCGGATTTGGTCCAAACCACTTTTATCCGGTATTAGAGCTTCCCAGCAATAGCCCCAGAGCCGTCAACTCACCCGCAAAGAGGTAGAACAACACCCCCACAAGTGCTGAGTCTTTCTTCATTGGGCGTAAACCAGCCCTTTGCTTTGATGGAAATAGGAGTCTGGAGGAGGAGGATAGAGGAGCATGTTCTTCTGAATTTGTGAACTTGAGGAATGCAGACTGCGGCACCTTCAAATCAATAAGCAAACAAGTGAAGACAGTTCTGCTGATAGGCTTGTTTTTGTGATTAGGTGATTAAAGTTTGAATTATATTAACTGTGCACAACAAAGAAAGACAGACACACAGGAATAAAAGTGAATAAGGACGAAAAAGAAAGTTATTGATTCATTGTCTCATTTTCAGGGCTCGGTGTCACGGTCCACGAATAAGAATAAGGCTTCGTCATCATACTCTGCGAATTCAGGCAGGGTGAGCTCAGTGTCACCTGACAGAGAAGAAATTCCCTCATCTATGTTGCTGTCCACCTCGTCTTCATCCGGCGTGCTTTCTCGTACTCTGTAATCTGGTGGTATGAGGTGCTGATTCATCTTGATCATTGTTAACCTCTCCACATTTTTGGGCGAGAGGCGGCTCCGTTTGGAAGTTATAATGCCACCAGCAGCACTGAAAACACATTCAGAAGACACGCTTGCGAGTGGGCAAGACAAGTAGTTTAAAGCCAGGTTGGAGAGCTGTGGCCACAATTCTTTTTTCCCATGCCAATACGCCAATGGGTCAGCATTAACATAGACCTCTGTTGAGTCATTCAGATAGTCCTTCACCATCGACTCAAGGTCCTCATTCAAGGTTCCTCCACTTTGCTTAGCTGTTGCTGTGACCTTTTGAGAACCAAACCCAACCAGAGCTAGCCAATCCTCTTCAGCCTCCAATGTTACTGTTGTGTCTGGTGGTGCAGATGATCCGGTTGCCGGTCTCTTTAACGGCTGAGAGGTCACTTGTGCCGCAGCCACAGGTGCAGAAGTGCATTGTTGTGACTGGGGATGGCCTGCTGATGCTGATGTACTGCCTTTTCCTTCAATTTGCTGCCGTTCTCTTTCAAACCTCTTGGCTGAGGAGGCTAGCCACTGTTTGTACTTTGTAACATCTTCATCAGCAAAAGGAAAGAATGCTTGGCCTGCCAGCGCCTTTTTGTAGCGTGGATCCAGAATAGTAGCACAAATGTAATGCTGGTTTGAGTGGATCATTTTAAGACGTTCATCACCTTGTAGGTGCTCTAATAATTTCTCCGCCAGAACAAAAGGGTCTTGGTTTTCTTCATCTTTTTGAAACACAGAACACACCTCCTTCAGTTGGTGCTCCAGCATGTACAACAATGGGATAGCTTTTCCCAAATTACAGTCCTCCTTGCTGACTGCACGCGTGAAGAACTCAAAAGGACGAAGCATGCGTGTCAGGCTTGTAACTATGTCTAATTGCGCCGCACCCATCCTCAGGTCCTCCTTCTGAGCTGTACCCTGTGTTAAGAAATAGTGATCGAGTACCGTATACTGCTCATACAGACGCTCAAGCATGTAGAAGGTTGAGTTCCAACGTGTTGCCACCTCCTGGATGAGTGCTTTCACTGGCATTTGACGTTCATATAGCAGGCTCCTCAGATGCTTCCGGGCCTTAAAAGAATGGCTGAAATGGTTGCACATTTTTCGGCAGGTGTCCACTACCCTGTACGCTGCACTGCCTTTATCACTCAAGAATTTTTTGACAACCAGGTTTATACAGTGCGCCAAACACGGCACTCTGAAATAGTCACCCAGCTGCATGGCCTTAACTACATTGGAGCCATTATCCGTGGAAACATAACCAACTTGGCGTTTTTTGGGGGACAGCCAGTCAAGGACCTTTGTGTTAAACACATCCAAAATGTTTTCTGCTGTGTGACCTTTCTCCAAACCAAACATGGCTAGTGTTGCATGTTTCCGAGCAGCTTTAAAAACTTTGTCCGCGTCAACACCTGCGTTTAGCTTTGCTTTAACCCCTGAAAAAGAGACCCAGTGTGCAGTGATGCACATGTAATCAGCGCCTGCGCCACTGGTCCACATGTCTGTTGTCAGATGTATAGTGTGAACAGCACTCTTCTGCAAAGCTGCCCCAATCACCTCCAGAACATCTTCATGTAGTGCTGGAACCGCAACTTGGGCAAAATAGAACCGGCTAGGAACCTTCCGTTTAAGGCAGAGCGCTGCCACTAATTCTAGAAAACCAACCCCTTCTACAAAAGAAAAAGGGAGAAGGTCCAGAGCTAGCATTTTAGCCAGCTTAGTGTTATACAGACGCGTCAGTGGGTGGTTGCGTTCATATTGCGCTTCTATAAACAACATCTTTTTAATGTTGCCCTGGACCAAGGATTTATGGGATGATGATGATGATATCTTCGACCCAGTTACGCTCGCTGATGAACTTTTTCGCATTGGTGTATCACTCTCTCCCACACTCTTAGTGTGGCTCACATGGGGTGTGCTGCTGACAGGGGTACTGGGTGTAAGTGAAGGGTTTGACACGTCTTCTTCCTCCTCGTCATCATCAGATGAAACAGCATTACGCGCAATTCGGGCTTCCTTGATCGCCTGTAGGTGCGCAAAACATTTGACAGCGTGCTTTCTTTCAAGATGACCTCTCTGGCCTCCGGTACCATAGTTGGAACCAAACTTACCACGACTAACTCGAAGCTTACACATGCTACAAATGGCTACGTTTTCATTTTTTGGGCAAACACTAAAGAAGTCCCAAACTGCAGACTTGAAATGTCTTTGGGGGCCAGAGGAGGCGGCGATACTGGTGGTGGTGGTCCTGCTGCTAATGCCAGATGAAGTGGAGGATGTGGATTGCCGAACTTCAGTACGTTTTGCACTTTCACCACCACTAATTGAGGTCGAGGTGGATGGAGGTCCCTTCTGGCGACTAAGAAATATGGAAGCGGTAGGTGTTGGTGTACTAGTTAACTGCAATGATTGTGGTATTTCTTCCATTGCCTCCTCGTCGACATCATCATCACGCTCAGCAGCTTCTCGGGATAGGGTCAAAATGTCTCTTTGCTGCATGCCCGCTGGGGCGGCAGTGACCTTTATGATGACTGGCTCGTCGTCGTGAGAGGCTTCATCAGCAGCAGTATCCGTCACTTCTTGTTGAGCCTCATCACACTCCATAGCTATGAGTTTTTCGACGACCTTCCTTTTACGCTGAGGTATCTTTGTCAGATCATGGTGTGCCTCACTCTCAGACGGCTGTGGTGGTTCCCAATCGTCATCCAGATCATCAGAAGGAGGTGGGCTTGAAGAAGATGTAGACACCCCCCTTGATCTTTTCCTTGCTAGGGATGTGGAAGACAATGAATGATCATCAGGAGGAGTGGCTTCCTCAAATGATACCTCGGTCTGATTGTCAATTTCCTGATGTGCCCCTACTTCGGGAGGAACAACTATTGTGGGCACTTGTGACCCTCCATGCACCTCTGCTTGCGCATCTCCTTGCGCTGCCTCTCCTTCCACATGTACTTGGGCTTGTACTTGCACATGTTGTTGTTGTTGCGGCTGTGGTTGTTCAACACTTGTCAGATGAGTTACAACAACCTGTGTTGATTCAGGGACATTGCTGCTACATTCTTGCGATGAGCCAACATCACTGGTCGATGGTGATTGAAGAAGTACACTGACTGCCTCTGAAGCACTCAAGGGCTTTGACTTAAGTTGGCGTGGTGGTGGAGGCACTGAGCCCAATGGAGCGGGGATGCTGCTCCCAGCTTGGTCCCCAGCAGATCCCCCTGCTGCTGCAGGCGTACTTTTTTTTTTACTCCCAAAAAACGCGGCGGCCGGCACACCAGCCTCCTTGGTAACTTGCTTCTTCTGCTCCTTACTAGCAACTTTCTTGCTAGAGGAGCTACGGAGACCTTTTTTTGGGGCCATCTTCTTCAGAGCAGGTCAGAACAGCAGGCCGCAGTTGCACGAGTTGCAGAGTTGTCTGAGGCCAGACCTGACGTCGCGTGACGTTATGCTGCATACACACCGCTGCAGGACTTCTTCCTGGCACTGGTGGTTCTCTTGAGTCTTGTGCACCTAAAAGCAATGGAAGAGAGAGGAACATCAGTTCAGTTATACACCCCAAAAAAAATCGAAAAAAACCCAGAAAAATCAGCACAATCCCATGCCCTCCATGATGCTTACATTCAAGACACCCCACAGAAAGACTAGGCCCATGCAACACTCACTAGTCACTACCCCTGGTGAAAAGGCCACAACAACAGGCCAAAAAAAGTAAATCACAGAAAAATCAGCACAATCCCAAGCCATCCAGCCCCTCCATGATGTTTAAATTCAAGACACCCCACAGAAAGACTAGGCCCATGCAAGACTCACTACCCCTGGTGAAAAGCCCACAAGTACAGCCCAAAAAAACAGAAATCACTGAAAAATCAGCACAATCCCATTCCATCCATGCCCTCCATGATGTTTAAATTCAAGACACCCCACAGAAAGACTAGGCCCATGCAAGACTCACTACCCCTGGGCATAAAGGTTGAAAACTAGGCAAAATGGTTGCAGGCCTAACAACACTGCCTGCATTCAAAATGGCCACTTGCCTCCCAGCACATGGCCAGGGCCTGTAGCAGCACTCAAAATGGCCCCCAGCCACATGGCCTGTCCCTCCCCATGAACACCCCCAAAAATCGAAAAACACAGAAAAATCAGCACAATCCCATTCCATCCATGCCCTCCATGATGTTTAAGTTCAAGACACCCCACAGAAAGACTAGGCCCATGCAAGACTCACTACCCCTGGTGAAAAGGCCACAAGTACAGCCCAAAAAAACGAAAATCACTGAAAAATCAGCACAATCCCAAGCCATCCAGCCCCTTCATGATGTTTAAATTCAAGACACCCCACAGAAAGACTCAGTCCACCCACCACTGAGTACCCCTGGTCATAAAGGTTGAAAACTAGGCAAAATGGTTGCAGGCCTAACAACACTGCCTGCATTCAAAATGGCCACTTGCCTCCCAGCACATGGCCAGGGCCTGTAGCAGCACTCAAAATGGCCCCCACCCACATGGCCTGTCCCTCCCCATGAACACCCCCAAAAATCGAAAAACACAGAAAAATCAGCACAATCCCATTCCATCCATGCCCTCCATGATGTTTAAGTTCAAGACACCCCACAGAAAGACTAGGCCCATGCAAGACGCACTACCCCTGGTGAAAAGGGCACAAGTACAGCCCAAAAAAACGAAAATCACTGAAAACTCAGCACAATCCCCAGCCATCCAGCCCCTCCATGATGTTTAAATTCAAGACACCCCACAGAAAGACTCAGTCCACCCACCACTGAGTACCCCTGGGCAAAAGGCCCCAAAACAGCCCAAAAATCGAAAATTCCAAAATTGTAGTTGCAGCAACTGTAATGCCCCAAACAAACTTACTTGTGAAATTTCTAATCCAAAAGTGATCCAAAGAAAGTCAAAAAGGCCTCAAATCCAAATATCCAGCAGCATCCACAAAAAGTAATCCTTCCAGCTCCAGATCCAAATGAAAAGTGACCAGGAGATGGACAAAGCACTGGGAGGAGCCTGCTGGACAGGAACAGGAAGTTGAAGACTGTGGGGCACTTCCTTCCTCCCAACCCCCCCCCCCCAAAATGGACTCCCCGCAAAACAAGTGCAGGCTAATGTCAACCTGAGGAGTTATTCAGAGAAAAATCATCATTTCCAGAAGGTTTATGCTGCTTGTTGGTGGATTTCTTGTGCAGAATTGCAAATTTAGTATTTTCGTGAGTGCAAGATTGTTCCTGCTCGTCGCATCTACAAGGTCGCAATTGCGAATTCCCGCGATACGTGAACACGGCGTACTCGCATTGACAAACTCTCGCTGTGCAAGGTGGCAAGCCGCGATGACGTAATCGCGCTCGCCAAATTCCCGCGGGATCCCGCAGCACTCGCAAAATATCGAGAAAAACAACTCGGCAAACGCTGAATGACGGTAAGTGAACGCCGCGCACCGCAAAATTGTATCACCCAGAAAAAAAATCCGCTGCGTGCGAATTTGCGGATTTTTCGGGAAATTCGCGAATCTCGCGGATTGCGAATTTACCGAAAATCCGCAAAATCCGCGAGCAGAGCGGATTTTACGCCCATGCTTAGAGTCCGTGGCACTTATTCTATTAGACTTAAGTGCCGCATTTGATGCGGTCTCCCACCCCATTCTGGTAAACATTTTAAAGACATCTGGCATCACCCACTCCGCCCTTGGTTGGCTTACCAGTTTCTTGTCCGACCGGACGTTTCAAGTCTTCTCAGCTACTTCTGCGTCCAAAATTCACAAATCTGCATATGGTGTTCCTCAAGGTTCCATCTTGAGCCCCCTTCTCTTTAATTTATACGTCAGACCCTTGGCTGATATTGCGGAGCAAGCGGGGCTCTCCATATATTCATATGCAGACGACACACAGATTATTTTCTCTCTTTCCACTAGTCATCATTCCACTACATCTTCCCTCTGCCATGGTCTCAATAATATTGCCTCCTGGATGTTTGATAACAAGCTAAAATTGAACGGAGGGAAAACCGAACTTCTTCTATTTGGCAATAACCCCAACTTATGGGGACCCTCTCATTGGCCTGCTCAAATGGGTACCCCTCCTATCCCTTCGAAAACAGCTAGAAATCTAGGGATAATTTTTGATGACCAGTTGTCGATGAGACAACATGCTGTTAGAGTCTCCTCCATTTGTACAACCATTCTCAAATGGTTGAAGAAAATCACTTGGACGCTTGCTTTGGATACCCAGAAAACCATAGTCCAGGCGTTAATAAAATCTCGCCTGGACTATGGTAATGTTCTTTTTCTGGGAGCAGGCAAAGAGGCAATCCGTAAATTACAAACGGTCCAGAACATGGCAGTTCGTCTGCTGTGTAAACTACCCTATAAATCCTCCACATCCCTGTACCGTTGTAGCCTCCATTGGCTTTGCATTGACAGTCACCGCAAATTTAAGGCTCTTTGTCTTATACATAAAATTAACACTGGCAAGGCCCCACAGTACTTAAGATCCTTAATTCATCCATACCTTCCCTCCCGCACTCTTCGTTCATCCAATCATCATAAACTTCAGATTCCTAGGACGAGGAGATCCAGAATGGGTGGTCGATCTTTTTCTTTTCTGGCACCATCCCTGTGGAACTCTCTCCCCCTGTCTATTCGAATTGAACCCAATTATTTAAAGTTCCGCAGAGATGTCAAAACTTGGCTATTTGATCAATAATCTTTACGACATGCACACCTCCCTTGTTAGTTTAGCGCCGGGAAACCTCCGGGTAGCTGCGCGCTTTATAAAATTAAATATAAATAAATAAATAAATAAATAAATAGGGTTAGCAGTATTGTATTGCATGTGTTTGGGCGGGGGTTCTAGATTTTTACAACTGGGTGGGGTCTTGGAAAACTTGTTGGAATGTCTAATTTTGATTGCAAGTGGTTTGAAGATAATCCATGGTGGGAAAGGGGGGGTTTGGGCATACTTTCTGAGTGCGTTTTGACACGATTTAAAATTAGGCCTCTGCGAGGTAGCAGCAATATTCTGCACGTTTTTGGGAGGGTAATGTGGGGTCTTCTAGATTTTGGGGATTGTCATCTCTGAAAGTGACAGTATAATTTTTGCACTACACAGCGTGCCTTACATATTTTTTTCTCCGAGGTGTCTTTAACACTTACTGTTGTGTTTTTCCATCATCAATTACAGGCAGCCTTTTACCCTGTGCCATCGATGTACTACTCAGGCTTACAATTAGCGATCCGCAAATCCGCATCAGGCAGGCAGTGGACATTGTGTCTGGTCACCAAGATTGATCGACGGAGCATCCGATGGAATGAAGGAGTGCTGCGAATAAGAGGAATGACAGGATGCATCAACTTCACAAATTCAACGGGACAACTACAAAAAACAGTAACAGTATCCAAAATTCTCCTTATCTTTTAAATGATATTCTTGTGAACTTGAACTTCTACGAGTGTGACTCTGTGCGTTTGTTTGATCTCTGCTTCAAATTCATCCCTCCAGCTATTTGATACGTCTTTGCTATGTTTAACACTAATTTAATGTTCTAAGTGTTTATTCTCTTTGAGGGCAGAGAGGCAAGTGAAATTGCGTAATGACTGCAGCCCTGTACTGTCAACTTGTTTCTTCGTAGTTACTAGTAAGTTGCAGTAAGTAGTAGTACTACTTTTCAGTAACCTAACCATCCATTTAGTACTTCTGGCATGCAGTAGTGCACTTCCTTTATGTCCCTTTAAAGATTTATCAATATCTTCTAATCCAAAGATTTGTTTCTCTTCATTTGTTGTTTGACTGTCCATGCTGTGTTTTTTTTCCTCTCTACCAAACTTTCCCCAAAATCCCCATTCCCATCCAATTTTCAAACCCTAACCCTCTTAGCTTTCCAGCGTCTCCGCGTGTAAACTGTAAATGACTTCCGCATTTACACGTGGAGACGCTGGAAAGCAGTACGGCTTAACCTGCCGCTCACACGGATACTCCTATGGTGTGTCGCATATTTGGTATTAACCATCACACGGACGGCTGAGACGAATCAGCGAGAACCTCCACAGTACCCGGTAGCCGGGTCGGAATTAGAAGCGGCTGAGAGCACATAGCCATTGTGGCAATAGCTTTGGAACCGCTGCCGGCGGGAGCCCTGATGAAGTCGAGGGCTACTAGCCCTGACGAAACACGTGTTGGCTGGGCGTGGTGGATAAAATCTGAATTGAAGAAAAACTTCTATCAAGACTACTTCCACAATGTTTGTCTATTGGTTGTGTTGTTTGATTACCTACAGCATTTACTCTGTAAAAGGCGACGTGTGCACAGATACCTCTTGTAACTGTATAACATTTTGGCATGTATCTTTCCGCCGTCTTTGTAAGCCTGTGACATTACTTGGAGTTTCAGGAATTCCACTAGCAGCACTATGGGTGGACTCACTACTACATACATAGTCTGAGAGTACTAAAAAAGGACTTTTTTACTGTTTTTCTCTTGGGTTGAAAAATAAATTACTGGTACGTGAACTTGTGGTAGCCGCCATAATGGCAGTTCACTCAGCTTTCACCCAAGAAATACAGACACAGGCCATGATGATGCAGACTCGCAGTACTTTAAGCAGTACATGCAAGTGGGGATCTGAATGTCTTACTTTTCTATAGGGGTGGCACTGCCACTGGCCATACTTCATCCACTCAGCGTCTGCTCTACTACATCATACACCTCTGCTATCGACGAGGAGGATAAAGAAGATAACATCCAGGCTTCCAAAGTACGTCTATGATTCTTCTTAATGTCTCAAATGTACCAAAGTTTCTTTTTGTCAAAAACCAACTAACACCCTTTTCATTATATTTTGGAAACCGCTGTCTTCGTATGTGGAATTGCATTCAACAAAACCATTATTTACAGTCATAAATATTAGACTCGCTCGTCCTTCGTTTTACCCTTCTTTAACTTTTCGTTCTTCACATCCCTAAACTTCATCTGATGTGACTTGGATTCACAATAAAAATTTGCCAGTTGAGTTGAAGTGAAATAGAGGGGGCCATTGGTTACCAGAGAAGTACCGTCGCTAATGCTAATAAAAGTCAAGGTTGACTGTCTTCTCTGTGATAGCCCAAAAAGTAGTTCTAAATTAGTAAATGTTCTTGACAGTACAGTGTACTTATACTAGTGTACTGTGTACTACTGTACAGTACATCATACACTCCTTTGCGAGCCTACTCAAAAATATTTTAATAAGTAAGGAGTATAATAACTTACCACCGTCCGCCGCCGCTGAGTCTTCCCCCCCAGCTCCTCCTGTCGGCGCCGCCGCATCCAGAGTGGACTTCTCCGCACTGCTGGCCCCGGCACTGGTGGTCATCTGTGCCGCATCAGATGTTGTGACGTCTAGGAAAAACATGTCATATTTTCAGATGCCATACACAACCCCCTATTTTGTCTCGTAATGGAAGAAAATGTTACATAACACATTTTTTTATTACTGGGATTGAAAAAAAGTAACGGTTTTGGGGAGGGTATTAAACTTTTATATGCTTATTCCATTAAATGCTACACTTCTTTTTATGACAACTGATGAATGCTTGCTTAACGGGCACCATTTTTCTCATTACAGAAAGAAGATTCCATTGCCCTTCTGCCAGACGATTCACCAACTACTACTAAGTCATCACCAGCAGTACTTTAAGTACTTTAAAGAAAGTGGGGGCTCCCGCACAGTTATTCTAATAATTTCATGTGTCTGTTAACTAATATTAAGTTTGAGTCATACTAATTTCATTCATGGGAATGTTGTTTCAACTTTAACGTCATCTTCATCCATCAGAATACTACGCTATTAAAAATAAAGAAATAATGTTTTCATTTCTTAATTGAAAATAAAACTTTAAAACTAACAAACACTGTGTGGTTTTTGTTTAAGAGTGAGTGAGCGGAAAGGTTTGAACTACTGCACTTGGCAGTCATGTTTCAGTGACTCAGATAGGCCGGGACTCAGAGGTAGTCTTCTTCTGTTCTTCTGGGTCGTAAAATCATTGGTCAGACATTCTAGATAGTCGGTCAGGGGATTGGGGGTTCAACTTCTGTTCGGACTGAGGTATGTCGAAAGTCGAACTGCACCTATCATCTTGTCCATACTTATTTGTGTGCAGAATAGTCCCTGAAACACTAGCGGTATGGGATGTGCTCCTCTCAAATCAAAAAGGCAACTGCTACCTTTTACTTGGTGTAAACAATGAAATTTTGTTGTTGGAAATTGTCAAAGCACTTACATTAAGACGACTGGAATAGACAGCAAGGGCAACCCAGAGGACTGCACTCAGGGCCTAGAGCTATTGCTGTATCAGAGTTTTGTTTCACACCGTTTGCCAAATGGGTAAGCTTTGCTGCCTACACAGACCGACTCATAATTGTAAATAGTAGTAGCACAGAGAGTGATGGTAGAGGCAGGATAAGAATGTAGAAAGTAGTCTACATTAGAAGATCAAAGACTATTTTGTAAAACATAGAATTATTAGGAACCAGTTTGTAATGAATAGGAGCTGTACAAGTTAGGGAAGTATAAGTATTAATATAACAATAGAACAACTTACTGGGGACAGCAGAAGAGCCTGCAAGGGACTGCTCCTGGCCACCTTCTGCCACCGGAGTCTCTGTCGCCGCCGGCGCCTTGCCCCTGGGAGGTCCTGGTGATCATGAAATAAAGAAACACAACATGGATGATTGTTTTTTGGGAAATATTTGATTTCTTTGTACTCAATCTAAAATTATGTCGGGGAAACAAATTAACATCAAATGCTTCTGATCTGGTCAACTAGGAGGATAGTAGTACAGTATTGCAGGTTTCGCAGACCGTCTAATAGGAAAGTTATGTAATTCACTAACTACATCAACAACAAAAAGGTTCTACTACGACTGCCATCACTCATCAGCACGAGACGTCGCGTGACAGACACAGTCCGTCATCATGATTGCAGACCACTAACAAATGTCCTATAACAAGTAATAAATAATATACTCAACTTATCAATCCACCACTATCTCTTCAAAGTGGCAGCAGCAGGAGTACAAAGAAGGACTAGACTTGAGTGTACTGTCTCTAGCATTACGCAGTAATGCTCTCAAATGACTAAAACGTTGCAAACAAGTAAGCATAGTAGCAACGCCAATAACCAGGCGAGCACCTGCAATGACAGAAGCTATTCAAACATTAATTTACCTGCAATGTTATCGAATCAGCAGCATTCATACTCTTCAGGTAAAAAAATAGATTAGCAATATAACAGAGCAGAAGGAAAAAAAGTAGTTATTAAATAGCTACTTACCAAGGCCAGTGATCTCCACACCGAGCAGGTCGAGCATGTCATGCTCCCAGTCCAAGATGTCACTCCACCGGTGCGTCACTTGCTGGTAGGTGCGCCGGACCCCAAACTCCTTATACATGCGCCGGCACACCTTCTCCCACAGCTGGCGGCGCTCCCGGAGGCCGTAACCGGAAGCAATCCGCCCACCTGCTGCCACGGTCTTAGGGAGGTGGACTTGTACAAAAACCATCAAGGCAGCCACCTTCACCGCAGAGAAGATCTCCCTGGCCTGGACTTCCTCCCCCCTCAAACGCCCGCAGGGGAGCCGGGTACGGGGTGCTGGGCCCTTCCCCTTGCCCTTGTCCCCTCCCTTAGCCATGGTCCTGGGCACAAGAAGAAGGAAAGAAGAATAGGTGTGAAAAAAAATAAGAGAGAGAGCGAAAGAAATAAAGTAGGTAATAAAGTAACAAAAAGTTTAAAAAAACACAAAATATAGATGTAGGAAATTGAAGAGAGAGCTAATAAGCAAAAAAACCAAAAAAAAGTTCAGAAAAACATAGGATTACAAAGATGTAAGATGGATCGGAAAGGTAGCATGCCCAAAACCATAGCAGTGAATGGAAAACAAGATGGCCGCTCCCATAGAGGACCGCGTGGGTAAGTTTGCGCGATATTTCCCCCACGAGCACGCAAAAACGCCCACGAACACGTAATCGTGCGCCGCATATGACGCAAGCATACAACTAGCGCCTGGAAACGGAAACACGTCACGCAAACAAGATGGCCGCGCCCATACACGACCGCATGGGCAACCTCGGGGTAGGTGCGCTGCAAGCGGTCCGCGAATAAGCAAAAAAACGCGCGAACGCGTAAAAAAAAGAAATCAGCAAAATAGCACAAATTTGCGGACTGCAAGTTCGATTTCGCACGAATTCGCGCCACGCAAACCTCGAGAAATGGCAGAAAAATTAATTTTGGAAAACTGAAAGCATTTAGCAGGTGCAAAAGTTCAAGCTAATTTTTAAGCATTCCCTGTAGTGCTTCCTGAGGGGCCCCTCCAGAGTTCAGTTGCCTACCTGCAACTATTCTCTGACCCTGCTCTGACCCTCAAAGGAGGGTCAGAGAATAGTTACAAGTATGGCACAATGCTCCTGTAAAAAAATAACTGCAATAGGAAGGTCTTACAGCTAAGGAAGCAGGTGCCCGACTTGAAGCACAAATTCAGTGACACATTAACCAGCCCCAAATTAATTCATCTCAGTTGAGGCTGGGCAGGTGTGCTTTCCCCCCATAATCTACAGTGGTGAACACGAGGGTGGTAGTGGTGAACCAGAGGGTGACAGTGGTGAACCAGAGGGTGGCAGTGGTGAGCCAGAGGGTGAGAGTGGTGAACCAGAGGGTGGCAGTGATGATCCAGAGGGTGACACTGGTGAACCAGAGGGTGTTGTGATGAACCAGAGGGTGGCAGTGATGAACCAGAGGGTCGCAGTGATGAACCAGAGGGTGACAGTGGTGAACCAGAGGGGGACAGTGATGATCCAGAGGGGGACAGTGATGATCCAGAGGGTGGCAGTGGCAAACCAGAGGGTGTTGTGATGAACCAGAGGGTGGCAGGGATGAACCAGAGGATGGCAGTGATCAACCAGAGGTGGCAGTGATGAACCAGAGGGTGCTGTGATAAACCAGAGGGGGACAGTGATAATCCAGGGGGCGTCAGTGGCAAACCAGAGGGTGGCAGTGATGAACCAGAGGGTGGCAGGGATGAACCAGAGGATGGCAGTGATCAACCAGAGGGTGGCAGTTATGATCCAGAGTGTGGCAGGGGTGAACCAGAGGGTGGCAGTAATGAACCAGAGGGTGGCAGTGGCAAACCTGAGGGTGGGAGTGATGAACCAGAGGGTGGCAGGGATGAACCAGAGTATGGCAGTGATCAACCAGAGGGTGGCAGTGATGAACCAGAGGGTGCTGTGATAAACCAGAGGGGGACAGTGATGATCCAGAGGGTGGCATTGGTGAACCAGAGGGTGGCAGTGATGAACCAGAGGGTGGCAGGGGTGAACCAGAGGGTGGCAGGGATGAACCAGAGGATGCCAGTGATCAACCAGAGGGTGGCAGTGATGAACCAGAGGGTGCTGTGATAAACCAGAGGGGGACAGTGATGATCCAGAGAGTGGCATTGGTAATCCAGAGGGTGGCAGTGATGAACCGGATGGTGGCCCGCGATGAACCACAGGGTCGCAAACAGGCTGGACACGTAGAAACAACATGGTCGCAACCGTTGCGACCACACAAGTAAGTTTGCGTTCCTGAACTTGTACAAAACCCTCGCGAACTGGCAAAAACAGCAAATTCGCAAATTCTCACGAAGTTGCGAATTTTGCGAATTGCGAGTTCGCTTTCGCACCAATTCGCGGATCGTGAATTCGCAAATTTCGCCCATGCTTAAATAAAGCCCCGGGGAGGTGGAGGTCCCCAGGACAGCATGGGGGGGTTAGAACCCACACATTTATTGTCAAGCCCCGGAGAGGTGGCAGTACCCGGTGCATCAGGGGGGCTGTGTGCCCCAGCAAACAATGAACTAAGCCTGCTAATTAATTAGGCATTGCGCCCGGGACCTGGCCCAACCCGGGACTTATAGAAAAAGAAGCATGGGAGACTGCGCTTCGTTTTTTAAACATTTTTCAGGCAGATTCGCGCTCCCGGCGCAAATTCATCTATTTAATAAAAAATGCTTTTCCTGGGCCTTGGGGTCCTTGTGGGACCCCCTGAGCAGGCCTAGGGGGTCAGGGTGTTTCTACCCTGCCCCCTTTTCTTGTTTTTATCTTTGTTTAACCTTTTTCTTGTGACTCGGTTACCAAGTCACAAGATGGCTGCCAACACTTTCTGGTTTGGAGCGTTGACAGCCAATCAGAATGAAGCTTTTGCCCGAGAGGGTTCGCAAATCCTCCTGAGTGCTCAGATATTGATATTTTTTATTTGTTTAATGTCTCAGGAACTACTGAATGGATTTACACTATTTTAAAAAAGGAATGCTTTCTGAACCAAGAGCTACATGTTTGCCAAATTTGGTGTAATTCCGTTCAGCAGTTCAGGCTGTAGCCGTGTCTAAAGTTCCTATAGAAATCAACATGGGGAATACGCATTTTGGGTCCCCCTTTTTTTCTCAGCCCCCGCTTGACGAATCACCCCGAACCTTTCAACAATTTGATAATTTAAGGTGAATTCTACAAAACTAACATCATGTTAATTTAGGAAACAACTATTCTTTATATACAAATTTACACAAATATATATTTTTCAATTCCACATAAAATTGATATTTGCTGTTTGCATTGTCCCACATGTCACTCACCCTAGATCAGGTGTTTCCAACCAGTAAATTGTGAGCTACCAGTAGCTCCCAGACACCTTCTCGTAGCCCACATCCTTGAGTTAATGTTTAATACACACAAGATCATATTTTCCTTTGAAAGTTAAGGGAAGATTGTGTTCCTGTTTAAATTATCATCTTGCTGTAGATAGAAGGCCCTGATAATGAGCAGTGTGTTGTCATATTCGTGCCCCAACCTGGGGTTGGGTCACATAGGTGAGCAACTGGAGCACTGTGGTATCTAACTTTGAGATAAAAGTTCTGGTCAACTCAAAATTTGAGATGTGAACAAAATTATGTTTCTGTAAGCATTTTTTTAAATGGGAAAAATGTAAATGGAAAATATTTTAAGGAGTGAGTTAACTCTTCATTTCAATTCTCTCCCATTTCAAAGTGTCACGTTTATGAACAGCAGACCTCTTACTCCCAGTGGTCAGTAGACATTGTGCCTTAACACCTTCTGATAAGTGGGCAGGGCTGCGTCGGCCAATGGACGTGCGCAGCACTACGAAGGTAGTGCTTACGATGCCCATTGGCTGACGGCCGCAATGAAAGGGTTAAGTATAACAGAAAATTGCAGCCAAGAGAGAAATTTAGAAGGCAGAAAAATGTTCCATATTATGAATGTTTTGGCAGATTATTTTTTTGCAATTTAAATTTCTCTTATTTAAAAAAATAACATTGTATGTTTGCGTTATTCATGTAATGGTGGCACATATGGTGAAAGGTATATTTTGTGCTACAAGTAATTATGACACAGACTCTGTCACCCATACAAATATGACCCAATAATACGCACACATGTTCAGACACCCCCCCAAAGACATTGCTCTCATTGACTCACATGGCAGCCCTAACATAGGGGCTTATTACGATGTCAGTCTGAGCTGCCTTCGACCGTCAACGCCGCAGTACCGGGACTGACCGACAGTTCCGACCACCTGATTACGATACAACCGAGCACTGTTCGGTTGCATATTCCCACTTGTCTATGGGAGCTTGTGCTATGGTTGTAAACTGGCCGTAATACAGGCTCCCATAAAGAAAATGGTGTGTGTGTAAAACCCTGCACCCTGCGGGAGGTACCCATGGTGTCTGACACACATTGCAGGAATTTACAGGAGGGAGACCCCAGGTACCCCCTCGGCCACCAACCGTAGACCATGGAGGCAAGGGGGCCCTGCAGGGGGCCCCTAAAGTCACTTTCTGACTGCCTTTTTGTTTTCAGAAAGGCCAGTATGGAAAGGCTGTTGAAAACCGACATTGTAATACTGACGGCGGAAAAACTCTCCATAGGGGATTGCGGTGCTGGTCTGACCGGTTGGAAGACTCCGAGAATGGGTCAGAACTACACCGGAATCATTGTAATTTGGCAGTCAGCCTGCAAACCAACTGTGTCAGTCGGAAAGCCTCCGAATAGCAGTCGGAGGCTTTCCGACTGACATCCTAATCGGCCCCATAGGGCAATTAGTCATAGTATGTTGTTCAAACCATAGTATGTGGCTCTATGGAAATTAGCCTTGAAGGAAGTGAAGCTAGGCATGGAAGTGTCTGATAACAATGCCCAAATTGTTTAGCCTTCAGTAGTTCGCAATGAGTTTCACTGATCAGAAGTAGCTATTACTACAATAAATGTTGTAGAGCCCTGGCATAGTTAATGTTAGTGGTCTGGATTAATAAGTAAGATTAAAACATGACAAGGGATAAGGGTACTCAACAGGTTACCATAATTTTGTTTAATTGTATTGAAAAGGCATTTTAAAATGCAGTTGTATCTTTTTACTAATGTTTGTGATTGATTTTTCAACATTATGTTACATCAATAGAAACAAAGCAAAAGCCACAAACACGTCTTTTTCTTGCTTTGTCTGTATCCATACAGGTCGACACCCATCCAAAGAAACCAATCTGGAAGGCCATTGCCAAGAAGGAGAAGAGCCTGGGATTCTACAAGCGGTGCAGCACCCATTGCAGTAAGATGTGGAAAGACCTATGATGCTGGACCAAAAAGTCAGGTGAAGTCCAGCTCGTCCAGTACTCCCAATATGGAAAGTGTGTGTGCCTCACCCTGAGCCCCCTAATGGTCTGCATACTTGTGGTGGACTATCCCCAGCTTGATGCACAGTTGACCCCCCCCAACAGCAGCATCAAGAGGGTAAGTTATTTGTGGGGTTTGTCATATTACATAACTATTTTTTGCTACAGCAACACATAATTGCATAAACATAAAAGTTGACACATGAGGTGTAAGTTTTGCACAAAGTGAATGATTATAACGTTACATAAGATGCGTATTTGTAAAGTGCATGGTCACCCTGGGCATCTTGGCACTGAATAACAGATGTTTATGTGCTTTATACATGAATTTGTGAAAATATACCACTATATTTCTGTTCAGTACCAAAGGACTGTTTTGGGCAGACATGTGCCTGCCTAAACAATAAATACACACATGTTTCTTAGGTGTTATAAGGGGCAGCTGTACAAAACAGGCCAAAAGTTAAAATTGTGTCAGGTGTGATGCTCTGTCGCAATTGTGAAGGATGTTACGTTAGCCCTAATACAGGTGGTACAGCATTAAATGCACTCATGATACAGTAGATGTTTCAAGCATCATGTTGGTAAGTTGGTATTATAAATAAACAATAGGGAACATGTGTGCCAAAATGACTAGAAACATTAGAATAAATGGCTACATTTTTTATCAAAAACATCTCACAAATATATTTTAAATCAAAAAGACTATTTAATTTATGTTAAAAGTGGCAGGTTTCGAATGCGTTACTCTTTCACAAATGTACATGTAAGCCTGTCGGTTATTTGAAAAAAAGATTTTGACAGGCATGCATTTTTTTTTAAAACAGGCAGGAATGTGTACCCATTGGTGACAGAGTAACACATCTCCAAAACATTTTTTTAAAATGTCCTTTGTTATGTTGTGATGACAAAAAAAAATTATGAACAAAAATAGGATACTTAAAGGGAAATTGCAGATAGAATGTTCCGTCACATATATGTTGGATTGCATCTCGAAAACAGGTACAACTCATGATTCATTATGATCCAGTGTATTAAATATTTTCTTTGATGTTGTACCAATTTTTGCATAAAATTAAATCCTAAATATTTATTAAATATGTTCACAAAAGAGAAAACACACTAGAAATAACTTAAGATATTTTGCAATCAATTGTAAAAATATTTTTGCTCTGTACTGATGTGGATTAGAAATGTATCAAGCCCCATGTATTTACTCATAGTGTGGAAGTCATTTGCAAATCCTCTAACAATATTGTCTTACTTTCTTCAACAGCATAAGTGAATACACAGGGCATTATACATTAATAAGCAACTTCAGTACTGATTCCATTTTATATTTTTGACATTGAAAAAATATTAGAATTTTTATAAAAACATATATGTCAGCTTTTTTGTCTTGTACACCCACTCTTCAAAGGTCTTTTTCCTCTATATCATTTTTTGTGACATACGCTCACTAGTCTAAACAACAAATCACAACTATTAAGAGGTGTTACACAGTTACTGGAGTGAATATTTAGTGGTTAAGAGACAAGATCATAAAGGATATAGGAGAAATAATGGGAATTTACAAAAAATGTACCAACTGGTTTTTGAAGGCATTCCCTACATGCATGAGAAACTTCTAACCAAATATTGAAATTGTTGAAGCTGGTGAGATCTGAAAGTTTAGGAAATGTTTTGAGAAAAAAATTGAT
Organism: Lissotriton vulgaris; assembly: GCF_964263255.1. Taxonomy (NCBI): domain Eukaryota; kingdom Metazoa; phylum Chordata; class Amphibia; order Caudata; family Salamandridae; genus Lissotriton; species Lissotriton vulgaris. The sequence goes on along the minus strand of NC_141696.1, from coordinate 183,183,718 downwards.
CAGATCTATTTATACAGATAAAATAACATTATTGTATATGTCTTTTCAGCATCTTCAGGAGCAGACAAACAGGACAGTAACCACAAAGGTGAAAAGCAGCTAGCCACTTTGTTTCTGGTGGTGAGACCACAGACACCCATCGATACAGTGGCATGGACGGTGAAGAGACTGGAACGGAGGCCACCAGCTCATGAAAATCTTTGAATCTTTGAATCCACAAGAGACCAGTCGAGTGGTAGTGGATCCTACAGGAACTGTACCACCTGCACCCCTGTCCACCACCCACGGACCCATCTCCACCCTCCCTCTTGCTCCACTCCAGTTGGTAAAACTCACCCCTCTAAAAGGGCTGGGGTTTTGTTTGCCACAGGCACTTCATTCCCTGCTCCTGTCACCCCAGTTGCACTGAGTGACTACTTACCTCTTGAGCAGCATCTCTGAATGGCAACCATGGCCTTAGTTGCCAAATGCAAAACGTGGTAGCATACGTGGTAGCTATTCATAGTACTTAGTCTGACCTGCAGAGATAATTTACAGGATTAGCCACCTTACTGACTGCAGCCTTCCAACGAGCCCAACTTTGTGCCCCAACTCAGGTCCCTTCCACATCCTAATTCCAAAGTCCTACCCCTATCTCAAGCACCCTCACTTCTTTGCATGCACCCACTCCAACACACACAAGTGGCGAACACACACTCACACACCCACACACACACATAAAAACACAAGCATACACTCAAGCAAAATACAGACACTATTGACACTATACCCAGAGACACCACAACCACCACCACATCCACAACCACCACAGCTACCACCACACCCTCAACCACCAACACACCCACATGCATAACTACTGCCACCACACCCACAAGGTAAAAAACCTAGGGGTATGGTTCGATTCTCAACTCAGCTTCTCCACTCACACAAAAAAGGTTGCTGCCACGTGTTTTGGGACATTACGCCAGCTTCGATCCATTTTTTAATTCTTTGATGCGTCAACTAGACAGCTCATTGTTCAAGCAATGATTCTATCTAAGTTAGACTATTCCAGTTCTCTTCTTCTGGGAGATAATCAGGCTGAGCTCTCTCGACTTCAACGCGTCCAGAATGCTGCCGCCAGGGCTCTGGTGGGCTTACCCAGATTCTGCTCAGCCAAAAAACCATTCACAAGCTCCACTGGCTTCCGGTTGCTCAAAGAATTAAGTTTAAGTCCCTCTGTCTGTCATTTAAAATCCTTAAACATTCTTTCCCCCAGATCCTAGAACACCTCATTTCTTTTTAAGTCCCTGCTCGGTCTCTGAGGTCTTCTGGTCTCCACTTGGCTCTAGTGCCGCGTTTTAAGAGGTCTCGGATTGGCGGCCGCTCTTTTAGAGTGCTTGCTGCTAAATTATGGAACTCCCTTCCTGTTCATATTCGTGCCATTGACGGACTTCTGTCTTTTAGGAAGGCGGTAAAAACCTTTCTTTTTCTCCCAGCCCCCTAGTGCTGTTGTGTTCTAGTTCTGTTATCGCTTTTGTCCGGTTTTTCTGTTCTGTTAGCGCCAGGACGCCCCTTCGCTGGGGCATCTGTGCGCTCTATAAATCCGGCTAACATAACATAACATAACATAACATAACATAACATAACATAACATAACATAACATAACATAACAAGCACTACAACGAGCAGTACACCCACAACCACGACTGCACACACAACCACCACTGCACCCACAACCACCAGCATACCCACAACCACCAGAACCATTACCACTAGCACACCCACAACCTCCACAACCACCACCATACCCACAACCACCACCACCACAGCCACAAGCACCACAACCTCACCAACCACCTCGACAGCAGTTTCATCCAAAAACACACAAACACAAACCAACACCCACCAAACACAAACGTACATCCTCACCAAAATACAAAACACCAGAGAAACCACACACATCCAAACATACACCAGACCCACATGCAACTGCAAAACATGTGCCCACAGGCACCACAACCATACCAACCACCTTAATAGTAGGCTCATCTAAATACACACCTACCTGCAAACCAACATCTACCAAACACAAATGCACACACTCACCAAAATACGAAACACCTGAGAAAACACACACATCCAAACATACACCAGACCCACATGGAACTGCAAAACATATACCCACAGAAACCACAATCACAAAAACCACCTAAAGAGCAAAAACTCATCCAAGCCAACACCCTCATACACAAGCACACCTGCACACAAACCAACACCCACCAAACACTAACACACACACTCACCCAAACAACATGCATCTGACAGGAAACAGACACACACTCATACACCATAACCACATGCAACTTCAAAACCAGAAGACACATGCAGATCACACACTGCAGCTCCTTCTATATCCCAAACCCAATCCTCTCCCACCCATCCTACATGTACTCCTCTTCCTGAATTCATGTCTTACCTGGCCAAAACCCCTTTCAAATCCAAATCCACTCTTCACAAGTAGCATCCTTAAGGTGCCTGGTCAGTGCCCACTAGATGTTCCTTTCTGAGATGTTCCTGCTAGGGAGTCTGTTCAGGAGGCACGTTTGGGGCAACACTTCAATGTCATGTATTTGTGACATTTACTTTTGTTACTGTTTTATGTTTTGAGATAAAATATATTGCTTTGAGAGAAGTATCTAATTTCTTAATAAAAATATTTTAAATTCAGCAAGTTTACCCTGTCATTATTTTGAATTTGCTGTTCTGTAATTCTTAGAACTGGTAATGATTAAAATGTGATTTACATATTTAACTTAAAATTATGACAGAAAATGCAACCATTTTTTAAATTATTAAATATGTAAAGTCGATAAACTAGTAGCAAAAGTATTTACTGGACATTTAAAATTTGGTGCAAGCATTTATCATGGTAATGGGCACTTACACCAACAAATGGATTTGTCATAGTTGTTAATACAGATGTGTTTATTTGTACTTGATAAGTGATGAAAATAATCACATTTGTATTGAACCTTAAAATAATAATAACACAAATACAATTTGATAAAATACAGGAAATGCACTAGACAAGTACATAAATATATTAATTGATTCATGTTTGGAACTAACATTGATTGTACAGTTATTTTATAACAAACGTTTCACCCATTTAAAGTGTAATTTCTACATTATATTATTGTTCTCCTACCTATCCCAAAAATGTGTAAGGCATATATTTATAATTTTATAGTTTAGGAAAATTAAGTTAACACCCAGTATGCTCAGTTTTTGATTTTTGGATTGATGTCCATTTTTGTGTCATGAAGGCAACTTGCACCAAATTTTAAAGTACAATAAAATTATACAGGTGTGTTTTTTTAAATTTCTTAAATGACAACATTAAACACATATGCATTACTCATTGGTATGTTATTGCTTGTTGGAGGGATTTCAACATGCACGATTCCAGATCAAATGTAAACAGACAAGTTAAAAGTTATAAGTAGTAATAGATACTTACCTGTGATTTGGTGACAACGGTTATTGATTTGCTTTGTGGTAAAGTAACAGAAGGAAACGCAGGACTTGGACAATTGACTCTATGACGTAAAAGGAAGTGTGAAACAGAAAGAAGGTAAGTTGTGTTCTTATATCTGTTCCAATCAGCCAAGTAAGGTGTGTAGTTTTCCCCGCCACAGGTATGTTGGTGGGAAGGGACACGGTGATTGGTCTGGCAGACAAACTGGCTGTACTCACTCTGACAGCCGCTTTTGCCTATGGCACCATTGACGTGGGTGAACAAGTCTGACGGAGACGGTGATACTCCAATGGTCTTTTGTCCACTGACCCACCAGCATATAAATAGAGCAGGCGGACTGCCTAGAAGGCGGGCAGGGAATCCGATGGAAGAACAACAGATTTCACCAAAATCTAAATCAGGCCCTTATTCTTCCCCTTGAATTAAGTTAATTGTCATAAACTATCAGAAGACTTAAAGAACATGTATTTGTTATGTATGGTTTCCATTAGCAGTCATTATTTTTGCAATGGTTTCGAAATACAGTTATTTACTGAATTTGAGAGCAGTAAAGACATTCAGCTTTTTTCACTGCTATGATGTAAAAGCAGTGCAATACTGGGCTCTGAAGCCTGAAGCCTGGGCTATTAATCCACACTTGCCATGTAACCCACATGGCCACGTTCTACCTGCCGGTTTAGGTCGTTCACGCACCTTAGAAACCGGCATCATGTTGTGTTAAAAGAATACCATTCTCATTGACTCTACCTTGTATGTCTGTTTGTGTCTTTATGTTATGTGTACAGTAAAGCAGAGGGAATCCCCCTCTATACACGTATAGCACCTTAGCGAGTTTGACACTTTTATTAACAACACCTATCACTTAATATAATTTATTTTTCACCCACACATACTCATTGGTCCTGAGGAAAGCCAGATGTAAATAAAAGGCCTGGCTGAAACATGTAGACCACATAGGATGTGGGAGCCCATAACTCACTCCACTGCGTCCGTTTGCCTTTTTATCTGCTAGCAGGGGCCCAGACATTAAAGTTATCCATATACCCTCGGGAACTGGGACCCACTGCATAGCTTTTAAATCACTTTCACACCCACAACACAGCACACTCAGCAAGTATACCAGCTCCTCAGTGATCTGGAGTCGAAGCACACCCGGGACACATTCGGTGTCACTGTGGTGGGCCCGATGATGAAGCATGCCACCAACTAGGTTGGTGGGTGAGGGCTTCACAATCAAACCAATTGGTTTGCCGACATACGTACCCACTGAGTCTCCCAAACACAACTAAGCTAGTCCTTTCTTGATACTACATATTTTGTACCTTTGAAAGAGGAGATGCTTGCAAGGGTGGTGTGGGAGGTATGACAAAATAATACATATCTCTATGTATTTGAAAGAGAGGAATGCACTAAAAAGGACAGTGGGGTTTGAGGATAGAACAATATAAACATTTTATTTTTAGGTTACAGATAGTGAAGTTGTCTGAAGGAGGCGAGGTCATGCTATTGCTTCCTCAAACCTCAATAGGATCAGCTTTGTATGGAAAAAGGATATTGGGGCATATAGAACTAAACGTGTTGGTGGGTAGTGTCAGTAACATGGAGTTTCCCACCTTATGGGACATCTTAGACAAGCAGAGCACCACTCCTTTTTATTCCAATTGGAACATTTAGTAAGAAACAACTTTATTATTGATAGTTTATAATCTATAATTCTATATTCAATACACCATAACCTCTGAGATATTCTTTCTGACACAGACTTTACAGTGTTAGGCAGTGATCTCCTCATCTTCAACATACCCTCCACTATAGACTTCTCACATCCATCCATTACATTTCTGTATTCTATTTCACACATTGTTTTTTGCCATGTACATTGAATTAAGCCATAAAACACATACCAACATTTTACTAAGGATGTTTGAATTAGCATTCACTGGCACCGACAGCTATGTGTCACCTCTGACAAGATTGGACCTCATTTAGTACTCTTTAGTCTATCAAGTTAAGTTAGCAGGTTCACGCTTAGTTCTTGAATAAAAAGGAGAAAAAGGTATGGTACTATTTCCTGCTAATCAACACTGCAAGAGTCTGCTAAAGCATTATCACCTATTTAATCACCTCTTTACCTTCTCTCATAATATCACCCAGCTAAAGCAGCAGCACTACTCTTTTACCATTTTTAACTAAGATCAAATCATGATGATTCACATGCTGTATATCTACCAGTCTGGCTTTAGATCATGATTTAACACATTCCTCATCCCTGAGAAGAGTGATCCCTGCATTTGATAATGCTAGGCCTCTCATTGTACTTCAAAACCAGTGGCCACCAAACCCTACTAACCATCTAGCAAACATCCATATGTCTGCCTCATTCTTCTCTTCAACTGATTTAAGGCTCTTCTTTTCTTCTTATTGAACTACACATCAAGGGGCCCATTAGGATGGCAGGTGGATCGCCCCCGCCAGGCCGGCGGCGATCTGCCCGCCATCCATGCCGGAATGACCCCCCGCCATATTAGTATGGCTGGGGGGTCCACCCCAGTCGACTTGCAACTGGGGCGGAAAAGGGCTTATACACCGCCAGACATATTAGGATGGGCAATTTGCAATGCCATTCTTACCGCCACGGACAGGCATACAGAGTCTGCTTTGGGGGCCCGTTGCGGGCCCTGAAGGACTCCGGGGAGGGTGGACGGTGCACATGGGGGTACCTATGGTACCCCCCAGCAGTTCCATGGACAACATAGCAGGCACCGCGCGGTGCCTTCCATGTTGTGCATGGAAATGCACGGCATGCCTTCCTGCCACTGTGGCGGGCGGTGCTGAGTGCACCGCCCGCCACAATGGTAGGAATGCTGTAATGCGCCCGCCACTGTAGGGGGCGCATCCTAATGCCACCAACGGGACCCCCACCCTTATGGCGGGCGGTCCCTTTTTGCGATGGGATGGCGGGCGGCCAAGTCCGCCCGTCATCCTAATGGGGGCCCAAGTGTCTACCTAAAACTGAATCAGATCCAAACTGGATCCCTCTTCCTCACAAACAGTAACAGAAAAGCTCATACCCTGAGGATAGCCAATCAATCTAAAGTGGTATGAATACACACCTGAGCTTATTGTCAACACCCAATAACACCGCTTCATCAGTGAAACCTACCTTTTCCTCAAAACCCGCATTGCCAAGAAAACACAGATAGCCTGGTAGCAGTTAACACTGCTGCTAACAGAATAACCCTAAACCTACAAATCAGACTTCAGACTTATTATCCAAGTTCTGATCCTCTCCCAGTCGCATAGTGACGTTGCCTGTTTCACAAACATGTCTGTCTAAAAGGTGTTTTACATGGTGTTTGCCACATTAATTAAGACTGCAAAACTCAACAATGTCACTCTTATTAATGAATCAGGGTATTGCACAGCACAGCTACTCACCTGTGAGGGTCTGAAGGCACTGGAGGAGGCAGGCTACTGGCCATACTGGATGGAGGATCATTTGAAGAGCTAGGTCTTGAGGTCCTTCCTGAATTGGGCCAGCAATGCGGATTGCCTGAGGTGAAGGGGCAAGGTGTTCCAGGTCTCGGCGATGAGGTAGGAGAATGACCTTCCTCTGGTGCACAGTCTAAATATCGAATCCTAAATATCAACCTACACAAATATCGAGTTGGTAATATGGAAGGTACAGAATATCAACCTTAAGGTAAGTAATATCGATTTTTTTATATCGATGTAAGTAATATCAAAGTTAGTAATATCGATATCAAATATATCGATGGTACTAATCTTGATGTTACTAATATCGATGTTTATAATATTGTTATGTATGTATTTTAATATGTATAATATGTATGTGTTATATGTTTTTTGTTAAGTATTCTACTGGTTTTAAATTATATGTATACTATTTTTGTATGTTAATAATGTTTTTTAAGTCAATTTTGTGTTTTAGTACCGGAGCAGGTTGTGGGTTTTTAGGGGAATAGGGTGGGAAGTAATTTAATTATACTGAATAATTTATTATTTTTAGGAATTATAAATTAATTTGAATAATTTTTGTGTTTAAGTTCTGTAGCGGGTTATGGGTTTTAGGGGAATTAGGTGGGAAGTAATTGAATTGTGATTAAGTAATGATTTATTTTTATGTATTGGTATTGATAAATATTTTATTTTTAATTAATTTTTAATTGGTCATACAAGATCAAGATCAAGTTTAGCTTTATTCGATTTTAACAGCAGATAAAAATCATAAAAGCAGCAATAAATATACATACAGTATTTCATAGTAAATAAATAGATCCTAATTTTAAAACATTAAGAAAAGATTAAATTAGTGCATTATCTAACCATAGCATTTACATAGTACAGTTAGCACCCATCAGATTTCTTTTCCTCAGGATACTCTTTAGGAAAACAATCATAATCATAATGCATTTGCCATTCTCCAATTGATGTAAGCTTAGATAAGCTGGTCTACATTGCCGCCAGGAACCATTTGCCAAATATTGCCTAATCCATGTCTTACGTTCCTTCTCATAATATTTACAGAATAAAATAACATGGAACGTGGATTGTTGTGATAAATTGTCGCAAGGGCATGTCCCCAGGCTCCTGGACCAGTTATTTTTAGTAGGAAAAGTTACCAAGTAATGAAATAAATCAAACCTGAATCTAGTTAGGATGAAACGTTCAAAGCCCACAATGCTAGGTACGGTTGAATAGTGTAACACACCAGAGACAACTGGTGTTTGCTGCCGGTTTGTTTAGTAAGTTCAACCGAGCACCTTAACATTTCATAGTGGTTCATGCACAGGTCTTTAAGTTCTTTCCTACTCAGACCACCTAATAATTCTGGATTATTATATAGTTCTGGCCTATGCAGATCAATAAATGTCTTCCTGACATACTCAAGCCATGGAATATATTTGGCGTTGTCCAATACCATTACATCCTTTAAGATTTCTCTACTAAGGGTCAACACGTCTTCGGTCCAGACTCTCTGCCAGAGTAAGATAGGTTGTACTTTTATGAGATCAGAAATAAAATCCATTCCTAGTTCAGAATGACAATTAAAAACTGCAGTACCCTGGGGGAGTGCTAACAAATATCTTAAAAAAACATTTTCCGCTATCTGGATGGGTGAAGTATTTTGGACGCCCCAGATTCCTGCCCCGTGAAGAGCTATGCTTCTGCATTTTACTTTGTATATATTTAAAAGAATTTGGTGGAGAAATTCATTAGTGCAGCAATGGAACATTTAAACAGAAGAGTTCTGTTCTTGACTGCCGCACACCAAGAGCCAGAGCCCTCAATTAGCACCCCCAAGTATGAGAAATGTTTAGTGTGTTCTAGTGAGAGGCCGTCAATTTTTAAAGCCTTACATTTAGTTCTGGCTTTCCCACACATCATCACAAATGATTTTTTAGCATTTATTTTTAGTCCCCTAGGCTCCATGAACTCTACATACTTTGTTAACTCCTTTTTGGCACCTATCTTGGTTCTGGCCATTAGTACGGCATCATCCGCATAGAGAAGGGAGACCACCTAATTTTTCCCATACCTGGGTGAATCCACTACGGCGGCCACCAATTCCTCCTCCAAAACGTTCGTATATATGGAGAAGAGGAATGGGGCCAGTACGCAGCCCTGCCTAAGTCCCTTCTCTATGCGGAACGACCCAGTACATTCTCCTCTTGTCCCATGTCTCACCTTGGCAGTTGCACCTGTGTACAACTGTCGGAGGAAGTGTAGGATCGCGGGATCCACCTTAATTTCAGCCAATGTTTGCCACAATTTTTCGTGATCCACGCAGTCGAATGCGGCTGAAAGGTCGACAAATATTGCGTGAAGACACCCTTTTTTAGCTTGGGTATATTTCCCTTGAATCATCACGAAATTCAGGACCTGCTCTACTGTACACATCCCTTCCCTAAAGCCTTACTGGACCGGACTAAGGATGTTATTTTCATTTTCCCAGATTTGTAGTTTACTGAGGACCACCCTACCGGCGATCTTCATGAGGGAATCCAGGAGGGATGTGGGCCTATAGTTAGCGCGGGACTCTCTATTCCCTTTTTTGTAAATGGGTACTATAACTGACTCTGCCCAGGTTTTAATAAATCCTTCTGTGCAACAGGGCCTTAAAACTTGTGTACAAATTGGGGCACAGAGTTCAGTAGTTAGCTTAAAAATATCATTTGGTATCCCATCTGGGCCCAGGGCCTTGCTTCCCTTGCTATTATTTATTGCAGTCAAGACTTCATCATATGTAATTTCAACCTTAATGGGGAAATGATTCTGCTCTGGGCTGTCCAGATTGTTTATCCCTGTGGATTTAGCCACATCCCTTCCCTCTTTTTTGTAAACTTTGGAGAAGAAGCCAATCCAAGTGCTCTCGTCTATGGCAACTTCAATTCTTGCATTATCTGGCTTCGTAAGATAGGGTGCTTACTGCCTGCCAGAACAATTTACAATCTCTCAGCTGCGATGCCTTGAGTAGGTTTTGCCAGGCCAGGTCTTTTATTTCTTTTTTCCTGTTATTCCGGGCTTCATTGTAGGTCTTTCGGCAAGCCCTAATTAGGCTGTAATCCCTGGGTTTGACGCTAAGTACCCCTTTAAGGTGGGTATACGCTTTTGTGCACTTGGAATCAAACCAGCCATTGGTCTTCTTACGTTCCATCGCTTTTCTTTTAGTGAGGGAGTCTTTGTATGACTAGCGTTATCTGTAAGCATGGGCGAATTTTGCGAATCTCGCGTTCGCGAATTTTGCAGATTTGCGAATTTGCAATCCGCAAAATCCGCGAATTCTCGCGAATTTGCGGATTTTTTTTTTTGTGTTCGCAAGTGTTTTTTTTGCCAGTTCGCGAGGATTTGGTACTAGTTCGCAATTGCGAACTTACTTGTCGGCTCGCAACGGTTGCGACTATGTTGTTTCTACGTCTGGTTCATCATCACAGCCTCCCAGCACCCTCTGTTTCACCACTGGCACCCTCTCTTTGACCCATGCCACCCTCTGTTACATCAATGCCACCCTCTGGTTCATCATCACTGTAGAAGATGGGGGGGAAAAGCAAGCCCACCTGCCCTGCTTGAACTGACATGAATTAATTTGGGGTTAGTTTATTAACAACACCTGCCCTGCCCCAACTGACAATAATGAATTAGGGGCTAATTAATGTGTCACTGAAAGAATTTGAAGTTCCAGCCTGGCACCTGCTTGTCTGCTCCTTTAGCTGTAAATCAGGACCTTTGTGGCATACAGTTAAGGTCAGAGCAGGGTCACACAATAGTTGCAAGCAGGCAACCGAATTCTGGAGGGCCCCCTCAGGAAGCACTACAGGGAATTGTTACAAATCATGAGGTTGACCTTTTGCACCTGCTCATTGCTTTTGCTTTTGCAAAAATCGTTTTTCGGTTTTTTCGCGCTATTCGCGGGGCGCGGCGTCGTGCGAAACCGAACGCGGAAGCCGTCAATTCGTGCGAATGAGCTTTTTATTTTTTTGCGGCTTGTTGTTTCGCAAGTTTTTTTGCAGTATTCGCGAGCCGCTTGCAGCGCAACACGCGAATTTACCCCAAGGTCGAGTACGGGCGCGGCCATTTTGTTTGCGTGACGTATTTCCGTTTCTGCCCGCTATGTATAATATCGCGCAGTAAGCGCATTGCGAGTAGAGGTTCGCACGAGATCGCGAGGAAAATCTCGCGCGAACTTACTTTCGCGCTCGTGAACGGGCGCCGGCCATCTTGTTTTTCATTCATTTCCTGTGTCTGGGCATGGTGTTTAATCCTCTTGCTATCTTTGCCATCCTTTGCTTGTTTTCAGTTTTTTTTTTACGATTTTGCTTCTTATCTATCCCTCTTTTTTCCTAGCTGTATATTTTTGTCTTTTCTGCTATTTTTCTTTACTTTTAAACTACTTTTTTAAACTCTTTTCTTTTCTTCTTCCCTATCCTATTCCTTCCTAATTTTCTACTTCCTACCTTACCTGCCCAGACCATGGTGAAGCCAGGCGCCGTGAAGCTGCCCAGGCACTTGAGGGCGGCAGCGGCGGCGGGGAGGAGGAGTCCTGGACCCCGTGCCAGGACACCATGCGGTCGATTTAGGGGGGAGCAGGTGATGCGACGGGAGATCTTCAGCCCGGAGGAAGTGGGCGCGCTGGTCTACTTCGTCCAGCGCCGCCTGCCCAGGACCATCGCGGGAGGCGGCAGGATCGCGGCTGGCGGTTACAACATGCGGGAGCGCCGGAAGCGGTGGTAGAAGGTGTGCTGGGCCATATCCCACCTCTACGGGGTCCAGCGCACCTACAGCCAGGTCACCCATCGCTGGACGGACCTCCTGGACCGGGAGCACGACCTGCTGGACCAGCTCGGCTTGGAGATCCCCGGGCTTGGTGAGTAGTAGTAGCCATTTCATCACTCACTACTATGATGTTTTCTCCTGCTCTGTGTTGTTGTATTGCAAATATTTGTTTTTTACATGGAGCAAGCCAATAATGCCGCTGATGACGATTACATTGTAGTTAAATTATATTTCAAAATCTTCTGTGCATTTCAGGTGCACTGCTCTCCTTCTCAGTGGCGTTGCTACTATGCTTATTTGTTTTCTATTTTGTGGTCTCATTGGCCTGAGTAACTATTATGTATGAGTGTACTTTACAGAACTGCGTAATGCTAGACACTAGGGGGCAGATTACATTTACAAGCCCCTTGCGCCATGTTTACGTTGCCTTGCGTGACGCAACAGCGGCGTAAACGTGCCGCATCCCTGCGAGTCATTTACAGCATGACGCATCTAGGGAGATGCGTCACGTTATAAAGCCATGGGCCTGCACCACAATGGGTGCGTTCCTAGTACGCAGGGTGGGCGGTCCGGCGGCTGTGCGCCTCGCAAAATTGCCTGCGTGAAATCTACAAGATTTAACGCAGGCACTTCTGCGACACTGCTACGTCAATTCAATTCCTTATGCCTGCTTGAAGCAGGCGAAAGGACTGACACAGCATGTTAAGTATTGGGTGGCCCTGAGCATTACTGGAGTTGCATTGCGTTGGCGACGTGACTCCAGCGATGCGCCGCTCTTACGTGACGAGATGCGTCACGCAAGTGCCTACCCTTGTGCCAGGGCGCGCCGCATTGTAAATGAGGCGCATCTGCCGTGTCGCAAGGGTAGTTTTGCGTGACGCATTTGATCTGGCGCATTTCTGGAGATGCGCCAGAACGCGTAAGTAAGTATGCCCCTAAGGGGCAGAATTGCAATTACCGTCGTATCCCTGCAAAGTAGCAGGGATGCGCCATTAATTGTGCGGCCGGCTACCACCACCAAACATGGTGCGCCGTATTTGCAATGCGGCGCACCATGGGCCCAAAACGTCACCGAAGCTTTACTGCTGGAGTTGCGTCGCAACGATGGCGCAGCTCCAGCAATGCTCTGGGGTACCCTATCTCCCCAATGCTGGGTCAAGCCGTACGTCTGCTTCAAGCAGGTGCAGGGTTTGTGTGACGCATCATTGTCCTAAAGGTGACTGATTGAAATTTTGTAGATTTCCCTCAGCCACTTTTAGAATGTGTTCCAGCGCAGGAATGCCCTCCCTTGCGCCGGAACGCCCCCTGATGGCGCAGGGCTTTATAACGGGATGCATCTCCCAAATGCGTCACGTTGTTATAATATTATACGCCGCACCATGGCGCCCTTTTTTGTTTAGCTGCTGCGTCACAACAGTCACGCAAGAACGGAGCAAAAGAGCCGCAAGGGGCTTAAATCTGCCCCTTCTTTGTACCCCTGACAATAAGAAAAATAGTGGCGGTGGATTGATAGTTTGACTATTTAAATGACTGGTAATGTAGCAGGCAACTGTTAGTGTTGTCACTGATCTGACTGAAATCACAATGGAGTTTGTCTGTCACTTTGCGTCTTGCCTGCGGACTGCTGCCTGCCAGTCCTAGGTGAACCTTTCAGTACTTTGTTTAGTGAGTTACGTGACTTTTGAAGTCACAGGTCCGCAAATAAATGAAAACTAACCCTAATCAATATAATTTCGCGGAAATATTTTGTTATTGTTCTTTTGAAATGTTTGATTTGGTTGACATTGACAAGCAACAATCATCCATGTTTTCTGTTCTTTCTTTCATGTTGTACGTCAGCTCCCCCCAGGGGCGAGGGGAGGACACAGGAGCAGCAGGCGGCGGATGCTGTTCAACAGGGCCAGGATCGGGCAGGCGAGGGCTCCTTTGCTGGCCCCAGTAAGTTTTCATTTTAGACTAGTACCTATTTTTCCTAGCGTTCCTCATTTGATTTTTTCAAAATCGTCTTTGATCTTCTTGTAGACTGTATCTAAATTCTTATCCTGCCTCTACTATGACTCCCTGTGGTATTACTAGATTATTCTTATTAGTCTGTCTGTGTAGCTAACTAAGATTGCACGGTTGGCGAAACTCCCATTCTAGTCAGCAATAGCTCTATCAACTTAGTGCAGTCCTCTGGGATTGTCCATAATGTCTTTTGAAGTGTTCTATCTGCTTTGAAAATTCCCAACTATAAAATGTGAATGACCACCAAGAAATAATAAGATACTACCTTTTGGTTTGGATAGGAGAACAATCCATACCACTACAGTGGCGCGGACAATTCTTCTGCAGAAACAGAACTATGGACAATAAATAGTGCATTGCTTATGAATTATAATAGGCGCTGTTAGAGTTACCACATACCTCTGTGATAACAGACTTTGAACCCCCAATGTCCTTACTGACTGACTACTACATAGTGTGGCACAGTCATTTACCTCCCAAATTCATCGATCATTGATCCCAATGATGATTATTATCCAACGTAGCTGAAGAGTACGGAGTCAGAGTCAAGAAGTGTCAGAGGCACGGACTCATGCTTGCAAAAATTGCAAAACCTTTCGCTCTAGTCACTCTAGTCACTCTGGACCAAAAAACACAGAGTCTCTCTAAGTTTAAAAGCTTTATTAAAAGTAAACACATTTATTAAAATGAAGTCATAATAAAAAAACGAAACGTTTAACTGAGAATGTAAAAGTGGTTAGTGCTGACGATTAATTGAAGACATTTCTTGTGGTCGAGCCGAGCTCTCACCTTGTTTCAACTTGATCTTGTTGTTAGAAGTCCATCTTCTGTCTGTGTGGAAAAAAATGGTGCGTGTTAAAAAGCCAGCCTTCATCAGTTGTGCCAAAAAGTGCTGCATTACATTGTTTTCACATGTCTTCATTCCTTGACCAAATACTAGTGAGTGGTTTATTCTAACATTCTTAAATGTACTTTGTAGGTGGAACATCTGGTGGCGGGGCCAACGCGGAGGTGGTGGTGGTGCTCGACACGGAGGCGGAGGGCAATTCCTCAGGGGAGGATGCGGCGGTTCCAGTGCCGGCTGTGAGAGTTCAGACGGTGGTGGTGGCGGGCAGAGGTAAGCTCTTATATATTCCTTACTTATTGAGATTGAAGACGTGGCTGGGAAGGAAAGAATATGAGATGCATGGCTGGGTGAATGATGAAGCAATGATTGGTGGAAGGACAACAGCCTGGGTGGGTGACACAGAAACTGTATATGTCCATATACCTGGATCATGCTACTATCTGACTCTTAGATAGCATATGTGTATCTAGAGCAGGGGTACTCATAGTACGGCCCGCGGGCCGGTGGCGGCCCGGCAAGCCTTCCTTGGCGGTGTGCAGACCTTGCAGACAATCACTGCTCCCCCGGCCCCCACAGAGCAGAGTGGAGATGCAGGGCCACAAAGAGGTGAAATAGAACAAAGCCTCTGCTCTGTGGGGCCGGGCAAGCAGTGATTGTCAGGGTGGAGATGCAGGGGCGCTACAACAAACAAAGCCTCAATAATATGTTAATGGTCTTTTAAAGACCTGTTAAGTACTTTGGTGTGGCTGTCTGTGTGTGCGCGTTGAGGAAGCTGTCTCAGCCCGGGCTGAAGGCTGACACAGACAGACACACACACAGTGAGATGACAGAGGGGGAGGGAGAGGGAGGGCAGGCGGGAGAGAGAGATGGAGAGGGAGGGCAGGAGGGAGAGCATGAGTGAGAGAGATGTATGTAAATGCTGGGTCTGGTGGCTCAGTGGATGAAGGCATCTGCTGCAGGGATCTGTGTGCAACCTCATGGTCACAAGTTTTCGTTTTGCTTTAGCCCCGCCCCCTCTGACTCCGCCCCCACCAGTGCAGCCCTCGGCCACAAACTACACTGTAAATTTAGCCCCTGAGAGAAGGTTTGTGAGTACCCATGATCTAGAGAGAGTAGACGGTCAGTGGATGAACTAAGTGTAACTTTGAAGAGCATGTAACACTGCACCCGCACGTCCGTTCCAGTGTAGGAAAGGCAAGGAAAAGAAGTTTTAATTTTGTCCAAATACTACCATCAATAGTAGCAGTAGTTTGTATTGCAAGCACAGCATAGATCCGGTTATTAGGGTGGCCACTCCCTACCTCTCTTAATAAGTTTAGTAGTACTCAGTCATTCATGTGTGGATGTATCACTGGTCACTCAATAAAAAGCAAAGCACCTAAAGTCATCCCATATATAAGCAAAAACATCCCATGTGAAGTGATAGATAATCCGATTATTTATCTTCTTCAATTTTCCATTTCTAGTACTCATTTCCACTGTAGGGTGAAAGTTAAATTAATTAAGCAGTAGCCCTTGAGTTGTAACAGAGTATTCTCAGTGCCACCCGTAATAGAAAAGTAAGAGCTTCACCACCTGCATGTACTGGACGGGTACAGTAACGCAACGCAAGTCTAGGTCACTCCTCATGGCGTGCGTCTCTTTTTCTCGGGTGCAAGTTTACTGCGCTGGCTTTATGCCGGCTTGCAGAAGATAACGTACCAATTTTCCTAAACAAGAGACAAGAAGAAGAATAAGACTGGTGTACTTTCATAGTCGACTCCAATGGAAGTCCATAGTGCTCCTAGAATTTGTTCCTTAAACTCCCACTAATGTTAGAGCAAGGATGAAGAAGTGTGAGGTTAGATAGATACTGGCCTCAATAGTTATGTAATGCGCTTGCAAGTTGCTAGTTGTAGTGCAACACAAATTTCTGCTGAATGATTGAGTTAATCTTAAAGAGCATTGGTTACAGACTATGTCTTTCTTTCTTCATATAGGTTCTCCTTCCAAACGAACAAGGAGGAAGGAGCTGGCTAGAGCGGCCCGGGAACGGAGGATCGATGCCACTGTGGCCGAATATCGGCGGCTGGTGGCCCTGGAGGACGAAGAAAGTGTGCAGTCGACCACAACAACTATGTCGTCTGCATCGGCCTCCGTGCCCCCACGGGCTGCCACCCAGCACAGTGGTCCACCCAGACTGAGCCGGGCTGCCAAAGCCAAACGCCACCGCCAAGTAGCAAGAACAACAGCTTCCTCTCACAGCCGTTGCACCTGCAAGGCATTGAAGGCACGCCTGCGCCACAGTACCCTGATGGTGTCCCCCCTCCAGCAGGAGCTCCACCACTTTTCAAACGAGTTGGAGGGGCTCCGCGTAGAGCACGCCTTGCTCCGCCAGGAGCATGATGCCCTGGCCCAAAAAGTAGACAGCATCCACCCATAGTGTCCCTTGCCCCTTTTTTAGAGACTTTTGGGGGGTGGGAATTGGGAGTTGGGTTTTTGGGGACTTTTGAAGGACAATCGTTGGGGTTAGGGAGGGTCTTGCGGGAGATTATTTTGTTAGGGATATAAATATACTTTTTCAAACTTTATCTGAGCATACCCGTTTCTTACTGCTTGCCTGGTGGGTGGGGGTTTAACAGTGACTTTGTTTTCCTGAAAGTTTAGTTCCATTTTCTTCCTTTAAGTGTAAATGCCCAAATGTTTTCAACACTAAGTGCCTCTCACAGAGTAAGTGAAGTGAATCCAAGAGTCCTAGGACTTTAGTGGTACTACCGTCAGTCTCTCGTCTCTCCTACTAATACTCCATTATACCCCCAAACCACCAAACGCTTATCTTACCTGTAATTTGTGTTTGAAAGTAGGGCTAGACCCAGGACTGGCTCCACGGGAAACAGCGAATAAGGTTGGCAATCTTGGTCGGATAAAATTTCCTCATAGCGGTGGTACTAGTGGTGTGACACAGTGGCAGTTGCATGCCTATGAAAAAAAAGAAAATTAAATCTGGTTTGTCCTCCTGAGCAATTCAACGGTACAACTGAGAATATAGCAGGTGACAGAAGTACACTAGAACAGTGCCACATTGTAGCCTAACAAATGGTAAAGTATAACTACTAATTTGGTTGAAGTTCTTTGACATTAGCCATGGGTCTTTGTCAAGCAGATTAAGAATATATCCTCGGATTTCTTCACCAGCCTGTTGCTATCACCTTATCCTCCCCAGCAAGTGTGTGGATTTATTGCTGTAATTTAGTCACACATCAATCAAAACCACACAGCCCGGGGGAAGAGGGTTAGGGTTTGAAAAATGGATGGGTACGGGGGTTTTTGGGAAAGGTCTTGGGAGACAAGAAAAAATAGCACAGCATGGACAAACAATTGTGAACATAAACAAATCTTTGGGTACAAACCTATCCATCAATCTTTGAAAGTGCATGCACTACTGCATGCATGTCAGTGAAAAGTAAGTAGTACTTTCGACAACTGTGGAAGAAAGAATGCGACAGTACAGGGCCTGTGTGGAATTATTGATAACGATATTCAACATAAGGTCTCTGTAGCCAGATACCCGAGAGCCTTGCTGGTCACTATAAATCCATTCACAACAACACTCAATGGGGTTGGTCTGGAAGGTATAGTAGATAGAAAAGGAGAAATTGCTTTTTTTCTAGGTGTCCCCTCACTCACCAGGGTTGCCCCTTGGTGACATGCTTCATCATTGCGGCCATCCCAGTCCTCTACGGGCTGGGGCGTGCTGCGACTTGCGAATTACGTAGGAGCACTTACAAATGACTATGTGAGGTGCAGATGTGATAGTGGAGTGGACTAAGTGATGTGTTAAGGGATCAATTTAGAAGCAGAGAGAGATCCAAGAAATGCAGTCACAGTCAGAGAAAAAGGCAAGGGATACTGTATCTATGTTGTTGTAGTTGTCCTGTTGGAAGTGGTAAGTAAGTTGCCTGCAGAAAAAAAATCCTCTTATTAGCGGCACTCCTCCATTGCAGCCGACGCTTCGTCCATCGATGTTGGTCACCAGAAGACACCCTGTACAAAAAGCACAGCATAGACAAACAATTGAACATAAACAATTATTTGGGTACAAACCTATCCATCAATCTTTGAAAGTGCATGCACTACTGCAATGCATGTCAGTGAAAAGTAAGTAGTACTTTCGACAACTGTGGAAGAAAGAATGCGACAGTACAGGGCCTGTGTGGAATTATTGATAACGATATTCAACATAAGGTCTCTGTAGCCAGATACCCGAGAGCCTTGCTGGTCACTATAAATCCATTCACAACAACACTCAATGGGGTTGGTCTGGAAGGTATAGTAGATAGAAAAGGAGAAATTGCTTTTTTTCTAGGTGTCCCCTCACTCACCAGGGTTGCCCCTTGGTGACATGCTTCATCATTGGGGCCATCCCAGTCCTCTACGGGCTGGGGTGTGCTGCGACTTGCGAATTACGTAGGAGCACTTACAAATGACTATGTGTGGTGCAGATGTGATAGTGGAGTGGACTAAGTGATGTGTTAAGGGATCAATTTAGAAGCAGAGAGAGATCCAAGAAATTCAGTCACAGTCATAGAAAGAAACAATGGATACTTTATCTGTATGTTGTTGTAGTTGTCCTGTTGAAATTGGTAAGTAAGTTGCATGCAGAAAAAAATTCCTCTTATTAGTGGCACTCCTCCATTGCAGCTGACGCTTCGTCCATCAATGTTGGTCACCAGAAGACACCCTGTAAAAAAAGCACAGCATGGACAAACAATTGAACATAAACAAATCTTTGGGTACAAACCTATCCATCAATCTTTGAAAGTGCATGCACTACTGCATGCATGTCAGTGAAAAGTAAGTAGTACTTTCGACAACTGTGGAAGAAAGAATGTGACAGTACAGGGCGTGTGTGGAAATATTGATAACTATATTCAACATAAGGTCTCTGTTGCCAGATACCCGAGAGCCTTGCTGGTCACTATAAATCCATTCACAACAACACTCAATGGGGTTGGTCTGGAAGGTATAGTAGATAGAAAAGGAGAAATTGCTTTTTTTCTAGGTGTCCCCTCACTCACCAGGGTTGCCCCTTGGTGACATGCTTCATCATTGGGGCCATCCCAGTCCTCTACGGGCTGGGGCGTGCTGCGACTTGCGAATTACGTAGGAGCACTTACAAATGACTATGTGTGGTGCAGATGTGATAGTGGAGTGGACTAAGTGATGTGTTAAGGGATCAATTTAGAAGCAGAGAGAGATCCAAGAAATGCAGTCACAGTCAGAGAAAAAGGCAAGGGATACTGTATCTATGTTGTTGTAGTTGTCCTGTTGGAAGTGGTAAGTAAGTTGCCTGCAGAAAAAAAATCCTCTTCTTAGCGGCACTCCTCCATTGCAGCCGACGCTTCGTCCATCGATGTTGGTCACCAGAAGACACCCTGTAAAAAAAGCACAGCATAGACAAACAATTGAACATAAACAATTATTTGGGTACAAACCTATCCATCAATCTTTGAAAGTGCATGCACTACTGCAATGCATGTCAGTGAAAAGTAAGTAGT
Source organism: Lissotriton vulgaris (assembly GCF_964263255.1). Lineage (NCBI taxonomy): Eukaryota > Metazoa > Chordata > Amphibia > Caudata > Salamandridae > Lissotriton > Lissotriton vulgaris. The sequence goes on along the minus strand of NC_141696.1, from coordinate 183,163,511 downwards.
ACTTTCGACAACTGTGGAAGAAAGAATGCGACAGTACAGGGCCTGTGTGGAATTATTCATAACGATATTCAACATAAGGTCTCTGTAGCCAGATACCAGAGAGCCTTGCTGGTCACTATAAATCCATTCACAACAACACTCAATGGGGTTGGTCTGGAAGGTATAGTAGATAGAAAAGGAGAAATTGCTTTTTTTCTAGGTGTCCCCTCACTCACCAGGGTTGCCCCTTGGTGACATGCTTCATCATTGGGGCCATCCCAGTCCTCTACGGGCTGGGGCGTGCTGCGACTTGCGAATTACGTAGGAGCACTTACAAATGACTATGTGTGGTGCAGATGTGATAGTGGAGTGGACTAAGTGATGTGTTAAGGGATCAATTTAGAAGCAGAGAGAGATCCAAGAAATGCAGTCACAGTCAGAGAAAAAGGCAAGGGATACTGTATCTATGTTGTTGTAGTTGTCCTGTTGGAAGTGGTAAGTAAGTTGCCTGCAGAAAAAAAATCCTCTTATTAGCGGCACTCCTCCATTGCAGCCGACGCTTCGTCCATCGATGTTGGTCACCAGAAGACACCCTGTCCACTGCCTGCCTGATGCTGAATTGTGGCTCGCTAATGTGAAGCCTGACTCCATCCTTTTTTCCCCATTGCAGAGACTGAAACCCGGCTTGTAATTATTCAACGAAAAACAGGAAGTGATATAATATTACAACACCACTGATAAATAAATATAAGGTATGTAGGCTGTGGAGTGCAAAAAGTCACAATTTGATTTTCCTAGTAGACAGTACAATATTTTTGAAAGTGCGTACTCTGTCTGAGTCACCTTTTGAAGGATAAATAAGTAGGGGCAAATTAATGTAGCGGATCTTTCCCCTCAAGCTAGGTGTACTGTAAACTGTGTTTTAGAACAAAATTTGATCTTCCTAGCAGTGCTCCCACCCAGACCCTTACTAAAGCCAGTCGCAAAAATGTAGAAGACCCCCAATCAAATCTCAAAAAACGAGGCCTAGCAGAAAACTGGTGACAAAACTGACTTTGAAAGTAAAAGTAGGCAGAGGTACCCCCTTCCTAATTACCCCTTACCCACCGTGGATTGCATTCAAACCACTTGCAAGCAACCAAGCAAAAGTATCCATAGCCAGCATCGCTCCAAGACTCGAAATCCCCCCCACTCAAACACATGCAATAGAAATACTGCTAACCCTAACGAACCCTAAGTTAAGAATAGTGGCAAAGGCTTTCTTTAACTATGCCAAATCCCCCCTTTCCCACCATGGATTTTCTTCAAATGACTTGCAACCAAAATTACACATTCTCACGAGTGCTCTAAGACCCCAGAACTCAGTTGCAAAAATCTAGAACACCCCGAAACACATGCAATCCTGCTGCTAGGGCTAACCCTAACGAACCCTAAGTTACAAAAAGTGCCAAAAGGCTTTTCCGCGTGGATTTTGTCCCAACCACTTCTATCCGGTATTAGACCTTCCCAGGAATGCCCCAAGACCCGCCAACCCACCCGCCAAAAAGCATAACACCCCCAAACAGGCCAAAAGCAAAATCTCCTACTTACAATATTTCTCGGCCTTCGGTCCAAACGCGCTATGTAGCTAGGCCATAAGTCTGGTTTACCACCACGGATTTCCTGAAAAGCAAATGCAATCAAGATTAGAGTGTCCCAGCAGTGCTCCCAGACCCGAAGCCCACCCACAAACACCAGGAAGCCCCCCAAACAGGCCCCCGAAAACGCTACATTGAGCAAAATGTCAGAAATAGCAAAAAAAAAATCGGCCTGGATTTTGTCCCAACCACTTCTACCCGGTATTAGACCTTCCCAGGAATGCCCCAAGACCCGCCAACCCACCCGCCAAGAAGCATAACACCCCCAAACAGGCCAAAAGCAAAATCTCATACTTGCAATATTTCTCGGCCTTCGGTCCAAACGCGCTGCGTGGCTAGGCCATAAGTCGGGGTTGCCACCACGGATTTCCTGAAAAGCAAATGCAATCAAGATTAGAGTGTCCGAGCAGTGCTCCCAGACCACGAAACTCACCCACAAACAGACGGAACCCCCCCTAAGAGCACCTAAAAGGCAAGCAAGTCATCAAAAACACAAAAAAATTTCCGCCTGGGATTTGGTCCAAACCACTTTTATCCGGTATTAGAGCTTTCCTGAGTGCCGAGGGTGAGCGAGTAAGCAGTGAGCAGCGAGACGCTTGAGGCCGCAGCAGCCGAGCTCACGGTCGGGCTTTGCTCCGCTCTGCTTCTGCCGGGGTCTGCCGGAGTCTCGAGGTCTCCCCAGCAGCGGCACAGTCTGCAGCTGCACCTAACCACAAAAGAGACCTCCGCAGCGGCGGGTAAAATTCGGGAACGGCCCGGTAGCGGCGGGAGCCGCGGGAGCACTGTGGTAGCCCGGGATCAGCCAGGTGGTGTCGGCAGGAGCCGCGGGAGTCTTCTGGTTCTGGTGGCCTGGTAGCAGCACCAACAGCAGGCAGAACCCACGGAAAGACCCCCCCAGAGGCGGCAGGAGCCACGAGACCAACACGGAGCCTGGGGAGCTAGCGAGCAGCAGAGGGATCACAGGACAGAGCAAGTACCAGTCGCTGTGAGGGGCTGGAAGCGCTGTGGAGCAACAGAAAGAGGCAGACAGCAGAACCAAGCTCCATTTGACCCCCACAGAGAGTGCAGCAAAGAGCCAAAAACGCCGGAGCAGCCACGTTGAGCAGCAGCAAGGTGGGATAGCTACTGCAGCACCTAACCTCACTACGGCAGCACCTCACCTCACCAGACCTGACCAGACCTAAGCGGATCTGCAGTGGACGCAGTGGACGCGAGAGCGAGACTGGGAGAGTGGGGGTCAAGCCAGAGACAGTACGGAAAGGAAAGGAAACTAACAACAAAGAGGTGAGAGGTGAGAGGCGGCCCGAGGCATTACGGCATTACAGGGGAAAATGCTGATAAACGGACGGGCGGGGTCATAAGCGAAGCGGAGCCACCGCGATACTGCTACCCCAGGAGGTCAGCGACCCTGCATCGTGCATTGAGCGCCACAGAGCACTGATCACTGAACATCAAAAAAAAAAAAAATTGTAAAACTCATGGGTGCATGGTGCTCTGCATGAACTGTTTGGTTTTAGTTGAGATTGATTGCTCCAAATCGTTGCAAATTCGGCAAGTTCTGTGTTGTAAGAGCACCCGGCTTCTGTGGTGTGCTTCTGTGGGGTGCTGCTGCTGTTGCAGGACCCTGCAGGGGCTATTAATCAATAACTAACCACCTAACAATTGCCTTGAATACCTTAAATACCTTAATCCTTGTTTTAGGAGTAGTAATGTTGCCCTGAATTCTTGACCTCCAAGGGCTATTGACTCACCCACTGCTGGTATCACTCTCTTCCCCGACGACAGCTGCTCCTTGCTGCTGTTAATATCTGCCTATTGCAATTGCGTCCCACCACCTAGCTGTGTCCTGGCTAATTCACAACTGTAAGTCAGCAGTGCTATACTTCACTTCATCCCACCCCTCCCAGCTTCCAATCAACTGACACCGTTGAGGCCTGCTGAAGCCTACTGAAGCCCAGACAAGTCAGCAAACAACCTATGAGCACAGATTTTATACCAAATATCCTCTAGACACACCGAACCCATCATATTGGACCCATCAGATCTACTGCAAAACCTTCACAGACCACAAGTAGCCCCGGAAGTGCCACACGAGCGTCGCACTAGTGCCACTTCAGTAATTCCAGCTACCTCTGCAGCACCGGTTCCTGTTAGCAGCTAAAAGTCATGAGATCCGGGAGAGTAAGAAAGGCACTGTTGGCACCTAAACGGAGGAAATCCAAGCAACTGGAATCGGCCAAGGACCCCCATTCTGACAGCCCGGGCACCCACAAGTCCACCCGGGCTACCAACGGAATTTTAACAGCGGAAGGATCTCCATCAAAAGGCTTTGGCAATCCTAGCCAAAAAAACATGATCATGGAAAAGTCATCTGACAAAAAACCTTCGAATTTGTTGGACTACTTCAAAAAAACTCCAACACCGTCTAATAATCTCTGGCAGTCTCAGACTCAGGAGACAACCAGGTGTGGAGCCTCGTTTAGGCAGCCCAAAACAAGTATACTTCTTCAACAACCACTATCCCCACAACATTGGCAAATTGAAGCCAAAAGGACAGTCCATCCGGCGGAGGTATTTATCTTCGGATCAGCACCGAACAAACCTACGCCGGAGGGTCTGGGGGGTGCAAGCCTTGTATCGCTCACTACTAACAACCAATCAGAGCTGAAACCAGCACAGGAATCCGGTCAGCAATTACGCCCCACTGCAGCGAACATCCAAGGAGTTTGCCCGCTGCAAGCATCCCCAATGAGTCTACGGGATGCCCTAAGCCCCTCCATAGCTCAAAACCAGAAATCGGAATCACTGGCAAAACCTCCCGGTCAAGACCCAGCCGTTTCAAAAGAAGCCTCAACAGCTCCACATCAACAGCAAACTCTCGCCCAAATCCATGTTCAAAGTACCCATGCGAGTAATAACCCTCTCCAAGCATCCCACTCACCTCAAACAATAAGCACACCTATGGACCAATTGACTGCGTCAAGCCCAATGCATATTGCATTTTCGCCATCAGCAGCATTAAAGCCATCGCCGCAAAAGTCGCCCAATAAAGCCGACCCAAGCGACCAGCTTTTGGCGGACCTGTCATTTTTCTTTAAAAATACTGACAACCCTACCAAGGTCACGTCAAACACCACCCCTAACGCCATCCAAGAAGACCCCATAGCTATCAGCGTCTGGCCTCAACTCTTGCAAACATTCCAACAAACCGTCATTGCATTAAACTATCACTCGGACAAACTGGACGCGCAGGTCGATCTCCTAAACACTCTGGCAGTGTTCACATCAGGGATTGACAACAAACTTGATAAACTGAACAACTTAATACTTGGAGCACAAGCCTCGACAAAGCTCATACAGTCGGTGTGCTGTTGTTCTCCAATTATTGATTCACTCTCTTCGCTTCCTGACTTCCTAACTAGTGTTATAAAGGAAGTTAGGATGCTGAAAGGCGGTAACCCAAGTACAACTCCCCGTCCGTTAGCAAAAAATCCATCAGACACGATCGAAGACCCAGCTACCCTACAGCCCACAACAAACAAAGGCACTAAGCCAAACGAGGGAACAGTCCTCAGCTCAAATTGGCCGAGCGAACAGTCAAAATCCGGCCACCTACAATCTGACCTGGCCGAAGCAGCATCAGGAAACGCTGGGACTTCGCGTAGGAGTACTATGAGCACTGATCACCCACCGATAGGTCCAAAGACCAGCCCCCCGTCCCCGGCTCCTCCTACTTTGGATGAGTTGCCAGCGTTTGAACCTCAACTTAGCAAAAGAGAACGTAAGCGCCAGCGTAAACAGAGAAACAAAGCAAGGGCAAAAACAACTGCTGCCCACCCGGAATACTACCCCCTCTTTGCAATGGCATCCAACAAACAGGCTCCCAGTGAAACAAACGCACTCTCACCTTCAGGAAACCCTGGAGTGTCCAAATCAGAAGGAGATTTACCTGCACCAGTCACTCAACTAACCGCGGGGAGCCTACATGAGGCAAGAGAACCAGCAGTGCGAACCGTAAAAAAAGAGCCTGGCCCTGTGGTAGAAAAGACAATCACGAAAATCGATGAATTAAGTACACCAGGACCCACAGAGACCCAGGCGAAATTAAAACCTGTGCATGCCTCATTTTCATCAAAGACAGACAGCACAACGACAGGATTGAAATTGATGAAAACAATTTACAATCAGAAAACAGCTTCGCCTATAAAGCGTCGGCCCATTTGGAAGGCCCGCCATCTTTCAACGCAACAGGAGCAAGAATTGGAGGAAGGTCCGTCTACTATTAAACCCAATAAGTTGGCTACAAGTCAAAAACACACTGAGCCCTCATATGACTCGTCATATTCCCACATTTTACTGGCACCCAAATACAAATCAAAGGGCCGCCAAGACATTCTTAACAGATCGAACATTATAAAACTGGCAAATGGTATCCCCGGATTCCCTGGTCTAGTATCAGATGACATTGAATCTATTGAATTTCTCCCACCAAGAGGAACCCAACCGTCGGAGGTAACGCTAGTGACATTTAAATCGGCTACTTGGGCAGGCAAGTTCTTGGACCACAAAGCCACACTAAGGGAATGGGGCATCCGAGCGTACCCATATCATAGCCCAGGCTACCCCACCGCCCTACTAAACCAGCCAACACCACCGCAAAAAACTGGAATTATAAGACTGAAAGACCACCAGAAAATATATTCAATCTTAAAAAACGCGTCGGGCCAGAGGAAGATCAGAATATCCTTCCCACAGTGGTCACTAACATCAACACCAGCCAAGGATGGGATTGGCTTCCAGCCATTCTATCAACCAAAAGCTCAGAATGACCACCCGAACCAGAGGCAGTGGCCCTTGGCCTCATACGCTTGACAACGCCACCTCCCCCAGAAGCAGCATTAAATACACAAGCGGACTCTACCATCTCATTATGTCCCTGGAATATAGGCGGCCTCCAGCAAAAAATTAAGGATCCTGATACCTTTTCTTTCCTGTGTGAACATTCAGTAATAGCTCTGCAGGAAACTTGGGCCACACAAGGGTGCCCAGTCATCGGGTACATTGAGTTAAGGAATCCAGCACTTAGGGACAGCCGCTTTGGTCACCCCAAAGGTGGCCTGTCAATATATATTTCAAACACCTTAAAAGGTCCAATCTCACGACTGCCCCTTGACGAAGATTGGCTACTTGGGGTTAAAATCAATGCTTGGCGGAAACATCGTCCACTGCTCCTTTTAAACGTATACATCAACCCCAGCACTCGTACAAAAAAAGAGCATCTGACACGCTTAACGGAAATCATGAACGATATAGCCGCGGAACACTGGAACTCAGACTGTATTGTTACGTGGGATTTTAATACCTACTTATTTCAAGGGAACGTAGCAGACATCGATGGGCCCTTCCTACTTCCAATCACCGAGGCTATAAATCAAACCAAACCACCCATCCAAACTCAAAGTGGACTGGGCGAGCTTTGTGTGATGAAATTTTACAGTGCAGGTTACCTTGTCATCAACGGCAGAACACTAGGTGACACCCCGCCAAACTGGTCCTGGACAAACGGCACCAAGCAATCCTACTTGGATTATACCATCTGCAATGCCGCCCTGCTTCACTGTTTAACCAACTTCCAAATTTATCCAAGAACCGAAAGCGACCACAGGCCTCAGGTTATTTCCTTTAATATAAACCCTGTGAAAAACAAAACTGCACCATCAGCATGCCGGGGAATACATACCGAAAACCTAAAGCGCCTTAAGTGGACTGAAGAAATTAGCCCGAATATCCTCCAAGCAAGTGTGGACATCATAAGAATAGGAACCGAGCAAGAGGCAATCCCGACTTTAACCTGGACAATGCTCTGCCATGCCGAATGGATGAAACACAGCCGTCTGAAACTGAACTCAGATAAAACAGAAGTCCTCATCTTAGGTACATCCCCCTCTGCATGGGACGACTCTTGGTGGCCAGAAGCCCTTGGAAAAGCACCCATCCCGACAGACCACGCACGGAACCTAGGCGTTATCCTGGATTCTTCACTTTCAATGAACAGACAGGTCAGCGCCGTATCCTCATCCTGCTTCAACATTCTTCGCATGCTCAAAAAAACATTTCGCTGGATCCCCACCGAAACCAGAAAAACAGTCACCCATGCTCTGGTCACGAGCCGACTGGACTACGGAAACACCCTCTACGCAGGTACTACCGCTAAAATCCAGAAGAAACTCCAACGAATCCAAAACGCCTCAGCCAGGATCATATTAGACATCCCGCGTAACGAACACATCTCTGGCCACCTGAAAGACCTCCACTGGCTGCCCGTGGATAAGAGGATCACTTTCCGACTGCTGACCCACGCACACAAATCACTCTACGACATCGGACCAGAATGCCTCAACTCACGACTGTCCTTCTACACCCCCTCCCGCCAACTACGTTCTTCCAGCCAAGCCCTCGCCACTGTACCCCGCATCAACAAGACCACCATGGGAGGAAGATCCTTCTCATACCTGGCAGCTAAAACTTGGAACTCACTCCCCACTTACCTTCGCCTTACCCAGAACCACCTAGCATTCAGAAAGCAACTTAAAACATGGATATTTGACAAGTAATCCTCCTCCCCTCCTTAAGCGCCTTGAGACCCTCTGGGTATGTAGTGCGCTATATAAATTCTTTGACTTGACTTGACTTGACTCTGTTCCCACCTGACTCACCTTTTTCCAGCAAAGTATCAGGCCGAAAGGGTAATTCAGACACGTCCATTTACAATCTCACAGCATACCAAGTCACTTAAGAAAGCAAGAAACGCAGCCCTGCGGGCACTGGCTAAATCTCCGGGGAACAGTGAACGTACAATTCACTATCAAACCACTCAAAGATCCTTCAAGCTGGCGATCAAAAAAGATAAATGGTCTCACAAAAACCAATTTTGGTGCAAACTCGTGTGGGAGAGTAAGCAAAAAAACTCTAGAAAATTTTGGGCTTTTATTAACCACACTAATCCTAGCACATCGAGCTTTGGATCTGCAAACATCCAGGAATCAGACTGGGTAAGATGCCTATCTGACTACTTCAAGTCTCCAGAATACCCAGATTCCAAAGGAAGCAGCTCTGTAAATGAGATTAACCATGGGCCTGCCATCACACGGAGTCTACCCGCCGACTGCTTACACCCCGCCAACATGGACCTTGAGGTGACACAAGAAAGAGTAGCCACAGCAATGACAAAAGCAAGATCTGATGGGGCTCCAGGCCCAAATGGCCTGCCACAGAGCCTGTTTAAATCTGACATTGCCTTCTGGTCCGGAACACTAACTAATCTCTTCAATTACGCTCTGAGAACAGCAACAATCCCGGACTCATGGCGGGGCGCCATAATCCACCCAATTTACAAATCAGGATCACGTGCCCAACCGAGCAATTACAGACTCATTGCCCTCCTGGATATTGAAGCCAAGCATTATGCAGGCCTCCTACTGGAGGATCTAAGGTTATGGGCAAAGGACTATAAACTGTTGCCAATGAATCAAACAGGGTTTGTTGCAAACTCAGGGACCAGCACTAATTTGCTAGCAATTTCAACTATAGTCGACAAGGCACTAAACACATCTAGGTTAGTGTTTTGTTGCTTCGTCGACTTCAAAGCAGCATTTGATAGAGTCCCTAGGGAGGCTCTATGGGTAAAATTAAGAAAGTGGGGGATTCCAGAGAATCTATTACAGGCAATTATCGAACTCCACTCGCATACATGGGTTCGAGTGAAGCTCTGGTCCGGCACACATCTCTCGCGGAAAATAATGACAACTAGGGGCGTGAAGCAGGGATGTGTGTTGGCCCCCCTTCTCTTTAACCTGTTTATAGCAGATCTGTCGGCGACCCTGGACGATACCAACAGCCATTCTCCAAAAGTCGGTGGCTTGGGTCTAAGCAACCTTTTGTACGCCGATGACCTTGTCCTTTTCAGCCTCACCAGGGTTGGCCTACAAAGGCTCCTTGATAAACTGCATGACTATACGACTATTAACCAATTAGAGGTCAACTTAAAAAAAACGCAAGTCGTTCCTTTTGGTAAGAAACGACACACAGGTGGTGGTTGGTCATTCAACAACATAAGCCTCGTAACAGGCCAGTCATATAAATATCTAGGCGTCCACCTGGATTCTAAATACAATTTTAGAAAGCAGCGTAACGAGATCGCAGTCAAAGCAATAACCCTTGCGGTATCACTAGGCAAGCTTGCAAAAAATCTCTCAGGCCCAACCCTATCGCCTCTTTTGGAGGTGATGAGAGCAAAAATTGGCCCTACTCTATCGTATGGCATAGAGTTATTTGGGGGGAAAATGAATACAGCCTTGAACCAGCACACAACCAAAAATTATGAAAAGGTTCTCCAGCTGCCAAAATCCGCATCTGCTGCACAGATAAGACTGGAGATGGGACTGATAAACTACGATGCCTCCAACATCGGGGCATATCTTAATCTCTGTCACAAACTAAGACAAGCGGACCCCAATACATTAGAATCCCTAGTCTGGGAAGAAATAACCCAGAAAAATCCAGGTGGAACATACGGCTGTCTCTTTAAAGACGCCATTCAGCAAATGTCAGCAAGTGATTTGTGGGCCCTGAATCCTAGTCAGACAGCATTCAAAATAGGGATCAAAAAGGGTGTGAGAATGAGATCAAGTATCATCGATAAAGCACTCTTTATGAAACGCAGTCACGCCTGGGCTCTTGTAAACTCTTATAGACGGCTAGCCCCCGCCTCCTATCTGGCCTGTACATATTCACTCCACCTAAAACGCAGCCTTATCGCCATTAGAATGGGCGACTGGCGATTCCTGAAAGATTTACCCTCCTGGCGACGCACCGCTGAAGATTTAACTTGTAGAGGGTGTGGCAAAACAGCTGAAACTATGTCGCATGTGATCTGCCTCTGCCCAGCTTTTAATTCAGAACGCAGGCGGAGACTAAAACCAGAATGGAATAGGCTGGGTGCCAGGACTTGCAGGCAAGCTATCATGGTAGCTTTAAATCCGGAAAACACATCCCTAAACATAAGACTCATAAACTTCATTCTGCAAGCATACCGTAATTTCAATCAAAAGAGGCCCTGCTAAAGTGCCCCTCCCACTTTCCAACTCTTAGGGAGGTTAAAATAAAATGACCAGTAACCTCAGGAATGTCGGCTGCTTCCTAAAAGTAGTACACCATTGATGCCGAGTATAATATAAAAGGGAGGAAGAGACGACTTTTTTCCCTATACACCATGCTTCAAGCTACTCTATTTTATTTAAAGAGGCTTAAGAGAAGACAATTTCCGTTTTTATAATGACTGTTAACTGACCATGTTTTTATTCTTCAAGATTTTTTAATCTTATTTATTGATACACAATGTGAATTCTGTAACCTTCTTTTAAAGATATATGTGTTATATCTAAATAAAGATAATTGATTTGATTTGATTTAGAGCTTCCCAACAATGGTCCCAGAGCCGTCAACTCACCTGCAAAGAGGTACAACAACACCCCCACAAGTGCTGAGTCTTTCTTCATTGGGTGTAAACCAGCCCTCTGGTTTGATGGAAATAGGAGTCTGGAGGAGGAGGATAGAGGAGCATGTTCTTCTGAACTTGTGAACCTGAGGAATGCAGACTGCGGCAACTTCAAATCAATTAGCAAACCAGTGAAGACAGTTCTGCTGATGGGCTTGATTTTGTGATTATCTGATTAAAGTTTGAAATATATTAACTGTTCACAACAAAGAAAGACAGACACACAGGAATAAAAGTGAATAAGGACGAAAAAGAAAGTTATTGATTCGTTGTCTCATTTTCAGGGCTCGGTATCACGGTCCAGGAATAAGAATAAGGCTTCGTCATCATACTCTGCGAATTCAGGCAGGGTGAGCTCAGTGTCACCTGACAGAGTAGAAATTCCCTCATCTATGTTGCTGGCCACCTCCTCTTCATCCGGCACGCTTTCTCGTACTCTGAAATCTGGTGGTATGAGGTGCTGATTCATCTTGATCATTGTTAACCTCTCCACATTTTTGGGCGAGAGGCGGCTCCGTTTGGGAGTTACAATGCCACCAGCAGCACTGAAAACCCGTTCAGAAGACACGCTTGCGAGTGGGCAAGACAAGTAGTTTAAAGCCAGGTTGGTGAGCTATGGCCACAATTCTTTTTTCCCATGCCAATACGCCAATGGGTCAGAATTAACATAGACCTCTGTTGAGTCATTCAGATAGTCCTTCACCATCGACTCAAGGTCCTCATCCAAGGTTCCTCCACTTTGCTTAGCTCTTGCTGTGACTCTGACCTTTTGAGAACCAAACCCACGCAGAGCTAGCCAATCCTCTTCAGCCTCCAATGTTTCTGTTGTGTCTCGTGCAGATGATCCGGTTGCCGGTGTCTTTAACGGCTGAGAGGTCACTTGTGCCACAGCCACAGGTGCAGAAGTGGATTGTTTTGACTGGGGATGGCCTGCTGATGTACTGCCATTTCCTTCAATTTTCAGCCGTTCTCTTTCAAACCTCTTGGCTGACAAGGCTAGCCAATGTTTGTACTTTGGAACATGTTCATCATCAAAAGGAAAGAATGCTTGGCCTGCCAGCGCCTTTTTGTAGCGTGGATCCAGAATAGTAGCACAAATGTAATGCTCTTCTGAGTGGATCTTTTTAAGACGTTCATCACCTTGTAGGAGCTCTAATAATTTCTCAGCCAGAAGCAAAGAGTCTTGGTTTTTTTCATCTTTTTCAAACACAGAACACACCTCCTTCAGTTGGTCCTCCAGCATGTACAACAGGATAGCTTTTCCCAAATTAGAGTCCTCCTTGCTGACTGCACGCGTGAAGAACTCAAAAGGACGAAGCATGCGTGTCAGGCTTTGAACTATGTTCCATTGCGCCGCACCCATCCTCAGCTCCTCTGTACCATCTGTAAGGAAATATTGATCGAGTTCCGTATACTGCTCATACAGACGCTCAAGCATGTAGAAGGTTGAGTTCCAACGTGTTACCACCTCCTGGATGAGTGCTTTCACTGGCATTTGACGTTGATATAGCAGGCTCCTCAGCTGCTTCCGGGCCTTAAAAGAATGGCTGAAATGCTTGCACATTTTTCGGCAGGTGTCCAATACACTACGCTGCATTGCCTTTATTACCCAAGAATTTTTGGACAACCAGGTTTATACAGTGCGCCAAACACGGCACTCTGAAATAGTTACCGTCCCTCATGGCCTTAACTATATTGGCGCCATTGTCCGTGGAAACATAACCAACCTGGCGTTTTAGTGGGGACAGCCAGTTAAGGACCTTTTTGTTAAAGACATCCAAAATGTTTTCTGCTGTGTGACGTTTCTCCAAACCAAACATGGCTAGTGTTGCATGTTTCCGAGCAGCTTTAAAAACAATGTCCGTGTCAACACCTGTGTTTAGCTTTGCTTTAGCCCCTGAAAAAGAGACCCAGTGTGCAGTGATGCACATGTAATCAGCGCCTGCGCCACTGGTCCACATGTCTGTTGTCATATGTATAGTGTGAACAGCACTCTTCTGCAAAGCTGCCCCAATCACCTTCAGAACATCTTCATGTAGTGCTGGAACCGCAACTCGGGCAAAATAGAACCGGCTAGGAACCTTCCATTTAGGGCAGAGCGCTGCCACTAATTCTAGATAACCAACCCCTTCTACAAAAGAAAAAGGGAGAAGGTCCAGAGCTAGCATTTTAGCCAGCTTAGTGTTATACAGACGCGTCAGTGGGTGGTTGCGTTCATATTGCGCTTCTGTAAACAACATCTTTTTAATGTTGCCCTGGACCAAGGATTTACGGGATGATGATGATATCTTCGACCCAGTTACGCTCGCTGATGAACTTTTCCGCATTGATGTCTCACTCTCTCCCACACTCTTAGTGTGCCTCACATGGGGTGTGCTGCTGACAGGGGTACTGGATGTAAGTGAAGTGTTTGAATCGTCTTCTTCCTCCTCGTCATCATCAGATGAAAAATCAACGTTTTCATTAAGTGCAATTCCGGCTTCCTTGAACGCCTCTAGGTGCGGAAACCATTGGACAGGGTGCGCTCTCTTAAGATGACCTCTCTGGCCTCCGGTACCATAGTTAGAACCAAGCTTACCACGACCAACTCGAAGCTTACAAATGCTACAAATGGCTATGTTTTCCATTTTTGGGCAAACACTAAAGAAGTCCCAAACTGGAGACTTGAAATGTCTTTGGGGGCCGGAGGAGGCGGCGATACTGGTGGTGGTGGTCCTGCTGCTAATGCCAGAAGAAGTGGAGGATGTGGATTGCCGAACTTCAGTACGTTTTGCACTTTCACCACCACGAATTGAGGTCGAGGTGGGTACCTTCTTGCGAGGAAGAAATATGGAAGCGGTAGGTGTTGGTGTACTACTTAACTCCAAATCTAATGATTGTTGTGTTTCCATTTCCATTGCCTCCTCGTCGACATCATCATCACGCTCATCAGCTTCTCGGGATAGGGTCAAAATGTCTCTTTGCTGCATGCCCGGTGGGGCTGCAGTGACCTTTGTGATGACTGGCTCGTCGTCATCGTGAGAGGCTTCATCACCAGCAGTATCTGTCACTTCTTGTTGAGCCTCATCACACTCCATAAGTATGAGTTTTTCGACGACCTTCCTTTTACGCTTAGGTATCTTTGTCAGATCATGGTGTGCCTCACTCTCAGGCTGCCGTTGTGGTACCCATTCGTCATCCAGATCATCAGTAGGAGGTGAGCTTGAAGAAGATGTAGACACCCCCCTTGATCTTTTCCTTGCTAGGGATGTGGAAGACAATGAATGATCATCAGGAGGAGTGGCTTCCTCAAATGATACCTCGGTCTGATTGTCAATTTCCTGATGTGCCCCTACTTCGGGAGGAACAACTATTGTGGGCACTTGTGACCCTCCATGCACCTCTGCTTGCGCATCTCCTTGCGCTGCCTCTCCTTCCACATGTACTTGGGCTTGTACTACTTGCACATGTTGTTGTTGCGGCTGTGGTTGTTCAACACTTGTCAGATGAGTTACAACAACCTGTGTTGATTCAGGGACATTGCTGCTACTTTCTTGCGATGAGCCAACATCACTGGTCGATGGTGATTAGAGAAGTACACTGACTGCCTCTGAAGCACTCAAGGGCTTTGACTTAAGTTGGCGTAGTGGTGGAGGCACTGAACCCAATGGAGCAGGGGTGCTGCTCCCAGCTTGGTCCCCAGCAGATCCTGCTGCTGCTGCAGGCGTACTTTTTTTTTTGCTCCCAAAAAACGTGGCGGTTGGCACACCAGCCTCCTTGGTAACTTGCTTCTTCTGCTCCATACTAGCAACTTTCTTGCTAGAGGAGCTACGGAGAACTTTTTTTGGGGCCATCTTCTTCACAGCAGGTCAGACAGCAGGCCGCAGTTGCACGAATTGTAGAGTTGTCTGAGGCCAGACGTGACGTCGCGTGACGTTATGCTGCACACACACACCGCTGCAGGACTTCTTCTTGGCACTGGTGGTTCTCTTGAGTCTTGTGCACCTAAAAACAATGGAAGACAGAGGAACATCAGTTCAGTTATACACCACAAAAAAAATCTGAAAAAAAACAGAAAAATCAGCACAATCCCATTCCATCCATGCCCTCCATGATGTTTAAGTTCAAGACAGCCCACAGAAAGACTAGGCCCATGCTAGACTCAAATACCCCTGGTGAAAAGGCCACAAGTACAGCCCCAAAAAACGAAAATCACTGAAAAATCAGCACAATCCCAATCCATCCATGCCCTCCATGATGTTTAAATTCAAGACAACCTACAGAAAGACTAGGCCCATGCTAGACTCAAATACCGCTGGTGACAAGGCCACAAGTACAGCCCCAAAAAACGAAAATCACTGAAAAATCAGCACAATCCCAATCCATCCATGCCCTCCATGATGTTTAAATTCAAGACAACCCACAGAAAGACTAGGCCCATGCAAGACTCACTACCCCTGGGCATAAATAAAGGTTGAAAAGTAGGCAAAATGGTTGCAGGCCTAACAACAAAGCCTGCCTTCAAAATGGCCACTTGCCTGCCAGCACATGGCCAGTGCCTGTAGCTGCACTCAAAATGGCCACCAGCCACATGGCCTGTCCCTCCCCATGAACACCCCCAAAAATCGAAAAACACTGCAAAATCAGCACAATCCCATTCCATCCATGCCCTCCATGATGTTTAAGTTCAAGACAGCCCACAGAAAGACTAGGCCCATGCTAGACTCAAATACCCCTGGTGAAAAGGCCACAAGTACAGCCCCAAAAAACGAAAATCACTGAAAAATCAGCACAATCCCATTCCATCCATGGCCTCCATGATGTTTAAGTTCAAGACACCCCACAGAAAGACTAGGCCCATGCTAGACTCAAATACCCCTGGTGAAAAGGCCACAAGTACAGCCCCAAAAAACGAAAATCACTGAAAAATCAGCACAATCCCAATCCATCCATGCCCTCCATGATGTTTAAATTCAAGACAACCCACAGAAAGACTAGGCCCATGCAAGAATCACTACCCCTGGGCATAAATAAAGGTTGAAAAGTAGGCAAAATGGTTGCAGGCCTAACAACAAAGCCTGCATTCAAAATGGCCACTTGCCTGCCAGCACATGGCCAGTGCCTGTAGCAGCACTCAAAATGGCCACCAGCCACATGGCCTGTCCCTCCCCATGAACACCCCCAAAAATCGAAAAACACTGCAAAATCAGCACAATCCCATTCCATCCATGCCCTCCATGATGTTTAAGTTCAAGACAGCCCACAGAAAGACTAGGCCCATGCTAGACTCAAATACCCCTGGTGAAAAGGCCACAAGTACAGCCCCAAAAAACGAAAATCACTGAAAAATCAGCACAATCCCATTCCATCCATGGCCTCTATGATTTTTAAGTTCAAGACACCCCACAGAAAGACTAGGCCCATGCTAGACTCAAATACCCCTGGTGAAAAGGCCACAAGTACAGCCCCAAAAAACGAAAATCACTGAAAAATCAGCACAATCCCAATCCATCCATGCCCTCCACGATGTTTAAATTCAAGACAACCCACAGAAAGACTAGGCCCATGCAAGAATCACTACCCCTGGGCATAAATAAAGGTTGAAAAGTAGGCAAATGGTTGCAGGCCTAACAACAAAGCCTGCATTCAAAATGGCCACTTGCCTGCCAGCACATGGCCAGTGCCTGTAGCTGCACTCAAAATGGCCACCAGCCACATGGCCTGTCCCTCCCCATGAACACCCCCAAAAATCGAAAAACACTGCAAAATCAGCACAATCCCATTCCATCCATGCCCTCCATGATGTTTAAGTTCAAGACAGCCCACAGAAAGACTAGGCCCATGCTAGACTCAAATACCCCTGGTGAAAAGGCCAAAGGAACAGCCCCAAAAAACGAAAATCACTGAAAAATAAGCACAATCCCATTCCATCCATGGCCTCCATGATGTTTAAGTTCAAGACACCCCACAGAAAGACTAGGCCCATGCTAGACTCAAATACCCCTGGTGAAAAGGCCACAAGTACAGCCCCAAAAAACGAAAATCACTGAAAAATCAGCACAATCCCAATCCATCCATGCCCTCCATGATGTTTAAATTCAAGACAACCCACAGAAAGACTAGGCCCATGCAAGAATCACTACCCCTGGGCATAAATAAAGGTTGAAAAGTAGGCAAAATGGTTGCAGGCCTAACAACAAAGCCTGCATTCAAAATGGCCACTTGCCTGCCAGCACATGGCCAGTGCCTGTAGCTGCACTCAAAATGGCCACCAGCCACATGGCCTGTCCCTCCCCATGAACACCCCCAAAAATCGAAAAACACTGCAAAATCAGCACAATCCCATTCCATCCATGCCCTCCATGATGTTTAAGTTCATGACAGCCCACAGAAAGACTAGGCTCATGCTAGACTCAAATACCCCTGGTGAAAAGGCCACAAGTACAGCCCCAAAAAACGAAAATCACTGAAAAATCAGCACAATCCCATTCCATCCATGGCCTCCATGATGTTTAAGTTCAAGACACCCCACAGAAAGACTAGGCCCATGCTAGACTCAAATACCCCTGGTGAAAAGTCCACAAGTACAGCCCCAAAAAACGAAAATCACTGAAAAATCAGCACAATCCCAATTCATCCATGCCCTCCATGATGTTTAAGTTCAAGACAACCCACAGAAAGACTCAGTCCACCCACCACTGAGTACCCCTGGGCAAAAGGCCCCAAAACAGCCCAAAAATCGAAAATTCCAAAATTTTAGTTGCAGCAACTGTAATGCCCCAAACAAACTTACTTGTAAAATTTCTAATCCAACAGTGATCCAAAGAAAGTCAAAAAGGCCTCAAATCCAAAGATCCAGCAGCATCCACAAAAAGTAATCCTTCCAGCTCCAGATCCAAATGAAAAGTGACCAGGAGATGGACAAAGCACTGGGAGGAGCCTGCTGAACAGGAACAGGAAGTTGAAGACTGTGGGGCACTTCCTTCCTCCCACCCCCCTCCCCCCCTCCCCAAAATGGACTCCTCGCTAAAAAAGTACAGGCAAATGTCAACCTAAGGAGTTATTCAGAGAAAAATCATCATTTCAAGAAGGTTTATGCTGCTTGCTGGTGGATTTCTTGTGCAGAATTGCAAATTTTATATTTTCGCTTGTGCGAGATTCTTGCTGCTCGCCGCATCTCAAATCTCGCAATTGCGAAGTACCGCGAGACGTGATCTCGCCGTACTCGCGTTGACAAACTATCGCTGGCCAGCCGCGATGACGTAATCGCGCTCGCCAATTCCCGCGGGATCACACAGCAAGATCCAAAATGGCGCAGCACTCGCAAACTATCGAGAAAAACAACTCGGCAAACGATGATAAAAATTGTATCACCAACGCCGCGCGCCGCAAAAAAAATCCGCTGCGTGCGAATTTGCGGATTTTGCGGGAAATTCGCAAATCTCGCGGATTGCGAATTTCCCGAAAATCCGCAAAATCCGCGAGCGTAACGGATTTTCCGCCCATGCTTAGTTATCTGCCCAAAAGCTTCCAAAATATCAGCATTGGTAGCTTCCTCATCTAGACACACTAGAATGGGTGCCAAGGCCTTTGATATAATGGTCACATTTATTTTTGCTGGGTCGATTTTGCCCCATTTCAGGGCAAAACCATTTTGACGTGCCAATACTATATCCTGCGACCACGCAAGGGATTCGAGCGTGGCTGAGGTGTCACATGCGGGAAGGTTTAGGTGTAAACTGAGAGGCAGATGATCACTAAGGCCATTTGGCTGGATAGTAAAATCTCCCACCCTACTAGAAAATCTTGTGGGTAGGATGATGAAATCAATAATCGAATGCACACCCCTGGCTCTGTATGTAGGACTGAATTTAACCTGCGGGGTGCACATCAAATTTACGAAATCTAGGTCATGTGTGGCCATAATATCATTTATTATTTCTCCTCCAGCTGTATGTACGAAATGCTTCGTGTCATCCCTTCCTTCCCTAGCATCGTCCCGAGGTCTGCAGGTGTTCAGGTTGCATGTATTAGTATTAAAGTCCCCTGCCCAGATCAAAATTGCGTTTTTTCCTTTTGCAGTATTTAGGTAATTTGTGCCTTCACCTAGCTTACTCATCTCTACTGCGAAGTCAGGTTTTTTAATATTATTATAGAAGTTGACTACCATTAATTCCATGCCCGAGGGTAGTAAAATAGATACTATTTGAAAATAAGGAGAGTTCCCAATCCTTTTAATTTTACATACCCTCATCAGATTGGAGATATAAATACAGATGCCTCCTTTATGTCTACCATGGGCAGAGCATTCCGCAGGGATATGGTAGGTTTTAAAACCGTCCAAACGTATTTCATTCACGAGCCAAGTTTCTTGGATGCATAATACAACATAGTTCTGGATAAACGCCCACAGACATGATTAGAAACTTTACTTTCCAGCCCGCAGATGCTCCATGAGACAATCCTAAAGGGGCCTTGCAATAAGAGCGGATCAACTATCGGGGTGGGATAAGGGTGGTTTACGAGAACAATTTTTTCCCTATTTACCCCCCGCATTTACACATATCAACTCTCTCACCAATTTTTTCCCCCCAGCTTCGGGTGTAGCTTGAAGATTTCCAGTACTTAGCCGGTTTGCTGATATATTAGTCGATGCAACAGGGTCTGACGTAATGCTTGAGGTATCAGCATTTCTACTAGGCACTTCCCCAACTGAGTCCAGATTACCAGTCAGTCAGTCACACTCATTAAGACCTGAGAGTGCTGCAAATCTGTTTGGCCCTAAAGGGAAAGCATGCATCCCCTGTCTTGCCCAGTGTGGAATAGTTGCTGATCTCCCCCCAATGATCCCCAGCCCCGGTGTATTCTGGGTAATTATTTTTTTTAATTGGTAATTAATTGTTATTAATTGGTAATTAATTTGTATTAATTGGTAATTAACTTTTATTAATTGATTAATTGATAATTATGTGAAGTGTATTATTTTTATTATTGGATTGTGTTGTTCGTTAATAGGGGCATAGTGTTGGAAGTAATTGAACTCTAATTAAGTCAATATTACATTTATTGTTGGGTATTGATAATTAATTTATTGAACATTAATTATTAATTGGTAAATAATTTACATTATAACTTTTGGGTTATGAAAATGTATTTATTGTTGATTAATCATTAATTGGTAATTAAATAATATTAAATATTATTTATTGATATTTTTAATTAGTATATTAAAAAGTCATTATTAATTGGTAAATAATGTTTAATAAAGATTATTTTTGGGTATAAAAAATCATTTGATTGTTCAATATTTTTTAATTGTTAATCACTTTTTAATAATTGATATGTTTTTGTTCGGAAAAATATTGTCTTGTTCAATATTTATTATTTGGTAATTAATATTTACTAATTAATATTTATTGGTATTTATTATGAATTAATTGTTAATTAATTATTCAATGGTAATTATGTTTTTAATATTTATTAATGTGTATTTGTAAATAATTTAGAGTGATTTAAAAATTTAAAATAATGTTATGTTATATTTAACTTCCTACGCTATCCAACACTTTCCCTACTGTTCCACTCTCTGGAGTTGGAATAGTAATTTTCACCCCTACGCTATCCAACACTTTCCCTACTGTTGCACTCTCTGGAGTTGGAATAATAATTTTTACCCCTACGCTATCCAATACTTTCCCTACTGTTGCACTCTTTGGGTTGGGAATAGTAATATTTACCCTACGTTATCCAACACTTTCCCTACTGTTGCACTCTTTGGAGTGGGAATAGTAATTTATACCCCTACGCTATCCAACATTTTCTCTACTGTTGCACTCTTTGGAGTGGGAATAGTAATTTTTACCCCTACGCTATCCAACACTTTCCTTACTGTTGCAATCCCTGGAGTGGGAATAGTAATTTATTCCCCTCTGCTATCCAACACTTTCTCTACTATTGCACTCTCTGGAGTTGGAATAGTAATTTTTACCCCGATGCTATCCAACACTTTTCCTAGTTTTCCACTTTCTGGAGTGGGAATAGTAATTTTTACCCCTAGCTATCCAACGTTTTCCCTACTGCTTCACTCTCTGAAGTGGGAATAGTAATTAAGCCTTACGCTATCCAACATTTTCCTCACTGTAGTTTTTTTGGGAGTTTGAATAATAGTTTTATTTCTTCTGCTATTAAATATTTTTTGTATTATTTTAGATAATGTAGTATATAATTAATTTTAAAAATGTTGAAAGTAAATTTAATTTTTTAAATTTATTAAACATAATTATTTCGTTTTTATTCATGTTATTGTTTTATGTGTATAGATGGATTTGTAATTTATAATATTTTTAATAATGTATGTTATTAAAATGATTATTAAAACTGAATATTAAGTAAGTATATATATATTTATTATATTGTATGTATATGTTTAATTAATGTTTTATTATTATATATGCATTACTAATTAATTTTAAACATTATTACATCTTTTTAACTATGTTTATTTTATTTATAAGTATTATTTAGTTTATTTTACATATTTTTTTAACAAAAAAAGATATTTTTAATAACAACATTTTTAACATCGATATTTTATTTTCGATATTTTTGTACTTACCATGTGGTAGATAGGATGTCGATATTTTTGACATCGATATTGTTGCTCCGATATTTTTGTTGGTCGATTTTTTGTTTGAAGTCTTTTTTATTTTCTAAAACAAGAAAGGGACAGAGGGTCATGTGTATACAGCGTTAAGTCTACAGCCCATTCAGGGCCAGCCGAGTTATTTTGCAATTATTTGCCAGCAAAGAAACAAAAAACTATGAGAGGCCAATTTAGACACAGCATGTCGCCTACAACCCTTGTTGGGCCGGCCGCGTGGTCAAGGATGTGCAGCGATAACAGCTTATTGTAGGGTTTCTTGAGGCCTGTCTACAAGCAATAACATTAAGAATAGTGCAATTCAGGTCTCGACATACACACCGATAAGCCTACAACCCACTTGGGGCCGGCGGCGTCAATTGCAAATGTTTCTCAATGTAGGCTCAGACAACAGGGAACCGATGGCGAAAGAGTATGTCGCCAACCCGTCGTGGTAGGCTAACTACTTGTACTAGTAGATGCGTCGATAAGGACAGATTGCATTGCATTTCAGGACCCATTAAAAGAAGAACAGTAACATTATAAACATGGGCGATAAGCCCCTACAAAGTGGATAGTGAGAGACAGACAGAAGCAATGCAGGGATAAATGGGGAAAGGAAGGATGGAAGACAGGAACAGCTTTCTGGGGAGGCGAGTGAGCAGACCATAGATAACACTCAGCAATGACCAACTGGAGACACTGTGTAGGCTGCAGTGAGCGCACTGGGGGATGGGAATTTTAATAAATCTGGGCATGGAAGAAGCTTGTTAGGGTTTGGCGGGAGCAGGGCATCCTCAAAGAGATGCAGGGCTCTAAGTTTGACAGGCAAGTAACGTGCATGTTCTATTTTACAGGGGTGCCGAACCAGGGGATGCAACACAGCATTAAAACAGGTTTCTCGCAGTTGCAGTCGAGCAGTGAAGAGCTCCATAGTTAAAACGTGCCACAATGGCATGAAACAAGCAGCAATCGGAGGCACCTCTGGCCTTTTCCAATAGAGTGCAATGAGTTGTTTGGCAGCCCCAGGCATATGTAAAGCTATGGACCAATCGCTGCTCATAAGTGCTTTCAAAGTGGCAGGTTTGATGCCCAAGAGGATCGTGGCTGTGGAGTCAGGCAGAGGGAACCCCAACACCTGCTTGATGTGACTAGGAACTTCCTTCCAGAACAGGGTCAGTAGCGGGTAGGCACACCAGATGTAAATGAAGTCGCCAGATGCATTCGAACATCTCCAACACAAGGGGGACGCGGCAGGGAACATATGGTGCAACCGGACCGGCGTATAGTACCATTGAGTCATAATTTTGTACGGATTTTGCCTCTGTGGGATGCTGCGATAGACCCTAGGGATGTCTCGCCAAAGACGATTCCACTGTCCAGGTGTGATTTCCGTTCCCGACACCAGGTGCCATTGACGTTGGTACGGGTGTAGCGTCAGTGTAGGCGGATGTTGAAGGATCTGGTATGTCCGTGATAATAGTCCCTTTGAATCATTGAACGAGCAGACCAGCCGCTCAAAGGGGGTGTAAGGTGCCCAGTGTGGCAACTGCGCATATTGCAGATTTGCTTCTGGCGGGAGACGAAATTCGTCTCTACACTGAGCGAACGTCTTCAGGCGTTCCCCCTCAAACATGTCTCCAATGGCTCTACACCCTCCCCGTAAGCATTTGGCAAATGTTTGTGTTTGGCAGGCCGGTGGGAAGAGCGGGTTGTCTGCTATAGGGGTATGAGGTGAAGGGAATGTCGTCAGCCCCTTACGTACAGCTATTTTGTCCCATATATCAAGGACCGTTTTTATAGGAACTGCCATTTAGGCACTGCGGGAGCGCGCCGTCCTGTGGAACCATGTAAGGTCCCGGGTAGTGCATCCCGTTACCGTCCGGTCCATATGGAACCACAATGGTTGTCCATTCCGAGACAATACGAAGGTGCGAAGCCCAGTAGTAGTCCAGGAGATTAGGGCATGCCAGACCCCCTCTATCTCTGGGCAACATGAGGATCTTGTGGGAGAACCGTGGTCGACAGCCAACCCAGATAAACTTGGTGATCTCCTGCTGGAGGGCCAGTATCTGTTGTTGTGGTATGGGGTGGGCAGACATTGGAACAAGTACAGAATTTTTGGGAGGATAGACATTTTGACAGCGTTAGGTCTGCCAAGCCAGCAGATAGTCAGTGGCTTCCACCTCCTTATGTCCTCCTGGACAACTGACTTGCATTCATGCCAATTCACTTGAGACCACGTATCCAGGGAGCGGAACAGCTTCAGGCCCTAATAACGAATATGGTCTGCTGTCCACCGATATGGAGCCAGCGCTTCCAGGGCTGAAGCTCCTCCTTCTGGATTGTGAAGTTTAACGCCCAAGACTTGGCGTGGTTGATTTTAAGACCGGCGCCCTTTCAAAGGTCTGCAGGAGGGCGTGGAGCGCCGGTAGGGAGGTATGTGGGCGCACCAAGGTAAGGATAAGATCATCCGCCAAGGGTGCCACTTTATTCTGGCACCATCCTAGACTTAGGCAGTGGATGTCCTCATTTTGCCTAATCATCTCTGCCAGGGGCTCCACTACCACAGCGAAAAGCAGAGGCGATAGGGGGCGAGTGCCCCTGTGTATATAGAAGGGGTTTGAGAGCCGCCCGTTAACATGGACCAGCGCTTGAGGGGAGAGATAAGGCGCCATAATCCTCGAAATCATGTTGCGCCCCAGACCAACCCTGTGTAGGACCGAGCGAAGAAAGCCTCATTCCACCCGGTCAAAGGCCTTCTCCGCGTCAAGCGAGAGACGACAGGCCGGTATATTCCAATGGTGTGCTTTCCCTACCAAATGGGCAATTCTTCGCACGTTATCTGCCCCCTGCCTATTGCGGATGAAGCCAACCTGATCTGGCACCACAAGTCCCGGCATGTGGGGTTCTAGGCGTTTGGCTAACATTTTAGTATAGAGTTTGAGGTCCGTGTTTAGTAACGCTATGGGACGGTAAGAGGCACATAGGGTAGGGTCCTTTCCCGGCTTGGGAATGAGAGCTATTTCTGTCATGCTCAAGGAAGGCGACAGCCCCTTCGTGTCCAAAAAGGAATTATATATATGCAGCAAGTAGGGCTGGAGCTGTGATGCGAACATACGATAAAAGGCTACTGGCAGGCCATCCGGGCCTGGCGTTTTACCAAGGGGTAAGTCTTTCAGTGCTGCAGTCAATTCCTCCGGCAAAAGCGGGCCCACCAACTGTGTAGCATGATGCGGATGTATTGGGGTCCAAGGACAGTGGTCCAGTACCTCATCGATATGGGCTTGAGAGGGCGTGTCCGCCTTGTAAAGGGCAGTGTAATAGGTCCTAAAGGCATCGCATTTCGCCCGTTCCGCAGTGACCCGCCCTCCATCGGGTATCTGAATGTTGGCGATGTGTGCCTTCGCTGCCCGAACCCGCAGGCGCGTGCTAACAACCGTCCCACTTTGTCCCCCCCTCGAAGTACTGCTGTTTCAAGGCCATCAAAGAGCATTCGGCTTTGTTAGTCCTTAGACAATGAAGCTGACCCCTAAGGTTTGCAAGTTTCCGCTGGTTTGCAAGAGAGGAGTGCTCCCAATCCTGCACCTCTAACTTCTTTATATCCGTGGAGAGGCTATCTTCTAGTTTGCGGACTTACCATGAACGAGCAATCACCATAGACGTGATGTGGCCTCGGATCGTCGCCTTAAAGGCATCCCATACCACGGGGAATGGGGTATCGGGGAGGTCGTTGCTTGCAAAATAAGAGTCAATGGCAGT
The DNA here is from genome assembly GCF_964263255.1 of Lissotriton vulgaris. Classification (NCBI taxonomy): domain Eukaryota; kingdom Metazoa; phylum Chordata; class Amphibia; order Caudata; family Salamandridae; genus Lissotriton; species Lissotriton vulgaris. The sequence continues at coordinate 183,137,959 of NC_141696.1, read as the reverse complement.
CCCTATTGACTCCACAGCATCCGGGTTCTGCAGAATATGCGGCGGTAAGCTCCACAGCGGCTGCCGAGCAGGGCCAGTGGCCGGGTCCTGCAGGAGAAGCTCAACGTGAGCGTGATTGGAGATCGAAATGTCCGACATAGCCTCTGTTAGCATATCTCCTATGAGGGCGTGCGAGAGAAATAAGTGGTCGATGCGCGAGTACGAGCGGTGCACATGCGAGTAGTACGAATAATCACGCACCTCAAGGCAATGATAGCGCAAAGAGTCTATAAGGCCAAGGTCCGTTATCTGTTTCCGAAGCACGGATGACATGGTGCTCTGCGGTGCCTCCGACCCATCTTCAAGTTTTTTGATGCGGATATCAGACAGATCATAGTCCAAGCTCTGGTTCTTACCAGATTGGACTACGACAGCTCCTTGTTTTTGGGTGTGAACCAGGCAGAATTGGCTCGCCTTCAGAGGGTGCAAAACGCTGCGGCCAGGATGTTGGTCGGCCTTCCAAAATTTGTGTCTGCTCGCCACACTATCCAAGACCTCCATTGGCTGCCTGTGGGGCAAAGAATTAAGTTTAAAGCTCTATGCTTAACTTTTAAAATTCTTAAGTCTGCCTCCCCTCCTATCCTATCGCAGACAATCCAACACTATGTTCCTTCCAGAGCCCTTCGTTCCTCAGGTGCAAATCTTGCCATAGTGCCACGCTTTAAAAGAGCTAGAATGGGTGGCCGCTCTTTTTCAGTGCTGGCGGCAGCTCTTTGGAATTCTTTACCTGCCACTCTCCGCTCCATTTCCGAGCTGCTCCCTTTTAGGAAGGCTCTGAAAACCTTCTTATTTTCTTCAGTTTAGCTTCCTGCTTGGTCTACTCTTGCTGTGTTGTGTTTTACCATCTCCGGAAAGCGCCGGGACGCCTCTTGGCTGCGGCATCTGCGCGCTATACAAGCGATAATAACATAACATAACATAACATGGCACCTGATCCATTCGAGGAGGCGTCACTACGGTTCAACGCAGGGTCCCACACCAAGTTAACGTCCCCTCCCACAATTAAAGAAGCGTCGCCCTGTGGCACCTGCTCCCTAAACAGCATCTGATTTGATGCATAAACATTACACAGCGTGAGCTGGCGTCTGCCAACCACTACCCCCCCTGATGAATTGCCCATCTGCACTACGGAAGGTCTTTAGGGTCCCCTGCCTGACGCCCCTTCTGCAGAGGATAGCCACTGCCGCCGTTTTGGTGTCCATAGCTGCCCAGAACTGAAGGGGGGTATTTAGGATGTGCCATGCGCATGGTATCACCTTTAAGCAGATGGGTTTCCTGAAAGAAGATGATGTCTGGGCAGTGTGGTAGGATGTACCGCCACACTTGCCGATGTTTATTGGGGGAGTTAAGTCCCTTAACATTGAAGGAAAGGATCTTTAGAGGGTCAGGAAGAGCCATTAACACCATAGGTCACTGATTAGCGCGCTAAACCTCCCACATGGCCATAGCCAGGTCCAAAAAAACGGTATTACCGGGGGACCCCCCTATGCGCCAGTGCCCACCGCCACATCACAAACATCGACCCACCACACCCCAGAAGAAGGTAAGGTAAGAGAGCTGAAAAACAGTTGGAAAGAAGAGAAAAAGAAGAACAAGCAACATCAGCCAACCGGGCCTCATCATGCTGTTCCAATCTTGGGGCACCCTGCACCCTAGGGTTTGGAGAAGCCGAGAGACTTCACTCTCCCAGGACCAGTAGGGGGTAAGTCGTTCACTGCTCACAAGTCCCTTCCGGTGTGGAGCTCTGGCACCAGCCAATCTGTCAAACATTGAGAGGAGGGGCAGTAACCAGAAATCAACAGGGGATATCAAGAGCAGAACAAGTAGAAGTCGCATAGAACGGTATGTGGACAAAGAGTGCTCAGCTAGGGCCTGGGGAACCCAGGCCCCCCTCAGATCTGTCCCCCTACACGGACCGGATATGCTCGATGATATCGTTTTTGGCCTGCAAGGATGCATGATTGTCCACAGGTGGTGAGCGTCTACGCCGGCGCACAGTGGACCAGGAGGCTTTAGCCGGCACCCGCAAAACAGGCGGGGGGCAAGTCGGGCTGGGAGGCCGAGAGGCGGGCAGACGCAACAGCTGAGCCACTTCCTGATAAGACCGTATCACCCTGCGCTTAGATTCCCATTGAAAAATAAGGGCGAACGGATGACCCCATTGATATGGGATGTTAAGGCTGCGCAGTTTGTCTGTTACAGGCCTGAAAGCACGGTGGCGTCGTAAGGTGTCAGGCGCCAGATCCTGAAATATCTGTATTTTATATCCATCGTATGTGAGGTCCGGCTTGGCTTTCGCCGCTCGTAGGATGGCTTCCTTCTCTGTGAAGAAGTGGACCCGGGTCAATATGTCCAGGTGGAGACCCGGCCTCCCCGCGGGATCGGCAACACAGTGTGCCTGGTCCAAAGCCGGCGGAGGGGCGTCCTCATCCCCCAAACGTCATGAAGGAGTTGCGCCACATAAGTCAATATGTCCTCCCGTTCTGCCCTAAGAGGAACACCCCGGATACGGAGGTTGTTAAGGCGGCTACGATTTTCTAGGTCCTCCTGCTTCAGCTGTAGCTCTAAGTGTTGATCTTCCAGGGCAGCTAAGTTGTTCTTGATCTTCCATGCGGGCATCAAACGTCTTCTCCAGTCCATCCACGCGTTCGCCCAGATCCACAACATCCTTTTGAAGCTCTTGGATGCAGGAGTGGACCTCTGTGCGCAGGGAACCAATTTCAGACTTCAACTCGGTCATAAAGGAGGCCATGAACGCTTCTGTCACTGGTTGCGATGCTTGTGTCACTGACTGTGACGCCCCTCCAGGCTGAGGGCCACCTCCGCCGGGGCAGGCCCTCCCGCCTTGCCCCACAGTGCTGCAACCAAAGTATCCTTGGAAGGTGGCGCAGGTGCATCCTTACCACGGTTGGGGCGCGTCATCTTAAAGCAGCTATGAACCGGCCAGGCAGCAGACTCGAAGATCCGACTTGGGCAGGGTCTTGAAGATATTCACCGAGGTTCCCGGCAATCCCAGATAGGGCCCACCCCTGCGGGTCTCACGCTTCTCGCTTCACGCCTGCCCGCCGAGTCAGACAGGGGTATGCAATCAATAGCAGAATCCACAGCCTCTCGTCCCTCCAGGGTCAACAGCAGAAGTAAATGGCGTGTGCCAGTGTGCCCGTCGGTCTGCAAGGTGACATGTAGTCCCCCCTTCCCCAGAGGACGACCACGAGTGGGCGCAGGGAGATAGCTCCATGAGGGGCACAGCCACAGAAGGGGGCAGCGCAGTGGAATAGTGGGTTGCCGGTGCCTCCGGGCTGCCCTCCTTAGTGGCCACGGAATGATAACCTGTGCTTCCAGCGCTGGACGTCTACTGTGTATGATGCCCCTCAAGATCCCCCAGGAGTAGGCCCTGGGCGCGGAGGTTCCAGACAGGATTCAGGCTCCCCATGCGTCGCTGCACGCTAATGTCAGTGTCCCTGGGCAGCCCAATGCAGGAGAAGAAAAAGGCGGACGGGTGGGCGCCCCGCCACTGCGATCCGCTGCGGCCTCCAGCCCTCCGCTGCGCAGTACCTGAGAAGAGTCACCCTGTGATGCTGCAGTTGTAGTTCGATGCGCCTGGACCTGCACCTCAAGGATCCACTCGGCGAAAATCACCAGATGAGGACCAGTTCTCCCCTTCGACCCACTAAGTGCCAAGGAGGCCGGCCACCCACGCTCAGGTCAAGGGGCCAGTGAAAGGTGTCGTGGGGGCACTGGGATCCGGGCTGTAAAGTCGTGGGTGCCCGCTACTGTTCCAATTAGGCCCACCAAGCCAGAGGGGCCAATAGGCCCAGGACCAATGCTGCGTCCCCCAAGAGCCACCCTTCCGCGACAACCAGGCGAGAAACCAGCAAGCAGGGCCCCCGCAATCCACCTCAGCCCTCACCCCCCGGCTGTGGGGCCCACCAGGGAGACAGTAAGAAAAACACAAGTGAGCACCGGGGAGGTGAGCCAAGCCAGTAATACGACCTGCGCCCCGCTGAGCAACAAAAGTCTCTTGGCTCCCACCCGGCAGCCCTGTCCCCACACTCTTAAAAGGGTCCTCGTCGCAGTCTGTGCGCCAGCTCCACCACGCAAAGTCAATGTCTAGGCCACGCCGTGGGGGTCTTCACATAACCTCAGGCAAGGCAGCAGCAGGAAGTCCTCGCCCTGGGGCCGTCCCCAAGGCCCTACGGTCTCTGCCCTGCCCTCTCACCCCCACCTGCAGCGCGCACCCTGGTCCCAGACCGTGGATGCCGGGCGTCAACGATGGCTCATCGCTCTAGGCCCCAGATGGTAACCGGTCCCAAAATAGCTCCAGAGTATCGCAAACTGTGGCACACCCGTAGGACCCCGGGCGCCTCCCGGGGCCAGTCTCAGTGCGTCACGAGTCCAGTGGCCCCCACACGCCCCCGTCCACAACTCACTACCTCCCGCCAAGCAGAAGGAGTAGAAGAGCAGCGCCTCCAAGGCCCAGGCAGCCAACCTCCCTAAAATGGCGCCATAGTTCCGTCCGCTAGAGCGCTGCAGCAGTCTGGCGTCGCTGAGGTCTCATGCCCAGGGACCGCGTAGTCAGTCTCCCACTCTCACCTCAACCAGCAGTTGCGCACTCACAGCTAGGCAGGGGGCGCAGGGCATCCAGAAGAGGCAGCCGCCCCAATGCCCGGGCGGCCTACAGGAGCAAAATGGTGGCCAGAGCTCCACAGGCCATGGCCCCCCGCAGGCAGAATCAAACTCCACCAGCCTCCCATCGGAAGGGGGCAAAGACCGCCGCAGCCCCCGCAGCCACCTCTCGCCCACTCTGGCGGGCCGTCAATTGTCCTCCAGGCCAAGGGGGTCGAGCGGCATCCACATCCGCCGCACCCGACCGGTGACAGCCGCAGTCCCAAAATGGCGCCCAACGTCCCCTGGGTCCGGGCGCCTCTCTGCCGGGTCCGTCTGCACTACCCCCAGCCAGCAGGTGCAAGCAGGGTCTCTCTCGGAAGGCACAAAAAGCGATGCGGCTCCCGCGCCTCCACCGTCAGGCTCCAGCAGGGCATGGGGGCAGAGTGACATGCCCGTCCACGATCTCTCAGCCAGCAGAGACCTCAGCTTACAAAATGGCGTCCGGCTCCCGGTTGATCCCGGCCCCTCTCCGCCGAGTCCGTTCTCGGCGCGTCCGACTAGAAAGAATGGTCTGCAACCTGCAGCTCCGTCGTCCAGGCGTCACCACCGCTTAGGAAATTCATCCGAGGCCTCTCCCGCTGCTATCTGGCTGCTGCTATAAGCTTATGTTACTGGCGGCGGCCCGGAGCTCCGATCTGGCACGTCCTACTCCATCGGCTGCTAGACCACGCCCTCCGTTGGTCGATTTTTTGACCTTTGATATTTTGTCAGTGATTCCTTCCTCTGATTCAGGTCTTGTGGATCTTGGAGATGGAGGCAAGAGCAGGTTGGGAGGATTGAAGTCGTCTGGCGGGTATGTGGAATGCGAGGTGGTGGTTCAGGTATGCTGGTCCTTCATCATGTAGAGCTTTGTAGTCATGAATGAGGAGCTTGAAAGTGATTCACATGTTGATTGGGAGCCAGTGGAGTTGCATGATGTGGCTGTGGTGGGGGATGTCGAGGACCAGTCTGGCTGCGTCATTTTGGACATTCTGTAGTTTCTTGAGCTGTTTCCATGTGACGCTGGCATTGAGTGCGTTGCCATAGTGGTGTCTGCTGGTGATGAGTACGTGGGTGACCATCTTTCTGGATTCTGTGGGAATCCATCTTAATGTCTTTCGAAGCATGCAGAGCGTGTGGAAGAAGGCTGAGGAATGCGTTGATTTGTCTGTTCAAAGTGAGTGATGTCCAGTATGATGCCGAGGTTGCGTGCATGGTCCGTATTCCAAATCTTCTGCATTTACTACCCCTTTGTGCTTGCATATCCTCACAAATCTGCAGTATCATGCACAAAACAGCTTGAATTGGAGCACAGGTGCATCCTAATATAGACTTAGCATAAAACTACCCAGCATAAAACAAGGAACCAAGATATTGCTCAGTATGAAACCAAGATAAATATAACATAGGAGCTAAGTCCTGTTAAATGTTGTTATGTTATGTTAAATTGGTCTTTTATAGCGCGCGGCTACTCCAATAGAGTGTCCCGCTGCTTTTATTGACAGCCAGAAACAGACAAACACAACACAATGAGATAAAAACAGAGCAGTAAGAATAAAATCAGACCCAGCAATAGAAAAAGGAGCGCACTAAAGGGCAAAGAGCCATGTTTTGAGGCCCTTCCTAAAAGTCAGTAAATTAGATGTGCTGCGTAATGCCAAGGGCAAAGTATTCCAAAGCTGTGGTGCCCGCAACCTAAAAGTCCTCTTAGTCGTCTGCACCGAGGAACTGGCATAACATCTCTTCATATGAGTTGCACCATCACTCCTGCAGTTCAGAAAATATTTAAAACCACCTCCTCAAGTAGCACCTCTTTAATTACATTTAGTGACCTTGGACATCATCCTCTACTTAAGCGAGTGCTAGCTTTAAACGTCCTTACTACGCTTTCAATTCCTGCTGCAACGAATCCAAACTGCCTTGTGACCTGCTAGTTAACTTTTATAATTAGTATCCTCAAAAAGGAAATTTCCATTATCAATGATGCCAGAAGCTCCTATATAGTTCTCTGATTTCCTCCTTCCATGTTTTGATGCAGGTGAACATAGACACCTACCTATTTGTTCCAGTAAAATGCGATGTGAATAAATACTTTTTAAGTTCTGTTGGATGTGGAAATATCCCTCGATCACATGCACTGCGACCAGCACACACATAAACTGCACCTACCACCGATATTGTCTTTAAGAATATCATCATATATGGCAAGCAATCTCTTTTGTTGTTAAACGTATTTGCTCGACTGCCACTAGACAGTCAGAGAAAGAACAGACCCTAAAACTCTCCAGATACTATGTAGAGCCAACATCCTAGAATATAAAACAAGTTTGTTATTTTGTGATATGGTTCATGCTAGCATTGCTGTTTTACAAGTGATAGACACGCAACTGATGCGGAGAGACAAGTATCTGTGCAAATCTACTGTGTTTGTTCAACATGTCCTGTCGTTGAACCTCTATAAAACATTGTGGCAGTGCACATAAAAGACTCCTTCGGAGGTAGTAGATAACAACACCCTGTCAGAAGTATAATTGAAGAGAGCTAAATGAGCACTATGTAAGTAGGGTGTTGGATTTGAAAGAACAGGGTACTTTACATTGTGTTCAAATGCATTACTTTCTTATTACATGAAGATTAGAGGGAAGGTTCTTTTTACTTCTCGACAGCAGCCTTTCCGTGCACAGATTATCAAGAGCTCATGAATTTTTCCTTGCAAATGAATCCGAAGGGATTTCTTTCTACCAAAGATAGGCAACTCGTACTAGATATCGCAAAGAGAAACCCAGATTACCTTGGGGTAAAATGTCAGGCAAGATTTAAACTGCATTGAAAAGAAATGTATGTGACGGTATACATTCACACACTTCTGTTGCAATCCGCAAACTATTGCAAAGAAGTCAGCGCATTAAGTACTGCTGTGAACTAACACCCATTCTGTGCGGTCAATGAACATAACTGGTATGCATAATAGTTCTATTTTTATTTTTTATTGCAGTTAATTTACTGTAAAATTTTAGGAAGGGATCTTTACGAGCTGTTGAGGGCATTTAAATCCAGTGCCCAATAGCTAAAAGAATACACAAAGACTGTTGTTGAAATGCCATGCTATCTGATTTGCAATTGACATTTTTAAATTAAAGCATGCACCTCCCTGATGTAAACTCTGTACTGATGTAAATTGAGAGATAATTCTTGGAAATGCCTACAGAAAGTACATCCTGGTGTGTGTTTTTCTTAACAAAAGAGTTGTGTTTGGGCGTTACTAGAGCAGAATATCTAGATTTCTGAGATTGACATTTGGAATGTGGTCTGGTTTATTCTTCATCCGAGTAAATAGGACATAATAGAAATCAGTGCTGAAGATGGATTTTAGACATGCATGACGCTTGTGATACAGTGTATATCTAAGCAAATAGTGTTTACCCCCTCATCCCTATTTAAAAAAAATATATTTCTTAATCTGTCGATAATGCACAGGTGCATAACAGTGCTGCTTGGTTCAAACTATACAACGATATGGCAATATTAGAAAAAATAAGGCATATTGGATAAAATCCTTCTATCATAATCGTAAACAGATAACAGGAACCCTGTTAAAAGACAAAGGGGCATATGTACAGGCCCCTATCGCCAGCGGAACGTCACTTTTTGACGTTCCCTTGGCGATAGGAGCCTTGCCTTATGTAGAAGGCAGCGTTAAGCCACTTATGGTGACTTAACGCTGCCTTGTAGAGGAGGCCCATTTTCACACTATGTTTAGTGTGAAAGGGGTGTGCAGTGGGTGTTGTGGTGGGCACTACACCACAACTCACATTGTATTTGACGCTGCCCCCTATGTACAAGGGTGGCGCACATAGGAGGCAGCGCCAAAATTAAGACCAAAAAAATCCTGTTCTTAAGTTGGCGAAATGAGGAGAAATGCATTATTTCTCCTCATTTTTGCCTTTTCCATGTGTGTGCCTTGTGCAGTACACATGGACAAAGCAAAATGCCATTGTTTGTTTATGTACAGGAAGGTGCCCCTTCCTGTACATAAACAAACTTTTTAAAAAAATGCCATTTTGTAACTTTCATGTGTACGGCATAAAGCAGTACACATGAAAGTTACAAAATTACACTTTAGGATTGTTTATGTGCGCATGACAAATGTGCACACAACCAATCCTCCCCTGCACACAGACCCCCTTGCACTATGGTGCAAGGGTGCCTGCGTTGGCGCTAAGTTGGTAAACTTAGAGCCATCGCATGGGGAAATGCAAGGCTGCACCACATTCTTGTAAATATGGTGCAGCCTATGTTTCCAAAGTAGTGGAGCTTGTTGTTAGGCCCAGGAGTCTACGGACAAGCTCCACCACTTCATTGCACATATCCCCCACAGAATGCTTAACCTGGATGGCAAAATGTTAAGGACGTTACTGCAGGCCGGGGGGGAGGGCAGGAGAGATTAAAATGACAGCATTTACGCCAGAAAACGTGCAACTGAACTTGACTTTCGTAAGCTTTAGCATCTTCATCACCTTTCCATCTACGCTAAACATCCCTTTCTTATTCCCAAACAACTTCACTTTGGGGCATATGTATGAACAAGCCCCTTTGCGATTCTTTCATAGCAATTTATAGCGAATTGCTATTAATGAATCGCAAAATGCTACGTATGTAGGAATCTCAATAATAATTGCGATTCCTTAATATTTCTTAATTGCGATTCGCAAATCACGATTCGCAATTAAGGAATACCTTCCCATTGATTCCTAGTGGCTAGGTGGCCCATAGGAATGAATGGGAAGACATTCTCAATTTGCGATTCGCAATTAGAGAATAGCAAATTGAGAATGCAATTTCATGGGTGCTCGGGTGTCAAAAGGGCCCCTGTTCCACCCCTGAAATATGTATGTGTACACATGTGGCGCACATACATGCCCTAGGGTCATGTATGTGCACCACATGGCACTTTGAAAAATGCAAAAGAGTGCATTTTTCTGAGAAATCGCAAATTTCCACCAAATTGAAGCGGTGGTAATTTGCAATTTTTTAATGCCAAATCGCACTTTTTCGGTGCTTCATACATTGCATATAAGGAATTGCAGTTTGCGATTCCTTAAATGAAATTGCAAAATAGAGAATCGCAAATTTTGTGATTCTCTAATTTGTGATGCCCTTTTGGGATGATACATCCCAAAAGGCCTTTACCCGTTCACAAACAGGCCGAATCTGAGAATCGGCCTGTTTGAGAACGGGAAAAGGGCTTGATACATATGTCCCTTTGTCTGAAAAGAAACAGCTAAGCATAGCCCTTTAAATTTAAATTTAAATTGAATCTGAACCTGAAGGCAGGTAGGGGCAACCACAGTACCAGTTTCAAACTAGCTATATGACAAACTTTCATGGAGCTGCAAGCAAGACTGAAAGCAGAAAGAAACAGCTTTCCGTGAAGAACATATCGATTCTGTGATACATATCAAAATTGTGTTGTTTGGATGCATTTTGGAAACAACCAGTGCTTAGAACAGAGTGCAACAATTAAAATGGGCACAACGTTTTTAATCTGCGAAAGTGCACTTTTGCTGTTTCCAGAGAGATAAAGTCTGTCTAATGAGTTTGTTAAAAGTGGATCCATGATTATTCTGGGATGGTGTTTCCGAAAAAATCAATAGATTTTGAAATTAAAGATCAAGAAGAAAAAATGGAATGTCTGATTTTGACTCACAGGAGATCACAAGGCTAACCTCCTTCTCCCTACCTGACGACATAAGTTTGAATATACAAACTAAAGACGAAACAAGGTCAGCAAGAACATAGAGTGGAAGAAGACCAGGAAAATAGGCTAGGTGGCAAAGAAAGGCTGGAATCTGCACCACTGCAGTCATACGACAATCCCGACGAACAGGGTAAAGGACAAAAAGAAACTAAAGGATGGTCAAAAAACAATCTAAATTTAGAATCTCCAATCACGATATCATCCATGAGTAGGTCAGAGGAAGAGCCAGATGTCCTGGAAATACTGCCCTGAGAGGACTACAAGGCCCCATGGAGTAAAACACTACTAAACACCCTGGACCAGGCAATTAAGGCCTTGAATTTCCAGTCAGATAAAATGGACGTTCAAATTGACCTAATAAACCTTATTGCGGGCCACATTTCAGGTATAAATACCAGGTTGGACCACATGGCAACCCTGCTTTTAGGGAGGATAGATAAGGGACTACACACAGAGACCGTCCAACCAGGTTGTGTATGCGGCAAACTTGTGGACAACATGTCAAATCTACCAGTCATACTAAAAGACATCCTAGGGGCAATTCAATCATCAGTGGTAACAAAACAAAACTAAGCATGGGCGAATTTTGCGAATCTGGCGTTCGCAAATTTGCGTATTTGCGAACTCGCAATCCGCAAAATCCGCGAATTCTCGCCCATTTGCAGATTTTTTTTTTTTTGTGTTCGCAAGGGTTTCTGCCAGTTCGCGAGGGTTTTGTCCCAGATCGCAATTTCGAACTTACTTGTCGGCTCGCAACGGTCGCGACTATGTTGTTTCTACGTCTGGTTCATCATCACAGGTTCACAGCACCCTCTGTTTCACCACTGCCACCCTGTTTCACCCATGCCACCCTCTGGTACATCAATGCCACCCTCTGGTTCATCACTGTAGATTATGGGGGGGAAAAGCAAGCACACCTGCCCTGTTTCAACTGACATGAATTAATTTGGGGTTGATTTATTAATGTGTCACTGTTTTAAAATTCCAGTCTGGCACCTGCTTCCTTATCTGTAATTTGCTTTCTGTTGCAGTGCAATTTTTTTTTCCAGGACCTTTGTGGCCTACGTGTAGCTATTCTATGAGCCTGCTGTGAGGGTCAGAGCAGGGTCATAGAATTGTTGCAACTAGCAACTGAACTCTGGAGGGGCCCCATTCAGGAAGTACTACAGGGAATGGTTGCTAATGATGAGTGAACTTTTGCACCTGCTGAGTGCTTTCAGTTTTGCAAAACTCGTTTTTCTGCCGAACAGCAACTGTAATGCCCCAAACAAACTTACTTGTGAAAGTTGATTTCTAATCCAAAAGTGATCCAAAGAAAGTCAAAAGGCCTCAAATCCAAAAAAGTGCGGGCAAATGTCAACCTGAGGAGTTATTCTGATAAAAATCATCATTTTCAGAAGGTCTATGCTGCTTGCTTGTGGATTTCTTGTGCAGAATTGCAAATTTTGTAATTTTGCAAGTGCGAGATTGTTGCTGCCCGCCTCACCTACATGTTCACAATTGCGAACTCTCGCGATGCGTCACCAAACTCCCGCGGGATCCCGCAGCAAGATCCAAAATGGCGCAGCACTCGCAAAATATCGAGAAAAACAACTCGGCAAACACTGAATGACGGTAAGTGAACGCCGCACGCCACAATATTGTATCACCAAGAAAAAAAAATCCGCTGCGTGCGAATTTGCAGATTTTCGGTAAATTCGCGAGAGTTCGCGGATTGCGAATTTACCGAAAATCCGCACAATCCGCGAGCGGAACGGATTTTCCGCCCATGCTTAGAGGGCAGCACGTGCATGGTTACAAAGTGCGTGAAAAGCCCATGACACCTGAGTGATGGGGCAGAAGGCACTTTAAACTAAATGCAAAATGCACAGCCAACACAAAGCCTAAATATGCAAGCAGAAATATTGACGTACAATTCTTTTGAATGGCTTTATGTCACTTCTGCTGTCAGCAAGAATCATAACATGTCTACTAAGCCTTCCTGCCTCAATTGAATGCTTATCTAGAGCACAGTGCTTTTGAACTCTTTTGTGGGCTACGTTGAAAAAGGCGCGGTTTATTGCTTCATTTTGTCTGACCCTAAATCTACTGATTGCTGAACATTTAAGCCTCTCACAGTTTGGTTATTATGTTCAAGCATACAATTTGTTATATGATTTTTTACGAGTTTGCTCTGGAGGTTTAGACTTAGGTATCAAACATGCTTACTTAAAAATAATTAAGGCACACTAGTTGGATGCATTGCTATCCTGCTCTGATTGGAATTAAGTGGTATTACTAAATGACTATTCTCTAGATATTGGTGTACTAATTAAAACAAAAAACAGCCTCATAGCTAGTGGATTTTAAAAGACAGTGTGTATTTTAAAATACAGCAAGTAATATGAAAGAATAAAATATTTTTAAAGACAAACACTTTTGTAAGATACAATTATTAGCTAACTGAATATCGCATTTTAGTACTAACAGTGCTTATATTTTCTAGTGAAAAGACAGAAAAAACACACATGATGCCTTATAATGGGAATGTTATGTATTGTATAAATGTAATCCAAAATATAAGCCTTGGTCAAAATAATACCTAGCTGTCATTCTTTTTTAAGGGTGCCCGAGGAAAGACTTAGCTCTCTCTGGCAGTGTAATGCCTGTGCAGCATTACCTCAAATTTACAGGTTAAATCAAATGTATTGTTTTAGTTAATTAAAACCAAAAGAACGTTTACAAAACGTACAAATACATTATATTTACTAACAGCTTCTAAAATGAATCTAAAAGGATATATTTTTCCGTCGTGCAGGCATTTCATTGATAACTAATGTGCATCCTTGCACCACACATTCAATGGTACAGATAAGAAGAGTACATAAAAGAAACAAACATTTTCACTCCAGCGGATTGGGACGTGAGGGGTGGAGTGCAAATAAGGAAGCATTTATGAATGCAAAATAAATACGGACAATAAAACAACACTTTAAAATTTAACCCCTTCGATGCTGGTGACAAAGCCAGCTCGTCATGGGCGTTACCTGCGCTGTGCGCATGACAAGCTGGCTTTGTCACGTAACGCGCGATTTTCGAATTTTCAGCGCGCAGCGGGAAAACCCGCTAGCGCGTATGCGGTTAAGGTAGCCAACCATCAATATTGTTATTTCTTGAGTCATTTGACAGTTTTCAACTAAGCAGCGTGGGGGGGTCAAACATAATCGCTAACCTGTTCGCATAGCATCTTTCAGTGAGTTCTCTAGGCTAATCCTGGCAGGCTATGTCTAAAAAAATTATGAGTTTGCAGTTAAGCTGGGGATCTCCGGGATTGAAACATGCTATTATGGCTTCCCTGCATGTACATATATGTCTGTCATTAAAACAAGGGGGCATATGTACAAGCCCCTATCTCCACCATAACGTCACATTTAGTGACGTTGTGGTGGCAATGGGGGCTGCGCCTTATGTACAAGGCAGCGTTAAGTCACTTAAGGTAACTTAACACTGCCTTGTACTTAACCCCTTCGCTGCGGTGCTCGTGACGAGACCAGCTCGTCATGAGTCACAGTGGAGCTGTGCTCATGACGAGCTGGTCTCATCACGACTCTGCCCACTAATTAATTTGCCTGTCCAGGCAGGGAATCAATCGCGCGTGGGCGGAGCGGAGCTGTTATGAGGAGCCCAGCTCGTCATGAGCACAGCTCCACTGTGACTCATGACGAGCTGGGCATGTCATGGGCACCGAAGGTGTTAAGGCACCCTTTCACGCTATGGTTAGCATGAAAAAGTTGTGCAGTGGGTGTTGTGGTGGGCGTTCCACCGCAACACTTATTGTATTTGACGCTGCCTCCTATGTAGATGGGTGGCGTACATAGGAGGCAGCGCCAAAATTAAGACTAGGAAAACCCTGGTCTTGAGTTGGCGAAATGAGGAGAAATGCATTATTACTCCTCGTTTTTGCTTTTTCCATGTATGCTGCTTTGCGCAGCACACATGGTAAAAGCAAAATGCCATGGTTTGTTTATATACAGGAAGGTGAACCTTCCTGTACATAAATTAAACTTTAAAAAAAATGCAATTCTGTCACTTTCATGTGTGCTGGATCAAGCAGCCCACATGAAAGTGAAAGAATTGCATCTTAGGATTGTTTATGTGCAGGAAGGGACACCTTCCTATACATAAACAATCCTCCCCAGCATGCAGGCACCCTTGCACTCTGGTGCAAGGTTGCCTGCGTTAGTGCTAAGTAGCTAAACATAGCGCCATCCCAGGGGGAAACGCATGGCTGTGATGGAGCAAGGATTCGCACGATAAGCGACTTGCTTGTATTCATGAACCTTGAATAATGTTAATAAAATAACCAACATGTTCATTTTACTAATTTGCACATCTTTCATTATACAGGGCGAACGTGTGAAACGTGCTTATGTGTTTATTAACCTTAATACGCTTGCAATCTAAAATGGCAGCTGCTACGCTGGAATTTAGACTACGCATGCGTCGGTCATATCCATGTGACGTGACGTGTTCAATGTCTTGGAGGGAAAATAGTTGCACATGCGCAATAAAGCTAAAATGGCTGCTCTATGTTCTCACATGCTCAAAGCTTGCATTGCTGCTTTCGCTAAGCTGTTCGTTCTGCAAATTCCTAATGCTATAGTTTATTATAAAGTAATGGGTGTAGTATAGAAATTCATGGTATACAGTGAAATCATTTATTCTATGTTTTAAAACTGTTTCTTTTCCATTTCATGTACACTTCGAAACTTTGCCCATTGTATTATGCTGTACTCCATTTTGAATGAAACTGCGTCTGCGCAAGATCTGCAAGTCTCCAGAGCAGATGACCATTGAATCTCTGCCAAGGAGCTGATTGACTGAGAAGATGCTCCTGGGAACCTCACCTCACGAACTATAAACGAATGCAATGTAGTTGTAAATAGAACATTTATTGTTATACAAAATGAAGACATCATGAGAACCTGGAATTTAAGGGGCGGGTACAGAAATTGTATATTAAGCCTGAGAAAGTCTAAAATTTAGGTGGTGTGATGACCTGTCCTCCTCCTTTGTCCAATCAAAATTGGGGATCCTTACACTTGCAACATTGGGGGGTGGTACACTGACCCAAAAAACAGTATAACTAGCCTAGGTTTAGCTAGAGAAATTGTCCGACTTGTCCGAATAGCTGACCTGTCACTGACCCAACGCACTCAATAGGTGACTGAAAAGCAGAGAGCTGCGAAGCACTTTGCTGGAAGGTTCAAGAAAACCCCATTCGGGGTTTTGGGAATTGAAAGTGCTGGCGAAGCACTGTGCTGGGAGGTTCGAGAACCCAATCGGGGTTATTGGCAGATTCCGTGCAGAGAGGGAGTAGCGCAGGCGTTGCAACCGAAGCTGCAGGTGTTGGTCGTAACCTTTGGTGAACCCAGTCCTGGTCCGAATTCTGGGGTTATCCTCTCCTGATTGTCCATGAGCTGCACCTGCTCGCCTACTGGCAACTAGGTCCTTGGGGTTTCCTCCCGTCTTTTCCAACTGACCCGTGGCCAGGGTTGGTTTTCACTCTATCCTAGGTAATTATAAAGTCTGTGTGGGTGATTACCTTTCTGAAATTGCATTTCTAAATTTTCAAATATTGCAAAGCTTAATTGCATATGTTCCTTTTCTTCCCCCTGTCCTTTTGAATTAGTTTTCCATGTATTATTGACTATTAGCGTGTTCCAATTTTTAACCCACCTTTAGTAAATGCTAAATCATTTCTATATTGTATATGTTCCTATTTCTTACCCTCCCTTTTAGGAGATAAGCTGAACTATTAGTATGTTCCAAAATCTTACCCACCCTATAGTATTGAGCTAATTTGAATCTTGAATTAAAATAAGTTCTTCTTTAAACTGCCAATTTTAATTGCAAAAATCTTTGGGTTTAGCATGTTCCTTTTCTTTACCCTCCTTTAATAAAAGTTGCGAAAGCTCATTATCTAAATATAGCATGCTCCTTGTTCCTACCGTTCCTTCAGTTTAAAGTTCTTAAATGCTTAGCATACTCTATCTTTTGCATAGCTATACGCTGTTTATGATTTTGATTATAGATAGTCTAATATGTTTTAACCTTATGCTCATGACATATTAAGATGAAGATGATTAGATAAAACTTTTAACCTACCCAGAGTCTTTGGTTATTTCATATTTTTCAAATGTTATAAAATGATCTTGAGTACCTAGCTTATAACTCAACTCCCTGATCCCATGTGTTTTGATTCCTAAGTATCTACATTGCTAGGTTAACAGATATAGGAATTATTAGAATAGAATCCCAAATTATACTGATAATAGTGCGTGAGGTACCTAAGTAATATTAAGGTGGTTGTTATGAAATTATGGGCCCAGGTGACTATTAGTAAAAATTTCCTAGCTGGGTGACCTGCGCGCTGTATCAGTATACTTTTCTGGTAGCAGAGGATGGTTAGGGATTAGTTAAAGTTAGGCAGTTAGTTAGTTAGTAGGTTAAAACTCATAGTGTATTGATCGATCAAATGTGCTATTTTCGAAATGCTTATTTGATGCTGCTATATTGTAGTTTATGTACTAACTGAAATTGTGTGTACCTTTTTTATGTTTTGTCTGGAATCCCCGGGGGCAGAATAGCGGATGGTAATAGAAGCCACATCGCAGTGAGGTCAGTGGCTCGAGGAAAAGTAGTGCATGGTTGGGCAGAACTGGAAGCACTAATTAGGGTTTTCTGTATGAATGATTGAATAAATGATAGCAACGAGTTCGCTAGCAAATCTTCTATTGTGATATAACCTACTAAGGGTCACACGGAAGGAGTAGCAGGTTCGTCGGAGCTTGATTGATAGCAAAAGGGTTCGCTGGTGAAACTTTAGACTTAGTATATATCCCAGAGTGGATGAGTCGAGGGAGTAGCAGGTTCTCTAATGCTTGTGTGAAGGATAGGCAGAAGGGATCTATCCGCAGTATATGAAAAGTAGACAGAAGAGGTTTACTTGCAGTGAAATAAATCTTTACTTTCTAGACACTTGAGTACAGTGGCGAATGTTGTACGTTGTAAATTAAACAAAGCACTTGCACTTTCAAGAAAGAAATTGAATTTCAGTTACCTTGTGAAGGAGGGAGTCAGTTGGAAATATTAAATAAACAGAAACACATATTTTCGCACTATTTAAATTTTGCGAATTGTATGTGGTATCCAAGTTATCCAGAAACTCGACCTGATCCAAGATACCTAGGGTTTGCTAAGGAACAGATGTTAAGAGGCAGACCTTACAATATATACAGAAGCAAGAGAAAACTGACTTTCGTAGACAAAGTTAAGAATTACTTCAAGAAAGACAATCCCATTAAAACTAGAGAAGGAGTCCTTATTCCACCACCAAACACTCCTGCATCATTTATGATGTTTGACAAAGGTTACCATTCTTGTGTATGGTTAGAGAACTGGGTGGAATATACCAAATATGATGGAATTTTAGCATTTCCTTTAGAAGGTACCTTTAATGGAAGAATTTTGTTCAACTTGAGAACCCGAATGAATGATTTACATCCCAGACCTACATTGACGCAATATGAGGCTTTAGAAGAATGGGAGATTGAGGCTTTTGAGCGAGACAGACCTAGGATTGACAAAGGACTAAGTCAATTCTACCCAAAACTTCAACGAGATTCTAAGGAAAAACAAATGAAACAGTGGAGACAAAATATGATAGTGGAAGGACTATACCCAGTACTAACTATAGAGGAGCCTGTGGGAGGTAAAAGGACTGAGAAAACTAGACATTTGATGACTAGTGGTGATTCCGATGATGATTACATGGAGGATTTATTAATGAAAAATCAGCCACCCTATAATGAAGAAACGAGAATAGTAAATCCAAATAACCCGTTCTTTAGGCCTCCTTGTAATGAGGGGTCAAGTACATCAAACCCGACTGCCCCGTTTTTTAAGCCACCTTTAATTCCGCAAGTGATTCATGAGACTTCCATCGAGAGGGTATTACAAGAAAGAGAAAAGGAAGCTTTAAATAAACAGAGAAGTGAATTAATTCAGAAGATTTCCCACTTAAACACAAGTCCTGAGGCTTTGACAATACCAGTAACTATTGGCCCAGTTGTTCCATTGTACGGAGATAAACAAGCTAGTTCAAAAGATCCAGTTTTAACTACATCAGTAGTATAGCCAAGAAAAGAACCCCTTGAAGAACCGGGTTTTAAACCCAGTGGCGCCAGGGAAAACGCCCGATGTCTTCGAGATCCCCTGCCTTGGCAAACAGAGACACAGGACACTTCTTGATGACGTCAAAGACCAAAGTTTATTGGCTGCAACCAGGAACAGAGGTCCACTAAGCACAACACAGGTGGTTCGCTAGAGACTGCACAATTTCAATGAGCGGAGCATGGTCTTTTATGCCAAAAATCACATTCCAAAGTAGCATCGGTTACCCACAAACTGGCCAATGAAAATGTGACATTTCAAAAGTAGCGCATGACGACAATCTCATTTTCCGTTGTCCAGCCCACCAGAAATGACCAAGCAAATTCCAACTTTCCTGTTCGATCAGGCCGGACAAACCCATCATAAAACCTTAACCCAAATCAGTGATTATGTCGTAAAGGAAGGAGCAGAAACAGATTGGAAGCAAGATAGAAAAGTGGGTGCAGTGTACTGTAAATTCAGCATGTCCTGCTCTTTGATCTTTATCTGACCAGCTGCTTAAAAAGGAACTGGCTCAGCGAGGTCAGCCTCGGGCAAGGGAGTCAGTTCGGCCAGGTCATTCAGAAGTCAGCTAAGGTGTACGTGTCCCAAGGACTCGCTTGGCCGCAGTCATCGGCCTATGTGAGGGCAACCACACAAAATGGCTGCCGTCCACAAAATGGAACCCGAGGGTTCAAACGAAATCCCTGAATACGTAGTGTTCTCATTGATCGATTAATGCGAAAACACTCGCACACACCGCACTCATGATTTGCGGTCCGCTGACACCAAAATCGTCTATTTCCGACGACCTTTATTGAACGTGTTTCGGAACCACCGAACCTCAGACCCTCAAACTACGAAACTACAGACCCTCCTTTTGCCCTTACATAGGCAATAAACCCAAACCCATGTCAATCTGAATCTAGGTCTATCATCATCAGATCATCGATATGTTGCTGTAGCATCATCCTAGTACTTAGTACCTCTCTCTGGACAGGTCTCCTCACACACGGAGTAGTACAAAGACCACAAATAGCAGGAGCACACTGTACACAGAGACAGAACAGGAAAAGGATAGCTAAGATCATCCCAATGACCATCAGAATCTTCCATCCCCAAGTGGATATCAATCCCCAAAACCATCCCATCAACAACCAATCTCCTTTGTCTATATGGACAGAATCGGAGATCTTATGTAGCTTGGAAATGGCCTGGAAGACTGACGGAGCGTGTCTGGAATGAAAACGCAGCAGCTCGATTGAATCAGTTTACATACTCCACCTCGGTCTGCAAGTATGACATCAAGAGCAACTCTATTCTGAAGTGTCATAAGTCTATCAGACTGTAGCTCAGCAGTCAAGTTACTAAGGGCACCGGCAGTTTCGACTATGGTGAACTCAACCACTCTCGTCAACTGGAGAATGTTCCTACTGTTAGCCATCGGTCCCCAGAACGGCAGAAAACCCTTAAAGAAATCTCCAGACTCTTGCCCTGCAGTGTCTTCCTGACTGAAGACACCTCTAGCAACTCTCATCTTATGGTAATCTGCCGCAGCTGTAAAAGTGGGGGGCAACAGAAAGGAAACAAAACATGTGCCCGAAAAGTCAGGGGGCAACCATGTATACGCTTTGTCGTAGCAGAAACAATAAGTACCCTTAGCGGCTAGAAATGCTGGGGAAGTCTGAGACGTAAATACATAGGTGTCAGTACAGACGCTCTTCCCTAGCTGAGCTCTCGAGTTCTTGCCATTACCCTGCAGACAATAGCGACCCTGATGGGGCACTGTCCAAATCGGTGGAGAACTTTTCGCTCGCTGGTTAACACTCAGACTAACTCCATATCCAGTAACGTCCCAACCACTATATGGTTGTTTCTCATCCTTCGGAATAGTCTCAACGGCATTAGTCCCTTTAACCATATCGACTATGCCTCTAGCTAAAGCACTATTCTTCGGATTGTCTTTCGGTGAACGTAGGGGATATACACTATGGGCATAGATGAACATCGTTCTATAAGCCCAAATAGAACCATTAAGGCTGAAAGGCAAAACCAAGTACGGAATACCTTCACCGTCGTATGGGGCATTAAACCACAAATCCAACAATTCGTTGTGTTCATAACTAATTGGTGTTGGTGCAAAAGTTGAATAAAGAAATTATTGGCAAATTCCAGTCTTCTAACTACTTCATGTTCAGGCAAAGGGTGAAAAGAATGTGAAGAAATAGTAGGTGGAGGTGAAGGTTGCACAGTGGGAATAAACGTCACTTTAAAAGAGAATGTCACATAACCAATTAAAAATATCATTAAACTCAATAGCATAAGTAAGCACAATATTAAAAATCTTTTCCGTGTTATCAGTTTGTGTATCTTATTTTTAAAATTCATTGTCTCTACAGGTCTCTCCAACTCGAAGAAATCCATCCTCACTAAATATGCTGCTCACGGTGGTAGGGTGTTCTATGCTAAGGAATGCCTCTGTCAACCCAGGGCAACTCCCTTAGGCCAACCAGAACCGTCGACCTAGTGTCTCGGGCTTGCACTCCAAAGACTTGTCTACCGCGACCCTACAGCTGAACCCGGATGGCGGTTCGAAAAACAAAAATAAGTAGTTCCTAGGAGGAGAGTTAACCTGTAAACAGAAAAATCATAAAAACTTCATTTATTCTTTATTAGTCCCACAACTCTTGGTCGCAAATTATAACGATCTTTCCCAGGCAATGTCTGTTGCTTGAATAAAAGCTCAGGCTCAGTAGTGTTCAATCGATTCAAAGGAGGCACAGCTTCTTGCAGAAGATCGTCACTTTCTTTCTCAGTGTTCGTTCCAATCAAACGGGCATCGCTGAATGGCAAAAATCGTGGCACAGTTTCTGTTTCAGAGTCTGGAAGTCCCTTCTAGACCCACCGGTCGTACGGTAAGGGCAACGGAGCCCACTTGCAATGCACGCCGTGGATCCAGTTTTTCTTGCCTTGCACTCGAACTGCAGAACGTGTAGACAGGAGGACTAGGTACGGTCCTGTCCAGCGGGGCTGCTCGTTCTTGCTCCGCTGAAAATTCTTGATAAACACCCACGAGCCGGGTTCAATGGTGTGACCTAGATCTTCAGAAGCCTGTGGTAGGCTATTGTAAACCTGTTGGTGTAAAACACGCAGTTTAGCCGTCAGTTCGTGCAAGTAATCAAGTAGCACAGGGTATTCGAGATCACTGAACTTTGATGGTCTTGGTACGCCCCAAATGTTCGCCGGGCGACCAAACACAACCTCATACGGACTCAAACCCATTCGCGAATGCACAGTCATTCTTGTGGACAAGAGCGCTAAAGGCAAAGCATCTGGCCATTGCAAACCAGAGCTCGCTTGAATTTTGGCCAACTTTAATTTTAAAGTGCCATTATAGCACTCGACTAAACCAGCTGATTGGGAGTGATTTGCAGCGTGGAACTTCTGCCGGATACCTAATCCCTCGCATACTCTCTTCATCACTTGACCCACAAATTCACTCCCATTGTCATTTCAGGTCATTCTTGGCAAACCAAACCTAGGGAAAAACTCTTTGATTAGGGCTTTTGCTGTGGACAAGGCAGTATTGTCCTTCAAAGGATAAGCTTCCACCCATCTAGAAAAGGAGCAAACAACCACCAAAACATATTTCAG
Organism: Lissotriton vulgaris; assembly: GCF_964263255.1. Classification (NCBI taxonomy): domain Eukaryota; kingdom Metazoa; phylum Chordata; class Amphibia; order Caudata; family Salamandridae; genus Lissotriton; species Lissotriton vulgaris. Next base: position 183,115,668 of record NC_141696.1, on the reverse strand, counting down.
GTTGTTGCACCTCTCCACGTGGATGAATTCTAGCTGCAAAGCCTCGATCGGATACCTAGGAGGAGCAAAATGACCAGCTGGTGTTGGAGTTCCCTTACCAGGATTGTACATCAAACACACCATACAGTTCTTAACCAAATTCTCTGCACATTTGGGAATTCCTGCATTCTGCCAAACCGGAGCCAACAACTTGCAAATCCCTTTCACGCTAATATGTGCCATCCCATGAGCCATTGTAACAACTGGAAGCACATACGCATCAGGTAACAACCATCTTTGATACTCAGACAAATCAGTCCAACAACCATTCGAATCCAATCTACCCTTACTTTCTCTCCATTCATTCAACTCTTTCTCTGTAGCTTCAGCTTGGATGGATTTCACACTCTCAATCGTATCTTCACACATACTTTTCTCTGGAATCCATCTCGCTGGACCTGCAACATACATTCGGCTCATCACATTTCTAGCAGTTTCTTTCTCGACTTCATCCGCAAACGCATTTCCGTGACCAACATCATCCGTAACTTTCTTATGGGCACTGCATTTCACAATCGCTACTTGCAATGGCAAAGTAAGTGATTCAAGAAGTTCATTCACCAACTGCCCATGCTGGATCTTTGTCCCATGCAAAGTCAGGAACCCACGTTCTCGCCACAAACGTCCAAAACTATGAGCCACACCAAACGCATACTGACTGTCAGTGTAAACATTCACTCGCTTTCCTTTTGCCAAAACACATGCTCTCGTTAATGCAATCAACTCTGCTGCTTGCGCTGAATTATGTGGGATACGTGCAGCTTCAACAATCGTATGCAAAGTCGTAACAGCATATGCCGCAGTCGTATCACCATTCGGAAGCTTAAAGCACGAAACATCAACCCATAAAGTACCATCAGACTCTGGAAGAGGAGTATCCCTAAGGTCTATCCTCCCTTTCGTTTCTTCCTCAGTCCTAAGAAAACAATCATGCTGTTCTTCAGCATTATCTGTCTCAACTGAAATCGGCAACAACGTGGCTGGATTCAACGTGTTGCATCGTTTAATGTGCACATGACTCGCTAACAAGGTCAACTCGTAACCCGACAACCGAGCACTAGTTAAGTGCTGTGTCTTGGTACGATTCAACAAGGTATCCACTGCATGTGGAACCATTACAATTAATGTATTGTCCATAACCAAACCAGCAGACTGTCGAATTGAAACAGCCGCTGCTGCTGTTGCTCTCAAGCAACTCGGCAACGCTCTAGCTACCGGATCTAAAGTCGACGAAAAATACGCACATGGACGTTGCTTATCGCCGAATTGTTGAGTCAACACTGACAATGCACATCCCTCTCTCTCATGGACATACACTGTGAAAGGCTTACTGTAGTCAGGAGTACCCAACACAGGAGCCGAACAAAACGTATTGCGTAATTCTGAAAAGCTCTTTTGACATTCGTCAGTCCAAGGAATAGGATTCGGAGTATCCTTAACAGTAAGAGCTATCAAAGGCTTCGCTAACAAAGAAAAATTAGGGATCCACTGTCTACAGTACGACGTAATACCCAAAAACGCACGTACTTCTCTCTGTGTCGTAGGCACACTCATTTTCGCAATAGCTTGAATTCTTTCTGGGGTCAGTTTCCTTCCCTCCTTCGATAAGAGGTGACCTAAGTAGGTTACTTCTTGTCGACAATATTGCAACTTGGAGAGAGAAACTTTGTGATGAAAATCAGACAAGTGGCATAACAACGACAAAGTAGCTTCTCTACAAATCTCTTCATTGTCGGCAGCAACTAGCAAGTCGTCAACATATTGAATAAGGGCAGCACCATCTGGTAAAACCAACACATCAAGTTGCGTTTTCAAAGCTTGGCTATAGATGGATGTACTCTCGCAATAGCCTTGAGGAGCGCGCTTAGAGCGGAAACTTCGTCATCCTAAAGAGAATCCAAAGATATCTCTACTCTCCACGGCAATCGGGATGCTGAAGAAAGCATTCTTCAAGTCAATCACCCAAAACCATGTAGCTGTAGCCGGAATCAAAGTCAACAAAGCGGTGATATCAGGCACAACAGGGAATTGCGAAACAACGATCTTATTCACTTCACGAAGATCGATCACAAACCTATATACAGGAGGCTGTGAAGAATCTGTCCTCTTCAGAACAGGCAAAACGGGACTATTGCACACATTACCTCTCGTTTCCTCAATCACACCCTTTTCGATCAGATCATAAATGATCGCCAAAAGTGCTCGCTCACCATCACTCGAAATACGGTACTGTGGAATGCGCAGTAACTTAGCATTCGCTTTTAGTGTCACAACATAGGGAGGAATCTCCAAGAGGCCTACATCATTCGGACCAGTAGCCCACAATGAATCGGGTAAAGAAGACAATTCAGGTGGAAGTCCATCTTTAGATATGTACATCGGAGAAATCACTCTCTCACCCAACACAAGATGTACTCCTGACGGAGAACAATACAACGTGGCATACAATCTCTTCAACAAATCCAATCCCAACAAGTTCTCACCACAACCTGTAGTCAAAATGAGGGGTGCTTCAAATCTACGAGGTCCAACAGAAAGAGGCAACGGAATAGAAATCGGATTCGTAACCGGGGCACCAGAAAAACCTGCAGAAACATTCTCAAAGCCAGACAAAGGTGCGCCAGGGAGTTTAGAGCGCATTATAGAACTCTTCGTAGCACCAGTATCTAACAGAAAAGGCTCTGACACACCTGATGCAATCACCTCAACATAAGGTCCACTCTGATCTACTGGAACTGATACAACTCCCTCTCTTTGTCCATGGCTGTCCTAGCAATCATTACCATCCACTTCCTCACCTTCGACGTAGTAATCGTCCGTATAGTACTGTGCTGTCCTACCAGATGAACCATTCTGCTGATCAAAACTATTCATAGAATTCTGAGGAGGCAAAGAACGCACATTCTGATCACGACCTCTACCTCTAGGCGCTTGTTGAGCACCTCGACCTCTGACACCAGAAGCACCATTTGTGCGCTGTAACAAAACCGGACAACTATTCTTGAAATGGCCTTCTTCTCTGCAATACGCACACTGATTAGGCCCATACGGAAAACGTTGTTGAGAAGACTCGTTCCTTTGCGAGTTTCTCGAATATTGCAGATTCAGCTGATAATCACGTTGATTATTAGTATGGGGTGGATAAGCTTGTTGTAGAAGAACTTTAGTCCTCAATTCCTTAGTCTTCTTATCCGCTTTCTCTATCTCATCTTTATGCCTATTTTCATAGTACTGGGCAGTAGCTAAAATCTGCGCTGACGTGGAAACAGCCCAAGCACTCTCAGAATCTTTCAACTTATTGCACAATTCGGGAAGCAAATTATGCACAAATTTGTCGACAAACAATCTCTGGCCACCCTCAGTAGCCATATCCTGACCACTATGATCTACAAAGGTCTCTTCAAACCGCGTGAAAAAGTCAGACACCGTCTCATCTTTCTTCTGCTTACACACAGACAACTTGTCCCAATTAACACGCACTTCAGGCATCACAGTCTTCATATAAGTAATTATCCTACCAGGAAGTTCAGTAATTATATCTTCAGGCTTAGCACCGCCTACATGTCTATCATTCGCAGCACTAAGATTATTCCATGTATCGCCCAATTCTCGTGCATGATCCGTATGACGAATCGTATCCCAAATAGGCTGTGGAACAACATTTCCAAACAACATATCTATATCTGCCAAATTTATGATACACAAACCCACAGTTTGAGTGAGCTCTTTATAATATCCCGCCGGATTTTTGCGCGGATCAGGCAAAGACTGCTTAATAGCAAAAACTTCAACACGCTTCCAAGGAACATGTACCCAAACACGCTGAAAGTGTGCAACAACAGGTGGCTGAGCTGTTGCGTCAGCAGGTCTCCAAACTGGAGGAACCTCACGCATCGGATATTGACGCGCTGCTCTCCTAACTGACGAATCAGGCTCAAACAGTCGCTCAGAAGGAGTGTCACTACGAAATGACAATAAAGTCGCAAGTGCTTTCTCAACATCCTGAGGACCCACAAAGGTCCCTTTCGCAAATTCGGAACGTATACGGTACAACTCAGTAGGAGCTTTACCTACTTCTTCAACCCATTGTTCATGGAGGAACACACACATCATCTCAAAGACGTACCATTGCTTTGGTGCTTCCCATTGAAGGAAAACATCCATAACACCCTGTGATCCAAAACTGTACGCTCATTAGCATCAGGCAATTGACTACATGATTGTCTTCGCTCATTAACAGGAGACATACCCAATTGTCCCAACAAAGGAGAAAAGAAACCAGAAACTGCAGCAGTCATTCTCTGTCTAGTAGAAGGAGAAGGTGAAAGAATAAGAGAAGACAGAACAATAGTAGAAGAATCCAAAGTCGGAACAGAAGGAGTATTATAGATAGGCGTAGGAGTAGCAGACGAAGGGGGAAGCAAAGTTGGCGGCCCCTGAGGAGGCTGCGCCAAAGGAATAGTAGCCAACGGAAGAGGAGCTGGCTGTGGAGGAATTGCAGGTGGCAAAGCAACCGGAGGTTGCGCAACTACAACTGGTGGCGGTGGTGCCGTAGCATTCTGTGCATAAGGGGGTGGCGAACTCAATAGATGCGACATTAAAGTATCTTTCACAAGATCTTTCTTGTCTTCCTGCTCTTTAGGCGGCAAAACTGGGTAGCACTTATCTACCGCTAATTTCCTAACCCTAAGCATCTGTTCGCTCTCTTGCTCTTCCTCATGATCCATAAATGCTATAGCAGCTTGCACCATTGACAAACCTCGTTCTCTTTTATTCTTCTTCGCTAATTTAATTTCTTTCTGTTTGGCTTCTTTGCGCCATATGCGGAAAGAGTCAAACATTGCCGGCCGGGCTTTCTTTTTGAACAGTTTAACTTCGAGATTATCTAGAATCTCTGTTTCAAAGCTACCGTAACGGGGCCACTGTAGGACACCGTTTTTCTTCGTATATTTTACCCAGATGTCATTATAACCAATAGGACCCACACCATGCTTCCCGTAAAGCTCATATGTTGGAGTTCCAATCGGAGGAACCGGACACGAATCCTCTAACCGGGAATCCTTAGAACAACCACAACCAAATATCTTTCCAAGTCTGCTAAGACCAGGCATCTTTGCTCACTAGTCTAGCTTCAAACTTCAAGGGAAATCTCAAAACGATAGCCTCGGGAATACACGAGTTCCCTGGCTTTGGGGCCTGCAGGTACCAAATCAAAGCGATCCACAAAGGGATACCAAACAAACTAAGGACTGGGAGACGCTCCACTCATACTTAACTGAAATGTCGATGGCGTCACCAGAAGACCCGTCTATCGTCTCGCTCTACAAATCGTCTATGGCTCCAAGACAGGGCGACAGTCAGGGAAGCAGTCCTTCGTAGCCGTCGGAAAGCGGGGAACCTCGCAGCAAAGACTTTCGGACCACGACGACATACAGGGGTCGATGAAGTGGCAGGCCTTCCTCCAGAATTTCCACACGAAGCTCTCCACGATCTTCGGGTTTGGACCGGTACCGCTGAAGTTGCCCCACGTGGGGCGCCAACTGAAGAACCGGGTTTTAGAACCCAGAGGCGCCAGAGAAAACGTCCGATGTCTTCGAGTTCCCCTGCCTTGGCAAACAGAGACACGGGACACTTCTTGATGACGTCAAAGACCAAAGTTTATTGGCTGCAACGAGGAACAGAGGTCTACGAAGCACAACACGGGTGGTTCGCTAGAGACTGCACAATTTCAATGAGCGGAGCATGGTCTTTTATGCCAAAAATCACATTCCAAAGTAGCATCGGTTACCCACAAACTGGCCAATGAAAATGTGATATTTCAAAAGTAGCGCATGACGACAATCTCATTTTCCGTTGTCCAGCCCACCAGAAATGACCAAGCAAATTCCAACTTTCGATCAGGCCGGACAAACCCATCATAAAACCTTAACCCAAATCAGTGATTATGTCATAAAGGAAGGAGCAGAAACAGATTGGAAGCAAGATAGAAGAGTGGGTGCAGTGTACTGTAAATTCAGCATGTCCTGCTCTTTGATCTTTATCTGACCAGCTGCTTAACAAGGAACTGGCTCAGCGAGGTCAGCCTCGGGCAAGGGAGTCAGTTCGGCCAGGTCGTTCGGAAGTCAGCTAAGGTGTACGTGTCCCAAGGACTCGCTTGGCCGCAGTCATCGGCCTATGTGAGGGCAACCACACAAAATGGCTGCCGTCCACAAAATGAAACCCGAGGGTTCAAACGAAATCCCTGAATACGTAGTGTTCTCATTGACTGATTAATGCGAAAAACACTCGTACACACTGCACTCATGATTTGCGGTCCGCTGACACCAAAATCTTCTATTTCCGACGACCTTTATTGAACGGGTTCGGAACCACCGAACCTCAGACCCTCAAACTACGGAACTACACCCTGATAATAGATGATCAGGCAAGTGAATGTGAATCAGTAATTTCCTTAATGGACCGCCCGGACTTGCTCCAGAACGGTCGCTCCCTCTCCCACTCCCTGGTCCCACGCTTTGAAACTGCTACTGACCGCATTTGGGTATCGTTGCTAGCGCTGTGTATTACTGGGATAGCGCTGTGTGTGCATCTCAGCCTAGCTCGCTCTGTATAGCGCTGTGTATCAGTGTTATAGCGCTGTGTGGGCATTTCATCCTAACTTGCTCTGTGTAGCGCTGTGTGTTGTCTGTGGTGGCGCAGTGTTTTGCATCACATCGTGGCTCGTTTTGAAGAGACTGTAACTGACCTGGATTGGCATTTGGCGCTGCTCGCTCCGCTCCGCATTGCTGTAGGCGCTTTGATTCCATTTGCTGCCCCTGCCTCACTTTCACTTTGACCCTCCATCTTGTCTGTGTTGGTGCTCCCTGGGCCGCCCCTCCTCCCCGCTACCGCCTCCCAGCTGCTGCCCCTCCCACACACGAATAGAGGGCTCCTCACCTCTTCTGACCAACTGTGACCGCCCGGACTTGCTCCAGAACGGTCGCTCCCTCTCCCACTCCCTGGTCCCACGCTTTGAGACTGCTACTGACCGCATTTGGGTATCGTTGCTAGCGCTGTGTATTACTGTGATAGCGCTGTGTGTGCATCTCAGCCTAGCTCGCTCTGTATAGCGCTGTGTATCAGTGTTATAGCGCTGTGTGGGCATTTCATCCTAACTCGCTCTGTGTAGCGCTGTGTGTTGTCTGTGGTGGCGCAGTGTTTTGCATCACATCGTGGCTCGTTTTGAAGAGACTGTAACTGACCTGGATTGGCATTTGGCGCTGCTCGCTCCGCTCCGCATTGCTGTAGGCGCTTTGATTCCATTTGCTGCCCATGCCTCACTTTCACTTTGACCCTCCATCTTGTCTGTGTTGGTGCTCCCTGGGCTGCCCCTCCTCCCCGCTACCGCCTCCCAGCTGCTGCCCCTCCCACGCTCCGCCCCCTCCACCATCCATTTATGACCATTGCCCCCGCGCGCAGCGTTCACGCGCAGCGACCGCGCCCCATTCGCGCCGAAGGTGCGCCAAAGGTAAGCCCGTCTACGCCCGTCCACGCCTGGACCGCGCCCAGCGCCAGACCCCCTGGTCCCCGTAATGCCCAGCCCTCTCGCATCACTTACGATGCCACCACCCTCCTAGCCCTTAACCCCGGCCGCTCCCCCAACTGCGTCCAAGCCGCTCCTGGACACACCCATGGACCCTTCTCTTGCAACTCCTGCAAGTTCGACGGCACCGAAACCAACTCCTCCTCCACCAACACCAACCAGATATCTGACACCAACCACCTTAAATGCATCCTGCTCAACACCCGCTCGGTCCACAGGCACACCATCGATCTCTGGAATCTACTAGACACCTTCTCACCGGACGTCGCCTTCCTAACAGAAACATGGATGAACGCCTCATCAGCTCCAGACATCACCATAGCCATCCCGGACGGATACAAGATCATCCGAAAGGACCGCATCAAGCAAACAGGAGGAGGCATCGCTATCGTCCATTAGAACTCCATCCGCATCTCAACCAGCTCAGACGTCAACCTCGCTAGCGCCGAACACCTTCACTTCCAGATCCACACCGACCCCAAGACCACACTCAGAGGCAACCTCCTCTACCGGCCTCCAGGACCCCGTACACTATTCAGTGACGACATCACTGACTTTATCACCCCACACGCCCTCCCCTCCAAGGAATACATTCTATTGGGAGACCTCAACTTTCACCTGGAAAAGAGCAACGACAGCAACGCCACCACCCTTCTGGACAATCTCGCCAACCTCGGACTCAAACAACTCGTCACTACCCCCACCCACATTGCAGGCCACACTCTCGACCCCATCTTCACCTCCAGCAAACATGTCTCATTCAGTCACACCTCAGCTCTTCACTGGACGGACCACAGCTGCGTTCACTTTACCTACAATAAGACCACAATCCTCAATCATCCTCAACCCACCCTGCGAAGAAACTGGAACAAAATCACCAGCGACCAGATCTCCTCATCGCTTCTACTAAACCCCCCCGCCCACACCTCAAACCCCGACCAAGCAGCCATCAACCTCACCCAATGGCTATCCAACAGCGCCGACATCCTAGCACCGTTGAAAAAACGCCTAATCAAGCTAGGCAGCAAAAACCCATCCTGGTTCAACGATGATCTTAAGAAATCGAAGAAACACTGTCGCTCCCTCGAAAAGGCCTGGAAAAAAAGATCCTAACACCAGCACCAGGGACGCCTTCAAAAACGCCACCCGCATACACCACCAACTAATCAGGTCTGCCAAGAAAGCCGCATTCAAAGACCGTCTAGATAACAACGCCCACAACAGCAAAGAATTACTCAACATCGTCAAAGAATTTACCAACCCATCAGCCAACTCCAACGACATCACCCCCTCCCAAGCCCTCTGCGACTCCCTAGCTTCCTTCTTCCACAACAAAATTGCAGACATCCACAACAGCTTCGACAACCGACCCGAAGACCAACCCACCCAATCTTCTGCAGGACCCTCACCCCCCCTGAACATCCTTAATGACTGGAACCCAATCTCCACTGAGGACACATCCGCCTGATGAACTCCATCCACTCAGGATCCCCAACTGACCCATGCCCTCACCACATCTTCAACAAAGCAGACTCCATCATAGCACCACACCTCCGAGATGTCATCAACTGGTCCCTCAACTCCGCCACCTTCCCGGAAAGCTGGAAACACGCAGAACTCAGCGCCCTTCTGAAAAAACCCACAGCTGACCCCACCGAACTCAAAAACTACCGCCCCATCTCGCTTCTTCCGTTCCCGGCCAAAGTCATTGAGAAAGCTGTCAACAACCAGCTCGCCGCCTTCCTCGAAACCAACAAATCCCTTGACTCCTCACAGTCCGGCTTCCGAGCCAAACACAGCACTGAGACCGCCCTCATCGCAGCAACAGACGACATTCGAACTCTACTGGACAATGGAGACACAGTCGCCCTCATCCTCCTCGACCTCTCCGCTGCCTTCGACACAGTCTGTCACAGCACCCTTCTACAGCGCCTCAGAGACGTAGGAATCCAAGGAAAAGCACTGGAATGGATCACCTCGTTCCTCACCGGAAGAACACAGAGAGTCCGCCTCCCACCATTCAAGTCAAAGGCCTCTGAAGTCATCTGCGGTGTGCCACAAGGATCGTCACTCAGCCCCACCCTCTTCAACGTATACATGAGCCCCCTTGCGGCCATCGCTTGCCAACACAATCTCAACATCATCTCCTACGCGGATGACACTCAACTGATCCTATCACTCACCAAAGACCCTAACACCGCCAAAACCAACTTACACGAAGGAATGAAAGAAGTAGCCAAGTGGATGAAGCACAGCCGTCTGAAACTGAACTCAGACAAAACAGAAGTCCTCATCTTAGGCACCTCCCCCTCCGCCTGGGATGACTCTTGGTGGCCAGAAGCCCTTGGAAAAGCCCCCATCCCGACGGACCACGCACGGAACCTGGGCGTCATCCTGGACTCCTCACTCTCGATGACCAGACAAGTCAACGCCGTTTCATCATCTTGCTTCAACATTCTTCGCATGCTCAAAAAAACATTTCGCTGGATCCCCACCGAAACTAGAAGAACGGTCACCCACGCACTGGTCACGAGCCGCCTGGACTACGGAAACCCACTATACGCCGGTACCACCGCAAAACTCCAGAATAAACTCCAACGCATCCAGAACGCTTCAGCCAGGCTCATACTAGACATCCCGCGTAAAGAACACATCTCTGGTCACCTGAAAAACCTCCACTGGCTCCCCGTAAATAAGAGGATTACTTTCCGCCTCCTAACCCACGCACACAAAGCACTTTACGAACTTGGGCCCGAATGCCTCAACACACGATTGTCCTTCTACACCCCCTCCCGTCAGCTGCGATCCTCCAACCAAGCCCTTGCCACGGTACCTCGCATCAACAAAACCACTATGGGAGGTAGATCCTTCTCCTACCTGGCAGCTAAAACCTGGAACTCACTTCCCACTCACCTTCGCCTTACTCAGAACCACCAAGCATTCAGAAAGCAACTTAAAACTTGGATATTCGACAAATAATTCCCCACCCTCCCTCTAGCGCCTTGAGACCCTATGGGTATGTAGCGCGCTATATAAATCTCTTGACTTGACTTGACTTGACATTTACCAATACGAGAACCTGAAAGTGGTTCCATGAGAAAAACCACTCTGTCCTGTACCCGCAAGGGAAGTACAGATAGAGACTTCTTAAGGAACCAGAAGTGCCACTGTAGTGACCCCTGAAGAAATAGAAAGATGGACCCGAGAAATAGAGAGACCAAAAATGCAGCCCAAGCCATTAGACTTATATAAATTAAGAATTGAAATAGAAGAATTGATGTCGGGAAATGTGGGATTACAAAGATAAAATACCCTTAGTGAAGACGAGTTGCTGTTTGTCTGTAAAAGCATCACTAGAAATACAAAGGTGTTTCACGAAAAATTAATGGGTATGGCAGTTAGCATGGGATTTTGACATTGGCAAATCTAAAGTGTTGCAGAAACCTTATCAAGTAGAATTTTCTGACAAAGATTTAGAAAACATGAATGTGTCATGGAAAAAGGTCCAGATCAGAGAGCTGATGAATTTAATGCAAAAATGGGGTGAACTAGAGAAATGGAAAGCGAGTTGGGCAAAGAAAAAAGAGGAAGTACGGTCAAGACAATTGGCTTCAGAATATGTCTTAAAAGAGGCAGAAAAGGTAGAAAAATTATGGGGCATATTACCAAGCAATAGGGATAATTATCGCTATTGCTTGGTTAGAGACAAAAATTTATCGCTGACCTGCGGCGATTTTTATCGCAGATAAACCTTGGTATTACCAAGGTTTATCGCAAATGCGATAAAAAACGGCCGCAATGCATGAATATCGCTGAAAAGTCAGCGATATTCATGCATTACCGAGCTAATGCTCTTAGCCATGTTATCCACCTCCCATTGGATAACATGGCTAAGAACTGCTCAGGGCAGGTGTTAGCTTTTGGAGATAGCCGCGCTTAGCGCGAATATCGCCAAAAGTTGGTAATAGGAGATAGCGATGTTAGCGACTGTTTCCAGTCGCTAACATCTTGGCACGCCCACTTTGCATGTCATTAGTGATAAATATCACAGACATGCAAAGCGGGGCCCAAGTTGGTCACTATCTCCTACTAGCTGTCGCTAACTGGTGTTAGCGACAGCTAGGTAATAGGGAGATAATTTTATCTCCGCTTTCTTGGCTTTTAAAGCCAAAAAAGCGGAGATAAACCCCCTTGATAATATGCCCCTATGTCCCATGCGAGAAGTACCAGTTGGAGGATATGTACATGTGCATGGTCCAGACAAGATATTGTATCATTTACAAATGACTTCCCAAAATTGTGAGAAAAACCTGTAGAGTGGTACAGACAGGTCAAGAGATTTGTGAAAGTTTCAAAATGCCTCTTGAAAGATTTAGATGGTTTATTTGACATTGTAGTTCCCGTAGATCTATGAACAGAATGTAAAATTGCTGTTGATTGGCCAAATGAGGAATACCCTAGAGACCCAAAGACAGGGGCTCCTTCCGAAGACGTCATGAGAATGTACAATCAGGTGATGTTGTACCTGAAAGTAAAGGTGCCTGCAAAAGAGACAGACTGGACCCGAATAGACAGAACTACTCAGAATCGAGATGAAACTGTACATTCATATTATGAGCGTCTGTTACAAGTGTTCAAAACGTATAGTGGCCTGGACAATATCGAAATGAAAGACATGACCCACTTAATTTATCGATTTTTGTTAGGGTTAAGGCCTGAAATTTCACAGTGGATCAAAGACAATAAAATCTGCTGGCAAGCTAAACCGATTGATGAAGTCCTTAAACATGCTAAATACTGTGAAGATGAGCTAGAAAATAAGAAAAAGAGGCCCGGAAAAAGTTTTGCTGCCACGGGTGCGGAAAGATGGGGCACTGGAGGGACGAGTGTAAGGCTATGCAGAATGCTAATGTACAAATTAATGATTTACATCCACAGGCGCAGAATTAGGTACCGCAGAAGACCCATTAACAGGTAAAACAGATTCAGTTGCCTCGTGCACCTAGGCCAAATTATAGGAGCAAAGCACAACAGGGTGAAGACACTGAAGTTTGGGAAGGAAAGGAGGATAGAAATGCAGCAACTTCGCAATTTCTGTTAAATGGTACATTCCTCTGTGACGAACCATACTGATGGTGCCTGAGGGGGGAGGACGAAGAGTGTGGGCTTGGCGCCTCCTTGCCGGTGGACCAGTCAGGGACATACATTGAAGGAAAGGTTGAAGGAAATTATGTCACCTTTCTGTTGGACCCTGGTGCTACCCGTTCTACTGTGAGAACAGCAGACGTTCCAAACCTACCCCTCTCGAGAGAAGCGATCCAAGTAGTGGGCATTTCTAATAAATTAATTAGTACCCCAGTTACAGAACCAATGGAAATTAAAATAGGGAATTTCAAAGAGATGCATAGATTCGTTGTTTGTGATTCAAGTCCCGTGAACTTACTTGGACGAGATTTGCTGTGCAAAATGAACTGTACCATCTTTTGCACTCCAAATTGCGTCGAAATTCAGACCCCAGATGAAGACGGAATAAATAAATTAATGCTGATAAGACCCGACTCAGAAATAAAAAAACTGACAATACAAGACTTAGTTGAAGAGCTCCAACAGACAGTGAAACCAGAGGTATGGGATTTTACTGGAAAAGATGTAGGATTAATGGCAAACATTGACCCAATTAAAATAAACATAAAAGAAGATGCAGTTTACCCAAATACTCAACAGTATAAAATGAGTGCAGAAGTAAAGGCAGGGGTTGCTATTGAAATAAAAAGGTTGTTGGAAGCAGGCATTGTACAAGAGGTGTTGAGCAGTCCTTGTAATTCGCCCATAATTGGAATAAAGAAACCAAGTGGTAAGTACAGGGTCGTACAGGACCTGCGCAAGGTTAATAAAATCGTTGTTCCTTGCTGTCCTATGGTACCAAACCCTGCAGTGATCTTGTACCAAATACCATGGAATGCTGGATGGTTTACTGTCATTGATTTATGCCATGCATTTTTTTCAATTCCATTGCATCCAGAGAGCAAATTTCTTTTCTCATTTGAATTTGACAGTCATGTTTACGTCTGGAATCGTGTTCCTCAGGGGTACACAGAGAGTCCTTTGATTTTTAATCAAATTCTGAAAAAATTTCTTGAATCTTTGGTATTGCCAGGAGAATCAGTCCTGGTGCAATATATAGACGACCTCTTAGTGGCGTCTAAAAGTAGAAGAGACTGTGTCGTTGACACCATTGCCTTACTGAAACATTTAGGTGAAGGAGAACATAAAGTGTCGCCAGACAAACCACAGTTCTGTACCTCCTCAGTGAAATATCTGGGGCACCAGATGGAGAGAGGTATCAGGAAGGTTACCACAGAAAGGATTAGAATAATTCGAAACATGGAACTACCCAATACCCAGAAAGAAATCAGACTGTTTCTTGGAGTTGTAGGATACTGTAGGCAGTGGATTGTGGGATTTGCAGTCCAAGCAAGACCGTTGATAAAAATGACAAAGAAAGGAGCTAAGGACCCAGTGGAGTGGGATGACAAAAGCATATCAGCTTTTACGAAATTACGGGAGTGTTTGTGTACAGCTCCCGCATTAGGAATGCCAGACTACTCAAAGGAGTTTGCACTATTTTGTGACACACGAGACAATTGTGCACTTTCAGTCCTGACCCAAATTCATGGTTTAACTCGACGTCCAGTCGCATATTTTTCTGCTACGTTGGATCCAGTGGCTGCTGGATTACCTGGATGTCTGAAAGCAGTAGCTGCAACTTGCATGAGTCTTGAACAGAGTGAGTCCATTATTATGGGACATCCTGTGACTGTGTATGTTCCATATGCAGTTGTAATTTTGTTGACCAGAACCAAAACTCAGTATCTCACACCTAGCCGGCTGACTAAGTATGAGAGAATTCTTGTAGGTGCAGGAAATGTAACCATTGCCCAGTGTAATATTTTGAATCCAGCTACCCTACTGCCAAATTCACTTACAGCAGAGGTGAAAGGAGAAGTTGAGCATGACTGCCTTGATCTGACTGAGTATATTACAAAACCACGCCCAGACATAAAAGAAGTGCCCCTAACTGACGAAGATTACGAGCTGTTTGTAGATGGTTCATGCATGAGACATGAGGACGGAGGCTTAAGCGCTGCTTATGCTGTTTGCACTTTGGGAGGTCCAGTGGAAGCATCCTATTTACATGGAGTTAAGTCTGCACAAATAGCTGAATTGGTTGCATTGGCAAAAGCCTGTAAATTTGGAAGGAACATGAAAATAACCATATACACTGATAGCCAGTATGGTTATGGTGTTGTGCATGACTTTGGCCAATTATGGTTACAAAGGGAGTTTCTGACTTCTTCAGGTACTCCTATTAGAAATGGAAATTATGTGCAAGTGTTACTGGAAGCAATCCAGTTACTAAAAGAATTGGCCGTGGTCAAGTGTGCTGCTCACAAATCTGGAAATGACAAAGTGACAGCAAGTAATATATATGCTGACCTATTGGCGCAACATTGTGCCAAATACAAATTGGCTATTAATAAAAATATGGGAGCAAACGGAAACAGCTGCCAACTTCTGATGCTTGAAGGAATAAAAACATTGGAGGAAGTGAGAGATTTGCAGAATGCAGCAGAACCAAAGGAAAGGGAAAGATGGAGGAAATGTGGTTGTCAGAGAAGGAATGAAGATGGTGTCATTGTTTACCTTGATGGTATGCCTGTGTTGCCAGACTGTCTGCTTGCTCCTATGGCTAGGTTGATACATGGAGATACACATTTGGGAAGAGATGCTATGATACACATCTCTAGGCAGACATGGTTCAATTCGAAATTCAGAAACATAGCAGACTTTGCCAAAGGTGCCTGGTTTGTCAACAATTCAATCCTGGAAAGAAAACTGTAGTTTTGCCAGGAAAGATTGGAAAGGCAGAAGGACCTTTCATACGATTACAACTTGACTTTATTCAGTTACCCCCTTGTTGAGGAATGAAATACGTCCTTATCATTGTCTGCCTATTTTCAAAGCTCGCAGAAATGATAGCATCACTGTAGCCAAACTGTTACTTAGGGAACTAATACCACGGTACGGATTTCCAGTCACAATAGCATGAGACAGAGGTGGGCATTTCCATAGCGAAATAATAAGACAAATCTGTGAAGCATTCAAAATTACGCAAAAACTGCACTGTGCATATCGCCCAGAGGCTTCTGGAGTGGTAGAACAACTGAATGGCACTATCAAATCAAGATTGGGAAAATGTGTGAATCTACTCAAATGGAATGGCCAGATGCTTTGCCACTTGTTTTGATGGGACTCCGAAGTATTCCAGACCGGAACACAGGCTTGAGTCCACATGAGATACTGATGGGTAGAGCAATGCGGCAAGCATGGGTGCCAGGATACAAACTGATAAGCATATCTGATGATTTGGTACTAGAATACTGCAAGCAACTGGGTGACCAAGGGCGTTCTGTCTCTCACCAGATTGGGGAAGACGCTGTCGCCAAACCAACAACTCCAGCACATGACTTGAACCCAGGTGATTGGGTCATAATAAAGAAACATACTCGGAAGAGTTGCCTAGCACCGAAGTGGGGAAAACCAAGACAAGTAAACCTGGTTACCACAATAGCTGTGAAGTGTGCAGGTGTGCCACGGCCGATCCATGCCAGCCATACGAAGAAAGTGACAGAACCTGGAGAAACTAAGGCTGAAGGTTGTGCAGCTGAGGGGTCTCAAGAAATTGGTCCTGAAGTAGCTGAAGAAGAACAACCGAGCTCCAGTCAAGATGATTGGGTCCCAATAATCGACCTGGCTCTAGATCCTATAAGAACAAGAAGACAAACCTACTTAGATAGAGAGTGGGATAGAGAGGACAAGATAGGAATAGAAGAAGAAAATCAGATAATCAAAATCCAAGTCAAATCTGACGATGAGGAAGACCAGATAGGGAAAGAATAGAATATTGACACTCCTCCAAGAACTCCAGAGCCTGAAAAGGGGCAGATAGAGAACAGAGCGGAAGTTCAAGCGGAAGAAAATCAAAAGTTAGAAGTACTTGAACAGGATCAGATAGAACTAGACAAATGTGTTCAGGAAGAAGAAATTGAAACAAACCAAAGACAAATACAGCATACACCTGAACAAGGCCAGTTTAGCAACCAGGCAGAAGAAACTAATATAAGACCTGGACCTAGTCAGTTAGGGAGTAACACAGAAGACGATCTTGAAAACGTGCCACAACTGATTGAAGATAAAAGAGTGTTTGAAGAAAGTCAAGAGACAGTGCCAGTTAAAAGATTCAGAAAAGGAGATAAAGTGCCTAGATTTGTCAAAAGATTGAGACTAAGACTAAAGACTATCGACGAAGAACTTGAGCAAGAAAATCAAGACTCCAGTAAAACTGATCAGTCTGTGATAAGACCTAAGAGAAGAAGTGCCCGAATAAAGAGACTGAAAACAGGTATCAGAGTCCTGAATGGACTTATCTGGTGTTAGAAGACTTTGAAAACCTTGAAATAAGTGACGAGAGTGAAGAAGAACTGATTACTGATCAGACTGACGAAGAAGCGAAACCAACCTGAAAGTTGCCCTGAGTAAGCAACCTGTGCAAAGTTACAAAGAGGGGTTGAAGCTTCTTTTGAACCAAAATGTCTGATTCCTCTGTGAATGGAAGACCGAGACGAAGTTGTTTTAAAACATGCTGCAAAGTATGTTTATGTGGTGTAGCATTAGTACTTATACTATGGATAGGACTAACAATAACTATTCCTTACATGATGAGTAAAGATACTAATTTGTACCCTACTAAATCAGTGACAAAGGACGCAGAAGAGCTGCAAATGAAAGATTCACCACAAAGAGTCGACACACAAGAGAAAGCACTTAGCCTTAGACAAACTAGAATGGACTTAGATGCACCAGATGAGGAAGAACTACATTATCACAGAATTAAGAATAGAACTCATTTAAATGTATTTGCAAACCTTTTAGTACATTACATAGAAGCAATGGAGATAGAAGACTGTTACGTCTGTATGAAGCTACCTACTTCAGTAGCTGAGGGTGTGACATACCATCACTTGCCACTAACATATGGAATTTCCTATAGTATTTTAGCTAGTTTATTCTATGAGAGAGGACCTTTACAGTATTATTATTCTAACTCAGATATGATATTTTCTGAACATCCTATACGTGGTAACCTAAATCCTGTACATACTAAGAGTGATGTAACACGTTATATGGGTGAATACTTTCTAACTATAGGTACAATAGATATAGGTGAAGCACACAGAGATAACTTGACATGTTCCTTACACGAACAAGAGAAAATGTTTCTAAATATGGAGGAGAAAAGAAGAGAAAGTTTCCAAAGAAAGGCGAATGACAAAAAGCAGAAAACCCCTAAATGGGCTGAAAATATAGGGAGCACATTAAATGGTGGAGCTAATGCTGCTATGTTGCTGGATTTCGAAAAGAAAGGGAAACTTTGTCTTCACAGAGAGAAGACTGGTTATTATAATAAGATATTCATCGGTTCCAGTGAATGCGAACACAATTACAAGGTAATTGGAGGTTGGGGTTTCAAAAATGGGTTAGAACCTGTGTTTCCCGGAATTTATTATATATGTGGGAACAAGGCTTATTTCAAATTACCAGAACATTGGTATGGAAGCTGTTATTTTGGTATTGTCTTCCCAAAGATATACCATGTAAATGAAGTCACTGGAAGCAATGAAGGAACTAATGGATTAATACGTAGTAAAAGAGAAAGTGTTGGAGAAATAATAGGTGATATAGTTTGTGCATTGATACCTACAGTGGGAGTGGCTCTGAATACACACAGAATCTGCAAATTTTCAACAGTAGTGGATCGGTTATCAACTGACACTGCTGGAGGTTTTCTGATGGTCAATACCGAATTGTTTGCGATCAGATCTATGGTTTTACAAAATCGACTTGCTCTTGACACCCTATTGACAAAAGAGGACAGAGTCTGTAGAATGTTGAAAGCGCAACATTGTTGCACGTATATTCCAGACAAAAGTGTTGAAATTAAGAAGTACGTGAAAAACATAACTAATTTGGAAAGAGAGCTCAAACCACTGGAGGTTGATAGTGCCTGGAAGAGACTAACTGATGGTCTCTCCTCTGTACATAGTTGGTTTTCTAATCTAGGAAACAGTCTTGAAAGTAAAATACTGATGCTAATAACGGGAATAGGTTTATTAGTGTTCATTATATTAATTTGCTGCAAATGTCGAAAGCACAAAAAGAGATATTCTTCCAATAGGAGAGGAATAAAAAGAAATGTTGAAGAACTCGAACTAGAAGAAATGAATAATCAAATTTATAAAAGAGTGAAAAATTCTCATCCTAATAAAGATGCTGCGAAAAAGCTAAATAGAAAGTTTGAAGAGATTGAAATGGGTGAAATGTGAAAAGTTGGCATCGGGTTCCATTCATAGTGATGATAGTAAATATCATCATAGAGGGGATTGATGGAGCAAGGATTCGCACGTTAAGCGACTTGCTTGTATTCATGAACCTCGAATAACGTTAATAAAATAACCAACATGCTTGTTTTACTAATTTGCCCATCTTCCATTATACGGGGCGACCGAGTGAAGCTTGCTTATGTGTTACTTAACCTT
Organism: Lissotriton vulgaris; assembly: GCF_964263255.1. Taxonomy (NCBI): domain Eukaryota; kingdom Metazoa; phylum Chordata; class Amphibia; order Caudata; family Salamandridae; genus Lissotriton; species Lissotriton vulgaris. The sequence goes on along the minus strand of NC_141696.1, from coordinate 183,096,390 downwards.
AATGCGCTTGCAATCTAAAATGGCCTCTGCTAAGCTGGAATTTAGAGTATGCATGCGTTGGTCATACCCATGTGACGTGACGTATTTAATGTCTTCGAGGGAAAATACTTGCACATGCGCAATAAAGCTAAAATAGCTGCTCTATGTTCTCACATGCTCAAAGCTTGCATTCTGCTTTTGCTAAGCTGTTCGTTCTGGATATTCCTAATGCTATAGTTTATTATAAAGTAATGGGTGTAGTATAGAAATTCATAGTATACAGTGAAATCATTTATTATATGTTTTAAAACTGTTTCTTTTCCATTTCATGTACACTTCGAAACTTGGCCCATTGAATTATGCTGTACTCCATTTTGAATGAAACTGCGTCTGCGCGAGATCTGCAAGTCTCCAGAGCAGATGACCTTTGAATCTCCGCCAAGGAGCTGATTGACTGAGAAGATGCTCCTGGGAACCTCACCTCACGAACTCTAAACGAATACTATGTATTTTTAAATTGAAAATTTATTGTTATACAAAATGAAGACATCATGAGAACCTGGAATTTAAGGGGCGGGTACAGAAATTGAATATTAAGCCTGAGAAAGTCTAAAATGTAGGTGGTGTGATGACCTGTCCTCCTCCTTTGTCCAATCAAAATTGGGGATCCTTACACTTGCAACATTGGGGGGTGGTACACTGACCCGAAAAACAGCATAACTAGCCTAGGTTTAGCTAGAGAAATTGTCCGACTTGTCCGAATAGCTGACCTGTCACTGACCCAACGCACTCAATAGGTGACTGAAAAGCAGAGAGCTGCGAAGCACTTTGCTGGAAGGTTCGAGAAAAACCCATTCAGGGTTTTGGGAATTGAAAGTGCTGGTGAAGCACTTTGCTGGGAGGTTTGAGAACCCAATCGGGGTTATTGGCAGATTCCGTGCAGAGAGGGAGTAGGGCAGGCGTTGCAACCGAAGCTGCAGGTGTTGGTCGTAACCTTTGGTGAACCCGGTCCTGATCGGAATTCTGGAGTTATCCTGTCCTGATTGTCCATGAGCTGCCCCTGCTTGCCTACTGGCAACTAAGACCTTGGGTTTTCTTCCCGTCTTTTCCAACTGACCCGTGGCCAGGGTTGGTCTTCACTCTATCCTAGGTAATTATAAAGTCTGTGTGGGTGCTTACCTTTCTGAAATTGCATTTCTAAATTCTCGAATATTGCAAAGCTTAATTGCATACGTTCCTTTTCTTCCCCCTGTCCTTTTGAATCAGTTTTCCTTGTATTATTGACTATTAGCGTGTTTCAATTTTCAACCTACCTTTAGTAAATGCTAAATCATTTCTATAAAGTATATGTTCCTATTTCTTACCCTCCCTTGTAGGAGATAAGCTGAACTATTAGTATGTTTCAAAATCTTACCCACCCTATAGTATTGAGCTAATTTGAATCTTGAATTAAAATAAGTTCTTCTTTAAACTGCCAATTTTAATTGCGAAAATCATTGGGTTTAGCATGTTCCTTTTCTTAACCCTCCTTTAATAAAAGTTGCGAAAGCTCGTTATCTAAATATAGCATGTTCCTTGTTCCTACCTTTCCTTCAGTTTAAAGTTCTTAAATGCTTAGCATACTCTATCTTTTGCATAGCTATATGCTGTTTATGATTTTGATTATAGATAGTCTAATATGTTTTAACCTTATGTTCATGACATATGAGGATGAAGATGATTTGATAAAACTTTGAACCTACCCAGAGTCTGTGGTTATTTCATATTTTTCAAATGTTATAAAATGTTTTGGAGTACCTAGCTTATACCTCAACTCCCTGATCCCATGTGTTTGATTCCTAAGTATCTACATTGCTAGGTTAACAGATATCGGAATTAATAGAATAAAATGCCAAATTATACTGATAATAGTGCGTGAGTTTACCTAAGTAATATTAAGGTGGTTGCTATATAATTATGTGCCCAGGTGAGTATTAGTAAAAAGGAGGCTAACAACATGCTCTGCCACTTCCTTGTACATATCCCCCAAGGTTTTAAGTATTGTCATCTAAGCTTTGTTGTCCTGGGCAGATGCAGACCAAATGTACAAGATCTTCATTCTTATCATTTCAATGCCTGCATATTGTAGGACAAGTGCATTTCCTCTTGGCATGGCCGATAATGCTCTGTTTCCCATAAGTAAGGAGAGAAATCTAAAATGTTTATGCAAGCTGGAAAAAGAGTAGTAATTTATTTGGCAGCAAATAAGTTGAGGTATTACTTGATTAACTTGTGTCTTGTCTAGTATTTCCGCAACCTGGTCTTTCTTTGCTACGCTTGCATACATAATTGTTGGCATTAGCTTAGAGCAAAACACACAAGATGATAGACGGAATGTTGCACATTGGCAAAACATTCACCCCCAGTCACAGATCTGGGTTTAATGCATTGTTATTTTGCTCACCACGCCACCCCAGTTCAGACATGGCCATATGCAAATGAGTCTTGACCCTGTGCCTCATGGGAACAGTCCATACCGAACTGTCAAGCCATGTCTTCCCTGGAACGGAAACAAGCATCTGGAAACAAGCTCCGTCCATCATACCCTTTGGTATGGCATTAGCTTAGAGGCGATTAGAGGTAAAAGTGGGTAGAATGATGGGCACTTCAGCTTCCTTGCCAGGGTGATGAAGGCATGATAATACATTGCTTTTGTTGAATAAAGCTTCCTCTTGAGTCTAAATATAGACCCAGGTATTTATAATGTGCTACTGACTCGAGGTAAGTTTTATTTAACAGGATTCTAGGTGCACAGCCCAGAGAGATGTTAAGTGACATTGTTTTTGTTTTTCCGACATTTATCTACAGGTGATAGTTTTATGCATAGCTAGCAAGTGTATTCAGTGATTTTTGCAATCCCACTTTGGTTTGACTGAATAAAAGAATGTTGTCAGCGTATGATAATTGGGTAAGTTGAAAAGGGCCCTGGCATGGGGGATGAGAATTCTCCTGGTCCAGCACAGGTGTAAGATCTGCCCATTAAAAAATTAAAGAGTTGAGTTGCTAAAACACTTGATCTTGATATGTAGGTATCATTTTGGACAGTCTTGTGCCATCTCCAAATTTGATTTGTACCCAACATGTCAGTGTACAGCAAGTGGATAGCTCGGAGTAGTGTATCGGATAGGCCCCACCTTTTCAATTTAAGCCACAATTGGTGGCGGTTGATGCAATCAAAACCAGTTTTAAAGTCTACAAAGGCATAATGTTGCTTGTGTTTAAGTTGCTTACTTTGATCTGAAATAATAACAGTTGCTAATATATTTGTTATTGTGTCGACTTTGTGAAGCCTGTCTGGTTCGGAGAAATGATGTTGTCTCTATTGGACCAGATGGCTAAGTCTGTTAACAGCAGGGATAATAATGTTTGGCCTATCAGTCAAGGAGAGCAATCAGGCCATAGTTTGCTGGATTTGCTCTGTCCCCAGCTTTATGTATGGGATTTATTATTGAGTCCCGCGAATTTTCCAAGAGTATTCCGCTTAACTGAACTTCGCTGAATAACAGCGCCAGTGTGCTAGACCAAAATTCCTATTTTACGAAACTAAGGAGTTAGGCCCATGGGGGCATTGGGGTAGGCTGGACCCTTTTTAAAGCAAGAAACACACAAAGTGCCTACACCACCCTTCTTTATACACAGTTTTACTTATAATGGTCAAAAAACTTCTTTAGTTTGCCCAGGTATTTTTATTTATACCATCCATTTATATTTTCTTTTTAAAGACTTTTTATAAGATCATTATTGCAACAATTGAGACAACTGTACATTCATATTTTTACACAACTATACAATGCAATTTACAAACATAAGTACAATAATACATACAGACGCTAAATCAAACACATTTTTAACATCATACATCCCAACAAAAAAACTTTTTAGACAAAACAGAACATTATATATTCATGTATATTTGATTCCAAAAAATAAAGGACAAAGTCAAAGAATAAGGAGTGTAATCAATAAATGAAGCAGTCTTTGAACCAGCTATTGCTAGTTTATACTATAGATGACCATATTAACTCCTTTAAATTTGCCGACGCGTTTCGATGCCAGGAAACCAGTTCCTGGAATCTCCTCAGGGCTTTGTCATTTATCTGTATAAGATGTAAAGAAAACAATAAAGTTTTATTTACAACAATACGGGCTCTTCTCTATATTAGTTACACTCATTTCCATTAAATTATATCAAATTTTGTGAAAATCAACCTACCAGTTTGTTGCTAGAAATGAGGGGCTGTAGGAAATCATTTCTTTGTATCAAAAAAGCGGTAGTTCATGCGTTTGTACCGTATATGTATGTGTGCTTTTCCGGGTCCAGTTGAGGGTGATGCAGGTACACTGAGGGTGCCGAGCATTGAGGGCGGTGTGCCAATTACATTCCCACCCCCCTCCTGTGACCCATGGTGTACTTCCCTGACACCACAAAAGTGCAGATACCATAAAGCTGGAAGCCTCCTAAACCAGGAGTAATTAGGAAGCAAATCTTACTTCCTACATTTTTTTTACACTTTTTCACCTTTTTTTGTTATTTTCACTTTCACGTCCCTAGGTAAGGGTGGGCCTTAGCGCGTCTATACCGCCAGGGTTTAATACACCAATAAGTCCTGAAGAATGCCTGGTAACATTACACCGTTTAATGGCTGAAACATGTCGACTGATTTGTAAGGAAACTACCACTCAATTATTTGTGGACTCTTTTCCAATAAAATTTTAATAACCTGTCCTTAGTGATCAAAGAATAACATTATTTCTGATACACTACTGACTTTTTAAACAATCACCACTCATTAGTTTAATTTACTTTGCACAACACGTCTGAATCTCACTATCCTGCTCCACAGCAGATCTGGCGTTGTAGCACACCAAAGAGGCACTCGGTCCCTTTGGTGGGGCCCGATGATGAAACATGTCATCACCAGGTGGTGAGTGTGGGCTTTCCTTAACTTCCTGAATGAGGCCGTCAACCCCTTTCTTAGCTGCTCCTGACTGTGGTCTGGTATAACCATTTGACACTCTTTTCTTGTTTACTGAGTGTGCTTTTCAAGTCATGCACACCATCTCCCGTTTCTATTTCACCAATCTATCAAGGGAACGCCGTCGGACAGCGAGGACACTTGCCGCTGTGACTCGGGAGGAACGTATTGGAGTTGAATACGACTAAATGTGATTACCATTTGGTTCTCTGTAATTAATGTGACTACGTTTGAATAAGAGACGTTTACAATGTGGAGAGGAGTCGTTTGGGGACATTGAAATATTGACATAATCTAAGGGTTATTCGAATTAGAGAGTGGCATACTTTATATGAAGAACATTGATATTCACGTTCTTTCTAGACGCTTTGCCTGGTTAACAGGAAGAGGAGGTCATACTTACAGGAGAGGATTATTGATTCGAGCCCTGAGGAAGTCTATGTGTTAGATTTACACACGACAAAACACGTGTTGGCAGATGTATGGCAGCTGTATTATCCTCACTGAAATTGATGTACTGAAGATTTATATTGGAACTTTGGAATTAACGTGGAACTTTGGAATACACTTTTGAAGACGTTTAAGAGACTATTACTTTGGAAAAGTGGACTTGCAACTATTTTGAATTTGTGGACTGCTGAGTAATTTGGAATCTAAGTCCAGTAATTCGGTACACTAGACCAAAATGTATAGCAATTGAGTGCTCAGAGGTAATCTGAACTGTTGATTTCTGTGTATAACGGAAAATTTGGGGTGTAGGATACACGTCCGCCCTCTAGATGCACCTTACTTAGACTAATAGCAGAGTACATATTATCCCTGATATTTAGTGAGGAGCGCCCTGAGACTGCTAGTATCCCCTTTTCTTTAGTTATCAAGGGAAATGACTGCTGTTAGTTATTTGCAAGTCATGAAGTCGATTTATTCGAAAGAATTCGAAAACATGAAGGAAACTTGAACAAAGACGACCCGGTTTCTAACATACCTTTGGTTCAATGCTTGTAACCAATGTGGGTTATTTTCCTTGGCGCTTCGCAACTATGTCCCTCTACTAGTGTTCTGCATTGCAAAACTGTTTCAACGAGAAACCCAGGGCAACATTTGTAACTTTTATTTTAAAAAAACCGACACCGGTTGTAGTTATGCTCAGCTACTTTTATGTCAAAGGGCGTACATGTGTCGTTTTGCTGATTCTTGTAACTTCGTGTAATTCGAGAAAGCGGACCCTATTGGGGCGACAATGATTGTTTAGAGAATCTGTCTCAAAATCCTCGCTCTAATACACACACGGGTAGTCTCCGAATTCAAGCACGAAAATTACCTCATACTCCAATGCCTCTACAGCCTGGATCAGGAACAAGTCAAGATGTCGGCTGGTCGCTCATTTGCTTACTTTATTTTCAAAAGTCCCGTGATGGAATTGTGGGACATGTAGTCCCTGATTCGTAGACGGGCTTGCGCAACAGCGCGATGACTAAAGTCGTGTGGATTTGAGTCGCTTTCATGCAAGCAGTCGACCAAGCAAGCATCATTATATATTTTGAAATTTCATGTTATAACAATTTTTACTCGAAAAAATGATGAATGGTTTTTGAATCAAATCAGTTTACCTAAAACCATAATTTTGCATCCTGGGACACATAGTTTTAATTTTATTGAGAGATTTTTTATTAGGGGTGAGAGAGTGATTATTTAGCACAAGGTAATTCTTTTAGACAATGTACTAACGGTCAAGGCACTTCATGAGAGAACAGAACGTTTTCTGAGAAGACAGAATGTTTTATGGTTATCTTTACAGACTGGTGACACGGGTGGGTCCCAAAGCACAATATCTGTTATTCTGTCGACTTTGTGAAGCCTGTCTGGTTCGGCGGAATGATGTTGTCTTTATCGGACCAGATGGATAGGTCTGTTAACAGCAGGGATAATAATATTTGGCCTATCAGTCAAGGAGGCCAATCAGGCAATAGTTTGCTGGATTTTCTCTGTCCCCAGCTTTATGTATGGGATTTATTATTGAGTCCTGCCAATTTTCCATGAGTATTCCGCTTAACTGAACTTCGCTGAATAACAGCGCCAGTGTAGTAGAGAAAATTCCTAGTCTTCCTTAAAAATCGCCTGTGGTAGACCGTTTGGGCCAGGAGCACCCTCATGATGTTCCTTTATTAGAATTTTACAAACTTGTATGCTACTTTTTCTTTGCTTGAATCAGAGGAAAATGGTGTGGAAAAGGATTCTTGTTTATCATGGCAATTGTGCTGTTGATTTATTAAAAAGGTGGTAGTGATGAGGGAGATCCATGTTGATTTCGAAATATTGGAGTTGTTTAGGCATCTAGCTGCTGTATTTAGACTATTTAATATTTCCCAGATGACTCTTCACTCACCATGAACCGCCAGATCAACACTGTGTCCTCCACTTGCTTCAACACCCTCTACATACTTCGCAAGCTGTCGGTTCGGGGTGCAGAAGGAGAGTTCTCTGTTGAGGTATGCCGTTCCAGTGTTGTGGAGTGCCTTGTGTGCGTGGGTGAGGAGCTTGAAGGTAATCCTCTTGTTGACATGACGCCAGTGCAGGTCTCTCAAGTGCGGTGTGATGTGGCTGTGGCGCGGGATGTCGAGGATCAGGCAAGCAGAGGCGTTCTGTATGGGTTGTAGACGTTTCAGGAGTTTGGCCGAGGCTCCTGCGTAGAGGGCGTTTCCATAGTCCAGCCTGCTGCTGACGAGGACCTGGGTGACTGTTCTTCTTGTTTTGATGGGAATCCACCTGTAGATCTTGCGGAGCATGTGGAGGGTGTTGAAGCAGGAGAACGAGACGGCGTTGACTTGCTTGGTCATGTAGAGTGTTGAGTCGGGAAAGAACCCCAGGTTGCATGCGTGGTTGGTGGGTGTTGGTGCTGCTCCCAGTGCAGACGGCCACCAGGAGTCGTCCCAGGCTCAGGGGGTGGAGCAGAGGATGAGGACCTCTGTCTTGTCTGAGTTCAGCTTTAGATGGCTGTTCTTCATCCACTCGGCGACGGCTTTCATTCTTTCCTGGAGGTTGGTTTTGGCGGTGAGGGGGTCCTTGATGAGGGAGAGGATCAGTTGGATGTTCTTCACAGAGGAGATTATGTTGAGGTCGTGCAGTTGGGCAACGCAGGCGAGCGGTGCCATGTAGACATTGAACAGTGTCGGGCTGAGGGATGATCCTTGGGGTACGCCACATATGATCTCGGAAACGTGAAAGTCTCCAACTAATGGAATCAGGCAAAGGGAAACTATTGTGAAGTTGATTAATGATTGTGAGGTGGGACCATGATATGAATAGCTTGAGGAACTTAATCTGAAAATCTTCCATTTATGACTCTCATACTGAGAAACTCCAATAACCTTCCTCGTGTCTCTTGATTTTTGATGGGACCTGGGCAGGCTAATTCCAAAAAGCATTCCCAGTGTTGAGTATATCATCATCATCCGAGGTGTACATAAGATTTAGGTCAAAATCGCCGGCCAATATTATATTCCATGTGGGATTAGTTTGTTTGTAACATGAAATTATGAATAATACCTTCTTCGTCAAGACTTTATATTTTGACATGCAGGGAGGTATGTATATGTTGGCCAGTAGGACCGGAGGTCTGTTGCTTGTGACCAGTTACTTCATTTTATGACTTGTAGGTCCAGATCTGTCTGGGCTAACTCTTCTGTGTCGATGTTTAAACAGAGTGATATATATTCAGCAAGGCCTCACTTTGGTCTCACCTGTGTGTTCGATTTTGTGGCCAAGATTTAGTATGACAGAAAACCATCTATCGGGAGGGGTGACTGTGACCAAGTTTCTTGTAGGGCAATTATGTCCGTAGTTACCCAGGATTTTGGGGCTAATCCATCTTGAAGCAACTGTTTAGGCCCTGCTATATTCCATGATAATATATTTAAAGCATCTTTTTCTAGTGCCTGAATATGCAGCATTAAGCAGTTCTGGGCAAATCATTTACAAATGGCTGAAAGACTTGTTCTGCTGTTGTGATTGCTGTTAACTCTTAAAAACATACCTGATATATTCTGAAGGACTCTCTGCTGTCCCCGGATCATACAATGGAAGCTCACCAGAGGCATGAGAGAAGTCCACCACAAAACAGGGTGACCCGGGATTCTGCATAATGAGAAATCGGCTGGGAGAGAGAGAGTGCTGTGAAATGGGAGTAGGCCTTTTCCTCAATCCAACTCCACTCTTGTGGGTTATTCACAGGCTGGCTATCTGTATAGCCCACATTTGTGCAAGTTCGATTGTCCCATGGAGCTTCTGTGCTTTAATCTATAAACTAATTAGTGATTTAAAGGTTAAGATCCCTTTATAGAAGTAATGCTGTGCTAAGAATGGAGGAATTCAATAGGGCATTTAACCTCTGGGCTACAAATCAGAAACGGTAAAGGATGAAGCTTAAACCATAGATGTAATGGGCAATCGTGAAAGTTGAGTCCTACCTGAATGTATGTTCTGTGTCAGAATTCTACTTGTGTCACAGAAACAAAGTGAATGGGTGAAGTGATAATTGTCAAACTTTCAGCGAAAGATGATAATTTGCCCAGGTAGTGAGTGGGTGAGACCTCTTGGGAGCATTCCTAAAACTGGTAGCTGTGTACATAAAGAAAAACTAATTAATTGTAACGATCTCAACATGAACGCTGTGATGACAATTACAAGGATTTTAACAGCTCAGCAAGATCCACCTGCTTTTCCGAGCATGAAAATCAGGATGCTTAGAATATTTGTGATGTGTTTTCTAAAATGGGAAATAAACAGTGTCAGGTGACCTGGATCCCTGCCACGGTAGACAGACTGAACAACATCTTCTTGATAGAGTGCAATAAGTTCCGACTGTCTTATAGCTAATCTATCAGAGAGACTCTAGTAAATTGTCATTAGAGATTAACAAGGCAGCAGTAAGGGCGTGTCGTCTGCAGCAGCATATGGCTTACAGTTACACAACTGAAATATCCCCATAGTGTTAAAGAGCCACAAACCAAGTTATGTGTATTTCTTAAAAACACTGTCACTTGCGAGGGTGCCTTGGCACTAAGAAGGTGTATGTGCCTAGACCAGCCGATGGTAGGTGATTTATTGAAAAGCCAGGTCTACATCTTCTTGTGGAATTCAAGAAAAGAAGAGGGGAGGCTCCGATGTGGATAGGGAGGCCATTCAATGATTTAGGGATGATATAAGAGAACACCTGTCCTCCTGATTTGGTTCTGTGTGTGTGTGGAAGGTATGCGATTTATTTATTTATTTATTTATTTTCTGACACTTATAGAGCGCGAACAATTACCCTTGGGTGTCTCGGCGCTAGACTGCAGTAATGTCATTCCTTAGAGGTGAGGATGCGGTGGGTGTACTGTATTATTGGTTGAATAACCACGTCTTCAGATTTTTTCTAAACTGTAAGAGCGATGGACTGGCTTTGATGTGGTATGGTAGGGTGTTCCAGATTTTGGGGGCCGCAACTAGGAAGCGGCGGTCACCCCATGTGACTGTTCTGCTACGTGGGACCACTAATTGGTTAAGTGATGAAGATCGTAGCTTTCTGGCAGGACTGTGAGGTATTAGGTGATCTTTTAGGAAGCGAGGCCCCTGATCCTGCATTACCTTGTAGACTATGCACATAGCTTTAAACTTTATCCTGTTTTGGATAGACAACCAATGGTAGGACCTCAGAGTATCTGAGATGGGTGCGAATTTTGGTTTTTTGGACAGCAGGCGTGCGGCCGCATTTTGTACCGTCTGCAACTTTTTTGTGACTCTGGATTGTGCATTCAGAAAGAGTCCGTTGCAGTAATCTAGTGAACTTAAAACCAATGACGTGACCAGGGTCTTAGCGGCCGTGTCAGGCAGAAAAGGCAAGATTTTCCTTATCATTCTGAGTTTAAAATGGGCCGTGGACGCTACTTTATTGGCATGAGCCATAAAGTTAAGCTGGTTGTCAAAGGTAACTCCTAGATTTCTCACCTTGGGGGTCGGACAAGGTGGGGTGCCAAATGCTGATGGCCACCAAGTAGTAGACCACGGTGGCGAGAGATTGCCAAAAATGACAACCTCCGTTTTCTCGGAGTTGAGCTTCAGGCAGTTTCCTGCCATCCACTCACCGATAGCTGTCATGCCTCTTTGGAACCTTTCTGCCACCTCCTGTCCGTCACCCTTAATGGCCAACACCAACTGTGTGTCGTCTGCGTATGAGGTTAGGCTCATCCCATGTGCTTTGATGACACTAGCAAGGTCCGACACATAGATGTTAAAAAGTGTCGGACTAAGGGATGAGCCTTGAGGGACCCCACACGGCAACGACAGTTTGGCAGATTGGAATGGTCCAAGAGTGACCGCCTGAGTTCTATTAGCCAAGAAGGAGGCAAGCAGGTTTCTCGCAGTGGAGTGGATTCCCATTTTTTCGACACGGTCGACCAAGGTCTTATGGTCAACCGTGTCGAATGCTGCCGAGAGGTCCAAGAGTACCAGCAAAGCTGTCCCTCCTTGGTCCCGGATGAGTCTAATATCATCCGCTGCTTTGATGTGAGCAGTTTCGGTTCCATGATATTTACGGAACCCAAACTGGGTATCATCAAGCAGATTGTTTCTCTCTATATATTCCGACAGCTGCTGGTTCATAGCTTTCTCTGTCAGTTTGGCCAAAAAAGGAAGACTTGCTATAGGCCGGTAATTTTTCAGATCATTCCTGTCAAGATTTGGTTTTTTAAGCAAAGGCTTAATCAATGTGTTTTTTAAAGAGTCTGGATAGGTCCCAGAGCTCAATATTATATTGCAAACGTGAGTGATAATGGGAGTAATTGTATCTGAAACCATGGCTAACACCGAAGTGGGGCAAGGGTCCAGTGCAGAGCCTGATTTAATGGACCTCAGTATGGTTTTAGTTTGATCGGTCGTTAAAGGTTTAAAACTCGTCATGGTATTACTCAGAACTGTCTGCGAGAGAGGGGCAGCAGTAAAATTAGGTTCCAAGGTGAAAGCTTGGTATATATTATTCACCTTTGTGAAGAAGAACTCAGACAGGGCATCACATAGTAATTGTGATGGGGGGGGGTTTAAGTCTGGTGTGTTACCCGATAGGGTTTTAGCTATGTTATACAGCTGTTTGCTGGAATTTTTAGCATGTTCAATATGCAGAGAGAAGAAGTGCTTCTTTGCTGTCGAGATCATGGTTTTATAAGTGGCTAGAGCTTCTTTATATTTATTCTTACTTTCACTGTCGTAAGTTCGTCGCCAAGACCTTTCCCTGTTTCTCGTTAATTGTTTCTGTATTTTTAGCTCTTCTGTGTACCATTGAGCAGTCGGCGTACTTCTGTTTCTTGAGTGGGACTTAGTGGGTGCCAGTTGAGACGTGGCGTCACTCAACCATTCATGAAATTGAGAAGTAGAAGTACAGGGATCGTTAGATAGTTCAGGTTTAGTATTATTTAAAAGTATATTTAGGTTGTTGTAATTTATGTCCTTCCACGCCTTGAAAGTGCCTGGCTTGGGGTGGGAAATATTCTTCCTAAACGGATCTTTAATGGTCAGCCTACTGAAAATGGCCGAGTGGTCGGTCCACGTCATGGGAAGGATTTCGGTCACCTGAAGGTCTTCCACGTTCGTAAACATGCCATCTAGCGTATGTCCTGCCTGATGGGTTGGGGCCGTGACCAATTGCTTAAGACCTATAGTTTCTAAGTCTGATGTGAGGGTGATAGTATCTCTATCATTATTTTGTTCAAGATAAAAATTAAAATCGCCCATTACAGTAATGGACTCATCTGTGGCTATTGATTCTATTAAGGTGCTTAAGTTTGTTAGGAAAGCTGCTCTAGCCCCAGGAGGTCGATAGAGGAGCACTCCCTTGAAACTAAAAGACGGTGTGAATTTTATATTAAAATGTAGAGCTTCGCATGACATGGCAGGGATAGGGGATGTGCGGACTTCAAATTGGTTGGAGTTCTGCAGAGCGGAGGTGCCTGGGTGGTTAATGGAAGGAGAAGCGATTGTTCAGAAAAATAGGGCCTGAGTTGTTTAGTGCCTTGAATGTGTGTGAGGTGTTTGAATTAAGTGTGTTTGTGTATGAGAACCAGTGGAGTACCCCGAAGTGTGGTCAATGTTCCCTCCTTAGTCATTGATGAGTTTAGGTACAGAATAAGTTATCATGCATGCATTCTGTTATTCATCCTTCCACTCATGTTTCTATTCATCACTGAGTCACACTTATATTCACTCATTTACACAACCATAATTAGGTGCATGCACAAACTCAGCAACATATGCAGGAAATTAAAAGAATAAAAACTGAAAAAAATAAAACATATTATTGCCTAAAAATGACATACATGTGCTTGCAGTACAAAATTAAATAAAGTAGCAAGTGGTTGCCTTGCAATGGTACTGCACATAGTGTAATGTATTAGAGTTGTATCTCATTGCCATGTTTAGAACCAACATGTTGACCATTTTGCAATGTTAAAAGCAACAAAACCCTATAGACAGTATTCTTCCATGGTGGTCATGTGGTTTAGATGCAGTGGCTGTACATGTTGCATTACACTACACCGAGCGGCAAGCAAGCAGCGAGTTAGAACTGCCTTTAGAGGTGTAGCAGGCTTTAATCGTGAAAATAAAGAGAAGAGGGAAAGAAATGAAAGGGCCATGGAACTAGAACATGGAAAACTAAAGGACTGGCCCACCAACTGTGGCACTGAAATGCACTAATTTTCAGGTGGCTTTGCACATGTGGTTAGACAAATGTCACTCACAGGGCAAGTGAGTCAATGAATGAACTGGTACATGTACACCACTGGTATATAAAGCAGTAGTATATATGTTTTTCATTACAAGATCCTAGCAGACAACTAAGCCTGTTATACTTTCTGAAGAGATTCTAAAAAGAAATATAGCAGTGCAAATCGTGTACCTCTAAGGTTTGCCCAAAGGGTAATAAACACTAAGGCCTGATTACGATGAGGGATGGAAAGCCTCCGACCATGGGTTGGAGGCTTTCCGAGCCTCATTGTGGTTTCAGTTTCTACCACCACATTACAATGCAGGCGGTCAAAACTGAAACCGGGCGGTCATTCCAGAGACCAGCTTGTAAACCCAATTTTTCGCTGTTGGGAATACAATGTCGGTTTCCGACAGGCTTTCCATGTCGAGCTTTCCAACATAGAAAGTGTTTTGAAAGATACATTGGGGGCCCTAGCGGCCCCCTTAACCATGCAGACTATGAATTGGAGCCCAGGAGGTACCTAGGGTGCCCCCTTGTGAATCCTTGCACGGTGTAGCAGGGACCGTGAGGTGCCTGCACCACGGTGCAGGAATTCACACAAACTCCCATTTCCCTATGGGAGCTTGTGCAACAATGTAGTTAGGTATGCGGAACTGCCAACCCATGGTTGAGGGGTTCCCATACCAATACGGTAAACAGACAAAATATCGACTTCAAAATATCGAATGGACATAATATCGAGTACAAAATATAGGCTGGACAGAATATCGAAGGGACAGAATATAGACATCAAAAATATCGTTTTGAAGGTAAGTAATGTAATATCGAATTTTAAAATATAGATAGTCAAAATATCGAAGTACATAATATAGGTTAATAAAAATATCGAACTTTTAATAATATCGAATTTTTTATAGTGTATTTTATGTGTTAAAAGTGTTTATTTATGTTATAAGGTAATTTAATTAATGAATTTAATGTTATTTAAATTTTGCGTAATTTAATTCTGTAGAGGGTTGTGGGTTTATAGGGGAATAGGGTGGGAAGTAATTTAATTATAATTAATTAAATATGCAAATTTATTTATTGGTATTTGTTTATAATTAATTGTTAATTATTTTTTATTTTGTAATTAATTACATGTTAACTGCCAAATAATTTTATTTAATTGATTAATTGATAATTATGTTCATTTAACTAATTTAATTTCTGTAGCGGGTTGTGGGTTTATAGGGGAGTAGGGTGAGAAGTAATTTAATTATAATTAATTAAATATGTTAATTTATGTAGTGTAATTTAATTATATTTATTTAAATATGTAAATGTATTTATTGGTATTTGTTTATAATGAATTGTTAATTAATTTTTATTTTGTAATTAATTACATTTTAATTGCCAATTAATTTTATTTAATTGATTAATTGATAAATATGTTAATTTAACTAGTTTAATTTCTGTAGCGGGTTATGGGTTTATAGGGGAGTAGGGTGGGAAGTAATTTAATTATAATTAATTAAATATGTTACTTTATGTAGTGTTATCTATTTATAATTAATTGTTAAATAATTTTTATTTGGTAATTAATTACATTTTAATTCCAATTAATTTTATTTAATTGATTAATTGATAATTATGGTAATTTAACTACTTTAATTTCTGTAGTGGGTTGTGGGTTCATAGGGGAATAGGGTGGGAAGTAATTTAATCATAATTAATTAAATATGTTAATTTATGTAGTGTTATTTATTCATAATTAATTGTTAAATAATTGTTATTTGGTAATTAATTAAATTTTAATTGAGAATTAATTTTGTTAAATTGATTAATTGATAATTATGTTAATTTTACTAATTTATTTTCTGTATTGGGTTGTGGGTTTATAGGGGAATAGGGTGGGAAGTAATTTAATTATAACTAATTACATATGTTAATTTGTTTTGTGCATTTATTAGATTGTAATTGTTAAGTAACATTTTAATTAATAATTAATTAATTGTTAATTTGTAATAATTAGTATTAATAGATAACTAATTGTAATGATTAAATTAAATTAGTATTTGTAATTAATTATTTATTATATTATATTAAATTGGTAATTACTTTTAATAATTTTTTTCATAGATATTAATATATATATATATATATATATTTTTAAATAATATATGAAGTATCTAGTTTCCCTACTGTTGCACTCACTGGAGTGGGAATAGTAATTTTTACCCGAACGCTATCCAACGCTTTCCCTACTGTTGCACTCTCTGGAGTGGGAATAGTAATTTTTACCTCTACGCTATCCATCGCCTTACCTACTGTTGCATTTTCTTGAGTGTGAATAGGAATTTTAACTCCTACGCTATCCAACGCTTTCCTTACTGTTGCACTCTTTGGAGTGGGAATAGTAATTTTTACCTCTACGCTATCCAACGCTTTCCCTACTGTTGCACTCTCTGGAGTGAGAATAGTAATTTTTACCCCCACGCTATCCAACCCTTTCCCTGCTGTTGCACTCTCTGGAGTGGGAATAGTAATTTTTACCTCTACGCTATCCAACGCCTTACCTACTGTTGCACTGTCTGGAGTGGGAATAGTCATTTTAACCCCTACGCTGTCCAACGCTTTCCCTACTGTTGCACTCTCTGAAGTGGGAATAGTAATTTTTACCCCAACGCTATCCAACTCTTTCCTTACTGTTGCACTCACTGGAGTGGGAATAGTAATTTTTACCCCAACGCTATCCAACGCTTTCCCTACTGTTGCACTCTCTGGAGTGGGAATAGTAAGTTTTACCCCTACACTATCCAACCCTTTCCCTACTGGTGCACTCTCTGGAGTGGGAATAGTAATTTTTACCCCTACGCTATCCAACCCTTTCCCTGCTGTTGCACTCTCTGGAGTGGGAATAGTAATTTTTACCTCTACGCTATCCAACGCCTTACCTACTGTTGCACTTTCTGGAGTGGGAATAGAAATTTTTACCCCTACGCTATCCAACGCTTTCCTTACTGTTGCACTCTCTGGAGTAGGAATAGTAATTTTTACCCCTACGCTATCCAACGCTTTCCCTACTGTTGCACTCTCTGGAGTGGGAATAGTAAGTTTTACTCCTACGCTATCCAATCCTTTCCCTACTGTTTCACTCTCTGGAGTGGGAATAATAATTTTTACCCCTACGCTATCCAACATTTTCCCTACTGTTGCACTCTCTGGAGTGGGAATAGTAATTTTTACCTCTACGCTATCCAATGCTTTCCCTACTGTTGCACTCTCTGGAGTGGGAATGGTAATTTTTACCTCTACGCTATCCAATGCCTTATCTACTGTTGCACTCTCTGGAGTGGGAATAGTAATTTTACACTTCCGCTATCCTACGGTAATAATATAGTATATTTTTTAATTATATTATGTTACTATATATATATGTTTTAACAAATATGATTGTAAAAAAAATGTTTTACAACTTTAATTAATTATTTAATGATTATAAGGTAATTTAAGTATTATTAAGTATATTTTAGTAAATCATTTTTAATATTAATTTAATTTAGCATTGTTTTAAATAAAGTCGATATTTTTACAAACTATATTTTTGTAAACAATATTTTTTACTCAATATTTTTGTACTTACCTGTTTGTAGATACAAAGTCGATATTCTGTCTGTCGATACTTTTTCGCTGATATTTTTGGTAGTCGATATTATGTCCCTCGATGTTATGTCAGTGATCCACCAATACATTGTAATAAGGTCCAAAGTTTTGCCTAGCAAGGAATCTGTGAAATGTCATGTAATAAATTACTTCTGCAGGCTTTATCAGGGTGCAATAGCAATCCACCCTTAAAGGCCTATTGGCTTTAAAAGGTGCGTTTCATAATAAATAAATCAGGTCCACAGACTATGTCAGAACTTTTCACAAGAGATGACTCCAACCTATGCCATAAAAAATACATTTTACCAATCAGGTCCATAGCAATTGTCATTGGCTCATCACTGTAATAGAGGCAGGGTAACTGTACTGTGCATAAACTTTACTACAAGCCAACCAGTAGTAAAATTGCTAATATATACAAAATTAAAGCTGTCTAGATAAAAAAAATCCACCCTAAGGAGGCCTAATAAGGATCATTTCAGTACAAATCTTCTATGCCCAAAGTTTATTAGAGTAAGTCACCAATACCTAAACCTTTGCCTGCTACAGTATTCTGTGAAATTCCATGTGAGTGCTAAAACAATCCTTAGTATAGGCCTATTGGCTTTAACAAATGCTTTCACAAAACCCAAGCTAGGCCTACTGCCTTTGTCATATCATTTTATAATAAACAGATCAGACGTATGGCATCTGATATAACTTTTCCCAGTGAATGAATCAGGTCTGTAATCATGTCCCTTGGCTTCACACAATAACTGATACAGTGCGCAAAAGCTCATAATCAGTGTGCATAAAGCTACAGAATTACAAATGTGATTAAAACATCTGATTCTCTCTCACAATAATCAATTCCATTAGAAATCAGAAAGACTACTGCAAAGGTTTCTGGTACTTGGACTATTCATAAGCATTTGCAGACTATAAGCAGGTCCACTGGAATTATGCGATTTTACCTTTGCAGCATTATCTGCATATTTATGGATTTCCTGCATTTACCACATAATCCATCATCTGCTTCATAACATGCAGCGTTTAGCAAAAAAAATGTTTCTAGTGCAAACAGATAGTAAGTTACCAAAATTGCAGAGACACACGTTGTCACACAGCAGAGGGCCCTTTCCAAAGGTTGACTGGTCTTCTTCTGCTATTTATTACTGTATTTGGGAGTTGAATTGGTACTGATAAGGGGATCTCTTTTTAAAACAGTGTTAACCTGTGCAAAATAAGGAAGCAATACTGTCACAAAACGTGCTGCATTTTGAAGCATATTTTCCCTTTTGTTGCCACATAATTTAGTTAACCCTAACACATAATTTGGTCTTTCCTGGCCACAATTCCAGTGGCCCTGAATATAAGGACATAGAAATGTGGTAATCCTCTCTGTAACCTATCCATTACTTTGGATAGACAACCCTGAACACACAATTACCCAAGTAGTGAGGCTTAATTTAACTGATCTTTTTTTTAAACTATGAAAATCTGCAACAGTGAAAATCAGAGGAGTTTTACATCACATATTAGCTTAGGAGCTACTAGATGATACATTGCAGATTTAGTGCCTGGTTCCAGTGCACTAGCTGTATAATTTTCATCTATTTCACCCTTTAAAACAAGAGAGAATTAAGCAATGAAAATACACAGTCCTATCAGCTAGTAAGTTTTAAAGTCATTCATTTAGTTATGAACTTTCAACCTCTGGGATGTTACTGGTGACTGACACCTGAAGGGTGAATTGGTGCAGCAACTTCCTGAGTATGTTACTTTTGACTACTGCCACAATTCCCAATGTATCCTACAGATTGGACTCCTAGGCAGCAGTGAATGTACTGTGATTGCCATCCTGTCGCTTCTGGACTGCCCTTCACTCAAGGTGTTTAAACTTCCTCAATTAGCATTTTTAAAGACAAAAACACGTCTTTAAAAATGCATTTAGCAGCAGCTTAATCACTATGGCCTCATTTCAAAGGCTCAAATTAAGCACTATACAAGTGCAGAGGAATCCTTTCTGGTGCACGGTGTTTGTAGATCTCTTCGCAGATAGAAATGTAAATGTGCGTGCCCGCTCAGGCGCGCAGTTTACAGGGAACTATGGGTGTGGTGTGATATGAGTTTTGTATTGGAGGTTGAAGGTGAATCTGGCTTCCAACTTCAACCAGGAAGAAGTTGGCTGGGATGCATATCTTCAACATGAGGTGTTCTATGTAGCTGGTTGGGGTGTTCTTGTAGATGGTGTAAGTGATGGTATCCTTGAATATGTTGACGATTCCTTCTGGGCTTGCGCTGACGGTTTTGCCTGGTGATCCTGCAGCCAGCGGGGATGACTGCAGTGATGTTCAGTGGCGAGGGTGAACTTTGCCTTGTTTTTGTGAGAGAGAGCACATCAGGAGTGTGGTTGAGCAACAGGTCTTATATCTCCATGGAGTTTTTAGTGAGCTAGTGGGTGTTGAGAAGCATGCATGTTAATGTGGTGTGTTTTTTGAGTGGTGTTTGGTCTGTGTGACTGGGTGGCTGGTTTGTGTGAATGTGAGCAAGTTGTGTGCTGGGTGCTGTTGATGCAGGAGTGGTGGATTTAAAGTTTGGGAGAGTGCATAAGAACTTGCAGAAGATGTATGTGAACATGGCAAGCAGCAGCTGGGGTTAAGAGTACAGAAGAACACAGCAGGGTAGTGGTGAGTGGCACAACCAAGTTTCCTGGCACTGAATGTGGTCCTGATGGGTTTGCCTTTCATGCACTAGTGGGGTGCCCAATATACGTCCGCTCTGCAGCTATCCAATAAATATGTCCTGGTAGGACAACGAAGCGCAGGGTATCGTTTCACTTCCTGTACAGATGGATGATGTGAAATCCAGTGATGTAACTTCCTGTGCAGATGTTAAATGGTGAATGAAGTACTCTTGCTTAGCTTTTTCTTTTAACCCCTTCCATGCTAGTGACAAGGTCAACTCGTCATGGGCTTTACCTGCCCTGTGCTTATGACGAGTTGACCTTGTCACAAACAATGGTAAATGTGGGAATCCAGCACCGGGGGGGAAAAACCCTTAGCAGCCAAGGTGTTAAATGTGCCTACACCATATCCCTCTAGATTACATCACATATTTGGTGAATTCTTGAAATTTCCAATATGGACTGGGCATTTAACTATAGACTCCATCAAGATTACTGGGGCACTTGAAATGTGTAAATTACTTTAATACTCTTCATGACACACAACTGAATGAGGCATATGTGTTTTCTCCCAACTCCGTCTTTTATTTTGGATCCACTTTCAATTTCAGTTATCGCAAATACACATGTATGTGAAAGCAATACTGGCATACCTGCTGCTCAACCAGTGTGACTGTGGTGCAGAATGCTGGTCAGAGGTGGCAGTGCAATCTTGATTACTGAGGGTGTCAGTTGGAGGATGGGTTGAGCAGCAGGAAGGCTGCTCCTGGTGGGGCTCTCTACTTAACATCTTACTCAATAAATCTACTTTACCCAACAACAAGGAACTGGACTTGCATTATTCTACTACAAACACAAAGCCAGATGTAATCCAATTACATTTTTAGACATAAAGATGCAAGTCACTGATTACGTTTTAGGCAGAATTTTATACAGACATCCCCTGTGGCCAAAATTACTCTTACCAGCCAGTATCCCTACTTTAAATTTCACCCATTACAAGTTATCCCTCGCACTCATGTAATGGAGAAGAGCTGTGGAAATATGGAATTACTATGCAATAATCTACACTGTAATTCTGTATTTTGAGGGGTTTAAAGCAGGTGGTAAAAGTGATCAGGGTCTTTTGTGTGAGATGGGATGGAGGGAGAGATGTGGAAGGTAAGGAAATGACTGAGAAGATTAGTTCTGGCATGGGGTAACAGTGGATCCCAGAGAAAAAGGTTTAGGTGAAGTGAAGGAAAAGACTTTGCTGCTGGTGCAGGCAGAGCATCATACAGATTTACCAGCTGATTGTTGGTGAAGCATAATACATTAACAAGTGTCATATCATTAATATGACCTAAAGATATATAAAAGAGCCTATATTGATTCAGTGACACAGTTCTAGAGTCTAGGTAGACAATGACAAAGATAGCAATTATAGGGGCAGTTGAATATTATTTACACACCTCTTTAACTGAAATAAAAAAATGTCATTGACATTTATTGGACTCTAGAGAGTGTATATGTAATACACTTTTCAATAAAAAATACATAGAGAAGCCATGCATTAAAACTGTAGTAAGCCATCATTTTGTGGTAAGAAAGTCAGTCCAAAGGGCAGCAAAGGCAAATTCCATATCACTACACCATATGTGCATGGTGGCCAAAAAAATACTCGGTAAATGAAAAAGTTAATATTTTTTATATACTATGGGATTTACCTAGTCTGAAAATGCAGAGATTTGTTATGTGGGGAGGGGAAACATTCAGCAAAGTGTTTTATTAACCACTTTCAAATAAGATTTGCAGAGGGTGTTGACTCTATTTACGTTCTGACAGTTGTGGTATTGACTTTTTAGCCACTTCACAAAAGCAAATTGTTTGGATGCGATGAGATATACACCATAACTTTACAGTAATTAATGTACTTTATTCTAAGGCATATTGTTCAATTAGGATTGGAAAAATATTTTCTTGGTTGTCAAGCTTACCTAACACTACTGGATGAAATGTTATTAGGATATGAGGATATCTGATACCTGATCCCGGGAGTTATGCCACTGACTGAAATTTGGTGAATTTAAGAAATTGGGTTATTTGTTGAGAGGGATGGAAGCACCACACAGGCAACAACAACAATCCTTATCAGGGAGATCCACAAAATTCACAAAATGTACCTGAGCTTAACTTTCTGGTAGCTTGGCACAAAGAGTCAGGTTTAACTTAGAGGACCAGTGAGAAGTATTTATTCAGCACACAAACAGTAGTAGAGTGAAACACAACTCCAATTTAGAAATATAGAGTAAAGTTTAATAAATAAAATATTACCAGAACAACAAACATACAATCAGTTGAACCGGTGATGTACAATTTTATTGAAATAGCACCTAGAAGCACAAAGTGGCCCTCTTGGTCATCTGGTCACATTAGATCTGCGTGAAGGTCACAAGTTCAAGATGACAGTGAAAAAGTGCAGGTTGGATAGAGGGAACAGGTTAGTCCCTCTGAAGAGTTACCGCAAAGAGTTTCCTTCAAGGTGGAGGAGGGTGCAAGGATCAGGTAGTGCGTTAAGGTTGATCATCACTATAGCACACAAAGCAGGCCTGGGGTCATGGGCTGTCGTCACTGTAGCATGGAGAGGCGTTGCTGTATGGCAAAGTGCAGTTCTTCATTGCCTTATGTTGCCGGCATTGCTTCAGCTCGAAGGGAGGTTTTCAACAAAACTTCGCATTTCATTGTGGGCTGTGGAGTCTCTGAGCAAACAGATCCGTTCCTGGGCACGAAGAGCCCAAAGTTTAGGATTTCATCTTTTCTTCTTTAGAGAAGCTTTAACTCCTGCTTATTAAGGGTCCTGGACCTGGTTGGACCTCTTGGGTATCATGAATTCACCCCAGCAGGGTTCAGATAGGTCCAGTTGCACATCCGGGCAGGTCCAGTTTAGAAGGTTACTGGGCAGTTGCTGGCAAACCTCTGAAGCCTATTGTGTCCCTGTAGCTCACATAGAAATTGGGCCAACTCTAGGCTAGCCTGGCATGAAGATAAGCAGGTCCAAGATTCCTTCTCAATCAACAACTTGGTCCTCAAGCAGGAGGGCAGTCCTCTGGCAAAAGGGCAGTTCTTCTTCCGTTACTTCTACAGGTCCAGGAGTGTTACAAAGAGTGGGTCTGGAGGTCCAATACTTATACCTGGTGCCAGGTTTTGTGTATGGGGGATTCTCCATTCTACTCCTGCATCTGGGTATGGTAAGTGCTTCCCTTTCCTTTTCAAGTCTCCAAACTGTCTGGGGGTGACAAAAGGCAGACAGACCTGATGTCAGATTTGTTTGTGTGTGCTGGAGGCAAAGCCCTTTGAAGTGTCAAGGGGTCTGTGTACAGCTCCTCTCCCAGTCGTCCTGACAGGATGGCCCACCCTGTCCGCACCTAAGCCTTATATTACTGCCTATAAGGAATAAACAAACGCCCAAAAGCAGAGCCGGTCACAGTGATGTGACCCATGGACACTGGGAAAAAGCAAAAATAGCGGGACAAGAAAATGCCAACTTTCTAAAAAGGGCATTTTCATAATTATGACTTAAAATCTGACTTTACCATTAAAGAAGATTTTAAATTACAATTCATTTTTCACTAAACAGCATATCTATATCTTCTCAAAACCAAAGTTAGTACTTTTTAAACGTATTAAGGTGACCCTGTGTTAGTCAGTGGGAGAGATTTGCCTTATGACAGTAAAAAATTACAGTAGGAGTTTTTCACTATCAAGACACGTAAAACGTATACCCACAGGTCCACCTTCTTAAATAATATGCACCCTGCTCTCTGGGTGTTTAGGGTATATCCTAGGGGTGACCTTTAGGTATTAAAAATAAAGGTTTGGGCCGGCCAATAAGGTTTGTTTTATCAGGTCAAAATGGAAGTTTAAAACTGTACTACAGGTCACAGTGGCAGGCATGAGTACTGTTATTCAATACTTCTTTAGTGGGCAGCACAATGAGCACTGCATGCTTGCTATTAGATTTTAATTTGTAGGCCCTTGGTCCAGTGCTTAATTTGAGTCTGTGATTGTCGGTGCTCGGCACCAGCACTCATTTCTCAACTCCGGCACTTGTGATAGTCCGCCACAAGGTGGCGGTGTCTAGCTTATTTAGGGATGATCATAACAACAGATAGTTATTAAATCAAATCAAATCAAATCAAATCAAATAAGCTTTATTCGATTTATCAATAAATCATAAAAGCATAAGAAATACAATTTATGCAAACCATTTAAGAGCAGTTTTCATATGAACAAAGTTACAATAATAGATAAAACATTTCTCCAAAAATTAAAATCTAGAGCAGTCATTTGGATGAAGGGCCTCGTTTTGCACTAATCAGTCACTATAAACATGTGTTAGTTAACTCATTGAGTTTCTAAATTTCATCACTGACATTAAGAAGCGAGAAACAGCAAAGATAACATCCACATCTTCTAAAAGCAATAATTTTAAATATGCAGGTTTACATGTTCTTATCCCCCAGCGTTTAAGTAAAGGTAGAAGAAATAATTTCCTCGGGCTGGTATACAGATTACAAAAGAACATGATGTGAATGTTACTTTGTGTTGAATGGTCGTCGCATGGACATATTGATTTCAGTGAGGCCCAGTCATTCTGTTTCGGCAAAGTGACCAAGCGGAAGAAAGTCCCTAGGCGCAGCCTAGTTAAAAGCATGCGAGCATAGGGTGCTTTTTCAATCCCAAGGTAGGATTGTAGGCCTTCAGTAGGGGTAATTTGCTGATAGCTCAGGGTTGTGCCTTTAAGTTTCTCAGTGTCCCATCTAGCACTCTCTAAGTGTATGGATAATAGTTTTTTAAGGGCCGGTCTGGTCAAGGTTTGTAGGGTCTCTGGTTCATCGTAAAATTCAGAGTGCCCAATGTTAGAAAACATCGTTTGTACGTATCGCAGCCACTTGACTTTTGCTGCACCGTCCAAAGCCATACAGTCTTTTATGAGGGTTCTATTCAATTTGCACTCCTCTGTGGTCCAAATCTTATGCCAGAGCAAACAGGGTGATATTTTTTTAATGTCGCTAAGATGTTTAACGCCGGTCTCAATGTGAGTCATAAAAGTTGACGTGGTTTTGGACACACCTAATAAGTAGCAGATGAAAATGTTCTCGCAAGTTTGTAATGAGGACACATTCTCGAAACCCCAGAGACCTGCGCCATATGTGGCCGTAGCTATACACTTTGCCAGGTAGATCTGTAACATTTCTTGAATAGGTTTACCCCCAATTTTGGCTGCAAAGGTTCTTAAAGCACCTATGGCACGGCTAAAGGCGAGTTTCCTAGCTGACACTGCGTGTTTCCACCTTCCCCACCTGTCAAACACAATGCCCAAATAGCAAAAAGTGTCTGTAATGGCAATCTTTTGCTGATCTAAATATATTGAGCATGATGGTCTGTTGTTCTTTTGGGAGCAGGGCATGGAGAAAGTTTTGGAAATGTTCACCTTTAAATTTCTTTTACCCATGTAGGATGAAAATTCATTTACTGCTCTCTGCAAACCTACTTTTGTCCTAGACATGATTGCCGCATCGTCGGCATATAAAAGAATGGGTACGGGCCTACCATTAACAGCCGGATAATCGCTTGACAGAGTTATTAGGCTCTCAGCGATAGAGTTTATGTAAAATGTGAAAAGCAAGGGTGCAAGTATGCAGCCTTGCCTCACCCCTCTGTTTATGGCAAATTTTTGTGAACATTGCCCCTGGGTCCCAAATCTTACTCTAGCCCCCGCTTCTCTATATAGTTCTTTAATAAGTGTGAGGATAGTTGAGTCCACCCCGATGTCTTCCAGTGTCGACCAGAGCATCGCATGGTCCACGCAATCGAATGCGGAGCTGAGGTCGACAAAGGTAACAAATAGGTCCCCTTTTTTGGCCTGCGTGTATTTAGAGACTAATAGGGACACGTTTAGACATTGCTCCAATGTCCCTAGACCCTTTCGGAACCCATATTGGCACTCCGAGATAACCTTCTTCTCTTCTTCCCTGTGTTGTATCCTCTTAAGGACAATCCTGCCAGCAACTTTCATAAGTCCGTCCAATAGCGATATTGGACGGTAACAAGCCGGGTCGTCCCTGTTCCCTTTTTTAAATATGGGGACTACGATTGCGTCCGACCAGGTGGTAATAAAACCGCATTTATTTCCCATATTTAATACATTGGTTAATAAGGGAACCCAGAAGTCCGGTTCTGATTTATAGAGATCCACTGGGGTGTGGTCAGGGCCGGGGGCTTTACCTGAAGGACTTTCTCTAAGGGCATCTTCCACTTCTGATGTGGTAAATACCAGTTCAATAGGGTAAGGAGGTGCTGGAGAGACAGTTAGGTGGTTATCCTGAATTATGCTATCTGAGGGTGAAGTCACCTTGCATGGGTTTGGGGCATTACCCTGTGTAGTGTTGGAATAAAGATTACCATAATGTTCTACCCAGAGCTCAGCCGTTATAGCCACTTCTACAGAGGTATCTCTATCTTTTGAGTTGTAAACAGATCTTATGATTTTCCAGAAGGCGTTGCTGTCCTTGTTCCTGGCGGCTTCCCCCAGAGCTTCCCAGGCCTCCTGCTTCAGTTTCGCCCTCCGCTGTTTAATTGCCAGCTTATAATCATGTCTCGCTTGACGAATTTGAAACCTATCTTTTGGGTCGGCAGACAAAGCTTTCTTTAAGATTTTCAGTTTAGATGTACATCTAGAGTCAAACCACCCACGAGTATGCCTCCCGTTGTCTTTGCAGTTCCTAGTCAGTGCATTTTTTATATGGCGCTGAATGTTAGAAAAAGCAACCATGATGCTCTTTGGGTCGGTATCTTCCTCTAAGCAGGCAAGTATGTCCGTGGAGCAAGAGGATAGGAAGTTTTGGAAGAAGGATGTTGGGTTCATTTTCTCCCACTTAATTACATACCCGTTGGTCTTAGTTAGGGTAACCTCAAATGGATATAGAACCCTACTAGGTTTCTTTACTTTGCCCTCCATGAGATTTACCCCGAAGGTGATGGGATAATGATCACTCATGGGGTCATCCCCTGTTTCCCAGAAGGTTATAAAATCAGGATGGGTGGGTGATATCAAGGCAAAATCGATTGTGGATTTACAACCTCTTCCATTGTACGTTGGGGCAAAAGGAACCGGTGGGGAGCATGCCTGGTTGATAAAAGTGAGGTCAAAGGTAAATATAACATTGTTAAGAAGAGACCCCATGTTGGTGTGGGAGAAGTGCAAAGGACCGTCCTCCCCGAGATCTGACAGGCCGCACAAACCTTGCTCAGAAGACGGACAGACGGAACAATTGAAGTCACCCACCCACAACATTATGTGATCCCCCGAACCTTGATCTCTCAGTTTGTGAATATGATGGATCATAAAGTTCAAATTTGATTCCACCTCACTAATTGGCAAATTATTATAAAAATTCACAAGAATCACCTTTTGCGAAGTGCCCCATTTAAGCAGTATGATTTGGAAGTACTGATTGGATTGGAAATCGCAAACTTTTACATCCCCTACGTTCGAGATATATGTACACAAGCCCCCCTTGTTGCGGCCCTGGGCTGATGGCACAGCTGGGGAATGGAAGGTTCGGTAGCCCAACATATGCACTTCCTCTATAAGCCAGGTTTCTTGTAGGCATAGGATGCCATACTTCTGCACAATCTCCAGCCAAGGTTTGTGGGTGATCTTACTACCGAGGCCTGCTACATTCCAAGAAAGGAGAGAGTGCATTGGGTTTCCAATTTCCTGTGGGTGATGCCCTGCAATCCCCGTTGTGCCTATCCGGACTTGCGGGTGAGTAAAGTCTCCCTGTAGTTTGACCTGTGCAGTAAGAGCGTGCTGTGCAGGGGGGTTTAGGTCTATCCCAATGTGGCTTGGAACTTGGGGCATGTGCATTAATTTTTCACTCGGGACAGTCTCCGTTAGGGGATTTTGGGCGTTGGTAGGGGTTGGAGCGACACCAATTCCCAGTCAATCCACCTGATCCAGACACTCAAACCTGTTCATAGTGGGCGCTCCTTCCCACCAGTTATTAATGGGTTGCCAACCATCCCCATGACCTTTCCATCTACGGTTGTGGGCTATTGACCAAGCCCCAGGTGGCTCAGCATTCTGTTTTGGGGGATAGAAAAAAGTGAGGGGTCTAGTGACAATAGATTGGTCAGTATCCTGTGAGTCCCATATAGTGATGTGCTGGGTCGTGTGGGGGTCTGCAAATGAGACCACTATGCAGTCTCCAGGGATGGATTTATAGGTACGACCCACCCATGGCACTCTCCTAACCATTAGAACCCTAGTCCTAACAGTATTGGGGAGCTGCCTATTGATGTTGAGCCAGTGAATCACCTTGTTCTTTAGGGACCACTGGGTCTCCATGGAATGCGGGTCAAGTGGTGGTACACCAGCCAGTATGACGACATAGGGCCCGGCGTCAGGAGGGAGATCAATATAGCCCCCACGAAAGTTCTGACGACCATGGTACTGGTTGGTTATGCGCGCAGTAGGTGGCATATTAGTCTTATTGGGTTTGTGGGCAGCCTTAGGGGTAGGGTTGGGTAAGGTCTGGTTCTCGGGGCCTTTTGCCACTGGTATTGGGATTTTTGGTATTAGGGGAAAGGGGACGTTTGACTTAGAGCGGGGTTTGGGTATTGGGGTCGGTTTTGGTAGGGGTAGGGGCAAGACCGGGGGCAGCATTTCAGGGGCAAGGGAACTAACGTTAGTTTCTGGAGCCGGGTAAATACCATCGTCATCCTCCTGAGGAGTACTCTCAGCAATATGAGGATAACTTGCTTCCAATTGTTTTAGGCTAAGGGTGGCCAGGGAGACTAAGGTCTTGTCCATCTCAAGGAGATTATTCTCGATACGTGAGAGTCTGAGTTCTAAAGGTGACAGTAATTGTTTTAATGTACCCCAGACTATCTTGAGAAAATCTTCATCATCACCCCCCTTGTCTCTATCCCTCCCTGGCTCACTTTGCCCTCCCTCTTTTGGTTTCTCACCGTATGTAGGGAGAGGCCCTTGAATAGGATCAAGGACCACGTTAAGATTACTGTGTTCCCTGTCCCCCCCTATTAGGTGGTTATCCAAATTTGGCGCTTGTATGATCTCCCCCGTGGTGGGTAGTGTTCTCCTGTTATTAAAGAACTGCAGCCTTGCAATTTTTGCTTTTTTACGGGCATAAGCAGATCTTGCATTGTTTTTCTTTTTTAGAGTTGGGCCATCTTTGTTTTTATTCTTTGCTACAGGGGGAGAAAGGTCGGGGGGGTCAAGGCTGTCCGGCAAAATAATGGCAGTTCCGGGTCCAGTGGGTGCGATTCCCTCGAACGTTTTAGGGGGCACAGAGGTTGAGGTGGGTATAGGCTCTAATGGAAGGGAAGGAGGTGGGGGAGCATGGTGAACATCGGCATGGATTATCAGTGGGGGAGGGCAAGAAGCATGTTGTGGAGATGCAGCAGACGCGATTTTCCCTAGGGAAGATTTTTTAGAATTAGCAAAGGTCTGAGAAAGCCTACGTGCCGCATCAAGCTCAAGTGACACCCTCTTCTGCATTTTGGTAATTTCAGCATCAATTGCTAGATTAGTCTTCACTAGGAAATCATCCAATGTCCCGCTGGGCTTACTCAGCCCCATTGCAGTTTTACTGCGACTGCCCCGTGTACTCATGATATATTAGGATTGCAGTGCCCACAAAGTACTTACTGGTGAAAAAGGGACGAGTCAAGTAACAAGAACCAAGGGGGGTGGGCCAGGCCAGTCCTCTATGTCCTCGAACGGCCTCAAACGGCCCGCTCTTTGCCCGGTCTTAGCCCCGGACGCTCCCGCGCGCTCCCGCGCAGCGGCTACCCCGCCCAGTTATGAAGGGTGCTGACAGGGCAGGGGGCGTGTCCGGCAGGGAGAGCGGCCACAGGTGTTCCACGTAGGGACTCCTGGTCAACGGAGTCCCAGCTAGCCTGCTCGCAGCCCTGCCGGTGCGGGAGGGGTCTGTTGGTTCTTCTCCTCCTCTCCCCGGGTGCTCCTGGCGCAGCGGGACCCGCGGAGCGGGTCCTGCAAGTCGCAGCGTTTCTTTCCCCACAACTAGGGAGCAGGCGAAGGGTTGGTTCCTCTCACGAACAGCAGCAAACGAACAGCAAAGTTTCCCAGGGGCTGGGAGCACTGGACAGCTTTTATGCTGTCAGGGGGCGTGTCCGGCAGGGAGAGCGGCCACAGGTGTTCCACGCAGGGACTCCTGGTCAACGGAGTCCCTGCTAGCCTGCTCGCAGCCCTGCCGGTGCGGGAGGGGTCTGTTGGTTCTTCTCCTCCTCTCCCCGGGTGCTCCTGGCGCAGCGGGACCAGCGGAGCGGGTCCTGCAAGTCGCAGCGTTTCTTTCCCCACAACTAGGGAGCAGGCGAAGGGTTGGTTCCTCTCACGAACAGCAGCAAACGAACAGCAAAGTTTCCCAGGGGCTGGGAGCACTGGACAGCTTTTATGCTGTCAGGGGGCGTGTCCGGCAGGGAGAGCGGCCACAGGTGTTCCACGCAGGGACTCCTGGTCAACGGAGTCCCTGCTAGCCTGCTCGCAGCCCTGCCGGTGCGGGAGGGGTCTGTTGGTTCTTCTCCTCCTCTCCCCGGGTGCTCCTGGCGCAGCGGGACCCGCTGAGCGGGTCCTGCAAGTCGCAGCGTTTCTTTCCCCACAACTAGGGAGCAGGCGAAGGGTTGGTTCCTCTCACGAACAGCAGCAAACGAACAGCAAAGTTTCCCAGGGGCAGGGAGCACTGGACAGCTTTTATGCTGTCAGGGGGCGTGCCCGGCAGGGAGAGCGGCCACAGGTGTTCCACGCAGGGACTCCTGGTCAACGGAGTCCCTGCTAGCCTGCTCGCAGCCCTGCCGGTGCGGGAGGGGTCTGTTGGTTCTTCTCCTCCTCTCCCCGGGTGCTCCTGGCGCAGCGGGACCCGCGGAGCGGGTCCTGCAAGTCGCAGCGTTTCTTTCCCCACAACTAGGGAGCAGGCGAAGGGTTGGTTCCTCTCACGAACAGCAGCAAACGAACAGCAAAGTATTAATTTAATGTACATTATAAATTACTAGTATGTACTTCGCTAGCTATTCATATAGCTTTGGAGGCCTGAAATTGTTCAGATTGTCTTACTTGTAGGAGTCAGTTATGCTGCTATTATCATTGGCAAAAACAACAGTTGATGGACAGAATGCAGAACAATGTCATACACTCATCCCAGTACAGAGATCTGTATTGTAATTATCATTGGCAGCATTGTAGGGGCAGTGTGGTGTGTAATCTACAGTGGCCACCTGATGAGAGCCCTGGCACCTTATTTTTTATTATAAATTAAGCACTGCCTGGATCGAGGTAATACAACTTACTAGGAACTTACAAGTAAAGAAAATGTGCCAATTAGTTGTGAGACAATATTATCATGTTTTAGGAAGAGAGCACAACGTTCACACTGGTTAGCAATGGTAAAGTGCACAGATTCCTAAAGCCAACAAATATGAATTCAGCAAAACAGGAGTAATGGTAAAATGTTTGAGGGAATACCACTACAAGGCTGTCAAGTCTAACGAAGAACATCTGGTCTAAAACTAGTTTTCATTTTAATAATAAAAATTCAACTGCATTGTTTTTTTAGATGAAAACTTTGCAATCTAACTTATGAATATATAATACTATTTGTGGCTTCTTCTATTGCTATGATATCAGATATATTCAGTGATAAAAAGGCAGATGTACTGTCTCCTCACAAGATTTATGCATTGACAGAGTTTGACAATCCGGATCTTTGGCAGTATATTGATAAATATCCCGCATTGGGATTGATTCGGAATTCCAACTCTCCAGCCACTTCTCCACTGTTTTCATTCCAAAAGCCAATGGGTAGCTCTGCACCGGCATTTACTTCAGAGAACTGAATGATATCACTATCAAGAATGAGTATCTGCTACCCTTAATTCCAGTGTTACTGGAACAGGTTAAAAAAGCAGTGATATATACCAAACTTGATCTCAAGGGAGCATATCACCTTGTCAGGAATGGATGAGAAAAGGAGATGAATGGAAGACGACGTTTAAGACCAGAAGCGACTTGTATGAATACCTATTGATGCCATTTGGATTATGTAAGGTCCCTGCAGCTTTTCAGTTCTTCTTTAACGATGTGTTGCGAGAATACCTATATTGATATGTTGTAGTATAAATTGATGACATACTCATATATTCCTCAGAAGAAAGACTACATGGCGGCATGTGAGTGCGGTACAAAGGACCTTACAAAAAAATACAGTTGTTCTGCAAACTCGCAAATGCAAATTCCATGTTACTTCAGTAGAGATTTTAGGGGTCTTGCTCACTCCATCTGGACAAGAAATGGCAAAAAGGAAAGTTTTGCCAGAAAAAGAATGTCCTAGTCCACAGAACATTAGAGATATCCAGAGCTTTCTTGTATTCGCAAACTTCTAACTGAGACTCATCCACCAGAATATGAGAACAGTGGCCCCCCATTCCAAATTTGTCAAGGAAGAATACAGCCTTTCAATGGGTAGATGAAGCTCAACAAGCCTTCAAAACAGTTCTGCTCTCATCTTAGCACATTTAAACTCTGAGAAACCATACATAGTGGAGGTAGACGCTTCAGATGTAGCAGTGGGAGTCGTGTTATCACAACAACATGATACTACAGGACAAATGCATCCCATTGCGTACATGGCTAGAAAATTGAATAAAGCAGAGAACAACTACACCATAGCCAAAAAGGAGCTACTGGCAATTAAAGATGCTTTCATGGAATGGCTGCATCTGCTACTGGGTGCAATACATGTGTTCACAGTTTTTACAGATCATAGAAATTTGGAGTTCATGAAAGCAGCTAGACATTTAACACCCAGACAGTTGGGATGGATGTTTTATAATTTTGTGGTGAACTAAAGGCCTGGGAGTGAGAACAGAAAAGCATACGCTTTCACATGTCGGGAATCACAACAAGAGCCCAAAACAGTTGATAAACAGTCAATAGTAGATCAGTCGAAGGTGGTTTGTGTTGTTCAAATTAATACATTCTTGAGGAATGTGGCACGAGGGATACTGTCATTTGAGTGGAAGGATTGGTTCAAGAGACATTTTGAGTCGCAATTGAAACAAGGGATATCTGTTAGAGGAAAACAGATACTGATACCTACCAGAATCTTAAGGAAACAGGTGATTCAGTGGTGTCACGAAATTCCTAGTGCAGGACATAATGGATGAGTAAAAACAGTGGAGGGAGTGTTAAGACAATTTTGGTGGCCAACTGTACACAAAGATATTGTTTCATGGGTAAGGAATGTGCCACTTGTATTCAGATGAAAACAGATAAAATAAAGCAATAAGATCTTTTGTGACCTCTCCCATTTATGAGAAGCCGTGGGATAATATATCATTGGATTTCGTCGTGGGCTTGCTTCGAGGTCATGGATACACTGTTAAATTAGTGGTAGTAGACTATTTAACCAAGATGGGACACTTTATGGCTTGCAAACAAATACCCACAGCAGGACAGTTAGCACAACTTCTTTTGGTTAACATAGTGAGGTTACATGATCTTCCAAAGGTTATTGTATCAGATTGCAGGGTGCAGTTCACCGTTCACTTCTGGAAGATGTGGTGTTCATCGCTTCAAATCTCTGCTGCTCTTTCCTGCAGCTTTCATCCAAAAACAGATAGGCAAAAAGAACACCTTACCGAACACATACACTAGCGCTGCACATAGTTCTGCCCATTTTTCACCCTACTAAGGTACGTGCTGGTCTCACCCATGTTTCATCCCATTGTTGAATCCTGTCAAAACGCAGCCACTTCCAGAAGTGTTAGACAGAGTAACTCACATCAAAACTATACTTAAAACCACTAAGGAATATTTAAGTTAAGCTCAAACTAAATACAAGACATACGCAGACAAACACAGACGGTCAAGCCCCTTATAAAAAAAGGGGACATTGTGTGGTTATCCACTAAGAACATTTGTTTCAAGAAATACAGTATTTTAATCCTAAATGAACAGGCCCATATGAAGTTCTTAAGCGTATTATTCCTGTAATTGTAAAATTGGCATCACCCTCTAATCTATGTATCCACACTGTTTTTCATGCTCTGTACTCAAACACTTATACACTCCTTTCAAAAAGAAGCCTGTACCTATATGGTTGAATAATGATGTGGAATATGAGGTCAAAGGTATCTTATACTCAAAATGAAGAGTTCGTAGATTATGGTATCTGGT
Organism: Lissotriton vulgaris; assembly: GCF_964263255.1. Taxonomy (NCBI): domain Eukaryota; kingdom Metazoa; phylum Chordata; class Amphibia; order Caudata; family Salamandridae; genus Lissotriton; species Lissotriton vulgaris. The sequence continues at coordinate 183,062,092 of NC_141696.1, read as the reverse complement.
AGCTGCGAGAGTATTTGGGCCAGAAGAGAATTCATGGGAACCAGCTTCTGCAGTGCATGCACCTAGACTGATAGCTTCTTTTCACCGATGTTTTCCTTTGAAACCATCTCCTTATCAGTGTTTTCTGGGGAAGGGTTGTACTGCTGCAGCGCAAAAGAATGCACGTAGGCAGACATGAACTCTGCCAGTTAAGGCTGCTGAAATTACACAGCACATTGGAGTCGTACGCATCATAGGAGGCACTTGTGTAAACCAGGACTTCTAAGTACTGCAAGTCCCATGAATGCATGTTGGGATTTGAACGAACTCCCATATCCATGAGAAGAATTAGTTGCCTTCAAAGGCACTTTCGTATTTCCAATTGTGGCCGATTAATTTGGAAACTGCTGTGCTATGTTGAATCTGAGGATCAGGACTTTGTACGGTAAGGGTGGTGTATACATCAACTGTTTTTCTGTTTCTGTTGGAATCTACTATTAAGGAAATAATCAAACTCATCATGTAATGGGAGAAGTGGCTTGTAATAGGTTTAATCTTGGATTTCGAGGATTTCAATTCCACCGATGGCGAGGCACATGTTTGTGGCTTATGCTGTGGTTGGTTATATTATCGGTTGGCCGTGAGGCTATGAAACTCACCAGAGCTGCCTCATAGCAGTGTGGGTCTAACCCTGGTATTGCCTCTTGATGTTTTCTATGGATATAAACCATTCTTAAGGTATTGTGAATCTTCTAATGACTGGAGTGCACTGGTCCTGTAATTGCCTTTCAAACATTTTTCAAAATTATGTGTGCTATGAATCTAAAATGCACAGATAATGAATCCTTTCTTTGTTGATTTTGTTCTGGCATTTAACTGCATCGCTGCTGCGGTTATTTTTCCGCTACGCGGCTTTTTTCTAAAAGTTGCGTTAGATGACGAGCTCAGCTCGTCATCCGCACACGCCCACCGTGGCTGATGACGAGCTGAGCTCGTCATCAGCATCGAAGGGGTTAACAGGGAGTTGAATAGAGTTCCTGATTCTATAGAATCTTCACCCATGTGATTCAAGGCACATGTGCAATAAGGGTATGTGAAGTGTACACATAATTTTTTCCTAGATATTTGAATAACCAAGTATCTAATGAATCTCGACGTGCATTATTGTGATTTTAAGGATTTGATGGACGCTCCGCGAATGGACTCTCTTACCATTGTTTACAGGTAGATCCTTAGATACATAAATATTAATAATGACATATTGATAGTAGAGACCTTACTAGTAATTTCAGTGTTTTGATGTATTACAGGCCTCACTCCCCGCTGTTCCCTTCCTTTCCTCCCCTCACTTGATCCCTTCAACAGTCTGTGCTGTTATAGCACTTCTGACTTTGGAGTTATCAGGAGGTGGCGCATTCTGAGCATTGACCTGATCCTGAGGATTCAATACTCTGACAGTGACACCTCTTCTTCTTGCACATCACTTGCTAGTCACTACACTTTGTTTTACACATGTTGTCTCTGTTTCTCATCCATCGGGGCCCACACCTAGGAGGGAAAGGAGAAGAATAATTTATGCAGACAGAGACACATTGACGTTCCACCTCAGGTTGGCAATTCTTGATCTTGCACGCCACTTGCTAGCTGTTTTATAAAGGTTTTCACTTGTTACCACCTCCCATCCGATCTGGTTACAAATCTTGGATGCAAATAGGAGACAGTTAGAAAGGCACATTTCATTTTGAGTGGTGCCTCAACACCTTCTGTCAAACAGGCTGCTGGGCTGTGGCTTCTTCAGTCACAGGTGGTTCTTCAGCTTCTTCTCCCATCTCCTCTGCTACAGTGATTGTTCTATAGTTTTCTGTCCCTAAAACACAAATGTATCCATGAGTCATGACTGGAAGATTTAGCTAAAGTCAAAGGGTCCCAGAGTGAAGGTGACATTTAGGCCAGTATTTTATGATGTGCTGCTTATGATGCCATTAGAAGTCACATTCATCACATCAGTGGTCACTGGTTTAATGTTGTTTCTTTTGTCCCAACAACTCTTTCCCCATAGACTCAGCTATAAGAAAGAGTATTATTGTTTGAGGTGAGGCACTGTGCACTTCAAGAATTAATCACAACTCTTGTCAGGGTGAACCTTTAAAGTCATTGAATTAATGTACCTCTAATCTCCTTGTAGCTATTGTATGGAGCAGGCAGGCTTAACAGAGGGCAATGTGTAAAGTATTTATGCAGTTACAAAACAGTAATAATGTCAAAATGGCAAACAGTAAACATCCCAAACCGGATTAATAAATTGTAATAAACACAATGACATAAGAATGAAAAAAATTCAATGAGGAAATAGGGGAATTTGCAAAATCTTAGATAAATATAGAGCTAAAAAGTTAAAAGTGTCAATGGTAGTTGATGGTCACAGTAGACCGTGACCTAGGTGTGATTTGAGACCAACTGCAATGGTGTGCAGGTTGGAAACAAGAAGCAGATTGGTCCTGTTCAAACTTGGAATAAAAAATGTTTAAAAACATTACTAGGTTTCAATTAAAAAAGGGACTGTCAATTTTCAGAGATGAAAATCCCTGTCTGCGCAGGTTGAAGTTGAAAATGTAGCCACCACCATAGAACCGCTTGTCAGTTACTTGAAGCTAGCTGGTGCTTCTGACGCTCTGTAGCATTTAAAGTATTAATCGAAAAATATTCCAACACAAAATGTGACTCTATCTGAGACAAAGATAAAATTCAATCTAACGCCATGGAACTGCAGATCGGACTCTTTTTGCAGCAGCCGCCTTTGAAGCTCTAGAGCAAAACAATTTAAAAGTTTTCCAAAGTTTCAAACTTCCTGCTGGTGCCAAAACAGTCACAGGAGTGCACTAGGTAGACCTGCAGATCCTCAGTGGAGGTCGCTTAAAGACCCTCACAGTATCAGGCAGAGGCTAATAGTAAAGTATTTTGCAAGACCAGTTGCCATTAGTCAGCTGAACACTTTAAGAAAAAGGCCTCTTGAACCTTACTATGTTCCTTTAGCTTCTTAGGAGTTCAGCTAATAGTCCCATAAAGTCCATGTCTTTGTCCTGGGTATTGGTAGAACATGCATTTTTGAGATGGGAAAAATATTCAGTCACATTAAACGTAGGGTTTTGGGGCTGGGTGTGCTTATGTGAGTGTCATAGGGAAATCCCACATAAATCCCACATACAACACAAAAGTCCAGTTTAAAGCAGGCCCTAGAGCAATAACAAATCAAGAGACATAAATCTAGTGAAACAAAGCAGGGTCCATCAGTGTCCAGAAAGGAGATACACCATAATTGTTCCCTTGTCCTGTTTGATGCCTTTGAGAGTGCAAATGTTTTGAATGTGCTTCAGACATACCTTTTAGGAAGATTTTACGCTGCCCAAGGCCTCCCCATAAATATTCTACTGAGCACATAGGATTCATCCCTGCTCATTCAGGTCAACTGTCTATCAGGCTGACCTATTGTACAGCTCCTGAGAGGTATTTCACACCTCGCTCACACCTCACCTTTGGCTGAGATACCCGCCACCCCCTCTCAACACAATCCCCAAGGATGGGAAGACGAAATCGGTTCTGAACTTTTGGAAGGCAGGAGGGAGTTACCCTCCCGGCCGTATTTATTAAAATATGAAACAAAATTAAAACGTTAAAATAACAGTTTCATATCATGTACAATTTTATTTACACATTCCGATGTTCTTGGCTGACCTTAACAGTGAAGTTGTGTATGCGGAGAGCCGCTAATACATCCCCAAAGAGGCACACCGGTATAGATCACAGGAAGTGGTTCAAAGTTCATTTGAAAATAATATTTATTTTCTTCAATTCGTTTTTCTCATGTTTTCATTCTTGTGTTGATACTTAGTTTGATATTAACAGCATATCAGAAGACAACGTGTATTCGTTAAAGGTTATCATATGAACATTTAGCTCCAATGCATTTCGGGCTTGAGAGCCCTTGGTCACGGAGAGCTGAGGAGGAAGAGCAAAAACGGGTGTCAGGGAACGGGTAAAATGAGAAGAGATGGGGACGTTTACTCGTGCTAATGGTGTGTGGGCTGGGTTGTCAACAAACCTAAATAACGTGCACGAAGTTAAAGTGAGGTTCTGGGGTAGGTGCAAGGGGTATTATCGCGTGTGCCATATTAAACGAGCGTTTTAAGAAGAAACAAAACAAAGTACGGGCGCTTATACAAGCGCTGCGAGAGAGATCTCAAGTCTTACTTCATAGTGACTGGTAGCGCGGGGCTCCGCTATCCGCTGGTATTCCGCTCGTTGTCAACGGTGCTCGTGTGAAAGGCTACAGTATATGCAGGCAAAAAAGTGACGACGGACTAACATTGGGGGTTGACTCATGTGGAAGGGAGTGGTTAGTGGTGAAAATACGGCGGCCATTATAAAGTGGAGGGTTAATGGGAGTTTACATGTAAGAGAGAGACAAGGGGTGAAAAGACAAGTAGAAAAGGGTGCCGGAGTGTGGTGAAACAGATAATTATACTATGTCATGAATACATCTGAACAGTATATCAAAGGAAACAGCCAAATTCAGTACGATCATTGAGCCCATGGGGCTTCAGGGTATGCAATAGATAAATCCATTCAAGTTCTCTCCTTAGTAGCAGTTTGGTATTATCAATGCCTTCTTTCCTGGAAACAGTCTCTAAGACTATGAATTTCAGTTGGGCGATGGTGTGGCGTGCATCAATAAAGTGCATGGCAATGTTAGATTTTTCCAATCTCAATCTGATGTTAGACTTATGCTCGTTAAGGCGAGTTTTTATTTTCCGTTCAGTCTTACCAACGTAAAGTTTGCCACAAGGACATTTCAGGGCATAAATTAAGTTGGAGGAGTCACATGTTGCATCGACTTGAAGTTTGATGTTGTGTCCTTTCATAGGATGCTGTATGGTATTACCTTTAATGACATTATGGCAATGGTTACAGTTCAAGCAAGGTTGAGTGCCACGGTGGTGTTTAGGTTCATCGGTGGGCCTGGCAAGGATCTCTTTGATATTTCTACTCCGGGTGTGAGCGAATATCGGAGGCTTGTCAAAGATTCCCTGAAAATCAGGTTCATTTTGTAGAATGGGCCAGTGTTTCCATATAATCCTTTTGTAAGCTGGGCTTGCTGTGGAAAATTTTGAAACTAGCACCATGCGTTGTTCTGAGCTTTTCTGGGTCTTGGCCAGGCTGTTGGACCTGGAGATGTTGGCCACACGTGATTGTGCTTTTTGCAAAACAGTATCGGGGTAACCTCGTTCAAGGAATCTGTTATACATTTCCATAATGCGGTTATCAATGATGGTGTCGTCAGATACAATACGTTTGACTCGCAACATTTGAGAGAACGGAAGGTGTTCCTTCAAAGAGCCTTGGTGGAAACTGGCATAGTGGAGAGAGTTGTTGCGATCAGTGCTCTTTCTGTGAAGATCCGTGATGATCCCTTCTGGGGTGTTTTTGATATGAACATCAAGAAACGCAATTTCAGTTTCACTGATTTGCCAAGTTAGCTTATTGCGTGGGTCTTTACTGTTGATTTCTGTCAGTAAGTCATGCAATGATTCTTTAGTGTCAGACCATAAGAAAAATAGGTCATCGATGTACCGCACGTACAATTTGGAGTGATTTTGAAAGTTTGCATTGGTGTATATGTAGTTTCTTTCGAAGTTCTCCATATATGTATTCGCATATGACGGGGCAGCACAGTTTCCCATTGCCATTCCGGAGAGTTGCAAGAACCATTGGTCATCAACTTTGAAGTAGCTGTGGTACAAGATGAATATCATCAATTCCATTAGGAACGTCTGCATTTGTGGGTCAATGTCACTTTTAAGTAAGATCTGTTCAATGGCTTCAATTCCCCCTAGATGGGGTATAGAAGTATATAATGAGCTCACATCAGCTGTGCAGAGGACGAACGACTCATTGTTCAAACTTTGAGCACTGGATAATTTTGTGAGAAAGTCCGTGGTGTCTTTGATATAACTCACTGATTGGGTGACTAGAGGTTGCAGATATTTGTCAACGAATTTGCCAGTCATTTCGTGAATTGATCGTTTGGTGGAGACTATGGGCCTGAATGGAGGGTCCATGAGGTTCTTATGGATTTTAGGACACATGTACATCGTCGGGCTTTTGGGATGATCAAGTATCAAATACTTCTTAGTCCGTGCTTCAATCACACCGGCTTGATGTGCTTTGTTGACTAGATCTTTGAGCAGGCCTTGGTATTCATTGGTGGGATTATAATTCAATGCCATATAGGTCGAGGTGTCTTGGATGTGTTCATATAATTTCCGTGTATACATCTCACTGTTGAGTATTACTAAGGCGCCGCCTTTATCAGCTTTAGTAAGTTTAATCTTGGGGTTGTTAGCAAGCGATTTTAGTGTGTCACGGTCTTCTGATTGTCAATTCCTATCTCGGCTGACCTTAACACATCTCTAATACAAAGGTTCTCCTAGCCGATACTAAACATCCTGCAAATGCATTACTCAAAATTGAAATTGTACATCCTAACATTACGGGCCAACGGCAAGGTCGTAACCGGTGTCAGATCCCCAATACCAGAACTCCCCCCTTACTTGTGAGGGGCGGTCGCACAGAGGACTGTACCTCTGTGCCAACTTCCAATTTCCCTTGTCTTAGCGGGGGCCCCCTGTTAACTCGACGCCATCTTAGTGGTCGTCCGAGGACTCGTGTGAGGTGTCTAGAAGGTAGCGTAGACCCCCCTCCCACCCCACACAACTTACCACATCTGCCGTCGCAGATGTCCTGGCCCCGGGAAATTCCCAGGAGGGGCCCTAGCCCCTCCTCCCCAGGGAGGGGCCTATGGCCGCCTTCCCTTTCGGCGTCCCCCTCCTTAGAGGGGACCGCCTCCCCGTTTGAGGGGCCAATGGCCGCCTCCCCCCGGGCGCTCCCATCCATAATGGGTGACGCCCCACCTCTAGGGATCTTCTAATTCCTGCTCACCGATCATGACCTTACCGCCACAGGCCAGATAGTTGACCGGCTATCCGGACCCCCCACAAAAACTCCTACTTAAAGGCTTAAAGGTCATGGCTGCAAACTCTTTAACCAAGCTACGAGGTCTCCTATGAGTAAAGTATTCCCCACCCGGGACAAATGGCCTCCATCCTCTAGATACATATGATCCCCCCTGATACATCCATGCGGAATAGAATGCAATGTACTTGTACGGAACAATCTACCAAGTTTGTTATTCACCTTCTTCACTGAATGATTTACAGCAGACACAGAATTAGCCCCCCGCCACACCTTCCGTGGAATCATATGGGACCATGCAATCGTGCACCCCGGAACCCTTCTCGCCAACCAACTCACTGTGGATAGTATCAAGTCGAGAAGCACTCGTCGACCAGTGGTCACCAAATCATTGCCCCCAAGATGCACTATGATTACAGATGGCGGTGACCTTGTCCGCCCTAACAAACCCTCCATAAAACTTTGGAACTGGTCAATACAGAGCCCGCCCCTTCCGTAGAAAGTCACCCTGTACCCGTATTCCCCAGCCATGTGAATCATGTCACCTGCTTTGAATACGTCTGCGGCACGCCTCACGTATGAGTGGCCCACGACCCACACCACTCTTTCCTCAGCCGGTGATCTTTGACCGCTGGTTCCCAGGTGTCGGGTCGACTGCACAGTCCGCCCGCCTCGTAAGCTCGCGACACTGTAAACCAAACAAAACAAGAAGCGTGAGTGCATGACATAGGCTTCACAACATGTGCAACCGCACATACCTTTTATAACAATTCGAGGACCAACGCCCCAACTGTTTCACCTTTTCCACACTCAGACCCCTGGCTGTAGCCTCTGTAGCAGCCCCTATCCGGAAGGAATGGGTCCCAAACTCACACGGGTTCAAGCCCGCCGCTGCGATTGCCATCGTTAGCACCCGCTGGAACGGAAACCTAGTCAGTGGGGTGGCGTCGGCGTGCCTCAGCAAGCTTCCCCCCCATGATGCCGCCCTCTGCGCCAAATACTCCTCAACGCATGCTACCGGGCACATGGGAGATCCCGGAATCCGCTGAACCACTACGCTGTCCCCGATCGCTTTCTGATCGGTCTTGGACCTGGCAAATGAGACTACCATTGTCTCCCCCTTAATTTGAATGTGCTCCCGGCACAGACCTCCCCCCGTATCCTGCTTGTTCCTCGCTACCAGCTCGCTTACCCGCATAGCCCCATGGAACGCTAATGCAAAAGCGGCCCGGAATAGCACTGTCTCTGATTGAGATGAACATGTCGCAGGGAGTACGGACAGTAACAGGGCCAACCTTTCCAGACCTATCGGGTGCCTCTCATCCACTCTGCAACCCTCACGGCGTTGCCACCCACGCAGCGCCTTCTGTACCAAGAAAGACGCCGTGGGGTCCTGTATGCCATGGGCCCATGCCATGAAAGAAATGGCGGCCCGGTGCCTATTGGCCGTAGCCACTGATTTGCCTGCCTGATGTAATGATAACAAAAAGTTCAGGACATACTCCTCTTGGCCCCAAAGCTCCCCCCTAGCTGAACCCAAAAAGGACAAATAAGAACGGAACGCCCCTTCATAAGCCTTCCTTGTCCTGGGTGCTAGACTCTCTCCCATGAGGTCTTGTAGTCCGGGGCACCGAGAGACCAGAGAGCTTCGGGAAATGGTGCCGCCACCGGGTCCGCTGAGGGCAGAAAACCCCAGAAGGCCTGCATACGGGAACGAGAAAGCGCATCAGCTGCCTGATTTAACACCCCTGGCACATGTCTTGCCCTAAAGTGGACGTTTAGTCTCATACACAGCAGGACAATTTCCTTCAACAGTCTCAAGATCCATTTGCAGCGGGCTGCCTGACTATTGATACACTCAACCACGGTCATATTGTCAGACCAGAACACCACAGAGCGATCACGAAACCCCTCAGGCCATGTTTTTAAGGCCACCAGAATAGGGAACAGTTCGAGAAACCCAATGTTACCTGTCAGCCCACTCTCGTGCCATCATGCCGGCCAGGTTCGGGCTGACCAATGATTACCCAAGATGGCGCCAAAGCCCACACTCCCTGCCGAGTCAGTCCACAACCCCAGCTCCACGGAGGAAATTGCTGGTTTGTTCCACACGACACAACCGTTGAAATCCGCCAGGAATGCCAACCATATGCGCATGTCCTGGCGGACCTCTGCCGAGAGCCTTGTGCGGTGGTGCCCTTCCTTAAGGCCGACCATGGCTTGAGCAATAGAGCGGGAAAAGGGGCGAGCCATCAGTATCACTCTAAGGGCAAAATTCAGCTGACCCACAGCCTGCTGCAACTGATGCAAATTTACCTTCATCTCGCTAATACATGTTTCAAGCGATGCCTTAAATTTCGTTACCTTTTCCTTAGGCAAACGGAAGCACCCCTCTTCGGAATCGAGCTCTATTCCAAGAAACTCGAGCGAAGTAGCCGGGCCCACTGTCTTACCTGGTGCCAATGGCACGCCAAAGCGAGTCATGAGATCACAAAATTCATTCAAAGCCTGTGCACATTCTATGTCCCCGGCTGCCCCCAGAAATAGAAAATCGTCAAGATAATGCATAACATGTGTAAACCCCGTTGTTCTTGTGAACGCCCATTGCAAAAAACTACTGAGTTTCTCAAAATACGCACAAGAGATGGAGCAACCCATTGGCATACATTTATCCATGTAATAGCGTCCCTGAAACATGAAACCAAGGAGACGCTGATCATCTGGGTGTACCGGGAGCAACCGGAACGCCGACTCAATGTCTGATTTGGCCATCAGCGCTCCGGGCCCCAGGCGATTCAACATGGCGACAGCCTCATCAAAAGATGCGTACCGCACCGAACAAACTCCCGGGTCAATCGCATCGTTCACCGAAAGACCCCTTGGAGCTGACAAATTATGTATCAACCTGAATTCCCCTGGGTCCTTTTTGGGGACCACTCCCAGAGGCGAACAAACAAAATTAGCAACTGGCGGCATGTCATATGGTCCGGCAACCTGACCTCGGGTCACCTCCTTCCCAATCTTTGCTTGTACCACCGCCGTATTCTGCAGAACCGACAGTTGGTTCCTACATTGTGCTTTACCCTGAAAATCCCCCGCCGGGATGCGGAAACCATACGAAAAACCATCTCGCAACACCCCAGCGGAGATATGATCCGGATATTCGTTCAGCCATGGAATCAGTGCCATGATATCAATCGGGGTAGGGAGAGGCGCCCCTCGGACTATTTCAGACCTGTTTGGCGCCCCCTCTACTTCCCGTATCACCAGTTTTGGCTCTGCACATGGTCTCGGGGTGCGAGGACTGCCCGCACCCTGCACATTCATGCCTAAACCTGCAAGATCCCTGCGGCCTAGTACATTTGCCTCTGTTAAAGCTCCAGCAGACCCCTTTTTTACCTGAGTTGCCATTATTCCTTGTGTGCTGATCATTGCTTGATCCCGCCCGAAAGGGCGCCACAGACGAATGGCGGGAAAACTCGACCATGTTTCCCCCTAAAGATGGCGACTTCGCCGTGCCTGACTTCTCCATTTTCTGCCAGGAAATGGAGTCGAAACAATCCCACGTCAGGGATGAGTCGTGCTCCTTGGACTTACGAAATATGCTATCGTAACAAAACCATTGATTGCCACCATATGTTTCATAAAATTCCATGATACGTGTCTGATCCACGGCTAATTCCACCAATAATTCGGGCCTACGTTCCCCCATAATTGCAGTGAACATTCCAAACGCTCTGCCCCAATTGCCTATCGATTCATCAACTCTGAAACCGGCCATCTTGGCGCGCCATACACTAGGATGCAGAAACTCTTTTTGATTTTTTACATGCTCAATCTCATAGTGATCGGTCAACAAGGAAAACATGTTCATATATTTATCAGCCCATATCCTTTCTTTTACCTCAATCGGGATATGCTGAACAACTTTTTCCCTCCTTGAAGGTACCGATCCTTCCCCCGCCATCGGCAATGGCTGCTTACCTGAACCGGCCACTGTGACCGTAGTCCCTGCCGAACCAACGCCCGATACTGGTTGTTCCACGGGAGCCTGCGGGGAAACAAAAGGACACGGTGCCTTCGCAGCATCTTTCGATTGCCGCAACTGCTTCATTATCGCCCTGGCTTCATCAGCCGTGGCCCCCTCGTTCTCTTTGCCCAACCATGCCGCCAACTGTGCAGCCAGCTCAGGAGGCATATCCTCCCCGCTCACAGGAGTGACCACCACAGGGATCGGTTGCCCCGCGTTCGGGACCGGAGTCGGGGCCTCGATCGGGGTGACCGGGTGCGTTGGGGGTGCTTCGGGAACCGGGGCCTCCCCACCCGACGCTCCCCTCTTGGCCCTTCTACCTCTCCCGTTAGGGACCACTCCCGGCAATGCTGGTCCGATGATTCTCTTAGGTCCCCCCGCACCATTCATTGCCGCCATCTGCTTCTTCATATCTGCCATGTCCCTCATCAGCATACGAAGCATCTGATCGGTCCCGACCCTCTTTCCGACCTTCTTGCTAGGCATCGTCCACGTATACTCCTCAAGGTCCTAGGCCAGGAAGCTCCGAACTCACTGAAAGAAGAAACACAAAATTAAATTCTCAAAAATGGCTCTTCGTTCCGTCTCGAGCTCACGTGCAACGGGGAGGTGCAGCTTCAGAGCACAGGAACAAGAGGATGCTTCCTAGGCTTGTCGCTCCTTTTATCCTTCTTCGGGCGGGCGTGGACCCACCTCCAATCCGCCTCCAGGGCGTGGCTAGCGGTGTTGGTGTCTAGGACAACCCCCTCTTGGGCGGGAAAAGGCGCGCCCCGGCTACGCCGCTTCGGGCATACCAGCCGAGACTCGCCTCCCGCCCAAAATGGCTTCCCGGGGGGATCGGGGTACTCCACCATACGTTCGGGGGGACCGAGTGGTCGCCCCTTTCCATTCAGGTCAAGTACAGGCTGGATATTTAATGCAATTAGCCTCTAGGAACAGACACATAAAGGAGGGGACCCCTCTAACGTTACTTTGAGGTCAGGGAAGAGAGGGGAGAACAAGTAACAATTACTGAAGAAATTCCCTCAAGATCTATATACTTTTACATTATCAGCATGATTTGCATATTTTTACTTTGTTCATACACAACAATAACCTCAGGACTAATGAAATACACCGCTAAGGTGGTGGTCACATCTTAATTCCATGTGTGGGACTGCCGCCTCATAGGTGGGCAGTCCCCATGCCCGACACAATGGCGGATGGACTTAAGCCCATCCGCCATCATAATGAGTCCCTACGTTTGCACTTATATATATCTGCATAAATGGTAGTGAGATAGGTGAACATTCACTTTTATAATATTTGGTTTTTGTGAACAGTACACAAGTAAAGAGCCGCAAAAACTGGATTTTCTGTCCAGCAAGTTAGCTTTAATTTAATTGCTTGTGAAAATTCTACTTGTTTTGGTCCATTAGGCCATTTAGTTGACCATACATTAAGACAGGTATTGGATGTACTAAGCTTAAAATGTTGAGTTTTATTCTCTCTTATAGAAGTATGCATGAGTGTAAGGAGCTATACATAATATAAGAAGTAATGAGATGTAAACTGAAACACTATAATATTTACCAGGGCAGAGTCTAAAAATTAGCTCAACTTTAATGTTAATAACCTAACATTAAAAATACAATGACAGTATCCATAATAATATTCATACAGAAATATAATAATTGGATCCTTTAACCTTCATCCTATAGCCTATAAGCTTTGACCTCCTTTATAATATTTATTCTGTATCCTTTAACCTCCTCCAGCAAAAGTGATATATATTGTTATGAGGAAACGGATTCAAACCTGTCCCTATAATAATGATGTAAGCACACCACACTTGAACTGAAGAGGTACTTGCTATTTTTACATTAGATGTCACAGATTTAAATGCATTGGATAAGAGAACATTTGTTTGACCTGGCTTCCTTGGTGTGGTACTTCCCCACACCTTTTGCCTTCACCTCTCCTGCTTTCCTGAAATTGTTTCTGTTGGCTTTAAAACTCTGTGCACTTTACTACATCTAAACAGAGTGGATCTACTTTTTCTCAATCCTTAAAACATGGTGAAATTGGACTACACCTTATTGACATATTTAATTTACTTTTAACACCTTGACTGCTGCAGTAATTCCCCCTCTGTGCTGCAGCTCCTTGAATCCTATTATTCATGACGAGCTCAGCTCGTCATCAGCACAGCTCAACTGTGCCTCATGACGAGCTGAGCTCGTCATGAGCATGGAAGGGGTTAAGTCTTTAGTAAATGGTACAACCTGTAGCAAGGAGCTCTACATTAAATACTACTAGTTGGCAGGCAGCACTCATTGTGCCACCCACTAAAGTAGCCTTTACAAACCTGTCTCAGGCCTGACATTACAGCCTCTTATATAGCTTGTTCTGCCATTTCTACCTAAACTTCCCTTTTGAATTCTTAGAAGTCACCCCTAAAGAAGGCACTAAATGCTCATAGGGCAGAGTGCTTGTATATAAAAAGTAGGATGTGTGTATTTGTGTATTTATGTTTTACATGTCCTGACAGTGTAAAAAACTCCTAAAGTTGTTTTTCATTATTGTGAGGCCTATCTATCCCATTACATTCAATAAGTGCTAACTTTAGTTTGGGGGCAGAGAGAGATATTCTGTTTACACTCAAATTAAAATTAATCTAAAATTCTCTTTAATGATGAAGTCACTTTGTAAGTCGCAATTCTGAAAATGCCACTTTTTTAAAAAAAAATGTCTATTTTCTAGCCAACTGTGCCTTCTGCTAGTGTCCTGGGTCACATGACTGAATGGTTCTGATGTTGGGTTTGTGTATTGCTGCCAGGAAGTAACACAAGGGGGCTTAGGTGTGGACATAATGGGTCATCCTGACATGATGACTGTGGAGGGGCTGTACCTAAACCCACTTACACTATCAAGGGCTTTGACTCTTGCACACACAAAGGAACCTAACACGAGGCCTGCCCTGCCTTTTGTCACCCCAGACAGTTTAGAACTTAGATAGGAGAAGACCTTTCCAGAACCAGATGTGGCAGTGAGACAGCGATATAAATTCCTGAGCCAAAGTCCATTTTTAAATGCACTTAGTGCTAGCCTGACTTTAAATATCCCCCAAGTCAACTTTAAGTTATGTTATGCTATGTTATGTTATGCTATGCTATTCTATGTTATGTAATGTTATATTGGACTTGTATTACTTGTAGAGCGACGCTTAATACATGTAAGGGTATCCAGGCATGAGGCAGGTGAGAACTAACTCTACTGTTGTCGGTGGAAAGACTAGAGACCTAGTCAAAGAGCAAGGCCTTCAGTTTCTTTTATTTCAGCAGGAACATGCAGATCCTGATTTTGAGAGTGAAGCAGTTCCAGAAATTTGCTACGAGGTGGGTGAAGGATGGGTCTCTGGTTCTACATGTGTATTGCTTCGCACTCATAGAAATACTACACTCCCACACAAAGGAACAAACGCAGGGAAGCAAGTAAACACACCAGAAAGGGTTTCACTCTCATGAAATGAGGCACATCAAAAGACAGTTTTTAGAATATATAGAAAATATGGCCAAGGCGGAACACTTTTCCTCCTTAACCCTCAGTGCACCAAATAGCTCCAGAGGCATTTTTAATATCTTGAACAGTTTGACCAATCCAGATTGCGTTAAAAATGTGATCCCCCCCCTTCCCAAGAATTATGTGAGAGCCTAGCGGGATTTTTCCACAATAAAATCAAAACGATCATCGATGACTTAGGCGTGGTAACCACTCAATTTGATAACACGGGTGGGGTCTCCCATCAATTTGAGTTGGGAGAAGCCCTGAAGGAGGACACGGCTGAAACAGCGCAGGAGGGGATGGGGGTTGTTCTAGAGGGGGACGGGGCTCACTCTCTATTTGAATTCCCACCCCCGGATGCAGTGGAGTTTCATGGAATTGCAGAGAGGATTACTTCCGGTTTTCCCTTAGACCCGCTGCCCTGCAACATCTGGAAGGAGTTTAAGGATGAACTATATCCAACACTTCACCAGATTTGTAATCAGTCACTTACTACTGGTACTGTTCCACCTCAATGGAAGCAAGCGGTGGTGACACCCTTGCTAAAAAAGCCATCTTTGGACCCTAACTGTCCTAAGAACTACAGGCCCATATCCCTCTTGCCATTCCCGGAAAAAATTGTGGAAAGGGTAGTCAGTAGTACTCTCTCCAAGTTCCATGAACAACATGGCTTACTGGAGGAGGTCCAGTTTGGTTTTCGACCAGCTCATGGCACCGAGACAGCCTTGGTGACCGTAATGGATGAACTTTGAAGGCGGTCGAACAAGGGTCAATAAGCAGTACTTATTCTGCTTGACCTGTCGGCCGCGTTCGATACGGTTAACCACGGAATTTTGTTGAGAAGGCTAAGGGAGATAGAGGTAATAGGACTTGCCATGAAATGGTTTCAGTCCTTTATACAGGATAGACAGCAAGCGGTGTCTCTTTCCCCCTTTCAATCCTCTTTTACCAATATTTTGCATGGTGTACCGCAGGGCTCGGCCATCAGCCCTATACTTTTTAACATTTATATGAAACCACTGATGACAGTTATCAGAAAACATAACATCAACGTTATAAACTATGCTGATGACACCCAGTTGATTATTTCACTGGAAGGGGAACAATCTACTTCATTGGAAGGGTTTCATAGTTGTTTGTGGGACACGGCACTGTGGCTTAAGGAAAATTTTATGCAATTTAATGTTGATAAAACGGAGGTGCTCTACTGCACCGCGGAAAGATTCCCTCCTAGGCTTCCCAGCAATTTTTGGCCTTTAGACACCCTGACCCCAGTGCAACCTGTAAAGACAGTCCGTAATTTAGGTGTGATCTTTAACTGTCAGCTAACGTTGGAAGCGCAGGTGACAAAAACAGTGGGTTGTTGTCTGGCCATCATCAGGTCACTGAGGAAGATTTTTCCTCTGCTGCCCCCCATGGCTCACACAGTGATAGCGCGCAGTACTATCCTCAGTAGATTAGACTACTGTAATGCCTAATGCTGGAAGCTCCCAATTTTCTATTGGATAGGTTACAGAGAATACAATCTATGGCAGCCAAATAGGTCCTGGGTTGGCCCAGAAGGTCTTCTTCCTCACAGGCACTAGCAGAACTACATTGGCTGCCGCTAAGACAAAGAGTTCAATTTAAATCTCTTTGCTTGGTGATTAAGGCCCTCAATGGGATGGGGTCGGTCACCTTTCGAAAGAAATTTTCCTGGTATGTACCCACGAAAACCATGCGCTCTTCAGGGGCAAAGCTGGTGAAAGTACCTAAATTCAGGAAGGTGAGGTCAGGTGGCAGATCCTTTGAGGTGACGGCAGCAAGGCTCTGGAATGCCCTGCCTCTGGAACTCAGACAAATTAATGAAATTTTGTCTTTCAGAAAAAGGCTAAAAACATGACTCTTTCTGAGGATTTAATTACCGGCTGTAGTGCGGCTTCATGATTGCGTATCTTTGAAAGGTTTAGCGCCAGGATGCCTGCAAGGTGACAGATGCGCTTTAGAAGTACAATAAATTAATAAATAAAAGTAAAGCGTGGCGTTTTATTTGAGCAACCCTGTCTTTCCCAGATGTCAAATGAAACACTATGTAAATGTATTGTCGTCGTTTAACGAATCTTTATGAAATTGTCCAAAAAGTCGCACTTTTTAGGTCATCTCCTATATTGAAAGTTTGGGGGTGATTTGTCAAGCGAGGGCTGAGAAAAAAGGGGGGTCCCAAACGCGTTTTCCCCATTTTAATTTCCATTGAAAATTTAGCAACGAGCTACAGAGTGAGCTGCTGAATGGATTTACCCCAAATTTGGCAAAAAGGTAGAGCTTGTTCAAAAAGCGACCTTTTTTTAAATGGTGTAAATTCGTTCAGTAGTTTTTGAGAAATTCAAAAACTAAGAGGCAAAAAATCAATTCCCATAGGAAACTTTGTTTTCTCAATGGATTTTCCATAGGAAACTGCTGAACAGAATTATGCCAAGTTTGGCAGGGAGAAAGGTCTTGGTACAGAAAGCATGGTTATGTTGAAATGGTGTAAATCCGTTCAGTAGTTTTTGAGATATTAAAGGGAAAAAACCTATATTTATCTGGTCAGTAACTTACTCCCGAGCAGGTGCTTGCCTCTGATTGGCTGCTAACTCTGCAAAGCAGGAAGTGTCCTCTGGTTGGCTGCTAACACTTGAAACCAGGAAGTGTTAGCAGCCATCTTGTGCCTCGCATTGAGTGAAAATATAAAAGAAAGGTTCCGGGGGCAATATAATATAGCGGAGCTCTGTGTAATGATGATTTGGACACAGTGAAAGGTTAAGAATCATTAACAATAAAGGAGAAACAGGTGAGAACCAGGCAACACGACTTCCATTCCAGGACACTAGTAGGAAGATAACCCTTTCACGCTCCCTGTGCCCAACATCACCACTTTGCGAGCTAGTATGCTGTTGTGCCTGTACCTCTGCAAGCTACTACGCTGCTTTTCCTTTGGGAGAGGACTGCTCATAGTTCTGCCTCTGTGAGTCGAGCGGACAGGCCACAGTTGTCCCTCTGCAAGCCTGGGTTCATAAGTCCTACTATATGAGCATTGAAAAGCCATTTTGTGATTCAAACGGTTAGATGGCATCTGTCCAAGGCATTTCTGAAAACATGCTGGAGCTCTGTCTGTGAGAGATACCCCTTTCACGCTGCCTCTCCCCACAACAGCAGGTAACGCACCCTCTTCTCACATCACTAGCATACCATCACCAACCTTCTTGGGCCGGCAAGTCTCCCTCTGCGAACCACTGGTGGGCTCGCAGCTCTTCCGGTGCGTCTTCTCGAGCCCGCACTTTTCCGAGCCAGGCCGCCGGTTTGCTGGTTTCTGAGAAGAGAAGCAATGGAGGCAACGATGATGCAGGTCGGACACCCAACACTACTCCGACATACCCTAGCAGCAGCTGCTTGTTGGCCATCCCCGCTCACCCCCAAAAAACAAATGTGACAGGAACGTTTTTAAATGTGGAGCATAACAAATCGGCTGGTGTGTTAGTTTTTAATGAAAATGCTCGTGAAGTTGGAAAACTAAGAAGCTTTGTCATGTATAGATTTACATATAAAACATTTTATTAAAACAAAACAACAACAAATAAAACTATGTGTGTAAAATATTTTATTAAAAGAAAACAACAACATATACAACTATGTATAGCCATGGCGTGTCATCCCTCAACAATTTGTGAATTACAACCTGCAAGACAAAAAGAACAATAAGATGGTGCGTTATGAGTCCAGCAAAGGAGAGAGAAAGAGAAGAAGAGTGAGATACAAGGAAGATAGAAAGAGAGAAACAGTGTGAGAGACAGGAAGAGAGAGAAAGAGTGAGAGAGAGAGCAAAGGAGAAAGAGAGAGAGGAAGACAGAAAAAAAGAATAAGGCAGAGAGGAAGACAGAGAAAGAGAGAAAGAGTGAGGGAGAGAAAGAGGGAGATACAAGGAAGAGACAAAGAGAAAAACAAGACAGATAGAAAGAGAGAAGAGAGAGAAAGAGTGAGAGAGGAAGAGAGAAAGAGTGAAACAGTGTGAGAGAGAGAAAGAGAGATAGAGAGGAAGAAAGAGAGACAAAGAATGAGAGAGAGGAAGAGAGAAGTATTAAAAAAGAAAGAAAGAAAGAGTGAGATACAAGGAAGAGAGAAAGAAACAGTGTGAGAAAGAGGAAAAGAGAGACGAACAGTGTGAAAGAGAGGAAGAGTGAGAGAGAGGAAGTGAGAGAAAGAAAGAATGAGAGAGAGAGGAAGAGACAGAGAAAGAGAGAACGTCTGTGAGAGAGAGAAAGGAAGAGATTGAGAGGGAGTGTTGACACTGGAGTAAATCTTTGCAGCTCACCTTTGTGTCACCGGTGTGTCTTCAACTACATGCCGTGACATACTGCACCCTCAAGTTTAGTTATCTGAAAGATAGTATAGAATTAGTAATTGCAGACTATATACAACTGCACACAAGTAATTCTCTGTTTAGGGTCTGCGCACCCAGGCTGCTCCATCCCATCCACTTTTTCTGCCCAGAGGTGTCTAACAGCAGCTGAGCGCCCAGGGCCATATTATCAAGAACGACCATAACATTATCACTGCTTTAGTGGCAGGAATCTGCTGTAAAAACGGTAATGAGGGACTTGATAATATACCCTTGTGAATTCTCATAGAAGCCCAGGTTTGATGTCCTTCACACCAGAACCTGGGCTTCTATGGTAATTCTCAAAGGCATATTATCTAGCCACTTATTGCCGCTTCAGTGGCAGTTTCCTGCCGATAACGCAGTGATAACATTATCAGCGTTCTTGACATTATGGTCCTCAGTTTGAGGCAGCCCATACATCTGAACTGCCCAGAGGTGTATAACAGTCGCTGTGCACCCAGGCTGCTGCACGCCATGCACTCCCACTATCCGGAGCTGACTGCGTGCTGCTGCGCATCCATCCACTCTCACTGACCAGAGGTGAGTGCCAGCTGCTGCGCAAATAAGCCTCTCTGCTCACCTTCCATCACCTGCGTGTGTCGAAGAGAGTCGCCAACGATGGAACCTCCTTAGCCTCATTACACGCTGTCAACGGAGCTCACAATTTAATGTGGGTGTTCATTGTCAGGAAGGCCACGCATCATCCAAGGTTCTACACTTGTTCAGCTCTGGTGGTGTTTGGGGGGGATGTCAATTTGTGAATCAGAGCCTGTTAGATAAAAAGCAAGATAAGATTGTGCATCATGCGTCCATCAAAGGAGAGAGGAAGAGAGAGAGAGAGAGAGAGAGAGAGAGAGAGAGAGAGTGAAAGAGGGAAAATGGAAAAAATCTTCGCAGCGCACCTTTGTGTCGCCAGTGTGTCTCCAACGACGTGCCGGGACATAATGCACCCTCAAGATCCCACATCTGAATGAAAGTACAGAATTAGTAATTGTAGGATAGACCAGTATGCAGGAATGAAAAGACAGACACTTTAATTCTCTTGATGTGGTTTAATCCCCAGAACATGTTTTGTAAGTAGCAAGCATAAAGCAAGAATGACTGAACCCCTGTTAACTTCTACCTCTCAACCTTCTCACATTCAAAACATAACATTCCCAAAGCGACGCGAGGCAGCCACGAGCTGTGAAAGGAATGTCATGCTCGTGTCTGCATGCTTCGATGCTCCCAACACACCTTACATCTAAATCAGAGAAAGGAAAGTTTGTCAAAATTCGATGGTAAGTTTAAGGGTACAAAGTATGAAAAAAGAAATACTCAACTACTTTGCTACAGATGTGGGAGCGACCGATATTTGTCCGATTGTAAAAACTGTCCTGCTATTTAAAAACTTGTTCAAAATGCAATAAGAAAGGGTAATGGCAGGGTATATACAAATGCGTATGCCTAAATCCCTGTGCAGCCTTTCTGCAACCAGGCTGCTGCAGCCCATCCACTCCCGCCACCCAGAGGTATCTGCCCGCCGCTGCGCACCCAGGCCTCACTGCTCACCTTTTTGCAGTCACCGCACACTCCACATCATGCAGCTCCGTTCTGCAAGGTAATAGGTATCACATTGGGTACTGAAGATTGATATGACCATGGCAGAGGACATACTAGTGCAGCTATCATCATTGCAGGTTGTACACCCTCTAAGTTCTTGCGGTGCTACCAACTTAGTGAGAAATGAGGCCATATACTCTAAACTCTAAAATGGCGTAGTGCAGATGCGACTGGTCTTTTATATTAGCAGGGTCAAATGTCCTGTGACGCCTGCGCTGGAGGGGTGTGCTGTGGTTCTATACCAGCCGTGAGGGAGTAGCTGTGGCATCAGTGTTGCCAGATTGGGCTAGATCATGCACAATTGGACTATATTTTTCTGGTTGTGTGGTAAAATTTTGGTTTGTGCTAGTTTCCAGATTATAAATATATATATATACAATGCTCCAGCAAAGTAGTATGTTAAAGCGCTTTATTAGACAAATATTTACTTGGCATACTGCTGCAACATCAATTCCAATGCATTCACTGCCTGCTTGACACTGTCCCTGCCCCTCCTTCCCTAAAGTAGCAATATTGGGCTAGTTTGGGCTGCTTTTTAGTTGGCTTTGGGCTATAGAAAGCTTTAAAAATTTGACAACACTGGATGCGGGTGTCCGTGTTGGAGTGCTGCCATCACCCGGGTTGCAACAGCCAAAGTGTCACTCTGTGAGCCAAGTCCCAAAATGTGGCCAACATGTAAGGTACAGGGAATTACTGACCCTATATTCATCTATAGTTCCACACAAGAAAGAAACATCAGATCTCGTAATATATCTACATCTCAGGGTCACCCTGTACATATATGAGATATAAAGATGATATGTGCACAGAAGTGATCAATATCAAGAATAGGGAATGTAAAAAAATCCAAAGTCACACAAGAACAAATATGCCAACTGAGCAATGGCCATTCAGTAGGACAGTAGTAAGGGTGTGGTCTGTAGCAGGTGGTAAAGTTTGGCACACAAGCCACAAATATATTACTGGTTATTAATGCATGGTGTGGTAGCACACTATCACATATCCATTGACATGGCCGCAAAATTCACATTGACATGCAATTTTACTGATAAAACTTTCTAAAGCACAAATGTTAATGTTTTAGCAAAAATGTATCGCTGGGACATTACTGAGTAAAGTGTCTTGATTTGTTTCGATCCTGTTAAAACCTGTGTTTGCATCACGCTTCAGAATTACGAAAAAATTGCTTCATTTGAGCTACAGATCATTTACGGGTATTTTAATATTGTTCTGTGTTATAAAAAACTAAAATCCTACAGTCTTTCCTCTTGTACACCCTGTACCCCAAAAAGATTGTCAGACAGACTCTTTGCAAAATCCTCTAATTTTGCAGTAAGAGAAAGAAAAGAAACACCAATCTCCATGTTAGGAAGGATCAACAGCAATTTTTCAGAAGACATAGCTTGACATGTGACCCTGTCTTTGAACTCAGAGCCAATGTGGCAAATGTAACAGGATAAAAACAAAATTTAAAAGCATAGTTATTGCTCATTGACCTTCTGAACTCCAGCATGATTATTTTGAGGGTGCTGCAGCAACCCCAGCACTCCTACTTACAGTATCTATGCCTGTTGCTAGGAGCTGGCTTATAGGCCTGCTAGTCTCCTTGCTGGGTGAGAGAACATCACCTGGGGAATCCAAAACCACCTGTGCTGCCCCAGTGCATGCCTGGTTGCCTAGAACTGATACCCTGGAGGGAGCAAGATCCAATGTGGAATCCAATCAAGTGGATTCCCTGAAGGAGGTGTGAGGAAATGGCTGCTGCAATGATCGGGTCACAGGCAGGAAATAGCCGCTGTGAAGTGAGCTGTGGATATTGATATGGTGATCTGGGCAGAGGCCATATGCAGTGAGCGGTGGGCAACCTCATATGGTAGGAGGGCCTGCCAGTAAGTCAACCATAACCAACGCTGTGCAGATCGGGACGTAGCCTTTTTACAGTGATGGATCAGGGGCCTCATATGCCAGGAGTGGCTGCCATGGATGAATTTCCATGTGCAGTGGTTGTAGCCCTTGCACAGTGAAGAGTCGGCAACCATTTATGCCAGGAACAGCTACAGTGCAGGCATTTTTTTGTGCCAATCAGGTTGGTTCCCAAGTACTGTGTTGATACCATGACCCCATATGCCAAAAAGTCACCGGACTATAAAAAAGAGTGACGTAACCAGGAACGTCACCGTGAGGCTGTCGTGGGACCTGCTGAAATGGAACAAGGGGTCTTCATCAGGAACTTTGCCCTCCCCCACCATGGAATAGACCAAAGACTTACCCTTTAAGGAGTAGGTGTCTCTGGTCTTTGCGAGTTTAAGACCTCATATGATGACCTTTGGAATCGTCGGGTGCAGCCTGCCTGTGCACCATGCAGTGAACTCACCTAAAGCAGCTGCTGCTGCACCAGCACTGCAGGAAGAGCATGCTCAAAAAGTCCAGAAGCTCAAGTCCACAGGTGAAGGTAAGAGTTAATTCAGGGCAAGTATGCCCTGGGGGAAATTGTTTGCTAGATAGCCCTTCGATGATGGAACACCTTTGAATTTGCAATAGTCAGAGTGGGCTCTCGGGGCTCGGACAACTAGTGAGGTTTACTATGGATGTTGTCTATAGTGAATGGGAAATAGTCACTATTACTAGAATGAAGAGGGAGTGGACACAGGGAACAGCCTACAAAAAACTAGAGCCCCAAACTCAGCGGCCTGTGTAGTTGTTTGTGAATGTCATATTTACCTTTGTGCTGATAGCTGTAAAGAATAATGCTTCTTTTGTCATAAAAGTGAGTATTTGGCTGGACAACAATGTATTTTCACTACTGCATGTATTTTGAGTTGTGAGCACGTGTCAATCCCCCTGTATCTATCTCCCCCCCCCCCCCCCCCCCGGGAGCCTTTGACTGCTCAGGCCATGCGTCCAGAGACATCAGGAGTAAAAGGCCTTAACCTACGTGGTTGTGCCCAGTAGCTGCTGCTTTCCCCATGGCCCTCTGAAAAGAGATCTATCTATCTATCTATCTATCTATCTATCTATCTATCTATCTATCTATCTATCTATCTATCTATCTATCTATCTATCAATCTATCTATCTATTTATTTATTTGCGTGTTTATATAGCGCTATGAATAAACTCCCGAAGGAGTATCTCCGCGCTGATGACATCCGGTATGGAAACTGATAAAGGAAGCAATGAAGTTAAAAGTGCTAAAAAAGCTCCTATAAATCAACAAAAGTGCTAGTTAGTATGAACTAAACAGAAAAGTTTTCAGGAATTTTCTGAATTGAAGATGGTTATGACACTGCCTCAATGAGAGCGGGAGTGAGTTCCAGAGATTGGGACCTACTACGGACAGAGCCCTGCCGCCTAGCCTAGATTTAGTTATCTTAGGAATACTCAGTAACAGCTGGTCATTGGATCTAAGGGCACGGGTAGGGACATAAGGAACAAATTTGCTGGCCAAATACTCTGGTCCCAGTTGATAGAGGCCCTTATGAATGATGCAGCAGGTCTTAAACTTCACTCGTTGACGTATTGGTAACCAATGAAGTTTGTGAAGTAACAGTTTGGAGGGGGATCTGGGGGGTGCGTTAAGCACCAACCTAGCTGCTGTGTTTTGCACCACCTGCAGACGATCCAGAACCTCCTCATTTGCACCTGCCAGAAGACCGTTACAATAATCAAGGCGGCTGATAACCAGAGCCTGCACTAAGGTTTTCCTATGGGAGTCAGGGAGAAAAGGAAAAATTCTACGGAGGAGACCAATCACATGGAAGCAGGATCCCACGGTAGTATTGACATTTTGCTTCATGGTCAGCTCCGGCTCCAATCTAACTCCCAAGTTCTTGATTATTGTTTTGGGTTCAGGAACTGGGCCCAAATCCGAAGGCCACCAATTGGGGGACCATTGAACCCTGGCTTCACCGAAGAGCATCACCTCTGTCTTTCCAACATTACATTGAAGAAAGTTGGAAGACATCCACCTTGCAACTGCCTTCATCCCGTCGGAAAAAGATTGTATAATTTCTGGGGTAAGTTGTTTAAAGGGGAAGAGCAGCTGCGTATCATCAGCGTAGGACACTGGGCAGAATCCAAAAGCTCTAGTAACATCTGCCAAGGGAGCCACATAGGTATTAAATGAGGTCGGGCTCAAACAAGAACCCTGTGGGACCCCCTTGGTAATGTGAACCTCTTCCGACCTAAACTCACCCATGGTGACAGATTGGGTGCGGTTGGAGAGGAAGCTTTTGATCCAGTCCAGTGCTCTACCGCCGATTCCATTCACAGACAGTCGTTCGATCAGGATGGTGTGAGAAATCGTATCGAACGCTGCCGATAAGTCTAGCAGCACCAGGACAACAGAGTAGCCCCTGTCCTGGTACAGCCGCAGGTCGTCTGTTATCGACAGCAAGGCCGTTTCAGTGCTGAATTTTGGCCTAAACCCTGACTGTGATGGATCAAGGCTACCAGATTGTTCTAGGTAGGTAGATAGATGTTTGTTGGTGTGCTTTTCGATGATTTTCCCTAGAAATGGCAAAAGGGAGATAGGCCTCAGGTTAGACATGTTGGTCCAAGGAATAGATGTATTTTTCCTAATGGGTCTAACTAGGGCTTTTTTCCAGTACTGTGGGACAACTATCTATCTATCTATCCATCCATCCATCCATCCATCCATCCATCCATCCATCCATCCATCCATCCATCCATCCATCCATCCATCCATCCATCCATCCATCCATCCATCCATCCATCCATCCATCCATCCATCCATCCATCCATCCATCCATCCATCCATCCATCCATCCATCCATCCATCCATCCATCCATCCATCCATCTATCTATCTATCTATCTATCTATCTATCTATCTATCTATCTATCTATCTATCTATCTATCTATCTATCTATCTATCTATCTAGGTGCAGCATGCAATATGCCATTTATTGTCATTGTGGAGTATGGGGAGGGGTTGTAATGCCTAAGACCCAAAGCCTCAAGTGAGCCATGATGCCTCTTTGTTTCTGACATGACATTTGTGTTATGTCTAGTTGATTTAACAAATCAATATAACCAAAACCAAGATGTAAGGGATGAAAATTGTCTTGCAAGGTAAAAACACATTTAGGAGATATTGTGACCATTAGGAGAATTGTTTCCATGTGTAAAAGAATGTTTACATGCAATCTGTGAGGCAGGAAAACATCTTTCTAATGTCAGTTTTTGCTGTGATGTGAATTTACTTTGCACTGCAGTAATAAATGTATGAACGCATGCTTCCTAGTATAATCGAGAATTATCTCAAATGTTTTGACACAATGCTCAGAATTATGAAAAACCTTTTTTTATTGGGCATGATTTTATTATATTCTCATTTAACAGTACGTTTCATTTTTGCATCAAAAGAATTGATTAAGCAGTAACTATTTTTTCTATAAAAGATATAATGGGTGGAAAATTCAATTAAATGCAAATGCTTTACTCCAGTACACGAATTACAACATGCTATCTAAACCTGCATCTCATGAAATTACAAACACATGTAGTACTTTACACGTGTAACCCCTAGAGGGGACAGCACACATTTGTAATTTTCAACGTGAACACATTTGTTCAAAGTACTTTAATTCTGTCTAGACCAAACTCAAGCCTGAAGCATCTCCAGATTGTTACTTTAAAGTGCTGTCATCCTATTTTGACATTGTTAGAGATGGATAGATGGATTTGTATTAAGAAACACAGCAATAAAGTGTTTTCTGACAAGGGAAGAATTGAATCTGGTGACCTCTATCAACCATGTTAAATTGATTTTTTTATGTCAAAGTCATAGAGGACTTGGCAAAATAAATCCCCAGGGGCCCCATTCAAACACAAACCCGCCAAAAAAATATAACATGCTCAGATGTCTCTTGTTAAATGTGGCGTGGCCCAGATGCAACCAATTATTTATTTCCTTAGGGTTCAAGTGAGTGGATTTTTTAAGGGGAGACGTTTTGTATAAAGTATAACTTTCTTGTCACATTAAACTTTATTTGCTCGCAATGAAAAAAACATTGCCTGCTTAAACTTAATATTTGTAACTGAGGAATAGTCGAGTTTATGTTCCACTTCCAATGCTGTGGCAGTCTGGATACACCATCTTGGATAAGCACGGTTGTACAACCAGGATTGCTTACAGAGAGATGTGTTGCTGGCTGTAAATATTGGGTGGTTTGTGTCCTTGTGGTTCTTGGTGGATATGCAGTCTTGGATGAATTGTCTTTCCCAATGTTGGGGATGGATATGAACTAGTGAGTGAAAGTGAGTAGCCAATTGAAGTATAACCTGTAGTGGCTGCGTCATCTAGCGCAGTGGGCGGGGACAAGATTTGGATAGATGTCATTGGAGGGTTTCAAGGAGTGTAAGAGCTACTTCTTCACTACTGCCAATTATGAGCTGTGTGTGGGAACTTATTCCAGTTTGAAGACATGTCAATGCCACAAACCCAACAATCATAGTCCTCAAAGTCGGCTATCATACCAGAAGGAAAGGGTGTTTTTGGTTGCTCCCAGAGGTCTTCACACTCTCAAGTTACTTGAAAAAATTGTAGAAGATAGAGACTGAAAGGCAATCTTGCTGTCTGTAATATAATTTCACTGGATATTGCTTACTAAGCACTAAACAAAGATATCTAGAAGCACCAAACAGAGCTCAGGCAAGGAGGAGATTATGGAACAATGCTCAAAATGGTATCAGACTTTGTCTCAAGGGAAATCAGGGAGGACAATACATATTTCCATTAAAACGAACATAATCGAAGTCGAATCCCACTTCCTTATGCTACTCAATTATATCCCAAAAGGAGTTTCATGTAATCTTTTTCTTCATTTGATTTTCTAAATGATCAGTTTCACTCTTTTTTTAACAAGATTCTGATGGCCATATTTATGGCACAGTCGTGCAGCACAGCAAGTCATCTTACTGCACTACTCAACAGTTGCGCTACAGTGAAAGGGCAGGAATGTGCCGTATTTAAAGGAATATGGTGCATTCCTGCCGTTGTCCCTGTGCCGCTGCCGTTTTGGCTGCCTAGCGCCAACACAGACACCTTTGCACATTGGTGAAAGTGTATGCATTTTAAGTAGGATTGTTTTTGTGTAGGAAGGGGTAATAAAGATATTTCTCCTCATTATGCCTCATCTGAAAAGGCGCAGCATTTTGGCGCATTCTCAGGTCTACCACTTTCCACTGTTGGTAACTCCGGTAATGCATCAAAATCCATGGATGTTGCATGGAAACACCCATGCAATACCTATGGAATGCCACCATGACACAGAATAATGCAACGCAGCAATTCAACTACGTTGCACAACTCCAGATTTATTAAGCCACTCAGAGCCACGAGAGGTGGCCTCGTGTGGCTTGATAAATTGCATGTTGGGCTTGCATTGGAAATGCACCATGTTGTGCGATGCAAGAGTGATGCAACCCCAGTTATAAATATGCCCCATAATTTGAAACTTCTAGCCCCTGGTTGCCTCACTAGGCTTCTTTGGTTTCATCAACCATGCCGTGCAATTTCTTTTGTGCTTACATATTTTTTATGCCCTTAGAAAACATAGTATGCTCTGTGAGAATTGAAGAACAATTTTATTTTCTAAATCTGTTCACATTTCATCCATAATTCTATAATATAGTCCAGGGCAGCCACGTTTGCCCAGCATGTCCAGCTGCATGCGGTCTACAAGGGAAAACTGCCCTGTCATTGCTTTCCTTGGCGCCTCCTTCTCTGGTGCTATGGTATGTTTCATGCCAGAGTGTGGTTTATGCTGCAACAACACTCCTACACAGTGCTGGAAGAAGGCTTAAGCCAGCTCCTGTTCTATGCTACCTTGTGAATTACTTGCATCTCGGTTCTGTTTTACTGTCTTTTTACCTTCTTTGCACCGCTCAAACTACCTGAAAATTGTTAACACTATGGGCCACATGTGTCAAGATTTGGAATAGCAATAACCTAATTGCGATTTTCAGAGAATTGCAATTAGGCGATCACTATTCCAAATGTATAAAACTCCAAGAGTTTCATTTAGAGATTCGTAGGGGCTGGCAAATCGACCTACCTGATAAACATTAATGAGGTAGGTCGCAATTTGTGACCCCCTAGGAATCTCTAAAATCACAGGGACATGGCCTATTGGGGTTAGCACACCATCATGTCTGTGATTGCTTGTAAATAAAGCAAGCATTTTTTTTAATGCAGCCCGTTTTTCTTAACCTCATAGATGCTCGTAAACATCCCTCCCCAGTGCTGCGCTGTCCATTGGAACTAGTGCTGAATGGACGTCCAATGGTCGTGCGCAGCACTGGGGAGGTGGTGCTGCCGTCGGCCAACGCACCAACGCAGCACTTAAGGGGTTACAGGACAATGGGTTGTATTTAAAAAACAAAAATTATAAAGTTTTCTTTACATTTTTTAAGAGTAGACAGTGGTCCATGAGACTACTGCCTCCTCTTAAAAAATGGTTTTGCCACCATTCCCTGAGGACCTCTCCCCATTTGCGAATGGGTTACCACCAACTTGAAGATGGTGGTACATTGGGAATGTTTTGCGACTGCATTTATGGTCACTAAACATTCATACATGTCGCTGCGATTCGCTATTTGGAAAGGATGCCCTAAACACGGCCCTTCCAAACACAGAATAGCTAAACTATTTCACGATTCAGTAAGAGGTTACCAAATCACAAAATATGGTTTGATACATGTAAATAGCCTTTTTTGCGTTCACATATGGGCCGAAGAGAAGAATTGGCCAGTTTGCGAAGGCAAAATTGGGTAATACATCTGGCCTTATATCATCTAAATGTGGGTTTCACTGATAAAATACCTCTCTCACTCTTTTGTCTTTAATGTGGATTATGCACTTAGGTACAGCTTGTGATTTCTTTGTTCCTTGCATTTCAATGCCACCTGTGAAATATCTCACTTTGAAATAAGGTACAAGGTATAACGTGAATACAACTTTGTGACATGTCAATTTCAAATGGATGGAATACGCTAATTGTTACACTCCATATATGGATATCAGCTGTATGCCACTTTGTGATTTGTCCATTCTCTGAATCTAACAGCCATCTGTTAATTCCTTCACTTTACACATGTATACTGCTTGAATACCATTTTTTGACTGTCTACCTAGCTGTTCCTTGTATCTGGTTGCACTGCTCCACTTTGCACCTGGGCCTTTCCATATTGTCCAGTTTCTTGGTACTTTCCCATCAGATCTTTGCCTCTGGTTGCCACTTGTGAATTGCTATGGTAACCACCATTAATTTGTGGAAAGGACAGAACTACACAAGGGGCCTAATTATGATGTTGGTCGGAGTTGCCTCCGACCGACACAGTTTCAGGGAAGGAACCTCCCGAACATAGGTCAATGGCTCCAATAACCACATTAGGATGCCTTCCATTTTTCAATGGGAGCTTGTGCAGCAGGCTGAAACCGCCCACAGCACAAGCTCCCACTGAAAAATTGAAGTCTGTACACATCCCTGCAGGTGCAGGGATGTTGCGGTGCCTTCAGGCCAAAATGCGGGGGGAAGTGGACCCTGCTAGAAGCCCCCAAAGTTGGTTTCCGACAGCCAATCCATGTTGAAAAGGCCGACATAGATTGGCTGTCAGAAACCATCATCATAATCCCGATGGCAGAAACCATGTCCTTAAGGGATTTTGGTCCAGTTCTGACTGATGTAGGAACCGTGTCCTTTTATATTTCTACCACCGTCATCCTAATGCGCCGGTCGGAGTTAAAACCTACCATGTTGGCTAGAAAGCCTCTGACCAATGGTCAGAGTTTTTCTGTTTGACACCATAATTAGGCCGAAAGTTAACATCATATGAAATTAAGTAATTCTTGGAAAAATATGAAGTTACATGCCATTGCACTGCCTTATACAACTCACCCACAAGGCGACTAAGGCGATCAAGTAAGAGCTGCTGTTCACTTTGTCCAACAGGTGCAATGTGGGAGATTTGACAACAGAGACGTCTTGGGCATACTGTACTACTGCCAGTGGAACCGTGGGTAGGATTCCTTCTCAGGCCATGAGAGAGATAGAACGTGATTGTGGAATTTGGTAGAGGGAGGGTTTTTTAAAGAAGGAACAACCTCGCAGGGCTTCAAAATGAATGGGTGAGTAATAGAGACTGAAGTAGGGTGATGTCTGGAAGTAGGGTGTGGATTTTCCAACTTTTGTAGATTTTGTTTGAAGTTGGAATCATGTCATTTTGTAGAATGTCCATTAGCGATGTCACACAAGAGTAGCAGTGCATCAGAAAGGTGGCATATGTAAGCAGGAGTTAAAGGGTTGAGACAGACTGTGTAATGGGTTTATGTTGATGACCGATGAGAAGATCTAGAGGATGAGAACCAATGAGGGAAGGAAAAACAGAAATTACATGGAAATAGTAGGTGGAAGACATGGCACTGGAAGTATTATCTGATGGTTTGGGAGAGAAGGCCTGAGGAAAGAGCAATGTGGTAGATTTGTAAGGGGTTTAGTGTGGATGGAGTCTGTGAATCAGTCTCCAGCTTGGTGCTCCATACACTGGACATTTTTCCCTGGGTTATGGAGGTGTTAGCACATTCTGCCTCCATTCTTATGTTTACCTTATTAGATATCCCAAGGGTCTTACATCCAATTGATCTTTTTCTATTTTATTCTCCTTTTGTTAGTTACCCTATTTTTTCAAATTATGTTTAATCATTAGTATAATGAGAGTACAGACATTGTTGCAGGTATTCTGCACAAACACAGAACTATGCGCAGGATTATAGGACCTTGGTGTATAGGGACTGGGTCTTCCTACCACCAAGTGCCCACGAGCCCAGGGCCGACTAGCTATAGTGTCTCACTTGCTCTCCTACTCACTCACAGAGAAGCAAATGATTAGACACCCCAGAACACAGCACTCCCAGATCTCTCAGAAATCGATGTAACAAGACACACCCTTTCACTCACACTCTTGTTCTTGTCCAAAATAAGATCAGACAGAGGCACAAGATAGTTTAAAATATTTATTTTAACTAACTTTCCCTAACCTGCAGTATACATGCCGCAACAAGCAGGAAAATGCATAGTACAAATGCAGCCAGCATAGCAGCTAGCCCATAAATCATGAAGGGAGATGTCATCATAAAAAGACAATGGAGCCTAACCTCCGTCCCCTTGCTAAGACAAAGTATTATTATATGTTAGAAGATATCTGGGCTTTGTCAGCAGACCCTATACCTTAGCCTCTAGATGGTAGATCTACATCATAGGTGCTGTCTCACTATTCTCCCTGAAAAGATCCCTCTCCAAGTGTGTCTCACCTATTCGTGCATCCCACTAAAACCAAAGTACATTGTCCAAACAACAGCTGCATCTTATTTTTTGATTAAGGGCTAAGTCTGGACAGAACAAAATAACAAGGGGCATTGAGGTTTGACCATGCACATATTGTTCAATCAAAATTCCAGGAACATGCAGTGTGTGAACACAGCGATGAGTTCTCATGTGAAAGCAGTCATTAAAATATTGCAAAATAAAGATGTGTAGTAATGTGCACAAAAAAACAGCAGGCAAGCTGGCACGTGCTCATGCTAAGTTAGTGAAAAACGACAATGTCCCAATGGGCCACATGACAACATGAAAGGCCTGATTCACAAAGGTAACTTACACTTTTGAATAAGCTTACACTTTGGAGCAAGTTTACTGCTTTTGGTATTCACAAACATCGAGTGTAAACTTACTGCAAAAGTTTAAGTTATATGTCTCCACACCCTGAGTATTGCATTTGGCTTAGTCTTGTGTGGGTGGTTGATGTAACTCCCTAAACCCTTTCTTTACCCTCTGGAAAACTGTCCTGATCCACTCTAATCTCATCCCCAATTGAAATAAGTTTGCTCCTGCTCCAAGACACTCCCAGTGTCCCTGACACATTTACTACTAAAACCTTTACTTGTGTGTGCGGATACTCCTCAGTTGGAGCAGAAGACAAAAGACAAGGCAGGCCTGGTGTCAGATTCCTTTGTGTTTGCAGAAGGCAAAGTTCTTTGAAGTGTAAGGGAGGGTACAGCTCCTCCCAGTCATCCTGTCAGGATGGCCCATCCTGTCCACACCTAAGGCCCTTCGGTGTTACTTTCTGAAAGCAATATACAAACTCCAACAGCAGAGCAATTCACAGTCGTGACCCAGGACACTGGCATAAGGCACAAATGATTGGGACAAGAATAATGGCAACTTTGTAAAAGTGGCATTCTCAAAATGGCAATTTAAAGTCCGACTTTGCCATCAGAGAGGATTTTAAACTAGGGTTCATTTGAGTGTAAATGGGGATAACTCTATTTGCTCCAACTCCCAAATTAACAATCATTAAATATAAGAAAGTAACACATTATCTCCCTATCGTAATAAATGGAGGAGATAGGCTTACAACACTGAAAAAATTACTTTAGGAGTTTTCCATTGCCAGAACATGTACCACATAGTTAAACATGTCTTACTTTTTAAATACACTTCACCTTGCCCTATGAGCCTTTCAGGCCTACCTAGGTGTGACTTTTAAGTATTGAAAAGAAAGATGTAGGCAGTGCAAAAAGTGTATTTTGCCAGGTTGAAATCACAGTTTAAAACTGCATTACAGGCTGCAGTGGTAGGCCTGAGACATGCTTTGAAAGGCTACTTTAGTCAGTGGCATGATGAGTGTTGCAGGCCAACTAATAGTATTTCATTTACAGGTCCTGGCTACATGTTGTACCATTTACTAGGGACCTACAAGTCAACTAAATGTGCCAGTTAGGTGTAGTCATTTTATACCATGTTTGAAGGAAAGAATGCAAGCCCTGGTGGACAGTGTACAAAACAAACTCAGCGAAACAGAAGGAGTGAAGTAAAAAAAGTTTGGGGGAATACCACACCAAGGATTTAAGGTCTAACATCTGCCCCCTCCCTCCTGCTGAAACCAAGGAGAACTACCCACCCTCATTAGAGTTCCCTTCACTAATGCGGAAGAACCTGGAAATACTATCAGCATTGGACACTAAAGGAGTGCCATTTACTATTACCACTACAAAGTAAACTATTTTGAAGAAAGTGATAGACAATGCATGGGTGACATTTATTATTCCCACTCCAATTTATACCAAATTGGAGAAGGTGTTGGACACTAAAGGGGTGACATTTACTGTTTGCAATACAATCTAAAAGATTGTATGCAAGGGGCTACACACTAAAAATGTAATATAAACAACCATACTCCATATTCACACATCGGGCCTGATTATGACATTGGCGCAGCAGCAACGCAGCAATGCGCCTCCGCTGCGCCAAAGCTGGGCATGGACGGCCAACCATATTTCAAATGTACAACTCATAATTCGGTCGCCGGATCTTTGGCCTTTCCCAAGGAAATGGCTTGAACACAGGCGCGGCAATAAGAACAGCTAAAAAGTTCCAATATGGCATGTACGTCACCATCCCTGCCTTGCTGGAGCTGGGGGGGATACAGACAGGGGGGCACATGTTGTGTCCCCCTGAATGTATCCCCATGGTGTGGGGGACATGGGAGCCCTATAGGGCCCCCTTTGTTCTTGTACAGCCAGCTTTTTTTATGGCGGGGCAAGAACTGAAAATATGCTAGGCAGAACTGCGCCAGTCCCTGCTCAACATAATGCGTTGAGGCACTCCTGTACTACCTCCAGGGAACAACTGGTTCCTGGCACAGCAGGCGGTGCACCGCCGATACCACTTACTAAGTCATAACTGACAATACGGTGGACTGCCACTCCTGCGCAACCGTGAGTCTAGCAGTCATAAAGCCATCAAACTCGTAATCAGGCCCATAATTTGTTAACTATACATTAATAAAAAATTACTTCAAAAACACACTCGCCCAAAATATAAACCTATAAATATTTAATTATATATTACGTATAATAGAGTATTCTTATCACTATTAATAATTAATAAATATATTTTTTGTAAAATTACTACCATCCCTAATATTTTAATTTGAAATAAAATATCATACTTCATAATTAACAATCATATACATTTAAAAAATATAATTTATTTAAAAAAAAAATAATTACAAAACATATTCCCAACAACAAAACCTATTCAAATATTAAACGAAATAGAAGTCTGATTATTGATTTTTTTGTTAAGAAATTTCTCATAAACCATTAGCATATAAATCTACAACCAGATCTAAATTTATACATCATAAACAACATGCATTTGCATTATTTTCAACAGCATTTCTAATTAGTTTCAAATATATTGTTTTAAAAGTCTAAAGAAAGCAAATATTTGAGAAAAGGTATGTACTTCACATAATTAAAATAATTTTTGACATATTTTTATTTTTTATAAGTGTGTTATAACTGTATTTTTTTATAATTTACCATCAAATAATATTTAATTTAATATAATTCATATATATGCAAAATAGTACAAACTATTATTTCTAAAAGACTATTAATGTAACAAAATGTTTTTAACATTTACTATACTAAATTGCATATTGGAGTTTAGGGTCTTTGAACACACAATTTAAAAATACATCTTTTGGTGAAGTTGGTTTTTAAATTGCGTGTTTGAAAATGCCAATTTTAGAAAGTAGCCATTTTCTTGCTTACCCATTCTGTGCCTCTGCCTATCTGTAGAATGCATGTCTAGGTTGTCTGACAGTAGGTCTCTTGTGCATTCACTATAGCCAGTCACACACAATGAGCTGAGGTTTACCTTGCATATCCTTATGGCCCATCACAGGCTGATTAGCCTTCCTGAGCTGCATTGGTGGGAGGGGTTGTCACTGACACCTAAATAGGTCTGTGCCTGTACTGTCTTACACAAACTTGTCTCCACCCCCCCCCACCCCCCGAAGTGTGCCTGTAGCCAGGTCAGGGAAAGGCAGGGTATTGTGCACTACAAAGACTTTCTTTTGAGGTTTTCGTACTGCAAAGACATAAAGGGGTATGCGTATTGGACCTCTGACACCCCAAAATTAGAACACTTCAAGACTGAGGACATTCTGTTGGAAAGAAGAGCTGGATGCTGTAGGTGGGACTGCCATTCAGCCTTTTGCTTTTTTTCTGCTGGCATGTTGCTTTCTGCTCCTGGCAGTGAAAGGACTGGACTTTGCTTTCTACATCCTGCTTCCTCTGTTATCCAAGGGCTTGAGCTAAGCTTACCTCTTGTTAACAATTCTCAGGACCATCAAGGACTTCACCTGCCAGTGCCTGGGCTGTTCTGTTGAGAGTCCTGACTTGCCAAGTAGTGCCAAAATCTAGTTCTTGGGCCCTTGGAAGTGTAACCTAGTGACTGTGAGAAGAAAATCCATGCATCAACTCCCAGCGCATATTTTCTCAGCGCACCACTGGAAAAGATTGATGCATCACTGCTGCTTGTGCCAAAGTGTGGTTCCCGCTAGAAGCATTAACCACTGTTTTCACCTCAGGTGAATTGCTTCAGCATGATTCCCGAGCACCATGTCACTAATGTCCGTGGCACTCTCTCTGAAGCAGCCACTGCTTTGCGGCTGAGAAATTAAAGCAGCGCTTGCTTTGTGGCTGTGAAATCACCATAACATCTGCATCGCCACTGTCGCATTGGCGCAACACTTCTGGATTTTCGACATATCATCCTTCAACACTGATTCTTCATTGACACCAAACCATAGTATGGAACCGAGGCCACATGTATGGAAACCAATGCATCACTTCCCCTGCCAGTAGGGAAATGACACATCACCTCCCCTGTGTAGTACGGAACCAATGCATTGCTTTGCGTTTCCAGCATCTAACCTCTCCCGTGCCTTGCACCGTCTTTGATTTTTTAAGCATCTAAGGTACTTTGTGCTGCATCAATTGTAGTCTATGGACTAAACTTGCTGAATCTTCTAAAAGTGATATTTTGACTTATGTTTGTTAGATTTTCATTGTTTGTGTCTTGTTATATTCAAATAAATACTGACAATTTTTTTCTAAACATGTCTGGACTTCTTTTGTAGTGTTTCACTGTGTTACTGGGTGTGTGTGTACAAATACTCTACACATTGCCTCTGGGATAAGCCTGACTACTCGTGACAAGCTACCAAGGGGGTGAGCAGGGGTTATCTTAGCTGTATGACCACCTTGCCCTGCCTAGAGTGTGGGTCCCTACTTGGACAGAGAGCAAACCACTGCTAACTACAGACTCCGTTTCTAACAGTCATGATGGATGAAATCCTAAGAGTAAAAGGCAGAAGGAGCACCAAAGGCAAGCCAATCTGCACCCGTCCACGGCCGGATCGATGCCAGCGCCAGCCATGCTGCCCAGTTGATCAGTAATGAGGTAATCAAATGGTCTAGAAATGACCTCCTGTCCCTTAAGAGATAAACCTTGTTCTAGAGAATACGTTATCAACCTGTCCATTGAAGAACTTCCGAGCGTGTGTACTGGCTGTAACCAGGCTCTCAGTGACACCGCTGAGTATCCAGGCAAGTACATCCAGTAGGGCTGCATGCAGGGTTCGAGTAAGCATGCAGGGTGTGTCTAATCAATTGTAGATCTTTGCCTAGGTATGCAGAGGATATATGGCTCCTACTTGCGGAGAATATGTGGGATGTCATGTTCCTGACAGAAACATGGTTGAAAGAAGATGACTTAGCTGCAGTGGCGTTAGCCTTCCCACCTGGGTTCAACATATGCTGTACTAACAGGGAGGGAGCAAAGAGGAGAGGGGGTAGCCATTATTTTAACCACATGGCTGCTGGCAGTTTTCCCGTCCTGTGCTGGATTTTGCCATTTTGCTGTTCCCATGACGAGCTCAGCTCGTCATCAGCCCACGACACCCGTGGGTGATGACGAGCTGAGCTCGTCATCAGCATCGAAAGGGTTAAAAGACACATGGGAAATAGCATCCTCAACGCTACTTAATATGGATATGACTGAAGGGCTCAACTTTTGTATCAAGATCAGTCCAATAACTTCCTTCGCAGTGCTCCTGATTTATAGACCCCCAGACTGTCTGGCAAGTATGCCCCTGAAATTGTGCAATTACATTGCCCAGAAATCTCAATTATATTCTAATTTCACTGCACTATGGGACTTTAATCTTCATTTGAATGACACAAGCAGTGTTCAGGCAACACAGGTGGTCTTGTTCCTCTTGGGTGCTAACCTGACTCAGCACGTTAAAATTCCCACTCATAAGGCAGGAAATTGTTTCCATTAATAGACAACTGGAGCGTCAGGCGATATCATACGCTGATGATACACAGTTGGTGTTTTCTTTTAAAGATCAGTCTGCGGATTCTTTCAAGAATTTTAAAGACTGTCTGAAGGACATCGCTCTTTGGATTTATAGCAACAGACTTAAACTCAATGCTAAGAAAACGGAGGTGTGTTCTTCGGCAAGATTCAGCCGCCTGCAGCAGATTTGTAGTTGGCCAATGGAAATGGGCTCCCAGCCCGTTCCAGCAGGCACAGTAAAACATCTGGGATTAAAGTGGGAGGCAGATCTATCTTTTTCAGTGCAAATACAGCAAGTGACAGCCTTCTGTTTCAGCAAGCTGAGACACTTTTGGAAATTCCTACATTTGCTGCTGGAGGATTACTGCCGGGTCATAGTCCATACCACTGTGACATCTAGGCTGGACTATGCTAACGACCTATACTTGGGCTTGCCAGCGTACCTTATCAGAAGACTACAGATGGTACAGAATGCAGCTGCAAGACTGATTAGACGTTTTCCACTTCATCATCACATCTCTCTGCATATTAAAGAGCTTCACTGGCTGCCGGTGGCAAAAAGAATTAAGTTCAAGGCCCTACCCTTAGCATTCCAGTCATTCCATGGGAAGTGCCCCAGTTATCTGAGACAACAGTTAGGAAACCCCGCCTTGGCAGCAGATATTTTACAGTGGGGGCATCCAAGCTATGGAACTCCCTCCCTAACTGCATGCGTATGAGTGAGTCAGAACCACTATTTCTGAAAGCTGTCAAAATATGGCTTTTCAGTCTAGTTTCTTTGCTCTCAGGGTACTTGCGTTGTGCGGCATGGCTGCACGTCGTCTATTGTTTTTAGCGACGGTACACCTGTGCTGGAGGTAACTGTTCGCGCTCTACAAATGTCAGTATTATTATTATTATTATTATTATTATTAAAGCCAGAATTGTTTGGAGCCCAAGTCCAAAATACACCCTTATGCCAGAAAAGGCAAATGTGGTCCAGCATAGTCAACAGAGTAAATGTTGTAGCAAACAACTTGCCAACCTGAGCGCACAGCAAGAAATTAGGTACATGTGGAATGACCTGTGGGCCTGGAGGGTGCATTTCCTGGCCTCCAAGCATCACATAGAGGCCAACAGTACAGGTGGCTGTTTTCCTAGGCCCCAATAGTATACTATTCATGCCCTGGGAGGAAAAGATCTTTTAGATCCTTCATACTCAAGCCTTGACCAAACCTGGAGGAGTGGAGTCTGTTAAGTTACACTTTACAAAGTCTCAATAAAACTTAATGTCCTGTTTGTTGTTAACTCAGCTATCGACAATGTGTCCTGCACATATTTTCTTAAAAAGTAACCCCGATGTCCTCTCAAACTACAGACCGATTTTGCTGTTACCTCTTCTTACAAAAGCCCTCAAAAGATATGTAAATAAACAGCTCTTATCTTTTCCTGAAGAGCATAAGATTTTAGACCTCTCTCAATTGGGTTTCAGAGAGTTACACAGTATTGAGACAGCTCTCTTGGCTTTTATCGATAACATCTGAGTCTCTTTAGATGCAGGAATGCCTGTCATGTTGGTGTTACTGGATCTATCGGCCGCCTTAGACACAGTCTCCCACTTCATTCTGTTTTGCAGACTCCATGTTTCCAACTGAACAGCAAGAAGACAGAAGACGGAGATAATGTTATTTGTCAAAGCAAACGAGTTATGGTCACCAGACTGCTGGCCAATAGACTGTGATCCTGCTCCTGTATCTAAGCAGATGGTGAAAAATCTTGGAGTGAAAATCGATCAGTCACTCTTCATGAATGATCAATTCAATACCACATGTGGCTCCTGTTTTGCCACAATGAGGCTTCTAATAAAAAGCTTTTCCTTGGCTTTTGGATGCCTTTACAAATATCCTTGTCCAAGCTCTCATAACCAGTCACCTAGATTATGGGAACACTTTACTGGTAGGAGTACATGAGTCTCTGTTAACTAAGGACCTCATTACGATGTAGGTTGGAAAGCATTCTGACCGTCTCCTTGTCGGAAAGTTTTCCGAGCGATTTGGGTTTGAGGAGTCCGGCTGATCGATAACAATGTTTCTGAACACTGTTCGGTCAGACTCCCATTTACTTCAATGGGAGCCTGTGTTCCGACCGACTACACACAGGCTCCCATTGAAAAAAGGGGTGGTTTGCGGAAAACCTTGCACTCTGTCACAGGCACCCCATGGTGCTTACCACACTGTGCATGGTGGGAAAGAGGGGTCCCATGGGTATCCCCACAGACCCCGGCAGGAGGCCTCCAGCTGAAAGGGGCCTGGTATGGGCCACCAAAGTCTGTTTCTGACAGCCTTTTCATGTCGAACAGACCAGTTTGGGAAGGCTTTCAGAATTCGACATTGTAATACATTGGTCGGAAACGCAGTCCATAGACCTGTACGATTCGGCTCCGACTCACTCAGAAATGTCTGAAT
The DNA here is from genome assembly GCF_964263255.1 of Lissotriton vulgaris. Lineage (NCBI taxonomy): Eukaryota > Metazoa > Chordata > Amphibia > Caudata > Salamandridae > Lissotriton > Lissotriton vulgaris. Next base: position 183,021,831 of record NC_141696.1, on the reverse strand, counting down.
GTCGTTCGGAACTAAGTCGAAAGACTGAACAGTTACCATCTATCAAAATCGGTCAGTCAGAATATTTCTGAGTCAGCCGGAAACATGGGTTCCGACACGGGTTAGGAAATTCCGAGTGCAATTCGGAGCCTATGTGACCGACATTTTAATGAGCCTAAGTTGCAAGTAGTACAGAATATAGCCGCAAGACTGATTTGCAACCTTCTTGCACATTCCTCCTTCATCCCTATCATAACGAAATTACACTGGCTGCTCATCAGAAAGCGGGTTGTTTTTAAACTCTGCTCTCTGACTGATAAGGCTCTTCAAAAGGCCTGCCCGGCCTACCTGTCATCACATATTAATTACTATCTGCTGTCTAAAATCCTCAAATCCTGCGCTTTTGCTGACCCCACCTACTTCAAGTTTCGGAGGCAGATCTCTCTCTGATACGGCTCCATATTATTAGAAAAATATCCCTCTTCATCTTCGTAACTGCCCAGATTTTATAAACTTTAAGAAGATGCTAAAAACCTAGCTGTTTTAGAATGTTTTTCCCTTGTCGTGATCAGCACAGAGCTGACATACTCCTTCGGGAGTGAATTGTGCGCTATACCAAGATTCCAAAATAAATAAATACAAACATCAACGTATCAGTATTAGATAATTTAGTGAATGTATTTTGTTGCATCCAAGAATACAGGTGTCAATCTCCATTACATGTCACATAAAGGTATGGTGCCTGTAAGTGTTAAAACGTCAAATAACCCATACCCATATGGGTGTTAAAATGTAATTGCCCAGCACGTTTTCAATGAATATTTTTCACAGGTATGTTCCAGTAACCATTTTGCAAGGGTTGGGAAGCTGTCTTTAAAATTACTGCAACTACCATGATGCCCTGTTTCTGTTTCTCAAAAGAATATTGCTATGTAATGTTGCTCACTCTCTCTTTCATAACCGATTTCAAAATATGGTATAGTGCCATGTAGTGATCAATCCCTTTTCAATGCTCTCTTATGAAAATGGTTTGTGTTTTTTTCAGAATGGTGTCCTGTTCTGTTAAAACATTTGTATTAATTTCATGAGTTTCACTATTTAAACTGAGTTGATACATATAATGTCAGGTATGCAAATTACAATGCTAAATATAAGTGGTACTTGCAAATATGGACACTGCACTGTTTCATGATGACCAATGCCAAACATCCATCCAAGTAGTGGAAATGTTTGTTTTACAGTCCTTGAAATTGTCAATGACATATTTCACCTCTCCACTATGTTGGACTGAATGTTTTAGAGATGTTAGGTTTACTCGCTAATCACGTCATGATTATTTCAGGACATCTTATTACCTACTGATTTGAAGTTGTACTGTTTGAAGTTTCTAAAAGTCAGGGTAATATGTACAATGCCACTGGAAGCTATCATCACAATATTCTCTACCTATTTTGACTTCTAGGTATCTACATTGTTTTTATCTAAAGCTTTGAATGTACAATACACACTTTTACTAATAAGGATGTTCTCCATTTCTCAATAGGTCAAACTGGCTGAGCACACTGGCAGGTTCTAGCCACTGAAGAAACCTCCACTCGAGCCCAGGATCAAGCCTTCAGTGAGGACAGCACTCCTGGTGATATGAAAGAGCTTGAGGAGCCGAGTACATCCGGTCAGCCTGGGCAGACGGCTCCAGTGACATTCCCTGCGCCCACAACACCTCCCACCCCAGCAGTGATACCTCAGTAACCTGAAGACTCCCCTTCCTGTGTTCCTGTCACTGTGACACCGATCCTGTGCCCCTTAGTCCTGGGTGATGTGGAGACCTTACCACCACCAGCTCCAGCTCACCCAGGATTGGATGGGGTGCACTGGGGCAAGGGTAGTGGGGCTAGGGGTCATGGGAGAGTGTTTGTCGGCCAGCATACTGAGTTCACTGGGGTCACTGGCACCAAGACCACCATCAACCAAGTCTTAGGAGCCTACCATTAGTCCCTAGAAATGATGGGGCAGGTGCTCACCAAGCTCCGGGAGATAAAGCAACTGCAGAAGGAGCACAACCACAAGATGAAGGCCCAGGCCATAACTCAAACATGGGCTCCCTGAATGGGGTGCTGCAGGACATTTACCCTGCCCTGCTCTGCCACCAGAAAATCCACCTGTAGCCCCCTTAACCCCTGCAGCTGTGAATGCCCCACCTGCGGCAGGGGACCTCCACGCAGATCGCAAGTAGTTGAGGATGGCAAGACTTCTGCCACTGCCAACTAGACACCTTCCCGCTAATGCCCTCCAGTGTGTGTATATACCCTTCACTCTGTGGACTATTTCTGGACACTTTCTAATGCCAGTAGTATATTGGACATTGGACTTCAAACACGTTTGGCTCTTCAACTATGGATTCATTCACCATGACTAACTTCTTCACTTTTTGCTTTGCTTTTGTTATCTTCACCCTCTTTAATTTTATAATGTTTGGTACAATAAATTTACAAGTCAAGGAGTCATAGACTGGTGCTGTATATCTTAACTCTATCAATGTATTTGTTTTATTCCATCATAAAGTAACAATGACAAAACATCAAAAGATTGTGTCAACATAGATGATTTGCAAGTAGGTAATGTTTTTTTCAAGTTCGCAATCATGAGTCCCAAAATATGTCATACCATTCAACTATGAACAACTTTGTTTATCCCATTTGACCAATACTTGTCTGCCAGCATTTGCAGTAACATAACAATTCATACATTACACGAATAGGCAGTGTCAGGGAAACTGGCAAAAAAGCTTGTGATACATAAATCCCATAAGCAGACAATTTGCAAGTAAATCGAATTGAAGTTCTTTGGATTCAAGTAGACCTGCTCTCTGGTGTGTGGTGGTACTAAAGCAATATGGGTACTATCAATTGCTCCAACCACATGGGGTAAGCGACCCAAACCATAGAAGTCACCCTTCACACAGTGTAAATCCTGATGCTGTGGAAACTGGATGGAGCTGTTGATATGGCATTGAAGATTGAACTTCTTATAGCACACCACTGCCTGGCTGTGACATACCACCAGATACTGCCACAGTGTATTGGAAGTACTGACACATGTTTGACAATTGGTATAATGGATGTGGGATTTCGGTTGTGAGGCTGAAGATCTGGCTCCAGCTGATTACATGAATCCAGAATAGTTTGCTTATTCAACCTAAACTTCTTGGTTATATCCTTTTCTTCCATGGTGGCAAGGTCTGGAAAAAGGGAGTACACCTGAGGCTGTCATTCCCTCAGACCCCCAAGGTTCATATGTCTGCATTGGAAAAACATGTGACTTTTTTTACATGATCCACAGCTAAATATTGTATGAGTAGCACAAAACACATGGATTTTTGACAAACTTTATATGGTTTAATACATATTTTGATCCAACATTGCTTCTTGTCCTTTATCCATCAGAAATGACATTTATGGCCTTGATATAAATCTGAAAAATAAATGTGTAAATAATCCATTTCAAATGGATTATTTACACATTTTTTTGATATTTTCTTCTAAAAATACCATCAACGTAGGTGTAGACAACACCGATCTAATATTTCGCTTTAGCCCAGTAACTCACTACACATAAATTCTTCTTTTCAAATAATAAGTTTCCATCGAAGTGTGTTTATATGAATAAACTAGCCCCCATTTGGAGTGGTGGTGATGCACTTAACAGTCACTAATACACTAGTTTGAAGTACTTAAATGACGGTTTCTTGATCTTGCTGGTAGGACATTTGGAATTAGATGGTGGAGACGGAAGTCGACTGCGCTGTAGGCAGTACACTCCACGACAGACACAACCATAGGCTAACGTTGGTGAACGTAACAGTAGAAGGGCAATGGCTGTGTCCATCTCAACTGAAGATTGTGCACGTTGCATACATGTACAAGTCGGTTGGAAAAAAGCTCACTTGCCTACTAACACTGCTGCTAACAAGACCTCCTTCACTTTTGCTGCTGTTCCTGACTTCTGGGAGCAACCATGCCATGTCCAGTAGTTGAGAGGGCCCCGGCCTTCACGTCAGAAAAACTGATGTTGCTGGCAAAGGAGGTCCTTTTCTTGTATTGCCAGCTCTATGGCTCAACAGAAGAACAGGTACATTTCTGGCAAACATATGTGAATCTGTCCAACTGGCTACAATGTCCCTTTGAGTTCCAGAGTGAATTGTAGTGATTGATGTTAAATGTCACATAATGTGTGGCTCACTGGTTAGAGGAGGCATACCCTGAAGCAGAGGTGAGACCCGGGACCAGGGTTCAATTACCGACCCGGCAGGGTCTTGAGCCAAATTGTCCACGGACTCGATAATTCTCGCTTCGGTGCACACTCTAATCACGGGTTCACACTGCAACTCTGGGCATTAAGCTTGCTTAATCTCCACTACGGCCCTCCGCGGCGGGATGCCTGGCTTTCAACTTGGGGATGCCCAGTACGGGTTATCTCACAGGGAAAAGCCAGGACAGGTTCCCATTCAAGCGCCGAGATGCCCTAGGGTAAGTCGAGCGCTATATAAGAACACACATACATACATACATACACAGAAAAATGATGTCATGGATTTCTATGCACTCTTCAATGTCAAAAATACAACATCATCAACATGAGTTGTGTGTGTACAGCCCTAGATTCACATTGGTGTGTCTGTAGAGATCTATGCATGTACATGTTTGATTTGCTTGTGGTAAGTTGCCGAAAACCATTCATGGTAAATGATAAGCACATCAGATACTCTGTACACCTGGAGATATATATGTAATGTGTAAGTAGAAACTAAAAATGATGTTAGCTATGTGTATAGCCCCACAAAACACTAAGCCTAGGTCAGAGCTCTCCCAAAAGTCATTTTGGAGCTACCAATATCTCCCAGAACCCTCCTTCGGAGTAGCACACAGCCTTGAGGTCACTACTTCGATAGGCACAAGGTGACCCTTGTAATGAAAAAGAGGAAGAGAGGCAGTATTCATGGGGCATCATGATAACCAGGCTGCAAATAGTATGGCCTGTCTTTGAGCAGTGCTCATTCAGAATCATGAGCTAGGTTGTGGCTGTGCCACAGGATCATACAACTCAAGCACTGAGGTACAGGTGGCAAGAACATATTTCCTCTGCAGGCCAAAATTTGAGGCGTGCTTAAAATATGCCCCTGAATGCTTTTAAATGGACAACACTTGAAAGAGAGATTTTCCTGACATCTTGAGCTAACATGTCTTTTTTCAGTTGACTCACATACCAAAAAATGTCAGGTCCAAACTTCATTCACAGTAGCCACTATTCCCCTTGGTCATAATTAATAATGTTTAGCCTTCAGTAGTTCACAATATTTTGCACTGATCACAAGTGGGTCATATCACAGAATATGTAGGAGTCCCTGAGTTAGATGATTTTTCAGGCCTAGATTTGTGTGATTAGACCATGAGATCGGATGAAGATGGGCAATAGGTCACAATTAAAGTGTGTATGACGATATTGCTTTAGGTCAGCATGCGACAATACACATGTTGTATGGTAACTATTGAGCTATGTTACTTAGCTGTAGACATTTTTCTGACATCAATACAGACAAACAAAATGTCACAATACCTTTGCTTGTTCTTTCCTTTAATGTATCCATGCAGGTCAACGCCCATCAGAAGCGCAACATATGTAAGGCCATCGTCAGGAGGTGTGGACCCTGGGAGTCCACAAATCGCACTGCATCCATTGCTGCAAGAGGTGAGGAAACCTATGATGCAGGATCCATAAGATCACTGAAGCTCAGATCAGGAAGTCCTCCCATGTGTGAGGGACAAATCAATCAATCAATCAATCATATAATTTGTAAAGCGCACTACATACCCGCAAGGGTTTCAAGGCACTGAGGGGGTGCTGTTGCTATTGGTCGAACTACCAGGTCTTGAGTTGTCTCCTGAAGATTAGAAGGTCTTCGGTTTGTCGTAGGATGAGGGGGAGGGTGTTCAAGGTCTTGGCGGCGCTGTGGGAGAAGGATTTGCCTGCGGCTGTAGTTTTGCGGATGCGTGAGATGGTAACCAGGGAGAGGTCTGCGGAGCAGAGATTCCTGTTGGGTACGTAGAAGGAGAGTCGACTGTTGAGATATGCTGGGCTGGTCTTCTGGAGTGCCTTGGGTGCAAGGATCAGGAGCTTGAATGAGATTTTTCTGTCGACGGGGAGCCAGTGCAGGTTCCTCTGGTGGGGGGTGATGTGGTCGCAGTGCGGGACGTCGAGGATCAGGCGTGCTGAGGCATTCTGGATTCTTTGCAGTCTGTTGATGAGCTTGGTCGGGGCTCCGGCGGAGAGGGCATTTCCGTTGTCAAGTCTGCTGCTGACTAGGGCCTGGGTGACTGTTTTCCTTGTGTCTGTCGAGATCCATCTGTAGATTTTGCGGAGCATCCGGAGGGTGTTGACGCAGGAGGAGGAGACAGCATTGACTTGTTTGGTCATGGTGAGTTTCGAGTCGAGGATGACTCCCAGTTTGCGTGCGTGGTTGGTGGGTGCGTGGAGGGGTCCCCAGTGATGTGGGCCACCAGAAATCGTCCCAAGCTGAGGGGGTTGGGCCCGAGGATAAAGATCTCCATCTTGTCTGTGTTCAGTTTAAGGGGGCTATCGTCCATCCAGTCGGCGATGGCCTTCATTCCCTGGTGTAGGTTAGATTTGGCACTGAGGGGGTCCTTGGTGAGGGAGAGGATCAGTTGCGTGTTGTCAGCGTAGGAGATTTATCTTGAGGTTGTGATGTCGGTCGATGCGTGCGAGAGGCACCATGTAGATGTTGAACAGTGTCAGGCTGAGGGAGGATCCCTGTGGGATGCCGCAGATGATCTCGGAGGCTTTGAATTGGAACGGGGAGAGGCAGACACTCTGGATTCTGCTGGAGAGGAAGGAGGAGGTCCAGTTCAGGGCCATGTCTCGGATCCCTGCATCATGGAGTTGAGTGCGTAGTGTGCGATGGCAGACAGTATCGAAGGCGGTGGAGAGGTCCAAGAGGATGAGGGCTGCCGTCTCGCCATTGTCCAGTAGTATCCTGATGTCGTCTGTGGCGGCGTTGAGGGTGGTCTTGGTGCTGTGGTTGCTGCGGGAACCTGACTGGGAGGGGTCCAGGATGCTGTTGTCTTCGAGGTAGCAGGTGAGTTGGATGTTGACTATCTTCTCGATGACCTTAGCTGGAAACGGAAGCAGGGAGATGGGCCAGAAGTTTTTCAGTTCGCTCGGGTCCGCCTTGGGTTTCTTCAGTAGAGCGTTGATCTCGCCGTTTTTTCAGCTTTCAGGGAAGGTCACGGTCTCGGAGAGGTTGATGATGTTGAGTAGATGGGGTGCGATGGAGCTGCCTGCTTTGTTGAAGATGCGCTGTTGGAAAGGGTCAGGCGGCGAGCCGGAGTTGATTGTGCCCATGGTCTTGATTGTGTCTTCGATGCTCACGTTGGCCCAGGTTGTCAGGGGGTCGTTGTCGGTGGGGTGAGGTTGTTGCGGCATGTTGGGGCCTGCTAGGGACATCCGACGGTTGAAGCTATCATGGATGTCGGCGATCTTGCAGTAGAAGAAGGAGGCGAGGGAGTCGCACAGGGCTTGCGACGGTGTGATGCCGTTGGCATTGGAGAGTTCTTTTACGAAGTTGAAGAGCTCCTTGCTGTTGTGTGTGTTGTTGTTGAGGCGGTCTTTGAAGGAGGTTCTCTTGGCGGTCCTGATGAGGTGGTGGTGGTTGCGGATGCGTCACTGTGCGGCTGGGTGGCAACTTCTCGCTGAGCCACATACCCCTAACCTGTCTAATGGCCCGCATTCTTGCAGTGCCCTACTTGGAACTTGATGGGCAGTTGAGGGCCCAACAGCAGCAATAAGGTTGTACGTTCTCCTCAGAGTTACACAATACATGACTCATCTTTGTTACAAGGTGTATGATGATGTGCTTTGTCTATTGTGTTTTTTATAATGATCCAACCTGATTCCTGTCCACAACCAATGGACTGTTTTCAGCAGACATTTGGCTGCCTAAACTCCACATATATATATCATCTTATTTACTATCACAGAGACAGTTGTACCAAATAGGTAAAAAGTATTTGTTGTGTCAGGTGTAACCTTGGGCGCAGTTTGCATAGTCGCGCTACGCGTGGCTACGCAAAGTGCACTTCGCACTACACAAGCTACGCGTAGCTACGCGAACTGTGTAGTGCAGTAGGGAAAATGCAGTTCGCACAGATTGCACAGTGCCAGATGCTTGTCCGCACTGTGCCATCATTGCAAACCGCATCTTGCAAAGTGCAAGCGGTCGTTTTCTGCCGCTCGAGTACATTTGTACTCGAGTGGCAGTTTTCTCAACGCGAACTGGTAGTTTCTCATCGTGAGCAGTCGAAAGCATACGCAACCACTCGCAATGAAAACCTGACCTCCTTGCATTGAGAATCTCACTGGGAGCTTTATTTTCCACGCTCGCGATCGGCAACTTGTTTTTGCTGATCGTGAACAAGGAAAAAGTCTCACTGGGATATCATTTTTCTTGCTTGCGGTCGTCAACTTGACGTTGAGACCCGCAAGCAAGCAAAAAATGCCCGCTATGCTACGCGTTTTTGCACTGTGCTATGTGCAATTCATGTAGTGCGTAGTTGCGCAAACTACGCAAACTACGCAAGGATAGCGTAGTCCTACGCCCAGGGTAAGTCAGGTGTGATGCTCCTTCACTGTGTAGCATGCTAGGCACTTATGATACAGTGGATATATCAACAGTAAAATTGGGAAGATGGAATTCTGCACAAAGCCGAGTGAGCATGTGATCCAACATGATAGTGACTGCAGAACTGATGGCTACATATTGGTATCATGATATTTAAAAAATATCTTCAGCGTCAGAAATACTGTTTCATACATGCTAAACAGTGATATATTTGATGATGTCTTACTGCTTCACAAATGTGTGTGTAAGGCAGTCTGCTTTTGCCCATATAATTGAAATAGGCATACATGTTTGGATGAAACACAGACAGGAATGTGTACATAATGGTGACAGAGTAATAAATAACCCAAACCATTCCTCAATGTCCTTTGTCATGTTCAGATGACCTATCAATGATGGAGTAAAATGGGAGGCTTGAAGGTATTTTGGAAGATGGAATGTTCCATCACATATATGTATAAGTATCCCATCAGGAAATCTCAGATTCAGGCCAAACGCATGGCTCATTAGTCAAAGGTTGAAATGTATAAAGGTGTAATATGCTGCATATTGTGATTCACATTTCAATCTTAAGTAAATATCATATATGAATCATTGTATGTAACGATTAGGGTTATGTTCAACAATGTTTTGGATACAGTGAAAGTCAGCATGTTAAGTGAAAACATTTCACAAAGATACAACAAAGATCAAATAAATGTAGATATTTAGGAGTCAACTGTGAAGATGCTTTTGCTCGGTACTTGTGTTTAGAAATGTTTCAAGGGATATGTATTTACTTACTCCTTTGCCTCTCCGTCAAGAGAAGAATCACCTTCAAGATACTGACCTATGCCTACAAATTCCTACACAACACCGGACCCAAATACCTCAACGACAGAATCACCATCCGCGTACCCAAACGAAGCCGCTGCTCCTCCAACTTCCTCCTTGCCAAAACCCTTGCCAAAAAAAGATCTTCCACCTGCCAAAAACAGAGTAGGGGGAAGATCGTTCTCTTACACCGCGGCCGAGACCTGGAACGAGCTCCCCACTGACATCAGACGTGCCCCCTCCCTGAATACCTACAGGAAGGCCCTGAAAACCTGGTTATTCAACTGAAACGTAGCTGCTGACCCCCTTCCCCCAGCGCCTTGATACCCTCATGGGTGAGTAGTGCACTTTAAAAACCCCTGATTGATTGATTGACTTATGCTGTAGAAGTCATTTGTCAATCCCAAAAAATATTAGTTTCAGACTGTCTTCAAAAGCTTAGGTATGTAAATAGCTTGTGATTAATTGTGAAGCAACTTTGGTACAGAATGCATGCATAATCTTTGACACATGACATATACTTTAGTGATTTGAAGTGATTGATACCATTGTGAAATGCCCTAACAAAGGTAACCTGTTTTTTTAGTTTTTGCTAATATTGGTACAACATTTCAGTATATGTTGAAAGACATTGATTCTTATCTTACTTATTGATAATGATAAGTATGCAGATTGTAGGGCCTACTGAACACACAGTACAAAGGTATTGTTGGTGTATATCCTTTTTGGTGACATCAGTTCACTATTCTGAATAACAAATGCCAACCATTCTGAGCTGTGGAACAGTTCCTGGAGAGACATAATTATGGATACGAGACAACATCATACATGATATAAGAGTTCTCATGGGGGATGACATAACTGTGACCAAGTGTCTTCTGAAAATATTGCCTACATGCATGTGCTTATGCTAATGTAGAAACAGAGATTGAGAGGCTTGAAGCAGGTGAAATCAGAAAATTTGGAAACTTTTGTGGTCAAGGTTTATGATTTGTTTTGTTTACACAGATCCAATAATACTATTGTATATGTAATTTCAGCATCATTCGGGGCAGCCAAAGGAGAAGTTGCCAAAGTAGGCAGAGAAGCAGCTGACCACGGTCTTTCCTGTGCAGACACCTTTGAGAGAGAAGGGACCAGTGGCCAGGAGGATGAGGGGAGTACAACGGAGGACACCAGTGACTCCACATCAACTTTTGGAGGCCTTCTCCAGTGAGCACTCCCTAGTGTTGGTGGACCCTACTGCTCCAGTAGTATCTTGTCTGCCACCAAGGGTACCATCACCCCTCCCAGTTGGCCTACCCAGGTCTGCTAAAAGGCCTTGGATCTCCTTTGCAGCAGGCACCTACCCCCCTGCCCCTGTCTCTTGGGCTATTCAGAATGAGGAGTCTATTTACCTCCTCAGGGGCATTGCTGTAGGCTAGACTGCCCAGCTGAATGCCATTCACAGGCTTTGCTGCCATATGAAGCAAATGGTAGCTTACGTGGAAGGCATTCACAGGCGTTTGTCAGTCCCACGGTGGGAATTTTAGGCTCTGGCCTTCTCTACTACCATTAAAGGAGGTTGCTGGTTCTGGGGAGTCAAGGGTTTGAGAGCAACTGTTAAATCCCCAGCAAATGATAACATATCATAGTTCGGTAGTTACCAAAGAGAGGTAGGAACTGTGCTAGAATGCTACCTGCCTGCATACTATTGCCTCCATCTATCTCACTACAAGCTAGTGGGTAGGTAGAGGCCCTAAGACTTGTCAATCTGTTAGAATGGCTGCCATGGAGCTAATACCCTACATATGGGAAGAGAATAGCAACTAAAAACTAGACAAAAGTATAATCTGTGCCCTGATGGCCTGCATCTCATTACCTTTAGTTGCACATATAATTGAAGGACAATTAGGCCCCTTGTACTAGGTGTAGAGGCCACTGAGTACTTATCACCTTGCGAAGTATTGCCTGATGTCAAGGTGTTGCACTGTCTTTTACCTTTCAGTTGTGGAAGTGATTAACAACGTTTTTGCTATAATATCACATAGCCCAGTAAGGCTATCAACCTGCAACAAGAATCCCACAAAACGTATGCTAGATGTCATGCACTAACATATGTATTATGGTGAAAAGGTGAGTACACGGTGCTAGGCGGCATGTTTACATGCCAGTACTGTAGAAGAGAGCAGCAGTGCTGATCATAAGAGGTGTGGGTCTGCTTTCTACTGCTTTTTATTGTACCTGCTAATAAGAGACAGATTTATCAACACTTTGTGTTGATGCAAAGTAATAAGAAGTGACACAAGGTGCTCTAAAAGTAACTCAAATACTGTTTTGCACTACATTGCATTTCTTTATGTCAAGGGGTGACTCGTGGGTTGGGATTCAAATGCAACCGCTTATTAAGATGCAAAGCTGTATCTACTAACCATGGGAGACAAATCTTCGCATAAAAAATACCGCCTTCTTGAGGCAGGCAGAAACTGTTCTACTGCTGCGCCCGTAGTGCCTTCCCTACGGAACGGACTCTCTTGCTGAGTTTGGGATTTTTCCTGTTGAAGCACAGGGGTCATGTCTAAGGACCCGCTGTGCATGGACTCATCTGCGGGCTGTTTTCCGACTTGCTTGCTGGACTTCATCACCCAGAAGGCTCTGGGGCACCTGTCTGCACCTGGCCCAGGGCTTGACACCGCCCCCAGCCCCGGCGGAGCATAAAAACCTTGCCGCACCCGCTACAGCGGGTGCCGCTGCGTCCGTAGTGCCTTCCCTACTGAACGGACTCTCTTGCCGAGTTTGGGCTTTTTCCTGTTGAAGCACAGGGGTCGTGTCTGAGGACCCGCTGTGTGTACACTCATCTGCGTGCTGTTTTCCGACTTGCTTGCTGGACTTCATCACCCAGAAGGCTCTGGGGCACCTGTCCGCACCTGGCCCGGGGCTTGACACCGCCCCCAGCACCGGCGGAGCATAAAAACTTTGCCGCACCCGCTGCCGTGGGTGCCGCTGCATCCGTAGTGCCTTCCCTACTGAATGGACTCTCTTGCCGAGTTTGGGCTTTTTCCTGTTGAAGCACAGGGGTCGTGTCTGAGGACCCGGTGTGCACGGACTCATCTGCGGGCTGTTTTCCGACTTGCTTGCTTGACTACATCATCCAGAAGGCTCTGGGGCACCTGTCCGCACCTGGCCCGGGGCTTGACACCGTCCCTAACACCAGCCTATAAACTTCCTTTGGCCATCCCGCTACGCAGGAGCGTCCCGTAAGAAGCCCGGGACAAGGGCGGACCTTTTTTGGCCGTTAGTGGCCGGGTGAGGCTGGGCTGGGCCATGCCCCTTGGCTTTGCGCATTTGTGCTCTAGGTATTCGCTATTTGTTACTTCTGATTGGGCCCAATTTTATTTATCACTTGCTGCCTAGTGAATGTTATCTATTAGAGTGTTTTCTGCTTCGGCCTAATTCGAGTGGTAATGTTTAGCATTTGCTGATTGCATTGCATCTGTTTCTATACTTTACACCTTGGTACCTATAGTGATAAAGAATGGTGAGGTGTAACCCCACGATGCCTGCTCCTTCCCCAAAGCAAAAAGTGGTTGCGAAACCCCAGCTCCCTAGCCTGACAGCTATAGATCGCTTGCTCCAGAAAACAATCAGGGTGGTGGCAAACGCCATAAAGGACACAGAGCACCGCCTCTCGTACCTGTTGGTTCTGTTCCACCTTTACCCCTTGCTAATGTATCAACATTCTCTGTTAATTCCCAGGACTCATTATTGGGACCGTCTTTTGCCGCTCTTCCAGGAGGTAGCTACACCCCAATATCTCAGGATGTAGCCCCTGCGGTGCGTAATTCATCCCCAGAGATTTACCCTTTTGCTGCGAGGCTATCCTTGACCCCTCCCATTTTTCAAAATGAGGCCACTGATGATTTTCCATCCGAGGTAGTGGTTCCCAATGATAAAGGGTGTTGCAATACGCCAGCTAACACTAACTCAGCCCCTGGCTTGCAGTCAAGTACAAACAGTATTAGCCCATGTGTTACAACTAGAGGACAGATAGCAAGGCGTAGGTCGAAACACGCCGTCAAGGAACATCCAACTATGAGTAGTAGTAAGGGATAGCAGAAGGGAATAAACATAAGAAAGTGCCTGCCAAATTCTGTACAACAAAGGGCAAGAATGCTAATATTAAGGTAGCTAATGCTGTACCTGCCATTACCAAGGATCTAGGTTCACCGGTTGACGCATGCTTCTGGAAAGGATTAGATAAGCTTTTGGAAAAAATCTCCTATTATCCCAGTGAGCAGTGGATTGGGTAGTGGCAATTTATATCCAGCAAACCAACGCTAAGCTAAACATAGCGTGTCCTTCTAATGCTGATAAAGAAATCCCTCATATTGCCCACATTGAGCAAATTCTAAAGTCTCTTATCTTACCGGTGATTGAGAGGTTAAAAGAACTAACAACAAGATTAGATCGCTTTGAACAAGGGACCCTTGACAACTTCTTTTCTGTAAAGGCCCTAATTAAGTTACATTCCAAAAATAATCCTGCAACAGGTGCACAGAAGCAAATTCCTTCTGTAGCCCCTGCAGTAATGGGTAAGCATACACCCTCAAACCAACAAGTTGCCCTAGGGACCCCAAGTGGAACTAATCTTCAGATGAGAACTGCAATAAAGAGTAAAGCTCCAGCGACAGTAGCTACACCAAATAAGGCTAGTAACTCAACAGATCAATCTTCAATTAAAGGGGTTAAGAGGGCTTGTGACAGGGCACCCACACAGATCCCGAAAGACAATCATAATGACAGTAAAATAGATAGGCAGAGCAAAGATCCATCCCTAAAGCCTGATCTAGCTCATAGCATGGAATCCTATTCTCCTTGTATTAACTTGCCTCCAGCCTGTTTTCCTTATGTAGTTGCATTGGTAGGAGTCCCTTGTCTAAAGCCAGGCAAAACCGAATCATACGCCGAGCTCAAAAATAAAGCTACCTTCTGGCTAAATAACAATAGGCCCCTCTAGGGGAATTATATGGCCAGATTCTTCTCGTCAGAAGAGTTAGATGGGTGGGAAGATGAACCAAAGACATCAAAGGGGATTGTATTTTAGTAACTTTTAGGGCCATACGAGTGGCTAGGCACATCTGTAACAAGCAGAATGTACATGGTGATATCGGAATTAGTACGCATGATTTGGGATACTTCTACTTACGCCCATCTAGTTGGCATCAGGGACAGGGCATTGGAAACCAACTCTGGGGAGGGCATGCTGGCAATTCCAATTTTTACCCAAATCCTGCTTTTTGCAGAGGCATTAACCATCACAAAAGCAATTTGGGGTATTGACATAGCGATCACTAGATTTCGCATTCTCTGTCTCTTACCCATGATAACAGAAGGCGCAGTCGTTGCAGGTCTCCAATTCTCTCTCCAGGGATTTTCCAAACACCCCTGAATTTAACTTCATCAGAAATAATTCATTGGGGTGGTGGGCTAGAGCTAGCATCCCAAGGTGTGGTAACTAACTGCTGTAAATGTAAGGGGGGGAACTTGGTAACCACTCCACCATCAGATTTGGCCCATCTAACCGTAAGGATATATTTGCTAGTCCCTTAGGCACTTTCACTCCCCCAGCAGTTTTATCTGCCCAACAGAGCGTCGCCTCCCCATTACATGATCCTTCACCATCATTTATGGTAACTGACCCTGGTGGAGAACATTCGACGCTACATGTAGAACAATCTAATCGCCCACAGGATCTAGAGGTGGCCGACGGGGCGATGGTGAAGGTTATCAGCTGGAATATAGCATGCATTGCCAGGAAGATAGATCTACCCGATTGCAACACCCTGGTGGAGTCCCACACAATTTGCATCTTCCAGGAGACCTGGAGCATGGAACCTAACCACAAGGTTGGCTACTCTACGTATTTTATACCTGCAGTCTTGCCATTTTCGGGGAGGGGTCAGCCCTCGGGCGGGCTCCTCATCTGGGTGAGCATTTCCCTGGGCTGTAGCATTATACAAAAGCAGTGTAGCTCGCCAGATATTCTTAGGATCTCAATAAGAGGACCAGGCAGTGGAAGATCTCTTGACATATTTAACATATATGCCAGGGGCACCAAAGGCAGTTCTTTATCCCCGACAGTAGCATTGCTAGAAAAATCTCTTAGAGACTGTGGCAGTGGCATACATGTATTGGTCGCGGGGGACTTTAATTGCACATTCGAGCCCCTTGCGGCAAAGGACATCCTAGACCTTACTGAGGATGACTCAAGGAGGGGTATACCAACGTTAGCGATCCAACCAATAAAAAGATGGACGCAGAGGGCGATCCAGCTGAATGCGTTGACTGAATTTTGAATTTAAAAACATTTATTGAGCGCACTTATACCCAGCGGTTTCATGGCGCTTAAGGACTACGACCAGCGGCAACAGCAGAAGGAACGGCTAGGCAGCGAAGGCTCTGGAGAATAAGAATGTTTTCAAATTTTTCCGGAACTCCAAATAGGAGGATGAAGTTCTGAGTGTCATAGGAAGGGAGTTCCAGAAGACAGGTGCAAGGGCCGCGAATTTCGCCCCGCCTGCTTTCTTTTTCTTGAAACTGGGTGTAGCCAGGAGTGCCATATGGGTGGAGCGGAGTTCTCTACCCGGCAAATAGGGCCTGATGGCTGAGCAATTAAACTCAGGGGCGGTGCCCATCCTGGCCTGAAAAGTGAGGCAACCTAGCTTGAATTGGGCCCGCTCTCTCACAGGCAGCCAGTGAAGTGACTTCAGCAGTGGGGTAACCCAGTGGAATTTGGGTAGCCCATGGATCAGGCGGGCAGCCTGATTTTGCACTAGTTGCAGGCGGTGTATAGCGTAGGCCGGCGCGCCATTATAGATTATGTTCCCATAATCGAGGCGCGAGAGCACCATTGCCATCACAATTATCTTAAGTGCAGGGAGGGAGAAAAAGCGGGATATTTTCCTAATTGTCCGGAGGGAGAAGAAACAGGAAGATACCACCGAGCTGACCTGAGTGTGTACAGAGAGTTGAGAATTGAGGAAGATCCCGAGGGTTTTAACTTTAGGGACCGGGAGTGGGGGGACACCAAGTGAAGGGGGCCAAAAGGAGGGGGACCAGGGGCTGCAACCACCTCCTGTCAAGACCAGCTCTGTCTTGTCAGGTTTGAGTTTGAGGTGGTTGCAGTTCATCCAGTCCTGAATGAATAACATAACGGTTTGAAAGTTCTGGGCAGAAGAAGGGGAGTGGGAAAGATTAAAAATTAGCTGGAGGTCATCGGCGTAGTTGAACACCGTGGCCTTAGCTGCTGCAACATAAAAATAAGGGGATAGATGTATAAATTAAACAGAAGAGGGGATAAAGAAGAGCCCTGGGGGACGCCGCACTCCACCTTTCGTGAAGAGGCAGCGAAGCCAGCGAGATGGACAGCCTGTGCCCTGTCGCACAGGAAAGATTTAAGCCAAGAGAGGGCTGAGCCCTCTATGCCCGCCGCCCTGACACGGGTGAGGAGGATGGAGTGATCCACCGTGTCAAAAGCGGCGGGCAGGACAAGGGCTTGCGAAAGGTTGGTGTCAATACCCTCGCAGAGTCCGTCCATCACTGAGATCACTACCTTCTCCGTGGAGTGCAGAGGTCGAAAGCCCGCCTGACAGGGAGAGAGGCAATGGTTTGCCTCCACATAGGTGCTCAAAGCGCTGGTGACATGTGTTTCTAGGACCTTTCCCAAATAGGCAAAAGGGAAATGGGACGGTAATTGGATGGGGATAGGGGATCAGCGCCAGCTTTTTTTAGAATCGGGATAATGACCGCTGATTTGTGAGAGCTGGGGACAACACCGTTACTTAATGAATCATTGAGGAAAGTGAGGGGGGGGTGGGGCAAGCCGAGAAGATCTCTCTTAGGACGTGGGCGGGACCAAAATCCAGGGGGGAACCCGACTTCACCCGTCGGAGCAGAGGAAGAAGTGAGTCCTTGGTCAGCAGGGGGATACTAGCCAATTTAGAGGCAATTGGAGGGGGGGAAGTATTGACAAATGTTGACGAAGGAGGTGGGATGTTAATTTTGATCTGCGCGACCTTCTCAATGAAATACTCATTGAGCGAGTTGCACAGATGTTGGGAGGGGGGAATCTTAGCCGTTGCTCTGTCGGATGCTGCCAGTTCATGAACGGTAGCAAAGATCTCTTTGGACTGGGACTCCGCCACTAGTATCCTGCCTGTGTAGTATTCTGTCTTAGCCTCGAGGATGCCTTTTTTATAAGTCTGTAGGACAGAGAGGTATACAGATTTTAGTGAAGGACAATAGGCTCTCCTCCAGGCTCGCTCAGCTCTCCGTGCAGCTAATTTTTTCACCTTGAGGTCAGAGTTGAACCACCTGTTAGCTGCATGGGCCCGTTTGACCGTGATCCGTCTCAGGGGGGCGAATTTATCGCCCGTTTGAGTCAGCCAGTTATTGATGGTTACCAGTTGAGCTGGGGCAGCAAGTCCTGAGAGGTCAGGACTGGTCTTGGACAAGGACGAGCAGAGGGACGGCATGTCGGCTTTGCCCCATTTCCTGATCCAGGTGTTCTTGGGGAGCAAGGGCTTAACTTCGGGGGCTAGGGCAAGGGAAAATGAAATAAGTGAGTGGTCCGACCAGGGATAGGGAGAAATTAGGGGGGAGTTGTGGGGACATTCAGAGCCCAGATTTGGTCCAACGCATGACCGTGAATGTGGGTAGGGCTATGAATGAGGTACAAAATTAAGGCTGGTCATGAGATCAGTAAACTCCTTAGAATGGGAGCTTTCAGCAGGATCGTTTGGCCAGAAATTGAGGTCCCCTAAGACTAGGACTGACGAATTGTTTATCGCCAGTGTAGCCAGGTGCTCTTGGAAGCTGGGAATGAAAGATGGGGTGGGTCGTGGGGGACGGTAGATGAGAACGCAGGTCAAGGGGATTTGATATGAGGTCGAACGCGCCACCAAGTAGTCTACTTCTGGGATTAGGGGGGAGGGGAGCATCTGGAAGTGGAGATCAGCGCGAGCTATCAAGGCCACTCCACCGCCCGTCTTGCCCTCTGGCCGATCCACTCGGATGGCAGAGTGTGAGGGGGGCAATGCAGCTAGAACGTTGGGCAGGGAGTCAGCCTTGAACCAGGTCTCAGTTAAAAACAGGAGGTCGGGTTCGTGTGTATCAATATAATCGAATAGCTCGTACTGATGTTGAACAGCTGACCTGGTATTGAGTAGGGAGGCCGAGATGTTAAATACCGGTGTATGGGAAGTGAAAGAGGGGAGGGGGGTGGGGGGTGGAGAGAAGGGCAAGGATATCAACTGAGAAACAATATCCGGGGGGAGCAAGGGGGCGAAGTGAACAAGCCAAGGGAAGTCACACAGGAGGATACAGAGGGTAGGATAGAACCTAGGGTCCAGTAGGAGCAAAGCTGAGGTACCGAATAGGTAATCAGATGGGCAGAGTGGGATGCCCCTAGCCCCTGCCGGACGTGGACGGGCGCAGACGGGCTTAACTCAGGCGCAACTTCGGCGAGCCTTTGTCGCGTCCGCTGCGCTGACACATGGTGGCCGTTCAAATAGAGGAGTGACGAGGGGGGTGTGTCAAGGGTCCCGTGGGCCGGCCAACCCGACCCAAGATGGCGCCCGTGGCTGCTGAGAGCCCGCCCCAGCGATCATCCCTCAGCCGGCCGCCGTGAAGCCCCTGAAACTAAAATTAAGTCAGTGACCTGTCAACTTTGATCACAGGTTAGTTACAGAGCAATAGTGGCACAAATTAAAATACAGTTAAGATAAACCGCCGCTACTCGCAATCAGCAGGGCGGAAGGTAAAACAATGCACAACTCTCCAGCTATCGCGCGCTAGCCCTCTGCCACCAGGCAGCGTCGCAATCGCTGGGGAAAGGAAGCGCTGACTCCTAAATAGAGGAGTGACGAAGGGGGTGTGTCAAGGGTCCCGTGCGCCGGCCAACTCGACCCAAGATGGCGCCCGCGGCTGCTGAGAGCCGCCCCAGCGATCAGCCCTCAGCCGGCCGCCGTGAAGCCCCTGAAACAAAAATTAAGTCAGTAATCTGTACACTTTGAACACAGGTTAGTTACAGTGCAATAGTGGCACAAATTAAAATACAGTTAAGATAAACCGCCGCTACTCGCAATCAGCAGGGCGGAAGGTAAAACAATGCACAACTCTCCAGCTATCGCGCGCTAGCCCTCTGCCACCGGGCAGCGTCGCAATCCTAGACCCTGGAGTTTCATCTAAGAGCAGCAAACGGCAGAACTGCCTCAGATCCGTTAGGTGCTCACACGTACAATAGGCCAAAACATACGTCAAGGATTGACTTCATTCTCCTTGATATAACACTTTGGCAATTTGTCCAGAATATGGTAATAATACCTACTGTAGATAGCGATCACAATTCGCTGTCCTTGAGCCTAAAGCACCTGTGGCCAAGCCAAAACGGCCTAGTGCCTCCAAGCAAAATAAAGTCCACTTCAAAAGTTCTTCCATCTAATTGTAGAAGGAGCCTTAAGTGGTGCAAACTTGCCTTAGATGAAGCAAAGGTTCAGGCTATAGGAACACTATTGGCAGCCTCATTAAGTGAGTTGGAGGTGTCCCTTCTGGAGCATCTAGACCCTTCCTGGGTTACGTCGGTATTTCAGGATACCATAACGTCCATAGGAAATGTATTCCTGGTACAAACACGAGGGGGTGGGGCAAAAGGGCACCAGAGGCCTAAGGCCAAGCAGGGCTGGTATACAACCAACTGCAGACAGAAGAAGTTGGCTTTAATTAAGGCTGTTAAGACGAAGTCACAACCTCAGATCCATTAGGCCAGGAAAGAGTACTATTTGGTGGTAAGTAATGCCAAAAAGGTGTGGGAGGAGCTGTACTGGCAAACACTAAAAGAGGCTAGCGCTGGGCGGGATGTAGGTCGATTCTGGAGCACTAAAAGAACGAGGAGTAGGCCTGACAGCGACCTCATTACCTGTAACATCCCTGACCAGGTGTGGTTTGACCACTTCTTTGATTTGTATTCTTGCCACCCAGGAGTTTCCAGTGATTCCGCTCCATGCAGTTCCCAAGTACTGCATGGAGAAAATAATCTATTCCCGTTTTCAGTCAAGGAGGTTGAATACGCGATTAGTTGCATTGTGCCCCAAAAGGCAGCCAGCCCTGACGGCATCCCTGGTGACTTGCTTCGTTCCAACCTGCGGAATTGGGGGAAGCTATTCATACTCAACTGATTGCTATTAATAAAGGTGCCACCATTCCCGAGTCGTGGAAGGGGGCTGAGCTCGTCCCTATTTACAAAAAGGGCCTGAAGGACGACCCCTCTAACTACCGCCCAATAAGCTTATTAGATTCCACTCAGAAAGTTGTGGGGAAGGTGGTACTTGAAATAATCTTACAATGGGTTGAGGATAATGAGATTCTCTCTGATTATCAAGCGGGTTTCAGGGCTGGCACCGGCACAATAGAGCAGGCTTATAGACTATTACTAATCTATTGGAAAGTGGTCGTTATATTGATTTAAGGACTGCCTTTGACCTCGTGCCCAGAGGACGCCTATGGAGGGTGCTGTCAGATATGGGGATCCCACCCAATATCTTGTCTATTCTAGTGGGGCTACATGAAGGAAACTTTGCGCAAGTGAGGGGAGGCACAGAGGGGCAGAAAACTAACAGGATTCTGGTGGGAAGAGGGGTCCGCCAGGGATGTGTTCTTGCTCCGACCCTCTTTTCACTATATGTGAATGGGGTGGTTGAGCATTTGCTAGAAAAACCATCAGATGCTCCATCCCTGGCGGGGGAGGGTATCCCCACCCTCTTATTCGCTGACGATAGGCTTCTAATATCTAAGACCCTGGTGGGCCTTCAAGGCCTCCTAGATAACTTTCAGGCTTTTTGCATCCAACGTGGCCTAGTAGTAAACACAGACAAGACTACGTTTTTGGTGCTGAACCCCCCCAAAAAAATTGGGCGACCCCCTGTACATGTATTGAATCATGTATCCTTGGAGAGGGTTACTGTATTCGATTAGCTAGGCATTCGCATATCGGATACTATGCAGTGGACCCCACACCTTTGTAAAATGTTGTTAAGTCACAAGAGGTTTACGGGGGCGCTCCTTAAAGAGCAGCGCTCCTCTTCGACTAGACCGATAGCCCCTGTTATCGACATTTATAAAGCGAAGGGCGTTAGTTCTGCCCTGTATGGGGCAGAGCTCTGAGGCACTTCTAATATAGATCTATTGGTGAGGTCTGAAAATAAGTTTTTAAGGGGCATCATGTCACTTCCACAGAGTACCTCACTTACTCCCTTGTTGCTTGATTTAGGATGTTATTCCATCAATGATCTGGCAAAACACCGGCCATTGCTCTTATGGGCCCGGCTGTGGCGAGTACCGGAACTTGCCAAGTATGCGAAGGGGCTAGCGGAAGTTGTGGCAATGGTAAGATAAAATGGCTCAAAGACGTTAAATTTCTACTTGGTAAGCTAGGCCTTAATGAAGCCTGGGACACCCGGTCTTCTTCCCCGAAAGCGAACCTAAAGACCCATCATTGGAAATGGGCCGCTACCAGAACTAGTACTGACCTAACCTTGGTAGGCTAACGGAAGAGTTCCTAAGGCACAAGGATGTACCATTTCGGGAACTATACTTGGACATTGTATGGAAATCTTATGACAGGGCTTTATACTTTAAATTTAGGGTAGGGGCACTCCCAGTGCGCGCCCTAACTGCTCAATGGAAGCCCCGGTCTCAGACAACACCTTTTTGCCCCATCTCACAAACTAGTATCGAAACTGTATTACATATCCTGTTTGTTTGTCCGGCATATGCCCACTCAAGACAAAGGTGGCTCAAACCTATATGCCAGGCTAGGGGAACTAGGCACTCAAATGAGGCACTCCGGATTTTAATGCCGGACACACGGCCACTGTATGCTTGTGGTCTTTCTAAGTTTTTAGCATGGGCATGGTCTATTAGGGCTAAAAGGTTAACACAAAATGTTTAATTCGGTTTTAACATATGGTTAAATTCTAATTCTTAATCGTGATTTTACTGTTTTAGTTTTTAAATCTTAAAAAATATGAAATAATGGCCCGTTAAAAATGTGTTCTTATGTAAATGTGTTGTATATAATGTGATGCTTTTATGATATATTTTTATGGAAATAAAGCCCTATGGAAATGAAAATGAAAAAAGTTCTACTTCCCTACATTTTACACATTGCATGTGTGCTCCACTGTACAGCCTGAAAGAACACCAGTGTTGGTAAAGATAACAGCAGCACCATATCTAAGCAGCCCGGCACCTTAATCAATATGGTGCAGCCCTGTCTTCTCCTCCTAGCACAACGCAGCACAGCAACTTGGTTTGTTGTACTTTGTTGTGTTGTAAATTAGTAAATCTCTACCCTAAATGCTCCTGGGGGGTTGGGGTGTAACCTCCCCTCCCTCAATATATATATTATTTGGTAAATTGTTGTGTAGAGGAGCTGTCAGTCAGGTATGTTAAGGTGTCTGTCGGATTTCACCAAGGATTGTTAAACGCTCACACAGACACACTTCTGTTTTGAAGGTCTTAAACATGGGTATTTTGTAAAATACGTTTTTTTAAGAACCCCTCACAATCTGCACTCCTTTCCCTTTCCATTGGCCTTTAAGATCCCCTCATGTGCTGCTTATCATATAATATTTAACATGATATGCCAGTGTGACTGTCGGAATATCTGAAGCTCACACACCCCAAGATTTACTGACCAAGCTAAGCTCCTGGCAAAAGGTATTCGTAATTGAACTTATTAATAAGAATGTATAATTGTCAGATTGCCTATGGATATAAGTAACTTCAGAATTACACCCTCACAGGAGATTCATTCAGCACAGCCCATGCTGTGAATGATATATGTTTAGTTGTGGTCTGTCTGAGTCAAAGGAAAATAACATTCTGTGGGTTATAATCAAACATCAAGAACTGTGTGGCACAGACACTGACAGTTAATAAGTAATATTAGGCTACAGTTTTAAAATGAATGACGCATTTCACAGGGTTGATGAAAGGCTTACTCTTCAGCTAAACTTCTATACCTGGACTTAGAGATTTGGCTCTGCAGTGGATGACGAGTTTTCTATCTTCTCATTCTCAGACCGTCATCCTTGGCCTGTACCACTCAGCGCCTATGAAATTAACCAAGGGAGTGCCCCAGGGATCCTGCTTGAGCCCTACCTTGATTAATATCTATGTTGCTCCCTTGGCCGATCTCCTTAGGGCGTGCCGGTTCATTCCCATCTCTAACTCCGATGACACATAACTGCTTTCCCATTTGACAAATTCGCTCCAACAGTACAGGCGACCTTCTCCTCTGGCATGAGAGCCATCTCTAACTGGATGAAAAGTAACTTCCTCCAATGTAATGTTGGGAAGACGGAGATTCTGCTCTTTGGGGAGGCTCCCCTACTATGGACTCAGGATTGGTGGCCGGCTGACCTTGGGGTTCCTCCTGATCCTAAATCCCTGGTCAAATACCTAGCCATTCGTCTTGATCATGCTCTTACCTTAAAGGAGCATGCTGCTCAGACAGCCGGTTCCTGTTTCACACAATGGGCCTACTATGCAGAGTCTTTCCTTTGCTTCCTGACTCATGAAGAACCTTGACTTAGGCACTTATAATAAGTTGTCTGGACTACCGCAATGGCTTGTTGATTTCTGCTAATGAGGTCTCCCTTAGCAGACTGTAGGTAGTACAGAACACTCCAGCACGTTTGGTCCTTAATGCCCCTCCCAGGACCGCCTCCTGCCCTCTTCGAGCACGTCAAGTTCAAAGTCTGCGTACCATACACAAGGCTTTATTTAATCTTGGCCCGCCTATCTCTCTGAGAAATTCACACCTTATCTGCCTTCTAGGCCACTCTTTGGGATCCAAATCTCTTCTTATGGTCCCTCGAGTCAAGATAGCCAGATTGGGTGGGAAGGCTCTTTCCCATCTCGGTCCCCTATACTGGAATAAACTTCCTCTGCATATAAGACAATGTTCAGACCACCTACAATTTAGAAAGCAGCTTACAACCGCTCTTTTCCATCAGTGATGTTGCAATTCAGCCTCATGTTCTTCCGCCCGTCTAAGGCGCGGAGATACCCCTCCGGGGGTAGGTTCAGGCGCTATACAAATACATAAATAAATAAATACCTGACTCCATTTCATGCTTTACAAGTCTGCAGTTTACTTGGGATGGACTCCATCAGTAAATCCTGATCTGGTTATAATCCAGCAGAGGTTTTAGTGCACCTCAGTTTCTAAGAACAATATGTTCAAAGAGAGGAATCGCATTGAAAAGTGTCAAAGTGACAAATTTAAGCTTGTGGACAACTCCAGATGGCAATGAATGATGCAGCAAAATTGCTGCTTTAACTGCTGATAGAGATGCGTGCTGCTCCATTGTTGCAATTACATCATTGGTTGCCAATTAAACAGAGGGCCATGTTTAAAGGCTTATGTAGCACATAAGACAGTCTACATCAAGAAGCACCGGAGGCACCATCGGCTCGGTCGCTATCTATGATTCTCTGTGGCATCTGTGGCCGCAGCAGGTAAGAGCAGTGGGGCCCAGTGGGGGGATTTTGATGGATGATGATGAAGGCAAATTAAATAAATATTTAATTTTCCCTCGTCATCGTCCACCGAAACCACCCCCCCCCCCCCCACCTGACCCCACTGCTCTTACATGCAGTGACCGCAGCTGCTCTGGGGCAAATTTGTTAACCAGCCGACGATTTAGTAAAACTACCTTGAGCGGTCGGGCATTCTTGGTTTTGATTCCTCAGATTTGGAATGCGTTGCCAGAGAGTTTGAAGAATTAACTAGCTCCCCTTCCCTTTCGGAAAAGGTGATGCCTTTTTTATTTAAACAAGCTTGGCAGTAACAGGTTATGATAGTCCCAAGGTAAGCACCAAGAGACCAGTTGTATATGTGCGCTATATAAGTATGATTATCAAAACATAACATTTTGTTCTGACTGGATATTTGGAGACCCAAATATGTACGTTTTTAACTTTTCCTATAGTTCAATAGAAAGCTTTGATCCAAGCACATGGCATGGTCAATTATTCTGTGCAAGCTGCTATGACGGGTTTTCATTTGTGAATATTTAGAAGACCGAATGGAGGCACGAGGAATATGTAGGAAACCAAACTTGAGTGATTTATTTTTTTGAGTTATCACCTCCTTGTAATAACCAAGAGGGCAACACAACAATTCCTGTTCACCATTTTGTTTCATCATATTTGATACTAACATGCATCATTTGAAATTGCATTCGCAAATGGTGCGAATCGTAAAATTCGCCCCTTTGCGAATGCAATTTCATCTTTTGGGATGCATCAAGTTAAAAGTGTATTTTCGCAAATTAAGGAATCACAAATGTCTTTGCGATTCCTTAAAAAATCGCAAACTGAAGAAATCGCAATTTTTTTTTTTAAAGTGCATGCATCAAACATCGCAATTAGCGATTTTTTAAGAAATCGCATTTTGCAATTCTTATTTTTAGAAGAAGTCAGACCAGGTGGTACATTTTTGAAAAACAAGCAATGCAGGGGAAACTCATTTGGAGTGCATATAAGGGGCTCCACAATGCATGAAAGTTTTCTTCAGAATGGCAGCACTCATTTTCTTGGCACGTAGGTTGAGGTTGAGAGCAGCAGCAAGGAGGAGAAGGATGGTTCATGAAAGAATATTGAGAGTGCGCATCACCTTACTAGGCCAGACAGAGGCTGAAATCTATGATGAGCATAGGCTAAATGCTGACTCAATTTTAGATTTGATAGATGAATTGGACCCAATCTTGCAGAGACGTACACGTAGGACCCAAGCCATACCTACCCATGTACAGGTATTGTGTTCCCTACACCTTCTTGCCTCGGGGTCTTTCCAGGGTGTCATAGCCAATGCTGGTGGTGTGTCCCAGAGTTCCCTTTCACGTTTTTTCAATGATTTCCTCAATGCCATGTTGCAAAGGATTAGGCATCACATTACATTTCCAGGCACACAACAGGAATTGCTTCAAACAAAGTTAGATTTCTACTACATGGCACATTTTCCACATGTGATTGGCTGTATAGATGGCACACATGTTCCCATTTGTCCCCCATCTGACAATGAGTACATTTACCGCAACCGGAAATGTTACCATTCTTTCAACATTCAAGCAATTTGCAATTCAAAAACTATCATCACTGATTTAGTTGCAAGTTACCCTGGAAGTGCCCATGATTCCTATATTTTTAGTGATAGTGCCATCCACACACGACTGCTTGCTGGAGAATTTGGAGATGGATATTTGCTTGGTAAATGTATTTAAATCAATTGCTACTACTCTCTGTACCATGCTGTCCCACATTACTTATAATTTCTATCTCCCATTTACCCATTCTATAGGTGACAGTGCATATGCTGTGAGGACATTCATACTCACACCCTATCTAAATCCAGCAACCCGTAAAGAACAGCAGTATAACCATGCGCACATAGCAACTCGCAATGTAATTGAGAGAACATTTGAAGTTTTGAAGTCAAGATTTCGCATACTACATAAGACAGGTGGAGCATTACAATATCGTCCAGATATTTGCTGTAAAATAGTTGCAACATGTGCCATGCTGCACAACTTAGACACTAGGAGAGGCCTAGAACTGGAGTTGGAGGATGTACTACCTAACATTGAAAACCAGCCTCAACAAGCCCAACCAAGATTACATGGACCAGACGCAGCAGAGGTAAGAAGAAGAAGGGCAGAGATAACTCAACATTACTTTTAACAGAGGTAAGAACTGCACAACTCATGCTTGTGCCACACTGAAATCTATTTATTTTTAAATGTCCTTCAAGGATCCATGGTATCATGGACATCTTTCAGCATGCATGCTTCAGACAGTAAATTATATGGCATTTACTATTTTCACTCATAGCAAACCTTTAATCTGCAGATGTCCTTCAAAAGTCAGGCAATTAGTGTCATAAGTCACATACTACTTTTTACGTGCTCGCACCCCTAATGCCTTGCCTGAAATTGTCCCATCGCCCATAGTAATGCTGCTACCAATGTCTTGCTTTCTGGAGCTACGGCATCCATTAGGTACAGCAGGTTTAACTTGACTACTGTCATTTGCGCATCCATCACTACCCCCAACTGGTAGTATGTTTCCAGTTGCTTTATCATTTTGCATTACATCAACAACATTCTTGAGTGCCATCATTCCTCTTGAAATATCTCCACAACATTGTGTCATCTCCTTTTGCATGCAAACTGTATGCTTTATTAACTTTGAAGTGTTGCTGAACATACAATTCATTGCCCTGGTGTAACCCTGCATGCTGGCCAATGATCAACTTTGCCTACTGGCACTTCCTACTTCTTAGGCCTGTATAGCTGTACACAATGTTTCCATAGCTGTTGCCATACGGTCACGTTTCTCAGATGACGCCATATGTGCTTTTTCAATTACCTTTGTCATGTGAGTCAGACTGTTGTTTATAGCACTAATATCATGACTGATGTGAATTAGTTTAGTTTGCCCTTCATAACACGGATGTCTTTTCCTTGTAGGCGTTGGACTTTCAGGAGTTTTAACTCTACAACACTGGCGTTGCTGTCATCTTGCACTGCAGATCTATGTTGTGATGGACGTGCCATGCGCCTATAAAATTGTTGAATTCTATTCCGCCTGCTCAGCTGTCTGTTTTGGATTGCTGGGGTTTGAGCAGTTTGTGGTTCTTCCACATGGACATTTGGGTCTTCTTCACTCTCTGAGTGCTGCTGTTGGCACTCTCTGTTTGTTTGACTTCTTGGCTGTACAGTGGGTGAAGAAGTGGGTGAACTTAATTCCTCAGTGTTTTCAAATTCCTGACTCTGTATCTCGGCCCATTCATTTGTGTTAGTGTCCTGTTCTGTATCTATGATTAAAAGAGTGCAAACAGTATGTTACTTTTAAATTTCGAAATTCCTGTAGCATGTAATGAAGTCCATTTCAAATAAAAAACACATCTAGCATGGCTGGTCTCCTATTCTAACAGTGTGGTAGTGCAAATTCAATTTCAAGATTCATTCCCTTAAAAAAATAAACTTTAAAAGTACAAGGACTACAACTCCCATGATGCATTGCATCTTTCATTAAAAGTGTTCTTATTTACTGCTCTGTTCTACAAACAAAGTAGTACTTGTGGGGGACTGTTAATAAGCAAGTACATTAGGGGTCTCCAGCACTCACATTTAGACTAAAAACACATGTGTGAATTCTTACCTTGAGATGGGCCAGCATGCTCTGAGGTGTCAATTTCTGTGACTCCAATTACTGCTTCAGTTGCAAGGGTTCCTTCCACCATGTCCTCAAGGGGGGTATTAAGCCTATCTCTGGGTGTGCCACCACCAGTCCTTTTTGCAGCCTTAATCCGGTTTGCAATTCTTTCTTTGGCACGACTGCGCAGGTCATACCAGCGTTTCTGTAAATTATTGATATCACGGTGGGCAACCCCCACAGCATTCACTTCGGCTTGTATTGCAAGCCAAATTTTCCTCTTCACTCCTTCAGGCACCTTCAAAGATTGCTTCCGAAAAAAATCGCCCTGCCTCATAGTGACCTCCTCCATCAGTATTTCCAGCTCCTGGTCACTAAATTTAATTTTTCTTTTCCTGGCCTGCAGTCTTCCCCAGCATTTGCTGAGGCCATTTCCCCTTCAACAGCAGACAAACACAATGCTGCAGTTGCTCCAAGCAGCCCTCCAACTGCCAACTGCCACTCCTACAGCTCAAACAGGGCTACAGGTGCGTCTGATTAGTCTCCTAGCTTCCTGGTTGTGATGTCATTTGAATGCATCAAGTTGCGATTTCGCAATTTGCGAATTCGCAAAATGCGAATTCGCAAATAAGAAATCGCATAATTAATGTGAATCCGTAAAAATTGCGATTTTTACCGAATCACAAAAAAATTAAGAAAAAAAATGATGCATTTCATTTTGCGATACATTATTTGCGATTCCTTAATTTTCGCAAATAAAGAATCGCAAAATGAAATGTTGATGCATGTGCCTTATAGTGATTTCCAAAATGGGGAATATAGTACTTCATGTGTGTTACAGTATACGAATTAAGCAGTTCCTTCAGAGTATTTTAACATAAACTAATACATTTTAGAGGTCAAAAAATAAATCAACCAAGGATATGAACTTTATAGAAATATTAACAATTTTATTTACAGAATGAAATGAGTGCATAATAGTTTTAAAGATTAATCAATCAGTCTTTCATATACACAATTATATGTACAAGAAAAATTAAAGTAGACCTTAAATAAATGTGAGGGAATTAGACGGTGTAGTGTACGTGCTCTGGGAACATGTTAATAAACAAAGGTACAGCCAAAATTAAGATTTTGACTATTAACATCAGTATTCAAAAGAGTGCAAATTTTAACAATGCATCATAAGAGATCATCAAGCCAATTATAATTATAAACTGCATTCGATATAGCATTTTGAGCCTAGTAAACAGATTTTGCAGTCTTCCTTGGGACAAGGTTCTAAGGGCATTTACATGTAGCTCCATACATCCAACTGGAAAAGTTGTGTATCTCTATAAGTACAAATATTTTTTAAAGCCTCAGGGTACAATTAAATCCACAGGCAAAATGATTTTTCATCATTTCGGCAAATGCGCTTTTTGAAATATTTTTCGAGGATAAGAGGGCATATTCAGGTTGGGGATCACTATCTTTACCTTTGGTATTTCCAGGAAAGCAGTAGTGGCAAGATACCACTAGTCCCCTGATCTGATCTTTGATACAGTTGTAGACTGAGAGCAGGGGCTCAATTCACCAATAGACTGCCTCTAGGTCATCATGGCTGCATATTTAAAATACCTACTGCACTCCCTTACTGGCCACTTGCCCTTTTAAGAGGTTCACTAGGACACATTCAATTCAAGTGCTTGTGCCATTTATTGAGAGGATCTGCTACCCTGCCACAGAGAGCAACTTTTCTGCTTCAGGCATCGGTTCCAGTAAAGTTAAGGCTATCCGCGATGCAAGGTGCTCCTTCACTGTTGTGTGAGTTAACTTTCCCCGGGTGCACTCTCCAAAGTTTTATTTTCTAACATAAGTGTCGTCATCAGTTGGTACCTGGGGAGTTCGGTGTCCTGGGTTACTATGTATGTTTACCCATTGCTATAATATGAGCATTCCTATAACTACACACAACCTCTTTGTAGACTTGAACTTCATTAGCTTCACACTCTTTATAATGGGATTTAAGCTTTGAATGTACACCCTTTTTCTATGGAGACTTAAACGCAATGATCTTCCCCCACTATTTCTGTGGGGACTTAAACATGTATTTTGGCAAAAAATGTAATCAGCTAATCAAGCTCTGGATTCCACTTGCCCATATTCCTTGGTACCATATATTAATTTCTTTATGTGCTAGTTCCCTTATCTCCTAAGATTTTGAGCACTAATAAATAGGTTAAATACAGCTTTAAGTGGGTTTTTTAGGCATGATATGAGATTTTCTTGCACATTAACATAGTCTGTCTTTAATGTATACCCCTAGTATATATGTAGCAATTTATATATTTATTTATTTATGAAACTTATAAAGCGCGCAACTGCCCAAGGGCGTCTCGGCGCTAGTAACAGTAGACTAAGACTCTTAGAGGTCAAGTGGCCGCAGGTTATTGGTTAAACAACCATGTTTTAATTTTTCTACGAAAGACCATCAATGATTGAGAGGATCGCACCTCTAGGTCCAGTGAGTTCCATAGTTTTATAGTAGAGACCAAGAAACGCCTGTCACCCCAGGAAACCGTTCTGGTTCTTGGTACAGACATCTGGAAAGCATTTGCCGATCGTAATGATCTATTGGGGACATGAAAGGTTAGGGCATTTAAAAGAAAGCGAGGGCCTTGGTTGCGAGTTGCTTTGTAAGCAATGCACAGACCCTTGAACTTTATTCTGTAATTCACAGTGAGCCAGTGGTAACTTTTTATTACATGGGCAATAGGCATGAACTTAGGGGTTGCTGAGAACATTCTGGCAGCCGCATTCTGCACCGATTGCAACTTACGAATATCTTTTTGTTGGGTATTCATAAGGAGCCCATTGCAATAATCCAATGAGGACATTACAAAGGCAGTGAGCAATGTTCTACCTGAGCGGGGAGGTAAGTAAGGTAGGATCTTTTTGATGGTTTTGATTTTATAAAAAGAGGCAGATACAATGGCATTTGTGTGAGCATCAAATGCGAGCTTTTCGTCCAGCACAACTCCAAGATTTTTGAGCTTGGTAACTGGATTGGGAGGGGAGCCTAGATCAGCAGACCACCATGAATTGGACCAGATAGGGTGAAGTTTTCCAAAAATCATAACTTCCGTTTTATCGGAGTTAAGTTAAAGACAGTTATCTGTCATCCATTTGCTGATGGCAAGCATGCCTTGTTGGAAGTTGGCCGCTACCCTCTCTCTGTTGTTTTTTATCGCTAGCAACAACTGGGTGTCATCAGCATAAGATGTTAGGCTCATCCCATATAGCTTGATGATTCTTGCTAAGTCCATTACATATATGTTAAAAAGCATTGGACTCAGGGATGAGCCTTGAGGAACACCACATGGTAAGGTCATTTGGGCAGAATGATATTTGCCCAACATGACCGTCTGAGAGCGTCCAGAGAGAAAGGAGAGCAGCAGATCTCCAGCTCTATCCTGAATGCCCATGGAATTGACACAGTCGATCAAGATGTTGTGATCGACCGTGTCAAAGGCCGCTGATAGATCCAACAAGATAAGGACAGCTGTCCCACCTTGATCAAGTATTGTTCTTATTTCATCTGTGGCCTTGATCAAGGCTGTCACTGTACTGTGACCTTTGCAAAAGCCAAATTGGGTGTCTTCCAGTAAAGAGTGATGTTCAATATACTGGGAAATTTGAATGTTCATTAATTTTTCTACCACCTTGGCTGCAAAGGGCAGGCTAGCAATGGGTCTATAATTTTTGACATACTCCGGATCTAAATGAGATTTTTTTAATAGAGGTTTTAGCAGGGTATTTTTCCAAATGGTAGGGTAGGTACCAGTGAGGAACATGGAATTAAATATTTTGGTAAGAGAAAAAGCTACAATGTTTGCAACAGGTGCAAGAATTGCTGGTGGGCATGGATCTTTAACTGAGCCGGACTTAACAGAGGCCATGATGTCCTTGACTTGAGAAGTTTTGACCTTTTGAAAGGTCTTAAATGTAGGTTCGGAGTCATTGGTATGAGGAACTAAAAGACGCTCATTGATGTGTGATGAGAAGTTGGCATAAATATCATTAACTTTTCCATAAAAATGATCAGCTAATTTGTTACAGAATTCTTGTGTAGGTGGCGGGGTAGTTTGCAGGGGTAATTTAGACAGTTTGTTCACAACTTGAAAGAGTTGCTTATTGGAACTTTTAACTTGTTCTATTTGAGCTGCATAATATAGACTCTTTTCTTTGATGATCATGTGTTTGTATATCACAAGTTCCTTTTTATATATGGCCTTCCCTTCTAGCGTATATGCCTTTCTCGACTGTCTTTCCCGATTCCTACATTTCTGTCTTTGCTTTCTTAGGGCACTAGTAAACCACGGAGCGGATGGAGTGCTTTGGTTTTTTTGACAGTGATTTGGTGGAAACTGTCTTATTGGTGGCATTGGTTAGCCAGTGCGTATATGCTTCCTCAGCTAAGTTAGGGTCATCTAAACTATCATATTTTGATACAGTTAGAAGGTCGATAAACTGTTGGTTATCAATGTCTTTCCATGATTTAAACGTGATATTGGCATGTGTCACATTTTGAGCAGGATGTGGAGTGTCTAGAGGAATTTCAAATAAAATCGCATGGTGGTCTGACCAAACCAAAGGCAATACATTTTTTATTTTAATATTTCCAACATTCGTAAACAGTCCGTCCAACATGTGACCTGCATCGTGGGTACTTTCGAGGACCCGTTGTGTAAGACCCAACGATTGTAAGTCTGCAAGAAGAGTGATTGTATCTTTATCAGACAGATTTTCTAAAGGAAAATTAAAATCACCCAAAATGGTGGTAGTGTTGTCCATTGCTATGGATTCTGCTATATCGATAATGGAGGCTAGAAATGGGGCTTTACTGCCTGGTGGACGGTATAATAAGATCCCTTTAAAACGCAGTGATGGTCCCAGTGCAATGGAAAAGTGCATGGCCTCACAAGTAGAGGTAGGGATTTGATTTATAGTCGTTGACAGGCTTTGGCAGTATATTATGGCTATTCCTCCACCTGTTTTGAGAACCCTGTCCTGTCTCAAAATATTGTAACCCTCTGGGACTGCTACTATTAGATTTGGGTCTGATAAAGGGATGAGTCCAAGTTTCAGTAATGAATAACAAATCCAATTTATTAGTACTAATTAATTCTGCTATCTCTTCTTTATGTATACTCAGTGACCGGGCATTGATAAGGGCTGCTTGGATGTAATATCTTTTGGTGTTAGGGCGCTGCAAAGGAGAGGGTTTATATGTTACGTTGGGGCTGAAGTTGGTGTCTATTTTGAAGGAGCAGTGAGTACATACCTTGATACAGGGATCAGGAGCATCATAAAATGAAAACTTCTTACATTGGCAGCTAGCCAACGGTCGAAGGAGTAGCAACGTCGCGCAAGAGTAGAGCAAGTTAATCGAAGGGTGTTTTTGGGTCAGGGTTATGGCCCTGGGCCCGGTACCGGCGCAGACGGGCACAGGCGGGCTTGCCTTTGGTACGCCTTCAGTGCGCCCGTCCGCTGCGCGGCCGGACAGAAGTGGTCATTTAAAGCAGAAGAGGTCAGGAGGGGTCAGGCTGCTAGAGCGCAACCTGCGTCCTACCCCCAAGACGGCGGCCACAGAGATATTGGTCTTAGCAGCAACTAATCGGCTGCAGGACCTAAGGTACTGGGGAGGTAAGCAGGGCTCGAGCACAATCCCCGCAGCAGTGGTGAGTATTAAAAATACTGATTTAAATTTAAATTCGCAAACAACAGATGAAATATTTCCAAGTGCAATAATGTTAAAAATAGCCTCCTCACTTCCCGGCTTCCGCCTCAGGAAGTTTTAGCTACTGCTACACGAATGTGCGCAATCTAACGCGACCTTTTATAGCAGAGAGCTCGGGAGGGGCCAGGCTGCTAGAGCGCAACCTGCATCCTACCCCCAAGATGGCGGCCACAGAAAGATATCGGCCTTAGCAGCACCTAATCGGCTGCAGGACTAAAACTACTGGGGAGGTAAGCAGGGCTCGAGCACAATCCCCACAGCAGTGGTGAGTATTAAAAATACAGATTTTCCCTGAAAACACTACAAAATCTGGAAGCGGTGGGCCGATTATAGGGGTTTGACTCTGGAGCCCCCAGCAGAACCTGCCGATGATCTGGATCTGGACGATGGGCACCGGGCCTAGAGAGGCGCATGGCACCTGGCATACTGACAGCATCTGTAGAAGGCTTAATGTGATCGAGTGTACTGGGTTATAGAGGGATAAGGGGTGGGTAGTGGGGTTACAAGGGAGTTGTGGGAGGTGGGAGGGTAAAGGGAGAAATGTTTTCTTCATTGATTGGGCTACCATGATATAAATATGTTGATATTTGGCAGTGACCTCCTGATTGTGGAGAACTGCGTATATGCCTTTACCTGATCAATCAATAAAAATTGTTGTGAAAAAAAAATACAGATTTAAATTTAATTTCGCAAACAACAGATAAAATATTTCCAAGTGCAATAATGTTAAAAATAGCCTCATCGCTTACCTGCTTCCGCCTCAGGACGTTTTAGCTACTGCTATATATGAATGATTATATTATTATAATATATGAATAGTTTATAATGTTGTTGTGTGAATGGTTGATAAATAAACATTTAGCCATGTGGCTTTGACTGTATTCAATCACAAATAGTGTTACGGACTAGGTACCCACAAGGATGGCAGCACGTGTTCAAGTCCCCACAAGGATGGTGCTGTGCACATGATTAAATAACAATATGTTTGCAAATTTGAAGCAGGATCCTGTATCATGAATTTTTTCTTAACATTTTTCTGTTATTAGTGTATTTTAAAAACATTGGGAAAGGTTAGTCCCCACAAGGCTGGTATTCACACATAGTCCCCACAAGGATGGTAACACGATGTGCGTGTGTGTGTGTGTATATATATATATGTATATATATATATATATTCACTGAAAAAACCATAGGTTTCACACCAGTTATAGTTAGGAATTAGCATTTAAAAAACCTATTAAATTCACTGAAAAAATCATAGGTTTCACACCTGTTATAGTTAGCTGGAAATTTTACTGACATAAAACCATTGAAATTCCCACATTGTAGTTAGTTGGACTCACTATAACTTGCACGCCTGCAATGCACTGCTGATGACCTCACATATTACATCACTCATGACATGGTCAGTGACATCACTCATGACATCACTGATGACACCATCCTTGTGACACACTGACAGACCTCCTTTCAGTGTAATGTAACCCTTGAAACACATATTCAAAATTAGAAACTAACATTTTCAATAAAGTGGAGATACCCATACCAGTTACAACAACCAAATCAGTAATACCACCATCTATATACACATCCACTCATTCACCAACAGTTTTATATAGTCACTCATACATAAACGCACTCATCATATGTAGTGATACACCTATACATCCTGTTACACACGGACAGTCATCCAAAAGTTACTCACACATGCAAATAAACTATTGAACATCCATTTATTTGAATATACAGCTATACACACACTACCACTTTACCTCTAAGGAAACTTACACATACTTACTCTCTTAAACAATCACTTATAGAAACACATACTTATTTAAACAGGAACTCTTACAATCTCTCGCTCTCACATTTACTCACTTATATATATCAACACTCACATATACTAGATTAAAACATATGTAGTTACTGATAAAGACACTAGTGAGACAGTCATTCACTCACTAACACACACATGTACACACTCATCCACCCATACAGTCCTGCACATATGCTGTCTTCAAATCAAAAACAAACAGTGAGTCAGTCACCAACCCATGCAGCCATTTATACACAAAATGAAACACTGATACATATATTTAAATATTTAAAAATTACTCGCTAATATATGTATTCACTAAGATACACTTTATAAGCCAGTTACCCAATCAATATTTTATTAAAAATAAACATCCATTTACACACTTATTTAAACATTTATTCGTCCATCGACCTTTACACATACATATATAAAACATATTTATTTTTCAGAAAGACACACTTTCACTGGATGGTGTCATCAGTGATCTCATGAGTGATGTCACTGACCATGTCATGAGTGATGTAATATGTGACGTCATCAGCAGTGCATTGCAGGCGCGCAAGTTATAGTGAGTCCAACTAACTATAACGTGGGAATTTCAATGGTTTCATGTCAGTAAAATTTCCAGCTAACTATAACCGGTGTGAAACCTATGATTTATCAGTGAATTTAATAGGTTTTTTAAATGCTAATATATATATGTATACATATATATATATATATATATATATATATATATATATATATTCACTGAAAAAACCATAGGTTTCACACCAGTTATAGTTACCTGGAAATTTTACTGACATAAAACCATTGAAATTCCCACGTTATAGTTAGTTGGACTCACTATAACTTGCGCGTGTAATGCACTGCTGATGACATCACATATTACATCACTCATGACATGGTCAGTGACATCACTCATGACATCACTGATGACACCATCCAGTGAATGTGTGTCTTTCAGATAAATAAATATGTTTTATATATGTATGTTAAGGTCGATGGAAAAATATTTGTTTAAATTATTTTCTTAATGGATGTTTTTTTTAAAAAAAATGATTGGATAACTGCCTTATTAAGTGTATCTTAGTGAATACATATATTAGCGAGTAATGTTTAAATATTTAAATATATGTATCAGTGTTTCACTTTGTGTATAAGTGGCTGCATGGGTTGGTGAGTAGCTACATGTGTGTGTATATGGGTTATTAGATGTTTTTTTTAGTATCTTTGTAGTTGTCTGTTTGATTTGGTGGGGGTGTTACTTAGCACAAAGATGCATCAATGACTGACTCACTGTTTGTATGTGTTTTGAAGACTACATATGTGTAGGATTGTAAGGGTGAATGAGTGTGTATATGTATGTGTTAGTAAGTGAATGACTGTCTCACTAGTGTCTTTATCAGTAACTACATATGTTTTAATGTAGTATTTGTGAGTATTGGTGTATATAATTGAGTATATGTGAGAGTGAGAGATTGAAAGAGTTCTTGTTTTAATAAGTGTGTGTTTCTATAAGTGATTGTTTAAGAGAGTAAGTATGTGTAAGTTTCCTTAGAAGTAAGGTGGTAGTGTATGTATAGCTGTATATGCAAATAAATGGATGTTCAATAGTTTATTTGCATGTGTGAGTATGTGTGTGAGCAACTTTTTGAAGACTGTCAGTGTGTTAACGGATGTATAGGTGTCTCACTACATATGATGAGTTAGTATATGTATGAGTGACTATATAGAAGTGTTGGTGAGCGAGTGGATGTGTATATAAATGGTGGAATTACTGAATTGGTTGTTGTATCTGGTATAGGTATGTCCACTTTTTTATAAATGTTATTTTTTATTTTTCAAAATGTGTTTTAAGGGTTACTTTACAGTGAAAGTAGGTCAGTCTCTCTGTCACAAGGATGGTGTCATCAGTGATGTCATGAGTGATGTCACTGACCATGTCATGAGTGATGTAATATGTGATGTCATCAGCAGTGCATTACACGCGCAAGGTATAGTGAGTCCAACTAACTATAACGTGGGAATTTCAATGGTTTTATGTCAGTAAAATTTCCAGGTAACTATAACTGGTGTGAAACCTATGGTTTTTTCAGTGAATTTGATAGGTTTTTTAAATGCTAATTCCTAACTATAACTGGTGTGAAACCTATGGTATTTTCAGTGAATTTCATAGGTTTTTTAAATGCTAATTCCTTTCTATATCGAGTTTCTAACCTTTTTTTTTTTTTTACAATTTGCTGTTTTTTGTAAGTATTCATTTTTTTTTATATAATTTTTTTCTTTTGCGCTCTGGGTGCGCGCTCCGGGAAGCTTTCAGGTAAGCTCTCCGGTAAGCTTTCCGATAAGCTAACCGTTGAGCTCACCTGAAAGCGCACCCAGAGCGCTACTTTCGTTCGTGAAAAAAAATATGAATGAAAAGTTAATAATAATGCAAAACATTTCGTACCATACAAATAAAATCAGTTTTTTTTAATAAGGAAAATGATTATGCATTTCTGTAAAAGTTTGATGACGTCACTTCGGCGCGCAACGTAAGTGCCCTCGGAAGCGCCTACGTTCGCGCCGCGTAAACGCACCCAGAAGCGCCTACGTTCGCGCCACGTTTGCGCCCCGGAAGCGCCTACGTTCGCGCTGCGTAAACGCACATGGAAGCGCTCTGGAGCGCGCAGCGTAAGCACGTCGGGTCATGTGACCTTAAAATAACACTTTTCATTGGTTGCTAACAGTTTTTTTTACAAAGAATGAAATCCCCACCCATTTCCTTCACTTCTTCTTTCACTTTTGTGACTGAAAGACCTGCCTTTTTGCTCCAGGATATTTCTTGGTTTTACAATGGCTGCCAGACAATCCAGCAGTGAGGATGACCCAGAATTCATCAATGAAGAGCCTCCTCAACGAAAAGTTAAGGAACATTTCATTTGGAAATTTTTTGAAATCCCACCTGGACAAAAAAAGGTAAATGCTCCAAAAGTGCAGTGCAGGATCTGCAATGAAGAGCTGTCCTGAGGTAACCCTTTGAAAAAGTACTCTTTTGGGAACTTCACAATGATCCGGCATGTGCAGAGGAAGCACCCCCAGAATTTTGCCCGAGAAAGTGTCAGGGCTCTGGCACAAGAGGTTCCCAGTGATGGGGCCTCTACATCCACCGGAGGAGCAACTTCTTCTGGGAGGTGGCAATCACAGGAGCAGGTGCCAAACATTCAACCTGCATTTAACCATGGTGCCCTCAGATGCAGATACTGCAATCAACTCCTCACCTATGGGGAGCAAAGTGTCCAGCTCATGGTTCGAGCATTGGAGAACCATCGCTGCCCTTCCCACCTCTAATTTTTTATGTTTTTTTTGCTCCTGTTGAGCAGTTTCCATTCCCTGTTTTTGTTCCTGTTTAGAAAAAAGAAGAAAACCAAAAGTTCTTTTCAAAACTACCTCCAATTCTCATCAAAGAGCTATATTCTTAAAAAAATGAAAAAGAGTAAGTGAAATAGAGTGCATTGATAATGGAAAGGAGAATGAGTAAGAAAGAACATAAAGGTATGAGAGGAAAAAGGAAGTGAAGTAGGAGGACTGAAAGAAGGTGAGTGTTAGGAAAGAAAGTTATAAGAAAGAGAGTGAATATGGGGAATGTTGATATTCAATGAAAATGTTGAAAAGGAACAGGAATGTTGAAGGATAAGAAAAGATGCATTGCTGGAGTTGAAGGTAGAAGGCCTCATTTATGAAGCCATGCGTCACTTTAACGCCACCAAAGCATCACTTTTTGTGACACAACAGTCCAATAAAAAATGCACCTTATTTATTCATATTTACAAAGTGGCGTTTCTAGGTAAATACATCCCTTTGTAAACCTCTGTGCCACATTATTCCTACGTCAGGTGTAATGTATGCAAAAGGGACGTATTGATGCAAGAAAGGGTCGTAGAGGTGACACAGTGAATAAACTGGAGGCCTCATTTCTGAAAAGTGACGCATCGCTACGTGAAAACAGCGATGCGTCACTTTTCTGGGCGCACTCCTTACGACATTCCAGATATGTCATATTTAATTTATGACTAATCAATTCGCAAGGAGTTACAGATACGTCAGTATTTCTGACGTATCTGTAAACACAAAATTGACACATTACTGGAGTGCGTCACAAAAGTGACGCAACTCCAGTAATGCGTCCTTTCACATGGGGAAAGCACCATGTGAAAGGTCTTGCGTCAGTCTTACACCTGCCGTGAGGCAGGCGCAAGATTTTGACGCAACAGCATCCTAAAAGTGACGCAGTGAAATCTCATAGATTTCACTGCGTCGCTATTACCAAGCTTTTTGCGGGGAACGCCCCCTCTGCATACATTATACCTGACGCAGGTATAATGTGGCGCAGGGTTTTAAAAAGTGACCCATCTACCTAGATGCGTCACTTTTTAAATATAGCGCAACGAGGCGCATTTTTTTACACCGCTGGTGCGATGCGTCACTTTTCTGTGCGCACTCCTTACGACATTCCAGATGTGTCATATTTAATGTATGACTAATCATGTCGCAAGGAGTTACAGATACGTCAGTATTTCTGACGTATCTGTAAACACAAAAGTGACGCATTGCTGGAGTGCGTCACAAAAGTGACGCAACTCCAGTAATGCGTCCTTTCACATGGGGAAAGCCCCATGTGAAAGGGCTTGGGTCAGTCTTACGCCTGCTGTGACGCAGGCGCAAGATTTTGACGCAACAGCATCCTAAAAGTGACGCAGTAAAATCTCATAGATTTCACTGCGTCGCTATTACCAAGCTTTTTGCAGGGGAACGCCCCCTCTGCATACATTATACCTGACGCAGATATAATGTGGCGCACGGTTTAAAAAGTGACCCATCTACCTAGATGCGTCACTTTTTAAATATAGCGCAACAAGGCGCATTTTTTTACACCGCTGGTGCGAAGCGTCACTTTTCTGTGCGCACTCCTTACGACATTCCAGATGTGTCATATTTAATGTATGACGAATCATGTCGCAACGAGTTACAGATACGTCAGTATTTCTGACGTATCTGTAAACACAAAAGTGACGCATTGCTGGAGTGCGTCACAAAAGCGACGCAACTCCAGTAATGCGTCCTTTCACATGGGGAAAGCACCATGTGAAAGGTCTTGCGTCAGTCTTACACCTGCTGTGAGGCAGGCGCAAGATTTTGACGCTACAGCATCCTAAAAGTGACGCAGTGAAATCTCATAGATTTCACTGCGTCGCTATTACCAAGCTTTTTGCGGGGGAACGCCCCCTCTGCATACATTATACCTGACGCAGATATATTGTGGCGCAGGGTTTTAAAAAGTGACCAATCTACCTAGATGCGTCACTTTTTAAATATAGCGTAACAAGGCGCTTTTTTTTTACACCGCTGGTTCGTCACAAAAAGCGACGCACAGGCGACCGCCAGTAGGAAATATGTATATGTATATATGTATATATATATATATATATATATATATATATATATATATATATGTGTGTGTATATATATATATATATTACCTACTGGCGGTCGCCAGTCGGTAGTTATAGTTAAGATTTTTTTCTACCTAGATGCGTCACTTTTTAAATATAGCGCAACGAGGCGCATTTTTTTACACCGCTGGTGCGATGCGTCACTTTTCTGTGCGCACTCCTTACGACATTCCAGATATGTCATATTTAATGTATGACGAATCATGTCGCAAGGAGTTACTGAAATCTCATAGATTTCACTGCGTCGCTATTAACAAGCTTTTTGCGAGGGAACGCCCCCTCTGCATACATTATACCTGACGCAGGTATAATGTGGCGCAGGGTTTTAAAAAGTGACCCATCTACCTAGATGCGTCACTTTTTAAATATAGCGTAACAAGGCGCTTTTTTTTTACACCGCTGGTGCGTCACAAAAAGTGACGCACAGGCGACCGCCAGTAGGTAATATGTATATGTATATATATATATATATATATATATATATATGTGTGTGTGTGTGTATATATATATATATATATATATTACCTACTGGCGGTCGCCAGTAGGTAGTTATAGTTAGTATTTTTTTCAATGTTAAATCTCAAAATTCTATTTGGAATAACTTTGGCACCGGTTGACGAATCTGCTTGAACATTTCCTCAAAATGGCCTCTTCGAGCACCGGTCCTTCCCTGAAAGTTTGGGGGGGATTCGTCAAGCGGGGGCCGAGATAAAAGGGGGGTCCCAAAACGCATTTTCCCCATGTTAATTTCCATAGGGCGGTCGATTTCATTTTTAGCCCGAACGGCTGAATGGATTTCCACCAAACTTGGCAAAATTGTAGGGACTGGTAGCCCGATGTGCCTTTGCTATGTCTCAAGATATGTGCTCCAGTGGATTTTGAGTAATTTAGGTTCAAAAAAATATATATATCTATGGCAGCGCCCCGGTACGCGCACCGGGGAGCGCACCGGGCGAGCCACGCGACTTGCGCGCAGAAAGCTGATTGGCTCTCGGGTGTCTGCAAACATTCTAGACAGTCCGGAGTGGCCGCCATCTTGTGTCTCAGTAAAATCAAGACACAAGAGGTGGCAAAAACAAAGGGGGGAATTGACCATAAGGGGGCAGGGTAGACCCCCCCTGACCCCCTAGGTTTGATATGGGGGCCATTAAAGGGAATTCATAACATAGTCTGTCAGGAAAGCAGAAACAACATTGAGGCAGGAGATGATAAAGAGATGTTAAATACACATTGGAGATAATATAGTGGAAGAAAGGAAGTAACTATGAGCAAACTTTCTATGTAGCACAATAAAGTTGCACAGTATATTATAAGTCTCACTTTATATTTTAAACATTTTTGATCTACTTGATGAATTACATATAAAAATGAATAATGGCTCGAACAATTTTTGATTATTAAATATAAATTTATTCTTCTGATTCTTTTTCATATTTTAATAAAACTTCTAATAAAATGTTGTCTGGAATCTCTTCATTTACATTCTGTGTTTCCATTGATTCCACACACTCAAGTAATTCAAGGTCCAGAGACTCATCCATAAAGTCAATGTTATCATTTTCAGCATTTTTTCCATCCTGGTTGTTGTTCAAAACAATTTCAAAAGATATATTCTTTTCTCCTTCCCTTTTGTTGCTGTAAAATGCATAAAAAATAATTATATCAGTAGAGATAGGGCACTGTTGGGTTTAAGTTCAGACATGTAGTTTGGATTTTTTAACAGTGAAGTTATCTGTGGGCAGTGTATGGTATCAGGGTGGAATTTGAAATATAACAAAGAGTATGTGATGAAGCCTAAGTAAATTTATAATAATACAAGGGAAGCCTAACTCAATCCATAACTATAACAGAGAAGCCTATTTCAATCTATACCTATTACAGAGGGATAGTATATAACTAACATAATATTTTTTCTCACATAAACTTAAAGTGCACAACATACTTCACTTTCCAAAATAACAACTTACCTTTGAGAAAGCAGTTGAAGTTGTCAGTGTTATTTCTTTTCAAATGTACTTCAGGAAGCAGTAGTTAAAATGGCTGTGTTTCCTTCTCTTTTTTTTTATTTATTCATGTACATAACCAATCAAATGTCAGGAAATAATTGTAGAAAATGAAAGAAACTTTTTAATTGGTTGTAAATTCTCATACTTCATATGTGTTTTGGTCATGTAATTTACCTCTGGATATTTAGTCAGGCCTGTAGCCTAAACTCAATGGAATTCCACCAAATTTGGGCAAATGGTAGGGACTGCTATGTAGTAGGGCCTATTCTATATTTGATGAAAGTGTCTCCAGTGGTTTTTCTGTAAATTACTTTCCCACCTTTTTTTATGGAGCGCTTACCGGTGCGCGCTCTGGTACGCGCACCGGCAGCCTTACGGGAGTCCTCCATTTTGTGTTTCGGTACAATCAAGACCCAAGATGGAGGACAAACAATGCTCGGAATGGGTAGAAGGGGGCATGGTAGACACTTCCTGACCCTCTAGGTTTTCTGAGGGGGGCTTAGGAGGCTCATAAAGGCTAAAAAAAAAAATCTTGAATTTTCCGCGGGGGAAGCGCCTGGTACGCGCACCGGTGCGCGTACAGGGAAGCGCACTTTGGTGAAAAATAGTGACAAAAGTTAGAAAAAGATAAACGTTTTGAATGATCAGAGGTAGGGTAGCTCTGAAAAGAGCTTTTGGGTTCTGTGATTGATTTAGGTACCTACAAGTAGGTTCCAATGCACAGTCTTAAATTCAGGAGGAAAATTCTATTTCCCTCATCTGAGAAGTGCACACCATCTCCTCTGTAGATGTCTTGCATGTTGTAACGCAAGTTATTATTGTATATTGAACCCATTCCACAGTCTCTCATGTAAGCAGAAACAGATTTATTCACATGTTTCCGTGCTTTTTCAAATTGTGGACAAAATTGGTTGGACAAGTTCCATTTCTGTCTTTGGCATATATTGGAATATACCAAGACAGTTTGTGGAA
Organism: Lissotriton vulgaris; assembly: GCF_964263255.1. Classification (NCBI taxonomy): domain Eukaryota; kingdom Metazoa; phylum Chordata; class Amphibia; order Caudata; family Salamandridae; genus Lissotriton; species Lissotriton vulgaris. The sequence continues at coordinate 182,977,013 of NC_141696.1, read as the reverse complement.
AAAGTGTCATCAATTGATCAAAGGCGTCCTTTAAAAGCATTTCCAGACCAACTCCAGTCATAGTGCCCAAATCATTTCCACCACAGTGCACTATTAAGAGGTCAGGGTTTGGCAGATGCAAAAAGGTTTTCACCAATGGTATCAGTTGATGACATCTCAATCCTCTCTGGCCAATCCACTTGATTTCCAGATTTGATAAATCAAGGTTGTGATAATTTCTGCTAGCTGCATACCTTTGAGCCCAGTGAATGTAGCTATGTCCAATAATCCACACAGAATACATGATGTGAGAAGGTTCTGCTGCAGTCAGATGAAGTGTGGGAATGAAATGGAAAGGGGCGACCATTCGGTCCCCCCGAACGTATGGTGGAGTACCACGATCCCCCGGGAAGCCATCTTGGGCGGGAGGCGAGTCTCGGCTGGTATGCCCGAAGCGGCGTAGCCGGGGCGCGCCTTTTCCCGCCCAGGAGTGGGTTGTCCTAGACACTGACGCGACTGGCCACGCCCTCGGAGGCAGGCGGGGGCGGGTTTACGCCCGCCCTGAAGACGGATAAAAGGAGCAACAAGCCAAGAAAGCATCCTCTTGTTCCTGTGCTCTGAAGCTGCACCTCCCCGCTGCACGTGAGCTCGAGACGGAACGAAGAGCCAATTTTGAGCGTTGTAATCTTTCTTTTTGTCTTACAGATATCCCGTCTGAGAATGCCTAAGAAAGTCGGAAAGCGGGTCAGTACCGATCAGATGCTCCGCATGCTCATGAAGGAGGAAGCCGATTTGAAGAAGCAGATGGCGGCTAAGAACGGGGAGGGAGGACCGAAACGGCCTTTGCCGGGAGTAGTCCCCGGTGGGAGAGGCAAGAGGTCCAGAAGGGGGGCGCTTGGGGGGGAAACCCCGGTTCCCGATACCCCACTTGAGGAGCCAACCCCGGTGCCGAAGGAGGGGAATCCGACCCCCGTGGTGGTCACCCCCGTGACCGGGGAAGATATGCCTCCCGAGTTAGCGGCACAACTGGCAGCGTGGTTGGGAAAAGATAGCGAGGGCACCACGGCTGACGACGCCCGGGCAGTGATGAGACAACTGCGGGAATCTAGGGAGGCTGTGAAGGGACCATCTTCTGTTGCAGCTTCTGGTTCAGGTAAGCGGCCATTGCCGATTGTTGGGGAGGGGTCTGTACCTTCACGAAGGGAGAAGGTGGCTCAGCATGTTCCACTGGAAATTAAGGAAAAGATTTGGGCGAATAAGTATGTTAATATATTTTCTTTGCTTACCGACCATTATGAGATGGAGCATGTTAAGAGCCAAAAGGAGCTCATGCATCCGAGTGTTTGGCGCGCAAAAATGGCCGCCTTTAAGGTTGACGAAAACATTGGTACTTGGGGCAGAGCGTGGGGCATTTTTACTTCCATCATGGGCGAGCGCAGGCCCGAGTTGCTGACCGAGTTGCCTATTTATCAATCACGTATCATGGAGTATTCCGTAGCGTATGGGGGCAATCAGTGGTTCTGCTATGACAATATTTTTAGAAAAGCTAAGGAACACGACCCAGTTCTGACTTGGGATTGTTACGACTCCGTGTCATGGCAAAAAATGGAGAGTACAGGAATGTTAAAAGTGCCATTGTCAGGGAGTAGCGGGGGTGAATCTTCCCGCCAATACTCGGGGACACCCTTTCGGACGGGTGCAGGTAACGAGTACCACTCGAAGCCGAGTGGCAACGCAGGTAAAAGGGGGATTTGTTGGAATTTTAACAGAGGTAAATGTACAAGGCCCCAGGGGTCATGCAAGTTCAGACATGAATGTGGGGGGTGTGGGCAGCCATCCCATCCCGAGTCCATGTGCAGAGCCAAAACGGGTGATAACGGTGGTAAGGGGAGCGCCAAACAGGTCTGAAATAGTCCGAGGGGCGCCTTTACCTACCCCGATTGATACCATGGCAATGATTCCTTGGCTCAGTGAATACCCGGATCATGCTTCCGCTGGGGTGTTGCGAAACGGGTTTACATATGGTTTCCGTATCCCAGTGGGGGATTTTCAGGGTGTAGCAAACTGTAAGAATCAACTATCGGTCTTGCAGCATACGGCTGTGGTACAGGTAAAGATTGGGAGGGAGGTGACTCGAGGTCGTGTCGCCGGTCCATTTGATTTGCCACCGGTTGCTAATTTTGTTTGTTCCCCTCTAGGGGTGGTCCCCAAGAAGGACCCGGGTGAGTTTCGGCTGATACATAACTTGTCAGCCCCACGTGGTCTTTCCGTGAATGATGCGATAGACCCGGAAGTGTGTTCGGTGCGGTACGCATCTTTCGATGAGGCCGTCGCCATGTTGAATCGCCTGGGGCCCGGGGCGCTGATGGCAAAGTCAGACATCGAGTCAGCGTTCCGGTTGCTCCCGGTACACCCAGACGATCAGCGTCTCCTTGGTTTCAGGTTTCAGGGTCGCTATTACATGGACAGATGTATGCCAATGGGATGTTCCATATCTTGTGCCTATTTTGAAAAGTTCAGTTGTTTTCTGCAATGGGTCTTCACAAAGAAGACGGGTTTTTGACATGTTATGCATTATCTCGATGACTTTCTGTTCCTGGGGGCAGCCGGGGATCCAGATTGTGGACAGGCTTTAAATGAATTCTGTGTCTTAATGAACCAATTTGGTGTGCCATTGGCGCCAGGTAAGACCGTGGGTCCCTCGACTTCCCTCGAGTTTCTGGGGATCGAGCTCGACTCGGTAGAGGGTTGTTTTCGATTACCAAAAGAAAAGGTTTTAAAATTCAGGGCATCCCTTGAAACATGTATTGGTGAGATTAAGGTAAGACTGCATCAATTGCAACAAGTAGTGGGCCAGTTGAATTTTGCCCTGAGAGTAATGCCGATGGCCCGCCCATTTTCCCGCTCGATTGCACAAGCCATGGTCGGCCTGAAGGAGGCTCATCACCGCACGAGGCTCTCGGCAGAGGTTCGCCAGGACATGAGCATTTGGTTGGCATTTCTGGCGGATTTCAATGGTCGAATTGTCTGGAACAAACCGGCGGTGTCCTCTGAGGAGCTGGGGCTGTGGACAGACTCGGCGGGGAGTGTAGGTTTTGGTGCCATATTCGGCACACGATGGTCGGCCCAAAAATGGCTGTCATGGTGGCATGAGTGCGGATTGACGAAGAACATTGCTTTTCTCAAGCTTTTCCCTATTTTGGTGGCCTTGAAAACTTGGCCTGAGGGGTTCCGGGATCATTCTGTGGTGTTTTGGTCTGACAACATGACCGTGGTTGAGAGTATCAATAGTCAGGCAGCACGTTGCAAATGGATGCTGAGACTGCTTAAAGAAATTGTGTTATTGTGCATGCAGTTGAATGTGCTCTTTAGGGCAAGACATGTCCCGGGGGTGCTGAACCAAGCGGCTGATGCGCTTTCTCGTTTCCGTATGCAGGCTTTTTGGGGTTTTCTACCCACAGCGGACCCAGTGGCAGCACCCTTTCCCGAAGCTCTCTGGTCTCTCGGTGCCCCGAGCTACAAAACCTCGTGGGAGAGAGTTTAGCACCCAGGACAAGGAAGGCATACGAAGGGGCGTTCCGTTCCTATTGGTCCTTTTTGGGTTCTGCTAGGGGGGAGCTTTGGGGCCAGGAGGAGCTTGTTGTAAAATGTTTGCTGTCTTTACATCAGGCAGGCAAATCAGTAGCTACGGCCCAGAGGCATCGGGCCGCCATTTCCTTTATGGCAAGGGCTCATGGGATCCAGGACCCGACAGCGTCTTTCGTGGTGCAGAAAGCGCTACGTGGGTGGCAACGCCTTGAGGGTCGCAGAGTAGATGAGAGGCACCCGATAGGTCTGGATAGGTTGGCCCTGTTATTATCCGTACTTCCTGCAACTTGTTCATCACAGTATGAAACGGTGTTATTCCGAGCCGCTTTTGCGCTAGCATTCCATGGGGCTATGCGGGTAAGCGAACTAGTGGCGAGGAACAAGCAGGATACGATGGGGGGGCTGTGCCGAGAGCACATTCAGGTCAAGGGGGAGACGATGACTGTCTCGTTTGTCAGGTCCAAAACCGATCAGGGTGCGATTGGGGACTGCATAATCATACAAAGGATTCCCGGGTCTTCCATGTGCCCTGTGGTTTGCGTGGAGGAATATTTAGCGCAAAGGGTGGCATCATGGGGGGGGAGCTTGTTGAGACACGCTGACGCCACCCCACTGACGAGGTTTCAGTTCCAGCGGGTGCTTGCGATGTCGATTTCGGCCGCGGGCTTGAACCCCGGCGAGTTTGGGACCCATTCCTTTCGGATAGGGGCTGCTACAGAGGCTACAGCCAGGGGTCTGAGTGTAGAAGAAGTAAAACGTGTGGGGCGTTGGTCCTCGAACTGTTATAAAAGGTATGTGCGGTTGCACATGTTGTGAAGCTGTAATGATGTACTCACGCTTCTTGTTTTTGTTTGGTTTTCAGTTGCGCAAGCCTACGAGGCGGGGCGGACTGTGCAGTCGACCCGACACCTGGGGACCAGCGGTCTGACATCACCGGCTGTGAAAAAGGAGGTGTGGGTCGTGGGCCACTCATACGTGAGGCGTGCCGCGGACGTATTCAAAGCAGGTGACATGATTCACGTGGCTGGGGAATACGGGTACAGTGTGTCCTTCTACGGAAAGGGCGGGCTCTGTATTGACCAGTTTCAATCCTTTTTTGAGGGTTTGTTAGGGCGGACAAGGTCACCGCCGTCTATAATCATAGTCCATCTTGGGGGCAACGATTTGGTGGCCACTGGTAGACGACTTCTTCTGGAGGCAATGCTTTCCACAGTAAGTTGGTTGGCAAGAAGAGTTCCAGGGTGCACAATTGCATGGTCCCATATGATCCCACGAAAAGTGTGGCGGGGGGCTATTTCTGTTTCTGCTCTGAATCATTCAGTAAGGAAAATAAATAACAAAGTGAGTAGATTGTTTCGTTCAAGTACACTGCATTCTGTTTCAAAGGGGACAGTATGTATTTGGGGGATGGTGTTCATTTGTCCCGGGTGGGGAATGAGTTACTCATAGGAGACCTCATAGCTTGGTTAAAGAGTTTATAACATGACCTTTAGGCAGGAGTGGTGTGGGGGGTCCGGATAGCCGGTCAACTATCCGGCCTGTGGCGGTAAGGTCATGATCGGTGAGCAGTAATTGGAAGATCCCTATGGGGGGGCGTCACCCATTACGGATGGGAGCGCTCGGGGGAGGTGGCCATTGGCCCCTCAACGGGGAGGCGGTCCCGTCTAAGGATAGGCCGCCGGAAGGAAAGGAAAGGTGGTCAAGGCCCCTTCCTGGATAGGAGGGGCTACGGGCCCACCTGGGGAATTTCCCGGGGCCAGGACATCTGCGACGGCAGATGGGTAAGTTGTGTGGGGTTCGGGAGGGGGTTTTACGCTACCTCTTAGACACCTCACACGAGTCCTCGGACGACCGTTAAATGGCGTCGAGTTCATTGGGGCCCCCGTCAAGTCCAAGGGAAATTGGTAGATGCACTTGAGGTACGCCTCTGTGCGGTTGGTCCCCTCACAAGTGAGGGTGGTATTTCTGGTTTAGGGATCTGACACCGGTTACGACCTTGCCGTTGGCCCTTAACGTTAGGATGTACAATTTCAAGTCAAATGTTTTTGTAGGATGTTAGTTCGGCTAGGAGAACCTTTGTATTAGAGATCTGTTAAGGTTAGCCAAACATCGTAATGTGGAAATGAAATTGTACATAATATGAAACTGTTATTTTAATGTTTTGATTTTGTTTCATATTTTAATAAATACGGCCGGGAGGGTCACTCCCTCCCACCTTCCAAAAGTTCAGAACCGTTTCCGGTTTCCCATCCTTGGGGATTGTGTTAAGAGGGGGTGGCGGGTATCTCAGCCATATGGAAGTTGGAACAGTAGGAGTTTCCCAAAAAATAATTGTGGAGTTTCTCTGCTGTTGAATCACAAGCAATGATTGGTGGATTCAGATAGTTGAAAACTAAACGTTAGGGTGCATGGTTGTGTTGTGTGAAAGAAGCAATTTGAATGGTTAAGAAAAAGTCACTAAAAGCAATAATGCCCTGGATATGCTGGTGTATTGAGAGGTCAAACATCCTTGCTGACTTAATTTGCAACATTGTAGAATAAACATTTGAACCTGAGAGTTCAGTTAGGAGGGAGTTGCTATGGTAACAGATAGAAAGATCTGAGAGGGGGAAGGGTGTTGGTTTGAAAATAGTGAGGGAAGACTTTTGATTGGTTGAAATAAGGCATTTGTGTGTAAAGATAGAGATTTTCGATGCCAGTCTTGGTTTCAGTGTATTGAGTGCACACCTTTTGCTCTGCTAAAGAAAAATTGGTGTGTTTGTCTGACACTGTTTTCAATCTCCCAAAGCATTTGTAAAGGTAAGTAATGATTTATTTAATTTAGATAGAGACTTGTTTGCTGTATGGAGAATATTTGGAAGCAGATAGTTAAGTTTTAGTAGTGAAATTGAATGCCTGAACATAGGTTCTGCGCAGTGTTTCTTAAATGTTATTCAAAAAACGATGTTGGGTGCAAATGAATGGTATTTTCATTTGGCCCTTATTTATGATTGCCTTGTGGAACCGGTGCATCACTTTATACATGGGAAATATTGACGCTCTTCTGGCGCAAGGTCTTCATAAATAAGGCCCTGAGTTTCTTTGCTCTTGGTTTGTGTTCTGCTTTTTGATAATGCTTGCTATCAACATTTGCAAGGTAGAGGATTTGCATTTTGGGAAACAGTGATGTTTCAAAAGTGAAATTCAGTGCTTGTACATAGGTTCTGACCTGTGTTTTTTAAATGTTAATCAAAAAATGATTTATGGTGTCAATCAATGGTATTTATATTTGGGTCTTATTTATGATTGTCTTGTGGCATAGGTATGTCACTTTTAACATGTGAAGAAAGTGACGCACTGGTGGCGCAAGGCTTTCATAAATAAGGCCCTGAGTTTCTTTGCTCTTGGTTTGTGTTCTGCTTTTTGATAATGCTTGATATTAACATTTGCAAAGTAGAGGATTTGTATTTTGGGAAACAGTGACATTTCAAAAGTGATTTTGAGTGGTTATACATAGGTTCTGTGCAGTGTTTTTTAATTGTTATTCAAAAAACGATTTTGGGGGCAAATCAATGGTATTTTCAATTGGCCCTTATTTATGATTGCCTTGTGCAACCGGTGCATCACTTTATACATGGGAAATAAGTGAAGCTCTTCTGGCGCAAGGTCTTCATAAATAAGGCTTTGAGTTTCTTTCCTCTTGGTTTGTGTTCTGCTTTTTGATAATGCTTGATATCAACATTTGCAAGGTAGAGGATTTGTATTTTGGGAAACAGTGAGGTTTCAAAAGTGAAATTCAGTGCTTGTACATAGGTTCTGCCCTGTGTTTTTTAAATATTATTCAAAAAACGATTTTTGGTGCCAATCAATGGTATTTATATTTGGGTCTAATTTATGATTGTCTTGTGGCATAGGTATGTCACTTTTAACATGGGAAGAAAGTGACGCACTTGTGGCGCAAGGCTTTTATAAATAAGGCCCTGAGTTTCTTTGATCTTGGTTTGTGTTCTGCTTTTTGATAATGCTTGCTATCAACATTTGCAAGGTAGAGGATTTGTATTTTGGGAAACAGTGATGTTTCAAAAGTGATATTGAGTGCTTATACATAGGTTCTGCCCTGTGTTTTTTAAATTTTAATCAAAAAACGATTTTGGGGGCAAATCAATGGAATTTATATTTGGCTGTTATTTATGATTGTCTTGTGGCGCCAGTATGTCACTTTTAACATGGGAAGAAAGTGACGCACTGGTGGCGCAAGGCTTTCATAAATAAGGCCCTGAGTTTCTTTGCTCTTGGTTTGTGTTCTGCTTTTTGATAATGCTTGATATTAACATTTGCAAAGTAGAGGATTTGTATTTTGGGAAACAGTGACATTTCAAAAGTGATTTTGAGTGGTTATACATAGGTTCTGTGCAGTGTTTTTTAATTGTTATTCAAAAAACGATTTTGGGGGCAAATCAATGGTATTTTCATTTGGCCCTTATTTATGATTGCCTTGTGCAACCGGTGCATCACTTTATACAAGGGAAATAAGTGAAGCTCTTCTGGCGCAAGGTCTTCATAAATAAGGCTTTGAGTTTCTTTCCTCTTGGTTTGTGTTCTGCTTTTTGATAATGCTTGATATCAACATTTGCAAGGTAGAGGATTTGTATTTTGGGAAACAGTGAGGTTTCAAAAGTGAAATTCAGTGCTTGTACATAGGTTCTGCCCTGTGTTTTTTAAATATTATTCAAAAAACGATTTTTGGTGCCAATAAATGGTATTTATATTTGGGTCTAATTTATGATTGTCTTGTGGCATAGGTATGTCACTTTTAACATGGGAAGAAAGTGACGCACTTGTGGCGCAAGGCTTTTATAAATAAGGCCCTGAGTTTCTTTGATCTTGGTTTGTGTTCTGCTTTTTGATAATGCTTGCTATCAACATTTGCAAGGTAGAGGATTTGTATTTTGGGAAACAGTGATGTTTCAAAAGTGATATTGAGTGCTTATACATAGGTTCTGCCCTGTGTTTTTAAAATTTATTCAAAAAACGATTTTGGGGGCAAATCAATGGAATTTATATTTGGCTGTTATTTATGATTGTCTTGTGGCGCCAGTATGTCACTTTTAACATGGGAAGAAAGTGACGCACTGGTGGCGCAAGGCTTTCATAAATAAGGCCCTGAGTTTCTTTGCTCTTGGTTTGTGTTCTGCTTTTTGATAATGCTTGCTATCAACATTGGCAAGGTAGAGGATTTGTATTTTGAGAAACAGTGATATTTCAAAAGTGAAATTTAGTGCTTGTACATAGGTTCTGCCCTGTGTTTTTTAAATGTTAATCAAAAAACGATTTTTGGTGCCAATCAATGGTATTTATATTTGAGTCTTATTTATGATTCTCTTGTGGCGTAGGTATGTCACTTTTAACATGGGAAGAAAGTGACGCACTGGTGGCGCAAGGCTTTTATAAATAAGGCCCTGAGTTTCTTTGCTCTTGGTTTGTGTTCTGCTTTTTGATAATGCTTGCTATCAACATTTGCAAGGTAGAGGATTTGTATTTTGGGAAACAGTGACGTTTCAAAAGTGATATTGAGTGCTTATACATAGGTTTTGCGCAGTGTTTTTTAAATGTTATTCAAAAAACGATTTTGGGGGCAAATCAATGGTATTTTCATTTGGCCCTTATTTATGATTGCCTTGTGCAACCGGTGCATCACTTTATACATGGGAAATAAGTGACGCTCTTCTGGCGCAAGGTCTTCATAAATAAGGCACTGAGTTTCTTTGCTCTTGGTTTGTGTTCTGCTTTTTGATAATGCTTGCTATCAACATTGGCAAGGTAGAGGATTTGTATTTTGGGAAACAGTGAGGTTTCAAAAGTGAAATTCAGTGCTTGTACATAGGTTCTGCCCTGTGTTTTTTAAATATTATTCAAAAAATGATTTTTGGTGCCAATCAATGGTATTTATATTTGGGTCTAATTTATGATTGTCTTGTGGCATAGGTATGTCACTTTTAACATGGGAAGAAAGTGACGCACTTGTGGCGCAAGGCTTTTATAAATAAGGCCCTGAGTTTCTTTGATCTTGGTTTGTGTTCTGCTTTTTGATAATGCTTGCTATCAACATTTGCAAGGTAGAGGATTTGTATTTTGGGAAACAGTGATGTTTCAAAAGTGATATTGAGTGCTTATACATAGGTTCTGCCCTGTGTTTTTTAAATTTTAATCAAAAAACGATTTTGGGGGCAAATCAATGGAATTTATATTTGGCTGTTATTTATGATTGTCTTGTGGCGCCAGTATGTCACTTTTAACATGGGAAGAAAGTGACGCACTGGTGGCGCAAGGCTTTCATAAATAAGGCTTTGAGTTTCTTTCCTCTTGGTTTGTGTTCTGCTTTTTGATAATGCTTGATATCAGCATTTGCAAGGTAGAGGATTTGTATTTTGGGAAACAGTGAGGTTTCAAAAGTGAAATTCAGTGCTTGTACATAGGTTCTGCCCTGTGTTTTTTAAATATTATTCAAAAAACGATTTTTGGTGCCAATCAATGGTATTTATATTTGGGTCTAATTTATGATTGTCTTGTGGCATAGGTATGTCACTTTTAACATGGGAAGAAAGTGACGCACTGGTGGCGCAAGGCTTTTATAAATAAGGCCCTGAGTTTCTTTGATCTTGGTTTGTGTTCTGCTTTTTGATAATGCTTGCTATCAACATTTGCAAGGTAGAGGATTTGTATTTTGGGAAACAGTGATGTTTCAAAAGTGATATTGAGTGCTTATACATAGGTTCTGCCCTGTGTTTTTTAAATTTTAATCAAAAAACGATTTTGGGGGCAAATCAATGGAATTTATATTTGGCTGTTATTTATGATTGTCTTGTGGCGCCAGTATGTCACTTTTAACATGGGAAGAAAGTGACGCACTGGTGGCGCAAGGCTTTCATAAATAAGGCCCTGAGTTTCTTTGCTCTTGGTTTGTGTTCTGCTTTTTGATAATGCTTGCTATCAACATTGGCAAGGTAGAGGATTTGTATTTTGAGAAACAGTGATATTTCAAAAGTGAAATTTAGTGCTTGTACATAGGTTCTGCCCTGTGTTTTTTAAATGTTAATCAAAAAACGATTTTTGGTGCCAATCAATGGTATTTATATTTGAGTCTTATTTATGATTCTCTTGTGGCGTAGGTATGTCACTTTTAACATGGGAAGAAAGTGACGCACTGGTGGCGCAAGGCTTTTATAAATAAGGCCCTGAGTTTCTTTGCTCTTGGTTTGTGTTCTGCTTTTTGATAATGCTTGCTATCAACATTTGCAAGGTAGAGGATTTGTATTTTGGGAAACAGTGACGTTTCAAAAGTGATATTGAGTGCTTATACATAGGTTTTGCGCAGTGTTTTTTAAATGTTATTCAAAAAACGATTTTGGGGGCAAATCAATGGTATTTTCATTTGGCCCTTATTTATGATTGCCTTGTGCAACCGGTGCATCACTTTATACATGGGAAATAAGTGACGCTCTTCTGGCGCAAGGTCTTCATAAATAAGGTCTTGAGTTTCTTTGCTTTTTTTTATGTTCTGCTTTTTGATAATGCTTGATATCAACATTTGCAAGGTAGAGGATTTGTATTTTGTTAAACAGTGACGTTTCAAAAGTGACATTCAGTGCTTGTACATAGGTTCTGGGCAGTGTTTTTTAAATGTTATTCAAAAAACGATTTTGGGTTCAAATGAATGGTATTTTCATTTGGCCCTTATTTATGATTGCCTTGTGCAACCGGTGAATCACTTTATACATGGGAAATAAGTGACGTTCTTCTGCCGCAAGGTCTTCATAAATAAGGCTTTGAGTTTCTTTGCTCTTGGTTTGTGTTCTGCTTTTTGATAATGCTTGATATCAACATTTGCAAGGTAGAGGATTTGTATTTTGGGAAACAGTGATGTTTCAAAAGTGAAATTCTATGCTTGTACATAGGTTCTGCCCTGTGTTTTTTTTTAATGTTAATCAAAAAAACGATTTTGGGGGCAAATCAATGGAATTTATATTTGGCTGTTATTTATGATTGTCTTGTGGCGCCAGTATGTCACTTTTAACATGGGAAGAAAGTGACGCACTGGTGGCGCAAGGCTTTCATAAATAAGGCCCTGAGTTTCTTTGCTCTTGGTTTGTGTTCTGCTTTTTGATAATACTTGCTATCAACATTTTCAAGGTAGAGGATTTGTATTTTGGGAAACAGTGACATTTCAAAAGTGATATTGAGTGCTTATACATAGGTTCTGCACAGTGTTTTTTAAATGTTATTCAAAAAAAGATTTTGGTGGCAAATCAATGGTATTTTCATTTGGCCCTTATTTATAATTGCCTTGTGCAACCGGTGCATCCCTTTATACATGGGAAATAAGTGACGCTCTTCTGGTGCAAGGTCTTCATAAATAAGGTCTTGAGTTTCTTTGCTTTTAGTTTGTGTTCTGCTTTTTGATAATGCTTGATATCAACATTTTCAAGGTAGAGGATTTGTATTTTGGGAAACAGTGACATTTCAAAAGTGAAATTCAGTGCTTGTACATAGGTTCTGGGCAGTGTTTTTTAAATGTTATTCAAAAAACGATTTTGGGTGCAAATGAATGGTATTTTCATTTAGCCCTTATTTATGATTGCCTTGTGCAACCGGTGCATCACTTTATACATGGGAAATAAGTGACACTTTTCTGGCGCAAGGTCTTCATAAATAAGGCTTTGAGTTTCTTTGCTCTTAGTTTGTGTTCTGCTTTTTGATAATGCTTGCTATCAACATTTACAAGGTAGAGGATTTGTATTTTGGGAAACAGTGAGGTTTCAAAAGTGAAATTCTGTGCTTGTACATAGGTTCTGCCCTGTGTTTTTTTTTAATGTTAATCAAAAAACGATTTTGGGGGCAAATCAATGGAATTTATATTTGGCTGTTATTTATGATTGTCTTGGGGCGCCAGTATGTCACTTTTAACATGGGAAGAAAGTGATGCACTGGTGGCGCAAGGCTTTCATAAATAAGGCCCTGAGTTTCTTTGCTCTTGGTTTGTGTTCTGCTTTTTGATAATGCTTGCTATCATCATTTTTAAGGTAGAGGATTTGTATTTTGGGAAACAGTGTCATTTCAAAAGTGATATTGAGTGCTTATACATAGGTTCTGCGCAGTGTTTTTTAAATGTTATTCAAAAAAAGATTTTGGGGGCAAATCAATGGTATTTTCATTTGGCCCTTATTTATAATTGCCTTGTGAAACCGGTGCATCACTTTATACATGGGAAATAAGTGACGCTCTTCTGGTGCAAGGTCTTCATAAATAAGGTTGTTGTATTCTGGTTTATAGGTATTTCCCTTTTAACTTACTTTTCCATTTTTTGTACATATTTCCCTTTTAAATGGAAAGGGGCGACCACTCGGTCCCCCCGAACGTATGGTTGGGTGCCCCGATCCTCCCGGGAAACCATTTTGGGCGGGGGGCGTGTCTCGGCTGGTATGCACGAAGCGGTGTAGCCGGGGCGCGCCTTTTTCCCGCCCAGGAGGGGTTGTCCTAGACACCTACACCGATGACCACGCCCAGTAGGCGTACCGGAGGAGGGTACACGCCCTCCCGCAGAAGAATAAATAGAGCGGGAATCCGAAGATGCGACCTCTTGTTCCTGTGCTCTGAAGGCTGCACCCACTCGTTGCTCGTGAGCCCTCGACGGAACAAGCAGCAATTTTGAGAACTTATAATTCTTGTGTTTCTCTTTCAGTTATTGGAAGTCGAAGAGTCCAGGACCTCGTTGATCGTCTAGGAGAGGATAATCGAAACCATGGCTGGCAAGAAAGCAGAAAAGGGTTCCGAGACGGATAAGGTGCTACGCCTGTTGTCGAACCGGATGGCTTGCATGGACCGGAAACTCGGACAAGTCCAATCGATCGGTCGAGGTTTGGCGGAGGTCAAAAAACAACTGGCTGCACTGAGCAATCCTGGTAACCCTAAGAAGGTAATAGGCCCGGCCTTGCCGGGAATCGTCCCCGAGGGTAGAGGGAAGCGGGTCAAGAAAAGGGCCATTTCAGGGGAGGTTCCGGTCCCAGAGGTACCCCCGGCCGCCCCTGTCGCACCGGCAGACAACCCGGTACCAATCCCAGATGCGGGTCAACCGATCCCGGTAGTGATTACCTCCGCTAACGATGAAGATATGCCTCCCGAATTGGCCACCCAGTTGGCCGCATGGCTCAATAGAAAGGCAGGGGGTGCCAAGGCGCCTGGCGACACGGCCGAAGAGGCCAAGCTACTAATCCAGCAATTGCGGCAGTCGAGAGATGCCGCAAAGGCGAATCTTCCTCTTGTTTCCCCACAGGTGACACCGGTAGGACCTGCTGTTGGTCTCGAGAAAATGGCGGGAACAACGACCGAACCGGGTAAGCTCGCTTTGCCAATGGCAGGGGAGGGCTCATTACCCTCAAGGCGGGAGAGGGTGGCACAGCACATCCCTATGGCCACAAAAGAGTTAATATGGGGAGACAAATATGTCAATATGTTTTCATTATTAACTGACCATCGCGAGATGGAATATGCTAAAACCCAGAAAGATTTGTGGCACCCGAGCGTGTGGCGCGCCAAGATGGCGGAATTCAGGGTTGATGAAACGATAACGAATTGGGCGAAGGCCTTTGCAATATTTACTGCAGTTATGGGGGAACGTAAACCCGAGGTTTTAACTGAACTGTCTTGCTATCAAACTCGTATTATGGATTTTTATGCAATGTATGAGGGAGAGGAATGGAAAGGTTATGACATGAAATTCCGAAAAGGGAAAGAATATGATGCCTCTCTGACATGGGACTGCCTCGACTCGGTCTCATGCCATAAGCAGCTCCTGCCGGGGGCGGCAGGTACATCCTCGCCGGGCGGGAGTGGGTCGGGGGTCGTCCGCCAAAAGCCCGCGGTGCCCTTTCGAGCAGGCGCCGGTGGCGATCACCAGCCGAAAACCGGCGGGAATGGCGGCAAGCGGGGGGTCTGTCAGGGCTTCAATCGAGGCAACTGAAACAGACCGCAAGGAACATGTAGGTTCAAGCATGTGTGTGCGGGCTGTGGGAATTCCTCACACCCGGAGAGTTCATGTAGATCAAAAAATAACGGGGCGGGAGGGAAGGGAGGGTCCAAGCAGGAGTAAGGTAGAACGTTGTGACCAATTGCCTACACCCGTTAATCTCATGGCTATGACTCCTTGGTTGAACAAATACCCTGATCATGTCTCCGCTGGGGTGTTGAGGAAGGGATTTTCGCACGGCTTCCACATCCCGGCGGGGGATTTTCGAGGGGACTCCTTTTGTAAAAACCAGTTATCGGCGCAACATAACCCAAGTGTGGTAGAGAGAAAAATTGCGAAAGAAGTCAGCTTAGGGCGAGTGGCAGGGCCTTTTCATCGCCCACCGGTGGCGGATTTCATCTGTTCCCCATTAGGGGTTGTCCCGAAGAAAGACCCAGGGGAGTTTAGGCTTATTCATAACCTGTCTGCTCCAAGGGGTTCCTCGGTGAACGAGGCCATTGACCCAGAAGTCTGTTCGGTGCGGTACGCATCGTTCGATGAGGCCGTGGCCATGCTGAATCGCCTGGGCCCCGGGGCGCTGATGGCGAAATCAGATAGCGAGTCGGCGTTCCAGTTGCTCCCGTACACCCGCAGGATCAGCATTTGCTAGGTTTTGCATTCCAAGGGAATTATTACATGGATAAATGCATGCCTATGGGTTGCTCCATTTCTTGCGCCTATTTTGAAATGTTCAGTTGTTTTTTAGAGTGGGCATTCACCGAGGCCACAGGGCATAGGCATGTTACGCATTATCTCGATGACTTCTTGTTTTTGGGAGCAGCCGGCGATACGAAATGTGCGCAGGCGCTGCACGACTTCTGCATCCTCATGAGGGAGTTTGGAGTCCCATTGGCACCAGGTAAGACGGTTGGACCATCTACTTCACTGGAGTTTCTGGGAATTGAGCTTGATTCTGTGGAGGGATGTTTCCGTTTGCCGATGGGAAAGGTGGCCAAGTTTAGGGCTTCCTTGAAGCTATGCCTTGGTAAGGAGAAAGTGACCCTGCACCAGTTGCAACAAACAGTGGGTCAGCTTAACTATGCCTTGAGAGTGATACCAATGGCCCGCCCCTTCTCACGCTCTATTGCACAAGCTATGGTTGGTCTCAAAGAAGGACACCACCGTACGAGACTGTCTGCAGAGGTTCGCCAGGATATGCGCATTTGGTTGGCATTTCTGGCGGACTTCAACGGTCGAGTAGTATGGAACAAGCCCCCAGCGTCTTCAGATGAGCTAGGTCTGTGGACTGACTCGGCGGGGAGCGTGGGATTTGGCGCCATTTTTGGTAATCGATGGTCGGCGCAAACATGGCCGGCGTGGTGGCACTCCAGCGGTCTCACAAGTAACATTGGATTCCTGGAGCTATTCCCCATTTTGGTTGCTCTGATGGCATGGCCAGACGATTTCAGAGACCGCTCAGTGGTGTTTTGGTCTGATAATATGACTGTTGTCGAATGCATTAACCAGCAGGCAGCACGCTGCAAATGGATCTTGATATTGTTGAAAGAAGTTGTGCTGCTTTGCATGAGACTGAATGTACAGTTCAGGGCGAAACATGTGCCGGGTGTACTGAATCATGCGGCTGATGCACTCTCTCGTTCACATATGCAGGCGTTCAGGGGTTATCTACCTACAGCGGACCTAGTGGCGGCACCATTCCCCGAAGCACTTTGGCTAATCGGTGCCCCGGATTACAAGACCTCGTGGCAGCAAGCTTAGCCCCCAGGACAAGGAAGGCATACGAAGGAGAGTTTCGTTCCTATTGCACATTTTTGGGTCCGACAGGGAATCAGAGCTGGGGTCAGGAGGAATCCTTCCTGGGGTTCCTGGTAGCACTGCACAGGGAAGGCCGAGCAGCGGCAACGGCCAATAGGCATAGGGCGGCCATTTCATTCATGGCGCAGGTGCATGGTATAAAAGACCCAACGTGTTCCTTTTTGGTGAAAAAAGCCCTTCGCGGCTGGCAGCGCCTCGAGGGTCGCAAGCAAGATGAAAGGCGCCCGATTGGCTTAGATAGGTTGTCCCTACTCATAGCGAAACTAGACGAGACATGCTCCTCCCAATTCGAAGCAGTTCTGTTCCGGGCAGCTTTCGCATTAGCGTTCCATGGGGCTATGCGGGTGAGCGAACTGGTCGCAAGGAATAAGAAAGACGTTGAGGGAGGCTTGTGCAGGGATCACGTCCAAATTAGGGGTGATTCGATGGTGGTCGCCATAGCCAGGTCCAAGACCGACCAAGGGGCTATGGGAAATAGTGTTGTTGTGCAGCGCGCGCGAGGGTCCCCCACGTGCCCGATAATGTGTATAGAGGAATACTTGGCACTGAGGGCGGCTACATGGGGGGGGGAGTTTGCTGAGGCACAAGGATGGCACCCCACTGACGAGGTTTCAGTTCCAGAGGGTGCTAGCACTGACAATCGCTGCTGCGGGCATGGACCCGTGCGATTTTGGGACCCACTCCTTTAGGATAGGGGCTGCTACTGAGGCTACAGCCAGGGGTCAGAGTGCGGACGAAGTGAAACGGTTGGGGAGATGGTCCTCGAATTGCTTCAAAAGGTATGTGCGATTGCACATGTTGTAAAGATCAATTGACATGCACTCACGCTTCTTGTCTTTTGTTTTAATTACAGTTTCGCGAGCCTGTCACGCGGGGCGGAATTTGCAGTCGACCCAGTACCAGGAGACCAGCGGTCATGGATCACCGTCTAGAGAGAGAGTGGTATGGGTCGTGGGCCACTCATACGTGAGGCGCGCCGGGGACGTATTCAAAGCAGGTGACACGACTCACGCAGCTGGGTAATACGGGTACAGAGTGGCCTTCCATGGGAAGGGCGGGCTCTGTTTTGACCAATTCGAGTCATTTGTTGAGGGACTCTTAGGGCGGCAAAGGTCACCGCCATCTGTAGTCATAGTACACCTGGGGGGCAATGACTTGGTGACACTGGGTAGACGAGTGTTGTTTGAACAAGTTTTGTCTGCTGTTAGCTGGTTGGCGAAAAGAATCCCGGGGTGCACGATTGCCTGGTCCCACATGATTCCCAGGAAGGTATGGCGGGGGGGCCTTTCGGTGTCAGCACTAAACCATTTGGTGAAGAGGGTGAACAATAAAATTGGGAGATTGTTTCGCTCTTCGCAGTTGCATAGCATTCCTCATGGGTGTATTCGGGGTGATCACATGTATCTGAATGATGGGGTTCACCTGTCCCGGGAGGGGAATGATTTACTCATAGGAGACTTCATAGCATGGCTAAGGGGTTTGAGGAAGCATGACCTTTAGGAGGAGTTGGGGGGGCCGGATAGTCGGTCAACTATCCGGCCTGTGGCGGTAAGGTCATGATCGGTGAGCAGTAATTTCAAGGTCCCTAGAGGGGGGCGCCACCCAGAATGGATGGGAGCGCCCGGGGGGAGGCGGCCATTGGCCCCCTCCCCCCGGGGGGAGGCGGCCATTGGCCCCCTCCCCCCGGGGGGAGGGGGCCAATGGCCGATAGAATGGCTGATAGAATGTCTGTACTTAGCTGCTCATGCACACTGTCTTAGAGATTCCATTTAGAATTGTTATGATCTAAAATGCATTGACTAGGACTGACAACTTGGAGGTTGGGAGTTCTGTGCTGCAGTTCAATAAACCCTGGATTTTCCTGGATTTATTTGGATTTTCTCTTGATTTATTACAAAATTGGCGACGAGGGTGGGGTACCTACTACTACTACAGCAGCACAGGTGTGGTACATCTGATTTTGAAGAAGTTTTGGAGTTTTACGAAACTTTTATGGAATTGTGGATTTTATGGATTTTATTTTTGAAAGGAGATGTGATTTCATTGATATCCTGAAGACTGGAGTGTTGCATCAAGTACTATTTTACTGAAAACTGGATATTTAAAGCTTAATCTTACTTGGCGTTACATTTGCACCTGGAATACTAGCTTGAGCTTGTAATGCTATTTTGGGTGACCGCATGGTGAAAGACGCTTTATTTCACAGAAACTGCGAGCTTTGTGGGACTTTGTGTTGTAGTTTCACGGATTTTAGCCTAAAATAACGCTGTGTTTACCTTTGAAGTTCAACCGGTAACACACGAACGAAGGCTTTCGGTGCAACAGAGTCTCCATGCGCCACCGTGCTGTGCTGTCACCGTGGATACGCCGCGTTGGAGCGTGATTACAATACGCCGCGTTGGAGCGTGATATCACCATAGATACGATTCTGATGCGCAATTGTTATGCCTGCAGTTGTTATGCCTGCAGTTGCTATGGTTACACGCATTGAACATGAGGTCGCGTAACGTGACGGTGGCCATATTTGTCCAGACTTTCCTTCGCGCTGCAGAGCATCGGATACTAAATTAAGGTACTTTTATCACGTTTTACAAGGAACAAGGATTTTTACACAACGAAGATTACAATTCTGACAATCCTTTATAAAGCGTTTCATATTCGTGATAAAGTCTTCATAATCTTGTGGAAAATACCAGCGCTGATGTACACAGCTTGTGTACTCAAGAACTAATTTCACCAGCGCTGATGTACACAGCTTATGTACTCAAAAATTAATTTCATATTTTGCATTTATCTGTTTCTCTTGTTTACCTTCACTTTTCTTTATTTCATTTCTTTTGTGATTATTTGTACATCCTCACAATGCAGTTTGATCCGCCCTCAAAATTCTTACAAAGTAAAGGTGATCCTCCCATTCCATGGAACAGATGGAAGGAGGAGTTTTTGACTTATTTAAAGGCCATTGATGGGGGAAAGGATGGGAAATGAAAGGAAACAGAATATTTTTCTCCATTGTTTGGGATCCGAAGGGCAAGCTATTTTTAGAAATTTACCACCTGTTCCTGGTGACGCTGGTGTGTTTGATGAAGCCATGCTTCGTGTAGAAATGCGTTTTAAACCTACAACTAGCATTGCTTTAAATCGTTACAAGTTCTATACCAGAGCCCAAAAGGAAAATGAATCGTTTGATGATTTTTTAACTGGTCTGAGAGCTTTAGTTGTGTCACGTAATTTTGGTGCAATGACAGATGAAATGATTAGGGATCAGATAATTGTAAATGTTAAGTGCAAGAAAACACAAGAACAGTTGTGGATTGTAGGTAATCCAACTTTGTTAGAATGTATTTCCACTGCTAAAGCTTTTGAGCAGTCTAACAAATGGATGAAAACCATTGAGGAAACAAGCACTAAAAGTGGTAAGAATGATAAATTAACTGAAGAAGTATGTGCGATGAACAATGTTACAAGAGGTCCCCAAAATTATAAGAATGGATCACGTAACCGCATTGTGTGTTTTAGGTGTGGAAGTTACAATCATGTAGCTTCTTTCAAGTTTTGTCCTGCTTTGGGCAAAGAGTGCAACAAATGTGGTAAAGTTGGTCATTTTTCCAACTCTTGTAGAGAGGATAAAAAGTAACCCTGGGCGGAGTTGGCGGAGTGGGGCTTCGCGGAGCTACGCGAAGTGGGCGAGAAACTACGCCCACCTCCGCACTCCGCGTAGCCCCACTCAGCAAACACCACTGGCTGCCAGCCCCGCCACCCGCCTCCCTCCCGCCCTCCCGCCCTCCCTAAATACTTTCAAATAAAGGAATGAAATAATTTAAAAAGCACTTACCTTGCCGCCGCTGCCCGCCGCGTCCCCGGGGCTCGCTGTCTTCCGTCTTCTTTAGTAATGCGCATGCGCGGGCGGCCGCACATGCGCATTTTCTCATGAAAATGCGCATGCGCGGCCGCCCGCGCATGCGCATTACTAAAGAAGACGGAAGACGGAAGATAGCGAGCCCCGGGGACGCGGCGGGCAGCGGCGGCAAGGTAAGTGCTTTTTAAATTATTTCATTCCTTTATTTGAAAGTATTTAGGGAGGGCGGGAGGGAGGCGGGTGGCGGCCAGCTACGCTCCATCTGCGGAGCGTGCGTAGTGCCGCCTGGCTACGCCAGCTCCGCAAAATGCGGAGTAGGCGGCACTACGCACACTCCGTGCACGGAGCGTAGCTGGCCGCCCACCCCTAATAAAAAGAAGAGTGGGGACAAAAGTAATTATTTTAAGAAAAAAGAGATTTCTTGTGTGAGAGATGAGACAGATTTTGGTTCAAGTTCAGTTAGATGTGAACATGTTGTGTCTGATGAGTCTAGTAAAGTAAGTGGAATGATTGTGTCTTTAATAAGTTTAAGTTTGCTTGAGGAGGATGTCTTAGAATCTCCTAAATGTGTTGTTAGATTTAAGGACGTTGAACTAGAATTGATGGCTGATTCTGGGTCTCCTTGGACCATCATAACTGAGAAGTATTTTGATGAAATGTACAAATCTAAAATTTCTAAGAGCGATTTGTGCCCTCCTGATGTTATGGCAAAAGGTTTTAATGGTTCTAACATTGATTTCATAGGGTATATTGCTTCCACAATTTATTTTAAGGACCAATCTGCATATATCAAACTGTATGTTGTGGTAAAGGGAGTGAATGTTTTGGGGTGGCGCGATCAATTCAAACTTCACATTACATTGAATCCACGCAACAAAGATCCTGTCATGGTGTCACATGATTGTGATGTGTTAGAGAAAAGAGTCAGGTCTGTAGAAGAGAGTGATGTTTGGAAGACACTTTCGGATGAGTTTCCTGGAGTTTTTTCAGATAAGTTAGGTAGACTAAGTGGTTTCACTCATGTCATAAAGCTTAAACAACGAGCTGAACCAGTTGTACAAAAACTTAGACCTGTACCACTAAATGTTAGGGAAGAGTTAAGTGATACACTCAATGACATGTTGAAAAATGATGTCATAGAGGAGATAGAATCGTCAGAGTGGGTTTCGCCAGTAGTTTTGGCACGCAAACCAGACAAATCTTTGAGACTTTGTATAGATTTGAGAGCACTTAATGCAAACATAGTGGTAGATTGTCATCCCCTGCCCCATATCAACGAAGTGGTGAGCATGCTAGGTGGTGGTGTTATTTTTTCCACTTTGGACTTAAGATCTGCGTATCATCAGAGGAATCACGTCATCTCACAGCATTTATTACACCTCAGGGTTTGTATCAGTTTAAACGGATGTCGTTCGGTTTGGCGTCGGCAGCCTCTGTTTTTCAGAGATCTATGTATCATATTTTTAAGGACATGAGTGACTACGTGAAGTGTTTTCAAGATGATATCTTGGTATTCTCTAAATGTGATGAGGCACACATGGAGCATTTGAGGAATGTGTGTAAGATGTTAAATAAATTTGGTCTTACTATTAAGAGTAAAAAGTGCAAGTTATTCCAAAAAACTATAGAGTATTTAGGACACACCATTTCTGGAAATGGTGTTGCTCCAAAAAGATCATTGGTTGATGCGATTCTAAAAGCTCCTGCACCAGATTGTAAAGATAAATTGTTATCATTTCTAGGACTCTGTGAATATTACAGTAAGTTTATTGTAGGTTTTGCAACTAAGATGGAGCCGTTAAGAGAGTTAACGAGGAAAGATGTGGAATTTTTGTGGGGAACTAAACAGCAAAATGCTTTCGAGAGTGTTAAACTTGACATGGTGTCAGCTCCTACTCTGAGACCTTTTTGCTTGAATAAACTTTGTATTTTGACTGTAGACGCAAGTCTTTATGGTTTGGGTTGTGTGCTTTCGCAACGATCAGGCAAGGAGGATTGGAATGTTGCTTTTGCATCCAGATCTTTGAATCACACTGAAAGACGGTATGCTGTCATAGAAAAGGAATTGTTGGGATGTGTATGGGGTGTTGAGCATTTCCGGAATTATATTTGGGGTGCAAGGTTTTTGATACGTACTGATCATAAACCGTTGGTGGGTATCCTTTCACCTGGTGGAGGTTTAAATGCAACAGCTCGCATTGCTAGATTGATGTCACGTTTGCAAGAATATAGTTTCGACATAGAATATGTACCTGGGAAACTAAATGTGACTGCAGATTGCTTGTCAAGATTGCCATATCCAAGTACTGGAGATGAAGAAGATACGGAGGTGGTAACTAGTATTTCTGAACTGTTATCAGAAAAATACAATGTTATATCAGAGGATTTGTGGATGAGTAGCATGAATGAGGATGATATGTTGTGTAAGGTCAGAGATTATGTGAATTTGGGGTGGCCTTCTAAGGAGCGCATTCCTGCTGAAATTATACCATTCTACAATATTGCTGATGAATTGGCCATTGAGGGAAATCTTTTATTCAGAGCTGGGAAATGTATTCCACCTTTGGCTGTAAGAAATGTTATTTTGCAAATGAGTCACGAATGTCACATGGGCATGTCTTCCATGAAAAGACTGATTAGGTCTAACTTCTGGTGGCCAGGAGTTGATAGGTTGGTAGATAAATTTGTCAGAGAGTGTCCTGAGTGCATTGAAAGTGATAAATCGTGCAGGTGTGATCCGGCACCTTTAGTTCCAGTGCAGTGGCCAGATCAACCGTGGCAAAAGTTAGGGATCGATATTGCTGGTCCGTTCAATTTCTTACCACAAGAATGTAGGTTTGCTATAGTTGCAGTGGATTATCACTCCAAGTGGCCTGAGGTCAAACTAGTACCTCATCCTAACACAGAGAGTGTTATTTTATTTTTAAAAGTGATTTTTTCGAGAGAAGGATTTCCAGAATGTATTGTATCTGACAATGGGATACAGTTCAAATCCTCAGAGATGTCAGAGTTTCTGAGTACTTATGGTATAAAGCATTGTACCACCGCTTTGTATGAACCACAAGGAAATGGACTAGTCGAGAGATATAACAGGGTTCTCAAACAAGACATAGTTTGGGCTCGTAAGTCTGGGGGATTGTGGAAAGAAAAATTGAGAGAAAAGTTATGGTTGTACCGTATAACACCCCATGCCACAACGGAGGTTTCTCCTTTTTGCTTACTAAAAGGTAGAGATCCTGTATCTTGTTTATGTCCTTGGTGGTTTAAAAAGAGTTGTAGTCATCAAATGATTGATGTGAATGTCAAGGATGTGGCTGAGAAAGTGGAAAAAAATACAAATGTAATTATGATACTAGGATGAATGTTAAGCAACCTGCCTTCATGGTGGGTGATGTAGTTAGGATTCGTAAACCAGGAGGATATATTGCCAAGGGAGAGACAAAATTTGGTAAACCTATGAAAGTTGTGAAAGTTTATCACAATAGCGTGGTTACACAAGATGGCAAAGGATGGAATGTTAGAAGAGTGTCAAAATGTGTATCTTAGTTTTTTTATATACTTGACATTTTCCTTTTCTGGCAGTTAAAGATGTTAGTATTCTCTTTTATTTCTTTAAGGGGGAAAATGTGTTGTATTCTGGTTTATAGGTATTTCCCTTTTAACTTACTTTTCCATTTTTTGTACATATTTCCCTTTTAAATAGAATGTTTGTACTTAGCTGCTCATGCACACTGTCTTAGAGATTCCATTTAGAATTGTTATGATCTAAAATGCATTGACTAGGACTGACAACTTGGAGGTTGGGAGTACTGTGCTGCAGTTCAATAAACCCTGGATTTACCTGGATTTATTTGGATTTTCTCTTGATTTATTACAAAGGTCTTGAGTTTCTTTGCTTTTAGTTTGTGTTCTGCTTTTTGATAATGCTTAATATCAACATTTGCAAGGTAGAGGATTTGTATTTTGGGAAACAGGGACGTTTCAAAAGTGAAATTCAGTGCTTGTACATAGGTTCTGGGCAGTGTTTTTTAAATGTTATTCAAAAAACGATTTTTGGTGGAAATGAATGGTATTTTCATTTATCCCTTATTTATGATTGCCTTGTGCAACCGGTGCATCACTTTGTACATGGGAAATAAGTGACACTCTTCTGGCGCAAGGTCTTCATAAATAAGGCTTTAAGTTTCTTTGCTCTTGGTTTGTGTTCTGCTTTTTGATAATGCTTGCTATCAACATTTGCAAGGTAGAGGATTTGTATTTTGGGAAACAGTGATGTTTAAAAGTGAAATTCTGTGCTTGTACATAGGTTCTGCCCTGTGTTTTTTAAATGTTAATGAAAAAACGAATTTGGGGGCAAATCAATGGAATTTATATTTGGCTGTTATTTATGATTGTCTTGTGGCATAGGTATGTCACTTTATACATGGGAAATAAGTGACGCTCTTCTGGCGCAGTGCTTTCATAAAGAAGGCCTTGAGTTTCTTTGCTCTTGGTTTGTGTTCTGCTTTTTGATAATGCTTGATATCAATATTTGCAAGGTAGAGGATTTGTATTTTTGGAATGCAACATGGCTCGCACTGGTGGTGCAAGGCCTTCATAAATAAAACCCTGAGTTGATGTTGTATAAACTTAAATATGTTGCAATTTATTGTTTATATTCTTTGCTTTTTGTCATTACTTTGTTGTTTGCTAATAGTGGTCTTTCATGTTTTTTTTCAGAACAACAGATTCAAATCAAATTCTGAAAAGCAAGCAAAAATGCCTTCAAGGCAAAGAAGTATCAAAAATACCATACGTAAAAGGAGAACATCAGCAACAGAATTAATAAAATCCTCTACAACAACTACTTCAAAAAACACCAGAAAAGCTCCTGGTAAGCCAATTAAGTCTTTTCTTCGCAACATATGTCGTACAAAAAAAAATATTCGGAATGTGAATATTCAGAAGGAGACAGCAAATCTAAAAAGGAAGGAGAGGCCCACAAAAAATGTCTCGATTGGAGCAGGAGAGAAGAGAATGGATAGCAATAGAAGGGTAAATCAATTTAGGGACATTCGTAGGTGAATGTTTCGCAATAGGGTAGTTTTAAATTTGCTAAAAAATGATAAGAAAGGTAAACAGAGAACTGCTTTTTACAAGAAAAAGAAAAGTGTAGAGAAGATTGTGGATCAGGCTTTTGAAGTTAAGAAAAAAATATTTATTTTAGTAATTAATAGAATTAGGATACTTAATAAGGCAATTGATGTTTTCAAACAGTAGATGGAAAAGAATTATTAATCGGACAAATTTTTGTGAAGTATTTTCCTGGCGAATGGATGCATAGTTCAAGTTCTGAGCCATTTTTCAATGAGGAGAGTTACTTTCAGGAAAATGATTTGGTTCATGCAGTTGACACCAGTGGTCGAGCATATGAGGTGAAAGATGGTTGTGTGATGGAAAAAGAGAAACTTGTGTCTAGAGATGCAGAAGACGTGTTAGCACATGAAGTTTTAGGGAGATGTACTAAGGGTCCAGTGTACACATGGAAGTGCAGTAGTATTTGTAGTGTGCGACAGGATTCAATCGATTTGCTTCGAAATTTCTTACGTACATATAGTAAGAAAAGTCTCAAACAAAAAATGAAGATCTTGCAAGAGTTAGATCCTTGCAGAGTGAGAGAAAGCACAGGTTTGCATGGGCATTCACTGGCTTGTCTTTCTAGAAAAGTATGTCAGAGTGTTTTTCATCATTTTAGGATGTTAGCAGTGCATCATAATAAGGTGAGGAAATTAGTGAGAAAGTTGTATTATGCAAAATGTCCAGCACTTAAGCTTAAACAGTTAAACAGTGCTCTTTTGCATGGATCTGAAGTGGATGTGAAGACTATTTGTGAAGAAATTGAGTTTTGTTATTTTGGGAACAAAGAGGACAGTGTAGAAATGGATATAGTAATGGATGGTAATGTGGAAGATAATGGACAGATTTCAAGTACAGAAAAGTTTGACGAGGAAATTACCAAGTTTAAGGTGAAATCAAGTGAAAGGCCTAATTTAACTTGTGTGTGTTGTCGACGGACTCATTATAAGATTCAGACTAGGTTAGTTGATTTATATGCGAAATGTGAATTTGAAAATAATAGTGAATGGAAGGATTTTGTAAGTTATTTGTTGGTGGAGAATTCTTTTGATTTGAGTTTTGATCAGCGTATTTGTAATTATTGTTTGAAAAAATTAAATGAAAATAGAATGCCTGCTAGAGCAGTTTATAATAATATTCAATTGATAGATATTCCTTATGAATTGATGAATTTAAATACTTATGAATCAATTTTGATTCAATGTGTCCATCCTTTTCAAGCTATTGTTCGCATGGAGCCTAAAATAGGAAAATTACCTCCTACAGATTTACAAAGAGGATTAAAGGGAAGAGTTGTTTATTTGCCTCTAGATATGAAGAAAAATATTGATACAATTGGTGTAGAAAGAGTAGAAGAGGATCCTCCAGTTATTCTAGTTAATGGGGTTCCGACAAAGAGTAAGAAAATCTGGCAAGATTTAGTGGATGTTAGGAAAGTCAAAAAGGCAACGTTGTATTAGGTCAAAAACAATGAGTACTACAAAGATGTAAGTGTTGGAGCAGAGGAAACAGCTACAGAAGAAGATAGTGATTGTTCAGTTGGCCAAATTGAAAAAGTTGATGTGTCTAGAAATGAAGAAATATATGAACAGTATACTGTTCATCCTTTGCATTCCAAAGAAGTAATGGGGAATGCAATTGACTTGTTTCAAATGAAAGCAGCAAAAGGAAGTCCTATTAGTGTATGGGAAGAAAGTTTGGAAGCTCGTTGTTTTCCACAGTTATTTCCAACAGGTCGTGGTGGACGATATGACGATCGACCAGTTCAAATTCCTGCAGCTGAATACCGGACTTTAAGATTATATGCCGAAGATCCAAGGTTTCGTCAATGTATTACGTATTTGTTTCATCTACTGCATGAAAGTGATTTGTCTGGTCTTTCGTATGCAGTTAATCATATACTGAAAAGTGGAGCTCATCTGCAAAATGTTTCTGCAAGGGACTTCATGGAGAAAGTCAATCTGCAAGATAGTATTTTGGAATCTCAGCTAATCAATCTCATGGCATGTCAACGTGGAACCAATGAGTATTGGTTCCGTCGTCATGGAGAATTGAAATGTATGCTAAGAAACTTAGGAACTCCTACATGGTTCCTCACTCTTAGCTGTGCTGAGTATGCATGGGACAACTTACTTCGATTTCTACAAGAGGCATATGGAAACATACAAAATATAGAATTGAAAACACCTGGAGAACTGTGTTCTTTGGATCCAGTGAATGTTGGCAGATATTTTAATCATAGATTAGAAGCTATGATGTGTTTTATTACCAACAAAAAAAATCCTCCCCTTGGAGAGGTTTTGGATTTCTTTTGGAGGAAGGAATATCAAGCGAGAGGTGCTCCTCATACATATGTTGTTATGGATTAAAGATGCACCCAAATTTGGAACTGATTCGGATGAAACAGTGATGAGTTTCATTGAAGAGTATTCAACATGTGCTATTCCAAAATCTACTGAAGAAAACAGTTTAAGGCAACAAGTTTTACGTTTTCAATCTCATCGTTGTGGAAAGTACTGTCGTCGAAAATTTAAAAACAAGGAAAAGTACTACACGAAATGTCGTTTTGCGTTTCCACGACCAGTGATTTCTAAGGGAAGAGTAAATAATTTGATGTCATCTCTACGACATACTGTGACGAGGAAATCTCCCAAAAATGCATACAATTTGAAAAGAAATGAAGAATCTAAGTACGTCAACGATTACAACCCAGTGATTTTGTCCATGTGGAATGCTAACATGGATATACAGTTCGTTGCTGACAATTCTATTGCTGTGGCTCGATATGTGACATCTTACATCACTAAAAAAGAAAAGACAGAACTGAAGGAAATGTGGGAGGATATTTCACATGAAAAGAGTCTAAGCAAGAAATTATACAGTTTCAGTCTGAAGATGTTGTCGCATCGAGAAATTGGAGCATATGAATGTTCTGATCGGTTATCATCAGCAAGTCTCTATGCCAAATCAAGAACAATCATTTGGGTGAGTCTAGGTCTTGCTGCAACACGAAACCGAGTTTTGAAATCTGTACAAGAAATTGAATATTTGGCGGAGAAAGAACCAAACAGTACAGATATTTTGAAGACAAATATGTTGGATACATACTATCCAAATAGAAGTACTCACCTTGAGAACACTTGTTTGTATGAAGTTCTGCAAAACTACAGTTATAAGAGGAACATCACAGAAGATATCAATAATGGAAAATATGCAGTCATTGGCTATGAAGGATGTCTAGTGAAGCAGAAAAAAGGCCATTTGATTAATCATCGAAAATTGAGTTGTGAAGCTCCAGACAAAAGAGAATTTTACTATTTAGCTCTTTTGCAACTCTTTAAGCCATGGCGTACAGAAGAGGAACTACTTGGAGATTTTCTCTGTTATGAAGACTCTTTTAATGCAACTAAGGATACCATAGAATGCCCTATTTTTTGAAATTATCTGCAAATGTTGAACAAAGAAATAGAGCAAGAAACCACGATTGCTGAAGAGATAGCTAGAGACAGTTCTCAAGACAGTCAGAGTTCTACTTTATTGAGTCAGGATCCACTAGGAGGACCTATTATCCAAAATGAAGCTGCCACTGCCATGGATGAGGTGGAAAGAGCTATGGAACAAGCTCAAGAGGATGGAGTTAACTTAGAAGATTTGGTAAAGCAACTAAACGTTGAGCAGAAAAAGATATATGATGAAGTCACAGAGCAGATTGAACATGGATTTAGACATGAAAAAAAGAGTGCTCATGTACATCATTTGACCCTGTCCGACTGTACATAAGTGGAGAAGCGGGGACAGGAAAAAGTTTTCTAATTAAAGCCATTGCAAGTTATCTGCAGAAAAGGACTGATTCACCGCTGTCTTGTGTTGTAACTGCTCCTACTGGTCTGGCAGCACATAACATTAAAGGGATTACTCTACATCGTTTACTGATGCTGCCAGTTGAGCATGATTATAAATTGCATTACAACAAATTATCTGGAGATGCGTGTTCTGAAGTTTCAAGAGTCTTGAAGAAAATGAAACTTCTTATTATTGATGAAGTAAGCATGGTCTCAAATCTAATGCTTGTTTTTGTGCATTTGAGAATGCAAGAAATTCTTAGAACAGAGTATGATGTGTTATTTGGAGGAAAAAACATTATTGTTTTTGGAGATCTATTGCAGTTGACTCCAGTAAAAGGACAACCAGTGTTTAAAATGCTCACACATGAAGATACTAGGAAGTCCCTTGGAAGCATTGGAAACGTTAATATATGGTTAAATTTTAAATATGCTGAACTGCTTCAAAATATGCGACAGGCAAAGGATGAAGATTATAAAAATATTCTACAAGATGTAAGAATTGGAAAAGTAAGCGAGCTTGGGAAAGAAGCTTTACATGATCGATTAATTTCAAATTTGTATCCAAATGAAAACATTCTTCCAGAGAATATTTTTAAAAAAATGACTGAGAAGAAATCTGGGATATGTTTGATGCCAACTCTGCAAGAATGTTCCATCTTCAACAACAAAATGTTAGAGTTAGAAAATGAAGAGATTGTGAAACTGGAAGCAATAGATAAAATAGAGCATATGGGTGCAACAATTGTTTTGTCTGAAAATTTGAAAACTAAATTGGATTCATTAGAGAAAAGTATTTCTAAAACAGCTGGTTTTGAAAAGACTCTGAATGTGTGTTTAAATTGTCGTATCATTTTGAGAAGGAATTTAAATGTTGAAAGAGGTCTGGTAAATGGAGCAATGGGTTATGTTGTTGATTTTGTGAATTATAGAAATAGAGATGGAATTGAACTTTTAAAAATAAAATGTGATGGCATTCAGCAAGTACAACAAAACAGTCGTTGTTCTGCTAGATTTTTACTTGTAAAAGACTCATATGTTCGCCGAAAACAGTTTCCTGTTTGTTTGGCATATACAGTAACAATTCATAAATCTCAAGGTTTAAGTGTAGATAATGCTTTAGGGAACATTGGAAGATCTGTGTTTAAAGAGGGTATGGCATATGTGGCATTATCCCGAGTCAGAACTTTATCAGGATTGTACTTGATTGAGTGCGATGAGAGAAAAATGTGTGCAGATCTAGATTGTGTTAAAGAATACAATAGGTTAAGAAGAGAGTATGCTCCACATTTGCCTCAATATCCTCTGTTTGAAAAACGTGTGGTAGGCCGAAAAAGAAGAAATGAGGATAATTGCAGTGAGGAAGTAGCAAAAAGACAAAAAGTAGACAAAACTGTAATTGAAAACAGGAAGAAAAAGAATTGTGAAGAAAATGTTGTTGGATTTCAGTTTGAAAATAGTTCTGGTGTCAACTGCTATGCTAATGTAGTGGTTAATGTTGTTTTTTTCTTAAAATTTTACAAGAACAGACTGTTGAAAATCGGGATCAAAGATTGTGTGGTTTATTGAATTCTGTGTTTCAGAAATGTAGCAGTGATAGAGCAAAAATAGAAAGTGTAACAGAAATTTGAAATATTTTAGATATGTGTTCTGGTCAAGATAAATTTTCACAGAACATTCAGCAGGATTGTCAGGAATTTTTAATGTATATGTTTGGTGTTTTGGAAGATGAAGATGTAGATATAAATAATCTTTTCAGCCTTTCTTATCAATGGCAGCATGACTGCCACAATTGTAGTTCATCAAGTACTACTAGAATAGACACTGAAAGATTTATATATTTGACTTTACCTGACTCTAAATCAGTGTCATTTAAAAATCTAGTTAAAGCAGCAGATCATAATATGGTGTGTACTCAATGTAAGTATCCAATGCTATCCACATTATTTATACAAAGTTATGGGCAGTATATCATTTTAGTTTTCCAACGATGTAGACCTGATGGAACTAAATTGACAACTTCTATCAAGCCTTTTGTGGCTTCTCAGTTATCAATTTCAGGAAGATCCTTTACAACTGAAGCTATTATTTATCATGACGGTTCTTCGACAACCTCAGGACATTATACATGCTACTTAAAATGTGAAAAAGGATGGAGTTACTGCAATGATTCTCATTTAACTTATAAACAACGTTTGCCTTATGACTCTACAAATTCTTATCTAGTGTTTTTAAAACCAAAGTTTTAGTAAAGGGAATTGGCCTTTGAAGACGGGAATAGATAATAAAAGTTAGTTAGTTAGTTAGTTAATCTAATGTTTTAAATTATTTATCTCATATAGATACTTTAAGTAGATCTCAAAGTAAAAAATACTGATATATCTGACACAAATTGGCCGTGAGGAAAGTGCAAGGTGTGATGTTCTTAGATCTTTTTTCATAGGAAGTCGATGAAATGGAAGTTATAGAGCACAGCAGACTTTTTTTCCACTAAAAGGACCTTTACTATCTTCTATTTGGCCTCACGGAAAAGTAAGTGAATCAAAGATTAGTGTACATATATGAGATGTATGTTTGAATGTTTTTTTTTAAACACAATCTTTTAGATTGTGTTTTTTTTTCCCGCTGTTATATGATGAAGACTTTGAACTCACTAATTTAAGTGAAATTCAATATATTCTGAGAACAGCAAAAATAAATAATGTAACATATTGTAGAAGTTATTGTATAGTTTGCATTGTGTAATTTATATTGTATTCACATTGTCTTACACTCATTTTCCTTTTTCACCCTTATTTACCTCTCTTTACTCATTTACACTGCTTTTTTAACTTTGTTTCATTGCTGTTCCTTTACTGCACTTCATTCACAACTTCTCAATCCAATTTGAACTGTCTGCATTTTCTCTCTTCCTTCCACCACTTTTTATCTTTTTCACATTCTCTCAGTACCACTGCTTTAGTTTTCTTCCCCTCTCTTTCTTTCTTTTTCTCCATTTTTTTTCTTTCGCACTCATTGTACTGTAGTTCACTTAGTCCTTCCCTTTGTTTTTCTGTGTACTTACTCTCTCACTCCTGTTTCATCCATCGTTCTATATTAACCTCATTCCCTTCATCCCTTCACTCTGTGACTCCCCTTCACTCACTCTAAGTCATCTTCTATTCCTCTTTTTTATTAATAGTTCCTCATTCAGACTCCTCTCCTTTTCACTCATTTTCCTTTTACTTTCTTATCTTTCCTGATTTCGTTTTGGTATCTCACATTCTTTTAGTATCTTACTTACCTTCAGTAATTTGTTCTCTTTCTATTTCTTATTCCTTCTTTTTTCTTTTTCTACATTACTTTATTTCTGTTTTTGTATCCTTCACTATTGCTTTATTTCTTAGTAAACTGTTTTAGATTTTTTAACCTCTTGAACTGTTTCTTCTATTTTAATATATATATTTTTAACTAATTATAACTGGTTTTTTCTTTTGTCTTTCACAGATACAAGTTTTCAATAATTATATGGTAAGTGTGTTTACAAAATGTACTTTCTTATCACCCTTTGCTTTAACCTCACTACTTTTCTCTCACTCTACCTCACCCCTGGCTACCTGTTCTCCATAGGCCAGAATGGGCTGTTAGAATTGTAAATTTTTTTTATCCTAACTGACTCAGAGAACATGGTAGGAATTCGAGTTTAGTATGCCTGAACTCAGAATGATAAAATACATATTTTAGTAAAGTTGGCTTTAATGTTCTGTGTGTGAAAATACCAATTTTAGAAAGTAGATATTTTCTTGCCTAACCTTTCAAGCCTGCTTCTGCTAGGTTGTGTATTCCTTTGTCTGGAGTTTGTGAGTGACAGGGCTGGGGGATTCCAGGAGACAGGCTGGGGCAGCCCAGTGGTGAATATAGAGATCTACATCTAGATAGGAGGGAGGAGTTGCTCCTGGGACCTGAATAGGGGTGGGCCTTCCCTCTACGTTGCTGACTCAATCTCCTGTGGAGCGTCTGATGTTTCTGCCCTGTACACTGAAAGAAGAGAAGGAGTCCTGTCAACAAAGTGCTCCAGGGCTGAACTTGCCTTTCACAATGCTGGCTCCACCTCATCTGGGGCGTCTGATGTTTTTGCCCTGCACTGTGAAAGAAAAGGAAAAGTCTGGTAAACAGAGTGCTTCAGAACTGGTTTGGACTGGGCAAAGGCCCCTCTCCCCTCAGAGAACAAAGGATTTGGGGGTATAAATATTGGGACCCTGATCTCATGAAATTAGATACCTTTTGTACTACAAGAAGAAACCTTTAATGAGGAGAGCAACCTGAAGAAACTGGGGAGAGACTATTCCCAAGCTGAAGTGCTGCTTAGGAGATTGGCCTGCAGTGGTTGCCTTACTGCCAAACGAAGGAGAAAAGAACTTTGTGTACTTTACTTTCAACTTGTGAAGGATCTCCAAGGGCATGGAAAAGAGATTTCCTCCTGCTGAAGTTTCAGGGACAACAGACTTCACCCACCAGCTCCCCAAAAGTCTTTCTGAAGTGCCTGCAGCTGCGCTGGACTTTGTGGGGGATTTGCGTGTAGCAAGGAGCTGGAAGCGTGACTCAAGATTGAGAAGCGTGTCACAGAACTGCCGCTGCCGCTTCACAACACGAAGTGCCCCGCATCACCAGAGAAGAGAATCGATGTCGCAGCAGATGCTGACGCATCGCCGGGAAGCATGTCGCAGGAGAGAAGGATTGATGTTGCATCAGACGCCGCCGCATCTCCGAGAAGCGTGTCGCAGGGCTTGTCGCAGCTCATCGCTGGAAAAGAGGATCACCGCAGACGCCGGTGCATCACCGAGAAGAGTGTTGCAGGACCTGTCGCTGCTCGCATCGTTGTGGAAGCAACTCGCATCGCCAGTAGAGAGGATCGACGTTGCTGCAGACACCGCCTCATCGCTGGGAAGCTTGTCGCAGGGAAAGTCACAGCTCGCATCTTGTAAAGTATCTAGCATCACCAGAGAAGACGATCGACGTTGCATCACCGGGAAGCGTGTAGCATCAAGGAGAGAGCGTTGTCATCTTTATTTCTTTACACCAGAAGTTTTCCATTTCCATCGCTGCAACAATGCTTGTTGTGGAAGAGCAACGCATCGTAAGGTACATTGACGCAAAGTGTTGCATCTTAAGAACTGAACTTAACTAAGCTAAAACTACTATCTAAAAGTAAAGTATTGTGGATTTTTTTTGTTTATTGGTCTTGTGGTAACTCTATACAAAGAATTCTTATTTTTTATATAAACCTTGTGTGGTGTCCATTTGTAGTGTTGTCACTGGGTTACTGTATGTGGTCACAAATGCTTTACACACTGCCTCTGAGATAAGCCTCTCTGCTCGTACCAAGCTATCAAGGGGTGAACAGGGTTATTTTAGGAGTGCATCCCCTTTACAATGACTAGAGGCAATGTTCCCTATTTGTCACAAGTACCTACCTGTGCCAACTAGAGACCCCCACATCTTACAAAGGTGTATTGGTTACAATATAGGGCATGGAAGTCCCTGTGCTTGTCTGTGGATTTCATCAATCCGTGTGGGTCTACAGAGTACGCGAGACCACAGACAAGATTGTTTAAAATCACCTTCATATTCTCTTATTAGTGATAAGAATGAACAGACATAAGAATATAGACGATCACACTAGTTTTTCCCGACCTGGAATCTTTTATACCTTGGTCATATTATGACTGAATGTTTTGCCCTAATGATGTCTGCTGTGATGGAACCAGCATAAGACGAAACACGTGCTGGCAAAGGGACGTTTCTGAGATGATTGAATAAAAAAAGACTACTGAAACCACAGCTTGGAATTTCTGTATGCTTGAAGATATTGTGAATTTCATATTCTGGACTTTGTCCATCCGAGAAGTAATGGATGTCTCCTTCTCCTCTTGAAGCACCAGAAGATACACGGACTGTGAACGGATAATACCTCTTACTTCTTTAATGAATAATGTGGTAGGGTGGCCTGTCGAACCTAGCCATTGGTGTCTTTGTTTTTGACGTGGTAAGATGTTTATGTCTGCAGCAGTAAAGTGGCAAGCACAGTCTGGCTGCCTGAACAGTCGAAGCCATTCTTCTTAGAGTTTTGGAACTAGGTTGATCTGCATTTTTACTGGTTGGTTGTAAAGGTTTCTTCAAAAAGCATAAGAAGGTGAAAAAATTGGAGGAGCTCGAAAACCATTCTCGGAGGTCCAACCTCTGGACTGTTGGGGTTCCCAAGGGCATCTAAGGCTACCAAACCCTCCAATGGGACAATTCATTTATTAAACAGAATGTTTGAGGGTGATCTTACCATTGCAAGAGCCCATCGAGTCCCAGCACAACCTTTCCCCAATTCCACGATACCAAGAACTATATTGCTGAATTTCGCAGACTTTCGTATCAAGGAATCTTGACGAGAGCGATCCAGCAGAGGCAGTTTTTAGTAAATGAGACTAATAAGTGTTGTATATTTTCTGACATGACTGCCGCTGCTGCTCGAAGAAGAAAATAATGTGTTAAGATTCTCCATCTGTTTAAAGTTCATGGCGCCCAAGTGTAAATTGCGCAACAGTCGAAATGGAGAGTTTTAGTTAAAGGGAAGTTTTTTATGTTCTCTGATTCAGAAGAAGCCCAGGCACTATTAAAAGAGATGTTATCAGGGTCTAGTGCTTAAACATTGATATACATTTAGATTTACTATATGGTAACAAAAAGGGCTTCCTTTCCTTTAATATATGGTGTGCTCGCTAGCCAGCCAATTTTGGATTGCTTTAAAGTATTATTTGAGGCACTGGGGTCAGCGGAGTCAATCAGGGTGTAATTTCATTACACCCATGAGGGTAGACGGGAGGGGTGAAATGTAGTCAGCGTGGCTGGTAGGGATTCTTCCACATTTCAGGGGATGAGTTTTCTTCTTTGGGGTGGGAAGGGGAGGGGACAGGTTCATTGCAGACAGCAAGAGCAAAAGATACATATAACACCCAACCAAAAGTTTTGGTAGAAAGATTTAATAATGGAAACCAGTAAATGTAGGATCCTATCAGTTAATGTTAATGCAATTTTAAACAAAAAAAGTATGGTGCTCTTATAAGATGGTTGACATCGTTTAATTCAAAAGTGCTGTTCTTTCAGGAGACACATTTAAAATCTAATTCTCCTAAATTATTTGTTCCCAGGGTCTTTTCTAATGGTTTTTTTCCATCTGCAGGTCTTGCCATGAAAGGAGTTGCCATTTATTCTTCCCAAAAACTCCCTTGGGAATTTTTAAAAATACATAGGGACGAACATGGGAGGTGGATTTGGGTGGTAACAAGGCTACAGGGGAACACCTTGAATTTTATAAATTACTATGGTCCTGTGTCAGATGACATCTCAGCCCTGGTCCAAATTATTGAGCTTTTGATAGGAGCCCCTGGTCAGTTTATTTTTTGAGGGGCCTTTAACTTTATACAGGACCTAAGAAAGGATACTTCTAATAAAAACAAAAAACTGTTGAAACCTAATACCGAAAAGATAGTGGAAGCCATCAGAACAGAATATCAATTGGTAGATCCATGGCAGGATAAAGAATATTATACCTGCTATTCGCATCGCTTTCAAACTGTGTCACATATGTATTTATTTCTTATGTCCAGATCCCTCCAGGTCCTAAAGGCTGATATCGGTGTAATCCTTTTTCAGACCATGCGTATGTTGGGCTTGAAATGGTGTTGGGGAAGGCAGTAGGGAGTGGCCCAGGTGGCAGCTGGACTGGCTCTTCTTGCAGGATCAGGACTGGGTGAAAGAATTCAGAAAATGGATATCTGAATATTTTAATATCAATGAGAACATAGCGGAGCCCTTCTCAGTGTGGGGTGGGTTCAACACGGCTGCCGCAGTCAAATAATTGCCTTACGGCCGCTCAATCAAGTACCTGGAGGTTAAAAATAGCTGAACTACAAGCAGAGGTAGAAAAGGAATATGCCTTCTGACTTCAGTTGCTTCCTAATCATTTCGAGCAGGCATGAATAGCACTGAGGGATTTTTTTGTCCTAGAAGAGATTTGTAGTTCACAAATATTTCAACAAAGGGTTTATGAGGAAAGCCAGTTAATTGGTAAATTCCTAGCTAGCTCAACTAGAAAAAAACTAGAAGCAGCCATAATATCGAAAGTGCTTGACCCCCAGACTGGCTGGGATGTAGTCAACACTAGCGAGATTCCCCAGATCTTTTTGGAACATTTCCACCAACTTTACTCTACTGAATATCATGTGGAGGAGGAGCTGATCCAGGAGTATTTTATGAATATGAATATTCCTAAACTATCAGATAATAGGGTTTTAGTTTAGGGGGATCTGATGTGGAATCCGATGAGATCTCGACAGCCATCAAAGCAACAGCTGGGGCTAAAGCATGTGGACAGGATGACTTCCCTATTGAATTTTATAAAGCTTTTTTAGGGGAATTGATCACTATCCTGAAGAAACTAGTTAAATATATAAAAGAGGGTGGCTTGGTTCCAACATGTTTTAAAGAATCAATAATTGTATCCTTTGTTAAAAAAGATAAATATCCAGCGGACGTCAACTCATATAGGCCCATTAGTCTTCTGAATTCAGATTACAAGATATTAATGAAAATGTGGACCTAGCACTTTTTATCTGCTGCTCAGGAGACAATTCACAGTGATCTGACTGGCTTTATAGTGGGTAGATCAATGATGGCAAATACCCAGTTTTTAATACACGCTTTGGACTTTTTTTAATACAAACTTTATCCCGGCTAGTGTTGTCATGGTCGATGCCGAGAAAGCATTTGACCTAGTGAACTGGAGAACCTAATTTTTTTGCTCTCAAGCGGTTTGGTTTCCCAGTTCAGGTAATCAACATGCTTCGTAATATATACTAGGGGGCTACGGCCCAGATTGTCATAAACTCGAAGCAAGCAGGGACCATAAAAATAAACAGTGGGACCAGGCAGGGTTGCCCGCTTTCGCCTTTGCTTTTTACTTTTTTTATTGAGCCACTTGCAATTAAAATACGTAATAATGCGGCTATTCAACCACCTATTTCTGGCATGGCAAAGCTGAAACTCTTTGCAGATGATATAATTTTATATTTGACCCCAGACAAAGATAATCTCCAAAAAGTTTGAGCTAATCGGCTTTTATAAAATAAATTCAAATAAAACGGAAGTCCTTGCCCTCAATGCAGACTTAAATTCTTTTCCATCTTGTTTGAGGATGCAAGCAATTAAACCAGATCCAATTAGATATCTTGGGATATATGTGTCTAGCCAGTACCATCAGCTATATAAATTGAACTATTTAAGGATGAAGGAGAAAATCAAGAATCTCTTGGAACAATGGCTTTTACTCCCCCTATCGATAGTGGGAGGAGTTTCATTAATTAACATGTCTATACTCCCGCTGCTTGTATTTCTTTTTACCAATGTCCCAATCTAGATAAACATGTTTTTTTTTTTAGAGAATTAGAAACTTTATTTAGAGAATTTGTCTGGGGAAAGAAAGTGCCAAGGGTCAAATTGACAGTGGTCCAACTACCTACTGCGCAAGGGTGTTTAGCTTTGTCTCACTTAAGAACTTACTACGAGGCAACCTTATAGACTTAGTGTATGGACTGATGGGATCTATATGCACTAAAGATAGCTTCTTTTTAGACAAAATGATTCAAGAAAGTGATTCGCAAACCCCAGTGTTTTTAAAAACTTCTAAACTCCCTAAAAAAACAAGGAATAAGACCTTGAAGGATGTCGCTTCTAGACTTCAGTCATTTTTTAAAAAAGATGGGCTCCTCTGGTCTCCAATATTTAAAATTGAGCGAAGCTCCCAGCTTCGGCCTCCTGTTGTAATTTGGCAGCGGCTAGATTAAGCATTAGCAGAAGACATGCTGTATTCAGCAACTATTGTAACATTGTGCAGACTCCATTTTGTATTTGTGGCAGCCATTTTATCTGCCACATGTTGCCATGTGCTCATCATGTGCTCTGTCCTACCTTCCTGTTAACTGCTCTTGAAATCTTCCCAGAGACGAGATATATTTAGACCTTTCCTGTTCTGCACATGCTCCGTTGAGCTTGCAGCTGTTATCAATTTATATCTGTCAGGATGTGTTTACTAGAAACTGGACACGGTTAGCTCCTCCTACTTGTCGACCCTGCATTTTCTGAATGACCTTATATGTACCTAAACCCAGCACTCTGTGCTTGTACCGCCTTCTTTTGAGCCCCTATGGGGGTAGAAAAGGACCATGCTCTTTCCATTCAGGGTGCTACTTCATACAGTTGCCGAAGGGTGCTGTGTGAATATAGTACCACCTCTAGAGGTTAATAAACTCTGTTTTTTCTATTCCAGTTTCTGTGCCAACTTCTTCTTATTTGTCTGAGGACTCTGCGCAGAGAAGGGAGAACCCCTAGCAATGGTAGGCCCTGCTGAGGCTCACCACTACACTCCAGCTTCGATCTAGGCACATTAACAATTGGGAAAACTGTGGATTACTCGAATTAGGACATTTTATAATTCAAAATATAGTGATTTCCCGGCAAGAGGTGATGGCTAGGGCAGACAGCCATCGGAAACCCCCCTTCTTTGGATATTTAGATATCGTCCACTTTCTAAAAAAAAAGAACGGTATTTTGGACACCCCAAATCAACTGATGGTAGCTCTTTATGGGGCTAGAGTGAGTGGTGTGGGGAGCTGGTACCGGTTGTTACATAAACAGGGTCAAACTTCTGTGCTGGAGTTAAAATAGATTGTGAGACAGGGTGTACCTTTTTTCCGAATGATTGGGAGGCCATATGCTATTTAGGAAGTAAATATTTGCATGCTGCGAATGTTAAAAGGATGGCCTTCCTATCACGATGGCTCTCCTACTTAACTCCGGCCGCCTTAAAAAATTGATTTCCGGGAGTTGAGTATAAGTGCTTCCGCTGCCAGGCAGATGGGGAAGGTGGATGGCACCATATCTTCTTCGGGTGTCCACGGTTGAGGCCCTTTTGGGAGGCAATTTTTGCTGATATTGAGTTAACAATTGGGTAGAATGATTTTAACAGAGGCCGAGAAAGTTTTTCTATTTATTTCTTGTACTGTAGCCCATTCGTTAATTCTCCACAATTGGAAATCTAGTGAGCCCCCTCTCATCTAAAATGGTTTAACAAAATGAAAAGGACCCGAACATTTGAAGAAGTTTATGCTAGACGGGTTGGGGTCACTAGGAAATTTGAAAAGAATTGGAAGTTTTTTATTGATTTAGATAAGCCTAAAGAGGGATTGTAGCACTCCCTTTATATATTGATGCTGTAGCTGTTTGGTATTGCACTTAGAAGCATTTGCACTTTATATACTGTTGCACTTTATTAGAACTATTTTTGTTTAACGTTTATCTTCGTTTA
This sequence comes from Lissotriton vulgaris, assembly GCF_964263255.1. Classification (NCBI taxonomy): domain Eukaryota; kingdom Metazoa; phylum Chordata; class Amphibia; order Caudata; family Salamandridae; genus Lissotriton; species Lissotriton vulgaris. The sequence continues at coordinate 182,936,421 of NC_141696.1, read as the reverse complement.
ACAATGTTTACAGGTGCTAGTAACAATATTGTTTTAAAAAATATATCCGGATGTTGTAATAATAGCTGTCATTCATGAGAAAAGAAACAAAGAATTTGCACTTTCATTGATATTGCACTTTAGGAGCACTTTCAACTGCGTTGTTTGTTGCACTTTAGCTTAGATAATTTGCACATGGTTAATATTTGATGATGATGCTATTTGCTGGTACAGCTTTATTCTTTTTTAAAGTTTTTATCTTGAAATTCGAAGCTATCATATCTGTTTTTGCACAAATGGTTGTTATTGATGATGTTAAGTAGATTGTGTATCCATGTACCTAATGCTCTGCTCAATAAACATTTTCTTTTTAAAAGAAAGGAAGTGATTTATAGATGATCTGACTAGTCTACCTGGATGAAGTCCTCCACATAGAGTGTGTCATTAGGAGATGTTACCAAGTCAAGAGTGAAAATCCTTAATAGGATTTGGTTTGTCACAGTAGTTGTAGAGCCCATTTGTGATTCGAAAGGAGATGTTACTAAATACTGAGGTTTATATTTTGTCACCCCACTGGTGATTGAAATCATACAGAAAGATGCAGGTGGATGAGAGTGTTAGTTGAGAAGTAACTAACATTCTCTACACATCACTACAAAGACATTGCTGTAGCTAAAGGAGTTTTTTAGTTTCAGTGAGTATGAAGGATGATTTTTAATCACATTCACAAGGCAATTTAAAAAAGCTATGTTTCTTTGCCACTTTTTTCACTGAATGTGACTTTTGTGAACTAGTGCTACACTTCTCAAGATGAATTTATTTGGTCAGATCAACAGTGCTTTTTATCACATTTCATGGAGAATGGGAATACCCCTGAATTGTTAAGACGTGCACCCATGCTCTCAGTGCCCAACTATATTGTTGCTTGATCCCCAATGCTGATTTATTGTCGTAGGCGTACACGGATCATGCCTGTGCACCATGACGTATGCCTGTCTCACAGATTGCAGTTTTGTTGGACCAGAAGGGTAGCCCAAAGTGCTACCCTCATAGTGGTGAATGACTACTACCTTCACCATGAGTTAAATAGCAGATGCACAGTGGCAGAAGCATAGCGAGTAATGAGCAGTAGTAGTGACCCTTTTTACCCCATGTCATTGAAGTGAGGCCTACAGGCTCACTTACCTTTTTAAGAATTCCAATAATGTTTGTTTAATTCACCCTTGGTCTACATCGTGTTGATGTATAATGTGTGCCTGGTGGAAAAATGTGCTGAGTGCATGTGAGCGCACAAGATATACACTACACAGACGGAGGAGTGTGGAACCGTGTGCACATGGTATATGTGTGTGCACTGGCAGAGGGCATTTAAAGTGATACCCTCAGGTGCAGTACAGGGGACTGTAGTTTTGGATAGTGTGTGCAGACTGAGTGTGCATGCTACATATGGGAATGCTGGTGGTAGCATTGTACATAGGCACAACACTACTAGCCACTGGAGTGTGCTGTGAATGAATGCTGAATGCAGACGTGCCTGCACTGGCATATTACAAAGAAGCCTTTGGATTTTATTTTGGGAAGTCCAGGGCTGCCTGGTGAAAAAATGATGAGTAGATGAATCTCCCCACAGACAGAATTGTATATTGTTGCATTCCTGTAAGCTGAGTGGGACAAGCACTGGGTGAGGGGGCAGGCACTCCATGTGCATTTCACAGGGCTCTTTGATTCAGTGACAGATCTCAAGGAAGAAACCTGGACACATCTCAGAGAGAGGGAGATGGGCTGATAGGAGAATCATAAAGGGTAGCGCTGAGGCTCCAGGATTAACCTTAGAGGCACATATATCTGTCACTGACATCCAGGTGTGAACTCTGGCCATTGCCATGAATCAGATTCGGTGTCCTGCCTGCTATGACAGATATCCTTCTGGAGGAGAACGAAAGGGGAGAGATGTCCATATCAAAGAAACAGAACCCCCAAAATTAAACTTCAGAGGTCCAGACCCTAAAACACATTTTTTGCCTTGAAAATAACTATAAGTAGGGGACCTGATACTTTGCTATCTGCTGAGCAGCCAGACGAGCTGCAGGAAGAGGGTCAACTCTGCAAGACTTCTGTCTCTGAACAGGACTGAGGGCTTAGCCTGCTAGTCTCTCTGCTGGGTGAGGGTACATCACTCAGGGAAACAAAAATCACCTGGTCTGAAGTCTGGAGCACCAATACCTGCCTGCTCACAAAGACCAGTGCGCCTGTGAGGGAGAGGAGTGTATTAGAGGAAGCAAGATCCAGAGTGAAGCCCAAATGAGACACCTGATTGAGGTGTGAGAAGCTGTTCCGCACCAATTGGGCCGTTGCCTGTGTGCCGCGTTATGCAGTTTGGTGACCCCGTATCCCAGGAGGGTTTGCGGTGAACCCAAAGACAGTGCCACATTGATTGGGCCATTGACCATGTGCTGTGTTGTGAAGTGTGGCTACCACGTATGCCAGGAAGGGTCTCCATGCCCCCAAAGACAGTGCCACATTGATTCGGCTGTTACTCATGTGCGCATTGTGAAGTTTGGTGACCCCGTATGCCAGGAGGGGCCACTATATACCAAGGACAAGTTCAGCATCAATTGGCCATTGCCCATGTGCAGCATAGTGGAACTTGGTTACCTCGTATGCCAGGAGGTGTAGCCATGTGCCAAGGAACAGTGTTCAATTGATCTGGCTATCGCCTAAGTGGGACAAGCTGCCACGACCCTGTATACCACAGAGGCTACAGGAAGGGCAACGGGTGGCCACTATGACCCAACAGTGAGGTTCGCCAGATTGAGCCTGTGTACTATGAAAAGCCACTCATTGTCTGTGACCCTAAATTACTGCTACATCCAAGCAGAGGGAGGCTTTGTATCCGAGGCGGCCCAAGGACAGAGGAGACCCTGTTGGAGCCCGCTGGAGCACGGAGACTGACCACATCCCCAAGCAAGGAAGAGAAAAACTTACTGCGTGTGGCTGGAGCTGGAGCAACGCCAAGTGTCAGGATGCTGGTAAGCAGGGCTCAGAAGAGGGAGCCAGCACTTGCCAAGAACTGTGCTTGTGAATGTGTGCAGCCTGACTTTGCCGATTTGGGCCTGTACCGCACTTCACCCCAGTCAGGTTTCGTACCGCCGGAGAGGGTAAGTTGAGAACTGGTCCTATTGCCTTTGGTTTTTGCAACCATGCTTGACTCTAAGTGACTACACCTTATTGACTGAGTTCAACAGGGGGAAACCCCGTGAACAGGGCTTAGTAAATTACACTCCCTGAACAAAGCTGCATGTCAATGGAGAATAATACCACACTCATTGCACTGGAACCGGGAGGCCCAGGAGGGTGTGCTGTCAACTATTAGGGTGCCTACCTCAAGGGGGACTGTGTTATTGCCTATTGAATGTACTGAAAACATAGATATATTCTTGCAACCGATTGTACAGAATCTTCCGTCATTTATTGAGGATGCAAAAGACCTTCTAAATAAACTGGAAGATCTGGTTTGGACTAAAGACTTCACGTTTGTGACCTTGGATGTGAGTGCCTTATATACTAGTATCCCCTTGGATAAAGGGATCGAAGCTCTCACATGTTTTTTGTCGATATGTAATGCGACTCTGTATGATCATACATGAATGATATTGAAGTTGACACGTTTGGCACTCGACAACAACTACTTTATGCGTAATGAGATCTGGTTCAAACAGGATTCAGGAGTGCCTATGGAGGCGACATATTGCCCATCATTTACCAATATATATATATGGGCTTCTTTGAAGAACCAAAGGGTTGATGGCCGGAGAGTTGGAGCAAATCAAACACTCACCCCTAGTCAACTGATCTGGGTTTAATCCATCAGCATTCTTTAGCTCACTCCACCACCCCAGTTCAGAAATGGCTATATGCTAATCAGTCTGACCCTGGGTTTCATGGGAACAGTCCTGCCCGAACTGCCAAGCCATGTCTTCCCTGAACTGGAAACAAGCCTCCTGGGACCGGTTTCTGCCTAATCAGCCGCCATCAGCCAGGCTAGCTTGAATCTAGTGGCAAAGTGAGCAAGGGACCCACGCCTGGGCATACCCTGCCAACTTAGGGCAAACAAAGCGATACCAAAGGGGATGATGGACGGAGCCTTGGAGCAAACCAAACACTCACCTCCAGTCAACTGATCTGGGTTTAATCCATCATCATTCTTTAGCTCACTCCACCACCCCAGTTCAGAAATGGCTATATGCTAATCAGTCTGACCCTGGGTTTCATGGGAACAGTCCAGCCCGTACTAACAAGCCATGTCTTCCCTGGACCGGAAACAAGCATCCTGGGACCAGTTTCTGGCTAATCAGCCATCATCAGCCAGGCTAGCTTGAATCCAGGGGCAAAGTGAGCAAGGGACCCACGTCTGGGCCTACCCTGCCAACTTAGGGCGAACAAAGCGATACCAAAGGGGATGATGGACGGAGCGTTGGAACAAATCAAACACCCCTAAAAACGATGGATTTAGGCCCAGATCTCTGTACTGAGGTGAATGTATGACATTGTTCTGCATTCTGTCCATCAACTGTTGTTTTTGCATTTGACACCCCGAGTGGGATGGGTATGCTCAGACGTGAGTCCCGTGCTCTCCATGCCACTGGAATCAAGCTATCCTGGCTGATGAGGGCTGAAAACCCGAAACTGGTCCTAGGATGCTTGTTTCCAGTCCAGGGAGGACCTGGCTTGGCAGTTCAGGCTGCACTGTTCCCATGGGGCACAGGGTCAAGACTGATTTGCATATGGCTGGGTTCAAACTGGAATTGCATGGTGAGCAAAAACACAATGGATTTAGGCCCAGATCTCTGTACTGGGGTGAATGTATGACATTGTACTGCATTCTGTCCATCAACTGTTGTTTTTGCATTTGTCACCCCGAGTGGGACAGGTATGCTCAGACGTGAGTCCCGTGCTCTCCATACCACTGGAATCAAGCTATCGTGGCTGATGAGGGATGAAAGCCTGAGAAAGGGCCTAGGATGCTTGTTTCCAGTCCAATGAAGACCTGGCTTGGCAGTTGGGGCTGGACTGTTCCCATGGGGCACAGGGTCAAGACTGATTCGCATATGGCTGGGTTCAAACTGGAATTGCATGGTGAGCAAAAACACAATTGATTTAGGCCCAGATCTCTGTACTGGGGTGAATGTATGACATTGTTCGGCATTCTGTACATCAACTGTTGTTTTTGCATTTGTCACCCCGAGTGGGACAGGTATGCTCAGACGTGAGTCCCGTGCTCTCCATACCACTGAAATCAAGCTATCCTGGCTGATTAGGGATGAAAGCCCGAAACCGGTCCTAGGATGCTTGTTTCCAGTCCAGGGAGGACACAGGGTCAAGACTGATTTGCATATGGCTGGGTTCAAACTGGAAAGGCACGGTGAGCAAAAAAATGATCGATTAGGCCCCGATCTCTGTAGTGAGGTGAATGTATGACATTGTTCTGCATTCTGTTCATCAACTGTTGTTTTTATTCTTTGATGAACAGCATATTTGGAAACGATGTCCACCGGATTTGACAAACTCAATTATTTATTGGGGTTGATTCATTGATGACATTCTTATGATCTGGGGGGGGTGTCAACAAGACCCTTGATGCATTCCTAAGACATATCAGTGATAACCAGTACAATCTGAGCTTTACACACAACATCAACAGTAGCCATATTGACTTTCTAGATATTACACTCTTCATTGAAAATGGTAAGCTTGAGTATAAACTCTTTTGCAAGGACACTGAGTGAAATTTGGTGTTGCACGCCAGTAATGCACACTCTGACTCTCAAATTCATGCCATACCTTTTGGCGAAATGACTAGGCTTAGACGTAATTGTAGTAAGGATGTCATATTCCAGCAAGAGATTGAAACTCCTAAACAACGCTTCTTGATCAGGGGCTATGATTGCACCTTATTAGAAAAAGCCCACACCAGGTTAATAGATAAAAATAACTGGACTTCCTAAACCTAAGGCCAAAAAAAAGCATAAATCAGATGGTGACAGGATTGCATTAATAACACAATTCAATTCACAGAGCACCCTAATCTTCAAGACACTCAACAAACACTGGCAACTTTTGACGATGGATCTTGATTTGGATCTGTATGTTTCTAAGAAGCCCCAAAATGTAAACAAAAGGGGTAGATCATTGAGAAACATCTTGAGCCCCTCTATTAAAATCAATCCAATGAGTGAGCCAACCAAAATCTGGTTACCTAACAAACCCAAGGGTTTTTTCAAATGTACAATGTACAATGTATGTCAGTTTGCAGAAAATAAGAACAGTTTCAGCTATAACACGACACAAGTACACAGGATACATAATTTTATGAACTGCAATACGAAACATGTAGTGTATTGCATCATTTGTAAATGCAATTTAATCTATATTGGCAGCACGATTAGACTGCTCAAGAAGAGGGTTCAAGCACATATTAGAGCGAACTATCCCCTTGCAGTACATTATAACACTGTTCACACCAATTCGGAAGTACTGAGAATCAGATTTCATCGGATTGCCGTGGTCAAGGATGATCCACGAGGAGTGGACAAAACATAACATTAAGGAAATTGGAATCCAAATGGATCATAAAATTGCGAGCTGTGGATCAAGGGCTTAATACAGACAGAGAATGACATGTTTTTTACGAGACTGATTGTAACTAACATCTGATCACTTGTCTGCTCTGTATCTTTGCTATTGTCAAAAATAAATGTCTGTCTAGTTTAAATGTGAAGTTATGTAGCTTAGGTCTAATTACTATAGTCACCTTCGTCTGAGGGGTCTTTTATCCTATACACATCACAGGTGATGGGATACATGACACATCACTGTCACATCAGTAGTTTATGTGATCAGGTGTGCACTCAGTATCAAGATTACACGGGGACTAATTGTCTCAACCACTCTCTTTGACAATATTTATCTAATACCCGGTTTGCAGGTACTGTTGGGAGCTGTACGCCTTCTGGTGACATCTGTTACTATAACAGCTTGTGTCTTTGCATGTTTATAAGCTTTTGGTTTGTGAGTTGTATACTCTTTCTAGCTGGTGCCTGACCTTTATTTTGGCGGGCCCTGCCATTTGTTCCAGGATGAGCATGTTTAATACAACTTTATTATGATGGCAGCATCGTGATTGGTGATTTGGATCTAATCTCTGAGATGCCAATCATCTCCATGGACTGAAGTTGATCACTCCTGAAGTGACTTCTGGATCGATAATCATCATTGTGTGTATGACTATTCTATTGACTCTTTGATACAGGGAGCTATTGTATTTAGTAGTGTATCATTTTTCTGCAATTCTTCACATTTTTGTGGTCAGGATTGCAATAGATGACATTTAGGTCTATATTCTAATTCCTAGTAATATCATTCTTGCTGCACTTTTTATTATCGGTATACAACCGTTACCACGCATCTTTTACCACGAAGTACTGTTACAACGAAACCATTACAACGCAAGGGTATTTACAACGCATGTATTTACAACGCATTACACTACAATGCAGATACTATTACAACGCATACCATTACAACGTAAGTAGAGGTAAGTTTATCTTTTTTTAAAACATTTATTAGGGGTATTGGGTTATGGGGTACAGGGGTATTTTAGGGTTCAGGGCTAGGTTTGGGTTTTGGGATACAGGGGTAATTTTAGGGTTCAGGGATGGGTTTGGGTTTTGGGGTACAGGGGTATTTTTAGGGTTCAGGGCTGGGTTTGGGTTATGGGGTACAGGGGTATTTTTAGGGTTCAGGGCTGGGTTTGGGTTATGGGGTACAGGGGCATTTTTAGGGTTCAGGGTTGGGTTTGAGTTTTGGGGTACAGGGGTATTTTTAGGGTTCAGGGCTGGGTTTGAGTTTTGGGGTGCAGGGGTATTTTTAGGGTTCAGGCAGGGTTTGGGTTTTGGGGTAAAGGGGTATATTTAGGGTTCAGGGCTAGGTTTGGGTTTTGGGGTACAGGGGTATTTTTAGGGTTCAGGGCTAGGTTTGGGTTTTGGGGTACAGGGGTATTTTTAGGGTTCAGGGCTGGGTTTGTGTTTTGGGGTACACGGGTATTTCTAGTGTTCAGGGCTAGGTTTGGGTTTTGGGGTAAAGGGGTATTTTTAGTGTTCAGGGCTAGGTTTGGGGTTTGGGGTACAGGGGTATTTTTAGGGTTCAGGGCTGGGTTTGGGTTTTGGGGTCCAGGGGTATTTTTAGGGGGCAGGGTTTGGGTTTTGGGGTACAGGGGTATTTTAGGGTTCAGGGCTGGGTTTGGGTTTTGGGGTACAGGGGTATTTTTAGGGTTCAGGGCTGGGTTTGCGTTATGGGGTACAGGGGTATTTTTAGGGTTCAGGGCTAGGTTTAGGTTGTGTGGTACAGGGGTATAAGGGTATTTTTAACATATATATTTACAAATTCTTAAATAAAAAATAATATAATTAATTAAAATATTTAAATAATTATTAGTTACATTATTTTAAAATATTATATACTTACCTATCCTTACGTTGTAATGGTATGCGTTGTAATAGTATCTGCGTTGTAGTGTAATGTGTTGTAAAGGGTCCTGCGTTGTAAAAAATGCGTGGTAATGGTATGCGTGGTAAATGTATGCATGCTAACGTCATACATCCCTTATTATCATGTTTATTTGAATTCTTTTTCAGTACTTATGTGGGTTTGCTCACCATATATTTTCATTTATATATGGCGGCCCTTTGGTTTACTGACGCATATGTATACAGCAGTTTTGTTTTGGTCATCTGATTATTACCACATGATTCTATTTCACCATGCGGCAAGTTTACAACACTTTTGAATATGGCGGCTTACGGTGTATTGCGATCAGAGACCCTCCTAGTGGTTGTGATGTGGTCATGTGATTTTTGTCACGTGACCCGATTGCATCATTGCAGGGAATAAATAATATTTTCGTAATGATATCCGCTACTTATTACTTTACTCTAGTCCGGTTTCTTAATAATTATTGTTTTATTGACTTCAATATTTTTTTATACCCAGTAATAATTCAACATCCATGTCTGGTTGCCCGCTGCATATGGGGCGTTTAGTACATTTTAAGATGGCGGCATACTTTCGACTTCTGCCACAGTTCAAGATTACCGTCTTGTTGTAGTCATGTCATTTTTTTACATGACTCCAACCCGCTACTTGATAATCAAGGAATGGTGAGGCTGTTTCCTTTACTTTTTTCGCCATTACCCACACAGCTGTTTTTGAAGAGGAGACATTTTGTATTTGGAGGTGAGTGCTTCCAGGTTTAGTGATTACAGTATTAGCGCAGCTCGTGTACTATATTGGGTTTACTACATACATGTAGTGGCATACCTGTTCTTCTATTTTTAGGGGTCAATTTATCAGAGTTGTACTGCACGGTGTCCAGGTGATATTTATCCACTCAGGGCTGATAATACTGGGGGACTCTGAAGCTTATCATTGTTACAGTTACCCTCAACATGTTACTTGTTTCTCTCTCTACATGTGACAGATTGGGATTTTAGTGTTGGGTGATGTAGAAATGAGACGGACTCGCAATAAATATTAATAAGTTTATTCTAACAGCCCCACACCGAGTGCGGTGCGTAGGTCAGGGAGGAATCTCAATTCTGGCAGTTGGGAGTTGGAAAGGGACAGATAGAACTGTAGAATGTTGAGGGGCCAATTGGAAGGGGGAAGGAACAATGGGTACTCTCGCGCAGGAGAGCTCGAGGGCATGTGTTGTCACTGTCACGCGCTGGTAGCAGCTAGTGAGGATTGCAGAAATACATTACAACACATCTTCCTCTCTTGAATGTTTAACAAACAAATAACGCAATGTCACATATTAAGCAATAATGTATGTTTAACTATACACTTTTAGTCACAAACAAAATCCTCATAACGTTTGGGTTTGTGGATGGTTCTCCCAAACCTACCCATGACCCTGTGGGGGTCAGGCACACCTTCAGTGTCGGAGAAAGGATCATTACAGGTTCTGCCGAGCCTACCACTGAAGCTATGACTGTCAGACATGACTTCAGGGTCAGAGTATGAGTCACCATCGCAACTCTGATTAAGTATCAGGGCGCGAGTACTGACATAAACGGACTGGTTTGATGAGTGACAATCAGCGGAGTCAGTGATGGGTGAGAGATCATGTGTTATCTCATTTCTGGGCATGGAACCATGCTCTAAACTGGTTCTATCGAAATCGACCCACAAATCTTTGCTGGAAGTATTATGTTGAAGTTGATTAGGTACGTTGGCTTCATGATGATATCTGGCCAATCTACTCATGTGCCACACTTTCCCATCACTGAGCCTGGCCGCGTTGTTTTAAAGTTTGTTGATCTGGAGAGGAAAGGTGAATCTGCTTTCTCCTTTCCTGACTTTTCTTTCCAAGCGAACTTTAACAAGATCGCCAACCTTAAAGGAGTGTTCTTTAGCACCATGTTTGGAATCATACCAATCTTTATAGTATTTTTGCGCTTTGATAATGTTATTTCTAATTATATCTGGTGACCATTCCAGTTGTTTGGAATCTGGGATCCAACCCAGGTCAATACTCAGGGGCTGTCTGCTTCTCATAAGGACTCGTGGAGAAGTGTGGCTCAGGGGTTAGAGGCGGCAGACCTGGAGCTTGAGTTCGGCCCTGGACCAGGGTTCAATTCCCCGCCTCGGCGGGTCTTGGGCTCAAAATTCCACGGACTCGTTAATTCTTGCTCCGGTGCCTTCTCGACTCACGGGTTCACACTCTGCGACTCTGGGCAATAGCTTGCTTAATCTCCACAACGGCCCCTCGCAGTGGGATGCCTGGCTTTCACCTTGTGGATACCCTGCCAGGGCTATCTCACAGGGGAATACCAGGACGGGTTCCCTAAGCAAGCGCGGAGATGCCCCAGGGTAAGTCGTGCGCTATATAAGTTTCATTCATTTCATTTCATTTCATAAGGACAAAAGGTGCAGTTTGGGTGCTGGCACAAGGGCAGATCCTGAAGGCCCAGATGAGTTTGAACACTTCTTCTTCCCAGTTGAGGTTGGCATTTCTTGACAATTGTATGTGTCCTTTCAAGACACGTTTGAAGCGTTCAGTGAGGCCATTGCCTTCCGGATGGTATAGTTAGGTGGTGTGGTGGGTGATGCAATTTCTCTCAAGGAATGACTTAAATGCATCAGAGGAAAATTGGGGACCATTGTCGGTGGGCACGTACTTGGGTAACCCTTCACTTAAGAACAGCTTGTCCAAGAATGAGATGACTGTTGAACAGTCTATTTCTGAGACAATTTCTATTTCAGGCCACTTGGAGAAGTGGTCCATGACTACTAACATATACTTGATCTCTCCGTCGTGTCCTTCAATGGGTCCAGCAATGTCTAGTCCTAATTTCTCCCATGAATCACAGCATTCTACACAGTTTCTTATCTGGATTTCAATTTGCTTGTCGATACCAGGCCACCAATAACTGGTTCTGACTCTTTGCTTGGTCTTTGAAATGCCAAGGTGACCAATGTGGCATAGGTTAAGAATGTTGTGTCTGAGTGTGATGGGGGCTATGGCTTTGCCAATCCTGTACAACACTCCATTTCCCAACTGAGTTCATTTCTTATGTCCCTATAGACTTTAGCATTATTGTGAAGGTAGCATTTCTCAGGCCAGGTGGTGTTGACATATTTGCATATGTCTTGGAGTGTGGAATCTCGAGACATGTGTCGTTCCCATTCTTCCGCAGAGATTCCATCAAGGTCCGTTTTGAATAGTAGTGCTACTTTTTTAGCTTCCTGTTGGGTATCCAGATTCTCATTGTGGGGAAGGGGTAGTCTGCTAAGGAAATCACCTACCTTGTTCTTGATTCCAGGCCAGTATTCAGCTGTGTAGTTGTAATCCAAGAATTTGATGGACATTTTACTCAGCCGTGGTGAAGCATTGTGCAACCCGGAGGCAGAAAGGATCTTAATTGACGGTTGGTGGTTTGTGCGTAGATGTACATTATATCCCCAAATGTATGCTCTGAAGTAATTGAGCGCCCATGAACAGGCCAGCATCTCATGTTCGATCACTGAGTATTTCTCCTCAGCAGGGGTGAGCGATCTGGATGCAAAGGCCACAACCCATTCATTGTTCGAAGTGTCTTTCTGTGCCAGCACAGCACCCAGTCCTTTGTTGCTGGCATCAGTGGTTACGAAGATTTCAGCTTTGGGGTCAAGCCATTTGAGAAAGGGTGCATTACTGATTTCTTTTTTGATTGCATCAAAGGTGTTCTGACATTTAGAGGACCATTCAAATGTTTTTCTATTTTTTAGTAATTGTCTTAAACTGTACATTTTTTCTAAAAATTTTCTTAAGAACTTCGAGTAGTACTCAGTTAATCCGAGAAAAGCTCTCACATCTTCTTTGCTGGATGGACAGGAAGCATTGAGAATGGCATCAACTAAGCCTTGTTTGGGTTTGATACCTTCATAGCTAATCGTGTGCCCTAGGTATACCACTTTGTTTTGGGACAGTTTACATTTGTCTAACTCAACTGTAAGTCCATGCATTTTCAATTTGTTAAAAACTTGCCTAAGGCGTGTTTCATGTTCCAATTGGTTGCTGCCCATGACCAGGATGTCATCTTGGAAAAACCTGATACTGTCAACGCCCTCAAAGATTGAAGTCATGACCCTTTGGAAAAGCGCTGCGGCCGAGGCTAGGCCAAACGGTACTCTGGTGAAACGTTAACAACCGAATGGTGTAATAAATGTGGTGTATTTCTTGCTATCCGGGTGTTGGGTATTTGGTGATACGCGGGTTTTAAGTCAATATTAGAAAATACAAGCATATCATTAGTGGCATTGAACATTTCACAAATGCGAGGTAGAGGGTACTGATCAACGATTATATTTATGTTTAGGTCCCCAAGGTCGATGCAAAGTCTAATTTTCCCATTGGGGCGTTTGACGACAACCAAGGGAGAAACCCACTCAGCAGACTCAACTTCTTCGAATATTCCGTCATGGACCAGTCTGTTCAGTTCTAGTTGGACATCGTTTCTTACCGAAACTGGTAAATGTTTTACCTTGTGAACGCACGGGATGGTCGAGTCTTTTAATTCAATTTTATGTTGAAAACTGTTTAGGAGACCCACTTCTGGGAAATCCTTGTGGATGGTATGTTGACACGACTCATCAACGGACAAAACAGGATCAGTACTACTGGGGTTGAAGATAATGCCAAAATCTGCTTGATCACTCCAACCAAGCACCAAAGGTCCTTTCTTAGCCACAAAGAGTCTACAAAATGCTTTCCTGTTTTTGAATTCAAATTCTAATTCACGGGTTCCTAAAAACTCAATGTTATTGCCTGTGAAACTTCTTGCAATAATATTAGATTTTTCAAGTGATGTTCCAATTTTGTCTGTGAACTGTTGTTTCCAAACATTCTCATTAATTATCGTGAAAGGAGAGTGAGAATCAGCCATTTTGTTCACTGTCACACCACCCAATTTTACATCACACATGTTTTTTTTTCTTTGTGGGTGTGAGTTCCAAAATGTAATATTCAATGGAGAATACATAATTGATGCTGTCAGAATCTGAGTACTCAGAATGTTCCGCCGCGGAGTCACTCTCCTCTTGGATGTTTTTGTCATGTTTGCTTTGTTTGAAAGGTCTTCTATTGCATGCTTTACCAATGTGACCCGTTAATCCACATGACGTGCACTTTTGATGTCTAGCAGGGCATTTTATGGAATCAGCTAAATGGGTGGGAGACCCACAGCGAAAACACTTACGTTCAGAGAGATCATTGTTCTTCATGCTATGACTCTTCTCAATGTTGTGTTTCAATTTGTATTGTTCACCTTTCCTGTGATAATCATGAGAGATTTCACGAGTATTAACTTTTGGCCTCAGTTTGTTAGCATTGGATGAATTGATTGCTTTTACTAAAATTGTCTCATCCAAAACTGCCTTTGCACATTTGCCAGTAAGTTCTGCCTTTTTAACCAAAGCAACAACTTCCTTTAAAGGGGATTCCCCATTCACCCAGAGTTTGTCTTGGATGTTTGGGTTGCTGGCATGCATGACTATTTGGTCACGTACAAACTCCTCTTGTAATTGTCCAAATCTGCAGGTTAAGGCTAAATAGTTCAAGGCGGCGACATAATCATCAATGCTCTCGTCTTTACCCTGTTTCCTCCTTGACAATTTGTAACGGTTGACAGCTACACATACAATAGGCGAGAAATAGGCATCAAGATCATCTAAAGCATGCTGATAAACATTGTCGCCTTCCCTTACTTTTTTTTCTGTGTTGTTGTAAGTCTTTACACCTCCTGGACCAAGGCAGTACAACAGCACTTTCTTTTTTTACAGGTGTGAAGTCCTCATCTTCCACAGTTTTAATGTAATTGCAAAAGTACTCTTTCCACTCTTTCCATGGCATACATGGTGCACCTTTGAGGGGAAGAAAAGCTTGAGGCTGAGCTAGATTCAAAGAACTTAGTGCACACATGGCATATACTGATGGGTAAGAAGAGGTAGCACAAAAAAAAAATCTGTGTTACAGAAGGAATAAAAACGCTGCAAAATGATGAGGTGACACACTGACGTAAAACTACAACAGCAAGATTGAGTGTGATAAAAGGTTGACAAACATGTAATTGCCAAGGAGTGAATAAATGTCTAACCATAGACAGTAAATATTGCCTCAGGTAGAAGAATGTGACATTTAAGTCAGAAAATACTATTAAATTTGAACCAAACGGTAAATTTCAACCCATACTATCAGATGAATGTGGTGTGCACATCTCCGTGAGAGGTGTGCATCGTGAAGAGTTGCTTAAAATATGCTTGTTATGGTTATTTGAAGTGGTGTGCACATCACCGTGAATGTGCCTCAGTTGGAATGGAACTCACGAAGCTGCCGAGTATGATTGTAATTAACAGCAAGATGGCGCCTGAAGCTGCGTTCCAGTGACGAGGGGTGCACGTAGGCATGTGTAGAGGGTTATGGCTGAGATGCAGGCAAGCGTCTGAAGGTGCGAAAACACGCTGACAGGAAAGAAACCAGAGGCGCAAACAGGTGAAGGCAGGGTCACTACCCCAGTGCCAAATGCTGATGAGGTGAGCAGATGCGTGGGAGAAGCTGCAGCAGAGTCTTGGCACAGTGTGTATCAGCGTAGGGGAGGCAGTAAAATATCCATGTGTCTTAAATCACTTGAAGAAGAGACATCCCGCTGAATAAATCAAAGTACCTTAAGACCGAGTGGGGCACAGGCCGGAGAAACACTCAGGAGCAGAGCAGGGTTCAATATTTAAAAGCGTCGCTCTCACCCAGGAACTCAGCAGGTGGACACACTTTGAAGAAAGAAACCTGAAGTCCTGTAGACGCCTTCATGTGGCAGGAAAGACACAATGTGGAGAAGGCTGGACGATTTCCAGGTAGGGCAGGCAGTCTTCTTTAAACTTGAAGTGCATCTGCAAGGTGATTCCAGAAGTTGACCTTGAAGTTAGCAGGAAGAATCCGCGGTGAGGGGCTGTATGTACGTCCGCTCGTCGCCACTTGTAGAAATGAGACGGACTTGCAATAAATATTAATAAGTTTATTCTAACAGCCCCACACCGAGTGTGGTGCGTAAGTCAGGGAGTGTAAAGTGGTAAGTGAGGCCTACCACGTGCTAATATAATGCAAGTAATAAGAGCACACAGACACTAGATGATAGTTGGCTGGAAAGACCACGAGCGGACTTCCGCCCGTTTATTTATACCCCGGCGCGAGCCCGCCCCGGGGTTGTGCGTGCGTGCGTGGGGGAAAAGAAACATTGTAGTGGAGAGCCCGAGTGGCTCTCTACATCCCTCCTTTATTTTAATTCTTTCTGCCCCCGGACATTCGAATAGCAGTTCACGGAGATGTCCATGCAAAGTCTCTCAGCCGTTGGCTTGGCACCGGATTGGGCCTCAGGCTGTAGCGACGACTCCGGATCCCTGATGGTTCGGCAGCCCCGGCCGGGGTTGCTCTAGGATCTTCACTCACGTCCGAGGTCCTTGGCTGACTCCGCTCGGCGCCGAGGCCGGGTGACATTGGCCTCGGTTGACTCTCTCCGCGTGTCGGTCCGGGCAGCGGACTAGGCGACCTGGGGCAGCTTGCCTCTTCCAGCACCAGCTCTTCTTCCTCCGCTTCCTCCTCTCGCTGGTGTCCAACGGCTGCTTCGGTTGCCTTTCTGAAACACGATACGTTTCGTGTGACGGTCTGCCCGTCTCTCCTAGCCGTGACCATTGTCCCTTGAACTCTTTCAACTCTCCACACCTCTGGCTCAAACGGTGTTCTGAACTTCGATCCTGGGTAGCGATCTTTGACGACCACTGCATCACCTTCTCGGATGCCTGGCTCTTTGGCGTGGCGATGCAGACTTGCTTTGGCGTTGGTGGCTCGTCTCCTTGCTTGCGTGGCCTCTGCATCTCTCTCGGCCGGCATCCATGCGCTCACCGTGGGTATGCCGTCTCTCGGGGCCCGTTTGAACAGTATGTGAGCTGGGGCGCACTTTGTCGTCGAGTGCGGCGTTTGCCGATAGGCTCCTAGAAACAAATCCAGTGCTACCTCCAGATCTTCCCCATTGTCCACCGCTATCCGAAGGGCTCGTTTTATTGTCCGCATCAACCTCTCTACTTCTCTGTTGGCTTGAGGCCATAACGGCGTGATCTACCTGTGAGTGATTCGGAGAGATTCCAGGTATGATTGGAATTCTCGACCCTGGAAGGGGGGTCCATTGTCCGACTTAATTTCCTCGGGGAGTCCCATGGTTGCGAACACTCGGTTTAGCACCTTTCTGACGTGTGGGAAGGCGGTGGATGCTATGACTTCCACGATGGGGAACTTCGAGAAGGAATCTACCAGCACCAACATCTGCCTCCCATCCGGGAAGCTGCCAAAGTCAATGCTGAGTTGGGTCCAGGGCGCCCGGGGCGCATCTTCCATGATTACAGGGGCTGGAAGGGGTTCTCCCCCGGTGATCGTGCATGCATGGCAGGACCTTATCATTGCCTCTACTTGGGTGTCCATCGCTGGGAACCACACCTTGCTTCGTAGGCGCGCTTTCGTCTTCGCCATGCCTTGGTGTCCCACGTGAGCGAGGCTTAATGCGCGCTGTTGAAGGCTTTCCGGCATGACGAGGAGGTGTCCTCGCAGAATCACTCCTTCTCCCACGCTGAGTTCACTGCGAATGTGCCATAGCTGCTGTCTCGCATGGCTGACCTCCGGACGGAGGCTTGCGGCGCCATCAAGGAAGCGGGCCCATTGGTTCTCCTCCAGGGCTCGGCGGACCTTCGTGAGGGTTTCATCTCCCGCCGTGGCTTCTCCGATCTCCTTGAGGGTCATGTTGTCGGGACACGCGGCCTGCGTGACCATGTGCACGATCTCTTCTACTTCCTCTCCGTCCTCGGTGGATGGCCGTTGCGAGGCAACGTCCGGGTGCCGCGATAGGTAGTCGGCGGGATTGTGAGCGCCAGGCCGGAACACCACTTTGAAGCGATAGCCCTGTAGCTGGACGGCCCACCGCTCGATCCGTGGAGGAGCTAGTCTTGAGGTTCCTGCAAAAAGGGGTAGGAGAGGCTTGTGGTCTGTGACCACGGTGAATTCCTGTCCACAGAGGTAGAGATGAAAGTGTTGGCAGGCCCATTTGATTGCCAGGGCCTCCCTTTCTATCTGCGCGTATCTGGTCTCCGTGTCTGTCAGCGCCTTGCTGGCATAGGCGACTGGCCTCCATTCTTCCGGACCGTACTCTTGCAAAAGGACGGCACCTAGTCCCACGGGACTGGCGTCCACAATCAGTTCGGTTTTTCGTCTTGGCTGAAAGTAGGCCATGGTGGTATTATCTAGAAGACCAGCTTTGACGTTTTGGAACGCTTTGTTTGCGGCCGGGGTCCAGTCCCACTTCTGGTCGGTGCGGGTGAGAGCTCGGAGGGGTTCCGCAATGGCAGCCAGGTTCGGGATGAACCGGCCGCAGTACGTGGCCATGCCCAAAAAGCTGCGTACTTCCGTTGGGTTCCGAGGTGTGCTGGCTGCTTTGATCGCCTCCGCTTTCTTTGGGTCCACTTTGAGGCCTTCCCTGGTAAATGTGTATCCGAAGAAGTCCACTGCTTCCTGGTAGAAGGCACATTTGGCTCGATGCAAGGTCAGCCCGCTGTCGGCAAGCCTCTGCAGGGTCGCCCTCAGGTTGGTGTGATGCTCTTCTAGGGTTGAAGAATAGACAAGGATGTCATCGCTCAGGTTGATGACACCCGTCAGACCTGACAGCACCTCCCGAATAGCGTTTTGAAAAACCTCGGCCGCCGAGGATACGCCGAAGCTGAGCCGGGTGTAGCGACGCAGCCCCACGTGCGTCGAAAAGGTGGTAATGTATCGGCTGGCGGGCTCCAACTCTAGCTGGTGGTATCCGGAGTTAAGGTCCAGCTTCGAAAACCACTTTGCCCCGTTGAGGTCTGCTATGATGTCCTCCATGGTGGGGGTGATGTGCCTCTCACGCTTAACGGCCGTGTTCGGAAGTCTCATATCCACACATAGGCGAATGGCTCCTGGCTGCTTGGGTTTAGGGGCGACGACCAACGGGGAGACCCAGGGTGTCGGTCCCGATACTTTCTCGATCACCCCCAGCTCTTCCAGCTTCCGTAGCTCCTCCTCTACTTGTGGCCGGAGGTTGAAGGGCACCCGCCTATGTCTGAGTGCGACGGGCCTCACGGTGGGGTCTATGTGAAGTTTGAACTTCCGCCCTTTGAGCTTGCCGAGTCCTTTAAACAGTTCTGGGAAGTCTTTGAGCATGAAATCCGCGTGTGCTTGGTGCACCTGGTTGGCAAAGAATACCAGGCCGAGATCCTCTGCGGTGTGACAACTCAGGAGGGTGCCTTTCTTGCCTTCGGTGATATGGAATTTGGTCTCGGTGGAGTATTCCCCATTGACGACTGTGGTTTGTATTACCCCTCGAAGAGGGAGCGGTTCCGTGCTTCCATAAGTGTATATTCTTGCCGTGGACGGTGCCAGCGTCGGCTTCGGGGACATGCTGTCGTATTGCTCTGAGTCCATGACGTTGACAGACGCTCCGGTGTCAATCAACGCGTTGACATTCGTCCCGTCCACAGTGATGGAGCACATGGGCGGCGGCCTCCGTTTTGTAGATGCTCGGCTGACGTAGGAGACGATGTATACCTCGTCATCTTCATCGTCCTCGTACCTGGGCCGACGGTCTTGTGCTTCGGTGTCCGGCGGGGGTCGCTCCTGGTCGAGTGATAGCTGATGGATCCGCTGCGTCACCGCACGAGCACGTGGTCCTGCTGATTTGAATTTGCCTCCCCAGCAAACGGCGGCAAAATGGTTGAGGCGCCCACATTTGAGGCACGTCTTGCCTCTTGCGCTGCACGTGGCGGCGGTCGGGTGATTCTCTCCGCAATACCCACAGCGGTTGGTCCGTGGAGGGCCTTGTCGCTGCCTTCCCGGTGGAAATCGCCTGTGAATGGCGTCCACTCGCTCTTCCTTGATGGTCGGGGTTCGCGCCATCGTTGGAGCAATGACAGGAGTGCGCAACGCCACCTCCATTTCTTCAGCCCTCGCATCCGACAGTTCATGCGATCTGGCCAGGACGAGGATCTCGTCGAGCGAAATCCCTGGTTGCCTGAGAATCAACTTTCTTAGCAGCTTCGACTTGCATCCGACAATTATTTGATCCCTTATTTCTTCCCTGGGGTCAGTGAACGGGCACGTGCTCGCAAGTCGTCGGAGCCGAGCATAATACATGTCGACGGATTCAGATTCAGTCTGCCAGGCGCGCTTGAACTTGAATTTCTCGAAGTCGTTGTTTAGCTGTGGATCAAAGTGGGCGTTTAGGGCCGCGACCGCGGCGTCGTACTCGTCCTCGGCACCGGTGTTTGGGAGCGACTCGAATAGGTCGTAGATTTCTTGTCCCCCATAGAGGATGATTAGTGACCTCTTCACCGTTCCATCAGTTTCTCTGGTTCCCTTGAAGTATAGATTGAGGCGTCCGACCCACGCTCTCCATCGGAGGGCGGCTGTGGCTGGATCCGACGTTTCGCTGAACGGCGGGATGGGCGCTGCGCCGGCGTGCAGGTGGGCAGGCTGTGCAGGAGTAGTAGGCCCAGCAGGGGCTTGGTTCCCCGCCTGGGCGTTGGCCTGTGGGGGAATTGCAGGCGGCGGTGGCTGGACAACGCCATCTTGTACTGCGCCGGCGTCCTGACTCATGGTGACGCTGTTGGTGAGGAGGTATGGTGCTTTCCGGGGTAGTGGTGGTGCACAATGTAGGGTGCCAGGGGTCCGCTGCTCGCTGGTACCCTTGGGTGTAGTGATAGTCTCTAGTCTCTTCCCCTAGCTTAGTTAAATGCCTTGTCCGCAGGGCTGCAGGCCCTACAGATACCCCTCCTCAGAGGCAGGAGCGGGGCCCGAAGTGCATTGGCCAATGCTTGTTGGCTTCAAGTGTCCTGTAACTAGGCAGAGGTAGGCCGGAGTTGCAGCTGCCAATGCTTGATTTATAGTGCCGAGGGCCAGAGCGTGATGAGGGAGAGAGAGCGAGCAGCGCGGAGCCCAGCGCGCACACGCAGCGGAGGCGTCTCCCTGGGGTCTCCTGAACAGAAGAAGAGGCGGGCCTGCTCCGGCCGCGAGCACGTGGTGCAGCCGGTGTGTCTTTCCTCTCGCCGGCCGGCGAGATGCGGGGGCGCGGTGAGTGCGCGCAGGCGGGGCAGAAGGATCACTCACCCGCAGGAAGCGAAGGCTGCGTACTGGCACCACGAGTCCCGCCGGCTGAAGGCGCACCCTCACGGGTGACACGTGGGCGGGTCTCGGTCCTAGGGCGCCGCGTGCAGGAGCGGCTGGGCACCGCGGCTGGAGCACACACAGCAGGGTGTGCAGGAGGCGGTGGGCACGCGTGGCATACGACCGCCTCGTCGCCAATGTAAAGTGGTAAGTGAGGCCTACCACGTGCTAATATAATGCAAGTAATAAGAGCACACAGACACTAGATGATAGTTGGCTGGAAAGACCACGAGCGGACTTCCGCCCGTTTATTTATACCCCGGCGCGAGCCCGCCCCGGGGTTGTGCGTGCGTGCGTGGGGGAAAAGAAACATTGTAGTGGAGAGCCCGAGTGGCTCTCTACAGGGAGGAATCTCAATTCTGGGAGTTGGAGAGGGACAGACAGAAAGAACTGTAGAATGTTGAGGGGCCAATTGGAAGGGGGAAGGAAAAATGGGTACTCTCGCGCAGGAGAGCTCGAGGGCATGTGTTGTCACTGTCACACGCTGGTAGCAGCTCGTGAGGATTGCAGAAATACATTACAACAGGTGAGTTTCTGTTTTTGATTTTTGATTTGGCCTAACGCATTGATTTTTTAAATTTTAGCTTTACTTTTGTTCCAGTGGGTTTATGTAATTTCAGGCCATATCGGTGCCTAGTACAGCTGTGCGCTTTGTGGCACTCCACTAAGTGGCGAAAGGCCAGCGCCAGCAGTGTGACTTTTTTCATTGGTGAGTGGGAGTTGTACGCCGCTCTAGAGAACGATGACACATGGGTACTGGTTCTGTACCAGGGGCTCGATTATCTGACCTTGCGTTTTATAATGATGTGGTACAGTGGTCAATATGTAGTGAGTTTGTTATGTTAAGAGAGGGCCTCTATGTTGATTTTTTTGGTCACAATGATGTGTGTTTTTCATTATGATAACATGTACGTGAATTTATTTATAAACTTTTAAGGTATACTGTGGCACTTGTTTGGAGATTATGATACACTTGTAGATGTCAAGCAAGGTTTGTGGTGATCATGCTTTACATCATGCTTTTCGTGCTACCGCCACACTACAAATCCCGTTTTGTGGCTAGTCAGTAATGCTGACTTAATGTTACATATTTTCAATAGTGAATGGATATTAAAAAAATGTCAGCCACCATGTAGGAACAGGAACATTTATGAAGTTGTTCGGCCACTATATATGATCATGGCACAATAGTATCATTGCGTTCACACGTTCAAATTCAATTGCTTATGATTCTTCTTTATTTTGTGTTTTGCTCATTGAGAATATTACAGTGTTAACACATTTACAATACATTGTTTGTCTAAAACAACTTTCTTTTGATTTTCTATATAGTTCTATTATGTAGGTCACAGTATCCTTATTTGGAGCCTGGTTCCACTCATATTTGATGCGCTGCAGTGACGGATTGTGCATATATTACAGTTCGCCAATATTCCCAAATCGTGTTGGGTGCTTAGTTGTATTTTTCTTTATTTTTTATAATTATATGCACACCCCTGGCTTTAGGGGGTTAATGACGGCGAATGCTCAACACTATTACATTGAGAGCGTATGTTTAGTTCATATTTCTGTTAGTTTGGTTTTCATTTTTCCACGTTTAGTGATATAGACATGTTTGGATACTCTATGGCTTTTGGTACTTTAAGTCTTGGGTCTTTTTCTCTCAGTGGTTCTTGATCTCTTCTTTTTCAATCATAGGCATAATATGTCTCTTCTTCCTTGTCATACTAAAATGATTATTATCCTAGGATTAAGGTTTGTCTTCTTCCATTACATCAGATCATTGTGTTTGTTATTTACATGTACAATAGAAATGTAATTGTGTAAGATGTGTTTTTTAACTTTACTATAATATTGTATATAGTACATTGATTTTAGAATATTTGTCATTCCATCCTTGATAAAGTCTGTGTATCAGACGAAACACGTTTCGGCTAATCGTGTGCTGGGAATTTTTATCTTTGGTCTTCAATCAAGTATATAAGAGAACTCTATTTGATGATCTGATTGGATTCTTTTGAATAGACTGGTGTTTCCTTATGGTCCTCGTTGCGCAAGAGATTCAAAACTGTATCATGGGATTACTTTGACCCATGCCCAATACCATTTTTTGGTTAACTAAACAAGTTAGGTTGAATGGTTGTGCTGCAATAGCTTCGTTCTTTTGTGTTTTGCCTATTGAATTTAGTTTACCTTAGCATGTGTAGATTTAGATTAAAATACTTATTTTATACAAAATAAGTATTTGACAGGACATTGATTTATTGTGTACGCCACATTGACATTGAGTTTTAAGTCAGCCCCACTGATCTGTACCTACACTTTCCTCCGAGGGAGCATTGACTGCTCACACTATGTTACAAATTGAGTCAGGTGCAAAAGGAGGCGATTGACCCAATTGAGCAGGATCCATAGTAGGGTGGGCCCTGGAACATCTGGAGAAAACAGCTTCAACCACCTCGGTTGGGCCCAGGAACCCTGCTTGCCCCATGGCCCTCTGAATGGGGTTCTGGCAACTTGCATTAAGGGATTATGTCCACATTAACTCTTAAGTGACGGAATTGCACATTACACTAGTCCAATTTGGTAGACCACTACTCATCAGCAATAATGGAGAAAGCAGTACAATGATGAAGAATTAACTTTGGAGCTAAGGGTGACCATAGAATCATGTTGAATTGCGATCAGATTGCAGGGCCACAGGTGAATCAAAGGGTAGAATGAAGTACGATGATCATAATGCTCAAAGCAATCTATTTCTCTGCTAACAGACTGTCAGAGTCCCCAATCCAATATCAAATATTTCATCTGTACCAAGTTATAACAGCTGAGCTGTGGCGCCAAATGCATGCTGACAGAGAAGCCAAGGTGAAAGGCAGGCCTTAGAGAATAATTACAGCTACACTTTAAACAACATAAATGAGAACAAACTTTTCATTCTCATCTGTTTCTCTAAAATGAGAATTGATCATCAGAAAGGAGATATTTATGGCATCATGTGTATTTTCCCTTGCTATTCATCACTACAGGAAAAGAATAGGGGCCTATTCACAAACTTTGCCCTATAGTATATTTGTAGTGTTTAATATAGTTGTTTTAATTTTGATAATATACTGAAATTGTCCTATACTTTTCCAGTGGGAGATCTCAGCCATGATTGCAGAGGCCCTGCAAAGTGCGCACAACATCGAATACAGTTGTAAATTCACTGCAATTATTGAACTTGCAGTCATTTATGACATTTGTACTGACTGTACTCCCTGTTTTAGGTAGTGTGGACGTGTAAGTCAACACTTTAGGGTAACTTTACACTCAGATTTTATGACTAGCCCAAAGTAGTAATGTAGTAAGCAGTAAGTAAAGTAGTAAGGTAGAAGAGTGCATTTACTAGTAATAAATCTATACAAGTAGATTTATGTCTTTGAATATGCTTGAGAATCTCTTTACATGTGTCTACACACACGGAGCTCCAGCATTCTTAAAATCCAATTTATGTTAAACTGATTTTGATATCTTTTAGTAAAAAGTGACTGATTAATTTGTTGTGTGTTTAATTTTGCACTGCAGATTGTACTATTATCATTCATATCTGCAAACATACTACCTCTTGCATATGAAAGGGCAGGACACCAAGGTTCATATTTACAAGACCCAATCGCCACAGGAACATCACTTTTAGCGACGTACCTGTGGCAATAAACCTTTCGCCTTATTCACAAGGCGGTGTTAAGCCACTTAACGTGGCTTAACAATGCCTTGCAAATAAGGTCCCATTTCACACTACACTTAGCATAAAAGAGGCATGCAATGGGTGTTGTGGTGGGCATTCTGCTGCAAAACCCATTGATTTTGATGCTGCACCCTATTTACAAGAGTGGCGTAAATAGGAGGCAGCGGTAATATTAAGACCAAGGAAAACCTGGTCGTAACATGCCGAAATGAGGAGAAATGTTTTATTTCTCCTTGTTTTTGGTATTTCTATGTGTGCTGCATTGTGCATCACACATAGAAACAGCAAATTGACTTGAATGAATATTTATGTGGAGGAATGTGTCTCTTCCTGCACATAAACACATAAATAATCATTTAAAAAATGACGATTTGCAACTTCTATGTGTGCTGCACAATGCAGCACACATAGAAGTTGCAAATCGCCATTCTGGATTGTTTATGAGCAGGAAGGAACACCTTCCTGCACATAAACAAGTATTCCCTCAAAGCAGGTCCCCATGAACTAAGATGCAAGGGGGCCTGCGTTGGTGCTAGGTAGCTGAATTTAGCGGAAGCACAGGCAGAATCGCAGGGGTGCTTCGTATTATTGTAAATACGGTGCATCCCTGCATTTCTAAAGTGAAGGAGTGGGGTGTTAGCAATTTTGGAGGTAGCCCACGCTCAGCCACTTTCTTATACATATGCCCCCAAATCTTTAAACTGTTTCCTGAAAGGGTGATAGTGTTACCATATATTATAAGGATAAAAGTACCATCTTCCATATCTTAGAAGATAAGTGCTGGCCAACTCAGAGTTCCATGGCTATATAAAGATACTTGACCTTAAGCCTCATTTGGTCACATAAATCCTTGGTGTCTTGCAGTAGCCTTGTAATGTATAAAAGGGGTACTTCATCACAAAGATTATTCCTATTATTACATTTGTTAGGAAGGTGTCCAACATTTTTCGACCCACATCTACCACTGGCACTACCTACTTGCTCCATTTGTGCCACTCAAGCTAATGAGGGTTGAGCCTACCTTCCTGAAGTGAAATGTGTTTGGTTGTCTCAAAAATATTTTTTAAACATGTCAGAAAATAGGAGAACGGGCCACTTGTGCATAGTACAGGCCAAGCACAACATCCTTGGCCCCAGTGCCCCCATATGCATTGCACTAATATTATTGATGCCTCCAAATTGTTTCTTAGGGAATCTCATGCTACTGTTCAACCGAATCCCAAATGGCACTAAGGGCATGGTTCATAAAGGAAAGTTTCACTTTTTAGTACGTTTAAACTTAGTAGTAAATTTACTTTTGGTATTCGTAAACTCTGAGTATAAATTTAATACAGAATTTTACATTACATGTCTCCACCTCCAGAACAATCCAATTGGCTTCCATTAGTGTGAGTATTTTACATCCCTTTCTAATCCCTCCCTTGCCTTTCATAAACCCCTCTTTTTCCTCCCTAATCCAATCCCTTTTTTAGGTCGAGCCTGGCGTACGCAGCGCGAAGCGCTGTCACCAGCGAGCTCTATTGTTAGGGACTTGCCTTGGAAGTGGGACAGGAGATGGGCACACGCAGAGCTTTTGGCGATTTGAGCAGGTGTACGCGTACGTACAGCCACGCATGTGCACATCTCCTGTCCCCCTTCCATTCACGCAAGCCAGCTGCATGCAATAAGTGCGCGCGTGCGTACACACACACACCCACACAAAAACAAACACACATACACACACCCCCCTTCACTCCCCACCATGTGTTTTTGCTTTCCCTCCGGTGTTTCACACAGCCACACAAAAACAAACACACACACACAGACACCCCACACCACACCCCACCCCATGCTTTTGCTTCCCTTCCGGCGTTTCACACAGCCACACAAAAACAAACACACACACACCCCGCCCCCTGCTTTCACTTTCCCTCCGGCGTTTCAGTCCACGCTCTCCGACTCGCTATCACCTGTTGTGATCCATCAGCGCCATTGGGTGACACAGCCTGTCCGTTTCGCTGTGCCAGTGGGCGGCAGGAGGCCGGGGGCAGCAGAAGAGCCTGACCCAGTGACCGGGTGGAATGGAGAGAGTCTGCTGAGTCCGACTCTGCAGGTGCAGCGTATCCAGCGCCAAGAGCCACCCGGGCCGTGTGTGCATCACTTCCTGCAGTGCTCTTGGGCCGGCTCTACTGGTACAGTGGCCGCCGTTTTTTTTATATCTGTTATTTAAGCCCATACATTGGACCAGCATCTGTTATTATTCTTTATACCTTTCCTTGGTTTCATCTTCGAGGGATTTGTGCTTTTAATTCATACCGTGTATTCTATATTTTCTACTGAAGCATTGCTTGACCTGCTTCCTTTTCATTATTATGCGACTGCAGGGAGAAAAGAGACAGGAAGCGACCGTTTATTTTAAAATCTTGTAACCTATACTGTAGTCAGAGAGCGGCTCTTCCGAGGGAGCATTTTTCACTGTTGGCCCCCTTCATAAAAGTCATTATTTGAAGAAACGAAAATATGCGCGGTGAGGGCCGATGGAGCTTATCTGCTGTCTGCAGATAGGCTCCAGTGTTGTGGCCGTCCTCTCTGTTCCGCCTCCCCTCCCCCTCGGGCCTGTCTTTTGCCCCTTATGCGTAATTGGCTCCGTCTTTCTAATTGGTTTAAAAAAAAAAACTGAAACCAAAGCACGCGTTAGCTTCCACTTAGAAGTTCCAAAGTGCAGCAGTAATTTTCTGCCCAGCTGCTGACCAGACTTCTAAAAACAAAAACAAAAACAAAAAACATATTCGCTACTGTATCTAGTCGAGTTCATTTGTTAATAGGCGACGGGAATGTATTTCCAGTTTGGAATTTCTTACTGACTTTAAAAGCGGTGTGTGGATTGGGGTGGTGTTACATTTTGGTTGTCTTATTTATCGCTAATGCTTTCTAAAAAAAGAAATCTTTTTTTTCTTTCTACGTTTGTAACTTGTTGGGTTTCCAAACTTGCACGTGTCTGCCATGGAGTCAGTGCATTTGGTCACGAGATGGCATGTAAAGTAATCTTTAATGATCACTGCCCGGCAAAGTAAATACACTGAGCAACCGGTGGCATACATAACAGTCTTTTTAAGTGAGGCATTATATTATTTTAAGATATCTCAGTGAGTGGAGAACATCTCATCTTCTTGAGATAGATAAGTAGATATTGCTCACCGTTACCAAGTTACTTGAAAGAGGAGACGTTCTATATGGGTGGCTGCATAAATGATGTCAATACTAAGTTTAAGCGTCTTTGCCTGCAAGGTGTGGGTCAGTCAGTAAATTGTCTTGAATGGGTACCGCATTTGTTAAAAAGGAACATATCTGAGCAAAGGTTACATATGTGCCTTCCATCATATTTAGCATTCAAGGCCACTGGATTTATTATGCCTTTTGGCGGCTGCGTTGTTTTCTCTAAATTATGAATTTTGTGCTCAATCCAGTATGCGCTGATAATAACAATGGGACTAGTGCCGATGCCAACAATGAGAATGGCACTGATGATAACAATGGGACTAGTGCCACTGCCAAAAATGAGAATAGCACTGATGATAACAATGGGACTAGTGTCAATGCCAACAAAGAGAATAGAACTGATGATAACAATGGGACTATTGCTCATGACATCAATGAGAATAATACTGATAACCATGGGACTAGTGCCCATGACAACAATGAGAATATCCCTGATGATAGCAACGGGACTAGTGGTGATGATAACAATAAAAATATCTCTGATGATAACAATGGGACTAGTGCTCATGACAACAATGAGAATAGCACTGATGATAACAATGACTATAGCTCTGATGATAACAGTGGGACTAGTGCTGATGAAAACACTAATGACAACAACGAAAATAGCGCTGATGATAACAATGAGACTAGTGCCGATGACAAAGAGACTAGTGCTGATGACAACGAGCCGAGTGCCGATGACAACAAATAGAATAGCGCTGATGATAACATGACTAGTGCAGACAGCAAACCTGCATGAGTAAGAGACAGTTACTCAGGGTCCGCACTGCTCATTCATAGGAGACACTGTACTGGACTCACATGCCTCTCGTCAGTGTGCACACTGGTATTTAACCATTTTTCTCCAACAGATTCTAGCACATTGTTACAGGTTAATTATGTTCCTTGTGAGGCCTCCTAACTCCTGCCATTGGGATTTAGGTTCTGCCACTATGTTGCTTATAATTCCAGTGCTGGCGCATTGTGCTCTTGGTAACACACAGCCATCTCGTGCTTTACCTGTACTTGTTTGTTTTTGTGAGTAACGTTATAAGAGCCAGTATGCGCTGTACAAAGGGCTTTCCAGTAACAACAAGCATTTGCAATGCAATAGGTCTCGCATTTACGCGCGTTTCACCTATTGCCATTGTAAATGACAATGGCTTTTATTTATGTTTCAAAAACCAATTCATAAATAAAAGGCAATGTCATTTACAATAAAAATAGCTCAAACTCTCGCAAATGCAAGACCTATTGCATTGCAAATGCTTGTTCTATTAAGTCTGCCATTTCTCCATCCACTCTGCTTTGTCTCTACCATATTTACTACTTGAATTCATACTTACAAGTGCAGGCACTGCAGTTGGGGCTGAGAACTCCGCACAAATCAGTTTCAGCAAACATTATGTGTAGTACATTTTGTAGTTTGTTTTGTAGTACTGCAAAATGTAATACAAAGTGCAGTTTGTGAATCAGCCCAGAGTGTGTAAGGGAGGCAAGAACACTCAGTAGTCATTTAGGGCACTGTTTCCAGTGAAGGAATTCTGAAATTTTCTTTCTTTCTTCTCTCCTTATATCTTTCCATCTTTTGTCCTTCCTACATTCCTTCTCTCTATCCTTCTTTGTCTTTTTTGATTTGCTTTATTCTATGTTTCCATCCTTTCTATACTTTTTCCATACATCCTTTCATCCTTCTTGCTGTCTTTTTCTATTCATCCAACCATTCACCCATCTTTCTCACTATCCTTCTATCTTTTCTATCCATTCTTGTCTTTTGCTTCCTTATTGGGCATCAATCTTACATCCTCACAAACCATCCATTCATTTATTCTTCTACCATTCATTCACTATTCCCCCTTCTTCCTGCCCTTCATCTATCCATCATCCATCCTTCTTTCCTTCTTCTTATTCATCAATCCATGCATACTTTTCTCTATCCACTCCTCCAGTGTTCTCTGTGTCCATCCACCCAGCTCTCCACCAATTCTTACCATCCATACATCCATTCTTCTCTCCTCTCCATAGAACCATCTCTACTTTCATCCATCCATCCGCTCTCCAGGCGTCAATCCTCTCCTCCTTCTTTCCATCCATCTCTCCATTCCACCCTCCCTCCCCCCATCCTCGTATCCTTCCTTTGAATGAGTTGCTATGTGTGAACCCCTTTCAAAGTCAAAGAAGCCATAAACAACAATTCACGTGTTTCATGTTATTCAAAACAGCCCAGCATTAGGCATCTCTGCTTGAGCTGTTACTGTGGGGGGTTAATGACGCGCCAGGGCATGTACCTGCTGAGAGTCTGAGAAGGGGTTGAACATTTGCTGCCCGCGCCACAGCACTCCAGGGAACCGTACATTTTTCTTTAAAAAAGGAACATAAATATAATGAGTTCCTTGCATATCATTACTTAAAATATGTCTTGGCTGAGTCATCTTTAGATAGTCACAGTGAGAATCATGGAAAGAGATGAGACTCAGCAGAGGCACTGCTGGTGCTGACAGTTTTCCGACTCTCTTCTGACCTCTGTCATCCTGATTTATTTATTTCAGCATTGCTTTTCATTTATAAAAATACATGAGCTGAAAAAGAGAGCAGGACGGCAAATGTCACTGGAGCTCAGTGGCCTTGACTTCATTTACCTTAAACATGCTAAATGAGTCCCTGTTATGTAAATTAAGTGGGGCTGCCGACCAGCACAGGTTAACTACTGGTAGCAAGAGGCAAGGGTGCTAACAACAGTAAGGTTGTCAATTTCATTTTTAAAGTGCACATATCTGGTTTTATGTCTTATTCTCGGCATCAGCCAGAAACGAGGAGCTATGAAACCTAACAGGATCCTCAGAGTGGAGAACATTCCATAACAAGTGCATTCATGTGGCCACCCCACTTCTGACGTCACAACTGTACAAATGTTGGTCTATGTACTGTAACTGGATGGAATGATTGCGCTCAATGATCTATTTCAAAGTTCAGAATCTGGGAAAAATGAGGGATGCGCAAAAAGTGCAGTTCATTGTTCCGTACATACTATCTGTATGCGGGTAAAGTCCAACTCTCTCTCATTTAAGAGCCACTTTTACACTTCTGAATGTCCTACACACAAACCCTGCAGTCCCCTTGACTCATCTTTCCCCTTGTGGAACAAACCATGAGCAGTTTCACTTTCACTCTCTGAGAGTAACATTCCATTGAAATTGGAGTATAAACATATCACTACAGCACTGTTAACAAACTTTGAACGTTTCCCAAGAAAATAGTAACTCCATGATACCACGCCTATCACATAAGCCTTACGACTCACCTGAAGACCAAAGAGATCTTGAGTAGCTATGCAACATAAACACCTGATGAGGCCACCATTATCACCGTCTGCCTGACGAAGACAGAGGTGGTCAGAAAACTGCAAACCCATCTGTCTGTAATAGCGCCTGCTCAGCACCATGTGTAAGAGGGTAATTCCGATTTAATAAATGCACAACCTCGTTTGTAGTTCAGGAGGTTTTTATTTAAATTAATCACGGAGCGCCGGGGAAGCGCGCTTAACATTGACCCGGCTAGGCGCCTATCTGAAATGGCCGCCTTCCGCTTCCTGCCGGCTCCCTTCCGGTTCCGGCACGAAGCGCGATAAACTAGACCGTCACCACATATCTCCCCCCTTTGAACATAATAAACATCATAACTGACACAACACAGCATTACTGCATGTCCATGTTAAAGTCCTCGAACTTCTTGGGTCTTCTCACAACACGTCCAGTTCGCGTTCTCACTTCCTCTGCTTCCTTTCTTCCTCCCGGGGTCCTTGGGGCAGTGCCTGTCCCTCTCGACATTCTCTGTTCCTTCCTGTCTTTCCTCATTCCTTCCTTCCTCTCGTTCTGTCACAGTTAAATCACTTCCTGTAGCTCTTTCCATTTCCACTCCATTCTCTCTGTCTTCTATGTCTTCTACTTGCTCTTCCTTTCTTCCTACTTGCTCTTGTATCCTTCCACTGACTGCATTCCTCATCGCTCCTCCTTCATGTCCTGTCACACTTTCCATTTCCCACCTCAGAATTTTGTTGCATTTTGCCATCCTGTCTTGTGACCATACCTTGCCATTGCTCAACAACGCGGACCTGGCATATGGCTCCAGAACTTGAAGGGGTGGTGTGAATTTGCTTTCTCCTTTCCTTTTCAAGGTGGCTACCTTCACTCTCACCCAGTCTCCCTTTTCTAGAGATACCGCCTGAGTATTGCGTCGCTTGTTATAGTGTTCTGTATATGTCTCTTGTGCTCTTTCCAGATTCCTTTTTACAATCGCCGGAGAGCATTTGCTTTGTACTACCATTTGTCTCCATGCGAGGTTGTCCTTAGTGAACGGCTCTCTTCCTCTCAATATCTTGAACGGACTGTAGCCTGTGCTTCCCGGAGTGATGCGGTACGCCCACAACATCTTGGGTAGCTCTTTTTCCCAATCTTGCCCATCACTTATGGCCGCTTGTATGGTCCCCATTATTACACGGTTGAACCGTTCGGCCAGACCATTCCCGGACGGATGGTATATAGGTGTGTGTTTGACTTCAATCCCATTTCTCGACATGAACGCTTCCCATTTAGCCGAGGAGAACTGTGGCCCATTGTCACATGTAATGATCTTGGGGATTCCTTCCTTTACAAAGATGGCGTTCAGAAACGCCATTACCATTTCTGTGTCCACAGTCTCTCTCACTTCCACCTCAGGGCACTTCGAGTACCTGTCAACCAACACAATGGAATATTTCTGTACCCCCTCGCAGTTCAAAATGGGTCCGTTGGGTATGGGAAACTTGCCCAGTTGTGGTCTCACCAAGATTTGTGTTTTGTCCGCTTTGGAGCACGACTCGCATTCTCTCACAAACCTCTCCACTTGGGTGTCGATGGCGGGCCACCAATATGCTTGTCTTGCGAAGGCCTTCGTTCTTGATATTCCTTGGTGTCCTTCATGTAAGATTGCCAACAGGTGTCCTACTAGTCCTTGGGGAGGAATTATTTTGTCTCCCCTCAGCAGGAACATCGGGTTCTCTCCAAGGGACAGCTCCTCTCTCACCTCCCAATACTTCTTCAATTTCTCCTCTAGGTGCCTCTTCTCTGACCACTCATGTGTCACATATTCTTTTATTGCCTCAATGTCATCATCTTGCCTATACGCTTCTGCCCACTCTTGCTCACTGATCACTTGTTCAACGTCTTGCATGGTTGCCACCATGTATCCCTCCCATCCTGGGGATTCTTGTTCTTCTGCTTTTTCTTTGGCGGCCGCTCTGCTTAAAAATCAGAGACCTTGTTCCGGGGTCCTGGCAGGTATTCCACCTCATATACATAGCCCAAGAGCCTCAATGTAATCTTCGCTATCCTCGGGGTGGCGTGCGCATGGCCTCTCCACGTCAGCACTTTTATTAACGGCTTATGGTCTGTGCGAACTAAGAACATGGCTCCCAATAGGAACTGTCTGAAGCGTTCCATAGCCCACACCACCATTAGCATTTCTTTCTCGATGACACTAAATTTATCTTCATTCGGTGCCAGAGCTCTGGATGCGAAGCAGATGGTGGACACTTCCCCACTGGCTCACCTTTGCATCAGTACAGCTCCTAAGCCACGGTCGCTGGCATCTGTGGTGAGAATGGATTTAGCTCCTTGGTCAAAACCCTTGAGGGGTATGGCTTCGCTCATTTCTTTCTTCAGGGCCTCAAATTCTTCTTGCTCATCTTTGCCCCACTTGAATCCGTTCCTCTCCTTCAGTAGCTGTTGCATGTAGTGCGATTTGGTGGCGAAGTTTGGGATGAACTTACTATAGAATTCCGCCATGCCTAGGAACGGCCTGATGTCTTCTCTCTTGCCTGGGGCCGGGGCTTTTCTTATCGCCTCCATGTTTTCTCTCTTGGGTTCTATCCCCTTTTCCCTTATGTCATGCCCCAGGTATGTCACTGATGGTACCCCAAATTTGCACCTCGCCCACTCCGCGGTGAGACTGTTGTTTTGCAGCACCTTTAGCACTGTGTGCAGTTTCTCGTTGTGTTCTGGTTTCGACTTCCCCATTATCAAAATGTCATCTTGGAAGTATTGGACACCTTCCACATTTTTAAATAGCTGGTGCATTAGTTTTTGAAATACAGCCACTGCTGATGCCAATCCAAACGGCATTCTCACAAATTTGTAACACTCAAAAGGTGTTATGAATGATGTAAGATGGTTACACTTGGGATGGAGTGTCACTTGATGGTATGCCGCGGACAGGTCTACAGTTGAGAACCATTTAATCCCTTTAGTCCTCGTGAGCATTTCATTAATTCGTGGTAGCGGGAACTTGTCGATGAGAAAGTTCTTGTTGAGTTCTCGGAGGTCCACACATAGCCTCACCTTGCCATTGGGCTTCTGCGCAACCACTAAGGGCGATAACCACTCTGCGCTTTCAATCGCTTCAATCACGCCTCCTTTCTCCAATCTGTCCAGCTCCTTTTGTACCGCCTCTCTGCAGCGAATCGGAATGTTTCGGACTTTGTAGCTCACGGGCGTGGCTCCTTCCTTCAGTCGTATCATGTGCTTGAATTTGGTCAACTCCCCAATCTTCCCGCTGAACACGATGGGGTATGCTTTCTCCCATGCTTCCCCTTCTTGTTCTTGTTCCATGTCCATCAACAACACCTTCTCAATGCCTCCAGGATTCAGTTGGATCCCTAGTGCCCCCTGGTCTTTCCAGCCCAGCACCGATGGTCCTTTCTCAGCCACATATAGCTTACATGTTGCTCGACGCCTTCTAAATTCGAAGGTCAACGGGCAAAACCCCAGCATGGGTATTCTGTGCCCAGTGTAGGTGACTGGTCTCAGGTCCATTGGCCTTAGCTCTTCCTTTATTTCTCTTAACATTTTCTCTTCCCACACCTTTCTCTGTACTATTGTAATGGGGGCTCCCGAGTCAGCTACTATATCGATCTCCACGCCTCCTATGCTCATGTTAAGTATGGGTTTGTTGGATTCCTTGCAATCCACGTCTAGGACCTGAGCATCAATGTATAAGAATTCTTCGAGGTATTCTTCCTCGGCCTGTGTTTCTTCTTCTTCGGGGCTGCCCTGGTCGATATATTTGACTGCCGCCCCCTTGGGCTTCCGCCTGCATACCTTCTCATAGTGTCCAAACACTCCACAGAACGCGCATTTAGCTCTAAATGCTGGGCACACTTTGTCGTTGCCCAGATGCGAGGTGCTTCCACAACTGTAACTACTTGTCCGTCTCTCTCCTCCTGACTTATACAACGCACCAGCGTTGTGCTGGCTTCGCTTGGTGTATTGGTACTTGGGTGGTCCTTGTTGCTTGCCTTTTTCTCCCTTGTTCTGCGTCGTCACCCTGCACACCGTTTGCGTGTTCCTGACTCCTTTCTGGCTGCTTGCGCGCATCACTTGGACATCTCTGCTTTCTTGACTAACGCCCACACTTCTTTGAGGGGGGCATCGCTATTCACCCATAGCTTCTCCTGTATTGTCGTGTTGGATGTATGCATGATTATTTGATCCCTTACCAGTTCGTCGTGCAGGTTGCCAAATTTGCAGGTCAAGGCCAATTTTTGCAATGCCGCTACATATTCGTCTATGCTCTCCCTGCTTTCTTGCTTTCTCTGGAAGAAGTTGGACCGATCTATGGCCACACAGACTACTGGCCTATAATGCATGTCCAGATCATCAATTGCATGACGGAACACATCTGTGTCTGTTGGATCTCTCTCGGCTTTAACCAAGTTGTCGTACACCCTCAGGCCCTCTGGTCCTAGATTGTGCAGTAGGATTTCTTCTTCCTTGGGCTGGAGTATTCCGCGTCGCTTTCTTCTTCTATGACCTCCAAATAGTTCAAGAAGTACCTCTTCCAGTCTTCCCACGGCATTGTGGGTTCTCCTCTCTTTGGGAGGAAAGGCATCATATTTGCCAGGGATGTGGATGGCGTCGCCATTCTCTCGTTCCCTCTCAGGACCTCTTGGACAGAAACGTTGCGATTCGGCCGGCTGCCCGGTGCTTGCCTGGCGTCTGTGTCTTCCCTTCGGTCTCGTCCGCTATCTGCGCCTCCCACTGCGCCCCTGGTGTCCAGGATTGCTTGCTGGTCGTTGCTGTCCCCTCTGCTCAGTACACCCCCTTGCGCTCGCTGATCTGCCAGCCTTTTGCTGTGGTGGTTCGGTGACCGGTGCTTCTGTGCGCCTGCACCTCCTACTCCTTTGTGCACTGGGTTGGCTTTGTCGCTGCTGCCCTGGGTGCCTTGTGTACTTATGGCGTGCTTCCTTCTGGTGCTGCCTTCCACCTGGAATGGCCACCCTGTTTCTGCTGGTGGACTTCTTATGTGCCTGTTCGGCTGGGGAGAGGCACATGGGTTTTGTTACCTTCGGCCTCATGCACTGCTCACCTCCCTCTGCCGCGCT
Organism: Lissotriton vulgaris; assembly: GCF_964263255.1. Taxonomy (NCBI): domain Eukaryota; kingdom Metazoa; phylum Chordata; class Amphibia; order Caudata; family Salamandridae; genus Lissotriton; species Lissotriton vulgaris. Next base: position 182,900,238 of record NC_141696.1, on the reverse strand, counting down.
CCTGATCGTCGCTTCTGTGCTTTGTGCTTGCTGTGGTGTGCCCTCTTGAAGATTTCTGGGTACTCTTCGGTGTGATTTTTACATAGGATGCCGATTAATGTATTTATTCTCTTTTATTTTCTTCTTGGCTTCCTATTTCCACGCTGTGTCCCGCCTCGTCGCCATTGTAAGAGGGTAATTCCGATTTAATAAATGCAAAACCTCGTTTGTAGTTCAGGAGGTTTTTATTTAAATTAATCACGGAGCGCCGGGGAAGCGTGCTTAACATTGACCTGGCTAGGCGCCTATCTAAAATGGCCGCCTTCCGCTTCCTGCCGGCTCCCTTGCGGTTCCGGCACGAAGCGCGATAAACTAGACCGTCACCACATGTGTCACTTACACAAATACACTGGCAACCATTCTAAAACTGACCCACTGCAGGATCATGTATTTGCCTAATACATCGAGTCACAATCCAAGACATGAGTTTACAGTTGCCCCTAAAATTATGCCTTTTGCACGATAATACAATATTTGTAGGCCATTCTATGTCATAAAACAATAACCTGTTGGCAGATCTAGTACAGGCGTATCCCCATCGCACCAACTAGACTCTTCTTCCTCTTGGTGTACTACTGCTAATAGCCCATTTTTTAGCCCGGATTATAGAGAGAGAGCAATTCTCTGGTGACTTTGAAAAATCTCAACAGGTCGAATTATTTTTAGGTCGTTTTTGAATGACCGTAGCTCATCCTTTGCAGTTTTAAATCATGGTTCACGTCCTCAATCAGGAAGCCTGCAACTTAGTGGACAGCCAATGCACACTTCACTTAACTTGATTTGATTTTAATTTCGTCCTAATAAAGCAGACTGAGAACTAAAATACCTGCATCGCAAGTAGCAAACACATTAGCAAAGCACGTGGTTCTTAAGCTCTTTTCAGCAGGAAGGTTAGAAAGTGCGATCTCCGTATAAGTTTCAAAGGCGTTCGATTCCAGACATTAGTTTCTAAACATCTAAAGCAGCAGGCATCATTTCAGCTTGATCTCTTGTCTGAATTTAAAGGATTATAGAATACTCAGATCGTAGCAGTCAGCAGGAAGTATACGGTTTGATTAGTTCTTCCAAGAATGATATAACCGCGAGCAATATGCCTTATAAATAACGGGGCATATCCTCAAGGAGTTATCGCCGAGTTAACAGCACTTTTTTGCAGCCAAAGTGGAGATAAATGTATCGCCCCATTCACAAGCCTGGTGCTAACAGCCCATATCACCAGTTTACCTGCGATAACCAGATTGGCCATAAAATCGCAAAACAGGCGATAAGGTGCGTTAGCAGCAGGAAATTAACACCTGCTTTGACCTGGTGTACAGTCAGACAACAGCCTGCATCTCAAAAGGGAGCCCAGCCCAGAGCCACACCTGAAGAACAACAGATGCCATGGAGCCAATGATCATGCAGCTCTGACACCCAAGAGGGCCACAAAACCTACCGCCACCCCCCCGCCCAGGATCCCCCCTCCATCTCCCCACCTCCTCACCCCCCCCCCCCCCTTCCCCCCCCCCCGGACCACCTATGAGGCAGCGCAGACAAAGACAGTGACCTTCAGAAAACGTACTAACCTCACAGACCTGACACCAGAGAATGTCATTGCCCACTGCAGGCTCAAAGGGACAACCATCCTCCGCATCCTGACCACCATTGTCCACAGGCTGATGGTAGCAACACAGTGGACAACCAACATCCCTCCTCAGTGTTGGCCTCTGGTACCCTCCAACCCACAACCGCCTGAGTTGTGGGAGTTGTAAATGGCTACAGGAGCATAACCCTTATACCAGGTTGAGGTCAGGGTAGGGAATATGTAAAATATAAACAAGTACCCAACTGGTGTTACTTTTTAGACAATTAAATTGGTATGCAGAAAGCATTACATGAACGGAAATAAGGAGACTCAAATTGGTTTAGGAATGTACATTGTGCATCATATATTTAAAAAGAAGGGAGAGAAAACAGTTGTAGCAGCACTGTACAAAATAAATGACAAACCCAAATTGGACTTGGTGCAAGGTATGTGACTGTGACATCCGGATAGCGACACAAGTGACAATTGTGATCAGCTGGGACGGCGCGTGAGGTGCAAGTGTGCAAATATATAAAGTGAATCAGGACGGCGAAGAGGCTCATATAACAATACAGAGGAATTCTGTTTTGAATGAACAATTCAGTTGAGCCAGAGGTGGGGATGCGCCATTTAATGAGCTGAGGAGTCGACGACGTTTCGATCCTTCTGGTTCAGGATCATCTTCAGGACGGGGTTGCATGAGGAATCCAGTGCTGTACAGGGAAGGAAAGAGGGGAATCAGGGGGGGAGGAAAACACAGAGAGGCAGCATGGAAGGGGACGTGGGTGGGTTGGGCACAGGTGTGAAGGAGGCAGTAGGATCATAGGCCAGCTGGAGTGGGTAATCGGGCAATAGAGTATATAACTATGCCGACGACCTGCAAATCATCTTCCCCCTTAATTCCCAGAACGCGGTAGCCAACTTCCAGCCGCCATGGTCCACATACAGGAATGGATGAACGTCAACCACCTGAAATTGAACCCTGGGAAAACAGAGCTCCTCCTTCGGGGCTCTAGTCCGTCTTCCTGGGGGGCGCATTTCTGGCCCACGGAACTGGGCATCCCACCAACTCCCATGAACACTGTAAAGAGCCTCGGCGTGACCATCGACGCCGAACTCTCCCTCCGATCTCAAGTCGGTTCTGTGGTTTCATCCTGCTCCTTCCAACTCCGCAAGATCCGTAAAATCAGCCATTTACTCCCCCCTGCTGCTCTAATTCAAGTGATCGTCTCCCTAGTGCTCTCCCGTTTGGACTTCTCCAACTCCCTTTACCACGGTCTTCCCAAGTCACTTCTCTACCGCCTACAGGTAGTTCAGAACCAAGCTGCCCGCCTCATTTATAAATCCCCCAAATGGCAATCGGCCAAAATATTGCTGCACAAACTTCATTGGCTGCCTATAGAGCAGAGAGTGGCTTTCAAGGTGGGCTGCCTTACGTTCAGAGCACTTCACAGCACCAGCCCCGCCTTCATAACCTCACTTATTCATCCTTATGGCCCTGCCCGCGACCTACGCTCTTACCACTTTCAAAAGCTTGTCGTGCCCCAAAGCTCTGGAATCCCCTCCCTCTGACCATTAAATCCAGCAGCTCCCTCCTCCATTTCAGGAAGCAGCTTAAAACCTTCCTCTTCCCTCCACCCTGCTAATCTTGTAAATCTCCCAGCCTGCATCTTGCCTCTGTCCTACAGCGCCAGGAAACTCATGGTGTCAGTGCGCTCTATAAATGTCACTTATTAATAATAATAATAATAGAGAGGAACCAAGGCTCCAGTGGCAGCGTGCTAGCTATTCCAGGGGCCTGCCGGTAAGTAGGCTCTGTGTTGTTCAAGTGTCAAGTGACCTAAGGCAAGACAAGGCGCAGGGAAATGTAGGCAGGGGTGAGAATGGAGCACGGGGGGGAATAGTGACGGGTGACGCACCCTAATGGAGAGGGGCAGACCCAGGGCCTTGAAGTGGTGCAAGGTTAAGTCGACTTAATACTGAAGGATTACGGTGAAATCTTAGGACCTGGTGCGGAAGCGGCAACAATGGGGTACAGCCGGGGAGCAAGCAAGGCGTCTATGCCACAGCTGGCTTCCCGCATATGTTATGGGGCAATTGACTGCATACGTCCTACTTGTGCCTCCTGGAAACACTGCACACAATAACCGCAACAGACCCACACGTATTCCATAAATCTGCAGGCAATAGTGGACCACCTTGGAATCTCCACCAACATCGACAACCCAGGCAGTGTGCATGATTCCTACATCTTCCGACAGTCCATTATCAACCAGCGGTACCAGGATGGCACCCACAGAAATGCACTGCTCGTTGGCAAGTACCAAAAGACCACACCACACAACTCAACTCCACAATCATGCACCTCACAACACTGGGATCGGACACGTTACAGACTCTCATACAACATGCCACACAACATGCTCACCCACTAGAAACAACAGCACAACTTACTTTGGGAACCTGGGCCAGCCATGTACATTAGCCATCAACGGCTTAGCACCTCAGCCACACAATAGCAGAATGTGGGAAGAGGTGGGGACCAGGCATGTGTGAAGGAAGCAAGTGACCGATGAATAAGAATGAACACAATGCCAAGTGTGGTGTGAAAGTGAGGGCCAGACTGCAGTATGCAGACCACACACATATCCATGTCGACATACACCGCTGGTGTTTGGAGTGTAGTGGACAGTAGACACAACCATGTCACCCCAGCCAGTGGGGAAGATCACAGAAATGTAGCTTGTACGTCCCCACCCGTAAGCTTGAGCGTCGTGGGCTGGCCCAGCGTACGCCAGGCCAGCATAGGGATGTGAATAAAAGGCACGTAACTCTGGGCATGGTTCTCTTCCGGAATGCTCAACGTCTTTGCCAGGGCAGCACTTTTCACCCCGCCACAAGCCCAATGCCGTGAGCAGTGTTGCCAGCGATCCTGTGCACCTGCTGCACCACGGGCTGCTGGTACCCAATCCCGTCTTTTCCGCCCCTGTGCACCCAGGCGTCAATGCTCACCTGCCAACACTGGCATGTGTCAAAGTGGGCCCACCACATGCCGGTGCAAGCTCCAAGCCTGAGGCCAGCGACCTTGGCAGCCTGCTCAGACCATCACGGCCTCTGAGAGTGAGGCCCGCAGTTTTCTGTTCACGTTGAGGTGCTCCACTGGCATACACAGCGGACTAGTAGGTCACAGATTTGGAACTGAGTCTTGATTACAGAGGCAGAGAACATTATTTATGGCAGAGTTTATATCACTATACTCCCTTCGATGTGGTGCCACCAACTCTGTGCATGGCATTCCAACCACACGTGTCTGTGGGCCCACATGGACTACTACCCTTGGCCTACGCTGCACATGAGTAGGTCACACATTAGGAACTGAGTCTTGACATCCTGATGGGCGAGTTCACATGTTCATGGGACGTTTGATATCACTGTACTCCCTTCAATGTGGTGCCACCAAGTCTGTGTATAGCATTCCAACGACACATGTCTGTGGACCCACGCCAACTACTGTCCTTGGGCCACACTGCGCAAGAGTAGGTGACACAATTGTAACTGAGTCTTGATTTTTCAATGGCAGAGTACATATCATTGCACACAAGGAAAGGTGTAAGAGGAATATGCATTTTAGTCAGAGGAAATAAGGATCATCGTTACAGAGGTGATCGAACACTGCCGACAACTTCCCTGGTGTCACTAACTCTGTGCATCCTGAGCCCCCTACACGTGGCTGTGGGTCACTGCTGAGCGCTGCCTCCGGCCTCACTGCAGTCGAGTAGGTCACACATTTGGGACTGAGTCTTGATTTTGCAATGGCCAAGCTCATATCATTGTACTGGCATCATAGCAGACTGCATCCCCTCTCAGCCCCGGTGCTGCTAAGTCTGTCCCCCACATTCATGGACACTCTCTGGTTCAACTTTGGTGGCGTCTGAGTCTATAGACTGGGGGTTGTCTTCATCCTTATGTAGCTGATACCGAATTAGTGGTGAAAACAAGGCTGTAGCATTCCACTCCTACATTTGCTGCTTCCGGAGGGCTACTGCCCTCTGCACCATGCCCTGGAGAACACCTTCCACTGTCCCCCGCAACGCCCGCCATATTCTCCTTGGACATCGTCGAGGACCCACTCAGTCCGCGTGGCCTTACTTCAGTGCACCGCAAGTCACCGTCCCGTGGCGGTGTGCCTGTGGCCGGCCACTCTGCATCCGGGGCCACTAACTCTGTGCAGCTCAATCAGGAACCCTGTCTGATTGAATATTGGATGGCCTATGAGATGATGGCCTTGGGGTCATCAACGCCATGTGTCTGTGGCCCTGCGCTGTCCACTGCTTCTGGCCTCAACTTCGGTCCACATGGGCTCACTAATCAAATCGAGTCCTGACCGGCCTGGACATCGCATCACTGCAGGAGGCACGCACCACCATCGCCAGGACCACCTCCATCCACCAACTGCCAGAGTTGAAACAGTCGTACTGGCAGACTAATGGAGTTGCTCACACCTGTCGTGGATGCCATCATCTGTCTGATACCCTGCTCTGCACATCAAGTGCCACTAACTCGGTGCACTGCAACCCATGGACTGTTACTGATTGAGTTTGGTGCTGTGGAGAGGTTATGCAGCAATGTCACCTCAGGCAGTGTGGGAGACCTGGGACGATGAGGAGGAAAATAATGCAGATGTAACACACCCCACTACAGCTGCATCAGGTATATCCAGAAGGGGCAAAATCCTAGACAATTTGTACACATGAGCGTGTTCAGCTATAGTGCCCCAACCTCAGTGCAAAGCAACTCATGGACACTTCGGATTGCATATTGGGTGACCTCTGTACTTGCTCCAGCTACCTACATGTTGCCTAGCAGTTGTCTCTGTTATGCTGGTGTTTTGAGATTCCCTTATAAGGGTGTTCACTGTTCAAGTTGTTGCCAGCACCAACCACTCTGCGCGGTCTGGCTTACACTCACCCCACACAAATACAGTACAGGTATCACTGTATATGTGGCCCTGACAATAAAGGGGCCAGGCGCATGTGCCCATAGCCAGTTCCACATACAATCTGCGTGTGTCCATGTGGTCATGATGTATGCATGAGGGCCCTACGACATTACATTGTGCTGTGTAGCGGATGCAGACATGTCACCGCAGTCAGCGGGTTAGAGCTTGGACATGTAGCTTTGTCGTCACCCACTCAATACATAAGAGGAGTCGACTTGGCCATTGTATGCAGGTCCAGCGTGGGAGTGTGAATGATAATTGTGTGCTCCTGGGCGTGGTTCTGTACTGGAAATGTGCATATGCATGTGTCTCTGTAGCAGTATGGGTCTCCTTTGTGGGGTGTAGGTGGTCCCTGAAGGGTATTAGACACTCATGTATGTGATCTAGTTCGTCTTCCATGGGTTCGGACCCCACCCGCACTTGTTTGGCCACCTCCTTTTGGCATTCTGACACCTGGCATTGGAATGGCATGTTCGGTGAAGTGTTGGGAGCCAGCTGTGCTTGTGGGTGCTTCCTGCTGTGTGGTCTTTGCAGGGGCTGGGTTCTCCTCAATATAGCTTGGCTGCCCTGGTATTGGGTTGCCTGGGATGTCCATGAGCTGTTGTAGGGCATTGTTGTCGATGGTGTGGTAGTGTGCTCTGGCCTCGCTGATGACTTGTCTGGTCTGCTCTGCTGGAGGTGTTGTTTGCCCCTCTGCGAAGTGAAGCGGAGATGCATGTTGACATTGTGTTGACATGTATTTTGGTGCATTGTTCTTGTATACATGCAGACTGTATGGCAATGTACATTGTGACTGTTTGGGAGGTGCTGGATTTTGACGGAAGACAGTAGACATTTGGACTACATGGTGGATGTGAGGTTGTACGCGTACATTTCCATCTCACAGTTTCCTGCTCTGTTAGATGTAGTTGGCCTGTTTCTGCTCATGTGCGGAGCCAGTTGTGTCCTCTGTTCTGCAGTGCCGGAGTTGCACATGGTACCACATTGTCATCAATGTGGATGTGCTGTGATTGCTATGTGTGTGTGCTGCAGTGTGCCAAGGAGATCAGGACCCTGATCCAGTGTCATTGTGGGTGTGCAGTGTGCTGCACATCATTGTGTATGTGTGCCATTGTGCCCATCTCCATGTCCTTCAAGTCCCTGATCATTACTCACCCTGTTGATGTTGTGGCAGGTGGTCTCGAGCTGTGTCCGGACTCTCAACTCCTTGCACCGTCGCCACACTGATGACTGTGGCCTCCTTTTCCTCCAGCTCCTCCTGTGGTGCTGGACTCCCACCTCCTCATAGCCATTGCTGCCTTCCTATTGCCAGCGGGTTTATGCTTGGTTTAGTTTTCACATCATGCTAGCACCTTTTGGCCTCCTCCACTGACCTCCTCGACACTCCGACTGCATTCCTGGTAGTCTAATTGTGGGTCAGTTGATGGCAGTGTTCTGTCACCTCTGTGACGCTGCTCTAGTTTGCCTGTGGACTGCACCCAGTATTCCTCTTCCTCTTCTCCTTCGCATTCCCCGAACCTGTTGTTCCTTGCTGGTGGTCTGTGGGGCGTGTGGGGTTCGCGTTGACCTCTGCACACGGTCTGGGTGCATCCATGTTGCTACGCACTTTGGATTGTTTTTGGTGTGTTTTTTTAGTTGTTTTTAATAGTGCATTTTTGCACCAGATGTGTGGGATTTGCAGGCCTGTCGCTGGTTTTAGCAGCTTTTTCTTTCCCGATTGGCCTCATTTCAATTTTTTTTGCATTCGTGTTTCACATTTTGGCGGTGCCGTGTTGACTTTATCGCGGACATTTGACACTTTATCAGGGTCTATCGCATGTTGCCTCCATGTTTTGAATACTTAGTTAACACAGCGTTCTTTTCCCGGGATAGACCGCGATGTTGAAAGATGCGTTAAGCTAATTTTGCGATGGTTTTCACACGTTCTTGAGAATAGCCCCCAAAGTGTAGACACTTAACATGTATCCTGCGGTATCTACACAGCCTGGAAAGATCCCTCCTAGCTTCAGCTACATGGTCATATTTTCAGATACAGCAGAACACACATATTGCTGTGGGCTGCACTCTTTTCAATTTTGATTTGATCTGAGTCTTAAGAGTCAAGTACAGACTATTACAACAGTTTAAATTTGATACTGCGCTCAGAGCATTAATCAGAAAATGCAAATTGTCCAGAAAAAAACGAATTGCACTTTACCACAGTCTTAGTATATGGTAACTAGAGCTACAGATTGTGTTATTATGCAAGTGTAAGGACGTTTCATGAATAATCATGTCACCTAGCAGTTTGGCTTTTTGAGCTTGGTGTGAATAGGAGGTTAGAAGCCTACTGTAGGAAGCTGGCTCTGTATATTGTATACCACTAGGGGCCAGATGTAGGTGGCCGTTTGAGGCCATTTACCGAGCGGTAACGGCCGATTTTGGCCGTTACCGATCGGTAAATGGGTGACAGGTATGTAGGGGGCATTATTTTACCGAATCGGTAAAATTACCGATTCGGTAATTTTACCGATTCTGTAAAATAAAAATTCGGTAATTTTACCGATTCTGAGGCACCCAGATGTAGGTGGGACTCTTCAGAGTCCCAGAGGCCTTACCGAATCGGTATTTTACCAATAAATCCAATCTGATGGTAAAATACTGATTCCGGTGTGCATGCACATGTGTGCATGCACACCTGTGACAGGCAGACCTGCCCTTAGGGCATGTATGCCTGCCACATGGCACCCGAGCCTGTTTTGGGGGTGCCAGAGGGTGTCAAAGTGACACCCCCTGCACCCTTGTGAAAATCGGTATTTACCGATTCGGTAAATACAGAATCGGTAATGCCCATTCATTCCTATGGGCTTCAAAGCCCATAGGAATGAATGGGCATTACCGATTTGCATGGCATAGGAGGTTTGAGTTGGGTAAAATCCAGTGTTGCTGGGATTAGGACAATGTGCACTTGAGCACTACTATTTAGTGCCAAACTGCATGTGCTCTAGATATAGAAAGTGCTTTGCAAGCCTACAATGCAGGGTAAAGAATATATTTAACCAAAATACACATTTTATATTTAGAAAGTGTGCCTTCACTTAGATTGAAATTCTAAAACCAATTTTCACTGTATAGGTTCAGGTGCATTTTCAATAAGTCAGGAATAGATTTAATCAAGATAAAAATCATCCATCTTTATTAGAAAAATGACAAAACAAATCTTTCAAAATTATTTTCTTATAATTTTCAAAATTGGATGTAATTATGAAATAAATGTTTTGATAATTTAGTGAAAAGGTAACTTTATAAATTTGAACTGAGCCCAAACTGGCTCAAACCCGGTTCTGACACTAATCACACATGCAGAAGTAGAACATACATCCTTGTCTGGGAGAGTTAACAACCTTGGCTCAAAAGAAAATGGCCTGCCTTTGACCCCAGTTAGGAGCGGTTGGTGTTAACTGCTGATCCCTTAGTAGACATGAGGTGTCAGGGAGTGTACAGGGACAGTTGGCAGAATATAGGAGAACCTTAACAATAGATATTTGGACTAGGAGATGCCAGTGAGGTATTTTCCTACTGATGTCAATAAACCTTCTAGACAGCCAGGCAACAGTCACAGTGGAGGAGGGAACCAGTTTGAACCCTGTTGGGTTGGAGAAATGCTCATCTAAATAGGGGAGGGGTTAAGGAGCTGAAGGCGAATTCCTTCTGCCTGGTGGCATAAGGATTATTCTATCTTGATTAGGGACCCCTAGGTAATGTTACAGAGGGACAAAGAGGAAGTGCTGCATAAGAGGTTGGGGCAACTGTGAGAAAATAGTTAGGATTGCGTGGCAGAATTTCTCACAATCACTGGCTAGTGCATAATATATATCCGGCACCTCAACCATCACCTCATTAGAACATTCTTGGATCCATGACGACAGCATCTGAAGAAGAGAGCACCTAAATACTGACTCCTAACTCCTGCTGGAAAAAGAAGACTTGCCTAAGGATTCAAGAACTCAAGAACCTATGACCTTTGTTGGCACTCAGGAACATCGACTAGTTCCCCAAGAGCCAAGAACTTGGCTTCCCCCTGTTTGCCTAATTCAAGGACACAAATAGTAGAAATACTCCTGACTGCTAGAGGGTCCAGCAGATGACAGAGTGTTGGACCTGGAAGGATATTTGTCTGGAGAGAGACCTTATGCCTAGAAGCCTGTCCTGATGTGCTAGATACTGAAGTACTGACAAGTAGGAAATGTCCTGGTAGTTGGAGAAAAGTGAGACTTACTCATTGTTCCACCTCTCGAAGACCAAAAAAGGTGATAAAACTTTGGAAGACAGATGCTTTGATAGTGGAAATTAAACCGAGCTTGGTGCCACTTTGAGATTTTACCGCTGTGAAAATGCATCCAGTAGGACCATGCTGTAAATTTATCTTGCCTTGTGGGACCCTGCCTGACTACAGCCTTTGTCCTTGCTCCGTTGGAGGAGTTTGAGAAGCAAAAAGGTTTCTTAGGGCCAGATGTACAAAGTATTTGGGCAGTTTGCAATGGCATAAATGTTTTTTTTCAAATGTACAAAATGCAAAGTGCAATTTCATAATTGGAAGTGGCATGTTTGGGAGTCCTTTTCAAATATCAAATCAGTTTGGTATGTATTACTCTTTTTCGGCTGAATTACTGTCACAAAAGTGTAACACTTTACCACCAGTTTAAAAGTAGTGGGAACCCTTTGGCTGTAGGAAAGGGGTCCCTTGGGGATTCATCCCCCTTTGAGAATTTAAAAAAAAATATTTTTAAAGAACAGGCAGTGGCCCCTTCAAAGTTTCATATTTTTCTGTTTTTAACACATCCTATTTTCCTTTAATGCAATGGGCTGCATTTAAAATAAAATGGTTTACTAAAAATCAATCCCAGACATGGTGGTCTGCTGACCCCTTCAGGCCACCATCCTTGCGATGACTGCAATTCCTATTGGTTCCCAAATACAAGCTACCTTAATAATATAAACGAGGAAAGGTTCAATCACGACCTATTAGAAATTGCTATTTTGCATAAAAGTACTTCATACATTAGGAATACCAATATTCTAATTGCGAGTCTGTGATAATCTCAACTAGGAAATCAGTATTCCTAAGGATTGTACATCGGACCCTACATCCCTGATTTAGTGTATGGGCCATAGGTAAGCACACCACAAATGTGGCAGATACCATGTCCACAATTTTGCAAGTACCCTATATCCTATGGCATTTGTAATATACCAGTTAGGATATCCACTACATTTGTACAGGGTAACCCATCTGCCAGACTTTAAATCAGGCTCTAAGTCCAAAGATAAAGCTCTGGGGTGGGCGGGCAAATTTATCTGACTGGCAACTCATCTTTGGCAGCCACAAAATCCAGATTTGCCCTGTTTAGAGCTTTTGGCACCAGAACAATTGGCTTCAGCAGGAACCATGATGTACCCAAATTCACAGGATCCTAGCCATCCTCAGACTTGGAACGTGCCCAGCTGAAGGATTTTGACTTCCATTTCAGAGACTATGGGTCAGAGTAAGAGTTTTGAGGACAGGGTGCTGTGTGAAATTGGAATGTTTTTTGACTGGGGTGTGAGCCCTGTTCAAGTGACAGTCACAATTGCTTGCAGAGTAAACCACAAACGTCAATAAATTAACCTGTGCTTAACCCTGGGTAGCTTGCCACAAAAACAGTCAGGCTTAACTTAGAGGCAATGTGTAAACCAGTTATGCAACACACAAAAAGTAATAAAGTGAAAACCCATGTTTAGTGATGTTAGAAGCTTGTACAGCGCATGGCTACTCCCCATGCTAGGATTCTCCTTAACGCATCGCGAGAGCCAGCCAAAGCAACTAGTTTGCCATAGATTGCTTGAAAAACAGGTCTTTAATTGTTTACGCAACAAAACTTCAGAGAGTTGCATTCTAAAGTCCACAGGGAGGAGGTTCCACATCTTGGCTACAAAGAAGCCAATGAAGCCACCACCCAGATGAACTCTTTGAGTTTTGGGAATCATTAGCCTGGCAGTCCCTGAGGATCTAAGACATCACAAGAAAACTCCCACACCGCAAGTTAGAAAAACAGAGAGAATGTAATAAATCATTTGACATCAAAACAACAAAAATCCAGTGGAAACAGAGTTATGAAGTTTTCAGTAAAAACTAGTCTCTAAAAGATCAAAACGCCAACCGCAGACATCTAGTCACACAAGATCAGGTCAGCCTACCATGATGTAGCACAGTTCAGATACAGGAAATGGATTGGGCCTGGTTGATCCTTAACTTTATTTGCGAACATTTTTCTTAGAATGTAAATTTCAGTGGGGCAAGGCTGCAGGTGGTGTCCGCGGAGGGAGTATCATCGCCAGGGAGCTTTGGGTAGAAAGCCATGGTGAAGATTTCAACGTTCAGACTTAGTTGTTTTTATGAAGGTCAGAAATCTCCAGTGGGATGAGGAAGAGGGCTGTGGACAAATACAATTCCACCAGCCAGGTTGACCTTTGAATAATGGCAGCTAAGAAGGATTTGCTGCTGTGCAAAAGAACAACGCGGGAGAAGCTGTGAAGTCAAGCAGACCAGAGATGCACCTCAGAATGATAGGCAGGCAGGATGGTCCCTGTCTCCTCCTGGTTCTCAAAGCAGTTTTTGGACAAAAATTCTTCAGTTTTGGGATTTGACCATCTCGGCACCTTTAGCACTCCAGCTAGGGGTTCGGGACATGTAGGATGGCAATTGGGAGAGCAGTACTTGCCCAGACTGGGTCCAGGTATGGGTACAAGGTAGTGAGAACCTTTTGTGTCCCTGTGGCTCTGAGCAGGAACCCAGAAAACTAATACTTGGGGTAACTCTGGTAGTCCTGGGTTCAGGTAAATATGCAGGGTGCAACAGCAGGGCTGGCCTCTGAGTGTTTAAGGCAGGCTCCAGGCAGCCAAGCAGTCCTTCCAGGTACAACAAAACAGTCTTGCAGAGCGCAATTCACAAATTCTATCTGTCAACTACACTTAGTCATGTGACCCAACACAGGCTGCAGGCTCAAAAGGGCTAAGGGCAGGAAAACACCAACTTTCTAAAAGTACCATTTTCAAAATTATAATTAATAATTTGACTTTATCATTAAAGAAGATTTTTCATTTAAATGTAATAGACACAAAACATGAACTGAATACCTGGTCCCAACCAAAACTTAACACGTACTAAATGCATTGATCACCTGTTCCTCGACCCCCTAATTTTGCTGAGGATACTTTTCTAGCACCCCATCTGCTAACAGCTCCAATTTCCTTTCAGCAAAAGGGGGTGCTTTCTCCTCTAATCCCTTACCCTTGTTGGGAGCGTTTTTTTTGTACAGAGCTGCAGAATGGCAGAGGATCTGAGTTGAAACAAAGAATGACTCGGAATGAACATAAAGTGGCTGCCAGCAACATCCTGTGATATATTTCCTGCCTACCACTTCCTGTATGTCATTTCCTGTATGAATAGATTGGGCCGGACCCGTTCTTGAAATCTCCGAACCAACTACGTACTCTCCGCATGGGAGAAGCTGAGGCACTGCATGTGGAGCGGAGGTTCCAAAAATGGGCTGGGAGAGATTTTATACATAAAAGGAACATTATAAACGTGAGAGAAAAGGTAGAACAGACCATTAAAATAAGTTTGGACACAGAGAAGGGTGTGCCCAGACAGAACATCACATCCCGGAAAAGTTTGCTCCATTGCATCATGAAAAATGTAGTCCACATTTTGCACTCAGGTCAGAGTTGACTGTGGTGCTACAACACATTTTGGGAAGCAGTGCAGTGTATCCCAGACACAGAGGGCCTGATTCACAAAGTTCCTCATCACTCACGGTGGCGGCCCCTCAGTTGTAGGGGAGTCATTTCAGTTGGGGGTAAATCCTCCACAGTGCAATAGTTAAGTATCTTTGTGAATCAGGCCCCCATTGTCAAAAGGTCTAGGGAGGTCTCACACATGCGCATACATTTAATCCTCTGAGGCAATGAATTCCTTAGAGACATTGAAAATACTATTTGCTGACATCTGCACATGACATATTGCATGACTAATCTTGACTCCTGTCAACAGCTGTTGTTTACGTACATTTAGTGTGGCTTGCAAAGCAGACTCAGAATGGAATTTTGGACAGAGTCATAAATATCCAGCTTTCATCATTGACAACGGACTGCAAACCACATGTTGTCCATAACACAACAGGTTAATTAGGCGAAAAAAGTGCCAACCAGCTGATCACAGACTCACATAACCTGCAATCTGTCTGTGCGATGGCCCGGTTGCCTGGATTCAGACCTAGCTGAGGGTCCAGAGATATATGTAAGCCTTTACTTAAGGCTATCTTGTGCAAGACACAGCATGCTACTATGATCTTGCACACTACTTAAGGGGAGTACATCAGCACCCCCCATACGGTCAAGACATCTGAATCGCGAGTTCAGGAGACCAAAAGTGAGCTCTATCATGGCTCAAGTTTGTATGTGTGCCCTTTTGTACCTACGCTGAGTTTTAGTGGCTGCAAATATGTATGGTGTGAGGAGTTGAGGGGAGAGTGCATCCCCAGCATCACCTGAGGAGGAAAATTAGGGAACTTGATTACATGTCCCTCTTGCATCTGTACAGTACATGATCTATACTTTGGTAGATGCAGTGTCTGTTGAGGCCGTGTATGTGGCATGATGAATATTTTTGTAAAATGGTTGTTTTTGTGAGATATCATTAATACACTACATTTATATATTTCACACATGTTTTGTGCTTGGCACTTACCCAGTAGCCACATGTTGCCAAATTCTCCCACAGCCATCTGCCAGGCAAGAGATGACTTGCGGAATACGTAGCTGTCATGGGTACTGCCTGGAAACACTGCATGCACATCAATGAATTTACCACTGGCAACACAGACACCCCGCGCATTAATGGAATTACATTGGTGTCTGTTGCAGAAGATGTGTGCAATGCTGTGAGGTTGCCGAGGAGCCACATGGGTACAATCAATTGCACCCAGCACTCGTAGTAAGCAGGGAATTAGAAAGAAATCCCTAGCTGTTGACCTTCCTGTACAAAAACAATAAATGGAGGCGTTTACTTCTATCAATGTGTGCTGCAGAATGCAGCACACATAGAAAGAGTTTAAAACAAGGAGAAATAAAGTTATTTCTCTCTGTTATACCACCCCTGGGAAAGCACACAGTTTTGTCACATTCCCAGAGTTGCGCTATGTTGTAAATCTAGGAATGTGCCAAAAACATGGGCGTTGAGTGGGAAGACCCACCGCAATGCCCATGGCATGCCTATACGGCACAGTGTGAGGCAACGCAATGACTTGCACTGCTTTACCTTACACCATATCTTGTGATGCAACATAATAACTTGCACAGCATTGCCTTATACCATATGTACGATGCCATGAAAAGCAATGAAGGGTGGCTTTCTATGGCCTAATAGATATGGGTCTGCACTGTGCTCTGTCAAACGTAAAAAAAAGTGCTGTTTTGGTAGCGCACTGGGCTTGTAAATAAGCCCCTAAGGGCCAGATGTACAACCATATTTGCATCCGCAAATAGGTTTGCGAACCCGTTTGTGCATGTAAAAACAGCATGGGGAATGTACAAACCCTATTTTATGAGTCTCAAAATAGGGTTTTGCGAGTTGCTATTAGGAAGGGGCGTTCCCTTCCGAATATCAAGCGCAACAAAATGTAAGAATGTTTTGTGTCCGCAATTGCTGGCGTAAAACACTTGCTAATTAACCCCCTCTTCAAGAGGGTGGAAATGGGGTTGCAAAAGGGAAGGGGTCCCCAAGGGGCCCCTTCCCCTTTGTAAACGCAGGGGAAAATATTTTTAAGGGCAGGCAGTCGTCCCAGGGACCACGTCCTGCCTTTAAAAAATGAAACAAAAACGTTTCATTTGTTTTTTTTAAAATGCATCCCATTTTCCGGCTGCATTAAAAAAAAACTGATTTATTTAAAAGCATTCCCAGACATGGTGGTCTGCTGAGCCCAGCTGGCCACCATTCCTTGGAGGGCCTGCCATTCCCAATGGGTCACAAATTGCGAAAGGCTCAATAATATGCATAAGCCTCTCTATTTGCGACCGCATTGGGAATCGCTAACAGTGTGTTACACACTGTTGTACATAAAAAATAGTGCAAACGACTCGCAATTTGCGAGGCGCTATTTTGGCCGTCATACATCTGGCCCTAAGGCTTTTTGTAGCTTGCAGCCTTCACCAATGGCTCCTAAACATTGGCCTATTATTTTTTTTTATATTTTATAAAATAGCATTTTCCTTCAGAGGGATAAATTGTAATAATGGTTACAATATAATTTTTTCAAAGATGCTGCAGTTTCCTCAAGTTTTTAAATTACCAATGGCCAAAGAAAAGGCCCATATGCTTTTGGACTGATATTTTTCCCTTTCATGGATCGCGTTGTACTTTAATCTCCTACAGAGATACATAATATCTATTGTTTTTGGAAGGTTCTGTGCAACGATTGGTAAACGCTTTATCTTCTGGTTATCATCCCTAGAATAATAAGCAAACACAGCACACCAATCAGAGCATGGATTCAAATTTGCAATGCTACTGTAAAGCGTCTCGAGGCAATGAGGTATAATTTGAAAATTGTGCTTCTTTTGTATACAGGATTTTCATCCAGGTTTTCAGTCTTCCTATAATAATGTTTTGATGTATGCAGCTACTGAGTACTTGAATTACTTGTGTAAACATAGACAACTTGGTTCAGAATGTTTACATTATTCTAAATTTAAGATTAAGAAATATGATGATAAATCAAGATCAAATGTTGTTTCCTTTTTGCCTTCAGGTTTGGCTGTCTTCTCACTTTCCTCAAATTCTCATTTCACCAGTTAAATACCGATCATGTTGTTAGGTCAGAATTTAACTGGGAAAACACATCAAATCAATCCAGTTGCTTTACTTTCAGCCAGATTCATCAATCTCCCGTTTTGCAAAGGCCCTAATAGCGAATTATAGCGATTCGCTATTAAGGACTCGCAAAACGGGATTCATGTAGGATTAGCAAAATTTTTTGCGATTCCTACTGATTCCTTATTTGCGATTAGCAATTTGCTAATCGCAAATAAGATTGCGATTTGAAGGGTGCCAGGGGTGTCCAAAGGACACCCTGTAGCACCCCTCAAATGCACATTTGAACAGGTGTTGCGCACACACATGTCCAGAGGACATGTGTGTGTGTAACATGCAAAAGGAAAAAATGCACAAAAGTGCTTTTTACTCGTTTTTCGCAATTTACCACGAAGTCAGATTTCGTGGTAAATTGCGACCAAATATTGCGAATTCGCAATTTTAAATTGGGTGATGAATTGCATTTAAGGAATCTCTATTAGAGATTCCTTAAATCCAATTCCTCGCAAATATGCGATTTAGCAAATAGCGATTTTTGCATTTGGGATGATGAATCCCAAATGCAAAAATCGCACTCGCAAACGGCCAGATTCTCGGAATCTGGCCATTTGCGAGCGCAATTCAGGTTGATGAATATGGCTGATAATTCTCATAATTGAGGAAAACATAGGACTGCTGTAGCCGCGATGTTTGGACCACCACAACACCACCGGCACCACTGGAATCAAGGACCCCGCTGGGCAGACAGTCTTTTACTGGGAAGAATATGGCGGCGGGCCCAGGCCGGCACCACCAAGCATATTTTGAGTTTCCTCCACCCTCCTTTTCATGGTTCTGAGCCCACCATGAAAGGGCCCCCTGTTGCCTCTGTGCACAGGGTTGCATGCAGGAGGGCACATGGTGTGCCCCCCTATATTTCCGCACCACCAGTTCTAACACAGAAAGAAATGCATGGTGCATTTCTTTCCATGCTGGAACTTGCTTTGACTGTTCCACAGTACTGCTTTCTGAGGTCTACCTATGAGCCTTAGAAAGGCACAGCCGTGGGACTGCCAAAGTACCGCCCGGCAGACCAGCATGTAAATCAGAGTGGCAACGGGTCTGGCAGTTTCGGAGCGGGGCTCTGGCGTGACAACCCACTGCAAGACCGCCAAACTCGTAATAAGGCCCTTAGAACTTTCATTGTGAGTGTCCCAGTAAGTCAAGCCTCTGGAGATACTGCTATTCAGCAGAAAGTTGTCTTCAGGGGTCGCAAATGTGGCAGTTTGGGAGTTGGACTCAGAGGTTTTAGTTAAGAATGGTAAATAGCGGGGAAGTAGATGTAACGCATTTGATATTATTTTACAGTATTTCTCATTTGTGGCTGGATTTCGAATCTTCATATTGGAATTTCAACTGGTTCGAGCAGCTGGAGTCCATGGAGGAGGCTTTTCCAGCCACATAATGGCTGCTGGCCTGGTAACTCCTGTCTCCCGGCTCATCGGCGATAATGGGCAACTCATAATGAGGACTTCTGTGGACAAAGGCACAACTGCACAGTTGTAGAAAAAGGTAGAGCTATGACCTTTCTCAAGATTTGCCCGGCGCTAACCGCCTTTGTACCATTCAAATTACCAAGCAATGAGGCAGGCGCCGGAGACCAGAAGGCAGGAAACAGAAGTTTTATTCCGACGGAGCAGAACACATCAGATCGGACAACAAGGTATCGTCTCGAGGTGCTCTAACAGCCTCTCTGAGGCCTGGCCTCTTATACACTGGTTTATGGCATGTGACCTTTCTTTATTACAATCATAACATTGTGAAGTAAGGAAAAAGACATCCCCATAATTCTCGTGTCAATCCCACCCCCATATACCTTCACAATAGAGGTCCTCAACCTGCTGATAAGAGGAGGGGGTCATCACGCAGCTGAGTGTTTCGCCAAGTCTTAGGATGTGCGCGCCTGATCATATCCCAGGGGGTGGGGAGGCCCTGATCAACAGTGTGTCCTTTGAAGAGGGGCGATTCCATACAATGAGGGGCAGTAAATGGTATCTCCCGGCTTAGGCAATGGCCTCGGACCTGTGTGGACAGTCGGACACGGGGTAAGAGGTCATCAAAGGAGTGGCATTCATGCCGCGTGGACAATTGAGCGCGGAGGGAAGGTTCATTAACAGAGGGGCATTCATGGGAGGAGAGGAGGTGCTGGTCAGGCGCAGGCGTGACTCCCAAGGACAGGGTCATGCAGAAGGGTTATGCTCATGAGGGGGAGGGAGGGGGAGCCAGGATGCGCGGAGGATGCTTGCTGGGTCAGAGGGGCGCGCTGGCGATAGATCGCGGACAGGGAGACCATGATACCAAAATGGCCGTTGTGCGCGCTGTACGTGGGTGACAAGCTGGCGCAGATGATGTTCAGCCCGTAAACTAGAATTCCACAGTCCTCCCTTTTAACATGTCTCGCCAACTTGTCAGTTCGGATTTATCCCCATAAGGCCACGTATTTCTACTTCATAGAGGGGACTCATGTGCTCATTTCGGAAGTCCAAAGTCTTTGGGCACATACAGTTAGAAACAAGGCCGTACAAAGATGGCAGACATTGGATACCTAAGCAACACCCACATAATATCACAACAGGTATCAGTATGAAGGAAAACAACCTCCAACCCCAGTTCTTCAAAGTGTCCCAAAACCAGCTCCCAAGCGACCATCCTTCTTGTTCTTGGTGAACCTCCGAGGAAAGTCTGTGGAGGTGCTCAATTGCTTTGTAGACGGAAGGCGAGTTATCTGGCACGTAGGTGCAGCAGCTAGATCCGATGATGCGGCATGCTCCTCCTCGATCGGCTAGGACCACATCTAGGACAAGGCGGTTTTGAAGGGTCACGAGGCGGACCGCCTGAAGCTCCGCCGTGTTGTTAGCGAGGATGCCAGCCGTGATGTTGATCGTTGTTTCTACTGCCTGGGTCAGGTGTCGGATAGCGCGGCTGTTTGCCATTGGGCCCCACAGGGGAACGAGTCCCTTTGCTGCATCCAAGAACTGAGCTCCAGTGGAGTCGGCTTGTTCAATGTCATCTGCACGCCTCTGCCGGTGATGGTTAGCAGGGGCTACATACGTGGGGGGAAGAATGAAGGCAATGTAGCAGATACCCTTCCAACCTTTCGGGAGCCAGGTGTAAGCTTTGGTGCCACACACAAAGTACATATTTGGAGAAGCAACAAAGGAAGGGGGATCAACTGAGTCCAATGTTCTGGTGATTCGGCAGGAACTGTGACCCACCAGCTGTGTTCCCTGACCTTCGAGACACACAAGTCCTGTGACATTGATAACAGACAGAGCCACAGTCAGAGTGGCGGTAGTTTGTTTTTGCAGATGAGAGAAGGTGGTTCTGGCTGGATTGTGGAGCACCTGTACTTCGACTCGTTCTTTGGCTGGAATGTCTTTAAGGAAGGTGGCGCCTGTGAGCGCAGGACACAGGGCAGCAGAGGTCTTTCCGGTTTTGTTCAGCCAGAACCCAGAGTAGAAGTGCGACACTGTCTGGCTGGAGGTGGCATTATCCTTGTGGCTCTCTTGCATGAGGATCAACCAGGCGAGGCAGGAGCCGTGAACTGAGAAAGGAGAAGGGATGAAGGGGATGGAGTGTCCGGTGGCATGCGGGAGCAACCCGCAGATCCAGCAGTTCGTCGCATTTGCAGCAAGGTTGTGTTGGTGCAACAGTTGCACGAAGGAATTGTTCCAGAATTCCCTGCGCCTTTCTCGGAGCTGAGGCGACAGGGAGATCAGGTGATGCTCTTTCATGGGGGTCGGTTGTGCAGTAGGTAGCAATGCCTCATGAGCCGGTGTGCTTTCCTCCAGAATCCAGAAGGAGGTCATGAGGAGGAGGCAGAAGAGGAAGACAATAAAGAGGGCGATTGTCTTTGATTTGTGCAAATTGTCAGTCTTTGGGTTTCTATAGTGGGTATTTCCTGTTGCTTCCATCATCTTCTTATCTGGCGCTTCCATCATCTTCTTATCTGGCGCTTCCATCATCTTCAAGGGGCTCGGTAGCGGGCAGAACCACAGACTTCGTTTAGCTTCTCTCCCGGTAACCCTTGGTTGTGTTTAGGTCACCGTTCTGAGATTCAACTTAGTCCATGGCCTACTTAGCCGAAGCTCCCTCCTTTCGTCGCAGGAAATACCCTTCTCTGGTTGGTACAGTGGGGTCAGAGAATTTTGCAAGTTCAAGTGCCCCAGTATCGGGATAACAGTTCAATGTTGGTCGGTCTTTGATCAGGAGCTCTTCTTGGGTGTTGACGTTTTCGGTCGTGGCCAGGTTCGCAGAGACCTTCCGGCAGTGATGTGCGTGCAGCCAGTGCCTCTTCCCCTCCACTCGAAGCGCCGTCCGTGTGGTAATCAGCACTTGCCAGGGGCCCGTCCACCGGGGTTCCAGACTCTTGGTCCGTTGGAAATTTCGTATTAGAACGAAATCTCCCGGTTGGATGTCGTGGCCGGGGCTCCTGGAAGCATCGGGGATGGCCTGCTGCACCTGTTGATGAATGACAGACAACGTTTTAGTTAACTTGCACAAATAATCAGATAGTAGGACGTCCGGGACGTCATGAATGGAGGTTGGTTTGGGAGCAGTCCAGAGGTTCATCGGTCGCCCGAACACAACCTCGTAGGGGGTCAAATGGTGTTTGGTGGGAGTGGAGCGCATCGATAGCAGGGCCAAAGGGAGAGCGTCTGGCCATTTAAGTCCGGTGGTTGCCACTATTTTTGACAATTTCAGCTTCAGTGTGGCATTATGGCGTTCCACCAGACCGGCGGATTGGGGGTGGAAGACCGCATGAAACCTTTGCTTCACCCCCAACCCCTTTAAGATTAATTGGATAACCTCAGCTATGAAGTGGGGGCCATTGTCGCTCCATAAAATTCGACAAAGGCCATAGCGAGGAAAGAATTCTTTCAGTAGTACTTTGGCAGTAGTCATGGCAGTGTTGTCACGGGTTGGATAGGCCTCTACCCATTTGCTGAAGGCACATACAATGACTAGTACATACTTCAAGCCCTGGCATCTCTCTAGTTGGATGTAGTCCATCTGAAGGACCTCAAAGGGGTGATTGGGGGTCCCAAACCCTCCCCGGGGTACCACAGTTCCTTTCCCGGGGTTGTGTTGCAAACAGATAAGGCACTGCTGGACTAGGCGTCTAGCTGAGTCGGGGATTTTGTCATTGTGCCAGACTTTGGAAATGAGTTCGATCATGGGTGCAGATCCTATGTGTGCGGGGGAATGTGCCATAGTCAGTATGGGGATCAGGTATGAGTCAGAAGGCAACCATTTGTTTGCATCTTTTGTTCGCCAGCAGCCCTCATCATCCTTCAAACCCACCCCTGCCCATTCGGTCAGTTCGTGAGGGGTGCTGGCCGACTGGATGTCTCTGATCATTTCCCTTGCATCAGTCCATTTCTCTGCTTGTGACCTGGTCACATACATGCGTGTCACTGTCCTATTCTCAGCTGTGGTTCGTGCAGTGATGTCGGCCAGTGCATTCCCTTGTCCGACTAAGTCTGTCACCTTCTTGTGTGCCTAGCATTTGATCACCGCTAGTCGTGTGGGGAGGAGAACCGCTTCAATCAGGGCAGAAACCAGATCTCCATGAAGGATGGGGGTGCCGTGGGACGTCAGGAATCCCCTTTCCCTCCACAGGAGCCCAAAGTGGTGAACCACCCCGAAGGCATACTGGCTGTCCGTATACACGTTCGCGGTGGTCCCTGTGGCTATGATGCATGCTCGTGTGAGGGCTATTAGTTCCGCTGCCTGGGCAGATCGTTGTGTGATGCAGGCTGTCTCAACTACTGTTCGGGCTGTCGTTACTGCATAGGCAGCTGAAGTGGTGCCATCTGGGAGTTTGATGCAGGAGCCGTCTACCCATAGCTCTCCATCAGGGTCTGTAAAAGCAATGTCTCGGAGATCAACTCTACTCCTAGTCTGTTCGTCCGTGAGGGTCACACAGTCGTGTATGGGAGGCACGTCGGGGTCATTTTCAGGCAGGGGCAACAATGTGGCAGGATTCAAAGTTGTGCATCTCTTTAGTGTGATGTGGGGTGCAAGTAGAGTCAATTCGTACCCTGTCAGTCGTGCGCTAGTCAAATGTTGAGTCTTGGTTTGGTTCAGAAGGGTGTCGACAGCATGGGGTACTAACACGGTGAGGGAGTTTGAAAGTACTATTCCTTCGCTCTGGCGGATAGAGACAGCAGCGGCAGCTACTGCTCGAAGGCAGGCATGCAAAGCTCTGGCTACAGGATCAAGAGTGGCGGAGAAGTAGGCACAAGGGCGCTGCTTAGGACCAATTGATTGAGTTAGGACAGACAATGCACACCCCTCCCTTTCGTGGGTGAAGAGGGAGAAGGGTTTGGAGTAATCCGGGGTTCCTAGGACGGGTGCTGAACAGAGTGCATCCCGTAATTCCTTAAAGGATGCTTGACACTCAGTGGTCCAAGGAAGCGGGGAGGGGACATCTTTGGTCAACAGGGCAAGTAGTGGTTTCACAATGAGGCTGTAGTTTGGTAACCACTGTCTGCAAAAAGAAGTTAGGCCAACCAAAGAGCGGACTTGCTTTTGTGTTTTTGGGACGGGGGTGTCTAAGATGGTTTGGATTCGGTCGGGTGTGAGTTTCCTCCCTTCTTTGGACAGGAGATGGCCTAGGTATGTCACTTGTGGCTGGCAGAACTGCAATTTCTTTTTGGAAACTTTATGGCCATTTTCTGCAAGAAAGTGTAGGAGTTGGACAGAGGCTGTGGTTGCGAGGGGGGTGGTGTCGGCCGCCAAAAGGATATCATCGACATATTGGATCAACACCACTCCATCTGGTAGCTGGAAGGCATCCAGCTGTCTTTTGAGGGCCTGGCTGTAAATGCTGGGGCTTTCAGTGTACCCCTGGGGAGCTCTACAAAATCGGTACGAGCGGGATTTTAAAGTGAAGCCGAAGAGATAACGGCTGTCTGGATGGATGGGGATAGAGAAAAATGCATTCTTGAGGTCGATAACAGTGAAGGTGGTGGCAGTGGACGGGATGAGGGTCAGAATGGTGGTGATATCTGAGACTACGGGGTATTGGGGTACAACCACTTTGTTAATCTCTCGCAGGTCGATGATGAAGCGGTATGCTTTCTCATCTCCTTCGCCTTGCTTCTTAACAATAGGTAGGATTGGGCTGTTGCAGACGTTGCTAACCACCTCTTCAACCACTCCCGCATCCACCAGAGATTGAATAATCGCTACCAGTGCCTTCTCGCCCTCGGGGGATATCCGATATTGTGGGAGTTTCGGGAGCATAGCATCCTGTCTTACAGTTATATGAATAGGGTCAATCATCATTCGTCCCACATCAGAGTCATTTTTGGCCCATAGATACGGAGGCAGGGTATCAAGCAAGGACAGGTCAGCATCAGTTATGGAGCACATGTGTCGTGCAGGGCAAGTTTTGGGTATGTCTGGGTTGTCGTACAGGATGACTCGGATTCCATCTGGGGAACACCTAATGGTAGCTCGAAAATGTTTCAGTAAGTCAATGCCCATAATGGCGTCAGGGGAGTTGGAGGAGAGCAGAAATGTCGCGTCAGTGGTGTTGTTTTCTAGGTCAAAGGTGATAGGTACGGACAGGGGGTTAGTGGAGGGCGTCCCATCGAAACCTATCGATGTAATGTGTGAGCCAGACAAGGGTGCCCTTGGAATCAGTCGTTTTGATAACACACTACGTGTCGCCCCAGTGTCTACCAAAAATGGAGACTCTGTACCCAGGACCTTAGCGGTGACATAAGGACCTTGCTGGTCAACACAGAGCTCGACTGGATCCCTCCCTCGCCCCTGGCAGTCCTATGCAAAATCGGGGGCATTCTCACCGTCGGATAGTTGATATTGGTTCTGTCGGGGGCGGTCAAATGTGTTCAATCTCCCTGATCTGTCATTGTTGGTGTCATTTGTGTGCCCTCGTCCTTGTCCCCTATTTCTTGGTCCACCCGCTACGTCCTTGGGGTCCCTATCTCTGTTCATCTCTAGCAGAACCGGACACTGGGATTTCCAATGGCCGAATCCTTTGCAAAAGGCACACTGGTCATTGCTAATGTCTCTACGTCCAGTGTGGGGTGTTGGGGTGTGGTCTTTAGGAGGTGGATTTCTAGGGGTGGTCGATTGGTAGTTCCCCCTGTGGGGTTCCCGTCCGACCGCTATACCTTGTATCTGGGCTATCATTACCCTTTCTTTCAAATCTTTCTTCTTTTTCTCGGACGCCCTATCATTCTCATTCTTTTGGTGCTCGTAATACTGAGCCATCTGAAGGATAGCTGCGGGTTTGGAGGCCCCCCAACTACTCTCACTCGTCTGCAGTTTTTGGGAGACCTCTTGTGATAGACCCTTTACATAATTTTGTACAAACAGGTGCTGTCCGGTTGCGGTGGTCATGTCTTGGCCACTGTAGTCGGAGAACACTGTCTCGAATCGGGAGAAGTATTCTGACACATCTTCCTGGGGTTTCTGACGACAGGCCGTGACTATCGACCAATCTACCTTTTTCTCTGGGATCAGTGTCTTTAATTTCTGAACTAATTTGTCTGGGAGTTCTAATATGTCCTTTACTGGCTTCCTTCCGGGCTCTCGCTGTCTGTCTAGGTCACTGAGTTGCTTCCAGGTATGTCCGAACAGATCCGTGTGGTCAGCCTTCCGGATTTGCTTCCACACGTCAGCTGGCAGGCATAACCCGAAAAACAAGTCAATGTCCGCTAAAGTCATTATCGTCGAACCCAAGGCTGTGGCTATTTCGGTATAAAATGCTGTCGGGTTCTTTCTCAAATCAGGCAGAGTTTGTCTAAACGTTAGGATATCTTGTCGGTCCCATGGTTGGTAAACCCAATTGTACACAACCCTTCCTTTTGCATCTGCGTGATTAATATCATCGCTTGTTCCCTGACCACGTGGCGGGATCCAGTAAGGGGCCGCTTCTCTGATGGGCATCATAGTATTGGCTACTTCTACTGAGGTCGTTTCAGGGACTGTAACCTTGGCTTCTGGTTTTTGTTCCGTGAGGTGGCGGAAGACCTCAAGCGTCTGCATGAAGAGCTCCGTCGCCTCACGTTCAGTCCCATCTCCAACATCAATCTTCCTATATAGCGTTGTCAGTTTAGCGGGGCCCTTACTCTGATACTTATCCTCATATGCGTTCAGGTTGTGGTAGCTGAATCGCAAAATGAAATGCCGCCTGTGGCTGTCGGCATGCGAATTATACATGTTCATTGTGTATTCTTCGCTCTCCCTTCGTTCTACTAATGTCTTTGCTATTTTGTCAATCCCATCCCGTTCATCTTTGCTCAATCTGTTTGATCTGGCTGGTGGTTGCTTGCTAGCCTCGGGGTCATCTAGCGATGTTGTTAACGTGGCTGGTGCGGAGGCCGTGAGGGCTGGTGCACTAGCGCTGAGGTCACTTTCGCTCGCACTCGGGGCTTGCAAGCTTTGTTGGCAGCGGGCATATGGAAGGGGCATATAGATGATTGGGGGACCTAGCAGTAGCTCATCGTTCGCCCGCTGTTTGGAGGGCAATTCAGGGTAGAGCGCAGAGGGAGTCCTAATAGGGCATTGACCCGTTGACCCATATTCTTGGTTTTGTGCAGCTTCTTTTCTTTCCTTTATTTCTTCTTCTAGTTGCTTAGCGGCTAGGTGGGCTGCCTTTCGTAATTCTTTCCCTATTTTTGCTTCTTCTCTTTTCTTCCGTTGTTCCGTTTCTTTGCGCCACATGCCTATACTATCGAGCATAGTGGGCGTGGTCTTATTTTTCTGGAGCGCTATTTCCAATGTTTTTATTTTATTTTCATCAAAGGAACCTATCAGTGGCCACTGACTTTCAGGGTTCTTTTTCGTATATTTATGCCATAGCTTAGTATAAGCTATGGCGACTAGTCCATGCTTAGTGAACATGTCCTTATTAGGGGTGCCCTCCAGTGGAGCTGGATGGTTCATCTCTAATAAGCGGTCCGGGCTGTACAGGCTACCAATCAGTGGGGAGAAGATAGGCATGACGGGTTACAACGGGGACAAAAGTCTGCACTACCTATCTTATCACGGCGGACAAAGACTAGACAGAATATTTCTATTCTCCGTTGTTTGCCGGCGGTGAATACCTCAAAAGAACCAATACCGAACAATCAGTGTTCGGTCAATCAAACAATCAGTGGGGAGAATAAGTGGGTACGACGTGTTAAAGGTTTGCGTTACCCACTCTTTCTCTACCTGCAAAGAGAGACCTTGTTCTTCCCTGTTTGCAGACAGAGAATCTCCAGACAACAATCCACGAACGACGGTTCGGGAAAACAGTGGGGGAGGAAGATAGGCACGACGGATTACAATGGGGACAAAGGTCTGCTTTACCTATCCTTCACTGTTTGCAAAGAGAGAGCCTGTTGTTTTCTCCGTTTGCAGACAGTGAATCTCCAGAGGGATCAACAAAGCGTAATACTAGTATTATCCAAACCAAACAATCATTTCTTAATTTGTCGTGTTTACACGACCTTACCCGGACCGCATGGACGGTTTCCTGTCTTCCGAATCCAGCGCCCGATCGTCCTCTCTTCTTCGTGATGTTCGTGGCACTCCTGATGGTTCCCAGTCAGGACCGTAGATCACTCGAGAGAGGTCTGTTCGGAACTAGTGAAGGTCGGATGATCGGCTGTCAGACGAGGGTCTATCGGACACGAGCTCTCCCGATCGTTGCAGTCGTTCACTCTGTCGTCGGGACCTCTCCCACTGGATCCACGTGTCGCTGATGGGCCCCACGCTTTGGGACGCCAATTGTAGAAAAAGGTAGAGCTATGACCTTTCTCAAGATTTGCCCGGCGCTAACCGCCTTTGTACCATTCAAATTACCAAGCAATGAGGCAGGCGCCGGAGACCAGAAGGCAGGAAACAGAAGTTTTATTCCGACGGAGCAGAACACATCAGATCGGACAACAAGGTATCGTCTCGAGGTGCTCTAACAGCCTCTCTGAGGCCTGGCCTCCTATACACTGGTTTATGGCATGTGACCTTTCTTTATTACAATCATAACATTGTGAAGTAAGGAAAAAGACATCCCCATAATTCTCGTGTCAATCCCACCCCCATATACCTTCACAATAGAGGTCCTCAACCTGCTGATAAGAGGAGGGGGTCATCACGCAGCTGAGTGTTTCGCCAAGTCTTAGGATGTGCGCGCCTGATCATATCCCAGGGGGTGGGGAGGCCCTGATCAACAGTGTGTCCTTTGAAGAGGGGCGATTCCATACAATGAGGGGCAGTAAATGGTATCTCCCGGCTTAGGCAATGGCCTCGGACCTGTGTGGACAGTCGGACACGGGGTAAGAGGTCATCAAAGGAGTGGCATTCATGCCGCGTGGACAATTGAGCGCGGAGGGAAGGTTCATCAACCGAGGGGCATTCATGGGAGGAGAGGAGGTGCTGGTCAGGCGCAGGCGTGACTCCCAAGGACAGGGTCATGCAGAAGGGTTATGCTCATGAGGGGGAGGGAGGGGGAGCCAGGATGCGCGGAGGATGCTTGCTGGGTCAGAGGGGCGCGCTGGCGATAGATCGCGGACAGGGAGACCATGATACCAAAATGGCCGTTGTGCGCGCTGTACGTGGGTGACAAGCTGGCGCAGATGATGTTCAGCCCGTAAACTAGAATTCCACACAGTCATGCTATGTACCAGAGGGATTTTAGACCCATTAATTCCATATGTGTGCTATATTAACCCCTTCAATGCTCGTGACGGAACGGTTCCGTCACGAGCGTCGGTTGGGCCTTGCTGGTGACGGAACCGTTCTGTCATGACCACGCCCGTTTTAGAATCTTCAGCACAGCGCGAAAATTCGCACCGCGCTGAAGCGGTTAAATAATAAGAAAACATAATAAATAATTTGGTGGGAGTATTCCGCATAGGTTGAAAACAACAAAGGCTTATAGGCCAAGGCCTAGTCCCAAAGCCAGGTAAATCTATCAGAAAAGAAGAGAAAGCAATAACGTTCAGATTTTTAAGTTAGGTGGGTGTTTATGTTTTTGTTATCTCAGCAGCAATTGCACAGATATATTCTCAGGAGAGAGAGCGAGCATATCATGTTGTCCTAAGAAATCCATACTGTGGAGGGTGATGAAAGAGCTGAGATCTCAGCACTGCTTCCTCACTGCAGCTAAAGCCTCCTGTCCTTTAAATATTAAAGGAGAATGATCAGCACAGAGCATTATTTTCTCATTATAATAGGAAACAAGCCCGACTTTTATTGTAGCTTTCAGGAGTGCAAATGTGATTTGCAGTGAAGGACAAGTACTTGTAGTCAGGAAAGTATTGATCAGTATCTAAGCTGTGCCTTTCTAAAGCAGAAAACACTAAATCATCCATCTACTTAACTTTTTTGTGAACTGTTCTTCACAAACCTCTTTAGTTTTTACACTACCCAGAAATGAGCTTCAGTGGATAATAATGGAATTTTCAATTGCCTAGATTATTATTGGAGTTGCAAAAAAACCTTCTGAGGTTTGCACTCTGTGGCACTTTCTCAGAATTTTCAATTATGGACTCTATGGCAGTGAAATAATGCATTATGATTTGTATGGACCTTTGTTAGCCAAACCTTTTTTTGACAACAGTAGCATGAACCATAGCACAAAATGACAGTATAACAAGGGGTAGGATGTACAAAGAGATTTAGCATTCCCAAACACTTTAAATGGGTAAATCAGAGGAATTGTGACTGTAAAAAAAAACATTTTTTCTATGTTCTAGACGCATTACGTGGTTCAGAAATGGATACCTATTTAATATTTGGAAGGGGGCATCACTTTCAAATGCTGAATTGGTATGCTATATATCAATGTTTTTAAATCGAAATAAAGTTGTAAAACTTTGCTTTTTTACCAACACCTCAAAGGAGGTCACAACCCAATCTCAAAAGGGAAGGGTTCAATTTTCCTTATGGCAATGTTAAATAAAAAGTCTGTCAAGTTTAGGCAGTGGGCCACCTCTTAAACAAAAAGGGAAAACAATCTTTTCCTGTCCTGTAGTTTCCTTTAAGGAAAACGGGCTGCATTTAAAAAAAAAGGCTTAATAAAAAAGGAATCACAGGCATGGTGGTCTGCTGAACCTGAAGGCCACCATCACTGTAATGGCAGCGAATAGCAGTGGGTTGAAATTTACAACCTACCAGATTAATATTCATGAGGTACGTTGAATTGCAAATGCAACAATTCGGTATTTTGTGAAAATACTAATACTAATACTAAAATACTAATGGTTTTGATAAATGTCATGTGGAAATTATGACCCTTTTTACCAAATGCATTCTTAGTACAGATCACCCTTTCCATACCAAAGTTTAGAAATCACTAAATAGCGATTATTTACTGCCCACAATTTCCAAATTGGAATCGCAAATTGTGCACATTGATTTCCCTACTTTGGAAATCGAAACAAAGAAAGTGTCTCATGGCTAAGATATAACCAGGAAGAAAGTGACTGTAGCATCGTGCTACAAATAATCACAGACACTAGTGATAGTTCTACTGGAGCTTTATTCTATGCAACCAGCATCAACCCTGTCCCTACTCTAACTGACCCTCATCCTGTCCTGACCCCTCCTCTTCCCCTCAGCCCACCTAGCTCCGCCCACCCCAGCTACT
This sequence comes from Lissotriton vulgaris, assembly GCF_964263255.1. Classification (NCBI taxonomy): domain Eukaryota; kingdom Metazoa; phylum Chordata; class Amphibia; order Caudata; family Salamandridae; genus Lissotriton; species Lissotriton vulgaris. The sequence continues at coordinate 182,869,097 of NC_141696.1, read as the reverse complement.
AGACTGTCAACTGTATTACATCTCCCCCTTTCTTAATAAACAAAACAGTCCAGTCCAGCTTCAGTCCATCTCTACAATGAGTCTCTTTGGTGGCTGAATGTCGCGACGTGGTCGCAAAGACATGGTCCCCGTAGACGCACTTGGTGAGGGCCCATACTGCTGACCTGTGTTTTCCATGCGACCATGGTCAGCTTCTGTAAGTGCAGGAGTGCTGGTCGGGCTCGTCACCGGCTCCTTCATGTCTTGGAGACACCTCTTGAAGTGAGAAATATTTCTGGTAATTCGACGGTGTTCAGATTCCGCAGTCAGCATGGTGCCCTTTTGTTGGGTAACCAGCAGTGGCTCATCACGAAAACGACAATCAGTCTTTTTCTGTTGCTCCTGTTTGACGAGGACATGATCTCCCTCATGCAAGGATGGCGATCTCGCTCTCCTTTTGGCGTCGGCGTATGCCTTCATTTTGTCTTTGTTGTGTCTGTCGGTCACGGCCATTTCTTGGTGATTGTGACTTGGCAATACCTCTTGCAGGGCTCCTTCCCATGTCGGGATGCGATTTCTCATTGTCCGCCCTAGCATGAGGGTCGCGGGGCATTGCCCTGTGGTTGAGTGAGGAGTCGTCCTGTAAGCCCTGGGAACTTCATTCAGGGCTGCCTGCAGCTCCCTCTTCTCAGCTGTCGCTTGCTGGAAGGTCCTTTTGATGGTAGCCATGAACCTTTCAACTGTGCCGTTGGCTTGTGGCCAGAGTGGTGTAACTTTTCTGTGCTTGAAGTCCATGTGCTTTGCAAATGCACTAAATTTGTGTCCATTAAATGGGGGCCCATTGTCCGTTTTAACCTCTCTGGGAACACCCCAGGTTGCAAATACCTCGTCAAGCACCTTGAGTGTGCAGGAAGCACTGGTGGACGGTACTATTTGGGCAATCGGAAATCTGGAGTACTCGTCGATTATAGCAACCACATACTTCCCAGATTGAAGCGGTCCATAGAAGTCCATGGCAACCTCTTGCCACACTCCGCGGGGTAAGCTGGTCATTTGCAGTGGTGCTGGAGGGTAGCTTTTGCTGGTCAACTAACAGAGATGACAGTCTTTCAATGTATCTTCTACCATTTGGTCAAGAGAAGGAAACCAGACACGTTCTCTTAACGCGCGCTTGGTGGATACTACTCCTCTGTGGCCTTCATGGGCCACATTGACAACTCCCTGCCTTAATTGACTAGGAATGACGAGTCGATGATCTCTTAGAATGACTCCGTCAGTGGTGCCCGACAGTTCATCGCAGACATGCCGGAATGCTTGTATCTCTTTCCGGATTATGGGGTCGGTGTCCTCTTCCTGCGGGTTATATCTCCATCTGTTGGTTTGGATCCGGTGGAGTACCATTTGCAGGATGGTGTCTTGGGCGGTGACCTCCCGGATGACATCCATGGGAATGGCAGGAGGCAATGCCTGGTCAGCCACAAAGTGGATATACTCCTCAGCGATCGATGGTTTGGATTCTGAAGACGGCTGAGGGTGGCGGGACATGTAGTCAGCCGGGTTCTCCGCCTTCCCCGGTTTGTGAACAATCGTGAAAGTGTACTCCTGAAGCCTGAGACCCCATCTCTCAATTCTCGGAGGCATCTTGGATTTCGGGTTGCCATAAATGGTGACTAGCGCCTGATGATCCGTGATCAGGGTAAAATGCTTGCCATAAATGAAAACATGAAAGTGTTCGCATGCCCACACCACGGCAAGACTCTCCTTCTCTGGCTGCGAGTACTTCTTCTCAGGATCAGAGAGGCTGCGGCTGGCATAGGCAACAATCCGCCTTTGGTCAGAGTCATTATCATATTGAGCCAAGATGGCCCCTAAGCCAACGGGGCTGGCGTCGACTGTGATCTCAGTCTTCTGTTGGGGGTTGAAGTACGAGAGGCTGTCAGCTGATTCCACAGCATGCTTGATGTCTTTGAATGCTCGCTCGCACTCAGGGGTCCAGTCGAACGGTTGACCCAGTTTGGTGAGAGCCCGAAGGGGGTGACTGATGGTCGCATAGTCACGGATGTAGCGGGCACAGTAGCTGGCCATCCCCAAGACATCTTGCGGGCTCTTGGTGTTGTTCAGAGTCGCAATCTTGTCCGGATCCGGCATCATGCCCTCATCTGAGAAGATGTGGCCAAAGAATTTCAGGGTGGCTTGGTGAAACTCACATTTCTCCTTATTCAACGTCAGGTTTGCCTCCAACAGGGCATGACAGAAACGGTCGAGAGCGATGTCGTGCTCTCGAACATCGGATCCATAGACCAGGATGTCATCGCTATAGTTCAAGGTGTTGGGGATATGTTGGATGATTTGCCGGATAGCCTCCTGAAAGATCTCAGCGGTAGAAGAGACACCAAAACTCAGCCGCTTATACCTATAAAGTCCTAGGTGAGTTGCAAACGTGGTGATATAGCGAGAGTCGGTGTCTAACTCAAGTTGGTGATAGCCCTTGTTCAAATCCAACTTTGAGAATACTTTAGCGCCATTCAGCGCGGCAATCATGTCGCTCAGATGCGGTCCAGGGTGTCGCTCTCTTTCAATCGCAGTGTTCGGCAGGCGCATGTCAACGCATAGTCTCACCTTGTTGGGAGTCCCTTTCTTAGGTACGATAACCACTGGGGACACCCAGGGAGTCGGGCCATCTGTCCGCTCTATGATGTCCACGGACAAAAGTTCCTGCAGCTCGTCCTCGACGGTACTTTGCAGATGAAATGGAACGCGTCGTGGGTGCTGCGCGACAGGTTTGATCCGTTCGTTGATGTGCAGATGGATTTGACACCCTTTCAGCTTGCCTAGGACTTGAAACAGCTTGGGAAACTTGCTGATGCAGTCTGGATTGTCATTGACTTTGAACAGGATTTCCACTAGGCGAAGACGCTCTGCAGTGGGGAGACTGAGTAGGCAGTCGGCCTCAGGGCCCTTGATGACGTGTATCACTGTCGGTATGGAGATGTTGCAAACAAAACAGGTGATGGACCGAATGTGGATCAATGTCACACATTCACCCCAGTCCAAAGATCTGGGCCCAAGTCCATCGTTTTTTTGCACTCCACACCACCCTGGGTTAGACAATGGCGATATGCAAATCAGCTCTGACCCTGTGCCCCATGGGAACAGTCCAGTCCGAACTACAAAAGCCATGTCCTTCCCAGAACGGAATCAAGCATCCGAGGACCGGACCGGTTTCGAGGTAACACCTCTCATCAGCCCGGCTAGCTTGACTCCAGTGGTGTGGAGTGCCTGGGACCCACGTCTGAGCATCCCCAGCGCACTTATGGCGAATTTGCAAACAAAACAGGTGATGGACCGAATGTGGATCAATGTCACACATTCACCCCAGTCCAAAGATCTGGGCCCAAATCCATCGTTTTTTTGCACTCCACACCACCCTGGGTTAGACAATGGCGATATGCAAATCAGCTCTGACCCTGTGCCCCATGGGAACAGTCCAGTCCGAACTACAAAAGCCATGTCCTTCCCAGAACAGAATCAAGCATCCGAGGACCGGACCGGTTTCGAGGTAACACCTCTCATCAGCCCGGCTAGCTTGACTCCAGTGGTGTGGAGTGCCTGGGACCCACGTCTGAGCATCCCCAGCGCACTTATGGCGAATTTGCAAACAAAACAGGTGATGGACCGAATGTGGATCAATGTCACACATTCACCCCAGTCCAAAGATCTGGGCCCAAATCCATCGTTTTTTTGCACTCCACACCACCCTGGGTTAGACAATGGCGATATGCAAATCAGCTCTGACCCTGTGCCCCATGGGAACAGTCCAGTCCGAACTACAAAAGCCATGTCCTTCCCAGAACGGAATCAAGCATCCGAGGACCGGACCGGTTTCGAGGTAACACCTCATCAGCCCGGCTAGCTTGACTCCAGTGGTGTGGAGTGCCTGGGACCCACGTCTGAGCATCCCCAGAGCACTTATGGCGAATTTGCAAACAAAACAGGTGAAGGACCGAATGTGGATCAATGTCACACATTCACCCCAGTCCAAAGATCTGGGCCCAAATCCATCATTTTTTTGCACTCCACACCACCCTGGGTTAGACAATGGCGATATGCAAATCAGCTCTGACCCTGTGCCCCATGGGAACAGTCCAGTCCGAACTACAAAAGCCATGTCCTTCCCAGAACGGAATCAAGCATCCGAGGACCGGACCGGTTTCGAGGTAACACCTCTCATCAGCCCGGCTAGCTTGACTCCAGTGGTGTGGAGTGCCTGGGACCCACGTCTGAGCATCCCCAGCGCACTTATGGCGAATTTGCAAACAAAACAGGTGATGGACCGAATGTGGATCAATGTCACACATTCACCCCAGTCCAAAGATCTGGGCCCAAATCCATCGTTTTTTTGCACTCCACACCACCCTGGGTTAGACAATGGCGATATGCAAATCAGCTCTGACCCTGTGCCCCATGGGAACAGTCCAGTCGGAACTACAAAAGCCATGTCCTTCCCAGAACAGAATCAAGCATCCGAGGACCGGACCGGTTTCGAGGTAACACCTCTCATCAGCCCGGCTAGCTTGACTCCAGTGGTGTGGAGTGCCTGGGACCCACGTCTGAGCATCCCCAGCGCACTTATGGCGAATTTGCAAACAAAACAGGTGATGGACCGAATGTGGATCAATGTCACACATTCACCCCAGTCCAAAGATCTGGGCCCAAATCCATCGTTTTTTTGCACTCCACACCACCCTGGGTTAGACAATGGCGATATGCAAATCAGCTCTGACCCTGTGCCCCATGGGAACAGTCCAGTCCGAACTACAAAAGCCATGTCCTTCCCAGAACGGAATCAAGCATCCGAGGACCGGACCGGTTTCGAGGTAACACCTCTCATCAGCCCGGCTAGCTTGACTCCAGTGGTGTGGAGTGCCTGGGACCCACGTCTGAGCATCCCCAGCGCACTTATGGCGAATTTGCAAACAAAACAGGTGATGGACCGAATGTGGATCAATGTCACACATTCACCCCAGTCCAAAGATCTGGACCCAAATCCATCGTTTTTTTGCACTCCACACCACCCTGGGTTAGACAATGGCGATATTCAAATCAGCTCTGACCCTATGCCCCATGGGAACAGTCCAGTCCGAACTACAAAAGCCATGTCCTTCCCAGAACGGAATCAAGCATCCGAGGACCGGACCGGTTTCGAGGTAACACCTCTCATCAGCCCGGCTAGCTTGACTCCAGTGGTGTGGAGTGCCTGAGACCCACGTCTGAGCATCCCCAGCGCACTTATGGCGAATTTGCAAACAAAACAGGTGTTGGACCGAATGTGGATCAATGTCACACATTCACCCCAGTCCAAAGATCTGGGCCCAAATCCATCATTTTTTTGCACTCCACACCACCCTGGGTTAGACAATGGCGATATGCAAATCAGCTCTGACCCTGTGCCCCATGGGAACAGTCCAGTCCGAACTACAAAAGCCATGTCCTTCCCAGAACGGAATCAAGCATCCGAGGACTGGACCGGTTTCGAGGTAACACCTCTCATCAGCCCGGCTAGCTTGACTCCAGTGGTGTGGAGTGCCTGGGACCCACGTCTGAGCATCCCCAGGGCACTTATGGCGAATTTGCAAACAAAACAGGTGATGGACCGAATGTGGATCAATGTCACACATTCACCCCAGTCCAAAGATCTGGGCCCAAATCCATCGTTTTTTTGCACTCCACACCACCCTGGGTTAGACAATGGCGATATGCAAATCAGCTCTGACCCTGTGCCCCATGGGAACAGTCCAGTCCGAACTACAAAAGCCATGTCCTTCCCAGAACGGAATCAAGCATCCGAGGACCGGACCGGTTTCAAGGTAACACCTCTCATCAGCCCGGCTAGCTTGACTCCAGTGGTGTGGAGTGCCTGGGACCCGCGTCTGAGCATCCCCAGCGCACTTATGGCGAATTTGCAAACAAAACAGGTGATAGACCGAATGTGGATCAATGTCACACATTCACCCCAGTCCAAAGATCTGGGCCCAAATCCATCGTTTTTTTGCACTCCACACCACCCTGGGTTAGACAATGGCGATATGCAAATCAGCTCTGACTCTGTGCCCCATGGGAACAGTCCAGTCCGAACTACAAAAGCCATGTCCTTCCCAGAACGGAATCAAGCATCCGAGGACCGGACCGGTTTCGAAGTAACACCTCTCATCAGCCCGGCTAGCTTGACTCCAGTGGTGTGGAGTGCCTGGGACCCACGTCTGAGCATCCCCAGCGCACTTATGGCGAATTTGCAAACAAAACAGGTGGTGGACCCAATGTGGATCAATGTCACACATTCACCCCAGTCCAAAGATCTGGGCCCAAATCCATCGTTTTTTTGCACTCCACACCACCCTGGGTTAGACAATGGCGATATGCAAATCAGCTCTGACCCTGTGCCCCATGGGAACAGTCCAGTCCAAACTACAAAAGCCATGTCCTTCCCAGAACGGAATCAAGCATCCGAGGACCGGACCGGTTTCGAGGTAACACCTCTCATCAGCCCGGCTAGCTTGACTCCAGTGGTGTGGAGTGCCTGGGACCCACGTCTGAGCATCCCCAGCGCACTTATGGCGAATTTGCAAACAAAACAGGTGATGGACCGAATGTGGATCAATGTCACACATTCACCCCAGTCCAAAGATCTGGGCCCAAATCCATCGTTTTTTTGCACTCCACACCACCCTGGGTTAGACAATGGCGATATGCAAATCAGCTCTGACCCTGTGACCCATGGGAACAGTCCAGTCCGAACTACAAAAGCCATGTCCTTCCCAGAACGGAATCAAGCATCCGAGGACCGGACCGGTTTCGAGGTAACACCTCTCATCAGCCCCGCTAGCTTGACTCCAGTGGTGTGGAGTGCCTGGGACCCACGTCTGAGCATCCCCAGCGCACTTATGTCGAATTTGCAAACAAAACAAGTGATGGACCGAATGTGGATCAATGTCACATATTCACCCCAGTCCAAAGATCTGGGCCCAAATCCATAATTTTTTTGCACTCCACACCACCCTGGGTTAGACAATGGCGATATGCAAATCAGCTCTAACCCTGTGCCCCATGGGAACAGTCCAGTCCGAACTACAAAAGCCATGTCCTTCCCAGAACGGAATCAAGCATCCGAGGACCGGACCGGTTTCGAGATAACACCTCACATCAGCCTGGCTAGCTTGACTCCAGTGGTGTGGAGTGCCTGGGACCCACGTCTGAGCATCCCCAGCGCACTTATGGCGAATTTGCAAACAAAACAGGTGATGGACCGAATGTGGATCAATGTCACACATTCACCCCAGTCCAAAGATCTGGGCCCAAATCCATCGTTTTTTTGCACTCCACACCACCCTGGGTTAGACAATGGCGATATGCAAATCAGCTCTGACCCTGTGCCCCATGGGAACAGTCCAGTCCGAACTACAAAAGCCATGTCCTTCCCAGAACGGAATCAAGCATCCGAGGACCGGACCGGTTTCGAGGTAACACCTCTCATCAGCCCGGCTAGCTTGACTCCAGTGGTGTGGAGTGCCTGGGACCCACGTCTGAGCATCCCCAGCGCACTTTTGGCGAATTTGCAAACAAAACAGGTGATGGACCGAATGTGGATCAATGTTACACATTCACCCCAGTCCAAAGATCTGGGCCCAAATCCATCGTTTTTTTGCACTCCACACCACCCTGGGTTAGACAATGGCGATATGCAAATCAGCTCTGACCCTGTGCCCCATGGGAACAGTCCAGTCTGAACTACAAAAGCCATGTCCTTCCCAGAACGGAATCAAGCATCCGAGGACCGGACCGGTTTCGAGGTAACACCTCTCATCAGCCCGGCTAGCTTGACTCCAGTGGTGTGGAGTGCCTGGGACCCACGTCTGAGCATCCCCAGCGCACTTATGGCGAATTTGCAAACAAAACAGGTGATGGACCGAATGTGGATCAATGTCACACATTCACCCCAGTCCAAAGATCTGGGCCCAAATCCATCGTTTTTTTGCACTCCACACCACCCTGGGTTAGACAATGGCGATATGCAAATCAGCTCTGACCCTGTGCCCCATGGGAACAGTCCAGTCCGAACTACAAAAGCCATGTCCTTCCCAGAACGGAATCAAGCATCCGAGGACCGGACCGGTTTTGAGGTAACACCTCTCATATGGAGATGTTGTCATGCGTGAGAGTCGTGTGGAATTTGCCCAGACAAGGAAGCGTTTTTTTGGACATCCACGTGAAGACACGGACTGGTGCATAAGTCAATGGAGGCTTCGGAATCATTTTCTCGTGTTCCGTAACTGGGATGTAGTTCAGCAAAGCCCCGCTGTCCATTACAAATTTGGTGTCATGATTCCCCACTTTTATGTCTAGGCGTGGATACCTTTTGAGTTGGTCGGGATCAGCAATCATGTTTACATATTCCACAGTGTAGGCCGAGTCCCTGGAGGATGATGATCTCGACTCTTGAGATGGAGATCTGCGTTCCCAATGCGATCTGCGTGACTCTCGGCTGGAATGCGATGAGTTTGGGGACCGCACGGGCTCTTCTTGAACGGCTCGGATGTGGTGTTTTCTTGTGTCTGAGCGAGACGATCTTGTTGTTGCACCTCGCCTTTCCTTGTGGTAGTCCCCACACATTGCTTGGAAGTGGTTCGATCGCCCACACTTCCGGCATCGCTGGCCCATAGCTGGACAGGAGTCTATATGAGGATAATCATACCCACATCGGTAGCATCGTCTGGTTCTTTCTGGTTTCCGATCTCTTCGCCCTGGTTCTTTTCTCCTGTATTCCGGGCGTCGTTGTTGTGATGATTGTCTTGGTCTCCATTGCTTCTCTTGTGAATACTTTCGTCTGCTACGGTGTTGTTCCTGGACGCGGTGTACTTTCTCATGACTCACACTGTGTCCCGTTTCAATGGTGGCGGCGTGTTCTTCCGCTTGGTCATATAGGCGAGTTATCTCCTCAATCTCTTCTAACTCATGGGGTTTTCTTAGTAGCCGCCTTCTGAGCGTTTCTGAGTGGCAGCCGATTATGATTTGCGACTTGATGGCAGCATCAGGCGAGAAGGTTTCGAACTCACAGTGTCTCGACAGCCGTCGTAGCCGGGTGATGAATGCACTCATTGCTTCCTCCTTTCCCTGACGTGCCTGATGGAATGTATGGCGTTCATAGTCCACGTTTCTTTTATGAAGAAACTTCTTATTTAATGCCTCACGTACTTTGACATAAGTATCAGCATCCGCAGGTGGAATGTCCTTAATTATTTTGCTCACTTCTCGACCTGCTAGGTTGCGGAGGACAATTAGCTTTTCTTTATCTGCGTTACTTTGGACCCCTCGATGTAGTCTTCAAAGTCTTCCAGCCATTCTTGCCACTTGGGGCCCATGCTCCCTCCGGTGGTCACGGTCAGGGGTTCTGGCGCTCGCAGGTGTGTTCCTCCCTTGACGTCATTTCGCGGTGGTGAATTGGGTGGGGTCGTCATTGTGTCGCTGTGTCCTTATTTATCCTCACCAATGCTTGTGTGTTTTTTTTTCTATTCGCCAATGCTTGTTTATTTGCTTTTTTCAATGCTTGTTTGTTTCTTTTCGCCAATGCTTGTTGGTTTCTACTCGCCAATGCTTGTTTATTTGCTCTTATCAATGTTTGTTTGTTTTCAATCGCCAATGCTTGTTTATTTGCTCTTGACAGTGCTTGTTTCTTTCTATTAGCCAATGCTTGTTTATTTGCTCTCATCAATGCTTATTTCTGCTGGGTGCCTGACTTCAAAATGGCCGCTCTGCACCAATCAAGGGTCCTGTCCTGAAAAGCGCCTGACTTCAAGATGGCCGCCGTCACTGCAGACACACACGAGTCTTTCTCCCAGGCTCATTCAACTCCAGTTCATTCAGGACTCACCGGCGGTTGACTCCAGGGGCAGCACACATCAGGATTCACTCCTCTTCAGCCACGGCCACCACCAAGTGAGGTTGGAGTGGGCTCCCACCTTACTTTCAGAGTTCCCGCTTTTCTGCGCCGATAGCGTGCCAAAGCTTACGCATCAGGCGTGAGGTATTCCGACTTCGGATCTCCGCCGGGCTCCGATCTCAGCGCGCTCAGTAGCGCTTGGCAGCAGACCTTCGTGGGGCAACGTCCTCCACGCTAAGGCACTTTTCTCTTCACTCTGGGGCTTGGCAGAGTCGGAGTGGGCTCCCGACTTCTGCTCGTGCAGGGCTCACCAGTTTTTGCACGCTTCCCGCGTGAGTCGCGTTTCGGCGCGAACAGCGTCTCTTCTTCGAGCGGTTCAGCGCTCGGTGCTTCGGCTCCCTCTTGGGTCCCTCTCAATTGCTGGAGGGGTAGGGTCACCTGCTGCCAGCTGCTCTGCTCAGGCAGCAACTCCGTTTCACTTGGGCAGCGTTCTCTTCGCCTCAAGGCTGCCTGGGACAGGGCGCTCTTGTGGGGTATATGGCTAGTGAGTTTGCCTCATCCCACCCTCGTGGCCAGTTGTAGCATCGTGCTACAAATAATCACAGACACTAGTGATAGATCTACTGGAGCTTTATTCTATGCAACCAGCATCAACCCTGTCCCAACTCTAACTGACCCTCATCCTGTCCTGACCCCTCCTCTTCCCCTATGCCCACCTAGCTCCGCCCACCCCAGCTACTAGACTGTCAACTGTATTACAGTGACATCTGCGGCAGAATTGAATAGAGAACACCTGTACTGTGTTACTCTAACTCTTCCACGGAATTCACAAATTTTGAAATGGCATCTTAAGGTGGAGAAAGACCCAGAAGATGGACAAAAGAGAAAGCACAAGTTTAGTGATGTTCGTAGAAGAGTGTACAATAAACGGTGACACACTCGTTGGTAAATCCTCTCTGATCACGAAGCCTCTAAAAGATGCTTCTGGTGCAGGATGCAGGAAAGAAGAAATGCTGTAGGAGTAGCAAAGTCGCAGCATAACGGAAAAACTGAAAAGATGCTTTTGCAGGCAGGAAGCAGCCGTGCTGCTCGAACAATGGGAGGACCATTTACACAGCAACAATCAACACCACAAGAAGAGGCCATTGAACCCACATTTGCACCAGGATACTTGCTAGAGTCAGAAATATTCATTCAATATTACCACTAGCAGTTAAGTGTTTGCACTACTATCCACTCATAGCACAGGATATAACATTAAATTAATCTCTGTGTTTTTTAGAATTTTGTTTTAGTAACTGACCAAGGGTTTTCCATTTTAAATCGATTTTCCTTCATGTATGTTGCCATTTGTTTTATAGAGAATGTAGTTTAGTTAAAATGAAGTGAAACACAACTCAATTTTTCAATATTTAAACGTTTAAATTCAGTTGTGTGGCTATATTACATTTTAGTGGCATGTGTCTCATTATATATATTAATTTCAAAAGTTGTTTATAAAAATGTAGTGATAGAGGGGCGTGGCCAAGCCAAACAACAAGATGGCCGCCTAATCTGTCGGCTCCATAGATCGAGCACAAAATCTGCTGCACATCTGCTTAATTTTGCCTGAACTGGGGCTCTAATATCGAAATCTGCAATCGGAAGGGCTACGGAGCTGATTGATACCTCCTGTGGTCAGAAAGGAGGTATAGAACGAACGCGACGAGATCTGCGCCATCAGGGCGGAGGCGCGGCCCGCGGCCTGGTGGCTGAGTGTATCCTTGGCGGCGTGTGACTGCCAAACTGATTGCCTTTGGCGGCTGGATCGTTGCGCACCTGCAGGCAGCATCCAGCCGAGTCAAGCGGGGGGGCCCGGACCACGGCCGTCAACATCCAGGGACCGCGGTCTGCTGTGGGCGCGCCACCGATGCTGTGATGCTTGAGAGGGCTGAGAGCTGAGCGAGGGACAGGAAGGCAAGTGAGCACCTGATCTCGGTATCGACGTCTGCATCGGCGCCCCCGCTGCGGCAAACAGCGCCTGTGGAGTGATCAAGGTGAGGTGGCAGCCCCACACCGGCCAAGAGGGAGGTGCGGCGCCGGGCCGACCGTCGAGTTGCCAGGGGGTCGTCACACGGCTCCGTGCATCAGGACAGCACAGGGCCAGAATCGCAGCACCACTGAGCTCCAGGGACTGATGCACAACAGCGCGCCTGCAGTGTACGCACATACCCAAGGACGGCTGTGGTTTGGAACCGCCTCTTGACCCATGAACTAACGCATAAAGGGCCGACTGGTCGTGAAGCTGCTGTGACCCTCCGTGGCTACCTAGCGGTGCCGCATCACTGCCCGGCCCTACTGGCCTTAACAGTCATTGCGTAGGAGAGCACTGACCTCCGTTGAGGAGCTCCTGCAGCCTAGACCCTTTCTCTCCTAAAGTTGACTCTGGTACATGGTCGCAGGCGTTCTCGAGGTGACCCGGGCACACACCTGGTAACACCCCGGTACTGGGGGATCCCAACAGTGAGTACCCTGAGTCTGGTACTCCTGCTGTTCACGGGTCGTATCGCACAGCTGGGCAGTCATTGGTGATTCCACCGCTACTGCCACATATAGCAACCAGTACTAACTGCAAGTAAGCCCAATAGAGGGATCTGCAGATATTATGGTTGGGGGTTGCAGCTCGAAGACAGCACTCCAAGCCAAATTGACGAAATACGCATGGGATGGAGGCCCAGGCATGACCCCTAAAGGAGGGCTAGCCACATCCGACAAGTCTGAGTCCGACAGAAAGCAAAAGGAACCAACGTTGCAGGACATTCTTGAAGCCATCACCACCGTCCGCACATCCTTGTAGTCGCGCATTGACAAAGTGTCCACCGAAGTGTCTCTTATCAGAGAAGATATGCGCTCTATGAACTCGCGCCTGAAAGATGTCAAAATCAAGGCGACCTCCCTGGTAGAAGACATGTCAGCACTGTAAAGAAAAGTGAACGACCTACAAACACACGCAGTGAAACTGAAAGCACAGTTGGATGACTATGAAGGGCGCTCCAGCGCAACAACAGCCGCATAAGTGGGGTTCTGGAACAAGCGGAGGGGCCATCGGCGGACCTCTTCGTTGAAGATCTGATCACTACTTGCCTCAAGCCACGGGGACCCTCCAACTTCTTCTCAGTGGAACGAGCGCATAGGGTGCCGGGAGGCTGGCCAAGACCTGGGGCCCCCCGCAACCTCTTCTTGCCAGGATCTTCAGTTTCCACAACAGGGATGTCATTCTGCAATGTGCTCGCTCTGCCCCGCCAGTAGAATTCCAAAAACAGTTGCATCACTTTCTTACCGGACTTCACCCTCAAGGTGCAGCGACAACGACAAAGCTTCTCGGAAATGAAAAAGGAAGCTCCGCGACAAGGACTGGAAGTATGCTATGATGTTCTCGGCCAAGTTGCAAGTGGAATCGTAGGGAAAGTCCTGGTTCTTCACCAACCCGGAGGAGACCTGGGACTGGCTGGAGGGCTGGTATCTGGCGGGGCGCCATAACAACCATGCTCGGGCGTGAGGATGGAAGGAAACACTCAAGCTTCTGGTGGTGGCTCACTGCTACAAGACTTGAATGAGGCGGCAGCTGGTGTTGAATAACTGGTCTGTATGTTTTTCCCTTTGGGAGATGGAGTGTTTCAAATAGATGGATGGCCGTGGGGACATGGTTGCCTTCGCCAAATGCATCAGACTTTGCTATCTTGATTCTGCCATATATGACTTGGTTGAACTGATTTCCCCGAATTTTGTCTGTTCCCCGGCTAACCATGTGGGGGTCATTTGGTGTATTTCAGGCTCTGGCTGATGCTCTTCATATAAATATGTTATATTATTAATGTTATTGCTGGTAAAACACATTTCTTAAAGATGGCTGCTCGGTTTGGCTGCACAAACCCGTAAGTTCTTGAAAGGGTGAGTGATAGGCACTCTGCTAGTTTGAGGGGTGGGGGGTTTTGTTACCGCAGAGCAAGGAAACAGGGAAGGGGGCTTGGGGGACTGTATGTTGGGTTTGTGGGGTGGGTGGTTGGGGATTGCATTGGTATTTTGATTTTGGTATTGTTTTTGTTCAGGCATGTCATACTCAATTGGTCTCAGATGCGAATTGCGACAGATGCAGTGTTTGTAACGCTCTCATTGGCCACAGTGTTTAGGACTATAATGGGATCCTTCTTCCTCTCCATCATGTTGTGCTATTCTCCGGATTATCTCATAACATTGAATCAGCGTGAAGGGTGCTATGAGTAGGCAGAAACTCACTTTGCTCTCCTGGAAACTGAATGGGCTGGGGGACAGAATAAAGAGAAGGGAGAGTTCTTCAATTCCTGAAAAGGCATTCGACAGATGTACTGTTCTTACAGGAGACCCAGCTGTTAGGCAACAGTTGTAAGGCCCTGTTTTGTTGGGGCTTTCAGTTGGTGGCTCATTCTGCCTTTGGCTCAGGTTCCCGGGTGTGGGAATCTTGGTCCTTAAATCTTTTCCCTTGACTATTAGCACAGTCCAAACAGACCCACTGGGTAGATTCACAGCTCTGACCGGGATCTGGGAGGGAGCCATCCTTAACCAGGTCTCAATGTACATCCCACCGGGCCTACATATGCAGGCCTTTATTGACCTTGGCGGCATCCTCCTGGGCCTGCCGGATGGGCGATTACTGGTTGGGGGTGACTTTAACTCCATTGTCTCAGAATCTCTAGACTTTTGGCCCCAGAAAGACCTGCCACTATCCCGCAAACGGATACATAGCTTTTTGGGCGCTATGGGACTTGTGGATGTCTGGAGGGGCCTGCACCCTGTAGAACTCCAATATACACATCTTTCAGGCCCCACGGCACTATGTCACATATAGATTGTGTGCTTACACTCACACACCACCTCCACACTGTCACTGACATACAACACTTGGCCAGGGGAATCTCGGATCATTCTCTCGTTCTGTGTAGGCTAGAAGTAGGAGAGCCCACGGTCGGCCGCGTGGCACCGCTTAACTCATGGTATCTCATGACCCCCTCAATCAGGGAAAAGGTTCTGACTGAATCTGACCTGTATTTGCAAGAAAGCCTGAAATCGGTCAGCTCATCCGTTTCACTCTGTGAAACCTATAAGACGGTTGTCCGGTGGGTAGTTCTGGGGGAGATTGCGGGGCACAGCAAAGAGAGGGCAGCCAATATAACACGTTTAGAGGAGGAGATCCTTAAACTGGAGCGCGCAGCCGACTCGTTGGACTCGGAGGAGGTGTGTCAACAGCTGAGAATTAAGACCAAGGAGCTTTTGGACCTGGCCATAGATGCAGCTAAGGCACAATATCGGGCAACCCTTAGCAGGATCTATGATGTGGGTGACAAAGCAGGCAAATTGATGGCCTGGCTAGATCGCAGAGATGGGGAACGGCACGTTGTGGTCAAAATTGCCACTGATACTCCCCCCCACCAAACCTCTCTGTAAGACATCGTGGATGCATTTGGCAGCTATTATCACTCCCTGTATACCTCCTGCATGACCTATTCAGAAGATGAGGCTTCTTCGCTCCTCCGTGATATCCAGATGCCAGTTCTTACCCAGGAGAAGAGTTCCGACCTGGACCGAGATATCACAGTAACTGAAGTGGAGAAGGCCATCCATGATATGCGCAGGGGGAAAGCGTCAGGACCCAACAGGTTCCCCATAGAATTATTTAAGCTTACAGCGGACGTGACCTCCCCTTTTATAACAGACATGTTTCTGGAAAGTAGGGAGCTGGGAATCATTCCCGAGGATCAAATATTGGCCAACACAACGCGGAACCCAAAGAGAGACGCTACGCCAGTCACCATTTAGTAGCCTCTTCGAAATTTCCGAATATTACTGAAATCACCCGACTGCATCCCATTTCTACAGGGACTTTGGCGGGACTAGGATATTGCCGTTTTAGAGATCCCCATGAATATGGATCCACATAACGAATAGTACAAGTAAAGGAAAGCTTTTAAATAAGATCCCAAAGAATACTGCGAGTCCATCTAAACTTTACCTAAACAGCATATAAGGCTCTATTTCTTATCAGCCTGACAATCAGCTCTACACGCAAGCTACAGTGGTTAGAATGAATAAGGAACTGCCTGAATTCTAACACAGCCAAACTAGTGGCAAGGGGTGAAAAAACTATTGACCCTTCTTACATGACAGAAAAATATTAAGTCTTGAAAAAGATGGTGTAATTTGCTGTATCCATCGAAACGCGTCGACGCACTTTTTATGTACAATTCAGGACTCCAACACTTTTGTTGAAATACAGATTATATCTATGTATAGAACTTAGTGATATAACAGGAAATTGAATGTACAAACTGTATTGAACAAATCCCATGTCTTACGTGTTTCTGTCTGTTTTTGATTATGCGGGCCATAATCGACAATGTATGAGCTTTATTTTAACTGCATTTTTGGTGTATTTTTCAATTAGTTTTATTCTATGTTGTATATTAAACTATGTTTTTAATACCATTTGAATAAACTTATTCATTGAATAAAAGTACAACAATTCTTCTACTATTTGGTTACTTATTAATTGTTTTTAATTGTGTTGAATTGTGAAGTTAGATCAAGGGGATCGAGCTTTTTTACAACATCATTGGAATCCACAAAGCGGGAAAGTCCCCCGAGCTGTGTTCCTCATACAGGCCCATCTCACTACTTAACTACTTAACTACGAGGCTAAGATCCTTGCAAAAGTCCTTGCTACTCGTTTGTTACAAGTTCTTCCTAATCTGATACACCCGGATCAGTCCGGGTTCATGCTGGCGAGAAACACATCTCTTAACATCCGCCGACTACATGCAGTACTCTGCAGGGCGGACACAATCAGAGAGGATGGCATGGTGGTATCACTGGACGCTGCTTTGGCCTTCAACACCATTGAATGGCCCTACATGTTTGCGGTAATTCACAAGTTAGGATTGGGCCCGGAATTTATTGCATGGGTGCGCCTCCTATATTGTCAACTGCTGGCACAAGTTGTTGTTAATAACCGGAAATCCCCTGTCTTTTCTCTTGGTAGGGGCACCAGGCAAGGTTGCCCCCTGTCGCCGCTCCTCTTTGCCTTAACCTTGGAACCTCTGGCAGCATGGATCCATCAGAACCTAGCCATTAGGGGCCTTAAATGGATGCAGGGGTGGGAGGACCGCATATCATTGTATGCTGACAATATCCTGCTTTATCTTGCCTCCCCGGTGGCGTCTCTCAACGTGGTGATGGATATATTCAAAATGTTTGTGGGTTTGCAGGCTACGTGATCAATTGGTCCAAATCGTTGTTCTACGTTCTTAGTGGGTGGCGATCTTGTGTTCCCAGGGGTTGCCAACTGATGGAAGCTGAAGACGGCTTTAAGTATCTGTGAATCTGGATATCTAAAGACCTGTCGCGATTTTATGATGCTAATCTCCAGGCGCCACTCACACATCTGAAGTCTGACATCCAGCACTGGAATTCACTCCCCTTGATCCTTCTGGGATGAGCAGCACTATTCAAGATGATGTCCCTCCCCAGCTCCTTTACGTGCTACAAAATACCCCCCTTCCGATTGCGGAGCCCTTTTTCAATGAACTGGATGGCACTGTGCGGGATCTGCTATGGGAGGGTAAACCCCCCGCATTGCAACACACAAGCTCACATTGATGTGGTTTGATGGGGTCATTGGGCTTCTAGACATGAAAAGATACTACTGGTCCTAATCAGTGCACTTATAGACAGCATGACGACCCGGCATTTCGGAACGACCGTTGGTTCCTTCCTGGGGGTGGGTTTGTATACAAAATCTCAAAATCTCGCCTTGACTGGCCCGACCAAACATGCTGTGCAGGTATGGGGGTACGCTACCAAAAGCGTGGGTTGGGAGGGCAGGCTGACTCAAGCTACGCCACTTTGGCATTGTGACTGGATGGGTCGGTTTTCGCACTCTTTGGGCTTCGACAAATGGGATATCACTGTCATTTTCAGACTCAGGACCTTTGTAAATAGGGGGGTGTCATGCCCTTCTCTCAGCCAAGTCAGGAATTTGAAATGGCCGACTATGAGCAGTTCCGATACATCCAAATTAGACACACATTACTTGCAGCTCTCCCTAAGGGTACGGTCCTCCCTGAATCCTCCCCTCTGGAGGACAGGATCTTAGATGGTGATCTGACAGAAAAAGCCATATCTCTCATGTACAAGAAGCTTATCAATAACATGACCGATCCCTTAATCCGCTTAAGATGTAAATGGGACCTTGACGTTGCTGACCTGGACAACGAGAAGTGTAAGTAAGTATAAGTAAGTAAAATGTTTATTGTTTCTGATTAATTAAAACCATTACAATAGTAAATTTGGATACACAATTCATCCATAAAAGTATTTAAAAGAAAAAGGAGAGATCCTGATGTGTTAAAAAAATGCAGTAGTTACGAAATAGGAGTTTGAAAAAAGTCCATAATTCCTTATTTTTCTGAACCGCCAGTGTCTATGTTGGATTGTTTGAGCACAACTAATTTCAAACATTTTACAAATATCCCATTTAATAGCGGGAGTCTTGGGTCGAAGCATGCAAGGACTGCTTGTCTCCTTGTGCGTATTCTGTATCCGTTAAAGGTGGTTTTTAAGAGAGCTACTCTTTCCTCTTTTAAGGAGGATCGCAAGTGTTCAATATCTTCTTTCCCTGCACCACATAACCTGCATTTGTCCTGCAGTTCCTTCTCAACCATGGTTGTAGGTGGGGTATGGCTGGTAGGATTCCTAGCCGGTGTTTTAGGAAGGCTTCTTTTGATTTCCTGCAGTACCCCAGTCCAAAGTAAGCCTGTAACCCGGGTGATTTATAGGTGCTCAGAGTCATCCAGGCGTGGCGCCTACGGGCAAAGGTGGCATTGTCCTCTATAAATGAAAGTCTCTTTATGCCCTTATTTACTGCATGCTTGAATTGTGCATGTGGTAGGGACATTTCCCAAAGTTATTTTAGTCCTGTGGTAGCCAGTGATTCCTCTAAATATTTTTTTGCCGGTGCGGTGGAACTGCTACGCAAATCTTGCCAAAGCAGGCGGTTCAAAGTGTTCTCAGGTGAATTCTTTATTTTTTACCAACACTTACTATACGATCCTTGCTGTGCAAGCAGTTGTTTTGTTAGTCCTAGTTCTAACCGGTTCTGGGCTTGTGAAGTATAAGATGGTAAGTTTAAGAGGATTCTGTACGCTTTTGAAGTAATAGTGTCCAGCAACTTCGCATCAGTGCCTCTTAGATGTTCGCTGCCATAGGTAATTGATGACTGAATTTTAACTTGGGCAACACGAAGCAGTGGCAAAAAGGTAGGCCCGGTCAGTTTGGTTTTAAGTTGTCTGAGTGTTGTCACAATCAGCATGCCTTTCCTCTTGGTGGCCTCAAGATGATTTGAAAAACTGCCTCCCCTGTCCACTATGACGCCAAGGTATTTGTATTCGGAGCAGTTCGGATTGCCCTTGTTCCAAGAAACCAAGAGTGGGACTTTTTATTCCCGGTTATTGACAGTATTTTGGTTTTATCAATGTTGACTTCGAGAAGGTTCTCTTCAGCATATCTATGCAGTGTGTTGATAAGATGTTGCAGCCCTACTTTGGTGTGACTGATCAGGACCACATCGTCTGCATAGGATATGCTAGACAGTGTTCGACCCCCTAGTCAAGGGGCGTGTGCGTTGCAGGCTTCTAGAGCTGGTGGCAGGTCGGCTGTGTATAAGTTGAAAAGGGTTGGTGCCAGAACGCACCCCTGCTTGAGGCCTTTTGTTGTTGATATACGCCTCGAGAGGTGTGTGCCATTTCCAAGCTTCACCTGAACCCACATGTTGGAGCGCAGTTTGATCAGGAGATTCAAAAGAGGTGCAGGGATCCCCCGAAGGGCTCATTTCCTCCAAAGAGTTGCTCGATTAACATTGTCGAAAGCCGCTTTGAAGTCCACAAAGCAAAAGTGAAGGGTTTGTTTAGTCAGTTTTGCTTCGTCAATAAGTAATGATATTGCTAGGAGGTTTGTTGTAGTTCCTGTATCTCTGCAAAATCCTGTTTGGCTGGCCGGAATTATATTATACTTAGTAGCCCATTTGCGTAGCTGTATCAGTAGAAGCCCTGCAAAGTATTTTGCCTCAATGTCCAGTAAGGCTATCAGGCGGAACTTTTTTGGTAGGGTTCTATTCCCTGCTTATATATTGGTGAAATTATAGAACCCTTCCATGAGGATGGGAGACACGCGGACTGACTGACCGAGGTGAAGAGGGGGGTCAGAGATTCTGACCAATATTCCGGATCATATTTAAAGAGGGCTGGTGGGGTTCCATTTGGCCCTGGTGATCCATCTTTCCTCCCTTTAGAAATTAGTTCCCTGATCGTGGCAGCATTGATTTCAGTTGCTGCGTCTTCATATAGTTTTACTGTTTGCAACGGATAGGCCACCTGGACGTCCTGGGGCGTATTTGTTCCGACAACCTGTTGGTTGAAATGAATATCTAGGAAGGATTCCCAGGAATTGTCTGTTACGTGTGATGTTAGTCCACCATTTTTAGGATTTAAAAATGTGTTCAGTGTGGACCAGATTCGGGCACTATACTATTGTTTCCTTTGGTTCGTGATAGAGTTTAGCCCAAAAGTTGTCTTCATTGGATCTTTTGATCTCCCACTTGGGTTTTTTTAGATCGGCCTTGTGCTTGCGAAGCTGTTGGAGGGAACCGTTTCCCCCGGGCATGTTCTCAGCAGCCTTAATGATTTATTTATGGCTTTTTTGTGGTGTTTCAGGGCCGATTTCTGGACGCTCGACCTCTTCCCTGTTACCATCAGGCCATAAGACTGGAAGTGCCATACTGTAGTTGAGTATGAATTTGCAAATGCGGCCGTAAAAGTTTCCCATAAAATAGTTGGGTTACCCATGGGATAATTCAGGCTGTTTAGTTATAGCTTTGCTGCCAGAAGTACCTCCTTTGTGTTTGCGACAGAAGACTTAATTCTTTTGAGATTTATAGTGTGACATGTATGTGATCCTGTTGGATTGAGAGGAGTTAAGTCTGGAGAGGCAAGATTGAAAACCTCCTGGGGCCGATGGTCACTGTCCCCTTTCTCTCCTAGGCTGAAGCCTAGTATATGATGAAAGAACGGGAGAGACACTAGCGTGTAGTCTATTGTGGAGGTCGCATTGCCTGAGTGGAATGAAGCGACAGATGGTGAGTCGTCAGCAAATCTTCCTTTAGAACTCTCACCCCAATGTGCTCCAGATCTTCTAACAGTTCATTCCCCCATTTGGGAGTTTTTCCCTGGCCACTAAGGGATTGGGTTTGGATATTCCAATAGAAAAACTGGGCTTGAATATTCTTGTTTGAAGAAGAGCCTAGGATGTGTTGGATAAAGTCCCCAGACAAAATGAAATTTGAGGGAATATGCGTAGTCATTAGTTGATGCAGATAGTCCAATAAAAATGTCAACTCCTGTTTTTTCTTTTTTTGGATTAAGGTAATGTTTCCCACTGAGGTTTAGTTTGATCTTAACAGTATTTATAGCTGGAGAGTGAGAGGTTAATTCCTGAGCACTGTGGATTTTTGTGATTTTGATGTAGGTAGCTAGACCACCTGCTAGCCGACCGTATTTACTCTTCTTTATAGCTGGAGAGTGAAAACAGGTGTAGACTTTTATTTGTGCAGGCTCCTCTAACCATGTTTCCTGTAGTAGGATGATGTCAAATGATTTTACGTTTTGAAGGAATTCGATGTCTGCAGCCTTATTGTTTTGCCCATTTATGTTCCACAAGCATAGTTCAGTAGCGGAATGTACAAGCCCGCCGTTGTTGGGTTGCCCTGTCATTGTGGGTAACTCGAGGTGTTGATCGTTCTGAAAGTCCGGAAGTAATCTGGGTTGTCTGAATAAGGAACTATTGTGCTCTTTTGGGTGTTCAACGCCTGAGTTTTTGGTGGTGATTGTCCCTGGGCGCCCCTAAGCACTGACGTGGTCTTGGAGGTTTTCAGGGTTGGTCCCTCCCTTGGTCTCTCAAGGAGGGGGAACGGATGTCCTGTGTTGTAATGTAGGACAGATTGGATCCCCGTGCTTTAAGGATTGTTTGCTCCTCCAAGATTTTATTTACAATTTCAGACGACCTTCAGGTTGCTTTTGTAGCTTCAAAGTCCTGTGTTTTATTAACTTTTATAAATTTAACTGAAAGGAGGTTGGCTGAGCATAGATCGTTTAAGGTTGGTATGGTGCCGAGGAGTTGAAGCATGTTCCCTCTGTTCAGGATGTCGAATGGACCCTTTTATTCATATTCTGGGGTAAAAAGAATAATCGTGGAATTCCTAGTTTGATCTACCGGCCGAACTGTTGGATACTTGCCCCCCAGTTGGGTTCCTCTATTATTTGTGATGGACTGTTGTGAGGATCCAGTAGAGACGTTAGGGATGAGAAGTTTTCGAGGCTCGAAAGCTATGGGAGCATTGGATTCACCGTCTAGATGGAGATGTGGTTGGACCAGAAAGCCCAGGAGTCCAGTTATCGTGGATTCCTTGCCCAATGGTTGAGGCGGGTAGAGAGTGGTCGTAGATTTCAATGCCAGATTAGGGCCGTGCGTTGGTGGTACCTCCTTTAGCTCCTTTTGCTTGTTTGACGATGGTTGTCTGGGGGGACTGGCATCGTTCCCCTTACTGGTTCTACTATGGTCCATAATGAAGTAGTGTGGCTCACTGGTTAGAGGCGGCAGACCCGAGAGCAGAGGACGGCCCGGGACCAGGGTTCGATTCCCGGCGCGGCAGGTTTCTAGACCAGGGTCAGCGGACTCGATAATTCTCTCGCCTCGGTGCCCACTCTGATCAGCGATCACACTCGGCAACTCTGGGCATTAGCTTGCCTCATCTTCACTAACGGCCCCACCAGACCGCCGGGGATGCCTGGCCTCACCCTGGAGATACCCATTAAGGGACCATCTCTCAGGGAAGCCAGGAAGGGTTTCGCAGGGTCGAAGCGCCTTGGGACCCTCCGGGTAAGTAGTGCGCTATATAAATGCCTATACATTACATTACATAATACTTTGGGTGCCAGTTTGGCTGCTGGACTGGGCCCTGCCAGCCCCTAATGTTAGAACCTCTTTAGATGCTGCCTGGTTCCCCCCATGTGTGGGTTCGATTGACTCAATTAAAGTTTGTTCTGTACCTGTGTGGGATGATATGATGGATTCAGATTCAGGAGACTGCTGTCTAGTTTCAATCTTGAGCAGGGAATACACCTCAGAAGGGGTTGAGGTTGATTTTTTATTTAGACCTTTCCTTCTTTGTTGACGGCGACACTTAGCGTTCTGAGTTGGATTTTGATCCTCAGAAAGTGGGGGGATACTTTTGGGCGTGGTAGGGGGGAGCCAATAGCCCCAATAGCAGCGACAACACCAGCCAGAAGCCGAACCAGAAGCACAGCAACACGGCGTCCGCACCGCCCGCACCGCCCGCTCCCTCCCTTCGCTCCCTTCGCTCTAGGGAGTTGATCCAGCACAAACGTGGCTCACGGGGCTCACGGGGCTCATGGGATCCGTCGCCCAGCATCCGTCACTCAGCTCTCACCCAAGCTCTCCCGCAACTCTGCGTCAGGCGGCAGGCAGGCAGGCAGGCTGGCAGGCCGGCAGGCAGGCAGGCAGGCAGGTGGGCGGCGTCTCTACCCCTACGCCGCCCCTGCTCCTGCTACCCCTGTAATCCTTCATAATCCCGTGGTGGCTCCGAGCGGCTCACATGGTACGCGGCTCTCTCAAAGTGGTCGCGACTTTGCAGCTCTTCAGGCGGGCCTCCACAGCGGACCCCAACTGGTTCTCCTTGTTCCCGGTCTCCTGCTACCACTTCGCTGCTACGGACCCCGCTTGCCGCATCGCACACGCCGGCGCTGCTACTGTTCGCGGACTCAAAGATGCAAGACCCGGACTGGAGTGCATCAGACCCGAACTGCAGGTGGAATATAAAGTATGGATCATTTAATGAAGAATCATTATCACTGTTTTTTTTTAAACACTGAGTTGTAGATATAACTTGATGAATGTACAAGGAGTGGGGGGCCGCGTAATGTTGCCATCTCCTTCAGACTCTGATTGGTTCAGCTAAAGATCCTCCACAGGACATATTTGTCCGGACCCTCGCTGGTCCATATGGGCTATGTATAAACACAAAGAGGGGTGGGAAGGAGAAACAAAGCCAAGTAAAGACAGTTAAGGGAAAAATAACAAATCTTGATAAAACTGCCCTCACTCACACACAATGTGTGTGACATGCTTCATCATCGGGTCTGCTTACAATACGCCCCCGCATAGCCCGGCCAGGATTAAAAGAAGGTGAGGGATGGACAGTGTTTAGGCAGGAAATTAAGATCCTAAAACAGTCCTCCTTTAAACTGCGGTGGTCAACATGTTTCGACCGTCTATTTTGTAAACCTTCGCGGCGTCTGAGTGAGCGGGCACGAGAGGTGTCGGTCTTTCCCTACGGAACAGTTGTGTTCTTTGGGAACCCTCCCGCCTGACGCCAGTACGAGCCTTATGACAAAATAAACTCGTAATATTGATCCATGTTAGTGGAAGTTCCTCCATGTGGGCTGCCTCTAAATATGCCTAAGTGAGGTAAGAGGTGGGATAGGACTGGGACAGGTTGACTGTCCTGACGAAGACCACAGTGACCCACGAAAGAGAGGGCACATAAAGACGGTCGAAACATGTTGACCACCGCAGTTTCAAGGAGGACTGTTTTAGGATCTTAATTTCCTGCCAAAACACTGTCCATCCCTCACCTATGTTTAATCCTGGTCCGGGAACCTATTAATAAAGGGTTTCTACAGGTATCCATGAGCCAATTTTAATGAGCACTTCCTTACTGCACTATTCTGTCTATCTGTCACCCAGTCTTAAAAGGGTAACACTCTTCTCTGTGATTATTGTGAGTCACTTTTGTGTTTGTCCCTATGTGTTTTGTGATGTGTGTTTAGTGTTCCCCCTCCCTATGCTCCGCCCCCTGCGTCGCTACGCGGGGGCGTATTGTAAGCAGACCCGATGATGAAGCATGTCACACACATTGTGTGTGAGTGAGGGCAGTTTTATCAAGATTTGTTATTTTTCCCTTAACTGTCTTTACTTGGCTTTGTTTCTCCTTCCCACCCCTCTTTGTGTTTATATGTGATTCATAGGGGGTTCGGGTGGTGGAGTGTATTGATTGACCCTCTCCCCTCGTTTGTGAAGTGTGCCATATGGGCTATGCCCAGGATAGTGGCTGTGCACGACATTGCGGGCAAGAGGGCACCTTCATTCATACACTCTGGGAATGTGCGACAATTCAGAAATTCTGGGAGGGGGCAGTACTCAGGATGGAGGAAGTATTGGGGCAGCCGGTACCGTGTAACATCAAATTAATCTTGTTGAACATATGGGACCCCACTGACCTCACACTTGGGTCACTTTGGGTTTCATGGTGGCCAAGCAGAATATTGCATGATTGTGGAGTGCTCCAAATCCACCAGGCATAGTTGAATGAACCAAGGATATGGATTGGTGTATGGTGACTGAGAAACCTATTTATGTTTCCAGGGGTTGCCCAAAGAAGTGGTCGCAGATATGGAGAACAATGAAATACCTTCCGGGGGAGTTATGTGTGCTCCCAGAGAGCCGAGATGATATCGTTGATAACGTTGGATAACCTCGCACTCCCGAGGACCAAGTTATTGTACTGTGGTAAAGGGGTCTTGATGTTTTATTGCAATTCGGATCATTGATTATATGTGAAATGATATGACCTTACTGCATACATGCCAATTTTTTCAATAAAAAAGTTTAAAAAAAATTAAATAAAAATGTAGTGATAGATTACATAATCACTCTTACACAGATGCCTGCCATGATCCAGGAGATGATGTATGGGAAGAGGAAGAAGTACAGGAGGATAGGGGTAGTGAGGAAGAACATGTTGAGACATCACCTTTCATCCCTGCAACCCCAAAATCACCATATGACATACAACCTTAACCTATTGAACCCACACAACCTCAGCAAACACATAGGGCCTTGTTACAAAGTCGGGCAGGGTTTCCTCTGCCTGACATAGTTTCTCTCAAGGGACCAACCGACTAATTAGGATGCGACCGAACACTGATTGGTCGCATGCCTATAACTTACAATGAGAGCATGTATTCTGGCTGTAATACATGCTCCCATTGTAAAATAGGAGGTGCAGTTCATCCCTGCACCCCGTGACAGGCACCTCAAGGTGCCTGCCATGGGTGCAGGGATCAATGTGGGGCACCATAGGTGCCCCCTCGGGGTCCAACTGGAGGCTGTGCACCCATTGGTGCCCACTGCTGGGGGCACTCAAAGTCAATTCCGACAGCCTGTGTTGGAAAGGCCGGCACAGAAAGGCTGTCAAAACCCAACATCGTAATCCCTAAGGCAGAAATAGCCATCCTAGGGATTTCTGGCCATATTCCAATGGGCTGATGGGCTCTCCAAGCCCGTCGGAAGCCAGTCGGAATGACTGATTGGATTCCTTTCAGACCGCCTCTATTGTTATGAGGCGGTTGGAAAGGAATCCGGGACCTTAGTAGGGAAATACAACAGCAGAGATGCCCAAAGCCTCATTGACATTTAGGTCATCTAGTACGAAGATCAGAAGCAGTAACCTTTCATCATCAAAAGGCCCATGTGAAACACAACCACTGGTATGCCAGCTAGAGGTCAGATTTTAAATGTAGAGAACGCAGTGCTAATAGCGCAGCATCAACAACTTTTAGCTATGGAGGAATAGCAGGGCAGAATCCTACTGGTGTTCCTATAGAAATGATGGAAGGAGGGTGTGGAATTAATAATAATATTAACACCATTAGCAGTCACAATATTGTATAATAAATACTTTGCAAAAATGAAGAAAACAACAGTAGCGTATGTTTTCAGACAGTAATACTGATGCGAGACCTGTAGGTTGACTCTCATCGATCACCGCCATTCTATTGCGGTGGCGCACAATTAACACTCAAAATTAAGCTGCGATGTTGCTAAAGGAATGGTGCAGCAATATCAACACTGTAAAGTTCCTGATCTGCACTGGGCCTACAAATGACACCAGGACACTGGGCGAGGTTGAATGATGCTTTATTTTCAACCACTATAATTGTAACTGTAATTGTTCGGGAGCGCCGGATCGGACTGTCTACCCCTTCGGAGACTGCGCGCCAATCGTGCTAAGATGGCCGCCGCCGGATATCCGATATGGTCACATCCGGTTGTTGCGCCACTAGACCGTTACACCACATCTCCCCTTTTTATACCTTACAACACAAAACAGTCTTACTTGCTTTCCATGTGGAACTCTTCAAACCTCCTGGGCAGCATGATTCTTCTGCCTTTCCGAATCTGCACTTCTTGCTGGGAGTTGACCGGAGACAGCCTCAAAGTTCCTGGATCGGGCATTTCACCACCGCCTTCACTACTTCCTTCTAGTTCTTCTCCTGTTTCCAGTCTTTCCGGTGAACGGGTTCTCTGCACTTCTTCCCAGTCTTTCTCCCGCATGGATTCCCTTTGGATGAAGCTCTCCCTGTTTCCCATTGGGCTTCTGGTCGCTCCTTCTATCCTTGGCGTATCTCTCTCCTTCTCCTTCACCACGTCCCAGTTCTCCACACAATTACATTTAGCCATGCGGTCTTGAGACCATATTTTCCCATCGCTGAGCAATGCAGATCTGGAGTATGGCTCCACTACTTGGAGGGAAGGGGTGAATTTGCTGTCCCCTTTCTTCCTTTGGGTGGGTTGCTTGACCCTCACCCATTCTCCCCTTTCCAGCTTGGTATCTTGGGTGTGTCGCCTTTTATTATAATGTTCTGAGTATATTGCCTGGGCTTTCTCTAGGTTCTTACGGGCAACCGCCGGTGACCACTGACTCTGGACTGTCAGGCGCTTCCAGGCAACATTGTCCTTGGTAAATGGTTTGCGCCATCTCAGGATCCGGAACGGGCTATAGCCTGTGGCTGTCGGTGTTATTCGGTACGTCCATATTAGCCGCTTCAGCTCCTTCTCCCAGTCCTTTCCTTGGCTGATTGCTGCTTGGATGGAGCCCATGATTACCCGGTTAAATCTCTCCGCCAGGCCGTTACAGGCCGGGTGATATACCGGAGTGTGTCTGACCATTATGCCGTTTTGTTCCATGAATAGGGCCCACTTGGTTGAGGCAAATTGGGGTCCGTTGTCACTTAGTATCCCTTTTGGTATTCCTTCCCTTATAAAAATGTCTGTTAGGAACGCGAGTACTGTCTCTGCTTCTGTGTCTTCCGTCACATTGATCTCAGGCCACTATGAGTACCTGTCTATAAGTACTGTGATGTACTTTTGCGTGCCTTGGGAGTCTAGGACAGGCCTGAGGATGTCAATCGCCACTTCCTCCCACAGATTTTCTGGGTGTTCATGCTCTCGTAAGTGAGGGCATAATAGCCTCTGCGTTTTGTCCGCATTACTGCAGTGTTCACACGCTCAAACATATCTTTCGATCCGTTTGCCATTCCCAGCCACCAGTAGTCTTCCTTCAGCCTCCATTTCGTCTTGACGATGCCTTGGTGTCCTTCGTGTCCGATGAACAAGAGTTGTTCAATCAGGGAGTCTGGTGGTATCACTTTCTCACTTCCCAGTAGGAAACATGGGTTGTCCCCAACGGATAACTCTTCCCTGACTTCCCAATATTGCTTAAGTTCTTCATCAAGCAATTTCTTATCCGGCCATCATGTGGCTACATAGGATTTCACTGCTTCCAGCTTTCCATCCTTGCTGTAGTGGCCTCCCACTCTTGGATGCTTATAGCCTTCTCCGGGTCTGCTGTCGTCCCTATTACGTAGTCCTCCCATTCATTTCTGCCTTGCTTTTCCGCACTTTCCTTGGCTTCCGCCCGACTCAGGAAATCGGACACTTTGTTCTTGTGTCCTGGCAGGTACTCCACGTCATACACATAGTCCAGCAGCCTCAAGGTCATCCTTGCTATCCTTGGAGTAGCGCGCTCATGGCCGCTGGACGTGAGTACTTTGATTAAAGGTTTGTGGTCCGTGCGTAATAAGAATCTTCCTCCCCACAGAAACTGCCTGAACCTCTCCATTGCCCATACTGCTGCTAGCATTTCTTTCTCTATAACACTGAACTTTTGTTCATTAGGGGCCAATGCTCTTGACGTGAAGCTAACAGTGGTAATACTGCCTCCAGTGGATTGTTGCGTGAGCACAGCACCTAATCCCCGGTCACTGGCATCTGTGGTTAGTATTGTGAGCGCTTCTTGGTCAAACCTGTGTATGAGAACTGCCTCACAGATGCCCCTTTTCATCTCTTCGAACTCTCGCTGTTCCTCCTCACCCCACCGGAAAGCGGACTTGTCCTTCAGTATCTGTCGCATGTGATGGGTCTTTGACGCAAAGTGTGGTACAAACTTCCCGTATAACTCTGCCATCCCCAGGAAGGTTCTTATATCCTCCTTGCTCTCTGGTGTGGGTGCGCCTTTGATGGCATTCACATTCGCTGCTTTGGGTTCAATACCTCGGTTGCTTATCTCGTGTCCCAAATATGTGACTTTGTTCACTCTGAATTTGCATTTGTCCCATTGGGCCGTGAGCCCACTGTCGTTCAGGGTGGTCAGGACTTTCTTTAGCTTTCTATCGTGGTCCTCTCGCAATGTCCCCATGACCAAGATGTCGTCCTGGAAATATTGGATGCCCTCCATTTTGTGGAACAGGCGGTATATCAACTTCTGGCATACTGCCGCTGCGGAAGCCAATCCGAACGGCATTCTCAAAAATTTGTAACAGCCAAATGGTGTGATAAAGGATGTCAAGTGATTGCAGGATCGGTGTAGTTCTATTTGGTGGTAGGCCAAAGTGAGATCAATCGTGGAGAACCACTCCACCCCCTTAGTCTTCGCTAGCATTTCGCTTATTTTGGGGAGTGGAAACTTGTCCACCACTATGCATTTATTTAGTTCGCGGAGGTCCACACACAATCTCACCTTCCCGCTTGGCTTCTGTGCTACCACCAATGGCGCCAACCACTCCGAGCTGTCAATCGCCTCTATCACCCCATTTTCTTCAAACCTCTGCAGTTCTTCTTGCACCGCCGCCCTAATTCTGAACGGGATGCTGCATACTTTGTGGCTTTTGGGTTTGGCTCCCTCCATCAGACAAATCTTGTGCGTGTACTTCGTTAGGCGACCAATGCTGCTCCTGAATACTTCTGGAAATTCCTCCTTCCAAGCCTTCACCTCATATGTCCCGGTTTCTTTCATCGCCAGTACTTGTGTTCGTTCCCCTGGGTTCAGCTTTATTCCGAGGGCTCCTTGATCTTTCCATCCTAAGAGGGACGGACCCTTCTCAGCAACGTACAACTTTCTTCCTGTAGATCTCTCTTTGAACGTGAAGGTTAACGGGCAATATCCCACCATGGGGATGGGTTCCCCAGTGTACGTTACTGGATGGATGTCTGACGGTAGTAGTTGACGTCCAACACTAGGTGCAAACTCTCTCTCCCATATGCTCCTCTGGATGATTGTATAAGGTGATCCCAAATCCGCTATCATGGTCGTTTGCACTCCACCTATCTCCATTTCGCATTTTGTTTTTTTTCTCGTGGCGCCTTCAATCCCTAATATCTGATCTCCTATCATCAGAACCTCGTCATCCTCACTTCCATCCGCAAGTGCGTTTTCCTGGACGGATTCTTGAGCCACATACTTGACTTCATTTCTCGCCATCTTCCGTCTGCACACTTTCTCGTAGTGTCCCACGAGGCCGCAGAACGCACATTTGGCGCCAAACGCTGGGCACCCTTTGTTGTTTGACATGTGCGCCATGCTTCCACATCTGTAGCACTCGTTCTTACTCCAGTTCTTTTGCCCTTGGGTCTTGTATACTTTCTGGTTCTGTCTTTTGAATGTGGGTGATCCTTGTGATCCGGCTTGCTGCTTGGCCTCTGTACTTCTCCTGTCCGTTACTTTGCAGACGGCTGCGTTTGGGTTGTTTGTTTTCATGCCTCGCCGCTTCTGCGCATCTTTTTGACATCTCCGCTTTCTTTACTAGTGCCACCACTTCCTTCAGGGGTGCATCACCGTTTACCCATAGTATTTCTTGGATCGACGTGATGACGGTGTGCATAATTATTTGGTGGTGGATCAAGTCTTCATTTAAGGCCTCGAACTTGCACCTGATAGCTAACTTCTGCAACGCCGCCACGTATTCGTCCACCATCTCCCCTTTTGCTTGTTTTCTTTGGAAGAAATTATACCTGTCGATGGCTGTGCAGACCACTGGTCTGTAATGGGCATCCGGATCCTCCAGCGCGTGTTGAAACACGTTCGTGTCTGCAGCTGGTCTGTCCGGTTTGACTAAATTTTGATATACCCTCTGGCCTGCTGGGCCTATGTTATGCAATAATATCTTCTTGCGTCATGCTTCTGTGAATTCCTTTTCGCCTTCTTCCTCCAGTGCTGAGAGATAGTTTAGGAAGTACTGTTTCCAGTCCTCCCAGGGCATATCCGGTTCCCCCATCTTTGGTAGGAAAGGCACTGGGGTTGTTAACGCCGACGTTTGGGCGCACATGGTCGGGCCTCTGGCTGTGCTAGCCGCTTTCCCGTCACTCACTTCTGGGGTGGAGGCGTCAGGTACCACCTCCCCCTGCTCGGCATCTCCGGACTGGGCCTGTTCCCCTCTCCGCACTTCGCTGCCGCTCTGGGGCTCCAGCACCACCGTTTTATGTTTTTTGGGTGGGTGAATATGCGGCCCTCCGGTGGTTGTGTGCGCGTGCAGCTGCTCACCACTTCTATCCGGTGCTGGATAGGGTATCGTTTATGTCGCTCCTGTCGTCGCCCGTCTCTGCCACGCTCCCGCTACCTCCGTGGGTCCCTGGTGGTATGATCTGGCCTGTGCTTCACTGGTCGGTTCTGCCGTTTGGGCGAATCCCGTCACCTCGTCGCCATTGTAAAGTTCCTGATCTGCACGGGGCCTACAAATGACACTAGGACACTGGGCGAGGTTGAATGATGCTTTATTTTCAACCACTATAATTGTAACTGTAATTGTTCGGGAGCGCCGGATCGGACTGTCTACCCCTTCGGAGACTGCGTGCCAATAGTGCTAAGATGGCCGCCGCCGGATATCCGATATGGTCACATCCGGTTGTTGCGCCACTAGACCGTTACACCACAAACACTATTGTACAGGAAAGTAAAGAAGCTTCCACAATTAGTAGTGCATCTATCGCCGAGACACGAACATTCAGGCATACAAGGTAGTCCCGAAGCGTTAGACGAAAGCATGTTTTCAGGTGCCCAAATATTTTCTAAAGGAGGCAAGAAACAATAAACAGTTATTCATTATAAGTGATTTATTTTTTTACTTCATGTTTTTGATTATTTTTTTTTTCATTTTTCCCAGAAGCAGAATGTTATGCTTTTCACTTTTCTGTTTTTGCATGTGAAAATAAAAAGATGTATATTTTGTTTAAAATATTATACAAGTATTAGATGAAAATATTTTAAAAATAACATTTGTTTCCTGCCTCAAAAGTGGTGCTGAGCATTTTCAGACATTTGTTGTCTTTCCTTTGCAGTCATTGTTGCTTCTTTCCGCTGTTAGGATGGTGCTGGCACTTTTCCATCATCAGAGCTGCCTTTGTCAGGCATTATGGGAAGTACGTTCCTGGTAGCAATGCAAAATATAACAAAAGGCTACAATTTTTTATGCAGTCTGTGGAGCTTACTAGAGAGCTCCTCAACTCTTGTACAGACAATTAAATCTGCTTTTAAGAAGCCCGAATGTGCATTTAGTTCCACAACGCGTGCAACTGGTAGCTACATTATACCTTTTTAACTGGGCGTGCATGCATTAACGTTTAGGGTCATTATCCACGGTCTAAACACACATGCACAGTTGTAAGCATGTAGGAATCGTTTATTCCCAGGGTACTTTGCCACTAGGTATATGATTGAATTATCGACATTACACACAACCTACATGTTTATATGGAGCTGATTATTCCCACTGTGAACGAGGTGTTCCATCTATTCATCCAATCACATGAGCACAATGTGGTATTCAATAATATTTTACCTTGGTATCGAGAATCTCATGGTCTGGATTTGGTAAAATAATGTGATCAGATAAATGTAAAATTCTTCCAGAGTAACTTTTCAAAAACAATCTTGAAAGCGCAGTATGTGACACTCTGGCTGCTGTTGCTACAGCGCCCTGATAGCTGCCAGAGGCTAGTAGGTGCAGTTAACATACTATCTGCATATGTATGGGCATGACCACACTCCTTTCACTGCTTCTGCGTTTTAATAGTTAAAGCTGATCAAAGAGGTCTAGTATAACCTGGCTACAAAGCCTATAATCATCACATATTTGCAATTCTGTTTGGTCAAATATAGTCATTCTAACTCCAAAAACTTTCTTTGTCCCTCTTTCTTCTCTGCTGCATTGCCGGGTCTTGATCCTCCTCACCATCTCATACAGCACCATGATTGTAAGTGAAAATGCTTAACTCCACTTTTTATAGAATGTACATGATGTGCAATCAGGTTTGTGATTTCTTTTTTGCGAATCACAAATTGGAAATCGCTATTAGCAGTCACTAAAACAGCACTTTATAAACATGTGCAGTCATGAGCAAAAAATCTGAAATGGACCTTAAGAAGTCCATAGTACATACCAATGTACCCACTTCTTGTGGTTTCGAACCAACTTGTAACTGGTTTGTGGCTCACTAAATGTTAGATTATTGATACCATTCCTCTTTACATGCATTGTGAAAATGAATGAGTGCTATTGCTTTATCTCCATGTCAAGAATCCCACTGTGCTCACTTGGGGGTGAAAGGGTCAACAGTTTTGTGCCTGAACCTGTACATTCTAATTGAATTGGCAACAATATTTTGCCTCCAAAAAGCATGTTGTCCATGTATGTATTTGCTTGTATTACACTCTTGTTGCCAGGCAACTTTATTATTTTGTTAGAAAGTTTCAAGGGAAAGGGAAACTCTTAAGCATACCAAGACAGCAAAACATTGTCCCTGAAAGCTCTGGTCGAACAATTTGAACCAGTCTGTCCAACTCCTGTGGCACAGCTACACCTAAAAAGATCACAATTACAAACTGCACCAATGCAACCAAACTTCTCAGGACCAGGGCACTTCCATCATGGCTAATTTTATTATGACATTTTGGCCAATTGGCTCCAACTCAATTCATTCCACTAGAACACTCCTCCCTCACTCTGAATCACATTCTGAAGATTGTCCTTTAAAATTCTCCCACATTGTCTGTATGGTGGTTCATCTTCACCTCCCAAGTTAGTTCCATCACCATATTACCCTTCCTGAATCTGTAACAGTCTGCAATAGATCATCCTAAAACTCTTATTTTCCTTATGGAATTTAAGTCCATGAACAGCTCTACTCCTATGTTCCACTCCCCCAGTTATGTGACCTTCCCAGTGGTCGAATAAGTGTACAAAACAATGATGGATGGAAAGCTTGAATTAATCGTAACCACTGGTAATCACTCAGGCTGCACCTCAATCAATCATTATTTTGCACATCATGCCACCTCAGTTTGACCTAGCTATATGCATATCAGTCTTGACCCTGCTCCAATAGGAACAGTCCAGCACGAACTGCCAAGCTTGGTCCTCCCTGAACTGGAACACAAGCAACCCACGACCTGTTTTTCCCTAGCTATAGGCTCATTAACCTGGTACAGATTGGTTCCAATGGCACAGTGGGTTCCGAGCACACTGTGCCACAGGACACATGCTATAAGGTTGAAACTGGTCCTGGGTTGCTTGTGTTCTGGTTCAGAGAGGACCTGACCTGGCAGTTCGGGATGGAGAGTTCCCATGGGGCGTAGGGTCAAGACTGATTTGCATATGGTTGAGTCCAAACTGAGGATGCATGGTGGGCAAAAAAGGATAGATTGGTAAGCTCCCCAAGTGATTGCACAGTGGTTGAGATTATTTCAAGCATTCCATCTATCACCTTGCTGTTTTTGTATTTGACTCCCCACTGGCCATGCATCATTTTTCACTCTCTCAAACCACGCAAGGATGGTGGAACTGGCATAGCGATTCACGAAAATATCACCAGAATAATAGCCATTACAGAAATATTGCCATCCTATACTCACATAAATACCCTAATATTGTCAAGAAAAATATGTAGTTTTAACAATATCAAATACACAAATATCGAACACAAAATATTGTCTACTATGTAAATATATATATCATCAATGATCCCTTACAATACAAAGGAAAACTCAGGCGCTTCTGTAAGCAAATCCCCAGTATTTAATAGCTTCTCCAATGCATTTCGGCTGTAGCCCGTATGTGTTCTAAGACACATTTTTTGGCCTCATGTACAGTGCTCCCAATTTACATTTTGCCGCACCGGCATAGCAAGCAGTATACACAGTATTCAGTATTACATGTGAAAGTTTTCTTAATATTGTGCAATCCGTATTCAATTGGAACTGCTGCTGCAAGGTTTACATTTCATGCATCATAAAAGCCACCTTACTGTAGATTGTGGTTGCTCTTGATGTTCTGAGTAACCTGGTTATGGCTAAGATTATCCCTAAGGAAATGGTGTTTCCTAAAGCTTATTTGGGGTGGTCAGATGTTAAGTATCTGGCTAGTGTCTCATCTGCTTTAAGTATATGCCAGTGTGGTTTTATTTGCTGCATGAAATGTAAAGTTTGCAGCAGCAGCTCCAATTGCTCCAATAAGGCCAAGAAACGTGTCTTGGAATACACACGGGCAATATGACACAATGACAAACAGTACCCAGCGGCACGTCACTTTACTGAGACACATTTTCAAAATGAAAACATTCTGAGATTTGTGGTGATTGATACCATCCAAGCAGAAATCAGGGGTAGCAACAAGGAGCAAAAATTGAGTGTCTTGGAATCAAAGTATATTCTTGATTTTGATAAAGGAGCACCTCAAGGTCTGAATTTGAGTGAAGAGATGTTGGTGCATTTGGGCTAAAATGATGTGGTATATAATATTCTTGTCTCTTTCCCTGTGACTTTTATTTTTAGTACTTTTTGAGTGCAGTACTTTGTTAAGCATATTTTAATCACAGTTTGTGTTTCTTCTTCACCCAGGTATCGGCACTGATTAAAACTGAGAGTAGTCACCTGAGCATCTTTTTTCATCACATTTTAGCAGTACCATATCTATGTGCACCTCCATAGAAACTGTAAGACATTTTAGCCCACATGGACAGGATTGTTTATTTACTGTGCCAAATATTAAAGCTTGTAGATATGTAATGGTCCAATTAAATTCACTTGCTTACATTGGGAGCCATTTGTGGATGCATTTTCCCAATTGGGCTGGATGTGATTTATTAGTGCAATAGCAGCCCGTCCCGACGTTGTCCTGGTATGAATTGCTGCCGGCCAGTAGTATATTGTTTTGTAGGATTTCGTTTAGGTAGCATTTCTTATCTGTGACAGGCCTGTGAAACGCTCCGATTCACAGTGCACTGCTGATGCACTTAAGAGTGCGCGTTCAGTAGTGTGTGAACTCTGGTTTCCCTACTTTATTTTTCCTTGCAATATTATATAGCGCGAACTCGACAACATGGCATGAGCACAATTTACATTACAGAAGAACACATTCATTTGTGGTAGGCACGGGGAGACAAAGCGATTTGCCTGGAATCACAGGATGTTGAGCTGATGCCGAGATTCGAACATAGCTCTCCAGCTCTAAAGTTCGCAATTCTAGAACTTGTGGCGGGAGGTGTGTCTAAAAGTGTATGTCAGTGCTGGCCATCAATGAGAGAGATCTGTGCATTTTTCAAATGGGTGGTGAAAAAATATGAGTATGTTGCTGGAGATGTGGCCACTGTGCCACCAATGTACTTACCGGGGGAGGGTAAACACCCATTATTCCGCAACTTTCTTTCCACATACCATCACTCCGCATACTTTCATTACGAAAGTACCATGACTCCGCAATGCCATTATAATGCATGGCATTACATTTTATATGCTTTTACCATGCATACATTTACAACGTAATTCGTTGTAAATGCATGAATGGTAAAAGCATGTTTTTTTTTAATGTTTGGATAAGGTAAGTATGGGTATAGGGGTATATGTTTTGGGGTACTGAGGTATATGTTTTGGGGTGTTTGGGTATTTTAAGGGTTCAGATATAGTTCTGGGTTATGGGGTACAGGGGTAGTTTTAGGGTTTAGGGATAGCTATGGGTTTTGGGGTACAGGGGTATTTTTAGGGTTCAGGCTAGGTTTGGGTTTTGGGGTGTAGGGTTATTTTTAGGGTTCAGGGGTAGGTTTGGGTTTTGGGGTACAGGGGTATTTTAAGGGTTCAGGGCTAGGTTTGGGTTTTGGGGTACAGGGGTACTTTTAGGGTTCAGGGCTAGGTTTGGGTTTTGGGGTACAGGGGTATTTTTATGGTTCAGGGGTAGGTTTGGGTTTTGGGGTACAGGGGTATTTTAAGGGTTCAGGGCTAGGTTTGGGTTTTGGGGTACAGGGGTATTTTAGGGTTCAGGGGTAGGTTTGGGTTCTGAGGTACAGTGGTATTTTTAGGGTTCAGGGCTAGATTTGGGTTTTGGGGTACAGGGGTATTTTTAGGGTTCAGGTGTAGGTTTGGGATTTGAGGTACAGGGGTATTTATAGGGTTCAGGGCTAGGTTTGGGTTTTGGGGTACATGGGTATTTTTAGGTTTTAGGGATAGGTTTGGGTTTTGGGGTACAGGGTATATTTATAGGGTTAAGATGGGTTAGTGTTTAAGGGTGTTGGGGTCTTTTAAGGAGTAAGGGTGGGTTATAATTATGGGGTGCAGGGGTATTTAAAGGGAGCAAGGTGGGATTAGCACACAATATGAGACATGGCATGAAGGGCAGAACGTACCACATGCCCCCAGCGTTTGTCACACCCCCAGCACATGCCCACAGCACAACGCAGACACGCCCACAAGGGACTACTTTGCTGGCACGGTTCTTTTACCTTTTAAATGTAAATGGTGGGCATCTGCATAGGCTATGTCCTTCTGCTGCATCTGCCCTTTCCAACGCTGTATTGGGTGTTATGATTGGTGCTGTGTTTCCTGAGATTACCTACCTCAAAGGTTTTGGCTCTCTCTTTATTATATTAGTATGGATGCACTCACAAGTTATTGCACCCTGTGCTTTAGATGCCAACCGTGACCTTTTGGCTATGGAAAGTCCGGCACTCACAGCTCTCATGTGCACCAATGAAGTTTATTGACTGACGCTCCAATGCGTTTCGGTCCTGGATGGACCTTGATCATGGTAACACTTCTGGAAAGCAAGATCTATCAGATTCTGTGAGCATAATTGAGTGTTAAATGAAATGATTGAGTTTTATTTACAAAGTAATTTTTTTTCTTTGATGGGCAACTGTGCAAACAACAGCAGGGAACAGCAATGGGCACCTGCTCTGTCCCCATCTATGCAAATATGCCTATGAATTGGTAAAAGCCGCAGGCAGTCTTTGAGCAACTGAAAATTTGGACTCCACATATTACGCTACGGGTGAGATCTATTGAAGATTTGTTTGTGATCTGGAAAGGGGCTAACACATCTGCACAGACCTTTGCTACTCAAAATATTAACAACAATTTTGATCTTGCATTCACTGGTAAGATCAGTGATAAGTACAGTGAGTTTTTAGATGTGGCACTGCCCATTGTAAATGGGGAAAAAACTGGCAAATATTTTTTGACCAGCACTTTCCATGCCTCTATTTTTCATCCTGAAAGTCTGAAAAATAGCATACCCTTTTTGGGGAGTACCTAAGGCCTTAAGAATTTGTAATTCCAACTCTCGTTTTGAAACTACCATTCCTGAGATGAGGAAAAGATTCAGGCAAAGGGGGTACAGTGAGAAGGTACTTAATACAGCACAATCTAGGATTGACTCAACCACGAAGAGGTACTCCCTGAGAAATACCATGAGAGGAGACATTCAGATAACACTAAAACCATGAGGTTCATAACAACATAGTTCCCTGACCACTTCTCAGTAAGGAAGATAATGCAGCAATATTGGCATTTATTAAGCAGTAACACAGTAAATGCTGATTTGATTCCTACCAAACCTTTCATAACGTATATGAAAAACAAGTCTTTTAGAGATAGGTTGGTTGTTAATGACATTAGAAGCAGTAGCACTCTGTAGCTAAAACCAAGAGCAGGCTTCTTCAGATGAGACAAGTTTAAAAAAGAATGCCGATATGTCAAGAACATTGCCTCCACCATTTGGACAGGAGATCAAGATTATCAGACACTTAACATGCAAAATGCAATTCACAGTCTACATATTAATATGTAGCTACAACAGAGTATACCTAGGGTGCACCATCCGACAACCACTGAAAAGAGTCCTACAGCATCTAAGGGCAAAAAAAAACAAGGACAACAGTTACCAAGTTGGGAGACACTTTTGGAAGGCACACCAATGTGATATTGAACAGTTGCCATATTGTGTGATTGACTACATTGACTACATTCCGAGGTACCCAAGAGGGGGTAATAGAGAAAAATATATCTGCAGGTTGGAAGCAAGATACATTTTGAAGGTTGATTCACTTGAACCAAGAGAGTTACATGATTATATATGTTTCTTTGACTCTTTTTTCCCTTAAGAATTCAGAGTACTATTCTGTTTTTCATTGATAAATTACTATTCTTTTAAAAATGTTGTTATTAAAGGACCATTGTATTGAAACACATATGGGATAGCCTGGTGTGAGGAGAGTAGGCCAGTTATGCGAGAAACCCTCAGATGGGTAACATAAACCCTTTTTGTTTTTGTTCCTGGACTAGTGTCTGTGCCAAACCTGATGGGCCATAGCCCACTTGAACTTGATTGTGTATCTGTGTTCTGCTTTATATTTATTCCAGGGAATTAACAACTAAATGTACTGTTATGTTAAACTTTGATGTTACAATGCCCACATGAGTCAGTTTATTGTTGTGATATTGATTGACATATGTCCCCGTGTTTCAATAGGTGACCGCCTATGTTCCATGATTTGTCTGTATCCTTTTGGAGCAATTAACCCATGGCGGGCATAGCTGATTATGTATATAGACCAAAGAAGTGAAAACTGCAGTGCTGCTGAGACGCGAGCACAGCGCATGTGAAGGATGACATGTAATATGTAATGAAGACCTATCAGTCCACTGTGTGCTAATCTAATGTTGTGCTATGTCAGCACATACTTGATGGTTGGTTTTTGAATTGTACTTATGTATATGCACTGTTACCCCAGGCACATAAAAAATATTTGAAAGTGGAACGGATTGAAATATATGGTATGCGAATTGCTAGGATAAGATGGCCACTATAAAAAGTGTATTAATACCATGTGTTTGTTGGCCCTATGTATATGTTTATGTTTAGTTTGGTAGAAAGATCACATGTTTAAATAACAGAGACAAGCACAAGCCCCTTACCATGGTCAAGGTCCAGCAGGGACCGAAAGCCCATTGGAGTGTCAGACAATACACTAGTTTGTGCACATGAGAGCTGTGATTGCCAGGACATTCTTTATTAAGAAGGTATCGTTTTGTTTCTAAACAGGTTGTGGCGATCACGTTATTGCCAGGTAGCAGCAGCAGTAAGGAGCACGCTGTCACCTGTTAAACACTTTTGTGATATATATATATTCCCTGAAACAAACAACGGTTAGAGGGGCGTTATAGTTAGGATGAGATTTGACTATAACTTACACCTTTGGAATGCACTGCTTATGACCTTGCATATTACATCACTCATGACATTGTCAGTGACATCACTGATGACATCACTCATGAATCTCAAATGACATCGCTGATTACACCACTCATAACATCATTCACAGAACCACTCACACCCCATAGCACCTCTTGTATGCCCACTGACACACCCACACAACCACTCACATATCCATTCACAGGCCCATACCAGTACTTATAAACCCACCCACTCCTCCATAGAGGCAGTCAAACACTCACTCAGTCACTTGTAGATTCACTCACACAACCATTCACTCACCAATACAGCTTCTCATACAACCAGTCACTCACCCATACAGCCACTCATATAGCAACTCACTAACCCATAGAGCTGCTGACACATTTGCTTATTTAACTATACAATTACTGACACACCCACTCACTCACCCATACAGCCTCTCAAAACCACCACTCACTCAAACATAGTAACATTCACACATTCACTAAATCACCTACACAACCACTTACATACACATTCACACATCCATACAAGCACTCACGCATCCGCTCACTCACCAATACAGCCATTCACACTCATTGTCCAATACAGCCACTTACACACCAACTTACTTAACCAAACACCCACTCAAACATCCACACACCCACAGAGCCACTTACACACTGATTCACTCACTTATATAGCCATTCAGACACCCACTCACTGACCCATACAGTGACTACACAGCCATTTTCCCACCCATAGAGCCACTCATGTGCCACTCACTTACTAATACAGCCACTGACACACCCACCTTTTCACCAATACTATCATTAACACAGCATGTCACAAAGCTTGTCACTCACCCACACAGATACTCACACATCCACTTATATACCCATACTGCTACTTACACAACCATACACACAGGGATACATACAGTTACACAGCCACTCACAAAATTTATGTTAGAAGTAGTATCACTCAGTAGTAGTGCATCTAGTATACCTATGTAACTTTTGTAGTGGGTTAGTATTAAGTATGGGCGAATTTGGCGAATCTCGCGTTCGCAAATTTTGCGGATTTGCGAACTCGCAATCCGCAAAATCCGCGAATTCTCGCGAATTTTTTTTTTGTGTGTTCGCAAGGATTTCTGCCAGTTCGCGAGGGTTTTGTACCAGTTCGCAATTGCGAACTTACATTTCGGCCCGCAACGGTCGCGATTATGTTGTTTCTACGTCTGGTTCATCATCACAGGTTCCCAGCACCCTCTGTTTCACCACTGCAAACCTCTGTTTCACCCATGCCACCCTCTGTTACATCAATGCCACCCTCTGGTTCATCATCACTGTAGATTATGGGGGGGAAAAGCAAGCACACCAGACCTGCTTCAACTGACATGAATTAATT
Source organism: Lissotriton vulgaris (assembly GCF_964263255.1). NCBI lineage: Eukaryota > Metazoa > Chordata > Amphibia > Caudata > Salamandridae > Lissotriton > Lissotriton vulgaris. The sequence goes on along the minus strand of NC_141696.1, from coordinate 182,827,019 downwards.
TGGGGTTAGTTTATTAATGTGTCACTGTTTTAAAATTCCAGTCTGGCACCTGCTTCCTTATCTGTAATTTGCTTTCTGTTGCAGTGCATTTTTTTTTCCAGGACCTTTGTGGCCTACTTGTAGCTATTCTATGAGCCTGCTGTGAGGGTCAGAGCAGGGTCATACAATTGTTGCAACTAGCAACTGAACCCCGGGGGCCCCAGTCAGGAAGCACTAGAGGAAATTGTTACTAATGATGAGTTTGAACTCTTGCACCTGCCGAGTGCTTTCAGTTTTGCAAAACTCGTTTTACTGCAATTTCGCGGGATTCGCGGGGCGCGAACACTCGCGAGATCGGATTCGGAAGCCGCGAATTCGTGCGAATATGCGATTTGTTTTTTTGCGGCGCGTTAGTTCGCAAGGTTTTGTGCGTTTTAGCGAGCCGCTCGTAGCGCAAGGCGCGAAGTTACCCTCGCGGTCGTTCAAGGGCGCGGCCATCTTGTTTGCCTGACGTATTTCCGTTTCCGGGCGCGAAGTGTAATCTCGCAAAGTGTGCGGCTTGCCAGTACAGTTTCGCGTGTGTTCGCAAGCAGAATCTCGCGCGAACTTACCCGCGCGGTCGTGAACGGGCGCGGCCATCTTGTTTCTCATTCATTGCTATGGTTCTGGGCATGGTCTTTGTATCCTCTCCAAATCTCTGCCATCCTTTGCTTGTTTGAAGTTTTTTTTGATCTATTTTACTTATTATCTATCCCTCTATTTTTCTAGCCCTATATTTTTGTGTTTACTGCTACTTTTGGTTAATTTTAAACTACTTTTTTAAACTCTTTTCTTCTCTTCCCTATTCTATTTTCTTTATTCTTTTCCGCCCAGACCATCGTGAAGGGAGCCGGGAAGCATCCCGAGAAGGGGAAGGGTCCCGCACCCCGTGTCCGGCTCCCGTGCGGGCGTTTGAGGGGGGAGGAGGTTGTGCCCAGGGAGATCTTTAGCCCGGAGGAGGTGGGCCAACTCATTTTTTATGTTCAGCGCCGCCTCCCCAGGACCATCATGGGAGGCGGCAAGATCAGTGCCGGGTACGGGATCCGGGAGCGCCGGAAGCAGTGGGAGAAGGTGTGCCAGGCCATTTACCACCACTCTCGGGTCTGGCGCACCTACAACCAGGCCACCCACCGCTGGACGGATGTCCTGACCCGTGAGCGAGATCTGCTCGACCTCCTTGGCCTTGAGATCCCCGGGCTTGGTGAGTAGTAGTAGCTATTTCTTTACTACTCTGTTTTCTCCTGCTGTGTTATTATATTGCAAATTTTTGTTTTTTACCAGGAGCAATAATGCTGCTCATTACATTGTAGGTAAATTATATTTCAAAATCTTCTGTGCATTTCAGGTACACTGCTCTCCTTCTTCTCAGTAGTGTTGCTACTATGCTTATTTGTTTTAGATGTTGTGTTCATTTCATTGGCCTGTGAAATTATGTATGAGTGTAGTTTAAAGAATTGCGTAATGCTACACACTAAGGTTCAGATTTTTAATTACCGGCGCATCCCTGCAAAGTAGCAGGGAAGCACCAGTAATTGTGCGTCACGCCACCATCACCCATGGTGCGCCGTATTTACAATGCGGCGCACCATGGGCCCAAAACGTCAACAAAGCGTTACGCATCTGTGCCGTAAAGGCGGCGCATTGCTGGAGTTGCGTCGCAACGATGGTGCAGCTCCATCAATGCTCTGGGGTGCCCTATCTCCCCAATGCTGCGTCAAGCCGTACGTCTGCTTCAAGCAGGCGCAGGGTTTGAGTCACGCATCATTGTCCTCAAAGTGACTGATTGAAATCTTGTAGATTTCCCTCAGCCACTTTTAGGATGCGTTCCTGCGCAGGAACGCCCTCCCTTGCGCCGGAACGCCCCCTATTGGCACAGGGCTTTACAACGTGTTGCATCTCCCATATGCGTCACGTTGTTAATATACGCCGCACCATTGCGCCTCTTTTGTGCTGCCGCTGCGTCACAAAAGTCACGCAACAATGGAGCAAAAGAGCCGCAAGGGGCTTCTAAATCAGCCCCTACAGACTCAAGTCCAGTCCTTCCTTTGTAGACATGGTGATAAGAAGAAATAGTGGTGGTGGATTGATAGTTTGAGTATTTTAATGACTGGTTAATGTAGTAGGAAACTTTAGTGTTGTCGCTGATCTTCAATCACGATGGACTTTGGCTGTCACTTCCCGTGCTGCGGACTGCTGCCTGCCAATCCTAGGCAAACCTTTTTAGTACTTTGTTTAGTGAGTTACATAAGGTAGTTTCCAATTCGACGGTCCGCAAATCAAGCAATACTAAAGTAATAACGTAGTCGACCACATGAGATTGGTCAATAATATATCCCGTGGAGTAGTTGTCTATTTGCTATTTCGCAAAAATATTTTGTTAGTTCTTTTGAAATGTTTGATTTGGTTGACAAATATCATCCATGTTTTCTGTTTTTCTTTCTTTCATGTTGTACATCAGCTTCCCCCAGGGGCAAGAGGAGGACACAGGAGGAGGAGGAGGAGGAGGAGGAGGGTGCTGTTGATGATGCAGGCCAGGACCGGGCAGGCGAGGGCTCCTTTGCTGGCCCCAGTAAGTTTTAATTTTAATATAGAGTACTTATTTTTTCCTAGCGTTCCTCATTCGATTTTTTCTAAATCGTCTTTGATCTTCTTGTAGACAGGATCTAAATTCTTATCCTGCCTCGACTATGACTCCGTGTGGTATTGCTAGATTATTCTTATTAGTCTGTCTGTGTAGCTAACTAAGATTGCACATTTGGCATTTCCATTGGACTCCCATTCTAGTCAGCAATAGCTCTATGCACTGAGTGCATTCCTCTGGGATTGTCCATAATGTCTTTTCAAGTATTCTAAATGTTTATGCTTTGACAATTGCCAACAATAAAAAGGTGAATGACCACCAAGAAAGAATAAGATACTACTTTACTTTTGGTTTGGATAGGAGGACAATCAATTCTACTACCGTTGCAGGGACAAATCTGCACAAACAGAACTATGGACACTAAATAATGCATTGCTTAGCTTATCAATTATAATAGGTGCTGTTAGACTTTCCACATACCTCAGTGATAATAGACTTTGTAGTTGAACCCCCAATCTCCTTACTGACTAGATAGTGTGGCAGAGTCATTTAGCTCCCAAAGTCACCGATGGCAGAGGCACGGACTCATGCTTGCAAAAATTCCAAAACCTTTAGCTCATCCACTCTAGTCTGGAGGACCAAAAACCACAGAGTCTATTTAAGTTTAAAAGCTTTATTAAAAGTAAACACATTTATTAAAATCAAGTTTGTCATAAAAGTAAACGTTTAACTGAAAATGGAAAAGTGCTTAGTGCTGACGATTAATTGGACACATTTCTTGTGGTCGAGCCGAGCTCTCACCTGGTTTGAACTTGATCCTGCTCGTGTTCTTAGAAGTCAAGCTTCTGTCTGTTAGGAGAAAAAGTGGTGCGTGTTAAAAATAAAAAGCAAGCATTCATCAGTTGTGCCAAAAAGTGCAGCAAGACAACAGCCTTCCCTGGAAAAAGGGACATTTTTACTTTAGAGTACACAGTCATAAATTATTACATTGTATACTGTTTTTTTCACATTTATTTCTTCCTCCTAGACCAAATATTATATAGTAGTGAGTGGTGTATTATAACATTATTAAATGTACTTTGTAGGTGGAACATCTGGAGACGGTGCCAGCGCGGAGGTGGTGGTGGCATTGGACGAGGAGGACAACTCTGGGGAGGATGCGGTGCAAGTGCCGTACAAGGACATGCCTGTGAGGGTTCACACGGTGGTGGCAGGCAGAGGTAAGCTATACATTCCTTACTCATTGAGATTGAAGACTGCAGAGTGTGCTTTTTGCACCGGTGTATTATAAATAAACCAGGTAGTAGCCTCCTCTAAATGTACTTCGACTTAGCTGTGAAGTTTTTGGCGAGAAGAATCCCAATCAGATCTGAGGTGAACTTGATGGAGAGGATGAACGAAAAGCGAAAGAAGGGTGTAAGTAAGTGTGGAAGGACGAGAAATGTAATGATGACTGGCAAAGAAGAATGATATGTGTTTGCTTGGTCCCCGAGGTGGCTGGGAAGGAAAGAATATGGTATGGTGCATGGCTGGGTGAATGATGAAGCAAGGATGGGTGGAAGGAGAACAGCCTGGGTGGGTGAGACAGAAACTGTATGTGTGCATATACTTTGAATGGTTGGATGCCTGGATCATTCATGGTACTATCTGACTCTTAGATAGCATATGTGTATCTAGAGAGAGTAGACGGTCACTGGATGAACTAAGTGTTACTTTGAAGAGCATGTAACACCGCACCCGCACGTCCGTTCCAGTGTAGGAAAGGCAAGGAAAAGAAGTTGTAATGTTGTCCAAATACTACCATGAATAGTAGCAGTAGTTTGTATTGCAACTGCAAGCACAGCATATATCCGGTTATTACGGTGGACACTCCCTACCTCTCTTAATAACTTTAGTTTAGTAGTAGTACGTCATTCATGTGTGGGGGTATCACTGTTCACTCCATAATAAGCAAAGCACCTAAAGTCATCCCATATGTCATCAAATACATCCCATGTGAAGTGATAGATAATCAGATTATTTAGCTTCTTCATTTTCCTTTTCTAATACTCATTTGCACTGTAGGGTGAAAGCTAAATTAATTAAGCAGTAGCCCTTTTAACAGAGTATTCTCAGTGCCACCCGTAATAGAAAAGTAAGAGCTTCACCACCTGCATGTACTGGACCGGTACAGTAACGCAAGTCTGTCTCACTCACCATGGTGTGCGTCTGTTTTTCTCGGGTGCAAGTTCACTGCGCTGGCATTATGCTGGCTTGCATAAGATAAGGTACCAATTTTCCTAAACAAGAGAGAAGAAGAAGAATAAGACTGGTGCACTGTCATAGTCGACTGTAATGGAAGTCCATAGTGCTCGTAGAATTTGTTCCTTAAACTCCCACTAATGTTAGAGCAAGGATGAAGAAGTCGGAGGTTACATAGATACTGTCCTCAATAGTTATGTACTGTGCTTTCAATTTGCTACTTGTACTTTGACAACTTTCTGCTCAATCATTTTGTGTTAATCTTAAGGAGCATTGGTTACAGACTATGTCTTTCTTTCTTCATGTAGTTGCTCCTTCCAAATCCAAGAGACCATCAAGGAGGAAGGAGCTGGCTCGAATGGCCCGGCAACGGAGGCTGGATGCCACTGTCGCTGAATATCGGCGGCTGGTGGCCCTGGAGGAGGAGGAGTCGCAGTCTGGTACAACAACAACGTCCACTGGGACAGCTGCATCCTCCTCTGTGCGGGCTGCCAGCCAGCGCAGTGCTCCAGCGGTACGGAGTCGGGCTACCAAAGCCAAACGCCACCGCCGAGCAGCAAAGACAGCAGCTGCCCCCCACAGGATTTGCAAGGCACACCGGCGCCGCTTATCCCTCAGACTGTCCTACCTGGAGCAGGAGGTCCTGAACTATAAGAACTTGGTGGAGGGCCTCCGCTTCGAACATGCCACCCTCCGCAACGAGCATGATGCCCTGGCTGCTAAATCCAACAGCACCCTGCCATAGTGTCCCTTGCCCATTTGTTAGAGACTTTTGAGGGGTGGGAATTGGGGGTTGTGTTTTTTGGGGACTTTTGAAGGACAATCGTTGGGGTTAGGGAGGGTCTTGCGGGAGATTATTTTGTTAGGGCTATAAAAATATACTTTTTGTAACTTTATCTGACCATACCTGTTTTTTACTGCTTTTGAGTCTGGTGGGTGGGGGTTTAACAGTAAGTTTGTTTTCCTGAATAGTCCTAGGACTTTAGTAGTACTACCGTCAATCTCTCGTCTCTCCTAATACTCCATTATACTACCTCCAACCAAACGCCTATCTTACCTGTAATTTCTGTTTGCAAGTAGCGCTAGGCCCAGGGCTGGCTCCACGGGAAACAGCGAATAAGGTTGGCAATCCTGGGCGGATAAAATGTCCTCATAGCGGTGGTACTAGTGGTGTGACACAGTGGCAGTTGCATGCCTATGAAAAAAAAGAAAATGAAATCTGGTTTGTCCTCCTGAGCAATACAACGGTACAATAGAGAATATAGCAGGTGACAGAAGTACACTAGAACTGTGCCACATTGTAGCCTAACAAATGGTAAAGTATAACTACTAATTCGGTTGAAGTTCTTTGACATTAGCCATGGGTCTTTGTCAATCAGAGTAAGAATATATCCTCGGATTTCTTCACCAGCCTGTTGCTATCACCTTATCCTCCCCAGCAAGTGTGTGGATTTATTGCTGTAATTTAGTCACACATCAATCAAAACCACACAGCCCGGGGGAAGAGGGTTAGGGTTTGAAAAATGGATGGGTACGGGGGTTTTTGGGAAAGGTTTTGGGAGACAAGAAAAAATAGCACAGCATGGACAAACAAATGTGAACATAAACAAATCTTTGGGTACAAACCTATCCATCAATCTTTGAAAGTGCATGCACTACTGCATGCATGTCAGTGAAAAGTAAGTAGTACTGTCGACAACTGTGGAAGAAAGAATGCGACAGTACAGGGCGTGTGTGGAAATATTGATAACTATATTCAACATAAGGTCTCTGTTGCCAGATACCTGAGAGCCTTGCTGGTCACTATAAATCCATTCACAACACTCAATGGGGTTGGTCTGGAAGGTATAGTAGATAGAAAAGGAGAAATTGCTCTTTTTCTAGGTGTCCCCTCACTCACCAGGGTTGCCCCTTGGTGACATGCTTCATCATTGGGGCCATCCCAGTCCTCTACGGGCTGGGGCGTGCTGCGACTTGCGAATTACGTAGGAGCACTTACAAATGACTATGTGCGGTGCAGATGTGATAGTGGAGTGGACTAAGTGATGTGTTAAGGGATCAATTTAGAAGCAGAGAGAGATCCAAGAAATGCAGTCACAGTCTTAGAAAAACACAATGGATAATGTATCTGTATGTTGTTGTAGTTGTCCTGTTGAATTTGGTAAGTAAGTTGCATGCAGAAAAAAATTCCTCTTATTAGCGGCACTCCTCCATTGCAGCTGACGCTTCGTCCATCGATGTTGGTCACCAGAAGACACCCTGTAAAAAACGCACAGCATGGACAAACAATTGAACATAAACAAATCTTTGGGTACAAACCTATCCATCAATCTTTGAAAGTGCATGCACTACTGCATGCATGTCAGTGAAAAGTAAGTAGTACTTTCGACAACTGTGGAAGAAAGAATTCGACAGTACAGGGCGTGTGTAGAATTATTGATAACTATATTCAACATAAGGTCTCTGTTGCCAGATACCTGAGAGCCTTGCTGGTCACTATAAATCCATTCACAACACTCAATGGGGTTGGTCTGGAAGGTGTAGTAGATAGAAAAGGAGAAATTGCTATTTTTCTAGGTGTCCCCTCACTCACCAGGGTTGCCCCTTGGTGACATGCTTCATCATTGGGGCCATCCCAGTCCTCTACGGGCTGGGGCGTGCTGCGACTTGCGAATTACGTAGGAGCACTTACAAATGACTATGTGTGGTGCAGATGTGATAGTGGAGTGGACTAAGTGATGTGTTAAGGGATCAATTTAGAAGCAGAGAGAGATCCAAGAAATGCAGTCACAGTCATAGAAAAACACAATGGATACTGTATATGTATGTTGTTGTAGTTGTCCTGTTGAATTTGGTAAGTAAGTTGCATGCAGAAAAAAAATCCTCTTATTAGCGGCACTCCTCCATTCCATCTGACGCTTCGTCCATCAATGTTGGTGACCAGAAGACACCCTGTCCACTGCCTGGCGGATGCTGAATTGCGGCTCGCTAATGTGAAGCCTGACTCCATCCTTTTTTCCCTATTGCACAGACTGAAACCCGGCCTGTAATTATTCAACGAAAAACAGGAAGTGATATAATATTACAACACCACTGATAAATAAATATAAGGTATGTAGGCTGTGGAGTGCAAAAAGTCACACTTTGATTTTCCTAGTAGACAGTACAATATTTTTGACAGTGCGTACTCTGTCTGAGTTACCTTTTGAAGGATAAATAAGTATGGGCAAATTAATGTAGCGGATCTTTCCCCTCAAGCTAGGTGTACTGTAAACTGTTTTTTAGAACAAAATTAGATCTTCCCAGCAGTGCTCCCACCCAGACCCTTACTAAAGCCAGTCGCAAAAATGTAGAAAACCCCCAATCAAATCGCAAAAAACGAGGCCTAGCAGAAAACTGGTGACAAAACGTACTTTGAAAGTAAAAGTAGGCCCAAATACCCCCTTACCCACCGTGGATTGCATTCAAACCACTTGCAAGCAACCAAGCAAAAGTATCCATAGCCAGCATCGCTCCAAGACTCGAAAACCCCCCCACCCAAACACATGCAATAGAAATACTGCTAACCCTAACAAACCCTAAGTTAAGAATAGTGGCAAAGGCTTTCTTTAACTATGCCAAATCCCCCCTTTCCCACCATGGATTTTCTTCAAATGACTTGCAACCAAAATTACACATTCTCACGAGTGCTCTAAGACCCCAGAACTCAGTTGCAAAAATCTAGAAAACCCCGAAACACATGCAATCCTGCTGCTAAGGATAACCCTAACGCACCCTAAGTTACAAAAAGTGCCAAAAGGCTTTTCCGCGTGGATTTTGTCTTTTTTTTCCAAATTTCCCAAATCACTCCGCGCGCGCTCTGCAGCTAGGCCCTAACTCCCCTCTGCAACCATGGATTTGCTTCAAACCTCTTGCAAAGTAAAGTATCCATAGCCAGCAGTGCTCCCAGACCCCGAAACCCACCCACAAACACAAGGAAGCCCCCCAAACAGGCCCCCTAAAACGCTACATTGAGCAAAATGTCAGAAATAGCACAAAAAAATCGGCGTGGATTTTGTCCCAACCACTTCTACCCGGTATTAGACCTTCCCAGGAATGCCCCAAGACCCGCCAACCCACCCGCCAAAAAGCATAACACCCCCAAACAGGCCAAAAGCAACATCTCCTACTCACAATATTTCTCGGCCTTCGGTCCAAACGCGCTGTGTAGCTAGGCCATAAGTCCGGTTTGCCACCACGGATTTCCTGAAAAGCAAATGCAATCAAGATTAGAGTGTCCCAGCAGTGCTCACAGACCCCGAAACTCACCCACAAACAGACGGAACCCCCCCTAAGAGCACCTCAAAGGCAAGCAAGTCAGCAAAACCACAAAAAAATTTCCGCCTCGGATTTGGTCCAAACCACTTTTATACGGTATTAGAGCTTCCCAGCAATGGCCCCAGAGCCGTCAACCCAGGAGAAAATTAGTAGAAGACCCCCAAACAGCCAAAGAGCAAAAGTACAAAAATGGGGACTTAGTCATTTTTTTCCAAATTTCCCAAATCACTCCGCGTGCAGCTAGGCCCTAACTCCCCTCTGCCACCATGGATTTGCTTCAAACCTCTTGCAAAGTAAAGTATCCATAGCCAGCAGTGCTCCCAGACCCCGAAACCCACCCACAAACACCAGGAAGCCCCCCAAACAGGCCCCGAAAACGCTACATTGAGCAAAATGTCAGAAATAGCAAAATAAAAATCGGCGTGGATTTTGTCCCAACCACTTCTACCCGGTATTAGACCTTCCCAGGAATGCCCCAAGACCCGCCAACCCACCCACCAAAAAGCATAACACCCCCAAACAGGGCAAAAGCAACATCTCCTACTCACAATATTTCTCGGCCTTCGGTCCAAACACGCTGTGTAGCTAGGCCATAAGTCCGGTTTGCCACCACGGATTTCCTGAAAAGCAAATGCAATCAAGATTAGAGTGTCCCAGCAGTGCTCACAGACCCCGAAACTCACCCACAAACAGACGGAACCCCCCCTAAGAGCACCTCAAAGGCAAGCAAGTCAGCAAAACCACAAAAAAAATTCCGCCTCGGATTTGGTCCAAACCACTTTTATCCGGTTTTAGAGCTTCCCAGCAATGGCCCCATAGCCGTCAACCCAGGAGAAAACGAGTAGAAGACCCCCAAACAGCCAAAGAGCAAAAGTACAAAAATGGGGACTTAGTCATTTTTTTCCAAATTTCCCAAATCACTACGCGCGCGCTCTGCAGCTAGGCCCTAACTCCCCTCTGCCACCATGGATTTGCTTCAAACCTCTTGCAAAGTAAAGTATCCATAGCCAGCAGTGCTCCCAGACCCCGAAACCCACCCACAAACACCAGGAAGCCCCCCAAACAGCCCCCCGAAAACGCTACATTGAGCAAAATGTCAGAAATAGCAACAAAAAAAATCGGCGTGGATTTTGTCCCAACCACTTCTACCCGGTATTAGACCTTCCCAGGAATGCCCCAAGACCCGCCAACCCACCCGCCAAAAAGCATAACACCCCCAAACAGGCCAAAAGCAACATCTCCTACTCACAATATTTCTCGGCCTTCGGTCCAAACGCGCTGTGTAGCTAGGCCATAAGTCCGGTTTGCCACCACGGATTTCCTGAAAAGCAAATGCAATCAAGATTAGAGTGTCCCAGCAGTGCTCACAGACCCCGAAACTCACCCACAAACAGACGGAACCCCCCCTAAGAGCACCTCAAAGGCAAGCAAGTAAGCAAAACAACAACAAAAAATTCCGCCTCGGATTTGGTCCAAACCACTTTTATCCGCTATTAGAACTTTCCAGCAATGGCCCCAGAGCCGTCAACTCACCCGCAAAGAGGTAGAACAACACCCCCATAAGTGCTGAGTCTTTCTTCATTGGGCCTAAACCAGCCCTCTGCTTTGATGGAAATAGGAGTCTGGAGGAGGAGGATAGAGGAGCATGTTCTTCTGAACTTGTGAACCTGAGGAATGCAGACTGCGGCACCTTCAAATCAATAAGCAAACAAGTGAAGACAGTTCTGCTGATGGGCTTGTTTTTGTGATTAGGTGATTAAAGTTTGAATTATATTAACTGTGCACAACAAAGAACGACAGACACACAGGAATAAAAGTGAATAAGGACGAACAAGAAAGTTATTGATTCATTGTCTCATTTTCAGGGCTCGGTATCACGGTCCATGAATAAGAATAAGGCTTCGTCATCATACTCTGCGAATTCAGGCAGGGTGAGCTCAGTGTCACCTGACAGAGAAGATATTCCCTCATCTATGTTGCTGTCCACCTCGTCTTCATCCGGCGCGCTTTCTCGTACTCTGTAATCTGGTGGTATGAGGTGCTGAATCATCTTGATCATTGTTAACCTCTCCACATTTTTGGGGGAGAGGCGGCTCCGTTTGGGAGTTATAATGCCACCAGCAGCACTGAAAACACGTTCAGAAGACACACTTGCGAGTGGGCAAGACAAGTAGTTTAAAGCCAGGTTGGAGAGCTGTGGCCACAATTCTTTTTTCCCATGCCAATACGCCAATGGGTCAGCATTAACATAGACCTCTGTTGAGTCATTCAGATAGTCCTTCACCATCGAATCAAGGTTCTCCTCCAAGGTTCCTCCACTTTGCTTAGCTGTTGCTGTGACCTTTTGAGAACCAAACCCAAGCCGAGCTAGCCGATCCTCTTCAGCCTCCAATGTTACTGTTGTGTCTGGTGGTGCAGATGATCCGGTTGCCGGTCTCTTTAACGGCTGAGAGGTCACTTGTGCCGCAGCCACAGGTGCAGAAGTGGATTGTTGTGACTGGGGATGGCCTGCTGATGCTGATGTACTGCCTTTTCCTTCAATTTGCTGCCGTTTTCTTTCAAACCTCTTGGCTGAGGAGGCTATCCACTGTTTGTACTTTGTAACATCTTCATCAGCAAAAGGAAAGAATGCTTGGCCTGCCAGCGCCTTTTTGTAGCGTGGATCCAGAATAGTAGCACAAATGTAATGCTGGTTTGAGTGGATCATTTTAAGACGTTCATCACCTTGTAGTGCTCTAATAATTTCTCAGCCAGAACAAAAGGGTCTTGGTTTTTTTCATCTTTTTCAAACACAGAACACACCTCCTTCAGTTGGTGCTCCAGCATGTACAACAATGGGATAGCTTTTCCCAAATTACAGTTCTCCTTGCTGACTGCACGCGTGAAGAACTCAAAAGGACGAAGCATGCGTGTCAGGCTTTTAACTATGTTCCATTGCGCCGCACCCATCCTCAGGTCCTCCTTCTGAGCTGTACCCTGTGTTAAGAAATAGTGATCGAGTACCGTATACTGCTCATACAGACGCTCAAGCATGTAGAAGGTTGAGTTCCAACGTGTTACCACCTCCTGGATGAGTGCTTTCACTGGCATTTGACGTTCATATAGCAGGCTCCTCAGATGCTTCCGGGCCTTAAAAGAATGGCTGAAATGGTTGCACATTTTTCGGCAGGTGTCCACTACTCTGTACGCTGCACTGTCTTTATCACCCAAGAATTTTTTGACAACCAGGTTTATACAGTGCGCCAAACACGGCACTCTGAAATAGTCACCCAGCTGCATGGCCTTAACTATATTGGCACCATTGTCCGTGGAAACATAACCAACCTGGCTTTTTTTTGGGGACAGCCAGTCAAGGACCTTTGTGTTAAAGACATCCAAAATGTTTTGTGCTGTGTGACGTTTCTCCAAACCAAACATGGCTAGTGTTGCATGTTTCCGAGCAGCTTTAAAAACAATGTCCGGGTCAACACCTGCGTTTAGCTTTGCTTTAGCCCCTGAAAAAGAGACCCAGTGTGCAGTGATGCACATGTAATCAGCGCCTGCGCCACTGGTCCACATGTCTGTTGTCAGATGTATAGTGTAAACAGCACTCTTCTGCAAAGCTGCCCCAATCACCTCCAGAACATCTTCATGTAGTGCTGGAACCGCAACTCGGGCAAAATAGAACCGGCTAGGAACCTTCCATTTAGGGCAGAGCGCTGCCACTAATTCTAGAAAACCAACCCCTTCTACAAAAGAAAAAGTGAGAAGGTCCAGAGCTAGCATTTTAGCCAGCTTAGTGTTATACAGACGCGTCAGTGGGTGGTTGCGTTCATATTGCGCTTCTGTAAACAACATCTTTTTAATGTTGCCCTGGACCAAGCATTTACGGGATGCTGATGATGATGATATCTTCGACCCAGTTACGCTCGCTGATGAACTTTTTCGCATTGGTGTCTCACTCTCTCCCACACTCTTAGTGTGGCTCACATGGGGTGTGCTGCTGGCAGGGGTACTGGGTGTAAGTGAAGTGTGTGACACGTCTTCTTCCTCCTCGTCATCATCAGATGAAAAATCAACGTTTTCATTACGTGCAATTCGGGCTTCCTTGATCACCTCTAGGTGCGCAAACCAGTGGACAGTGTGCGTTCTCCTAAGATGACCTCTCTGGCCTCCGGTACCATAGTTGGTACCAAACTTACCACGGCTAACTCGAAGCTTACAAATGCTACAAATGGCTACGTTTTCCTTTTTTGGTCAAACAATAAAGAAGTCCCAAACTGGAGACTTGAAATGTCTTTGGGGGCCGGAGGAGGCGGCGATACTGGTAGTGGTGGGGGTCCTGCTGCAAATGCCAGATGAAGTGGAGGATGTGGATTGCCGAACTTCAGTACGTTTTGCACTTTCACCACCACTAATTGAGGTCGAGGTGGAAGGAGGTCCCTTCTTGCGAGGAAGAAATATGGAAGCGGTAGGTGTTGGTGTACTAGTTAACTCCAAATCCAATGATTGTTGTGTTTCCATTGACTCCTCGTCGACATCATCATCACGCTCAGCAGCTTCTCGGGATAGGGTCAAAATGTCTCTTTGCTGCATGCCTGCTGGGGCTGCAGTGACCTTTATGATGACTGGCTCGTCGTCGTGTGAGGCTTCATCAGCAGCAGTATGCGTCACTTCTTGTTGAGCCTCATCACACTCCATAGCTATGAGTTTTTCGACGACCTTCCTTTTACGCTTAAGTATCTTTGTCAGATCATGGTGTGCCTCACTCTCAGACAGCCGTGGTGGCTGTGGTTCCCAATCGTCATCCAGATCATCAGAAGGAGGTGGGCTTGAAGAAGATGTAGACACCCCCCTTGATCTTTTCCTTGCTAGGGATGCGGAAGACAATGAATGATCATCAGGAGGAGTGGCTTCCTCAAATGATACCTCGGTCTGATTGTCAATTTCCTGATGTGCCCCTACTTCGGGAGGAACAACTATTGTGGGCACTTGTGACCCTCCATGCACCTCTGCTTGCGCATCTCCTTGCGCTGCCTCTCCTTCCACATGTACTTGGGCTTGTACTTGCACATGTTGTTGTTGTTGCGGCTGTGGTTGTTCAACACTTGTCAGATGAGTTACAACAACCTGTGTTGATTCAGGGACATTGCTGCTACTTTCTTGCGATGAGCCAACATCACTGGTCGGTTGTGATTGAAGAAGTACACTGACTGCCTCTGAAGCACTCAAGGGCTTTGACTTAAGTTGGCGTGGTGGGGGAGGCACTGAGCCCAATGGAGCGGGGGTGCTGCTCCCAGCTTGGTCCCCAGCACATCCCGCTGCTGCTGCAGGCGTACTTTTTTTTTTACTCCCAAAAAGTCGCGGCGGCCAGCACACCAGCCTCCTTGGTAACTTGCTTCTTCTGCTCCTTACTAGCAACTTTCTTGCTAGAGGAGCTACGGACACCTTTTTTTGGGGCCATCTTCTTCAGAGCAGGTCAGAACAGCAGGCCGCAGTTGCACAAGTTGCAGAGTTGTCTGAGGCCAGACGTGACGTCGTGTGACGTTATGCTGCACACACACCGCTGAAGGACTTCTTCCTGGCACTGGTGGTTCTCTTGAGTCTTGTGCACCTAAAAGCAATGGAAGACAGAGGAACATCAGTTCAGTTATACACCCCAAAAAAAATCGGAAAAAAAACAGAAAAATCAGCACAATCCCATGCCCTCCATGATGCTTACATTCAAGACACCCCACAGAAAGACTAGGCCCATGCAAGACTCAATACCCCTGGTGAAAAGGCCACAAGTACAGCCCCAAACAACGAAAATCACTGAAAAATCAGCACAATCCCATTCCATCCATGCCCTCCATGATGTTTAAATTCAAGACACCCCACAGAAAGATTAGGCCCATGCAAGACTCACTACCCCTGGGCATAAAGGTTGAAAAGTAGGCAAAATGGTTGCAGGCCTAACAACAATGCCTGCATTCAAAATGGCCACTTGCCTCCCAGCACATGGCCAGGGCCTGTAGCAGCACTCAAAATGGCCCCCAGCCACATGGCCTGCCCCTCCCCATGAACACCTCCAAAAATCGAAAAACACCGAAAAATCAGCACAATCCCATTCCATCCATGCCCTCCATGATGTTTAAGTTCAAGACACCCCACAGAAAGACTAGGCCCATGCAAGACTCAATACCCCTGGTGAAAAGGCCACAAGTACAGCCCCAAAAAATGAAAATCACTGAAAAATCAGCACAATCCCATTCCATCCATGCCCTCCATGATGTTTAAATTCAAGACACCCCACAGAAAGACTAGGCCCATGCAAGACTCACTACCCCTGGGCATAACGGTTGAAAAGTAGGCAAAATGGTTGCAGGCCTAACAACAATGCATGCATTCAAAATGGCCACTTGCCTCCCAGAATATGGCCAGGGCCTGTAGCAGCACTCAAAATGGCCCCCAGCCACATGGCCTGTCCCTCCCCATGAACACCCCCAAAAATCGAAAAACACTGAAAAATCAGCACAATCCCATTCCATCCATGCCCTCCATGATGTTTAAGTTCAAGACACCCCACAGAAAGACTAGGCCCATGCAAGACTCAATACCCCTGGTGAAAAGGCCACAAGTACAGCCCCAAAAAACGAAAATCACTGAAAAATCAGCACAATCCCATTCCATCCATGCCCTCCATGATGTTTAAATTCAAGACACCCCACACAAAGACTAGGCCCATGCAAGACTCACTACCCCTGGGCATAAAGGTTGAAAAGTAGGCAAAATGGTTGCAGGCCTAACAACAATGCCTGCATTCAAAATGGCCACTTGCCTCCCAGCACATGGCCAGGGCCTGTAGCAGCATTCAAAATGGCCCCCAGCCACATGGCCTGTCCCTCCCCGTGAACACCCCCAAAAATCGAAAAACACCGAAAAATCAGCACAATCCCATTCCATCCATGCCCTCCATGATGTTTAAGTTCAAGACACCCCACAGAAAGACTAGGCCCATGCAAGACTCAATACCCCTGGTGAAAAGGCCACAAGTACAGCCCCCAAAAACGAAAATCACTGAAAAATCAGCACAATCCCATTCCATCCATGCCCTCCATGATGTTTAAATTCAAGACACCCCACAGAAAGACTAGGCCCATGCAAGACTCACTACCCCTGTGCATAAAGGTTGAAAAGTAGTCAAAATGGTTGCAGGCCTAACAACAATGCATGCATTCAAAATGGCCACTTGCCTCCCAGCACATGGCCAGGGCCTATAGCAGCACTCAAAATGGCCCCCAGCCACATGGCCTGTCCCTCCCCATGAACACCCCCAAAAATCGAAAAACACCGAAAAATCAGCACAATCCCATTCCACCCATGCCCTCCATGATGTTTAAGTTCAAGACACCCCACAGAAAGACTAGGCCCATGCAAGACTCAATACCCCTGGTGAAAAGGCCACAAGTACAGCCCCAAAAAACGAAAATCACTGAAAAATCAGCACAATCCCATTCCATCCATGCCCTCCATGATGTTTAAATTCAAGACACCCCACAGAAAGACTAGGCCCATGCAAGACTCACTACCCCTGGGCATAAAGGTTGAAAAGTAGGCAAAATGGTTGAAGGCCTAACAACAATGCCTGCATTCAAAATGGCCACTTGCCTCCCAGCACATGGCCAGGGCCTGTAGCAGCACTCAAAATGGCCCCCAGCCACATGGCCTGTCCCTCCCCATGAACACCCCCAAAAATCGAAAAACATCGAAAAATCAGCACAATCCCATTCCATCTATGCCCTCCATGATGTTTAAGTTCAAGACACCCCACAGAAAGACTAGGCCCATGCAAGACTCAATACCCCTGGTGAAAAGGCCACAAGTACAGCCCCAAAAAACGAAAATCACTGAAAAATCAGCACAATCCCATTCCATCCATGCCCTCCATGATGTTTAAATTCAAGACACCCCACAGAAAGACTAGGCCCATGCAAGACTCACTACCCCTGGGCATAAAGGTTGAGAAGTAGGCAAAATGGTTGCAGGCCTAACAACAATGCCTGCATTCAAAATGGCCACTTGCCTCCCAGCACATGGCCAGGGCCTGTAGCAGCACTCAAAATGGCCCCCAGCCACATGGCCTGCCCCTCCCCATGAACACCCCCAAAAATCGAAAAACACCGAAAAATCAGCACAATCCCATTCCATCCATGCCCTCCATGATGTTTAAGTTCAAGACACCCCACAGAAAGACTAGGCCCATGCAAGACTCAATACCCCTGGTGAAAAGGCCACAAGTACAGCCCCAAAAAACGAAAATCACTGAAAAATCAGCACAATCCCATTCCATCCATGCCCTCCATGATGTTTAAATTCAAGACACCCCACAGAAAGACTAGGCCCATGCAAGACTCACTACCCCTGGTCATAAAGGTTGAAAAGTAGGCAAAATGGTTGCAGGCCTAACAACAATGCATGCATTCAAAATGGCCACTTGCCTCCCAGCACATGGCCAGGGCCTGTAGCAGCACTCAAAATGGCCCCCAGCCACATGGCCTGTCCCTCCCCATGAACACCCCCAAAAATCGAAAAACACCGAAAAATCAGCACAATCCCATTCCATCCATGCCCTCCATGATGTTTAAGTTCAAGACACCCCACAGATAGACTAGGCCCATGCAAGACTCAATACCCCTGGTGAAAAGGCCACAAGTACAGCCCCAAAAAACGAAAATCACTGAAAAATCAGCACAATCCCATTCCATCCATGCCCTCCATGATGTTTAAATTCAAGACACCCCACAGAAAGACTAGACCCATGCAAGACTCACTACCCCTGGGCATAAAGGTTGAAAAGTAGGCAAAATGGTTGCAGGCCTAACAACAATGCCTGCATTCAAAATGGCCACTTGCCTCCCAGCACATGGCCATGGCCTGTAGCATCACTCAAAATGGCCCCCAGCCACATGGCCTGTCCCTCCCCATGAACACCCCCAAAAATCGAAAAACACCGAAAAATCAGCACAATCCCATTCCATCCATGCCCTCCATGATGTTTAAGTTCAAGACACCCCACAGAAAGACTAGGCCCATGCAAGACTCAATACCCCTGGTGAAAAGGCCACAAGTACAGCCCCAAAAAACGAAAATCACTGAAAAATCAGCACAATCCCATTCCATCCATGCCCTCCATGATGTTTAAATTCAAGACACCCCACAGAAAGACTAGGCCCATGCAAGACTCACTACCCCTGGGCATAAAGTTTGAAAAGTAGGCAAAATGGTTGCAGGCCTAACAACAATGCCTGCATTCAAAATGGCCACTTGCCTCCCAGCACATGGCCAGGGCCTGTAGCAGCACTCAAAATGGCCCCCAGCCACATGGCCTGTCCCTCCCCATGAACACCCCCAAAAATCGAAAAACACCGAAAAGTCAGCACAATCCCATTCCATCCATGCCCTCCATGATGTTTAAGTTCAAGACACCCCACAGAAAGACTAGGCCCATGCAAGACTCAATACCCCTGGTGAAAAGACCACAAGTACAGCCCCAAAAAACAAAAATCACTGAAAAATCAGCACAATCCCATTCCATCCATGCCCTCCATGATGTTTAAATTCAAGACACCCCACAGAAAGACTCAGTCCACCCACCACTGAGAACCCCTGGGCAAAAGGCCCCAAAACAGCCCAAAAATCGAAAATTCCAAAATTGTAGTTGCAGCAACTGTAATGCCCCAAACAAACTTACTTGTGAAATTTCTAATCCAAAAGTGATTCATAGAAAGTCAAAAAGGCCTCAAATCCAAATATCCAGCAGCATCCACAAAAAGTAATCCTTCCAGCTCCAGATCCAAATGAAAAGTGACCAGGAGATGGACAAAGCACTGGGAGGAGCCTGCTGGACAGGAACAGGAAGTTGAAGACTGTGGGGCACTTCCTTCCTCCCACCCCCCCCCCCCTCCCCAAAATGGACTCCTCGCAAAAAAAGTTCAGGCAAATGTCAACCTGAGGAGTTATTCAGATAAAAATCATAATTTCCAGAAGGTTTATGCTGCTTGCTGGTGGATTTCTTGTGCAAAATTGCAAATTTTATATTTTCGCGAGTGCGAGAATGTTGCTGCTCGCCGCATCTCCAAGCTCGCAATTGCGAAGTCCCGCGATACGTGATCACGGCGTACTCGTGTTGACAAACTCTCGCTGTGCAAGTTGGCAAACCGCGATTACGTAATCGCGCTCGCCAAATTCTCGCGGGATCCCGCAGCAAGATCCAAAATGGCGCAGCACTCGCAAAATATTGAGAAAAACAATTCGAATGAGCGGAGCGGATTTTACGCCCATGCTTAGTTAGTATATATGTTTAAAACCCATAAACTCTTAAAAACACTTACATTCACTTGATGATGTCATCAGTGATGTCATCATTGATGTCACTGAAAATGTCAACAGTGATGTCACAGACTATGTTTTGACGAGTGATGTAATGTGTGAGCAGTGCGTTGCAGGAGCGTCAGTTATAGTTAGCTCAGGTAACTATAACTGCTGAATTTCACTGGTTTCAGTGAAATTTTAGTCTAACTATAACGTCCCTGTAACCTTTGTTTTTTTCAGTAAATTTCAAAGTTTTTTTTTCAAATTTTATTTCCTAAATATAACTTCCCTGTAACCTTTGTTTTTTCAGTGAATTTCTAAGGTTTTTCAAATTCTATTTCCCTAGTATCATGTCCCTGCAACCTTTAGTTTTTTGAGTGAATTTCGATGGTTGTTTTACTCGAACTCTTGTTTGCAGAGTGGTAGAGAAAGGGCAGTACACCCAACCAGCACTCAAGAATTTGTTATGCTCTCGCTTGCTAGAAGTGGAGCAGAGTTTTGCTATGGCTTGGCTGGAGTGGTAATGCTTCCGCCAGCCACAGTAAACTGCAATGTCCTGGTGGTGGTCCCCAGGGCCATTATTCGTTTTATTGGCTTTTTGTCATTTACCATGGGGTGCTGGTGGTCTCTGGGGCTGTGAGGGTCTGTGCAGCTCCCCCAATTATTTAAGTTAAAGCCCCTGGGAAGTGGTGGCCCCCAGGGATGTGGAGGGATCCGCATGGCCCCCCACAACATTTTCAGATTGTGCCCTAGGGAGGTGGTGGTTCCCGGGGCTGAGTGGATCAGAGAGGACCTTATTTAAAAAATGAAAGAGGCCCAGGAGGTTGTGGTCCTCGAGCAGCGGGGGAATCCATATGGGCCTCCCCCACATTCATTGTTAAAGAAGCCCTGGGGAGGTGGTGGTCCCTGGGGCAATTTTGAGCCCTAGAAGGGGGGTCCGTATGCTACCCCTTATTAGAACAATGCCCCCGGGATCTGGCCCACCCAGGGGCCTATAATTGACTAAGCGCGGGAGACCACATTTCAATTTTTTTAAAAGGTTTGGCCAGATCCGCAGAGCAAAGCAACTTTTCTTTTTTTTTTCCAAAAAAAGAAAGAAAAGTTGTTTGCTCATGGTTTGATTCACGATATCCCAACTCCACACTTTTTAATCTGTACAAAGGAACTTTGAATGTTAGTCAAATAAGAACAGTTATAA
Source organism: Lissotriton vulgaris (assembly GCF_964263255.1). Lineage (NCBI taxonomy): Eukaryota > Metazoa > Chordata > Amphibia > Caudata > Salamandridae > Lissotriton > Lissotriton vulgaris. The sequence continues at coordinate 182,806,332 of NC_141696.1, read as the reverse complement.
AAATAAAATAACCTTTAACTGTTAAAATGTAAAGGTAAAGGCCAACACCCTCCAAAACCAACAACACAGCCGCGTAGCTAGGGGGGGCGGGGGGGGGGCGGTCCGCCCCAGGCGGCACCTTTTTTGAGGCGGCCGCGGCGGCACAGTCACTCACTGGCTGACTGAGGAGGCCCGGCCGAGGCGGCCTGTGAGTCAGTGACAGTGACTGTAGGGCGGTCGGCGGTACATGCATGCACACATATTATTATCACCGGCAGCTGATTTGTAAGAAACTCGTACAGTATCTCACATGGACAGGCACCTGCGGAGGCTCACGAGGAGCAAAACAGATAGGCACCTGTAACTCATTTGTTTATCGAGCTGACTAACTAAATCATTGCAGGCTGGAGTCCTTTGTCTGCTTACATACCAGGGATGCTGGTACGTTGCTTCGCTTTTAAATGAGATCCCGATGCAGACACGTCCTCGCGCTCCTGGTACGGACCTATTTCCTAAACCTGTTTATTTTTCCAGACCCTGCTCCAGGTGCTTCACTGCTAACATCAGGGTAGCATATTTATAGGTGCACTTTGAAATAAATGCATGCTCCGTTGGCGGATTGCCTGTGACCCGTCACCTGCCGGCCCGTCGGTAAGGTTCATCACCATCTGATTTCAATATCGGAAGTGATTGTAGCACGCAGCACTAAGGCTAAGCAGTAGGCACACAATGACGACAATAAATCATTTATAAATGGGTTCCGACTTCCTTGTGCAGCCAACCGTTGTTGGGGGGCCCCCACCTCCTCCCAGCCTCAAGCTCACAGGGCCGTCAATAAGTAGCGTGCGCGGTGCGCACATCCTTAACCAATGACGGCCCTGTAACATTTTTTGGGCCAGCCCTTGCCGCCGCACCGTAGTGGACTGTGACGCGTTACGCACTCACCTCACCGCCCCAGCGCCCCTCCTGTCGTGTCGAGCAGTCAAGGAGTGTGGACCACCATTCTTTTTGCCTGGCCCTGCTGCTCAGCTTTACAGTACTTAACTCAGTACTGTCTCTCTGTGGGCTGGCTGTGGCTGCGGGCGGGCGGCACTCTGCGCGTTGATTGAGGTGAGAAACTCGGGTCGGACGTCGGAGTCGAGTGAGTCCAGTCAGATGGGGGCCCCAGACCGGGGCAGACACCAGGGTTGTGGGGCTATGATTGATTATTTTGTGATGCAGTTTTATAATTTCAGAATCCCACTTTAAAACACTTCACACTTTCTCTAACAAACGCTATCACCTTCTGAAGAATACAGACAAATCCCCTGGATGGCTTCCTGAGAAGCTGCATCCCCTGAATCAAGAGTTCCATGTGCAACTTTAGATACAGGCATCTGCACTCCTGACACAGCACTTCCCAGATACAGAGCCATGGCACTGCACCACCATATATTAACTTAAAGCAACATACCACGTACTGTAAAATCTTAATACATGTCCCTCCACAACTGTCTGCTGCCCCCACCCCTTTCAAGGCGCAGCACCAGTCTCCTTTGATACAGCACCATTCCTGAGCGCAGTCCTTCCTGCAATGCAATCCCCAACACGCTGACGCAGTCCAATCACTAATTCAACAGCCACAGTGTTATCAGAAAGTAATTCCCTGATTCGTAAACACTGTTCCAATGGGCAAGCAATAGATGCCCCTTTGGGGGGTGCGTGAAGGTGTGCACGTTCCTCTTGTGCTAAGTGGTCCCCGATTGCAGTCTGCAACACCTTTTCCCACATGCATGTAGAGCAGGCCAAACACTGGCACACGCACACAGACACAAACCAACACAGGCTCAAAAGCAGATGTGCACATACACGCACACATGACAGACACTTGCACATGCATGCACACTCGCAATGCAACAGCCACAGACGGTGGACAGGCGGTATCTGCATGCAGTTGCTGGAAAATGAAAATAAAACAAAAATCTAAGGCCTAGGCTACAGACAGCGACACTCTCACCTGAAGCATATTTGAAATGCTCCAGGCTCAGAAAGAATGTGGTGTAATTGTTAACTTGCAGCCAGGACAATCTGTTGGCATGAGATTACTCACATCAGGCGTGCAACGTTCATTGTGTTTAAGGGGCTTCAGCCACCCCCCCACCGACATCCCTCCCGTCGTGTGTGTCAGGTCTGGCTGTCTGAGACAGCTTCCCGCCTGTCCTCACCCAGCAGTGAAAGGCGGAGCCGGACACATCCGTGTCCTCCGTCAGGCAGGCAGGGCCTCTTCAGTGCAGTATCTGGAAAATCTTTTAATCTGGTTCAGATTCTTCTCTCCTAGGAGTGGGTCAAGGAGCGGGTCAAGTGACTTCAAGGTGTCTCCTGGGCCCTGGCACTGAATGACCATGGCTCAGATTCAGAAGCCCCTCCCCCCGCCTCTGATCCTGCATCCCATCATCCGGCCTGGTACTGCCCCAACTGCAGAACTCAAGTTAGTCTAGTGATCAGGTGTAAAGGACTCACTTGTAGTATCCTGAAGGTGCTGCCAGGGGAACCATGGTCAAACCCAGTGTGGTGGACCGGTCTGCAGACATTGCTGAGGTCAAAGACGGGGCAGATAGGGGACAGGGAACAAGGTCCCTGCACAAGCTGTGATGTTATGAGTGAGATGTCACAGACAGGGTAGGTAGAGCTGATGTAAGTTTTGGGTGTCCTTCTGCTGCTTTTCCTTCAGCGACGTAGCTAGGTGGGGGCGGCTATTTTGTGGACGGGGGCTGTTTAGCCCTGGACCGTGTCATATCTGTGCATGTAACTTGCATGATTGAGGTAACTATTAGTGGCGAAACAACGTGTCTCTCGGACCTCTTTCAGGTGCTTGCCGTCCTTTTTCCCCAGCACCCCCCCCCAGGGGGGCGGCAATCTGAAGGATAGCCCCGGGCGCCACAAGCTCTAGCTACGCCCCTGCAACAACACCTTCATTTTTTGCATTTCATTAAAACAAATGTCTGCTCACTAAAAGAAAAAGAAGCCTACCTGACCCAAATCTCAACTACATCAAAGAGAAAAGGAAGAAAACCAAGTTCAGATTAAAGCAACAGCACATATGTAAGCAAAAAATGTAAAACGTTTCAAGCCATCTTTAAATTATATTAGCAAACAAAATTAACATTGTTAACAAAAAAAACCATTTTATATTTATGCAGTGTTCAGGCAGAATGGTAGAGAGATCCACATTCATCACCTCACAGAAAGGTAAATAACTGCTTTGATAGCAGGGATGTACATACAAACAGGGAAAACACAAGCGCAGGAAACGTGAATTGGTAATGTACTAAATATTACACAAATGCTTGTTATGGGAGGGCTACAATGAGACTAATACTTTAAATATTGTCAGAGAACACAATACCCCAAAATGTAATAGAGATAGGAGTGACAACGAAGTTCAAGATTCAAAAGAAGCACACACTCGTTCCCAAGAAGTCACTACTGAGATTTTAAAATACATACCCCTCTAAAGTTCCTGAACATATTACAGAACACTTATTAGGAATTCTGACTTTAAAAAGAAAAATATCACATATTTTAAAAAGCTACAAGTCAAAGCCCTGCTGTCCCTAGATGGCACCCAGTCATACAGATGAAAGCACTCATAACCCCTACAAATAGGAATGAACCGTCCTGGCTACATGACAAATAGAATAATAATAAGAGAATAATATTTCCAACTGAAAATAATCTCCTAAAACTAAGCCAATGTGAAACATGGATAATGGATGGAAATGTGCCCTCGACCATTCACACAGATACAGACCAAGCACAGGGAATATCATAACACTAACTTACCCCTCATTTATGCACTGCTGCCTAAAAAAGAAAGTGTAGCTTCCTATGAACTTGCAAACTACATCATGGTAAACGCTAACAACCAGTGCTTAAGTTGAGCCGGTGGTTTCCGGTGCTCCGCACCAGCACCTTATTGTCAGCACCTGCGCTTATGACAGTCTGCCACATGGTGGCGCTGTCATGCTAATTTAGGTATGAACACAACAACAGCGGTTTATTTGTTCAATTTACATTAACAATGACTAATACCTGCCTCCCAAGCCATTCTTCTGGCTTTGGGAGCCTGGAACAGTCTGACTCGTCACATTTGTAGGAGTGTGATGGTTAGTAGCTGTGTTTGTACAGTCATTGGCAGCTGACAGGGGTTATGTGAGGTGCAAGCTGCAGCGGCCTCCCAATGAGAGCCCCGGCACTTATCCTTTTACAAATTAAGCGCAGCTAACAAGTACGCTCCCCAAAAAATTATAATAGAGTTTGAACAGGCAGTGGTACAAACAGTACTAAAACTATACCCACATGCTGCTATTACCATTTCAACCAAAGCATATGGAGACATCTCTAAAACTCTGCACTAAAAAGTATACAATAAAGAGCTAGTTTGCTTTTGAACTAAAGAATGTAACCTTTCTTGCACATGTATAATTAACAGACATAGCTAACCACTGCAATATGCTAATAGACTATCCATTGTAACAAACAAATGAACAAAAACTAAGTCTACTAATGATTTTGTTCAAATACACTTGGGTTAACTCACTGCCCCTCTTTAGACACAACCTGCAATCTAACTTCCAAATACCATGGTAAAATATTCAGAACAACATCATGCCTCAACAAGCCAAACCCAATGCAGTGGAAAATGGCACAATGCCTTCCAAGCCACACTAGGAAGAACCCAATCAACATGCTACAAATTCATGGAAGCACTCCAAAAAGAACAAGGATAAAACATCTAAGAATAGAACAGTGAGTAAACTAAATTAAACTTTAAATAACTCAACAAAACTAAAAAGTGTAGAAAATGCTATAGTTCAAAGTCAGACTCTGAAAATAACAAAGGAGTACACTACCTAGAAATCATTTTTTAAACACTATTACTACCAATGTAGTCACAACTAAAATTGCAAAAAAAGCAACATCACTACAACATAAAGATTGTCCAATAAATATTAAAAGAATCATTTTTATAAATCAGTGTATACCAAAAAAGTAAAGCTAAATAGTGCCAAAAGCTGATTAATATAAATAATTTAGTTGAATATTTATGTAAAAAAATTAAATAAATAAACCCCAAAAGTTGCCATATACAATATAAAAGGAGCATTTTATAAATTAAAAGACACACATATGATAAATCTCTTCCATTATATGAAAGCACATTTAATATATATTAAAATGTAGCAGTTTTGACCCAAACTAATTAAAAATACTGTACATACAGTTGCGCAGCTGATGTTCTTGATCCACCTCCACTGTCAATGGGCCCTTGTGAGGGGCGAAATTAGGTCCCAAGAACCCCCCACAGACTTCCCACTGCAGGTGGGTGCAGTCTAAGCATGGGCGTAAAATCCACTCCGCTCGCGGATTTTGCGGATTTTCGGGAAATTCGCAATCCGTGAGATTCGCGGATTTCCCGCAAAATCCGCTAAATTCGCACGCAGCAGATTTTTTTTCTGGGTGATACAATTTTTGCGGCGCGCGGCGTTCACTTACCGTCATTCAGCGTTTGCCGAGTTGTTTTTCTCGATATTTTGCGAGTGCTGCGCCATTTTGGATCTTGCTGCGGGATCCCGCGAGAATTTGGCGAGCGCGATTACGTAATCGCGGCTTGCCAACTTGCACAGCGAGAGTTTGTCAACGCGAGTACGCCGTGATCACGTATCGCGGGACTTCGCAATTGCGAGCTTGGAGATGCGGCGAGCAGCAACAATCTCGCACTCGCGAAAATATAAAATTTGCAATTCTGCACAAGAAATCCACCAGCAAGCAGCATAAACCTTCTGGAAATGATGATTTTTATCTGAATAACTCCTCAGGTTGACATTTGCCTGCAGTTTTTTTGCGAGGAGTCCATTTTGGGGCGGGGGGGTGGGAGGAAGGAAGTGCCCCACAGTCTTCAACTTCCTGTTCCTGTCCAGCAGGCTCCTCCCAGTGCTTTGTCCATCTCCTGGTCACTTTTCATTTGGATCTGGAGCTGGAAGGATTACTTTTTGTGGATGCTGCTGGATATTTGGATTTGAGGCCTTTTTGACGTTCTTTGGATCACTTTTGGATTAGAAATTTCACAAGTAAGTTTGTTTGGGGCATTACAGTTGTTGCAACTACAATTTGGGAATTTTCGATTTTTGGGCTGTTTTGGGGCCTTTTGCCCAGGGGTACTCAGTGGTGGGTGGACTGAGTCTTTCTGTGGGATGTCTTGAACTTAAACATCATGGAGGGCATGGATGGAATGGGATTGTGCTGATTTTTCAGTGATTTTCGTTTTTTGGGGCTGTACTTGTGGCCTTTTCACCAGGGGTATTGAGTCTTGCATGGGCCTAGTCTTTCTGTGGGGTGTCTTGAACTTAAACATCATGGAGGGCATGGATGGAATGGGATTGTGCTGATTTTTCGGTGTTTTTCGATTTTTGGGGGTGTTCATGGGGAGGGACAGGCCATGTGGCTGGGGGCCATTTTGAGTGCTGCTACAGGCCCTGGCCATGTGCTGGGAGGCAAGTGGCCATTTTGAATGCATGCATTGTTGTTAGGCCTGCAACCATTTTGCCTACTTTTCAACCTTTATGCCCAGGGGTAGTGAGTCTTGCATGGGCCTAGTCTTTCTGTGGGGTGTCTTGAATTTAAACATCATGGAGGGCATGGATGGAATGGGATTGTGCTGATTTTTAAGTGATTTTCGTTTTTTGGGGCTGTACTTGTGGCCTTTTCACCAGGGGTATTGAGTCTTGCATGGGCCTAGTCTTTCTGTGGGGTGTCTTGAACTTAAACATCATGGAGGGCATGGATGGAATGGGATTGTGCTGATTTTTCAGTGTTTTTCGATTTTTGGGGGTGTTCATGGGGAGGGACAGGCCATGTGGCTGGGGGCCATTTTGAGTGCTGCTACAGGCCCTGGCCATGTGCTGGGAGGCAAGTGGCCATTTTGAATGCAGGCATTGTTGTTAGGCCTGCAACCATTTTGCCTACTTTTCAACCTTTATGCCCAGGGGTAGTGAGTCTTGCATGGGCCTAGTCTTTCTGTGGGGTGTCTTGAATTTAAACATCATGGAGGGCATGGATGGAATGGGATTGTGCTGATTTTTCAGTGATTTTCGTTTTTTGGAGCTGTACTTGTGGCCTTTTCACCAGGGGTATTGAGTCTTGCATGGGCCTAGTCTTTCTGTGGGGTGTCTTGAACCTAAACATCATGGAGGGCATGGATGGAATGGGATTGTGCTGATTTTTTTGTGTTTTTCGATTTTTGGGGGTGTTCATGGGGAGGGACAGGCCATGTGGCTGGGGGCCATTTTGAGTGCTGCTACAGGCCCTGGCCATGTGCTGGGAGGCAAGTGGCCATTTTGAATGCAGGCATTGTTGTTAGGCCTGCAACCATTTTGCCTACTTTTCAACCTTTATGCCCAGGGGTAGTGAGTCTTGCATGGGCCTAGCCTTTCTGTGGGGTGTCTTGAATTTAAACATCATGGAGGGCATGGATGGAATGGGATTGTGCTGATTTTTAAGTGATTTTCGTTTTTTGGGGCTGTACTTGTGGCCTTTTCACCAGGGGTATTGAGTCTTGCATGGGCCTAGTCTTTCTGTGGGGTGTCTTGACCTTAAACATCATGGAGGGCATGGATGGAATGGGATTGTGCTGATTTTTCGGTGTTTTTCGATTTTTGGGGGTGTTCATGGGGAGGGACAGGCCATGTGGCTGGGGGCCATTTTGAGTGCTGCTACAGGCCCTGGCCATGTGCTGGGAAGCAAGTGGCCATTTTGAATGCAGGCATTGTTGTTAGGCCTGCAACCATTTTGCCTACTTTTCAACCTTTATGCCCAGGGGTAGTGAGTCTTGCATGGGCCTAGTCTTTCTGTGGGGTGTCTTGAATTTAAACATCATGGAGGGCATGGATGGAATGGGATTGTGCTGATTTTTCAGTGATTTTCGTTTTTTGGGGCTGTACTTGTGGCCTTTTCACCAGGGGTATTGAGTATTGCATGGGCCTAGTCTTTCTGTGGGGTGTCTTGAACTTAAACATCATGGAGGGCATGGATGGAATGGGATTGTGCTGAATTTTCAGTGATTTTCGTTTTTTGGGGCTGTACTTGTGGCCTTTTCACCAGGGGTATTGAGTCTTGCATGGGCCTAGTCTTTCTGTGGGGTGTCTTGAACTTAAACATCATGGAGGGCATGGATGGAATGGGATTGTGCTGATTTTTCGGTGTTTTTCGATTTTTGGGGGTGTTCATGGGGAGGGACAGGCCATGTGGCTGGGGGCCATTTTGAGTGCTGCTACAGGCCCTGGCCATGTGCTGGGAGGCAAGTGGCCATTTTGAATGCAGGCATTGTTGTTAGGCCTGCAACCATTTTTGCCTACTTTTCAACCTTTATGCCCAGGGGTAGTGAGTCTTGCATGGGCCTAGTCTTTCTGTGGGGTGTCTTGAATGTAAGCCTCATGGAGGGCATGGGATTGTGCTGATTTTTCTGTTTTTTTTTCGATTTTTTTTGGGGTGTATAACTGAACTGATGTTCCTCTGTCTTCCATTGCTTTTAGGTGCACAAGACTCAAGAGAACCACCAGTGCCAGGAAGAAGTCCTTCAGCGGTGTGTGTGCAGCATAACGTCACGCGACGTCACGTCTGGCCTCAGACAACTCTGCAACTCGTGCAACTGCGGCCTGCTGTTCTGACCTGCTCTGAAGAAGATGGCCCCAAGCAAGAAAGTTGCTAGTAAGGAGCAGAAGAAGCAAGTTACCAAGGAGGCTGGTGTGCCGGCCGCCGCGTTTTTTGGGAGTAAAAAAAAAAGTACGCCTGCAGCAGCAGCGGGATGTGCTGGGGACCAAGCTGGGAGCAGCACCCCCGCTCCATTGGGCTCAGTGCCTCCACCACCACGCCAACTTAAGTCAAAGCCCTTGAGTGCTTCAGAGGCAGTCAGTGTACTTCTTCAATCACCATCGACCAGTGATGTTGGCTCATCGCAAGAAAGTAGCAGCAATGTCCCTGAATCAACACAGGTTGTTGTAACTCATCTGACAAGTGTTGAACAACCACAGCCGCAACAACAACAACATGTGCAAGTACAAACCCAAGTACATGTGGAAGGAGAGGCAGCGCAAGGAGATGCGCAAGCAGAGGTGCATGGAGGGTCACAAGTGCCCACAATAGTTGTTCCTCCCGAAGTAGGGGCACATCAGGAAATTGACAATCAGACCGAGGTATCATTTGAGGAAGCCACTCCTCCTGATGATCATTCATTGTCTTCCGCATCGCTAGCAAGGAAAAGATCAAGGGGGGTGTCTACATCTTCTTCAAGCCCACCTCCTTCTGATGATCTGGATGAAGATTGGGAACCACGGCCACCACGGCTGTCTGAGAGTGAGGCACACCATGATCTGACAAAGATACCTAAGCGTAAAAGGAAGGTCGTCGAAAAACTCATAGCTATGGAGTGTGATGAGGCTCAACAAGAAGTGACGCATACTGCTGCTGATAAAGCCTCTCACGACGACGAGCCAGTCATCATAAAGGTCACTGCAGCCCCAGCGGGCATGCAGCAAAGAGACATTTTGACCCTATCCCGAGAAGCTGCTGAGCGTGATGATGATGTCGACGAGGAGTCAATGGAAACACAACAATCATTGGATTTGGAGTTAACTAGTACACCAACACCTACCGCTTCCATATTTCTTCCTCGCAAGAAGGGACCTCCATCCACCTCGACCTCAATTAGTGGTGGTGAAAGTGCAAAACGTACTGAAGTTCGGCAATCCACATCCTCCACTTCATCTGGCATTTGCAGCAGGACCCCCACCACTACCAGTATCGCCGCCTCCTCCGGCCCCCAAAGACATTTCAAGTCTCCAGTTTGGGACTTCTTTAGTGTTTGCCCAAAAAAGGAAAACGTAGCCATTTGTAGCATTTGTAAGCTTCGAGTTAGCCGTGGTAAGTTTGGTACCAACTATGGTACCGGAGGCCAGAGAGGTCATCTTAGGAGAACGCACGCTGTCCAATGGTTTGCGCACCTAGAGGTGATCAAGGAAGCCCGAATTGCACGTAATGAAAACGTTGATTTTTCATCTGATGATGACGAGGAGGAAGAAGACGTGTCACACACTTCACTTACACCCAGTACCCCTGCCAGCAGCACACCCCATGTGAGCCACACTAAGAGTGTGGGAGAGAGTGAGACACCAATGCGAAAAAGTTCATCAGCGAGCGTAACTGGATCGAAGATATCATCATCATCAGCATCCCGTAAATGCTTAGTCCAGGGCAACATTAAAAAGATGCTGTTTACAGAAACGCAATATGAACGCAACCACCCACTGACGCGTCTGTATAACACTAAGCTGGCTAAAATGCTAGCTCTGGACCTTCTCCCTTTTTCTTTTGTAGAAGGGGTTGGTTTTCTAGAATTAGTGGCAGCACTCTGCCCTAAATGGAAGGTTCCTAGCCGGTTCTATTTTGCCCGAGTTGCGGTTCCAGCACTACATGAAGATGTTCTGGAGGTGATTGGGGCAGCTTTGCAGAAGAGTGCTGTTCACACTATACATCTGACAACAGACATGTGGACCAGTGGCGCAGGCGCTGATTACATGTGCATCACTGCACACTGGGTCTCTTTTTCAGGGGCTAAAGCAAAGCTAAACACAGGTGTTGACCCGTACATTGTTTTTAAAGCTGCTCGGAAACATGCAACACTAGCCATGTTTGGTTTGGAGAAACGTCACACAGCACAAAACATTTTGGATGTCTTTAACACAAAGGTCCTTGACTGACTGTCCCCAAAAAAACGCCAGGTTGGTTATGTTTCCACGGACAATGGCGCCAATATAGTTAAGGCCATGCAGCTGGGTGATTATTTCAGAGTGCCGTGTTTGGCGCACTGTATAAACCTGGTTGTCAAAAAATTCTTGGGTGATAAAGACAGTGCAGCGTACAGAGTAGTGGACACCTGCCGAAAAAAGTGCAACCATTTCAGCCATTCTTTTAAGGCCCGGAAGCATCTGAGGAGCCTGCTATATGAACGTCAAATGCCAGTGAAAGCACTCATCCAGGAGGTGGTAACACGTTGGAACTCAACCTTCTACATGCTTGAGCGTCTGTATGAGCAGTATACGGTACTCGATCACTATTTCTTAACACAGGGTACAGCTCAGAAGGAGGACCTGAGGATGGGTGCGGCGCAATGGAACATAGTTAAAAGCCTGACACGCATGCTTCGTCCTTTTGAGTTCTTCACGCGTGCAGTCAGCAAGGAGGACTGTAATTTGGGAAAAGCTATCCCATTGTTGTACATGCTGGAGCACCAACTGAAGGAGGTGTGTTCTGTGTTTGAAAAAGATGAAAAAAACCAAGACCCTTTTGTTCTGGCTGAGAAATTATTAGAGCACCTACAAGGTGATGAACATCTTAAAATGATCCACTCAGACCAGCATTACATTTGTGCTACTATTCTGGATCCACGCTACAAAAAGGCGCTGGCAGGCCAAGCATTCTTTCCTTTTGCTGATGAAGATGTTACAAAGTACAAACAGTGGATAGCCTCCTCAGCCTAGAGGTTTGAAAGAGAACGGCAGCAAATTGAAGGAAAAGGCAGTACATCAGCATCAGCAGGCCATCCCCAGTCACAACAATCCACTTCTGCACCTGTGGCTGCGGCACAACCGACCTCTCAGCCGTTAAAGAGACCGGCAACCGGATCATCTGCACCACCAGACACCACAGTAAGATTGGAGGCTGAAGAGGATTGGCTAGCTCGGCTTGGGTTTGGTTCTCAAAAGGTCACAGCAACAGCTAAGCAAAGTGGAGGAACCTTGGAGGAGAACATTGATTCGATGGTGAAGGACTATCTGAATGACTCAACAGAGGTCTATGTTAATGCTGACCCATTGGCGTATTGGCATGGGAAGAAAGAATTGTGGCCACAGCTCTCCAACCTGGCTTTAAACTACTTGTCTTGCCCACTCGCAAGCGTGTCTTCTGAACGTGTTTTCAGTGCTGCTGGTGGCATTGTAACTTCCAAACGGAGCCGCCTCTCGCCCAAAAATGTGGAGAGGTTAACAATGATCAAGATGAATCAGCACCTCATACCACCAGATTACAGAGTACGAGAAAGCACGCCGGATGAAGACGAGGTGGACAGCAACATAGATGAGGGAATTTCTTCTCTGTCAGGTGACACTGAGCTCACCCTGCCTGAATTCGCAGAGTATGATGACGAAGCCTTATTCTTATTCATGCACCGTGATACCGAGCCCTGAAAATGAGACAATGAATCAATAACTTTCTTGTTCGTCCTTATTCACTTTTATTCCTGTGTGTCTGTCTTTCTTTGTTGTGCACAGTTAATATAATTCAAACTTTAATCACCTAATCACAAAACCAAGCCCATCAGCAGAACTGTCTTCACTTGTTTGCTTATTGATTTGAAGGTGCCGAAGTCTGCATTCCTCAGGTTCACACGTTCAGAAGAACATGCTCCTCTATCCTCCTCCTCCAGACTCCTCTTTCCATCAAAGCAGAGGGCTGGTTTACGCCCAATGAAGAAAGACTCAGCACTTATGGGGGTGTTGTTCTACCTCTTTGCGGGTGAGTTGACGGCTCTGGGGCCATTGCTGGAAAGTTCTAATACCGGATAAAAGTGGTTTGGACCAAATCTGAGGCGGAAATTTTTTGGTGTTTTTGCTGACTTGCTTGCCTTTGAGGTGCTCTTTGGGGGGGGTTCCGGCTGTTTGTGGGTGAGTTTCGGGGTCTGGGAGCACTGCTGGGACACTCTAATCTTGATTGCATTTGCTTTTCAGGAAACCCGTGGTGGCAAACTGGACTTATGGCCTAGCTACACAGCGCGTTTGGACCGAAGGCCGAGAAATATTGTAAGTATGAGATTTTGCTTTTGGCCTGTTTGGGGGTGTTATGCTTTTTGGCGGGTGGGTTGGTGGGTCTTGGGGCATTCCTGGGAAGGTCTAATACCGGGTAGAAGTGGTTGGGACAAAATCCACGCCGATTGTTTTTTGGCTATTTCTGACATTTTGCTCAATGTAGTGTTTTCGGGGGCCTGTTTGGGGGGCTTCCTGGTGTTTGTGGGTGGGTTTCGGGGTCTGGGAGCACTGCTGGCTATGGATACTTTACTTTGCAAGTGGTTTGAAGCAGATCCATGGTGGCAGAGGGGAGTTAGGGCCTAGCTGCAGAGAGCGCGCGGAGTGATTTGGGAAATTTGGAAAAAAATGACTAAGTCCCCATTTTTGTACTTTTGCTCTTTGGCTGTTTGGGGGTCTTCTACTCGTTTTCTCCTGGGTTGACGGCTCTGGGGCCATTGCTGCAAAGTTCTAATACCGGATAAAAGTGGTTTGGACCAAATCTGAGGCGGAAATTTGTGGGTGTTTTTGCTGACTTGCTTGCCTTTGAGGTGCTCTTTGGGGGGGTTCCGGCTGTTTGTGGGTGAGTTTCGGGGTCTGGGAGCACTGCTGGGACACTCTAATCTTGATTGCATTTGCTTTTCAGGAAATCCGTGGTGGCAAACCGGACTTATGGCCTAGCTACACAGCGCGTTTGGACCGAAGGCCGAGAAATATTGTAAGTATGAGATTTTGCTTTTGGCCTGTTTGGGGGTGTTATGCTTTTTGGCGGGTGGGTTGGTGGGTCTTGGGGCATTCCTGGGAAGGTCTAATACCGGGTAGAAGTGGTTGGGACAAAATCCACGCCAATTTTTTTTTGGCTATTTCTGACATTTTGCTCAATGTAGTGTTTTCGGGGGCCTGTTTGGGGGGCTTCCTGGTGTTTGTGGGTGGGTTTCGGGGTCTGGGAGCACTGCTGGCTATGGATACTTTACTTTGCAAGTGGTTTGAAGCAGATCCATGGTGGCAGAGGGGAGTTAGGGCCTAGCTGCAGAGAGCGCGCGGAGTGATTTGGGAAATTTGGAAAAAAATGACTAAGTCCCCATTTTTGTACTTTTGCTCTTTGGCTGTTTGGGGGTTTTCTACTCGTTTTCTCCTGGGTTGACGGCTCTGGGGCCATTGCTGGAAAGTTCTAATACCGGATAAAAGTGGTTTGGACCAAATCTGAGGCGGAAATTTTTGGGTGTTTTTGCTGACTTGCTTGCCTTTGAGGTGCTCTTTGGGGGGGTTCCGGCTGTTTGTGGGTGAGTTTCGGGGTCTGGGAGCACTGCTGGGACACTCTAATCTTGATTGCATTTGCTTTTCAGGAAATCCGTGGTGGCAAACCGGACTTATGGCCTAGCTACACAGCGCGTTTGGACCGAAGGCCGAGAAATATTGTAAGTATGAGATTTTGCTTTTGGCCTGTTTGGGGGTGTTATGCTTTTTGGCGGGTGGGTTGGTGGGTCTTGGGGCATTCCTGGGAAGGTCTAATACCGGGTAGAAGTGGTTGGGACAAAATCCACGCCGATTTTTTTTTGGCTATTTCTGACATTTTGCTCAATGTAGCGTTTTCGGGGGCCTGTTTGGGGGGCTTCCTGGTGTTTGTGGGTGGGTTTCGGGGTCTGGGAGCACTGCTGGCTATGGATACTTTACTTTGCAAGTGGTTTGAAGCAGATCCATGGTGGCAGAGGGGAGTTAGGGCCTAGCTGCAGAGAGCGCGCGGAGTGATTTGGGAAATTTTTAAAAAAATGACTAAGTCCCCATTTTTGTACTTTTGCTCTTTGGCTGTTTGGGGGTCTTCTACTCGTTTTCTCCTGGGGTGACGGCTCTGGGGCCATTGCTGGGAAGCTCTAATACCGGATAAAAGTGGTTTGGACCAAATCCGAGGCGGAAATTTTATTGTGTTTTTGCTGACTTGCTTGCCTTTGAGGTGCTATTAGGGGGAGTTCCGTCTGTTTGTGGGTGAGTTTCGTGGTCTGTGAGCACTGCTGGGACACTCTAATCTTGATTGCATTTGCTTTTCAGGAAATCCGTGGTGGCAAACCGGACTTATGGCCTAGCTACACAGCGGGTTTGGACCGAAGGCCGAAAAATATTGTAAGTATGAGATTTTGCTTTTGGCCTGTTTGGGGGTGTTATGCTTTTTGGCGGGTGGGTTGGCGGGTCTTGGGGCATTCCTGGGAAGGTCTAATACCGGGTAGAAGTGGTTGGGACAAAATCCACGCCGTTTTTTTTTTGGCTATTTCTGACATTTTGCTCAATGTAGTGTTTTCGGGGGCCTGTTTGGGGGGCTTCCTGCTGTTTGTGGGTGGGTTTCGGGGTCTGGGAGCACTGCTGGGACACTCTAATCTTGATTGCATTTGCTTTTCAGGAAATCCGTGGTTGCAAACCGGACTTATGGCCTAGCTACACAGCGCGTTTGGACCGAAGGCCGAGAAATATTGTAAGTAGGAGATGTTGCTTTTGGCCTGTTTGGGGGTGATATGCTTTTTGGCGGGTGGGTTGGCGGGTCTTGGGGCATTCCTGGGAAGGTCTAATACCGGGTAGAAGTGGTTGGGACAAAATCCACGCCGATTTTTTTTGGCTATTTCTGACATTTTGCTCAATGTAGCATTTTCGGGGGCCTGTTTGGGGGGCTTCCTGGTGTTTGTGGGTGGATTTCGGGGTCTGGGAGCACTGCTGGCTATAGATACTTTACTTTGCAAGTGGTTTGAAGGAGATCCATGGTGGCAGAGGGGAGTTAGGGCCTAGCTGCAGAGCGCGCGCTGAGTGATTTGGGAAATTTGGAAAAAAATGACTAAGTCCCCATTTTTGTACTTTTGCTCTTTGGCTGTTTGGGGGTCTTCTACTCGTTTTCTCCTGGGTTGATGGCTCTGGGGCCATTGCTGGGAAGCTCTAATACCGGATAAAAGTGGTTTGGACCAAATACGAGGCGGAATTTTTTTTGTGTTTTTGCTGACTTGCTTGCCTTTGAGGTGCTCTTAGGGGGGGTTCCGTCTGTTTGTGGGTGAGTTTGGGGGTCTGTGAGCACTGCTGGGACACTCTAATCTTGATTGCATTTGCTTTTCAGGAAATCCGTGGTGGCAAACCGGACTTATGGCCTAGCTACACAGCGCGTTTGGTCCGAAGGCCGAGAAATATTGTAAGTATGAGATTTTGCTTTTGGCCTGTTTGGGGGTGTTATGCTTTTTGGCGGGTGGGTTGGCGGGTCTTGGGGCATTCCTGGGAAGGTCTAATACCGGGTAGAAGTGGTTGGGACAAAATCCACGCCGATTTTTTTTTTGGCTATTTCTGACATTTTGCTCAATGTAGCGTTTTCGGGGGCCTGTTTGGGGGGCTTCCTGCTGTTTGTGGGTGGGTTTCGGGGTCTGGGAGCCCTGCTGGGACACTCTAATCTTGATTGCATTTGCTTTTCAGGAAATCCGTGGTGGCAAACCGGACTTATGGCCTAGCTACACAGCGCGTTTGGACTGAAGGCCGAGAAATATTGTAAGTAGGAGATGTTGCTTTTGGCCTGTTTGGGGGTGTTATGCTTTTTGGCGGGTGGGTTGGCGGGTCTTGGGGCATTCCTGGGAAGGTCTAATACCGGGTAGAAGTGGTTGGGACAAAATCCACGCCGATTTTTTTTGGCTATTTCTGACATTTTGCTCAATGTAGCATTTTCGGGGGCCTGTTTGGGGGGCTTCCTGGTGTTTGTGGGTGGGTTTCGGGGTCTGGGAGCACTGCTGGATATGGATACTTTACTTTGCAAGTGGTTTGAAGCAGATCCATGGTGGCAGAGGGGAGTTAGGGCCTAGCTGCAGAGCGTGCGCGGAGTGATTTGTGAAATTTGGAAAAAATGACTAAGTCCCCATTTTTGTACTTTTGCTCTTTGGCTGTTTGGGGTTCTTCTACTCGTTTTCTCCTGGGTTGACGGCTCTGGGGCCATTGCTGGGAAGCTCTAATACCGGATAAAAGTGGTTTGGACCAAATCCGAGGCGGACATTTTTTTGTGTTTTTGCTGACTTGCTTGCCTTTGAGGTGCTCTTAGGGGGGGTTCCGTCTGTTTGTGGGTGAGTTTCGGGGTCTGTGAGCACTGCTGGGACACTCTAATCTTGATTGCATTTGCTTTTCAGGAAATCCGTGGTGGCAAACCGGACTTATGGCCTAGCTACACAGCGCGTTTGGACCGAAGGCCGAAAAATATTGTAAGTATGAGATTTTGCTTTTGGCCTGTTTGGGGGTGTTATGCTTTTTGGCGGGTGGGTTGGCGGGTCTTGGGGCATTCCTGGGAAGGTCTAATACCGGGTAGAAGTGGTTGGGACAAAATCCACGCCGATTTTTTTTTGGCTATTTCTGACATTTTGCTCAATGTAGTGTTTTCGGGGGCCTGTTTGGGGGGCTTCCTGCTGTTTGTGGGTGGGTTTCGGGGTCTGGGAGCACTGCTGGGACACTCTAATCTTGATTGCATTTGCTTTTCAGGAAATCCGTGGTTGCAAACCGGACTTATGGCCTAGCTACACAGCGCGTTTGGACCGAAGGCCGAGAAATATTGTAAGTAGGAGATGTTGCTTTTGGCCTGTTTGGGGGTGATATGCTTTTTGGCGGGTGGGTTGGCGGGTCTTGGGGCATTCCTGGGAAGGTCTAATACCGGGTAGAAGTGGTTGGGACAAAATCCACGCCGATTTTTTTTGGCTATTTCTGACATTTTGCTCAATGTAGCGTTTTCGGGGGCCTGTTTGGGGGGCTTCCTGGTATTTGTGGGTGGATTTCGGGGTCTGGGAGCACTGCTGGCTATAGATACTTTACTTTGCAAGTGGTTTGAAGGAGATCCATGGTGGCAGAGGGGAGTTAGGGCCTAGCTGCAGAGCGCGCGCTGAGTGATTTGGGAAATTTGGAAAAAAATGACTAAGTCCCCATTTTTGTACTTTTGCTCTTTGGCTGTTTGGGGGTCTTCTACTCGTTTTCTCCTGGGTTGATGGCTCTGGGGCCATTGCTGGGAAGCTCTAATACCGGATAAAAGTGGTTTGGACCAAATACGAGGCGGAAATTTTTTTGTGTTTTTGCTGACTTGCTTGCCTTTGAGGTGCTCTTAGGGGGGGTTCCGTCTGTTTGTGGGTGAGTTTCGGGGTCTGTGAGCACTGCTGGGACACTCTAATCTTGATTGCATTTGCTTTTCAGGAAATCCGTGGTGGCAAACCGGACTTATGGCCTAGCTACACAGCGCGTTTGGACCGAAGGCCGAAAAATATTGTAAGTATGAGATTTTGCTTTTGGCCTGTTTGGGGGTGTTATGCTTTTTGGCGGGTGGGTTGGCGGGTCTTGGGGCATTCCTGGGAAGGTCTAATACCGGGTAGAAGTGGTTGGGACAAAATCCACGCCGATTTTTTTTTGGCTATTTCTGACATTTTGCTCAATGCAGTGTTTTCGGGGGCCTGTTTGGGGGGCTTCCTGCTGTTTGTGGGTGGGTTTCGGGGTCTGGGAGCACTGCTGGGACACTCTAATCTTGATTGCATTTGCTTTTCAGGAAATCCGTGGTTGCAAACCGGACTTATGGCCTAGCTACACAGCGCGTTTGGACCGAAGGCCGAGAAATATTGTAAGTAGGAGATGTTGCTTTTGGCCTGTTTGGGGGTGATATGCTTTTTGGCGGGTGGGTTGGCGGGTCTTGGGGCATTCCTGGGAAGGTCTAATACCGGGTAGAAGTGGTTGGGACAAAATCCACGCCGATTTTTTTTGGCTATTTCTGACATTTTGCTCAATGTAGCATTTTCGGGGGCCTGTTTGGGGGGCTTCCTGGTGTTTGTGGGTGGATTTCGGGGTCTGGGAGCACTGCTGGCTATAGATACTTTACTTTGCAAGTGGTTTGAAGGAGATCCATGGTGGCAGAGGGGAGTTAGGGCCTAGCTGCAGAGCGCGCGCTGAGTGATTTGGGAAATTTGGAAAAAAATGACTAAGTCCCCATTTTTGTACTTTTGCTCTTTGGCTGTTTGGGGGTCTTCTACTCGTTTTCTCCTGGGTTGATGGCTCTGGGGCCATTGCTGGGAAGCTCTAATACCGGATAAAAGTGGTTTGGACCAAATACGAGGCGGAAATTTTTTTGTGTTTTTGCTGACTTGCTTGCCTTTGAGGTGCTCTTAGGGGGGGTTCCGTCTGTTTGTGGGTGAGTTTCGGGGTCTGTGAGCACTGCTGGGACACTCTAATCTTGATTGCATTTGCTTTTCAGGAAATCCGTGGTGGCAAACCGGACTTATGGCCTAGCTACACAGCGCGTTTGGTCCGAAGGCCGAGAAATATTGTAAGTATGAGATTTTGCTTTTGGCCTGTTTGGGGGTGTTATGCTTTTTGGCGGGTGGGTTGGCGGGTCTTGGGGCATTCCTGGGAAGGTCTAATACCGGGTAGAAGTGGTTGGGACAAAATCCACGCCGATTTTTTTTTTGGCTATTTCTGACATTTTGCTCAATGTAGCGTTTTCGGGGGCCTGTTTGGGGGGCTTCCTGCTGTTTGTGGGTGGGGTTCGGGGTCTGGGAGCACTGCTGGGACACTCTAATCTTGATTGCATTTGCTTTTCAGGAAATCCGTGGTGGCAAACCGGACTTATGGCCTAGCTACACAGCGCGTTTGGACCGAAGGCCGAGAAATATTGTAAGTAGGAGATGTTGCTTTTGGCCTGTTTGGGGGTGTTATGCTTTTTGGCGGGTGGGTTGGCGGGTCTTGGGGCATTCCTGGGAAGGTCTAATACCGGGTAGAAGTGGTTGGGACAAAATCCACGCCGATTTTCTTTGGCTATTTCTGACATTTTGCTCAATGTAGCATTTTCTGGGGCCTGTTTGGGGGGCTTCCTGGTGTTTGTGGGTGGGTTTCGGGGTCTGGGAGCACTGCTGGATATGGATACTTTACTTTGCAAGTGGTTTGAAGCAGATCCATGGTGGCAGAGGGGAGTTAGGGCCTAGCTGCAGAGCGTGCGCGGAGTGATTTGTGAAATTTGGAAAAAATGACTAAGTCCCCATTTTTGTACTTTTGCTCTTTGGCTCTTTGGGGTTCTTCTACTCGTTTTCTCCTGGGTTGACGGCTCTGGGGCCATTGCTGGGAAGCTCTAATACCGGATAAAAGTGGTTTGGACCAAATCCGAGGCGGACATTTTTTTGTGTTTTTGCTGACTTGCTTGCCTTTGAGGTGCTCTTAGGGGGGGTTCCGTCTGTTTGTGGGTGAGTTTCGGGGTCTGTGAGCACTGCTGGGACACTCTAATCTTGATTGCATTTGCTTTTCAGGAAATCCGTGGTGGCAAACCGGACTTATGGCCTAGCTACACAGCGCGTTTGGACCGAAGGCCGAGAAATATTGTAAGTATGAGATTTTGCTTTTGGCCTGTTTGGGGGTGTTATGCTTTTTGGCGGGTGGGTTGGCGGGTCTTGGGGCATTCCTGGGAAGGTCAAATACCGGGTAGAAGTGGTTGGGACAAAATCCACGCGGAAAAGCCTTTAGGCACTTTTTGTAACTTAGGGTTCGTTAGGGTTAGCCCTAGCAGCAGGATTGCATGTGTTTCGGGGTGTTCTAGATTTTTGCAACTGAGTTCTGGTTCTTAGAGCACTCGTGAGAATGTGTAATTTTGGTTGCAAGTCATTTGAAGAAAATCCATGGTGGGAAAGGGGGGATTTGGCATAGTTAAAGAAAGCCTTTGCCACTATTCTCAACTTAGGGTTCGTTAGGGTTAGCAGTATTTCTATTGCATGTGTTTGGGTGGGGGGGTTTTCGAGTCTTGGAGCGATGCTGGCTATGGATACTTTTGCTTGGTTGCTTGCAAGTGGTTTGAATGCAATCCACGGTGGGTGAGGGGGTATTTGGGCCTACTTTTACTTTCAAAGTACGTTTTGTCACCAGTTTTCTGCTAGGCCTTGTTTTTTGCGATTTGATTGGGGGTCTTCTACATTTTTGCGACTGGCTTTAGTAAGGGTCTGGGTGGGAGCACTGCTGGGAAGATCCAATTTTGTTCTAAAACACAGTTTACAGTACACCTAGCTTGAGGGGAAAGATCCACTACATTAATTTGCCCATACTTATTTATCCTTCAAAAGGTGACTCAGACAGAGTACGCACTGTCAAAAATATTGTACTGTCTACTAGGAAAATCAAAGTGTGACTTTTTGCACTCCACAGCCTACATACCTTATATTTATTTATCAGTGGTGTTGTAATATTATATCACTTCCTGTTTTTCGTTGAATAATTACAGGCCGGGTTTCAGTCTGTGCAATGGGGAAAAAAGGATGGAGTCAGGCTTCACATTAGCGAGCCGCAATTCAGCATCCGCCAGGCAGGCAGTGGACAGGGTGTCTTCTGGTCACCAACATTGATGGACGAAGCGTCAGATGGAATGGAGGAGTGCCGCTAATAAGAGGAATTTTTTTCTGCATGCAACTTACTTACCAAATTCAACAGGACAACTACAACAACATACAGATACAGTATCCATTGTGTTTTTCTATGACTGTGACTGCCTTTCTTGGATCTCTCTCTGCTTCTAAATTGATCCCTTAACACATCACTTAGTCCACTCCACTATCACATCTGCACCACACATAGTCATTTGTAAGTGCTCCTACGTAATTCGCAAGTCGCAGCACGCCCCAGCCCGTAGGGGACTGGGATGGCCCCAATGATGAAGCATGTCACCAAGGGGCAACCCTGGTGAGTGAGGGGACACCTAGAAAAAGAGCAATTTCTCCTTTTCTATCTACTACACCTTCCAGACCAACTTCATTGAGTGTTGTGAATGGATTTATAGTGACCAGCAAGGCTCTCAGGTATCTGGCAACAAAGACCTTATGTTGAATATAGTTATCAATAATTCCACACACGCCCTGTACTGTCGCATTCTTTCTTCCACAGTTGTCGAAAGTACTACTTACTTTTCACTGACATGCATGCAGTAGTGCATGCACTTTCAAAGATTGATGGATAGGTTTGTACCCAAAGATTTGTTTATGTTCAATTGTTTGTCCATGCTGTGCTATTTTTTCTTGTCTCACAAAACCTTTCCCAAAAACCCCAGTGCCCATTAGGCATGGGCGGAAAATCCGTTCCGCTCGCGGATTTTGCGGATTTTCGGGAAATTCGCAATCCGCGAGATTCGCGAATCTCCCGCAAAATCCGCAAATCCGCGAGCAGCGGATTTTGCTCGCACTGCTCGCACTGTTCGCGTGAGTTCGCGCCCCGCGAATAAGTGCAAAATTGCAGAAATACGATCTTAGCAAAACTGAAAGTAACTACTTACCAGGTTCAAAAGTTCAGGCTCATCATTAGTAGCCATTTCCTGTAGTGCTTCCTGAGGGGCCCCTCCAGAGTTCAGTTGCCAGTTGAAACTATTATGTGACCCTGCTCTGAACCTCAGAATAGTTACACATATGCCACAAAGGTCCTGATTTACAGCTAAGGGAGACAAGCAGGAGCCAGGCTGGAAGTTAAAATCCATTAATCAGCCCCTAATTCATTATTGTCAGTTGGGGCAGGGCAGGTGTTGTAACTAATTTTGCAACAATGAAAGCACTTAGCAAGTGCAAAAGATCACTAATCAGGGCGCACTAAGGAAGCAGGTGCCAGCTAAAAAAATATTCTGTGACACATTAATCAGCCCCAAATTAATTCAGGTCACTTGAGGCAGGGAAGGTGTGCTTTGCTTTGCCGAAAATAATGTACACTGGACAACCAGAGGGTGTGGTGATGAAACAGAGGGTGGCATGGGTGGGCCAGAGGGTGGCATGAGTAGTCAGAGAGTGGCAGTGGTGACAGAGAGTGGCAGTGATGAAGAAGAGTGTCCCAAACAGGCTGGACACGTAGAAACAACAAGTTCGCGAAACTTGCGACCCGACAGGTAAGTTCGCAATTTGCGACATTGTACAAAACCCTCGCGAACTGGCAGAAACCCGCGCAAACACAAAAAAAAAAAAATCCGCAAATTCGCGAGAATTCGCGGATTTTGCGGATTGCGAATCCGCAAATCCGCAAAATTCGCGAACGCGAGATCCGCAAAATTCGCTCATGCTTAGTGCCCATCCATTTTTCAAACCCTAACCCTCTTCCCCCGGGCTGTGTGGTTTTGATTGATGTGTGACTAAATTACAGCAATAAATCCACACACTTGCTGGGGAGGATTAGGTGATAGCAACAGGCTGGTGAAGAAATCCGAGGATATATTCTTACTCTGCTTGACAAAGACCCATGGCTAATGTCAAAGAACTTCAACCGAATTAGTAGTTATACTTTACCATTTGTTAGGCTACAATGTGGCACTGTTCTAGTGTACTGTCACCTGCTATATTCTCTATTGTACCGTTGTATTGCTCAGGAGGATAAACCAGATTTCATTTTCTTTTTTTTCATAGGCATGCAACTGCCACTGTGTCACACCACTAGTACCACCGCTATGAGGAAATTTTATCCGCCCAGGATTGCCAACTTTATTCGCTGTTTCCCGTGGAGCCAGCTCTGGGCCTAGCCCTACTTGCAAACAGAAATTACAGGTAAGATAGGCGTTTGGTTGGAGGTAGTATAATGGAGTATTAGGAGAGACGAGAGATTGACGGTAGTACTACTAAAGTCCTAGGGCTATTCAGGAAAACAAACTTACTGTTAAACCCCCACCCACCAGACTCAAGAGCAGTAAACAACAGGTATGGTCAGATAAAGTTTCAAAAAGTATATTTTTATAGCCCTAACAAAATAATCTCCCGCAAGACCCTCCCTAACCCCAACGATTGTCCTTCAAAAGTCCCCAAAAAACCCAACTTCCAATTCCCACCCCCCAAAAGTCTCTAAAAAAGGGGCAAGGGACACTATGGCAGGGTGCTGTTGGCTTTAGCAGCCAGGGCATCATGCTCCTTGCGGAGGGTGGCAAGTTCGAAGCGGAGGTCCTCCACCAAGTTCTTATAGTTCAGGACCTCCTGCTCCAGGTAGGACAGTCTGAGGGATAAGCGGCGCCGGTGTGCCTTGCAAATCCTGTGGGGGGCAGCTGCTGTCTTTGCTGCTCGGCGTTGGTGTTTGGCTTTGGTAGCCCGGCTCCGTACCGCTGGAGCACTGCGCTGGCTGGCAGCCCGCACGGAGGAGGATGCAGCTGTCCCCTTGGACGTTGTTGTTGTACCAGACTGCGTCTCCTCCTCCAGGGCCACCAGCCGCCGATATTCAGCGACAGTGGCATCCAGCCTCCGTTGCCGGGCCATTCGAGCCAGCTCCTTCCTCCTTGATGGTGTCTTGGATTTGGAAGGAGCAACTACATGAAGAAAGAAAGACATAGTCTGTAACCAATGCTCCTTAAGATTAACACACAATGATTGAGCAGAAAGTTGTCACAGTACAAGTAGCAAATTGAAAGCACAGTACATAACTATTGAGGACAGTATCTATGTAACCTCCGACTTCTTCATCCTTGCTCTAACATTAGTGGGAGTTTAAGGAACACATTCTACAAGCACTATGGACTTCCATTACAGTCGACTATGACAGTACACCAGTCTTATTCTTCTTCTTCTCTCTTGTTTAGGAAAATTGGTACGTTATCTTATGCAAGCCGGCATAATGCCAGCGCAGTGAACTTGCACCCGAGAAAAACAGACGCACACCATGGTGAGTGAGACAGACTTGCGTTACTGTACCGGTCCAGTACATGCAGGTGGTGAAGCTCTTACTTTTCTATTACGGGTGGCACTGAGAATACTCTGTTAAAAGGGCTACTGCTTAATTAATTTAGCTTTCATCCTACAGTGCAAATGAGTATTAGAAAAGGAAAATAAAGAAGCTAAATAATCTGATTATCTATCACTTCACATGGGATGTATTTGATGACATATGGGATGACTTTAGGTGCTTTGCTTATTATTGAGTGAACAGTGATACCCCCACACATGAATGACGTACTACTACCTAACTAAAGTTATTAAGAGAGGTAGGGAGTGACCACCGTAATAACCGGATATATGCTGTGCTTGCAGTTGCAATACAAACTACTGCTACTATTCATGGTAGTATTTGGACAAAACTACAACTGCTTTTCCTTGCCTTCCCTACACTGGAACGGACGTGCGGGTGCGGTGTTACATGCTCTTCAAAGTAACACTTAGTTCATCCAGTGACCGTCTACTCTCTCTAGATACACATATGCTATCTAAGAGTCAGATAGTACCATGAATGATCCAGGCATCCATCCATTCAAAGTATATGCACACATACAGTTTCTGTTTCACCCACCCAGGCTGTTCTCCTTACACCCATCCTTGCTTCATCATTCACCCAGCCATGCACCATACCATATTCTTTCCTTCCCAGCCACCTCGGGGACCAAGCAAACACATATCATTCTTCTTTGCCAGTCATCATTACATTTCTCGTCCTTCCACACTTACTTACACCCTTCTTTCGCTTTTCGTTCATCCCTTCCATCAAGTTCACCTCAGATCTGATTGGGATTCTTCTCGCCAAAAACTTCACAGCTAAGTCGAAGTACATTTAGAGGAGGCTACTACCTGGTTTATTTATAATACACCCGTGCAGAAAGCACACTCTGCAGTCTTCAATCTCAAATGAGTAAGGAATGTATAGCTTACCTCTGCCCGCCACCACCGTGCCATCCCCCACAGATTTGTCCGGCACTTCCACCGCCTCCTCCCCAGAGTTGTCCTCGTCCAATGCCACCACCACCTCGACGCTGGCCCCGCCTCCAGATGTTCCACCTACAAAGTGCATTTAATAATGTTAGAATACACCACTCACTACTATATAATATTTGGTCTAGGAGGAAGAAAGAAATGTGAAAAAAACAGTATACAATTTATTAATTTGTGACTGTCTACTGTAAAGTAAAAATGTCCCTTTTTCCAGGGAAGGCTGTTGTCTTGCTGCACTTTTTGGCACAACTGATGAATGCTTGCTTTTTATTTTTAACACGCACCACTTTTTCTCCTAACAGACAGAAGCTTGACTTCTAAGAACACGAGCAGGATCAAGTTCAAACCAGGTGAGAGCTCGGCTCGACCACAAGAAATGTGTCCAATTAATCGTCAGCACTAAGCACTTTTCCATTTCCAGTTAAACGTTTACTTTTATGACAAACTTGATTTCAATAAATGTGTTTACTTTTAATAAAGCTTTTAAACTCAAATAGACTCTGTGGTTTTTGGTCCTCCAGACTAGAGTGGATGAGCTAAAGGTTTTGGAATTTTTGCAAGCATAAGTCCGTGCCTCTGCCATCGGTGACTTTGGGAGCTAAATGACTCTGCCACACTATCTAGTCAGTAAGGAGATTGGGGGTTCAACTACAAAGTCTGTTATCACTGAGGTATGTTGAAAGTCTAACAGCACCTATTATAATTGATAAGCTAAGCAATGCATTATTTAGTGTCCATAGTTCTGTTTGTGCAGATTTGTCCCTGCAACAGTAGTAGAATGGATTGTCCTCCTATCCAAACCAAAAGTAAAGTAGTATCTTATTCTTTCTTGGTGGTCATTCACCTTTTTATTGTTGGCAATTGTCAAAGCATAAACATTTAGAATACTTGAAAAGACATTATGGACAATCCCAGAGGACTGCACTCAGTGCATAGAGCTATTGCTGACTAGAATGGGAGTCCAAGGGAAATGCCAAATGTGCAATCTTAGTTAGCTACACAGACAGACTAATAAGAATAATCTAGTAATACCACACAGAGTCATAGTCGAGGCAGGATAAGAATTTAGATCCTGTCTACAAGAAGATCAAAGACGATTTAGAAAAAATCGAATGAGGAACGCTAGTAAAAAATAAGTACTCTATATTAAAATTAAAACTTACTGGGGCCAGCAAAGGAGCCCTCGCCTGCCCGGCCCTGGTCTGCATCGTCAACAGCACCCTCCTCCTCCTCCTGTGTCCTCCTCTTGCCCCTGGGGGGAGCTGATGTACAACATGAAAGAAAGAAAAACAGAAAACATGGATGATATTTGTCAACCAAATCAAACTTTTCAAAAGAACTAACAAAATATTTTTGCGAAATAGCAAATAGACAACTACTCCACGGGATATATTATTGACCAATCTCATGTGGTCGACTACGTTATTACTTTAGTATTGCTTGATTTGCGGACCGTCGAATTGGAAATTACCTTATGTAACTCACTAAACAAAGTACTAAAAAGGTTTGCCTAGGATTGGCAGGCAGCAGTCCGCAGCACGCGAAGTGACAGCCAAAGTCCATCGTGATTGAAGATCAGCGACAACACTAAAGTTTCCTACTACATTAACCAGTCATTAAAATACTCAAACTATCAATCCACCACCACTATTTCTTCTTATCGCCATGTGTACAAAGGAAGGACTGGACTTGAGTCTGTAGGGGCTGATTTAGAAGCCCCTTGCGGCTCTTTTGCTCCATTGTTGCGTGACTTTTGTGACGCAGCGGCAGCACAAAAGAGGCGAAATGGTGCGGCGTATATTAACAACGTGACGCATATGGGAGATGCATCACGTTGTAAAGCCCTGCGCCAATAGGGGGCGTTCCGGCGCAAGGGAGGGCGTTCCTGCGCAGGAACGCATCCTAAAAGTGGCTGAGGGAAATCTACAAGATTTCAATCAGTCACTTTGAGGACAATGATGCGTGACTCAAACCCTGCGCCTGCTTGAAGCAGACGTACGGCTTGACGCAGCATTGGGGAGATAGGGCACCCCAGAGCATTGATGGAGCTGCACCATCGTTGTGACGCAACTCCAGCAATGCGCCGCCTTTACGGCACAGATGCGTAACGCTTTGGTGACGTTTTGGGCCCATGGTGCGCCGCATTGTAAATACGGCGCACCATGGGTGATGGTGGCGTGACGCACAATTACTGGCGCATCCCTGCTACTTTGCAGGGATGCGCCGGTAATTAAAAATCTGAACCTTAGTGTGTAGCATTACGCAGTTCTTTAAACTACACTCATACATAATTTAACAGGCCAATGAAATGAACACAAAATCTAAAACAAATAAGCATAGTAGCAACACTACTGAGAAGAAGGAGAGCAGTGTACCTGAAATGCACAGAAGATTTTGAAATATAATTTACCTACAATGTAATGAGCAGCATTATTGCTCTTGGTAAAAAACAAAAATTTGCAATATAATAACACAGCAGGAGAAAGAAATAGCTACTACTACTCACCAAGCCCTGGGATCTCAAGGCCAAGGAGGTCGAGCAGATCTCGCTCACGGGTCAGGACATCCGTCCAGCGGTGAGTGGCCTGGTTGTGGGTGCGCCAGACCCGAGAGTGGTGGTAAATGGCCTGGCACACCTTCTCCCACTGCTTCCGGTGCTCCCGGACCCCGTACCCGGCACTGATCTTGCCGCCTCCCATGATGGTCCTGGGGAGGCGGCACTGAACATAAAAAATGAGTTGGCCCACCTCCTCCGGGCTAAAGATCTCCCTGGGTACGACCTCCTCCCCCCTCAAACGCCCGCACGGGAGCCGGACACGGGGTGCGGGACCCTTCCCCTTCTCGGGATGCTTCCCGGCTCCCTTCACCATGGTCTGGGCGGAAAGGAATAAAGAAAATAGAATAGGGAAGAGAAGAAAAGAAAAGAGTTTAAAAAAGTAGTTTAAAATTAACCAAAAGTAGGAGTAAACACAAAAATATAGGGCTAGAAAAATAGAGGGATAGATAATAAGTAAAAGATGGCAGAGATTTAGAGAGGATACAAAGACCATGCCCAGAACCATAGCAATGAATGAGAAACAAGATGGCCGCGCCCGTTCACGACCGTAAGTTTGCGCGAGATTTTCCTTGCAAACACTCGCGAAACTGTACTGGCGAGCCGCACACTTTGCGAGATTACACTTCGCGCCCGGAAACGGAAATACGTCAGGCAAACAAGATGGCCGCGCCCTTGAACGACCGCGATGGTAACTTTGCGGCTTGCGCTACGAGCGGCTCGCAAAAACGCACAAAACCTTGCGAACTAACACGCCGCAAAAAAACAAATTGCATATTCGCACGAATTCGCGGCTTCCGAATCCGATCTCGCGAGTGTTTGCGCCCCGCAAATCGCGCGAAATTGCAGTAAAACGAGTTTTGCAAAACTGAAAGCACTCGGCAGGTGCAAGAGTTCAAACTCATCATTAGTAACAATTCCCTGTAGTGCTTCCTGACTGGGGCCCCTCCAGAATTCAGTTGCTAGTTGCAACAATTGTATGACCCTGCGCTGACCCTCACAGCAGGCTCATAGAATAGCTACAAGTAGGCCACAAAGGTCCTGGAAAAAAAAATGCACTGCAACAGAAAGCAAATTACAGATAAGGAAGCAGGCGCCAGACTGGAATTTTAAAACAGTGACACATTAATAAACTAACCCCAAATTAATTCATGTCAGTTGAAGCAGGGCTGGTGTGCTTGCTTTTCCCCCCCATAATCTACAGTGATGATGATGAACCAGAGGGTGGCATTGATGTAACAGAGGGTGGCAGTGGTGAAACAGAGGGTGCTGGGAACCTGTGATGACGAACCAGACGTAGAAACAACATAATTGCGACCGTTGCGAGCCGAAATGTAAGTTCGCAATTGCGAACTGGTACGAAACCCTCGCGAACTGGCAGAAATCCTTGCGAACACACAAAAAAAAAATCCGCAAATTCGCGAGAATTCGCGGATTTTGCGGATTGCGAGTTCGCAAATCCGCAAAATTCGCGAACGCGAGATTCACAAAATTCGCCCATACTTAGTGCAGTCACTCCATGCACCCGCCTACAAGGGAATCTTCAACCCATCTTCAAAATGCAGGTGGGTTGCTGTATCAACAGAGGAAAACGGAGCAGCTTTGAAGCAGTCACTCTAAATTTCACTGAATGCTTTTCCCCCAGGAGAACCCAAGTTTCCGGCAGCACATTCTTTGCAATAGGGTGCACTATCCTAGTTTGTGCATAGAATACCTGCCTAAAGATGCACTGTGGCGCAAGCAAGAATAGAGCATCCTATATGTAATACAGGCCCAGGAGATTCCTTGTACCTACAAATAGTTTAGTAGATGATAATAAGGTTGTCAGAGAGAGCCCATCCACTATACTGCCCTGTGTTTTCTTTGCCTTGCAACTGCTACCCCAGGACTACCTTCCTTTATTAAGTTGTCACAAAATGTTTGTTGGTTGCCCATCATTCGTTCTGTATAGCTTAAGATCATCGCAATACATTAGCTGTGCCAGGACTGTTCTGAGAGCACATGATCATAGAAGATCTGCATGTGATAATTGTTCCTCATTGGCTCCATTTGCCTTGCCATAAATAACTCTCTCCCACGGCTGGATATTTTTAACTCTCGCACACTGTTGCCCAGCCTTACCTGCTGCCCAGGAGGACGCTCTGGATTCCGTCTGACCATCTTTGCCAGCACCGATGCAGTGAGGGGAACGCCCATCGATTATCTGCGCCAGCAGCCCCCCTGTGCCTACAACTCCCAGGGGGCTGCGTGGGGCGCACATGCAACGCATCAGTGGAGGGCACCGGAGGCCTTCAAAGCGCCAGAAGTAGCCGGGCTGGACCACCTCCCTTAATTTTTATTTTTATTTTATTTATTGAAGTACCCGGATCTATAGAACTCTCCTGGACTAGAAGATATCTGGAAGACAACCGGGGGTCAGGCCTGACCACAACACCTATACTCCCAGCACTGTATCGCCAAGCCATAGGAGGTGGTCAAAGAGTAAGCGCGCAGGACTGAGATATTCCAGACTCTCTACCAACTACAAGGTACTGAGCACTGTCACCCTAAAGTGGCCTATTCCTGTCATGTATTGAGACTGTTACCATTACTTGTGAGATGAGTAAACGTAAAGCTATAAGCTCAGTGGGGGGGGGGGAGGGTAAAAGGGACCCTGGACCCTTTTAACAACGGCTGAGTCCCTTTTAACCCACGAAATCCAGTAAACAGAAAAGAGACTCTCCCTGGACAAGCTAATAGAATACAAGAGATCTTCCATGGGCTCTATAGCTAGGTGTACATCCAATCTCACTGGGATCCCCCCGGCCAACCTAATACGGTAATCAGTAACACTACAAAGGCTATAATTCACAACACCTTATCACCACAGGGGGTGGATCCATCGCCACAAGCCATAGAGTTCTTTGACGATGATTTGAGTCAAACACACAATATCATACAAGAGATGGAGGGCCCTATAGGCCGCATTTCTGTGACATCTGAATTAGTAGGGTCAGGGGAAGAGGAGGACGTGATACCTATAGATGTGTCAGATAAAAGACTCACCCCAAGGGACCGCGGCGAGGTGGTCACCCAATTCAAAAAGGCCTTGGAGGCCAAGGGTATATCAACCATGGCCACCTCTTTAGCTGACGCCAAGGCCCCAGGTAATAGCTTAAGAAGAAGGGGACATCACATATCGAAAAAATCAAGACAGAGGGGAGGAGCCAAAGCGAAGGGGGTCATTGAAGAAGGGGTGCCCGCAATCTCTACCCAGTATCAGAACTGTAGGGAGACAGAGATGTTGCAGGGAAGGGATAGTGAATTATTGTCCAAGCTGGATATAATATTAACCTCCCAGTTGGGGCCTCTGTATGAGAGACTGAATGTGATTGAGGGGCAACTTTCTCGGCTACTGGCACAAGGTAGTACCCCGGCCTCATTGAAGAAGGGGCTAGGGTCTAACTGGACGGGGGACGCCGAGATCAGTATACACCCCAAGGTAGCACATATGAAAGAAAGCGCAGGGGGGCAAATAATGCACACGATCGGCCCACGATTAGGAAGGAGGTGGCAAAGAAGGGCCCATTAGAGGGAACCAACAAGGTTAAAGACCTAGGCCCACCAAGAAAGAGGGAAGTCAATGGGCAGACAAGGGAGGAGAAGTCTGAGAACAGACCTAACACCCTTATAGTAACTAGACTCCCTGAGGGTAGATCCGCTATACCTGATGAAACAGGGTTATTAATAGCGGACCAGGCACCGAAAACCCGGGGTCTACCTGTACTCGACCTCCCACCGGCTTCAAGCCCCTACACTGTGGTTTTGGTAAGGATCCCGGCATGCAGCGATGAGAGGGAAGAAACCACGTGCTCCCTGATCAATAAAGCAGTTCACTGACTGATCAATAATGTAGGTTTCAATATTAGAAATCATAGACATATCCTCATGGCAAGAAGAGTGTCCTGGGTCGGAAACAACAGGAAGGGCTTCCCTGGAGATTGCATGATTTTAAATTTTAGGTACCCGGAGATGGCAAGAGAACTTTTGAATAACCAACAGAAGGGGATTTATCAGGAGGGGGGTGGCACAAGTATCAGATTGCTTCCACTCAGTTTCTTTTATAGGGACTTGATGCATTTAAATAATTGTGAAGACTTGAGGCGAAATCCACCAAGCTCAACTTGGGAGGGTCACTTTGCCCCGTCATTTGATCGATATACGCCACTCCAAAGCGTTTCTGCTTTAAGCAAACTAGACTGACTGACTGGGGGTCACTGCCAGGACATGGGGTGGCACGGGAAGATGTGCCCCCTAATAGGGACAAAGGAGAGATAGTCGTGGCGACTGCCGAGGTATCCACTCCCCTTATCAGTCTTGGAGCCCCTAGCAGGTTGTATTTAGAGACAAACCCATGCAGTCTCGTTGCACCTTCAAGCGTACATATCGATCACACGCCCAAAACTCCACTCGTAGGAGGACAGGGAAACATTGACCTAATCTCTTGGAATGTAGAAGGACTGTTCAGTAAATTAAAAAATCAGGACTGGTTAGTCTACATTAGGAGATTTCATATTATCTGTCCGCAAGAAATGTGGGAGGCAAACTGTAGCGCATTAGCACTGGAAGGCTACAAAATGTATTTTGTCCCAGTGCGTAAATCCTCATCAGGGTGAGCCAAGGGAGGCCTAATTACTTATGTGGACCTGAGGTTACATGGAACATTGGAGGACCTAGCCTGGGACTCAGATCGTTCACAGGGAATAAGGTACACGAACAAGGGCCCAAAATTAATTTATATCAACTTTTACAATGCCATCACAGGCGGACAGACCCTAGTTAGCCTGGCTGAACTGGAACACAGGCTGGCAGGAATTGAAGTGCTTGGGTTGTAAGCGCTCAATTGGTGTTATTGGGAGATTTTAACTGCCATTTGTGCCCCCACCTGATTAGTAGCGAGGGGGAATGGTCCTCTTGCCCAAAGGAAGAGGGACTGCATACGGAACATATGAGGGAGGGATTCGAGTTAAGTAAGCTTCTGGGCATAAATGCCCTCACACACACAATGGATCTGATCCGAGTGGGTGCGGACCATCGGATTCACCCAACTTTTAAAGGCAAGGGAAGGGGCTCTGTTATCGATTTTATTTTTGTTTCAAGCTCTTTAAAGTGCCAGAGATCATAACCCCCTGGTGTTGATCATAAGGGCCCCTGATTCAGTTAAGCATTTACATCGAAAGCAGATCGGTGGTTCAATTTCAGCCACCGACCAAGGAAGGAGACTGAGATGGTCTAACACTAACTGTGAAAAATGTTATAGGGCGCTACTCACGGAGAATGATCAGCAGGGCTGGAAGTGTTTAGACCCAACAGTGGAGGGGGCGGACCTAATTACAGCATTCGAGAGAGTAACACAATGTATCAACGGACTGCTTAGGCGTAGAATGCCAAGAGAGGAACAGGACATACCTAGGTGGTTCGATCCGCAATGCTCCAGTGCCTTGAGGGAACTGAAGGTAGCTTTAAAGACTGTCCCCAAAGACAAGACAATGGTGTCCACCTGCAGGGGGCGGTATAAACAGGCATTAAAAGACCGCAAAATCTCATTGCAGCACCAGGCTTGGGAGAATTTGAGGGAAGCGGCCGAATCAAGGGATACGACCGCATTTTGGAAAATAATAAACGAACCTTGCTTCCAAGACATGAATAAATCCAAGCTTGCATGCCTTGTCCTGCCAGAGGCCTGGGTGGAGCACTTTCAAGGCCTCGAAAATCATGATAGTATGAGCAATTTAGCGCCACCAGTAGAGATAGGAAATCGAAGGGTTGCCCAAACTCCTTTCTACTTGGGAGAAATAAAAGCGGGAATTGAGGGCCTGACCCGGAACAAGGCCCCGGCCCTAATGGGATCCCCCAGATCTCCTACTGACTCAGGTAGACATGTGGGCGCCCATTTTAACTAGAGTGATAAACACAGCAGTGGAGTCAGGCATGCTTTCATCCTGGTCCACTGCGATAATCGTGCTGATTATTAAAAAGGGCAACAGGGACAATGCACTATGTTACAGGCCTATCTCCCTCATCGACGTAACAGTGAAAGTCATGGGGAGGGCAATTCTTAATCGGTTTATGTAATGGGCGGATGAATATGACATAATTTCGGATACACGGTATAGTTTCAGGCCGGGTCGTTCAACCACTGACCAATGTCTCAACCTCCACCTCCTGGTAGCCAAGTACACCGTCGCTAGTGATGAGACGGTGTACTTGGCATTTATAGACCTTACAGCAGCTTTCGATCGGTTCAATCGTAAGAAACTGTGGGAGTTACTGGGGGCCTTGGGTGTCGACACAGGCCTGGTTAATATTCTAAGTACTCTGCATCAATACACCTCATCCCAGGTTAGATACAACGACGAGGGAGATACCTCTGATTCCTTCCCATGTTCTAAGGGTGTGAGACAGGGTTGCATTCTGGTGCCTTTTTTATTTACTTTATATATTATTGGCCTAGACAAGGCACCGGGAGCACTAGGGGTGGACTGTCCGAGGATAGGAAGAAGAGGGATCCCTGTCTTGCTTTATGCGGACGACGCAGTGCTTTTGTCACGCACTGCGCGGGGCCTTCAGCACCTCATAGATGGATTTGTCAACTTCATGGAGAACCTGGATTTGTCTGCCAATCTCTCCAAATCATATATCATGGAGATGGGAAAAAGGCCATGCAGGAAATTTTATTATAGGATCGGCACCCACTGTTTGGAAAAAGGGCAGGCATTCTCTTATCTGGGAATTTTACTTGATAGCCGCATTTGTTTTAAAACACTGTCAGATGAGAAAAGCAGAATTTTTACTAGCTCTTCTGGGGAAATTATGAACTTTGCACACAGGTTGGGTCACTGGGCACCTGAGCAAATCCTGAATTTGTACAACGCCATCTGTAATGCCAAAACATTATATGGCAGTGAGGTTTGGGGCTTCATTGACCCATCGAGGATCCAAATTGAAGAAAACAAATTCCTACGGCGGCTACTCAGAGTCCCCCAGAGTACACCTTCCCACTCGATTCACGAAGAACTGGGTCTCACTTACATCAGAGATAGGATTGAACTGAAACCTCTTATGCGTTGACTTAAAATATGGACTAACCCTGAAGCGGTTTTAAGCCAGCAGGTAATAACAGATTGTATCACCAGGGAGTACGGGCGAAACATCGCCTGGCTTAAATACGTAAGGGAGACCCTCTCAGGTCTGGGCCATGCTAATTATTTTAATAACCCCAAAAAAATTGGTAGCCCGGGATAAGGCTATTGTTAAGTCAGCATTCCTACAGAAAATGGCTTCCATTAGGGAAGACACGGAGATGGCAAAATCGTCGGTGAGGGCCCACCTCCTGGCTAAATCCAGAATAGGTATGGAACCATACCTGTCCTATTTCTATAATGCACTTGACAGATTTTTAATGACTCGATTTAGGTTGAACCTACTTCATCATACACTGGGGAATCCTTTGTGGTACATAACATCTATTGAGTTGAGGGGTCCCTGCGGTTGCGACCAAACGTCTCCGCAGGATATGCTGCACTTTGTCTTGTTGTGCCCCTACTATGCTTACTCCAGGAAGTTATTTTTAAAACTTATTTTAAAGAATGCTAGGTTCAATCATGCAAAGGTGGCTCTGTTGTTTCTAAAACTGTCCGAAGAGGTTTTTTACACTTTTTTGCACTGTTAACTTTTTAAGGATGGCTGCAAGATTGAGAAACACTAAAGATGTTGGATGATGGCACTTGATGTTAATTTTTTGCACTAGTACTCATGATGGTTTTTGTAATTAACTACGTTGGAGGGAAGTTCCCCTCCCATCATGCTTGTTTTATACTTCCCTTGTTCCATTCCCGGCTTACTTCAAATGTAACCTGTTCAGGAGTTCCAGATCCTCAAATTTTGTAGCATAGTTTTTAACTTTATTACTCGAGATGAATTGTATAGACATCTGTTAACATTTTTGCACTGATTGTATAGGTATTTTTGTATTAGGCCCCAATCCTTGTGATTTTTTATTTGTGTCGTACTTTTATGGTATTGTTGTATACCGAATAAAGTAATTTTGATGATGATGATGAACTCTCTCCCACAAAGGCTAAATTGAAACACTGAGTCTGGTGCTAGAAAGATTATTCTATTAATTCTATTTTATTTCCAGTGATTTTGTGTATGAAGCATGTGCTAATATTTACAGTTATCTTCAAGCTTTCAAGATGCTTTGAAAATATGGTAAATGGTATAATGCAAACATTGTTGGCTAAAAAAAGCAGTGACTTCCCCAGATGGTCTTCACTACAAAGTTAATTGTGGGGAAGAGTGCAAATAGTTTAAAAATTTACAACCCCACATTTAACTATGTTTTGCGAATGGAACTGATTCCAAGTTCCTAAAATGGTGCTATTAACAAATGTACCAAGGACCTTATATGGACAAGTAGCAAGCCTCCACTTAAACGTTCTAAATGGCATGCATACAAGAAGGCGGGAGAGCTTTGTATACCAGCTATGTATTTATATTATATTATTATGTATTTATATTATCTTACATGCAAAATATCTCAATTGATATATCTTCTAGATAACAGTACTGATCAACCTATGTGAGTATCAATGGAGAGTTCTTCTTTAAACGCCCCACGTGGTCTTTCATTCTTTATAGTAAGAAAATTGTATTCACCTTTCCCTGTTTAGCTACCTTAAAGTCTATGTTGGCTACCTGGAGGAATTTGCACAAATAGCTATTTATGAACATCTGCCTATACTTAGAAGCACCACCATGGTTCAACATTGGTGTCACAATTGGACAGAAAGTGATTAGATGGACAATGTGGGTTCAAGGTGGCCTATAAGGAGACACATTCAAACTGTTAGAGACCTCGCATACGGCATTTGGTCCACTGTATTGCCAACTCCAGAAATACAGACAACTGAAGCACTGTCTGAGAAATAGACTCTGCCCTGACTCCATAACATTATCCAAGTCACCAATGCACGTCAAACCGGAGTTATCATGGATGCTGTGAATGAGATGCAACTCTGCAGGTGCAGACACACATTATAAGACGGAAGATAGCTGCACTGGCAGAAGGGTGTAGGCTTGCACACTAGGAGGAAGTGCATTTGTTAATACACTGATGCCGGCTTCTTAAGAAAGTATGCTGTTAGATCAGATTGGGCAGATTAGGCAGAAGTGTACTCCTACCTAATGACATATTAATGTCTTGGGCATGCAAAAGTAACATATGAAAGGATTAGATCTGTTTAAAAAGATTCCTTGGGAATAAGGGTTGTCATGTTAGAAGTTGCCCACAGCATCTATAACTCTGGAAGTTTAAGAGTTTAGGGGCCAGATGTACGACCCTAAATTGCATGCGCAAACAGGTTTGTGAACCGTTTGCACATGCAAAATGTTACAGGGCCATTTGCAATTTCTAAATATCGAGTCGCAATTTATTTGCGACTCGATAATTAGGAGTTGCAAGTCGCTATTAAGAAGGGGCATGCCAAGGGCATCCCTTCCTAATAACGATCTCTACCCTATGTAAGAATGTTTTGAGACTACAATTGCGGTCGAAAAACACTCGCAAATTACCGCCCTCTCCAAGAGGTTGGTAATGGGGTCGCAAATGGGAAAGGGTCCCCAGGAAACCTCTTCCCCTTTGTGACTGGCTCCAAAAATATTTTTTAAGGGCAGGCAGTGGTCTCAGATACAACTACCTGCCCTTAAAAAATGAAAGAAAAAAGTTTCTCTTTTTAAAAAAAAATCATCCCATTTTCCTTAAGGAAAACAGGCTGCATTTAATGAAAAAAAAACGCTTTATTGAAAAGCAGTCAGAGACATGAAGGTACGCTGAACCCAGCAGGCCACTATCCCTGGGAGGGCCAGCCATTCCTAATGGGGTGGCATATTGCAAGTGGCTCATTAATATTCAAGAGCCTCGCATTTTGCTACCCCATTCGGAATTGCTAACAGTGTCTCTGACACTGTTGTACATTTGCTTTTGTGACTTACAATTTTTAGCAATTTGCGAGTTGCAAAAGCAAATGGTAGTACATCTGGCCCTAGATGTGGTACTATGGACTAATTTGACCAACATCTACTGATGATACATGAAGATTCAGTCCTTGTATTATACAATTTTGTTGATCCAATCCATAGTCCTACTAACTTCTAAGAAACCGTGTGATAAAACAGAGGTACAGGTTCTAAGTTTTACCAAATTCTTATTCACAAGTTATATTGAGCCCCTACATGACTTACAATTAAGACATATTGGTAATCATGTTTAAACATAGACTCCATGGACAAGAACTGGTCAGTCTTAATGGAGACAGTGGCGGGCGACTCAGGCAAGCGCAGTGGGGTGGTGGGGCGGGGCAGGCCAGGGTGTAGCAGCAGGGAAGCCGAGTGACGACAGAATAGGGATTACTTATTTATTTAATTATACCTATTCTGTTGTCTGTCTACTTCCCCACCCCGCCCCACCGCATTTACCTGTGCCGGTCGCCGCTGAATGGAGATCCATGACTGAGTCATTAAAGAAGCCAGACGCATATATACATAGCTTAGAATACTTAACAACTAGTACTGCTCCCCATATTAAATTTAGATAAGCGCAACTTATACCAGATGAGAAATGAGGAAGATGTAATACACCAGACTATAACATCATCAATATTGTGGGCCTACATGTGACTTAACATGTAACATTTATAGACTCAGTTAAATAGGCCATCTTACATGATATCTCAGTCACGGTTGATATTACATAACATTGACCACAATAGATGTCAATGGCGTTAATTATGGTGAAAATATGTGTCCTCTGCCATAGACGTTCCCTGAATATACCAACGCATCAAGTGTGTTCAGGCAAACTCTTTAGATCAGCCACATCTGAGAGGAATATTTAGAAAACCCGAGACCACACCTCAATGCCTGAGAGTATCTGGTCCAATTCTTACACATCACATATCTGCAGAAATTACTGATAAAGGAGACAACTATATTAATCAATCAATCAAACAATCAATCAGGGTTCTTATAAAGCGCGACTACTCACCCGTGAGGGTCTCAAAGTGCTGGGTGTTGTGGGGGTGGATTTGCAATTCAGTCGTACATATAGGCCCGGAAGTCTTCCATGAATTGCAGTCATGTTGATTGCAAGAGGGGCAGAGGCAGGGAAATCCCGGTCTGTGCAGCAAGGTAGGGGAAGGATCTTCCTAAAGCTGTGGTCTTGCAGATCCATGGGATGGTGGCCAGGACCGGTTGGGTGGATTGGAAATGTCTGGTGGGAGTGTAGATGGAGAGGCAGTGGTTGAAGTATGCAGGTCTGGCGTTATGGAAGGCTTTGTAGGTGTGCGTGAGGAGCTTGAAGGTAAATATTTTGTTGATAGGTAGTCAGTGAAGGTCTCCTAGGTGGCCGGTGATGTGGCTGTGGTGTGGGAGGTAAAGGGTGAGTCTGGCGGAGGCATCCTGGATGTTCTGCAGTTTCTTTTAGAGCTTCTGGGAGGTGACGGTATAGAGTAAATTGCAGTCGTCGAGTCTGATGCTGACGAGGGCAAGGGCGACTGTTTACCTGGACTCATTGGGGATCCACATGAAGATCCTACAAAGCAGGCGGAGCATGTTGAAGCAGGAGGATGAAACAGAGTTGATTTGGTGGTTCATTAAAAGCGAGGAGATGATGCTGAGGTTTCATGTGTGGTCTGTGGGGGTGAGGGGGTTTTGAGCACTGCGGGCCACCAGGAGACATCCCAAGTGGCGGGGCTGGAGCCGAGGATGAGAACTTTGGTCTTGCCTGAGTTGAGCTTGAGGCCGATGTCCTTCATCCAGGTGGCAACTGCTTTCATCCCATTGTGGAAGTTGCTCTTGGCAGCTGTGGGTTCGTCTGTGAAGAAGAGGATCAGCTGGGTGTCATCAAGGTAGGAGACAATGTTTAGTCCATGGCTTCTGACGATGGTTGCAGCAGGGCCATGTAGATGTTGAAGAGGGTGGAGTTCAGGGTGGGGTTCAGGGAAAATCCCTGAGGCACTCCGCAGCTGATTTCTGTGGGTTCTGAGTTGAACAGTGGAAGTCTGATTCTCCGTGTTTGGCTGTTGAGGAAGGAGCAGATCTATTCTAGTGTTTTGTCACGGATGCCGGCGTTGTGGAATCTGATGCAGAGGGTGTGGTGGGAGACGCTGTCAAAGGCGGCTGAGAGGTCCAGTATCAAGAGGGCAGCGGTTTCGCCTTAGTCAAGGAGGGTGTACATGTCGTCTGTTGCAATGAAGAGAGTGGTGCTGGTGCTGTTGTTGCTTTTGATGTCCAACTGGGAGAGGTAGAGGATGTGATTTGCTTCAATGAACTCAGAGAGTTGGGCGTTGATGGTTTTATTGATGACTTTGGCTGGGTAGGAGAGCAGAGAGATGGATCTGTGGTTCTTGAGGTCCGTTGACTGAGGGTTTCTTCAGCAGGGGATAATCTCTGTGTGCTTCCAGTCTTCTGGGAAGGTGGCAGACTCGATAGAGCAGTTTATGATGCAGCAGAGTTCTGGTGAAATGCAGGTGCCAGCTCAGTTGAAGATGTGGTGAGGGCAGGAGTCCAAGGGGGCTCTGGAGTGGAAGCTTTCATGATTCTTAGGGTGTCGTCAGAGGTAAGGGTGGTTCAGTTGTGCAAGGTCTGCTGAGGTCTGGAGCCATTGTTTGCGGTTGTAGTGGGTGGGGTGGGTGTGTGTTGGGCTGCAAAGCTGTCATGGATCTCCTTGATCTTGCGGTGGAAGAAGGTGTTGAGGTTGTTGCAGAGGTTTTGAGAGCGGTGAATGTCTCCTTTCTCTGTGCTAGATCTGGCAAATTCTTTGACCATGGCAGGGGTGTGGTTTTGTGGTCGTCGTGGCTATCCAGGTAAAAATTGAGGTCACCAAGGAGGATGTGGTCCTCTGAAGTGAGAGCATGGTGAGCAATGAAGCTGGCTATGGCTTTGCTGAAGGGGGACAGGGTCCAGGATGTCTGTAGATGGGGGTGCAGTGGAGGGTGGCATTCAGGTTGGCCTGGATCTGGAAGTGGAGGTGCTCCATGTTGGGTGAGTGGTCGTCAGAATGGGTAGTATGGCAGAAGGTTTTTTTGTGTACGATGGCGATACCTCCTCTCCGTCAGTTGAGGCAGTCCTTGTGGATGATTTTGCAGCCATTCGGATGGCGGCTGCGATGTCCAGCGCTGAGGTGGCGTTCGTTCAAGTTTCTGTAAAGAAGGCGTCATCGGCAAGATGGAGTCGAGCGTGTCCCAGATCTCCATAGAATGTTTTTTGAGACAGCAGGTGTTGAGTTAGATGCATCTGAGGTGGTTAAGTCCTGTTCATGAGGTTCATGCAGTTGTTGGGTCTGGTGTGTGGAGGCAGGCGAAGGTGCAGTTGCGGCAGGTGATCTTCAGCAATGTGACGTGGTAGGTGGTGGAACATCTGGTATTGAGGGTGTGGAGTGCCACTGAAGTCATAACGGTGGATGGTTTTGGGACCAGGGTTCGAGGTGCTGGGTGCGGTTAAGGCAAGAATAGGCTTGTCTTTGGCACTCCTTTGGCCCACCAGCGTCAATGGTGTGCCTCATTAAGTAGTTGTGGGGAAAGCTGGAAAGCTGGGAGGTGGGAACATGGCACTGGAAGGGGGCGGGTCCATGGGGACGAGCAGCGGCAAGGCCACAGAAGGGAAAAAAGCAGAACAGGAGGAGAAATAAGAGAAGTGAAAAGAAAAATACATAGAAAGGCAGTAAAAGATAAAAAGGAAGGTAAAAAAGAGCTGAGAAGCAAAAAGGCAGAAAGCAGAGAACAGGGCACAGAGCAGTAACAGAACAGAATTGCTCCCCACTAGACCACCAGGTAGCAGGCGGCTCGAACACAGGACCTGGAAGGGTCAGGGCCCCACAGCTACCATGTGAAGTTGTGGCGAGGAAAGCAATTTACTGACAAGGTCATTAGGTGAACATTTAATGAAGTTTTGCATATGTGAGGTATGAGAGATGTGCATCACTGAGGACAGGTCATTGCGGATATTGAAATGACTGCTCTTGTTTTTTAGATGTATTTGTGCTGTAAATTATTACTGTGATTGGTTATCCATGATTGGCCTATTTGTTTTACCTGTAAAGTCCCTAGTAAAGGGCACTGAGTGTGTAAGGGCTGGTAATTCAAATGGTACTAGTGGGTCTGCAGCATTGATTGTGCCACCCACATGAGTAGCCCTAAAATGGTGTCTCAGGCCTGCCACCGCAGTGCCTGTGTGTAGTCTGTGAACTGCCATGTTGTCCTGGCCAGAATACACACTGACCTTGGAAGAGTGGTACGAGCCGCATCTCTCCTCGGGGGTACCTTTCGGAAGCCAGCACGCCCCGCACTACAGTCCTGTGCTTCCTCAAAGGGTTTTGGTGGCAATTGGAGCCTGTTCGTGCTCTTGTAGTAGAAAGAATACCAAAGTGGGGACACTCAGCAGAGTGGGGGCATTGCGGGCGCGGGAGGCACCTTACCCCCCTTTGAAGTAATGTGTATGCCCAAAGATTAGTGAACCGGGGTAAAGAAAAGAAATACAGAAACCTACAATGTTATATTACTATCAAAGAATTCAGAAGTCTGGGAATTTATTTGTATGAGAACTTGACCAGGAACATTCAAAGAAAAAGCATGCAAAGGTGGTTTTTGGCCAAGAGAACTTTGAATAAGTCAAACAAACAGCACAAGAGAGCCAGTGATTTTGAAAGTAACTTTATTTATATATATGTGCATTTTGCTAACGTTTTGATCTGACCCAAGCTATATAAAGATATTTATATTTTTGTAAACAACCTGTGTGGTGTACATTTGTGGTGTTTCACTGTGTTACGGGTGCGTGTTAGTGCAAACCCTTTACACATTGCCTTGGGGATAAGCCTGTCAGCTCGTGCCAAGCTACCAAGGGGGTGAGCAGGGGTTGTCATTAGTGTGTGTTTCCCCCTTACCCTGACTAGAGTGGTGGGTTCTGCCTGGCTTTGGCACAAGCCTCAGCCAACCAGAAATCACATTTCTAACAGCGTGTCTTTGTGGGAATTTCTGTGTGTGGTACCTTCCATTCGGACCAGGGTCCAGCGTTCGCCTCTACGGCGTACAAGGATGCCATGGCTTCATTGTGAGTCCAGGTCAAATTTTTGTCTCCATACCGGCCTGAGGGTAAT
The DNA here is from genome assembly GCF_964263255.1 of Lissotriton vulgaris. NCBI lineage: Eukaryota > Metazoa > Chordata > Amphibia > Caudata > Salamandridae > Lissotriton > Lissotriton vulgaris. The sequence continues at coordinate 182,763,075 of NC_141696.1, read as the reverse complement.
AGTGTTGTGAAGGGAATGAACTCTGACTTAAAGCAATCCTTGACAACAAAAGTTTTAGGTGCTGGCAGAGACTGGCTAACCCATCTCAATAGCGTACAACGTGCACTAAATAATCTCCCTAGAAGGTCTCTGGGTGGGCGGACCCCATACGAAATTCTCTTTAGCATCAAGATGTTTGTTACGGACCTTGATGGTCTAGACATGGCGGCAGGAGCCACATCCTTTTTCGTAGATAAACATTCTAATGTTTTGCAGAACCTACAAAAGACGAGAGACAGTCTTGCAAAGGAACACTTGCCCTCCGCGTCTAATTCCGGTAGTCGACTGGCTACCCCAAGTTGGAGAACTGGTCCGAGAGAAGATCAACAACAAGAAAGAATTTGGTCCTTCCTATCGAGCTCCTGTTGCCGTACTTGGCGTGCAGGGTACAAGAACAGTCATTTTAGCTCCTCTTCTTGGGCGAAAGGGAAACAGGTGCATTTCAATTGACAACGTCAAACCACACAGGGTGGCCGGTTCTCTATAGTATGACGCCTGCGGTTTCGTGTCCGGCAATGGCGCAACACTCTGTTTTGGCCCTGGATCCTATCGTTGGGCCTGATGTTGCCGTTGAAATTAGTCCACTTACAAATCCTTTATTGAATCAACCTGCTGGTGATCCTCTTAATGACACTGAATATAATTACCCTACTGACTTTTGTATGCCTGATTTGGAGACCCATGTGGCTAATCAATCCCGTTTTTCATTTGACACTGGCTCTTCCACATCTAAGTCCCCTTCAAAAGTTTCGATTTTTACTACCTGGTTTAAAAAACATTTTTTGATTCCCCCTTGGACTTACATTTGGCTTTTACTACTTCCTTTTTTTTTGTTCACGTCCATAGGATTTGTGGTGTATTTTGTCCGTTTTAGCAATGGACACTATGTTGAGGAAAGAACTTCAATTTGAGTGATTGATGGAACTTTGGCTCCCCCCTCCTCTTCGCACATCATGAAGAGGGACCAGACTTTTGCAAATATAACTGCTTGGCCCGTTTTAGATGGGATGGTATGGGATGCTGTAAAGTTCCAGATTCATGGTCCCACAGTGGTTTTTAATGTTCCCTATGTACTCTGTGTTTCTATGGGGGATGTGGTTAAACAGAATATTCGCTCTGATGATTGGGACGTTAAAGCTGTGGAAGCCTTGTTTTCTGATTTGAAATACTATGCTGCTTTAGATGCTGAAGATTTATATTTGGAATCTGCGAAATATGGTGATTTGTACTGGTACCAGCATTTTGGCAACCACTTTCTGCATTAGACAAATTTGTTTAGAAATGTGGTTAATTACACACAATGGGATCACTGTCCCGCACCAGTGGAAGGCAGCTCAAAAACATTTTTGAATTTTGTTTCCTATTTTACTGATTTTGATCAATCAAACCCTAATGCATTTTATTTTAAGTTGACTGAGAAGTCCTCTTCCAAGGTAGATTTACCCACACTAAATTACTGTATTCGAAGTCCTTTATTGACCAGCTGGCTGTTGGGGGCTATGATCTGTGGAAAGATACTATTGATCCTAAATCTGTTTGGGGTTCTAAAAGTTGGCAAGTGCAAGGCACTGAGGCTTTGCATCATGCATGTCTCATCCCAAACCATATGTTGTTTCTGCATGATACTATTTCACAAACCACCTGCTTTGGATTGGCTACTTTCAAAAAATTAAATGCTCCTTCATTTCCTGATTTGGGTGAGTTTCCCCATTCGAATTATTATACCAGTACTTCCCTTAGTGACTTACAGGCCCTGTTAAGTAATTCCTCTTTCAACGTGCTAGCATTAATCCCGAAGGCTGGTTGCTATGGGAAAAGAGTGCAGACTACTGCCAGCACAGTTTTCTAGGTCTGACCCCTGGCTATACAGAGGTTAGAGTTAATCCCCATCCCAGATTCACCATTTGGTCACTACCTATTCTGTAGTCAATTTGTTCCAGAGTTGGCTCAGACATTCATCCTTGGCGTCTGTTAAGCTTCATTTATCCAAGCTCACTGACACTGTCAATTTAAATGATTTTATTAAAGGTCCTGCAGCAGGCACATCAAAAAGATGGATATATGCTGCATTCAATGAAGTTTGGAAACTGTCACAAACTGAAGCTGCTTCTAGGCTTTGAGCTATTGATGAATTTAGAAAAAGTGCTTGCTGTTGTAGATAATAGCATTAACACCCTTTTGTCCAGAATTTACACACTAGATAATATTGTGTCATCTGTGATTGATATTGTACAGGAAAAGGTTGCCGTGCTGTATTATGGGCAAAACCAATTGCGTTCTGTTATGCAATTTACATGGACCCTGCAAACTTTGAAAAATGGTCTAGTTCCACCGGATAACATGAACACGAGTTTATTATTTCTGCCTTTCAATTTGACTCTTAAACAGCAATTTATGTCAATGAAGGATGCCACGTTTTCACTGTTGCATATTGAAAAGTTAGAACCTTTGCCCTTTTCAGTAGCGGAATCCAATTCAGCAGTTTGGCTCATCCATGGGTTAATAACTCTACCTTTTCCCCTTTTTCAAGTTTGACCCCTGCATGAAACACTATGCGAAAGGCAGGTTTGAGCCCCTGGGTGAAGCTTATCTTCATGAGGTCTGGAATCTCCCGTTCACATATAGGTGTTAGAGGGATGGAAAGGAAGTTTATTTAAATGGTGAAGATTGCACCACGGCACCAGATCATTCATTAACTTGCAGAAATATTCAATTGCATGGTTCTTGTAATGTGTTGCACCAAACTTAGGTTGCATTCTAAAGGGTACTTCAGTTCCGGCCATTACACCAACATTCACTTTGCTTGCAAACGGTAGGTATTTATTTTTAAATAAGAGTGTTGTGGGATGCATGCTGGAATTTCTTATATCTTTACGGTTTCCCAGCGTGTAATTTGCTGCAATGGAAACATTGAGCCTCCTCCGCATGGCAGGCTCAATGTTTCCATCTGGCCCTCTATTCCGACCTTGAAAGCAGAGTTCAACAAGATGAGTCGAATAAGAGCTCTTTTGTCCCAGAAAGAAGTCCCCCTTACATCTGTGCATGAGACATTCGTCCTTCACGTTGCAAATACTCGTACTGAGGTAAATGCCTTATTAAACACAGACCTGCCCCTGCATTTCGGTGCTTTGATTCACACAATCTTAAATGTTTCGTCGGCCACTGGCACATTTTTTTAAAGTAGTATGTTCTGGCCTTGTGACCTCATTTCAAACTATATTTGGTGTGATCCCCGCATTTTTTCATTTTATCTTTTCAAGTGTCTTTGGAGGTTTCCCTTTGCTCCTGGCTTTAGGCGCAGGCATACTGCTGTTAATTTGTTTACTGCAAAATGGATGCACAGTCTGTGCCCCATGACGATCTGTCCCGGCTGCTCCACCTTCGTAACCGGATGCTAGAATACTATGGATTTCTGCTTCTGGCGACTCTCAGTGTGACGTATGGTTATCTTTCCGGTTTTTATTCTTCACTTGCGTGCAGTCTGTTTTCCAGTGCCGGGATTATGGCCTGCACAGCGGCTCATGGGGTTCTAGGCAATTGGAACATTTGGACTGCTGCCAATGACTTTCTGGTGCACAATTATCTTGAAGTAAGCCCGAGTTGTCCTCTGATGGTACTAGAGGCTCCGGCAATAGAGGAACATGTATGTTCTTTCCCTTTACTTAATTGGATGGCTGAAATGTTCATGGATGATAACAACGACTTCCTATTGGAGACAGTTGCAACGTATGGTGCTTACAATCTGTTGGATTGAAGTACAGATTTTTTTTTCTGCTTCATTAATATGAACTGGAATCATGAATATTTTTTCTTTTAATGCCTTATTTTTTTATCCTTGAATTTCTGAGGTCCTTTTTTTTCTCACCATGGCCACCTGGGATGTTTTCACTGACTTGGTTATTTGAATTCGAATCTCCATTCCATGTTTTCAAGTTTGGCAACATTTCTGACCATGGTTCTGTCTCATTCGTACTCGAACTCTGCGTTCTATGAAGTTTGCCCTGATTACTGTGTGTTCCCTGAACAAGGGAGGGTGTAGTGTGGTTAATGGGCCTCTTTTTGAGTGCATGTTAAGTTAGCATGGCTTATTAGAAGTTTAAACACCATTTTACCTTTTGCTGCTTTTCCACACAACACTGCTTAGCTGTTTTTGCCAGGTTAGCTTTCACGAAGGTCTATACATGAGAAAAGGTTTGTTTTTCGACATCTCTAGACATACATCGTGCCCCCAGTCTGTACAGTGAGTGCTGAGCCGTCAAGGTTATCATAACGTGAGCCTGTTAATCGGCGTGTCAGTGTAACACATTCTAGACACAATATTTTGGCAGCTGCGAGCCGCGCAAGATTCTGGCGCCTTTATCATAGCACACTTGCCATGATTTCACACACTTCCAGATTCCAGGGATGCAGAGAGACTAGCAGATCCAGATGTAATTTATACTTACTGAGCGGACAGGTAATGGGGTCCCCCAAAACAAGCTCAAGAGACCTTTGATAGCTTATAATACATAGTTCCTATATAGGGAGGGATTTGAAACTAGGCGCTGTATCACCTTTTTGCACTATCATTGTATTATGATTCCTCCTTTTGTATTTTATGGAGTTGTAACCATGCTGACCATATTATTCTTAATCATATGTCTGCTTATGTTGACTAAAGTACTGCGCTTGTGATCACATCGTTAAAATACATATTTTCACCTTACTGTGTCTCTTTTTTACTCCTGTTGTGGACTGGTATGAGAGTATAACAAAAGAGTGTTCTCAGTTCCCACCATTCCTGAGATGGTCCTAAGTCGCATGTTCTAAGTTGTCTCAAATCATTGGTTATTTTGCTATAGGACGATGAGCTAATGTGACACTGAATGCTAGCTGGTTGGGGTTTCTAGGTACTGAGGTGAGTTTCTGGTACACCACAATTCACTAATGTCCTAGGTCTCTGTGCACAGTTCTGTGTATGAGCAGAAATCCTTGCAACAGAACTATCCTGCTGTGTGCTTGTGGACTGACCGCACCCATACCAACGGACCACGCACGTAACCTGGACTTCATCCTGGACTCCACCCTCTCGATGACCAGACAAGTCAACACCGTCTCATCATCATGCTTCAACATTCTACGTATGCTCAAAAAAATCTTCCGCTGGATCCCCACCGAAACAAGAAAGACGATCACCCATGCAGTGGTCACAAGCCGACTGGACTACGGAAACACCCTTTACGCCGGAACGACAGCCAAACTACAGAAAAAACTCCAACGCATCCAGAACGCTTCAGCCAGACTCATCCTAGACATCCCCCGCCATGCTCACATTTCCGGTCACCTAAAAGACCTCCACTGGCTCCCCGTCAACAAGAGAATAACGTTCCGTCTCCTCACCCACGCACACAAAGCCCTCTACCACCTAGGACCCGAATACCTCAACACGCGCCTGTCCTTTTACACCCCCACCCGCCAACTACGATCATCCAATCAAACCCTCGCCGCTATTCCACGCATCCAAAGATCCACCATGGGGGGAAGATCCTTCTCCTACTTATCGGCCAAGACCTGGAATTCTCTCCCCTTCGACCTCCGCCTTACACAGAACCACCTCTCCTTCAGAAAACAACTAAAAACTTGGATATTTGATAAGTAAAGCACCACCCCTCCCTCAAGCGCCTTGAGACCCTCTGTGTGAGTAGTGCGCTATACAAATTTTTGAACTTGAACTTGAAATTTGCTGCCAAGGAGAGGGGAAGGACTTTGCTGTGTGCTGTGTCCCCTTGCTTGAAGAGATCTCCAAGGGCCTGAGGAGAGCTGGCCTCCTCTTAAGAAGTCCTAGGAACAAAAGGACTTCACCCCCAGCTTCCCCCCAGGAGTGCATCGTTGACAGTGCGAGAGAATTCCCTTTGCAGCGAAGATCGTCGAAGTGCCTGTTGCCGCTGCAAGAACCAACGCATCGTTCGCTTGCGGAGCGCATCGCCCCGGTGCTGGCAGACTCCTGTCGCTGCGAGTATCATCGCTGAGTGAGATCATCGCACCGCTTGCTTGCGGACCGCATTACGTTGCTGCGAACATCGTCACAGAGCCATCGCATCAAGGGGCCACGAGAGTAGAAGATCAACGTTGCGCATCGTCGCAGCACCGGAGATCATTGCCGTCCTGAAAATCATCGCATCGTGCCTGTGTGAGATGCTTCCTACCGAACCTGTGTACCGGAATCCATACAGGGTAGCGCATCCCTCCCCATATAGGCCGGATTTGTCGCAACATGCCCTCTGCGTGCAGTGGGGCTGTCGCATCGCCTCCCCAGGGTCTCAGGAGTGAAGCATCGCTTGTTTTTCAACACTGCAGCTTCCACTTGGAACTTTTGTCGAATCTACAGGTACTTTGGGCTAAAACTGACGCAACTGTGGATTATTTTGACGCAAATCCTAGAACTCTTTCAAAATCATATTATTGAACTGTGTATGTTGGATTTTTGTCGTTTTGGTCTTGTGTAGTTTAGATAAAGATACTTTATTTTTCTAAACTGGTGTGGAGTCCATTTGTGGTGTTTTTACTCTGTTACTGTGAGTGTTGGTACAAATACTTTACACATTGCCTTTGATAAGCTTGTCTGCTCGTGCCAAGCTATCAAGAAGCTGAGCAGGGGTTATCCAAAGAGTGTATCCCCTTTACCCTGACTAGAAGCAAGGATCCCTATTTGGACATTGTGCGCTGATAGACGCAGAGGCCAAATATTACGCTTCATTGGTTCTAACCGATCTTGTAAAATGGTCCGATGATAATAACAAAATCCCCGTAAATCAGTCAGGGTTTCGACGTGGCATAGGCACAATGGCAAATGTCATGGCAATAAGCTTGATTGCCAAAAAAAGCCTACAAGACCATCAAGCTTTACATCTATGTTTTGTGGACTTTAAGGTGCCTTTGACTGTGTCAGCTGTCAAACATTATGGGCCAAACTAAAGCAACAGGACCTGCCGGATCGATCTTAAACCCAATTATGGACCTTTATACCAACCCCTGGATGCAGGTTAAGATCGATAATGGCCAAAGGTTAACAAGGAAGATCGCAAACAGTGAAGGATTAAAACAAGGCTGCGTCTTGGCCCCTCACCTGTTTAATCTATTTATTGCAGATCTGACTCCAAGGTTAGATGGGGTCAATGCACATCCTCCACGGCTAGGAACTTTGGCCCTCTCGCATCGATCCTATGCGGACGATATTGTCCTCCTCAGTCAAACTAAAATAGGGCTGCAACGTCTCATGCACGATCTGGCCGGATACACCAAAACTAATCTGATGGAAATAAACTGTACAAAAACAAAGATCATGATTATAACGCATCGTCGTCCTAAACAGCTGAACTTCAAAATTAACAACATGAACCTGAAAGTAGTAGACAGCTATAAATATCTGGGGATACATCTGGACAAACGGTTCACATTCTCCACGCACTTCGACGCTATCGAAAAGAAGGGAGCAGCTCTATTGCATCAGGGGCGGCTCTAGGCTCATGGTGGCCCTGGGCAGGGAGCGTAGGTAGGGGGCCCCGGAAGAGGGGGTCTGGGCGGGGCAGAGCGCGGAGGCCAGTGAAGAGGTGGGGGTGGGGGGGGGGTGGGTTAGGGTGTTTGGAAGTGGAACAGAGCCATAGGCCGCCAAATCCCTGCCAGGGTCCGCCACGCAAATATGTATCCATCCTTAGAGGATTATTATATTAAGGATATATATTGGCGTGGGGGCCCCTGGGGTTTGGTGGCCCTGTGCGGGTTCACAGCTTGCACATGCCTAAGGCCGCCCCTGATTGCATGCATTCTGCAGCCTATCATACCAGCTAAAAGGCCCCTTGTTCACTCCCCTTCTTACAGTTATTAAAGCCAAGTTACTACCAATGATAGCATACGGTAGTGTGGTACATAACGGAAGAAGTGCACCGCTACTAGATAAAATCCAAACGAGAGTGTACAAACGCGTATTCTGTTTACCGTGCAACGCTTCACCAGCACAGGTACGCCTCAAATTTAAACTACAGTCCCAAATATTGCATAAAAAATATGAGTCTATCAAATTTTGGTACAACATCTGGCTCAATTGCGACATAGAAATTAATTCTGCCATCTGGGAAGCCCTGCAAAGCAACCCCAAATCCAACTATGCGAAGTACCTAAACTCTTCCCTGACAAGCACTGAGATGACACCTGTTTGGCAAAGGAAATTACTAGCATCAGCATTTAAGCAGCTTGCAAAAAAAGCGGCCAATAAGCACTCATTGATTGAAGACAAATCGACATTAAGACGCCGTGCACATGCCTGGATGATAATGCAATCCTATAAAAGACCAGTAGCAGCAGCTTATTTAGGTCTCGCTTTCCCTACACACTTAAAATTAAAGTATTTGAAGCTATGCATGGGAAAATTGCTAACAAACGCTGACCAACCAGACTGGAGGTCTCCTGGCCTGAAGGATTGCAACTTATGGGGCGCGGCAGTGCAAGACATGATCCACCTGATTTGCATTTGCCCAATGCTGTAGCATGATCGTCGGAGTTTACTCAGGGAAAAGTTCAATGCAAAAGGTATTCGCACATGTCGCTCAGCAATATTAAATGTGCTGGACTCGGAGGACTCTCAACCCTCAATTCATCTGCCGAATTATTAAATATGTAATCAACTTTGAAAATTCATTTAAAAGATAATATGAACTCGAACTTTTCAACTCTGATATTGTGAACTGCATTGGCTGATTTATAATCTGTTACCTAAAGTATTTATGAATATCGAGAAAAAAAAAATCAGGGGAAAATCACAAGTTATTAAGTTGCATAGGAAAACCCCCGTAGCTGTGCTTTTATTTTTTCTACTAACGGTAGTTTTACAACCTGTATTTTATGTATAATAGTGCGCAAAGGAAAGTGGTTTTATTCATTGGTATATTGTAACGGTTTTTATTAACTGTACAATAAAGAATGCCAACTAGAGACCCTCAAGTCTAACAATTAGTATCTGCATTATTTTATTAATAGGTCTCATAGAGGATGTACACAGATACTGGATAGTCGTAGCATGGGTACTCGAAACAAAGAGAAACTAAAAAGCATAGGGTTAAAATCTAAGGTAAAATCTTCCCTCTTCCCTGGCGATGTGCATTTTTTTTTGTAGTCACACCCCTCAGGCTGCACCACTGCCATTTATCATGCTGCTGCTTCCTTTTCCTATTTTCTTTTTCCTCTTCCCTCCTTTCATTTATCATTCATATTTTTGCTATGAACACTGTATACATGAGACAGTATTGTTTTACTTTATTGCCACTCTAGACAAATAAGAGTTTTCTTGTTAAGGCCAGTGCTAAATGCCCGGAATTGTTGATCTTAGAAATGAAAAACCATAGCAATAATAGCACCAATCATACAACCTTAAGAACATTAGTAGTACTGGGCTTCACGTGTAATAGGATAAAATCATTACTCATAAAAAACAGTCTTACGCAGTATCGCTTCTGAAAAGTAAAACCATTGGATCGATGTTTGAACGTAAGTTACACCAGCAGCTATTGTTCATCTTAATCTTGTCAGAAAATCAGTGCCAAGGTTCGGACAGTGTTGGGTCAGACCCTAGAGGCTAGAATGGCAAGTACAAGTTTGTGGCAGGGGATGCCAAGTGCAAAGCTGTGGTCGAAGGTCAAGTAGAGCTGAATCGAGGGCAGATCCTATTTGGTAAACACCGGATTCCTTTGGCCGAGTAGAGAAGGCGTTATTGGTCGGGGGTCCAAAAAGCGTGGTAGCCTACCATTACTTCTGTATTGGCCAGGCTGCCCCAGTATGTCAGTGGATTGCTCGGCCAATGGCAGGCAACTAGCTTTTACAAAATGGATTCTTGCATAGATGAACAAAGTGACCTTTGATGGAAATAGAATTGTGGAGAGAGTAGTTAAGCAGTGTAGGCGTTGGTGGCAAATTCCTGTGGACAGACGATGAAAAAGATTTTAAAAAATGCAGGGTGTATAGAAAGGCACCCCAGTCTAAAAAGCATTTAGTGTATCGATAAAACTCTGAGGTGCACCATGAAATAATCAGTTATCAATTTTTGAACAGTGATAGCCAATTTAGAAAGGACTGGGTGAGGGAATAGTAGATCAGGTTTCTCACGTATTTACCACACCTCGCTAGTGTTTGAGTGTCCAGGCATGTATGGATGTCCGTTTTTAAATAGAGTGGCTTCAGATTAGATCTCCTGGGAGTGTCGAGGTAAGAACAGCAGCACATGTGGTAGAGCCATGATTCGATGTTATAGTTGCATAATATGCAGACCCCCTCCTCTCTGTGTGGGGCCCATTGATTGACGTCGGTGGTTCACAGGCCTAGGAGGTGTATAAACATGATATTAGTTCAGTTTAGTTTAGTTTTTGAATTTATAATGCGCAACAGCTACCCAAAAAGAGTTTCCCGGCGTAAAGGACGAGTCTGTGCTCAGAGGAGAAGAACAAGACAACGTAGTTTATCTGTCGAATAGCCAGGTTTTTAAAGACTTACAAAACTGGGTATAGTTCATCTCATTGCGGAGTGCTGTGGGAAAAGAGTTCCAGAGTGAGGGGCCAAGGTAAGAGAACGATCTACCACTCATCAGGGCTAGTTTTAATTTAGGGATGATGAACCTTCCTCGGGTAGCAGAGCGAAGATTTCGAGGAGGGAAGTAAGGACTGGCCAAGGACTGAAGATAACGAGGAGCACAGCAAGCTGTATCACCTTTTTGCACTATCATTGTATTATGATTCCTCCGTTTGTATTTTATGAAGTTGTAATCATGCTGACCATATTATTCTTAATCATATGTCTGCTTATGTTGACTAAAGTACTGTGCTTGTGATCACGTCATTAAAATAAATATTTTACCTTACTGTGTCTCTTTTTAACTCCTGTTGTATGTAATGTAAATGTATTGGCATTTATATAGCGCACTACTTACCCGTAGGGTCCCAAGGCGCTTCGACCGCTGCGAAACCCTTCCTGGCTTCCCTGAGAGATGGTCCCTTAATGGGTATCTCCAGGGTGAGACCAGGCATCCCCGGCGGTCTGGTGGGACCGTTAGTGAAGATGAGGCAAGCTGATGCCCAGAGTTGCCGAGTGTGATCGCTGATCAGAGTGGGCACCGAGGCGAGAGAATTATCGAGTCCGCTGACCCTGGTCCAGAAACCTGCCGCGCCGGGAATCGAACCCTGGTCCCGGGCCGTCCTCTGCTCTCGGGTCTGCCGCCTCTAACCAGTGAGCCACACTACTTCACTACCGCTCTTACCTGACTTCCTTATGGGAAGGGCGGTTTTGTTCAAAATGATGACCCTCACGCGTCTACTATACGCTATGCAGAATACCCCATTCCAGATCCCGGAAGCTTTCTTCCGCGCGGTTGAGTCTGAACAACGAGCACTGGACTGGTATGAGAGTATAACAAAAGAGTGTTCTCACTTCCCACCATTCCTGAGATGGTCCAAAGTCGGATGTTCTAGGTTGTCTAATCATTGGTTACTTTGCTATAGGACGAAGAGCTAATGTGACACTGATTGGTAGTTGGTTGGGGTTTCTAGGTACTGAGGTGAGTTTCTGGTACACCACAATTCACTAATGTCCTAGGTCTCTGTGCACAGTTCTGTGTATGAGCAGAAGTCCTTGCACAGAACTGTCCTGCTGTGTGCTTGTGGACTGACCTGCATTTGCTTTGCAGCAAGATTTAATTTTGTGCATATAGCTCAGAGCCTTGAACTTTATTTGATTTTCGTTTTTTAACCAATGTAGCTTGCGTCCATAGGTTGAATTGGAGGGGAACTTTGGGACTCCACACAGAAGTCTGATAGCAGCGTTCTGTACCATCTGTAGTCTGTGGACTACAGATTTGTTTGAGCCCAGATAGAGAATGTTTCCATAATCAAGCCTAGATGTAATAGGGCATTGACTGCAGTGTTTCTGGTAGATTCTGGAAGCATCCAACAGATTTTCCTTAACCATTTAAAAATGGTGAAACAAGTCGCTGCGACTTTGACTGATGGGGATGCATGCTGAGTTGGTCATCAATCGTGATACCCAGTTTCGAACTTGGGGGGAAGGGGAAGGAAGATCACCCATTTCACAAGGCCAATGCAGGGGGTTCCAGAGATCTTTGTTTTTTCCTAACAGCAATATCTCAGTTTTTTCTCCATTAAGTTTGAGAAAATATTGCTGCATCCAAGATGCTATTTTGTTCAAGCCAATTTTGAGAATAGAAGGAGTGTTTGTGTTATGTGAGGAGAGGGAGAAAATGATTTGAGAATCATCAGCGTAGGAGAAAAGGGATAACCCAGAATTTTCTGCTACCTTAGCCAGTGGTCTTACATACAGATTTGTTTAGGCTGTCTCAGAGGTATGGTTGGCTATCCCTGGTAGATATGAATCGTTCAAGGCAGACAGAGTAGTTGAGATTTTTAGGGACCGAATGTCCTGGTGATACAAAATGTGTCCCACCTGCCTGTTTATAACCCTTTTCCAGGCTGCATAGGAGATGGAGTCTAATTTTAGCGCTGTTTCTTCAATTTGTAGAGATTTTATAGCCTTTTGTAGTTGTTGGTTCCATGGGTTCCTCTGGACTCTAGAAGGTTTCTTTTAGACAGGCTTTAAGAGTGCTGTCTTGGGCTTTTAGTACCTGTATGTAGAATTTCAGGGCATCGGCCTCGCATGTGAGTGATTGCCTCAGATGGCCCAGCTTGAGTCGTAGTCTTGCCCTACGTGTATATTTGGGGAGTTAAAGAACACATTTGCAAGTCATACATTGGGCGATGTCTAGGCTGGCTGCACTCGCCTATGGAAAAGCCTGGTGCCTGTAGTGGAGAGCAGGAAGAAGGGTGCTTTCAAATCTTTAATATAGGGACAGCTGAGGTGCTGCAGAGAGTCTGGTTAATGCTTGTTAGGCTGTGTGTTATAGCTCCGGCTCTCTTTTCCAGGGTGGCTAGGTGGGCTGATGGACTAGAAGACTCGCTGAACCATACCCCCAAGTAGTTGAACTTGGGTGTGGTTTTGATCGTAGCGGACCCGATGATCCAGCTTGGAAATGTCTTTTTTCAGCAACAACCAAAGATCAGGGCCTTGGTCTTGTGCTGATTATTTTAAAGAGAGTTGGCTTTGTTTTATTCATCGAGCATACTCAGGGCACGTTGGAGTCCCGATCTTGCATGATCCATTACAACAATGTCATCGGCATATTGTAAAATGTGCAGTTTCAAATGGCCCAGTTGAGGAAGAAGCAAGCTGCTGTGCTCCAAGGATCTTCCAGGTCAGCAGTGTAGAGGTTGACAGGAGGGGGCGAGATTGCCTCCTTGCTTCAGGCTGTCTGCGGTGGTGATTTTTGTGGAAACGGTCAAAGATCCAGTTCTCACTCACACCCATGTGTTCTTATGCAGAAAAATAAGAGTTCCGAGCAGGCCCCCTGGAATCCCCCAAATGTCTAATTTACACCGAAGAGTAGTCTATAAAACAACAGTAGAGTGGAAGATGACTTGTTTGTGCTGCTTGATGACTCAGAATGGCTAGGGCAGTTGTGGAGGCAGCTGCGCGAAACCCAGTATGGAAATAGGGTAAGATGTAATTTTTCGCAACCCATTCTTGTAAAGACTTAAGGATGCACTCAGGATAGACCTTAGCCTGTAGGTCTAATAAGGCAATGAGTCCAAAGTTGGAAGGAAGGGTCAGTCCCCTTTTTTAAAGATTTCGCATAAGGTCGAGCCTCTCCATCAATCGAGGATCTGTGCTGTGATGTAGGCGTGAATATGGAGGGGGTTAATAGATTGGCCCAGTCTTTCAGGACACATTTGAATGTTTAGTAGGGTGGCCAATGGGTCTAGGGGTGCTGTCGTTTTACAAGAATCTGCATACTTTGGCAGGTGTGGTGAGAGTGTGGGTTTCCATCAGCATGTTGTCGTTTGTTCCTTTGCTAAGAGCTTCGGTAAGACCCGGGGTTTCACTGCAGTACTGTGTATTAACGTGCCGTATCCAGGCTGCCTTTGAGAATGTGTGACCCCTATGGCTGTTGGAAGATCGGAGTTTGTTAATGTGGTTCCAAAACTGGGCCAAACTTTTCCCCTTTAGCATGCTGTGTACTTTTATCCACTCCTCGAGCTTGTTTAGTTTCTTTGGTTCCCATGTAAATTTGGTACAATTTGCGAAGAGTGACCAGGTTTTTGGTGGACAGAGCAGTGGGATTTTGTTTGTGCGACCGAGTAGTTCTCTTTAATGGTCTTTGTGCATTAATGATAGCTCTATTGTAGGGCATCCGTGGAGGGATCCTTTACAATAGGGCTATCGTTAACAAACGCAGTTAACAGTTAAAAATGTGCAATGTAACATCATTGTAATAATCCACATTTGTAGAGCGCACAATCACCCGTAAGGGTCTCTAGGGGCTGGGGGCCGTTGGGAAGATTAAGCAAGCTATTGCCCAGAGTCACATGGGGCTGGACTAATCTGTCGCCGGTGCCAGGGATCGAACCGTGATCCCCAGATCGAACCACAGCGCCACACCTCTTCCCCTTCTTCTCTTGTAATACTCGGGATGCAGTGCTCTATTTTAAAAAAAACATTGTACTCAGATTCATGTATGAGGATGACTGAAAATCATCAAAGAAATTATTCAACAAAAAACATATATGTCACGAGTTGCCCCTATCCTAAAGCAAACAACTACCTCTTAAACTGAATACCTAATCTGAATATGTAATCTGATAGGGAAGCGTGTTTCTCAATGAAAATATTATTTCATACACCGACCTCGGAAACCTCAGCTGAAGATGCTCCAGTTCAGTGCACCCACGATTCTTGGGGCATATGCTTTCACCTAAAAGGAAAAAAAGGTTACAAAAATGTTAACTATCAGGTCAATCATTTTTCATTCTATTAGGGACAGAAGGCAGGTTTACTCTTCTCTATCTTTACGGTATGTTTCCGCAGCAGGCAATGAAAACAGTTGTTATCAAAAACTACTTTTCCAATGAAACGTAGTCACCAATCACATAACACATTATGCTATAACAGAGAGAGACACCACTATCCTTCATCTTTCTGTTACAATTATGAACCATTTTATACGAACATAGAAACACCTTTGAGCTTTCCTAGCAGTGTCCATGAGTTCAGTGTTGTGCAGCTCCAACTGCGAGTACAGCCGTCTCTGGCCAATTCCACATACTTGTCTCGACTCCTCAGTCTAGCGTTAAATCCAATTGTCAAGCTTGTGAACCCTGAGCATCGTTCCTGTCACCGATCTTGGTACCTCACCCATGGACATCGGATGCCCATGCAACTTTTAGTAAAGTCCCGCAACATAAGACATTAGCCATAAACCTTGACTCAACTTTACCATTCTCATCAAATCATCAAATAGAGGTGGGTTAATGACTATTGTTGCTAAACATAAAATTCAGAACAGGAGATAATACCAACATACCTTAATCATACTAATAAGTACAATAAATACAGTAACAATACTAAGGGTGGGTGGAGTTGGCGGAGTGCCACTACACGTAGTTCCATAAAGGTGCCTAAAAACTCAGTGGAACTCCTCTCTGCTCCAACCTATATGAGCAGTAAGCTGTCCTCGCAAGACGTACAACATATGTGGGGACATATTATCAAGGGGGTTTATCTCCGCTTTTTTGGCTTTAAAAGCCAAGAAAGCGGAGATAAAATTATCTCCCTATTACCTAGCTGTCGCTAACACCAGTTAGCGACAGCTAGTAGGAGATAGCGACCATCTTGGGCCCCACTTTGCATGTCAGTGATATTTATCACTAATGAGATGCAAAGTGGGCGTGCCAAGATGTTAGCAACTGGAAACAGTCGCTAACATTGCTATCTTCTATTACCAACTTTTGGAGATATTCGCGCTAAGCGCGAATATCTCCAAAAGCTAACACCTGCCCTGAACAGTTCTTAGCCATGTTATCCAATGGGAGATGGATAACATGGCTAAGAGCATTAGCTCGATAATGCATGAATATCGCTGACTTTTCAGCGATATTCATGCATTGCGGCCGATTTTTATCGCATTTGCGATAAACCTTGGTAATACCAAGGTTTATCTGCGATAAAAATCGCCGCAGCTCAGCGGTAATTTTTTGTCTCTAACCAAGCAATAGCGATAATTTTCGCTATTGCTTGGTAATATGCCCCGTGGTTTTCTAAATTACCACCAGTGAGGATGGCGAGGAGATCACGGCGAGGATGAGGCAGCCCAGGCATGGTGCAAAATGCCAAACAAGGTAAGTGCTGGTCCATTACTCCTCACCCCTTGGGTTGGTGCCGCAGGGGCAATCTCCACAACACCATGGATTCAGAGTTGTTGCCGGAACTCTGTGTTCCCAGAGGAGCACAAAATTGGCAAAACTCCACAAACACTGATGGCAAAGAGGAGTTTACCTCCGACCGTTAAATAAAACCCCCTCCATTCCCTTACTAGAATTGAAAAATCTTGAAGCAATAGGTATAGTAACATTTTTAAATATTCATTCTGCAGACCAGTCAGATGGTTACATGGTATCTTGCAGCATCAAATGCAGCGAGTAAGCCTTGGACACCACATGATTGAGGTTTACTGGTGCAAACAGTTTCTGAAGTGAAATCAGCAACTGTCCTTTTCCATCCTTTTCAATTCCATAGTAACATCCTCATACTTTTAAATACTGTACTATACACACTTTTACATTTCCTTCAAAATCAGAGTATGAAATACATTTGGAATTAGGCTTTGTACGTCTACATATGTGAAACAAAACCTTACTCTGGAGAAAATACTCTACCTGTAGGTTCAGTGCTTTGACCTAGGAGACTCTCCTCTACACTATCAAGCAAAAAAAGTGGTCAATTTGGCAACAATTGTTTCTGTGACAAATGAATAATATCTGCCCATCTCTCCAAGAATCTCAATATGATATTCACATTGGATAGTACTGAATAACAAAGCTGAGGAGTATTAGAAAACCCTATTTCTTCTCATTTATTTAGAAACCAATGGATGCTCTCCAACTAGTTTACTAAGTATTTTAGTGTGTCCTGTCAAAATAGCAGATCAAGATTTACTAACAGACTCAAATGGCAATCATTTAGATGCCATTTCAAATAGAAAATTGACACTAAATGCAATCCTGCATCAAGGGGATCCACACCCAATTCAACACACTAACTAGGCCATCTTCTGCAAGCTGAATTATATCTTTAGGAATTGCTATTGGACCTAACTCTCAGTGTGAATACAGAAGCCTGAAGTGAAAGGCCTGACAGGTGCCCTCTTCTCCTGAAGGTCTCCAGGCTGTGGGATGCAACTTATTTAGCTTTACTAGTGGATGTACCTGACCCATTGGGACCACTAACAGTTCCAGCCAACTGGACAGTGCTATCAAACAGTCAAACAACTTTGCCTAACCATAATGTTCCTGTAACCTTTCATTTTGTAAGTGAATTACAAAGGTTTTTACATTTTATTTCCTAACTGTAACCCGTAACCTTTGAGATTGAGTGTATAACTGAGTGCATGAGCGTCTCAAAGGGTGTGTGAATGAATGCATGAATGTCTCAAAGGCTATGTGTTTGGGTGAGTGAGTGTCTGAGTGGGCCTTGGAGTGGCTGCATAAGTGTCTCACTGAGTATGTGAGTGTGTGCGTGAGTGTCTGAGTTGGTCAGTGAGGGGATGTGAGAGTGTCTGAGTGGGTCTGTGAATGCCTCCATGTGTGGGTAATTCGGTCTGTGAGTGAGAGTATGAGTGTCTGAGTGGGTCTGTAAGTGGGTGTGTGAGTCTCTGAGTGGGTGTTTGAGTGTCCCACTAAGGGTCTCAGTTGGTCTATGAGTAGGTGTGAGAGTGTCTGAGTGTCTTAGAGGCTGTCTGAGTGGGTGTGGAAGTCTGTGAGTGGGTCTGCGAGAGAGTACATGAGTCTCTGGGTCTGTGAGTGGGTGCATGAGTGTCTGAGTGAGCCTGTGAGCGGGTGCATGAGTCTCGTAGTGAGCCTGTGAGTGTGTGCTTGGCTGTCTCAGTAGGCCTGTGAGTGTATGTGTGAGTCTCTAAGTGGATCTGTGAGTCGGTGTGTGAGTGTCTGAGTGCCCTCTGTGTTGTCCTCTTCTACTGTTTTGCCTTTTCTACTTATTTTTCTGACCCGTTTTGCCTTTTCTGCTTGTTTGTATGCCCTCGGTTTTGCCTTCCCTGCACATTTGTATGCTGCTCTGATTTGCCTTTTGTGCTTGTTTTTTTTGCCCTCTGTTTTGTCTTTTCTGCTTGTCTTTCTGCCCTCTGTTTTGCCTTTTTTGGATTTTTCTGCTTTCTGCTTTGCCCTCTTCTGCGCTGTTGTGCATTTTCTGATAATTTTTCTGCTCTCTGTTTTGCCTTTTATGCCATCTGTTTAGGCCTCTTCTGCTTGCTCTGTTTTGCCTTTTCTGCTCTTTTTTTCTGCCTTCTGTTTTGCCTGAGCTTTGAACAATTGGGGAGGGGTGCCGCAGGGCCCCCCTCCCTTGGCTGATTTCAGCCCAGGGGACTCCCTTCCCTCTGGCCTGGCCAAAATTCAATGGGGAGCGTGCTGCATAGCTCACCTCTCCAGACGAATTTTGGCACCAGGGATCCCATCTCCCAGAGCTCGGTCATGTCGACCTGGGTGCCCTGGACCCATCCAGGCACCCAGTGTGTATTATTGAAGACTGTGTGGCTGCCTTAAGATCCTGGATTCACTCAGACATTCACACACCCACTCACAGACCCACTCAAAGACTTTTACACCCACTCACAGACCCACTCAGAGACTCATACACTCAGTCACAGACCCACTCAGAAACTCATGCTCCCACTCACAGACTCACTCAGACACTCAGGGCCCGATTCACCAAAGTAATCGGAGAAAAAATCCTAACTTTACGACTTTCGGTATTCACAAAATGCATCTAGGGGTTCTAAAGTTAGGAATCTTAACTTTAATACTACTAAATGCCCTTTGTGAATACAAGTCGTAATGTTAGGATTTTGTCTCAGTTAAACTCAAGACCAAAACCTAAGAGCAAAACTTAAATTTAACTGAGAAAAAATCCTAACTTTAAAACTTTCGGTATTCACAAAGGGCATTTAGGAGTAGTAAACTTTAGTACTCCTTTAGTACTCCAAATTGCATTTTGTGAATACCAAAAGTCATAAAGTTAGGATTTTGTCTCAGATTACTTTTGTGAATCGGGCCCTCATACACTTACTCACAGATTGATGTACACATGCTCAAACCCACTCAGAAACTCTGAGTGCCCACTCACAGAACTAGTCAAACACTCATGTACGAACTCATAAACCCATTCAGATAGGCATGCACACACCCAATCCCAGACCTGCTCAGACACTCAGACACCCAGTGTCACACTTATGCAGCCACTCCTAGACCTACTCAGACACTCACACACCCATTGAGATACTCACACACTCACTCTCAAAGATTTCAGGTAGCATTTAGGAAATAGAAAAAAATGTAAAACTTGGACATCCACTTTAAAAACAAGGGTTACAGGGATGCTAAAGTTAGAAAATAACACAAAAAAATGTAGAAATTGACAACATAAAAATTGCAAGAAAAGTATAGTTAGAAAATTACATTAAAAAACATAGTAATTCACTGAAAAAAACAAAGGTTACAGGGACGTTATTGTTAGGATCAGAATTAACTTGTCCAAAACCATTGAAATTCAGCATTTATATTTGCCTGAGCTAACTATAATGTACGCCTCCACAATGCACTGCTTATGACCTCACATATTACATCACAAATGACATGGTAAGGGACATCACTCATGACATCACTGATGACAACTCAAATGACATCACTGAAGACATCACCCACATAATGTCTCACACACCTACTCACACCCCTTTACAACCTCTCATACACCCACAAACACCCATGCAACCACTCACATACCCAATCACAGACCTATCCAAGTACTCACTCATCCATAGAGCCATTCATATACCCATTCACTCACTCATACAGCCATTCACACAACCACTTACTCACCCAAAGAGTCATTCATACACCCACTCACTCACTCATACAGCCACTCACAGAACCACTCACTCACCCATACAGACACTCACACAGCCATATACTCGCCCATACATCTAATAACACACAAATATTCACCTACATAGCCACTCACATACCCACACACCCACACAGCTACTCACACACCCACTTATACACTTATGCAGCCACTCACACACCCACTCATATACCCATACAGTTAATAATACAACACCAAATCACACACAGATGCATACAGTCACACAACCACTAACATAATATATGTTCAAAGTAGGATCACACATTAGTAGTACACCTACTATACTATTTTAACTTTTCTAGTAGTTTAGTAAATAGGTTTAATAATCATAAACTCTTAGAAAATTCTTACACCCAGAAAACAACTCACACACCCATTCACAGACCCACAGATCCACTCACACCCCCACTGGGAAAGCATCACAGCCACTCACACATCCACTGATAGATCCATACAGCCACTGAGACACCCACTCACACACTCATACAGACAGTCACACAGCCACGCAGATAATATATGTTAGAAATAGTATCACACATTAATACTATGGAAATTATACTAATTTAACTTATGTAGTAGCTTAGTATATATCTTTAAATTGAACAAACATTTACAAAGCACTCCCATTCACTGGATGATGTCATCTGAGATGCCATTTAAGATGTCATGAGTGATGCCACTGACCATGTCATGAGTAATGTAATTTATGAGGTCATAAGGAGTGCATTCCAGGGGCGTACGAAATAGCTCAGGTAACTATAACTGCTGAATTTCAATTGTTTTGTATGAGTGAAATCTGAGCCTAACTATACCATTCCTCTAACCTTTTTTTTCAGTGACTATTTATATATATATATATGGTTATCACTTATTAAATGTAATACGGTAACTCAATGTTATTGCATGGGAGAAGTAGGCATTACAGTCGTGAAAAACGAATTTAGGAGTTTTTCGGGACCAGGGCATGTAAGAGCTAAAAGCACATGTTCAACTTTTTGAATGCACTGCACCCTGCACTATGGGATGTTTAGGACCAACTCAAGTTGTGACTTTAATGTATTAAAAAGGAAGGATTAGGTTTGGAAAAAGGTTCATTTTTCCAGGACGAAATGGCAGTTTAAAACTGAATACACAGTCTGCAATGGCAGGCATAAGACATGTTTTATAAGGCAACTTAATTGGGAGGCTCAATCAGTGCAGCAGGCCCACAGGTATTTACAAGTAAATTAAATGTGCACATTGTGCACAAGCCAATTCCGCAATGTTTAGTGGAGAGAGCACAAGCACTTTAGCAGCGATTAACAGAGGTAAAGAGCAGAGTCCTAAGGCCAATAAAAACGAGATCAGCATAAATAGGAGGGGTGA
This sequence comes from Lissotriton vulgaris, assembly GCF_964263255.1. Taxonomy (NCBI): domain Eukaryota; kingdom Metazoa; phylum Chordata; class Amphibia; order Caudata; family Salamandridae; genus Lissotriton; species Lissotriton vulgaris. The sequence goes on along the minus strand of NC_141696.1, from coordinate 182,741,595 downwards.
GGATAAAACATCTGGGGGAAGACCACCATAAGGCTTACAGGTCTAACATCAAGCTTTCACAAATATATGCAATTTTAAATGAGCATCAGTCATCATACAAAGCATGGCATCACAATTAATTAAACAACAACATTAAACTAATGCAACAGAATTTTGCCCTGGTAGGCGCTCAGTGCTCAGATAATGGTACCAAACAATATCTTCCATGTGGCCGGAACACTGCAGCACATGCATACATAGGCAATTCCTCTTATCCAACCAAAGCTGGATCACCAACGTCCCATGAATCATTGTAAAATAAATTCTTCATAAATTAAATCAAGACTAAATCTAGACACAAATGTCTGTAAGAAAAGAGAATGGAGTCCAAGTGGACGTGGAGTGCTCAGGTTTGAAGACTCATGATTAAAATACATACTCAGCCATCAGAAATTAACTCAAAAATGCATTCCATAAAATGGTAAAAAGGGAGGTCATGTGGCTTGTCAAAATAAATATATATATTATACATTTGTAACATATATGTGTGTATATATATATATATATATATATATATATATATATATATATATATATTCACAGAAAAAACCATAGGTTATACTCGATATATAGTTAGGAATTTGCATTTACAAAACCTTGAATATTCAATGAAAAAACCATTGGTTTTAGGCCATATATAGTTAGGGATTTGCATTTAGAAAACCTTATTTTACTCGCATAAAACCATTGAAATTCCATATATAGTTATAAGCGCTAACTATATATCGCGCACCCGCAATCCACTGCTGATGATGTCACATATTACATCATTCATGACATGGTTAGTGACATCACTGATGACATCACTGATGACATCTCAAATGACATCACTGATGACATCACTGATGACAACATCCAGTGACTGTATGTTTCTGTAAAGTTAAAATATGTTTTACTTATTGAAGAATGAGTGGATATATAAGTGTCTGGATGAAGGATTTACTAGGTGCATGACTGACTGATTGAGTGAGTGATTAAATGTGTCTCACTGAGTGCATGGGTTAATGACTAAACTGTTTTAATTTGTGCATCATTATATCTGTTGTTCTACAAACTGCTGCATATGTTGATCAGTAGCTATATGAGTAACTGTATGGGTTATTGATTGGTTGTCCAAGTATTTGTATGGGAAACTGAGTGTGTGTGTATGGGTGGCTGGGAGGTGTGTGACTCTGTACATAGATGTGTGAGTAGTTGATTGACTATATGTATAGATTCAAAAGTGCATGTGCAAACAGCTGTATGGGCGGTTGACTGTGCATGAGTGTATTAGTGAGTGAATGGATATCTCAGTGCTACATGTCAAATTAAGTACATATGTAAAACACAGTACATGTGAGAGTTGACATCTATAAATAACTGTGCATAAGAGCCAGTGAATGTGTGAGTGGCTGTATGGATCATTGTGAACATGTATCAGAGATTGTATAAGAGAGTAAAGTAAATATGTGTTAGTATATGTTTGAATAAGTAAGGTGTGTATAACTGTATAGTTGAGAAAATGGAGGTGTGATTGATTTTTGGCATAACTGACTAGGTGTGTGAGTAACTCCATGGATGAGTGACTGTCTGTTTACACTGATTGTATCTAAGGTTATATTAGAGTCTGAAGAGGTTCATGGTATTATCACATGAATGATATCATCAGTGATGTGATCAGTCATGTCAAATGAGATGTTATCAGTGATGTCATCAGTGATGTCATTTGAGATGTCATCAGTGATGTCATCAGTGATGTCACTAACCATGTCATGAATGATGTAATATGTGACATCATCAGCAGTGGATTGCGGGTGCGCGATATATAGTTAGCGCTTATAACTATATATGGAATTTCAATGGTTTTATGCGAGTAAAATAAGGTTTTCTAAATGCAAATCCCTAACTATATATGGCCTAAAACCAATGGTTTTTTCATTGAATATTCAAGGTTTTGTAAATGCAAATTCCTAACTATATATCGAGTATAACCTATGGTTTTTTCTGTGAATTTCAATGGTTTTTTAATAGCAAACATCAAAAGCTGTCAAATGTCAAGTACGTGATAGGTAAAAACGTTTTCGTGTTTATGCACGCTGATGTGCTTTGAACGCTGCCCCCCCCCCACTCCCCTCTTTTCTCTTAGTAGTACTCTCTCTTTGCAGATAGTGAACGGTAGTTAACGCAGACCTTTACCCCTGTTGTAATCCGTCGTACCTGCTTGTCTCTCCATTTGATTGATTATTATCCAAGCATTTACTGTTTTACAATTGGTTCTCTTTGGATCATTCTCTATTTACAAACAAGCACAAAGTCGCAATACTCTGTTTAGTCTTTGCAGATAGTGAAAAATCGTGTAAAAAAATAAAAGTAATCGAGCAAAATCAGTAGACCACTAATTCGATCTCTTTTTAACCTCGGTAAAATACAAACATTAGGAATAACCCTTCATGAGAAATACGAAAATAGTGAAATGAATTGAGCTCCACACCATGAGGGCTGCAAAACAGCTCGACTCCGCCACCCACACCGCCAAAAATAACGGCAAACCCTATGCAAATATTATAAATATACACAACACACCACCAAAGAAACAGAATAAAACATTTTATTAAATAACTATTTACATAACTATTTTATACTTTTTATTGCCCGATCCGGCTAGCTCAATCGATCGAGCATGAAAGTCATGCACTGATAACAAGCGTTGAGAGTTTGTAGAATGATGTCTTCAGATTTTCCACATACAGTTTAGTGGCGCGAACTGGCAGGGGGCGTTTGGATTCTACCCCTTCTCCAAATAAGATTTTCATACGTGAATGTTCGTTCATGCTTTTTGTCCCAGAGTTGCTTCCATGTCACTGCCTTAAATAAATGGCATAAGTCCTGGTTATTGAGTGCCATACTTCAGAGTTCTAAGCAGTTCTTGTAACACTGTTTAAACCTTATTTGCACCTGCTGCAGCTTCACTATTCAAAGTAGTGGGGTCCATTTGTGGACCTGACTGCATTGGAAAACAATGTGATACGGTGCCTCCCTAAACCGCTTGACGGAGGCTCCCGAGGGGCGGTGAGATGGCGCGGACTGAGAGGGGGCGCTTGGCTCCTGCCCCCTCCCCAAGTCGTGTTGCCCTGGTGAGGCCTGAGATCGCCCCCGGCATAGGTGGCCGGCTCCCGGGGTCCGGCGGAATTTTTTCCCTTTTGAAGAATCTTTCATTCTGGACCTTGTCCCACAATCCGTTTCACCTGAAGACACGCTGTCGCAGGGCGCCCCTTTACCGTTTTAGTTGCCATTCCGCCCGCTTTTGGTACTCTGTGCCTCTTCCGCCATTCAGCTCTTTACCGCTCGCTCTTGCGACTACAACGTCTCGCTCACCATGTAGTTGAGGTGCTCCCGCTCTTAAGATTTGACCGAACTTTTTGGACTGCTGAAAGCGGTGGAATTCCGACCGCTGGTTGGTGGAGACATTTTGACTATATTCTGCACCTGCATTGTCGCGTAATGCGTCATATGACGCGACGCGTTAGCGCACCCGGATGTGCTCCGGTGCGCAAGGCGCAGCTTCCCGGAAACGATCCAGAGCGCGCCGCGCAGCGCGTAACGTAAGCATAACAGGTCATGTGACTTGTTAATAAAACTTTTCATTGGTTCATTTTACTTTTCTTTTCCTAATTATGTAAGACTAGGTCATGTGACCTAAAAATAACACTTTTCATTGGATTAAAACATTTTTTTTCCCCAAACGATAAAAGCCCCACCTTGTTTCTGGATGTTTCAGACTGAAGCTGGCGTCACCATGAGAGCACCACCATCTCGTAGCTCCGTCGTGGCCATTCCGCAAGCAATCATGGCAGCCGCTCTCCACCGGAAGCCTGCGGGAGTCGAGGGCCCCCAAGACTTTTGTACAATCTTCAAGGCTAAGGGGACGCTTTCGAGAATGGAACCCAAGCCCTGGCAGACAAGCGACCGAGTTCCAAGGTGTCCCAGGGCCATTTTACTGGACCAGGCCCAAATCCGAAGAGCCGGCCGCCATTTTAAGAGTCCTGTGGAAGCCGCCTACCGCTGCACCGCAAGAGTGGGAGCAACTCAACTACATGGTGAGCGAGACGCTGTAGCCGTAAGAGCGGGCGGTAAACAGCTGAATGGCGGATGAGGCACAGTGTAGCAAAAGCGGGCGGAATGGCGACTGAAACGATAAAGGGGCGCCCCACTACAGCAGACAAGCCTCCGCCATGTGCTTCAAAACTGCATATGTATCTCGTGATATCAAGGTTGGGCAACCAGTACACAACAAGCAGTTACGAGTCCCATTTACACCGGCGCCATTTTGGGCGCGGCCGGGCAGGTCCAGGATCTACTGAAACATAAAAAATGAGGCTGACGTCTCTGAAGCAGTTCACGAACAGCAGGACATAGCAAATAAACATGAACTCTCTAAAGCTGTTAACTCACTGCAGAACAAATCAAGTGAACCTGAAACCTCTGGAATAATTGTCGCTCAAAAGAACAACACACAAAACTCTGTAGAGCCTGAAGAAAAAAAACCAGAAGGGCACTGTAGTTTCAGACACACTTAACACTAATGACGAAACAAAGATATCGTCTGTTTATAAAGCAGTTATCATCTTGACAGAATTGACAAAGAAGTGTACAGACACCAATGCATCAGCATTCTCGGAGATAACATCTTAAGGAACAAAGAAAGACCTGTTCACTCTTGACACCCCAGGTGCTGTGTATATTGCACTATAGTGCTGCATCGACAAAACGGGCAACCCTATTGATGTGGATTTTTCATTATTGATTATTGTAAAGAAATGGCGACTCCCCCCTTTAGCAGATTAGCTAAATGTTTGCGTAATTTATACATAAAAGTTATATTATTGTTGTTGTTGTTGTTATCGTTATAGTTCTGGTTAATTTAAAAAAATGGTTAAATATATTTACAGTTTTTGTTGCGTTCGTTATATTTAAATATTAATAAAGTTTTAAAATGTAACTGTCTTGGAGTACTATATTTTTTTAAAAAATCGGGTGAATGGGGCCTTGAATCGGGTTATTGTCATGTGTGGGCTTTGCAAGTGTACTGCTACAAGATCGGACATTTCAAACTCAAATGCACGTTCATTTTCTTACCTTTCCGAAACATGGAGCGCAATAGCAGGCAGAGAAAGGGTGATGCACGTGTTGAACACTGCCTGGCCTGCAAATTGTGCCAGTGCCCCCCCCCGCCCCGAGTACTTCACAAATCTTTAAAAGACCATGCGCTTGTTCAATGGGAAGTGGATAACATGGCTAAGAGCATTTGCTGTCTAATGCATGAATATCGCTGACTTCTCAGCGATATTCATGCATTGCGGCCGTTTTTTATCGCATTTGCGATAAACCTTGCTAATAGCAAGGTTTATGTGCGATAAAATTCGCCTCTTCTCTAAACAAGTTAGAGACAAAAATTACCGCTAGTTGTTGGTAATATGCCCCCGCATTTTTCCTTGCAGGAATCGAGAAGCGAAAGACTAGCACTGAAATCAGTAGTCTCACACCTGAATCGGGAGGGTTGGCATGTCTGGATACTCTACAGCTGGAGCCATACACTACATCCGCAGGGCTAGGTGATAGCCTAGGTCCGGCCTGGACAATCGGACACAGAGGAAGAGAAGTGTCAGAGGGTGCGGTAGTGAATAGGGTGAAAGGGAGGTGTCGAACGGGCACAGGGTGTGATTCTCAGAGAAGAGCAGCGCAGATGGGGGAAGTATATGGCCCATGCATGAGAGAGAGAGAGCGGGGGTGACCATTGCGTGGGGGAGATGCGTGCGAGGGTGGGGAGCCATGCTGAGAATCGACGGCGTGCAGAGAGTGGGTCTGGTCAAGGCATCTAAAATAGCTGCCGTGCACGACAAAATTGTGGCATTGGACAAAAACGCAAGATGGCGCAGACAATGTTTATCAATAAGGATTCATTTATAACAAAATATTTACTCGCAGTGACAAAATGGTGTTCAACACTTCCTGATTTCCATCGAATCGAACGTTAACAAACGTCACGCAGCAAAAAAAAAAAAAAAAAAAAAAACCACGCACAGAGCGGTTTTTAGCCATGTTATCCAATGGAAGGTGGATAACATGGCTAAGAGCATTTGCTGGATAATGCATGAATATCGCTGACTTTTCAGCGATATTCATGCATTGTGGCCGATGTGCGGCGATAATTTTTGACTCTAAACAATTAAAACGAAGCACAAAATGGCAAATTCCCGTTTCGCTACCAGTTTGCGGCCCAGTTCGCGGCCCGAGAAGCGCTTCTACCGTGAAAAATAATTTTTTTTTTATTTTCCCCACGGGACCCTTTAATAACCTCAACAACATTCCTAGGGGGTCAAGAGGGGTATACCTTGCCCCCTTTCAATAAATTCCCCCTTCGTTTTTCACCTCTTCTTCTCTCTCGATCCTACCGAGAGATAAGATGGCGGCCGCTCCGGACTATTTAGAATGTTGACAGACACCGGAGAGCCAATCAGCTTTCTGTTATCCAATGGAAGGTGGATAACATGGCTAAGAGCATTTGCTCGATAATGCATGAATATCGCTGACTTTTCAACGATATTCATGCATTGTGGCCGATGTGCGGCGATAATTTTTGTCTCTAAACAATTAAAACGAAGCACAAAATGGCGAATTCCCGTTTCGCTACCAGTTTGCGGCCCAGTTCGCGGCCCGGGAAACGCTTCTACCGTGAAAAATCATTCTTTTTTATTTTCCCCACGGGACCCTTTAATAACCCCAACAACAATCCTAGGGGGTCAAGAGGGGTATACCTTGCACCCTTTCAATAAATTCCCCCTTCGTTTTTCACCTCTTCTCTCTCGATCCTACCGAGAGATAAGATGGCGGCCGCTCCGGACTGTTTAGAATGTTGACAGACACCGGAGAGCCAATCAGCTTTCTGCGCGCAAAGTTCCGTTTCGCGAAAAGTAAGCGGACCGGATCGCTGCCCGGAGCGCTGTTACAGATATATATCTTGGTTTGAACGTTAATTTCTCAAAAACTACTGGAGCACATATATTGAGACCTAGCAAAGGCACATCGGGCTAACAGTCCCTACAATTTTGCCAAGTTTCGTGCAAATCCATTCAGCCGTTCGAGCTAAAAGTGAGTCCAACCGCCCTATGGAAAAATGAATGGAAAAAACGCGTTTTGGGACCCCCCTTTTTTCTCAGCCCCCCCTTGACGAAACTCCACCAAATTTTCAGGGGCTGCTCAGAAACAAAATGTGCCATTTTCCTGAAAATTTCAGCCGATTCCGTCCTCAAACGCCAAAGTTATTAGGCATAGAATTTTCAGAAATCCCATAGGGAATTTATCCTAACTATATATACCTACTGGCGATAGCCAGTAGGTAATATATATATATATATATATATATTTACATTCATACACGCACACATGTCTACACCAAATGTACTACTTTTAAATTATATTTGAATGAATATCGATTACCATGGCACACTGCAGCTCACAGTTTAATAACACATTATGTTATGTGTTCCAATGATACACCAAAGTGCTTTAGAGTATCAAAAAGCAACATATGCCGAATGAAATTCATTAGAATATGAGGCAGGTTTTCATATAGGGCTTCAAATGCACCACACACTCATAACTAATTGGAGAAGATGTAACAAGGGAGACAGTGCAGTGCGGCCACTAACGTGACATTACAGTAATCTGCTCTTGATGATATCCCTGTAGTTATACTACCCCCCTAAGAACATGACTTTGTAACATTAGAAAGACAGTAATAAGCAGCCATGCATGCACTCCTAATGTAATGTGAAAACTGTGAGGCGAAAGCAAGGTAGAGTTATTATGTTTGATTGAAAACCACACTATAAAATGTGAAATAACTACAACTGAGTTAGACCCTGGACTTCATGTGGGATTAAAATAACTCGTCTGGCAACAGCATGATAGCACAGAGTGGGGCCCATTGCATTTTTTAATTAATACATTCCACTGTAGTGTAGACGATCCCTTGTTACGACAGATAATAGGTTTTAGAATGCATGTGAGTGTGTCTAAACAAATGTTTTTCAGGAAAAAAAAGGTTAAAGTATTTTTTCTTTGGTGTGTTTATGTGAAGAATTGTTTGCACATATATCTTTGATGATTTTAATAATAACAATAAAATGTATATTCAAATATTTCTTTGTTATTTCCCCGAGAAACAAATCGTGGTCTGACTGTTGTTAAAAATAAGTAAAGGGTGGTTAACATTTATATTTTGGTTTGGTTACTGTAAGATAGGATCTTGACAATGAACCTTAAAGGATTTAGGGCCAGATGCATCAACAAACCATTTTCCGATTTCCTAATTGCGAATTCTTGAGATTCACAATTAGAATTCGCAAAATAGAATGCATGAAAGTGTGTTTAACACTTTCTGTGATTCCTAGGGGATCGCAAATGACCTACCTCATGAATAATAATGAGGTAGGTCGCAATTTGTGACCCCCTAGGAATCGCAAAAATCATGGGGATGATGGTCTGCTGGGTCAGCAGAACACCATGTCTGTGATTGCTTTTAAATAAAGCAATCTTTTTTTTGTAAAGCAGCCCGTTTTCCTTAAAGGAAAACGGGATGCTTTACAAAAGAGAAAATGAAAACATTTCCTTTAGTTTTTTAGGAGCAGGAAGTGGTCCATGGGACTACTGCCTGCTCTTAGAAACTGCATTTACAAACATTCACAAAGGGGAATGCGTGCCTTGGGGACCCCTTCCCATTTGCGAATGGGTCACCACCTACTTGAAGTAGGTGGTAAAATGCAAATGTTTTGCGACTGCATTTCGGTCGCAAAACATTCATGCATACCAATGTGATTCGGTATTAGGAAGAAATGCCCTAAACACGGCCCTTTCTAATAGCGAATCGCAAACCCATTTTGCGATTCAGAAAGAGGTTACTGAATCGCAAAATAGGGTTTGGTGCATCAAAAGAGCATTTTTTTGCATTCACAAACAGCAGATTCTGAGAATTGGCAATGGCCAATTCTCAGAACCTGCAAAAAGTGCTTGATGCATCTGGCCCTAAATCCACATTTCGGGGACTACAGATCACTCAGCTTCCACATGGACAATAACCTTTCTTTCAATTGTTTTCAATGTATTCAACATGCATTTTCACTTAAACACTGGACCTGGGCCTGGTTAGGCAGAGCCCAGGGACAGTCAGAGCCTGTTACTAGTACAGCAGTCAGAACCTGTCAGCAAAAATATGCGGTTGCCCAGGGCACAAGGATGACTTTGCAACCTAGCCCCCCCAAACGAAAGGTGATGGGCTACTAACCTACACTCTGGCAGTCCTCATCAGCTATGTGGAAAAACCCGGAAAGTCCATCAGCATTTGCAAGGGCAACCCCAGGTCTGTGTTCCACTGTAAAGTGCATTCCCTGTAGGGAATGGACCACCTGAACAGCTTGGGATTCTCCCCTCTCATCTGCATGAGCCATCTGAGAGGCCTGTGGTCAGTTTGAATAAGAAAGTCTGTCCCAAACAAATATAGTTTCAACTTTGGCAGGGTCCAAACCACAGAAAATACCTCTCTCTCTATGGCACTCCACCCCTGCTCTCTGGGAACAAGAAGCTCCTGCTAATAAAGGTAAGTGGTCGATCAAGGCACTCTTCATTTAATTGTGACAACACAGCCCAGTCCCTTGCTCTGACGCATCTGTTTGAAAGACAAAGGGGTATATTTACAAGGACTGCTGTAGAGTCAATTTTTTAACATTATTGCGGCTATTTTTTTATGGCCTTATTTACAAGTTGCCACTATCTGGAGTTAGGGGCATTATTCCGGTGAAAAAATGAATTTTAAAGATTGCCACTTCTGTTCGCGATAGTTAGCGAAAAAGAGATGCAAGGTGGACGTTCCTGTGAAAATACTGCTGCTAACCCCACTGCGCGATATTTACAAGGAATTCCTTTTCATTGTGCAAAACCCAAAAAACTGTCTATAAGTTCAGTTAGAGGCAGTTTTTTAAGAACAGAAAACAGCTGGTCTTAAAATTGGTGCAAACACTTGGGGCCTCAGTTCATAGGATTTGGTGCTGGACAGCACAGCAAAGAATACTGCTGCACTGCCCTGAAATGCGCCCCACAATAGGATAGGGCGCAGTCCTGGTCCTCATTCATGAAAAGTGTTGCATCGCTACAAAGCAGAGTTGACACACTTGACACTGCGCCCTCCTTGGAACACCATGGATGCTACGTATTTACTGTATGGCGCTCCATGTCACAAGGATTTACAGATATGTCAGTATTCCTGACATATCTGTCGGCGCTAACGTCACTCATTGCTGCAATTTAGTCGCAATCATGATGCATCTCCAGCAATGCATGGAGCCGGCCTATCCCTATGGCACTGTGTCACCCTTATGCCAGCCATGACTCAGGCGTAAGGTTTTGATGCAGTGGCATCCTAGAATTGTCACAGTAAAATCTCATAGACTTCACTGCGCCACTCCTACGAGGCTTTGTTGCAGGGGAACGCCCACCCTGCATACATCCTACTGCATGTATAATGTGGCATAGGGGTTCACAAGGTCACCAAATGCCTAGATGCATCCCTTTGTACAGAGCCTAGTTTGGCGCCCAGGGTGTCTGCTGTCACCTTTCCCGGTGGCCAGTGACCCCCAGATGTTCGGTCCACTGACACGAACAAGCTGGCAGGGTGTCAGCACAGTTGGAGCTCCATCAAAGGAGTTTGCGTGCTGCGACGCTGGCGTTTGTAAGCGTTGGTAGAGTTGTGGTGCTGAGGGAGTTGTTGAAAAGTTCTTTGATGGTCTTGATCCAGCTGCCGCTGTGGGGGCGTTGATGGCAGTGGTGTACGGTGGGCGTGGTGAAGGTGTAATGTATAATATGTGGTCGGTCCAGGAGAGTTCGGTGGTGTGGCCGTAGTTTAAGTTCCTGAAGGCAGAGAACACGAGGTTGAGCGTGTGTCCGACTATGTGGGTTTGTGCAGTGACTAGCTGCTTGAGTCCGATGTGGTGGAAGGGTGGTGGTGTTCTGCTCACTGGTTTTGTCCAGGTGGAAGTTGAGGTGTCCGAGTAGAATGTAGCCAGTGGATGGGAGATCCTAGGGTGCGATCAGGTCTACAATGGCAACCCTAATTGAGGGCTCATGGGCCGGGGGTCTTGTAGACAAGGGCCCAGCAGAGGGTGGGTTGGTGTTGGTCCGTATCTGGAAGGGGAGGTGTTCCATGGTAGCAGTCAGGTCATTCGAGTGCGTGGTCAGTCAGAGAGTGCTTTTTTAGACAATGGCAATGCCTCCTCCTGGGCGCTCGGGGTGGTTTGTGCAGGTAAATTTGTAGCCGTTGTGGATGATGATGGCGATGTACGGTTCAGAGCAGAGGTTGGTCCAGGTTTCCGTGAACAAGGTGATGTCTGAAGAGGTGCCGTCTAGGAGGTTCCAGATTTCTGTTGCGTGTTTGTGGAGGGACCGCATGTTGAGGAGGATGCAGGTGAGCTGGTTGGCTGTGCTGTTGGTTGGCTGAGCGGCAGGAGGAGCTGGTGTGCTGATGTTGCAGAAGGTGCGTTTGCAGTTTTATCAAGCGCAGAGTGAAACAGAATTCTACAGTGATGCTAGATGGCAGGCGGTGTGGTGTCGATGGCTGATGGTGAGGAAGGTGCTGGCGTCGTAGCGGTGGAGTGTCCGAGAGGAAGGGTCCTTGGTGATGGCCATGGTCCTGGGACAGATGGACACAGACGAGCTTGCCTTTGGTGCACAGTGCTACACCTGCTATGCGTGGTCAAACAGCGGCTGCCATTAAGTAGTGTTCCTGGGGGGACTGGACAGCTGGGAAGTGAGAAACGTGTAAAAACACTCTGAAGGGGGCAGGGACTCGGGGGCGTGGGGTTTGTAAATATATATTTTTTTGCATCTTACCTCGAGGCCGGGTCCTGCGTTTTCTGTGCTCCTGCGCTCCTAGGACTGTTACCAGGAACAGAAAGCAGGCAGCCAGGCTCTCTCCTCTAAGCCAATAACAATGTTGCAATGCGGCGTTGTGATTGTTCTTGAGCACAGTGACAAGACGTTCAGCCAGGGGCTGGAGGGGTGGGTATGTTCTTCATGCAGGCTGTAATGCAGCCTGCATTGCGAACATGGAAGTACGCATGACTGCTTTGGGTGGCCTGAAAGGGCTGACCAAACACTCATTGCGCATTTGAGTGAGTATACCACTCCACTCCTGCCCTGCTCCATGAGTAGTACAAAAGGGGGTGGTGATGGACGGAGCATCTGAACCAATCAAACACTCACACCCAGTCAACAGATCTGGGTTTAATCCATCACCATTCTTTAGCCCACTCTGCCACCCCAGTTCAGACATGGCCATATGCAAATCAGTCTGACCCTGTGCCTCATGTCAACAGTCCAGCCCCAACTGCCAAGCCATGCCTTCCCTGGACCCGAAACAAGCTTCCTAGGACGGGTTTCTGGCATTTCAGCCGTCTTCAGCCAGGCTTGCTTGAATCCAGTCGCAAAGTGAGTAAGGGACTCACGTCTGAGCATACCCTGCCAACTTATGGCGAACAAAGCAGTACAAAAAGGGGTGGTGATGGGCGGAGCATCTGAACCAATCAAACACTCACACCCAGTCAACAGATCTGGGTTTAATCCATCACCGTACTTTAGCCCACTCTGCCACCCCAGTTCAGACATGGCCATATGCAAATCAGTCTGACCCTGTGCCTCATGGGAACAGTCCAGCCCGAACTGCCAAGCCATGCCTTCCTTGGATCAGAAATATACGAAGAGGTGGATCTCGCACAGCTGAGGTAATCCAAAAAGTTGAGGATTATAATGGGCTTTCGTGTGCTGCAGGGTAGGAAACACTGTCTAGCCAGGCAGTGTGTAAGTGAAAACTGCAAAAGAAGCTCTCCCGCCTAGGGAGAGGACGACCCAGCGCACTACTTTAATGAGACCAGTGGTCTAGTTCCATGTTCATGGAACTAGACCACTGGTCTCATTAAAGTAGTGTGCTGGGTCGTCCTCTCCCTAGGCGGGAGAGCTTCTTTTGCAGTTTTCCTTGGATCAGACTCAGGTTTCTTCATAATTTTAAATTTTACCTACACATATACCAATATGTTGGATTCATCTGCCTCTTTATTAATTCATAATAGAGCGAACATGTTGTTTTCAAGTTTGAACATCAGAACCAAAAGTGTGCACATCATTTACATGTGTATTTGGAGTGCATATCAGTTTAACTAACTTGATGGAATCTTTTGTAGTTTTTGTACCAACTAGCTGATTGACTGTATTGTCATCATGTCTGATCATCCGGACTACGTTTGCGCATATTGTCTATACTTATAATTAGAGTGCATATTAGATCTGTATATCTAATTGCCATTTGGTGACAATATATTTATCTGTATCCTTATGGAAGTAAAATGCACAATTAGACCTAGCAAGTGCATTATCCATATACCTCCTTACCATCATTATTACTACATAAGAATTAAGATTGAAACACATTATATTCATCTTTTGGGCATCGCGTCACGATGCACCACAAGCAGCAATAGGAATATAATTTTTTACCTATATCACTCTGTCATTCCTATCATGGTGTTTGGATTCAATCCATTTACACAATAAGGTGCAGATATTTTGGAGTCCGTATACTTTGATAGATCTTTTTTAGTGTTATACAAAGATCATCTAAATATAGCGACTTGATATGCTTAACTATCCTGATATTCGACCTTTTGATGGACCGTGGACACCGGATAGTCGGTTTTCTCTTACCAAATGCTAGAATTTCACCCATTACAATATGGCGGGCAAATTAGGATTGACAAACAATTTCTTTTCCCGAGCATTGCGTTTTGACGCACTATAAGTAGCCATGGGAATACCATTTTTTATTCATACTACTCGGTTTTTGCCATGTCTAAATAGGGTGAGTAAACTAAGCTATTTATATCACCAGATACATAAAACTCGGAGTCCGCACTATATGACAGATCGTTTTTCAATTTTCAATTTCCAATGCCCTTCTGCCATAGCGGAGAAGCCGCCACTAGGGGTGCATCACCCACAGGCGCTAGGCCTGGGCCCGACTCAACCCCAGGGACTCCTTCATTAAGATTCCCAGATTCTCCTCACCTGAACTTTAAAACCATGGCGCAGTCCACTGCACTCTCTCCAGATCTGTAACTCAGCAAGCAGGAGCCTCAGCCAGGTGGGATTTCACAAGCCTGTGTAAAGCAGTAACTGCCAAGTCCGCTAGGGAACCTTCCGATGCAGGTGGTTTACAGGGCCCCCTTATGCGTGAAGTTGCAGCGCTCCCACCACACAAGTTCAGTGCAGCTCAGGGGCCTCACCCTCCACAGCATCCGGCCAAAGCAACATCCTCTGACTTGTGATTCAGAGACATGGCCCACCATTGGTAATCCCCTCCATGCACCCCGGTGTAGTGGTGGCGTATGGCATGGGATGCAGACCTCCCTACATTGGTGCGCAGGAGCACCTCTACCATTCACAGCTCCAAGGGGCACCAGGGGGTCTTCTCACACAGGTCAGCAACTTGTCTCCATGTGACCTGGCAGACTTCACAACCAGGTAGGCCGATTGCCAACACCTCAATGTCTACCGCCACAGCCCAGCAACTCTACAGCACATCCGCATCCGACTCCAGGTCCCAAAAGCGGGCACAGCGAGGCCTCTGGGCCCTGGGAACTGTCTGTGCTTTCCAGGTTTTGGCTGCCATAGTGTTGCTAGGAGGGCACTATGAAAAGTGATGCATCACAGATTTTCCCCAGCGAGGCACCTCTTTTCATATATGTAGCCCTGATTCTGCATTTCCTCTTACACTGAGACTCTGGATGATCAACCTGGCTGTAGGTTTTCCAGTGTCCCTTGCAGGCAGACTCGCAGCGGTGCTCCTACCTCCTTGTTCAGCGGCCGGGCTTGGCTCCGCCCCATCGCTCCCTGAATCGACCGGCCGGGCTTGGCTCCGCCGGTCCAACTACAATCCCCAGGATCCCACGGGGGTAATTGACGACGCCAATTCACAGCGCGCCAGGAGGCGCATAAAAGACCGACAGGGGCCGAGTCCCCTGTTTTCCAGTGTCCCTTGCAGGCAGACTCGCAGCGGTGCTCCTACCTCCTTGTTCAGCGGCCGGGCTTGGCTCCGCCCCATCGCTCGCTGAATCGACCGGCCGGGCTTGGCTCCGCCGGTCCAACTACAATCCCCAGGATCCCACGGGGGTAATTGACAACGCCAATTCACAGCGCGCCAGGAGACGCATAAAAGACCGACAGGTCCCTCGTCCCGTGAGGACGCGCGCAGGACGTGCCGGACGAAGCCCCGACAAAGGGCGGACAGTCTAAGACAGTCCGAGACTGGCAGAGACTGGACTGGGCCAGTTACTCTGTCCAAAACTTCAAGATGAGATATTGTCACTGAACGAGGCCCAACTTGGACACTATTTGTTATAGACTTTGTATGAACTGTGGCTTATTCGTATCCAGGGTCCGTAACATACGCTGTTCACGCATCTACAAATTGTATTTGGGAGTGTATTGTACACTGGTGAGCTACGTCTAGTAAAAAACTATCCCCGGCAAAAAATACTATGGACAACTACCTAGTCCAGGTAGTAGCTAAAATCAATAGCGAGAGGAGATCCTCATTAGGGTTGGGTGTATCCCCTAATCCACCTTGACGGACCCTGACTTGGCCCAACTCCCTGATTTAGACAACAGTAGCAGCACTGTTGCATCATTTGACCCTGCTGACAAGGCCATTTCGGCTCAGATTAACTTTGTAGCTGATGATAGTGATAATGAGGAGGAGGTTGAATTACACCCAACTGAGGAAAAAGCCCCAACCCCAGGGCCTGCACCGCGTACCACCAGAGGAGTTAGAAAGGGCCAGCTTAAGCGTGGAGGGCTACGATCGAGCCGGAAAAGGCCTGCTTCTCCACCAAGCAATATTGTTGTGGTTGAGGAAGAAGGGTCAATTGATGGAGTTTGTATGTCTTTAACTAATGAGCAATTTAAGATGCTGTTGGGTATGATAGATTCGAAGATTAAGGGCATTGTAAAGCCTTTGGCAGGCAGGATCGAGAAGCTAACTGACGAGGTAAACAGATTAGGGGATATATTGAAAACTCTAGTTGAAGTAGAAAAATTGCCTGATGAAGTTGCAACTAGAGTGGAGCTAAAAAAGGGAACCTCTAGACCTGAGGGTGGTGGTGGAGTTATTCCTTTGTTTAATCAACCGGCGGTTCCTCAGGTAGCCATAGCGGACGGTGAGCCAGGGGAAGATGCCCCTCCAGTTGTATCTACTGCTCCAAAACCCATGAAAGGCTCGGTTGAGCTTATTGTTGAGTCTTCCCCCCTAGTCCTTGTTTTAGCTAACGTCCCCACATTGGCTCCAGGACAGGATGAAACTACTTCATCCCTGCTGTCCAAGGCCCTACACTGGCTGACTAACAATATGGTGATAACTCCCTGGGGTAATCAACAGTTGGCAGAAGAATTAGTTATGGCTAGGAGGGTGGAGTGGATTGGAAGTCGTCCAAAAAGATTTAGGGGTGGTTGTGTTGTTTTGAATTTTTCAGATCCAGATGTATTAACCAACATACTGCCCAACCTTCTACCGCCACAGCGAAGATCAACCGACATTATTCCACTCACTTTAGACTTTTTCTACTACCGGAGTGGAAGGGGTCCTAACCGGTGTACACTAAGGACAAAATGGAATGTGGTGTCAAACAAGGGGAGGAGGGTTGCTCAATCTACTGAGTGGGGATTAAATCTTGAGAATAGGTTCTCAGCTCTCTCTAATCTGAATGAATGCGATTGACTTTCTGGGGGTAAATGTTTCGCATTATTAGCTTCAACTGATCAGAGTAGAGGCAGCTTGCCTGCCCAGAAGGGCAATTGTTGTAGAAATAAGATGGTGCCTAGGACTGGGGCCGGGTTCGGCCCGACGGATCCTCAAACGGTCACGGCCTTATCCTCTGTATGCTGTGATTTTGTAGTTGGCTTACATGGGGTGGGTAATAGTGATGTCATAAGCAATGTAGCTCAGGCAAGTCCTGCAATGATAGTAGCGGGCGAGCCTAGTAACCTGAACCCTACTCCTAAATTGTTAGCTGGTTCTTCGATTGGGACGGGGAACCTAATCTCTTGGAATTTGGCCGGGCTGTGTTCTAAATTAGATTGTGGGGACTGGCTTGGCTTTGTTAGTTTATTCGATGTATGTATATTTCAGGAGACTTGGGCATGCGAACCTGTTTATGTGTTGGGATATTTAAATTTTTCTGTGCCAGAAATAAAGGGCCCAAAAAGGAGACCAATGGGGGGTCCCACAATTGTGGTTCGACAGTCCCTTAAATTAACAATCAAAAGTATAGTGACTAGCCATAACGATATCCAGTGAATCAGGCTAACTAATGATACTTCAGGGTCACTCGATATTTATAATATGTATGCCAGAAGTGCTAAGGTTGGTCGATCTGAAGTTTTAATTGCCTTGGGTAACTTTCTTGACACTTATTCGCATGACAATAATATTGTTATAGCAGGTGACCTTAATAGGACTTTTGAGCCTTTGGTCACTGGTGAGGCCTTCTTTGGAGCAGAAGAGGACTCCCATTGGGGTATCCCTGTGTTAGAATTGAAGCCAGTCACACAATGGACTGAGGACATAATAGATCTGAATGTTATGTGTCTCGAAAAAGGTCTGAGAGCTTTGAATGGAAGAACAGTATTGGACAAAAAAGGCTCTATGACATTTGATAATGGGAGACATAAAAGCAGAATAGATTATGTAATTTGTAGCATGATGTTATGGCCATCTGTCTGCGACATGGAGGTTGTTGTGAGACCCGAGAGTGACCACAACCCCCTATGTGTGGAGCACAAATGGTGGCCCGCTGGGAATGATTCAACTTGCCCTAACGCTCTTGTTCCACCTTTGATCATTCCAGGAAATGACATGCGTAGGCTCAGATGGGCTAGCGTAGTGACCAACCAACAGGCCATCGACAACATTAACTGTGAAACTGATAAAGCTATACTGGCTATGGAATCGATTAGCGTTTCTCCCTCTGGCTCGGGGGATGTGGTCAATATCCATGATACCCTCTTTGGTAAGATCAAAAATCACTTTTTGAAACCTGCTAAGCGTAACGGGGCAAGAGCTTGCAAAAGTGCAAAATGGTATGATGCCGAATGCAGGGCGGCACAACTTGCTCTGGGTCATGCCATTAAGATGAGGGAGCCCGAGACCATCCGCCTAGCCAGAAAGGGTTATAAAGCCTGTATAGCGAAAGCAAAGAGAGCCTGGGATGAGCAATATTGGTGTAAATTGAAAAGAGGTAGTGACAGAAAGGATTCCAGAGTGTTCTGGAACATTGTCAAATGGGGCAGTGAGAGAGTTGAGGACCCCCCTAATAACAATGTCCCACAAGAGGACTGGGTACAATCTTTTAGCTCCCAGTATGCTGCTAATGTTCAGATTATAGGTGAGGACAGTATTACCATGTCTTTTTCCCAAGATAATCTTTTTACCTACAAAGAGATTATGTCTGCCCTAAATACAGTGAACAGAGGGCGTGCTCCAGGTTTAGATGGCGTCCCTGCCGATATTTTCTTAAACGACAAGGAGCGATGGTGTAAATATATTTACTTACTTATCAACTTCATTGCTAAAGGTGCTGAGGTCCCGGCATTGTGGTGGGGTGCTGTGATTATCCCAGTGTTTATAAAGGGAGATCGTGCGCAGCCAGGCAATTATAGGCCAATAAGCCTTATCGATACTGTGCAAAACATAGTTGGCCGTGTGGTCGTAAATAGGCTTCTTGACTGGGCAGAGGACAATAACATCTTATCACCCTTTCAAGCGGGATTCCGAAGGGCAACAAGCACGGTGGACCAAGTATTCCGCTTTCAACTGCTGCAATGGAAGACTGTGGTGCTGGGAGGAGGTAGCCTATATGCGGCTTTTGTCGATCTATGGGCTGCCTTCGACCTGGTGCCACGGGTTAAATTGTGGCAAGTCTTACAGAGTTTGGGGGTCCCTGTGGAGCTATTGACTTTGATAATGCGCCTCCACGAGCTTACCATAGCTAAAATTCAGGGGGGCGGTCATGAGATGGTCACAGCCGACTTTCCCGTTGAGCGTGGGGTTCGACAAGGGTGTTCAATGGCCCCAACCTTGTTCACTTTATACATTAATGGCGTTGTCTCCCGTATGGTATCAGCGTCAGTAGATGCTCCCTCTCTTTCAGGTCTAAAAATCCCTATTTTAATGTTTGCGGATGACACGCTTATTCTATCTAAAACTCCCAGTGGCTTGTAGCGTGCTCTGTCCATTTTTGAAAATTTTTGTGGGGAACACGGTCTAGAGGTGAACGCGACCAAAACGAAACTCATGATTTTTAAGCTGCACCGTAGTTTTAAGTCTAAAATTGTCATGAGTGGTTGGCCTCTTGAGGGTGTAAATTCATTTACGTATTTAGGTATTCATATTGCAGATAACAACAGGTGGTGTCAGCACATAAATATTGCTACTCTGCGACACAAGCAATTAGCTGGTGCTATCAATTCGGAACACAGAAAGTCTTTGACCAAACCCGTCAAGCCAGCATTGCTGGTCTACGAAGCGAAGGCAATTGGGTCCGCACTTTATGAGTACCCTACAAGCCTCAGAGAACAAGTTTTTACGGTTACTCACTGGTACCCCGAAAAGCACTCCATTGTTGCCTTTAAGATATGATCTTGGTAGGAAACAAATCATGGATCTAGCTAGACTACGACCAATCCTGTATTGGCGAAGGCTCTGGACTACTCCCGAGCTTTCTCACTATGCTGAAGGTTTTATTGATGTCATTAAGGCGGACTGTTTTCATAAAATTAGCTGGTTCAAATCACTGAAAGCAATATTGTTTGAGCTTGGGCTAAGCTCGATATGGTTAGATTCAGCAGGTGCAGCATTTCCCACTACGTCTGTCCTAAAAAATATATTTTGGGAAAACGTTGCTATTAGGAGTCTGAGTAGATCTAGCAATGGGTCCATGACTGCGGGTTTTCTTGAGGTTAAACTGTATCCCGCTTTGGAGTCGTACTGGGATATCATATCTAAGCCGGGAGACAGAAAGCTCCTATTCCAACTGAGAGCTGGAGCCCTCCCCATAAGAACTCTGTCAGCAAAATGGGGAGCAGGGGGGTGTGACACCTGCCCAGCCTGTGGACTGGGGAAGGAAACACTTGGACATTTTTTGTTTTCTTGTAAAGCTTACTGTGCTCCAAGACGTGTCTGGTTAGCACCTATGTGCAGGAACCTTGGGACCACCTGTAGCTCTGTTGCCCTGCGTATTATATGTTCGAGCCCACTTACATGGATATTAATAGTCACAGCAAATTATATTGGATGGGCATGGGCGATCAGACAGAGACTGCTAGTTAATTAACTATTCTCTGTCTGTAAAATCTGTCTCCATGAAATTGTTATTATTGTTTTAGACCATTAATGTTTTTATAACTTTGCTATTTTTATCAATGTATTAATTTCTTTTTACTTGCTAAACAAGTACTGTGGGACACTTTTTAATTGAGCGTATTTATGGATTTAATAGTGCACTGTCTCTGTGATTGACTGTAAATTGAATTGTATTTTAACATTTTGTGTATGTCTTGCTTTTATGAGTAATTACTCGAATAAAGCACTATTTGACTTTGACTTTGAAACCTGGCTATTGGAGGGTTTGGGGAGGTTGTTGAACTGTGCTGCACTTGTCTCTGTCTGCTGCATTCTGCATTACATTGTTTTGTATTTTATTTTTTTCAATGGGGGTGGACGTATTGGCTATTTTTGCCTCTAGAGTGCCTTGTGACCCTCTGGGGTTCAAACCACCTTTTGAGGCTCTTGTTATAAGTCAGTTCTGTTAGGGGCCACACAATGGTCCCATAATTTTGAACAAACCTTCCATAATACCATGTCAGTCCAAGGAATGTCCTTTCTAGAGTCTAGGTATCAGGAGTTGTCCAATCCAAATTAGTTTGGATTTTGGCTTTGAGAGGCTGTATGTGGCCTCCACCTACCAGGTGGCCCAGGTACACACCCTAACTCTGCCCTATTTGGCACTTACTTGCCTTACTAGTCACGCCTGCCTGCTGCATGGCCGGAAGCACTTCCCTCAGGTGGCTTAAGTGACCCCCCCCCCCCCAGGTAGAACTGCTTAAAGCCATATCATCCAGACAAGCTGCACTGAACTCTTCCAACCCAGACAAGACCCTGTTCACCAATCTTTGAAAGGTGGCAGTGCATTCTCCAATCCAAAGGGCGTTACTTTGAACTGATAATGTCCCTCGGGTGGAGAATGCAGACCTGTCCTCTGGTCCATCAGTGAGGGCAATCTGCCAGTAACCTGATGTCAAATAAAAAATACTTAAGTACTTAGCAGTAATCGGTTCATGAGATGGATGGTGGGTGCATCTTTGGTATGACCACAATAATGGCTTGATCGAGTTTCTGGGGGAAGGAGCCCATCTCTACTACCTCCTTATAAAGGGTTAATAGATAAGGCGCAAGGATGTGTTTATATATAGTATAAAACTTCATAGAGTAGCTGTCTGGTTCCAGGCGTCTTCCCAGAATTCATCACTGAGACTTTGTCCCCAACACTCACCATTCAGCACTGGAAAGGCTGGGCAGGGGTATCTCATCAAGGAGGGGGGTTGGCCCTTTCAGAGTGAGGATGAGGGACGGCCCTGTTTAGGGTGCATAGTAATCAGCAAACACTTGGGTGACAGCTAGTGTGGAATGGTGCATCTAGCCCTGGATGTCCGCTATCTCGCGCATGACCCTTCCGGACAAGGATTAAAAGGCCAGCCTGTATAACAATTTGGTGTTTTTGTCCCCTCACTTGCATACCTGTGCAGTAGAGGCACACCAGATTTATTTTTCTGTTTCTAGCAAGTGGGCCCTAATCTCCTCTCCGAGCAGCTTCAGTTCCCTGGTGAGAGCGTTGTGGTTATTATCAGGTAGCAATTGTTTTTCCCGCATTTGTGTTATTCACCAGCGAATGGTGTGGTTGGGTCCCACATTGTTGTGCTTGTGTTGTGGAGCACCCACCTGACATTAGTGATGTCCTCATGTTGTTGTATGCCAGCATACTTTTTAGGCTTGATTTATTATCAATTTAGAAGCAATGCACCACAAAGGATGATATCCTGGTGCACCAAATAAACATGTACTGTGGTCCTACGGACTAGTTAGTCCTTTAGTCTCTCAATATACCCATGACCATATGCATCAACACCTCTGGCCCCTCATGCACCCGTGACTGTCGTACACAATTATGTGGTACGCATCAAGCCTCTTTTTAATTCCAATATTTTAGGTAAGCATGGGCGGTAAATCCTTTCCGCTCGCGGATTTTGCGGATTTTCGGTAAATTCGCTATCCGCAAACTCTCTCAAATTTGCGAAAAATCCGCAAATTCGCACGCAGCTGATTTTTTTGCTTGGTGATTCAATATTGCGGCGCGCGGCGTTAACTTACCATCATTCAGCGTTTGCCGAGTTGTTTTTCTCGATATTTTGCGTGTGCTGCGCCATTTTGGATCTTGCTGCGGGATCGCGGCTTGCCACCTTGCAAAGCGAGTGTTTGTCAACGTGAGTACGCAGTGATCACGTATCGCAGGAGTTCGCAATCGCGAACACGTAGATGCAGCGGGCAGCAACAATCTCGCACTCGCGAAATTGCAAAATTTGCAATTCTGCACAAGAAATCCACCAGCAAGCAGCATAAACCTTCTGAAAATGATGATTTTTATCAGAATAACTCCTCAGGTTGACATTTGCCTGCACTTTTTTTTGCAAGGAGGAGTCCATTTTGGGGGTGGGGGGGGAGGAAGGAAGTGCCCCACAGTCTCCATTTTCCTGTTCCTGTCCAGCAGGCTCCTCCCAGTGCTTTCTTCATGTGCTGGTCACTTTCATTCGGATCTTGACCTGGAAGGATTACTTTTTGCGGATGCTGCTGGATATTTGGATTTGAGGCCTTTTTGACTTTCTTTGGATCACTTTTGGATTAAAAATTTCACAAGTAAATTTGTTTGGGGACTTACAGTTGCTTCAACTACAATTTTGGAATTTTCGATTTTTGGGCTGTTGTTGGGGCCTTTTGCCCAGGGGTGGTGAGTGGTGCATGGACTGAGTCTTTCTGTGGGGTCTCTTTAATGTACTGATTGCAGGACTATTTCCCCATAGTCCTCTCACCCAGGGCATCAGGGAGTGGCTGATACTTCAGCAAGTGAAGTTCAAAACGTGGTTATTGGTTGCTTTCACAACTAGTTCAATCAAATTTATTCATCATAATTTGTTCTTTTCAAATATATCCATGCTGTATTCACATATATATTCTTTTCTCTTTCAAATTATAGTTTGTGTTATCCCCAATTTTATCACTTCCAATGCATTTTGGTGCCCTTCGCACCTTCATCAGGGAAACCTGCAAAATTACAAAACAAAACTTGCTTCAACCTGTCCTGTTTACATAAGCAAACAATAATAACATGATTCAGCGATTAAGATATGACGGTAGTTACAAGCTGTTAGTTTCTACTGTGTAATTCATCTGTGCGCACAGTCTAAAAGACGTTCAGGACTTGATTGCTGTCATACTATATTATGTAAATTATCCTACCGGTGCGTTCGATGTGTAGCGCTTAAGTTTGCACGATTAAGAGTAATACTTCAGTATTCGTGAGACACGCCCCAACGCTTGCTTAATTAAAAAATGCTTTCGATAAGCGGGTGCTTTACGTGATTAATTAACACGCCGGTTTTCTCACCTATTAATCGTAGCTTTCAGTCTCAAAACGCTTACGCGAATACTGTTGCATTCTTCTTGGCGTTCGGTCACAGGTGTTAGTATTTCTCCCAAAATCTTGCGCATGCGCTGTGCTGTCCGTGGTGTGTTTTTTTCAACTAACTTTACGCAAATGCGTCACCGCGGTCCTAGGTTCTGCCGCTCTAAGTTTACTCTAATGGCTACTCGCCAGCGCCATGTCTAAATGCAATTTAAGCCTATAACAAATGTGTATGCAAGTATTCATAATGATTCCTAATTCAAAGGTACCTTATACATTATAACATAGAAGTGTCCAACACATCACATTAAATTTTATAAATAACACAAAAATTCATTTCGATCATTGAGCCCGTCAGGCTTCAAGCTGTTTAGGTGGTAAATCCAATAGTTCTCTCTCTTGAGTAAATTCTTCTTGTTTAGAGGTCCATCTGTCTTTGGGACTATTTCCAGTATACACGCTCGTAATTGGCTTATATGATGGTGTTTTTCTTTGTAGTGTACTGCAACAGTTGATTTCACTGATTCAGTTCTTATGTTACTCTTATGTTCTGTTAAGCGTGTTTTTAGTTTTCTTTCAGTGTGCCCGACATACACCGAGCCACAGGGGCACTTCAACATGTAAATTAAGTTCATTGTATCACATGTACCATTCACTCTCAACGGTATTTTAAAACCTTTCATCGGGTGGGAAATCACATTCCCTTTCATGATGTTATGACAGCTACTGCAGTTCTTGCATGGGATTCTTCCACGAAATGTACTCAATGGTGCACGTTCACTAGGATATTTCAACATTTCTCCCAAGTTTCTCCCCCTGGTAAACGCGAAAAGCGGTTCTTTCTGAAAGATCCCTTTGAAATCCTCCTCTAGTTTTAAGATTTGCCAATGTCGCTTGATGATGGTCTTGAAATGTGTGCTAACATTGGAAAATTTACTCACACACGTTATTCTTTGTGTAGTTTGTTTCTTCTGGTGCTTAAAAAGATCCTCTCTGGGCATTTTTTGTGCTCTTGTTAATGCGGTTTCTATGATTGATTGTGGGTATCCTCTATCTAAGAACCTTTGTGACATGATTGTTAGTTGGTCCTGGCATTCTTCTGTTTCCGAGACCACTCTCCTGACCCTGAGAAATTGCGAATATGGCATATGGGTCTTCAATGATTGAGGGTGATGGCTGTCATATTTAAGTAAATTGTTCCTATCGGTTGGCTTCCGGTAGAGGTTAGTTTGGAATTGATGGTTGGACCTGGTGATTTCAACATCCAAAAATTGGATTCTTTTGGTGCTGGTTTGCCACGTGAAACTAATGCGTTCATTTCTGGTATTCAATAGTTCCAATTCTCTACTTAGTGTTTCTTCTTCACCTCTCCATATTAGAAAAATATCATCGATGAACCTTACGTACATCAATAGTTGAGTTGCCCATTCTTGACATTGGTAAATGTGTTGGTTCTCAAAGGCTGTCATAAACAGATTAGCGTACGCCGGTGCGGCGCAATTGCCCATTGTCGCAATTGCCCATCGATGTTCCGCTGCGTTGTATACAACGCAGCGGAACATCGATGGGCAATTGCGCCGCACCGGTGTACGCTAATCTGTTTATGATTTTTTGGGGTGTTGATGGGGACTGGCCATGTGGGTGGGGGCCATTTTGAGGCCTGGTACAGGCAGGCCCTGGCCATGTGCTGGGGGGCAAGGGGCCATTTTGAAAGCAGGCAGTGTTCTCAGGCCTGCACCCATTTTGCCTAGCTTTCATCCATTATGCCCAGGGGTAGTGAATGGGGCATGGGCCTAGTCTTTCTGTGGGGTGTCTTGAATTTAAACATCAATGAGGGCATGGATGGCATGGGATTGTGCTGATTTTTCTGTTTTTTGATTTTTTTGGCTGCTGTTGGGGCCTTTTGCCCAGGGGTAGTGAGTGGTGCATGGGCCTAGTCTTTCTGTGGGGTGTCTTGAATTTAAACATCATTGAGGGCATGGATGGCATGGGATTGTGCTGATTTTTCTGTATTTTTTGATTTTGTTGGCTGCTGTTGGGGCCTTTTGCCCAGGGGTAGTGAGTGGTGCATGGGCCTAGTCTTTCTGTGGGGTGTCTTGAATTTAAACATCATGGAGGGCATGGATGGCATGGGATTGTGCTGATTTTTCCGTGTTTTTCGATTTTTTAGGCTGCTGTTGGGGCCTTTTGCCCAGGGGTAGTGAGTGGTGCATGGACTGAGTCTTTCTGTGGGGTCTCTTTAATGTAAACATCATGGAGGGCATGGATGGCATTGGATTGTGGTGATTTTTGTGTGTTTTTCGATTTTTTGGGGTGTTGATGGGGACTGGCCATGTGGGTGGGGGCCATTTCGAGTGCTGGTACAGGCAGACCCTGGCCATGTGCTGGGAGGGCAAGGGACCATTTTGAATGCAGGCAGTGTTCTCAGGCCTGCACCCATTTTGCCTAGCTTTCATCCATTATGCCCAGGGGTAGTGAGTGGTACATGGGCCTAGTCTTTCTGTGGGGTGTCTTCAATTTAAACATCATGAGGGCATGGATGGCATGGGATTGTGCTGATTTTTCTGTGTTTTTCGATTATTTTGGCTGCTCTTGGGGCCTTTTGCCCAGGGGTAGTGAGTGGTGCATGGGCCTAGTCTTTCTGTGGGGTGTCTTGAATGTAAACATCATTGAGGGCATGGATGGCATGGGATTGTGCTATTTTTTCTGTGTTTTTCGATTTTTTCGGCTGCTGTTGGGGCCTTTTGCCTAAGGGTAGTGAGTGGTGCATGGGCCTAGTCTTTCTGTTGGGTGTCTTGAATTTAAACATCATTGAGGGCATGGATGGCATGGGATTGTGCTGATTTTTCTGTGTTTTTCAATTTTTTTGGCTGCTGTTGGGGCCTTTTGCCCAGGGGTAGTGAGTGGTGCATGGACTGAGTCTATCTGTGGAGTATCTTTAATGTAAACATCATGGAGGGCATGGATGGCATTGGATTGTGGTGATTTTTGTGTGTTTTTCGATTTTTTGGGGTGTTGATGGGGACATCCATGGTGGAAAAGTGGAGTCATGACCTAGCTGCACAGCGCGTTTGGCCAGAAGGCCGAAAAATATTGTAAGTATGAGATTTTCCATTGTTGCTTTTTGGCTGTTTGGGGGTGTTGTGCTTTTCTGCGGGTGGGTTGGCGGGTCTTGGGGCATTGCTGGGAAGGTCTAATACCGGATAAAAGTGGTTTGGACAAAATCAGACTTGAAAACGTTTTTGCCTTTTTGCTCACTATCATGTTTTCGGGGGCCTGTTTGGGGGGCTTCCTGGTGTTTGTGGGTGGGTTTCAGGGTCTGGGAGCACTGCTGGGTATGGATACTTTTGACTGCAAGAGGTTTGAAGAAAATCCATGGTGGCAAAGGGGAGTTAGGACCTAGCTGCAGAGCGCGCGCGGAGTGATTTTGGAAATAGGCCTGAAAATGACTAAGTCCCCATTTTTGTGCTTTTGCTTTTTGGCTGTTTGGGGGTCTTCTACTTGTTTTCGCCTGGGTTGACGGCTTCGGGCCATTGCTGGGAAGGTCTAATACCGGATAAAAGTGGTTTGAACAAAATCCATGAGGAAAAAGTTTTTGCTTTTTCTGACATTTCGCTCAATTTAGCGTTTTCGGGGGCCTGTTTGGGGGGCTTCCTGGTGTTTGTGGGTGGGTTTCGGGGTCTGGGAGCACTGCTGGGTATGGATACTTTTGATTGCAAGAGGTTTGAAGAAAATCCATGGTGGCAAAGGGGAGTTAGGGCCTAGCTGCAGAGCGCGCGCAGAGTGATTTTGGAAATTGGCCTGAAAATGACTAAGTCCCTATTTTTGTACTTTTGCTTTTTGGCTGTTTGGGGGTCTTCTACTTGTTTTTGCCTGGGTTGACGGCTCTGGGGCCATTGCTGGGAAGGTCTAATACCGGATAAAAGTGGTTTGGACAAAATCGGAGGCAACATTTTTTTTGCGTTTTTGCTGACCTGCTTGTCTTTGAGGTGCTCTTTGGGGGGGTTCCGGGTGTTTGTGGGTGGGTTTTGGGGTCTGGGAGAACTGCTGGCACAGTCTAATTTTGATTGCATTTGTTTTTCAGGAAATTCATGGTGGAAAACGGGAGTTATGGCCTAGCTGCACAGCGCGTTTGGACAGAATTGAAAGAAGGCTGAAAAATATTGTAAGTATGAGATTTTCCATTTTTGCTTTTTGGGTGTTTGGGGGTGTTGTGCTTTTTTGTGGGTGGTCTTGGGGCATTGCTGGGAAGGTCTAATACTGGATAAAAGTGGTTTGGACAAAATCCATGCTGAAAAGCCTTTTGGCATTTTTTGTAACTTAGGGTTCGTTAGGGTTAGCACTAGCAGCAGTATTCCATGTGTTTGGGGGTGTTCTAGATTTTTGCAACTGGGTTCTGGGGTCTTACACCACTCGTGGGAATGTGTAATCTTGGTTGCAAGTGGTTTGAAGAAAATCCATGGTGGGAAAGGTTTGATTTGCCTAGTTAAAGAAAGTGTTTGCCACTACTCTTAACTTAGGGCTCGTTAGGGTTAGCAGTATTGTATTGCATGTGTTTGAGCGGGGGGCTGTTTGTGGGGGGTTTGCGAGTCTTGGAGCGATGCTGGGTATGGATACTTTTGCTTGCTTGCAAGTGGTTTGAATACAATCCACGGTGGGTAAGGGGGGATTTGGCCCTACTTTACTTTCAAAGTACATTTTGTCACCATTTTTCTACTAGGCCTCGTTTTTTGAGATCTGATTGGGGGTCTTCTACATTTTTGCGACTGGGTTTAGTAAGGGTCTGGGAGCACTGCTGGGAAGGGGCGTATTTAGTTCTAAAACACAGTTTACAGTACACCTAGCTTGAGAGGAAAGATCCGCTAAATTAATTTGCCCATACTTATTTATCCTTCAAAAGGAGACTCAGACAGAGTACGCACTTTCAAAAATATTGTACTGTCTTTTAGGAAACTCAAAGTGTGACTTTTTGCACTACACAGCGTACATACCTTATATTTATTTGTCAGTGGTGTTCTAATATCACTTCCAGTTTTTCCATCAATAGGCCGGGTTTCAGTCTGTGCAATGGGAAAAGAAGGATGAAGTCAGGCTTCACATTAGCAAACCGCAATTCAGCATCCGCCAGGCAGGCAGTGGACAGGGTGTCTTCTGGTCACCAACATTGATGGACGGAGCGTCAGCTGGTATGGAGGAGTCCCGCTAATAAGAGGAATGGTTTGATGCATGCAACTTACCAAATTCAACAGGACAACTACAACAACATACAGATACAGTATCCGTTCTTTTCTAATTATCTTTTAAGTAATGTTATTGCTGTGAACTTCTTTGAGTGTGACTCTGCATTTCTTTGATCTCTGCTTCTAAATTCATCCCTACAGCCATTCTATAGGTTTTACTTGTGCTATTTTTTAAACCTAATTTAATGTAAGAAGTGTTTCTCTGAGTACAGAGATAGGCAAGTGAAAACGCATAATTAGTACTGCAGCCTTGTACTGTCTCATTCTTCCATTCACAGATGTTGAAAGTACTACTTACTTTTCAGTAACCATGCATGCAGTAGTGCATGCACTTCCTTTATGCCACTTAAAAGATTTATGGTTAGCTTTGTACCCAAAGATTTCTTTATCTTCAATTATTGTTTGTCCATGCTGTGCTTTTTTTTTTCTCAACAAAACTTTCCCAAAATCCCCCATTCCCATCCATTTTCCAAACCCTAACCCTCTTCCCCCGGGCTGTGTGGTTTTGATTGATGTGTGACTAAATGACAGCAATAATTCCACACACTTGCTGGGGAGGATAAGGTCATAGCAACAGGCTGGTGAAGGAATCCGAGGATATATTCTATTCTTACTCAGCTTGACACTCAGTCACTATTGGCAAATGAAAGCAGATTTTCATGTGCGCCATCAACTTGATTGGTCATCAAGGACATCCTCCTCCTAGACTTGGCAAATTATTACGCTGCTGTGTCCTTCACCTTCGGTACTATTTCTTGCAGTAGTAGCCAATGTCAAAGAAATTCAACGCAGGTACTAGTTATACTTTCAATACTTTACCATTTGTTAGGCTACATTGTGGCACTGTTCTAGTGTACTGTCACCTGCTATTCTCTATTGTACTGTTCTAATGTTACGATAAGGACAAACAAGGTTTCATTTTCTTTTTTTTCAGATGCTGCAACTGCCACTGTGTAACACCACCAGTGATGATGACATTTCATCTGCCCAGGATAGCCAACCTTAATCGCCATTTGCTGTGCAGCCAGCCCTGTGCCTAGCCCTATTTCCAAACACAAATTACAGGTAAGATAAGCGTTTGGGGGGAGGAAGTATAATGGAGTATTAGGAGAGACGAGAGACTGACGCTAGTACTAGTAAAGTTCTAGGACTATTGAATTCACTTACTCTGTGAGAGGCACTTAGTTTTGAAAACATTTGGGCAATTAATTACACAACTTGAATCAAGATGCCACTTAAGTTTCAGGAAAACAAACTTACTGTTAAACCCCCACCCACCAGCCTCAAAAGCAGTAAAAAAACACGTACGCTAAGATAAAGTTAAAAGTATATTTATATCCCTAACAAAAATAATCTCCCGCAAGACCCAACCCACCCCCACCCCCACTCCCTAACCCCAACGAATGTCCGTGAAAAGTCCAAAAAACCCAACTCCCAATTCCCACCCCCCAGAAGTCTTTAAAAAACGGGCAAGGGACAGTCTCCTCCTACTGCTGGCTGCTGCTGTTGACTTTCCGGGCCAGGTCGGCATGCTCCTTGCGGAGGGTCTCGAGCAGGGTTTTGGTGTTGAGGAGCTCCTGCTCGAGGTAGGAGACCCTCAGGGAAAGGCGGTGCATCCTTTTTTTGTAACTGCTGTGGGGGGCAGCTGATTTCTTTGCTGCTCGGCGGTGGCGGGTGGCTGCGGTACCCCGGCTCGGTACAGCTGGAGACCTGCTGCGCTGACTGGCTGACCCAGGGAGCGCGGAGGAGGATGCAGGTGTCGCCGTAGATGTTGTAGATGTACTCTGTGTGTCCTCCTCCTCTTGGGCCACCAGCCGCCGATATTCGGCGACAGTGGCCTCCAGCCTCCGTTGCCGGGCCCGTCTAGCCAGCTCCTTCCGTGTTGGTTTGGAAGGAGCATCTATATGAAGAAAGAAAAAGACATAGTCTGTAACCAGTGCTCTTTAAGATTAACACAAAATGATTCAGCAGAAAGTTGTGTCACAGTAGAACTAGCAACTTGCAGGCGCAGTACATAACTATTGTGGCCAGTATCTATCTAACCTCCCACTTCTTCATCCTTGCTCTAACATTAGTGGGAGTTTAAGGAATCAATTTTACGAGCACTATGGACTCACTCCATTTGAGTCGACTATGACAGTACACCAGTCTTATTCTTCTTCTTCTCTCTTGTTTAGCAAAATTGGTACGTTAACTTCTGCAAGCCGGCATAATGCCAGCGCAGTCAACTTGCACCCAAGAAAAACAGACGCCCGTCATGATGAGTGAGACAGACTTGCGTTACTGTACCAGTCCAGTACATGCAGGTGGTGATGCTTTTACTTTTCTATTATGGGTGGCACTGAGAATACTCCGTTACAAGGGCTACTGCTTAATTAATATAACTTTCACCTTACAGTGCCAATGAATACTAGAAAAGGAAAATGAAGAAGATAAATAATCTGATTATCTATCACTGTACATGGTATGTATTTGCTTACATATGGGATGACTTTAGGTGCTTTGCTTTTTATTGAGTGAACAGTGATACATCCACACATGAATGACCGAGTTCTACTAAACCTATTAAAAGAGGTAGTGAGTGGCCATTGTAATAGCCGGATATATGCTGTGCTTGCAATACAAACTACTGCTACTATTCATGGTAGTATTCAGACAAAATTACAACTTCTTTTCCTTGACTTTCCTACACTGGGACGGACGTGCGGGTGCGGTGTTACATGCTCTTCAAAGTAACACCTAATTCATCCAGTGACCGTCTACTCTCTCCAGATACACATATGCTATCTAAGAGTCAGATAGTACCATGATCCAGGCATCCATCCATTCAAACTATATGTCAATCATTCTTCTTCATGTCTCTCATCTGGACAAACCTTACGTTTTCTCATGGGGAGCACACTATGCAGTCTGCAATCTCAATAAGTAAGGAATATAAGAGCTTACCACTGCCCGCCACTACCGTGGCAACCCGCACAGCAGTTTGGTCCGGCACTTCCACCGCCTCCTCCCCAGAGCATTCCTCCTCCACCTCTGCGCTGGGCCCAGCACCAGATGTTCCACCTACAAAGTACATTTAAGAATGTTAGATTTCATAGACATACACCACTCACTAGTATTTTGTCTAGGAATGAAGAATTGTGAATACAGAAACCAATCTAATAATTTGTGACTGTCTACTCTAAAGTAAAAATGTCCCTTTTTCCAGGGAAGGGTGTTGTCTTGCTGCACTTTTTGGCACAACTGATGAATGCTTGCTTTTTAACACGCACCGTTTTTTTTCATAACAGACAGAAGCCTCACTTCTAAGAACAAATCATCATAACTAGGACGAAGGGACCAATGATTCAGCACCAAAAACAAAAATGAAAGTTCAAACCAGGTGAGGGCTCGGCTTGCCCACAATAAATGTGTGAAATAAATCACTATAAGCACTTTTCCATTTTTAATCAACCGTTTATGTTTTATGACAAGCTTGATTTTAATAAATATTTTTACTTTTAATAAAGCTTTAAAACTTAAATAGACTCTGTGGTTTTTGGTCATGAGTGAATGAGCAAAAGGTTTTGCAATTTGCAAGCATGAGTCCGTGCCTCTGACACTTCTGAACTCTGACTCCGTACTCTTGTCCTGCGTTGGATAATCATCATTGGGGATCAATCATCGATGAATTCGGGAGCTAAATGACTCTGCCACACTATCTAGTTAGTAAGGAGATTGGGGGTTCTTCAAAGTCTGATATCACTGAGGTATGTGGAAAGTCTACCTGCGACTATCATAATTGATAAACAATGCACTATTTAGTGTCCATAGTTCTGTTTGTGCAGATTTGTCCCTGGAATAGTAGTAGTATGGATTGTCCTCCTATCCAAACCAAAAGTAAAGTAGTATCTTATTCTTTCTTGGTGGTCATTCACCTTTTTATTGTTGGTAATTGTCAAAGCATAAACATTTAGAAGACTTGAAAATACATTATGGACAATCCCAGAGGACTGCACTCAGTGCATAGAGCTATTGCTGACTATAATGGGAGTTTCGTTTTACACCTTTTGCCAAATGTGCAATCTTAGTTAGCTACACAGACAGACTAATAAGAATAATCTAGTAATACCACAGGGAGTCATAGTCGAGGCAGGATAAGAATTTAGATCCAGTCTACAAGAAGATCAAAGACGATTTAGAAAAAATCGAATGAGGAACGCTAGGAAAAAATAGGTACTCTATAATAAAATTAAAACTTACCGGGGCCAGCAAAGGAGCCCTCGCCTGACCGATCCTGGCCTTGTTCAGCAGCAGCAGCAGCCTCCTCCAAGGCCCTCTTGCCCCTGGGGGGAGCTGATGTACAACATGGAAGAAAGAAAGACCAGAAAACATGGAAGATATTTGTCAACCAAATCAAACATTTCAAAAGAACAAAAACAAAATATTTTGGCGAAATAGCAAATAGACAACTATTCCACTGGATATATTGACCTATCTTATGTGGTCTACTACGATATTAGTATTGCTTGATTTGCGGACCGTCGACTTGGAAAGTTATGTAACTCACTAAACAAACTACTAAAAAGGTTTGCCTAGGACTGGCAGGCAGCAGTCCGCAGCATGCGAAGTGACAAAGTCCATTGTGATTGCAGATCAGCGACAACACTAAAAAGTTTCCTACTACATTAACCAGTCATTAAAATACTCAAACTAGCAATCCACCACCACTATTTCTTCTTATAGCCAGGTGTACAAAGGAAGGACTGGACTTGAGTCTGTAGCGGCAGATTTAAAAGCCCCTTGCAGCTCTTTTGCTCCATTGTTGCGTGACTTTTGTGACGCAGCGGCAGAACAAAAGAGGCGCCATGGTGTGGCGTATATTAACAACGTGACGCATATGGGAGATGCATCACGTGTTAAAGCCCTGAGCCATCAGGGGGCGTTCCGGCGCAAGGGAGGGCGTTCCTGCGCAGGAACGCATCCTAAGAGTGGCTGAGGGAAATCTACAAGATTTCAATCAGTCACTTTTAGGACAATGATGCGTGACTCAAACCCTGCGCCTGCTTGAAGCAGACGTACGGCTTGACGCAGCATTGGGGAGATAGGGCACCCCAGAGCATTGCTGGAGCTGCGCCATCGTTGCGACGCAACTCCAGCAATGCGCCGCCTTTACGGCACAGATGCGTAACACTTCGGTGACGTTTTGGGCCCATGGTGCGCCGCATTTTAAATACGGCGCACCATGGGTGGGGGTGGCGTGGCGCACAATTACTGGCGCATCCCTGCTACTTTGCAGGGATGCGCCGGTAATTAAAAATCTGACCCTTAGTGTCAAGCATTACGCAGTTCTTTAAACTACACTCATACATAATTTCTCAGGCCAATGAAATGAACACAAAATCAAAAACAAATAAGCATAGTAGCAACGCTACTGAGAAGGAGAGCAGTGCACCTGAAATGCACAGAAGATTTTGAAATATAATTTACCTACAATGTAATCAGCAGCATTATTGCTCTTGGTAAAAAACAAAAATTTGCAATATAATAACACACAGAGCAGGAGAAAACAGAGTAGTGAAGAAATAGCTACTACTACTCACCAAGCCCGGGGATCTCAAGGCCGTGCAGGTCGATCAAGTCACGTTCCCGGTCCAGGAGAACCGTCCAACGGTGGGTGGCCTGGTTGTATGTGCGCCGGACCTGAGAGTGTTGGTACATGGCCCGGCGCACCTTCTCCCACCGCTTCCTACGCTCCCGGATCCCGTACCCGCTAGCGATCTTGCCGCCTACCATGATGGTCCTGGGGAGGCGGCGCTGAACATAAAAAACTAGTGCGGCCACCTCCTCCGCGCTGAAGATCTCCCGGGCTGTGACTGTCTCCCCCCTCAAATGCCCGCACGGGAGCCGGGCACGAGGTGCGGGACCCTTCCCCTTCTCAGGATGCTTCCCGGCTCCCTTTACCATGGTCTGGGCACAAAGGAAGCTAAATAATAAAGAAGAAATAGAATAGGGAAGAAGAAAAGAAAAGAGTTTAAAAAAGTAGTTTAAAATTAACCAAAAGTAGCAGAAAACACAAAAATATAGAGCTAGAAAAATAGAGGGATAGATAATAAGTAAAATAGATTAA
The DNA here is from genome assembly GCF_964263255.1 of Lissotriton vulgaris. Taxonomy (NCBI): domain Eukaryota; kingdom Metazoa; phylum Chordata; class Amphibia; order Caudata; family Salamandridae; genus Lissotriton; species Lissotriton vulgaris. The sequence goes on along the minus strand of NC_141696.1, from coordinate 182,706,340 downwards.
AAAAAACTTCAAACAAGCAAAGGATGGCAGAGATTCAGAGAGGATACAGAAAGCATGCCCAGAACCATAGCAATGAATGAGAAACAAGATGGCCACGCCCGTTCACGACCGCGTGGGTAAGTTCGCGCGAGATTTCCCTCGCGATCACACGCGAACTTGTCCTAGCGAGCCGCACACTTTGCGAGATTACACATCGCGCCCGGAAACGGAAATACATCATGCAAACAAGATGTCCGTGCCCTACGACGTGAGGGTAACTTCGCGCCGTTGGGCTACAAGCTGCTTGCTAAAACACACAAAACCTTGCGAACTAACACGCCGCAAAAAAACAAATCGCATATTCGCACTAATTCGCGGCTTCGGAATTCGATCTCGCACAAATTCGCGCCCCGCGAATCCCGCGAAATTGCAGAAAAACGAGTTTTGCAAAACTGAAAGCACTCAGCAGGTACAAAAGTTCAAACTCATCATTAGTAACCATTCCCTGTAGTGGGGCCCCTCCAGAGTTCAGTTGCCTACTTGCAACTATTCTATGACCCTGCTCTGACCCTCAGAGCAGGCTCATAGAATAGCTACAAGTAGGCCACAAAGGTCCTGTGAAAAAAAATTGCACTGCAACAGAAAGCAAATTACAGATAAGGAAGCAGGTGCCAGACTGGAAGTTTAAATTCAGTGACACATTAATCTACCCCAAATTAATTCATGTCAGTTGAAGCAGGGCAGGTGTGCTTGCTTTTCCCCCACATAATCTACAGTGATGAACCAGAGGGTGGCATTGATGTACCAGAGGGTGGCATGGGTGAACCAGAGGGTGGCAGTGCTGAAACAGAGGGTGCTGTGAACCTGTGATGATGAACCAAACGTAGAAACAACATAGTCGCGACCGTTGCGAGCCGACAAGTAAGTTCGCAATTGCGTACTGGTACAAAACCCTTGCGAACTGGCAGAAACCCTTGCGAACACAAAAAAAAAGAAAAAATCTGCAAATTCGCGAGAGTTTGCAGATTTTGCGGATTGCGAATTTGTGAATACGCAAATTCGCGAACCGTGAATTCGCAAAATTCGCCCATGCTTCATTTTAAGTTTTAGAATTATTTCACAGGTTTTTGCATCAATGTACTTGCATTGTATATATCCATGTATAGCACATAGTGTGTAGGAGATGTTTACTACATGTTGTTTTAGTACATGTCACTTGTGACCATGGTTATTTTTTTCTTGTTGTCTCCTGTTGTCAGCTCGTTCTCTCTGATGGGGTAGTGAAGTAGTGTGGCTCACTGGTTAGAGGCGGCAGACCCGAGAGCAGAGGACGGCCCGGGACCAGGGTTCGATTCCCGGCGCGGCAGGTTTCTGGACCAGGGTCAGCGGACTCGATAATTCTCTCGCCTCGGTGCCCACTCTGATCAGCGATCACACTCGGCAACTCTGGGCATTAGCTTGCCTCATCTTCACTAACGGCCCCACCAGACCGCCGGGGATGCCTGGTCTCACCCTGGAGATACCCATTAAGGGACCATCTCTCAGGGAAGCCAGGAAGGGTTTCGCAGCGGTCGAAGCGCCTTGGGACCCTCCGGGTAAGTAGTGCGCTATATAAATGCCTATACATTACATTACATTACATGGGAATTTGGTAAATGTATGATGTCATTTTTTGTTGTGTCTCACAAAATATATGGCTCATGTCATCATGTAACATTGTGTCCACTTCAGTGTATGTGTAAATTCATGTTAATAATATTGTCACTTTCAGCCCTGATGAAGTTCAATCTCCATTGAATGAAACACATTTGAATTGACTACCACACCCTACTTTGGATTACCACTGTTCACATAAATCATAAGCCCTGATGAAGTTCAATCTTCATTTAACGAAATGCGTAGCCTGCAGCCCATGTTTATGATGTTATTAAAATAAAGGAATTAAAAATGTAAAAGAGTTTGGTCAGTCTTTTGTCATTGGAAAAGACAGTCCGGTGGTGCACCTCTCCACATTTATCCAATGTCAGGGAGCTGTGTCTCTAGGCGAAGGCAACAAGCTTGAAGTGGGTGACTCGACCAAATTGTGCTTTTTCTTTCTGTTGGAGGAGGGTTTTGGTATATCCTCGATTGGTAGCCTTACATGCTACCCAGAGAGTACCCATTGATGGCACCGACCCTGTGTTTGTGTGGAAATACACTATGGTTTCGTCCCTTACATCTTCAATTTATGTCGCATCTTGACGATGCCAGGCAGTGAGGCGCCATACAGGGCATCTGGTAAAGTCCAGTGTACCAATGCGCAGAAGCAAAGGGGCATTATCAGAGATCCCACGTGAGACTACCTGCAGCTACGATACCGAAAAAACATCAGTAGCTGGCATAAGAAGCATATCTGTGCGTGCTTGTGTATGATGCGCTTCAGAGGCATGAATGGATTCTCCATACATCACCATACATCTCCATACATCTCCATACATCACATAAACCTAGAGTGGTCATCCACTTGTGTAGGGAGTTGGCTCTCTGGCAGCAGGCATCTGATGGGTGACCCGTAGAATCAGCTGTAGGGTCTAGGACTGCATTAAAACCATCCCCTATGATAGTTAGACCCAGAGGCAATTGAGCTATAACACCAAGGAGTGTAACTAGGGAGGAGTCTAAAGCTGTGGGGATCATAAAGGCAACAAATATTTAAGGGGTGGCCCACAGTCATGCTCACTAGGGTGAGATAATGAACCTGTAGATCTGTCCAGGTCCGGGCAACCAACAAGGGTAAGAGTGGCTCAGCAGGATTACAACCCGAGAGACCCTCGCATTTACACAGCATGATAGACTTTGTCAAACCCCTCCAGTGCCTAAAATTGACATTTTGTGCCCATCAGGTGTATCATTTGTTCGCGCTCTATAAATACCAAAAATAAATAAATAAATAAATATCTCCTGGATCATTAGGATAGAAGGGTGAAAGCGTTGGGCATACTGCAGTACCACTGAATGCTTGATCTGATCTCAAAGACCATTTACACTCTAGGAAATACCACAGAAAGTGGTCATAACAAGGCTGGGTATATGAAGTTCACATGAGCTAAGGGTGTGCCTGGTGCATGAGAGGGGCCTAGCGCTGAACATGATGCACCTGTGGTTAGGCATATATTGAAGGCATGATTGGCTGGGCCTTAATGGGACTCTGTGACAACCAAGAGAGAGATAAGAAGCAAGAAGCATGCATCAAAACAATTCTATAAAACATTATAACAAAAACCACATCTACCCCCAACTACCCCACCCCATACTTCCCCCGAGAATCATCTCTCACCCTACAATGTATTTCCCACCTCATAACCAGTTTGTCTCAAGGGTGGAGTGGTGGACCCCTCCAAAGTATAGGATCGATCTAGTTCAGTGTCTGCCCTTGTGCCAACAATCATGAGCTACTCAGTAGTTTCATGCATTAGTGTGTTATGTTTTTTGCGCTTAGAGACCGGCGGTGATAGGCGCTATACAAGTATTCCCTAACATAACATAACATAACATGCTGAGTCAAGTCTAGACCCAGGATCCAAAAGTGTTTCCTTATTGTCACAAAATGGGAGAAGATGTCTGACTCAAATGTTCCTCATTGCGGGTTGAAGTGTGCGGGTCTGCGCCAGTCTTTAGGGGCTGATCGGATTGTTGTGGTGGTGGTGGCGCCAAGGAGACAGAGCTTGATGAGAGCACAGCAGTCTCCATGTTGCGCCTCCCTTTGCAATACCTAGTATGGACTTGCTTCCAGTGCCTACCTGTGTGTGTGTTTACCATGGACATCTGGCTAGTTGACTGGGGAGAGCGGGCTGGCCGACGCAACTGTTTTTCTTCTGTTAGCCATTCCCACACAGATTCAGAGGTTTTGAAAAAAAGGGCCTTATCCGCCTATATTACCTTGAGGCGCACTGGGACGAAGAGCGCATAAGAAAGTTGGAGAGTTCTGAGTTTTTGTTTGACAGATTCGTAGGACCTGCGTCTTGCCTCAACCTCTTGTGTGATGTTGGAAAACAAAAATTTGAATTCTAATAGCAAAGATCTGGGTGTGCACAAGCTTCACGCAGGATAGGGTCTCTGTCTTTAAAGATGAATAACCTTGATTTCCCAGGCCGGTATGAAGCACTGGGAGGAGGTTTAGGAGTAAGTGCGCTGTGGGCGCATTTGACCACAAACCAGGGTGACAGTTTATCAATTGGAATCCAAGATTTGAGCTATTCCTCCAAGAATTTCGCAGGTTGGGTATGTTCCACATCTTCCGGAAAGCCCACAAATTGCAAAATATTGCACCTCAAACAGTTTTCTGCCTATTCTGCTCAATGGTGGAGTTCATTTGAATGAGTAAGGAGGTGAACTACCTTGGTGTAGAGGTTGGCGATCTCATCTTCAACCATAGAGAGGTGTCCCTGTGCTTCAGTGATGCGGTTCCCTGCATTTTGTAGGCCCTGATGAAAAAGTGCCACATCCACCCGCACCTCCCCCTATTTTTGTCTCAATGACGGCCTGTGAGGTGTGGATAGCTTGTAAAATGTTATCAAGATTTCCTTCTGTTGAGACATTTCTGTCCAAGGCCTCACTCCCTGTCACTCCAGCTCATGTGGTAAACTGGTCAATGCGTGGTTGGGAGGGATGAGGTTTTGTGGCCTTGTCTTTCCCCATAGCGTGAATAAGGTAGTTGTGACTGGGGCCTGGCCCATTTGCTATAGTCCATAGCAGCATGAGCAGCCAAGCGCTGGGTGGGTTCTGCTTGGATTATGTGAAGAGCCGGGAGGCTGAGTGGCGGAGCACAGCACCTGGTTGTCAGTCAGTGTTGCTGCACTGCAGTGGGGTAGGGTCTTTGTCAGCCCATCCCCAGTGGTGGTGTCAGGTAAGGCAGGGGAACGAAATGTCTTGACTGGTGAGCCTCTCACCCTGTGATCACCTCTGCCAACTCAGCCATGCCAGTTCATCGTCCCTCTGCTCAGAGAAGCGTTAACATATGGGTGCAAGAACAAATGAGGTGTACCAGCAGTAGCTGGTCCCTGATTCAACGCCACCCCCTTACAGGTGCCAGAAATGAGCCGCAGGAGATGAGTTACAACTAAGTTTGAAGTAAAGGAGGGGGGCCCTTCCAGGCCTGTAGTCACCAGTCACTGGTCACAACTGGTAGAGAAGAAGAGGGGTGTTGCCACTTGGCCTCACCGCCCCAGTTCTGATATTTAAGGCATCCAAGACAGTACCTCACCTTGAGGCATTGAGTAAGATGAGGGCCCACACATTCAGGCCCAGAAAGTACCCTCCTTTAGATGCTTGGCATTGGTTACATGTCTCGTAAATGCTGTCAGGGTGGCAACACATGTACTGTAGGGACAAGGCCGGGGATCAAGGTCCACCTCCATGGCCTTGGCCATGCTCCTCACCTCCAGTTGAATGCACTCCTATGGCATTGGGCTCCACCGCAGGAGGCACAGACTGGGCTCCAAGACCTCTGGGAACACATGGCAGAAGCAAGTCACTAAATCCTGGGCAACTCACAGGATAGCAGGGAGGGCTCAAGTTCCATCTAAGGGGTCAGGCGCCAACCCCACTAGGTAGCCATCTAGGCCCATGGGCCAGGTATTTTTGTAAAGCGCACAGCTACCTCCGAAGTGGTGTCCCTGCACTGGGGACCATGCTGGAAGATTAAGCGAGCTATGGCCCAGACTAACATGGTGCTGGGCTAACCTGCCACCGGCACCGGGGATCGAACCGTGAACCCCGTAGTCTGGAGTCAGGCACCCTGGCCGCTCCCCACACCTCTTCTACGTAGGCCAGAGGGCAGAGAACAGATCCAAAGGTCCTGTGAGGGGGAGAAGTCAGTGACTGCGCTGGCCCCACGACCCAAAGTGGCAGCCATGTAGCTGGGGACCTCACTGACCAAATGGTCCCGGGGGCTCCCACAGTGGTCAAGTGATCAGGGAGTTAAAAAGATAGAGGTCAGGCTATTGCGCCAAGTGGAAGCATCGTCCGGGAATCCCCAGAGCCCTGTCTGCCATGACGCTTTTCCGCACTAGTTCTGGTCCTCAGCAATGTAGGAGCATCAGAGCCTTTACCGTAGGCGACCCCCACCCACCGCTATCATAATGTAGATTTGCAGTCCCTCAGGTGCTGTGTGTAGGTGATGGGGTGCACAGCAGCTCGCTTTTGAACAGCCGGGCCCGGTGGGCTGATCCCCGCATGGATCCACCATCTTGAGTGCTGCCTGGAATTTGGTTGAGCGGGCGCCTGCTGTGTCGACGATCGGTTACCCTCTGCCCTCAGTGACTTGCAAGGTGTGGGGACTCTCTGGATTATCACTTAGACTCCTGTGTACATAGTATTTCCTCCTCCTGTGGTGCACTCGCCTTCCGCCGGCTCAGCTCCCTCTCCTTGTCGAGCCTTCCTTCTCCTGCCGGGAGCTAGGCCTGCCACTGCCGAACATCGGATCAGTGCTCTGCCCAGGTCCTCCTCGCTGGCCTAATCTCCAGATCCGGCCCATCCAGGGCTGCTCCCTCATTCCTGCCTTCCATGCTCCCACTGCAGCCAAGGCAGGGCACCATTACAGACTGCGGCTCCGTGTTCACCGTGTCGAGCCGCACACAATTCCGGCACGATACTGCCTGCATCCCAGCACTTCACACATGCATGGGCACATCCGCCAGCACCACGACCACATGTGGCCGGATACCTTCGGTAGAACAGTGGCTCCTCCTCCTGATGCTCGGTATGTTTGTTTTCCCTTCACCAGCCTGGCCCACGTGGGGGCCCAAATGCCATGCCAGGGCTGTCTTTCTTCATAGCTCGATGCTCACCGAGCTGCATACACCTCTGGTACCTCAATCTCCCTAGGCCTCAGTGCACTGCAACAGCTGTTCTTGTGGCTCAATGGCCATTTTGTGCGTGCCGTAGCAGCCTGTCCTTAAAGCAAGTAGTCTCCGGCAGTGTCCCCTCAAACCAACAATGTCCCCCTTTCCTTGCAGGGATGGACTCGCGCTGCCGGTGTACTCCCAGTGGATGCCGCAGCTTCTTGCCCTCACTTTCCTTTGCTCCGCGCGGATGACGGGCCGGTGTTCCTGCAGGTATCACAGCAGGTAAGGTCCACATCAATTATGGAGGGGGGGTGCTATGCCTCGCACTCACTGCGCCCCCTGTCTCATTGTAGCACTACTGCTCATCAGTGCCGCTTCTTCCCCGCTGGCTTTCGCATTTCCCAGGTGAGTGCTCCCGAAGGGTGGGCGGAGTTTGTGGAGTTGCACTATATGGAATTCCGCAGGTTTGCAAAAACTCAGTGGAATTCCACTCTGCTCCGCCCCCACCACCAATTAAAGTCAGTCAGTCCACTTGAAGTCAAGACCAATCTTGAACAAATGCCTCCCCTGGCATGGCCTTCAGCCGTGTTTTCTATGGCAAAGTTGCATTTTCCAAGTTTACTTTCCTGCTGGTATTCGCTCCTACAGTCCCTGGCGTCAGGAAACTCAGCCTGAACACCTGACCTCCCAGGATCCCCGAGGGGGTAGGCTCAGTGACGGTGCAGGAACAGCTAGGTCTTGTGACGGAGGTGCAATGGAGAAGTAAGTAGCCAATAGGCATATCCAACAGGACATTACCTACCTCGTCCGTATCTCTCGTCACAATAACCATGGAGCACCCAGTGATTCACCCAATCAACAAGCAATTACAATGCAACGGTTTCGCCTTTGTAAAAGTTAGAGCTATTGGCATTGTAAAGGACACATTTTGTATTTATGTGTTGGTTTTGAAAACAGAGAAATAAATGGCATTGTCATTTACAATGCCAATAGCTTAATCTCTCACAAATGCGAGACCTATTGCATTTGCACACACACACAGAGCACAAACACACACACAGAAATGGGGGGGAGGAGGAGCAAAACCAAGGCCCAAGTGATTGGTTCTTTCTGAAATGATAGTGATGCTAGTGATTTAGAGTAATTCAAGCATTTCCACGTGTCACTTTTATTCTCTCCCAGAAATGTGCTGCCATCATTCTCACCTAAGATCCCATTACTTGTTAGACATGAGGGCTGATAATCGAAAAAACAGGTGTAAGAGCTCATATGTTGAGTAGTTGTTCTTTTTCAATATGCATTGCTGTGAGTGTATGCGTGTTTGTGCTCACATCAATAAAGAAGGGAGAATTTCGAATGTGAAGGACAACAGTTGGAGCAGAGGTGGGGCAGCTTCCCCAAATGAGGTAAGCAATATCAGCCATAGGGCTATCAGAATGACAACAGCCTCAATTTGCAGGATTAGAACCAAATCGAGCAAAGTGAGGTTCTTCAAAAAGTCCTCAAGCAAAGGCTGGGGGTGGAAAAGTATAGAGGATGTGCCATCAGATCCGAGAAATGAGATGCTGTACTATTCAGCGCGCAGCTCTGTAGCGGACCGGCTAAAGGAGATCCTTGTTTGGCAGCACCATGACTAAGTAAACACATCTAGGTACTTTTTGGCTCTAGGAGAAGCCGTTTGAGTTAAATCCGACAGGTGTGAGTGTGCCTTCTGAGTTCCGTGTTATAGGGGTGGGAATGAGAGTTGGGACCTCCTCCTGGATTGGGTCTAGAAGCAGCACCAAGCTTTGGACCTGCAAGGTGACACGAGGAGGTGCAAGAGATTCTGGTCAGCGAGGAAGCTTCTGCTATCACTGAGAGCTTTGGGGTTTCGTAAAGTCTCACTTGTGATGACAGTACTTGGGTAAGCTAGGATTCACAATTGCACAAGAAGGCAGCTGAGTGTCGACCGAGTGGTGGTTTGGTCCGAGGCTCCCTTTCAGCCACCAGACTATCAGCAGCATCCTAAGTAACACGATTTCGGTAGGCTGAATTGCTGGAAGAGTTCTCTACCTCAATCTAGTCCTCAGGAGGACAGACTGGGTGTACTGCTAAGAATAATGACTTGAAGGTCAAGTACAACTCCAAAGATAGAGTGAAAGCCAAAAGGCACTTGGTCTCTATGGTTGAAAGGGCAAAGCATAGCAAATCTCAGTTGAATGAGCTGGTCTGAAGGCAAACCTACAGCCAAGTTCAATGAAGGCATATCAAGGAGAAAAGGATAACCTGACAAACTAAAACTAAATTAAGTAAAAACTCTTCTGCAAAGAACACACGACTATACAGAGCACAGCCACACAAGCATCACAAATCAACATTTGAAGCTAAACATGAACTAGAGGCCAATAAGCAGCATGTTCAAGTGTTCCCGACAGCGCAGAAGTTGAACATCCCTTCAGCCCCGAGACCTCAACCTCAAATACTTCTGTCACAATTCTGCTTTTCCTAATACTAAGATTATGGTGGTTAGTGAGGACATTATGCCAAACATGTGACTAACAGTGTAAACCCAGGTACCAAGCAAAGGAATGCAGCACAAGCGTGGGCACCTATAGGGCTATCAAAACGGGAGAGCAAGCTTGAAATAAACAACTTGGGGAGAAAAGAGTGGTCTGCATTTGCCAAAGGGAGGGCAGGTTACTGCAGGAAAGTAGCCTCAATGCATAGTGTTGGTTAAAAGGATTGTCTTGAGATTTTCCTCTCAACTGGTGCTTGCTAGAGCTGGACCGCTACAGAGTGACAGACTTCACCTACAACAAGCCGAAACCCATCATCCACCTCCAACCAACTCTACAAAGAAACTGGAACAAAATCACCACGGATCAGATCTCCACATCGCTCCTTCGAACCTCCCCAGCCCTCTCCTCGAACGCCAACGAAGCCGCCTCCAACCTCACCCTTTGGTTATCCAACACCGCCGACACCTTAGCACCACTGAAAAAACGTCAACACAAACTTGGCAACAGGAAGGCCTCATGGTTCAACGATGACCTCAAGAAGTCCAAGAAACTGTGCCGCTCCCTTGAAAAGGCCTGGAAAAAAGTCCCATCCACCAGCAACAAGGACGCCTTCAAAAGCGCCACCCGCACTCACCACCAACTAATCCGAAAGGCCAAGAAAACAGCATTCAAGGATCGACTTGACAACAACGCCCACAACAGCAAGGAACTTTTCAACATCGTCAAGGAATTCTCCAACCCCTCGGCCAACTCCAACGACATCACCCCCTCTCAAACCCTCTGCAACTCCCTAGCCTCTTTTTTCCACAACAAGATTGCTGACATCCACAACAGCTTTGACAACCAACCCGGAAGCCAACCCACCCTACCATCTGCTGACCATCTTCCCCCCGTAAACACCCTTAACGACTGGAACCCAATCTCCACTGAGGACACCATCCGCCTGATGAATTCCATCCACTCCGGATCCCCCACAGACCCATGCCCTCACTACATCTTCAACAAAGCAGACTCCGTCATAGCTCCGCACCTCCGAGACGTCATCAACTGCTCCTTCAACTCCGCTACCTTCCCGGAAAGCTGGAAACACGCCGAACTCACCTCCCTTCTGAAAAAACCAACAGCAGACCCCACCGAACTCAAAAACTACCGCCCCATCTCACTTCTTCCATTCCCGGCCAAAGTCATCGAGAAAGCCGTCAACAACCAGCTCGCCGCCTTCCTCGAAGCCAACAAATCTCTCGACCCCTCACAATCTGGCTTCCGAGCCAAACACAGCACTGAGACCGCCCTCATCGCAGCAACAGACGACATTCGAACTCTACTGGACAATGGAGACACAGTCGCCCTCATCCTCCTCGACCTCTCCGCAGCCTTCGACACAGTCTGCCACAGCACCCTTTTACAACGCCTGTTTTTGTCCACCATAAGCGTGGAAGGGTATACTCAGATGTGAGTCCCTTGCTCATTGCACCATCAGGATTCAAGCAAGCCGGGCCGAAGACGGCTGAAATGCCAGAAACCGGTCCCCGGAAGCTTGTTTCCTTCCCAGTATCAGAATTGACTTGGTAGTCTGGTCTGCCCTGTTCCCATGATGCACTGGGCCAGGGACAGACTAATTTGCATGTAGCCAGGTTCTGAGCTGGGATGGTGCAGTGAGCTAAAAAATGGTGATGGATCAAGCCCTGATCTTTGGACTGGGTAAGAGTGGTCTGCTTAATTCAGACACTCTGTTAATCACCACCCCCTTTTCTGAATCATTTTGTCCACCATAAGTGTGGAAGGGTATACTCAGATGTGAGTCCCTTGCTCATTGCACCATCAGGATTCAAGCAAGCCGGGCCGAAGACGGCTGAAATGCCAGAAACCGGTCCCCGGAAGCTTGTTTCCTTCCCAGTATAAGAATTGGCTTGGTAGTCTGGTCTGCCCTGTTCCCATGATGCACTGGGCCAGGGACAGAATAATTTGCATGTAGCCAGGTTCTGAGCTGGGATGGTGCAGTGAGCTAAAAAACGGTGATGGATCAAGCCCTGATCTTTGGACTGGGTAAGAGTGGTCTGCTTAATTCAGACACTCTGTTCATCACCACCCCCTTTTCTGAATCATTTTGTCCACCATAAGCGTGGAAGGGTATACTCAGATGTGAGTCCCTTGCTCATTGCACCATCAGGATTCAAGCAAGCTGGGCCGAAGACGGCTGAAATGCCAGAAACCGGTCCCCGGAAGCTTGTTTCCTTCCCAGTATAAGAATTGGCTTGGTAGTCTGGTCTGCCCTGTTCCCATGATGCACTGGGCCAGGGACAGACTAATTTGCATATAGCCAGGTTCTGAGCTGGGATGGTGTAGTGAGCTAGAAAACGGTGATGGATCAAGCCCTGATCTTTGGACTGGGTAAGAGTGGTCTGCTTAATTCAGACACTCTGTTCATCACCACCCCCTTTTCTGATTCATTTTGTCCACCATAAGCGTGGAAGGGTATACTCAGATGTGAGTCCCTTGCTCATTGCACCATCAAGATTCAAGCAAGCCGGGCCGAAGACGGCTGAAATGCCAGAAACCGGTCCCCAGAAGCTTGTTTCCTTCCCAGTATAAGAATTGGCTTGGTAGTCTGGTCTGCCCTGTTCCCATGATGCACTGGGCCAGGGACAGACTAATTTGCATGTAGCCAGGTTCTGAGCTGGGATGGTGCAGTGAGCTAAAAAACGGTGATGGATCAAGCCCTGATCTTTGGACTGGGTAAGAGTGGTCTGCTTAATTCAGACACTCTGTTCATCACCACCCCCTTTTCTGAATCAATGGAAGCGAGAGGCGGGACGAAGCCACATACTGTTCTAACATAAGATTTCGCCTGCGCGAAAGCTGCTGCGCAGCGGACGCCAGGCAAAACCTAAAAAGGTCCTCACCCAAGATGGTCGCCCGGCAGGAAGTACCTGCCACCTGACCTATAAGGGTGGGACCTATACAGGAAACATATTTTTTTTTCTCTATGTTCCGGCTGGAACACCCTTTCCATCTATGTTACGAGGCAGTTCACCGGCTCGGTATGTATATATATATTTTTTTACAAAATACAAGGAAAGGTGGATTTGCTATTATGACCTGCACATCAATATACGTTCTCTTAGTCAAATTAGTTTTAATCCCAATTTCAGGGTCAACGCATTCAATGTTGAGTGCAACTTTGGTGTTTGATGCGCATCTACCTGGGGCATCCACAAAGACCTCCTGCCCAACCCAAATTGAGGCAGTAAGTCACAATGCAAAAAGTACTACACCAGTGCACATCAAATAAAGTCACTTTTATCCCTTGTGCAATTTAGCACTTCTTTGTCCATTAATGTTATTTATCGGAATCGACTTCCAGTAGCCATATGATGTTGGTAATTCAAATTTTATTTCTTAAACGACAATGATCCAAAGCCGATGCGCGTTTCGCCCCATTCGGGCTTCCTCAAGGCTTTTGGCTGGCGTATTCCACACAATTCTTTTTGCCGCAGGAGTAGAGATGGCACGCAGAAAACGGACATCTGAAAACCTTACGGATAGATGGAACTTATCATGGCTCCCTAAATCATTATATAGTGGAGGATCAACATACAGACGTCTCATATTTGTGATACAATTGGAACTGCATAGTAGCTGGACGTTATTTTGGGAAACATTCGATCTGATACAACAAGCGGCATTTACAAGAAGAATTGTGTGTAATACGCCAGCCAAAAGCCTTGAGGGAGCCAGAATGGGGCGAAGCGCGCGTCGGCTGTGGATCATTGGCGTTTAAGAAATAAAATTTTGAATTACCAACATGGCTACTGGAAGTCGATTCCGATAAAGAACATTTATGGACAAAGAAGTGCTAAATTGCACAAGGGATAAAAGTGACTATATTTGATGTGCACTGGTGTAGTAATTTTTATATATTTTTTTTTGTTGTATTTATTTTCGGGGTCTGTTATAGCGTCCCCGCTTTTGAACACCTCTGCTCCTCCTAAAAAGGGGGCAGCAGTTTTGCTGGCTCTGCTCCCGCGCTGAGCGAGGGGAGCGGTTGCTTTCTTCTTTTTTAAATGTCACTGCTGCTCCCGCGCTGAGCGTTGGGTGCAGTGGTATTCTTTTTTATTGTTGTACATTACGCTGCTGCACCCACGCTGAGCGCTGGGTGCAGCGGTAGTCTTTCTTATTGATTGTACATTGCGCCCCACATGCTCCCTCACTGGGCGCTGGGCGCAACGGTTTTCTTTTTTATATAGCTGCTCCCTCACTGGGCGCAGCGGTATCCAGTTGCCACATTTGCTGCTTCCACGCGCTGTGCGTCTGGGGTGCCGCTGAGGTGCTTCATGATGTATATGCCTGGAGTGGGGCATCAGCTTACCTGCACTCCTTGGCGTCTGCTTCTCCTGCTCCTGACGTCCTCGTGGGGCTGTTTCTGTGGCGTTTTGTATCCTTCTGGATGATTAGGGGGTGGGGCCGGTTGCTGGGCAACGGTGTTCCCTCCCTATTTAATGGTTTCCCCTCCTTCTTCTGGTTGTGTTTTGTTTCAGTATGGAGAGTAAACACTCTGGAAAGCGTCCTCGCCGGTCTTCTGGCTCTGATTCTGATCCTGTGGACCAGCAGCCAGTGGGTTTGTACCTTGATGTGCTCCAGTCCATGACTGATAAGGCTGTGTCTTCTGCCTTGGAGGCTTGTGATGCGCCGGTGCCTCTGGTACCTGCTGGTTCTTCTCTGTAAATTGATACTTGTATAGCGCACTACTCACCCGTAAGGGTCTCAAGGCGCTTGTACGAATACCGCTTTGGAACCCATCCTGGCTTTCCTGTGAGGCGTCCACTCCTGGGCACCCCCAAGGTGGAGGCCAGGCATCCTTAGCGTTGTGGGGGCCGTTGTGGAGATTAAGCAAGCTATTGCCCAGAGTTGCAGAGTGGGACTCCATGATTGGAATAGGCACCGAGGCGAGAATTATCAAGTCTGTGGAATTTTTTTGCCCAAGACCCGCAGAGGCGGGGAATTGAACCCTGGTCCCGGGCTAGACCTCTGCATCAGGGTCTGCCGCTCTAATCATTGAGCCACACTTCTCCACCTCTCTGCCTGTTCCTGATTCTGATGGCTCGGATGATGAGCAGCATGGCCGTTTTGTTAAGGGCGTTGAGTTGATAGCGGTCCTCACGCACTTGAAAGACAATTTGGCTTTCCTTTCTGTTGCTCCATTAGCTGAGGATGATGATTATTTCTCCCAGTACCGCCGTAGGGAGCCTGATGCCCCTTCCTGTTCACAAAGCGGTCAGGGGTCTTCTGTCTCGTGAGTGGGCTGATTTTGAAAAGGCTGGTTTCCCATGGTTCCTCGCCAAGAAATATCCTCTCCAGGACTTTCTGTCAGAATTTCCCCCTAGTGTTAAGGTGGATTCTCTCATGGTGGGTCTGGCATCCAGTGGTTCTATCGTTTCTGAGGACGCCTCGCCTAGTGACCCAGTGGATAAGAAGGTGGACGGTGCGTCTAGGCGGGCCTACTCTGCTGCTACATTTTCAAGCCGCGCGGGGGCCTATGCCTCATATGTTGTGCAATCTCTGCTCCATGATTTCCAGGTCCTGTCTGTGGCCCTCCAGAAGGGGGAGGATGTTAATCCCCGTCTGTCCCTTATGGAACAGCAGGTTCGTTTGTTATCGGACATCTCTTTTGACTTTTTGTCTGCTGCTACTGCCATTTCTGGCTCCATTATTTCTGCACGCCGGAATATTTGGATGCGCTCCTGGAAGGTGGATGCTTCTCAGAAGGCCCTTTTTTCCCGCTTGCCCTTTGATGGTATCAATTTGTTTGGTTCTCGGCTTGAGGATCTCCTTAAGAAGTCATTGGAGGATCGTAAGCTCCTGACTCCTCTGCGGCCACCTCTGAGGGGGGGTGGTTTTGTTTACGGGCGTGCTTTTGGAAATCCCCCGTCTGCTGCAAGGGGTTCCTCCCTGTCCTTTCGCAGGAGGGGTCGTGGCCGTGGCACCCTCTTCTCTGCCAAATCCCAGCAACCAGCTGCTGGCCCTGCCCTTCCTGATGCCTCTTCCAAGTCCTGATTATCTTTGGGTGGGCGGCCGGATTGGTCTGTTCTCTTCCGCCTGGGATCTCAACGTCACCGATCCCTTGGTTCTTCGCCTGGTGGTAGAAGGGTATTCTATTGTCTTCTCTTCTCCTCCTCCAGATCTTTTTGTCCCAACTACCACTCCTTGAAATCATCTGAGGTTGTTGGGGTTACGTCAGTGGATCCAGGATCTTCTCCAGAAGGGTGCCATTGTGCCTTTTCCCGTGCCGGAGATGGGACAGGGTTGCTACTCCCTGATGTTCCTGGTGCGGAAATCATCTGGGGACTTTCGCCCCATCTTGGACCTCAAGACCGTGAACCTCTATGTGCCTTACCAGAGGTTCAAAATGGTGACTTTGCAGTGGATCCTGCCACTTGTCTCCTCTGGGTCCTTCCTGTCCTCTCTGGAACTTTTGGATGCTTATTACCACATTCCTGTGCATCCTCTCTCCCAGCGTTATTTGAGATTCTTTGACTTCCAGTATTGTGCACTTCCCTTTGGGTTGGCTTCTGCCCCTAGGGTTTTTACTAAGGTCCTGGCTCCCCTGGTGGGTCTTCTGCATGCTTTGGGGGTGCTGTTGTTTCCTTACCTGGACGATTGGTTAATCTCTTCCTCGTCTTTTCTTAAGGCCCTGGAGGATGTGGCGCTGGTCCGGCTTTGCCTAGAGTCTCATGGGTTCCTGGTGAATGTCAGCAAGTCCCACCTTGTCCCTTCGCAGGAGCTTCAGTTCATCAGTGCTCTCTTCAACACCAGGTTGGGGTTGGTGTTTCTGCCTCCAGATCACCAGCTCCGTCTCTGGTCTCATCTGAACTCCCCCGTCGAGCTTCTTCAGCCTCCGCACGGACCTGGTTGCGGGTTCAAGGGGACACATCTCCCTCTCTCTTCCTGGTCCCTTGTGCTTGCAGATACCTCTACCATCATCTGGTGTATCACCTTCTGACCCACTGAGATCCGATGTCCCTGGACCACAGCTGTGTTAGCGATCGGTTACCCTCTGCCCTCAGTGACTTACAAGGTGTGGGGGCCTCCACGGAGCGTTTGCTGGCATACAGAAGGCAGGACACCATAGCAGATGGCGGCTGATGATGGAGGGATCCAGAGCAAGCTTACAGTGCGACCACCATCTTGACGCCCCAAACCATGCCTCCCCCTAGCACTAATTTTAAACTTATAAATACTGTCAAAGATGTCGCCACCCCATGAGCAGAGGGGTTGGAGACATGCAAGTCTGTACTTAGGGATAAATCTACATTTGAGATGGTGAACAACAAAATGTAAATTTATACTAAAGTGCAAGAGTAAATTTACCCGCGTGAAAAAATACATGTTTAAATTTTACTTTGTGAATAGGCCCGTTTCTATACATTTACCTCGTCCTTCACAATAAAGGATGCCAAACTGAATTGTCCATTTGTGATGCACCAAGAACAAATGTAATATAAACGTATGTCTAACGTGTTTTTATACTCTCACAGAAGAGGAATTACATATATTTGTTTCTTTCATACACGTCTGTCAGGTTTATTAGAAGAGTAAATGGTTCATATTTGTCTGAAAACTATGTCTGTCAAATGCATTACTTTCAAATTATATCTGAATGAATAACCATTATAGTGACACACTGCAGCTCACAGTTTAATAAAACATTGATTTATAAGCTGCAATATTACACCCAAGTGCTTTAGAGTATCAAAATGCATATTATTCGGCATGAAATTCATTAAAATATGATACGAGAGTTCTCTATAAGGCTTCAAAAGCTCCACACATTCATAACTAATTGGAGAAGATGTAACAAGGGAGACAGTGCAGTACGGCCACTAATGTGACATTACAGTAATCTGCTCTTGATGATATCCCTGTAGTTATACTACCCTCCCAAGAACATGACTTTGTAACATTAGAAAGACAGTAATAAGCAGCCATGCATGCACTCCTAATGTAATGTGAAAACTGTGAGGCGAAAGCGAGGTAGAGTTATTGTCTTTGTTTGAAAATCACATTGCAAAATGTGAAATAACTACAATTGAATTAGACTCTGAACTACACGTGGGATTAAAATAACTCAGTTGGAAACAGCATGAGACTTACTGCTTTAGTTTTTAAAAATCAAAATTACAAGCAGATAGGTATAATTACTAGACTGAAACATTGCATTTGCATAATTGTAAAAGTGAGTGTTGCGTATCTGTTTTGCAAATGTATTCATTCCTAATAATGATAGAAAGGATGTCTGTGCCATTCTGTCAGTCAAAATATATTTTTCTCTTTTGCTCCATGCTCATTTCCTACCGACCTTTGAGTCTGTGTGGAAGTATGTCTCTCTGCCTAAAAAATGCTGGCATATTTAATACATTTAAAAAGGCTTCTTTCAATGTTCAGTGCTAAATCAGACACTGACGGTCTCATTTAGGGTTTGGCAGAGCAGGAGGAAAGCGATAAACTAGTGGGCCTTTTTTTCCTGCCAAACCTGTGGTTGCTCATCTCCATTTAATGGTGGGGGAACCACGATTTTACGCACAAAAAAGAAGGGGAGAGATGTACTGCTCCTTTTCCATCCTCCCTATAAATATAAACCTATCAACACAAAATGGGGAAAAGAAGGGAGAGACAGGCGGTACAAGAAAATCACCCGTCTATTCACATTTATAAGGAAACGAAAGGTTTTTTTAAAAACATCCCTGCGCTGACCAACGCTTGGGATGGAGCAAAGGGAGGGGAAGACAAAGCAAACAAATGTGTTAGGATCCGTGCAGTAAATGTGAGACAGTGAACTGAAAAGTCTAAAAACTAACTCAGAGATACCTTCCATCAAAATATATTCGAAGGTTCCTTTTTTAGGGTTTAAAATGTAGACAGGCGGAGAAGGTAGTGGGGAAGTTAGGGCCCCTTCTTCTCCTATACTTCTTTTAGGTCGACATGTTTCAGCCATCTAAGTCGCCCCAAAGGGAGTCATGCCAACCTTCCTCAGGACTAGCGATCCCTTGTGTGTGACAATCCCTTTCCTGGGTATTTACCAAATCTTCAAGGGAATGTTTGTGGTTTAATGTGATAAATGGAATTACAAATAATGACCTGTCTTGTCATTTTCTGTGTAGACACTCGTGTGCGATACGTAAAAGATAATAAATGAATACATTACATAAACACAAACAAAACAATATACAAAACCTCTCATTTCCCAATGTTGTTTTAAGTATGAGTATGTGTATATACTTGCACACATCTCTGAGTTCATATCATAGAGGTATCGGACTCTCTGGATTATCACTTAGACTCCTGTGCGGAACAAAGTATTTCTCCTCCTTTGGTGCACTCACCTTCCGCTGGCTCAGCTCCCTTTCCTTGTCGAGCCTTCCTTCTCCTGCCGGGAGCTAGGCCTGCCACTGCCGAACATCGGATCAGTGCTCTGCCCAGGTCCTCCTCGCTGGCCTTATCTCCAGTGCCGGCCCATCCAGGGTTGCTTCCTCATTCCTGCCTGCCATGCTCTCACTGCAGCCGAGGAAGGGCACCATTACAGACAGCCGCTCCCTGATCACCTTGTTGGGCCGCACACAATTCCGGCACGATACTGCCTGCATCCCAGCACTTCCCACATGCAGGGGCACATCCGCCAGCACCACGACCACATGTGGCCGGATACCTTCAGTAGAACAGTGGCTCCTCCTCCTGATGCTCGGTATGTTTTTTTCCCTTCACCAGCCTGGCCCACGTGGGGGCCCAAATGCCATGCCAGCGCTGTCTTTCTTCATAGCTCGATGCCCACCGAGCTGCATACACCTCTCGTACCTCAATCTCGCCGGGCCTCAGTGCACTGTAACAGCTGTTCTTGTGGCTCATTGGCCATTCTGAGTGTGCCGTAGCAGCCTGTCCTTAAAGCAAGTAGTCTCCGGCAGTGTCCCCTCAAACCAACAATGCCCCCCTTTTCTTGCAGGGATGGACTCGCGCACCCGGTGTACTCCCAGTGGATGCCGCAGCTTCTTGCCCTCACTTTCCTTTGCTCCGCGCGGATGACGGGCCGGTGTTTCTGCAGGTATCACAGCAGGTAAGGTCCACATCAATTATGGAGGGTGGGGTGCTATGCCGTGTGTAATACGCCAGCCAAAAGCATTGAGGAAGCCCGAATGGGGCGAAACGCGCATCGGCTGTGGATCATTGTTGTTTAAGAAATACAATTTGAATTACCAACATCATATGGCTACAGGAAGTCGATTCCGATAAAGAACATTGATGGACAAAGAAGTGCTAAATTGCACAAGGGATAAAAGTGACTATATTTGATGTGCACTGGCGTAGTACTTTTTATATATTTTTTGTTGGTGTATTCTTTTTCGGGGTCTGCTATAGTATCCCCGTTTTTGTACACCTCTGCTCCTCCTAAAAAGGGGGCAGCGGTTTTGCTGGCTCCGCTCCCACGCTGAGCGATGGGAGCGGTTGCTTTCTTTTTTTTTAAATGTCACTGCTGCTCCCGCTCTGAGTGCCTGGTGCAGTGGTATTCTTTTTTATTGTTGTACATTACGCTGCTGCACCCACGCTGAGCGCTGGGTGCAGCAGTAGTCTTTCTTATTGATTGTACATTGCACCCCACATGGTCCCTCACTGGGCGCTGGGCGCAACAGTTTTCTTTTTTATATAGCTGCTCCCTCACTGGGCGCAGCGGTATCCAGTTGCAACATTTGCTGCTTCCACGCGCTGTGCGTCTGGGGTGCCGCTGAGGTGCTTCATGATGTATATGCCTGGAGTGGGGCATGGGCTTACCTGCACTCCTTGGCGTCTGCTTCTCCTGCTCCTGACGTCCTCGCGGGGCGGTTTCTGTGGTGCTTTGTATCCTTCTGGATGATTAGGGGGTGGGGCCGGTTGCTGGGCAACGGTGTTCCCTCCCTATTTAATGGTTTGCCCTCCTTCTTCTGGTTGTGTTTTTTTTCAGTATGGAGGGTAAACACTCTGGAAAGCGTCCTCGCCGGTCTTCTGGCTCTGATTCTGATCCTGTGGACCAGCTGCCAGTGGGTTTGGACCTTGATGTGTTCCAGTCCATGATTGATAAGGCTGTGTTTTCTGCCTTGAATTCTGATATCTCCGATGATGAGCAGCATGGCCGTTTTGTTAAGGGCACTGAGTTGAAAGCGGCCCTCACACACTTGAAGGACAATTTGGCTTTCCCTTCTGTTGCTCCACTGGCTGAGGATGATGATTATTTCTCCCAGTACCGCCGTAGGGAGCCTGATGCCCCTTCCTGTTCACAAAGCGGTCAGGGGTCTTCTGTCTCGTGAATGGGCCGATTTTGAAAAGACTGGTTTCCCATGGTTCCTCGCCAAGAAATATCGTCTCCAGGACTTTCTGTCTGAATTTCCTCCTATTGTTAAGGTGAATTATCTCATGGTGGGTCTGGCATCCAGTGGTTCTGTCATTTCTGAGTACGCCTGGCCTAGTGACCCAGTGGATAAAAAGGTGGACTGTGCGTCTATGTGGGCCTACCCCGCTGCTAACTTTTCAAGCCGGACGGAGGCCTGTGCCTCATATGTTGTGCAGTCTCTGCTCCATGATTTCCAGGTCCTGTCTGTGGCCCTCCAGGAAGGGGAGGATGTTAATCCCCGTCTGTCCCTTATGGAACAGCAGGTTTGTTTGTTATCAGACATCTCATTTGACTTTTTGTCTGCTGCTGCTGCCATTTCTGGCTTCATTATTTCTGCACGCCGGAATATTTGGATGCACTCCTGGAAGGTGGATGCTTCTCAGAAGACCCTTCTTTCCCGCTTACCCTTTGATGGTTCCAAGTTGTTTGGTTCTCGGCTTGAGGATCTCCTTAAGAAGGCTGTGGAGGATCGTAAGCTCCTGACTCCTCTACGGCCACCTCTGAGGGGGTGGTTTTGGTTACAGGCTGCTTTTGGAAATCCCCCATCTGCTGCAAGGGGTTCCTCCCTGTCCTTTCGTGGGTGGGGTCGTGGCAGTGGCACCGTCTTCTCTGCCAAATCCCAGCAACCACCTGCTGGCCCTGCCCTTCCCAATGCCTCTGCCAAGTCCTGACTATCTTCGGGTGGGCGGACGGATTTGTCTGTTCTCTTCCGCATGGGGTCTCAACGTCACCGATCCCTGGGTTCTTCTCCTGGTGGTAGAAGGGTATTTTATTGTCTTCTCTTCTCCTCCGCCAGATCTTTTTGTCCCCACTACCACTCCTCAGAATCATCTGAGGTTGTTGGGGTTACGTCAGGGGATTCAGGATCTTCTCCAGAAGGGTGCCATCGTGCCTGTTCCCGTGCCGGAGATGGGACAGGGTTGCTACTCCCTGATGTTCCTGGTGCTGAAACCGTCTGGGGACTTTCATCCCATCTTGGACCTCAAGACCGTGAACCTCTATGTGCCTTACCAGAGGTTCAAAATGGTGAGTTTGCAGCGGATCCTGCCACTTGTCTCCTCCGGGGCCTTCCTGTCCTCTTTGGACCTTTTGGATGCTTATTACCACATTCCTGTGCATCCTCTCTCCCAGCGTTATTTGAGATCCTTTGCCCTGGATCAACACTTCCAGTTTTGCGTACTTCTCTTTAGGTTGGCCTCTGCCCCCAGGGTTTTTACTAAGGTCCTGGCTCCCCTGGTGGGTCTTCTGCATGCTTGGGGGGTGCTGTTGTTTCCTTACCTGGACGATTGGTTAATCTCTTCCTCGTCTTTTCCTAAGGCCCTGGAGGATGTGGCGCTGGTCCAGCTTTGCCTAGAGTCTCACAGGTTCCTGGTGAATGTCAGCAAGTCCCACCTTGTCCCTTCGCAGGAGCTTCAGTTCATCGGTGCTCTCTTCAACACCTGGTTGGGGATGGTGATTCTGCCTCCAGATCGCCAGCTCCGTCCCTGGTCTCATCTGAACTCCCTCCGTCGAGTTCTTCAGCCTCCGCATGGACCTGGTTGCTCAGGGGGACTTGTCTCCCTCTCGCTTCATGGTCCCTTGAGCTCACAGACACCTCTACCATCTGGTGTATTATCTTCTGACCCACTGGGATCCGATGTCTCTGGACTACGAGGCCTCTGTTTCTGTGACTCCTGCTGTGTCTCTCCTGCTGCAGTGATGGTTGGTGCCGGAAAACCTGGCCAGGGGTGTTCCTCTGGATCCTCCCCTTCCCTGTACCCTAACCACGATGCCAGCCCTTGGGGTTGGGGGGCCACCCTCGGGTCTCTCTCTGCCCAGGGTGCTTGGTCCCCCGCTGAGAGCTGGATGTCCTTGCACTTGAAAGAACTGGTTGCTGTCTTCAAAGCTCTTGTGCACTTTGCACCTCACCTGTGAGACTTGTGGGTTCAGGTCAGGACAGACAATCAGGTGGCTCGAGCCTACTTGAACCATTTGGGGGGCACTCGCTCTCTTCTTTTGGCTCTCCTAGCGGATCAGATTGGGTCTTGGGCGGAGGACAATGTGCTGGGTCTGACGGCTGTCTATCTGCCGGGGAGGGAGAATGGGTGTGCGGATCAGCTGAGTCGCCTTCTTCCCTCTTCTGTCTCTCTGTCCCTGTCTCCTCTGGTTTTTCAGGAGCTGTCGGAGAGGTTCGGGAGGCCCTGGTTGGATCTCTTTGTGACCCCTCAGGATGCTCTTCTGCCGAGGTTCTGTGCCCTTCTGCCTTGGGTGGGTGCGTGGGGAGTGGATGCCCTGAGTTTCCCTTGGCCCCAGGGTCTTCTATATGCCTTTCCTCCTTTTCCCCTTCTCAGAAGGGTTCTGACAAAGATCAGGTCGGAGAGGGTTTTGGTGCTTTTGGTGGCTCCCCTTTGCCCTCGCCAGTCTTGGTATCCCTTCCTTCTACGTCTGGCAGTGGCTCCTCCTTGGAGGTTCCCGCTGTCACCTGCTTCTCTCTGCTTTCACCTGTCTCGTCAGGCTCTCACCCAGTTAGCGTTGGGGGTTTGGAAATTGAAAGGCGAAGGCTAGTCTCCCTGGAGTGTTCCTCTGCTGTGGCGTTGTCTCTCCAAAATGATCGTAAAGGCCGTACCCTTAAGATCTACGAGCGCCACTGGTGGAATTTCTCCATTTGGTGTTCTTCCCGGGGTTTTCTCCCTGATTCCTGTGAAGGGGGTTCTGTTCTTGAGTTCCTTCGGGATGGGTTTTTGCTTGGTCTGTTGGTCTCTACACTCCACAGCCAGTGGTCCGCAAATAAGGCTCTCCGAGGGTCCTCTCTTGTTCTCTTTGAGGCCTTGGCTTTGACCTTCTGCGCAGTTTCTTTCTTCGGCGGCCTGTCGTTGCTGCTCCTGTCCCTCCCTGGGATCTTCCCTTGGTCCTTCATGCCTTGCAGGATTCTCCCTCTGAGCCTCTGACTCCGGTCTGTCTGGAGTTTCTGACCCTTACGGTTTGCTTTCTGGTGGCCATTACTTCTGGTCGTCGTTTGGGGGAACTTGGGACCTTCCTTTGTCATCCTCCCTTCTTACATTTTTTTCCTGACAAAGTGGTCCTCCGTCCTTACACAGCTTTTCTTGTCAAGGTTCCCTCTGCTTTTGATTTGTCTCAGGACATTGTCCTGCCTGCCTTTTTCCCTTCCTCTTCTACTGATGAGGAAATTCGACTCCATTCCCTGGATTTGACCAGGGATCTGGTGATCTACCTGGAGCTCACTGCCTCCTTTCGGCAGGTGGATTTTTTGTTTGTTACCTTTGGTGTTGCCCGGCAGGGTCATTGCCTTACCACGGCAACTCTTCCCCATTGGGTGCGTTCCACTGTCTCCCTGGCCTACCGCCATTCGGGTGTGTCCCTTCCCCCAGTTGTTCAGGGTCGATCTACCCGGGGTTTGGCTTCCTCCTGGGCTTCATTCAAAGGTGCTTCCCGTAAGGATCTTTGTGCTGCGACTACCTGGTCCTCCCCTCACACTTTTGTTTCCCATTATCGGTTGAGGATGCGGGAGGTTTTTTCTGGGGATTTTGGTTCCGCTGTCCTTGCGGCTGTTCGCGGATTGTGTTTCTTGTCTGCATTGATTAAAATGTGTATTTTTCTGGCATTTTGGTGTCTGCACCTTGTTCGTCTTTCGCTTGGGTATACGCTCCATGGTTACTGTGACGAGGGAGATGTACGAAGTAGGTAATGACTCGGTTACTTACCGGTAATGTTCATTACTCCGAGTCATAGTCTCCCTCGTCACAGTCTTATTCCCTCCTGCCCGCCCTTGCTGGTGGGGGGACGAACAATGGATTTTGCTTTATATTTCAGGATGTTTCCCGTATAGGTCCCACCCTTATAGGTCAGGTGGCAGGTACTTCCTGCCGGGCGACCATCTTGGGTGAGGACCTTTTTGATTGGGTGAATGCTGTGTCTGGATCACTGGGTGCTACATGGTTACTGTGACGAGGGAGGCTATGACTCGGAGTAATGAACATTACCGGTAAGTAACTAAGTCAATTCTGTGGCAGTTTGCCAATGGCAAGGCAAAATTGAAGATTCCAAAACTAAACTTGCAGTCAGACAGCCTTGCTGGCATTTGAAATGACGTAGAGGTCAGGCACAAGCATTGCGCAGTCTCAAAGAACTACAGACACTAATCAAGTTGATATGCAACATTATGATCTTTTTTCAACAAGACGCTAGCCCTTTCTCATCCATCAGAGGGCTGCCCCGACACCCTACATTTAATTTCCAACTCTACTGAGTGCTGAAGTGCTACAATGAATGAACTCAACAGTCTGGTATGGTCAGCCTGCACCCCAAGTGAACCTGCCTCCCACCCATGAGGGCAAACAGTGCTTCCAAAGTAAAGGTTTGAGCTGCAGTCAGACCTAGCATGTGTTACCAAATTGTGTGACTGCTTGCCAATCTAAACCTATTGATCTTAGGACGGAGGGCCTTCTCAATCCATGCTGTGTGTTTTCTCGTTCTCCACTATCAGGATTAAGCATGTGCTTTAAGTTGTCCACAAGTATTGCCAAAACAGCTTCCATAGCCGTTATAGCCATAGAGCCTGAGCTTCTGAGCATCTGTCCGGTTTACACCATTGTTGCTGGAAAAACGTGACCAGTTTATTTTTAAATGTGCCTAATCAAGGGGCATCTTGGCGCTGAATAACATATGTTCTCATTGTTACCCAACTCAAGGGTTTGCATTTTATCGACCTTGGAAGGATGAAAGGCAGAGTGGCCCTGTCAGGTGAAGCCCGATTACTGGAGTGAATACATTGGTATATTATCCACCAGACTCAAAATGTTCATAGCATATTTCTGTGCAATATTTCTTTTTTTTAAGTTTGAGTTCATTGAAATCAGTAGAAACAGGAAAAGAAGAAACAATCAAAAGGATACATCCATATAGAAAATACAATAAAACATGTTAAAAAATAAGAAAAATAATACTAAGTATCAAGTAAAATATAACAAAATTGCAATCGAATCATGCATTAAAGAAATAACAGCGTAAGCATAATGATACCAAACAAATAACTGGTACTTAGATAATGAAAAATGATAAAAGGCATGGGGAGAATTATGGTGGCTTTTGAACTTCATCTGATGTAGTGTGAAGAGTATTTGTCGAGAGAGCAATTGATGATAGATAATTGGTCAGAGGGAGCCAAAGGAGGTCACGTTTGATTAGCAGGGAAATGGGGGAGACATAGTTAGTGTCAAGGCGGTGATGAAAACAAACTGCATTTCACCAAGAGCGAAAGATGACATTATTATAGAAATGCGATATCTATTAAGAGGTCTACAAGCCTGTAATGCTGTGAGGATTGAGGGTAGATAGGGGAGAGAGAGCCTAGACAAAAGTTAGTAATGGAGAAGGGAGAGCAAAACTGAAAAATGTGTTGGATTTGGGACCAAATGAGTTTCCAAAATTGGAGTATAGGGGGCAATCAAAAAGCATGTGTTTCAAATCTGCAGAGAGATATGAGCAAGACTAACAACTAGAGGGAGTGTCTGAAGAGAAAGTCGACAAAATCAATGGTGTAAATAAGATCCGGCTATAAATGAAAAAAGGGTCTGTGTGGTGTTGGCAGCCCAAGAGGTCTTATGAAGTTTCATCCATATCTTATCCCAGAGGGGAATTGGCCAATCTTGTGAAAAGTCTTTTTCCCTGGCTAGCTCAATTTTAGATTTAGCTCTGTCTGCTGAAAATTGGATAGATTTATAGAGAAAAGAAGTGGAAGGGGAACTATCCAATGCAGATGAAATAGGTTGTAATATAGTAGGAATGTCATTAGTAGTAGGTAGTGATTGAAGATATTGAACCAGGATGGGATAAAGTGAATTATACAGTGAACGAGAAGAAGAAGGTAAGGAAAATTGAGATTGAAGGTCAGTGAAGGGAAGAGGTTGATTATGAGAAAGAAGATGGGAATCCCATCGCAGACCGTGGGAATATAAGGTTTTCCAGGATATGGAACGATTTCGAATCTTAAGTTGTTTATTATGCCAAACAGGTTGTAGATGAGTGGAGTGGAGGGATGGATAAGAGGAGGATAAGAAAGGATATAGAAGAGTACGAGAGTGAGAAATAATAGGATTTCGAAGGGAAGCCATGGCGGATGTAAAGTATAACATATCACGAAATTCAAAGAGAGTAAGAAAAGAAGATTCTAGTGTGAGCCAGAGAGGAGGGTAGAAGGGAAGATCAGTCGAAAGCCAACGAGTAGCTTGTTTTAAGGAGAAAGCTCGATGATAGGTTTTAAAATCAGGGAACCTAATCCCACCAGATGACGTATCCTTCTTTAAAGTAGCAAGGGCTATACAGGAACGTTTACCTTTCCACAAAAATTTAAGTAGAATGGAATCAATACTCTTAAAATAATGATCTTGAAAATGAATAGGAATCATAGAAATAGTGTAGAGTATAAGTGGTGCCAACATCATTTTAATTGAGTTGAGACTGACCCACCAAGAAAGAAAGAGAGGATTCCATCAAGTAATGGCGGCATTCCATTTTTTGGATATATATTCAAAGTTTACTTTAAGAGTTTCAGACAAGAGAGGAGCAAACCAAATTCCCAAATATTTGATCTCTGATGGTTGCCAAGAGAACCCAGAATGTTCAAAAAGATGTTTTGACAAAGAGGGTTTAAAGGTAGAATTTCACATTTATCAACGTTACGGCGATATCCAGAAATTTTGGTAAAGGAAGAGACCTGTTGCATGAAAAAAGGAAGAGAAGATTGTGGCTCAGAACAGTGTAAAAGAATGTCATCAGCGTAAACCGAAAGTTTAACTTGTTGGGGACAAAATTGAAAACCAGAGATATTATCATCTTGCCGGATTTTAGTAAGAAAGGGCTCTAAAGCTAAAAGAAATAATAGAGGAGACAATGGACAACCTTGTCGAACACCTCTTTGTAATGAAAAATAATCCGAGACCATGCCATTTGCAAAAATGTATGCCCGCGGGTCAGAATAGAGTAGGGAGATAAGAGAAATAAATTTAGGTGGCAAGCCTGCCCACTTGAGAGCTTGGAACATAAAATCCCAGCCTATCCTATCAAATGCTTTCTCAGCATCTAGGGAAATAGCGGCCAAAGGATGATCGAGTGAGGGAACCTTACTCAAAATGTTGAAAAAGACGCATGAGTTGTCAGAAGAGAGTCGTCCTTTAACAAAACCTGAGTGTTCAGGGCCAATTAGATCAGGCAAAAGTGGATCCATCCTGAGAGCCAAAATTTTGGCGAAAATGTTATCATCAGTATTTACCAAAGAAATAGGGCGATAGTTCTACATAGAGAATGATCTTTATCTTCTTTGGGGATTAGAAAAATCAAAGCTTCTTGAAATGTAACCCGGGAAGAGCCTGAGTCAAAAAAGGATTGAAATAAAAGCAAAAAATTAGGTAAGAGAAGGGAAGCAAAATGGCTGTAAAATTCAATGGTAAAACCGTCAGGACCAGGAGCTTTTCCATGTCGTAACACCAAGACAGCATGAGAGATTCCCGCAAGGGAGATGTCAGTTTCTAGAGACCCAAAATCCACATGATCAGAGGGAGGGGAAGGAATAGATTGAAAATTGAAAAGAAGATAGGCTGAATCAGGATAAAATTCTGGAGTATAGAGATTTTTATAGAAAGTACCAAATTTGTTTAGAATATCTTTGTCTTTAAAAAGGGAGACACCAGTAGACCCTTGAATAGATTCAATTTTCGTTCTCTCCTTCCGAATTTTAAGATAATTGGTCAATAATTTCCCCATTTTATTCTGACCCCCATAATACCGGAAATTACGTTTTAATAAAAAGTTGGAGGCAGCATTTGTGGTAATTTAATTGAAAGTAAATTTGGCATCGATAAGGTTTCTAAGAGAGGAATCAGTATTGGAGTGGTAATAAATATATTTGAGTTGTTTGATTTTATTCAAAAGTTGAGCAGATTGAGCTTCCAAATGTTTTTTCCTCTGAGAGACAAAATTAATGATAAAACCTCTAGAAGCTGCTTAAAAGACTCCCACACCATAGCAAAGGGGGAATCAGGGGTTTGATTCATCATGAAAAACTCAGTGGCAAAAGTAGTAAATTTAGTACAGAAAGTGGGATCGAGGAGTAGAGAATTGTTAAACCTCCATCATCCTGGGTGAGGAGAAAAGGGAATAAGATCAATATCAACAAAATCAGGTGCATGATCTGAAATTAAAATAGAACCAATGTCAGAATGAATGGCATGTTGAGCCAAGGATTTACTTAAAAAAAGATAATAGATACGGGATTGTGAGTGATGGGAAGGAGGGTAAAAACTATATTCTCGAAGGTCAGGGTGACATAATCTCCAAATATCTACTAGAGCATTATGATTAATAGTGGTAGTAAATTGAGAGTGCATTTTAGAGATGGAAAATTTAACTTTGGAATTCCTGTCTAAGATAAGATCAAGGATTTGATTACAGTCACCACCAAAAATAATATAATCATCAGTAAGTGTAATCAATTTCTCCGAAATAGCAGGCCAAAAAGATTTATCAACACCAGTAGGAGCATAAACATTAAAAATAACAATAGGAATCTTGTCTATAATTAGTTTAACAAGCAACCAACGTCCATCAACATCATGTTCTTGAGAAACAATAGAAACATTCAATATTTATGACACAAAATCACAACTCCATTTTTGTTACCCGCAGCAGGGGAGTTGAATATGTTTCCCACCCAACAACGTTTAAGCTTCGAGGCTTCAGCTTCTGAAAGATGGGATTCCTGGAGAAGGGTCATATCAGCTTTTAACCTGGCTAAATGGGATAATACCCGCTGCCTTTTAATTGGGTTATTTAAACCCTTAATATTCCAAGTAACAACCCGGAAAGTGAAAAAGAGAATAAATCTGAGTAAACATTATGCTTACAAGGCTAAAAAAGAAAGATTGATGAGAAAAAAATAAGACATAGAAATATGGAAGTAGAATTATAAAGTATGAACAGAGAGTTATGCTGATTAGAGCAAACAGTAAAAGTTGGAGAGGAAACATGTGAAGAGAGAAAAATAGAAGAATAGAGAAGAGAAGATATAAACAAAGAAAACAAGAAAAGGAAAAAAGCGTTGATATGCATAAAGAAGAGACAAAGCATAAAGAACAAAAAGACAGTACAAGTCAAAAACAGACGACTGAGAAAAATACCTATTATACAAAACAAAAGCAAGGTTGAGAGGTCGTCAGAAGACGATGACGACAACAGCAAGAGCAGACCACCGAACAACCGCTACACGAACGATAGCACATCACATAGCAAATGGGGCACGTCGGGAGGAGTAGAAGGAACACAACATAAGGAGAGAGAAAAAGCATGGGGAAGGAAATTGAAGCAGAGAATATAATACACAACATAACCAAGGGAAAAACATATCAACAATCAATAAAAGCAGACATTTAGTGTAGATTAAGCAACTCTTGAGGTGTCCATCACATCCGCTCCATGATGAGGCAGTAACTCTTGTAAGGCCACTGGGTCTTCAAAAGTGGTAGTTTTGTCCTTGTAAGTAACCTTGAAGAGACAAGGGTGAAGCAAACCAAATCTCGCATTAAGAGCACGTAACTATGGGTGCATATCCAAAAACTTTTTCCGACGGTCAGCTGTTGCTTTAGCTAAATCTTGCAAGAGAAATAAACGATGACCTTCCCAAATAATCTGCTTCTTAGATTTGGCAGCTGATAGAACTTATAAAAGGTCAGTGTATTGTAGAAACAGCATGATAACACCTCGAGGTTTGTTAGATGTTTTTGGGCCAAGTCTATGAGCTCTTTGAATGTTAAATTCGGGTTGGATCCCTCTGAAAGTTCCGGAAGCCCATAAAGTCGGAGATTGTTCCTGCGATACCGATTTTCCAAATCCCCGCTTGCTTCTTGAGCTGTAATATATCTGCTTCTATAGAAGGTATAGGAGAGCAGGAGGATTGAAGAGAATCAGTAGATTGCTCCACAATAAGAATACAAGATTCCAGTGAAAACCATTTGTCATGCAGAAATTGTAAGGTCTTAGTTGTGTCCTCCATGAATGGTAGAATTAAATCCATAGATGACGACGCTGAAGAAGAGCCTGGAGAGGGAAGGTCTTTCTTCAAGTGCTTGGTAGATGATGTCATTGTAGGAAGTTTACTTGAAGGCTGCAGTTTAGAAGTTGTTCCTGAGGAGGAATCCAATTTCTGTGGGGGAATGTCCTCTATGTCTTGAGAATTGGGGTCAGAATCAGAACCAACAGTAGGCTTGACAGGAGTAGAAAGCTTGAGGTTCCGCAATTTCCCCATAAATAAGAAGCTAAATAATGTGAGAAAGGCTCTCAATAACTAGTTATAAACTGCAACCCAGCACCAGAGATTAGTCGCAGTTAGTGAGAAGGAAGCACATTGAGAAAGTGCGCAAGTTGGTAGCAGTTATACGGAGAGCAATACACATGAAGTTCACTGAGTGGCATATGAAGGAGGTGAAGTGCTTAAACACTGGAGCGTCGCTGTATCAAACAGGTATTTGTGAAGAGAGCAAAGTACATAAAAGCCACTGCAAGGCATTCGCAGGAGATGAAGAGCTGAAACACTGGTATGACGCTGTATCAGACAGGCATTTATGAGGAGAGTAATGCCCAGCAAGTTCACTGAATGGCATTTGTAAGAAGCGAAGAGTCAAGACACTGGGGTGTCGCTGCATCAAATAGGGAATTGAAACCATTCATGAGGAAAAATAAATTATTTCCATAGCATCACGCTTCAAGCTAAAATGGCGCGAATGAGAGAAACAAAAAGGCGGCCAAAACCGGGAGTTCCGATTTTCGCCAAAAAACAGTGCAGGAAGGTCGAAAATGTCACCAAAGGCAAAGCGCTAGGCTCACCTCATATTTAAACGCCCAAAGTTAGTTCGTCCTGCGTGAACTGCCCGAAATTGCCTCTAAATAGAGTTCGGGAACGGAGGTCGCCGACGGAGCTCTACTGCTACTCCGCCATCTCATACGGCGCGCAAGCCACGTCCCCGCCACCTCTGTGCAATATTTCTGAACGGGCACGTTTCTAGGACCAAGGCTTTAAGTGGGCCAGGTCTCACCTGGTCTGAGCACTAGCAGCTTTTTAAGGGGGCTTCTTAACGGGTCTCTATCAGCCTCTGTTTTGTGCCCTGGCACAAGTGGTCCATTTTTTTTTCCGGACTGCAGTGACAGCAGGCACATAGATGTGCGAGTGGTGAGCGTTGTAGGGGAAGGGAAATCCTTTAAAGAGAGTCATTATCTCTCTGGATTTCCTTTCTCTTTTTGAATCTCAGGAGTAGCAACATTGTCGTGGTGTCACCACCAGGGCTTTAAGTGGAAGTGTTTTCAATATTATATACAAGCCATAGTTGTTGTTTATCTTATGCAACTAACAACCATTGACAAAACAAATTCAAAAACAAATATAGCTGCTTTTGAAGCAGGAAAAATTCTTAAATTATTCAGAGAGCCTCCCTGCTCTCAAAAATCTTTTGTTGGCAGAATATCTAGGGGTGGGCTGGCACCGGAAAACTCTGCTACGCTGCAGTAGGAGACAGAGTTATTGTCGAACTCCTGTTCATGGGGCCTCCCATAGGCAGATCCTAGTCGAGAAAGGCTTTATAGGCATGTGTGAGGATTTCAAACTGGCATTTTCTCTGAATGAGGAGCCAGTGGAGGTCTCTGAGGTGGGGGTGATGACAGTTCATTTGAGGAGATCAAGGATGGCTGCAGTGTTCTGTATGGTCTGTAGTCTTATGAGGAGCAGGGTGCTGGGTAGGGATGCTTGTGGATGCTGGTGTAGAGGGCATTGCTGTAGTCAGAGTGGCTGGTGACGAGGGCCTGAGTGAGGGTCTTCTGGTATTGGTTGGAATTCATCTGAATATTCTGTGTTAACTTGATGTTTCATGGTCATTTGACTGTCAAGGATGATCCGAAGATGCATGCTTGGTCGGTTGGTGTGGGTCCAAGTTCTGCAGGCCACCAGTTGTGATCCCAAGCGGAGGTGTTCTTCCCGAAGATCAGTACTTCAGTTTTGTCAGAGCTGAGTTGAGGCAGTTGTCTCTCATCCATTTATCTGCCTTAGCCATGGGGTTGCAGGAGTTGGTTTTGGCATTGGAGTGGTCCTCAGTGAGCGAGAGGATCAGTTGAGTGCTGTATGCGTAGGAGACTATGTTGAGTCCGTGAGTACTGACAACATTTGTGAGGGGGTCATGTAGATGTTGAACAGGGTGGGTCTGAAAGATGATCCTTGTGGTATGTTGCATATGATGTCTTTGGCTGTGGAGGTGAAGGGAGGCAGTTGGATGATCTGTGAGTGTCCTGTAAGGAAGGAGGTGATCCACTTGAGATCATCTTATTGTATGCCTCTTTTGTAGAGTCTGTTGAGGAGGGTGTTGTAGGAGACAGTGTTGAATGCCGTTGAGAGGTCAATGGGGATCAGGGCCACAGTTTCTCTGTGGTCGAGAAGTGTTCTGATGTCGTCTGTGGTGGCAATCAGTGCTATACCTATACATTGCTGTAGTGGTCTCTATCTACTTCTTTGTTTTATAAATACATATATATGCATAATGCTTGGAAAAGGTCTTAGAATCATTGGGATCGTCTGATCCTAATACTTGCCCAGGTGGAACATTTAAAATAAATGGCTTTGTAATTGAATTACCTGAAACTAAGATGTAGAATTTAGAAAATAATAAATGCCTGGTTCTTATTTGGCATATGGCTAGTGATGCTGCTTGTTTCTTATTTTACCAATGGGTGGGGGGATCAAGCCGACAGACTAAATGTAGCAGTTACCATTAAGTTAACCTAATCCTTTTAAAAGGAGATGAGTGGCTCTTGCTTTCTTAATAATTTATTGATGTCATCCAATTTTATACACAATCTTTCAAGCACTTATGCTGTTATCTACTATCATCAGATACATTTACAAATCCTTTGTAGCACTTTGAAATGGAAGCAAGATAAACATATAAATGAGACTCTTTTGAAAAGCAATCTAAAGTTGACACACTTGTGTTACATGTCATTCAGAACCTAAACAGAGATCATAATCCCTTTAATCTTTAAATGGTTTTGAACAAAAATAAATAATATATTACTTTATACCCCTTCACTGTGGTTTTCGAGGTATCTGATGTACAAAATATACATGTTTTCATATATTCTCCCATATTCACATTTTGTAAACCTAAATTGCCTATATTTTGGACCTTTGTGAGGCAAGACCAGCTCTCCCCACACTTGTCTATTACCATAACAATGATAAACATTTTATGATAATCTGTTTCTACATTATTTTGTGCTTTAAACATATTTATTAACACAAAAATATAGATCCTTGCCAATGAACATTCACAGTGAACAAATTAACACATTATCCAATCAACAGTACAATTTCTAAATGAAGAGAACCCTCTGAGTCTATTTTTATAGTCATCTATAACATAATGTATACCATATACTCATGGCCTGATCACCAGTCGCAGTCCACAGTAGGAATACGGGGGAAACATGTGAGGCTAGCACAAGTGTTAATAGCAGCAAGTGATCCCTTGAGAAAAGCAAAAGCTACAGAATCAACATGTGACCAGGAGGGTAGTCAACCTCAAAAAAGAGAATCCTACATCTTGACAACTTCCAAAGACCTCAGAAAGGAGGACAAACACCAAAGGGGCCAGCATAAACTGGTTATACGTAATGAAACCCAGCAGGTATCACCAGGCGGAATTCCTTTTCTTATCAGAAACTGCTTGTGTGATCTCAGAAACTCAGCCATTAACTGAGAGAAAACAAACATGTTCCTCACATACAGTGTACGTAATGCCAGGAATGACAGCAATGCCCAAAGTTCTCTCTTGTAGCTCCTGCCTTTTATAAAATGAAGCCTGCTCAAAGGCAAGAACACATAGACTCTAATCTCAGCCAAGTGAGATTGCATTTCACAGCAATAGGGAACAGCACTTCTTGCCACAGTATAGAATCAGATAGTGCCACAAGTATTGTATCTGCTCCATTTTCTTTGCCTGGAGAGCCTCATGTAGGCGGTATTTTTGCGATTTAGACAGTCAAAAACAATAGGAGCTTCCACCAAGCACCTCGTTTTGTAGAAACAAAACCTTTGTATAAGACCAGTTATGATCCAAGCTTGACACGTGGTATCTCCATTCATCTCAAATGGTTACAGCCCCGCTGCCTGCGCTCTCCTCTCTAACCCCCATGAGTGCAGCTATCTTCGTTTTTGTCACACACTGAGAAGAGTTATGTTAGTTCCTTAGCACTCCCGTCATTGCTGATCCACTTTGGGAAAAGAAAATGCTTATTGGGTGCCAGGCTCTCTGTTTCATCTTTGTGTGACTCCCTTCGGGTTGATGCTCTCTGTGTGTTAACAGCTTAGCTTTGTCTTTAAGGCCTCTCCGAAGGATTTCAAGCCAGTATTCACTAGGAACAGAAGTGCCCCAGGACCCCATAATCTGTCCCTCCATCGAGAATCTATCACAAGGCCCATCTTCATGTTGGGGAATCGATCTGGTTGCCGAAAATGACAGTAACTGACCTCGTATTCACTTTTGTCTACTCCCAGTTTCTACTTCTGTCATACTGTGCGAGCTTTTGGAACTAACTTTTTGGGCCTGGAAACAACCCGATGCCATATGTCAAATTCGCGCTGTTGCAACAGGATGGGAGTCATTCTTAGAAATCTTGGCCTTATTTATGAAGGTCCTGCGCCGCCGGTGCGTCACTTTTAAAATGGGAAAAGGTGACCTACCTTCATAAAGGAGGCCCCTTGGATCTGATGCCAGATCCTATCCATCCATACGGATCCTGGGGTGGGCCCCAATTGCCTCCATTCATACTGCTGCAACACTACATCTGTCTTACAAAAGCAAACCCACATTGTAGTCACTGTGTAGTTATAGTGAAGATCGACTTTGCATGAAAATAGATTTTTTTTCTTTTTTATGAATCTTCATGAATCTTCATGAAACGTTCTGAAAAAAGGTTCATCCATGTCGTCTTCTTCCTCAAAGGTTTTGGGGTGATTTGGCAATTGAGAGCAGAGAAAAAGGGGAGGGGGTTTTTCCCAATGCAATTTCTCATAGAAACTTTAGACAACACTGTAGCCAGAATGGCTGAACAGAATTCCAACGAAGTTGGCACATCTTTACCTAGAAAGCATGTTGTTTGTGATTGATTGAAATTAAGCTTCACAATGTATAGCAATCTAGTGAGATAGTACTACAGAGGGAGCAATCAATAAGTGCTGAGGTAATACAGTGTGAAAAAATTAACAAATTAACACGTATGATTGTCTGGTCTCTCGCTGCTGGGTCCAGTCCCGGGAGACCGAGAGCTGTGATTAGCTGACCGCAACATACAGAGAAATGTTGCTTCTGTCATTTTAGGACTCGGGGAATCAAAATCAAAATAAAACAACGAATAATGGACCAGAGAAAGGGTACCCTGACCCACAGCCCTTATGTAGGGGGGTCCTAGACTGACCCTCCTGGGTTCAAAGTGTCAAAATCTTTTTTTGCACTCCCTTGGACTTGCAGTACTCAGCATGCCCCCCCCCCCCCCTGCAAAAACTCACTGTAGTGCCATGAAATTATTGTGATTGGCCAGCAATAGGAGGGGAGGGGGGGTTGACCACGGTGCTTCTAAATAAAGAAATATAAAATAATTGGTTCTAAAGTAAGCTTTGAACATGCTCTAAACCCATTTATTTTTGCCTTTTTTATAGTAAGGCTGCAAGTATGAATGTGTCCAGCAGATCACCAGCAACAAAACTGGCACCCACGGAAATTAAACCTGGCATCACCTTCTCAGCCCACTGACATGCCTGATAGCCTGTTTGGCCCTGCCTGGACGTCAATCCTGCCAATTAAACATTTAACATTTTATGGCCATGTGATTGGTTCCATCAGGGCTGAATTCTTTTGGCATACTGAACCTCAAAACTCAGCTCTGATTTCTGCGTTCCATGCTGCGAGAAAAGTCATTTGCACAGCCATGGGCAGCCAACCCCAAAGTTGGCCAACACCAGGGCAATGATAAAGGGTGCCCAAATGAGTGGAGAATCTATAGCACACCTGAAAATTAGGCTGTTTTCGATGCTCAGCTCAATAGCTCGCCAGTGGTCATTACAGTTGTTGAATTCTACAGTCATTTTGTGCCTGACTCGAGTCACTTTCAACTCTACAGTAAAAAATAAAAGCACAGGCAAAGCCGAAAAACTGAAATACTGGTTTGGCTTTGCTTGGAATGCGGTAGGTGTGTGCAGGGTCTGGTCGCACATCTAGCCCTGTGACCAACCCCCAGTGAGCAGCAGCTGCAGCAGGCTGGGTGCAAGGGCTGGCCACAGGTCTGGCCATATACCAACCACCACTTGCTGATGGTGAAAGCTGTGCATAGTAGGGCTTGGCAGCCACAACACATTGGGTGCAGGGCATTGGCTGCAGGCCGTGCCCTGTGGCCTTCTCCTGCAGTACATGACCAAAGACTGCATGCAACTGGAATTTAAAATCACTGAAAATATACGAAAAAGGAAACCGACTGAACAGTTTAAAAGTGTAGGAACTGGCTATGTAAATACTTTACAAAAGTTAGCCATAGTGTGCACAGATTCCAGTGAATCCCCGAAGGCTTACAGAGGTAAATGTAGATAATACCATTCTCCCCATTTGTGGTAGTGTGGGTGAGCAGTAAGGCTTTACGAGAGGTGAGTGTAGGTCTCTTCATTGAGGCTGTCCTCAATGGTCTCAAAAGCACCTGACCCACCTGTGTGGTATTTGGTTGCTGTGAGTGGTATTCTTGTAGTCGGAGCCACAGGGGCCCTGTTCTCCCACCTCTGACCAGGAAAGGTTTTGTTTCTGGGCACATGGAGCCAAGGCTCCCACCCCAGGGGTCCAGAAACATGTCTTGTGGTGGCAGGCTGGTGTTTATCAGTCAGGCAACCCAACAGACGCTGGTAGTTTTTCAGGGGGCATCTCTAAGATGCCCTCTGAGTACATTGTATATTAAATTCTACACTGCCATCAGTGTGGGTTTATTATACTGAGACGTTTGATACCAAACTTCCCAGAATTTAGTAAACCCATAATGGTTCTGTGGAGTTTGTAATGAGCAACTCCCAGACCATATACTCTTCTATGGCTGTATTGCACTCACAATGTCTAAAGAATGGACTTAGACACTGTAGGGGTACAGTGCTCGTGAAACTGTACCCTCACAAGTGGTATAGTGCACACAGCTAGAGAGGTGCCTTACCTATACCATAGGCAGTGGGTTGTAGGCATGGCACACAATTATGTGTTCCATGTCGACTCTTCACGTTTCTCTGCACCAAAACACTCAGCCTTCAATGGCAGTGAGTGTGTGTTAAGGTACAGGACCTTTAAGGGTGACACAATATGTGCTGCAGCCCTTGGAAGCCTTCCCTGGTCACAGTGCCCTTAGTACTAATGGTACCTTTTGTACGAGACTTACATGTGGCCAGAGAGGTGTCAATTGTGAGTACCAATGTACAGTTTCGGGAAAGAACACAGGCCCTAGGAACCTCATTGGCAGGGACCCAGGACACATCAGGTCAAAGGACATCAGATGTCTGGCAAAAAGTTTTGGGGGGGGGCGGGGTTCCTGCAACAGCTACCCAGCTTCCTGCAAAAATGGAGTTATATTTTAGGCTCAGACCTACAGGACCACTTGCAATTTGACATTTATGTTTTTGTAATGCACAAAAACACTCAACATGTCTCACAATCGACAACCATGAACAAAATGCATATTTTCAACACCACAGATATTTTAAAAATTGAAACTCAATAACAATATGACCATCAACTCAAAGGTATGTCATGTGTTGTGCGCATTTCTAAACATACCTTATTGTTAGACCTGTCAGCCTTAGGGTGATCTTTCCCCAAATCTTTTGCCTGCTTGCCTCCAATTTTGCTAAATCCTTTATGTTGGCCTTAAGACTCTGAGCACTTTATCACTGCCAACCTGTGCTAAAGTGCATGTGCTCTCTCTCCACTAAACATGGGTTGATTGACTTACCCAAAAGTGGTCTATTTAATTTATTTATGAGTACCAAGGAGAGTGCACTACATGTGCCCAGTGCCTGTAAATTAAATGCTACTAGTGGGCCTGCAGCAGATTGTGCCACCCACATAAGTAGCACTTTAAACATGTTTCATGCCTGTCACTGGCAGTTAAAACCTCTTGTCAAGCCTTAGATTCCTCTTTTATTACATAAAAGTCACCCTTAAGGTGGGCCCTATGTAGCTCAAAGGGCAGGTTGCTGTGTAATCAAAAAGGTAAGACATGTACATTTAAGTGTTGCATGTCATGGTAGTGAAAAACACCCACATTAATTTTTCACTAATGTGAGGCCTACCCCTCTCATAGATTCATATTTGGAATTCCTTATTACGGGTTATAAGCTGCAATTCCTGAAAGAGGGTATTTTTCTGCTCTAGGCCCGGTGTGCCTGCAGCCTGTCTCCAATACTTGTCTGGGCTGGATGCCAGCTGAACTTTGTGCATTCCTTTTAGACAGCCACACACAAAAGGACTGTAGGTGTGACTGAGTGGCCAGCCACATTCTGATGGGACATCTTGGGAAGGATGGGAGCAAGGAGCTGACACTTACACCAGAATAGGCTATATTGTGTCAACAAACAAAGGGCTGCATACCACCCTAGAGTGAGCCTGGAGCCAGGGCTTGTGAGGAAGAATCTAGGTGCACTTCAAAGCCCTTCTTTGAAGTCCTCCCACTTCAAAGGCACCTCTGGGTATAAGAACTGGACTTCTGACCCTACTCTTTCAGTACACTACTGGACCTGTGAAGAACGCTCCCAGGTGGAAGTACTGCTGCCAATCAGAACCGGCACATCTCCCTCGACACATCCCCACTGCTGCAAGGACCGTAGACATCACATTGCCAACTGTGCGGCGCATCGTCTCCAGTTTCTTATGCATCTCCGACTTTGCCCACCTCTGCGCCAATGCATCTCATTCAATCCTTTGGTTGGACAATGACACATCACCTCTTTGCTCCCTGCATTCAGGGGGATGGATGGGGGGTGTCATATGCTGTTTGCCTAAATTCTACTCATTAGGGTGCACATTTGGCCCCCGCTTTGAATGGTCAATTTATGATGCGAATTCTTAGTGCATGGGAAGATTACATTGCTATTTCTAAATCAATTGGTGTATCTCATATATTCAGTTTTTGACCATGTGTTACTGATCATAGAAGCCATTTTTTTGTGAAGTTGTATAATTACTTCTGGCACTGACACAGGTGACACCTCTTAGAATTATTTGAATACTGTGTCATCAAGCAAGATCTATGCATAAATAGTTTGTTCCAGGACCTGACAATCAAACTTATTATTACTGAAGATATTAAATAGATTGCTAGTCCTATTCTGATCTGGAAAGCCCAAGAGAACACAAATGATGATTATGTCATGTATTTAGCTTATTTGAGCCCGACACTGTTTAATGTCTATATGTCTCCTCTGGCAGCCCTGGTGGAATTCTTTGGAGAGCAAATTATCTCTTACGCTGACGTCATGCAGATTATTCTAACTTGGGACGGGTATACTTCTGGAGCTCAATGCAGATCTGCAGCGTGTCTGTCAGCAGTGTTTCAATGGATGTGCTAGAGAGTAACATCCAGTGCAACACAAGCAAAACCCAGGTATTGGTTTTTGGTTCTCCCCCGCCCCCTTTGTTGGCTGCTGAGGTTTAGCCTAGTTCTGCTCCCTCTCTCCCCGATTCCCACTATGGTGGTTAAGAACCTGGGAGTGAAGTTCGATTGTAACCTGTAGAGAGTACTGTTGGGATCTGCTTTGGCCTTCTTCAGTTTTTGGGGAAGTTTTTGTTTCTTTTCCGGCGGCTCCTTGTCAGAAGATGGTAGTCCATGCCCTTATAATATCTCGGCTGCACTACGCCAATGGATTATACTGGTGCCTCCCCCTGTACCTATTCAAGAGGCTCCAGTTGGTGCAGAATGCTGCAGCTGGATGTATGTTGTTACAACACATGCTTTTTCCATGCATGCCTTTACGACGCAGGTTTTACAACGCAAGTCGTTACAACGACTTGCGTTGGGGGGGCGCTGGATAGTGAATAGTTTAATTTACTATTCCAACTCCAGTCCCCATGGATAGTAGGGAAGGTTTTGGATAGTAAGTTACACTATTCCCTATCCTCCAGCGCCCTCCAGCGCAAGTCGTTGTAAGACTTGCGTTGTAATTCCTGCGTTGTAAAGGTACTGCGTGGAAAAAGTTTTGTTGTAAAGGATGTTTCCCCTGCAGCTCGGCTTCTGCTCAACATTCTTGGGAATTATTGTGTTCAGCGCCTTCTTAAGGAGTTACCTTGGCTTTTCTATTCGGGCAAGAATGAAGTTTAAGGAATTGGTGCTTGCCATAGAGATACAGGCCCTAAATATCTCTCAAAGCAACTTTCCCATTATCATCCTTCCAGAACCCTGTGTTCAGTTGGCTGTTGTGCCGAAGATGAGGCGGAAGAGATGGGGTGGGTCTTCCTGCACGGCATTAACTACTGTAAGTTGGAATGTCCTTCACTTGCATCTTCGGGCGATCAGGGATGTGGCCACTTTCATATGTAGCCTGAAAACTTGTTTTTTTAATGATGCCTTTTAGATTTCATCCCTCCTGTGGCAAGACCTGGTGTTCTATTGAACCTGTAGCGCCTTGACACTCCACAGAGTAGCTGTGCGCTTTACATGCTCTATTTGATTGGATTTTGATATATCAGCTCCATGGTTTCCTCTATATGTAATCATATTTTCTAAATGTTCTTTTTTAATTTGATGCCCTGGTTTGTATGTAAAATTGTGTAATTTTTGTGGTTCACTGTTGTGTTAGCTAAAATGAGTTGTACTAAATATAGGAAGAGTATTAAAAAAGTTTAACATGAACTACAAGGGTACACCTTGTTTGAAGCCATGTAATTGGTTACAATTGCTGGGGCCTCTGAGCGTGTTAACCTGCTCTGTTGTCTTACTTAAGGAAACGATGCAAACGTCTAGGCGTCTGTCACTGGGGAAGAGCAAGGAGCATAATTAATTTTTATGCTGCTCCGCCGTGATTTGCAAGTTTCGATTGGGAGCCGCGCGCCCTTGAGTACCCCATTCACCTTCAGAAGAGGGGCTCTCATATCTATATTCTGCTATGGTCTTGATTCTAATCAGCGGATTCTATTATACGCCTTTAAGCAAAAAGGGAAAGTGCTGATGAAGGCTGTAAAAATAAATGAGGCTTATCGCTTCTTGACATCTTTAGCACTTTCTGGGGCTTCCTGCGCGAGCCGCTGCGGCAGACAATAGCTGAAAGATTGCGTCCGGGATAATGAGAAAAATAAATGCATCCTCGGGAGCAGCCAGCAGGAACAGGCGCGCGCATTCATTACCCAGAGCCCCGGCTGCTCTCAATGCGAGGTTACTAATTGGGGGAGCGAGCTGAGAGGTGTGAAAGAAAGCTGTTATTCTCTGCTAACATTCTTGACCATCGTTTTGATTATTAATGGTAAGGTCAAATGCGTTACTCAGGGCCTCGTAATGTGTTTTTTTCATTTTTTTTCACGTGTGGCTAGCTACTGCTGCTCACCGCCACGCGGAAATAGAGACGCATTTTATATTATCTGCTTGCAACCGAGATAGGGATGAATGATGGTACATATATTTTTTTCCGACAGAAAAACATATTTTAGCTGTCTCGATGAGGTAAATGCAGTCCCTTAGTTTTTTTTTTTTAATAAGGGTCTAACTCAGGTAGGCCTATGGGTGGGGCTTCAAGTTTATTATAACAAAAAAAGAGGAATCCGGTCAAATAAAACCGTACTCAATAAAACATAATAATACTCAAGCCAACGATAGCTTTGAAAAATGCCAATATTAGCCCAAGAAGAATGTGCGTATGTTCTGCATGCAACCGCGGCTGCGCAGCAAAGCGTGACAGGGCCTGGCAGTAAAACTGCCACATTCAAAGGGCAAAGTGAGAAATTATTCGCGCATCATTCCGAGGCAATGTGCGGAATACATCTGCACAAAGTCTACAGACACTTGGATCAAGGCACACGCATGCGCCCTAAATACTTGTTCTTGGGCACGTCCTGAGAAGACGATGGATGGGTTTGAGGTCTTGACAGTAATGGGCAGCCCTGCAGTGTGGACTAAAAGAGGCATAATCCACCAGTCTGCATTTAACTTGTTCCTTTTAGCAGTAGAACGTTTAATGGTGCGTTTTACATTAGTGACACGTTTGAAATCTGTATCAGTGTAGTGACCGTTAGAATGACTGAGCTTTGTTCATCATATTTCATGCGGAAAGTATATCGTTTCATATGTGGTTTTGTTAATGTCATTTACGTTGATCTCTTGCCCTGGAAATAGGTAGATTTCTACAAGAAATGAAAATGTCAGGCATAATTGACAGCTGGAAAAATCAAATGAATGCATGCCTAGTTTGTAGCTAATTCACAAGCGTGAAGCATCTGTAAATGCATGCTATAGGAGCCTGCCAACATTACTAGGTCTTATATGCACTACACAGTTTGTGAGTCCACCTCAGACATTACAGATGTGGAGATGGAACGCCTTCAAGTTACAGAGGACCCATGACCACAAATATGATTCATAGGAGAAAGACGCGTGGTCGGTTGAATCCGCGTCTGACCTGACCCTACGTGTGTGAGTTCCTAGAACTGAGCAATATCTGCATGATTGGGTTAGGACATTTGTAAAGCTGAATGAATTCTTTTGGTCATCACTTGTTGTGCTTCCATACACCTTTTGTAATAGATCGCCCTTGCTGAGTTAGCTTTAAGTTTAGAAGGGCAGCAGTGGATACTTGCAGTACACAACTGGGCTTATTTACAAGCCTTTTGCGCTACTGGTACCTCACTTTTTCCCATATTAAAAGCAGTGGTGGCTCGCACAATTAAGAGTGGTGAGTCAGTGGGGTGGAGCGGGGTGGGGAATGGTGGAATTCATCAGACGAAGGGCTAAGTAATAATAAATAAATAAATAAATGAAACCACTTACTTTGCGCTCGCCACATTGCCCACGCGGCAATGCGGCGAGTGCGAAGTGGTTTTATTTATTTATTATCACTTAGCCCGTCGTCTGCCAAATTGCCCCACCCCGTCCCACCACCCTACTGCTCTTAACTGTTCGTGCCGCTACTGATTAAAAGTGACGTGCCAGCAGCACAGGGGGATTGTAAATAAACCCAACAATTCTTATGGTAATTCCATAGACTATCGCCCTAGACAAGTTATTATCAGTTATTTGCCAGCATTGGGGTATACAATGTGGACCTGATTTTCCTGGGTAAAAAAACACATGCTGGTTTCTTTTCCTAATAAAATAAAGGGCTCTTTTAATCTTCAATTGACCACCTGCTTTGAACAGGTGGTAAATGAAAGCAAGGTGACTACTGTGGGTTGGAGGTAGGCATAGGCAAAATATACATTGCACTAACGTAATCTTGCATAATTTCAGTAATTTTGCATTGCGAAATTATGATATTACGCCATGTCATGCAATTATCCGCTGTTTGCTTAAAAAATTTAGCACAAGCACATGGGAACAGTACGAAGGACAAGGATGAGTGTGCCTACTGTTTGTGTGTTTTTTGAGCTAATGTTTCAGGACACATTGTGCACTAAAATATAGCAACAAATGCCAGTTTAACTTTTCACATAATTTTCCTAAAATTTAGCATAAT
The DNA here is from genome assembly GCF_964263255.1 of Lissotriton vulgaris. Classification (NCBI taxonomy): domain Eukaryota; kingdom Metazoa; phylum Chordata; class Amphibia; order Caudata; family Salamandridae; genus Lissotriton; species Lissotriton vulgaris. The sequence continues at coordinate 182,661,862 of NC_141696.1, read as the reverse complement.
TATGCAAATGCAAATTTCCCACACCCCTAGTTGTGGGTGGTAGGGCCTTCCAGGTCAGTGGAGACTGTTGGCAGGCAAGGAGACAGCTGCATGCTCGACCCCTTGCGATAAGAGGTATTAGGGGAAGGACATGGGTGTGCTTGTCCCTGCAACCTATGCCCAGGCCCACATTCCATTTTACTGAGTACATTTTTGCCTAGTAAAATTGAGTACACCTCGCACTTAGTAATTTGAGGTGTGGGAACACTAGACCAATTGGAATCAAGTGGAACAGTATCCTCCAGGTATTTGTCTCTCTCTGGTTTCTATTTGTGGCCTATGTGGTGATTTACAATCATTTTTACATGGATGTCCCACAATTACACCTAAATAACCTTCCTGAGAATGCATGAGAAAATGTGGTACAGCCACTAGTTTGGGAATAAAATAGAGCGTGGGCATAGGCAAGAGCCACACTATGGGTAAGCATTTTTTGAAAGAATACACACAAAAGTTTAAAGGAACACTTCTGACTTGTCTCAACTGCTATTAAATCAATAATCTTTCATTAGAAAAGTGATGATCTTTAATACATACTTGGCAGGTGTGTACTGTCTCTACTAATAAAAGTGCTTGTCTGTTACATGTGTTTTTAAAACGTCCACACCCCATAAACAAATTTGAATGCCCTTGGCTGATTATATTGCAAGTTTACCTATGGAGAAGATATCATTTTAGGTACACTGTTCATCAAATGAGTCATCCAGATGGCACCAAATTTAGTCACAGAGAGCAAAAATATTATCAATTTACCCCTTCCGCGTCATGTTACAGTGGCTTCCAGTGGAAGCCACAGGTCTCTGCAAATCAGCATGCTTAACCCTCAACGTCAACATAACTGACTTCATCCATCTATCAAATGAAGACATTGAATTTACGTGGCAGTACCAGTGTTCAGAATAGCTTAGACGTTTTCCTTGAAATACTCCCCTTGAGAAAAAGCACACCCTAGTATAGACCTCCTTGGAAAGTACGCCTATGATGTGTATGTCCCTCTCACACTCTCTATAGACTAACTTATCCTATTGCATTTTGAAAAAGAACTGAGAAGAATCATGATACAATGCCATCTTCAGTCCAACTTAAAGGTACACTGTCCTGTATTCATTTATAGGCTATTAATAGTTTTTTTTTTACTCAATAAAGGTAAAGAAATGTATTTTGACACCTAATACTTTTAATTTGCATTTATGCTACTTCCATATATTTAAGTAATGGCATTTAATCTCAGCCTAACTAAAAACACACTTTATGTAATTTAAAGTCATGCAATGTATGGCATTAGTACTTAGCTGATTTTTGTGTAATTGTAATAGCCTACTCCACACAAAGACTTGGTGGGGTTTGACTTATGTATTACGTAAATACTTTATCAATTGTATATACATCAAAATGAGGCCTGGTTTGTCTCGATAACAATAGGCAATAAAGCTTAAATAAATAAAGTAAAGAAGCAAAACCCAAGCTAGATGTGGCAATAGGTCGTTTTTTTCTGTGTTCCAAGGTCTGATGTTATCACAACACACAACGCTACAAAACACACAACACAGATTTTAATATACAATATACAATACCAACTATACAAAAAAAAGAGCTACAGAGAATTCTTCTCAGCTATTGGCTCCTCCATGACATTTTGCACATGTGTAAATTTTTATGCAGTGTGCGCTTTGAATCGATTCAGTTAATCCTTTATTAATGTTTAGACACAGTCTGTAAAAACATAAGTTTTTTTAAAACAAATAACATTTTATATAATATTACACTAGGGGTGTAGGCACCGTACCCCGATGCACCGTACCCCTGCAATCATGGGGTGTACGCACCGTACCCGGGGGGGTCCGCTTCGTATGCATTTCGAGGCAAAATCTGCTTTTACTGACATTTTAAGCACCCGTAGAAAAAGAGTCGTACGGAGTGTTGTCGATACGATTCGTACTTGCTGAGCTGGAAAATGCAGCTTCGATCCATACGGACATCGCGTACTGCGCATTTCGAATGCGATTCGTACAGATTAGTGAGTTGTACTGTCTTCGGTATGATTCGTATGGAGAACTGCTTTGGGTACACATCGTACTACATCGTACGTACGGGTACGGTTCTGCATACGATTCGTACGGGAAAAAAGATCTGTACGTCTATTCTGAGGGCATTTTACCGAATCGGAATCGGCCCCTATATAAATGCCAATTAATCATACTTCAACTAAAATCACTGGAACCCTACCACCTAAACAGATTAGGACACTAATCCAAACATATTTTAAGAAAGTTAGCCAATGCGCAAGCCACATCAAAGAATTCCATTCTTAACAAAAGTGCTAGTGCGTCATTTCGACAATTTATATTATATTTTTTTTAAAAGAGGTTTTAAAATCAAGCAACAAAGTCTATAAAAATGACGACAATCAATTAAAGCATCAACATTGAAGTTTTGAGAAAGCAGTCCCTATGTGCTGTTATTCTCTTGATCTAGAAAGACTTCAGATTTCTCAGCTCTTACATAACGCACATTTAATGCAACCCAGAATTTTAATAGTACTAATCGTAACCGGGCATCTGGAAGTGCAGATAAGTATGGAAGTACATTCATATTTTCCCATGAATCTACCATATGTTTTGTGGAGGGTCGTTTCCTTACACACTTCAAGTCCGCCAACCTAGATTTTTTTTACAGGCTATTTTTAATTCTGCTCTAGACAGGAGGCCTCATCTATTTTTAATTCTAATTTTAAAGTTCTTGCAATGTCTACCAATCTTTTCTTCACCTTCTTTGCCCACTCTAATTCACTTCTTGCTATTGCAGTAACACAGCAGGCTGATATCTTCTGTGTATTTGGGACCAAGAGTTTATCCCAATATCGCAAAGTCTATTTTAGGCTAAGAAATTGCAGGCCTTCAAATTTCCTTCTAATCTTATCACCTTTGGGAAGGGCCAACAATGTTTTCAAACATCTGCTTTCACATCTCTCCCAACTTCCTTCCATACTAATGGCTAATAACTCTGCCCCATAGAGGCATTGCGTGGGGGCCATTGTGTTATAATCAGTTAAAAGGGGAGTCCAAGAGGGGCCACCATAGGTCTTTTTATTTATTTTTATTTATTTTATTTTCAAAGTTTTATATAGCGCGAACAAGATCTTCGCAGATATCAGAGCGCTTTACATAGAAGGGTACATGAGGGAACAAAGTCAAATAAGTAAATCAATAGATCACACAGTACAAATAATACAAATAGGTGACTGCAAAGCAAATCATGTGAGTAATAAGACAACTCATACAAATAAGTAAAGAGGTCAAGCATGTAATACAGATCGGTGCAGGGTGTTAATAGGGTTCGAGATAGTAGTTCAAGTGTATTTAGCCATGAGGATAGCTTTTACTTCTTTTTTAAAGAGTGTAGTGGAGGAGATAAGCCTGGTTTCGGGAGGGAGTGAGTTCCAAATCCTAGGCGCCATTCCTGAGAAGGAGCGCTTGTATGTTTTTTCCTTCCGGAATCTTCGAGGTTTCAGCAGAAGATTGTTTGTGCCTCTCGTGTTTCTGATTCCCCCAGAGATTGTCAGTTTCTGAGCAAGGTAGCCGGGTGAGTTTAGGTGTAACGCCCTGTGTGTCATGCAGGCGATTTTCAGATGTATTCTGGCTTCAAAAGGCAGCCAATTCAGGGACTTCAAGTCAGGGGTAATGTGGGAGTGCTTTTTTGACCCAGTGATGAGTCTCGCTGCAGCATTTAGAGACGCTTTTAGTGGTGCGGTTGTAGTTAGTGGGAGTCTGCAGAGGGCGGTGCTGCCGTATTCAATTCGTGGGATGACTAGTGCTTGTACTGCAGTTTGGAAGTCTTTGGCTGGGAGGTAGGGTTTAAGTTTCCTCAGAGTATTGATCTGGAAGTTCGCTCCCTTTGTTGCCTTGCTGATATGTTGCTGCATGTTGAGATTGGTGTCGAGTGTTATGCCTAAAGATTTTGCTGAGTCCACGATGGTGGGTTGGACATTGAGTGCGGTTAGGAGTTTAAGCCAATGTTGAGTGGTGGATATCTTCGCTGGAGGTGAGATCAGAAGGAACTCTGTTTTCAGGGCATTGAGTTTGAGGTGATTGTCGGCAAGCCAGGATTGGGTGCATCTGATCGTTGAGTTCAGGAGCAGAATGTCATTGGGTGATTGTAATTAGAGGTAAAGTTGGGTGTCATCGGCGTACATGTGGAAGTGTACATTGGATGCTTGTAGCAAGGTGGTGAGAGGTTCCATGACTAGGTTGAACAAAGCTGGGGATAGAGAGGATCCTTGGGGGACGCCTAGCGTTACAGGTATTGGCGAGGACATCAGGTTGTTGCTCTTGAATTTCTGCGACCTGTTGTGAAGAAAGGAAGTGAACCATTTGAGGACAGTTCCAGATAAGCCCATTCTTGTGTTTAGTAGTTCTAGTAGATTCTCATGTTTAACGGTGTCGAATGCTGAGGAGAGATCAAGAAGGATGAGGAGGCATGAGTCGTTTTGGTCTAGCATTTGAAGTGCGTCGTCAATTATGTGAGTCATAGCAGTTTCTGTGCTGTGTCCTGCTCGGAAGCCTGACTGGTGAGGGTTGAGGAGATCGAATTTCTCAATGTGTTTAGTCAGTTGTAGTTGTGCGCATTTTTCCAGCAGTTTGGCGAGAGTGGGGATATTGGTGATGGGACGGTAATTGTTGAGATCAGAGGGGTCGGCTGTTGGTTTCTTTAGTAGAGGTGTGACCTGACCAACTTTGAGGGAGTCAGGTATGCTTCCTTGTTGGAGAGAGCTGTTGATGATTTTAGTCCAGAGAGGGAGAAGCAAAGGGGTAAAGTCTTTTACTGCGAAGGCAGGGAGGGGGTCCGTGAGGTGATTGGATGGTTTCAGGGTGCTGAGTAGTTTGCCAATTTCTTCTTCCGAGTATGTGCCAAAGGTTGACCATGTAGCATTGTTTTTTGGCTCAGCGGGTGCTAGGCATTTGGGTTTGGAGTAGAGGCTTGCGTCAATGAGGAGGTCGCTTTTTGTTTTTGTCAGTTTTTTGGATAAAGAAAGCAGTGAAGTCTTCACAGGAGGGTGCCTCACGCCCAGTGTTGAGTGGTTGTGGTTGCTCCTTGGATTGTGTTTTGATTAGCTCAAACAGTTTTCTCGGGCGGTTTTTTGCTTGGTCAAGTTGGAGGTTGAAGAAGTCCGATTTTGAGCGTTTTATTTTCCTGAAGTAGGCGTTTCTCTTTTTCTTCAAGTCTTTAAGGTGCATTGCGGAGGGGGCTGATCTCCAGGTCCGTTCTGCCATTCGCATGTCTCTTCTATCTTCATTGAGACTCCCGTCGTACCATGGTTTGGAGATTTTAGTAGAGACTCTTTTTAGCTGCATAGGTGCAGCCTCATTAATTATAGAGGTCATAGCGTTGAGATAGTGGTCAGTCAGAGTTTGGACGTCAGAGGCGCCTGCAGGTGGGAGTAGGAGATTGCAACTGTTAGGGGGCAGAGAGCCTGGGTTGAGCTTTTTCGAGTCTCTTTTCCAGACTTTGGGCTTGGAGAGTTGCGCCGGGTTGACTTTGACTTTTTCGTTGATAAAGAATGTGATAATATGATGATCTGACCAGTCACAGGGTTGGATGGATTCGAGTTGGATAGAGTCCTCTTTGGAGATGATCAGGTCGATGGTAGAGCCTTTCTCGTGGGTCGGGCTGTTGCATATTTGGGTGAGGTTAAGGGCATCGAGGAAATTTTTAAGACTATTTACCACCGCGTCGTTGGGGTCATTCCAGTGGAGGTTGAAGTCACCAAGGTATATTTGGGTGAGCTGGCGTCCGGAATTGGTTGAGATCATATCCATGATTTGTTGGGAAAAGGTGAGGTTGTCTCTGGGTGGGTGGTAAATGCTGTGAAGAGAGCATATCGGTTTGCCCTCACTAATAATGTCGAGGCAGATGTATTCCCAGGATGTTGGGGATGGTAGGAATGTGGAATTGACTTTCTGAACAGAGAGGTTGTTCCTGTAGATGCATGCGATTCCACCACCTATTTGGCCTGTTCTGTCGAGCCTGATAATGTGGTAGTTGGGAGGAACCAGAATGTCCATTATGGGTGTCGAAGATTCAGTTAGCCACGTTTCAGTCAGGATGATTAGGTCAAGGTCCCGCGATAAGAGGAGCTCAGCAATGGCTGCTGAGTGTTTCGTGGCCGATCTGCAGTTGAGGAGAATGCATTTGAGACGGGGTGTGTAGAGGGTGTTAGATGGTTCTAGCGAGAGAGGGACTTTTCTAAGGTTATTGGGGATGGAGAATCTGCTGTTTAGTGTGGGTGGTCTAAGGGGATTTGGGTGTATCGTGGGAATGTTGCGGTGTGGGGTGCTTGTGTGAGTTTGGGGGGCTGGGTCATAGGAGCGGAGAAGGGTGAGTGTGTCGAGGTCAGAAGAAGAGTTGTGGGTGCGGCGAGGGCGGTTGTTGCGATTAGGAGCTGGGATTGATGTCAGATTGGGGGATAGCTGAGTGCGAGAGTTAGTCGGAGGGGTGGGGGACAAGTTTGGCGGGGAGGTGTTGATGTGTGAGGGATTGCATGGGCGATGCGGGGGACGAGGGCAGTTGCTGCGCCTATGAGCAGGGATTGACGCCTGGTGTGAGGCGTGATGAGGGTGGGGGTCCGCCGGCGGAGTAGGAGACAAGTTGGGAGGGGGGGTGGAGGTGGGTGGGCGGTGTATGGGGTGTGTGGAGAGTAGTTCTTTGATGGCGTGAATGTCTTCTTTGATCTGAGTGAGGGTGGCCGTGATGTATTCCATCGTAGGGTAGGTGGTGGGGGTGGGAGTGGCAGTCAGGGGTGAATGGGTGGCCAGGGAATTCATGTGCAGGTGGGAGGGAGGGCTGGTGTTCAAGCAGGTCTGCGTTGTGTTGGTGTGCGGGATGGGGTTAGGGAGGCGAGAGGTTTTGGCCGGGAGGGGTGTGGATGAGGTAGGGAGGAAGTTGGAGTTATGGGTGAGGGCATTGGTGGTAGGCGGGAGGGACAAGGTGTAGGCTGGGAGACTGGTAGCCGTGGTGGGGGTGTAAGGAGGGTAATGGGGGCTGAGAGTAGGAGGGGGAGTGGGATTGGAGATGGTCCTGTTGAGGGGAGGGGGAGTTAAATTAGGAGAGGGGGTATGTTCTGCAAGGTTGATTAGAGGGTAATGAGGACTGAGAATAGGGGGAATAACGGGGGGGGAATTGTCGGAATGCGTGTTAATCTGGTGCTGGACTAAGTTAGGTGTGTTATGGGTGGGAACTGTGCTGTCAGCGGCGAGCGGGGTGTTAATGCCCGCTGTAGGTGTGATAGGAGTGTTGAGGGTATGTGTGGAGGTCCGCAAGTTGGTAGAAGGGGCGGGGGAAAGGGCGGTGTATAAGGGGGAGCGATCTGTGTCTGTGATGGAGTGCTGAATTGGGATAGTGGGGTTGTGGGTAGGGGATGGGAGGTCAGGGGTGGTAGGTGAGTCCCTGATTGAAGAGTATGAAGCTGTGAGGTCATGGTTGGTGGGACTGGGGGAGGTATGAGTGTTTGTCCGTGAATTGGAGAGGTGTTCTTTGAAGGTGGGGAACATGTTGTCTAGCAGTTCCAGGTTCCTGTCTGTGGATTGTGATAGGACAATCCCGTTATTGTAAATAGTGATGGTGGCTCTGCCTGGAAAGACTTGGGATGGTGTGATGGAGAGAGTTAGGCTGTGAGCGGATTTTCTAGTGGAGGAAACGGTGAGTAGGGTGAAGAATGCTTTTCTCCATTGAGCTCTGCGTGTGGTGTGGAAGATGATATCGGTGTTCAGGGATCCATTGACCGGTGAGAAGTAGGTGTCAGCAAAGGGCGTTTCCGAGTGTGACCTAAGGAAGTTGTGTTTAAAGCGTTTGGCGGCTTTTTTGGTGAGTGATGGTGGGTAGTTGATTTTGTATGTGTGTTTGCCGATGGGGTCCATGTTGCGTTGCAGGATTAGGGGGATATGGGAGGATGCAGTCGTGCACTATAGTGGTACCAATGTGCAGAAAAGCATGTGTGCAGAAAAACAGGTGCATACAGTAGGATACACAGTAATAAGTTATAAATTACAAAGTGACACTAGTGATCAACCAGCATATCCAGGATATAAGAGTGAGTAGTAAGGGCAAATACATACGGTAAATTGTAAGGTACAAGGTGTAAGAATAGGCATAATACTGATAATATATAAGGGTAGGGTACAATGGGAGAGAGCACTAATGCACTATAGTTGATAATAATGATAGAATATAGAGGAATGATCCAGATACAACAATTTACATGAGTCAAAACTCAAAAATCGAAGGTGACATTGGTTGTCAACCCAAATAGTGCGAGGTAGCAATCTGTGCATTTACAAATGTTCAAAATACAAAAAAGTGGCACTAGTGAGGAATCCTCATATACGAGGTAATAATCTGTGCTTACAGGTGTTCAAAAACTGATATAGGTATAGTAATGCAATGGGATGCAAACACTCTGTCATATTTAAGGTAGTAATCTGTGCAATACAAATGTTTAAATAAAGCTAGAGTGTACTAATGCAATGATGGCAAAACACTCTTTCATAAATGAGGTAGCAGTCTGTGTAATACAAAAATTCAGAATAGGCTAGGAGAGCAATACTGCAATCATACAATAATAGGCAGACATTCTTACATATATGAGGTAGTAATCTGCCCTAAACAAATGATAGAACTATAAGTAAAAGTATAATAATACAGGCATAGGCCGGCATTCTGTTCTACTAGTCTAAAATACTATAATCCAATAAAAACTAGAAACTAGACTAAAATGGCCGCCAAATAGATCAGATCAAGCCAGTAGTCCTCTGTTTGTTGCTATGCAGGCTGGGAAAAGAGAGAATAGTCCTCTGTTTGCTGCTATTACTCTGAGCACAGGGGAAGGGATTCCACTTTCTGTTTAGGCAAACAGAGCACAAGGCTAGCTGGGAGGAATCTTATCTCTGCGTGGGGGAGTTGAGTTGAAGGGCCACGTGGACGACAGAGGTATGGGGGGATTTATTGTTACAGTTTTATGGCCCCAGCCATTTTGTACAAAGGAGTTAGATTTTCAAAAGAGATAGATTTTTCAAAAGAGAGCCGGCGGGTGGGAGAAGTAAATACCTGAGTTTCTGTGTTCAGTAAATGTTGCCAGTAGAGTTTTACAGAAGCCCTACATTAATCCATGATTGGCTTCCTTACTCTTCGTAGATGTATGTGGCTGAATATACTTAATCTCACGTCAGATCTCAGCCTGTATTATATTGAAAAGCATGTTCAGTTGCTTGTTCGGTGTTCAGTCGCCCCTACAGCTCCTCGCTCGCTCTTATTAAGGGAAAGGAAATGTTCTTTTTGAAGTTGAGCTGTGTCTAGCTCTCGCGGGTCCACTTCGAGAGCTTGTGACCCCCGCCGTGTAAGCCAGCAACCGGCGTCCAGCGACCCTCCTGGCTCTCCAGACCGCTCGTATTTCTCTGCTGCGGTGTGTGGGGGAGAGGGGGGGTTGCGTCGTCATGTCCCGGTGCTGCCTTTGCTGCCGTCGGGACCAACGGGAATGAAAGGGTTCCGGTGCTCCTCCCGCTTTGGTCCAGGTGCCCGCTGCCCCGCTCTGATTCCTCTGCTGCGGCGGTAGGTGCAAAGGGGTGGGGGGAGAGGGGGGGGCTCCGTTGTCGTCTTGCTCCCACTGATCTCGCTGATCCGCTGATCCTCCTGCCGATCCCGGTGCAGCGACCAGCGTCCTCTGCTGCAGCCGGGCGGGTTTTCCGTTGTTGTTGTCTCAGCCTCAGCCCCCTTCGGTCCCGGGGTGTCCGCTGAGATGCGACCCCCTGGCTCCCGCTCTCAGCGCCTGCCTTCTGTTCGGGGGAGGGGGGGAAGGTCCGGTGTGCGTTCTGTTCTGTCCTCGGTGTTGGCTGTGGAGGATATCAGGTGTCGATTACCACCGTCCCGAGCCTCACTCCGCCTAACGATGTCCCTTGGGTTCCTCTGCTGCTCCGCGTCCCAAGGCTTTCACAACACTCCGTTCCTGCAGGGACTTCTCTGTTGTGACGCTGGCGGGTCGCCGCGGTGTCCAAGACATTACTCCTGTTCCTGGGGAGGTCGATGGCTGCTGCTAACAGGGATATACCCGGTTAAGGGATCCCAAAGCGAAAACAAGTTCCCTTATCGTAGCTAATGCCCTAGTCTCCAATATTCCTTATGCAAGGTCCAACTCACCTGATTGGTAAACTTCATGCACTATCAAAAAGTATATAACTCAAAAGGAAAACTAAAGGGTAATGTGTAGGCCCGTATCTTGATCTGAGGGATAGTCAATTGCTTCAACCACTATTGGGTGCAATACATTCTAATAGTGTCATGCTTCATCATCTGGTCACCCTGGCTCCTAAAGGCCAGGGTGGGCTCAACCGTTTTTCTGGGAGCTCTAATGAGAAAAGGCCAGGGGGGTTAAAGATTAAAAAACTTTCATACACTCCAGGTATCCCTTTTATATGGAGAGATATTAGTTATTAAAATAGAAAATAATAGGGTGTGCCCAGGATGCAATGGTCCCATGACCCTAGAAATGCCAACATGTTTCAGCCAATGAATGGCCCTATGGGTCTACAGCTTTCTTCAGGGCGTACATGAAAGATATTCCCCCCCCCCGGAAGTATCAAAACATTCTGAAACTTTTTTTAAAAGCAAAGTTATTATTTGAACAATTATTCAAACAACATGCAATGCCATTTGTATATACTTATCCAAAAGGAGACGTTCCCATTCTCGGTTTGCCCCACGAATTATGGGGGGCTAGGCACTTCCCATGGGTGCAGACAAACAGGGTAGTCTTGTAGTCACACTTTCGTCAAAGATCCACCCTGCGGTAATACCTACTCAGTGCTAGCCTAGAGTCACTGTTTACATTGTCCCGTTTCCAACCATTTTCCCTTATACCTAGTCACAAACAGAAACAAAGAACACCTGAAGACCTGCTGTGGAAAGGACAGGCTTTCAAATGCTATTTTGCTGGTGACTCCATGGCAGATATGTCTTTTGAAAAGAGTTTCTGACAGTGCAGTCTTTTAAAAAGCTTCAGCCGTAAACTCAGTAATTCCCCTTGTACTAAATGAGGGATTCTGAAAGATGGGTGGAATGGGGCATCAAAGATTAACCGCAGATGTTGTACTGTCCACCTCTAAAAGACCCTGCACAACGATAACAAAACTAAAGAAAGGTACAGGAGGCTGCCGTCTTGGAGTCACAACCAGCAGGGGACACCTCTAACGGGAAACAAAATAAGACCCTGCGCGCACTCGAATGCCAAATAGCGGCAAACAAAAAGAACAATTCGAGCACACATAGCAGCAACATTTGCCAAGAAAAAAAAAAGACATTAAAAGGGGCAATCAACCACGGAGGAGAGAGGAGAAATCAATGGGTACCGCCAACAAAAATGGCCAAAAAAGGTAACGCCCCACACACAGAGAGTGCGCAACTAGGTGGGCCGGTGGGGGCAAATGCTGCAAAATTTAGAGAGCCACAATGGCAACAGAGAATTCAACGGTGAATCCAACGGAGACACCCCCCAGTAGGCCACAGAAACCGACACAGACAAAGAGATAGCGCCACAAAAGGGAAAACACCACCCAAGAGGTCCTGAAGGAGGAGCGCCGAGAGGCAAGCTCCCGCACAATTGGGGCCAGCGGGGGCTACCAGCAGCAGCACCACACCAAGCTACTTCTCATTGACACACAGAACAAACAACCGCCAAAACTGCCACAAACCCAACAGGGCTACTAATAGAGAAGTTTGACCCACACAGTTAAGGAAGTCCAGTCACGGATGACAACACGGGCCACAGGGGCCCATTACACAAGAAAACTAACGCACCAGGGGCGTCAGGGCCAAATCAGAGGGCCAAGCAGGAAACACTGAAACCAAAATCCAAAAAGCAAGCTACACAAGTACAGCGACAGCGAGCCACAGGGCGTACTCCCACAGGAGCACACAAACCAGCCAGTACCACAGAACAGCAGCAAGAGATTCGAACTGCTCCAAGCAAAGAGAGGGCTAACAATCATGGCCGGTAATGATGGGAAAGTCTCTCAACTACCAAAAAAGAAAAACCTGAAGGACATGCTTAGTCTCCCATCAAACAGAAGACTGACATCCGCAGCACACTAGACAGTATACTTAAAAAACTGGCTGAAGTCCACGACCTACCCAAAACAATGAAAAAAAAACACAGACGCTAACCAACTTGAACCGGCTGCTGTCAGAGCAGACATCCATGCAGCAAACAATAGGCTATCAGTGGTTGAGCAGTGGGGCAGCAATATAGAAGACTGCGACCAGCACACAAGCAAAGCGATCGGCACCCTAGCGAAGCCAACCACAGACCTCCAAAAACAAGCAGCGGAGTTCGAGGACTGCAGCAGAAAAGGAAATATAAGGATTCTTGTAGTACCAGACGGGGAGGAGGATAAAACAGGCTCATGTGTGTCACTCATACAGAACCTCATACCCAAGCTCACGAATCTCAAATTCAAGAACCCCTTCGAGCTTGACAAGGCTTACAGAGTCCCGGCCTTCAGACTAACAAACAGATCGAGCCTGAGACCGATAATATGCAAACCACTAAGCTCACACCACATGGACGCCATTTTTGGAGTAGCAAGGAAAAACCCAACTCTACAATGGAAGGGTCACAAAAAAATCCTCACACAAGATTACTCGAAAGCTACAGTAGACATAAGAAAAGGATTTCTTGCCCAGAGAGACAAACTAAGGAAAGAAAACATCATGTTCACCTTCGCTGGCCCCACTAAATTCAGGATAAACAACAAAGGGAGGCCGCATACCGTTGAAGATCCAGCAGAACTTTCAAGATACCTGTAGGACCAGCCCAGCAGGAAATGGAGACGACAACGACTTTGTCGAGCAAGAGGAGCGCCTCTCCAGATCTAATGATGATCTAGGCAGGACCTACAAGGTGTAATTCAACAGCAACTCAGGACTAGCCTAAAGGCCCACGGCGGTGCACATGTGGCCTATTGGGAAGCAAAACATAAGGAACAACAGAGACTACCTCTGGAAAAGACCATTGAAGAAACAGACTTGAACTGGCACATCAAAGACTATAAGACTTGTGTACAGAGCCCAAACGCGGCAAGAACAATCTACGACCACTTATGCATCAGTCAACGACTAGCAGGTCGGCACAATGAACACACCACCCGCAGATGGCGGTTTAACAACATAGTCATGGCAAAGCAGGAGGACAAAACCAGAATTGAGCAAACCATCAGGGACTACATCAAAGACAACAACACAGCAGACATAAACCCCAAAAGCCTGTGGGACGTGCTTAAAGCGACGATTAGAGGAGCGCTAATAGAGATCAAAGCAAGACGAGATAGAGAAGCAAATGCACAGCTTGACCAACTGGAAAGAGACATCAAACAACTAAAAACCAAACTTATCGGGGACACTTTGAATACTGGTACGCTTGTAGAGCTCACAGAGAAAAAGTACGAAAAGTACGAATTCAACAGAATTCTTAGTGAACGTTCAGGCCTATGGATAAAAAAATACAAAGAAATTAACCTCTGCGAGGCAAACAAGGCAGGGAAAATCCTAGCCCCATATCTTAAGGACAAACAAAGACAACACTGCATCTCAGCAATCACAGACGCAAACAACATTGCACACAACCAACATAAGGACCTCCTACGCACGTTCATGGAATTCTACCAAGAGCTCTACAAAAGAGACAATACTCTTGACCAGGAAGGCTGCAGGGCCTACCTAGACAGACTTAACTTGCCCAAGATATCAAACAAGGAAGCCATGGTACTAGGTCAAGACAAAAAAGCCAAGGAGATTACAATAGCTATCAGGTCTCTGAAGGACAACAAGCCCCTAAAAAAAGTCTTCAACCACTGCAAAAGGGAGGGGGAGGTAACAGAATCTATGTCACAAGCAAACATTATTGTCATACCCAAGGAAGGCAAAGACACACAGCGGCCCAAAAACTACCGACCTATTTCACTTATCAACATAGACTGCAAGATATATGCCAAAATCCTAGCCACAAGATTAAACAACGTGCTCCCACAGCTGATTGGAAACACACAGGTAGGCTATCTGAAAACACGTATGTATCATGACAACACAAGACTCCTTTGCCATGTCATAAAGCACTCCTCCAAATCGGACAAACCGGCAGTAGCAAGCACTCTAGACGCAGAAAAGGCCTTCGACAGAGTCTCCTGGCAACGCCTAGAACAGAGAATGCAAGTGTACAACAGGGGAGAAAGCTTCACGAGGAAAGTAATGGCACTATATAAAAGCCCCAAGGCACAGATAGCTATTAACGGCTCACCATCAAACCAATTCAGCCTCCAGCGGGAAATGAGGCAAGGCTTCCCCCTATCCCCGGCGCTGTTCCTACTAGCACTTGAACCCCTGATTAAAGACATCCTAGCAAACAGAAATATGGTGGGAGTAACCATCAACGAGACCACAGACAAACGTGCAGCCTACGCGGACAACATACTCATAATAACAGAGGACCCAGATCATTCTATAACAGTACTCATGGACACCATAGAGAGGTACTCTAGCCACTCCGGATACAAACTTAACAGAGACAAATCGGAATGCATGCCACTTAACATAGTATAAACAAGGAGAGTAACCCTTGAACCAAAGGGAACTGGGTAAATCATAAAATTAAAACAAAAGTGTTTACCCTTGGTAATTCAATAATGCGTGGCACAGTTTGTCCTGCAATCTAATTATTTGTGCTTCATGAACCAATTACTTCTAGTTAGATCTCATTCTTACAACATTTACTCACCACACGGAAATAAGTAGAACCTCAAAGAGGCGGTAAATTCAGTGGAGATATCCACCGAAACGCTTTGACAACAACCCTCTGTGGGTTTATGATTATTGTATTAATGATTTTGTAAATGTTTTTAACAATTATCATGAATATTGGGATCATGTATTATAAAGTATAGGAATGTGTTAAATGTATGAATCCATCACAATCAATGTATAACTTGTGATAAAATATAGGCAAAGAAAAATAGCTTGCCTTGATGAACTGTACACATCATGTTTTCAATCTGTTTAATAAACTAAAGACAAAAACGTACATTGGGAATTGTAAAGTGTGATATCTCCACTGAATTTAGAGCCTCTTTGTGGTTCTACTTATATCCGTGTGGTGAGTAAATGTTGTAAGAATGAGATCTAACTTGAAGTAACTGGTTCATGAAGCACAAATAATTAGATTGCAGGACAAACTGTGGCACGCGTTATTGAATTACCAAGGGAACACTTGTGTTTTAATTTGCCACCTAACATACACACAACCAGAGAGGTAATAGGTGACTCAGGGTTAGCCTGGCAACCAGGGTTTGTTAAATACCTAGAGATCCAATTTGGGAAGAACCTGAAGACCACTCTTGAAAGATCAAAGGGCTCCTGGAAACCTGTTAGCCCAAGTTCATTACCTGGTGGGGGAGAATAGACACCATAAAGATGATGATCACTCCAGTAGTAAACTACCTAGCAGGAATGCTTCCCCTCACTCTCACAGACGAATTCCACCGGCAGGTAGACCAAATGATAAACAAATTCATATGGCGAGACAAAAAACCTAGAATAAGCCTCCCAAAACTAAGACTAGAGAATAGGCTAGGAGGACTAAACGTGGCGGACCTCAAGACATTCCAGACGGCCCTCATAGCTAGACAAGGAATGTACTGGATATTACCAAACAAGAAATACACCCCAACCTGGCTCTCTATCGAGAAGGCCATTCTAACAGCACCGACCCTTTGGCTGTCCTCACCGCTAACAAGCAGGCACAAAAGAATAACCCGATATTTAAAACCACTAGACACGCGCTTCCCAAGGTAGACCAGAAACTCGAACACAGCATCAAAAACTCATACTAGGAAAACCTCTGGGCAAACCCCTAGATTAAATACAGAGGGAAACCCCTGGACAGGGAGTCATGGAAAAGACTAGGGCTCTCCTACCCGGCACAGTTGGAAGACGATGGGCAGGCACACACCTTCCACAGCCTAAAAACATGACATAACCTTCCAGACATAGAACTATACAACTTCCTCGCAATTAAAACAGCCTTAACATAATCAAAAATAACCAAGCATAAACTTTCGATCTTTCAGTATATGGAGAACCTAAACAAGCTTCTCCACCATGGTTCCCCCAAACTTAATGCCAAAAATACCAGTTATTGGGAAACGCAGCTAGGCACCACACTTACAGAGCAAGAGATAAACACCCTTTGAGTGGCCCCATCAAAAAATATGATCTCCCTAGTATTAGCGCAAACAAAATTCTGGTTACTACACCAAGCATACTGGACATCAGCGCGCTTAGCGTTGATCGAACTTAGAGATAACGACTGCTGTTGGAACTGCGGCTTGGAAAAGGGAGACCTAGCGCACCTTATATTCTAATGCATTAAGGTTAGAAATTTCTCGGAAAAGGTGTTCGAATTCATTAATAAGGCCCTAGGCTGTACTCTAAAAGAATAATTTGTCACAATCACCACCGCACACATTACGGCGGACATAGCCACACAACAAGACAGAAACCTCCTGGATTTCCTCCTAACGACAGCAGTCAAAACAGTGCTAGCGAAATGGAAGGATACCACCAAAGCTACATTCAAGGGGTGGCTGAACTAGGTGACATATCTAAGAGGGGGCCGACAGCACAGCACTAAGAAACACACCATGGAAGAAACCCAACAGAGGGATGTGGTCAACACTAGATACATTCCAAGACCCATACCAACCCCATGAACATTGTAAAATATGCTACACCTACAAGAATGTACTCCCACAAGGGATCGGCTAAGCTGAGGGGTGTGGGGACATGACAGGGTGATGAGGTAGTAGTGGTCCCAAACTCCCTCGCGAGGCTGACGGTCAGCTACAAAATAACCGCCAAAGACCTATATGTTTTGTGTTATGCAATATGTACCTTTTAGATACGAGACCAACCACAAATACCTAGTTCTATGTTATATGTGTACAAGTCAGAAGGGCAGATAAGCACAGTCTGATAGGCCCAATCGTTTACCCCACAAATACATGTAGCCAATATTGTAACACGAGTGCCCCAATGGGACCAGCTGCAAAATGTGTTATTTGTTATATGTCATGTCATATATTGTAATGTGAAAATACCAATAAAAACATAATAAAAAAGAGTAAATGTTTCCCAAATATTTTTTATCTAAATGTGTGATGAATTTTATAGTGATACACGCATAGCTAACTAGGAATAAAGAGCACGCCCAAGTCACAAATGTGCAGAAAATATTTCTGAAATTAGGTAAAAATGCATTTTTAGACCACAGGGCAAAGAAATAATCCAGGTGTCTTCAGAGAGGCTCAGGGTAACCTGGCAAGAAGGTGTCTGCAGTGCCTGCAGTGGTATTTTTAATCCAATTTAGACGGAGAAGCAAAGTCTTATGCGGTCGGCATGACTCGCATGGGGGGTACGCAGGGGGGTCACTCAGGGGTCATAATAAAAAAAAAACGTACCCTCAGCCTTCTTCCCGCCCCTCCTCCCTGCTGACCTGCTGACCTGCTGCATTAGAAATACGACTCGAAGTCGCGGTAAAGGATTTCCCTGCTCCAGGCATTTTAAAGCTCCTTCTCTTATCTCTGGGACTGCTGGTGATTTGGAAACCGGACCCTGTGCTAACGCTGACGCTGGTAATTCATTGTGGACACTGGGGAGCGGGGTTGCGAGGCCCAGGCTTCCTAGCTCTTCAGACAGCACGCACCTGGTGCCTCTTCCCGCGCCTCCTCCTTTCCCACATAAGGAACACCCATTACGCTACCGCGGGACGCGTGCGGGTGGGCGCCGGGCGAAGCCCGGGCCAAGGGCGCGCCCGTTTGTGCCCGTTTGTGACCAGCAGTGACCGGACCGGGCCACCCCCCAAACCTTACTTCTAAACCATCTGCACGTGCTACCGGGCATCCATGGCTGGTTGGGAAACACGGAGTAAGACTTCGATTGCCGGAGGATCTACAACTGGAGGTATGGAAAAATTTCTCATCAGGGCGAACACCATCATTGACACAGAAATTAACATTCTTGAGAAACGCCTGTCCAAAGAATTGATGTCTATCAAAAGACCCTCCCTGGGGACATTGGCTGATGCTAAAACACCAGAAAGACATGTTGATAACGCTACCCCCGCGGCGGTTATACATCCCCCCCTCCCTGAAGCAGATAATCTACCCTCAGCGGACCTTGACATTTTGGTGAATTAAATTTTACCCGAAATCAACCAAGTTCTTGACACTAATAATATTTCCATTGTTTCTGCTCATGAAGATACCTCTAATAATTCTATGTCTCAGGGGGTCAGGGAAGGGGCTACTGCGAAATGGAAAAGATTGTATAATAAGAAGGATAAAAAAAGCTGGAAGGACCTCAAAAACAGCCAAGTTATCTCACGACCCCATTCCTCCTCATACCACCCTGCCAACAGTTCCCTCTAGTAGAGAGGTCTCTATCGAAAGTTTGGCCGCCCTATTTAAATCACTCATATTTCCCTTAGAGGCCAAATTGGAAAGGTTGGATCTCAGATTGTCTAATATTGAGAAAGCCACTGCCTCTATCCTAGCTAACTCCACCAAACCCAATAGCCCAAGTACCCTACAAATTGCTCCCACCATCCCAGTTACACAAGTAGCAAGTGTGACCCAACACCCCACCTGCCCCGCACCAGGCCCCCATGTGGTCCACCAACCTCCCAGTCAGGGCAATATTGCACCCTCACATCAACTTCCTGGTCACCTACCCTGTATGTCTAATCCTTCCGGACCAACGGCTGATGGGATACAAGGGTCCCCAATCAAAGAACTTAGAGCCCCTAGACCACGCCGGCCCGATCTCCCCCAGAAGCAAACCGGTATACAGTAGTTTTAGCTGGAGCTCCCCCCCCTGGAAACAGGGGAAACCGAAACCTTTAGCTCCCTAGGTATAGTTGTTAAGTGGCTTAACTGGAACAGACCCCTTCCGGCCCATCTCCACAATGAAATCATCATGGTAAGGAGGGTACCATGGATAGGTAAGACACCCAAGTCCATTAATGGGGATTGCATTACGGTCAACTTCAGAGACCCCCGAACGGTATCCCATATCTGTGCGGGATTTAATAGGTCTTCTGACTCGACCATCCAGACCCTTCCATTATCCTTCTTCTTTCCACCCAACAATGTAACCCCTTGTAAAGGAAGACATGACTGGACTAGGGTTGAACGGAGGGGTAGACAAAGATATTATGAAACAAGACTAGCTATGCTGTCCCAGTACACCCCAGTACAATCCTTTTTTTTACTATTACCGGTATAGCTGTCTAGAGGGCCTAGAGGGAGTTGATTGACTACAGCCAAAATGTATCTTAAAGCCCTCTCCACCTGAGATGGTTAATGATATAGTGGATGGGGAAGTCACGGGCAATGTTATGTGTCCAGATGAATGTTTGTTAACTCCCTTAACACCTGAAATGTTGCCCTCGGTCGGTACCCTCTTTGCATGCTGAGACAGCGGATATCCATCCTCCACCCCACGCCTTGGGTCTGTCTGAGGCGGGGTGGGCTACAACAGTCCCCTCTTCTAACCCCGTACAGACCGAACCGGTACTGACATCTAGTCCCCCAGGCTGTTTAATGGCGAGTTGGAATATTGCCGGGTGGCGACAGAAGTTGTCAGCCCTGGGCTGGAGGGAATCTATCTCAGGGTTTGATATCCTCTGCTTACAGGAGACCTGGTCTACTATTGATATTCACTATGATGGCTTTGTCTCCTATAACTGCCCAGCACAAGAATCCGCTATGGGTAGGGCAAAAGGCGGCCTGTTGATTTTATTGTCTGTGCATTTTCCAGTACGTGTAAGATCTTACTCCACTGTTGGTTCACACTCCCAAATACTTAAGCTAGAAAATAGAGGGGGCCGGAACATCCTGCTGATCAATCGTTATAACAACACATTTGACCACACAAGCACCCTTGTTGTAGATGAACTTGAGTCATCTATAAATAAAATCTGCAATGATACTCACAAACCATTTGATATTATCTGGGGGGGGGACTTTTTTATCAGATCTTGTCCGTATTCTTATACTAATGCATGTGGGTATGATGGGGACAACGGGGAGAACCGGGCTCCTTTTCTCCATACCCCTTATGGTGACTCCTTTAATACCCTCCTGTTAAAGCACGACCTGGTCATCCACCAACCCGCCCTGGATAAAGATGGTAATATTGCCCCGACCTTTACAGGGAGGAACACTGCATCCGTTATGGACTATTTGTTGATATCGACACAGATCGTCCCCCTCTGTACGGTCCCCATTATCTTGGATTTTGGTATCAGCGACCACAATGCCTTAACTATGTCAATCCTCATATGGGGTCCTAAAAATCAATTTGTCGGTAGGATTGTAGACGAGATTACACCATGTAGGCAAAACGGTACCCGGATCAAATGGTGCGGAGATAAATCCGATAATTTACTACGAAAAATCGTGGGAGCTGGCTCCAACGTGATATCCCGATGCCTTGAAGTTGATGCCACCCCAAGTTGCATTATAGCCGATTTCGAGGAACTTGGTAACATAATTAAAAAATCCCTTACCATTACCAAGGGCATAACCAAGCGGGCCACGTTAGGTTGGTTTGATAGAGCGTGTAGGTCCGCACTACAAGACCTCAAGAAGGCACTATCTAACCTCCCGAGAGACAGGGATGCTGTTAAACATTTGAGGGCTAAATATAAACTTGAGCTGAAGCGTAGGAAACAGGAACTAAGAGAACAAGCCTGGGAGGACCTGACTAAGGCAGCAGCACTACGGGATAGCAAACTGTTCTGGAGTACTGTTAACAGTCCATTCTTCCAGAAGGAGGAATTCCCAGTTCTTACTGCACTAGTTAGTGAGGACAGCTGGGTCCCTCATTTTACCGGGATTTTTGACCCAAACGGTAAGGTCCAGGATAGCTCCTGTAATAATTCTACCATACCGAACCAACCGTTGGGGATTACCCTTCAAGAAGTTGACATGGCAATCAGTAAAAGTAAAGGGGGGAAAGCCCCAGGCCCAGATGGGGTACCGATTGATCTTTATAAAAACCGATCTGGCCTTGTGGAGCCCCCTATTGACCCAAGTATTCAACACTGCCGTCAACGATACTACCCCCTCTACTTGGAGTGAATCCGTAATCATACCAATCTATAAGAAGGGAGATAGAGGAGAGGCCAAGAATTACCGCCCTATCTCCCTTCTGGACTCCTCACTAAAAATTATGAGTAGGGTTTTATTGCTACGTTTGGAGGAATGGGCCGAAAGCAATAACATCCTTGCTGTCTCCCAAAACGGCTTTAGGAAGGGCCTCGGCACTATCGAGCAGTGTATTAATGTAGATCTCCTAATTGGAAAATACACTAAAGCTAAACAGAGTTCATTGTTTCTTTGTTTTGCGGACCTCTCTAGTGCCTTCGATCTGGTTGACCATACTTTGTTGTGGTCAACCCTACTCGAAATGAGTGCACAGGCTGCGATTATTCATTTTCTGGCCAGACTCTAAATTAATTTATCTGCCCAGATCCGCTACGGCCCTGAGGGGGAATGCACGAGGAAGATCAGGGTTAAATCTGGTATTAGACAGGGCTGTGTCCTGGCCCCGCTGCTTTTTTCCCTTTTTATAAATTCCATCGAGCAAGAACTGAAAAATGTGCAAGCTGATGCCCCACAAGTTGAGGGACAATCTATCCCGGCGCTGCTTTATGCAGATGATACCGTTTTACTATCAAGAACCCGCATAGGCATCCAGAAACTTATGAATTGCTTTTATGATTTTATACAGGGGAAGAAACTAAAAATTAATAATTCCAAAACTTTCCTCATGGCATGCGGTAAAAAGGTAAACCAACTTAAATCATTTTACTTTAAGGAAAACCGCATTGAGGTTGTGAATAATTTTTGTTATCTGGGCATTACTTTTAACAATGGCGGGTCTTGGGCCCCAGAGCAACACAATGTCAAGGCTAGGATGGGTAAGGCTTCCTTAAGTGTATATCGTTTTGCCGCTAAATTGGGAAAGCGGCGTATACCAGATATGCTGGATGTTTACCGACACAGTTGTGCATCTATTGCACTATTTGGCTCAGGGGTTTGGGGACACTGGACTCAAAGGGACTTGCAAATACTGGAGAATTCATTTCTTAAAAGACTCCTTTGCCTCCCTTCTTCGGCATCAATTGAACTGACCCATAAAGAACTAGGGTTGGACTACATATCTGATCTAATCGGACTAAGACCCTTAATGGCATGGAGATCTATTTGGTCAAAGGACGAAACCAGCTTTACCAGAGAAATAATTAAAGATTGCTTGCGCCTGGATAACGCTTACCAGATTCCGTGGCTAAAGTATGTCGTTTCATCCTTTAAGGAACTCTACGATTTGGACGTACACGATGACCCAATGTGTGCCATTGTTTTATTGAAACAGGAGGTTAAAGGTGTCTTTTTGAGGCATAAATATAATAAGCGTAAAGAACAAACCAGAGATTACACAACCCATGCTTTCTATTTTTCCAACAAGGAAGAAGGGTCTGGCTTCCCTATGTACCTAAAAGTTATCACCAGACAGACCCATCAATATGTTCTTACAAGGCTGAGATTAGGTATTGTGCATAATCTGGTGGCATTCCCGAGGATGAAAATTTACTCTGCCACCCCCTGTCCATGTGATGCAACCACTAAGCAAAGCACATTGCACTTTATGTTAATATGTCCTCTGTACAAACCTCTGCATATTCTCTGCCTCAAACCATTGTTTAAGAAATATTCTGTGTCTACAACTGGTAATACTATGAGATTCTTATTTGCACTTGCCACTCCGGATATATGCTTTTTTATTGCCACCTTTATTTTAAAATCAATCTCGGCTAGAAAAGGTATGTTTTTTATGTTAGTCCTAACCTTTTTGCTGCTAGTCCATATCTTATTGATTGAGTTCTAATAACGTCCTGTACTTCCCTATCCTGTGATAATTCATATGTGCTATGTTTTATTCTGTACACTTTTATGACTTTTTATGAACAATCGAATAAATAAAGTTTAAGAACTGAACTGGGTAAAGTGCGCATGACTGGTTTGGGCGGCCCGAGAGGGCCGACCAAACAGTCATTGAGCACTCAGGATTAAGCAAACGTGTCCTTTCCGTAAGCAGAGCAGCCCCGCCCACCCACCTGCAAAGGAAACATAAAATGGTAATAACCAAAAGTTATTACCATTTAATGTTTTTGCTTCTTGCACTACAAGAAAGCAGTGGGGCGACACATTTCTCCACCATAGCAGAGGAGCCGCCACTACTCATGGCCCAAAATCTAGAGTAGTATGCAGCCCGTCCACAGAGAGCACTCTCGGCACCTCCCCAGAGGTATGAGTTACTTTATGAATGCAATTACTCTGCACCGCAATGCAATATATTGTCACCCCAGAAGGATGAGAAAAGAGGATCTTTGAACTATTGGCTCCTTGTTAGAGGAGGCATTCCACAGAATAATTTAAGGCATTCACTTAAATGTTCTATATGCGGCCATGCATCAAAGTACCTTTCAAATTCTGTAGCATCTCTCCAGAGAAAACACATAAACTTCATTAATTTCAGGTCTAGACTTTATTCTGTTTTATTAATCGGCATGGGCAAAAGTCCTGAAAAAGTGTTCTAGATTTCAGAAAAATATATATTGTATTAATGTACATAAAAGTGCAACTTAACTGTGGGATAAGTACTCCTTAACTAGAAACTATTATTAGTTTATTCACAATTGCCCAGTTCGCTACTCAATTTAATTCAATAATAATAACAATCATTTATGACCAAGGAACATAATACTGAATCATTTATTCCTCTTTTGTGCAACAGCAACTTTCTTTGTAGGTTTCTGTCTTGTGGCTGTACATAAAGGAGCAGAATTACTAATAATTCAAACAGCACAGCAAGGCATGCGCTGTGTGAAAAGGAGAGAGCAGAAAAGCGGCACATCTACTAAGATATGGTGTAGTTTGCTCTCTCCCAGCGCTGGCACACTATGTGCTGCCTAGCACCAATGCAGGCATCTTGTGGCATGTGTTACAGGCAGGATTACTTTTGTGCAGAAAGATGTACCTCTCTGTACAGAAATATTCCTAGGAGGCAATTTCCGCTTTCTATGCATGATGCAGAATACACTCAGCAAAGAAAGAGGAAGTAACTAGGAGAAATAAAGGTATGTTTCCTCTTTACACCTCTCTGTGGCACCATTTTGGCTCAATCCCAGGTTTACTGCCTTTAGTAAATCTAGGATTGCATCAAAGTTCATGGGTGGATGCATGGGAACACCCATGCTCCACCCATGAGAAGCCTACCAGAATGAAATGTAACCCATACAGTGCAAGGTTGTGTATTGCACTACATTTCCTTATGAAGTCACACAAGGCAGCGCAGACAGCCCCTTGCATAGATTTGTAAATCCCCTTTAAGGATTTGCTTTGCCTTGCAAGGACAACAGAAGTAAATCTGCCTCCTAATTTGTATTTCCTGTCTTTGGCCATCCATACATGCTCAATTGTTATTGGCTTGAGTGAACTTTGCATGGTCCTTGAGAATGCTGTAATCAATTCAAGTATCTTTGTAAAATGTTGGGGATTGGATGAGATGTGGTGCCAGTTGTGTGAACCTGCTTACTGACAAACATTTCTTGGAAGGAGATTATGGTTCTTTATAACTTAAGAAAATGACTACAATATGGCGGCTAACAAGAGTAACAAAGTTGTGTCCCAAAAATGGGATCTCACTTTTGGATTGGTTATTTCGTTGATACTTAAAATGTAAAGCTAGAATTACAAGTTGAATTAGAACACATTTACATTGTGAGCCAGTTCTTTGGCAGGGAGGAGTATAGCTGGGGACCTGCACACACCCATAAAGGAGTCAGCTCATTGCTATTGTCAAACTGCTCTCCTAAAGCTGCTACAGCCAAAAAGGGACCCAAAGCAATATTAAATTGCTTCAGCTCACAGACGATGTACACCAGCATCAAGCATGGTCAACCACTCATACTGTAACATACTCCTATAAAAATAAATAGAGGGAGGGACTTAAATAAAACTTCTTAGAAAATAATGTCATATAGAATTATTATTTTAAAACAGTTACAAATATAAATATATTAAAAAATTTAATTAGAACAAACTATGATAACTTTAGCGCCGAATAGTCATAAAACTTTCCAAAAAAAGATTCATCCACCATAGCTCCTTCCGGGAAAGTTCTGGTTTGATTTGTCAAAATGCAGCTGAAAAAAAAAAGGCGAGGGTCCCATTTTTCCTGTGCAATTTCCAATAGGAATGTTGTAAGAAATTGGGTTGCTTGTTGAGGGGGGTGACAATGTTCCAAGTATTTATGCAGCACAACACAAAAAAATACCACACCAATGTAGAAAGATTTATTAAAACATAAAAAATAATTTCAGTCCAAAAAAACTAAAGTTCAAACAGTAGAACCAGACATGCAATTTTCAAAGATTTAAGTGAAAATAGCACCAAAAAGCACAAAAATGTACAGCTGGCTGTGCCGGACCGGGACAAGGTTCAGGATGACCGCGATAAAATGCAGGCTGGCTATAGGGACCAAGTTTGGCCCGCTTAACAGAGTAGCTTAAATCCTGGTCGCAGAACTATGCGAAGTCCCGCATCGAGGATGCATTGCGCTGCAGAGGTGATGCAAGGTCCTTGCCTGGAGATGGGTCAAGCAGTGGCAAATCCCTGGGGCTGCAGTAGGCAATGAAAGGCACTTGCAGGGAGATGTGTCCAGCAGTGGTAGTTCCGATGTGCTGCGATGCAAAGACCTGCATCAGGGATGCGTTGCGCAACGGTACCGATGCAGAGCCTGGCAAGGTGATATGTCACTCTGCATCACTTCTGCTGGGACACCAGATAGGCTGGCAGAGCATCTTCTGGCCCACTTTTAAGGGTTCCAGACTAGGGAATCACTGCTTGGGGTCAAGACTCACAGCTGGCATAATCTAAGTGCTGGGTTGAAGGTTGTTGGAGGGTCTGATAAGGAGGTCTTCCAACTAGCCTCTGGTACTCCTGAATCCAAGATGCAGGTCACATCTTCTCACTCAGGCAGGATGACAGCAGGCTACAGCAGGGCAGCAGAGTGGCAGTCCTTCTTGAAGCAATGCATCACAGCAGTCCTTCTTCTGAGTCTCCCACTGGTCCCAATGTGTACTGAAGAGTTGGGTCTGAGGGTCCACTATTTATACATGATGCCCAATTCGAAGTAGGGAAGGTTGCTAGAGAATTCCCTTTGAAGCTCTTGAAGTTTCCTGCTCCCCCCTGCTGGCTCCAAGCCAGCTGCATGAACAATGCAATGGTGACAAATACTTGTGTGAAGGCAGAGAACAGTCTATTAATTTGCAAGTGGGGCTGTGCCCAGCTCCTCCTTCCCATCCTGCCAGTTGATTGGCTGCCAAGGCACACCATCTCTTTATTGTGTGGCTGTCTGGAAGTAATGAACAATGTCCAGCTGCCGACTACACCCAGTCACGTGACCCAGGTACAGACTGCAGTCACAAAATAGTTAAGGCAGGAAAATGCCAACTTTCTAAAACTGGCATTTTCAAAACTTTAGCTTAAAATCCAACTTTACTATAAAAGAGGATTTTTTCATTACAATTTCTCAGACATTAACTATGACATTTTAAATCACTCAAACTGGACTTTTATATGGGAACCTCTTGTGGTTTGTACTATAGCAGCTCTTTGTGGCCTGAATAGTGTAATAGAAAGACTCAAATATGGTTGTTTTGAATAACAAAAATGCTTTATTTTAACAATTTTTGCAACATTTGCTATTATTGATCATTGCTATGTTGTATTAGTAAGGAATACAGTAGATTATTATTATATACATTATTGTTGTGAGTTTTTAACAGAACAAATAGGTCTGCTTCATATATGTTGAAGTGCTGACCCCAAGATAAAGCAAATAGGCCTTTACATTTTGGTGTTTGAACCCCTTGACAAAGTGATTATGTCTGCCTTGTATTAAACTGCAAAACTTTGTATTATTACTTTAAGTTAAGAAAAAGTCTAACATTCACTGAAAAAACCCAAAGGTTAACTGACATTATATTTTAGTGAAAATGTCAGTAAAATAATAACATTTTACACTGAAAAACTTAAATATTCAGTATTTATTGTTAGCTGAAGTTACTATAACTCACACTTTCCCCATGCTCTGCTGAAGATCTCACATATTATATCAGTCATGACATGTTCTATGACATCATTGATAACATCACTGATGATGTCCTGTGCATGGCAGGGGTGTGAGTATGGCACACTTTTGCTCTGTCCCAAAGCTGGCACTTTCAGGCAGCCTAGGACCATTGTGCATTAAAGGCAGGATTTGTTTTGCAGGAAGGGATGCCTTCCACCTCAAAAATCAACCCTTGGTGGCATATTCCTCTTTCTATATGTGCTGCAGAATGAACACCCATGGATAGATGAGGTAGCTGAGAGAAATTAAGAAAAGTCTCCTTGTTACACCACTGTTGCTTAGGTGCACACTCTTGGCATTAAACCAGGTTTGCAAGTGCTTTTAAATCTGGTTTGCATCAAAATACATGGGTGAATGCACAGGAATGTGCATGTCCCACCCATGTAACACCTCTCAGATGCAAAGTAACACAGTATGTAGTGCATTACTATGTATTTAATAAACAACACAAATTGACTTTGCATGACTGTGCCAGACCTGTGCCACAAAAGTGACACAGCACAAAGCACATTTTAGTAAATCATTGCCCAAGCTTCTCATCCTTCTCAAACAGGTGTTTGATGTGTGAAATGTTAATGTTAATGTTAATGTTAGTTGGGATTTATTAAGCGCTCGTACGCCCGGAGGCTTCATGGCGCTGCAGGAGGAACCAGGCAAGGCAGTCAAAGAATAAAGCAGTGCTATCAGTAGTAAGCTTGAGAAAACAGCCAGGTTTTCAGGGATTGTCTAAAGCTGAGAATGTTGTCATTCTGCTTTATATGGAGAGGAAGAGAATTCCAAAGAACAGCAGCTTGGTGGTCGAAACAGCTACCTCCGAGGCGCTTCCTTTTGAATGGAGGGACAATCAGAAGTGATTTATAGGTGGATCGAAGGTGACGGGAGGGGCAGTATTTTTTGAATAGATCTCTGATAAATGAAGGGCCGGAGTCATTCAGGGACCTGAACAGAATACACCCAGCCTTAAAGGCCACACGTTGCTCAACTGGCAACCAGTGTAGCTGCTTGAGGCCAGGTCTGATGGATTGCCTCCTGGATATATTCAGAAGGAGCCTGGCGGCCTGGTTCTGAACAAGCTGGAGACGTTTAAGCTCACCAGTTTGGAGGCCGAGGTAAAGGCTGTTAGAGAAGTCCAGTCTGGACAGAACCAAGGAGAGGACGATCTGTGTGAGGGCTGCTGAAGAGAAGAAACGAGCAATTTTTTTTTATTTTCTTCAATTGAAAGATGCTGGAAGATACCACCGCTCCAACTTGTCTTTTTAGCGAGAGATCCTCGCTGATGAAAATACCTAGGCTTTTAACCACGGAAGACTTAGTAGGAGGCGCTCCCACGTTAGTAGGCCAAAAGTTGGAATTCCAACTAAGTGAGCTCTGTCCGGGCAGGACCAGCTCGGTCTTGCCCGGGTTGAGCTTCAGATGATTGCAGCTCATCCAGCTCAATATGTGGGACATAGTTCTTTGGAATTCGCCCACTGAGTCCATGGTGTTAAGAGGGAAGATGAGCTGCAAATCATCCGCATAGTTAAAGATGGTTACATTAGCATTCCGCAATGAGTGCAGGAGAGGGCGTAGGTAGACATTAAAAAGAAGGGGAGATAACGAGGAACCTTGTGGTACCCCGCAGGTGGTAGGAATAGTGGGAGCAGAGAAGGAGCCCAGTCTGACCGATTGTGTGCGGCCCGAGATGAAAGAGCGGATCCAGCTCAATGCGGGGCCCCTGAGACCTGCCTGCTCGACACGGTCGACCAAGATGGTGTGGTCGACCGTGTCGAATGCGGCAGAGAGGTCCAGTAGCACAAGCGCCTGATGGATTCCTGCATCTGCATTCCGCCTCAAAGTATTTAACACCGAGAGGATGACCGCCTCGGTGGAGTGGCAAGGACGGAACCCTGCTTGATTCGGTGCCAAATACTCAGATTTTTCCAAGAAGCTGGAGATAGTTTCGCAAACATGTGACTCCAGCAGTTTGGCACAGTATGGCAACAACGATATGGGTCTATAATTGATGGGGTCAAGCGGGTTAGCTCCTGCCTTTTTTATGAGGGGAACGAGAAGAGCTTTTTTCAGGTTGCATGGAACTTTGCCCTGTGCGAGTGACCCATTCAATAAAGAAAGTAAGCACCCAGGAAGATTGGTGCCCACTTCTTTCAAGATGTGAGGGGGGCAAATGTCATCAGGGGAGCCAGTTTTAACTTTGGTTAATAGTTTGAGTAACTTGATATTATCTATGAGGGGGTAGGAATCTAAAGTGGCAGGGTTGTGCCAAGTGTCAGCAAACAAAAGAGGGGGCTGAGTAGTGGGAATACTTTGCTTGATCGTGCAAATTTTATCAAAGAAAAAAGAGTTAAGTGTATTGCAAAGCTCTTGGGTAGGGACCATTGGAAGAGAAGTTCTGTCGCTAGAGCTGAGATTTTCCACAATATTAAACAGCTCTTTTGACTTATTTTGAGCCTTGAGAATTTTATCCGAAAAATAATCAGTTTTGCATTTAAGGATGAGATTTTGGTATTCCCTGCGGGCCTTGCGAAAGTTGGCTCTGTCATGTTCTAAATAAGCTACGCGCCACTTGCGCTCCATTTGACGAACCTTAAGTTTAAGGGCTTTTAGGTGAGGTGTGAACCACCTGTGAGCATCATTGGGGCGAGAGCGGGAAAAGTTAACACAGGGGGCATGAACTTCTGCTGCCTGAAGTAGCCATTCGAAAAAAAACCTCTTCTGATTTCTCTATGTCCAGATCGAATGAAGGGCAGGTAGAGGTTAGCAATTGGAGAAAGGCCGGAATGTCAACCTTCTTCCACATTCTTGCCTTCCCGCCTTGTTGAGGCAAAGGTTTGCTATTTTTTGCAATGGTCATGGTGAAATTAATCAGTGAATGGTCCGACCAAATGCAAGGCAGGATGGAGTTAACTGCCAAAGAGATGTTTTGAGACCAAATTTGGTCAAGGCTATGACCTTTCTCGTGTGTAGGAAGGTGAATGTGTTGGATGAGGTTAAGATCAGAGAGAGTGTCCTTCAATGTGGCTGCCTGAGAGTCAGACTCCACCGAGTCCAGCCAGAGATTAAAATCACCCAGCAGTACAATTTTGTCATGGGAAATAATAAGGGGGGCAAGTTGTTCCGATAGGGATGCAGCAAAGGTAGGCATATTTTGAGGGGGGCGATAGATGAGGATCACGAGAAGAGATCCAGTGTCCACATCCATTTTAAAAATTACATTATCTGATCCAGTCAGATCAAAAGATGGTAGAAGAGAAATGGAACGTCTTAATTTGATTTCTGCACTCTGATAATTTTGTAATGATTTTTTGATAAAACTGTTATAATCTTTGGAATTGTATTCATTTTGTATATCTCAGGAGTTTTAGCTTATGAGAGAAATACATAAATAAGACATTTCTATCCAATGTACATGTACCCATTATCATTTCTTCACCATGGCCAATGGACTGCCTTCAAGGACAGCATCATCTTGTGCAGAAATTCACATTTTGTCCATATGAACACCCCTCATTCTTTAATACAGGAAATAATCGAATAGAATAGAATAGAATAGAATAGAATGACACTAATACGACAAAAGTGTGCGCCACAAGAGGCACCTTGCTGCTAAGAAAAACAACAGAATATTACAATAATGCAGTAGGAAAAGCAAGGGGTTATATTAACAGAATAAAAGTGTTTTAGGGCTTTCTGAAAAGACATATTTCTTACAAAGCATGAAGGTATTTGTTCCAGTCTTAGCAACAATTGAGGGTTATTTACATAGGGAAAACCTGTCTACCTAAATGATTTGATAATAAGTAAAAAATGATGCAGGTATGTGTTAAACATAGGGCGATAGGGATAAACCCTGAGGAACTCTGCAAATGACTTACTGCAAGGCTGAACGATCATGTGGGAGCACCACTGATTGGAGCCATGTTTTCAGAAAATAAGTAAACTAGGCCTATGCAGTATCTCTTATTCATATATCCGCAAGATTCCCAATTAAAATATCATGATCTACTAAGCTGAATGCTGCAGACAAATCAAAAGTGATCAGTGCAACCGTATAAGCCTTGTCTTCAGTCATCCTTAGGTCATCTAGTATGAAAGCCAGTGAAGTCACTGTTCCATTTTGCGGATAATACCTAATTGGCTACATGGCAATACTACTCTTTCCTCTAATTGAGTGGTCAGCTGCTTAGGGGAAACCCTTTCAAGAATCACTTATGGAATGATGCATTCATGTACATGCCAGCCATGATGAAACCAAGGTGCACCCGTTAGTGGGCATTTGACAGACACTTAAATAGGGAAGTCAGTAGACCTCCCCCACAAAGGTGCAAGTAAAATGGCCTGCTGAAACCCTGAATTGGAATCAATGCCACCAATGCAAGCAACACCATCCCCTATGGTTGGGGTATCATGTTGAGTGTACCCTTCTCTATAGAGCTAGGTACTGCTGTCAGACATATCATGGAGTATGTGTGATTGCCCATGAATGTGAAGTCCAATGTAGGAAGAAAATACAGGGTCAGTTCACTTGGCCTGTGGCTCATACCCCATAAAACATACATAAAAAGCAATAACCATACACTCAAGCAAGTATAAAATGACACCAAACTCATATTAAAAGTGCATATACAAATGAAAAGAATATATACATGTAAAGACTAATACATTATGAAAATAGTAATTCAGCATGCTTGAAATCTAAAAGTCAATTAAACCCTGAATGCTTCTTGGTTAACCAAACACAATACAGAAAGCTGGTCCTCCAAAACATCGGACCTGCATACCTCAACCACCAACTCTCCTTCTGCACTCCCACCAGACACCTCCGCTCCCCCAACTTGGCCCTGGCAGCTATCCCCCGGATCCACAGACCACAGCTGGAGGAAGATCCTTCTGCTACCTCGTCACTAAGACCTGGAACTCTCTTCTAAACGTCTCAGGCAATCACCCTCACTGCCTCAATTCAGGAAGGACCTCAAGACCTGCTCTTCGACTGAATTGGCTCTTTGACTGAACCGCAGAACCCACCTCAGCTCCTTGAGACCCTACGAGGTGATTAGGAGTGCTCATAAGAACCCTGATTGATTGAGTGAAACTGTTTAAGCTAAACACAATACAGGGGGATGTGTCTGATTTGAGCACTTTTAAGGCAGGTAAATGAAGTCAGAAATCTAATCTAAAGCCCAAGAGGCTAATCCAATACCTTCTCGCTAGATGGAATGCTGGGCAAAAAACATAACACGTGCTCAATATTTTCAATAATGTGATTATTACAGAGAGACCATAGGCTGCTATCAGCAGCGCATTCTTTCCTCTTTGATGTGAATATTTTTATTTGCGGAATACCAAGGCGCATTTTTAAGAATTATGTTCTGAATTGATACGGTGTGTTTCATCCATGAACGTCTCAAACAAACAAAAGGGTTTAAATTCTGAAAAGTTGCGGCCAAGCTCCCATTAGTAACAATCTGTTATGACAATCTGATGACATAATTCCAATCTACATGTTTTATAAGGCCTTTTGAAGCAGGGGCAATTGAAGTCAGATTCAACCATAATCTTCTTAATCCCCAGGCCCCAGCCAAAGCGAAGGGAGAGCACCCAGTGTACCAAGGTGAAGTATTCCACTTAAACTGTCCTCTTAAGGGCTAGCTTGACAGTTGACCATAAGCTGGCCCAAAACAGTAAAGGTCTTAGAGCAGCAAGATGTTCAGTATTCTGTAGCACAATATCAAAATACAAAGGTTTTTAACGGGGTACTGTGAGATAAGCTAAGTAGAAATCCAACAACATCATTCTTTCTTACAAAGAATACCATTGCGTTTTCAAACTCCCATGTTTTAGCTCCGTACAGCAGCAGCTTCAACCGCGGATTTATTGGACTCCAGAGCCGGGGCATACAGATTTTGAGATTGTTGCACATTGTATTTTTAACACTGCCACAGCCCTGAGCGGAAGTGTGGCTCTTCCCTTCTCATCATGAGGGATCTTGGATAATTTACTAATCTCATCCTTCCACCCTTTCCAGGCAGGTAGACCCTAAGCTAATATTCCCGCTGAAAGACCTGTGCAGACTCATGGTCAAATTTTTGTAGATCTTTTTCAAGGGCCTCAGAATCTCAAAAGGCTTTGCAATTGGCCAGCAGGTTCTGTAAACTGATAGAAGTTCTTGATAACAGTAGAGTATCATCTGCAAAGAGGAGGGCTGGAACAGATGAGACATTACATTCGGGGGGAGTCATTTATAGAGTTCAGTAAAGTTTCAATGACATCACTAATGTAAAGAGAGAGAAAGGTGGGGGCTGAAATGCATCCTTGCTGCAAACCTCTGTGGAAAAGGATGAATTCTGTAAGCTTTCCCTGCCTACCTCAATGCATCTGCGCATAATTGTTTTCATGAAGCCTTATTATAGTCATCAATAATATTGCGGCAACTCCCAACAGCCTGAGGAATTTTTACAGGAGATATTTGGGAACTAGATAAAAGCTGCCTCGGGTCCACACACCCAACATATACGTGATCTTTCTAGAGTTTGATGTATTTCCATTCATTTAAGGCAACCTAAAGGCTTGGCCAGTGGTGCTAACATTCACTCTAAAACAAGCCCCATAAGTCGTAAGGTGATAACATCCGTCTCGACAATCCATCGTTCAAGCTTATTGAGAATCTATCTGCAAAAACCTTTTGCAGCTTATCCAATAAAGTTATAGGCCTGTAATTATTGGGGATACCTCTGTCCCCCTTTTAATAAAGTGGTATAATTTTGGCCCCAACCCATGTGTCTGGGATAGCTGCTCCATAGCTATGGCAATAGGCAGTAAATAAACATAATAGCCCTGAAAATACAGGTGGAAAAACACACAAGGCGGGGTGGCATACCCTTTCGAAACCACGCACAGAAATTTAGTCACAACACTTACATTCTGTTCGTTTATGCTGTGCGAGGGCTCTAATTTTGCATTGTATCAGTCTCTTAAGTGTTTCAGAGTGCAAGAGGTTGAACAGCTCAAAAATTTGGTCTAAAGAGAAACCCATTTTTTGCTCTAGTATGATGTAAATAGATCATACATTAGTTTAGGTACATCCACGCTAGACCAAGCCTGCAGCGCAACTTGTATATGTGACTGCTGAGTTAGGGTAATTCGGGTAATTTGGACCTGGAAGAGGTCACTTGATTGATGTGACTAGAAAAGGGGGTTAGATGACTATATGGAAACACAGTGACCCCATGTAAAAATAATTTCCAAAATGTGATTGTGTTTATGAGTAGGACTAGTTACTTGTATATCTGAGATAAAATAAATAGCTTTTGTACCCATGGGTGGTATTACTTTCTATTACTATATATGCTCTAACAATCTTAGACCTCAAATATATGCCCTTGTGACCCTTTAACACTTTAATAATTCACCAGTGAATAATCAGCTAAAAAGTCTGCAAACTGCAATTGTGTGAAAGAAATATAGTGTCTGAACTAGTGTTTCCTAGCATACCACCCCATTGGACTTAATATTAGAAAACCTATTCCCAATGGGAGGATGTTTTCTAAACACTATCCAGGATAAGTTATTGCTGTCACCCAATATTTTTCTCTAATAATGGGCCATTTGCAAAAAGAGGAACCAATGTTTTATGGCCAGTATCTAATTTCGCAAACTGACCTAAATCTGGCTATCAAAATTCATATTTGACATAGGTTTCAGTCAGACCTACCTAATGAATATTTATTAGGCGATCCCAAATTGTGACATACTCCGATTGACCACAATCAACACAGATGGTGGCCTTTAAGGGTCAACGGATCACCATCCCTGTAATTGCTTAGAAACATGAAAATTATTCTTAAAAGCAGTCATATTTCCTTAAATTAAATGAAGCTGATGCTTTTTTTTTTAAAAAGGTTTAATTTTCAGAACTTTCAGTGATAATGGACAGTGAGATTGCCTGATGCATAAACTCACCGAAACACGCACACCAT
Organism: Lissotriton vulgaris; assembly: GCF_964263255.1. Taxonomy (NCBI): domain Eukaryota; kingdom Metazoa; phylum Chordata; class Amphibia; order Caudata; family Salamandridae; genus Lissotriton; species Lissotriton vulgaris. Next base: position 182,626,496 of record NC_141696.1, on the reverse strand, counting down.
TTCACAAAGTGGATAGGGTCCAAATTGGCCCCCTTTCCTTTATAAGTGTCATTCTATTTTGGAAATAATTTACCTCCCCAACTTGGGTTTGTGACTGGAATTTCCGGTCACAAACCATTGACACATTTTCCACTGAATCGCAATTTAAAAGGTAGGCCCACATCATACCCCTTCCAAATTACGAATCAATATTTAGGCATAATCCGATATTAGGAGTCAGTGAAACGTTATTGGCTCTAAAACAGGTTTGCTACTTGAGAAATAACTTTTGTTGCAATTGTAAACTTCAAATCAAAGTGTTTGCTACTACAAACAAATGTATTACATCTGGCTTGATATTTTAACATACAACTGCAAAAACCTTACTATTTGCCAGGATAGCCCTGTTTTTGGACATACGCCTTGCTATCCTGCTCTGTGCAGCGTAGAGCAGACCCGGCCATTTAGTAGACTCCAGGTTCTCAAATGTCCTTCATCACCCAGTAATCACAGTGGCATCCAGTTTGACAAAAGGTCAGTTCCTTTCAAAGGAGAGATGCACAATCTCCAATGTAAATAAACTGAGTTACACAACAAATGTGCAAAAAAATGCAAATGTAAAATGAATTTCCAATTTTGAATTTCATTTTGCTAATTTGTCCATCCAGGGAACTTTATTGGTTTTGTGATGTCCTTTATCACAGATACATTGTTCTATGTCTAGTGACTATTTAGGTATCACGCCTTTGCCAGGCGCACAACTTTTGCACAGGCTCAAAGTATTTATGCAAACCTCTATATTGTTTTGAAAACCACTATTTCAGAAAATATTAAAAATGGCCTTCAAATTTACCTCCCATCGTTACAAAGCTGAAACATGTTAATATTACCATGCATATCAATTAGTGAATGCATAAATGAGACATTAGCTTTTCTGTATTTATTCAGATAACGTCAGTGTCCAAAAGCTCAAAGGTGCAACTTTTCCACTGAGAAAAAAGTCAAATGCAAGAACAAATTATGATCTTGGATGTGATACTGGATGCGATTCTGGATGTGACACAGTTCAGATGGACTAAAGTTTAGCACTACTTTAGTTGCCAAAGGATTTGTTTGTGCCAAAACCTTATTCAAGATGGTAGACAGATGCCACCACCTTGCATATCATTAAACTCCCAAAAATCTATGCAAAGCAGCCGTAGGAGGACAACAACAGAACAAACACCTACAAGATTGCACACATAGCCAGTCCTACTAAATTCATGCGAAATAGCCTGACCCAGCTGTTCATGGAATTCTAGCACCACCAAAATAACCCCACATAAAATGTGCAAGCAGAATATCACAAAATAATTCGAGTTAAAACATCTGTAATTACTGCAGAATTACACATATTACACTTAGGTAAATGTCTGCTAGTGTAGAGATTTGTAGCAGAGATTTGCCTTGAGTGCAAAACTCTCATGCCTTTGCACTGTTACACAACTCTAATGGGCCCTATTACGATCTAAGTCGGAAAGCCTGCGCCCGCAGGTTTCGTTGGTTTCAGAACCAACAGCCTTATTACGATGAAGGCTGTCAGACTGAATCCGGCCGGTCAGACCGACTGGCTTCCAACGGGCACAAGGAACCCGTCAGCCAGTAGGAGGCCGCTCACAATACCCTATGAACAACGTTTGCGTCATGGGGATTATGATGTTGGTTTCCGACAGGCTTTATTTGCTTGGCTTTCTGACATGAAAAGCCTGTTGGAAAGCAACTTTGGGGGCCACTAGCAGGGCCCCCTTGTCACACCGACCACCGGTTGAAGGCCTGGGGGGCACCTAAGATACCCTCCTGTTAATCCCTACACCACGTGGCAGGCATCATTAGGTGCCTGCCACGGGGTACAGGGATTAACAAATACCCCCTTTTTTCTAAGGGAGCTTGTGCTACAGCCATTTTACAGCTGAAGCAGAAGCTTCCATAGAGAAATGGGAGTGTGCGACCGCACCATGTGTGGTCGCTTCCTAATAATGCGGTCACGACCACGCAATGGTGTCGGGCATCCACTCTAAATTGTAAAGAGGGCCTAAATTGTATTTAGTGCCATGCAAACAAGGAATTATTAGCATGGCGTTTGATGCTTCATTTTGTGGCACTGTATAATTTTTTCCTGTTTACAGAACCCAGTGCTATAGATTTCATGCAATCAGTAAAGCTGTATGTTTCCAGTTCTGTGCTTTTCTTTTACAATATCAAAAACAAACCATTGAGAGAGGGTCAGAGGGATTTAAAGTTTAGAGACCCATGCCTGGTTAATATCCCCAGCTACTTCTACATATACAACACAAGAACACAGGGGGTCTAACAGCCAAATTATGTAGCTGGGCTGCCAATCCGAATTATCAAGATCTCGGAGTGCCTAAATCACATAAGGACAGCCTATTAAAACTCGGGTGAACACTATGTTATAGGAAACACAGACACTTTATAGGTCATTTAGAAATTGGTTTACAAAATTTAAACCATTTAGCAATGGGTTACCATCAAATTGACCTGATGATCAGTCCTATCATCTGGCCATACCCAGGTGTGAGTTAGGCTAGTCCCCTGATCATTGGGACCTATAGAGCCACACCATTCGTTGCTGGTTTAGGATTTGGTCCATCAACACAAATGAGCCGCCATATGATTGCTGATCTTTAATGGTAAAAGTGAATTCTAGTGCAACACAAACAATATAGTGAATTAAAATAGGATGGTATGTCCTCCTTATATCAATTTTATTCTGCGGCTGAACGACACCTCCTAATCAAAAACTAGAACAGTGCAAGAGAGACAGTCAACAAATATCTGTCTAGTAATGGGCCAACATGTTTCTGCCTATCGGGCAATCTGTCCCATGGCTTTCATCAGGGCCTCTGTTCTTTAAGTCGTTGCACTTACAGTGATTCAAAAACAAAAAACACCACCACCACAAAAGTGGAATAATTAAGGAAACGGTTGAATACGATACGACCTGTAACAACCGGAAACATTACCCCTCCATGTCAATTGGAAAGTAGGAAAATATACAGTAATTAGTGTAACCTAACCATGTCTTTTTCCAAAAACATATGTTTCACTAAATCTATTTACAAGAAAAATAAACAATTCATGCTCACCCTTCATTGTAGGGGGATTGACCTCACCTCACCTGGACCTTGCTCAGGTTCTACGAGGCCCCACACTGTATAGATAGAAGAGGTGGAACAGAAAGAAGGAACACCATGAAGCCAAACTGTCAGCCTTAAAGCAAAGTGTCTCATACTCCTTCCGTTATACAACTCAACTCCTATCTAACTATCAACAAGTAAAGAGACTCCAGTCCACCGACATCTATGTTAACCAAGTCTCAAAGTATCCCAGACTGATCATATTTATCTTGAAAGTTTCTTAAAAAATTCTCAGGACTCCTCCATACTATCTGGCACTCTTTGTATGGAGAGAGTGTTTAATCTCAAGTTTGTCCAGTGTAAGAGTAGCCAAATCGAGGGCTCTATGAAAGAAAGAAAGAAAGATTCTCCAAACTCACCTCTCCGTCAGTACCTCAAGCTCGCATCTGAGTCTTGCGGGAGGTACCGAGCCAGAGAGGGCCAGTCATTTTGAACTACTTGCCAGAAGAGCACTGTCAATGTAACCCTACAAATCACTTTGCGTTGCGTATGTCAATAGAGAGTATGTTATTCGTCTTTAGTTCTATGCGCATATCTGAGGAAGCAAAAGCCGGGATTAGACCCTTACCTTTAGTTCTCTCTTGTTGTTTGTATGCACTACTTTCCGTTCGAACTAACGCGATCAATCTCGCGAGATGGACTACAGGATGATGTCATCCCGCCAGCATTCGTAGTTTTGTTTACAGAGCGAGTGTGATCGTGTTATTTAAATAATCACCAGTGCCCAAACCTGTGTCATATACTGGATTCGAATAGTCCTAGACACTCTAAACTCTAGCAGAAATGGGTTATATTATCGTTGTTCGTCAGGAATGATGTATTTAGTTCATGGACTACAAAATGACGTCATAACGTCCATCTTAGTAGTTTATTAGCCGCGTTTATGCATTCATGTCGTGTTTTGTGTTTAATATGTATAAAAGGACTAGACTCCTTTGATGAACTCATCTTATGATAAAAACTCTTAAAGCATACATACTTATGTGTGAATCCAATAGAAAACAAATAAGTAATGAAAAATGAGTTTCTGTATCTCATTTAGAGAGTTACCAGCAAATAAAATACCATAGTCTGTTTATTGCTCTTACACTATTTCTTGTGTGCATAAATTAGTAAGTACCAATTAGTATAGTGTGTAGGATTGATGGTAGCTCGCCATTGACAAAGAATCTTTTCTAGTCAATCATCCAGAGTTGTTTATTCATCATTCTAACCCTACATTATTTAATGTTGAAGCTCTCCTTATAGGTCTTCCATTACTTAATGAAATATGCCATCCCCTGTCTGACTGGACCTCTACAACAGGGTCCAAGGAATGTCATCATTAAGACCGTCTGAATCTGTCTGGAGCTTATAGATCCATTTCTGTTCCTTGTGGAAAAGATATCTGGACACGTCACTTATATGCTTAGGTATGAAGGGCTTTTCGAGAACAGTCCATTGGAAATCAGTTTCACAATGTTGCTTCTCCAGGGAATGTCTCGTGAGTTTCGTTAAGGATTTCTTGCAACGAAAAGAGCTCTTATGCTCTAACATTCGAATGCGTACTTTTTGAGTGGTCATCCCACATATCGAATGGAGCAAGAGCATGTTAGCAAGTAAAATTAAGTTGTTACTGTTACAGTTGCTGAAGCTGCGCTGTACCCATGGTCTATTGGTACCTATATCTATTTCTCTGGAGTGTTTGGTCAGGGGGCAGACTGAGCAAGTACCGCAAGGGTGATGCCCCACTACAGGAGGTAGATTCCACAGGGTCTCTCTGTTTTTTTTTATGATCTCTTTGGGGCGAGTATGCACCAGGCGGTCTCGGATATTACTTGCCCGTTTAAATGCAAAAAGGGGCAGGGCAATTTTGTCATTGCTGTGATTTAGAACCCGCCAGTGTCTTCTGATAATCTTCTGAATATTATTGCTCCTAGTATTAAAAGTGCTCACAAAAGTGAGTCTTTCTAACGGAGGTTTAGGAACAGGAGGTTCTAATAGAGCATCTCTGTTGTTGTTCATTGCTCTTTTCCGCGACTTCTTAATCAAAGAGCTCGGATAATGTCTATCTTTCAGTTGTGATGACAGGTTGCTGGCATGTACATTAAAGTTCTCATTACTGGAACAGTTCCTCCGAACTCGTAAGAACTGCCCATATGGTAAATTTTGACGTAGGGACTTAGGATGGTGGCCTTCGTAGAGGAGTAGAGAATTGCGCGCCATGGGTTTCCTATATAGCTCACTCTGCAGGCATACAGGTGTCGCGTATATAGACAAATCCAGGAAGTCAATCCTTTCTTTATGGGCCTCTAGCGTGAATTTGAAGTACTGATTCTTGCTATTCAACCATAGATGGAATTCATTGACTGAGTCTATGCTGTCTCTCCACACCACCAACACGTCGTCAATATAACGCTTCCACCATCTAATCGAAGTGTGGAAGGGGTTGGTGGGAGTCAGTACGTGCTGTTGTTCGAACTGGTGCACGTACAGGTTTGCCAAGCTCGGCGCGAAAACACTGCCCATGCTTGTACCAGATATCTGGAGATATGTTTTGTCTTCATATTGGAAATAATTCCTTTTCATGGCCAGTGTAGCTAGAGCCATTATGAATGGTACCGGTGTAATGGTCTCGCAGATATTATCCCTCAGGATGGATGTAACGACTTCTAAGGTCTCATCCTGAGGGATAGAGGTGTACAAAGATTCTACATCGAAAGAGACCAATAGGTCTCTTTCAAGGTCAAATTTGATTTCAGGGAGGACTCGTAGGACATCTTTTGTGTCCTGTAAATAGGTGGGCTTTTTTTGTACAATAGGCCGTAGAAATACATCTACAAAGGTGGAAAGTGGCTCTAATGCAGACCCTATCCCTGAAATGATAGGCCTACCAGGCGGAGGCCTCTGTGGCTTGTGCACCTTTGGAAGAATATAGAAGTAAGGTGTAACCGGGTGTTCGGCTACTAAAAAGATAGCCTCATTTCGGGTAATCCATCCCTCTGATGACGCCTCTTCCACTAGGACCCTTATCTGCTTCATGACATCCTCAGTGGGGTCTTGCTGTAGAATCGAATATGCCTGTTTTTCATTCAATTGTCTAAAGCATTCCGCCTGGTAGTCGGCAGTGTTAAGAATGACAATTGAACCGCCCTTGTCCGCCGGCTTTATAGTTATTGACTGGTCTTCTGAAAGTGACTTAAGTGTGGTCTGCTCAGCTTTAGAGAGATTGTTAAATGATCTCAAGTTTGTGTTCCACAATCTAGCAACATCGTCTACTACAGCTTTCTCAAAGGCCATCACCTGTGGCAGAACCGTGTGTGCACGAGGTTGGAATTTAGATTTCACTTTAAGGCCTGTGTTGGTGTCAGTACTCGGCCAATCATCACTTGTCTTATCTTTGAAAAGGTAGTGGAGTCTAAGCTTCCTAAAAAATTGGCTTAATTCACATTGAAATGTGAAAGGATCTCCACAATTAGTTATGACAAATCCTAAACCTTTGTTTAGTACTTGTTCTTCTAGATGGCTCAATGTGTTGGAGGATAAATTGACTATGAGGGATGATTCCCCAATGGTCTTGCTTTCTGATTCTTGGCTGTTTGGCTCCACGTTCCTGCGTGGGGTCCTGTCTGATCCTCCCATTGGACCCCTGTGTGTTGTGCCGGACGCCTTTTGCCTCTTGGTCGACGTGGGCCAAACCCTAAAAAAGGTTGTGGATTGAAAGCATTAGGAAACCCTTGAAAGTTGGCTGGAGGTGGTGGGGGGTAGGCTTGGTGCTGGTTTGGTGGGAATCCCCAAGGTGTAGGTGGTCACCATTGCTGGTATTGGTTCATATGTTGATTGCCATAAGGATAGGGTCTATTACCTCTGCCTCTCCCTCGAGGTGGAAAAGATGGTGCACCAGTATTAGTATTAGTATTGTCCGAGTCACTCCCATCTGAGCCAGAACTTGAGTAGTTGGATCCATAACGTCTACCATTATTCCTGTATTCTGGTGGAGTGTAAGTATCACTCGTGTAGGGATACACTCGTTCATGCTTCCATTTAGACAGATCTTTTTTGAATTTGTCTAGTTTAGTCTGTAGAATGGTGTCTTTAAATTCATACGAATTTTTGTTGGATTCATCTTGTTGCTTTTTAAACAGGATGGGCGTTACAGTGGCTCTAATGGCTGCCTCCAGAATCTGGATCTCAACTAAGATAGTTTCAGCTATTCTTTTGGCTGTACTTATAATTAATATTAACCAATCTCTTGTGCACCTCCAAAAAATCTTGTCCTGTAAGAATAGACGAGGTGCGTTGGAAACAACTAAGCCTGGCGGGGCACAACTAGCCCCGAGGTATTCTGCCATGGTTATACCGTGTACCACTGTACGAGCATGTGATTTCTTTAGAACCAAAACCTTGGCCCACTCATCTCCTGCACTAGTGGTAGCTGTGGAGGGTGTATCCAGTACACTTGGCATACTTTTCTTTTAAAAACCATTATTAGGTTCTGTATCATGTATAGGTTGTACTGCCCTGGTCTGCACCACTGTACATGTTTAACAGGGTGTGCTAAATAAAATCCAAGTGAGTGCACCTGCTTGCAGATAATGTAATCCCACCTGGGTAGGTGTGAACTCGGACCTACCGCGGGGACACTGTATCAATGAAAGGCATACTGGTTGTTTGAAGCAGCCGGTTCATCTTTCACTTTTTAGGTTGCAATGTGGCCTGCCTTTCAAAGATGGACAGAAATAATTTTGCAGGTGGGTGTAGGGAGTGACTGCACCCCCTTGCAGGGGGAAATTTACGGGGTGTAAGGGTCTCTTTTCCACCTTCCAAGAGGCGGTCTTGAGGACTCACGAATGGTGTGTTATCTGTTTGTGGGGCATAGTCAGTGCAGCCCCTGACAGATCCTTTGCCGCTGCGCCCTTTTCTATAGTTTTAATAATAATACAAATTTTACGAACTCCAGTCTGAAAGAACTCCATGCTGCCAGACAGCGCTACCTGCACATCTCCATTTTTTGGGATGATTTGAGCCCAGTCAAAGTATCTGGCATTCAACCTTCAGACCCGGACCATACATGGGCTTCCATTGCGGGCTGATTGGAGCCCTATATGGGTATTCAGCATATTTCCAACTCCGGCCATTCAAACCCACCCAGTTCCTGGGGCCTGTCACAAGGGACCCCCTATTTTAGCAACTGCAATACCTTTCATAATCCCTCTCTCTGGCTTGTATCTTCCTGAGTCCTCATGCTGATCCTGACATTTTATTGGAATTGAATCGCTGTTGACTTGAAAAGCACATACACTATATTATTGTTAAGAATTTGCTGTAACGGGCCTTGCTGTTCATGTGTTTGCTGATACACTTGAGTGTATCACCTCTAAAGAGAGCACATTTATTCTGCACCAATATTCACCCGACCTCTATGTGTTTTTATAAACTCCTTTGAATAAATGTTATTCACCATTTGATTTCTTGAATTTAAAGTATTGTTATTAGGGACCATTGTGCCTTTTGTTATTGTTATTATTCCTGTCTAGAGTATGGCAGGCATGCAGAGGCAAATGGAAAGGGGCGACCACTCGGTCCCCCCGAACGTATGGTAGGGTGCCCTGACCCCCCCGGGAAACCATTTTGGGCGGGGGGCGTGTCCCGGCTGGTATGCCCGAAGCGGCGTAGCCGGGGCGCGCCTTTTCCCGCCCAAGAGGGGTTGTCCTAGACACCTACACCGTTGGCCACGCCCCGTAGGCGGATCGGAGGAGGGTACACGCCCTCCCGAGAAAGAATAAAAGAGCAACAATCTAAGGAAGCATCCTGGGGCCTGTCACAAGGGACCCCCTATTTTAGCAACTGCAATACCTTTCATAATCCCTCTCTCTGGCTTGTATCTTCCTGAGTCCTCATGCTGATCCTGACATTTTATTGGAATTGAATCGCTGTTGACTTGAAAAGCACATACACTATATTATTGTTAAGAATTTGCTGTAACGGGCCTTGCTGTTCATGTGTTTGCTGATACACTTGTTGATCACAATACGTCACTTGAGTGTATCACCTCTAAAGAGAGCACATTTATTCTGCACCAATATTCACCCGACCTCTATGTGTTTTTATAAAGTCCTTTGAATAAATGTTATTCACCATTTGGTTTCTTGAATTTAAAGTATTGTTATTAGGGACCATTGTGCCTTTTGTTATTGTTATTATTCTTGTCTAGAGTATGGCAGGCATGCAGAGGCAAATGGAAAGGGGCAACCACTCGGTCCCCCCGAACGTATGGTAGGGTGCCCTGACCCCCCCGGGAAACCATTTTGGGCGGGGGGCGTGTCCCGGCTGCTATGCCCGAAGCGGCGTCTCCATTTTTTGGGATGATTTGAGCCCAGTCAAAGTATCTGGCATTCAACCTTCAGACCCGGACCATACATGGGCTTCCATTGCGGGCTGATTGGAGCCCTATATGGGTATTCAGCATATTTCCAACTCCGGCCATTCAAACCCACCCAGTTCCTGGGGCCTGTCACAAGGGACCCCCTATTTTAGCAACTGCAATACCTTTCATAATCCCTCTCTCTGGCTTGTATCTTCCTGAGTCCTCATGCTGATCCTGACATTTTATTGGAATTGAATCGGGAGTTACCCTCCCGGCCGTATTTATTAAAATATGAAACAAAATTAAAACATTAAAATAACAGTTTCATATCATGTACAATTACATTTTCACATTACAATGTTTATTGGCTAACCTTAACACAGCTCTAATACAAAGGTTCTCCTAGCCGATTCTAAACATCCTGCAAATGCATATACTCAAAATTAAATTGTACATCCTAACATTACGGGCCAACGGCAAGGTCGTAACCGGTGTCAGATCCCTAATACCAGAACTCCCCCCCTTACTTGTGAGGGGCGGGCGCACAGAGGACTGTACCTCTGTGCCAACTTCCAATTTCCCTTGTCTTAACGGGGGCCCCATATTTACTTGACGCCATCTTAGTGGTCGTCCGAGGACTCGTGTGAGGTGTCTAGAAGGTAGCGTAGACCCCCCTCCCACCCCACACTGCTTACCACATCCGCCGTCGCGGATGTCCTGGCCCCGGGAAATTCCCAGGAGGGGCCCGTAGCCCCTCCTCCCCAGGGAGGGGCCTATGACCGCCTTCCCTTTTGGCGGCCCCATCCTTAGAGGGGTACCGCCTCCCCGTGTGAGGGGCCAATGGCCGCCTCCCCCCGGGCGCTCCCATCCATAATGGGTGGCTCCCCACCTCTAGGGATCTTCCAATTACTGCTCACCGATCATGACCTTACCGCCCGACCAAAATAAATACGACATTTTGAACCTAATGAGGACGGAATAAACGGTTAGACTGGATATTACACAATAACCTTTATTTACACAAGTAACACATCATTCAACTAGGCTGTGATACTTCACCTAAGAACAAGCTAAATAGCAACCATTTTATTATCCTCAAAAAAGACAATCCAGACTTTATTAAAACAACCTGTAAAAGAGATAATATCACCGCTAATCAACTTTATTGCAGTACTACTCGTTGCCATAAGGGGCTGGTGGGTGGGTCAAAATTGGCTCCTTGTTCCGTCTCGGGCTCACGTGCAATGATGAGGTGCAGCTTCCAAGCACAGGAACAAGAGGATGCTTCCTTAGATTGTTGCTCTTTTATTCTTCCTCGGGAGGGCGTGTACCCTCCTCCGATCTGCCTACGGGGCGTGGCCAACGGTGTAGGTATCTAGGACAACCCCTCTTGGGCGGGAAAAGGCGCGCCCCGGCTAAGCCGCTTCGGGCATACCAGCCGGGACACGCCCCCCGCCCAAAATGGTTTCCCGGGGGGGTCAGGGCACCCTACCATACGTTCGGGGGGACCGAGTGGTCGCCCCTTTCCATATGGCCGGGATACCCGTCACCCCCTCCCAACACAATCCCCAATGATGGGAAGACGGACACAGTTCTTGACTTTTGGAAGGCGGGAGGGAGTTACCCTCCCGGCCGTATTTATTAAAATATGAAACAAAATTAAAACATTAAAATAACAGTTTCATATCATGTACAATTTCATTTTCACATTACGATGTTTATTGGCTAACCTTAACACAGCTCTAATACAAAGGTTCTCCTAGCCGATTCTAAACATCCTGCAAATGCATATACTCAAAATTAAATTGTACATCCTAACATTACGGGCCAACGGCAAGGTCGTAACCGGTGTCAGATCCCTAATACCAGAACTCCCCCCCTTACTTGTGAGGGGCGGGCGCACAGAGGACTGTACCTCTGTGCCAACTTCCAATTTCCCTTGTCTTAACGGGGGCCCCATATTTACTCGACGCCATCTTAGTGGTCGTCCGAGGACTCGTGTGAGGTGTCTAGAAGGTAGCGTAGACCCCCCTCCCACCCCACACTGCTTACCACATCCGCCGTCGCGGATGTCCTGGCCCCGGGAAATTCCCAGGAGGGGCCCGTAGCCCCTCCTCCCCAGGGAGGGGCCTATGACCGCCTTCCCTTTCGGCGGCCCCATCCTTAGAGGGGTACCGCCTCCCCGTGTGAGGGGCCAATGGCCGCCTCCCCCCGGGCGCTCCCATCCATAATGGGTGGCGCCCCACCTCTAGGGATCTTCCAATTACTGCTCACCGATCACGACCTTACCGCCACAGGCCGGATAGTTGACCGGCTATCCGGACCCCCCACAAACTCCTACTAAAGGTCATGGCTACACAAACTCTTTAACCAAGCTAAGAAGTCTCCTATGAGTAAGACATTCCCCTCCCGGGACAAATGGACCCCATCTTCAAGATACATATGGTCCCCCCGAATACATCCATGTGGAATACAGTGCAACTGGCCTGAACGAAACAACCTACTAAGTTTGTTATTAACTTTCTTTACAGACTGATTCAAAGCTGACACAGAGAGGGCCCCCCGCCACACCCTTCTAGGAATCATGTGTGACCATGCAATCGTGCACCCCGGAACCCTTCTCGCCAACCAACTCACTGTGGATAAAATTAACTCGAGAAGTACTCGTCGACCAATGGTTACCAAATCATTGCCCCCAAGATGTACTATGATTACAGACGGCGGTGACCTCGTCCGCCCTAGCAGTCCCTCCATAAAGTTTTGAAACTGGTCAATACAGAGTCCGCCCCTTCCGTGGAAGGTCACCCTGCACCCGTATTCCCCAGCCACGTGAATCATGTCACCTGCTTTGAATACGTCCGCGGCTCGCCTCACGTATGAGTGGCCAACGACCCACACCACTCTTCCCTCAGCCGGTGATCTTTGACCGCTGGTCCCCAGGTGTCGGGTCAACTGCACAGTCCGCCCCGCAAAGCCTGCTCGCGAAACTGTAAACCAAACAGAAAACAAGAAGCGTGAGTGCATGACATTAGCTTCACAACATGTGCAACCGCACATACCTCTTATAACAATTCGAGGACCAAAGCCCCAACTGTTTCACCTTTTCAACACTCAGACCCCTGGCTGTAGCCTCTGTAGCAGCCCCTATCCGGAAGGAATGGGTCCCGAAATCGCTCGGGTTCAAGCCCGCTGCCGCGATTGCCATTGTTAACACCCTCTGGAACTGAAACCTAGTCAGTGGGGGGCGTCGGTGTGCCTCAGCAAGCTTCCCCCCCATGATGCCGCCCTCTGCGCTAAATACTCCTCCACGCATTTTACCGGGCACATGGGAGACCCTGGAATCCGCTGGACTACCACACAGTCCCCGATCGCTCCCTGATCGGTCTTGGACCTGGCTATTGAGACTACCATCGTCTCACCCTTAATTTGAATGTGTTCTCGACACAGACCTCCCCCCGTATCCTGCTTATTCCTTGCTACCAGTTCGCTTACCCGCATAGCCCCATGGAATGCTAATGCAAAAGCGGCCCGGAACAGCACTGTCTCTGATTGAGATGAACATGTCGCAGGGAGTACGGACATTAACAGAGACAACCTCTCTAGACCTATCGGGTGCCTCTCATCCACTCTACGACCCTCAAGGCGTTGCCACCCACGCAGAGCCTTCCTTACGAGAAAGGACGAAGTGGGGTCCTGGATGCCATGAGCCTGCGCCATGAAGGCAATGGCGGCCCTGTGCCTATTGGCTGTTGCCAGTGATCGGCCTGCCTGAGATGTAGTGATGCCAGAAATTTCAGGACATACTCCTCCTGCCCCCAATGCTCCCTCCTAGCTGAACCCAAAAATTCCCAATAGGAACGGAACGCCCCTTCATATGCCTTCCTTGTCCTGGGTGCTAGGCTCTCTCCCACGAGGTTTTGTAATCCGGGGCACCGAGAGACCAGAGAGCTTCGGAAAATGGTGCCGCCACCAAGTCCGCTGAGGGCCAATGGCGGCGGAGGGATCGTTACCCTCAACGAGGGAAAAAGTGGTCCAACATATCCCGATGGATGTGAAAGAAAGGATTTGGGCGGATAAATATGTGAACATGTTTTCGCTGTTGACCGATCACTATGAGATAGAACACGTTAGAAATCAGAAGGAGTTGTTGCATCCGAGTGTATGGCGTGCCAAAATGGCGGGTTTCAGGGTAGACGAAACGATCGCTAATTGGGCCAGAGCGTTTGGAATGTTTACTGCAATCATGGGGGAACGTAGGCCTGAAGTATTGTCGGGATTAGCTTGTTACCAGACATGTATAATGGAATTTTATGAAACGTATGAAGGCAATCAATGGATGGGTTATGATAACAAATTTCGTAAGGCCAAGGAGCACGACTCATCTCTGACGTGGGATTGTTTCGACTCCATTTCTTGGCAGAAGCAGGTTATGCCGAACGCAACGAAGTCATCTTCTTTCGGCGGGAATGGGGCGGAGCCTTCCCGCCATTATGTGGCGCCGCCCTTTCGGGCGGGCGCCAACAGTGATCAGCACACAAAGAGTAACGGGAACTCGGGTAGAAAAGGGGTCTGTTGGAGCTTTAACAGGGGCAAGTGCACTAGGCCACAAGGGACATGCAAGTTCAGGCATGAGTGTGCAGGGTGCGGACAGTCTTCACACCCCGAGAGTTCGTGCAGAGCCAAGAATGGTGATACAGGAGGTAGAGGGGGGGCCAAACAGGTCTAACATCGACCGAGGGGCACCGTTACCTACTCCCGTTGATATCATGGCAATGATCCCATGGCTGAACGAATACCCTGATCATGTCTCTGCCGGGGTGTTGCGAGACGGTTTCTCATATGGTTTCCGCATCCCGGCGGGGGATTTCAGGGGGGAAGCACAGTGTAAGAACCAACTATCCGTTCAACAAAATACGGCGGTGGTACAGGTAAAGATTGCAAAGGAGGTGGCCCGAGGTCGGGTTACGGGTCCATATGAAAACCCGCCGGTTGTTAACTTTGTTTGTTCACCGTTGGGAGTAGTCCCCAAGAAGGACCCGGGTGAGTTCAGGTTAATCCATAATTTGTCCGCTCCTAGGGGTCTTTCGGTGAACGATGCGATTGACCCGGGAGTTTGTTCGGTGCGGTATGCATCCTTTGATGAGGCCGTCGCCATGTTGAATCGCCTGGGGCCCGGAGCGCTGATGGCTAAATCAGATATCGAGTCAGCGTTCCGGTTGCTCCCGGTACACCCACACGATCAGCGTCTCTTAGGTTTTGTGTTTCAAGGACGCTACTACATGGATAAATGTATGCCGATGGGTTGCTCCATCTCTTGTGCGTATTTTGAGAAGTTCAGTACTTTTTTGCAATGGGCGTTCACCAGAGCCACGGGCTTTACGCAGGTTATGCATTACCTTGATGATTTCCTGTTCCTGGGGGCAGCTGGGGACACGGAATGTGCACAGGCTTTGAGGGAATTCTGTAATCTCATGAAACGTTTTGGCGTGCCACTGGCACCAGGCAAAACGGTAGGGCCGTCTACTTCACTCGAGTTTCTGGGAATTGAGCTCGATTCTGTAGAGGGGTGCTTCCGTTTGCCCAAGGAGAAGGTAATGAAATTTGTAGCCTCACTTGAAATGTGCCTCGGCGAGAAAAAAGTAACTCTCCATCAGTTGCAGCAAGCTGTGGGTCAGCTTAACTTTGCCCTTAGAGTGATACCGATGGCTCGCCCCTTTTCCCGCTCTATCGCACAAGCCATGGTGGGCCTCAAGGAAGGGCACCACCGCACACGACTGTCAGCAGAGGTTCGCCAGGATATGTGCATATGGCTGGCATTTCTGGCGGATTTCAACGGTCGCGTCGTGTGGAACAAACCGGCAGCTTCCTCCGAGGAGCTGGGGTTGTGGACCGACTCGGCAGGGAGTGTGGGCTTTGGCGCCATCTTTGGTAATCAATGGTCGGCACGAACATGGCCGGCGTGGTGGCACGATAGTGGGCTCACAGGTAACATTGGGTTTCTTGAGCTGTTCCCCATTCTGGTGGCCTTGAAAACATGGCCAGATGGGTTTTGTGATCGCACTGTGGTGTTCTGGTCTGATAATATGACCGTTGTTCAATGTATCAATAATCAGGCAGCACGCTGCAAATGGATTTTGAGATTGCTGAAAGAAATTGTCCTGCTATGTATGAGACTAAACGTCCACTTTAGGGCAAGACACGTGCCTGGGGTACTGAACCAGGCGGCTGATGCACTCTCTCGTTCCCACATGCAGGCCTTCCGGGGTTTTCTGCCCTCAGCGGACTTGGTGGCGGCACCATTTCCCGAAGCTCTCTGGTCTCTCGGTGCCCCGGATTACAAAACCTCGTGGGAGAGAGCCTAGCACCCAGGACAAGGAAGGCATATGAAGGGGCGTTCCGTTCCTATTGGGAATTTTTGGGTTCAGCTAGGAGGGAGCATTGGGGGCAGGAGGAGTATGTCCTGAAATTTCTGGTATCACTACATCAGGCAGGCCGATCACTGGCAACAGCCAATAGGCACAGGGCCGCCATTGCCTTCATGGCGCAGGCTCATGGCATCCAGGACCCCACTTCGTCCTTTCTCGTAAGGAAGGCTCTGCGTGGGTGGCAACGCCTTGAGGGTCGTAGAGTGGATGAGAGGCACCCGATAGGTCTAGAGAGGTTGTCTCTGTTAATGTCCGTACTCCCTGCGACATGTTCATCTCAATCAGAGACAGTGCTGTTCCGGGCCGCTTTTGCATTAGCATTCCATGGGGCTATGCGGGTGAGCGAACTGGTAGCAAGGAATAAGCAGGATACGGGGGGAGGTCTGTGTCGAGAACACATTCAAATTAAGGGTGAGACGATGGTAGTCTCAATAGCCAGGTCCAAGACCGATCAGGGAGCGATCGGGGACTGTGTGGTAGTCCAGCGGATTCCGGGGTCTCCCATGTGCCCGGTAAAATGCGTGGAGGAGTATTTAGCGCAGAGGGCGGCATCATGGGGGGGAACCTTGCTGAGGCACACCGACGCCACCCCACTGACTAGGTTTCAGTTCCAGCGGGTGTTAACAATGGCAATCGCGGCAGCGGGCTTGAACCCGAGCGATTTCGGGACCCATTCCTTCAGGATAGGGGCTGCTACAGAGGCTACAGCCAGGGGTCTGAGTGTTGAAAAGGTGAAACAGTTGGGGCGTTGGTCCTCGAATTGTTATAAGAGGTATGTGCGGTTGCACATGTTGTGAAGCTAATGTCATGCACTCACGCTTCTTGTTTTCTGTTTGGTTTACAGTTTCGCGAGCAGGCTTTGCGGGGCGGACTGTGCAGTTGACCCGACACCTGGGGACCAGAGGTCAAAGATCACCGGCTGAGGGAAGAGTGGTGTGGGTCGTTGGCCACTCATACGTGAGGCGAGCCGGGGACGTATTCAAAGCAGGTGACATGATTCACGTGGCTGGGGAATACGGGTGCAGGGTGACCTTCCACGGAAGGGGCGGACTCTGTATTGACCAGTTTCAAAATTTTATGGAGGGACTGCTAGGGCGGACGAGGTCACCGCCGTCTGTAATCATAGTACATCTTGGGGACAATGATTTGGTAACCATTGGTCGACGAGTACTTCTCGAGTTAATTTTATCCACAGTGAGTTGGTTGGCGAGAAGGGTTCCGGGGTGCACGATTGCATGGTCACACATGATTCCTAGAAGGGTGTGGCGGGGGGCCCTCTCTGTGTCAGCTTTGAATCAGTCGGTAAAGAAAGTTAATAACAAACTTAGTAGGTTGTTTCGTTCAGGCCAGTTGCACTGTATTCCACATGGATGTATTCGGGGGGACCATATGTATCTTGAAGATGGGGTCCATATGTCCCGGGAGGGGAATGTCTTACTCATAGGAGACTTCTTAGCTTGGTTAAAGAGTTTGTGTAGCCTTGACCTTTAGTAGGAGTTTGTGGGGGGTCCGGATAGCCGGTCAACTATCCGGCCTGTGGCGGTAAGGTCATGATCGGTGAGCAGTAATTGGAAGATCCCTAGAGGTGGGGCGCCACCCATTATGGATGGGAGCGCCCGGGGGGAGGCGGCCATTGGCCCCTCACACGGGGAGGCGGTACCCCACTAAGGATGGGGCCGCCGAAAGGGAAGGCGGTCATAGGCCCCTCCCTGGGGAGGAGGGGCTACGGGCCCCTCCTGGGAATTTCCCGGGGCCAGGACATCCATAACGGCGGATGTGGTAAGCAGTGTGGGGTGGGAGGGGGGTCTACGCTACCTTCTAGACACCTCACACGAGTCCTCGGACGACCACTAAGATGGCGTCGAGTAAATATGGGGCCCCCGTTAAGACAAGGGAAATTGGAAGTTGGCACAGAGGTACAGTCCTCTGTGCGCCCGCCCCTCACAAGTAAGGGGGGGAGTTCTGGTATTAGGGATCTGACACCGGTTACGACCTTGCCGTTGGCCCGTAATGTTAGGATGTACAATTTAATTTTGAGTATATGCATTTGCAGGATGTTTAGAATCGGCTAGGAGAACCTTTGTATTAGAGCTGTGTTAAGGTTAGCCAATAAACATCGTAATGTGAAAATGAAATTGTACATGATATGAAACTGTTATTTTAATGTTTTAATTTTGTTTCATATTTTAATACATACGGCCGGGAGGGTAACTCCCTCCCGCCTTCCAAAAGTCAAGAACTGTGTCCGTCTTCCCATCATTGGGGATTGTGTTGGGAGGGGGTGACGGGTTTCCCGGCCATATGGAAAGGGGCGACCACTCGGTCCCCCCGAACGTATGGTAGGGTGCCCTGACCCCCCCGGGAAACCATTTTGGGCGGGGGGCGTGTCCCGGCTGGTATGCCCAAAGCGGCGTAGCCGGGGCGCACCTTTTCCCGCCCAAGAGGGGTTGTCCTAGACACCTACACCGTTGGCCACGCCCCGTAGGCGGATCGGAGGAGGGTACACGCCCTCCCGAGGAAGAATAAAAGAGCAACAATCTAAGGAAGCATCCTCTTGTTCCTGTGCTTGGAAGCTGCACCTCATCGTTGCACGTGAGCCCGAGACGGAACAAGGAGCCAATTTTGACCCACCCACCAGCCCCTTATGGCAACGAGTAGTACTGCAATAAAGTTGATTAGCGGTGATATTATCTCTTTTACAGGTTGTTTTAATAAAGTCTGGATTGTCTTTTTTGAGGATAATAAAATGGTTGCTATTTAGCTTGTTCTTAGGTGAAGTATCACAGCCTAGTTGAATGATGTGTTACTTGTGTAAATAAAGGTTATTGTGTAATATCCAGTCTAACCGTTTATTCCGTCCTCATTAGGTTCAAAATGTCGTATTTATTTTGGTCGGGCGGTAAGGTCATGATCGGTGAGCAGTAATTGGAAGATCCCTAGAGGTGGGGCGCCACCCATTATGGATGGGAGCGCCCGGGGGGAGGCGGCCATTGGCCCCTCACACGGGGAGGCAGTACCCCTCTAAGGATGGGGCAGCCGAAAGGCCCCTCCCTGGGGAGGAGGGGCTACGGGCCCCTCCTGGGAATTTCCCGGGGCCAGGACATCCGCGACGGCGGATGTGGTAAGCAGTGTGGGGTGGGAGGGGGGTCTACGCTACCTTCTAGACACCTCACACGAGTCCTCGGACGACCACTAAGATGGCGTCGAGTAAATATGGGGCCCCCGTTAAGACAAGGGAAATTGGAAGTTGGCACAGAGGTACAGTCCTCTGTGCGCCCGCCCCTCACAAGTAAGGGGGGGAGTTCTGGTATTAGGGATCTGACACCGGTTACGACCTTGCCGTTGGCCCGTAATGTTAGGATGTACAATTTAATTTTGAGTATATGCATTTGCAGGATGTTTAGAATCGGCTAGGAGAACCTTTGTATTAGAGCTGTGTTAAGGTTAGCCAATAAACATCGTAATGTGAAAATGAAATTGTACATGATATGAAATTGTTATTTTAATGTTTTAATTTTGTTTCATATTTTAATAAATACGGCCGGGAGGGTAACTCCCTCCCGCCTTCCAAAAGTCAAGAACTGTGTCCGTCTTCCCATCATTGGGGATTGTGTTGGGAGGGGGTGACGGGTATCCCGGCCATAGTGTTCCTTCATTTGTAATGGGCCACACCCCCAGGCTAATGAGGGAATGCTGCATGGAAATTGTGCTCACACACATATAGTGACATGTATTTCTGAAGGGAATGCAAAACTGTGCCAATTGTAATATGTGCTGGTATACCTCTTTATCTCAATCATTTTTCTCACTATATTCAACAGAAAGATATAACAGCTACCCCTTTCTTGTTTGAGATTGCTAACTTTTCACTTTCTAAAGAAAAGGTTAATTTTACATCAATGATAACCATAAAATAGCTGCATCTTATTTAGATGGATTAGACTAAAATAGTAAAAACATGTTCAGATAAACTTTGAAACTGCAGCTTTTGTGATCAAGTACACAAAGGATGTCTCCCAGGTAAATTAGGCATATATTCTAGGAATCAGTAATGTCAAAATGACCATGAATTCAAGAGAGATGATATTAGTCAACTTGAAAGCATCTGACTTGAAAAGACAATGAGAGATGCGATTTTTATGATTGGTTGTTAAAAACATAAATCAAAGATAGTCTGAAAAAATAAAAGCTTACATATATAGGAAAGTAAGAATGTCAGATTTGTTTTAGCACACAAATAGGAAAGGTGGTGCTTTGAATTAATTTATAGCGAAATTCGACTAGGATCACCATGCTGTTATTAAACGACATGCTTATTATCGATATATGTTGAGAAGCCTTTTAGTTTATGCATATTGTTCAAAGAACGCAACTACTAAATGCTAGTAAAGCAATGTTTTCATGAAATAATTAAAATATGCAAAAACACATTTCGTAAAAATAGACTTACTGATACTTTATTAGAGGGTAACTAATACGGCCATAGTTCCATTACCATGGTCTCCACTGAGGCAACCCTCAGCCCAAAATTTGAGGGACACACGTGCAATATTAAAGTCAATACAGTGGTAAACCTAACTCATGTTCTAATCAGCACTCCTATGCAGTAGGAGCTCGTAGTGGGAGTGTTGTGGGCGGTGGGGCGGGGGTAGTAAACTCCAGCATACGGCCGACTGGAGGTAAGTACATAAATATATAAATAAAACAAATTACATTGCATGCGCTGCAACGCCATTTGCGTTGCAGCGCGCGCAATGTAATTCGTTTTATTTATGTATTTATATACTTACCTCCGGTCGGCCGTACGCTGGAGTATACTACCCTCCACCTCATCCCACCACCCTGCAACACTCCCACTATAAGCCGCTACTGCTCCTAAGCTATTTTCTATCACTCGTTCAAAATAAATGTAGACCAGTGCTAACTAGGTCACTTGTCCTGGGCTGTCTGCATCATTCTAATGAGATTTAGATGTGCTCATCCTACAGCATTCAGAAAGGAATAAAAAATCAGGAAAGCTAACCTTCAAACTGAAGAAAAAAATGCACACGAAAACTGTTCACTTAACTGGCATGGAAGCCAAGGCCAAGTTTGTATGATAACTTCAAACAGCTAGGATGCATGCAGACATGTATCTGACTCTATCTATTATACTCATTGCGTTACTTCATTTTTACTAAACCATGGAAAGCCATACAAAGTGACCTTGCATGGTTTAGTAAATCGTAGTTAGGGACTTGCGTTTCCTTGCGTCACACAAGAACAATGCAATTCCTCAGTAAATCTGCCCCCAAATTGTAAAAAGGGCGTTCTTTTGTTGTGGCACCTCCAGAAACTCCTCACTGAGGGGAGTGCCAGATGCCAATGAAAATAGATGTAATGTTTTGACCTCCTTGAACTTTGTTGAACATTCAAGACACTGAACAAAACTTTGACATCATATTTCAATATGTTTTTCTTGCTCCCGTTTTCATTGCGGAACACTCTAAAGCTTTCATCAGTATGAGGTCACTTAGTTATTTGCCAAAAAATCTCATGTATGACTTAAACATCAAGAGTCATGAGCAGCTGAAAATACTACGGTGGAGTATTTGTAATTGCATAAAACACATGAGACCTAGCTCAAGACAAATGACTTACACTTGCGTGGAAGGGCAAAACACCAAAGACCTGATTATGATCTTGGTGATTGGCATACTCCGTCACAAGCATGTCTGATAACCCCACCGCCATATTTCATGTTCCATACGATATAATTGAATTGTAATATGGCGGATGGGATATCCGTCACATTTGTGACGGAGTATCCCATCTGCCAAGATCGTAATGAGGCCCTAGGTCTTCTCCTCAGTGGTCACTCCATTGGATCAATGGAGCGAGAAAATAGGCCATACATACAGGTCATAAGTCTTAAGCTGAGCCGCACACCAACATTATCATCTAAAGACACTTCAAACATGCCTTTGTCCTGATCCTGTGGCGTTTCCCCTGTAGAGGGTGTTGCTCTATTTGATCTGAGTTTTGATCGCTAGCCACTTTTCAACCCTAACTGACAGTGAATTTCTAACAGGAATAACACTACTTATCCCTGTAAAGCACATCCCTTGCAATCTAATATGACCGCTGCAAAGAAACACTTCTAATAATTGTCCTAAATCTTGAATGCATGGTACGCTCTGTGTGGCTGTAAACCATGGATTCATAATGCCAAAAAAAGCAATCTATGGCAACTCATTAGAGCCTGCCTGCTTTGTGTCTGTGACTCAGCAAAAATATTTCTGGAATTTGTTCTGTCCCTAGGTTGTTAAAGATCCAATGAAATGTATCTATGTTGTTTCATTTATTCCAGCCTTAAGGAAGTTTTATTGCAGTGTCCCTCCACGCTTCTTGGTGTGATAGCAATTTTTAGTATCCCTTAACCATCCTAAATATGAGTTCTGGATTCCTTATGATGTCAGGATAAGATCATGGGTACTATCAGGGGAGAATAGGTCTTATTTTCAAGCAGTGATGATCCATCAGCTCCAAGCGGACAGACTTGCTGATGGTCTAGCTTTTCTTTCCCGTATTGAATTTCTGGGAAAAAATTTAAGCCGCAGTATCGCTTCTCAACGGGAATAGCTGTGTTAGGAGGCTGCCATTCTGGACTCTGAGATTTATAACAACACCAGAAGCCTTCAAAGAATTTGGTTGCAAAACATCAGAGCTGCAGTCGATTTACTCTAATTAATCCACTTGGAACAGAAGATGGATGATTCATATGATCATAGATTCGAGAGGGCCAAGACGAGGCACTGCAATGCTTTGCTCAGATGAAACAAGGATATCCTTTTAATAATGATAACTGTAACCCAACATTCAACTGTATGGTGTGGGCAAGGCAAAGAATACCTTTTACCTGTTTGCAGAAGGGTAATTTAGATTTCTAAATAGAACTATTCAGTTTTGCACTGTTGAAATATTTTTCAAAATTCTTCAGTGACTCTTGGACTCCAGAATCATAGGTATACAGAATAGGTTTTCTTAAGTAAGAATAGAATTATTTAGTAATATCATTTTTAGGAGGTGTATTTTCATATGTAGGAGCATAAGAGCACCATGTCAGACATCATCCGTTGAGAAAAAACAATGTAAGAAAAGGTTTGTGAAGTATCTAAAGCTATAGGGGGAGAGAGAGTGCAAGAGAGAGAGAGAGAGGAAACAAAGGTATACTCTTTCGTGGGTTTCCTTCTTACTTTCAACTGCACAAGAAGCCACAATCCACAATGGAGATCTACAGTTTGCTGTTGTCTTTTCCCACCACCCTTTCACCTTAACCACTTCATATTCCTTATGACTAGTGACTGACATTATTTTTAGGGCAAGGTTTGAGAGATCAGCAGGTCAGTTGGGATGTCACTGGGTGCAAGTCCAGGTACCCATTCTTCCTGTCTTGATATATACATTTTCTCAAAATTGCTTCATGCACATGGGTATCCATCCTCTTTTGGCTCTAACTTTTCAATTGATTTGTGCCATGTAAAGACAACCTCACATTAAAATAGCTTCAATGTGCTTTTCCAAGAAAATCCAATGCACCAAAAACAATAATACTATCAGAAATCCCATCCTTTAATGTTCTGTAATCGATGAGTTTATCATTGAGGGTCACACCTCTTGAACAAATACATCCTCCTAGACCTCCGGTGACATTTCAGGGCCGACAGAATTATTTTATTCTTTTGATATATCCAGTATTTGGGAGCACGGGCACTGGACCTTCATCAAGCTCCTTGTCCTCAACCTTTTCTTTTTAGAGTACTTTAGCACAGCAGTTCAACTGAGGGATATATCTATTTGACTCCTTCAACACTATCTCTAACTCTCTTTCTTACCACCCCTATTGTGGACGAACATCTGGGGTTAAGCTTTGGTGAGGACATTGTTTCAGATATTCTTAAAACACCATCACTTTTAAGGGCAGATGGGAATCCTTCGACAAGTTCACCTCAACGGGACAGGAACTCCATCACTCATTGTGAAAACAGCCCCACACCTTTTTCTGGAAGATCTTATCTTCAGACGAGATTGGAGCCAAATTGCATGGAAATGCATGCGTGATTGGCTCATCTATATTATCAACATCTGAAAACAACTCTCCGCGGCGCTTATCATCA
This sequence comes from Lissotriton vulgaris, assembly GCF_964263255.1. Lineage (NCBI taxonomy): Eukaryota > Metazoa > Chordata > Amphibia > Caudata > Salamandridae > Lissotriton > Lissotriton vulgaris. Next base: position 182,602,393 of record NC_141696.1, on the reverse strand, counting down.
AAATCAGCATTGCTAAGAATGGGGACGTGGCTTTGGAGCTGAAGGAAGTGGTGGCGTTCTAGAAGAGCTCCTGCTCCTAAGTTCCTAAACCGTGGAAAAATTTGCATTTCCAGAGAGATAGCAGCAGCAGAAAAGGTGGAGTAGTCCATGCAGGCAGCACTGATGCACCAGATGACAGCGTATCCCTGCAGCCCCGCCTGGACAACTGCAAGCCGGAGAATGACCATGATGGCCGGAGCGTGGGCCATCATGGTCCCAGAGTACTGGGTGTGGCTATGATCTCAGTGACAGAGTGAAGAGGTCGAGTGAGCTGGCGTAGCAGGGCCCGGATGAGACTGATTGTGGCCAAACGTCGGAGAAATAGAAGAGAAGACCGGGAGTGCACCACATCAAATTGTGGCTCACTGGAGAATACGGATAGCCGGAGACCCGAGGTGAGGCCTCTGAGGCGATTTCTACCACCGGCCACTATCCGTCATTGGACTGTGGTGGGCGCGTGACTGCTGTACTCTGGAGCCGGATGGGCTGCGTCGTCTCCCGAGAGTCGTCGTAATGCTATTCCCAGCCCTCCTCAAGGCCCGGGCCTAGTTTCAGCGGCGGGATGATGAACGCAGCCGTACGCAGAGGGCCCGCTGTTGAAGACCTGTGCTCAATGCCACAGATCGGCTGCTGGTAAGAGACCCTGAACATTACTACAGTGGCTTGCTGCGAGGAGAGCATAGTGGCACTCCCTCAAATGTATTGTGTTACTAAAAGTTTTCTATTCCTTAGTTAGAATAGTCAATCTTGTCACCTCCAGTTATGCCATGTTGCTGCAATATTCATACGCACTGGAATTAGGAAGGAAAACGGCACTCTACTAAATGTTTTTTTACCACATCATATGTATGCCTTAGAGTTAGAATACCAAATCTGTACTCTACCACATTTATCGTAGTAGCTAAATATATGTTTGTATTGAAGTTACAATAGTTAGTGTGCACTACTCCAAATGTATTGTGTTACGTCAATGTATGTGTGCCTTGGTGTTGGAATAGTAAATTTGCCCTCCCATAATTATGCTTAGTTACCCCAAAGTGTGTTGACTTTTTCTACTCCAATGTTTGTAGGATCTGGAGTTATGATAGTAAACCTGATTTCCAACAAATTCATCATGATACCCAGTTGTGTTACATAAATCTTTGTTGGTTTTGAAGGTAATATATTTACAAATTTTAGTTTGTGTGATAGGTGTTACGGGCAGGATTATTTTTGTGTATGAAGGAACATTTTCCTGCACAAAAACAATCTTTAGAGGCATATTGCTCTTTGTATGTGTGCTGCAGAATGTAGCACACATAGAAACACAGGAAAAATAAAGATATTTCTCCTCTTTAGCCCTCACAATACATGGGTGGGTGCACGGGAACCCATGCTCTCCCCACATAACGCCTACATGGAGCAAAGTAACACAGGGCAGCACTATGCGCTGCATGCCATTACATTGTATTTACTAAATCACATAAAGCCTTTCCATGGCTTAGTAAATGGCAAACATTATTCTGCATTTGGGCTGTGCCACAAAAGTGTGCAAAATCATAGTAAAAGTGGGCCTTAACATTTAGCTAATATAATAATTATTAGGAAAGTATTAAAAAAACGTTCATATCAATTTTCAATCGATTTATCAATTCAATTTTATTATGTTTTGGCACTCCAAAGAGGTCCACATAAAACAAAACTACACAGATACAAATACACATTCTCGAAAATAAAAATGACAACTACAACATTTTCCACTAGACAGGATAATCAACGGCACAAACCTCCATATTTCATCAATAAATAGCTAAAAATCCTTTAAAAAAGTTAAAAATATTGAAGCAAAACATTTTATTTGGGGGAGAATTAAGGGCCAGTAAAAAAGAATTCACATTAAGTATACCCAGTTGCAAACAAATAGATCTTAACCACTTCAACCGAAGTGGGTGCAATGCAGGACATATAAACAGAACATGAGAACGATCCTGCACAGACATATTGCAAAAATTACATGTGGGAGAGGACCCGTACCATTTTGCCAAAAGATTGTTTAAGGGAAGCAAATCCTGCCTTAGGAGGAACCAAAATCTCCGCACACCATGTGGTAAATTCCAAGCGACATAGGGTTGGGCAAGCTTCATTGAGTACGTATTAACAAGAAAATCACCTCCCCTCTTTACTTGCATGGACTTCTTGTCCGACATGAAGCAAAAATCCCATGAAGCCTGTTTCAAACGAGATTTTAGCTGGGAGGGAGAGATAGTAAAAAGGGTACTCTCTTCCAAATCAAGAAGTGCCACAGCTTTTCTAAAGTTCTTAACGATTTGGGAGTATTTATTTAAGCTGCCCAACAATTACCTCTTAAGAAGGGATCTCAAAGACCCCATTTCTCCTCTAGCCAGGCTAGCAACCCATCGAACTAGAGCTGACAGGCCCTGCGCCCAACTGCTGAGAAGACCGAATTCAAGTCTGCAAGCGGCCACAGAGCAAGCGGGGCTGAGAGAAGTTATAGACCTTAACAATCTGCCTTCTACCGTCTGTAAAAAACCCCAATGCTTTAGGTCAACCAATTCCATTCCATACAAGAGGGTAGATGGAATTTTTGCCCTAAAAACCTCCAGTAAACAAGCAAAATGTCTTCTCCCTGTCGCGGAATAAAGGGCGCTCAGACTTTTACCTTGGGAAAAAGCTTTACGGGAGTTATTCTCTATATGAGGCTTCTCGCTCAGGTTGGCAGAGATTATTTTACCTAAAAAGGTGTATGTCTTAACCACCTCCAATTTCTGACCACCTACTGACCAACCATAATTCCCAGATTTAGATTTTTTCTTCCCTGTAATGCACATAATCTTGCTTTTTGTGGCATTTATCCTCATGAAGTGGGTCTCTGCAAAAAGGTGTAAGGCCTGCAGACGATTAGCCAGTCCCTTGGGTGTTAAATCTAGGATAAGGATATCGTCTGCATATAGCAGGCAAGAAATAGAAGAACCCCCTACTACCGGGGCTATGCCAACACAAGATGAGAGCGAAGCTGGAAGGTCAGCGATATACAGGGAAAAAAGTAATGGGGCCAGGAGGCAACCCTGTTTTAATCCATTAATGGAGGGGATAACCCGTGATAGACCCCTTTCTCCACCTTGTAGCACTTGGCACCAAGTGTCCGTGTGTAAAGATTGCACCAAGTCTAATAGGGGAGGAGGCATACCCAAATCTGATAACTTTCTCCACCGCAAGGGACGGTCGACTTTGTCGAATGCTGTGGAGAAATCAATAAAAGCCGCATACACTCCTCCCCCGCGGACTCTTATATATTTATCTGAGATAACCTGAAGGGCAGTAAGATTGTCCAATGTGCCATGCCCTTTAGGGAAGCCAGTTTGTTCAAGGGGTAATATCTGGTTCTCATCAACCCAATCAGTAATTAATGATAGAAGACATTTGGAAAATACTTTTCGAATGGCATCAAGGAGGGCTATCTGGTGATAATTTATTGGAATGTCCCTTTCGCCCTTCTTGAATAATGGAACCAATATGCTCCCCTTCCAAGAAGAGGGCACAATTTTAGTAATGAAGCAAGATCGAAATAGTGGAAAAAGAATCTTACTCCATGAAACAGGATCCTGCTTCAATACTGATATGGGAAGTTCATCAGGCCCCATAGCTCCCGAGGAACGCATGTCCTTAATGGTCAATTCAATGGTTTTCTCCGAAGGGGAGTCAATAGGAAGCCCATCTTCTTTCATAATCCCCTTATCTTCTACCCTTCCACCATTCCCAGCATTCAAGTTGGAAATAAAAGAGACCCATGACGATTCAGCAATGGGAATAGGGAGCGGACTGACTCTAGCTCCACACCCCTCACCAATGAGTGACCAGAATTGTCTAACTTTCCCATGGACTGCGGCCTCCCGAAGACTTATCCAAAGTGAATCTTCTTTTTCTTTTTTAAGTTTCTTCCTAATTCTGCTTCTCCTTCTTTTTAACAGATATATTTTATTATTTATTTTAATAGATCTACACAAAAATTGCTCCCGCACTAATTTATTTATTTCCTTATTTAAAAGGGTAATTGGTCTAGGAACATAAATCTTTCTTACAGAGGGGCTAGACCTTTTGGCAACGAGGATGACCTCCTTCATAAAATTCTCAAAATGAATCATTTCGGAACCCTGCCAACCATTCAATTCTAGTATTGTTTTACCTAGAATACACTCCAGGCCCTTTCTAGCTTTAAAATTCCAGAAGCATCTTCCAGAGACCTTATGAAAGTTAACTACATCACCGTTAAGGGACCATGAATCGGGAGTAGGAGATTGTAATGAGAGGCTTATAGTAATCACATTGTGGTCGCTAAATAATGTCGGAGAGACCGTCAGATCCTTCACCAAGGAGAAAATACAGTAGTCAGTGATTACATAGTCTAGAATTGACTCGCTTTGTGAGGATCTCTGAGTATATTTAGCAGGAACATCAGATGGAAGCCTGCCATTCACTATTAACCCTTCCACCGCTGAAAGTTCTTCTAGCAACAGTTTCCCTCTCTTATTGGTTTTAATTTTATTGGGAAAGAGGGATTGGGGAATAAGAAAGGCTTCTTCTTTAAATTTGTTTCTATATAGCTTTAAGCTGGAGTTAGAAACCTTGCAATTAAAATCACCTACTAACAACACATATGGGGAAGGTTCAAGCTCTTTAATCTGTTTAATGTATGCAAAGACTTGCTTCAATATAGTATTAAAACATTCATCGGGGGGAATGTAAGCATTTATGATTACCAGAGATTTATTATTTCCAATACTGGGTGAACTACTGAGGGTCACCGCCTGAAAGAGGTTGCTTGGATCAACATAATGTGAGAAATTCCACTTTAATTTATTAGTCAGTAGGCATGCAATTCCCCCTTTTGCATGCCCTTTCATTGTAGGAGAGGCCACTGCCTCAAGGACAAAATAATCTCTCCCAGCACACAAACTACTAGCACACCAAGTCTCTTGGATACAAATCACACTAGCGTTCAAGGAGAACAAATACTGTAATTTCTCGGGACTATTATTTATCCCGGCAGCGTTGCAAGAGAGAACTTTCAAATTACTGCTAAAGATGTTGAAAAAGTTTGGGGTTGTCTGAGGATTTACTAGACAAAGCGCCGGGCAGCCAATTCCACCGCTGGTTATCTTCTATTGGGAGGCTATTCTGAATTAACGTGGCAGGCATTACATGCGTCACCAAACGTGTGCTTTTTGATACCCATATTTTTAAATCATCAAAAGAGGAAGGGGGACCATCATAACCAGTGCCCTGCTGAGAAAGTCTATTATGGGGGAGCCTATCTCTTCCGGAAGACACAACAGGTAATACATCAATTCCCCTACACTGGAAATTCTCAGCCTGTTGCAATATAAGATTTGCTATAAGTTTGGAATAAAACTTCACCCTAACATAGGGCGCGGCAACTGTACCAGATAAGGAGACTAAATCAATATCGTTAGATTGAATTAACTTTAAACTCTCTATGTCTTTGAAGCATTTAAGTAACCATGCTCTATTTAAAGGCAGGTCAAAGTCAAATAACGATAAAAAATCCACAGTTAAAGTATCTACAAAAACTTCTGGTACTTTTATAGGCAAATGATGAGGCCATACAACGCCATCACCTATGGCATGAAGAGCAGGAGCAGAGGGATTAAGAGCCACAGAAGGCATAGGGACTGACTTATCCATCGCTACTACGGGGATAGGGATCGACATTCCTCCTACATCTAATGGGGGGCCTCCCACGGGAAAGATAGAACAATTGGATAATATTTTGAGACCTGATGCAGATGGATTCAAATTATCGGAAGAGTGTGTAGCAGCTTCCTGACACAAGGACCCATTCACAGGATCTTCGGTGATAGGTTCATTGATATCAGGCACTTGAGAATTATCAAAGATTATTTGTCTCTGTCTTTTCTTCCTATATCTGCGAATAGGTTTCCTCTTTTTTCCTTTGTTCTTTCTATGTTTTACAGATTTTACTTTTTCTTCCCCCCCTATCCCTTGAATTTCCGATACAAAGATTGGGAATAACGCTTTTTCCAACTTTGGGGCGGAAACATCCACACTTTCTTCTTCAATTTCAAGGACCGAATTTCTTACACAGTTAGTTGTAGAGAGTGTGGGTATTAAAGATAGCTCATTTTTAGAGATAGCCACAAGTTTACTTTGGACTGGCTTAACATTTCCATCTAGATGGCCAATGCCCGACTCGAGCCCCTGTGATCCAACCTTAGTAACTAAATCAGGGACCTTTTCCGGAAGCTTTAACAGTAAAACATTTAGTATCTGTGTGACCGATTCCAAAATACAATCAGAGCTTCCCACAAATTTACCCAATAACAGTAAAATAGAAGACAACAAATGTTCCAATGCAATCAGGGATTCGGAAATCGGCTTTTCAGATTTATCAGAGCCTGGTGGACCAATGGGACCAATGCCGGATATATTAAGCAGTGGGCTCTTAGAGATGTTAAATTGAGAGGAAATGTCTTGCGATTTTATGGAGGGAGTAATGCTATAAAGCTGAAGACCAGAGGGAGTAGCCCCGATCGGGGACTTAATAGCTTCAGAAGATTTCGAGGTAACATCAGCTAAGTATCGACCACATAGTTCCGGGTCAATACTCGACAAGTGGAAATCCCCCTTACCGTCCACATTTGGCAGTAAACCTCCTATAGGAACATTAGATAAAGGCACTTTATGGTTTACAAATCCATTATTTTGTTGGCCACCCTCAGGACTAGAAACAGCGCACTTAGTGTCACCCGTCATTTCAGGAAGCGCTGGGCCAGGTTCCTCAGAAATCAGGGAGCCCGAATATTCTTTGTTCACCAAAAGAGGCTCTTTCTTGACCACCGTGAGGGCTGTGCCAGATGAAGAAGCTATGTCAGATGCTGTATTTTCAACTATTAACAAATCTTTATCCTTGGGTTTTTCCCACAATTGCAGCAGCTGGCATTGGCCTTTTAATAACAAATTATTGGCAGTCTTGTTTCTAAGAGGGTTGGATCTTGTCTTCATACAAGACCTACCCCCCAATAATCTCCCCGAACGTAACTTTTTTGCCGTCATCCTTACGCATAAAAAGCAAGGGAGACCAAAGCCCGATAAATGTAGTTAATAACAAATAAACGATAAAAAGATGAATGTTTGGGGGTAAAGTCACTGAGAATTCCTGCACATAGGGAGAATGTCTATATCGTCCCAAGACAATATGCATTATGTAACACAAAACTAAGAATAATAACAATACTGATAAATAATATAAATAAGTAGGCCCAGCCCAGCCTACTTCAGCCACTGAGGGCCACAGAGGGCCCGCCCTTTGTCCGGGCTTAGTCCGGCGCGTCCTCGCGGGACGAGGGACCTGTCGAAGCTTTATGCGCCGCCTGGCGTGCTGGATGCTGTCGTCAATTGCCCCTGGAGGCTGCTGGGCAATGTAGTTCGACCGGCGGAGCCAAGCCCGGCCGGTTGATTTCCCGCTGAATATGGCGGAGCCAAGCCCGGCCGCTGGTTACAAAGATAAGGAGTCTCCTGGGGTCAAGCAGCAAAAGTTAGTAAGAATATGGGGAACTCGGCCCCTGTCGAAGCTTTATGCGCCGCCTGGCGCGCTGGATGCTGTCGTCAATTGCCCCTGGAGGCTGCTGGGCAATGTAGTTCGACCGGTGGAGCCAAGCCCAGCAGGTCGATTTCCCGCTGAATATGGCGGAGCCAAGCCCGGCCGCTGGTTACAAAGATAAGGAGTCTCCTGGGGTCAAGCAGCAAAAGTTAGTAAGAATATGGGGAACTCGGCCCCTGTCGAAGCTTTATGCGCCGCCTGGCACGCTGGATGCTGTCGTCAATTGCCCCTGGAGGCTGCTGTGCAATGTAGTTCGACCGGCGGAGCCAAGCCCGGCCGGTCGATTTCCCGCTGAATATGGCGGAGCCAAGCCCGGCCGCTGGTTACAAAGATAAGGAGTCTCTTGGGGTCAAGCAGCAAAAGTTAGTAAGAATATGGGCAACTCGGTCCCTGTCGAAGCTTTATGCGCCGCCTGGCGCGCTGGATGCTGTCGTCAATTGCCCCTGGAGGCTGCTGGGCAATGTAGTTCGACCGGCGGAGCCAAGCCCGGCCGGTCGATTTCCCGCTGAATATGGCAGAGCCAAGCCCGGCCGCTGGTTACAAAGATAAGGAGTCTCCTGGGGTCAAGCATCAAAAGTTAGTAAGAATATGGGGAACTCGGCCCCTGTCGAAGCTTTATGCGCCGCCTGGCGCGCTGGATGCTGTCGTCAATTGCCCCTGGAGGCTGCTGGGAAATGTAGTTCGACCGGCGGAGCCAAGCCCGGCCGGTCGATTTCCCGCTGAATATGGCGGAGCCAAGCCCGGCCGCTGGTTACAAAGATAAGGAGTCTCCGGGGGTCAAGCAGCAAAAGTTCATACATTTATTTACATTTTGAAATGCTAATTAAAAAGCAATGTAAGGTTTAGAAATTACAAAACAAAAGTTATATATAAATATATTAATCAACAAAAAGTTTTTTATATGTGGCTGCCCCATGTGTACTTATTTGAAATGTGATTAAGTTGCAATGTTTCAATTAAGTGTTGTGCATGATATTAGAAAATATTTTTTATTTGAGGTTTGTTAATGGATTGTGTTTTTCCTTTTGTTATTACTTAATGAATTCTATAGCATGTCAAATATCTAATAAATACCACAACAAGCACCAAGACGACTTGGAAATAGTGCGCTTAATAAATAATTCAGTCAGTCAGTCAGTCAACAATAAGAAGATATGCATAACATGAAGGCTTATTTTTAGAGTGAAGTTCTAGTGAACAATTTTGTATTTTACAGTTTTGAAAGTAGGATGAATGTTACAGAATCTGTATAGACTATCCCTTGACTTTCCTATTAGAGTTGTACTTTGTTGCTGAGTACATCTTTCATTTGCTGCATTTGTTTAAACAGCTTGTTTCAATGTGTGAGGAATTGCTTTAATCAAAGAAGTTGGTAACTATATTCCTTTAGGAGGATGTCAATACACCAGTAGAAGATTGGATCATGGCTGCCTAGTAGATTTGAATAGGTTGTACTACTCTTCAGTTTCATTTCTTGTTTTTGCATCTTTCTTTAGAATATTGGGGTAGAGATTCCGTCACTTTATATGTAGCATTGCAAAAAAGTTTACACATTTGAAACTAGAAGTTGTTTTTGATCGAGTATTCTATATTCAAAGTGTTTTTTTGAGCTAGTGCCAGGTGGCTTAATCGTAGTGAAAGTGACACCCTTGTATATCTGAATTTTATGTATCATTGCATATTCAAAATTGATTACTAGCGAGTAAGTAGTTGTTTTTCTTTTTCATTTTGTTTAACAGTTGATTTCAAGTGGTCCTTTGCTTGTTTCGTGTAGTGCGTAAGTAAGTTTATTGTGATTTCTAGGTATTGTCAGTGAGTGGTGTAGCTTCGAAGAAATGCAGATTGGCCGGTTTTAAAAGTACCATCCCTGAACCAGATTGTCAACTGAGTTAGACATATTAGATTTTGTGCAGATACAAAAATAAATATCCTTTTCTCCTTATTTAAGTTATCAAATAAAGTAAAATGTTTTTTTTATGTTGGCCAGTGTTAGATGGTGAGGGATGTCTGTTTCAGGAAAGATCTTTGGAGCAGGGTTAGAAATTCTTTTTGTTCTTCTTTTCTAGAAATTGTCCATTTTAGATTGATCACAGAAAGTAGCTTTGCTTTAATGACAATCAGCTTTCTTATGCATATTCTTTCAAATGGTTTCCCCTTGGAGCAGTGGAACTAGCTTAGGCCTCTTTCAAGTCTTATGTTGACATTGCAGACCTCAATTTTTACCATATGTGGCAGGCATTTGTGCTCAGTTATTTTCTTCATGTTACAGCCTTTCAGTAGTAACCATTTGAGCAGTAATGTGTACACTTTTCATTGGTATGTTCGTTGCTACTATGCTCTTTGCAGTATGTGAAGCCAAAATATGTTAGAAGTGGTTTCCCTTTTTGTGAGGCAGTGAAAAAGGGGCTTTTAGCTATGCTGACAGTTGTATTTGATTTAAACAAATTAGGAAGAGGTTTAATAGAAAAATCTATATTTTATTTTGTTCAATCTAATTTGTTGCTTCCTCAGATCTACTGTTCTTATTTGGTACTTATATTTTCCAGTTATTTTGCTATTTAGTGCTGTAGAACAAAAAAATTTCCTTAATTTTAATGACTAGCTAGCTAAAGCTCTGGATCTGGTTGCTTCATATAAAACCTAAATTTCCAAGAAATCAAAGCCACCTGCTCCTTGGTTCTCGCCTGCAGTAAAGGAGAGTGGATGAATGACAATTGTCTTAAGCTTATTCCTTATAAAACTGAGATCCTTTTTTTTGGCACCAAGATCACCTCTGTTTCCAGCAACTCATGGCCAGCTGAGCTAGGGGTCCCCCGTTTACCAGCACCTACTTTTAGAAATGTGGGCATTAAATGTAACTCCAAACTTTTGTTTGAACATCAAATAGAGGGCCAAATTATACCAGACTCATGGTGGCGCAGTAGTGGCGGTCCATCCTCTGCCGCATAGGCGGTCCGAACCCCCCATTAAAACTAGGGTGATCGGAACGTCATGGGTCCACCAATGCCACCAGTGAACGCCATTCCCTGGTGGTGGAGCAACAGTCCTGAGGCCACAATATGCCTGGTGGGACCACTGCGGTCCTGCCAAGTATATTAAGAGTTTTCTTTATGCCACGGTTTACATGACAATTCCACCCTACAGGCCATGTGAATGCACATGGGGGCACGACCTGTGCCCCCCCTGTGTGCATGCACACCAGTTCCTGCACAGAATGAACTTTACAGTCCATGCCATGCAGAAACTGTTTTTGGTGTTCCCATTGCCGTACCTGTTTTTAGAGACACCACCATGGGAATGCAAAAAAACAGGCCACCAGACTGGAGAAAACTCCTAATGTGCCATGCAGCTCGACCACATCTTTAGTGCAGCAGGAGCCTGGCGCTGGCATACCTCCTGCTCCTGCTCCACCAAAAATGTTTGTGATTGGGCCCTAAGTTTATTGCTGCCAATTGTTTTGCTATGCTTGGATCACTAAGTCTAAAGACACTCTTGATATGATTGATTTGTTTATGCCCTGGTGATGTCTTAACTGGATTAAGCTAGTTGTCTATACTTGGGTCTACCAGCATACATGATGCAGCAACTTCAGACGATTCAGAATTCTGCCACTTGCCAAACCCTGAAGATCTCATTATTGGTCCTGGTGACTCCTTATTTATGTCAACTTCACTGGTTACCTATGACAAAACAAGTTCAATTTAAGGCATTAAATTTTGCAGCTTGGGCATTTAAACAAAAATTACCACTTTCCTTAAGGCAGAGATTCAAACCTTACCATCAAGTTAGATCTTTGAGATCTAACAACTCTAAACTTCTTAAATTGCTTCAGATTCGCAAGGCTTGGAGAGGTGGTAGTTCTTTTGTCTTCCTTACCTCTAAACTTTGGAACTCTCTTCCTCTCAGCCAGCATCTTAGTCAGAAATTGCTTTCAGAAAGAATCTAAAAACTTTGCTTTTTGACTCTCACCTGGAGGGCATCTAAGTTGAATGGGCTGTCTGTCGTACTGATATCAGACCCTTACTGCTAACGGCAGAACACCTTTCGGAACCAGCAGCTCTGCCACTTACAAATGGTGTTGTATTGTCTTGTATTTATTCTGGGCATTTTTAGGGATTGAGGGGCATATTTACTAGAAAATGGCGTAGTGCAGCACTGCAAGTCATCTTGCTGTGCCACGCTGCACCATTCAGAAAGTTTGGCTTTGCTCTGTGTTGGCACACAATAGGCTCCATAGCAACAACTCAGGCAGGGTACAAGGGTGCCAGTGTGGCAGGGATAATTGTTCTGTGTAGAAAGGGACATCTTCATTCACAAAGCAATCTTTGATGTTGTTTTCCTCTTTCTATTTCTTTTTTGAGTTTTATATAGCGTGAACTAGACCCGAAGGTATCAGAGTGCTTTCCATGAGCTTCAGTTGAGTTAGAGACAGACACAATAATATTTTTTATTTGCTAGGCACGGTGTTAGGCACAGAGAGATTACATGATTTGTCCAGAATCACAGGATGTTGAGCGTCCTTGCCGAGACTCGAAATCAGTATTTTTCCTCATTGCGCAACTTTAAAACCTCCCCAGGGAGGAGTAGAAATCAGACGCATTCCCATGTTTACGAAACCTTGTAAATCTGGGAATGCATCAGAATCCATGGGTGTTGCGTGTGAACATCTGCAGCAACACACTTGGAATGTCACTTTCATGCAGAGTAATGCTCGAAAGCCGGCCATATTTACCGACCATGAAAAGCAGAAAAGCCACACAGGGGGGCTTTGCCTAGCCTTGTAAATATAGGGAAACATTGTGCGCCACAGGAGCATCAAAAAAAGTAATGCTCCGGAAGTGCCAGAGGCTTGTGAATATGCCAAAGAGTCTTCTGTTTTTATTCTTTGGAGAATGTTCCGTGGTTGTTGTAGTGGGGATGTGAACAAGATGAAAAAATATATATTTTGTTTTTTTCCTCCGGACTGGCACAATAATAGTTGGTGTTTCTAGTGTTTCTTGTGCTTTAGTAATTGGTGCTTTTTTCTGATTGGTTAACAGTTTTTATTTTGAATGTGATTGAATTTTTTTTTATTGGATGCCCTCCTTATTTGGAAAATACTCATTTAGGTGAAAAGGGTTGTTTTGTTGCCTTTTATAGATCTTTTAAGGCCACCTATTTGATGGTGAAAAATGTGCGATTTTAGCTGCTGGTTTGGGGTGACTCCGTGCTTTTTCTGTGGTGCTGTTTTCGTTCATAACCATAATATCCATTGAATTTAGATTTTTGGGGTAACATTTCCAAAATTGTGTATTTACAGGAATAGAGAATTAAAACCTGGCATGCCACACTGAATTGTTGTTCTCTTCCTATATAGTTCATATATTGCAGCATTTGGGTTCTCATGAATTTTCCTGAGCTAATTAGGAATACAGTGTTACTATGAATATATTAAATAGTGCTAACTTTCTACCATAGGGTAAATAACAGATTGATAATGAGCACATTTAATTATGTGGTATGGAAAGAGGATGCACATGATCACAGATACGGTTTTGTTCTATCTGAATTCACACATGTTGATTGCATTTTTGCAGTCATTTATCTATCTCTGCTCTGGTCATTCTTGTAAGAGCTGCTATTTAGCAGCTGTTGTTTTCATGTCTACTTCCTTCCCACGCAGGAGATGTTCATGCACCATTAGATTGGGATAGTTACAAAAAAAGCTGTTCAACATTTTAAGTTCGAAAAAAATGCATATATCATATAAACATTGGTTAAGCTCCAGCACCAGAGCAGCGTCTACTAAAGCACATTCTTATACTAGATGAGATGTTTTGGCTAATTTATTTATACAAACATGTGAAAGCCTTCAATATTCTACTGTATTTATTGACATTCTAGAGTGGTCTTTAACTTGTAATGTTCCACAGTACTTTGTTGAACAGGGAAACTGGTGTCCTGTGCACTTGGAAGTGATGTATGCATTCATAAGAAAAACACTTTGAGTGTAGCAGTATAGACAAGCCACCATTGTAAAAAAAAAAAAACTTATAACCCAACAGACCAAAGCCAGGTTACTTTAAAGAACAATTTTCAGTTTTCTTAACAGCTCATAGGGCAGTAGAATGATAGTGAGTAGTTGAAAGCAAAGAAATGAAGTGTTCCCTTTGACATAACATTCAGTGACAGTAAATATGTTCCAGAACATGATGGTACCATGAGAGAATGTTCCACTATTTGAAGTTGCACATGTTACAGCAATACATTGAGATTGGCAGAGTTGCCAAAAATCACATTTGGTAATAAGGTAAATGTTCAGTGAACTTTCATTATAGATAATTGTGTTAGCAATTAACAGTGTATAGAATTTTACAAAGATAAATTAGTTATTACTTATTGAAGTGGACAGAACTCACTTGAGTTTCATTCTGTGGATTTCCATGGAGTTACATAAAATCTCAGCGAGATTCTGTGGAGTTTCTCCATCGGCCGAAATATGCACTTCCCCCTGCTTGTGCTGTAATTCAATGCCGGTAGTATGAGCAGTGCTGAAAAATCAGTACAAATGACACTATGCGGTGCACAAGAGGGCACAGCCACTTGAGTTGATTTTACTCCAGCTTGAGTAGAAAGTCTACCTGAGTGGCAGAAGAGGAAGAGAAATGTATCCCATTTAGGGCCATATGTATCAAGGCCAAATGGGTTCGCAAACGTCAAAATTCGCAGAATTTCGGCTTTTGCGAACTCATTTTCGAAAAACTGTATGTATGAAAGAATTTAGGTGCAAAATAAGGAATTGCAAAATTTGTGATTCCTTATTTTGTGATTGCATTTAAGGAATCACAAATTTTGCGATTCTTTAAATACAATGTATTAAGCAATTTTTTTTTCTAAAATGCCCTTAAGGAATCGCAAATTACCACCAACTTCTAGTTGGTGATAAGTTGCAATTTCCTTGAAAAATGCACATTTCAGCATTCTTCAAAGTGCCATGTGACGCACATAAATTCCCTTAGGGCATGTATGTGCGCCACATGTGCACCCATGCATATTTCAGGGATGCAACAGGGTGTCCTCTAGACACCCCTCCACCCTTGAAATTATTCTCAATTTGCAATTAGCAAATTGTGCATCGCAAATTGAGAATAAATTCCCATTCCTTCCAATGGGCCAGGAGGCCCATAGAAATGAATGGGAAAGTATTACTTAATTGCGAATTCGCAATTAAGGAATATCAAGAAATCGCTACATCTTGATACATCTTGATACATACCAATTAGCGATTCTGAAATAGTGATTTCTTAAAAATCGCTATTACAGAATCGCTAATTGGTATCTTGATACATATGGCCCTTAGCCTCTTATAATCCAGATTTAGTTATTTTGCAAGAAACCCTTTTGACAGAGACAGAGGCTTTGAAGCTCAAACAGAATTGGGTTGGTTTAGTCTTAGGGCCCGATTACGATGCAGGCTGGAACGGCGCCAACCGTCAGTCTAGGCCCTCCAGCCTGCTTCGTAATCGGCTGGTCGGATTTCTTTCTGACCAAATCATTTCGATGGGGTCAGTCGGAAGGGAATCCAAATTGGTTTTCTGAATGGACTCCGACGAGCCCGTCCGCCATTCGGAAACCATGCAGTAATCCCTCGGCCGGCTATTTCCGGCCGAGGGATTACAATGGCAGATTCCCACTGCCATTCTGTGCCTTTCAGACACAGAAAGGCATTGGAAATCTGTATTTAGGGGCCCCAGCAGGGCCCCCATGGGTGCAAGGCAGCTGAATGGTGGCCTAGAGGGCACAAGTTGATCTCTGCACCTCAAGATGCCTGCCACCGGGTGCAGGGATGAACTGCACCTCTGCTCTTTGCAATGAGAGCATGCATTCCATTTGGAATGCATGCTCCCATTGTAAAGTATAGGATTGCGACAAAACAGGATTCAGTCGCTTCCTACTGCATGGGCTGGAACCGATGACAGAAGGTCGTTCGGTTCCAGTTCCAAACTGATGTCAGACGGACTCTGGTCCGTCCAGCATCGGAAACAGGCCCGTAGTGTGTCCTGCCTCCACTAAGAAAAATGGTGTAGTTATCTTATGTCATAAATACTTCAAATGTTCGGTTGTTTCTCAATACATGGATTCACAGGGTAGATGGCTACTAGTTAAGCTACTTTTTAAGAATATAGCTTTGACTGTATTTAATGATTATGCTCCGACTCAACTGGATTATTCATTTTGGCCTAATATTTTAAAAAAAAACACTTATACAACATAAAAATGATTTTTTTATTCTAGGAGGTGATTGCAACCAGATTATTGATCCATAAGCAATTCATTAAAACAATCTCTCAGACACATCTTGTAGGTGCCTGGAAATTATGTAATTCAGATGTAACAGAATTTCCTTTTTTCTCCCCTCCTCATGGTTCCTTGACCTGGTTAGATTGCATTTTTCTTTCTAAGTCTTTGCCTCAAAATCTTATCTCCTCTTTGCAGAACTAGGGGTCTCTAGTTGGCTGAGGTAGGTACCTTAGTCCATATAGGGACCCATGCCTCTAAATCAGGGAAAGGAAGGAAACCTTCTCAGAGAGCCTTCCCCCCCGGTAGCTCGGCACAAGCAGCCAGGCTTATCTCCTAAGGCAATCTTGTAAAGTATTTTCAACCACGCTCTCAGTAACCCAGTGGTACCACTACAAATGGACCCCATATGAGTTTCATGAAAAAAAACAATTATATGCTTATAAAAAAAGTCTTACGATGAGACCACACGATACAAATACAACATATGTGTATTTGTAATATTTCACCTTGCCGGTTATTAGGCCAGCAAGCCCTTGATCCAATGCAGTCCTGATGCAATGCTATGCAGTTCGTAATGCAAGAATCAGGCACTTTGTGATGTAAAAATAATGCAGTTCATAATGCAACAATCAGGCAGTTCTTAATGCCAAAATAATGCAATTCGTAATGCAACAATCTGACAGTTTATACTGCAAAAATAATGCAATACATAATGCAACAATCGGGCAGTTTGTAATGCAAAAATAATGCAATTCATAATGCAACAATCAGGCAGTTCGTAATGCAAAAATAATGCAATTTGTAATGCAACAATCAGGCCGTTTGTAATGCCAAAAGAATGTACTCCTGCACCGATCGCTGTGCTCTGGACGGCCTCTATGCCACTCTTACTGAATCCCGGTCAGCTACTGCCAAAATATGCCCCCAACACTGTTATGATGGAAAACAAATTGCAGCTCCACATTCTGGCCCCGGTACTGCCACTCCTCGGTAAGAGAGCGTTTCTCTCATAGCCCGCACTCCGTCCTAGGTGGCGACATACGCATGCTCGCTGAGCGTTACCTGAGGGGTACAATCTCACTCTCCTCTCCTTGGGGCTAGGGCCTCTGATGCGACTTTGTTGATCTTGGGCAGTGGAACTCGGACCCCTGAGGGTGATGGTTTGAGGTCTCTCTTTGGCAAAGGCAGGCTTGGGCCGGCGGCAGTGAATTCCCACAGCTCCTCTGGGGATGCGGGACCCGGGCCAATGGCAATGACAATCGTAGTACTTCTGGACACGCTGTTGATCGAAGCAGAGAACAAGACTGCTCCGGGACACACAGTCATGCGGTAAATTCTCACAAAGTTCTCAGGCTGCACGAAGCGCACGCATATAGCATCTTTGAGACTCACTTGGACTCTGCATGCACACAATCACGGGGCAGTTCTTACAAAGGACTGAGACACACTTGTAAACTTTTATGTTCCTGTGTTTCCACAACAGGGAGCAAGCTCTCCTCAGGCCCTTGAAGACACGTTACTTTGGGACACAGCACACAGAAAAGTCCTTTCAAGCAGGGGGACACAACACGCAGCAAAGTCCCTTAGCCTCTCCTTAGTTAAATCAGAAAACTGCAGGCCAGCCCCAGAATACACAGCAAGGGTCAGTTCTTCTCTACAGTCTCTTCAGCTGTTCTTCCTTTGGCAGAGGTTCCTCTTGACTGCAAAGTAGTTTCAATCCTTTTCAGTCTTGATCAGTCTAAAGTCCAGGGGTTTCAGCTCTCTTAGTTATACCCCTAAATGTCTTTGAAGTCTGTGTGTTCAGGAGGGGCACTGAGCCCTGTGCAAACCAGTTCTGGGTGTCTCCCTGCCAGTGACACTTTCTTCCTTTGATAGTGGGGGTCAGGATCCTCCATCACTCAGCAGGAGTTAGAGCCATTGTTTTCTGGCAGCAGCCCAGGCCTCTTTACCTCCAGGGGCTACTCTTCCCACTACACTCCAGCACACCAGATGCAGGTCAGCCCGTTGCTGTCTCACCTCCTCCCCTGGGTCAAGACATTTCTCAGATCCTATCACATATAAATCAAGACAGTTAATCCACAACCAGGCAGAGACACACAGAATTGTTAGAACAAAGAAACCATCCACTTCTAAAAGCGTGGTTTCTAAACACACAATTCAAAAACCACCTTTTCAAAAAGATGTGTTATTAAATTGTGAGTTCAGGCACACTAACCTTCACCTCTCCATCTTAAGCCTATGGGAAGATAGGCTGGAAGAATATTACACAGTCACCCCCATTCTGTCTTATGGGGGAGATGGCCTTGCAACAGTGAAAAACAAATTTGGCAGTTTTTCACTGTCAGGACATTGTACACACCTTAGTACATGTCCTACCTTTCACATACACTGCACCCTGCCCAGGGGGCTACCTTGGGCCTACCATAGGGTTGCCTGATGTGCATAGAAAGGGAAGGGTAAGGACTAGCATTGGCAGGCCTGAGTTCTCTCATTAGGGCTACTTGTGTGGGTGGCACAATTAGTGCTGCAGGACCACTAGTAGCATTTGCATTACGAGCCCTGGCACACATTGTGCACTTTACTGGGGACTTTACTAGTAAGGCAAACACACCAATCATGGACAACCAATTACCATTACACATTACACAGGGAGCCCTTGCACTTTGACACTGATCAGCAGTGGCAAAGTGTCCAAAGCATCTAAGTTGGCAACACCATGTGAGAAAAAATGTCTAGGGGGAAGGCAAAAAAGTTTAGGGAACTGTAGTCAAAAAGGGCCATGTCCAACACTCTTCAATTGAACCTATCGTGATTTCTGATCATGCCACAGTTGTTGCTGATTTTAATCTGCTCCGATCACAACCCAGGTCTCCTTGATGGAGGTTTAATAATTCTCTCTTGCAGGATCCGTTTTGTTCTTCCTCTTTCATCTCCTTTGCAGAGGAATTTTTTCCTAAAATGCTGATCCGAGTGCTTTCCTTACATTGATAAGGGATGCGTTTAAGGCTATTGCCCGCAGTTTTATTATAGATTTTGTTTCTAATAAAAGAAGCAGTCTCTTAATCAACATAAAATTCTATTGGCCAACATTAAACGTCTAGACCATCAATTTTATGCTTCATCATCTGACTCTACTTTACAGGAGCTTGTTCGAACAAAGCTAGATTTTAACAAGTGAGCATGTGTTGATAGATTTTATGCAGTCAAAGAAAGGAAATCTTTTTAAAGATCAAGACATCTTAGATAAGTTTGTGAAATTTTATAAAAACTTTCTATACTCCCTAATCCCTTGCATCTGTCTCTCTTATTGATACCTATCTTTTTCACATTTCACCTCAGTTTCTATTGATGCGGAGAAAGCATTTGACAGATGGGATTCGTCCCTCATATTTAAAGTACCTTCATTGACTTGGTTTTGGTCCTAGATTTATTTCCATTATCTCATTGCTTTATACTGCCCTTAGAGCTTCTGTCTTTAATAACAGACTTAGCTCTCAATTGTTTCCATGACAGCGTGATTTCTGTCAAGGTTATCTCTATCTCCTCTTTTATTTATTTTATCTCTTGAACCCTTTTTGTCTCATATCTGCTATAAAACCTCTATCTCTGGATTTCTTTATGGTGATCAACATTTGAAGTTGTCCTCATATGCGGATGTTATTTTACTTTTCATATCAAACCCTAAAACTTCCTTTATTGGAAGAAATCTTAGATTTTTCTTTATTTTCTGGTTATAAAATCAATTCTGATAAGACAGAAATTCTTCCAATCACCAAATTTAGTTTCAAGCAACATTTTGATTCGACTAGACTCTGATGGAATAGTTTGAAAATTAAATATTTAGGCATTTGCTTTAATAACTTTATATTGGGTTTGTTTCAAAATTTTTATGAAGGAAGGGCTTTATCATATTTCTAAACTCCCCTCCTCCTGGAACCCTCTTTTTCTCTCATGGGGCATCTTGATTCTATTAAAATGATGATCACTCCTATTTTGTTGTATATTCTTTCAATGATTCCCATTCACATTCCGTCCATTTACTTTAAAAAATGTGACCCACTTCTTTCCAAATTTTTAAGGAATAATAAGAAGCTAGATTTTCCCTGTCACATCTTAGGAACCAAAATCGAATGGAGCAGTAAATGTTCATGACTTTTGACTTTATCATAAGGCCTTTTGTCTTAGATGAGCATCTAAAATGGTTCTTACAGACCTCTCCCCTTTCACCAACTTTATGGGTTACCATTGAATGGTCTTTACTTGCTCCTTTTCTGTAAAAGAAATTCTTGTCTTTGCTGCAAAAGCAAATATCACTTCTCTACTGCTGTTTATTCATACATGCTCATTATTAAAGCATCCTTGTCGGTCAAAGATCATCTCTAGGGATTCTTTACTACTATCTCCTCTTTGGAACAACCGTCTCATTACCATTAACAATTGACCTCTTTTTTGGAAATCCTGGAGATTTTGGGGAATAGTTTGGGTCCAAGATATATTTGATGGTATGACTCCTTGTTCATTTCCTCAGTTTCAGGCTACCTATAGGTGTCCTAGCTCATTTTGGCACACATTCTCAACCCTTATGGAAATAATTCTAGACTTTTTATATTCCTTTCCTTCAGATGAATCTACATCCACAGAAGATTTGCTTCTCAAAATAGTGACATTACTTCCAAAAGCATCCCTGATTTATAAACATATTTTAACCCCAGGTTCTGACCATTCTAAAACTAAATTGGAGTTAACCTGGGAAGGGGAGTTGGGTCATGTTTGGAGCATCGATGTCTGGAACAAGATCTGGCATACATCGTTACAAATTTCTAGGTACGCATCCACCACTCAAACTATGTTTTATCTATTTCACAGATTATATTTTACTCCTCTGTTCATAGCTATATTCTCGCACACTAATAATAAAACTTGTTGGTCATGTGATTTTTCTTTAGCTGATTTGATGCACCTCTTGTTTTCCTGCCCTGTTGTAGTTTCATTCTGGGTGAAGATATGGTCTTGTATATCTATTTTTTTAAATTAGAATATTCCTTTATCTAATGTTTTTCTTTTCACGGGAAGTTTATCATTGTCATTGAGGTTATCTTCACATGGAAAGGGATTATTGGATCTTTTTTTGGCTTTAGCCTTTCAGCAAATACACTAAATTGGAAATGTTTTCAGTTACGTTTTGGTGTAATAATGTTCGCCATTACCACAGATTGGATGTTGCTTTTGCCTCCTCTTACAAACCATTTGTAAATAGAGATTTATATTGGTCACCATTAACTTATTATTTAAATAAGGTTGCAACAATGCATGTATCCCATAAATGTTCTGAAACTTTTCAAACTCCGTAAATTGTTACCTCCTCTGCTTATTTCTCTTCATTATTTTTTTCATCATTGAATTGTTTTTCAGGTATTGTAATTGTTTTTTTATTCTCTATTAGTTTGTAATAATATTCGATCTTCAGTTATAGATTTATATTCTGTTCTTTTTTCCCCCCTCCCTCCCTATGATATTGTCAAAATGTAAATAGCTTTCTACTCTGTTTTATTGCTTGTCCTCTTTCTTTTTGCTATATTATAGCCTCTGACAGCAAAGGAACATCAGTGTACTGTGTTGTGGTTCAGTTCAGGTGGGCAACGAGGGTTGGGGGTCCTGTGGGCACTCCATGGCTTGTAGAGGGGAGCCACGCCCCCCTACCCAACGAAAAATGAGTCAGTCCACAGGGAATGGGATCCCCAGAGCTGAAATCAGCTTGGGGAGGGCTGCCCATGCTCCCCTCCCCAACTGAAAATGCATTAGCTGCTGGGGCATGAGGTCCCTGAGGCTGAAATCAGCTTGAGGAGGGGGCCCACGCATGCCCCCTCCATTCCTTTTTTAATCCAGGGAATCCCAGGTCCTGGCTCACCCTGCCTTTTTAAATGTTTTCCCACAAATCTGTGGATCCTCTGCGAATTCGTGGTAGTTATATAAAGAGAATTCAACTCAGCGGGTTTCATGGTCGACTCATTGGCAGATTCAATACACAACCTGTTGGAGTTGAAAACAAATTCCCTCACTTGTTCTTGTAAATTGCAGTTTATTACCATTGTAACAAGTCCGTGACATAGAAAAATGCTATTTGCTTCCTCTCACATTGCATTTTACAAATATTTTACATCTGTAAAATACTCTGCTAAAGATCACAAGGCATTTTCAATACAGTTGTATCTTGCTGCACAAATGTAACCTCTTGAATCTGGGTTCTATTTTTAAAACAAACATCAAATAATGCTATGGCGTAGGCCGCATATGCAGAGACACAGAATGTGTATATTTATTACCATTGCTGAGGGAGGGGAGAAGCACCATGGCACTCTCAAAGTACTGTGGCCCCTCCCCAAATGTATATTCACTGAAATATAAGCGTTAAAGTGACATCATGGGAGCTTTAGTAATAAGAGTTTAGCTGAAAAAACAACAGAAATTCACTGAAAAAAGTTAATCTAACTTTATAGTTAGATGTTGAAATCAGACAAAAATGTATGTTTAAGAAACACATAACATCTGAAACTCACTGGCTATAGTTTAGAGAGCTAACTTTAACGTGTACCTCACCAGGCACTGTCTATAACCTCACATATTACCTCACTGATGAAAGGTAAAGGACATTACTATTTTTTTAAAGGGATGTGTTCCGCAGCACTTTACAAAGCTCGCCCACCACACGCATCCAGTGCTCCCGAATGGCAGTGCAGCTCCAAAGTGTATGCATAAATATACTCTGAGTAGTCCCACATCTAATACAGTCCGGGGACACAGTCATCCCTGTACGGTGTAGTCAGTCCCTATCATAATAGATTCAAAGTAGAATCATGAATTGAATCAAGCACAGTTGGGACTTTATGGCCACCACCGTAGGGTGCATCAGGGCTGCCTCCCAATCAATGTCCCCAAGGTCCCTCTATAGGTCTTCTCCTCCGTGGGACTACAGCCTGACCAGCATGTCAGGTATGCTGCTATTGGTGGTTTTATAAGTAAAAGAGTTTGCCTTCAAGTGAAGCTCCTGTGTGAGCAGTCTCCTCTCGAGAGGGACATATTCAGGAAGGTCTAAGTCTCCCAGTCCCTCTGCTTACCAAGCAGGGGTAGTTAGGCCTATTTAAAGTACTGACTAATCCTCATATAGTAATCTCTTTAAAGGGAGGAGCAGGGCATCATACCACTGTCCTCCAGGAGGTCACACACCTGGGAAGGTGTACAACGCTTCCTCTATCAAATTGCCTGATTGTGACTACTGCCAATAGCCCCGTGTGAGACTACGATACCCACGGAAGCCTGCCCACACCACTTCTCCTGTCCTGAGGAAGACCTTCCTGTAAGGGCCCACTTGTACCTACCCTGTCGTGGGGTCGAAACGTCAACAACTGATCCATTTGCCAGCCTCTATCCCAAGCTTGAATTTTAATGCTATTTTTAGAAGCATGGTTACCCGGAATTTATGGTCATGTACTGTATATGCTTCTTGCTCCTGGCTGAAGCCAGGTTTTTAGAAAGTTTTTGACTAAGCACGCTTGACCTGTATTGTACCACATACCTTACCCTGCACTACTTCCTACCACTATCACCTCCCTTCCCCCAACCCTTTGGGCACTACCATTTGCTACTATGTGAACTTGTGCTGTGTGCACAATATTTTGTGCGTTAGTACTTTGCGATTAAATAACAATGTACATTCAAGTTGATCATATGTGTTCTTAATCTTCATACTAAGCTAATTCTATTGCGCACTCACACTGTTCTGGGACCCTTTCCCTTTGTACCATCCCAGAGTTGAGTCGCTTGCGTAACCCTCCCTGCCCACTCAATAAACCTACTGGCCTTTTTCCAGGCCTCTACTGCCACTGAGTTGAATACAGCAAACCTGGGGTGCCTTTACCACTGTAGGGGTAATGGGTGTAGTGCCAAACAGTGAACTGAGCTTGTTCCAGCCTTTAAGTCGAATGGTCTTGGGGTTCAAAAGACTAATTGTTGACAGTCACCAGATCAGATGCCCAGTAGTAGGCTTGTGCATATGGGAGAGCAATGCCTCGTGTTAGACTTGTCATCCTTAGGGTGGTCTTACCCCAAACGTTTTGTGTGCTTACTTTTTGCTGTATCTTGTTGTTGGCCTTAGGACTCTGAGCACTTTACCACTGCTCACATATGCTAAAGTGTATGTGCTTCTCCCCTAAACATGGTGACACTGATGTATACATAATTGGCATATTTAATTTACTCATAAGTCCCTTGTAAAGTGGTATACCATATAACCAAGGCCTATAACCCAAATAGTACTAGTGGGCTTCTAGCACTGACTGTGCTACCCACACAAGTATCCTTTCAATCCTGTCAGCCTGCCATTGCAGGGCCTGTGTTTGAAGTTTGCTGCCACTGCCACTAAACTTCCATTTTATTACACATGTCACAAGGTAGGCCCTAAGTAGTGTTAAGGGCAGGGTGCTGTGTAAATAAAAGTTAGGACGTGTCCTTTTAAGTTTTACATATTCTGGTAGTGACAAACAGCTAAATAAAATTGTCACTACTTGACCCGTGAATAACTCTGCCTGGATCAAAGATACAAGGATTGCCCCTCTGCTTGACTGCTGCTCTGGAAGAACTGTTTTTCTTCTTTGCTGTGCTGCCCTGCTGCCCTCTGATCCCTGCTCTGCTGAGGACAAGGTCTGGACCCATCTCATTTGAACCCGGAGTGACTCCAAGGGCTTTCTGGCTTGCCCCCTGTTCTGAAATCTCAGGGCCATCAAAACAGCCCTTCAACGCTGCAACAGCACCTGGGCTCCGCCTTCTGTGAGCCCTTACTTTCCAAGTGGTGTCATTTAAGTCTTGGGTCCTTGAAAGGGGACTTCTCCTGTCCAAAACTATCAAAAGTAATGCAGTGATGACTTTGCGCCAATTGGTGCCGACGCATTGCCCTTCGACGCTGACTCCAGTGATGCCATAAATGAAAAAAATAAAGCTCTGTTAACAATCTTCGTCCCTGCATGGCAGGGGTTGTGCACCCACATGGTGCACAGGGTCAGACTGATTTGCATATAGCCATGTCTGAACTGTGGTGGCAGAGTGGGCTAAAGAACGGTGATGGATTAAACCCAGATCTTTTGACTGGGTGTGAGTGTTTGATTGATTCAGATGCTCCGTCAATCACCACCCCCTTTTGTACCGCTTTTGGCCGCCATAAGTGTGGCAGGGTATGCTCAGACGTGAGTCCCTTGCTCACTTTGCCACTGGATTCAAGCAAGCGGGGCTGAAGACGGCTGGAATGCCAGAAACCGGTCCTCGGAAGCTTGTTGCCGGTCCAGGGCAGACATGGGCCTAGATGTATCAAGCATTTTGCGATTCGTTAAGGCCAAAATTCGCAGAATTTCGGCCTTAACGAATCGCAAACAGACATTTTGCATCTTTTGGGATGTATGTGAAATTAGCAAAATAAAGAATCGCAAAAAATTGCGATTCCTTATTTTGCTTAAGCATTTAAGGAATCGCAATTTTGCGATTCCTTAAATGCCATGTATGAAGCTTTTTTAATTTGCGAATTCAGGTTAAGGAATCGCAAATTAACACCAACTTGAGGTTCGTGTTAATTTGCGAAATCCTTTCAAAAACCAAAATTTGGCAATTTTGAGGGTGGCATGTGACACACATACATGCCAATAGGGCATGTATGTGCACCATATGCACACACATGTAAGTTTCAGGGGTGCAGCAGGGTGTCCATGAGACACCCCTGCACCCTTGCAATAATTCTCAAATTGCGAATAGCAAATTGCGAATTCGCAATTTGAGAATTAATTCGCAATCATTCCTATGGGCCTCCTGGCCCATAGGAATGAATGGGAAATTATTCCTTATTTGCAAATTCGCAACTTGCGAATTCGCAAATTAGGAATAATAAGGAATCGCAAAAAAATTGCGATTTAAAACATACATCCCATTTTGCGATTTCTTAATAGCTCTTCGGTAAAAATCGCTATTAAGAAATCGCAAATAGGAACGATGATACATCTAGGCCATGGCTTGGCAGTTTGGGCTGGACTGTTCCCATGAGGCACAGGGTCAGAATGATTTGCATATAGCGATGTCTGAACTGGGGTGGCAGAGTGGGCTAAAGAACGGTGATGGATTAAACGAAGATCTTTTGACTGGGTGTGAGTGTTTGATTGATTCAGATGCTCCGTCCATCACCACCCCCTTTTGTACCGCTTTTGGCCGCCATAAGTGTGGCAGGGTATGCTCAGACGTGAGTCCCTTGCTCACTTTGCCACTGGATTCAAGCAAGCCGGGCTGAAGACGGCTGGAATGCCAGAAACCGGTCCTCAGAAGCTTGTTTCCGGTCCAGGGAAGACATGGCTTGGCAGTTCGGGCTGGACTGTTCCCATAAAGCACAGGGTCAGACTGATTTGCATATAGCCATGTCTGAACTGGGGTGGCAGAGTGGGCTAAAGAATGGTGATGGATTAAACCTAGATCTTTTGGCTGGGTGTGAGTGTTTGATTGATTCAGATGCTCCGTCCATCACCACCCCCTTTTGTACTGCTTTTGGCCGCCATAAGTGTGGCAGGGTATGCTCAGACGTGAGTCCCTTGCTCACTCTGCCACTGGATTCAAGCAAGCCGGGCTGAAGACGGCTGGAATGCCTGAAACCGGTCCTCAGAAGCTTATTTCCGGTCCAGGGAAGACATGGCTTGGCAGTTCGGGCTGGACTGTTCCCATGAGGCACAGGGTCAGAATGATTTGCATATAGCCATGTCTGAACTGGGGTGGCAGAGTGGGCTAAAGAACGGTGATGGATTAAACCCAGATCTTTTGACTAGGTGTGAGTGTTTGATGGATTCAGGTGCTCCGTCCATCACCACCCCCTTTTGTACCTCTTTTGGCCGCCATAAGTGTGGCAGGGTATGCTCAGACGTGAGTCCCTTGCTCACTTTGCCACTGGATTCAAGCAAGCCGGGCTGAAGACGGCTGGAATGCCAGAAACCGGTCCTCGGAAGCTTGTTTCCGGTCCAGGGAAGACATGGCTTGGCAGTTCGGGCTGGACTGTTCCCATGAGGCACAGGGTCAGACTGATTTGCATATAGCCATGTCTGAACTCGGGTGGCAGAGTGGGCTAAAGAACGGTGATAGATTAAACCCAGATCTTTTGACTGGGTGTGAGTGTTTGATTGATTCAGATTATCCGTCCATCACTACCCCCTTTTGTACTGCTTTTGGCCGCCATAAGTGTGGCAGGGTATGCTCAGACGTGAGTCCCTTGCTCACTTTGCCACTGGATTCAAGCAAGCCGGGCTGACGACAGCTGGAATTCCCGAAACCGGTTCTTGGAAGCTTGTTTCCGGTCCAGGGAAGACATGGCGGCTTGGCAGTTCAGGCTGGACTGTTCCCATGAGGCACAGGGTCAGACTGATTTGCATATAGCCATGTCTGAACTGGGGTGGCAGAGTGGGCTAAAGAACGGTGATGGATTAAACCCAGATCTTTTGACTGGGTGTGAGTGTTTGATTGATTCAGATGCTCCGTCCATCACCACCCCTTTTTGTACCGCTTTTGGCCGCTATAAGTGTGGCAAGGTATGCTCAGACGTAAGTCCCTTGCTCACTTTGCCACTGGATTCAAGCAAGCCGGGCGGAAGAGGGCTGGAATGCCTGAAACCGGTCCTCAGAAGCTTGTTTCCGGTCCAGGGAAGACATGGCTTGGCAGTTCGGGCTGGACTGTTCCCATGAGGCACAGGGTCAGACTGATTTGCATATAGCCATGTCTGAACTGGGGTTGCAGAGTGGGCTAAAGAACGGTGATGGATTAAACCCAGATCTTTTGACTAGGTGTGAGTGTTTGATGGATTCAGATGCTCCGTCCATCACCACCCCCTTTTGTACCTCTTTTGGCCACCATAAGTGTGGCAGGGTATGCTCAGACGTGAGTCCCTTGCTCACTTTGCCACTGGATTCAAGCAAGCGGGGCTGAAGACGGCTGGAATGCCTAAAACCAGTCCTCGGAAGCTTGTTTCCGGTCCAGGGAAGACATGGCTTGGCAGTTCGGGCTGGACTGTTCCCATGAGGCACAGGGTCAGACTGATTTGCATATAGCCATGTCTGAACTGGGGTGGCAGAGTGGGCTAAAGAACGGTGATGGATTAAACCCAAATCTTTGACTGGGTGTGAGTGTTTGTTTGATTCAGATGCTCCGTCCATCACCACCCCCTTCTGTACCGCTTTTGGCCGCCATAAGTGTGGCAGGGTATGCTCAGACGTGAGTCCCTTGCTCACTTTGCCACTGGATTCAAGCAAGCCGGGCTGAAGACGGCTGGAATGCCAGAAACCGGTCCTCGGAAGCTTGTTTCCTGTCCAGGGAAGACATGGCTTAGCAGTTCGGGCTGGACTGTTCCCATGAGGCACAGGGTGAGACTGATTTGCATATAGCCATGTCTGAACTGGGATGGCAGAGTGGGCTAAAGAACGGTGATGGATTAAACCCAGATCTTTTGACTGGGTGTGAGTGTTTGATTGATTCAGTTGCTCTGTCCATCACCACCCCCTTTTGTACCGCCCACATGCTGTTGGGCACAAAGCCGGATAACTTGCTCCTCCACCATGCACTGCTTGTGACCTCACATATTACATCAGTTAATTTACATCATTGACGACATTACTTTTGTGATCTGTAGAATAGGGATCAATGGTCATATCATGGACAAGGTGCACAGTTGTAGAACAGAGTTGTTAATCTCTTGAAAACTAAATAGGTTGTCCATAGGCACATGCACTTTCTTGGTAACTCTTTGGCCCAGCTTTGCACCAGTGCAAAGCAACACAAAGAAACAAAAAAATGTAAAGTCCTGCACATGCATTTACTATCAAGTGTCTTTTACAGAGCAGCACCCCCTTTGAGCTGTATGCATAATTTTGTGTTGAGGAGACATTACTGGAGCACAACAGGGGCAGATCAGAGCAAATACCAATAGGGTTTGATGAAAACTCCATTCTACTACGATAGCCATGCTGGGCTTTGACTCAAAAACAAATTCTTCCCTGAAGCAGGCATTAACAAGGGAAAAAAAGTAGTTATTTTCTCAAAACAACTCACACAATGCATGCATATGTGCTACAGTGCACAGCAAACTTCCAATGTAAATTATGTTGTTAAGTTTGTCTAGGCATATGAATGTATACTGGATGGGTTGCTTCCCCTACAAAATCCTATGCTATGAAGTGCACATTCGCCTCTCCACCTTGGTGTGAGGTTGTGCCTTGCACAATGTGCCTTGCTTGAGAGCCAGCATAGGGATTGACACCAGAGTTGCACAAGGTTGGACTGAGGCATGCTGTATGATTATTTTGCAATGAGATTGCATATATTTTTGTTAACTGCAGGCAATATTTGTTGTAAAATTAGGGAATTCAACAGACAAACAGTGGTTTGTTAATTCTATTTAAATTATACTGACTAATGTCTGCCTCACAAGCCACTCTTGTAGCTTTGAGGGCCTGCAACAGTCTGAATTGTCACACTTGTAGGAGTGTGATGGTTAGTAGTTGGGCTGTTGCTGTCATTGCCAGCACATGGCAGGGGCAGTGGATGGTGCAAGCTGGAATGGCCTCCTGACGAGGGCCCTGGCACTTCATGTTTTACAAATTAAGCACTGGTGCATATACCTTTATTATATGGCCTCTAATTATAAATATTCCTGGACACAGGTCCCAATTTATTATCCTAACCTGAATTTAGAAGGATAGTCTGACATTCAACACGTCCTGCATGGCCTCGTGCCAGCCTGGCGCCTGGGAATGTTAATGGATCAGACACGTACTTGGCTGTATACTATTCATATTCCACCATGACCCATCTCCGGGGATTGCCCTTCACCCTTGTGGGTCAAGAAGAAACTTTTCTTCTATGGACTTTAGAAGGCTCATTCAGAGAATTATGAATGTAACCCGTGGACCAAACCTGGGATTTAAGGATGTGAATGCACAACCTGCAAGTCACAGGAGGGGTCAGCCGCGAGCGCTTAACTAACTATCCGCATTGCCACTGAAAGTTTGTGCGGTGTCAGTTATTCTGCTTAAACGCACCAAATATTAAATGGGTTTCGTTTTTGGATCCGTCCTAAACATTAGGGTCATTTCACTGAAAATGACTGTGTGTGCTACGTTAGCCATGTATAAAATCAATGAATAAATCATGTCCTATGATTAGGTCTAACCTGTTCCCTGTTAGAGGGTACACTGTGAGAACATCGTTCTGCAGTAGGAATAATACGATATTTTTGGCGACGAGAATTTACATTTCAATTAGTGCAATTTCCTGTAGGAAAGTAATATGAATTGCCTACATTACTTTCTTACATGCTCTGCAGTTTTTGCAGACTCCAAGCATTTGCAATCGTCTCAGCTCTTGATCATGAAATTCCACTCCCAACGCTGCCTACGGTATAATTGTATTTTTATTAAAGGCTATAAAAGAAACACCAACAGCAGACAAATTGCTGTTGAACTGGGTGGTGCTGCTTTACAGAGATATTCTTACTGCTTTCAATTAGTAATTACTCTCAGATTGCTTATCTTTATCACATATTAACAGGTAATGATATCCAGTTTGTTAATGCTGATACAGGCACCATGGAGACAAAGAGATATTTCAACAGCAGCCTGCTACAAAAATTCAGACATGCTTTGCAATTTCTCGTCATTTCAAATCACATAATAATCTATGCGCGCCACAAATTCCCTTAGTTAAATACAGCCTTCAACCACATCTACCTGGACTGATAGATCAGTACATGGAGACTGACATACAAGGAAGGGGGGCTTGGGGGAGGGCAGCCGACCCCTGGGAGGTCTCCTCCCCCGGGCTGTTTGGGAGATTTGGTGGGGGTGCTTTTTCTAGCAGTTTCCATTTGGGCTTCTTTTGGGCTTCTTTTTGGTTGTTTTTGGAGCCCAGCTTATAAATGGGCGGGGCTCCTCCTCCCGGGCACCATTTTGGGCTTAGGTGACCTGGTGGCCGGTTGTTTATTCAGCTAGTTTTTGTCAGTGTTATTCGTAGGTCTTTTTCAGTCTCGATTTTTGTAGTGATTATCTATTCAGGTTCGTGATGGCTGGTGAAGATTATCGAGTGCTTGAGGCGATTCGTCTGCTTAGTGAGGCGGGCCGTTTGGATCTGGTTATAGGAGAGCGAGAGCAGGCCGAGCCCCCACGTCCCCAGCGTGTGGCATCGGCAAGGGTTTCGGCTGCCGTGGCGGCATGTTTTTCCACTAAACGTCGGCGGCAGGAGGCGGTAAGTGAAAGGGGCCGCTCCAGAACTAGGAGAGCGGGCGCGAGTGCGCGCCGTGGGAGTGGTTCAGGGTCTTCTGAACCGGCGGGTGGTTTGGGTCTTTCTGTTGGTGGATCTGGGTTGGTGGGTGAGTTTCAGACGGTGCCGGTTGAGGTATCAGCGGTAGCTGTACGCGACAGGGCTGCCTCAGCTCCTGTTTTGCGAGGTCGTCGTGCCTCTAGACAGCATGGTTGCACGCGCCGCTCTGCCTCAGCCTCTGCAGTGGCGGTTACTGACGTCATTAGCGGGGGAGGGGCGGAGGCCATTTTGGTGCGCGAGGCAGTGGCGTCGCGACCGTTACAGGGCGGTCAGGTTCATACTGTGTCTCAAGTGTTCGCTCTTCAGAGTGGTCTCAGGCAGGCTGATTTTTCGGCGCCTTCGCTCACGCAACACATATCTTTACCTGCTGGTCCTGCAATTTCTGATTTGTCTGGTTATGTTGGGAGTGGTGCTGCGGACATGGGTCAAGTTAGCCCCTTATTGTTTTCTCCTGCTGTTTCTATTAGGGGTGAAGTAGTTTCTGTTTGCAGTGGTTCGTTGGGTGAGGGTGAGTGGGCGCAGATGGGGGGTTTTGAGGGTGTTGGGCGTGGGGAAGGGTCTTTTCCTGTGGGCGATTCCTTTAGTGAGGGTCACTCTGTAGCTAGGTTTAGGTCTTTGGGAGGTTCAGATGTATTACCTTCTTGGGGGGAGGGGCGTGGGGACGCCGCTTTTCGGCAGAGGAGTGGGAGCATTGGAGTTATGCCTGCTGTGTCTGGTGAGTTACAGTTTCCAGGTTTGCATGTGGGTAGGAGGGATAGGGTCTTGGGTGCCTTGGGGGAGCCAGGGGTTCAGGGTCCCCTAGTTCAGGGCCCTGCTTCGGAGTTTATTCAGGCTCTGTTAGATGTTAGTTCTGATGAGGAGGTATGTGCTCCTTCCCCTTCTCCCCCTAGGCTGATCGCTGCTTTAAAAAGGAAAGGCACGGTTGGTTCTGTTGTTTTTCGGGAGAGTGGTCAGGGTTTCGGTAGAGCGGTAGGTGATTTGTCTTCGGTTCCTGGTGTTTTATGTAGAAAGGGACCCGGCACATCAGTCCGGCCTTTTTCTTCGCAGGTTAGAGATCGGCCAGGAGCAGCTGACTTGGCAGGGCGGCAGGCAGCCCAGTCACGCCAAGGTGAAGTGCGGGTGGAGCCTTGCGCGGCACGTCCCATACCATCGAGGGATCCCGTCGTGGCCAACGCAAGCAGGTTCAGCGCGACCTCGATGGCCACAACGAGGGAAGTCAACACAGGCGGTTTAAGCAGGTCAAGCGCGACTTTACTAGCCTCATCGAGGGATTCCAGCGCTGTTCATGAGAGCAGGTCATGCACGACTTCTCTTGTGCCACAAGTTCTTCGAGATTCTACTTTGTTTTTACCGGTTGGTCAAGCGGTTGTAAGTGGTAATAGTGGAGGAGGGTACCGGCGCGTACAGTCGGCCTCCCCGCCAAGGTCACAGTTGAGGGCTGGTAAGGCCCCTGGTCGTTCTCAAACGGTTGCAAATGTTCAAAGTAATGTGGTTTTGCCTTCTCCTCCCCAGTTAGAGGAGTCGTTAATTTTGGACTATGATGAAGAAAGCCCTGAGGAGGGCGAAGTGCGGGAAGTTGTGTCTGGGGGGGGGGGATTCTCATGTCTCTCATAGTGTGTTACAGGCACCGGTGGTGCGGAGTCATGCGGAGTCGTCCAGGCCACGAGTGCTCGGCCCCTCGGTGAGGGCTCCTCGGAGGGCGGATGACGGTTCACGTACGGCATGGAGGATGGAGCCAAGTCAGCCTCCTTTATTGCGCCCAGGTGAGAATGTGGAACATTCTGTGCAACCTAAAATGGTGTCTGTTGGGATTGGGGTGGACTTGGTTTCTGGTGAAGCTGACGGTAAATTGTATAAAGGTCGCATGGTAAAGGACCAAAGTGTGGGTACAGCTGATGAGGATAAAGGAGTAAGTACAAAAGTGGATAGTGGTACTTCCACAGTTGGTTTGGACACGCTTAAAAACGTTTTGCATAGTAAAGAGTTGAAAATTAAAAAATTGCCCTATATGGGTGTTACTAAGCCCTTGGGGGCTCATCTAATGCTCAGCACTAAGGAACGGATATGGAATGGTGAGTATGTGGAACTGTTGAAATTATTGCACAGGGAGGTCCGGGCCAAAGAAGGCTCTAAGGAAGAGGAATACGAGTTGGCCAAGCGCCCTAAAGTTCCGTTGAATATTGAAAATTGGACGGCGGCCTTTTTAATCTATGCCAGCGTCTATTGTGAAAAGTTCCCTGAGCACTGTGTTTCCTTGTTTAAATATATGGATGTTATTCGGAAAGCGCAGAAAACCAGAAATGATTTTGCATGGGCGCAGTATGATGAAGAGTTTAGGGCGCGCATGGCTTGGGACCCAGAGGCAAAATGGGGGGAGTTGGACACGGATCTTTGGCAGCATACCATGGGTTCATCTGCTAGTAGTAGGACTATTTTTACTGCTAGTGGTTTGCCTTTAGTTTATCGCCCCTTTCAGGCGCGGCCCACCCGGGGAGGGGTGGGAGCCAGTTCGCCAGCACAGTCCAGTTCAGGCACATGTTGGGATTTCAATAAAGGGGCGTGTAATAGAGAATATTGCAAGTTCCGGCATGAATGTTCCCAATGTGGCAGAAAAAATCACCCTTTGTCGAGATGTTGGGGTCCTAGGCCTTCCGGTGGTCCCCAGGGTACACAGCAGGGGTCAGACTCTTATGTTGCACCACAGCCATCTCCAGCTCCCAGGGGAGGGAAATCGTCAACTGGCTCTGGGCCCAAAGGCTCGTACGCCGGTTAATGTTCTTCATCTGGCCGCCGCTTTACAGGACTAAGAGCCTGCGGAGCTGCGGTCGTTTTTGTTATCAGGTTTTCAGAATGGTTTTCATTTGGGTTACGAGGGTCCTCGTTTGAGACGTTGGTCTAAAAACTTGAAGTCAGCAAGTGAACATTCTGCTGTGGTGCAAGAGAAGTTGAATAAGGAAGTGTGTGAGGGCAGGATGGCAGGTCCTTTTGATGATTGGCCTTTGGAGAATCTGATTGTTTCCCCTATTGGAGTGGTCCCCAAGAAGGAGCCTGGGCAGTTTTGGCTCATCCAACATTTGTCCTGGCCAGAGGGTGGGTCGGTGAATGATTTTATTGACAATGAAGCTGCCTCTGTGTCTTACTCTTCTGTTGACGTGGCTATGACATTGGTGGTAACTGCAGGCCCTTCTGCTTTAATGGCAAAATGCGATATTAAATCAGCATTTAGACTGCTTCCAGTCCATCCTGAGGACTGGAGTCTTCTGGGTATCCATTTCCCTGGTAAATGGTACGTGGACAAGGCATTGCCAATGGGTTGCTCTATGTCATGTGCATTGTTTGAATCCTTCAGTACGTTTCTACAATGGTTCTTTACTCAACAAAGTGGACATACGTTGGTCACGCATTATTTGGATGACTTCTTTTTTGTGGGTGCGGCAGATTCGTTGGACTGCCAAAATGCTCTGACAACGTTTCAGACGCTGATGACTCATTTGGGTGTACCACTGGCTCCTGAAAAGACCATGGGTCCTTGCGCGACCATGTCTTTTTTGGGAATTGAACTTTATTCACAGTTAATGCAGGCACGTCTACCACTGGACAAGAAACAGAAAATGCTGGAATTGGTGGGTGCGATGTTGTGTAAGGAGAAGGTTTTGGTGCGGGAGGTTCAAGTTTTGCTGGGTCACGTTAATTTTGCATGTAGGGTGGTCAGGGTGGGCAGGACTTTCTGTAGGAGGTTGGGAAGAGCTCTCTCTGGTCATTACTTGCCACATCACCGAGTGCGTCTGTCGGCAGGGGTCAAGGAAGATTTGCGTATGTGGGTCACTTTCTTACATACTTTCAATGGTGTACCTTTATGTCGGGAGGTGGACTGGTTGTGGGATGTGCACATTTTTTCTGACGCAGCTGGCAGTGAGGGTTTTGGCTTGTACTGGCAGGGGAAATGGTGCGCACAACAATGGCCGGAGAGTTGGAAGAATGTAGGCAGGAGCATTGCATTTTTGGAATTGTTCCCAGTTGTGGTGGCTGTTACTTTGTGGGGCCGGCATTTGGCCCACAAAAAGGTGCTTTTTAGAATTGATAATATGGCTGTGGTGCAAGTGATCAATAAACAGTCTGCTAAGGACACACAGATCCTTAAACTCCTCAGAGTCTTTGTGCTAGGCTGTCTTAAATTTGACATTTGCTTTCGGGCCCTGCATGTTCCTGGAGTGGACAATGACATTGCGGATGCTTTGTCTCGTTCACAGTGGGAGAGATTCCGTGGGCTTGCTTTGGAGGCAGACGAGGAGCCGACTCCCATGCCGGAGCATCTGTGGACGGTAGGCAACACAGGGTTGTTCAATTGGTTTTAAGTTCTCTGGCCCCTTCTACTAAGTTGGCTTATGGGTTGGCCTGGAATGAGTTTTTGGCATCGGGAGCTTGTAGGAGGGAGATCCTTTGGCAGAGGTCTGAAGATGTGGTTCAGTTCATTTTGCGGTTAATGGATAAGGGTTTATCCAGAGTTACAATTGCTGGTAAATTAGCAGGTGTTTCTTTCATGGGAAAGTTGTTATGGGGCTATGCTCCGTCGGCTGGGGAGTTGGGTAGGAGAATGTTGGAGGGGTGGTCCCGGGAGCGGGGCTGTGTTCGTTCTCTTAGGTCCCCTTTGTCCTGGCAGAAGTTGTTCAATATTATTGCTGTGTTGCCTGTGGTGTGTACAGATCGGGTGGAAGCTTGTCTTTTTGCCACATTGATGGTGTGGATGTTTTTTGGTGCGTTTCGGGTGTCTGAGCTGTTGGGCAACAAAGTTTCGAGAGGTCTTTTGTGGGGGGAAGTTCAGTTGTCGGTTAGGGGAGTCCATATTTGGCTCTCCCATTCTAAGACGGATCAGAGGAGTTCAGGCAAGGGTATTTGGCTGGAGGCGGTTTCCCCTCCGGAGACGTGCCCTTTACGGTGGGCTCATTGCTGGAGGGAGCTGTCGGGTGGGGTTTTGGAGCATCAGGTTTTTCGACATTTGGATGGTTCCTTGGTGACCAATTATCAATTGCGCATGGTACTGCGAAAAGCGCTGCGTCATCTTGGCCTCGATGAGACTTTATATGGTACACACTCTTTTAGGATTGGAGCGGCAACCGAGGCCTTTAACAGGGGTTGGTCGAGGGAAGACATTATGGGCTTGGGGCGCTGGACTTCAAACTGCTTTCAGCGCTATGTCAGAAGGGAATCTAGTGGAGCGCTTGCGTCTGCTTCTGTTTTGCCTCTCTGATACTTTTTTCTTTTTCAGGTTCCGTGGCTGGTCCTCGCGCTGAGTTCTTAACTGTGTGGATCGTGGGCCATTCGTTCATAAAACGGGCGCAACTTCAAGCTCGCCTGAGTTATTTTGGCGCAATGTTGGGATTTAATGATCGTTTATTTAATATTGTTTGGAAGGGAAAGGGGGGTATGTTGTGGAAAGACTTGATGCCAGCCCTTAATTCTTGGTTGATAGGGGGGGTTTGTCCAGATGTTTTAGTTATCCATCTAGGAGAGAACGATTTGGGTTTGGTGAAGGGTGTGGTTCTCCTTCGTACGATGAAGAAGGATCTTTCTTTGTTACACCAGCATTGGTCAGGATGCCATGTTCTGTGGACCGAGTTGATTCCTAGGAGGGTTTGGAGGAATGCTGTGAAGCCATAGGCCATTGATAAATCCCGTAGGAAATTTAACCTTGAAGTTTCAAGGTTTTGTAGGGATCTAGGTTTCGGGCATATTGTGCATAGTGATATTCGGTACGATACAGTGGAATTTTTTAAAGGCGATGGTGTCCATTTGTCCAGGATGGGGATGGATTTATACCTCCTTGTGTTGCGAGAAGTCTTGTCTCGTTGTTTGACGATTCAGAATTTTTTGGGTGAATAGAATACTCTGTTGGTGTTTCTGCTTCTTGGCTATTCTTTCTTCCCCCTCCCCCCCCCCGTGTTTTTCCCCAGTGCTATGGTTTCTTGTTGGGGGGCAGAAAGGTGGGGGTCTTTCCCCTTCGGTCTTTTCCCCCACTGCTTTCTGGGTGGCGGATTATTTTGGATTGTCAGTTTTTGGGCCATGATTGGACCCGTTAGTTTTGAAGTTGGATTTTGTTGGGGGAATTTGGTACAGGGTGAGTTGGTGTTCGGAGATATGGGTTGGGGGATCTGGATCGGTTTGGTTCGTAATTGGGGTTTGGAGTTATGTTTTGGGTAATGTTGATGTTATAATGTTGTTGTGGGATTTTGGTATGGTTTATTATGTGATTGGGTATGTATGGGTGGGGGCGGGTTTGGTGGAGGGTGAGGGGCGGGGGTGGGGTTTGAGGATTTGAAAATATACAAACAAATTTGGTATGGTTTTAGATTGTTAGACTGTTGCCGAGGTTATGTTTTTGTAAATGTGCACCTGTTCCATTAAAGCGGCCTTTTTCACACTCTTTTTGGTTTCATGGTCTGCTCACTCTCCCCCACCCCTCCCTCCCAAGGGGGGCTTGGGGGAGGGCAGCCGACCCCTGGGAGGTCTCCTCCCCCGGGCTGTTTGGGAGGTTTGGTGGGGGTGCTTTTTCTAGCAGTTTCCATTTGGGCTTCTTTTGGGCTTCTTTTTGGTTGTTTTTGGAGCCCAGCTTATAAATGGGCGGGGCTCCTCCTCCCGGGCACCATTTTGGGCTTAGGTGACCTGGTGGCCGGTTGTTTATTCAGCTAGTTTTTGTCCCTCCCTCCCTCCCTGTTTTTTCTGTGGGTTTTTCTTTCTTCTTCCTTTCTCTTGCATTTATTATTTATTTGGCGGCTGGTTGCAACAGGTGGACATGGGTTTTTTTTGCTGTGTTGTTCTTTTTGTCGCTTGGGACAGGTGCGTGGCGGATTATTTTGGATTGTCAGTTTTTGGGCCATGATTGGACCCGTTAGTTTTGAAGTTGGATTTTGTTGGGGGAATTTGGTACAGGGTGAGTTGGTGTTCGGAGATATGGGTTGGGGGATCTGGATCGGTTTGGTTTGTAATTGGGGTTTGGAGTTATGTTTTGGGTAATGTTGATGTTATAATGTTGTTGTGGGATTTTGGTATGGTTTATTATGTGATTGGGTATGTACGAGTGGGGGCGGGTTTGATGGAGGGTGAGGGGCGGGGGCGGGGTTTGAGGATTTGAAAATATACAAACAAATTTGGTATGGTTTT
Source organism: Lissotriton vulgaris (assembly GCF_964263255.1). NCBI lineage: Eukaryota > Metazoa > Chordata > Amphibia > Caudata > Salamandridae > Lissotriton > Lissotriton vulgaris. Next base: position 182,563,899 of record NC_141696.1, on the reverse strand, counting down.
AGATTGTTAGGCTGTTGCCGAGGTTATGTTTTTGTAAATGTGCACCTGTTCCATTAAAGCGGCCTTTTTCACACTCTTTTTGGTTTCATGGTCTGCTCACTCTCCCCCACCCCTCCCTCCCAATCAACCTATGTTTGAATGGCTTCGGATTTCCTCAGCTTTGCAATGTGTAACGAGGATGTAAACAGGACACTCACACCAGTGGGAATATTGTGGTAAAATATCCAGTGTTTGATACTGTAAGTCAAAAAGAAGAAGCCTGGGCCCAGACGTACCAAGCATTTTAATGGTCCCTAACGCTCTCATTTGGCACTTCCAATATTTAAAATGCTTTTCTATGTGTAGTAATTGCGACCAGTTTTTTTCTCACCAGTAATTAGTACATCTGAGGCTAGAAGTAGAAAGGGTTTTGTAGTTCGCAAAGCCTTTGATTTGGTAATTCAAAGGGTTTGCAACGCTAAATACTTTTTTAAATGTGCTGAGCCCCTAAATGGGTTTAGGAAACTATACTCAATCTGTATTTGGATGGGGGGTGTTTAGGCATCCATTCCATATATTGATTCCTTATGCTATAAATTAATGGTTTGCGCACAAGATCTGGTTGCAAACCATTATTATGTTACCAACACCTCAAATGAAGTGGCAACCAATTCACAAATAGCAATTAGTCATTCAGAATGGGTCCCTTTGTCAATAGTGAAAACATATTTTTGGGGAGTAGGCAGTTGTCCCCAGGATAAGCTCACCAGTATTAAGAGTCAAGACAGGGAGCCTGCACTGTTGAACTGCTGCAATGAGAGTCACTAAGAAGCTGTTGATTCTTTGGAAGGTGGATTCACACCATGAGGTGAAAATGTGGGTTCTCTTGGGCCCTCATGTTCTTTTTTAAGTTCAAATTACTTTATTCAGAAGAATGTGAAGTGACTTACAGATAACATGCAGTATAAATTATACATCTTTACATTCCAAGCTCATTACATACAGAATAAAGGAATCAGACGAATAAAGTGAGAGTAAGATAGAATAATGCGTAATAGATGAAATATACATAGCAAATAGGTAAAAAATTAAAACTTATGGAACCATTAGGGAATCTAGGGAGGTTTAGGAACCTTCTGTTGAGAGGGTTGTGGCAATGAACAATGTTTAGCACTTGTATAAATAAAGATTGTGACAGGTGACCATAAGTCAGCACGTTTGACTGCCATACGAGTAGGATATACAAAAGCTGTGTCTAACCTGTGATTATAGCAAACAGTGTACCACCAAGCCCTAAAAGAAATCTTTGATGAATCTTTCCAATTGACAGTGATCTGTTGAAAGGCAACCGTAATAACAGATCGATAATCTTGACATTGAGAAGAGTGTCCTTCCAAATGGGTGAAAGTTAATTTGGGACCATGCTTGTGTCCAGAAGTGGAGTACCTGTGAGCAGTTGAATAACATGTGATATAGATCAGCATTAGGGGTCGAGCATGTCCAACATGTATCTGGGGTAGTTGAGAAGTGCTTAGATAGAGTGACTGGTGTGAATAATAGCCTATTGTAGACAAAGAATAATGTTTGGGTAATATTTGCTGCTCTTGAGGCCTTGCGTAATTTGGATCATATGCCTTTCCACATTGATAATGGGCAACATGTAGTGAGATCATGTTCCCAAGCTTCTTTCGTTTTTGTCTTCAGTCTATTGGTATCATTACCTTGTAGCTATTTGTAAATAATAGAGGCCTTGGGTGTGGTCAGTAACAAGGCCTTAAGAGTAATAGAGGGTTCTGATTAAGTATGGGCGAAATGCGTGAATTTGCGTTTCGCATAATCTGTGAAGTTGTGCGAATTTGCAGATTTTTTTTGCGTGTTCGCGGGGCTTTTTGCGTGTTCGCGGGCCGCTAGCAGTGCACCGACCGCGAAGTTACCCATGCGGTCATACATGGGTGTGGCCATCTTGTCCGCGTTGCGTATTTCCGTTTCCGGGCGCTATTTGCAAGCTCCCATTGTGCGCGGGGCGCGATTTCGGGTTCGCATGCGTTTTTGCGTTCTCGCGGGGGAAATATCGCTTACCCACGCGGTCCTCAATGGGCGCGGCTATCTTGTTTTTCATTCATTGCTATGGTTCTGGGCATGCTTTTGCAATCCTCCCCTAATCTTTGCAATTCTTTGTTTCTTTGAACTTTTTTTGGATCTTTTTTACTCATTATCTATCCTTCTCTTTTTATACATCTATATTTTGTGTTTTTTTTCTACTTTTGGTTACTTTAAAGCTACTTTTTTTAACTCTTTTCTTTTCTTTACTTTTTCCCTATTCTTTCCTATTTTTTTTTCCAGCTGTTCAGGACCATGGCAAAGGGAGCCGGGAAGAGCAAGGGGAAGGGTCCCGCACCCCGTACCCGGCTCCCTTGCGGGCGATTGAGGGGGGAGGATGTGGTGGCCAGGGAGGTTTTCAACGCGGTGGAGGTGGCTGCACTTATATTTTATGTTCTGCGCCACCTCCCGAAGACCGTGGCAGCAGGGGGCAGGCCCGGTCAAGGGTATGGCCTCCGGGAGCGTCCCCAGCTGTGGGATAAGGTGTGCCGGGCCATGCGTAGGGAGTCGGGGGTCCGGAGTACCTATGACCAAGCGACACACCGGTGGGCTGACATCCTCGACCGGGAGCAGGACCTGCTCGACCTGCTAGGCGTGGAGATCCCTGGCCTTGGTGAGTAGCTATTTAATAACTACTTTGTTTTCTTCTGCTTTGTGTTATATTGCTAATATAAGTTTTTCCCGAAGAGCAAGAATGCTGCAGATTCGATTACATTGCAGGTAAAATAATGTTTAAATAGCTTCTGCGATTGCAGGTGCTCGCCTCCTCAGTGGCGTTGCTACTATGCTTACTTGTTTGCAACTTTGTGCTCATTTGGCCTGAATATGTATGAGTGTAGTACTTTACAGAACTGCGTAATGCTAGAGAGACTAGAGACTCAAGTCTAGTCCTTCCTTTGTACTCCTGCTGCCACCAAGAAGAAGAGATAGTGGTGGATTGATAGGTTGAGTATATTATGACTTGTTATTAGTAGTAGGACATTTTTTAGTGGTCTGCAATCATGATGACGGACTGTGTCTGTCACGTCGTGTGCTGCTGAGTGCTGGCAGTTGTAGTAGAACCTTTTTGTTGTTGGTTTAGTTAGTGATTTACATAACTTTCCAAGTAGACGGTCTGCGAACCCAGCAATACTGTACTAGAATCCTCCTAGTTGACCAGATCAGGTAGGTCAATACATGTAGTGCAATTGTTGATAATTTGTTTCCCCGAGATCTTCTTGTAGACTGTTTCAACATTCTTATCCTGCCTCTCTACCATCACTCTCTGTGCTACTACTATTTACTATTATTATGAGTCGGTCTGTGTAGGTAGCTAAGCTTGCCCAGTCGGCAAATGGTGTTAAGCAAAACTCTGATCCAGCAATAGCTCTAGAGGCAATGAGTGCAGTCCTCTGGGTTGCCCTTGCTGTGTATTCCAGTCTTCTTAATGTTAGTGCTTTGACAATTTCCAACAACAAAATGTCAATGTCAACCAAGAATAAGCTAGTAGTTGGCTTTTTGAATTGATAGTAGCACATACCATACCGCTAGTGTTTCAGGGACTATTCTGCACATACAGAAGTATGGACAAGAGAAATAGGACATTGTTGATGATAGGTGCAGTTTGACTTTCCACATACCTCAGTAAGAAGTAGCTGTGCGGGACTCCCGAGCCCTCACCTTGTTGGAACTTCAAGTCCTCCTGGTGGTGATGAGTATTTGGTTCTGTCTGTAATTAGAACAATATTGCACGTTAAAAAGCAAGCATTCATCAGTTGTGCCAAGAAGTGTTGCATGTTATGGCTAAGCATATAAGTTAACACCCTCCCCAAAACCGTGACTTTTCTTCAGTCCCAATAATTAAAAATTGTATATGTATTAACATTTTCTCTTCCATTAGAGTAGGGGGTGGTGTATGGCATCTAAAAATATGACATGTTTTTTCTAGTCGTCACAACATAGGACGCGGCACTACCCACCACCAGTGCCGGGGCCAGCAGCGTGGAGGGGTCCACTCCAGGGGCGGATGCGATAGCACCACAAGTGCCAACAGGAGGAGCTGAGGGGGATGGCTCAGCAGTGGCGGACGGTGGTAAGTTATTATACTCCTTACTTATTGACATTTTAGAGTAGGCTCGCAAAGGAGTGTGTGGTGTACTGTACAGTAGACAGTACATTAGTACAAGTACACTGTACTGTTAAGAACAGTTACCAATTTAGAACTACATTTTTGCCAATCACGGAGAAGACAGTCAACCTTGACTTAGTAATAGCATTAGCGGCGGTAGTTCTCGGGTAAGCAATGGGCCCCTCTATTTGACTTCAACTCAGCTGGGAAACTTTTATCGTGAAGGCAAGTCATATCAGATGATCTTGAGGGATGTGAAGAACGAAAAGGGAAAGAAGGGTCAAAAGGAAGGACGAGCGAGTCGTAACATTTATGACTGTAAAGAATGATACGTGTTTTTGAATGCAGGCAGAGGTGGCTGATAGGAAGGAATCAGATGCATGGCTGCTTGAAGGAAGGATGGTTGGAGGAGAAAGAAAAGATGACTGCCTGTGTGGGTGAATCAGAAAATGCATGTGTGGTGTGCATTGCAATCTATCATTTGGGTCAACCTCAAATGCAAGTCAAGACGGTGGTTTACCAAATAAAATGAAAAGGGTGTTAGTTGGTTGTTGGAAAAAAGTAAACTTGGTATACGTTGAGACATTAAGAAGAATGATAGACGTTTACTTTGGAAGCCTGGATGGTATCTTCTTCTTCCGCATAGGTAGCAGAGGTGTATGTAGTAGAGCAGACGCTCAGCGGATAAACAGTGTTACTTTGAACAGCATGTCCGTGCCAGAGTAGCAAAGCTGAGGAAATCCAAATACTAGAAGTTGTGATTGTTCATAAAATTTAAATACTGCCTTGACTAACAGTACAGTTGTTTACTTTGCAAGCACAGCATATATTGTGTATGTATTGTATAGTTGACATTATATCAAGTCAAGTCCCTTCCTCCAGAAATTATGGGTACCACACTCATTCCCTATGTTAATAATTTTCTTTCAGCTGTGTCATGGGTGGACTATTACTGTTGTTCACTCAATCTATCAAAACAAAGCACCTAAAGTCATCCATCATATAAGCAAAGATCATGTGATCGTCAGGATATATGATCAGAAATGATTAATCTTCATTTTCCTTTTGTAGTAGTCAAGGCCTGGGGGGGCAGTGCGAAATATAAATTACATTGAGCAGTAGCCCTTGATGTAACCGAGTATGGCCAGTGCCACCCCTATAGAAAAGTAAGAGCTTCCTATCCCCACCTGCATATACTGCTTAAAGTAATGCGAGTCTGCGTCATCATGGCTTGTGTCTGTTTTTCTTGGTTGTAAGGACTACGCATAGTCCTTACAACCAAGTCGCATAGACTACGGAATTGTGGCTCTCAGCCGGCTCCCCCTGACAACAACGGCTCCCCTGAGAGCCTCCCTGAACGCGGCCGCGAGACTCATCACTGGCTCAAGAAAACACTCGCATATATCCCCTGACTTAAAAGCCCTGAACTGGCTGCCTATTGAAGCCAGAATTCAGTTGAAAATTGCCTGTATGACACACTCGGCCGTACACCACAAGGCACCCAACTACCTCTCTCATAAGCTGACCATATCAGGAGGCTCAAGATCCAACAGAAGCACAAACACTCTCCTCCTGAAACCACGGAGATTCCGGAAGGAAAAAACATACAAACGCTCCTTCTCTGGAATGGCACCTAGGATCTGGAATGCACTCCCGCCAGAAACCAGGCTTATCCCGTCCACTATACTCTTCAAGAAAGAGGTGAAGGCCATCCTTATGGCTAAATACACCTGAACACTATTGATACTGGAACAATGACAGTATTTGGCTCCCACATTATCGGCTGTCTGAATACTTATCTATGTCAGTCCATTTTTTTGTCTGCTTCTGGATCTAATTCATTGCACGGATGCTATACTATTGATTTCCAACTTGTTTATTGGGTTGTACACTAGGACTTGAGTGCCTCAATAACCTGCAACACACCCACTACTGACTACTACTTTGCGTTCAACATTGTGTTTACTCACCCTCTGGGGTGCTATAATCTTATCCGTTTAGACATTGTACTGCTTCCATATTATTGTTTCTTGATTGTTATTACTCTGTATACTCTTGTATGATTGATACTCTATTTTTGCAACTCACTGTCTACGGAATCTCATATTGATTTAAGAGTCTTGTTTATCCTACCTACTGTCTCTGTAAAGCGCTCTGATATCTGCAAAGATCTTGTCCGCGCTATATAAAACTTTAAAATAAGCTGACTGAGCTGGCATTATGCTGGCTACCACAAGTCCACGTATAAGTAATTTCTTTTGCAAAACAAGAGAAAAAAAAAAGAAGAAGACTGATGTAGTCTCTGACTCTCTGACTATGTAGTAGTGAGTCCATAGTGCTGCTAGTAGAATTCCTGAAACTCCCACTAATGTCACAGGCCTACGAAGACTGCGGAAAGATACATGCCAAAATGGTATACTGTGCTTGCAAGTTGCTAGTGCTACTGTGAGACAACTTTCTGTTGAATTATTTTGACTTAATGATAAAGACTATTGGCTACAGTATTTTTCTTTCTTTCTTCATATAGATGCTCCAAAAAAGCTCACCCGCAAGGAGATGGCTGTCCGGGCCAGGGCACGTAAGCTGGAGGCCATTTGCGTTGAATATCGGCGGCTGTGGGCTCGGAAGCAGGAGGAGACGGCAACTACTGCATCCTCCTCCAGTGCCCCCGGGTCCACCAGCCAGCAGCCTCCAGCAAAACGGCGCCATGGCCCGACAGCCTCCCGCCGCACAGCAGCAAGAACAACAGCTGCCCCCCCCAGAGCCTGGATGGCACGTCTGCACCACCTCCGAAAGCGAGTGGAATACCTGGAGCGATTGGCAGAAAAGCAACAGCGCCAGCTCCGGGACATCCGCAAAGAGGTGCTGGACCTGTCCAAAGGAGGACACCGCCGGAGGAAGTGGCTTTCTCTTGCCCCTTTTTTAAAGACTGTCGGGGGTGGGAATTGGGCGTTAGGGAAAGGGAGTTGAAGGACATTTGCACATTGGTTGTGGTTAGGGAGGGGGGTGAGTTGGGTTAGTTTATTTTTGTTAGGGGAAATATATTCATTTATTTTACATACTTAAACATAGTATACGCGTTCATATTATTTTGTGTGGTTGTGTGGTGGTGGGCGGGGGTTACTGTACGTTTGCTTTCTTAAAACTTACCAGAATGAATTATCTAAACATCCAAACATGTAAAAAAGTGCCCCTAACAGAGTTAGTGAATTCAATTGTCCTACTAGTACTTTACTAGTACTACTGTGACACTGTCAGTCTCTCCTCTCCTCCGAGTCCTAGCCCATTATTCTACCTCCCCAAAATGCTTATCTTACCTGTGATTCGTGTTTGAGAATAGGGCTAGGCACAGGGCTAGCTGCATGGCAAATGGCGAGCTGACTTGAATCATGGATTGTTGAAATATCATAGTTGTGCTGGTAGTAGTAGTGGTACACACTTGCAGTAGCAGCATATGGAAAAAAAGGAAATGAAACATTGAGTGGCCTGAGCGTAGCATTAGAAACAGTACGATCGATAGTACGGTAGAGAACAGTGCCATAAATTGTAGCCTAAGCCGTGCTAAAGTATTCAAAAGATAACTAAGTACTAGTTGCGTGGAGTATGGCTACTATAAGAAATAGTATTAAGGCAAAGGACAAAGCAACGTAAGCATTAAGCATTCGATTTGTCACGTGGAGGAGGAGGATGTTGTTGATGATCAATCCACGATGGCGCACATGAAATTCTGATTAGAATGATTTTTCTGTTGCTTTGACCTTATCCTGCCCAGCAAGTGTGTGGAATTTATTGTTATGTTATGTTATGTTACTATAGTTTTATATAGCGCAAATCACACTGGTCTCTAAGCGCTTTTAAAGAAAAAGGAACACAACAAATAGCCCCCAGTAGACCGCACGCGACCACACAGACTATTTAAAGTATAGATGTTATCTTTTTAAACAGGTGGGTCTTTAACTCCTTTCTGAAGGACAATAGCACTGGCTCCCCTTGCAAGGTTGCCGGTAACTCGTTCCAGATTTGCGGAAGGAGGACCGACAGAGCTCTACCACCCTTTGATTCAAGGTTAAATCTCAGTGGAGTTAGTTTACAGGCTTTGGAGGAGCCCAAGGCTCTGCCCGGGATGTACTTTCTAAGACGGTCTTTAAATATTTAGGGGCTTCTCCATAAATGGCTTTATGAGCTATACAGAGACACTTGAACTGCACTCGATGTTCGATGGGCAACCAGTGAAGCTTCTGTGGAAGGGGCGTCGCTCGTGTTCTCCTCGGTAGGGAAAATATCAGCCTGGCCGCATCATTCTGAACCACCTGCAGTTTCCTAAGGAGCTTCCGCGGAAGACCCAAATAGAGAGCGTTACCATAGTCCAGCCGCGAGATGACTGTGGCGGACACAATGGATTGCAGTGTCGAAACAGAAAGAATATGTACAAGTTTCCGGAGTTGCCTAAGTAGGCCTATACAAGAGCCCACCACCACGGAAACCTGAGTGGCCATGGACAGATCTGCATCAATTTTTAGTCACACTTCAATGAAAAACCACACCGCCCGGGGGAAGAGGGTTAGGGTTTGAAAATTGGATGGGTATGGGGGTATTTGGGAAAGTTTTGTGAAGAGAGGAAAAAAAAACACAGCATGTACAAACAACAAATGAAGAAAAACAAATCTTTGGATTCGAAGATATCCATAAATCTTTTAAGGGACATAAAGGAAGTGCACTATTGCATGCATGAAGTTGTTTGCTAAATGGATGGTTAGGTTACTGAAAAGTAGTACTTACTACAACTTACTAGTAACTATGAAGAAATAATTTGACAGGACAGGGCTGCAGTAATAATTATAATTACGCAATTTCACTTGCCTCTCTGCCCTCAGAGAGAATAAACACTTATAGTACATTAAATTAGTTTTAAAAATAGCAAAGAAACTCGTCAAATAGCTGGAGGGATGAATTTGAAGCAGAGAGCAAACAAACGCACAGAGTCACACTCGTAGTAGTTCAAGTTCACAACAATAGCATTTAAAAGATAAGGAGAAGTTAAGAGGATACTGTAACTGTATGTTGTAGTTGTCCTGTTGAATTTGTGAAGTTGCATGCATCCAGCCATTCCTCCTATTCGCGGTATTGTTCCATTCCATCTGACGCTCCGTCGATCAATCATGGTGACCAGACACACTGTCCACTGCCTGCCTGATGTGGAATTGCGGATTGTTTGTTCCATGGCACAGGGTAAAAGCCGACCTGTAATTGTTGATGGAAAAACAGGAAGTGATATTAAAATACCACGGCGAAAAAAATATAAGGTACGCTGTGTACTGCAAAAATAACACTTTCAGTTTCAGAGGTGACAGTATTACATATAATCATCATTTCGAAAGTGCGTACAAGGATAGTAATTAGTAACTATGGGCGATTTTTGCGGATCGTGCCAAAACGCTGTCTGCAACTAGGCCCAAACCCCCCTTTCACACCATGGATTTTCTTCAAACCACTTGCAATAAAAATTAGACCTTCCCAGCAGTGCTCCCAGACCCCTCAACCCACCCCCAAAATCTAGAACACCCCCAAACAGCCCCCAAAAACATGCAATACTGTGTCCCCACAACATGGGAAATCGCGCCTTGACAAAAAAGTGCTGTTTTCAGCACTTCCGCTACTTCGATCCTCTTGAAACTTACCAGGACACTTGTTCCAGTGATTCCCAATAATCTCAGCACGGCAGAACAAAATCAATCCACTGGAAGGTGTACGACTAGTTCACCCCAACACACGCACCTGCAAAACACCAAAAAAGGCCAAAATTCGGCCAATTCTGAAAAAACGCCAAACCCTCCTAAAACCTTGCCAACATCATTATGAACAAGCCTGCATCGGGCCCTGAGCCCTAGACTCCGGGAACCCAACCAAATTAAACCCAAAAACCCTAGTAAACCAAACTGAACCCTAAACCCTAGATATGCTTTGTCTGTCTGTGTCAAAGAGCCTAGGTATGCTACACCAGGTTGCTTCACTCAGTGGTGCCTGCCTTGACCGTCTGCATGGCCCTGCCGCAAGCATGGGCCAACAATCCGTTCCTCTCGTGAAATTTGCTGTTTTTCGGTGACAAATTCACAATCCGCGAATCTCGTGAAATTGCCGAAAATTCGGAAACTCTTGAGCGTAACAGATTTTTGGCCCATGCTTGCGGCAGGGCCATGCAGACGGTCAAGGCAGGCACCACTGAGTGAAGCAACCTGATGTAGCATACCTAGGCTCTTTGACACAGACAGACAAAGCATATCTAATTTTATGCAGCAAGCCACATAGCCCCAATTTTACATGAACTGCTGTACTCTGTAATCTGCCTGGCATAACAACACTACACTGCCTCGACCACTCCATACCACGACTAGACAGACACTTCTGCTGTAGTAGTTGTTGTAGACTGGTTTACCTGTTTGCCACTCACAAATTGGCCATAGTTCTTCCGTAAACCGACGCTGATGATCCATCCATCCCAGTGAGTGGCTGTAAAGAAAAAAGATATATTATTTAATCAATCAGCATGGTATATTGGCAAACAGTAAGTCCAAGGACATTTTGCATATTGGAAAATGCAACCTAGTGGCCCCTGCAGTTGAAGTACAATTTGAATTAAACAAGGTAAAAAAAAAGCAGAGTAGACTTGAGTTACATTTAGTGTGTAAAAGATTAAATAATAACAGAAGACATATGATTCCTTTCATGCACAACAAACAAACAGCAATTGCTTTCATCAGAGCCAGACAGCCATTGCTGTCCACTGCATGCAATCTTCTTCTCATTATTCATTACCTGTTCCACTTATTGTCCGCATCTTCTTCTGAAAGTGCGGGACCACAGGGCAGCCTCTCCTGACAATTTCAGAAGTAACTGTTAGCAATCAGCAAGCATGTAGTCAGTAATTTCAGTCCCACTTGAGGGGACTCGTCTACGAAGACAAAGTTTCTTTATTCTGCGTAATTCAGCCATCTGCCTTGAGGGAAATGGATAGGGGGAGTCTGGATGAGGAGGATAGAGGAGCATGATTGAGTTGTGAACTTGTGAACCTGAGGAATGCAGACTGCGGCACCTTCAAATCAATAAGGAAATAAGATGAAGACAGTGCTGCGGATGGACTTGTTGTGATTAGGTGATTAGAGTTTTGTTGTGGTAAAAGTTGCAAAACAAAGAAAGACACACAGGAATAAAAGTGAATAAGGACGAAAAAAAAGGAAGTCATTTTCAGGCCTCGGTGTCATGAAAGTATAGCTCGTCCTCAAACTTTATGAATTGAGACGGGAGTAGGTCAGGTAACAGAGAAGACCTTCCTTCACCTAAGTCGGTGTCCTCTTCTTCCTGTGTGCATTCATGTATTTTGTAATCTGGTGGTATTAAGTGCTGATTCATCTTGATCAATGTTAACCTCTCCATATGTATGGGCGAGAGGCGGGTCCTTTTTGAAGTTACAATGGCACCAGCAGCACTGAAAACACATTCAGAAGACACGCTTGCGAGTGGGCAAGACAAATAATTTAGAGCCTGGTGGGTGACCAGTGGCCATAGAGCCCTTTTCCTATACCAACACAGCAATGGGTTCTAATTAACGAAGACCTCTGTTGTGTCATCCAGATAGGCCTGCACCATCGACTGAAGGTTCTCCAGGGTTGCTCCACTTTGTGTACCATCTGTGGCCTTTGCATCACTGGAATGAGCAAACCCTTGATGAGGTAGCCAATCCGCTTCTGACAATATTATGGCTGGGCCTGGTGCAGGTGAAGATGATGATACAGTTGCTGGTGTTGTTAACGGCTGTGAGGGAAAGTGACTCCCTTCGGCCACAGATTCAGAAGTGGAACTTGACACCGGATGGCCTGCTGATTCAGTTGTACTTCTGCCGGCTCCTTCAATTTTCTGCCGCTCTTTTTCGAACCGAGTGGCTGACACAGCTAGCCAATGTTTGTACTTTGAAACATCTGCTTCATCAAAAGGAATGAATGCTTTGCTGGCCAGTGCCTTTTTGTACCGTGGATCCAGAATAGTGGCACAAATGTAATGTTGTTCTGTATGTATTTTTTTAAGCCTTTCCTTGTTAACTAGGCGGCTTAATAACCTCTCCGCTAACTGATATGCGTCTTGTTTTTCAGCATCATCTCGGAAAGTTGAAGACACTGCCTTCAGTTGGTGCTCTAGCATGCGCAACAATGGGATAGCTTTGCCCAAAGAACAGTCCTCCCTGCTGACTTCACGCGTGAAGACCTCAAAAGGACGAAGCATGTCTGTCAGGCTTGCAACTAGCTTCCATTCCTCCAACTCTAGCCTCATATCTTTCATAGTTGAACCCAGTGCATAGACATACTCATTGATTACCCCCCACTGCTCAGACAGACGCTCAAGCATGTAAAAGGTTGAGTTCCAACGTGTTGTCACCTCCTGGATGAGTCCTTTGACTGGCAGTCTACGTTCATGTTGAATGCTCCTCAGCTTCTTCCGGGCCTTAAAAGAATTGCTGAAATGTGTGCAGATTCTTCGGCAGGTGCTCAGTAACTTGTTGACTGGGGTTTATTTTTCCAAGAAATCTTGCACAACAATGTTAATACTGTGCGCCAAACATGGCACTCTGAAATAGTCACCTAGATGCATGGCCTTAACTATATTACTGCCCTTATCCGTGGAAACATAACCAATCATGCGATTTCTTGGATGCAGTCATTCATATAGACCTTCCTATCAAACACCTCCAAAAGGTTAGGTGCAGTATGAGTTTTCTCCATGGCAAACATGGCTACTGTTGCATGTTTCTGAGTAGCTTGAAAAACTGTGTCCGTGTCAAAACCTGCTTTTAACTTGTCTATAACCCCTGCAAAAGAGACCCAGTGTGCAGTGATGCACATGTAATCAAGGGCTTGGCAACTGGTCCACCTGTCTGTTGTCTGTTGGACAGTGTGAACAGCACTCTTCTGAATAGCTGCGCCAATCACCTCCAGCACATCTTGATGTAGTGCTGGAACAGCAACTCTGGCAAAATAGGACCGGCTAGGGACCTTCCATTTAGGGCAGACTGTTGCCACAAATTCTAGAAAACCCACCGGTTCCACGAAAGAAAAAGGGAGAAGTTCCAGTGCTAGCATTTTAGCCAGCTTTGTGTTATACAGACGTGCCGTTGGGTGGTTGCGTTCAAATGGCGCATCCGACCAAAACATTCTGCTAATGGTGGTCTGGACCGTTTTACGTGATGATGATGATGCAGACTTCTTCAAACCAGTTAGGCTCATTGATGTACTTTTTCGCATTGGTGTCTCTCCCAGACTCTTAGTGTGCCTCATTCATGTTGCAGGAATAGAGGGTGTGGGCGCTACCACTGCAGTGCTGCTGCCAGGGGTACTGGGTGTACCAGAAAAAATGTTTGTTGCTTCTTCATTTCCCCCCTGCACAATCAGTCCCTCGTCATCATCAGATGCAATATCAATGGATACATTTGGATTTGTTTTTCTTTTGGCTTCCTGGATCTTACTTAGGTGCGCCTCCCACTGGATAGTGTGGTGTTTTTTGAGATGACCTCTCTGGCCTCCGGTACCATAGTTGGTACCAAGCTTACCTCGACTAACTGATATTTTACAAATTGAACAAACAACCATGTTTTCCGCCTTTTGGCTAACAGTAAAGAAGTCCCAAATTGAGGACTGGAGTTGTCTGCTGGTGGTGGAGGTGCTACTTTCAGTTTCAATGCCAGATGAAGTGGAGGATGGGTGTGGCTGAATTCAACTCTGTTGTTCACTTACGGCACCACTACTTGAGGTAATGGAGGTCGAGCTTGATGGAGGTCCCTGCTGGCCCTTCTGACGAGAAAATATAGAGGCTGTAGGTCGTGTTGGTGTTGTAGTTACCTGCGTTGGTGGTGATACCAGTGCCACGCCACCCACATCCCGCTCAGCAGACATTCGGAATAGGGTCAAAATGTCTGTCTGCTGCATGCCCGCTGGGGCTGGAGGGACGACTGTGATGACTGGGTCGTCGTCTGACTGTTCATCAGCAGCAGAAGACACCACTTCTTGTTCGTCGTCATCACCCATAAGTGGAAGCCTTGCGGGAACCTTCCTTTTTGGCTTAGCTACCTATGTCGGCTCATGGCATCCCCCCCCTCAGACTGCATTTGTGGGTTCCAATCAAGATCAAGATCATCAGAAGGAGGGGTGCTTGAAGAAGAACTTGTAGTAGCCCTCCTTGACCTTTTTCTTGCAATGGATCATCCTCAGGAGGAGTGGCTTCCTCGGATGATACCTCTGCTTGAATCTCGATTTCCTGGTGTGCCCCTACTTCTGGAGGAACAAGCATTGTGGGCAGTTGTGCCGCTCCATGCGCCTCTAGTTGCGCCTCTCCATGCGCCCCTCCATTCGCCTCTCCTTGCGCCTCTCCTTGCGCCTATACTTGCGCCTGTCCTTGCGCATGTACTTGCACCTCTCCTTGTGCATGTACTTGCGCCTTTCCTTGCTCATGTACTTGCAATTGTACTAGTTGCACCTGTGGTTGTCGTTGCGGCTGTGGTTGTTGAACACTCGTCAGCTGAGTTACACACTGCGTTGATTGTATGCTTCTTTCTTGCAATGAGCCAACATCACTGGTCGATGGTGATTGAACAATTAAAGTGGCTGCCTCTGCAGCACTCATGGCCTTGGACCTAACTTGGTGTGGTGGCACTGAACCCAATGAAGCGGAGGTGCTGCTCCCAGCTTGGTCCCCGGCGGACCCTGCTGCTGTAGGCGTTGTTTTTTTTTCTCGAAAAAATTGTCTGTGGGCACACCAGTCTCCTTGGTAAGTGGCACCACTTGCTTCTTCTGCTCCTTCTTACTGGCAGTGGCAACATTCTTTGTAAAGGAGCTACGGCCACCTTTCTTTGGGCCCATCTTCTTCAGATGTCAGAACAGCAGGCCGCAGTTGCACGAGTTGCAGAGTTGTCTGTGGCCACACATTACGTCACGTGACGTTGTGCTGCACACACCTCTGCAGGACTTCTTCCTGGCACTGGTGGTTCTCTTGTGCACCTAAAATCAAAGGAAGCCAGAGGAACATCAGTTAAACACCCCAAAAAGTCGAAAACCACACAAAATCACCACAATCCAATGCCATACATGCCCTCAATGATGTTTAAATTCAAGAGGCCGCACACAAAGACTTGGTCCATGCACCACTCACTACCCCTGGGCATAATGGGTGAAAGCAAGGCAGGCTGGGTGCAGGCCTATGGCTCAAACACACTGCCTGGCTTCAAAATGTCCCCTTGTCCCCCAGCCACATGGCCAGGCCCTGCCTGGACCAGGCCTTAAAATGGCCCCCACCCACATGGCCAGGCCCCAACAACACCCCAAAAAGTCGAAAAACACAAAAAAATCACCACAATCCAATGCAATCCATGCCCTCAATGATGTTTAAATTCAAGAGGCCCCACACAAAGCCTTGGTCCATGCACCACTCACTACCCCTGGGCATAATGGGTGAAAGCAGAGTAGGCTGGGTGCAGGCCTATGGCTCAAAGCACACTGCCTGGCTTCAAAATGGCCCCTTGTCCCCCAGCCACATGGCCAGGCCCTGCCTGGACCAGGCCTCAAAATGGCCCACACCCACATGGCCAGGCCCCAACAACACCCCAAAAAGTTGAAAAACACACAAAAATCACCACCATCCAAGGCCATCCATGCCATCAATGATGTTTAAATTCAAGAGGCCATGCACCACTCACTACCCCTGGGCCTACTGGCTAGTGAGGCTTTACAGGCACCCCAAAATTAAAAAAAATCCACATATAACAGTGAGCTAAAATTCCATGACATAAATGAGATTTAAGTTAAAAAAAACTCACAGAAACAAGTTGTATCATGCACCCATGACTAACCCTGGGTATACTGGATACTGTGGTTACCCACAATATATTGTTTTTAAAGTTGTGAAAAAGTTTTAAAATTTTAGTTGCAGCAACTGCAATGCCCCAAACAAACAACACCAACTTACTTGTAAAATCTCAAATCCAAAAGTGATCCAAACTCCAAAGTCCAAAAAGTCCTCAAATACAAAAAACCAGCAGCAGCCACAAAAAGTAATCCTACCAGCTCCAGGTCCAAATCAAAAGTGACCAGGACATGGACAAAGCACTGGGAGGAGCCTGTTGGACATGAAAAGGAAGTTGGAGACTCTGGGCACTTCCTTCCCCCCCTTCCCAAAAATGGACTCCTTGCACAAAAAAGTGCAGCCAAATGTCAATCTGAGGATTTATTCTGACCAAAATCATGATTTTCAGAAGGTTTATGCTGCCTGCAGTGGATTTCTTGTGCAGAATTGCAATTTTTGCAAGTTCGGGATCGCGGGCTGTTCAAATCTCCCGCCGGAAGTCAACTGCACGCCGCATCTATGACGATGCGTGATCGCGGGCCCTTATGACGTACTCGCGTTCACAAACTCTTGCTGTGCAAGATGGCGGGCCGCGGTGACATAATCACGGTCGAAAAACTCTTGCGCGATCACGCAGCAAGATCCAAAATAGCGCAGCACACGCAAACCGGGAGAAAAACAACTCGGCGAACACAGAATCACGGTAAGTCAATGCTGCGCGCGCGATATTGTATTTTTCAAGCGCAACCAAGCAGAAAAATTCCCCAGCTTGCGAATTTGCAGATTTTTGGGCAAATTCGCGCGATTCGCGGACCGCGAATTTACCAAAAATCCCCAAATTCCGCAAACGGAACGGATTTTGCGCCCACGCTTAGTTCCGATTTGTCAAAAGTGTGTAGTGTAATGGGAAGGTGGGAGAGAAAGTCCAGCACAGTTGTTTGAAGTAAAATATATTTATGGAGAAAGGAGTTAGGTAGATTAAATAACTGTTTAAGTGTATCAAAAGGTATAAATTGGGAATCTGAAAATAGTTGATAAATCCATATTAAGCCTCTATGCCTCCAAGTCTTCCAGTAAAAGGGTTTATTATGCCAAATCGTTGATTTTTAGAAGGATTGCCTAGAATACTGAGTTGTGTGTGAAGGTATCTTGAATATTTTGGAAGTGTGCTTTATTATGGGAGTTGGGATGGATTGTGGTTTACGAGAAAAGGAAAGATATTCACAAAATGAATAAGGAGTTAGAAAGAGGCGTTCTACTGACATCCATAGAGGGCAGTCATCCGTAGATTCAAGCAACCATAGAGAGGCCTGATGCAATAGGAAAGCTTTCTGGTATGCATGAAAGTCTGGAAAATGAACTCCTCCTTCTGATTTAGGGCGGATTATTTGAGCAAGGATATTCTAGGTTTTTTTGTGACCCCAAAGAAAAGAGGATAAAATGGAATTGAATTTTTAAAATAATTTATTGGTAATTGGAACTGGGATGTTGGAGATGGTGTATAGAACTATAGGTGATAGCATCATCTTTATGGTGTCCAAGCGACCCCACCAAGACAGATAGAGAGGATGCCACTTAGCAGTCAGATCTGAAATCTTTTGAATATACTTATTCATACATAAGGTTACTGTTTCTGGGATGGAAGATGTAAAGTGTAGAGCTAGATATTTAATATTATTATTCAGACTCCATTTAAAGTGGGAGGTTTGGAAATCTGAGCTAAAAGTGTATTTTGTTAGAGGCAGTATTTTGCATTTGTCATTATTCAATTTGTATCCAAAAATAGAAGAGTAAGCTTCTACCTCTGCCAAAAAAGTCGGAATTGAAACTTCTGATTTGGATATGAAAAGCAAAATGTCATCAGCATAAGCTGCAAGTTTGATGTGAACATTCGGTTTTTGAAACCCAAAAATATTGGGATTTTGGCGTAGTTTGGATAAAAACAGCTCAAGGTCTAAATTAAAAAGGAAAGGCGATAGAGGACATCCTTGACGCACTCCTCTACCTCAATCGAAAAAAGGGGATATTAAACCGTTTGCACATACTGCCGCGCGAGGATTAGAATGAGGAGAGATACTACGTTTATAAAGTTTGGGCCAAATCCAAACCATTTTAGAGCATAAAATGAATATTTACATTCAACCCTATCAAACGCCTTTTCAGCATCTAGCGCTATTGCCGCTAAAGAGTGATCAAGAGAGGGCAATTTGGATAGAATGTCGAAAAAGAGTCACGTATTATCAGTAATGACTCAGCCCTTAACAAAGCCAGATTGTTCTTTCCCTAGTAAATTCGGTAGAAAGGAATCTAGACATATGGCTAAGGCTTTAGAAAAAATCTTATAATCGATATTAACAAGTGAGATCGGTCTATAATTTTTGCAATACTTGGAGTCCTTACCTTCTTTAGAAATAAGACAGATGTGGGCCTCCGAGAAAGTACCGGAGGAATTATTAGATGAGGAAAAAACTTAGAAGTGAGTGTAGTTTGGGGAGTAAAAGTTTAGAGAAATGAGAATAAAACTCAACAGTGAAACCATCCGGACCGGGTGCTTTGTCCTTTTTAAGGTTATGGAGAGCATTGGATAACTCCTGTTGAGAGAGACCACATTCTAATTTAGATAAGTCCTGAGGTGTCTGCAAAGGCTTCTGGATATCAGAAAAAAATTGCGCTAATGAATGATCCGCAGGTTGAGTTTCTGAGGAATATAAGGATTTATAGAAAAGAAAAAAATCCTGTAATATGTCAGTGTCTTTAAATTTTAAGACTGAGTGTTCATCAAAGATAGAATCAATATTTAATTTGTTTTGGCGGATCTTCAAGTAGTTAGCTAAATTTTTCCCGCTTTATTTTTACCCCCATAGAATTTTGCACTGGATTTTAACAAGTAAAGCGAAGCGTCTTCAGTTGACTTTTTATTATATTCCAATTTAGCTTTAATAAGGGACTTTAAGCAATCCTCCGAATGAGTGTTCGAGTGCTTTAATATCCTGGAGGAGATCTGATGTAATCTTGGGTGCAGTTTTCTGTTTCCTTGCTACGGAATTTATAATGAAGTTTCTTGCTGATGCCTTTTCCCAAATAGTGGCAGGTGATAGAGATTCTGTATGATTTCTCTCAAAGTAAATAATAAAAAAAGAAGTGAATGACGCTGAAAATGTGGAGTCTAAAAGGAGAGGATTGTTAAAACGCCATCTTCTAGGGGCAGTGTTCCTAGGCAATATATCAAAACCAATGGAAATGGGAGCATGATCTGATAATAGAATGGGACCAATGTCTGCAAATGTGAGGGATTGTGAGATGTTATGGGAAACAAATATATAGGCAATTCTTGACTGGGTATGATGTGGTTGGATTACAAAGGCGCCAGGCACAAAGTAATTTGTGTTGAGAAATAGTATGTGTGAACGATTTGTGTATCTTATTGGGGACAAAAGGCACTTTTGAATTCCTGTCTACAAAGGGATCTAACACTTGATTACAGTCTCCAGCCATAATAAATTATTCCTCAATGGAATTGGATATGCCTGCAGCTAAAGTAGGCCAAAAGAAGGTGTCCCCATCTGTAGGTGCATGGATATTAAGGAGGGATATTGGAACACCTTTTAGCGATAATTTAATGATAAGCCATCTTCCTTCAACATCTTTTTCTTGCTACAAAAATGTAACTGGGAGAGATTAACGACATAAAATTACATCTCCATTTTGTATACCATCCCCAGGACAGAAAGAAGCCTCCCCCACCCAACCCCTTTTCAATTTCATGGATTCAATTTCTGTAAGATGTGTTTCTAGTAAGAAGACAATATCAGCATTCAACTTAGCTCAATGCGTTAAAACTATCTGCCTCTTAATAGGAGAATTGAATCCCCAAATTTTCCACAAAACCAACTTAAGTGACATAACAAATAAAGTAAAAATGCAGCTAATGATTTGAAACCACAGTCCAATTCAGTACAATAGAGTAAATATAAAAAAAGAGACCGAGCTTGTAAAGCTGAAATTCAAATCCGTGAAAAAAAACATTGTAAAATATGAAAAGGAAAAAGAGAAAATAGGAAGAATAAAGTGAGCTTAGAATAATACATGGTATAGATGATGTATAGACATAACCAAGAAAATAGAGAAAGAGAAGTCACAAAAGAAAATGATTGTGTACAAGTTAGGCAGTTAAGAAAAGAGATAGAGGAGAGTATTACAAAATATGAAACAAAGAACAGGTAGAAAACATAACAACAGAGAACATACTTACAAAAAGGGAGACTCAGGGAAATACGTGAGGGGGGATGGAGTCACATGGAGTAGGCATCATGTCTAAGGTCGACTGACCGGGGGAACCAGAGGAAACTACGCTAAAAGGAGAAGAAATCTGCAGGGGCGTCGAATAATAACGGTTAGAGTAAATACTGAAAACACAATCAGAATAGTTGTTGAGATAATCAAAAACAGAAAAGTCAACAGTATTCTCATAAACCGGGCTGAATGAACCATCAACATATAATCTGTGAAAACAAAGGACAACAATTAAAGGAGAGGACAGTAAAGTGTAAAATGAACAGGATGGCAAGAGTGCAAAGAGAACAAAGCCAACCAAAAAAAGCGACTAAAGTTCTAGTCACGGAGAAAAAAAGGGAAACAAAGCCTAGGTAGACTGAGAAAGGAAGATAGGTGTACAACTTCATATAGAAAAGATTGAAACCTGAGTAATATGAAGGTGAAATATATAAAACAAAACAATGAATAAATCCAAACAATGAATAAATATTGAAACGCAAGCTAAATGTAACACTTAAACCATGGGGGTTTAGGGTCTATATAACTCCAAGAAGTAAACAAATTCAGGGATTATCCAATGAAGAGGATTTTTGAGTATCCATAGCAGTCGGGTTGCATGAATTAATAAAACTTTGTAGCCGTTCTGGATCTTCATAAGTTATTGTTCTATTGTTATACGTAACCTTAAACAGGCAAGGGTGGAAAAGGCCATAGTGGGCACCCAATGATCGAAGGGATGGTCTCAGATGGAGGAAAGCTTTTCATCTGTTAGCAGTAGCCTTAGCATAGTCCTGTGCGAAAAACAAAGTGGAACCAGACCAGGTAATGCGTTGAGCTGACTTGACCGCAGATAGCACCAGCAGCAGATCTGTGTATTCTTGGTCTTTGTGAGGACGCCATTTTAGAGGAGGGACAACCTAGGCTATGTGCTCTTGGATACTGAGTAATGTGCCTTCTGCCAGATGCAGCACCTTGGGAAGAAAATAAGTAAAGAAGGTAAGGGGGTCTGACCCCTCAACTCCCTCCGCCAGACCATAAATATGAAGATTATTTCTCCTACTTCTATTTTTAAGGTCCTCGATCTGCTTGTGGAGCATCGATACTTGAGATTGAAACTGGGAGACATTATCACATGTACCACTGAAGGTGGACATACTTTGTTCAATAACAGAGACTCTTGTGTCAAGTTGAGACCAGTTATCCATACGGATTTGTAGCTTAGAATTGATTTCCTCCATAAAGGGCCTGAGGGCTCTTATCTCGTCCAACAGCATCTTCATAGAGACCGGAGAGGCTGATTTAGGAGGAGAGGGAGGGTTATGTTTTAGACGCTTGGTGAGTGTCTTTCCTGAAGGTGTAGGTAAGGGATCCAAGACAGTCTCCAGGGAACTTGGTGTGAACCGCTGAGAATCCTCCAACCTTGAGTATGCAGTGAAAATCTTAGAGTTTTTAATAAAAACTTGCTTTTGTTGCGTTTTTGTGGATAAAGCACCTTTCGTTCTTCCCATAGAGACACCAGCTCAGCCGTCAGACAGAAAAAGGCGCAAACAGTTACTGCTGCAATGTTAATTTTAAGCTGGGGAAAAACGCTGCGTGTAGAGTTTCCAATTATGCATAGTTGTCCTTCAACTTAAGTTTAAAACGTCCCATGAGCCACAGGTTAAGTAGCCAAAAATCTCTAAGGGAAGGTCATATGCATAAAGAATCAAATTAATGTAGCTCAAACACTGGGTAAAGGTGCACCACATGAATCATATGTAAGTCAAAAAGTGTCATTTCTCTGAGGTGAATGCACCAAGTAGAAACAAGGAGAAAATGGCCGCCATAAACATCTTCCAGTCAGAAATACTAAGTAAACAGCCCAGTTATGCCAAAGATGCTTCAATTCTGCTGCCAACGGGTAATTGCAGAATAAATATGCTCAAAGAAAAAAGAAAAAAGGAAAAAAATAAACATTTGGAAAGTTGTAGGCAGTATGGAGAGAACAACGCGGTCATTTTAATAACATTTGCCGGTACGACCATCTTAAAATGGCGGCCGTTACTTCATGCAGACGCTCTGGGGAACTCACTCGTAGAGAAAAAGCATTTCCGCCGTGTATGTAGGAGCGCTGAGAAGCTCACGGCATTCAGCGTGTGTTCTGGTTCATTATACCGCTCCTGTCGTCGCCTGCAAATGCTTTTGTACGCGGTAACCTGCAGGTCCGCCGGTGCGCCTCACTCAGACGCTGCCATTCACCATGGACACCAAGCCACGCCCCCGGGCGCTCATGTTCTGACAGATCTCTAAAGCTGTTATGTTCAAGTAAGGGTCCCTGCAGTAGCATACGCAAGCAGAGCCTTTGACATGGGTCACCTCTAATTTGCTTTCTTGGGAATCAGTCTTGCCTACTATTTCAGACTAATTAGCCACTGTTTTCATAAATTTTGGGAATGCTCTATGAGAAGTTGGCCTGATATGTGATGTCCACTATTCTAGTGGGTACCCTGTATCAGTCCAAACAACCCTTATGGTGATGGTTGTAGTCAACCTTATAGACCAGCTATCCTATTTGTAGCATGGACAAAGCAGTCTTAGGCTAATACTTCAGAGAGCATGTGAAGCCAATTGTTTTACCAATTATAATCCATTGAATACCAAATGAAAGGACACCACACAAGGTATATATCAAATATATATGTATTTATTACTAACACAACCCCTCTGCACTCTTTTTGAGGTCAGAGTTCGAGATACAGCACAAGTTACTCAATAAGCATACTATAGGTTGCACAAATACAATTCTGCCCTAGGGGCCTCACAAACCATATACTAAGTAAGTGGTACAAGAACCAATTCAGGAAAGGTGAATAGGCCTAGGGCCTAGAGAATCGCTGGGGCTACACTGAACAACCAAAGGCTAGGAAGTAGGAGTCCCACAGGATGCGTGTGCAGTGTCTAAACACACACGCGAGTTGCCATAGACTTTCAATGGAAACGTAAAAGTTACAAAGTAGTAGATTTCGGACACTTCCAGGTGGACTACGGGAAAACCCAGTTAAACTAGGACACTTGGATAGTTATTACCCACGGGAGCACTGGAGTACTCGAGTTACCTCACCCAGGGAAGCCGGGTGCATAGGTGTTCTTTTGTGTCTGGTTTCGTCGATCAATCCTATGGAGAGCTGCAAGAAAATGCTGCAAGCGACCAGAAGGAAAGTGTCCGGATGGATCCAAGAGTGGATCGGAGCAGTGAAGAACCTGAAAGCAGAGGGGACAGAGTCTGGATCACTAGCCAGTGACCAGGAAGGAACCAGGAAGGAACCAGGCGATGTTGAGATGCAATCAGGTGAGGAGATTAAGCTTTTCTCTGCAGCCACGTAGACCAGGAGGCGTTGACAACAACCAGGAGCTGGATACGGACTGTCCCATGAAGGATCTAGCTGTTGGCGATGTTGGTATCCAGGTTGGACCCAATAAGCCTTGGCAAAAGCAATCCACACAGGAAGGGAAGATTGCCTCCTGTTCAGACCAGCAAGGTCTGGGGAGCTTCCCCTTTACAGGAAAGCAGGAGCAAGCCCGGAGCAACCAGGCAAGCGGTGTTGTTTTAAAAGGATGTCTTCAGGTGGGCCACTAGCCAATGGGCTAGCAACCGTGAAGACGCGTCAAGGAGAAATGCAGGCGCAGGCCCCACGCGGCACTCGTGGAGTGGGAGGGCTGAGCTTCGGTGCACTTACTGCTCGGGGTTGGGGCTTCTTAATCCCAAATGCACAACTTCGAGGACGCCTCAGAAGCTGCACAGTTAGCAAAAAGCAAGTACTGCAGGAGGTCCAGTCCCACATCTCTTGTGTCCGCCACGGGTCTCAGCTTTGCTGTGGATGCCGGTCAAAGGCAGAGAAGTCTGGAAGTCCAGAGGCTGCATCACTAAGTTGTCGAGTTCCGGCAGGAGCATCGTCAAAGCAAACTTGCAAGTTACTGTTGGTGCCTGTTTGCACAGGGTGGTCACTCCTTGACCACAAGGGAGATGTGTTCAGTCTTCGGGTCGAAATGGAACGTCGAAGGTCCAAGAGTTCATTTCAGAGTTTCTTCCAGGAAAATCTAATGTCTCTAGACACAGCTCCTAACTTTATACTAATCTAAGGGGCTGGATTACCTGCTAGGTCCCTCCTATGGGTGGAACCTGAGAAGGGGGTGGTTACACCCCTTTCTCTTTGTCCTGTTTCGCACCAGAGCTGGGGCTGGAGTGCCCCAGCAACTGGTTTGAACCGGGCTATACATGGAGCACCTTGTATGCCCCAGGCAGTGTCTGGAAACAGCAGTTTCCATTTAACCCACCCTGCCCCAATCCACTACAGGCTGTCTGGGGAGGTCTCAGCGCCTCCCTTGATAGGAAACCTATTGTCCAGGCCTCCCCTGCCAGAGTTTCGTCCAGCAGCAGGAGGTCAGACTCGTGTCTGTGGCAGCAGCATCCATTTTGTGATGCTGAGGCTCTGTTTAACTTTAACCGGGTAAAGCAGTAACTACATGTCTTCTCGCTCTAGAAGGGTGGAATGCTACCTCCGCTGCCAGGACTGGCAGGGGGTAGTATTCCAAAGTGTTTGACACCTTACACGACATGTTTTAATAAAGCCAAACCAAAGTTAGCATTAACCGCGAGGATTATAATGCACTTAAGAGTATATGGTATGGCTATAACAGCTATAAGGACATGGTTCTGAAAGCTGCAGACAGGATCAACTCATGCTAGAGCACCATCTCACATAAAACCAAGCGCTCTGCCTTCAGGATTGTCAAGGCCTGCCATAGGAGTGACATATAGGTATATATGTGTCTATATATAAGGGTAGATATAGGAATACTATATCTAAGCAAGGGGTGATTACACCACCTTGCCCAAGCTGAGTGATCAGCCTGTGGTGTCAGATTGGATGGCCAGCCAGGGGTGGCATAATACATGCTGCAGCCCCAGGTAGGCCTTAGATGCACCTATGCCCTGGGTACCTATGGTACACTATACAGGGGCTCACAAAGGTGACCCAATACCCAATTAGGTATGTACCTAAAGTACATGGTATGAATTTAGAGAGAGAACAGCTGGGCTGTGGGTCTGATTCACAGGCCCACAGCCACACTAAAGTTGAAAAACCAGAGTATCACAGTAAAAAGTGGGGTGACCATAGGAAGCAGACCCTACTCTCCTACATGCTCCACCAATGACCTGCAAGCAGGAGGACAGGGCTGATTTATTGGCAAGAGGACAGAGTGAGCTTATCACTAATGTAAGATAAGGTCATTAGGAAAAGTTCTAACTCATTTGAATCAATCATTGTGGCAGTGATGAGGCAACTTTAATCAACAAAAACTTTATAGGAATGATGGAGGGCAGGAGCTCTGCTTACACACTTTCATGTCCGTGTAATTAGATGATTTGCAAGAGATCAACAGCTTGTAAAATTCGAAGTGATTTGTTTTTGCTCTCAATACATGCATACCAATAAAACCTGACCTATTGACAAACATGACATGTTCAGCGGAGTTACTAGCAAACATGCCATTCTTCTTTTGTCTAGGAAAGCACATTTTCAACTCTACCAAATGGGAAAAAGTATAGAGTTATATCTCATGTCTGTATAAGAGAGTATCTGCCATTTAGGTTTGCCTTACTTGTCACATTTACCAACCTTTTTCAAACTTGTTTTATTATGTTCCAAAAAACACTGGCCCAAATCACAAAAGTAATCTGAGACAAAATCCTAAATTTACCATTTTCGGTATTCACAAAGGGCATTTGGGAATGGTAAAGTTAGATTTTTGTCTCAGTAAAACTTAAGTTTTACTTAAGTTAAACTTAAGAGCAAAACTTAAGTTTAACTCAGACAAAATCCTAACTTTACTACTCCTAAATGCCCTTTGTGAAAACCGAAAGTTGCAAAGTTAGGATTTTGGCTCAGATTACTTTTGTGAATCAGGCCCACTGTGTTTAATTTGAGTGAGGTCGTCTAGCTCTTTAGGTGATAGAGGATGGTTCTCCCCCGCCCTTTCCTCAAATGTTCTTTTTCTTTAAACCTTTAGAACAACAGATATTCAATGGTCTATCTCCAAACCTCTTATGATATAAGCTGATTGCCCCATTAAAACTTGAACTTTACTATCTTCACTCCAATGAACAGCCTTTACATACATATTTGACCATGTGAGAAAGTGTCCTTTTTGCTGTGATTATCACCATTTTATTGGACATATGCAGCTGTTTTTTTTACTCATGGTGCGGAAGGCACTGCTATCCAGGCTCCTGTGCTCTATCCCCTAAAACATGTGGAAAATAGCTAATTTTTGATTGGCATATTTAACAATCTTATGATACCATAGTATATAGTGTACAGACTACAGCTATGGCACTGCAAGTTAAATGTCACCTATGGACTGCAGCACCTATGGTGTCATCCACTAGAGTAACACAGCATAACAACTTCAGGTAAACCTTTGTAGCCTGATTGCTGCAGTTTTTATCTGAAGCCTGACCTGTCAAAATAACTCTTCTGAGAGGCAAAAAGAATCTTCCTTTTAAATACTAAAACATCTACCCTATGAAGGTCTTGTAGCCTTCAATTTAGGGTGCAAGGTGTTTAAATGTGGAATATGTACAAATGTAATGATACCATGACCCTCAGTTGACAAAGCCCAATTCCTCTTTTCGCTTTTGAGTGCTGCTCTGCCCTATGAGAAAAAAACTAGAGTACAGTTTAACATATTAACTCTGCTATTATAAGTGTGACTAGTGCTAAAGAAACAAGTTTCATTCTCATTGAGCTTCTTCACCACAGCAAATGCATGCTAGTGGGCACTCAGCTAGAAGGCATCCAGCCTTGTTAAACTCATTGGCGAATACAGTCTGCAGCCTTGTCTTGCTGAGCACAGAAAAAAGACTAGATCTAAAGATAGAAATCATCACCGGCAAAGAAATGAGAAGTATCCAGCCAATGAGAGGACGTTCCTGGGCATGAAAAGTGAACCTTTGCTGCTCTGATTTTCCCATCAAAACAAAAAGCTTCATTGGCCTTCGTCTAATGACTATCCAACTTAGAGAGGACTAATACAGCCTACAACTTTGCATCGCTGGATGACTTTGACTTCCATAAACTAACTCCTAAGGTAAAATCTTTGAACATAACAAATCTGCTTGATGTTTCCAACCTGCTTTCCAACACAGTCAGCCTAAAGTCTTACCGATGGTCCCAGTCAAACACAAACAGTACGTTCTGTTTGTGTTTTACCTTTAACTGGTACTTTTTTTCTTAAATCTTTAACCCTTTCCATGCGGCCGCGATTCCCCTGGTGTGCTGTAAACAGCATGAACAGGGGCAGGCCGTGACGAACCCCAGCCGTCATCAGCACACGAGCACAGTAGTGCATGACGGCTGGGGTTCGTCATCAGCATGGAAGGGGTTAAAAATCCAAATCTTTTTTTCGATGCATTGGATTTTAGTCATTTGGTGGCATATTTTTCACAAAGCTTTGCTCTATTTTGATAAATTTGAGTATGATTTTTATTTTGTTGTGTTTTTGACTTTTTAAGTGGTTTGGAATGTCTAAATGCTTTACATATTTTCTCTAAGTTAATATTGCCTGCCTCTCAACCAGGGATTAAGTTCAGGCTTAAATTACTGAAGCCTTAACCTGGACCTTCAGAATAGAAGATATGCATAATGTTTGACTTGGCATCCAGGTATTAAGTACTTTATGTACACTGGTGATCAAACCATGTATTATGGTTTGTAAGTTTAAATTGAATGCATTTTATTTACAGAATACAGAATTCTATGGGCAAAGACCACATACATAAAAGCATAAAAGAAACATACCTCCCAATCACACACAACACCCAATTCAAAGCATGCAGCCCACTATAAAGTACTCCTTCTTGTGTTCAATGGCACTCAAGATGTAGCTCCTACTTTTTTATCCCTATTATGGCAAAGCCTAATGCTAGGTGGACAGTAAGCTTGACCATACTGTAGACCCCTTTATGTTTCAGATTATTTCTGTTGATAATGCTCTTTTTGGATTGCGCTGCAAAGATCAATGAGAGACACCCGCATCCTCAATAAATTCAAATTTCAAAATTAAAAGTACTCTTTTACAGCTTCAAAACTCTATCTCCAAAATTTGTGGTAACCTCCCAGTGGCTAAATTTGCCACCTCTATGGCGCCTGATAGTTCTTGATGTAACCCCTTACAATAGTGACTATACAATAGTTTTGTATTGTGAATAAAGTTAAATGTGGTTGTAAAGCAAACTCTTTGTACAAATGCCTAAATTCCACCTCCCAACTAATGGTTTTGTTGACAATAATGCAACACATTGTCACTATGTACAGCGTTTCTCTGCATACATCTCCTCAAATGCTCAATGTAAATTAATACAAAATCCTTAACTATCATATTTTGCTAGGGTGGGAAATTCAGGAGGGTTGTGTGGTGTGCTCTTTTATTTTCTTTGAGTTTTTTCTGTTTACTGTTCATTCAGTTGAGTAGCTTGCCACATCTAGATTATTAGAAACAGAAAAGTAATCACTTCATCTTAGATTCAGCTTTCCCATGTCCAAGAGGTATTGCAATCGCACTCTCAAGTTCCCTATTATACAAAGAGCTTCCAGTTGTTACAGGGCAAAAGGTGAAAGTACCATTGGGGAAGCTAATTTGGTCACACAAATTGCAGGTTCCTCTATTTGTTTTTGTTTTATTGTATCTGCTGAAATGCTACTGCAAGAAGTAAATCCAATATACAAATTCTAGTATGGTGAGAGGACCAGTCTTCTGAGAGGCTACCTAAAAATATATTTTTAAATATTAAAGGGACTCGTGTGTTAAAAATAGTATTTATCTGCTTCCAGCCTCTCAACTAAAAATTATATGTAGTGGTGCATTGAGGTCAGCGAGAGAGACACTTTAAGACCAATAGGAGGGGGAAGATGTGTGACTTATCTTTTGTAAAGTGGTAGGTGTAATCGATAGCCTATTATAAATATTAAATAAAGTTATAATAGTATTTGCTGCTCTTGAAGATTCCCTCAATTTGAGCCAAATCTTATTCCATAAGGGAATTGAGAAAGAGGTGCCCAAATCGTGCTTCAATTGTAATTTCACATCTGTTTTACTCTGTTTTCTGTATGAGCGATGAGCTTATTGTAAATTTGTGACACTGAGGGAAAGAATAAAAAAGAATTTGCTAATTGGGGAAAATGAAGAGTAGAAACAGTATCATCTGGTAACTGACCACAGGCTGAATGAATGGCAAATAATAATTAAATGTATTTGGTTGAATACAAATAAGGGAAGGAAAAGCATTGTTGGGCTAGGGCAAAAGAAAAACAAGAATCCTTTTCAAGAAGTTGATTAATCCATTTTAGACCTTTTATGTGCCAGGCTTTCCAAAACCAGGGTTATTATTGATTTTAACATATTTATTATGCCAGACTGGAGAATGAAAAAAGTTGGTACCTAAAAACATTATGGAGGATAACAATGGAGAGTAAAAGTTTACATGCATTTTTTAAAATAGGAAAAGACAGGGAAAGAGGTTTCTGAGGAAAGAATAAACATTCACGAAGAGGGAAGGGATGATTGAAAATGTTTTTAATATCAACCCGAAGGGGGACTGGATAGACTTGTCCTTGTTTAGTGAGAAAGCAGCTTGTTTAAGAAAGAAAGTAAAAGACACACAAATAATGGATGGTAGATGGAACATATCAAACATTCATTCCCTGTCATGGGATCTGGGCTACATCCATTGCTCCCTTGCTCACCATGCCACCCCAGTGTAGACCCAGCTATATGCAAATCAGTCTAAACTTGCTCATCATGGGAACAGTCCAGCCCAAACTGCCAAGGCAGGTCATCCCTGGACTGGAAACAAGCATCCTGGGATGTGTTTCGGGGTATTACCCCTCATCAGCAAGGTTAGCTTGAATCCAGTGGCATAGCAAGCCCAGGACCCATGTCTGGGCATACCCGATGCACCAAGGGTGAGAAAGGAAAAGACATACAAATGATGGACAGAATGCAGAGCAAATCAAGCATTCACCCCCAGTCAAGAGATCTGGGTTAAATCCAGCCTTCTTTTGCTCACCATGCTAACCCAGTTTAGACCCAGCATCTGGAAATTATTTTTGCCCCTGCTACTCATGGGAACAGTATAGCCTGAACTGCTAAGCCAGGTTCTCACTGTGCCACTGGATTCTAGCCTGGCTGATGAGGGATGATACCCACAGAACCTGTCCCAGGATGCTTGTTCCTGTTCCAGGGAGGACTAATGCAATAGCTGCCAAAGATTGTTTATATGATTTGGATTTACTTAAGACATTAAAAAACAGCCTAGTGTTTTCCTTTAATAAAGACTGATTGTTTCCTACCTATTATCTGATGAAATAAAGGTTCAAGATGGAGGGCAAGAATTTTAGTAAACATTTTATAAACTAGATTAACAAGGGAAATGGGTCAATAATGTTTGCACATCTCTAGATCTTTATTTTCTTTGGGAATAAGACATATTAAAGTATTAGACCTTGCTTTTCCAGTGGGTTATCCCCAGACTTTTTGTTTTTTTGGCCTCCTTTTTTGGACCCTGTTTTTGTTGGTTTTATGACTCTGTGCATTTTACCACTGCTGATTGGTGCTAAAGTGCATATGCTGTCCTTGTAAATTGTTATGAGGGGTTGGTAATTCCATGAGTGGCATATTTGATTTACTGGTCAGTCCCTAGTACAGTGCGCTGCTTGTGCCCAGGGCCTGTAAATAAAATGCTGCTAGTGGGCCTGCAGCACTGATTCTGCTACCCACATGTGCAGCTTTTAAATGTAACTCAGACCTGCCACCGCAGTTTCTGTGCGCAGTTTTTTACTGCCATGTCGACCTGGAAAGGGCACCCACTTGCCAGGCCCTAACCTTGTTTTTTTTACATGTGAGTCACCCCTAAGGTAGGCCCAAGGTACCCCTGTGGGCAGGGTGCAGTGTATGTGAAAGGTGAAAGGTAGAACATGCCCTGATGTGTGTGGCATATCCTGATAGTGAAATACTGCCAATTAGAGTAGGGGGAGGAGATGTCCTTCAAACCTGAATGGGCCTGGTCGGCCTTGGACAATACTGTCTCCACCTCCTGCAGGGCAGCTGCACCAGAGAGCACAGAACTGGTTTTGGCTGGGCAAAGAGCTTCTCTGCCACCAGAGAACAAAGTAAATTGTGCTATAAAAAGTGTGGCCCAGACCCCTGAACTTTAGATTACTGCTGAACTAAGGAACCTCCCAGAAGAAGAACCGGGAAAGCTGGAGGAGGAGTACTTCCCCTGTGCTGTATGCTGGTGGGGTTGACTTGCCGTGGTTGCTTCTGTCTTGGGCAGGGAAAGGACTGGCCTGTGCTTTAATTATCCTGCTGTTAGAGTTTTCTCCAAGGACCTGAAGTAGAGTTTGCCTCCTGTTGGAAGTCTCAGGGGTAGAAAAGACTTCAAAGGTCACTTCTGGTAATCAAGAGGAACCTTTGCCAAGGAGAAGAGCTGGAAAAACTGAGGAGGAATACTGCTCCTGTGCTCTTTGCTGTCTGGGGTTGGCCTGCAGTGGCTACTTTCTGCCAAGGAAAAGGACTTTGCTGTTTGCTGTGTCCCCTGCTTGAGGAAGATCTCCAAGGGCTTGAAGAAGAGCTTGCCTCCTGTTCTGAGGTCTCAGGGACACAAAGACTTCTCCCCCAGCTTCCCTGAACCTCCTTGCTGGGAGTTCTGACCTGCCAAGAGGTGCCTGTAGCTGTTCTGGGCCTCTGGAGGTTGTTCTGGCTTGGGAGCTGGAAAAGGAATGCAGTGCTACACCGAGAAGCGCAACGCATTCATACATGATTCCAATGCATCTTTGAAGTAACCAATGCAGTGCCTGCCCCCAGCTCGAGAAATCACTGCATGCCACATCAATTACACCAGTCTCCAAAGTCCGAGATCACAGCACTTATTCCGATGCAAGCCCGGCTGTGCGGCTGCAAGGAACCACGCATCGTTCCGGATCATCACATTGAGGTGACAGGTCTGACACATTGTTGGGGAATGCAGTAAGAAACGGACGCATCACCTCTCCAAGCTTTATCACCTCCTGTCCAGTAAGGAGCTGATGCATCAGCTCCCCTGCGCAGCAGTAAGGAACTAACGCATCACCTCCCCCGGAGCAAGGAACCAATGCATCACCTTCCCTGAGTGTAAGGAACCAACGCATCACCTTCCCTGTGACCTTTGTTGTCTGTGTGTGCGACGCAACGAAGTTACTTTGTGTGAAAAGTGTTGCATCTGCAATTTGCTTTGACCTGAATTATTTCTACCATTCAAAAGTCATATTTGTATTACTGTAGTGTGGATTATTGTCGTTTTGGTCTTGTTTGATTTAGATAAAGATTACTTCTTTTTTAACTAGTATGGTGTCCATTTGTGGTGTTTTCACTGTATTACTGTATGTTTTCACAAATGCTTTACACACTGCCTCTGAGATAAGGCTGTCTGCTCATGCCAAGCTACCAAGGAGGTAAGCAGGGGTTATTTTAGAAGTGTATACCCCTTACCATGACTAGGAAGAAGTGTCACTACTTGGATAAAGGTACCTACCTCTACCAACTAGAGATCCCAATTTCTAACATAAAGCAACCTGGAAGGAACCCCCTGCAGGTTTAGAGGATATAAAATGAGGAAAAAAAGGATATAATTTGGGAGTTAAAATTTGGAATAGTGATAATAAAATTCTATAGTAAATCCAGCCGGTCCTGGTGCCTGTGCTTTTTTGAATGAATGCCTAGCAAACATGATATTTTGAATAAGAATGTCTTTATCCAGGGAGGAGAACTTTATATCAGAAGACTGGGGTGGTGTGATGGAAGCTAAATATTGGAGAACAATTTATTGAGCAGCCTGGGTTTCAGGAGAATATAGATTGCCAAAATAATTTGTAAATTCAGATAAAATGTCTTCGTTTTTATTAAAAGTGGAATTAGTCAAAGACAGAATAAATTCTATTTTGATACAAACAATTTAGTTTATTTTGTCCTCCATATTATTTAGTACTGGATTAAAGGAGTTATCAATTAGCAATTTCTGTTGAATTCCTATTAAAGGCAAATTTGGCTTGGATTAGTTCATCTAAACATGCTTTTGATTTAGATGTATAGTATATGTATTCCAATTGTTTAATATGATTCATAATTTAAAGTAATTTTTTAGAGGATGAGTTTTTCTTTTTTGGACCGCAAAGGAAATGACAATATCCCTACACACAGCTTCAAAAAGTATACCAAATAGTCTTAGGAGAAATATCAGGTGTTTAATTATCAATGAAAAAGTTAGTTGCAAACTTTTCAAAAAGGTCAGTAAATTCATCATTTAGGAGAAGTGAGGTATTGAAACCCCATCCCCTATTTTAAGGGATATGTGGAATGAGATCCAAACCCAATGCAACTGGGTCATGGTCAGAAATTAACATAGAGCAAACTTGGATTGTAAAATATGTTGTGCAAGAGTTTGTGAGTCAAATAAATAGTCAATTCCAGATTGAAAAAAATGAGCAGGAGAGAAAAGATATATTATTGCAGAGTAGGATTACAAACTCTCAAAGCATCAATAATTTTTTTGGGGTTGAAACTGAATTGTGAATGTTTAGATCATATAATGAACTTGGAGTTGGAACGACGATCAATAAAGGGATCCAGAACCCTGTTGCAATCACCTCCATAAAATCAAGTAATTATCGGTGAGAGACATTAACTTAGATAATATTGCAGGCCAAAAAGATCTATCTAACAATGTGGTAGCATAAACATTGAAAATTGTTACTATCATTTTTTGAGATAGTGATGGAAGCAGCAATTCATCTGCCATTAGAATCTGAGTCTTGGGATATGACCTGAATGTCCAGAGATTGATTACAGAGTGTTGCCACTCCATTACATTTGCCTGTACACGGGGAAGAGAAAATATGTCCAACCCACTGCTTTTTAACTTGATCAATTTCTGTTTCTACCACATGAGTTTCTTGTAACAAGACAATGTCACATTCTAATTTAGAGAGGTGTGTTAATACCCTTTAATGTTTTAAAGGAGAACCCAACCCTTTAATATCCCATGAAACAACTCTAAAAACCATTTAAAGTGTGGTAAATGCTCTATAATATGTTGTATACGATAATAATAGTCACAACTTATTAGCAATTTAGATTTAATTAGATAATTGCAAATGTTAGCAATGAATAATGAATATGAAAGGATATTATAAGAGAAGTTGTGAGTATTCAGAAGGATAGAGAGAAAGAAGGAGAGATTCAAGTAAAGAGGAAGGGAAAAAAGGAAGGAGAATAATAAGGATAACAAATAGAAAACAAAAAAATAACAAAATGAACATACCTATATAACAAATAAATAATTGAGGCTGATGAAACCACACAAGGGGGATGACACAGCTGAAACCTTGAAGCAGTCAACACAAAGGAAAGGATCAAACCACACAAAAAGATATCAATGAGATCTTCCAGAAACAGGGAACATGCCTAAAAGAAAGAAGACAAACATATTAATAGCAAATTAGAGAATATGTAATTTAAAACTATTATCTTGTTATGGAACTATCAGGTACTGGAAAATACAATTCAAAGTATAATGCATAGTTTATTAACTCAGAAAAGTCAGGTGATAGTAGAGTTGGAAATTTCCATTGTCACTCCTCCGCAGCTATCAATACATTTTTGAAGAAGAGAAGGATCCTCAGAAGTAGTAGACTTATTGATGTAAGTCAGTTTGAATGTGCACGGGTGGAGAAGTCCATTTCTGGTATTCAGGGAGCGAAGAGCTGGACGCATATCTAGAAACGTCTTCCTTCTGTCGGCTGTGGATTTGGCGAAGTCCTGCGCATAACACAAATTGGATCCAAAGCATGAAATGCACCCTTTGGCTGCTTTGATGACATAAGCAGATCTAGATATTGTTGCAGAGACATAAAAAGTTAAAGAAAGTTTGGAAGACAGTTTAGTGCAAGAGGAGGGTGTAATTTCAGACAAGTCAGAAGAAGATGCGGGTGAAGTCCTGGTTGGTACCTATAGTCTCTTCCATATTCTCTAGCACAGAGAATGAGTTAGTGGTATGAACTCTGGTAGTGGACTTGACAGCCGTTGCTATAAAGACATGAAGTTTGAGGTTCTTAGTCCATTCCATAAGAGGAGTTCTCAGCATAGATTAACAAAGTGGATACAACAGTAATGAACTGAACAGTAGCAAAAATATATGGAGACCAGCAGTTTATGCATTTTAACAAAGTACTTTTGACAAACCACCAAAACTGAATATGTTAATAAAAATATATTACATGAGATATTCAAGATGATATTATAATCCTTTCAATACGCAAGCATGAGTGACAATGTAATGAGGTGAAAAGGGTAAAAATAATTTTACTGATGTTAAAGTGAAAAGAATTTGGCAGCTTTGTGTTCCTATCAGCATGCCCTTCTAATCTCGCCAAACATGACCATGAAAAATAGTGGAGGACATAATGCATCCAGCTCTACAACCGCTTCATGAAGTTTTGTTTTTTTGAGGAGGTAAGATCATGTAGCAGGAGAAACGAGGAGAAGCAAGAGCACAGTCAACAATCAAAGAAATAAAAACAAAATGGCGGCCAAAATCTTCCCTTCAGGGTGCCCGCCGAATTTCACACAGAAAAGTTATTAATGAAGCAAGGTATTGCCCTTGCGATGCACTTTCATTGACAGCAGAAGTTCCAGGCAATAAACAACCAGTTTCTATGGAAATGCGACTGTGTGCAAGCATCAGGACATCTTCACGCCGTGACCTCACCGGAGCCTCATTAGAAAGGAGGACATCCAGCTTCAGCGTCAAGCCATGCACCTGTGGGTTTCTCTATGAAGAGATCTATTTTGTGAAAATAGTGGCTGCTGCTGGTCTTCCCTCTTTGCCACCCTCTTCACTCAGTTTTGCAATGACAATTAGTCCCCCAAATAATAGAATTCTCTCCCGACATGTAGAGTAGTCCTAAAGATTGGTTAGCATCAGTCTTCATAAGCACTCAAACAAATGTTATCTCATGTTGTGCAATGACACATAGCCAGCACTGTTCCCCCTCTCCACCTGTGAACTCCCCCCTTGCTTGACAATATCAGCTTAGCACGTATAGTCCATATTGCCTACAGCACTTGGAAACATGCGACTAACCTATCATATTTGGAAAATAAATTCAAATTGAGATACTAAGTGCTATAAATGTCATAAGTCTGATCTTTGATTATGTGTTTACATCAACATTTGTCATGTAGACTATTTTGAAAGGATTTTAAAATGTCCTTAGTCACTCTATAAAATTGACATATTTGGCAAATGTACTTTCTTGACCTGACTGCATGGTTCTCCGTCATATTTCAGTGTTCCTGGTGATTCCAAAGAGTAGCAGAAAATCCGATTTACCATTATAATGATTGACACATTAAACTGGGGACAATGCACAGGATCTTCTTCAGTGAAACAAGAAATCTCATTATTATTATTGTAGCGTTTCTCGTTTACATTAGATGTTTATGAGGTCGTCTACCTAGAGAATAAGTCAACAGAATATTGTTGGCATTCAGTGTGTTGTATAATTTCGAGCAGTATTTCATAAATCTCTAATTTCTACTGCTAGTAACTCATTAGGGTAATTACGGAGCACTAAAGGCACTGGTTCTGTGTAATTTGATAAGAAATTTGTAATAAGTATGTGATTCGCAATTTTTTCCCCATTTAGGATCTAGTCACAAAGATTTTCTGCAGATAATTCAACCCGTGGCGCTCAGTAGGGGTACTGAGGTGGTGCTGCCAGCACCCCCATTAACCCTTGATGAAGATCAAAAGGAGAATTATCATCGAAGAGGCCTTTAATTATTAGTCCTGAAAGATTTACTATGTGTTAAAGTACATACTCTTACAAGACAGGCATCTTCGTTTTACAAAGTACTACTAATTCTCTTTAAACATTGAGTGCTGTGTATATTAGTCCTTCCTCTTAATACATGATTATGGTATTTTGTAATTTTTACGAGTGACACTAGCTGAGGTACAGGTGAAAGTCCATGGTATAACAGACGTTTTCCAACACATGCATAAATTAAAATGAGCTTTCTTTAAATAGCAAAATACAAATATCTCAAAATATATATCATTAGTTTGCAAACTACAATGAAGGCGCATAAGTCAGATGATGACCAGGGCCAGCACCCCTCTTCAAAAATAGTTTCAGCCTCACTGTCAATATCTTAAGTTTAATTTAAACATCCAAATCTTCATGTGAGGCCTGTAGGGTCAGCCATGCTATAATCAACTGACATCTACTTGAAACTACACTTTGGGATCCTTTACTGTCATGTTTTGAGTAGCAGAGGGCAATTTAGAGCACAGCATGACACACTTCAAAGGACAAATGGTGGAAAAAAAACCTTTACTGAAGTTAACCTTGTGTTTATCCTGCAGGTTCATCTCAAGCTTTGTCCCTCTCCATCATAAAAAGGTTTATAGATTCCTTGATGGTGAAGATAAAACCCTGCGGTAGCCTATTGGTCTGTTGGTTACAAAACTGCCAGTTTTGTTGGAGGCTGGCTGAGGAGGAAACCCACACACAGAAGGGAGCAGTGTGAGATTTGCACAAATTATGGAAGCCAGTACCTTGATTCCTGAGAGCACTTGATCAGTGATCTTGCAGGAAGTAGATTATACCCGGCCATTGGGTAAGCTGGGCTGCCACTATAGATTATATCTGGTATCGTGGGTAAGCTGGGCTGCCACAATCAAAGAGCAATCCTTGACTGAGGGGCATCTAGGCAGCCACTTGTGAGTCTCATGTGTTTTTTAGCAACATGCAGCAGAGCTATCCCACTATTCCTGGACTTTGCAATAGTAGAGAGGGGATTTATTCACTGCACGTCTCCCGAAGCAAAAGTGCTGAGCATCCTATTTTGTATTTCACATCCCAAGCAAATCAAACATAGAAACTGGGGGGCTTATTTATGAGCCCTTGCGTCACTTTTGCGGTGCTGGTGCGTCACTTTTTGTGACACACCAGCGGCGTAAAAAATGCACTATGTTGCATCATATTTACATCTTGACGCATGTAGGTAGATGCGTCACTTTATAAACGCCTGAGCCACATTATACCTGTGCCAGGTATCATTTATGCAGGGTGGGTGTTCTGACGAAAGTAAGCCTTGTAGAAGTGACGCAGTGAAATCTATGAGATTTCACTGCGCCACTTCTAGGACACAAATACGTCAATATCTTATGCCAGCCTCACAGCAGGCATAAGACTGACGCAGGCACATTTGAAATGGGACTTACCCATGTGAAATGACCCATTGCTGGAGTGACGTCACTTTTGTGACACACTCCAGCAAAGCGCCATTTTTGAGGCTACAGATACGTCAGAAATACTGATGTATCTGTAACTCCTTGCGACATGATACGTCATACTATAAATATGACGCATCCAGCACGTCGCAATGAAAAGTGAAGCATCGCTGTTTTCACACAGGGATGCATCACTTTTCATAAATGAGGCCCAGAATAAATATGTTTGTGAGTCACTGAAACATAACAGTACATCCAAACAATTTTCATCACATATGAGCCAAAGTGACAAACTTGGCAATTAACCGAATGCAATCAGTAACAATTTGTACATCTCATAATGATGGATGGCGACGAGGCACTGGTGACATATTTGCTGAAAATATTTTTAACATTAATATAAGTTAAATATCACTGACGTGACAGCACACAAACGTGCTAATAATCCAAATGCTGGTGTCAGCATATCATTTTCTACCTTTGGCGATCCCACGGCTACATAATTAACATTTGTAAGATTCTACATGACTTACATGATGCAAAATGCATGTTGACAAGCGCCTGTATTTCACATGTAAAGAAAATCTATAGATTCTGTATATATTTGCAAGGAATATATTACTATGCAATTTAAATGCACTCTAAAAATAGCCTCTTCAGTTATTCTTATCGTGAAAACATCAAAAATGATGACAGCCCCGCTACCACTGAGAATTACACAGCTTGAGTCCCATTAGGTCCTATCATTTGTCATCGATGTATTCATTATTTCTGAAATGTTAACATTAACTCCAAGATAATGAATTTTGCTTAGCAAAAGTGAACTAGGCTAATTCAGTATGATGATAAAAGTCAATGCAGGCATGTATTACAATGTGAAGGAGAGCTTGTAAAATAAACTCAAAAAATATCATATCTCCATCCATAACAGATATCAGATATCACACCTAAAGCCACAGGAGATAAGGACTAAGAAAAATAAAGGACTCGTCGTCGAATTTAAAATTATGAATTTTTTAGCTTGCAGCCAGCATGACTGCTGTTCATGTGCCTTGGGTCACTCTACCCTGAAGCCTGCCATGCTCCAAAAACATACCGCATAGACAACTTGTTCTCTGTACTTAAAAGCTGGCCCATGAGAATAAATAATGCAGCTCATAACTAAGGGATACGACTAGTTACAGAATGGAAGAATACAGTATTACACAACATAATGCAATACTTCTTTCACCCATTCTCAGTGGAATTAGCCTTTAAGATTTGACCACAGATAGAGGTTAGAAATAATGTAGCACTTAATATCAATGGTTTTGTATTTCAATGCACTGTACATTCAAGAATTAGTCAGTACCCAATGCACTGTAAACACAAGGTTTTATGGGTACCCAATTATGCAGCTGGACAAGTCCAGAAGGATAAAAGGCTAAGTTGGCCTGATCAAGATCCAGACTTATGATCAGGTCCGGACTGCCAATTTATGGACTGACCGTCAGCCCAACTGACTTTTCGAGCATTCACAGGAACCCGTGTTGAGGTGGATCCTTTGAATGCATTTGAACTTTGCTGTATGGCTCCATCAAATATTGACTGAGTCCTACTGCAAAGTTTCTTTCAAAAATAAAACCCCAATGTGGGTTTTTGAAAATAAAAAAACAATGTCCCCATCGCCATGGGAGTCATTTCCCATGTTGAAGGGGGCATTTTTTTGTTTTTTACTGCCTCTTACCACTAGGGTTTTCCTGGTTGGGATGGGCAGTAAAAAACATGTATGTATCCCCCCATCCAATTATGGCATGCAAACTAAGGGCCCTATTATTAGTTATTAATTAGCGGCCTTGAAGTGGGCCACCACACCAGTGCCCCAAACCCATATTGTGACTACCCCCTGGATTCCAACTGGAATCTAGGTTGGGCAGTCCTTCGGCGGCTGGGCCACTGCAGTGCCGTGCTAAAGCTCATTTGTGAGCCTTAGCAAGGCACTGCAATGGGAACGCCATTGCATGTTCCTTCACAGCATGTCCTTGCCCTGCAGGATCTGGGGGTGCATGCATACAGGGGGCACACCATGTGCCCCCCTGCCTGCAACCCCTAGCGCAGAGGCAACAGAGGGCTGTGTAGGGCACCCTTAGTTTCCTCACTGCCACACTTTTCATGGCAGTTGCACTGCCATAAAAACTGTGACCGTAAGGAAACTAGTAATATGCTTTGCAGTGCCGCAGCGTGACCGCCAGCATATTACCAGCCTCACACCACTACAAGACTGCCAGGGATCGCAGATCCCTGGTGGTAGCAGTGGTACTGTGACTGTCCATCTGCCAAAGTCGAAATGTGGCAGGTGGACCGCCAGTCTGGCAGTCCCCGGACCCCCACGGCAGTTCAATTGACCACCGTAGTCATAATAAGGCCCTAAGCCAATCCTCCTCACTCCATTGGGCCATGGAGAAGTTTGGCCACGGCAGAGTAGTATTTGCAAGATACAACTGATTTTTTGCGATCAGTTTGGGATTTTGCAAAGCGACCTATGTACTTACACCATACCCCAGACTAATGGTAGCTTGCAAGGGTCCGCAGACTACCATGCCTGTTATTGAATTTAAATGAACATAAGTTTTAACAAAAATGATGAGAAGGGTAATCTTCTGGTTAAGTTGATATTCAGGAAGTTTTGGAGGGCAGTCAGATTGCAAGGGTGCTGTTTCTCCATTTGACTCTCTTTGCAGCAGTACAGTCTCCATCTCTGTGAGGTGCAGTACAAGAGTGGTGAATTGTTTATAGCTTTTTGGGGTTAACAGTGAAAAGGCATGTCACTAGTGAAGGAGTAATATCACTTGTTATTAAAAAAGTTTAGGACAGGGAACTGGTTTTAGGATGGAGTTTAAATGGGGAATGGGATTGATTACTTAAGGAGTAGGTTTTTAACTTGTAAATTATTGAGCATGCTTTTACTATCAAAGAGTATACTTCTAAGCAGTATTTTATTTTTCTTTCCTTCATTCAGCACCTCTGAAAAAGAAGGAGTGAAACTCCAAGGCTGACAATGCTGCAGACCCTGCACTTCATTCAAAGGCATTCACCATGTTTGTATATACGTAATCTTATTGGATTTAACAGGATCTTACGTAGGATAACATGATTCATGTCCTTCTCTATTTTTCCTAACTTCCCCATCTTTAGTCTCCAATAACCCTTTACTCCGCCTTGAATTTCCTTCTGTTACTGCTGTCTTCTTCATACTGTCTTAGAGTATTCTTTGTATTTCCTTTCTGCCACCTCTTTTTTTTTAACTATTGCATACATTTCTCCTTTAACCCTTTTTAACATTTCTCATCTCCATTCCCTTTTTCTTTAATCATGGTTTTCCTGATCCTCCCCTGGTCATTCCCCCATGATTAAAACTCAGTTTTTTTGTACCAGTGAAGTTTAGTTTTGACCATTGTTTTTTTTATGTTCAAATATCTTTATTGTTATTTAAAAGATAAAATACACTTAGAATATATTGCAATACAACATAGCCATAATAAATATATATTAAGTTAAAGTCAGAAATTATAAAATTAAAAATAGATTTCATAATTAGGAGTTAATGAACTGAAGTTAAAAGAAGTGTGAACACATCATCATTCAGACCAGAAAAACAAAAACAAAAAAACATATAAATGATACATTTTATGTGTTATAAATCTAATCAAATAACATTGCAACCCCCTGGAAGATGGATTAGACAAGTTCAACAACCTAAAACACACTGAGGTCAGGAACCAGTCGTATTGCTTAAGAGATTAAAAAATGTGTAACAGAAAGAAAGAAAACAGAGGGGAAGAAGAAAAGACAGAAAAAAGAGAAGATAGGGAAAAGAAGAGAGGAAGAAAAGACAAGTAGAGAAGAAGAGTTTAAGACATCTGCTTAAATGAAGAAAATAACTTAAAAAGCAGTGTAAAAAGGATATTGAGCCACCAACCCCTGAGAGAACAAATTCATATAATTGTCCAGTGACCGCCAAACATTGCTAGAAATGGAAGGCAAGTAATGCTTCTCCTCAACACAAGTATGAGCTCCAAGGAGGTATGATACCCATGCCCACCGGGTATGGTAAGACAAAAGATGAAAAGATTTCCATTCTGTTAGTATAACTTTAACAGCAATGGATATAAGTAGCTCCAACAACTCTATATCCGAATCATCAAGGGTAAAGGAATATCTGTAGCCCA
Source organism: Lissotriton vulgaris (assembly GCF_964263255.1). Classification (NCBI taxonomy): domain Eukaryota; kingdom Metazoa; phylum Chordata; class Amphibia; order Caudata; family Salamandridae; genus Lissotriton; species Lissotriton vulgaris. Next base: position 182,520,977 of record NC_141696.1, on the reverse strand, counting down.
TGGGCCCAATAAAATCATAGGTAACGAAAACTCTATCGTTATGTTCAAGATTAATGATAAATGCTTCCGTATCAAATCCCAAAAAGATTGCAATAACGTACATTCAAAAAACATATGTTGATGAGTACCTGGTTCCAAATTACAATTCCAACAAAGATCGCTATCGCGTAGTTTCCGCTTGTGTAAGCGAGCAGGGGTCCAGTGGAGGAGATTTAAAGTAAAGAATTTAGACTGAATAAGAGAAGGAGCAATCTTATTACGTAAGAATAACTTACCAATCAACTGCCAGGTCTCATGTGAAATTGTTTAAAAATATAATTTTCAAAATGATGAGACCATTTATCATATGTTGACTGTAGCCTGTGAAGGAGGTAGAGCAGATAAAAATTAATAAATTCTCGATGCAGTATGACCTGAGCATGACCACATAGAAAGAAGTGGAACAGTAACCGCATCTGTGGAAAATGATAATTTAGAAAGTAAACCTTTAAAATCCATGTTAGTAAGCTTATATTCCCTCGCTAAAAAAGAGAAGGGAAGAGGGTCGTTATTGGAATCATACGGATCTTTTACCTATCTAATACCACTAGCAGCCCACAAAAAGACCGTACCCAGATCAATATCAGGGACAATTTTTGGATTGTACCATAACGAGGACCACCTTGATTTATGGATAGGTTTAGATACTGTTTTGTTGAAACATTTCAGTGCATTAATCATGTCTAATATAATACAATGTGAATGACCAAGAGTTAGCTTAAAACCAGCGAGGAGGGAGAAAGTAGAAAAAGGAATACACAACTCTCTTTCAATATAAATCCAAGGGGGTGTATGTTGGGAATCTGGTAGGAACCAAAGAGCTCCCTGAGAGGTCAAGAAGGCGATTTGATACAAGTTCCAATTCGGAAGATTACAACCACCCAGGACAGAGGACTTTCTAAGGTATTTATAAGCAATTCTAGCTCTCTTATCACTCCACAAAAATGTAAGAGTGAATCAGTCTCATGGAAGAAGGAAGTAGAACGCTTAATAGGTAACATGGAAGATAAAAAGTTAATAATCTGGGTTATCATCATCTTGAGAGTTTGTAATCTTACCCTCCAGGAAATATATTTAGGACACCAGGAGGAAAAAAGATCTTTAAATTTAACTATGATATGGGATTCATTATAAGAAATAGCATCTGATAAGTCCTTACAAAACCAGATTCCTAAGTATTTAATACAAGTCGATTGCCATTTAAATCCTGAATCGCCCATGTGAAAAGGAAAACACACCGCATTGAGGAAGAACAGTTCTGTATTTTTTTTTTGTTCAGAGTATATCCAAATAAAATCAAAAACTCTCTAATGATGTTAAAAATAACAGGTATCGCAGCAGCAACACCCTCTACAAAATAAGGACGTCATCTGTATAGGCGGCTGTTTCAAGCGTATTCAAACCAAATTAAAAGCCTTTAATACTGTGGTTCAAGTTGAGTAGACAAAAGAGTGGGTCTAAAGACAATAGAAAAAGAAGGGGTGATAAAGGGCACCCTTGTCTAGTGCCCTGATGAAGATTAAAAAAGAAAGACGTAACCTTATTAACTCTAATGTTAGCTTTTGGCTGTGCACAAAGATACATTGGGTCAACAAAATGAGAGGGAGGACCAGGAGCTCGTTCAGGTCGAGAGTCCGTGCTCCACAAATGACTATTACATCACAAGGGACACTGTTGCATGTGGAGGGTGCAAGGTGTCACCCAGTCCAAAAAAGAAGAAAGCTGTAGAGTAGAAAAGATGAGAAGAGGAGGATGACAAAGAGAGAGGCAGAGGTTCATCCCCAGTATCAAGGATCCAATCCCAAAGGGGAGGGCCAAGTCTTGCCTCCTAGTTGCCCTCACTAACCCCGAAGGATGTCATGCTTCATCATTCGGCTCTTGCTCCCCGGCGCTACAATGCCCGACAGACCCTGAAGAGTCACTTTAACGGAGAGCTTTCAAGAGAAAAGCCGTTTGGTGAGTGCAGGCGTGTGGAGTGGATCAGGTGAAATAAGTGGTAAGGTGCATGCAGCGGTAAATAAAACTACCTAGGAGTATCCACTGGTGAACTTTTTAATAGTGTAAAAAACCCAGGAGGTTGGTTAGTTACTATGAGGCCCAAGGTGCCTGTGTAACTAAACAAAAGGTTGACATGTTTCACGCCTTGGGAGTCTGAATTATCAATGGTGTTTCTTTAGGACCTAACTGATGCAGTGAATGTGCACGTCTAAAAAGAAAGGGGTTCCAGAATAAATATGATAGCCCACATGGGTGAGAGGTGGCTTGGGATTGACCGCAGTGTTAATCACTCTATTATGTGGTCTACAATCTTGAATTGTAGATATGCCCAAGCGAGGAAGGTACCTAGAGGGGATGAAAAAAATGGAATAAAGAGGGAGAGAGAGAAAAGAATAATGGCTCATGCATCAGGCATCATGTGGCAAAAGTGTGTAAAAAACCCTTGGGCATACTGCAATTATGCGTCCAAGACAGCATACCCGGACCAATAGACAAAACACATGAATGGATAGCAGGACATGTTCACAGTTATTGCCTGATGGTGCCGGTGGGGGGACCCGGTGGTGTTGTGTCACGGTGAGGAGTCACAGATCGTGGGCACGGCTCCCCAGGTACACCGCCCGGCCACTTATCACCGTAGCTGTGTAAGTTATCCATGTAGGTAGAGAGTAGTCCAACGAGACAAATAAGGTGTGCTGCCTGGCGCGATTCATGCCAGTTAGGGTTGGAGTAATTGAACCACCTCCATAGGGATGCCACGCTCACAGTGCAGAGACATCCCTGAATCATGCAGTCACCCATAGTTACCAGATTGGATGGTAGCGGACACATAGAACAACACACATTCAAGAAAACATTGCAGGAATGAGTATGAGGGTGGAGCCCTGCTTACCCTCACAAGGTTAGTCACCGCTGGATGCCCGCACCCTATTGGCTAAATACAGGGGAGAGAATGCAAATGCGGGCGGAGTTGTAATGAATACCAGTTTCGGTGCCGCGGGGCAAGCACAATAAGTCTAGTGCCCGCTGCAAGGTTAATACATTTCCCCCATCAACACATTGGTTCTTACTCACGGTTGAGTCGGGTGCCAGCTCTTAAGCACCTACCCTCTCCCAGTGGTTGCCTGTTGTAAGTATGTGTGGCGCCTCCGCCTGGTATTCATTGCTTACGGGGCTTTGGAGGAAGGCGTCTCCCCCTTCCTGTCCGGTGTACGTGTCATGCCGAGTAACCGTCTGCTACCACTGCGCTTGCTCAGGGGAAAGTATTTCGCCATGAGTGTGCGCATGCTCAGTAAGTGTGCCGCTGCCGCGCATACGTGTGCATCGTAGAGGCCCCGGATGACGCCATCAGACTACGATAAGTGTTGATATTGATATATCCATGTGATGTTTTTGTTCACGCTTCATGGTTGTCCTGTGTGTTACGTTAGTGCATTGGTCCCCTTTGGGGTGGCATACGTATTGCGAAGTGATAAGAGTCCTGGGTGACCTAGTCATGAAAAGCTTGGTATGGGGAGTTTTCTGACCACTTGATCAACTAGTTTAAATAATGCACTTATGGCCCTGAAAGTATCACTCCTATCAGGGTTAATTCTGAGCCTAATAGGAAAATTAAGATTCCGACATCCTGCCCACCAAGGTCATTATGTGGTACTGTCATAATGTACAGGGGCCATGATGTGTGTCCCTGCCGAGGGTGAGTCAGTCCCTATATTCTGATCACATGTGAAACAGGGAAATAAAATGTAACCCAGGCACATGGGGGAGGGGCTTAGGATGGACTGAGCTGCAGCTGATCAAACGGCGGAGATTGTGGCAGATGTTAAATTGTCTGTGCAGGTGTCTCAAGCATACTGTGTCCAGGTTTATAGTTCTAACCAGGGTATATCATCATTCAGTCCATTGATCTGGGTCTGTAAGCGAAAGACCCAACGTCGTTCCTGACGTAGGAGGTCCTGTGTGTTCCAAGTGGGTGTTCATTCTAGGACTGTCCATGCCAGTTGATCACAGTTGTGACCCATCTCCAGATAATGGTTGGTCAGCTTGGTGGCTGTCCTTCCCTGCCATATGGTACTCTTTGCTTGCTTACTCGTATCCTGACTGGGCATGGTGTGATGCCGACGTGCCGCAGACCACAAGGGCTTGTGATGAGGTATACACAGTTCTTGGTGTTGCAATTGGAGTGCCCCTGTTGTTCCCACACAAAGTCGCCTAGGGTGAGTGTCTTCGTCTGCGTAGTGGTGGAGCAGGCGTTGCAGTTACCACATGGGAAGTGTCCTGAAACAGGTGGTAGGTTCCAGAGTGTCGCGTTCTGAGTGCTCTTCTTCTTGTGCAGTGGGCGAGTATTCACCAGGGTGTCCCATAGATTAGACGTCCTTTTAAACGCAAAGTGTGGTTTTTCAAGGTTCAGTGAGTCGGTATTCAAGGTTTTCCAATTCCGTCTGATAATGTTCTTTATTTTGTTGGACAGGGTTGTGAAGGTGGTAACACATGTGAGAATTTCGCTAGGTTCTTTCACTCTAGTTTCGAGTAGGGCCTGTCTGTTGTTATTTCTTGCTTGTTTTCTCGCCTTCTCGACCAGCCTCTTCGGGTAACACCTGTCCAGAAGATTCTCCTCAAGTTGGTTGGCCTCTGTTTCAAAATCCTGGGGGGTGGTGCAGTTACATCGTATCCATAGGAACTGGCCATATGGGAGATTCTCACGTAGGGCCTTGGGATGATGGCTGTAGAAGTCTAACACACTGTTGCAATCAGTGGTCTTCCTGTGCAATGTAGTCCTGAGTACTAGGATGATCTTCAGATCCAGGAGAGGGATGGTTGACTCGCTGATAGTACCGGTAAACCGAAGGTGTTGGTTGAGTCCATTGATCCAATCCAAGAAGGAGTCGCAGGTGGTCCTGGGTCTTCTCCATAGTATCAAGATGTCATCAATGTATCTCTTCCATGTAATGAGGTTGTCTTTGTACGGGTTGTTATCAGTGAATATGTTCCTGGCCTCAAAGGATGCTATGTCAAGGCCCGCTAGGGTCGGTGCAAAAGTGCTGCCCATGCTGGTACCTTGTATCTGGTGAAAGATCGTTGTCTTGTGCATAAAAAAGTTGTGTTTCAAGGCTATGGTGATCAGGTTGATGATGACATCCGCTGGGGTGTTGGACTGTAGATCTGATTCCTGGAGTAGGTGTACCACGACCTCGATGGTAGCCTCCTGGGGGATATTCGTGTAGAGTGATTCCACATCAAGGGTTAGGAAAAGGTCAATATGTTCGATATTCTACTCATTGATGACCTTTATCAAGTTAAGTACAACTTGTGTGTCCTTGAGGTATGCAGTGGTTGTGTGGACCACAGGGCGGAGAAAGTGGTCGCTAAATTGGCTCAGGGGTTCCAAACGGGAGTTGATCCCAGAGACTATCAATCGTCCTGGCGGTGGAGTCACTCCTTTGTGTATTTTCAGGAGGACGTAGAAGTACGGCATTCTCGGGTTGTCGCTCACCAGAAAAGCCGCCTCCTGAGGGGAAATCCAGCCTTCTGTGTTCGCTTCGTTCACCAAAATGCTGATCTGCGTCGAGAGTTGTTCCATTGGATCTTCGTTTAGTCTCTGACAGTATCAGGTATTGTTCAGTTATTTGTCACACTCAGCCTCATAGTCATCAATATCTAGGAGGACCGTAGCACCCCCTTTGTCCCCTGGTTTGATAATAATAGTATCATCATCCCTTAGTGAGTTCAGTGCCTGACGCAGTCTGTTCGGTAGATGTTAAATGTTGCGCCCTGTTCCAACTGGTTGGCCTCTCTCAGTACTGCTTTCTCAAATGTTATGACCTCTCTGGGGACCATTGCGGCAGTAGGTGTGAATTTAGATGGGTGTCTTAGTCCTGAAACCTGTTGTTCCGGTGTACGTCTTCCTTGGAAGAATGCTTGTAGGCATATCTTCCTGAATAGCTGGTGAAGTTCTTGGTTCATTCTGAACTTGTCCTCCTGAGGTTCCGTGAGAATCGTAATGACGTTTTGGGCTTGATCGGATATGGATGAGTTTGGTATCTACGAACCGCAAATGATGAGTTTAGTAGGTGTACGTGTTTTCGCTACACTACTTAGAAGGGTTCGTCTTATTTACGGGTTTCTTCATCTGAACCCTCGGGTTCCATTTTAGATACGGCATCCATTTTGTTTCTTGCCCTCACGTAGCCGGCGAACGTACAATGTCCGCCTGATGACCCTGGGATTCCCAAGCTCTTGCGGAAGATGTAAATTCCTTTGAGTGTGCCTTTATGACTAGGGGAATGACACGGCAAAGGCAGATGGCTCCGCTCGAGGCTCATCTTGCCGTGCCGGTCTATTGTTTCAGCCTTGCATGCGCTAGGCTCAAATCCTTTGATCCTGTGATCATGCTTCCGATATTGCCCCCACACTCTTTTCAATCTGTTGTCTGTCTTTGTTTTCCTTGCACGCACCTGTTCCTGTCCCTTCTCTTAGCTCGTTTACAACTAAAATGGAATGTGCCTAAATGGTGGGATAGCGTGCTTTTACAGTTGGAAACCGGCAATGTTTCTGTAATTATGTTCCGGGCTTCTGAAAACATGAAAGCGACCCTTTTTGAAGTTTACTGTGGGAACTGAGTTGTAACCTTTTGTTCGTTATGTTGTGCAATGACGAAAATGTGTATAAAAGGAGCGATCCACTTTTGCAATTCGAAGCAGACTCTCTGAACATACACTCTGTTGTACTTCTAGCGATTTCTGTGTCCCTGCAGTAAATAAACGCTGATCTTTGACGCCGAAGGAAGTGTCCCGTGTCTCTGTAATTTGTACGCCGGAACAGGTATCCCCACGAAGGTTTCAGGTGTTGTGCCCTGGCACCGCTGGGCCTTAATTTAGCCCAGTCCTTCAGTTGGTGCCCAACGTGGGGCGACATCATGCGGTACCGGTCCAAAGCCTGACGATCGTGAGGAACTTCGTGTGAAATCTCCGAGGGAAGGTGCACCCCGCTTCATCGATCCTGTTGTCGAAATAAGTGGTCCGAAGATTTTTCCCGCGAAGATTCCCGCTTCCTGACGGCTGCGACGGACTGATGCCCTGACTGTCGACCTGTTTTGGCCCCTGGCGTAGTCCTTTGTACGGCGAGACGATAGACGGGCCTTCCTGGTGACGCCATTGTTCTTTCAGTTAAGTATTTGTGGGTCGCTCCCAGTCCTTAGGTTGATTCTTTGGTTCCTTTTTGGGACATTTGCTTCGTACTTTGAAACTTGGTTGGTTGCATGGTTCCATTGCATTTGTGGTCCTTAGTTGTTGGTTCTCTCTTTTGGGTTTTTCTTTGACAATTGCAATTGCCAAAAACCGAGGGTCTCGTATTTTTGCGAGGATATCGTAATTCGATAACCCTTGAAGTTTGAAACTCGGTTAGCGTGAATGATGCCTGGCCGTAGTATTTTGTTTGGTTTCTTTAAGTATTGCAGCACGGATTCCCGGTTGGAGGACTCGTGTCCGATACCTCCAGTTGGAACTCCGATTTATGAGCTCTATAGTCGACATGGAGTAGGCCCCATTGTATATAATGAATTTTGGATCCATTATACGAAGAAAGATGGTGTCCTTAGTTGGCCACCCCATGGTAGCTTCGAAACTGAGATTTTAGATAATCTCGAAGCAAAATTGTTTAAAAAGAAAGCTAGGCCAGCAATGTTTGATTCCTTTCGGTTATGGCGCAAAGAGGCCAGGCAGAAAGAAATCAAGCAGATTAAGAAAAATAAGAAAGAGGGTATCATTTCGATGATGCAAGGTGCAGAACAGCATCAGCGAGACAAGGCAGAGAAGGAAAAGGAAGTTTCTATTAGACAGCATAGCATGGCGGTGGACAAATGTTATCCGGTTTTACCGTCGAGTTCTGAAAAGAAGGAAGAAGCATCGAAAGAGGATCCTTTGTTATCTTATTTATTAAAGTCACCACCTCCTTATGTACAGGGTACTATAGTCCCTATAGTTCCTCCTGTTCTTCCGCCTGTTGTTCCGGCGGCTGCTGGTCAGCCTGTAGCTGGTCCTGTTTCTCCGAATCCCCTTGTTCCTCAAGTGGGCCCTGCTCCTTTACCACCTCTTCTTCCTACTGCTCCTATGTTTACTCCTAATATTGTCGCTCCTGTTCTTCTTTCTTCTTCTCCTTCTGTTCGTAACCGTATACCTCATTCTGTTGCTACTCTCTATTCTCCACTTTTTGGATCGTTATTTGAATCCGATGTCTCTGAAATCTCCCAGAGACGAAGTCAAATCCCTGGTGGAAGGGAGAGTGAGACGCTAGTAACTATGGCACGTAGGTGGATTAGACACCCTGCTAAGTATACTTTGCGCATAGTTTTCGATACATTTTCTCAGTTTAATAAGCCCACACAGAGATTCGTGTTTGAGGAGATGTGTAAATCGTTGAGAGAAGAGTGGGATAATGATGAGTTAGATATCGTACCGCCCGATTTGACTGAACTTCAGAGTCAGTTTTCGAACGGTATGATTGTAGGTGGAGATGTACGGCGTGCATTAGAGCGTTTGTTAGCTTTTAGGTCCACCGTGCCTTCTCGAGTGTCGTTTGATGACGACTCCGATGACCCAAAAGCAACATCTGGTCAGTATCCTATGCGAGAGGTTCCCCCAGTGTGGATGCCAGGTGATGCTGCTGCTAATCCTGCAATTTTGCCACACTTCCAGAGAGTCTGGATACACCTCCCATGGAAGCGATCAGAAGTCTTGCAGGTGAAACAATCCTTGCCTGACCCCCGGAAGAATCCAGCAGGTTATTACAAGGAGTTATCCCAACTCGTGGATGCTTCTATTATGAACCTTGCTGATATCGACATGTTGTTTGGTAATGTCGTACCGCAACCGATCTGGGCGAAAATTCGTCAAGAGAATCATGCAGCCGAGTTAGGTGGTGATTGGGCTGCACTTGTAGCGGCTGATGGACGGCAAGTTGGTGGGGCTAAGCCTGAACAGTTAATTACGGATCTGCCCCAAAGAATCATTACGCTCATGAAAACACTTATGCCAGCGATGAGGGTGAACTGGGATAAATTGTCTGCTTGCAAACAAAAGAAAGACGAGAGTGTCTCCGATTTCTTTACTAGGTTTGAGGAGGCATTTATCGATCATAGTGGTCAGGATATGAGCATTGAGGGAGGTCAGCGATTGTTTGTCGATAAGTTCGTGCTCAATCTGTTGCCTGAGTTAAGCAACAAATTGAAAAATTCTGAAAGTGCATGGGCTGTCTCAACCACAGCTCAAATATTAGCAATGGCTCAATATTATGAGAATAGAGAAAAAGAGGAGAATGATCGTGCAGATAAGAAAACGAAGGAGCTAAAAACTAAGGTATTGTTGTAGCAAGCGTATCCTCCACGCTCGAATCAGAATGACTCACAACAGCAGCATGTGCAGTATCGACCGCAAGCGCAGTCTTCTAGGATGCAGTCGCGCTCTGACTCCTCTACATCCAGATCTATGCTTGGGTATAATCAGTGTGCATATTGTAGGGGTGAGGGCCATTTGAAGTTTAATTGCCCTGTTTTACGTGACCGAACGAATGGTGTTTCGGTTCGAGGAGGTCGTGGTGGTCATCAGCAAGCATCTTGAGGTAGAGGTCGTGACACCTCTCACAATCAAAATGAGCGTTCTGCTCCTTCATCGGACGCGAACAATTTTTTGATCAGCGAAATACATCGTCTGGTAGATCTGCGCAGTATCATGTGGATGACTATTATGTTGAGCATGAGATTGGTGCGGACAACAATTACTAGGACAGCCATAGACAAAGAGAGGGAGTAGTATTAGTTCCGGTTGATCAGAGAGGGCCTTACGTCGCAGTTGCCACATCGGGCGTAGTTGAGCCTTTTCTGTTGGACACTGGTGCAGCAAAAAGTTCTATCATGCATTCGAAACTCCCTGGCGCACCTTTGTCTGGCTTAACAAACGTTTCTGTTGGATTCTCTGGCGCCCCGGTTAGCAATCCAGTTTCTAGCTCTTTGTCCCTTACGATCGGGCCACGTGAGCTAGAGGCACCTTTGATTTTAACTACTGGTTGTGGTGAGAATCTCTTGGGTCTGGATTTGTTGAAGCGGTTATATGCGACTCTGTATTGCTCTCCTACGGGAATGGAGCTTACATTAGGTCAGAGAGTGATCTCTCCTAAGTACTTGTCAACTGATAAGTTCCCGCCGGAATTGAGTTCCCTTCCTGAGTCTTTATGGGCAACAGGTCCCAATGATGTGGGCCTACTGGACATACCACCTTATGTAGTCCAATTGAAATCACATGTGAGATTACCACGTATCCCACAATATCGTATGTAGGAAGGTGGATATCTGACTATGGTTACCCCCAAACTTTTTGCCTGGTGTTTAGCTGGTTTTTGACTTAGTTGGCCTGGGATCCTGCTATTCAGGGCCCCAGGCTGATTGCTCTCTCCTTAAAATGGACTCCATGTACCTTAGGTGCATAACACAATTGGAATTGGTTCACCTTATTGGCCCCTGTAACAGTGTACCATAGGTACCCAGGGCATAGGTGCATCCAAGGCCTACCAGGGGCTGCAGCATGTATTGTGCCACCCCTGGCCTGGCCTCCATATTTGACACAACTGGCTGATCACTCAGCTGGGGTAAGTTGGTGTAATCACCTCTTGCTTAGATATAGTATCCCTATATCTAACCCTAAACTGGACACATATGTTCCTATCAGCCACTCCTATGGAAGGCCTCTTCAATCCTGGAGGCAGAGTGCTTGGAAATATGTGAGATGGCGCTCTAGCATGAGCTGAGCCTGTCTGCAGCTGTCGGGAACCACTCCCTAAGCTGTTCCGGGATATTGCCATACCATATACTCTTAAGTGCATTATAATCCTCGCGGTTATTTGCTATCTTTGGTTTGGCTTTATCAAAACATGTCGAGTAAGGTGTCATACGAATTGGAATACTATCCCCTCGACAGTTCTGTCGACGGGGATAGCATTCCACCCTTCTAGAGGGACACGACATGTGTGTAGCCTTAACCCCGGTTAAAGTTAACCAGAGCCTCAGCATCACAAAATGGATGCTGCCACCACAGACACGAGTCTGGCCTCCTGCTGCTGACCGAAACTCAGCAGATGGTGGCCTGGACAAAGGGTTTCCTGCCTTGGGAGGTGCGAGCATCACCCCAGACAGGGTTTTGTGTATTGGGTAGGACAGGGCTGAATAGATTGAGACATGCCCGGGGCACACAAGGTGTCCCCGTGCATAAGCCAGTCCAAACCGGTCCTGGGACTTTCCAGACCCAGGCCTGGCGAGGAGCTGGACAAAGGAAAGGGGGTGTAACCGCCCCCCTTCCTGGTTCCTCCCAGAGGAGGGACCTAGTAGGTGATCCACCCCTCAGATTGGGAATAAGAGTGGGAGCAGTGCCATTGCACAGCAGATCATCCTGAATCAACTTGAAATACAGAAGAAGACTGGACTTCGACATTCTGCTGCTCAGAAGACTGAAGATAATCTCCCTTGTGGCCTAGGAGTGGCCACCCTGTGAAAGCAGGTACCAACCAGCGAATCGACGTCTGCTTTGCCGCCGCCTCCCGCCGGAGCCCGAGCCCAGAGCCTGACAAACCCAGACTCCCAGACTTCTCACAGCCCGATCCACAGTCCCTGCAAAGAAGGGACCCGTGGAGGCACCGAGAGACGTGGGACCTGCCATCTTGAAAGACACCTGAAGAGCTGACTGCGCAGCACCAGAGGCATCCTCGACGTTGTGCTTTAGGGCCTGAGAACCCCCACCACCGAGCAGCCCTTGCACTGAAGATCAGCCCCCCAGCATCTCCACGATCTGCGTGGGGCCCTTTTGCATTGTGCCACTCGACGCGCCATCCCGGCCACTAGCCACGCGGCCAGCGGCCATCTTGGCAACGAAACCGACAAACTACACTGCGGGTCTGGTTGCTCCAGACTTGCCCTCGCTCCTGTGAAAAGGAGCCCCTGCTCTGACCTTGCTGGTCCGAGTAACAAGCATCTATCGATTTCTGCGTGGCTTGCATTAGCCAAGGCCTGTTTGCTCCGATCAGGTCGCCGACACCGCCAACAGTGAGAAGCTTGCGTGGGACAGCTCGTGACTGACTCCTGGACGTCCTCAACCCCCGGTGTCCACGTGGCTGCAGAGAGAAGCTACACAACAGCGCCTGTTTGCACCCGACATCGCCTGGTTCCAATCTGGTTCCACGGTAGTCACTGGCTAGTGACTTTGAACATTGTCCTCTCTGCTTTCAGGTCTTCACATCTTCAGATCCACCCTTGGATCCACCGGAACTCTTCACATCGAGCCGCCTGCAGCATCTTCAGCTCCAAGCACCATCGACCAGCGTGACGAAACCCGACACTACTTCGACCCTGTGCACCCGCTTCCTGTGGCTGAGGTAACTCAGCTCCGCCGGTGTTCCTACACTGGTACACATCTCAAGGGCCTGTGTCTTAAGTTTCAGCTTTATAGGTCACTCGGAAGGTTCCGAACTAACTAACTTTGTACTTTTTACGCACCATAGACTTTACATTGGTAAGTGCGTGCACTTTGAACACTGCACCCGAGTCCCGCGGGCCTTTCCCGACTTAGTCACTGCTAGTCTCGAATAGCTCCAGCGATTCCCAAGGCCCTAGGCCTGTTCCCTTTCCATTTGGTATCTCTTATACCACTTTCTTAGTATATGGTTTAGGTGGCCCCTAGAGCTCATCCATATTGTGCAACTTTTGTGTATTTTAAACTGTCTTGTGATTTAACGCTTGTGCTTCTGTGCTCATAAAGAGTCCAGGGGATTTTGTAGTTAATAAATCTATATATATTTTCAATATATATATCTGTGTGGTGTCCTTTCCTTTGGTATTCAAGGGGGTTGTGTATGGTAATACAGCTGGCTTCACATGCCTTTCAGAGTTTAGCCTAAGACTGCTTTGTCCACGTTACCACTAGGATAACTGGTCTATAAAGTTGACTTACAACCAATCATCATAAGGGTTGCTTGGCATGGTACAAAGTGATCACTAGAATTAGTGAGCATTATATACCAGGCCAACTTCTCACATTGGTGAGCAGCGGATTGGGATCTGAGCTTGCTGTTGTTTTACCATTACAATCTTTGAGATTATCATTTGAAAGATCATACAGGTACCTGCTAGGTACATATAAAACAAGACTAGTATACTTAAGTTCTACTGAACTTAGTTGTTGTAGAGGAAAGGGAGTAGCACACCCTGACTACAACTACTAGATAGGTTTAGTAGGTAAACACCAGTGTAGGTAGATTGCAACACATCCACCCACACTAGAGCAATGTCTGGAGCAGAGGGGTCCAGTGGACTTACTCCTGTTGAGAGTGACCCTCCAAGGGCACCATCCAAATTTGCTATTTTTTCCTTTAAGGAATTAAGACAGCTTTGTGTCTTAAGGGGTCTGAGGACAGGGCCTTCCCCTACCACAGATCACCTTAGAGAGATCTTGGACCAGTCTGAGACGCTAAAGACCTCTCAGGCAGACCCCACAGGGAATGCTGAAGGAGGCCATCCTTCTGAGGATGACACTGTAGAAGCCCCTGTCCCTATCATCCTGGTAGATGAGGAAGCCCCCATCACTGGAGCTCCTCAGGTAGATGAAGAGGAAGAGGAAGAAGAGGAAGAGGGGGGAAGCAGTGAGTCAGATGATGACAGAAATAGTCAGGTGCTGGTCAGTAGACTGAACCAGGCTAACTTAAGCCTATTTGGGACTGAATCAGGTAACAACCCATTCAGACCCCCAGGTGGACTTAACCAGAAGCCTAGGAGGAGAAGGACTCACTCAGGTGACTCTAACAACTCCCATGCTTCTAGAGGTTCTCATGGTCACTCCAGAAGGGAGATGGCTAGCCCTCAGAGAAGGGAACATGAGGCCAAGATGAGAGAGGCTGAGCTTAGGATCCAGAGGCGAGAATTAGAGGTTGTCCTGGCCCAAGAGAAACTTGCTAGAGCAAGACAGCCTAGAGAGAGTGGGGTAATAGAACCCACTGGTGGCAGCAATATCCACAAGGATAAAGACAGGTCTTTTGATAACAGAAACCTGAGTAAGATTGTGCCCCCCTACAAAGCTGGGGATGATATCCATAAATGGATAACTGCAATGGAGAGAGCCTGCAGAGTACAGCAGATCCCTCAGGAGCAGTGGGCAGCAATCTTGTGGCTCTCCTTTGAAGGTAGAGGCCGAGACAGACTCCTCACAGTTAGTGATGGGGATTCTAGAAACTACCTGGTCCTGAAGAGTGCTCTGGTTGATGGGTTGGGCTTAACCACTGAACAGTACAGGTTAATGTTCAGAGACACCCAGAAGACACAGACTCAGGACTGGTCTGAATTTGTTGAAAGTGCCACTAAGGCTCTGGAGGGCTGGTTGCTGGGAAGTAAGGTTACTGACTATACAGGATTGTATAATTTAATTATGAGAGAGCACATCTTAAGTAATTGTCAAAATCAGCTTCTACATCAGCACCTGGTTGACTCTGATCTGACCTCCCCACAAGAATTGGGTAGGAGGGCAGACAAATGGGTCAGAACCAGGATCAGGCCTAAGGACCAGGGTGATGACCAAAAGAAAGAGACTACCAAGCCTCAAGAGAAGGGTGGGGATAAAAGTAAGGAAAAGACTTCCCCAGGGCCCCAAAATTCCAAGAATGGGGGTGGGTCCCAAGACACTTCTACAACACAGAAAAAGCCTTATTGTCATACCTGTAAACAGGTGGGGCATTACAAAACAGATAGCTGTTGTCCCAAGAATGGCAATAAAGAGAATATACCTCCAGGTAAGGCTCCAACACCTCCTGTCACTGTTAGCAGTGGTCCCCCAGGTGGTGGGAGCACCCCCAAGAATTTGGGTGGGTTTACTTTTGGAGGACAGGTGGACTCTGGCCTATCCAGGTCCCCTAACTCAGATACTCTTGTCTATGAGACTGGCATGGGGTTTGCCAATTTCACTGCTTGCCCAAACACTTTGAGCAAGTATAGACAGGAGCCCCTCATCAATGGTTTGAAAGTTGAGGCCTTCAGAGACACAGGGGCTAGCATCACCATGGTGGCTGAATGTCTAGTCCCCTCAAGGCAACTTTTACCTGATGCCAAATATCAGGTGACAAACATTGATGGCATAGAAACCAATCATCCCATGGCAGTAGTCAATCTTAGCTGGGGAGGTGTCACTGGCCCAAAGAGAGTGGCAGTGTCAGCAAACTTGCCTGTAGATTGCCTACTGGGTAATGATTTGGAAATCTCAGCCTGGGCTGAGGTTGAACAGCAAACCCATTCTAGAATGGTAAATCTCCATGGAAAGGTTAGTGGGGCTGTGATGGCTACAGCCCCAATCCAAGATGTCCTTCCTGAAAAGGTTGGGAGGGCTGAGCAAACCTCAGCCCCATCTTTAGCTAACTTCCCTCCTGAAAAGAGTAGCAGGGCTGTGATGGTAACAGCCCATACCCAAACTGAGTCTCCTCCTGAAAAGGTTGGAGGGGCTGTGATGGTCACAGCCCAAACTCAAACTGATACATGGGTAGTGAAGCCTGAAATGATGGATCACTCCACCCAAACTGAGAGCATTGAGGAGGAAGAGAAATCTCCCTCCCACCAGACTTTAGGAAAGGATCAGCCTCCTCAGGGAACTGATCTTACCCCTGATGAAGGAACTGTCCCAGAGGTTGTTAGGCCTGGCCTGACAGAGCCTCTGATGGCAGTGGACCCTTCTCAGGTGGGACCCAGTCTGGAGCAGGTAACCTGCCCCTCTCTACCTTGCCTTACTCAGCCCAGGGCTGCAGAGGACAAGAAGGACAGTGAGACCCAAAGGGCCCCCTATCGAATAAAGCACCCCCATCAACAGATCAGGGGCACCAAAACTAGTAGCCCTAGTGAGGTGCAAACTTTAAAAACTCCTGAGGGATCCCCCTTAAAAGTAGTTAGGGACCTCCCCCAGATGGATATTGTTGGGCACAGCCAAACCTGGGACCCTAAGGGCCCAAACCTGAACTGTCCCTCCAGTAAGCCAAACAGAGGGACTCAGCCTCCAGCTTTAGGTAGCCAGAGGTTGACCCTGAGAGCACAGTGCAACTCAGTCAGAGAAAGCAAGGCACACATGGTGGAGAGTGATTGGAGGAAGCTGAGCCCTACAGAGGAAACTCACTTCAGTACTCCATCTCAACACCAGCCTTTGACTTTGCAAAGACACACCACAGGTAGAGATTCCCTATGGTGGAGACCCTCAGATACCCTTAGGGTGAGGGATTGCTTAGTGGACCATGGGACAGGGGGTTACCAAGCCAGAGCTGGTACTTCCTTATATTGCCACTTAGGCAATATAGGCTTACCTGGACAAGGATAGCCTTATCTCCTTTCGTTTGGGGGGGGGGGGGTTATGTAGGAAGGTGGATATCTGACTATGGTTACCCCCAAACTTTTTGCCTGGTGTTTAGCTGGTTTTTGACTTAGTTGGCCTGGGATCCAGCTATTCAGGGCCCCAGGCTGATTGTTCTCTCCTTAAAATAGACTCCATGTACCTTAGGTGCATAACACAATTGGAATTGGTTCACCTTATTGGCCCCTGTAACAGTGTACCATAGGTACCCAGGGCATAGGTGCATCCAAGGCCTACCAGGGGCTGCAGCATGTATTGTGCCACCCCTGGCCTGGCCTCCATATTTGACACAACTGGCTGATCACTCAGCTGGGGTAAGTTGGTGTAATCACCTCTTGCTTAGATATAGTATCCCTATATCTAACCCTAAACTGGACACATATGTTCCTATCAGCCACTCCTATGGAAGGCCTCTTCAATCCTGGAGGCAGAGTGCTTGGAAATATGTGAGATGGCGCTCTAGCATGAGCTGAGCCTGTCTGCAGCTGTCGGGAACCACTCCCTAAGCTGTTCCGGGATATTGCCATACCATATACTCTTATGTGCATTATAATCCTCGCGGTTATTTGCTATCTTTGGTTTGGCTTTATCAAAACATGTCGAGTAAGGTGTCATACGAATTGGAATACTATCCCCTCGACAGTTCTGTCGACGGGGATAGCATTCCACCCTTCTAGAGGGACACGACATGTGTGTAGCCTTAACCCCGGTTAAAGTTAACCAGAGCCTCAGCATCACAAAATGGATGCTGCCACCACAGACATGAGTCTGGCCTCCTGCTGCTGACCGAAACTCGGCAGATGGTGGCCTGGACAAAGGGTTTCCTGCCTTGGGAGGTGCGAGCACCACCCCAGACAGGGTTTTGTGTATTGGGTAGGACAGGGCTGAATAGATTGAGACATGCCCGGGGCACACAAGGTGTCCCCGTGCATAAGCCAGTCCAAACCGGTCCTGGGACTTTCCAGACCCAGGCCTGGCGAGGAGCTGGACAAAGGAAAGGGGGTGTAACCTCCCCCCTTCCTGGTTCCTCCCAGAGGAGGGACCTAGTAGGTGATCCACCCCTCAGATTGGGAATAAGAGTGGGAGCAGTGCCATTGCACAGCAGATCATCCTGAATCAACTTGAAATACAGAAGAAGACTGGACTTCGACATTCTGCTGCTCAGAAGACTGAAGAGAATCTCCCTTGTGGCCTAGGAGTGGCCACCCTGTGAAAGCAGGTACCAACCAGTGAATCGACGTCTGCTTTGCCGCCACCTCCCGCCGGAGCCCGAGCCCAGAGCCTGACAAGACCCAGACTCCCAGACTTCTCACAGCCCGATCCACAGTCCCTGCAAAGAAGGGACCCGTGGAGGCACCGAGAGACGTGGGACCGGCCATCTTGAAAGACACCTGAAGAGCTGACTGCGCAGCACCAGAGGCATCCTCGATGTTGTGCTTTGGGGCCTGAGAACCCCCACCACCGAGCAGCCCTAGCACCGAAGATCAGCCCCCCAGCATCTCCACGATCTGCGTGGGGCCCTTTTGCATTGTGCCACTCGACGCGCCATCCCGGCCACTAGCCACGCGACCAGCGGCCATCTTGGCGACGAAACCGACAAACTACACTGCGGGTCTGATTGCTCCAGACTTGCCCTCGCTCCTGTGAAAAGGAGCCCCTGCTCTGACCTTGCTGGTCCGAGTAACAAGCATCTATCGATTCCTGCGTGGCTTGCATTAGCCAAGGCCTGTTTGCTCCGATCAGGTCGCCGACACCGCCAACAGCGAGAAGCTTGCGTGGGACAGCTCGTGACCAACTCCTGGACGTCCTCGACCTCCGGTGTCTACGTGGCTGCAGAGAGAAGCTACACAACAACGCCTGTTTGCACCCGACATCGCCTGGTTCCAATCTGGTTCCACGGTAGTCACTGGCTAGTGACTTTGAACATTGTTCCCTCTGCTTTCAGGTCTTCACATCTTCAGATCCACCCTTGGATCCACCGGAACTCTTCACATCGAGCCGCCTGCAGCATCTTCAGCTCCAAGCACCATCGACCAGCGTGACGAAACCCGACACTACTTCGACCCTGTGCACCCGCTTCCTGTGGGTGAGGTAACTCAGCTCCGCCGGTGTTCCTACACTGGTACACATCTCAAGGGCCTGTGTCTTAAGTTTCAACTTTATAGGTCACTCGGAAGGTTCCGAACTAACTAACTTTGTACTTTTTACGCACCATAGACTTTACATTGGAAAGTGCATGCACTTTGAACACTGCACCCGAGTCCCGCGGGCCTTTCCCGACTTAGTCACTGCTAGTCTCGAATAGCTCCAGCGATTC
Organism: Lissotriton vulgaris; assembly: GCF_964263255.1. Taxonomy (NCBI): domain Eukaryota; kingdom Metazoa; phylum Chordata; class Amphibia; order Caudata; family Salamandridae; genus Lissotriton; species Lissotriton vulgaris. The sequence goes on along the minus strand of NC_141696.1, from coordinate 182,502,212 downwards.
CCAAGGCCCTAGGCCTGTTCCCTTTCCATTTGGTATCTCTTATACCACTTTCTTAGTATATGGTTTAGGTGGCCCCTAGAGCTCATCCATATTGTGCAACTTTTGTGTATTTTAAACTGTCTTGTGATTTAACGCTTGTGCTTCTGTGCTCATAAAGAGTCCAGGGGATTTTGTAGTTAATAAATCTATATATATTTTCAATATATATATCTGTGTGGTGTCCTTTCATTTGGTATTCAAGGGGGTTGTGTATGGTAATACAGCTGGCTTCACATGCCTTTCAGAGTTTAGCCTAAGACTGCTTTGTCCACGTTACCACTAGGATAACTGGTCTATAAGGTTGACTTACAACCAATCATCATAAGGGTTGCTTGGCATGGTACAAAGTGATCACTAGAATTAGTGAGCATTATATACCAGGCCAACTTCTCACATCGTATCTCTCTTGATGGCGAGCGAGGGCTATTAGCGATCATTTATGATTTGATCGAAAAGAATGTTATTGAAGAAACTCGGGGAAATGTGTGTAATAGTCCTGTGTTACCTATTTTGAAACGAACTGACCCATCCAAGCCTCCTGTGTACCGTTTTGTAATTGATTTGAGAGAAGTGAATAAAATCGTGATTCCACAGTTTCCAGTGGTGCCTGATATTACAGCTTTGCTGACCCTGATTCCTGCCTCTGCCTCCTGGTTTTCGGTGATCGACCTAAAGAATGCTTTCTTTAGCATTCCGATTGCTGAAGAAAGAAGAGATCTATTCGGCTTCTCATTAGGTGGTCGCAGTTTTCGGTTTAAACGCGCACCACAGGGCTACTGTGAGAGTCCATCGATCTACAGTCAGGCCCTTAAGAGTCAACTTGATTCATGTGTGTTACCTGCTGGTGCGGCCTTGATTCAATACGTTGATGATCTGTTAGTGGCTGCCGACACTGAGCAAATTTGTAAAGCTGCTACAGTATCGTTGTTAAAGCATTTATGTGACTTACATCACAAGGTGTCGCCTTCTAAGCTACAGTATTGTTGTCAAGAAGTAACCTATTTAGGTCACTTATTGTCAGAGGAGGGAAGAAGGTTGACCCCAGAAAGAATTGCAGCGATTGCTCGAATGACTGTGCCAACAACTCAGAGAGATGTACGTGCCTTTCTAGGTATCACGTCATACTGCAGACAATGGATTCCAAATTTTTCATTATTAGCGAAGCCATTGTTAGCTCTCACGTGCAAGGATGTTCCGACTCCTTTGCCATGGACTGAAGATTGTCAGAAAAGTTTTTCTGAATTGCGTGATGCGTTGTGTTCGGCTCCTGTTTTAGGTACTCCTGATTACAGTAAGCCGTTTACACTATACGTTCACGAGAGAGAAGGTTGTGCGTTAAGTGTTTTGACGCAACAATTTGGCGGCAAACAGCGTCCATGTGCATATTTTTCTTCGTCCTTAGACCCAGTAGCTAGAGCGTTGCCAAGTTGTCTAAGAGCAACAGCGGCAGCTGCGGTGTCCATTCGACAGTCCGCAGGTCTGGTCATGGATAATATGCTTACAGTGATGGTTCCGCATGCAGTTGACACTCTCTTGAATCGAACAAAGACTCAACACTTGACGAGCGCAAGATTGTCCGGTTATGAGTTGACACTTTTGGCAAGTCATATACAGATAAAACGTTGTAATGTGTTAAACCCAGCGACATTGTTGCCGATCAATATGGAATCAGGTGATGTAGCACCACATGACTGTTACTTAAGAACTGAAGAAGAGACGAAGGGTCGTATTGACCTGAAAAACACTCCATTGGTAGATCCCGATGGTACTTTGTACGTTGATGGTTCATGCTTCAAGTTGCTGAATGGTGACGTGACGACTGCGTATGCTGTAGTGACATTGAGTACGGTTGTGGAAACTGCAAGATTGAGTCAGAATTCGGCGCAAGCGGCAGAGTTGATTGCTTTAACGAGAGCATGTGTTTTGTCTAAAGGAAAGCGAGTGAATGTGTTTACCGACAGTCAGTATGCATTTGGCGTAGCGCATAGTTTTGGTCGACTGTGGAGAGGAAGAGGATTCATGACGTCGCATGGTACGAAGATCCAACACGGACAGCTCGTGAACGATCTTTTGGATGCACTTACATTGCCTAAGCAAGTGGCAATCATTAAATGCAGCGCACATCGAAAGGTTACAGATGATGTTGGTCGTGGTAACGCGTTTGCAGACGAGATTGCTAAGGAAACGGCCAAGAATCTGACGAATCGAATGTATGTTACGAGTTCAGTGAGATGGCCGACGGAGACTGGTATGTGTGAGGACACAGTTGAGAGTGTGAAAGCGATTCAGAATGAGGCCACCGAAACTGAAAAGGCTAAGTGGAAAGAAAGCATGGGGAAGTTAGACACGAATGGATGTTGGGTTGATTTGTCAGAATATCAGAGATGGATGTTACCGGGTGCGTATGTGCTTGCCGTTGTTACTATGGCTCACGGCATGTCACATATTAGTGCGAAAGGTATATGTAAATTGTTGTCCCCTGTATGGAAGAATGATGGGATTGCTAAGTGTGCTGAGAGAGTGGTTAAGAACTGTATGGTATGTTTGATGCATAATCCTGGCAAGGGCACCCCCACTCCACCTGGTCATTTTGCTCCTCCTACATGCCCCTTTGAAGTTATCCAGCTGGACTTCATCCATATGGAGAGATGCAATAATTTGAAATTTGTATTGGTTGTGGTTTGCGCATTCTCCAGATGGATTGAGGCCTACCCTCTTTTTTTTTTTTTTTTTTAAAACCTTTATTTTGTTAAATGCACAATACACAGCGTCTGCCTACAACCCCTCGAGGCCGGCCGCTATGACATATTAGAAAAGGATAAAAGAAAAAACCAATAGGGCAGAACGCCGTTAAAGCAATCTCCGAGTGAGAAGTGTCGGGTAGAACATAGAACCATAATGTCAGGATAGGAAAAGGTTTAATTTTATGATTTTGTCGAGTACATGTAGTAAACTACGAAAAGAGTCGAAGCTGATCACTGACCAGGATAGACATCACCGTTCAAGGAGCACCCAGAAGGAGGCGTTATAGAGGAAGGCATTTGTAAGGAAACAGAAGGCCACCATCCAGGAACTAAAAGCAAACGCTATACCACAGAATGATAGAACACAATAAACTCCCTACTAACACTGAACCCCGACCCCAAGGAAGCATAGAAGAGAAAGAAACCGAAGAAGAGGAGAGAAAGAAAGAGAAAGAGGGCCATAGAGACAAAGAAAAGACATAGAACACATCCCATCCCCCCACCCTGCATACCAGCGGAAGGCCACGGCCCACCCCCCCCCAATAGGCATGCCTGTCGCCCCAAAAGAACCCCAAGTGGGAAAGAGAGTCTGGAGAGTGGGAAAGAACATCCCAGTCTCCGACTCCCAGAAAAGACAGGAGGAGGAAAGTATAACATACTCCCGGTCACCACCAGCCCCGTAAGCATCCCCCACCCTAAGTATCATCAGCACAACTGAAGTAGCAAGCAAAGTAACAGGTGGGAAGACTCAGTTCCAAATGTGCGAATAAATCCGATAAAAAGCAGTCCCATCCTAGTCCCCGCCCGCCAATACGTACAGCACACTAAAGGAAATCGCCCAGCCCTGGCCCGATCTTAGGTGGCCCCACATATCCACCCCCGCAATCTACAATAGCGGATTACACGCATGCGGCACATCAAAGACATCGACAAGTATTCTAGTCCGGGTCATGCCAGGCGGTCAGGCAGGATCATCAAGGGAGGCAACATCAGCCCTGGCCTGAACGCTGAAACCCCTCCAAGCATGGCCACCGCTGGGAATGTACTTCAGGCAGAACAAAGGAGCAAGATGGCCGCTCCCGGCATAGAAGAAGCAGAGGAAGAGGAAGCGAGAGTTCCCAATCATCGACCATCACCACGTCCAAAGTGACAAACACATTTTTCCCCACAGAACAGCACACACTCCGGCGATGTTGAGGAAGCCGTGGCAACACTTGCAGAGGCAGAGTCTCAGCTTTTAGAATGGAAGGGAACTTTGTATCTGCAGCTTTGTCATTAAAAGAACACTCAACACTGTAGCCAGGGAGAGGACGTTCCACAGTATCCCCCTGTCGCCACATTGTATCCACCTCGAAGGGAATGAGAGGCATTGGGGGGTCAGACAACCGCAGTAGTTCCCTGGATGGCATAGCGACATCAATCTTCCGCTCCAGTTCTCGAGTGTTTTGCCACCATGTCGCCCTCAAGTCTTCCAGGGCTAGAAGGATATCACCATAGATCAGGTCAGCTCCCCGCTTCAGCATGGCAGCAGTATGCAAAGGCGCCACCGGGGCACCCTCCAGCTCGACAGTAGGCAGGGCAGCTTGCGTCAGGGATATGGAGGCTTCCGTCTTTTCGGCGAGGTAGACCGGCGCCGTCACCATCTCTGCAGTCAGCCCACATCGGAGGGGGGAGGGCGACTCCATAGGGCGGAGGGATAACATTTAAAGCAAGAAGAGATACTGCTCGCAATACGGGGCTCGCACGATGTGAGAGCCCTCGGCTGTATAGCAATGCGGGTGGTAGGCGCTCTAAAATGGATACCGCTCTGACCGCTGGTAGCATGACAAAGGAAATATCGCCAGCCCGAACCCAACCATACAGGTATCCTCTCCGTCGCTAAGCGGGCTCCGCCAAGCCGCCCATTCCACAGCCGGTAACATTTCCCCAGACGCCGGTCCTGCCCCAGGTCGTCTCACCGTACGTGATCAGCGGTGTCCGGTGGCGGCGGTCGGGCCAGAGTTCGTGGGCAAAGTCCAAAGTCGGCAAACTCTATAAATCCTCGACCAAAAAAGCCGGCGGGGACATCGGAGGAATGCGGAAAGTGTCAGCGCATTCGTGATTACATTTGCTCGCGCCGTAGGCAGGATTAAAGATCAGGATGTCATGTAAACAGCAGACGGGCTGCGGAGCCGGGAGCTCAGACGTCTTGTCCGTCCGCCATCTTGGCTCCTCCCTCCGAGGCCTACCCTCTTAAGGATAATACTGCCCTGTCCACAGCAAAAGTTCTACTCAAGGAATATTTCCCCAGGTATGGAATGCCACGGATCGTATGGTCGGATAATGGTAGTGAGTTTGTGGGAAGTGTGATGAAGAGTGTGTGTGCTGGTTTGGGTATTCGCCAAAAATTTCATAGTGCTCACCATCCTCAATCGGCAGGTTTGGTGGAGGGCTACAATGGTACTCTGAAACTGAAACTTGCCAAAATCCAAGCAACGACTGGTTTATCATGGCCTGATGCATTGCCTCTAGCTCTCTTATCGACAAGGGCGACTGTGCACTCTCGAGTAGGGCTTAGCCCATATGAGATTGTGTTCGGCCGTCCTGCGAATGTTTGGGGAGTTCCGAGGCCTAAGGAATTTAGTAGAATTGAATATCCAATGTTGATTGACTATCTTTACGATCTGACTGCTAAATTGAGTTTGATTCATCAACAGGTCTTTGAAGCTCTACCGGCACAAACAGAAGGACCTGGACATCGGCTCCAACCTGGCGAGTGGGTGTTACTCCGCAATTTTGGGAGAAAACAAAATCTCGAGCCAAGGTTCGTGGGACCCTACCAAGTCTTGTTGGCAACAAGGACTGCAGTTCGGCTGGACGGCAGAAAGCACTGGGTGCATGCCACCCACACGAAGAGAGTCCCGCTCCCATTGCCAGCAGATAATTGGATCAAGAAAGGATTTGCCCCGACTGAAACAGATGTTGTTCCAAACTATATGCCATTTAGTGATGCTCAACCTGTAGAGAACGATCCAGCTCAGTCAAATACACCTGTTGAATCATCTGAAACTGTACCTTCGTCTTCAGCATTGGAGAATTCAAGTTCTGAACTGTCACCTGAACAATCGAACACTGTTTTGCCATCTGGACCGTTGTTTGAAGAGCAAACTCGACCTGGAAAATGTCGATATTTCCTTCGATCGCGTGATAAGGACAAATAAAATTCCTTTTTGTTTTTGAATTTACATTACCCCCTCACTGTTGCTATAAATATTGTGGACATTTGTATTTTTTCCTGATTTTGAGTTCTTCAATTTTGCTTTACATATCACGTGTGTTCCTTTTCTGTGCAGCTAGGAGACTTATATTAAATTGAATGCTTAATTGATTAAACCTACCATCTGGGTTGGCCGTAGGGCCGTGCGGGTACCTACTTCTGTTTAGCAGGTTTCTGACACTAGGTCGGTTACTTTTGTCGGTTTCTGGGAACTCCTGGGAATTGACAATCGCTACTCAGAACCAGGTGCGTCAAGAACGTTACGGACGGTCTTTAGAGGATGGAGTTCTCTAAGCTGTCAGAAATAGAGAGGATGTCGGCGCAAAGATCTAAATTGCATAAGATTTTACGAACGAAATGTTTTTTGTTTCAGATTTTCATGTTGTTCTTGACTGTGTCTATGTTATTGGTGGGTGGAGTGTATTATGGGATTCAGTCGCTATTGCCTTCCACTTCACCTACCTCCCCCTCTCATGATCTGAATTCTGTTCTCGTTCCCACTATTTCTCCACATTCCTTTCATCTTCTGCCCCAACATGAACAGGTCAGACGTGCGGAATTCATGAACAATTCCTTTGTCCAACTTCTGCATCAGCATCAGTTGGTGATGAACACTACCGACTGTTGGGTGTGTGGGTTAATGCCACATACCATGGATAAGGGTATTCCGTATTTGGTTCTTCCCTACAGCTCCCAGGGGTCAGCTCGAGCATTTCAAGCTATGTTCCGTAGTGCACTAGATTCCTACCCCCGTCGAGAGTCACGCTCCACAGACCTTGGTTCTGGCCCGTACCACAAGTCGTTAGCGATAGCGATTGCCGATCTGGATAGAGATATTTTTGATACATCGCTTATTCCAGAGGAAGAGGTCCGAGCCTACAAGGATCTGAGTGAGGCCGAGTATAGTATGTCAGTGGGTGATAGACAGCTTAAGAGCTCATCTCCAATCTGGATCATACCCCACCTTGGTCATTTTTGTCTGCAAGGTCTTGGTCGAAATCTGAGAGCTCAGCTTGGGAAGAGTGCTTGTACTGAAACATACGTGTTACCGATGCTCTCTTCCCCTGTATTTTTGACTGCCAAGGGTACCTATTTTGTGTGTTATGATCGCGCTTATACGTGGTTGCCCCGTGGTTTCTCGGGCACATGTTATATCGCAAATCTTTTGCCACCGACTTTTACAGTTGCCTCAGGCTATCACAAGACTAGAGTTGTGAGAGGCGTTATTAGCAAAGAGGACACTGCCGGTCAAGAAGCAGGAGACTTCTTTAAGGATTTCCTACCGTTTTGGGGACCTATGGTTAATAGTAGGAATCTGAGACAGTTGACTCGTGTGGTAGAATCGACTGCTAACATAACTGCAAGTGCTCTTGGTAACCTGACAGCAGAGCTTCAAGCGGATAGACTTATGACGTTACAGAACCGTATGGTTCTAGATGTTGTACTCGCAGATAGAGGTGGTGTGTGCAAGGTGATCCATTCGAGCTGCTGTATTTTCATACCTGATAATGCTCCAACTGTTTATCAAGCCATCTCGAAGTTGCATAAAATCTCCGAGTCCATACACGTGGACGAAGGTGATTGGACGCTTCTAGGATGGTTTTGGGGTCTGATGTCGACTTGGGGTTGGAAGATTCTGATGATTGTGGGGGTTGTTGTGACGTTTCTGTTCACGTGTTGTCTTTGTGTGCAGTGTGGTCCAGCCTTATGTGGCCTTTGTGCTACAACGTGTATAAGAAGGCCATCTGTTACCAGAGAGACATTGATGGACAGAATAATGTTCCAGCAATATCTAAACGATCTGATGAATATCGATATTGATTCTGATATCGACTAGTGCTTGCCTACATGAGGGCAAAAGGAGCGTCTGAGGTTCCGTGAGAATCGTAATGACGTTTTGGGCTTGATCGGATATGGATGAGTTTGGTATCTACGAACCGCAAATGATGAGTTTAGTAGGTGTACGTGTTTTCGCTACACTACTTAGAAGGGTTCGTCTTATTTACGGGTTTCTTCATCTGAACCCTCGGGTTCCATTTTAGATACGGCATCCATTTTGTTTCTTGCCCTCACGTAGCCGGCGAACGTACAATGTCCGCCTGATGACCCTGGGATTTCCAAGCTCTTGCGGAAGATGTAAATTCCTTTGAGTGTGCCTTTATGACTAAGGGAATGACACGGCAAAGGCAGATGGCTTCGCTCGAGGCTCATCTTGTCGTGCCGGTCTATTGTTTCAGCCTTGCGTGCGCTAGGCTCAAATCCTTTGATCCTGTGATCACGCTTCCGATATTGCCCCCACACTCTTTTCAATCTGTTGTCTGTCTTTGTTTTCCTTGCACGCACCTGTTCCTGTCCCTTCTCTTAGCTCGTTTACAACTAGAATGGAATGTGCCTAAATGGTGGGATAGCGTGCTTTTACAGTTGGGAACCGGCAATGTTTCTGTAATTATGTTCCGGGCTTCTGAAAACATGAAAGCGACCCTTTTTGAAGTTTACTGTGGGAACTGAGTTGTAACCTTTTGTTCGTTATGTTGTGCAATGACGAAAATGTGTATAAAAGGAGCGATCCACTTTTGCAATTCGAAGCAGACTCTCTGAAGATACACTCTGTTGTACTTCTAGCGATTTCTGTGTCCCTGCAGTAAATAAACGCTGATCTTTGACGCCGAAGGAAGTGTCCCGTGTCTCTGTAATTTGTACGCCGGAACAGGTATCCCCACGAAGGTTTCAGGTGTTGTGCCCTGGCACCGCTGGGCCCTAATTTAGCCCAGTCCTTCACTCCTTAGGTGTGGGAACGAAGCCTAGTCCTAATTCCAGGGCTGAGGTCTCCTCTTCGCTCAGTACTTTCCTTGAGAGATTGACCACTAGTGTCTTGGGTGTGTCATGCTCCTGGTTTGTCTCTGTTGTTGTTGTCCGGCATCCTGCCATTGTACTTGCTTTTGACCTCTTCTTTTTCCTCTGCCTCGCCCCCTGCCTCTGTACTGAAAAGGAGGTGGTGGGCTGGAAAGAAGGGTTGTGGGTAGCCTGGTTGTGGGTAGCCTGGTTGTGGTCCTTGGAACCCAGGGTACCACATAGATCCCTGGGGTGGGTAAGGTGTGTGGTGGAATCCGTACATTGGAGGTGGTATCGGACGTGGAGGGGGAAGCAATCCCGGTTTGTTCTGGTTTCTGCCCCAACTCCTGTCACTGGAGTTGCTGTAGGCTGATCGTCCTGAGTTGTTTGAAGACAATGAACTGTCGTCAGACAGGGCATTGGTGTCTGTGGTCTGGTAATCGTCTTTTATATAGGGATAAATCCTCTCTCTATTGAATCTTTTCACATCCTTTTGCAGTTTGGAGCCCTTCTGTTGGAGAAGGTAGTTGCGATGGTCGTTCATCTCGGTGTTGATCTCCGCCAGGCGGGATTGAACGTTGATATGTTGATCCCAAGAAACGCCATTGATCATTCAGACTCCCAAGGTGTGAAATATGTCGACCTTTAGTTTAGTTACACAGGCACCTCGGGCCTCATGGTAACTCACACTATTAAAAAGTTCACCAGTGGATACCCCTAGGTAGTTTTATTTACCCCTGCACGCACCTTACCACTTATTTCACTGGATCCACCCTACACACCCGCTCTCACCAAATGGCTTTTCTCTTAAAAGATCTCCGTTAAAGTGACCCTTCGGGCCCGTCAGGAGGAGCAAGAGCCCGATGATGAAGCATGACATCCTTCGGGGTGTGTGAGAGCAACTAGGAGGCCAGACGTGGCCCTCCCCTTCGGGATTGGATCCTTGATACTGGGGATGAACCTCTGCCTCTCTATTTTTCATCCTCCTTTTCTCATCTTTTCTACTCTACAGCTTTCTTCTTTTTTGAATTGGGTGACACCTTGCACCCTCCACATGGAACAGTGTCCCTTGTGATTTCATAAAGAGACATTACCATATTAATAAAGGAATCGCCGAGATTATGAGATTCTAGTACTGCTTGTAAAAAAGGTCAAGAAACTTTATCGAAAGCATTTTCGGCGTCAAGGGCGATCGCCGCCGATGGTAATGTGGAAAGTTGAGCTTTTTCTAAAATATGGCAAAATGTTTGGATATAGTTTCTAGCGAGCCTCCTTTTAATGAAACCTCCGTTCTGGGAATCAAGGATGAGACAAAAAATATGACCTTCTAAGCGATTAGCAAAAATCTTTGCAAAGATTTTAGCTTCCATATTTAGTAATGAAATTGGAAGGAAATTTTTAGGATCAGAATGATCTTTGCCATCTTTCCGAATTACAACAATAGTAGCCACAGCAGCTGAGCCATAGACCTTGCCAGAGAGGACAAAGTTATCAAAAACTTCCTTAAGATATTTGATTATTGAGGAAGAAAATGTTTTATAAAAGGCAATACGGAACTCTTCTTGTCCCGGAGCCTTCCCCGACCGAGTAGCCTTAATAGCCTGAATTATCCCGTCAGATTTTGGCCATTGGTTTTTAAAATGCTGAAGTAAAACTTTCAAAGTAATACTCTGCCTAGCATTCATTTTAGATTTGTTAGGTGTTATTTGTTTAGCTTGTGTAAATACTGTGGTTACTAAAAAAGTGCTGTTTTGATTTGTCCAGAACCTGACTCAACAGAACAAAAGGGGGATAAAGGAGCTGCTGAAGGGAAGTGGTAAGTCTATTTCCTTCCTCAATGCAAAATATTCCTTCATTCATTGCTTCTAAACCCAGTCCCAAATCCATTCTATTTTTTCCACCATCGTTCCAATGTTTCTCTCACTACCTCTCTGCCATTTAAACTAATGGGTTAAAGAAGAAGCGTCTTGGCTAGAGCTCACTGCTCACTCATAGCTACCATGTACCATCCCATTCTCATTCTAGAATGTGCCTCATTTCCCCCACAACTTTTTGATGGTAATATAACTTTTCAGGTTAGCCATTTTTTTAACCTCATGCGCGCTAGCGGAATTCCGCTCGTACACTGAGATTTTTAAAAGCGCATGTTACGTGACGAGCTGGGCTCGTCATCAGCGTGCGAGGAGGCTACGCCATGACGAGCCCAGCTCGTCATCAGCGTGGAAGGGGTTAAAACACAGTGTCTGTTGAAAATGTCACACCCTAAATTAATTTAGTTTACGCATGTCGCCCATTTTAGTAAAAAACATTTTATGAACTTTGCATGTGAATTACTTAATGTTATATAGTTCAAATAGTAAGATGTGAATTATTTGTAGTGACCCACATCACATAAACTGTCCAGTAGCCATGGAGAACCAGCAACACCATGTGGCTGACTTTACAAACATATGCTTGAAGTGGGTATTACAGTTCATGCATTTTTTTCCTGTCCTCAAACCATCAATCTGGTCCCATAATCTTGGGGATTGGAGTGCACATCATTCTTGGGTACAACAAAAACAGGTTCAATCCTTCAGGGTTTTCTTAAGTCACAGACAGCAGGCCAAGTCATCATCTGATCTTCCACAGGTCAAGAGGGTGTTCTGAGCATGGTGACTTGGACACATTAATGCTCGTGTGTGGGGTGCCTGCTAAATCTTTCCCAACCAATGAGGTAAAAGCTCCCAGGGAAAACCCTACTCACTTTTGCGTTCCCAGGGAAACCCTAATTTTTTATGCAGTTCTTGTTTGTCTTAACTGAAACAGGTCTAACATGCCATGTGCCAGGATGGACAAAGTCTTCACCACACTAAACCTAGGCCCTCATTTATGGGGCTTTGGCGTAGGGCAGCGCAGCAAGTCAACTTGCTGCTCTGCCCTATGCCAAAGTGAAAGGGCAGGAACGCTCAGTATTTTTTTTATATAGAGTTTTATATAGCGCAAACTTGATCCGAATCGGGTATCAGAGTGCTTTACATAGCACCAGTTATGTGGCACCCGGACTGAGTTCAGAGGAGAAGCAGAACCCCACAAGCCCCAGGGAGGACCAACATGAAACCCCTTGTACGGAGAAGGGCAAGAAGAAGAGGAAGAGGAAGACGGGGTTCAGTCAGCAGGAAGACCGGATCATCATCACGGAGGTGGTAGGACACTACCAACAACTGTTTGTCACCTCCACTGCAGCACTGGCAACACAAACGGAAATATGGCATTCCATTGTCACCAATGTCAATGAAGTTGGAGTGGCGAGGAGGTCAATGGAGGAGGTCAAGAGGCGCTGGCAAGATGTGCAAAACCAAACCAAATAGAAATTCCCTGCCAACAAGAAGGCAGCAACGGGGACTGGAGGTGGGAGACCTGCGCCACAGGATGAGCTGGATGAGCTGGAGGAAATAGTGGCCACAGTCACCAGTGTGGAGACGGGGGCAGGAGTCGGGGCCTGGACACAGCACGGTATGACCTGACCCAACAGCAAAAGGGTGAGTGACGACCAGGGACTGGGGGGACAGGGGGAGATGGGCACAATGGCACGCATGCACAATCATGTGTAGCACACTGCACACGCGCAATGACAGTGGAACATGTCCATGATACCCATGACACACTGCAGCACACATACAAATACCAAGTAGGCTCCCATCCACCATGTGCACATAAGGGCCCCCTCTGAAAAATCAACAAGACTACCAACCCACGCATGTGTGATGAAACCAGAAAAGCAGTGGCTGTGTGAGCCACACTGACAAAGCAAGTTACACTGCATGACCCATAGCATGGCAGCAGCATAAATAAATGACATTGTGCCCAATTCGACATGGAGGTTGCCTAGTGTGGATCAAATCGGTAAAGGAGCAGGTCCCACTCTGACACATCCATGTGCACCTACAACTCATGCCGTCCAATACATGCAGCAGACAAACAATGCACAAGGTCACAAATTCTGTGCAAGAGCACAAATGACCCAAATTGAAAACATCCCAGCCCCCGAAAAGCGCACAATTCAAAGGCACACCACCTCAAAGGGACATGGGACAACGTAATCAGAGCTGCAGGATTTACTCCACCACAATGCTGCACACACACACATAGCAACTACAGAACATCACCAATGACGGCAATGTGGGACAAAGTACAACACCTGCATCACAGGACATTGGACACAACAGGTTCTGCTTGTGCATAGTAACTGGCCACTGACATCTGGCATTGCCTGGCACTGTGCGATGACAATGTACGGGTACTACCACACATCTGTCATGTTCCCGGGAAACTCACTGTCTGCCATAAAATAGACAGCTCCACCAAAACAGTCACAATGTGCATTGTCATGCAGTCTGCATGTAAACATCTGCAATGCGGCAACATAAATGGGAACCTCTGTTAACATGCATTTCCCCTTAACATTGCAGGGAGACAAACATCACTTACTGCAGAGCAGACCACCAATCTTATCAGTGATGATGAAGAGGACAACCTGCACATCTGTTCAGATACCCTCCAACGGCTAATGGACAGCCTCTGCACTCCACCCCCAGGAGCAGGGCAGCCCAGCTGCCCCGAGGTGACACCACCACCTACACAGACCACACAGGGGTGTCTGAATCCCATCAGGGACCACTTACAGTCCCTAACAGACACACACTGTCCGCACCATGCTCCCCGACAATCCTTGGCTGACATCGCTGGGGCCATCTCTCGGATACAAGAACTGTCTAGTCAGAAAGGCATCAGCGATGACAGTACAGAGTTGGCACAGATGTGCATGACAATTGAGACCATAGAGCAAATGCAGTCTGAAAGTATGGCTGCCACGGCTGAACACCAGCTAGTTGTTGCTGGGATCTTCCATGCCTTGCAGTTCATCGTCCTGCCATCGCGGGAACTGCAACACACATCTCTCCAACCCCTTATCTGTCTGTGGCACACAGAGATGCAGTTCCATCACCATCGCACCCTGATGTGTCAGTGGCACCCAGTGACACAGCCATTACCCCACCACACAGACTGGACACTGAGGAAGTATCAGAGGACTAAGATGTGGATGCTAATTACTATGTGAGGAAGGAGGTAGTAGCATTCATCACCGCCATATGACCTGCCTCTGCCTGCATCTGACCTATGCATCATGCCCTGGGACAACACCTTCTGCAGACCCCCCAAACACTCTGCGACATACACCTGGACCCCGACATGGACTGGAATATCTTCACTGGTTGGCAACAACACAGCAATCCTGCAGCGGACTACACTCTCCTTCTCCCAAATCACTGACCAATCCCCCAAGGACTCTGGTTGGCCGACCACTAGGCTCCCATGTAATGGGGGCTTGGCATGGCCATATACAGCTTCAGCTCCGGAATGCACTAGAATGTGAATAAAACAATCTAAATCACACAGATGTGTCATGACTATGTGCACTGAAGTGTGAAAGTATGTATGTATGAATGGAAAATGATTGCACAAGAGGGTACACCTTGTAAATGAGCATGTTGAACTCTAGGCCACATGGCCAGTTGCATGTCTGTGAAGGTGAGTACTAGCTAAGGCCTTGTTGCACATTGGAGACAATCTCACAACCCCCCAACGTAGGCACACGTCCATGTGTTGAATAGGGCTGTGTGTAGGAATGACCACATCGGAAGCAGGCCAGATGTGGTGTCCTACATTACATGTTCGATACAGAAAAGGGGGTGGTGATGAACAGAGTGTCTGAATTAAGCAGACCACTCTTACCCAGTCCAAAGATCAGGGCTTGATCCATCACCGTTATTTATCTCACTGCACCATCCCAGCTCAGAACCTGGCTATATGCAAATCAGTCTGTCCCTGGCCCAGTGCATCATGGGAACAGGGCAGACTAAACTACCAAGCCAATTCTTCACCAGAAAGGAGACAAGCTACCGGGGACCGGTTTCTGGCATTTCAGCCTTCTTTGGCCCGGCTTGCTTGAATCCTGATGGTGCAGTGAGAAAGGGACTCATGTCTGAGTATACCCTGCCACACCTAAGTGGCCAAAAACGATACAGAAAAGGGGGTGGTGATGAACAGAGTGTCTGAATTAAGCAGACCACTCTTACCCAGTCCAAAGATCAGGGCTTGATCCATCACCGTTATTTATCTCACTGCACCATCCCAGCTCAGAACCTGGCTATATGCAAATCAGTCTGTCCCTGGCCCAGTGCATCATGGGTACAGGGCAGACTAAACTACCAAGCCAATTCTTCACCAGAAAGGAGACAAGCTACCGGGGACCGGTTTCTGGAATTTCAGCCTTCTTCGGCCCGGCTTGCTTGAATCCTGATGGTGCAGTGAGAAAGGGACTCATGTCTGAGTATACCCTGCCACACCTATAGTGGCCAAAAACGATACAGAAAAGGGGGTGGTGATGAACAGAGTGTCTGAATTAAGCAGACCACTCTTACCCAGTCCAAAGATCAGGGCTTGATCCATCACCGTTATTTATCTCACTGCACCATCCCAGCTCAGAACCTGGCTATATGCAAATCAGTCTGTCCCTGGCCCAGTGCATCATGGGAACAGGGCAGACTAAACTACCAAGCCAATTCTTCACCAGAAAGGAGACAAGCTACCGGGGACCGGTTTCTGGCATTTCAGCCTTCTTCGACCCGGCTTGCTTGAATCCTGATGGTGCAGTGAGAAAGGGACTCATGTCTGAGTATACCCTGCCACACCTATAGTGGCCAAAAACGATACAGAAAAGGGGGTGGTGATGAACAGAGTGTCTGAATTAAGCAGACCATTCTTACCCAGTCCAAAGATCAGGGCTTGATCCATCACCGTTATTTATCTCACTGCACCATCCCAGCTCAGAACCTGGCTATATGCAAATCAGTCTGTCCCTGGCCCAGTGCATCATGGGAACAGGGCAGACTAAACTACCAAGCCAATTCTTCACCAGAAAGGAGACAAGCTACCGGGGACCGGTTTCTGGCATTTCAGCCTTCTGTGGCCCGGCTTGCTTGAATCCTGATGGTGCAGTGAGAAAGGGACTCATGTCTGAGTATACCCTGCCACACCTATAGTGGCCAAAAACGATACAGAAAAGGGGGTGGTGATGAACAGAGTGTCTGAATTAAGCAGACCACTCTTACCCAGTCCAAAGATCAGGGCTTGATCCATCACCGTTATTTATCTCACTGCACCATCCCAGCTCAGAACCTGGCTATATGCAAATCAGTCTGTCCCTGGCCCAGTGCATCATGGGAACAGGGCAGACTAAACTACCAAGCCAATTCTTCACCAGAAAGGAGACAAGCTACCGGGGACCGGTTTCTGGCATTTCAGCCTTCTTCGGCCCGGCTTGCTTGAATCCTGATGGTGCAGTGAGAAAGGGACTCATGTCTGAGTATACCCTGCCACACCTATAGTGGCCAAAAACGATACAGAAAAGGGGGTGGTGATGAACAGAGTGTCTGAATTAAGCAGACCACTCTTACCCAGTCCAAAGATCAGGGCTTGATCCATCACCGTTATTTATCTCACTGCACCATCCCAGCTCAGAACCTGGCTATATGCAAATCAGTCTGTCCCTGGCCCAGTGCATCATGGGAACAGGGCAGACTAAACTACCAAGCCAATTCTTCACCTGAAAGGAGACAAGCTACCGGGGACCGGTTTCTGGCATTTCAGCCTTCTTCGGCCCGGCTTGCTTGAATCCTGATGGTGCAGTGAGAAAGGGACTCATGTCTGAGTATACCCCGCCACACCTATAGTGGCCAAAAACGATACAGAAAAGGGGGTGGTGATGAACAGAGTGTCTGAATTAAGCAGACCACTCTTACCCAGTCCAAAGATCAGGGCTTGATCCATCACCGTTATTTATCTCACTGCACCATCCCAGCTCAGAACCTGGCTATATGCAAATCAGTCTGTCCCTGGCCCAGTGCATCATGGGAACAGGGCAGACTAAACTACCAAGCCAATTCTTCACCTGAAAGGAGACAAGCTACCGGGGACCGGTTTCTGGCATTTCAGCCTTCTTCGGCCCGGCTTGCTTGAATCCTGATGGTGCAGTGAGAAAGGGACTCATGTCTGAGTATACCCTGCCACACCTATAGTGGCCAAAAATGATACAGAAAAGGGGGTGGTGATGAACAGAGTGTCTGAATTAAGCAGACCACTCTTACCCAGTCCAAAGATCAGGGCTTGATCCATCACCGTTATTTATCTCACTGCACCATCCCAGCTCAAAACCTGGCTATATGCAAATCAGTCTGTCCCTGGCCCAGTGCATCATGGGAACAGGGCAGACTAAACTACCAAGCCGGGCCGAAGACGGCTGAAATGCCAGAAACCGGTCCCCGGAAGCTTGTTTCCTTCCCAGTAAAAGAATTGGCTTGGTAGTCTGGTCTGCCCTGTTCCCATGATGCACTGGGCCAGGGACAGACTAATTTGCATGTAGCCAGGTTCTGAGCTGGGATGGTGCAGTGAGCTAAAAAACGGTGATGGATCAAGCCCTGATCTTTGGACTGGGTAAGAGTGGTCTGCTTAATTCAGACACTCTGTTCATCACCACCCCCTTTTCTGAATCATTTTGTCCACCATAAGCGTGGAAGGGTATACTCAGATGTGAGACCCTTGCTCATTGCACCATCAGGATTCAAGCAAGCCGGGCCGAAGACGGCTGAAATGCCAGAAACCGGTCCCCGGAAGCTTGTTTCCTTCCCAGTAAAAGAATTGGCTTGGTAGTCTGGTCTGCCCTGTTCCCATGATGCACTGGGCCAGGGACAGACTAATTTGCATGTAGCCAGGTTCTGAGCTGGGATGGTGCAGTGAGCTAAAAAACGGTGATGGATCAAGCCCTGATCTTTGGACTGGGTAAGAGTGGTCTGCTTAATTCAGACACTCTGTTCATCACCACCCCCTTTTCTACATTACATGTGACACCAGAAGTTCACTTTGCATAACTACTCACACACATCTGTGTGGACACATTCTGTTGTGATTCATGGCATAGCTTCACATGGTCAGAGGTTGGACACCATACTCATATTGCTGGAGACAAGTAAGGGCACAGGCCTGCCAGCAACTGTCCCAAACACAGTGTTTGGCTCACAGAGGTGGAGCAGTCAAAAGAGACCCACCCCCATTGTACAGGCGTCACTCAGTTCCTCCCTGTGTAGGGACAATGCACATTTTGGCACACGATTTGTACATCTAATCAACACTCATCACAGTTGGCAAGTAGTGCAGTTGCGGAGACTTTATTGGCATGTGCATGTCAGTACGGACAAGGCAAGGGCCACAACATGCAGGGACATGCTTGGGACTCTTACACGCAACATGGGAACATGTCGAGGTGCAAGACATGACGGTGCAAAAATGTACACAAAATCATTCCGGAGGGCAACAGTCTCAGCCCACCTTGCCTTGCTGGACAAGTCATGTGATGTTTGGCTTCTCCCCATTGCCCCGTGTGAGGGGACCGACTCAGCCCATGGGGTCTGCATAGCGCTGTGCCACCGGAGTGCGCAGACTCTCTGCTCTGCTGACAGTGATCAGAAAATAGGGTCCAACAAGGTCACATGTTGTGCTAAGTTGCCATGTGTGTACTCGCCCCCCAGCAGTATGTTCGATTTGGGAACGTTGCCAAACGACGCTGTGCTGCTCTGATCATGGAAGTGCCTCACCTTGCTAGGTGTGTGCACACAAGCGTAGTTTCACCCACATGCATTCTGTGTCCACACGAAGGCAGACATGTCCACTGTTGTGGTGGGACATGTGAGCATTCCACACGATGCAACAAGGTTTTGGGACCTGTGCTGTGGGTGACAATCCGATATGGCTGCAGGAATGTAGTTACTCATCCATGAATGCCAGCGCAGGTTCATGGGCAATTTGTTCCAATAGTACGTCGCTGTCGAGTCCAAGGAACACCAGCTTCAGCCAATCCATTAACTGGTCCGGGCAGATGTGCTCAGTCCACGCAGTTTCCCCAATCCGCAACACAGCCCAATAGGGTAGGACCTCGATGTGGTCACTGCACATGAGGAGTTGTGCAATCTCCCATGCACAACTGCCAGCACATACGCCATCAGTGCGTCCCATGCACAGTTATCCCGGTGGCACTCCTGTTCGTGGGCCAACAGGGGGCGCACTGTCAGGTCATAATCCAATTCAGCTACCGGTGCGTTGGAAAGTGCATGATCAACAGTGGAACCAGGGCTGGACGCAGATGACGTAGGCAAGTCGGAAACTCAGACGGTAACTGATTCGCAGCACTGCCATTGGCAGAGCCCCCAACAGAGGCAGCATTTGTGAATGGTACAGTTCCACGTGACAGGGGTTGTGCATGTGCCCGGGAATGCCTGCCATGGCGTTTGTTGGTCTCGTAGCACCAGCACTCAGACCGGCAGCAGTTCTGTGGACTATATGCCACAGCTCTGGCCAATGAGTTCTATGTGTGTGCAACGTTTGGACGTATGGGTAGATTTTGGCCAATATCTCAAGGCCATCCCCTTCAGGCCTTGGAGGTGTAGGTCATGCTGGGCCAGGAGTGTGTGGGCTCGTTGGTTTTCATTGATTGATTGATTGATTGATTTTAAAACTTATATAGCGCTTACTGTCACCCCACGGGTATCCTGGCGCTTTCGACTAAAAACTGAGTCACGATTAAATAGTTTACATCAGCCCTTACCTGTATAGAGGATTCCTGCTAGGCTTTGGGGAAAAGCCAGGTTTTCAGGTTCCTGCGAAATTCCAGCAGGGCGCTAATCTGTCTAAGGCTCTGGGGAAGTCCATTCCACAGCCGAGCGCCAACTACGCTAAATGCTCTACCTCCTAACCTGGCCCGTTTGAACCTGGGCACCGTGAGTAGTGAGGCACTAGATGATCGCAGCTGCCTGGAAGGTTGATACCTAGAGAACCTTTCCTGCAAAGGGACTGGCCCTAACTCATGTATCGCTTTAAAAACCAGACACAGGGACTTGAAGCGAATACGTTCCGTCACCGGTAGCCAGTGCAGCTCCCTCAGTGCCATTGTTGTCGAGGAGCGGCGTTGCCAACCAAGAGCAAGTTTAGCTGCCGCCGACTGGATTCTTTGGAGCCCTTGTAGAATATATAACGGGGCCCCTAGATACAACGAATTGCAGTCATCCAGTCTGCTACCCACTATGCTACTAACTACCAGTGGGCGAGTCTCTTTAGGCAGCAAGGGTAGAATTTTACGCAGCATGCGTAGCAACGCAAAACAGACATTGGCGGTCTTATTGGCCTGTGATTCCAACTGGAGGTCCTTGTCAATCAGCACCCCCAGGTTACGTACTTTGCTCACAGGGATCAGTGGTTCCTCCTCTGGGGTCAGCCTAAATTCAGATGGAAATTGTCTAGGTGGCCCACCGGAGGAGCAGTAAACCACCTCGGTCTTTCCTGCGTTAAACTGTAGGGAATTCCTACTAAGCCAATTGGCTGTCTTCCGCATGCATTCCTGGAACCGATCAAGGGATACAGTGTTGTCACCCTCCAAGGAGAATGCCAATTGAGTGTCGTCCGCGTAATTAACTGTGCATACTCCGGCAGACTTTATAATGGGGAGCAGGGGCTGCAAGTAAATATTAAATAAGATGGGACTAATTGAAGACCCCTGCGGTACCCCATGGGTGACCGATGTTTTCCTAGCCGTGAAAGGGGCCAGTGTTACCACCTGATGACATCCTGCCAGGTAGGATTTTAACCATTGCAGTGCCTGCCCCTCCACTCCCAAATTCTGTAGTCTCTCCAACAGAATTAGATGGTTGACGGTGTCGAATGCATTCCCGTTGTCGGCACGCATCCGCAGGTTGTCCAGCATGGTGACCAGAGCCGTCTCCATTCCGTGACCGGGGCGGAAGCCGAACTGGTCTTTATCAAGAAGAGAGTTCTCCTCCAGGAAGTGCGACAGATCCCTACTAACTGTTTTCTCCAGAATCTTCACTGGGTAAGGTAGGGGAGATATAGGTCTAAAATTGGCCGGTACTGAAGGATCCAGGGAAGGCTTTTTAATCAGTGGAGTCACCGTTGCCAGTTTCCATTCCGCTGGAACCTCTCCTTTCTCCAGGGATTGATTACAAATCTGTCTCAGCCAGGGGAGCGTATCCCGGCCAGATAACTTCCATATTCTGGAGGGGAAAGGGTCATTTGGAGAGCCTGAGGATACACTCTCTACCAGTCTATCAAAAGCCTCTTTTGGCAGGGTTTGGAATTTATTCAGGGAGACTGGTTGCAATTGAGCTTCCGCTCCCATCTGTACCGAGGTAAGTTCATCCACCATGTTGTTAACAGTGAGACTGTCCACGATCTTACTGATTTTGTCTTGGAAATGTGAAGCAATCGCATCACAGAGTTCTTGTGATGCTGTCACTTTATTGTCCAGACATTTAGGGGCGGACAGCGCTTTAGTAATTTCGAAGAGGACTTTTGTCCCGTTAGATGCATGGGTAATAGAGCTAGCGTAAAAGTCAGCCTTAGCCTTAAGGATACTTTCCTTATAGTGCAGCTGTCTCCGTCTTAGTTCCGTTTTATCTTCCTCCCCATACCCATTCTTCCACTTCCTTTCCGCCTTCTTGCGAAGTAGCCGGAGCTGTTTCAGCTCCTCATTGAACCAGGGCGCCGAAGCCTTCCTCTTATTTTTTATCCTCTTCAGAGGAATTACCTGGTCTAAGATGGCAGAAATGTGGTTTGTATAAGTTAAATAGTTCTCTTCTACCGATATCATGGGATCGAAGTGTATGTCCTCTGGGTCAAACACTGGGGATCTGCAATGGTCCAACTTCGCTCATTCCCTGCCTATTCTATAGGATCTGTGCTGATTTTCCCTGTCCTTAATATGCATCGTCCTGATGCTGAACAGGACTAGGTGGTGGTCTGACCAGCTCTGAGGCATTATATCTAAAATCCTTGTTATGTCTTGATTAGAGAATAGTAAATCAAGGATGTGCCCCCCTCATGCGTCGGTCCTTCCACCATCTGCATGAGATCCAGATTGGTACAGGTATGTCTTAAATCCCGTAAGTAATTATTAGCCTTCCCATCCTCCCAGAGATTAAAATCTCCAAGAATAATCATTCTGGAGTGAGCCAGCGCAAAATTAGTAATAAAATCAAAGAAATTCTGGTAGTCTGTAGAGCCCCCCGGGGGCCTATAGCATAGAAGTCCGCTTAATAAATTCCCGCAAGAGGAGTGTAGTGCAAACCCCATAATTTCTATGCCCTCCACTTCATTAGTTGGTAGGAGTCTAAAATCCAGCTCTTCCTTAAAGATTACTCCCACCCCTCCCCCTCTGCCCTTGGTCCTAGGCTTATGTAAAATTTTATAGCCACTAGGGCAGGCAAATCCTAAGACAGCAGTGGACTGTGAATGCAGCCATGTTTCTGTTAAGAACAGTATGTCGAGGCGCAGGTCCTCAATCAGATCAGAGACCTCTGCGGCATGTTTTACAATTGATCGACTGTTAATCAGCCCTCCCCTGAGAGTCTTCTCCTCCTCTTTCACCACGAACCCAGTCCTACCTAACTCCAAAAGTCGGTCTCTATCATATTGTATCCGCCTTTGATCGACTCCCAGTCGGGCAGAGAGTCCAGCACCGAGCACATCCGGGGCGCGAACGGGCGCAGACGGGCTTGCCTCTGGCGCGCCCCCGGCGCGCCATCGGGGCGCCCGCTGCGCATGCGCGCTGCGCGCTTGCATTTCCCCTTTTTTATCTGTTGGGCCGTGTACACGGCCGAGCAGCACCGACTAGAGCGCTTCCCAAGGTGGCGCCTGCCGATGGTCGTGCCCCTGCCTCTCCCTCACTCAAGATGGCGCGGTGTCTACCTAAAGATTTCAATTCACGCAAAAATAGCGTGTGAATGGTAGGTTTCTTTTAATGTGCAAGTAAGCGGATACAACACCACAATCAATCCACAATTAAAATTGGCAATATCACATAATGTTTAAAAAACGGCGATTTTCGGAAAGTGCAAATTACTTCTTTTTAAAATGATGTGCCCTGCGAGATCGTGCTACAGTTAGTGTCTAGGACTGCGCGCTCGCTTTTCCCCCTTTTTATCTGTTGGGACGTGTACACCGCCGAGCAGCACCGACTAGAGCGCTTCCCAAGGTGGCGCCTGCCGATGGTCGTGCCCCTGCCTCTCCCTCACTCAAGATGGCGCGGTGTCTACCTAAAGATTTCAATTCACGCAAAAATAGCGTGTGAATGGTAGGTTTCTTTTAATGTGCAAGTAAGCGGATACAACACCACAATCAATCCACAATTAAAATTGGCAATATCACATAATGTTTAAAAAACGGCGATTTTCGGAAAGTGCAAATTACTTCTTTTTAAAATGATGTACCCTGCGAGATCGTGCTACAGTTAGTGTCTAGGACTGCGCGCTCGCTTTTCCCCCTTTTTATCTGTTGGGACGTGTACACCGCCGAGCAGCACCGACTAGAGCGCTTCCCAAGGTGGCGCCTGCCGATGGTCGTGCCCCTGCCTCTCCCTCACTCAAGATGGCGCGGTGTCTACCTAAAGATTTCAATTCACGCAAAAATAGCGTGTGAATGGTAGGTTTCTTTTAATGTGCAAGTAAGCGGATACAACACCACAATCAATCCACAATTAAAATTGGCAATATCACATAATGTTTAAAAAACGGCGATTTTCGGAAAGTGCAAATTACTTCTTTTTAAAATGATGTGCCCTGCGAGATCGTGCTACAGTTAGTGTCTAGGACTGCGTGCTCGCTTTTCCCCCTTTTTATCTGTTGGGACGTGTACACCGCCGAGCAGTACCGACTAGAGCGCTTCCCAAGGTGGCGCCTGCCGATGGTCGTGCCCCTGCCTCTCCCTCACTCAAGATGGCGCGATGTCTACCTAAAGATTTCAATTCACGCAAAAATAGCGTGTGAATGGTAGGTTTCTTTTAATGTGCAAGTAAGCGGATACAACACCACAATCAATCCACAATTAAAATTGGCAATATCATATCACATAATGTTTAAAAAACGGCGATTTTCTGAAAGTGCAAATTGTGGTGTGGGAGTCGTTGGAGGCTGGTTTGGTATCCATGCAGCGTGTGCCAGGCGCATTCAGGACCAAGGTCCGAGGCTCAGCTGGCCTTCTGCCTTGTGTGTAGGGATAAAGGAGCTTTCACTCATAATTTTGGCCTGACTAATGCTTGCGTTTGAGAAATGTGATGTGGCCTTCGCGCTGACTTTGATTCCAGGCCTGTGATTTGGGGTGCATGAATTTTGAGACACACGCAGTTGTTGGCATGTTTGCATGAGCCAAGGGCATGATCGGCATCGCGCTTCTTGTTCAGTCTCTATCTTCCTTTCTCTCCCTGTCCTTTGCTGAGTGCCTGACATACCTTATCTTGGATCTTGTGTTGCAGGCTGTGACTCACAGACTGTCCAGGGATGCCCTGCCATGACTCTTCACAATAGTTGTTTGGAGACAAATTAGTACGTGACATTTGGCTTGGTCTTTCAATTATTGACTCAGGATTTCTGTACTCACAAGTGTGTTGATTGCTGCAATTGTGCAACATCAGGTGGGTAATTTTTTCCACTTTTACGGGACGTTGATGTGCAGTGTCTTAGTCTGGTGGTGGTGGGGTGTGCCCCCCGGGGTGGGGCCCGGGGGGGTTGGCGGTGGGTGTTGTGGCCCTCTAGGGTGTCCAGCCAGCATGATCAGTGGCTCCATGGGATCTGTTGCCCTTCAGGTGTGGCTGTGGGCTGGTCTCCCTTTTGTGGTGGAGGCTGTGGTCTGGTCTGACTTTGCACCAGATAGGATCAGGTGTTAGTTTCCTGCTGCTAACACGCCTATTGCGTGTTTTGGATTCTTATCACCAATCTGTCTGCCGTTGAGAATATTGGGGAGTGGTATTGTCGTGGCTTTTGGCATGGGAATGCCTACTCTGCATCTCATTAGCAATAGTTGCGGGGGTCATCTGTGGCAATGTATTTTGAGGCAGCTATCGCAGGTAAACTGGTGCTATGGGCTGTTTGCACCAGCTTGTGAATTGGTGATACATTTATCGCAACTTTGGCTGTGATATGGTGTCAATAACTTGGCAATACCTCCTTGAGAATATGCCCCTATGTGGATTGCCTAATATGTGCTGCAGTCCACACGTGGCATTTAACTTCCATGCACTTGTTACATTTTCTAAAAAAATATACTAGCAATTTAGAGCCAAGTTAAATGTCCCAGTCAAGAAAAAGCCAATTTAATCATATTACAATGGAGCACGGGCACTTTAATCCTGTTTAGTTGGAATTAAAGTGCACAGAATTCTAAGTACAACAACAATTGGGTCCAGAACAAGACACACATCTGGCTTAAGCAAGCTGAAAAGGCAGCCTTTCTATAGCTAATAATCATATATTTTATGACCCTGCATGCTAGGTGGTTGGAACTGGGTTGTTAGTTGAGGAGGTGAAACCATACTAAAGCAACAGCCTCAATCCTTATTAGGGAGAGCCACAAAAAGTTGCTAAATTAACATGTGCTTAACCCTCTGGCATCTTGACACAATAGCAGTGAGGCTTAACTTAGAGGCAATGTGTAAAGTATTTACACAGCACTTAAAGAATAAGAAAGTGAAAACACAACACAAATAAAATCCCATTCCAATTTATACAAATAGAGTAAATGTTTATAAATTATTTGAGACCAAAACAACAAATATCCAAGCAGTAGAAATGGATGTAGTTGTAAAGATTTAAATAACAGTAGCACCAAAAGGAGCAAAGTGCCAACTGGGAGCATCTTGTCACGCTGGACAAGGATAAAGTAACAAATCAGTCCGACCACAAAGGAGCGCAGGCCAAGCACAACAGCAAGATTGGCTCACTGAGAATTGTACCTTATATCCTTGGTGCCTGTCTGCTCGCCATTGCTTTTGCGAGGCTTTGTGTTCTCAGTTGTCAGTTTTGGTGAAGCTGCTAGATTTTGTGGGGCTTTGCGGTAGTCTGCTTCAGCTCCAATGAGGCTGAAAGCTGTGTGGCGAGGCTCTGCGGGGCTATGCATCACTCTGCATTGATTCGGATGATGCTGGCATCTGTGCAATGAGGCTTTGCAGTGCTTTGTGGGCCTAGAGTCAGTTCTGATGAAGCTTGAAGCTGTGCGGTGAAGCTTGCAGCTGTACAGCAAAGCTGTGCAAGGCTTTATGTCACTTCATGCTGGATTTAATAGAACATTACATTAGACCAGGAGGAGCTCTTTCTGATGCCAGATAACAGCCCAGGACCTGAGGAGGCACCCCTTGGGATCAGGAACATACTCCAGCAAAAGCCAGCAGGGCTCATGCAGGTCCAACTGTAGGTCCAGGCAGGTCCAGTGCAGCAGGTCAGCTGGGCAGTTGCAGGGATGCCTCTGGAGCTTGTTGTGTCCCTGTAGCTCTAAACAGGATTTCAGCCAGCTGAGCCTTAGAGTCACTCAGTCTGGGATGAAGGAAGCAGATCCAGTGTTCCCTGTCATGTCATCCTTCTTCTGTAGTATCCACAGGTCAAGAAGTGTTCTGAAGAGAGGGTCTGAGGGTCTCCTTTTTATACTTGGAACCCACATTGAAGTGGGAGAAGCATCTGGTGTGTTTAGAATTTCTTACTTCCCTACTGAGGCCCAGTCTGTCTGGAAGCACAATAGGCTACTGTGATAGCCTTTGTGTGTGTGCTGAGGTGCAAGTGTGGTAGGTGACATCTTTGCCCCTTCATTAAGTCAGAAAAGGGCCGCCCAAACCACACCTAGTCTCCATATTGAGGGCCTGTCTGAGAAAAATACACAAAGGCCAACTGCCAACTATTCACAGTCACATGACCCAGGACACAGGCTGCAGGAACCAAAAGGTTAGAACAAGAGAAATCTAACTTCTTAAAAGTGACATTTCCAGAATTGTGACTTAAAATAGGACTTTACCATTAAGGAGGATTTGAATTTACAATTCCTCACACACAAGCATGACTTTCTCCCTGCCCCTACTCAAAATGTACCACCTATTAAATGTAATATGAGAACTGAATGTTATCCTATGGTAAGGTAGACCTCACAATTGTGAAAAACGTATGTGTGAGTTTTTCACTAGCAGGACATGTAAAACTTAAAAGTACATGTCCAGCCTTTTTATTATAATGCACCATGCTTTATAGGCTGTCTCTGGCCTACTTTTGAGGCGACTTATATGTAATTAAAAGGCAGTTTAAGGTTTGATAAGGGGGTTATTTTCCAAGTCAAATTGGCATTTAAAACTGTCACAAACACAACTGTCAACAGGCTGAAATGGTAGGCCTAGGACATGTTTTTGAGGGCTGTTTAAGTGTGTGGTACAATACCTACTGCATGCCAACTATTGCCATTTACTTTACTGGGTATACAGTAAACCATTTTATTAGGGATTTATAGATAAATTAAACCCGCCAGTCACGTGTAAGCCAATTTTAGTATGTTTTAGGGAGTGAGCACAAGCACTTTAGCACTGGTTAGCAGTCGTAAAGTGCACAGAGACCTAAAAGCCAACAAAAAGGGTTAAAAAACAGGAGGGAAGAAGGAAAAAGGTTTGACGGCAAACCTGCTGAGAGGGCCAAGTCCAACACTATGTATTGCTCTGAAGTACTGACACCTGTGTGTTCTATGGGTTTTTGTTGCCTTATAAATAGGACAGCACAACTTCCAGGTTTTGTATTTAGTGCATCTCAATGTAAAGTAAGATGCAGCATCCTGCAAGCTCTTCATTTATCTGAGTTTCTGAGCATCTACATGACAACCCTCCATAATTCTTAGCAGGTCAAGGGTTTCATATTTATTTGGATATCACTCATTTATTTTTCCAAATCACCTTTGACATCAATAGGAATGCTGGAGAACTCAACAACCTTTCCAAGAACTAAAAGAATGCATTTTGGCTCACATTAATTAGTAGTGACCAAGTTGTGTTTGCCCTTTCCCAAACTGAGTCAGTTTGTTGAATGCCCATTTAAATGCTTGAAACTATTGACAAAGGTCTCCAGTTGAGTATGGATGAATAGGTTAATCAGCTGTAAAAGAAGAATGTTTTTGTATATCAGAGCCTTGGTAGTATTTCATCTCTACCTATAGGACCAGGATCATACCACTGCACAAGAACATTCTATGGTGTCATACTGAATACTAAAGCAGCATGTTCAATGCAGTATCTAAGAAACTACCTGTCCAGTTGCAAAAAGCAGCATCATGCTGTGAGGTCAGCAAGAAGAGTGATCTATAAAGGCCACATATCACTCAACTCTAGGAAACTGTTGACTTCCAATCGGCATAACAGATTGGGGCCTATACATCAAGTTCACCCTCAACACAGATTTGAAAGAATTTACTGCTGTGTTTCTAAGAGGAAACGTTTAGTAGAAATACAATTTAGAGGGTGGTTACAACTCTACCTTCAATAAGACAGTTGTTGAACATAGGTTGTTTTAAAAAAAAAACATTCTCGTCCACTCTGAAATAATCTCATTGGTTACCATTCTGTGCCTTAATACCCGTTGGTTAAGGCACATTTTGGCAGAGTTGATATTATGTTATCTGACTAGCAGATATGTATTAAAAGGAGACAGGTAAGTCCCTTCCCTATCTGGTACAGTGCATTGAGGAAATAAAGATGGTGCAGTGACAAAAGTGAATTCCCTTACCAGTTTGACAGCTGAACATCAGGGGGACTGCTTCTCCTTCAACAGGACTTCTTTAACCCCTTGCATGCTCATGAAGGCTCCCGGCTGTCATGCATCATGGTGAGCTTGTGCAGAGGATGGCCGGGGGCCGTCCAAAACCCGCCCACTATTTAAATTGCCCGCATGGCGCGAAAATTCACCCGCATGCAAGGGGCTAATCTGTTTCTGATGTCTCAGCTCCTCAGCTAGTGGATATAGATAACTGATGTGGCAGTTTGCTTGGATGTTCAACAAGTCAATAAAGATCTAAAGGAAGGGGTCTAATTCATAAAGATATTTTCTGACCTAACTACATCTTTACAGCCAAAATGACTTTCATTTGCAACTGGGGGAAACTCACAAAAGGATTTCTCGCAGGAGTAAATTGATTTATTACTGTAGACATCTGCACTGCAATGCAGAGAAATGTGCTGTGGTAAACCCCACAAAAGGGGTGGGAAGTGAGCATAGTGTGGTTTTCCTAAAATGGTGAAAATTCACGATTGGAAGGGGAACAGATCACCTCCAGGTTTGGTGGGGGTCTGGAGAAAGAACTTTCTTCACAGGGAAATTTGTTCCCAAATCCTGGCCTATGATACACTTCAGCATCGCCAGGGTGAATGTGAGCTGTAGGAAACACATAAAGGGGAAAACAACTAGGGAGAGACTCAAAGAGTCTACAGTGCCTTCCTACTTCAAAAGATTCATTACACCAAATAAAGCTGTTTAGCAAGATGTTGATCTCTAGTAGGCCTCCTGCCTGCATATCTAGGGCTTAGGTACTCACTTGACAATGTTTTGCAAAAACTTCAGCGCTCATTTAGAAGTAGATGGATTAAGGTCCATCCACATTGTGGTCTCCCCACCTCATTTAGAGGTGGCAGAACCACTTGGTTTTTGATGACAGAGCCTCCTCTGGCTCCTCCACCAGAAACACTTTGCCAGTTCTCAAACAGCTTGACAGAATAGGAGGACATAAAATGTTGTTTTTACCTGTTTGTAATGGCCATGAATAGAATGATAACCACCAACAGGAAAAAGAAATAATAAATCCCACACTTGGAGAAAACTCCCACCTCCTTATGGGAATTGTTTTGTTTTGCACAAGAAACCCCTTTCCTTTTGCAAACGGGTTACCATTCACAGACAAACTGGTAAATCATTGCACAACCAAAGCAGACATGTTGGACTATTTAAAAAGAGAAACAAAACCACCTGGACCAACCCTTTTCGAAAACAGGTCTTCAAGAGTAGGCTAACCCAGCCTCTGCATTCCTTCCAACAAATATTACACAATGAATATATGGACCTGGTCAAAGAAAGCACACCTGCAGGCAGCCCTTCTGACCCTTATACCCCTTCAAGAAAATTCTTCTTTCTCTGCTGCCACTTAATTAAGAAGAATCATCAACAATTCCTTAACTATGGGAATATTTCCAGATGACATAAAAAAGTAATACATTCACCCAATACTTAAGAAAACAAATCTAGACCAGCTTAATCCCAACACCTACAGACCAATTACAAATAGGCCTATCCTGGGCAAACTGATAGAAAGAGCAGCGTTCACCCAGATGGCACAATTCATTGAAGATGATTTCATGTTTTCAGACTTCCAAACAGGATTCTGTCCAGGAAGAGGCACAGAATCTGCACTCATTGCCATCTGGGATGATCTTAAAAACACAGTTACCCAGAACAGGTTTGCTGCACTACTTCACTTGGACCTCTCAGCTGCCTTTGACAAAGACTGTGATGCTGGCATAAAGGGGCCTGCTCTCAACTGGATCACATCCTACCTTCAAAACAGAACTAATGTCCTCCATAACCCCCCCTTTCTCATCCAAACCATACTTCACAAGAACAGAGGTCCCTCATGTCATCTGACTCATGCTTTTCAACATCTACAAGAAGTCATTACCAGCACTGATCTATCAATTTCACCTCACATGCTATAACTATGTAGCTGACACACAAATACTCCTTAAACCGGAAATCCCCAAAGACACTGGAAAATCCCACATTTTCAGTTGCCTCAGAGCTATTGATCAGTGGGTAACCTGGAGCCTTCTGAAATTGAATTCTTCCAAAACCGAAATACTTACACATGGCAAATGGAAAATTATGACCCAGCCAATACCTGGCCTTGTGATCTGGGAACACCCCCCTAAAGTATCTAAAGAATTAAGAAACCTTGGAATTACCATAGACTCCAAGCTATCAATGAATACCTAAGTGGACAAACTAGCAAGATCATTCATTGCTATAAAAACTCTGTGACACATTTTACCCAAACTGGGATTTCCAGATAAGATCCAGGCTACTATCTCTCTTGTTCTGTCTAAACTCGATTACGCCAATAGCCTCATTCATGGTTCATCTATTACAACTATGAAAAGACTGCAGCCGATTCAGAACTCTGCTACAATACAACTCTTACATATAAAGCCACAAGGCCACATTTCCCCTGCCTTGAACGCCCTACATTTGTTACCAATTGCTGTAAGATCCACATTCAAGCTGCTATGCATCACCCACAAAGAGATGCACATAACAGGGCGGCTATTCATCAGGAATAAAATCACCAAATACATTCAACAAAGGAACCTCTGCTCTTGATTGGCGCCTCACCTCAAAATCTCACCATACAAATAAGACACCATAGGTGGCACATCCTGCTCTGACCAAGCAGTCAAACTATGGAACTCTTTAATCCCAAACAAAATATCTCAAGTATTTAAAATAGGTAACTCTGCCTTGATGACACATAACCCTGACTGAGCATTTCCTACTGACCATAAAGTATGCACATCTATATCTTAAGGGATGGCTGTCTGTGTTCTTCACCTAAGCGCAGTGGCAAGACTACATGTTTAAGCGCCACTTTAGAATGACGTTACTCATCACATTTGTGGATCATCAGAATGCTTTGCAATTACAGCCCCAAAAGGCATCACGATGAAATCACAGGATTACGCGTATACTGCCCGAAACCCTAGCAGGAATGTATTGCAACATAACCCCACTTTGCTTATGACATCACCTTACACAGGTACCTCACGTTACACATGTGACTTCCAGTCCCTCTAAAAGATATAACCCTTAGTAAATGCATTTCAGTGCAAGTATACCTCTTCACCTCCACGGGATATCCTTCTCCAGACATCCCCAACTCAGCCCTTCACTCCTTGATGGTCTTCTCAACCCTCCTCCAGCTGTAGAACAGAAGTTCCAGCCCAAGAGTAGTTAAAATGCTGGCTGAGTCCTTGAGGGGTTATTCCTTTCAAATCCCCAGGAAACGTAGGGAGGGACTCCTCTTCGTGCTGGGGGAGACTGCACTTCTCCAGCACCTCTCCCAGCACCTTTTTCACATTTGAGGGTGACCCCCTCCTCTGGGGGCCACCAAGCACCAAAATGGCAGGTTTCCAAATGCCTGGCAAGGCATTCTGGGCGCTTCGTGCTCCTTTTTATGAATATTTGATGAGCGGCTCTCCCGCTGTGCCGGGGAGAGCCACGATGAGCTGATAGGTGCTTTGCTGCATCTTCAGGCCTCATTGGGGGGCCCAGACCCCCAGGTAAGGGATACGGCTTGGGGAGCCCACCCCGGGCCGCTCCGCCAGTAGGTTGGGGTCCCGGTCCAACGCGGGCCCCTGGCTCCTCTTCCTTTTCTTTTGGGGGTCCCCCGCAGTCCAACCTCGATGTTGGGCAGTGCAGGGAGCCCACCCCTGGCTGCCTCCGCCGGCTTCCTGCCCATCCAGCACCCTTGTGTGCTGCCGCGGGAGCCGGCAGCTTTCTTCTGGTCTGCCCTCTCAGACCCGGAACACTGCACTGGTCCGCTGGACCTCGGGGGAGTGCGACGGCACTCCCCCTACCCCAGCTGCGCTTCGGGGCCTGGAGGTGGGGCCCCGGGCCTCTGCTGCTTCTTCACATCTCTTCTCTTCATGGCCCGGGGATGGGGTCCCGGGCCCCTGGGCAACATTTTCACAGGGTGCGCGATGGCTCACCCCGACTTCAGCGGGGCCAGGGGATGGGGTCCTGGGCACTTTGAGCGTATTTACATGGGGTGCGCGATGGTGCACCCCACTTCCCGGGGCCCGGGGATGAGGTCCCGGGCCTCTGGGTCATCTTTGAAGGGGGGGCGCGGCGGTGCTCCCCACCCCCTCCTCCTCACATGGGCTCAGAGTGGGAATCCCGGGCCCCTACCCCTGAAAATCTCCATGGGGGCGCGACGGCGCTCCCCAACTTCATTTTCGGTGGGGGCCAGGGTGGGCTCCTGGCACCCCAATGGGGGCACCTTTACGGGGTGCGCAAAGGTGCACCCCGACTTTACTTCTTTTGGAGGCAGCCCCCAGGACCTGACCCACCCCGGGGGCCTCTCTGAGACCGGCAGCAGAGCCCCACATGCTTCGTCGTCTGTCTTCTCAGGGGTCAAAAGGTTGCCAACCTTCTGGGTGGCATATCTCATCCCCCGGGGGTCCGATCTTCTCCATTTTTGCATCTTCTCGCTCCTGGTGGTGCACCCCAGCCACTGGGAGCACTTGCATTTGCCCTCCTTGTCTCCCGGAGGGTGCACTCTGCAGGGAGCGGTCTTCACTGGCTCCCTGCACCAGTCTTGCACCTGGCTCTCCTCCTGGGCCTTTCTTCTCCCTAAACAGAGGCCCCTGCTTCTGTGCACTGGTCCTGGTCTCTTCTCCTGGCGCTGTTCAGGATCCAGGGGGGCAGTCAGGGGGTTCTTCCTTCCAACTGCCCATGGCACCAGGCTCCTTCATCTTCTGCTTCAGCAGACCACACCCCAAGGAGAGCTTCTCTTCATGTGCAAGCACTTTTTAAAAGTTTAGCAGGGGGCTGGCAGGAAGTCTCGGTAACAGCGACACATCACTTCACTGCCTCGGCTCCCTCCTTCCTGCCCAGCCTCTGGGTTTGTTCCAGATGGCGTCGTCCAGGGTCTCTTGCCACATGGTCTCTGAAAAAGCCCCTTCCACCCTTGCTGCCTTTCCTCCTTGGTGCAGCCTGGTGCCTGTCACCCAGTGATAGCTGCTGATGGATGAGCCTGTAGCCCCACCCATCTTCTCTTCATGGAGAGGAGGCCTTAGCTTGTGGAAGAAAAGTTATCAATCCATCCTGCTGAGGTCAACCCTCAGCCAGGGTCTGGTTATGGCTGGCTCAGAGAAATGTGACATTTCTGGATGACCCAAAAGCAGTACAAATATGACTGTGGACTCTGCAGAATACTCTTTCTCACATCCATTACAGTGGAATTTAGTGCGTGTCTGGAATCTATAGGCCTTATGAAAGTTACTCTAGCCCATGGGCTCCACACCCCCACAGAGGAATATTGAAGTGAAAAACAGTACAACACACTGACTTTCCCTGGCATGTTCCTTCCCAGTGTATAAAGCCTATTCCATGTCATCAGCCAATTCTGCATAGGTCCTGCCACACCATTCCCTCTGTAGCTTCTCCTGGACTGCCAACACGCTAGGAATCTCCCCTGCGCAGCCCCTACACGTGTGCACATGCATGTACACCTGTGTCTGCATGTAACCAGCCTGGTGTCCCTTACTCCAGCTGTTGCGCAGTGGCCTGCTCAAGCCAGGGAGACACCAGTAAAATCCCCATACAGCATCCTTCATCCTGAGTTCACTGTTGGAGAGTCCCAACTTATGAGACTCCCCCACAGTAAAAGCTCAACACTTAGGTGCTGAAAAAGTGAACAATCCAGGCGGCCCATAGTGTCAGAACCACCGTCTAACAGTATTCCTTTGTATAAATGAGTACAATAACCTTGTTTATAAGTATATATATTTTCATTAGTTCCGCTTAACAAATGTACATATTACTTATGGTTATATTATTCTATGTTTAACAAGTATATAGGTCAATGCATAAATAAGTAAATTTTTATAATAAGTATTCATCTACAATTGCTTTACTATTGGGGGAACACATATCTATATATATTTATATATTTATATATAAATATAGATTTAAGTTGTATTAAATAAACTCAGACTTTCAAGTGTTGCTCTAATTTAAGCTAATTTATTTGTGTATATATATAAAACACTGAATAACGTTAAGTCACGACTGGAAACATTGTATGATTTCTGAGGTGCAAACTGTAAATATAATTAATACAATTATTTAATTTAAGTATTTAAATGATGAACTGACCAAATAATGAACTGTTTATAGAGACTTAGAAGCAGTTCTATTTAACTTTAGGAATGGGGACATGAAAGAGATACATAAATGTCGGCCCATCCAGGGCTGAATAACATCCAGTCATGACTGAAAACTTAATATGATGAATAATGTTCAAACCGTAAATAGAATTATGAGAATTGTTTTATTTTGAGCACTCAAATGATGAATTGATAAAATAATGAATTGTAGATAATGATTTAGGAGCAATGAATTGTATCTACGTTTATTTGCACACTCCAATATGGCGTTTGAACTGACATGTATAGTCCTTCCTTTATTATTTTTGTTCCAATATGTAAATATAAACTTCCGCTTCCTAGACGTCAGCCGACACTGACGAAAGCTACGGCTGAAACGCGTCTGTTTTGTTAATTTTGTGCACGTAATAAATCCTTACTGGGTTCGACAACTAACGTGAGTTCTGGTCCTTTCTGCCTTTGCTGAGCAGCGGAGTGTCATATTTCAAGCGGCTCGCCACCGCTGGATCGGGCACCCGCTGGGAGAAGAGTGCGGGTTTTAGACAGCGAACGACAGAGCAAAAGTGAAATTGCAACGAAACCGCACCGCCGCAGAAAGCCGACAATTTGACCTTCGGGGGAAGCGGAGCAGGAAAAACCAAGCTGAAAGCAACTCGGAGGTAGGGAGACATCGGCAATATTAACATTAAAGCGGCAATGGCGAGTTAGAAGTGCACTCGAGCAGAAATTCCAATGTTTAGTGAATCGGCGAGGCTAGAGGTTGCGACAGGAATTTTCAAAACCCGCCCTAGTGGGGACACGCAGGGCGGGAGTCAGACACAAAGTGCTGTTCAAACCAGCTTAAAAGGAAAATATCAGCAACTAGAGAGACTTCATGAAAGGGAGATAAGAAAGTGGTGGGAGGCTACCTCCTTACAGCACTATGTTGAAGTAAACAGAGTACCAAGTGGTCTGCGCATATACACGGTTCCGGCTTAAGAAAATCCGGATGCTGACCTTCTAAGTGAATGGGCGAAATATACAGCGCATTCTTCTTAAGGAATGTTAAAGATTTTGATCAAATTTTCCTGGAGAGATCGTGAGAAGGCTTTGAAAGACATTAAATTACTTGAAAGCAGTATTCTCGAGTTAGCGGAACAAAGCAAACTTGATGAGGAAAAGGAAACCATAAAGAAAGGCTTGGTCACATATGAGAAAAAGATTCAAACAAGAAAACAACAGAAATTTGAAAGAGATACTCGTGATTCCCAAACTATTACCTCCAGTCAGTCCCACACAGCAGCATTGATAAGTACTCGTACCAGGCCATGCCCTTCTTGCCCACCACTCTACAAACGCATTCCTTAGCACACTCTTGGATGGGGACTGAAGTCCCTTCACTGCTAGGGGTCCTTTAGGGGCCAACTAGCCTACCTTTTACCTCCAGTGAGCCCCATGCAGTGGGATTGGTTAGAGGCAGACAAAGGCCATGCCCCCTTTCTCCACCACTCTGCAAACCCACCCCCTGGTGCATTTTAAGTTGGGGGATTAAGTCCCCTTGAATCCTGAGGGTCCCTGGGGTCCAACTAGCTCACCAGGTACCTCCAGTGAGCTCCACAGAGCTGCGTTGCAGAGAGGTGTTAAAAGGGGCATGGCCTGGACCACCTCTCAGCAACGCAGGCCTGTGGCGCTTCCTGGAGGTACCTGATGAGCTAGTTGGCCCCAAGAATTCCTCCCTGGAGGGCCCACCTTCTTGCTGCCAATGGGTCAGCTCAGGTAGGTCGCCCAGTTCGGCCACCTGTTCCCCTGTAGGTTCCAGGGCATCCCCCTCAGGGTCTGCTTCCTCCTGGACCGTGGGAACGGCTGGGGCTGGTTTCCCACGCCATCTGCCCCTTCCTCTCCTGGCAGGTCTCTGGGCCACTGTTTCAGGCTCCTGTTCTGCGGAATCACCCCTACTGGCTGCCATAGCACGCGTGGTCACACAGATCCACGCAGGCAACCCCAACATTCCCAAATGAGTTCTGTGTTCTACATCTTTCCATGGAGAACTCTCCAGGTCATACCTAGCGACAGTCTACAGGCAAGGCATCACTGACTACAACTTCCAAAAGACCAGAAACTCCCCCCCACTCAAAGGGAACATGTGCCACTTTGCAGAGGCTCACTGAACTGTCAGCTGCAACTACGGGGCGGAGTACATCAGGGATACACTGCTCTTCAGACACCGACTGACACCGCACGGATGTCACGCTGGCTCCTGTGTCTCTCAGAGCCTCTATCTCCCTCCCATTGACGGTCACCTTCTGCCCATATTTCTTAGTGTTCAGGGGCAGTAAGGTTTCCTGGACCATCTCTTGGTCTCCTAAAGAGACAAGGGATATAACTGCTAGCCCCACCTCCCCACTAGAAATCAAATTCCCCCCCATAGCTACACTTGCTAACCCTGGGGCTGGAGCAC
This sequence comes from Lissotriton vulgaris, assembly GCF_964263255.1. Lineage (NCBI taxonomy): Eukaryota > Metazoa > Chordata > Amphibia > Caudata > Salamandridae > Lissotriton > Lissotriton vulgaris. The sequence continues at coordinate 182,465,022 of NC_141696.1, read as the reverse complement.
CAGTGGGTGCTGGGTTCTTCTTGGGACACCTGTTGATGAAATTTCCCACCTCATTGCAGTGAAATCAGGTAGGGTGACCACTGTTTTCCCTGGGATCTTGGTTGTCCCGCCTGCCCCTAGGGAGGCATGGCTGTCTAGATCTGGGGGGTTGGGATTCTTTCTCCTGGGAACTATTTTGGGGCCCTTGCGAGAACTCCTTTTGGTTACACTTGTCCCCCCCCACTCTTCTGCTGGGGACCCTGCCCACCTTTGGCTGTGGTATCCACAATTCCTCTGTGGACCCTGGTACTGGTCCAGCGGTCCGCCTCCTTAGCAAGCTCAATGGGGTCTGTCAGCTTGCTGTCTAAAAGATGCTGGCACAGCTCTGGAACACAAAGACTACTCAAGTGCTCCAAACTAATTAAATGCAACAACCCCTTGTAATCAGTTACTTTGCTGCCCTTCATCCAACCTTCCAGTGCACGTGAGTACAAATTCACACACTCCATCCAAGTCTCAGACTTTTTCTTCTTAGAGTTTCTAAACTGCAGTCTATACTGCTCTGAAGTAAGTCCATACCTGAGACATAAGGCCTCCTTCTTATTGGGGTAGGTCATGGCACTTGCTAATTCTAAGGGCTCTGAAGCACTCCTCCCAGAAGCCTTAAAATGTTTCCACAGGCCCTCCCCCCAATGCTGTTCAGGCACACCATTCATTCTCAATGCAATCTAATATGAAGTAAACCAGGCATAAATATCCTCACTCCTATTGTAATTCTGCATCAGATCCTTGGGAATATATACCCTACCCCCATGCACTGGCTGTGCGCTGCCACCATTTGAACTTGCATCCACCTCCTTGGCTTTAAGATCCAGTTCTCTCATGCTCAACTCATGAGCCAAAAGCAATTTCTTTTCCTCCAGAGCACGAGCATTTTTAGTTTCTTCCGCCACCCTTTCTTTCTCCATTTCCAATTGCTTCATTTTTAACATGAGGACTTCCAAGTCATATTCTCTCACTCTTTGGTTCTCCTCTAACTCTTCCTGGGTAAAACCCCTACTGGAATGGTTGCTGGCAGGCCTTGAGCCTGTTCTGCTTACAGGCAGATCTGTGATTTGAAAACCATTCCCTGGATTTGCATAATTTCCCTCTTGTGCCTCCCAATGGGCCTTCAAGATTCTCTGCTACTCCTCTTTCCTGAGGGTGCTCTTTGCGGGGCACCCAAACTCTTGGCAGAATCTCCTAAGCTCTTTTGCTTTGTAGAAATACAAATCTTCAATGACAAACTCCAATTCTACTTCTGCCCCCTCACTGAGTGCCTTTCCTTTCACCGACATGATGCTTTGAAGAGTTACTCAAAAATAGAGCCAAAAATCAAAAAACAGTAGTATGCATGGCACAGTGGTCTGCACTCACTAGTGATGTACACCAATTACTGTGGGTCCAGTACAAATACAAGTTCAAATCTCCACAGCTGACATACAATGTTAGAACTTGGGGTCTCTAGTTGGCAGAGGTAGGTACCACTGTCCAAATAGGGACCCTTGCTTCTAGAAAGGGTAAGGAGGAAACCCTCTGAGATAACCCCTGCTCACCCTCTAGGTAGCTTGGCACGAGCATTCAAGGCTAATCAGAAGGCAATGTGTAAAGGATTTGTACCAACACTCACAGTAACACAGTGAAAACACCACAAACTGACTCCACAACAGTTTAGAAAAATAAAGGTATTTAATCTAAACTACACAAGACCAAAACGACAAAAATCCAACATACACAGTTCAAGAATATGGTTGCAAAAGAGTTCTTTAGGTTGCGATAAAATAATCCACAGTTGCGTGAAAAGTTCACAGTTGCGACACGTTTAGCCAACAGTACCTTTAGTTGCGACAAAGTTCCAAAAGTAGAAGCTGGTGCGGTGGAAAACGAGCGATGCGTTGCTCCTCAGACCTTGGGGAGGCGAAGCGACAATCCCGCTGCGGCAGCGGGCGTGTTGCGACGAATCCGGTCTGTATGGGGAGGAAGGCCACTTGTATGGATTCCGGTGCGTAGGTTCAGTAGGAAGTTTGTTCTCGCAAAGGCACGATGCAACGAACTCGTAGGGGCCGCGACGATCTCCGGGGCGACGATGCACAATCCAGCGGCGATCTCTATCTCGCAGCTCCTCGATGCGATGGCTCTGCGACGATGTTCGCAGTGACGTGATGTGGTCCGCAAGCAAGCGGTGCGGCGATCTCACCCAGCGACGACAGGTTCTGCAACGGCACTCGCAGCAATGGTAGTCTTTCTGCACGGGTCTGGTGCGTCCCGCAAACGAAGGATGCGACGGATCTGGCAGCGGCAACAGGCGCTGCGATGATCTCGGCCTTCATAGCGGCGGGAATTTCGTCGCACTGTCGGGGATGCGCTCCGTAGCGAGCGATGCAACAACTTTTCTGTAGCAAAGTCTTTAAAGCGTGATTTCCAGCTTCCCAACGCAGGTACAACTTCCAGAGGCACTACACATGGGCCACGCACTCCAGGAAGTGCAGAACTCTCTCAGTAGAGATCAGGGGAAGCTGGGGGTGAAGTCCTTTTGTTCCTGGGACTTCAAAACAGGGAGCCAGCTCTTCTCAGGCCCTTGGAGATTCCTTCAAGCAAGGGGACACAGCACAGAGCAAAGTCCTTCCCCTCTCCTTGGCAGCAAAGCAACAGCAGGGCAATCCAGCATAGCAACAGCAGGACAATCTTCCTTCTTCAGTTTAAGCTTTCTCCTTGGCAGAGGTTCCTTCTTGATTCCAGGATGATCTAATTTTCTCTAGTCAGGGGTCCTGTACTGATACCCCTAAAAGTCTTTGTTCTCTTTGTGCAAGTGGGCCCTGAGCCCGGTCTGAACCAGTTCTGGGTGTTCCTTGAGCATTTTGTTTAAATGGCTTCTCCTTTCCTTTCAGAGTGAGGGGGAGGGTCGTCAGCCGCCCAGCAGGAGGTGGAGCCAGCATTGTGGAAGGCAGGCACAGCCCTATTCAGGCCCAGGTGCTATCTCCTCCCACCACTCAAGTTGCAAATGCATTCTTTCAGCCTAGGCTGACTCAGCCAGCCTCCTGGGGAATCCCCAGCCCCTGTCACTCTCAAACCAGACAGTCAATACACAAACAGGCCAAGGAACACAGAAAGGTCAGACAAGAGAACAGCAACTTTCTAAAAGTGCTGTTCTCAAGCACAGGATTTAAAAACAACATTTCCTAAAAGATGTGTTATTAAAATCTGAGTTCAGGGATACCAGACTTTTCTGTCCTATCTTGTTCCTATGGGAAGATATGCTGGTAGCCACTGTAGCCAGCATCCCCCATGATAGCCTATGGAGCATGATAGCCTTACAATAGTGAAAAACGAAAATGGCTGTAATTCACTGCCAGAGCATGTCACCTGCACCAGTACATGCTCTACCTTTCACATACACTGCACCCTGCCCAAGGGGGTACCTTGGGCCTTCCATAGGGGTGACAAATGTGCACAAAAAGGGAAGGGCTAGGCCTGGTCAGTGGGGACACTGACCAGGAGGACATGGCAGTTCACAGACTGCACACAGCCACTGCGGTGGCAGGCCTGAGACACCATTTTGGGGCTACTCATGTGGGTGGCACAATCAGTGCTGCAGGCCCACTAGTAGCATTGGTCATCACCAGCCCTGGCACGCCCAGTGCACTTTACTAGGGACTTCTTGGTGATACAAATGTGCCAATCATGTATATCCAATCATAATAACAATTTACATAGGTTGCACTTACACTCTGACACTGATCAGCAATGGCAGAGTGTCCAAAGCATCTAAACCAGCAAAACGAAATCCAGCACATCATCAAAATTACAGGAGGTAGAGGCCAAAAAGACTGGGGAAACCACGCCAAAGATGCCAGGTCTAACAGTTGCTATATGTGGACTGACCCTTGGGAAATACTGCAATAGGTTCAGAGACAACCCAAACTCACAGACCAGTCTTGGGTGGATTTCTTAGATTACTCCAGCAATGCACAGAAGGGCTGGGTGAAGAGCAGCCAAGTTGATTATGTTTTTTCTTTTTTTTATTATTTGTAAAGCGCCCGAATCACCCCCAGAAGGGTATCTCCGCGCTACGGAGGTGCTGTAAAAAGGCAGATGAGAGAGGGTTAATTAGAGGGTTCGTTAGAAAAGTTCAGTTTTAAAGAGCCTTCTAAATAGAAGGTAATCTGGACATGTTGATTTGATTATGTGGAACACATTCTCAATTCCTGCTTTGCAGAGTTTACAAACACCTAGTGAATAGCAGTCTTACTGCCCCCAGGAAGCTTGCTGAGGAAGGGGATCTCTTGGTCAGCATAGGAGGGCCCAGAAAGACATCTGGGTGGGGTTCCCACCAGAAGAAAGAGGGAGAGATAAAAACAAGAAGTTCTTTCAAGGTCCTCAAAATAGTTTACAGTCCCAATCTGGCCGCCAGAAAAAAGAAAGGTTGTGTTGATAAGAACCCTGGTAAATTTGTCCCAAGGTGTTATGAGTGCACCAGTATGGACACACCAAGGGTAATGCAAAGGGTCCAAAGTGGGCATAGCCTCCCAGTAGTGGTCAAACTCCAGGGTAGCCTAGTGTAGCGCTTGGGGGTGAAATGGTCCCAGTTAGTGGGGGAAAACATGAGTTACCCTAGTGTCCCTGGGTGGAAAGGAGATGATGACCAAAGCCCACATGCCTTCCAATACTTCCAAGTATAGGTAGTGGGTGTGGAGGCTCTGAGGAACACAGGAGCTAGTATGATTGCTTTTAGGTGTCATCTGGTGTTCTCAGAGCAGGTGATACCCAATACATTCCACCAGGTTATAGTAGCAGACAACGGGAACAGTTGACTCTTATTATCCTGGGGTGGTGTCTCAGGTCTTCTATCCTGGGGTGGTGTCTCAGGTCTTCTAAAAACTGCTGTGAATCCTACTATGCCCCATGGATTGTTTATTAAGAATGATATAGAGCACACTGGCTGGAAAGAAGTGGCGCTCAGGTCACAACTGGAAATGTTGGGGTTGTCCGAGTGGGTCTGTGTGACCACCAGGTCCATGGCTGCCCAGAAGTGGAGTCAAGGAGGTCTGGAACCTGGTAAAATGGCCAAGACTGCTGCGAAGAAAGGGAAGGGCAGGGGGCATGGGAAACCAGTCCCTGAAACTCCTATGGTACAGGTGGATTGGTTGGCTGAAGAGGCTGCCCCAGAGCCTACCTGGGAGGACATTGTCTCCCTTAGCGACTAGCCTGAATGTGCTGAATGGCAGATATAGAGTGGGCCAATCAGGGAGGAGTTCTGTAAGGTTCAGCAGGAGTGCCCAACCCAGGAGGGTATGAGTCATCAAACTGAAGCACAGGGAGCTGGTAAGACTTCTGGAGATCACCTCATATACTTGGAGAATTACGTCCTACATAGTGAGCTTAAGGCACTTGTGCATGGGGCAACACATGTTGATAGTCCCCCAATAGTACAGGGCCTTCATACTGGGGCTGACTCATGACATTTCCATGGCAACACAACAGGAAGAGAAGACCTATGCCAGGCTTGTTCCCTCTTCTATTGAGCCAAGATGAAGATATCCTCAGATACATTCTGCAGGACCTGTCTCACCTGCCAGACCAGTGGGAAAATGGGGAAGATGTAGAAGGCTCCCCTGAATCCCTTACCTGTCATTGTCAGCCCCTTTGAAATGGTGAAGATCAACATTGTTAGTCCCTTGGATGTCAAAACTGCCTTACGGAACAGATGTATCCTGGTTTTTGAGGACCATGTCACTAGGTAGCCATAGGCAATAACTCTGAGGACTGTGACTGCACCTGCAATAGCTCGGGTCATGATGGGAATTTTCACCTGAGTGACGTTTTCCTAAGAGGTGATGTCTCACAGAGGCACCAACTTCATGTCTACCTAAATAAAGTCCATATTAAAGGAGTGGGGGTTACCGACAAGTTCTCCACGCCTTACCATCCACAAACTACAAGGCCTGTTGGCATGATAATGGGCCTACTTGAGCCCATGAGGCCGAAGTGGGGAGTCCTATTGCTATGTGTGCTTTTGCCCACTGGAAAGTATCACAGAAGGGAGTGGGGTTTAGCTCATTCGAACGTCTCTATGATCACCCTGTTAGGTTTGGTAAAGGAGGGATGGGGGAAAACTCCCAAGAAGCCCCCTCCAGATGTGGGTAACTACATGCTAGCCCTCAGGGACCAGAAGTTCTGGAAGAAAGATTTACACGTTGCATCAAGATAAGCGTGGCTGTTTTTGTTTCAGGCTAACAGAAGGTTAAGCACATGTTATTTTAGTGACTTTTGCACTTCACCATGAAAGGGCTTGTGGCTGTTGCTTGACCAGTGTTAACACCCCAGTCAACCAAAACCTTAACATCTCACAGTGACAGTAGCCATAAAGAGGGATTTTGAGAGGTTGACATTCACTCACCACACACTCACAATGATTTTCTTACAGTTACATACCAACATGTAGGGACAGACAGACCTTTTATTCTTACATGCATATCCCCATGTCCTGCTCCAGGCTGGTTTTGAAAGGCTATGGCTTCTGCTGGTACTTCAGTCACTTTCACCATCTCCCAGAGATGAATTGCAGAAAGCACAAGGGGATGAGAAAGAGAGGAGGTGACGAGAAATCTGTCAGTGCCAGAGAAGCAAGAGAGGAGAGAGAGTGCTCTGATGGAAAGAGAGAAATGGAGTGAGCAGAGAAAGGTAGTGGGAATGGTTTGAACATTGTTGCAAGGGCTGATTTTGGTTCCTATGACTGGCTCTGGGCACAAACACACATGCACACACAAACACACACACACATGCTTGATGCACAGAGATACAAGCATCTATTCACACAAACACAGGCACTCAGTCAGTCTGTCCTCACACACATAGGCCTTGATTATGAGTTAGATGGTACTGGTGTAATGCCAAATGTGCATGCCGTAAATCCACCTCAGTATCACCCAATTACACATTAAACACCCTGCAATGAGCAATTACTGCATGGAAGCGATTTTAAAAGCACAAGGATTTCCTGAATTTGCAGGATTTGTCACACACATTTACAACCTCCTTTAAGACTGTGGTGAATAAATATATGGACCTCTGGGCAGGGTGAGGGATGACGTAGGGGGGTGCAGGCAGAAGGAAAGGGAAGTTAATTTCTGACAGGGAGAGTATTGTATACTCTCAAATGTCAGAACTAGACCGTGTATGAGACATGGTTGGTGCTGCAGCCAAAGCCTCATGCCAGTTTTATGGCCAGATTTACTGGCCACAAAAATTAGTTATGTTTTTTCCACATCATCATCAACTTATAATAAGGCAGAGCCGAATTCCATGAATTCATTCTGCTCTGTTAGACTTCTAATCAGGTACTTAGTGTAAGTGAGTACTTCAGCTGTACTGTCAGCAAGCATGCGCCGTGTGGTAACTGACCAAGTTGCAGACCCTGCTGGTGTTTTGCCCCACACTAAGGGGCAGATTTACTACTTCTGGCGCATCTCTGCTAATCAGCAGGGATGCGCCAGAAGAGTTGCGATGTATCTGCCCACCCGTGTGCCACCACTGATGCGCCGCATTAGCAATGTGGCGCACCATGGCGCACTAATGGGAAGATGCGTGTCTCATCCCCGTCAGAAAGGCGGCGCATTGCTGGCGTTGCGTTGTAACCGCGATGCAGCTCCAGCAAGGCTCGGGAGTCCCCTATCCCTAACATGCTGCATCAATCCGTACACGGGTTTTGAAGCAGCATGACCTTAAAAGTGACTCAGTGAAATCTTGTAGATTTCATTCAGCCACTTTTAGGAGGTGTTCCTGCGCCAACCCCCCCCCCCCCCCCTGCACCGGAACATCTACATGTGGAGCAGGGCTTAACAACGTGCGCTTCTCTCAGATGCGTAACGTTGTAAATACCCCGCTGCATGGCGCTGGCTTTGCGTCACAAAAGTGATGCAACAGCGGCGTAAAAGAGGCGCAAGGGGCTTGTAAATCTGCCCCTGAGTCACTGAGCATAGGGCTGCATCTTGGTGCCACTATTTACTCTATCTTTGTAATAATTTCTGTGGGTGGTCATTCTTGTGCTCATGACAATATGTAGGGTCACATTGAAAAACAGCATGATACAAAATAATGGTGCTTCAAAGTGGCCTGAAACATCACAATTTATTAATCTCAAAGCTGAAAAATATTTATTTGCCAGTTTATTTTAATGTAAACCAGGTGAAAGGAAACACTTCAACAAACCTGATTGGAAAAACTATGTTAAAATGTAATTCTGTGTGTACTAGTGCAATAAATAGTAGTTGATCTTGGTTTCTAAAACCAATAATTAGGGAAGTCATTTCCTTAAATTAACCCGTAGTCATGTTCCCAAGATGTGTCCTTAAAGGCCAAATTTTATTTCATATTACATGCTTTATGCTTTTCAAACAAGCCAATTACATTACTAGAGAAGGTGAAATTGAGAAGCACATTAGACTAATGGTCCTCAAACTTTGGATAATTTGCGTTTTGCTAAGTTGTTTTAACTTAAAAGAAGGTCCAATAATACATTTTTCCTATGATGGCATTATTACAATAAAATATGCAATATTTTTTCTGAATTATTAGTGAAGTTGTCCGTTTTGTGTGAACTAGGTTTGCAGAACAAGTTTCATAAACTATAATGCAACACTGCACTTCACTAAAGAAGTTGCCAACATTTTGCAAACTGAATTTTCTAGTAAGTTAGGTAGGACTACAGCACTACTACACACGGTCTACAAAATGCAATTTGTAAGCCTGTTGTTAAATGTCTCATAACTTTTTGGTGAGGTGATCCCCGCCCCAGTGGTAGAACTTTCCACAGAAGTAAGTACACTATTTTGTAGTGAATGTAGGAGGAAAGGAGAAAATAGGGAATGATTACTCAAAAAAATAGGAACAGTTATTGGAAAATGAAGGAGGTGTTTGGCGGGGGATGCTTATACAAAGCATACACCCACAAAAGAGTAAGCCCATTGTAATTCACAAAATACACTTCCATAGTTAGGACACAGTGGAAGTTCAGTTTCCATAAGAAGAATCTCTTTTGTTTTCCTAATAACTTTGGCACTATTTGACAAATCTGCATGCAAATTTGCCCAAAAATATGCATCCCTCTCGGCTCTTTCAAGGAAAGTTTCACACAGATCTGTCAAGCAGTGGCAAGAAAAAGGAGGGTATCAAAACATTGATGTCTAATGTTAATTCTCATGGGAAACTTTGCTCTCTGATATAGAAGGCTGTGCGCAGTGGTGGGTTGACCTCCCACCGCATGGTAGGCTGCAGGGCTAGGCTGGAAACTTGGCCCTGTGACCAACCCCCCGCTACTCTCAGCTGAGGCGCCCAGCTGTGGGGTTGCATGCAGGCCCTCATGCTGTGCCTTTGGGAGGTTACAGTCGGGGTTGGCTGTCAAATGGCAGGGTTACACTCAGCGTAATTGAGTATAAGGCCTACCAAAGGCCATGCACAATGAGGGTATTGACTGTAGGTTGCCCAAAAGGATTGGGAGTTTGCTGAAGTTTGAATATGATCAACAAACCACAATCACATTGAAAAATACAAAGGTTAAAGTGACACCGGTGATATAATTAATTATATAATTTCACATATTTGAGGTCATAAGCCGTGCATGATTGTGGTACACATTTCAGTTGGTTCACTAAATTGGAACTGACAAATGTTAATGGGTTTTCGGTTTTTCAATTTTAGTTCTTTTCTCATGTCAACACCGAACTGTAAGATCACTTGAATCCATGTTTTTATAAGTATAGATAGAAAGATAGATAGATAGATAGATAGATAGATAGATAGATAGATAGATAGATAGATAGATAGATAGATAGATAGATAGATAGATAGATAGATAGATAGATAGATAGATAGATAGATAGATAGATAGATAGATAGCTGGACGGACAGACCGACGGATATATGGACAGACAGACAGACCGACGGATATATGGACAGACAGACAGACCGACGGATATATGGACAGACAGACAGACCAACAGATATATTGACAGACAGACAGACTGACGGATATATGGACAGACAGACGGTCAACAGATATATGGACAGACAGACAGGTGGACAGGCAAGCAGGCAGGCGGACAGTAATCAATCAATCAATCATGGTATTTGTAAAGCACGCTACTCACACGTGTGGGTCTCAAGGCGCTGAGAGAGGGTGGGGGTTTGGGGGTTTCGCTACTGCTCGAAGAGCCAGGTCTTGAGGAGTCTTCTGAAGGCGAGTAGGTCTTCGGTCTGCCGTAGGTGGGTAGGTAGGGTGTTCCAGGTCTTGGCGGCGAGGGAGGAGAAGGATCTGCCGTCTGAGGTTGTTCGTTGGATGTGGTGGACGGCGGCGAGGGCGAGGCTGGTGGAGCGGAGCTGGCGGGTAGGGGTGTGGAAGCTGAGTCTGCAGTTCAGGTTGGCTGGTCTGGTGTTTTGGAGTGCTTTGTGTGCATGGGTGAGGAGTTTGAAGGTGATCCTCTTGTGGACTGAAACCAGTGTGGGTTTGTCAGGTGGGGGGTGATGTGGCTGTGGCAGGGGACGTTGCCGATCAGTAGGGCGGAGGCATTTTGGATGCGCTGTAGTCCTTGTAGGTGTTTGGCTGCGATTCTGGCGTAGAGTGCGTTGCCATAGTCCAGCCTGCTGCTGATGAGGGCCTGTGTCACCGTTTTTCTTGTTTCAGTCAGGATCCACTTGTAGATCCTGCGGAGCATGCAGAGGGTGTTGTAGCAGGAGGAGGAGACGGTGTTGACCTGTTTGTACATGGTGAGGGAGGAGTCGAGGATGAATCCTAGATTGCGTGCGTGGTCGGTGGGTGTCGGTGCTGTTTGTACATGGTGAGGGAGGAGTCGAGGATGAATCCTAGATTGCGTGCGTGGTCGGTGGGTGTCGGTGCTGTCCTGAGAGTGGTCGGCCACCAGGAGTCGGCCCAGGCCGAGGGGTTGGGTCCGAAGATGAGGACCTCCGTCTTGTCCAAGTATAGTTTCAGCCAGCTACTCCTCATCCAGTTGGCGATGGCCTTCATTCCGTCGTGGATGTTGGTTTTGGCGGTACGTGGCTCCTTGGTGAGGGAGAGGATGAGCTGAGTGTCGTCGGCGTAGGAGATGATGTTGAGGTTGAGGTAATTTCTTCCCCTTCCCTTGCCCATGTCTGACCTACCTGTGTTTATTCCTCTGAGCTTCTTTGCAGTTTTCAGCGCGGGGACACTCTGTTTTTGAGTAACCAGGCGCTTTACAAATGGTTTCTATTCTATTCTATTCTATTCTTGTGATGGCGGCCCACTTGTGCGAGGGGGGCCATGTAGATGTTGAACAGCGTTGGACTGAGGGAGGAGCCCTGGGGGATGCCGCAGATGATGTCGGTGCCCTCGGATCGGAAGGGTGGGAGGAGGATGCGTGCCAGTCGAGGGCCTTCTCTTGGATACCGGCTTCTTGGAGGTGTGTTTTTAGAGTGCGATGGCAGACCGTGTCGAAGGCAGCCGAGAGGTCCAGGAGAATGAGGGCTGATGTTTTGCCGTTGTCAAATTGGCGTCTGATGTCGCCTGTGGCGGCGATGAGGGCAGTCTCGGTGCTGTGGTTTCGTCTGAATCCGGATTGGGACGGGTCCAGGATGTTGTTGTATTCGAGGTGGCGGGTCAGTTGCATGTTGATGATTTTCTCGATGGCCTTTGCCGGGAACGGGAGCAGGGAGATGGGCCGGAAGTTCTTGAGGTTCTTGGGGTCTGCCTTGGGCTTCTTGAGGAGGGCGTTAATTTCGGCGTGCTTCCAGGTTTCAGTGAATGTCGCTGTTTCGAAGGAGATGTTTATGACCTTCCGTTGTTGGTGGGCGATGGCTGAATCTGCCTTGTTTAATATGTGGTGTGGGCACAGGTCTGTCGGAGATCCTGAGTGGATGGAGTTCATGACCTTGCGTGTCTCGTCGTCGCTGACGTTGGACCAGGAGGTAAGCCGGTTGGCATTGTTGGTGTTCGGAGGAGAGGTGGAGTCTGGCGTGGTCGGGTCGGTCGTGGTGTTGACACTGTCGTGGATGTCAGCATTCTTGTGGTGGAAGAAGATGGCCAGTGAGTCACACAGTTCCTGTGAGGGCGGGATGTCGTTGGTGTTGGCGCTGGGGTTGGATAGTTCTTTAACGATGCGGAAGAGCTCTTTGCTGTCGTGTGCGTTGTTATCCAGGCAGTCTTTGAAGGAGGACCTCTTGGCTGATCTGATGAGGTGGTGGTGTCTGCGGGTGGCATCCTTGTGGGCTGCATGGTTGTCGGGTGTACATTTGTGGAGCCATTTCTTCTCCAGTTTCTGGTATGCCCGCTTGGAGGCCAGGAGCTCGTCGGTGAACCAGGTGGCTCTCTTGCCGGTGTGGCTGTTGGAGGGTTTCTTCAGTGGGGCGAGGTTGTTGGCACCGGCGTCGATCCACTGCCTGAGGTTGCGGGCAGCGGCGTCTGGGTTGGTGGGGTCGGTGGGTGGGTTCTGGGAGAGGGTGGTGAGCAGCTGGTCTTCGGTGACTTTGTTCCAGCCGCGGCGAGGCAGCGGTTTGGTGCGGTGGTACGTGGCTGGTTTTTTGAAGGTGAAGTGAATGCAGCAGTGGTCGGTTCAGTGGGGTTCGGTGGTGTGGTCAAAGGTGACGTGGATGCTTGTGGAGAAGATGGCGTGCAGCGTGTGGCCGGTGGCGTGGGTGGGTGCAGTGACGAGTTGTCTGAGGCCGAGGTTGGCGAGGTTGCCGATCAGCGTGGTGGAGTTGACCTCTAAGGGTGGTGTTGGGGTCGATGTGCATCCGGAAGTGCAGGTGTTCGGCAGCGTTGAGGGTGTTGTCTGCGTGGGTGGTGACCTTGAGGGTGGACTTGTAGATGATGGCAATTCCTCCTCCGATGCCGTTGGTGCGGTCCCTGCGGGTGATCTTGTAGCCGTCTGGGATGGCAATGGCGATGTCTGGTGCAGAGGAGACGTTCCACCACATCTTGGTCAGGAAAGCTACGTCCGGGGCAGTGGCGTTCCGCAGGTCCCAGAGCTCGATGGCGTGTCTGCGTGCGGAGCAGGTGTTGAGGAGTATGCAGCGGAGGTGATTGGGTCTGGTCTTTGATGGTTTGGTGGTTCTGTCGCAGGTGAAGCTGCAGCTGCATCAGGAAAAGGGTCCATGGGTGCGTTTTGGGGTGGCCTGGTTGCAACGTTGGTCTCGGCCGGTGTTGAGAGCGTGGAGAGAGTTGGCGCCGTAGCTGAGGCTGTGTATGGAGCGCTGGGGTGCGCTGGGTCCAGGACTTCTGGCGCGGGGCAAGGTCCAGGCGCAGACGGATGCAGACGGGCTTGCCTCTGGCGCGCCTCCGGCAGGCCAGTGGTGCGGCCACTCAGCGTCCTGCATTAGGAAAGGGTGGAGGGAGGGAGGAGCAGCAGGGAGGTCAGGTGGCGAGAAGCGAATGGGAGAGGAGGGGGCCGGGGCCGCAGGGGACGCAGCAGCGGGAAAGGAATGCGGGGACTGCGGGAAGCGGGCAGCAAAGAACTAAAGGCACAGCAGAAGGAAACAGGCAACAAAAAAACAGGCAACAGTTATTTAAGCAGCGCACAGAAAACAGGCAACAAATATAGGGAGCAAATACAGGCAACAGTCACTAAAGCAGTGCACAGAGAAAACAGGCAACAAATACAATACAAATACGGGAAACAGTCACTGAAGCAGCGCACAGAGAAAACAGGCAACAAATACTATACAAATACGGGGAACAGGCAGCAGATCCGACCGAATACTTATCACCCACCACTGGGCCACCAGGGATGAGGCGCAGGCGGGAGCCTGCGGGTGGAGGGGGTCCTCGAACTCCCAGCAGCAGCGAGGGGCAGCAGACACAGGACACAGCACCAGCAGGGACCGCTGGGGCGGTGGGGGGAGCGCTCTGGCCTGAGAACAGGTCAAGGTTCGTAAGTAAAACAGACAGACTGTTAGACCTGGCACCTTGGCGTGAGTCTCCCTTCCACTTTTTGCTGATGTGCCTCAGATGTTTTTGCTGGTGTTCGATGCTCAGGGCACTGCGCCATGGCCAACCCGTGCCGCAGTGCAAGTGCTCCCTATATAAAGTGTATCCGTAATTGATTTCCATGATTGGCTTATTTGGTTTACTGTCAGTCCCCAGTAAAGTGCACTAGGAGTGCCGGGGCTTGTAGATACAAATGCCGCTAGTGGGCCTGCAGCGCTGGTTGCGCCACTCACTGAAGCGTAAAAGATGTCTCGGGTCCGCCATTGCAGACCCTGCGTACAGTCTGGTACTGTCACGCTGACTGTGCAAGTGCCCACACTTGCCAGGCCCTAAACCTTCCCTAACCTTCATATCAATCACCCCTATGGTAGCCCCACGGGCAGGGTGCATTGTAAACGTATGGTAGGACAAGCCCTGATGTGTGTGGCATGTCCTAGTAGTGAATTACCGCCCTTTTTCGTTCTTCACTATTGAAGGGCTGCCTGTTCTCTTAGGCCAAGGTGAGCAGCTGGAACTATTACACGCTATAGTCCCGGCCGGCTCAGGGAACACGGTGGCATGTCGAGTTTGGTATGCCTGAACTCAGAATAATAAAATACTTACTTTAGCAAGGTTTATTTTAATATCCTGTGTTTGCAACAGCTACTTTTAGAAAGTTAGCATTTGCTCGCCTGACTATTTCAGCCCGCCTCTGCCAGGATGTGTATCTGCTGTCTGTGTTTGTGTGAGTGACAGGGCTGGGGAATTCCCGGGGACAGTCGGGGTGACCAGGTGGTGAATAGAGTCCTTACACCAGGATGGGTGGGCGGAGTAGTCCTTGACTCTGAATAGGGTTGTGCTCCACCACCACAATGCTGGCTCCACCTCCTATGGAGCGTCTGATGTCCCTGCCCTGCACCCTGAAAGAAGATGGCAGCGTCCTGTCAACAGAGTACCTCAAAACCGGGTTGAATCAGGCTCAGGCCCCCTGGCCTGCCAAGACAAAAGAAACCGAGTATAAAGGTAGGAGCCCTGCCCCTAAGAGATTAGATCCAGTTTTGACCACGACGAACCTCTGCCCGACTAGAAGGACCAAGAGAAGCTGAGGAGAAGGAATCCTGCAGTTGTGCCTTGCTGAGGACGGAGAGGAAAAGACCAGAAAGGACTTTGAAGACTTGTGCCTGAAACTATCTCCAAGGGCTTGATCATGAGCTTGCCCCCTGAACGAAACCCCAGGACCATTGGGTTCTATTCTGCCTGTGCCCGTTTGCTGTTGGGCCTTTAGTTCTTATTCCCTCGCCAGAGTTGTGACTCGGGTGCCTTCGCCCTCCAAGGTCGTGACAGCTCGGAGCCTGAGAGCCACACAAAAGCTTGAGTCGCTCTCCGCTTCAGTGCCGGGCCGCCCGCTCTCCTGTCACCTCGCCTGCTACGGAGCACACTGTGCGCCTCTCATCTTCTCTTGCCGGAATCTGCACGGAGCGCATCTGATAGCCCCGGACAGTCCGTACGTCGTAACGTACCCGACTGTCTCGCTTTGCTCTCCTGCATACCAAGGCCGTGCCGCACCTCAAGAAGGTCTTCCGTACTGTGGTACGGAAGGCCCGGTGCTGCACCCGTCTGCTCGAGAACACGACACCCCACACAAATCCACAGGTACGAACTGGTGTGCTAAGAAGTAGTGCGCCCCGCAGGCCTGAACGGCGCCTCGCCCCGTGAGCTGCATTAGATCCCGGATCGCCACAACCCTCCACACCATCCCGCTCACCCACCTCGCACCTCGAGGGGGCTCCGAGCCGGATAGATCCTTTGGAGAACCGTTGGCCTCATCCAGGGTCCGCCCTCACCAGTAGCCGTGCCTGAAACGCCTCGGACACTCATCGCAAGGTACATTGGAACTCTATCCCGAGTTTGCGTCGGATCCAGGGTCCGCAACGTTTGTTTTCCCTGTCATCGTACCTTGCTGACCAAGAACACTTAAGAACAATTGCCTATTTAAATCTGGTGGCCTTCATTCGCTAAACGTTAAATGGTCTTGTGATAATTCTGCATATATTTTTACATAAAGTCTACGTATTTTTGATACAATCCTACGACTGGTTCCGTTTGTGGTGGGTCAGTGGGTTTCCTGTATGTGATCATAAATGCTTAACTAACTATCGCCCTGAAGATTAGCCTTGTCTGCTCGCGCCACACTACCTAGAGGGTGAGCAAGGGTTATTTTTAAAGGAGTAGGTCTCTTACCCTGACTAGAGGAAAGGGTCCCTGTTTGTCACAAGTGCATACCTGTGCCAACAAGAGACCCCCGAGTCTGACACAGACAGACAGACAGACAGACAGACAGACAGACAGATAGATAGATAGATAGATAGATAGATAGATAGATAGATAGATAGATAGATAGATAGATAGATAGATAGATAGATAGATAGATAGATAGATAGATAGATAGATTGATAGATAGATAGATAGAAAGAAACTGGGACCAAGTCTAATTAAGCCTCCGGCCCTTGCGAGCAGAACTTTAATGTCAATTTTACAATTGTGACTTTATATTGCTAAGTGAAAACCAATAAGAATGCTTAAGAACAAATATATTTTTTTCCCACGTGAATACATGTGAATACATTCACCTTCTTTTTAGCTTCTCCATGGCCTTCAAGTCGGGATAGGTCACTGGCAGAATCTGACACACCATCAGGGTTAGCAAACTTGCACCGTTTTCTTTGGCTGGAACGATCTTCCCTGTTTCTTAAACATGATTAAGCTGGTCCACCTCCTAAGTTCCTCAACCATTTACTGAGTCGATACTGCAGTGCCTAAAGACCCCCTGTTGGAGCACCTGTTTGGTATGGCCTTGGCAGATCCTTCTCTTTTTGTGGGGGCTGACATACACAGTGGAAAATATGCAAATAGTATAACGAACAATCATTAGCAATCATGTTTAGTTAAGCAACACAACTTATTAGACATTATTTGTATGATTCAAATTTTAATAAACATACATTTGGGACTGTCAACCAAGTAGTATTTGTATATAGTGTCTAATCACCCCAGGGGTACCCAGGCACTGTGCTTCAGGTATCAGTCAAAAAGCAAGGTCTTGAGTCCCTTCCTGAAGTGGTTCAGTGACAGAGAAGTCGGTGGTGGAGGGGTGGGTTGTAAATCAGGCTTTAGCAGAGAGATAGGAGGAGGAGCATCCTCCAGAACAGCTGCAGCAGATACGTCTATTGCCACGATCAGGGCTGTCTTGGTACTATGATTGCCTCGGTAACTGGATTGGGATAGGTCCAGCAGTTTTCTTCTTTCCAGATGATCGTAGAATTGGAGGCAGACGGCCTTCTCCAGACTTTGGTGGGGAACAGGAGAGGGAGATGGAATTGTAGTTTTGGAGTTCTCTGGGGTCTGCTGAAGGTTTCTAAAGCAGGGGTCTGGCCTCTGCATGCTTCCATGCATTGGGAAAGGTGGTATAGTTATGGAGGCATTAAGAATGATGGTGAGCTGGTGGCTGATCTCACTGCTTCTGAGGTTGAAGAGTCGGTGGGGGTTAGGGTTGGTGGGTGCTCCTGAGTGGATGTCCTTCATCAGGGTGGTAGTTGTTGGTAAGCTGGATTTGTTCCCCTCCAGTGCCGGGTGGTTGGTGTTTGTGGTTAATGGTTGTAGAAGAGGTCAGAGGGTTGTGGATCGAAGTTTCTATGGATGGTTGCTATCTTTCTATCTTGTTGTGGAAGAGGTTTGTGAGGGAGTCGCAGAGTTCCTGTGAAGGAGGGAGTTTTCTGTGGAAGATGGGCAGGTGAACTCTTTGACGATGGTGAAGAGTCCCTTGGTTTGATAGGCGCTTGTTTCAATTCGGTTTGTCAGGTCCTCCTTTTTTGCAGCTTTGACCATCAGATCCTTCAGTTTGTGGAATGGAAGAGCATTTCAGTCAGTCAATACTACAAGAGCCTGCCCCGGGCTGAAAATCGATTGGTGACGGGTGCAGAAAAAGAGGCATTTTGCAGTGGGCCATGAGCTGACAACTCCATTAGAGGCCCAATCCTGGGACCCACCCCCCTATAAAAAGTCTCCAGAGGGAGAACCTTTTCGTTACTCATTTGGCTAGTCCCATGAACGAGGCAGAAATCAGCGGCTCAACAACCAATAGTTATGGCAAAATTAACAATGACGCAGTCTCCCTCAAACTCCTTTCTCGTTGGCCCCACCCATGGGACTCTGCATGCAAACAGAACTTTGGGAAACAAGTTAAGTTTGTGATGAATATGTTGGTTCAGTCAATAGGTAGCCTTAGTCATCAACTGCTCCGAACTGTCAATAGACTGTGGCAAGGAGGACAAGTTAAGGAGGGGCACCTGGGGGTAGATTAAAAAGATGATCAATGGAGTTTTGAGTTAGGGTGATGTGTGGTAAATGTATTATTTTGTTTGTGCCTTAAATGTGTGGACTTATGGATGACAAGAAACTCCTTTATTGAAGGAAGCCAATCGGTTCCATGCCCCCACTGTCTCATGACAATCATCTGTGTCTGTCCATGGTATATGCAAAAATGCTATATGATGTCATTGTGAGAGTGCAGATGTGATGAAGGGCCTCATGTCGAAGCGGTTGCAAGACTTGTATATCTAAGACGGTTGTGCAATAATAGTCAGAACTTGGGGCCTTATTACGATGTCGGGACACCGTTGCAGAATGGAACAGCCCAACCATAGGTCAGCGGTTCCGTCTGCATAATTTGGATATGAACACCCTATGGGTGGTCCGAAAGATCAATTTTTCAATGGCAGCTTGTGCTTCAGTAGGAAATGGCCCTCATCACAAGCGGCCATTGAAAAGTGGATATTTGTAAACATCCCCACACCATGGGGTGGGCACCATGCGGTGTCTCCCTCATGGTGCAGTGTTGTTTCAGTTCCTCCCATGCCCCATAGCAGAGGGCCAGGGGATCACTTTCTGACAGCCTTTGCATGTCAGAAAGACCGACATGGAAAGGCTTGTGGGAAACGGACATCATAATCCCAATGACGATTTATTTGTCCGACCGATAGCCCAGCGGGATCTCCGATCCTGTCAGAGGTGTCGCTCTTTTCCCCACGCTGAAGTTGTCTGGCCTACTGCATAGTAATGTGGAGTTCGGATTGCTGAGTCAGATATTGGGCAGATCTCCACCGACTGCCTGCTGATGGGGATCCACCCATCATCATAATCGGGCCCAAAGTTGTCATCTTGTTTCATTGTATGGAGTGTGGTGCAGAGAGCCTCATGTCTTTACCCATTGCCGTTTATCATTTTTGCTGGTTTTGTGCATTTGCATTGGTAATGGAAGGTTTACCAGGTTGTTGTTTGGAGAATGTCTAAACTAGACATGTTAGAAATTGAGTGATTGTGAATTATTGGTCCTGTACTGCATGTGATGGGTAAGAGCTGTTCTTTGCTTTGTTGTCTATTAGAAAGGAAGGTGTGTAGTGTCCTATATGTCCCCTGTGCTGGTGTCTGGAATTCTGAGAGTGAATGATGTAATGTAATTTTGCTTTGTGGTGTAGAGTGGAAGCTAGGCGACAGCCGACAGGGCAGTTGGAAGGAGGATGCCAGGACATACCTGCTGGTGCTGTGAGCTAGGGGCCTAAAATGAAATAAAGTGCTTACCTCGTATCTGAGTGACATCTGACTATTGTATGATGACTCTAGTGTGTAATTTTAACATACAACATATATGAATGTGTGATTTTGTGCATAATATCTCAGTGCCATCCACACATAACACTGCGACATCATCGTTGGACTACTTGAGCTGGTGCTGAGATGAAGGAGTGTATGAAACTTTTGAGAATAGAAAAGAGATGAATCAGGAGTCAGGAGTTTATGCACAAAGATATGGAATTAACCCAAATAAGGGTGCAGGTGATGCACAAAGATATGGAATTAACCCAAATAAGGGTGGAGGACAGTAGCTGAAAATTCAGGTGATCCCTGGGGTAACTCATATTTTGTGAGCAACCAGGTGCCTCAGGCGAATCCTGCGGGAGCCCCAATGTTACTAATCCCCTAAGGGGTTCCAAAGAACCAACCTCACTTCTCCAGTAAAATCACTGGCAGATGAACTGTGGACCCTGAGGTTGTTGCTGTACAGGTGGAGCCTCCAAGTTTCACAGTAGTAGCATTGGTGTAACTTACCAACACCTCTGTCTGCCTCATGAAATCAGAGAATGGGACCCCAAGAATGTAATGGGTAGGTCTGATAAGCAACACAAAAGATTGCCTTTCGCTTCAAGAAGAAACACAGAAACTGAAGGAAATTAGCATGGAAAGAATGGCAGAGAAAACAGTTGGCTCTTTCACACAGGAATAAAAGAAACATGTATTTGTTAGTTCATGCAGAGTTGTTGACCTGCATTACTTTTCATTCGCCTATCAAAATATTATTAAGTATGGAATTATGTTATACCCAAGGTATAAAGTGTAGAGAGTAGTTCAATACTGCGAGAACAGCAGCCCACGAGTCTCATTTTTGCCAATGATGTATTTGCCCATTTTGCCTAGAATAGACGAATATAATACATACTGCAGTAGGCAATTGGAACCAACTATACAATGCTGAATACATAACCCAAGGAAACGAATGGGGGACACTGCACTATGGTGACAAACATATGCACTGGAATTCAAAAGATTCAGGTAGAGTTAGCACACAAGACTGTTGGGTTGTGGGTTAGAATGTTATTGTGGGATATGTGGAATGGAATGTTGGGTGGAAGAGTTCTTTGACAGTGAGTTCCATAACTGGCACTTGCAGGTCGGATGGACTGTGGATGCGATGTGCTTGTGGCGTGTACCATGTACTTAAAGAATAATAAAAGTACATACTGAGCTATTGGAAGAGTTCTCTTCTTTGCAGAGACATATGTATGAGAGGTAGAACCCCATCTCCTGTCAACCATACATGTAGCCCCATTGTATCACCTAGATGAAAGGACTGAGTAGACAGTCTGCATTTGTTCTTTTCCATTTATAGGCTGAATATAGAGGTACCCGCTATTGGCCATAATTGACGTAGTGCTGGAGTTAAGCCTTTTCCTGCTGCCTCAAATATTTGAATCAGTCCTCAAGCAGCACTCAATTATTCCTCAGTAACAATTTAACTCCATGACTAGTGGACACAATATTGAATTGACTTGGCTGGGGGGCAGGAGGATGCTAATGAAAATTCTGACCACAATTTCCTTGTCCTTGTGCCACAGCTTTAGAGATAACCCTCATTTACTGCAACTCCATCCTCCACTGGTACAAATCTTGGCACAAGCTCAGGCATATATCATGTTGCTATTATCAAAAGTGCTTTAAATTCAGACAGATAATCTACCTTCTGCAATCTGGAAATTGTTCTGAGCTAAAAGAATACAAAATAGTTACCCTATAATTTAGAATTACAGCTGAAACTCATTGTGGACTTCCTATCTTCCAAAGGTGAACCATGTGCTGTCTCCTTGAACTCATACTTACTCAATACTGGATACATCAGAGTCCTTGTTTTAAATTACCAAGACCCAATCACGGGACAGAGTGTGTCAATTAAAGCATAAACATGTGGACTTGAGCAAAAAATCGTCCTAAAGCTTTAAGGCCTGGCTGTAGGTCTTAAGTGTCATTCTTGCCCTTTACAAATGTGCCTGTTTTCAATTTGCCTACAAACCCTTCATTTCATATAAGAAGCAAGAGTGCCATTTAACATGATGTAAACAGAAGAGGCATATTGCAATGTTGGTGAGAAGAAGAATGCTGGTCTCCAGTAGCTTGATCATATTCCTATATAATTTGCTTACTTTTCTAGTTTCTCTGGTTTCCTAGAATATAATACTATTGATGTCATGGATTCAATTCTTTTTCACAGTGCATGGATGTATAGATTAATTATTATCTGAAAGGACTACTAAAGACACTGAATCAGAATGTGTACCATTAAATCTTTACAGACCATATTCATGAATTTAGGAGCCAGTTCTCATTGACATTTCTATCACAATCCATTTTGTAGGGAAGGTAACATTTTGATGGGATTGTGTGGTAGTTATACATGTTTTGAAAAAAGAAAACATCCTCTCCACTTTGTTAACAACTTTGTCCCTCACTGGTGCCACAGAGAAGTCAAATTCAGGGTTGGACTGGGACAGAAAATAGGCCTGGGCACCAAAATAAAAGAGACCCCCATTTGTGAATCAGATGGGTTAAAATAAATGGCCCATATTTGGAAATCAGGTAGTGTTACATTTTTGTAAAGTGATGCTGTATATGTGTTTTGCAAATTTATTGGTGACTGCCTACATTTGTGCTTTTTACCAGCAATATTTGTGGTAATAAATGAGAAAGAAACGGCTTACCAGACAATGAAACAGGCCTATAACCAGACCAAAAACAAACGGCCCAGGCACTGGCCTATCAGACCAACTCTTCAGTTACTGCTAGATTGACCTTAGGCCAGTCCAGCCCTGGTCACATTTGTACTGAATCTTATCCAACAGTAGTTGGATTGCAATATGTGTTATCTCTACAATCAAGGCTTGTTTCACATTTAAGAGTGGTACAATCGAACCATACTGTCACCTGTTGTTATTTAAAATATGTTCTCTTGAAAAGTGGGCCTTTGTGTTTCATTATTATTTAGTTGTATTCTGCATTAAATTCATTACTGCAGTTCTGCAAGAGAAACACTTGTCAAGCATGGTATGCTTTACCTCATTCAGTGCCTTTGATGAAAACACTGGACACGTGGTTGGAGTTAAAGTATGTAAAATTAATACTTTCCATTCACTATGACACTTAGCAATGACGCGTTTTTAGCAAAGATGTCAGTCAATTGCTCTTATTCACCTATTATTATTTCACGCTTATTTCTTATTATTTCACACTGTATTATGTGAAAGGGAGAGAGCAGAAATTCTTCATATATACAAAGATATTACATTCATCATAAGCAGATCTAAATTTTACTTTTGTGGATTCTTATAGCTCACTCCAAACTGGACTACTTCATCCCCTCCTCTAAGCTTTCACTGCTTACAGAACAATATAGTTAATGTGTTGAAAACCAAGGTCCTGATTTAGATCTCGGGAGATGGGTTACTCCTGCACAACAGTGATAGATATGCCATTCACTGAAATATAAATTCCATGGGATATAATGGAATTTATATTTTGATGGAATATCCATCACTGTTGTGACAGAATAACCTTAAATCAGGCCCCAAGTCTACGGTGCTGTTTATAACAATTATAACAATTGCATGATATTAAATCTTGATGGAGCCCACTTTTAGTTAGGCACACTTTGATTATTTTTGGATGGTACATTACCATTTTGGAATGTTTATTTTCAAACATGGTCACTAAGAATTTTTTCATGGTTAAAAATGTTTTGTAGCAAAATGGTGACATTGTTCCCTTTTCACTGATCATTACATCTTAGCACATACTTTTTCCTGGATAGGCTACTCTACTAGAATGTGATTTGATGGAATATTGTTATTATCAATCAATAAACCAGGAGGAAGAGGGTCTGTAGGGATGGTTTAACGACCCCAAGATGCTACTATACCTAAAAACAGTTATAACAACATAAGGTAGCACGAGGTCAACGCAAACTAAGTAATAACCCTATATGGTGACTCAAAAGAATAAAGGAAATGAACTAATGGTGTGTGTAGAGTGAGAGACACATGGGACCACTTATCTCATTGAGAGAAAACTCCCATCAGTCACCACTCGATTCCGCCCTTCATCATCTGGGATCTTTCACCCTCAGAGACAAGATATAGGACCCACAGTGGACTGGTCAGATGTTGGAAGCCTAATCTCGCCTGTGGAGTCCAATATGAGGGGAATCCTAAAAGTAAGGTGGTGACTGGAAGCAGTGCTTAAACAAGTGAGGTGCAAAGTGCAATGGTGAAATGTGATATATAAAAATTAGGTAGGGAAGTGAAAAGAAATGATTTATTAGAAAATCACTTCACTCCTAAAGATTAAAAATGAGTGCGTAGTGGTCTAAACAAATAACCACTGTTGGAAAAAGGAGGTCGACATGTTTCTGCAGACTAACAGGATCCACATGGTATCCAGCTGCTTCTTCAGGACCAAATCGCTACTGCTTTAAAGAGAAAAGAATTATTTAAGGAAATAAACAGATATCACCTTAGAATCCAGTGATACTATCCTTCTCCTGACTGTGTAGTTCAATGCCAAGAATGGTTCAATTCACCGTGAGACACACATAAAGGGAAAAAACAAAGTACAAAATAAATTAGATATAGAGCCCTGTGTTGAAATATATTCTTTCTAACACAGATAGATCTCTTATAAATAACAGGAGAAAATACCAAACATGTATGCGTCATATCCTGCTATTGCATGGTAACAAACTCATGGCTGCTCACTTACCAAATCGGTAGGAGAGAGAAATCCCACCTCACCTGGCACACAGCACAGGTAAAACAGGGCACCGCTCTGAAAGTAGCGAAAGAAATATATGAGAGAAGGAAACTAGATAACTCGGGGTGTCGCGATATTCTAGCAACACTGACAGACCACAAAGCAAATTAAAAGAAAGTACACCGGCATTGATTGTTCAAATAATGCCGTGTCAAAGTATAAGTATGGTTAATTGTGATGGTTATAGAGCGCCGATACCCGTACAGGAGTGCTGGAAATAAGAACAACACAATAGCGTCTCAATTGTGGAGACGATGAAAGTCAAAAAACCCCCCCGAAGTGGGTCTGACCAAGAGTCCACGCATGATATCATTCTATAATTGTGCGTGCAAAGAACGAAACCTGGCTGATACTAGGCTGATACATGTGCTGAACCGCTGTTCCGGTTACCTAAACAGAAGTAGTAACAGACATGGTTAGGGCGCCTACCTGTCCGTCGGTACCCCGGGCGTCCCTCTGGGCTGTCGTGGGAGGTACCGACGCGGCGCCTGTTCAGCCAATATATTTCCGCCTCCGCCCACAGCCGGAGGATGCGACCGGATGACGTCAGTCAATGCGCGACGCGCATGGCGTCTTGGGAATTGAAGTATTGTGAGGTTGTATGGCCAATGAGCGCGTAATGGGACCCTCACAGTGTATGTCACAGGGATCTAACAGTGCAATAAGTATTTCATCATGCAGTATGCACTTTAGATCAGTACCTGGGGGGAAACGGGATGCCAAGGTGCATGGGCAGTGGAATATTATATCCCTCTTGATTAGGTGGAGATATAGAGGCTAAACGGACCTCTCATCGCTCATCCCAGAGGGGGAGCGAATTGCCTGCGACGTCAAAATCGTGCAGTAATAGCCTCGAATGGCGCGCGCTCAAGCTGGAAAAAATTACTTGCGCAGTGCCACCTGGCTGGTACCCCCTTAAAGGTGTAGTCCTCAAACGACCCGTGCTAGATGGGGCAAAATACTAGATCACGCCACCCAGTGGTTGTCCGATTGAACGTTTTAAGCACAATCAGTCTATGGGCAATCTGATATCATTTGAGTGCCATCCAAGGAATTTCCTCGTTTAGGCCCTCTTTGTCAGATCTAAGTTTGTACACCCATCTTTGTTCTCTTTTAAATAGGAAACCACTGATGTCAGTAATGTGGGGTGGAATTACAGGCTGTTCGATTACTGTCCATTTCAATTCTGTTGGTGAATGGCCAACTTCTATATAATGAGCAGTCAGTCTTGTTGCCTGTTTACTACATCTGATAGAGCTCTTGTGCTCAGATATTCGTGTCTTGATTTTACGCGTAGTCATGCCTACATATTGTTTATTGCAGGGGCATGTGATCAAATAAATAACGTTATGGCTAATACAATTTGTAAAACGTCGCTGTTCCCAGGGGCGACCTGTGCCAATATCAATTTGTGTAGATTTAGTTGTTGAGGAACACGCTACACAATTCCCACAGGGATGGTGCCCTGTGACCGCTGGCATATCCCATAGAGTCCCAACTGGTCGTGGACAAGTATGTTTCGGTCTGGTGTGGACCAGCTGGTCTTTCACATTCCGTCCACATTTGAAAGCAAAAAGGGGAGGAGGTAAAATGGTCGTATCTCTCCCAGTGTTTAAAATAGCCCAGTGCTTCTTCACAATTTTTTGAATCTGATTGGACTTTGTGCTGAAGGTGTTCACACAAGTTATCCTTTTGGATGTTGGCTTGGGGGGTAACAGTTCTAGTAAGCCTTCCCTGTTATTATTTGAAGCACGTTTTTTTGAAGCTCGCACCAATTTTCTCGGATATTTCTTCTCAATCAACTGTTTCTCCAAAATTAGGGAATGTTCTTCGAAAGCAGATTTAGTTGAGCAGTTACGTTGAATCCGGAGAAATTGTCCATAAGGCAAGTTGTTAAGGAGTGCTCTAGGATGAAAACTCTCGTAATTCAATAGTGAGTTCCTTGCTATTGGTTTGCGATATATTTCTGTATGCAAACCAGTGGAAGTTGCCATAATTAGCAAGTCAAGGAAAGATAGCTGATGTCTATTGTATTCCATGGTGAATTTCAAGAAAGGATTCCTCGCATTCAACCACACATGGAATTTATTGAGATCATCCACTGAACCGTGCCACACCACCAAAACATCGTCAATGTATCGTTTCCAAAGACGCACATTTTCTAGGAATGGATTGATCACATTGAGCACATGGTGTTGTTCGAAACTGTGCATGTACAGATTAGCGAGACTAGGAGCAAAAACGCTGCCCATGCTAGTCCCGCTAATCTGTAGGTACACAGAGTCCTCGAACATAAAAAAGTTTTCCGTCATGGCTAAGGTAGCCAGAGTCATGATCAGTCTCACAGGTGTTATAGAATTGAGATGCTGGGTGTCAAGTAGAGTCTCTATAACCTCCAAGGTTTCAGTTTGTGGTATGGAGGTGTAGAGGCTCTCCACATCAAATGAGACTAGAAGGTCCCGGTCTGTATCAAAGGTTACTTCTGGGAGCATTCTAAGTATTGTTATGATCTTAATGACACAAAGCAAATCAGACGCTTACTAAGCGGACTTACGAGGCAGAGGGAGTCTGTTGCTGAGCCTTCCAGGGGTCGCGCTGCCATGGAGAGGTGTGCCTGCTGCTTTGTCTGTCCCCTCCCGCCGCTGCTCACTGGAACACCTGCGGCTGCCAAGCGGGGGGGACTACACCGCCCACAAACACCAGCGCGTGTATCCCACCTGCCCACGCCCACCTTTGCGCCCAGAGGCGCACAAAAGGCAGGTGATCCCTACGCGCCACGGGACGCACTGCGGGCTAAGCCCGGGCAAAGGGCGGGCCGTCTGTGACCGTACGGGGCAGGAGGAGGCAGGGCAGGGCCACACCCTTGACATTATTCTCCTGACAAACGTCTGGTGAGTGGCTCTATACTTATATCCAATACCCGGCACCTACTTGTACTATAAAATGGGTAAGAATGGTGCTATAGCCACTGCAACTAATTTAAATGCCATTGATACTGCATTGGAGCATGCTATGACCCTGGTGACAATAGCAAGGCCCAATCACTGACACATACAGTAACTGTACATTTAACCAGACTGTAATAGGAGAAACCTCCCTGGACTTGGAAGGCCCTGATCTGACTATTCTGGTTGTCAATGTTGAAGCTGACTTAAGCCAATTTGACCTCTCACCTACTGCGAATGTACCCACCACGCCTGACCCAGAAATATCTGGAACTAAAAAGAAGAGAAAGGCATCAAAACAGTCCTGCCCCAAACCCAAAAGAAAACAGCCACCTCGTCTGAAATCCCAAAGTACAACCTTAAATAGATGGCTTGAGGGCAACCCCACCACCATCAATCCCACTATTGATCTTGAACCTGTCACAGATCGAATTCCACTTGGCTCCAGAAGTAGCGATACCACCGCTCCAATCATCATAGTCGAGGAGGATCTACAATGCAATCCTACGGAAATAAAAACCACCCAAACAGGCTTTTCAGACTTTACATTGGGGGATACTGCAATCGATATTATCGTTGATACAGTTTTTAATCGCATTAAAGGGCTGGTAGACTCAAGTTTTGATAGGTTGTGGAAACGATTAGATCGCTTGGAAAGCTTAATCCTGAAACCTACACTTTTAAATAAGGAAAATAATGAACTCATCAATTCTGTTAACACTCAGAGAACCCATATACCAGGAAACCAAGCACCTATCCCCCCACCCTCTGTATCTAAAGCTGTAGCACCCAAGCCATTAGGGACATCACTGCCCCCCACAGCACCCCCAGCAACCCAAACCACAAAACCTATACCACCCACTACTGATCGCAATACATCTTCACGACCCACCTTATCTTGCGATGCTAATCTAAACCCTGCTTATAGCAGGACGACAGATAATGTCAGTACGGCTGTGGTTATGGATAAAGGGCCTGATGAACCCAATTTCTTGCAGGGGTCCCTCCCCTACAGAAAAACAAATCAGAGTCATGGGTTCAGCTAAGAAATAAATGTATGGATTGGCTGGCCAAACACAAAAGGGTCAAAAGGCCCAATCTGAGTGAAATTCTAATGGTCCGCAGGGTGGGCTGGGTAGGACCCGCACCAAAAACTATCAAAGGGGACTGCATTGTCATTAACTTCTCACATCCGAGGATTGCTGGATCCATACTTGGAGTTAAGGAAACTAGCAAACTTAGCCAAACTAACATCTGTGCCTTACCCCTTGGGTTCTTTTATAAACGCCCACTGCCACGATACTCAGCCCCTAGCCTCCCCAAGACCACAAACCAATATTTGGCCCTTTCTGATTTGGATACACTTAACTGACCCCTGAGTCACCCACTTCTAATAGCTCATCTGTTTTTTTCTAACTCTGAGGTGTCCAACCCTTGCCAAGTCGATATTCCTGAATGCATATTGAAGGTCCTAAGTTGGAATGTGGCAGGTTTAGCCCCAAAGTTAAAATCAGCAGAGTGGGTAGACATGATTAAAGAACACAATGTTCTTCTGTTCCAAGACACCTGGGCCTCCAAAGAGTTACATCTTGAGGGATATGAATGCTTCAACACCATCCCCGCCACCCCTAGTCATGGCAGACCGATAGGGGGATTATCAATATGGATCAGAATTGCCTCAGGGGGTAGAACAAAACTAATCCCTACTGGTCATACTAACTTTCAAGTTCTAATTTATACACGGGGTCCCTCTATCCGTTTTATTAATTTTTATCATAATTATTTTCTAACAACCCCGAATCCTAATTTTGTTCAACTTTTTAATTTTATTACGGATCAAGATAACCTATTAGGGAAATACAATTTGGCTGGGATTTGCTTGGGGTGTGATTTTATTGCAAAGATTGGAAGAGGTATTAATGGACTCTCCTCTGACCCAAACACCCACAATCCATGTAAAAGGGGGTATGAGTTAATAGATCATCTAGTAAACTCCAGTCTCCTAAACGTAATGGATATCGCCCCAACTAACATCAATGGGAGCCTATTGCCCACCTATAGAGGACTAGGACGAGGGTCAGTCATTGACTATGTTTTCCTATCTCCCTCATTACAAAGTCATCTCCTTGGGGCAGAGGTAAAGCGGTCCACCTTTGGAGATCATAACCCCATAATTGTCCTGCTAAAGGTAGCACGTTGTGTTAATTTTAGGAAGGAACCGGGAGCGAGTAATTGACATCTCTCCACTGACAACTTGAGAGTCAAATGGAGAGGTTTAGGCTATAAAGAGATCTTTATGAAGATGGTAAAAACATACCCCACTTTATATGAGACGTGCTTGGTCTTGTCAGACCCTAATCCCGCGGCTGTCACTGCATTTATCGAACTATGTGTAGGCATAAAAAATCTGATCTCTAGACCAGTGGGCACACGTAACTCTGACCCTAAATGGTTTGATAACACCTGCTCCAGAGCCAATAGAGACTTGAGAGCGGCTTTGTCGGCAGACACCAGAGATGCTATGCTTATTCGTACACTAAGGTCAAATTGTAAGAGGAATTAAGATTCAGGCGTGACACCGTTTTGAAAGAACACTGGGATAATCTGACACGTGCCGCCAACATCAAAAGTACAACCGTCTTTTGGTCCGCAACTAAATCCCTAAGAGCTCTTGGGAATTCTTCAACACCCCTCGATTGCAATATCTCTAGCGAAGCATGGGTTGCTCACTTTTCCAAAATATACGCCCCCCCATTATAGTGTGATAATTCCTTGTCCAATATGTGCCTACCAAAATCTTAATAACCATAGGCGAGGTCGAGGAGGCAATATCCCAGAGCGTGGGCATTAAAGCCCCAGGCCCGGATGGCCTACCGATAGACCTTATAAAAGTTGAACAGGAATTCTGGGCTCCCCTATTATTAAACGTTTTTAATAACTTAATTACAACTGATATTCCTAGTACATGGTCAACTTCTGTAATCGTACCAATTCTTAAAAAAGGATTAAGATCGGATCCTAGCTGTTATAGGCCGATCTCATTAATCGAAAATACCCTCAAAATATTAGGAAGACTTTTATTGAATAAATCAGGGCATGGGCAGAGGAAGAAAACATTTTAAACAAATGCCAGGCGGGTTTCCGTAGTCACCTGGGTACAGTGGAACAGTGTCTGAACTTGAACCTAATCATAGGAAAATATACCATCGCCCGACACAGTCCACTGTACTTGGCTTTTATGGACCTGTCGTCCGCTTTTGATTTTGTCAACAGGTCGAAGCTCTGGCAACGCCTTTTGGACTACGGTTTGGATAATAATCTGGTATATTTTCTGGCATACCTGCATAGAGATCTAAAAGCTAGAGTAAGGATAAGTATGGATGGAGCAGTGTCAGGAGACATAATGGTCGGCAGAGGCGTCAGACAAGGGTGCGTCCTTGCCCCTCTTTTATTTATTTTATACATTAATGAACTCCATAGCGCCCTGTCTAATCTAACCTCCGATGTCCCTATAATAAACGACACTAAACTCCCCTCCTTACTCTATGCAGACTTTACATTTTAATGGGTCGTACACCAAATGCCCTGAGGATTTTAGTGAGGGGATTTGTGGATTTTATGTATAGTCTTGATCTTTGCACTAATTTTAAAAAATCGTTTTTAATGTGTTGTGGCCCTAAAAAACACCACATTAATAGGATAATCCTAGACCAGGGATCACTGTTATGCACTCGCACTTTTCCATACCTGGGCTTACAATTCTCCGATAACGGTTCATGGACACCTCACCTGGCTTACTTTCGGTCTAAGTTCATCAAGGCCATAAACTCCGTACTGACTCTCCCCAAGCCTAAGAGATTTTAGGTGGTCCAGTCTTTATTAAAAATCTATAGGACACAATGTGTTCCTGTTATGACGTACGGGATCGAAATCTGGGGACACTCAAACTTAAAAAATGCCCAGGCCGAGGAGAACAGATTCTGTAGAAGGCTCCTGGGTCTACCAATCTCATCATCCACCTTCATAACCCACACTGAATTAAAACTGTTTTATTTGGAGGACTACATTAAGGCACGTCCTGTGTTAATTTGGATTAAGGTTTGGAAAAACGCCGAAGCCTCACTAACAAGAGAAATCTTGGCTGACTGCCTAAAATGCGATCAGGGTATTAAAATCCCATGGCTCGCCCAAGTTCAGGCAAGCCTGGCAGCAGTCAATTTTGAACATATATTTGATAGCCCAAATGGACTGGAGGGGTTTAATGGGAATATAATCCGCAACATCCTCTACAGACATTATGGGGAGATTAGATACAATGCAGAACTAGCCAAATCTTCTGTGAAACGCTATATACAAATAAAGGCCACACTGTACCAACCTCGCTCACACCAGCCGGTTACCTCCTTAACCCCTTCCATTCTGGTGACGAACCCCAGCCGTCACGCTCTGCGGCGCTCATGTGCTGATGACGGCTGGGGTTCGTCACGGCCCCGCCCTGTTCTTTTGTTTACCGCACAGCGGCGGAAACGGCCCAGCATGGAAGGGGTTAAAGAAATTACATGCTGGGAGCGTAGTCTTTTGTTTCGCCTAAGAGCAGGATCCATAATGTACCTATCGTGTTTCCCCTTGGGCTACCAGTCTAACATCGAGGATCTGGTTTGCCCATGTCAGAATCCTGGAAAACAAACACTTATGCACTTTTTGTTCTTCTGCTCTTATTATCAAAAATACAGTAAGCCTATCCTGATACCATTCTTTAGAGCTAAAGGCATAAAGGATTTTAATGCGGCATTTAAGTCAGTTCTGCAGCTTATAGATGATGGACTAATATATCGTGTGTGTACCTTTTTAAAAATGGCCATTCGATCCTGTATTTCTATGAATTAATTCCTATTTACATGGTCTAATGTCATCTTAATAGATCGGGAGGTGGCCTCTTTGCATTTTGTATTCTAATTTACGCTGCTACTTGTAAATATGCGAATTACAATATTCTGACAACTGACGCATATTTGGCTAAATATGTTTTTGCACTTTTTTCCCCTGCCCTTTTTTTAACAAATATGGAGGCATAGATAACTATTTACTCTCTGATCTTCGGTTGCTATTGCACTTTGCACTTTATTTAGATACTCCAATAACTAGGACTTATGCCTTACGCACTTTAGAAAATCTGTGCTTAAAATAATGCTGCTAAATATATGTTTTATGTATATATTGCTGCTAGTTTAATGATGATCCATGTATATGTATACTTCATTAGATAGAGTCACAGAGATAGACAAGAACTGGTGGACATGGACATTAATGATATCCTGCACTTTTTCCTGTCACTGTTTTTTTTTTACCAAGGAAAACGTAGTATTGTTACATCATTTTAATCTTGACCATATACGTAATTATGTGTGTGCTTTTATGGATAATGTAATATCTGAATAAAAGTTATTTTGAATTTGACACAAAGTAACAAAAATGCAATGTACTGGAAATATGAGGTTTTATAGAATAAACACTTTCTAGTGCTTTAAAACATAAAGTGCCAATAGGGAGAGATTCCCTGTTTCTCCCAGGAGAATTTCCTTTTTGGATTATATTAGTGTGGAAGATCGAGGAGAGCATCAGCCTTCCTTGCTCCTTTTTAAATCTCTTTTGTTTGTAGCTATATAAGAAGATCCAGCTTTTCAAGATCCTCTTGTACCTCTATGAAGGAAATTCTTATCTTTCTTTTGTTGATCAAAATAATATGACTAACCTTTCAAATTTGTGTACCCTGTTACCTGGCTGAGACTTTTGGACTCAATACTCTTGAAGCAACCACCTGTGTTAGTGGTTTTTCAACTTTCATGTTCCGCATACCTAGTCACAAACTTTGAAACATGAATTATGGCAAAGTTAAGCAGCACAGTTTTATTTCAAATGTTATTAGTAGTTTGGTAATAGCAACTAGCTATGTGTATGAAAGGAAATTGTATCTTTATATGTTAAGTCATTAAGTGGCACATACAATTGCAGATATGGATTTGAGAAATGTTATTCAGTCAGAAGTGGGTTCTGGCCTGGTGAGACCTTACACTGCCCATACAGTCATCTTTATGATCCAGATAACATGAGTTATCCCACATGTGAAAGAACAAATCCCACAGAGATCCATTCAGTGGTGGTGATTGAAAGAGAGGTTGATCATTTAAAGGCAGATGGAAATCGGGTCCTAGAAATTCCAGCCAGAAACAAGCCACAGCAATATGAAGGAGAGAATGCCTCCAATGCCCCTGTGCTCTCGATATAAAGTGAATGGCCAGCTATTGGAGTAATTGTCACCACAGACATTAGTATTTGTAGCGTGTGATGAAGTCACAGAGCTGGAATGACAGCATGATAATGTTTGCTAACAAGCCACTAGTGTACATTGTCTTCTCTAGCTGCACCAGTAGTCTCAGTGACAGTGCAGATAGTCCTCTAATAGTGTAAAGATAATGACTGAGGATGGCTGACCTCTATTTCTAACAGTATAAGATAATATTAAGGAAATCTTCCACTTATAAAAATAGGAAATATTTTTTTGATTAAATTCACACAAAGCTACAAAAATCTAATGTAGGGAACTGGAGATATGAAGTTTTAAAGAATAAACCCTTTCTACTGCTTAAAAACATATAATGTCACCTTGGGACATCTGGTCGCACTTGACAGGGGCAAAGTTAAAGTTTGAACCTGACCGCGATAGAGCCCTGGTTAGATACACTAAGCGGGAGGCCCCGGTCAAAATGTTACATTCTCTGGAATATTTTCTCTCCTAGTCGAGCAAAGATCCTCTTCAGGCTGGGATATAAGTCAATGATGGTGACTTGGCTCAGCGCGAGGGCTCGGTGAATCTTGGATGTCTTGAGCTCCAGATCCTTCAGCTGTATAAACCTAAAATCCAGTCCAGGTCGCGGTCTGATGTCGATGGCTTGTATCTCGTTGACAGGTCAAACTCCTGGAACTTCTTCATGAAGTTCATCTTCTTGAGGGTTCAGAGTGTCTAGAGCATAAATCCAAGGGTCCAGAAGCTCTGAGATGATCCTTAGAAGTTTTGTGCTACTATTCCCACAATACCCATGGCCAAATGCTTAAAAGTCCACTCGACACACTCCAGTATCTCCAGTATGGGAACATCCGGGGGGAGGGGGTGCAGGGGGCTCTGTTAACCTGTTATTTTCCGCGAGTCCACTCCTTAATCCTTTCTGAAGCAAGGCAAAGTTCTCAGGGCTGTAGTTCCAAGTGTGCAGTAGGAACAGTCCTTCAGACTGCAATCCTTTGGGGTGCAAACCAGGATTACAGAAGGGCTGTCCTTCTCCTTGTAGCTTCAGGCAGCATATCTGAGTTGCTATGCAGCTCTCACATATTTATCCACTGTTCTGGGGCAAAAAGTAGGGGGCATCCATGTCCAATGGGGTGCTAGGTGCCACTCAAAAGCAGGACAGCTTCCTCCAAAGTGTGGCATATTGTGGTCATACAAAGCACTGTACTTTGAGAGTAAAATCTGGCTAAGCCAACCTACTGGTGTGCCTCATTTCCATTAACACTCCCTTTCCAGACCTCCTGGAAATTCCATTCCAGTGGCTCCAATCTGGCTAGGGGGTTACAGGAAGAGGGGGTAGGCCTGGCTCACACCCCTTAGTATCCTGCTCCCTTTGAAGACCAGGTTGATGACCCAGCCCTCTCCTTGGCCTCTTCTCTGCAGTTTCAGAGCCCCACCCCCACCAAATAACCTCTGTCTCTATGCATGCCTATTTTCACCTCATGAAAGCAGTTTGGCCAAGCCTGTCAAGGGCTGGCCAATCAGGTGAGGCTGTTAGAAGGCCGGATGTTGGTTTACAGAAAAAAAGGTTCTATAATTTCTCTTCTGTATATGTTATGATAAATTCAACAGTGGAAAGTTATTGTATTTATAATTACCAATCTTTTAAGTCCTTGGAATAATATTTTAGCTCACTCCTAGAAATAGTTACACTGTATTACAGTGTCCCCATGTTAGCCTATAGAGCTCAAATGTTACAATGGGGAACCACAAAATTAGCAGGTTTCCCCTCACTACAGCATATAAAACATCTTTTAAAAGTCACTGCTTATTTTTACATGACACCCTAACCTGGGGCCACCTAGGGTAGACCTTAGGGGTGATGTATATGTAAAAAGAAGTAGTTTAATTCTTTGGAAGTATCTTTAAAATCAAAGTTGAATTGACACATAATTTCAGTTCAAAGCAGCTTGTAAAGCAGGGTTGACTTTTCGGACAACAGAGCAGTACACACTTAAGTGTCTTGAAGCTTCTGGGCCTCTAAAGCTACATGTCCTACTATGTATTAGGGGCTTACAGGTAAGTTATCAGTGTCAATTGTAATAACACCTAATTATCATATACAGTTAATCAGAGCACTGGCCCTGGGACTGGTTAGCAGAACCCTGTGTGCAGTCAGAGACATTTACCATCAGTATCAGTTAATAACAAGCATTGGCATAGCCAATAGGTCTCGCTTTTGGGACCTTATAAGTGTTTAGCCATGCAACAGTTGGTGTTGTTGCACAAAGGATATTCTGCTGCATAACTAAATACTTATAGGGTCCAAAAAGTGAGACCTATTGCTATGGCAAGGAGTGACACAGAGATAGGGCAGGAGAGTGAGTGTAACAGAGACATTACAGAGACTGCACTAAAACTTACACACAGGCTATTGTCAGCTAGACAGAGACTGCACTATGAGTGATCCAGAGGCTGCGAGTCAGTGATGCAGAGACTGCCCAGTGAGTGAGAGACAGCAGCAGGAGTTACAGGGAAACTCCACATGGGTGCTACGCTCACACCACTATGAGGAGCACAGAAACTGCACGTGCATTGCCAGCAGCATTGAAAGATTCGTCAACATTAAGAACAGACAGAGATACACGACGACCGAGAAACAGACACAGACAGACAGACACACAGACACACAGACACAGACAGACACAGACGGACAGACACACACAGACACACACACACACACAGATAGACACAGACAGACACAGACAGACAGACACACACACACACACACACACACAGACAGACACACAGACAGACAGACAGACAGACAGACAGACACACACACACACACAGTGAAAGAGTGCATGCATCCCATTCATAGAGAATAATAAGGACACAGACAGACACACACTCACAAAGACAGAGACAGTGCAAAGTGAATTGTCTACCAAGGAGAGAGGAAGAGCTTTGTGCTGCTAAACGCACGAGTGAAAGTTGAGTTGCTTATGCATTTCCAATTGAATAACAATAACGAAGCTGTAGTGCCTCCAGGTACTATCTGAAACACCTGAGCCGGGGAGTCTACGGCATCAGGGCAACAAACCCACACACTCGAATCTAAGGACAAACTCATGGAAACACATACCACCCGCCCTGGGTGGAGGCTAGGCAAGCACGGGCAGGACTGGCAGCAAGCACATATCAAAAAAAAAAAATCAGCAAAACCAGTTTTGACACATAACGAGCCCCCGCGAGGAGTCCGCGTGCACGATTAAAGTGTGTGCACCCACCTGGCAGAGAAAGACACACAAGCGGCGGGGAGAGGTGGTGGGACAGCAGGCTCAGCCCAGACAAGACACCGGGGGTGTGCAGCTGAAACATGGGGTTTGTACAGGCAGAAACGGGGGTGGGGAGAGACATAAAGGCTTAGACGAGGTTGCGGACAGGCACAGCGGGAGTCTGCTTCACAGGAGGCAGGCAAGCAAACACAGGCGGCTTCTTTGGATGGTAATGTAGGGAAGCTGGTACACACACAGAGCACGTACAAGACACAGGGGCTGAAGGCAGGAACACCCCACGGTGTATGCACCACTTGACTCAGCCCTTCGCACAAGCTGCAGAGGGTACCAGGGGTGCCGTGCAGTGCCGTAACTCAAGGTTGCGGGGAGAGCTGTCCTGCCCCCGGTGAGCCTGGTGTAGCAGGGTGAGACTGAGTGGGAGCATTGTGCTGTGGGTGTGCTCTGGTAGGGGCGTTCCTGCCTGCCGCGGGTGAGCTGGGTGCTGTGCCGTTTGGTCCGAGTGGCGACACAGAAGAAGTGCTTTCAAAATGTCTGGCTCAAATGTATCGAACTTAATCATTTTCACACAAACGATTAGCCTAGCACGATCACATCTATGGGACACCTTTGACTGGGCGTTGACACACCTTCTGAGTAGTTTAAGGGATTTGTTTATGTTAGGCTTATTCTATATGTATGGCAACATTGTAACAATGTGTCTTACTCGCTAACCAATCGAGGGGGGATCAAGGTGAGAGAAACATAGCTAAGGGGAAATATAAAGACCAAGACAAATGACTGGATAATGTCGGCAAGGGGCAGGGCTGAGAAAGGGCGAGGGGAGAGTGAGATTGCCAGATGAAAAATGCAGATGGTAAAAACAGGAGCATAGGAGACACCAGAGCGAAAGACAGAAAGGAAATTCAGAGGAAGCAGCCTTAGAAATAGAAGCCAACACAGACGAGCAGTCACCAAATGGAGGACAGAGAGACGAGGAGAGAGGTAACAAAAACAGTTGGCGACGAAAGTCATCGCAATCACTATCGCTGTGAAAGCGAAAGTGATAGCGATGACGCTACAACACGCAAAGGATGCACGCGCAAGGGATGTGCATGCAAAAGCGCGTGCTTGTGCGCATTCTAGCAAGCTGATCGCTGGCCAAGTAGCATTTCTCAGAGCCCTACTGAATGTCTCGCCAAGAGCAACGCATGCGCTGCCTCAGGCGAGACCTAAAAATAGGGGTGATCAGGGCAAATAGGATGACTTCCTCACAGGCACCAACAAAAAATGTATTGTGCTAAGATTTCCCTCTTTCCGACTTTTGGAAACAGTAGAGTGAAAGTTTTTTTCACCACCACTGTTTTTACCACTTCGTAAAGGTGTGATTAATATCTATTATTTTGTTGTTCCTACCTACTTACAATTGTTGTGTGAAATAGTTGTGAAACCGATGGCTGTAACCCAGAGATATTCATTCTTGAAAAGTAGATACAATTCCGAATTTAGCAAGTGGACATTTGTGCATATCACTCACTGTATTTATCAGCAAAATCATTGTTGAAATAAAATTAAAGTGACTGGGAACAGAGTAAAAGGACTAATAGGTAAATACATATATTACTTTTGAACTGAAGGATAATCTATAACAGTAATATACTATTATATCAACCAAATGTGATCGTAACAAGATACAGAGCCTGATTCACAAAGATTGGTGTAAAGGTATGTGTGACTTTCTGTAATACATTTATTGGTTTACTAATGATTAGCTAATTCCCGAGCACTTCAAGTGTAAGTCACAACAAAATCGCCGTGAATTTTGGTCATAGTGTTTGTAGTTTCATAAACAATCTGCAATCTCCTGAACTGAGCTGCAACTCATGATGATATTTCATTCTGTACTAAACATTTATGGATTGATAATGAAAAATCCAACCAATTAAAATGGAGTTTTAGAAAAAGAAATGCATTTTTGAAATGTGCACAGGAGGAGGGAACCATTCAAGCTGCATTCTGTAGTATAT
This sequence comes from Lissotriton vulgaris, assembly GCF_964263255.1. Lineage (NCBI taxonomy): Eukaryota > Metazoa > Chordata > Amphibia > Caudata > Salamandridae > Lissotriton > Lissotriton vulgaris. The sequence goes on along the minus strand of NC_141696.1, from coordinate 182,426,074 downwards.
TAATAGTACTACTAGCATATTGCAAAATTCTATTTGCTGACCAACATGTGGGATCTATGCCTTTGCCTCTACCACCTTTCATGATCAGAGATCGCTGCTCCAACAGGAGCTCTCCACACATGTAGGTATGAGTTTAGCAGTAATTGTGAAAGGAACAGGGAGAGTAGCTGGAAAATGGGGAATACTTACTACTAATTGGGAGGGGTTAAGGGAGGACAGGTGGGGGGTTTGGGCGTTAGGGAGATGTTTATTGAGGGATGTGCCTGCACTCACAAAATAATGAGCTCATTCCTATTTACAAAATCCACTTGTATAGTTACTATAGAACAGTAGTGAATATACTCCAGCACAGTGCTAGAGTAGATCCGGCACAAATCATGGCCAATCACTGGTACCACAAAAAACATAGGGGCAGGGACTTACATAACACCCATAGGAACTAATGTTAAATTAAATAAACTTATTTTAACTTTAAAAACATATAAATGAATGCAATTTAATACATATATATGTATATATATATGCAATATAATTACTAGTGTATTACAAAATATGCTAATACATTTTCAAATTTAAAAAAGTGTTCCTTTAAAAAAAAAATCAATTTAGAAGAATTGTGTGTACAAATGTGAATAATTTGTACTACATTATACATAAGTATACATTTTATGATTTATAAAGATGTTTTAATTAAAATCCTGAAAAATAAAACTGATTTAATTTATTATATTCAAAATGATTAAATATTTAATTCAAAATTAAATTACTACGGTTGTAGCATATTTTTATTTTGGCCTACATTTAATATAAATATTTAGCATTAATTTAGATTAATATTTATCTTAAAAATATGTGTACAATTGTTTTATAATTTTATAAACGTTTACAGTTTTCTATATCTTTACCATAGGGAGATCATCTCTTTGGTAGTGAAGATCTCTTCCTAAGTATGAAAAGGTACAAGTAGTAACTTTACACTTCAATATTAGGCTCCACCCCTGGTTTCAAGGAGCGGTGACATGTAGGCATACACTTTGTACTAAATATACACTCGTGGATGCGGGTAAATAGCCTAAAGGAGTGCATTTACTGTAAAGTCTAAGAGTTAACTTATAAGTATATATTTACTCATCTGTAAGTTTACCTTTGTGAATAGGGCCCGCAATTAGATATATCAGAATTTTTCTGAGGTTTTTTAAAGCTGTTTTACAAATAAAATCCCTGATTTGTGGTGATGCTCTCTGCACCCATGGGAGGTCAGATTAGGGACTATAGGCTGATGGAAGCATAGGCTTCCCACCATATCATTCATTTTAATTATTTATTGCCCCGATATATTTTGGTTTTCGGTCCCCTGGTATAGGCAAATTGAAAGTACCTCTCTGTTTGAGTTGGCCGCTTTGCAAGGTCACCCTGAAACTTTTTATCTTATCCCCTCCTGTTTTCTGAACTTGTTTTTTTTGGCTTTCAGGACTCTATGCACATTACCACTGCTAACTAGTGCTAAAGTGCTCGTGGTCATGCCTAAAAACATGGTAACGTTGGCTTCCATCAAATTGGCACATTTATTTTACCTATAAGTCGCTAATACAGTGGTACTACATGTAAGCAGGGTCTGTAAATTAATTCATAGAAGTGGGCCTGCGGCACTTATTGTACCACCTATTTAAGTAGCTCTTTAAAATGTGTCTCAGGCTTCCCTTTGCAGCTTGCATTCAGTTTTAAACTGCCAATTCAATCCGGAAAAATATACCTTTTTCAGGCCTAAACATTCCTTTGTTAATATTTGTAAGTCACCCTAAATTAGGCCCTAAACATCCCATGGAACAGAAGTGTATCTAAAGAGTAGGATATGTGTTTTACACATCCTAGTAGAGAAAAACTCCAAAATTCATTTTCACTACTCTAAAGCTTACCTCACCCTCACCCATAGAATAGGATTGGGTTACTTTATCACATTTAATTGGTGTAGTAGTAGTACATTTATTGTATGATTAATTAAAACCATAGCAATCTAGAACATTTGTTATAGTGTCATATGACATACGGAAGTATAGAACATGTGATTTAAAATCAACTATAGTTATCTTGATGAGAATTTGATTGATAAGCCAAAGTGCACAGTGTGTTGGGAAAGAGATCTTTGTGGAGCCATGTAACATTCACAAGCTCATGGTATCAAAGAGTAAAATACATAATTTAAAATCAGCAGTCATTACAAAGAAGATCATGTAATCGTTTAAAATCTATTGCAAATAGGCCAAGGTGCAGGGTGCATTTTGTCTGTCATCACTACGCTCAGTTTTTTTTAAACAAATCCTGCACCACCGTGAAGAATTTACTGATTCTTGCCAGTTCCGGCAGGACCAATGTGGTCAAAATCCAAGTCATAGTGCAACTACAGGTCATTAAGCCATGGGTTAAAAAGAGTGGCTTTAGTAGTTTCCACCTAAAATGAAGTAGCGACGGGCAGCTGCAGAGTGAATGCAAGAAAGTTTCAAGTTAATAGCCACACAGCCTGCACTTCACAATATTGGAGAGGATCAACCAACTTGGGTTGAAGTCTTTGATTTGTAGTGTCAATATCCTCGCAGCCAAGATTTGAGCGATGCATGTTTTCCCAATGGGACATCCAAGATATGGATGTGGCTTTAGGCCAACCCTGGCGTTTCTTGTCATACGAAGTTGCCAAGGCTAGTGAGACTAGGACACTTTTGATATTTTCCACATCAGCAAATTTTGAAAGAAGTTTTGTCTGTTTCTTGGGTAAGCTTTTCACTGCTGTATGCGAGAGCAATGGTGAATTTAGTGCGCTTAGATGGGCGTCTGTTGATGCCATTAAATATGTGCTTCAAGGACTGTTTTTGGTTTTGAATATGTTTCGAGGGCAAACTTCAACGTACTGGGCACGGCCATAAAACATCTATTGTCATATTGTAGGATAGAGCCCATGTTGGCCCATTTCAGGCCCCCTAGGCCAAATTCTCATCTCACCATCGATCCCCTGGTTTAATACGGCAGCCAATACACTCTTTTATAGGCTTTCAGATTAAATTTTTCCATATTTTAGATAAGTAGTCCCAGGAAAGCCTCACTCCCTTAGGTGATGGCAAATGGAAATGTGGCCCTAAGCGCTTTTCGGATTGGGGCTGAAGTAGGGCTTTCAAGGGAGACATTTAGTTGGCTAAATCTGGTGTGGCCTTGTCTTTAAGGTGGCTCAGATGTGTTTTGGGTCCACTGTATGCCTAAAGCCAAATGCCAAGGTAGTTATACAATTTTGCTCCTGTTATTTTTAGGGGACAGACAGACCAATGATGATTTATTTGCTTGCAAATCCTTCCAATTGATATCACCTTTGTTTTTGAAGTGTTTAATATCATCTTCCTTGTCTTATTGTATGTATGAAGGGTGTTAACGGCGCTCTGGATCCCTATTTTTGAATGATCAGGGAGAACTATATCATCCACATGCTGTAATATTGAAATCTTGGTTGTTCCTATTTTTGAGGGGATTATATTGGTGTGGTTTAGTGACGTAGACATATCTGCAGTGTATAAGTTAAAAAGCACCGGGGCTAGCACAAATCCTTGTTTTAGACCTTGGTGTGTATTGATCTTGTTTGTTACAGTATTGTCCGAGAGCTTGATCCTCACCCAAGTTGATGAATAGAGTGCATTAATAGCCTTAAGCAGGTCGTTTGGAGCCCAACGTCTGGAGTTTGCTCCAAAGGATGCCCCTGTCCACCTGGTCAAATGCCGATGAATAGCCAACAAAGCATGCATAGAGAGCTTGTGATTTCTGGGTGTTCGCCTGGTTGATGAGATCGGAAGGGGTAATTATGTTGTCCACTGTGGAGGAATTAGATCTAAATTCTGTTTGGCAAAATGGGATTATTGCATTTTTTGCTGCCCATGACTCCAGATCTTTTAAATGGCTGAGGCATATTCAATTAGTGAAACAGGTAGAGATTATTTGGAAGCAGGTAGAGATTTCCTGTATGGGCTCAAAGTAATTGTAATTCAAAATCATCTTTAATGGGTAAGTCAGATGTTAGATTACAATATTGAAAATACCACCTGTACAAAGTTGGCATTTTCCTGCCCTGATCTTTCTGAGGTCTTCTATGAAATTCCAGCTGCTTGGGTCTATTAATTACTCCTCATCATGAATGCATATTGGGCCCAGACGTTGAACAATAGGAGCTGGGTGTAGCTGGGGTGTAGCTGGGGGAGGGCCATTCTGCCAGCATGGGAGGGGCAGTACTGTTCCCTGCCTCACTAACACTTCAAAGGAGCTGACTCAGCATACTCACAAAAATCTTAAGTACCAGGCTTTTGTCACATCAGACATCTTGGAGCCTGGGCAGGGACGAAGGAAATTCAAGAACCTTCAGTAGGGGTTGGGCGGTATTCCACTAAAGAATGGGGATGGATTAAACCCAGATCAGTTGACTGGGGTTGAGTGTTTGATTTGCTCAAACGCTCCGTTCATCATCCCCTTTTGTATCGCTTTGTTCGCCCTAAATTGGCAGGGTATGCTCAGACGTGAGTCCCTTGCTCACTTGACCACTGCTGATGAGGATTATGAATCCGAAACCGGTCCTCGGAAGCTTGTTTCCGGTCCAGGGAAGACATGGCTTGGCAGTTCGGGCTGGACTGTTCCCATGAGGCACAGGGTCAGACTGATTTGCATATGGCCATGTCTCAACTGGGGTGGCTGAATGAGCTAAAGAATGGGGATGGATTAAACCCAGATCAGTTGACTGGGGGTGAGTGTTTGATTTGCTCAAACGCTCCATCCATCATCCCCTTTAGTATCGTTCGGGTATTCCAGAGGTTACTTCCATGACAAAACTAGTATCAGTTATGAATATTGGACCCTCAGGCCAACTCTTTAGCACACTCCTGGACCTGTAGAAGTCTAGAGAGGGACTGCCTTGTACTCCAGAAGACCGCCCTTCTGCTTGATGCGTGCCTTGTTTCTCAGAGGACTGTTCTGCTGCTACTAGAGGACTGCCCTATTGCTTGAGGCCTGGCTTGTTCTTCAGAAGACTGTCTTGTTTCTTGAGGGCTGAAGTAGGGCTTTCAAGGGAGACATTTAGTTGGCTAAATCTGGTGTGGCCTTGTCTTTAAGGTGGCTCAGATGTGTTTTGGGTCCACTGTACGCCTAAAGCCAAGTGCCAAGGTAGTTATACAATTTTGCTCCTGTTATTTTTAGGGGACAGACAGACCAATGATGATTTATTTGCTTGCAAATCCTTCCAATTGATATCACCTTTGTTTTTGAAGTGTTTAATATCATCTTCCTTGTCTTATTGTATGTATGAAGGGTGTTAACGGCGCTCTGGATCCCTATTTTTGAATGATCAGGGAGAACTATATCATCCACATGCTGTAATATTGTAATCTTGGTTGTTCCTATTTTTGAGGGGATTATATTGGTGTGGTTTAGTGACGTAGACAGATCTGCAGTGTATAAGTTAAAAAGCACCGGGGCTAGCACAAATCCTTGTTTTAGACCTTGGTGTGTATTGATCTTGTTTGTTACAGCATTGTCCGAGAGCTTGATCCTCACCCAAGTATCTCTACCTGGTTCTGAGGTCTTCTATGAGTTTCCAGCTGCTTGGGTCTATTAATTACTCCTCATCATGAATGCATATTGGGCCCAGACGTTGAACAATAGGAGCTGGGTGTAGCTGGGGTGTAGCTGGGGGAGGGCCATTCTGCCAGCATGGTAGGGGCAGTACTGTTCCCTGCCTCACTAACACTTCAAAGGAGCTGACTCAGCATACTCACAAAAATCTTAAGTACCAGGCTTTTGTCACATCAGACATCTTGGAGCCTGGGCAGGGACGAAGGAAATTCAAGAACCTTCAGTAGGGGTTGGGCGGTATTCCACTAAAGAATGGGGATGGATTAAACCCAGATCAGTTGACTGGGGTTGAGTGTTTGATTTGCTCAAACGCTCCGTTCATCATCCCCTTTTGTATCGCTTTGTTCGCCCTAAATTGGCAGGGTATGCTCAGACGTGAGTCCCTTGCTCACTTGACCACTGCTGATGAGGATTATGAATCCGAAACCGGTCCTCGGAAGCTTGTTTCCGGTCCAGGGAAGACATGGCTTGGCAGTTCGGGCTGGACTGTTCCCATGAGGCACAGGGTCAGACTGATTTGCATATGGCCATGTCTCAACTGGGGTGGCTGAATGAGCTAAAGAATGGGGATGGATTAAACCCAGATCGGTTGACTGGGGGTGAGTGTTTGATTTGCTCAAACGCTCCATCCATCATCCCCTTTAGTATCGCTCGGGTATTCCAGAGGTTACTTCCATGACAAAACTAGTATCAGTTATGAATATTGGACCCTCAGGCCAACTCTTTAGCACACTCCTGGACCTGTAGAAGTCTAGAGAGGGACTGCCTTGTACTCCAGAAGACCGCCCTTCTGCTTGATGCGTGCCTTGTTTCTCAGAGGACTGTTCTGCTGCTACTAGAGGACTGCCCTATTGCTTGAGGCCTGGCTTGTTGTTCAGAAGACTGTCTTGTTTCTTGAGGCGTGTCTTGCTGCTGGAAGGAGAACCCAAGATTACATGAGTGACTCTAAGCGGTAGTTGTCTGACCTCCTGTTCTGAGCTACAATACACTCCAAAGGCCTCCCTGCAACTTCCCACCTGACCTGCTATAACTAGACCTGCCTGGACCTGCAACTGGACCTGCCTGGACCTGCAGCTGAAGTTGCCTGAGCCCTTCTGGCCCGTGCTAGAGCGAGTTCCTGATCCCGAAGAGGTGCCACTCCAGATCGTGAACCTTTGGCTGGTATCACTTGAGCTCCTCCTGTGAAACCTTGAAGTTTTGAACTCTGTGCACCAGACTTTGAGAAGGTAGCCTTTTCTTTGGGGCTAACCTGGACCTTGTATCCGGCTCGCCCTCCACTGTGGTTGACCTGAACTTGTGAATTTGTCCTGGTATAGCAATTACCATATTCCTACTGTTAGTGCTTTCTGCTTCTTGGCTCTATTTTTCTTAAAAATTGCACAACTTCAGTTCTACATATTGGATTTTTGCTATTTTGGTCTCATTCTATTTATTAAACATGTCTGTACTTTTCAAAATTGGTGTGGTGCTTTTATCGTGTTGTATTTATTGCTTTATTGTTGTTTAAGGGCTGAAAAAATAATTTACACATTGCCTCTAAGTTGAGCCTGATTTCTTTTGTGCCAAGCTACCAGAGAGTTAAGCACAGGTTAATTTAGTGACTTTTTTGGCTCACAATGACAAGGATTGCGACTGTTGCTTGAATTGGGCGTAAGCCCCTCCCAAATCAAGAATCCAAGTTCTCCCTCTCTGCCATTCTTCCACCCGCAGCAGAAACACCCGTTTGGTCCCAGAGAGGGTAGAACAATTGCTTATAATATAAGGCTGCTGCAATCTACAAATTTATTGGAGGTCCATTGAATATGAACTATTGCTTAGGTCTCAACCTCCTGTGACGATTATGGACGTCATTTAGGGATTGTCAGGGATCGCATTTGCGACCCCTGGCTTGCCCCTTGATACGCCTGGTACTGCTTTTGCGACCCCTGGCCTTAGAGGTGGCAGAATGAATGCATGGAACACAGGGGCACCTCTTCCTAATGGATACTGGTTGGAACTCCACTTGCCTGGTTTCTGACAATTTTTTTATTCTACAAATATGAATAATATTATTCACTATTAGTGTAATCAAACAGTACATTAGCTGGAATATGACCATATCTGGAAGCCAATGATAAGTAAAGAATTCTGTTAAATGTGTGTTGTATGCATGATTGCAGGTGAGAGTGTGTTTATGTTCGAATGTGTTAGCATGTTTGTGTGTGAATCAAAGAAAAGGTCAAATGGCATGCAATATCCACTTCAGCTACCCCAGACATTTCGGTGAATTGACGTCTTTGGTGACAATACCCGAGGAGGAATCAACTTGTGAAAAGCTCCTTAATTCCAGTTGAGATCGTCGTTGGGGTTCGTAACCGTGCCCCCTGCCCCAAACTCACTGAAAGCAGCTGGAACCTAAAGACATTTTATCTGCTTTCAGTTTGTTTGGATGACGTGAGCAGCATGGCGAGCTGATCATCAAAAACAAAAAAGAATTAGAAAAACAAAATTACCCCAGGCAGCAAAAGAAGCTCTTCATGTAGGAGAACGTCCAATCAAGAGAAAAACATTCAGTTATGCAGCTGCATACTTTCTGTTACAAAGTGCAATTGAACCAATGGTACTGTACACTAAAAGCAAAATGCAAACTGTACTTTGCATTTTTTTAAGTGTTGCTGAATTTCTGTCAATTACAATGTCTACCTTAGGCTGTTTAGAGTTAAAGAATGACATTATTTTATAAAATATACCATGCACTGTAGAGGCCATATCTCTGATATGTACAATTACGGTACCATTCGTATTCACTAACGTGCGAGTAATTATGGTATATCCTTCTGGCCACTCCTGACAGACATTGCATAATTTGAAAAAATGCGTAAATAAACTCTAAATGAAAAACAAAAATCTTCTGGTCAATGACAAATGATAAAACGTGATTTCAACGCTGGATTGGTTAAAGTGGCTAACCCCGTGACAGAAATGCTAATGTATGTGTACATAAAAAAAATCAATAAAATACTTTGAAATAAAAAAAAAAAGTTATCTGGGCGCTGTGGTATATGCATTGAGACACACCGTAGAGAAACATAAAACTTCGACATCTTGAAATCCTTACTGTACCAGTGTACACTTTTTCTCCCAAAGTCTACCTGTATACGTCAGGACGTGACTTGAAGCACGCCTGTCAACATTAACAGTATCTTAATCTTAACCAGGTCCTACCTAAGTAGATATTTATTCAACATTTGCCTCCCACTGAGGCCCAAAGTAATTCCGCCTGCTGTAGTTCATTAAAGTTCTGTGTCAAGCATGCATGAAATGATGTAGATTTAGGATCCCAGAGTACTTGCCCGTGTTTGTGAATGACTAATGCCATTAGGGAGATTGCCAGCCATTATCCGCTCATGGCTGAGTGGCAACTCGTCCGAAAAAAGACATTATGTTTCTCCTCACATCAGAATGATGTTAGAGGACTGTCAGCTGGGTTACCGATATTACAGGAGGTAAAGTAAGAGACTGCACTGACGTCATCTCCATGTGACGGATGCCTGCGTCCAATCTGGATCCCAGCATCCGCCATTTTATACAGACCATTTAAAGTGCCAGAGGTCCGACCCAGTCACATGGGGGGACCTCGCCAACCCCACCCAGCGATGGAAAGAACTCGAAACTGTTATGATGTTAGCTCACTAGTAGTTGGGAGTGGGAGGAGCTAGGGGGCGAGAGGAAGAGGAGGAGTAGAGGCAGGATATAGTTGGTTAGAGTAGGGACAGGGGACAGAGAAGACACGTTAAATAAAGCTCTGAGTAATGATCATCCCAAGCGTCTGTCTTTCATTGTAGCTGGACGCTACAACTGGCGACGAGGGTGGGATAGGTGTGCCTGCCACCCACTGAAGCCTGCAAGCCTGCAGGAGCGTCCTGTCCCGAGCAGCATCGAGAAAAGAAAGGTGCTGCTGCAACGAGTGAAGCTGCCGCCTGAAGTGAGAGGCCAGCAGCAAGGGGACCTACTCACCAGTCAGGAGCGCTTAAGAAGTAAAGCGCTCGTCGGCGCCAAAACGCGAAGCACGCGTGATGCGTGAGAATCGGTGTGCCCTGAAAGAACAGAAGTCGGGAGCCCACTCCGACTCTGCCTAGAGCCCTGTCGTGGCGAAAAAAAAAAACCGCCGTGGAGAAGAGCGCTGCCCCGGGGAAGCTTTGGCGCGCTGTCGCCGAGTTTAGGAGACCATCGGCGGAAGAACGCGGGACTGCTGAGGCAAGTCGGGAGCCCACCCCGATCTCACCTGATGTCCGTGGTGATGGTGGAAGAAAAATCCTGGCGTGAGCTGCCCCAGAAGCCGTCCGCCGGTGAGTTCTGAGTGCCCCAGAGTGAGTGAGTCTGGAGAGCCAGCCTCGTGTGTGCCTGCAGGAGCGGCGGCCATCTTGAAGTCAGGCGCCTAGTAAGGACAACTCTGTGCAAATCAACGGCGGCCATTTTGAAGTCAGGCGCTGGTGAGAAAACAAGCATTGGCACAATAAACAAGCATTGGCGACTACAAGAAACAAGCATTGGCAAAACAAACAAGCACTGGCGACTACAAGAAACAAGCATTGGCAAAACAAACAAGCACTGGCGACTACAAGAGACCAACCTTGGCAAAATAAATAAGCACTGGCGACTGCAAGAAACAAGCGTTGGCAAAATAAACAAGCATTAGCGACTACGAGAAACAAACACCGGCTATTAGCGACTACAAGAAACAAGCCTTGGCAAATAAACAAGCATTGGCGACTACCAGAACCTAGCAGTGATAAAGCAAACAAGCATTGGCGACCACAGGGACCCAGCATTGGCAACACAACAAGTGAGATCGCTGCAGAATGGCAGACGAAGACGCTCAACTTCCACCCAGTGGATCGCTTTTGCGAGCACCCGCCCCTCTCAAGGTAACAACGGAAGGAAGCATGGGCCCCAAATGGCAAGAGTGGGTGGAAGAGTTTGAGGACTATATTGTAGGTTCAGACGTCACTGATGAGGCGAAGAAACTGGTTATCCTGCGCAATTTAGCGGGGCGAGAGATAGTCAAGATACTCAAAGACCTGCCTGCGGCTGACGTAAACACTTATACTAAAGCGTGTGAGGTCCTGAACAAAAAGTTTCTTCACAAAAGAAATGTAGACTATGAGCGACACACCTTTCACTCCGCCAGGCAAGGGAAGGATGAGCCCATGAGTGCCTTCATGGTGCGTCTGCGGAGACTAGCCAAGTACTGCGAATTTGATTCTTTCTCCACTGACGCTGCTATCAAATCCCAAATAATAGATGGATGTCATTCGGATCAACTTAGGAGGCGACTACTGAGGAAACCACATGGATTGGACGAAATAGAGGAGATGACACGAGCTTATGACCAGGCAGAGAAGTACGCCGCCGTCATGGAAACGGAAAACAAAGGGAGTCATGAACAGGCACGACGTGTGCACGCCCGGAATGACAGTCGAAGACACTCCAGAGACAAACAATGGAGGTCGCACGCATCGTCACGTCAAGAGCAATCAAGCTATCAACGTCAAGAACCATGGAAGAAGGAGAGACGACAGGAAAAAGTGAGAAAGTGCTACCGATGTGGGTATGATTTCCCTCATGCGGGCAGCTGCCCGGCCTCGGGCCAGAGATGTCGAAAATGTGGTCGCACTAACCATTTTGAAGCGATGTGTGGGGAGTACCACAAAGAGCAACGAAGTGGCCACTCGGGTGCTACACGATCTGACACCCGAAGCAGAGCCCCAAGAGTGTCGCGGTCTGACACCCGAAGACATCATGCGCGAGCTGTCCAAGATCAGACAGAGCGGTCCCCTGAATCGTCACACTCCAGCAGAGAGTCACGTCGGTCTCGGTGGGAGAGGAGGTCGCCGTCCAGAGAATCCAGACCCTCGTCCCGAGACTCTGTTTACACCATTGAATACCTGAATTTGGCAGCAGACCCGGACCAACTTAAGAGATACCCTCGGCTGGACATCAAAGTCGGAAATCACGACTCAAAGTTTGTACTAGACTCTGGTGCCTCTCTAAATTACATTCCAGTTACTGAATACGAAAGAATGAGTCCGCGACCCCCCTTGACATTTGCACCTGTGAGAGTCTACACGTGGATGGCTAAGAAGCCCCTTCCTTGTCTAGGGAAATTCTCTACGACACTTACACACGACGGCACAACCATATCAGCAGTCATCCATGTCATCAAGGGCCCTGAAGCAGACTGCCTTCTGAGTCTACCAACTGCTGAACGACTCCACTTGGTGGAAATTCTCTTCAAAGTCAGCGACATCCGAGACGTGACCCGCCTATTTCCCAGGTTGTTTCAAGGTTTGGGCAAGTTGAGAGACTGTCAAGTACGACTACATATCAACGAACAAGTCAGGCCTGTAGCCCAACACCCTCGGCGAGTACCATTTCACCTACAGGCCGCTGTGGAGGAAGAACTCCAAGATCTATTGGCTGCGGACATCATCGAACGCACTGATGGCCCGACTCCATGGGTTTCGCCGGTCGTCATTGTTCCCAAAAAGGGCACGGCCAACAAAGTCAGGCTCTGTGTGGACATGCGGTTGCCCAACACTGCGATAGAACGAGAGCGGCACCCGGGGCCACACTTGAGCGACATGATCGCAGCACTGAACGGAGCCACTGTGTTTTCCAAATTGGATTTAAACAAAGGTTATCATCAACTGGAATTGGAAGTGGGGTCTAGGTACATCACTACTTTTGCAACTCACATGGGGTTGTTCAGATACAAAAGACTGAGCTTCGGTGTGTCCTCGGCAGCTGAGATCTTTCAGGAAATGATCCGGCAAGTCATTCAAAATATTCCAAACACGCTCAACTATAGCGATGACATTCTTGTCTATGGTTCTGATGTCAGAGAACACGACATTGCACTCAATCATGTCTGCCATGCCTTAGTAGCAGCCAACTTGACTTTGAACAAAGAGAAATGCGAGTTTCACCAGGCTACGCTGAAGTTTTTCGGTCACATCTTCTCGGGTGCTGGCATGAAACCTGATCCTGACAAAATCATGACTCTAAACAACACCAAGAGTCCCCAAGACGTCAGCGATCTCAGATCGTTCCTGGGAATGGCCAGCTATTGTGCTCGCTACATTAAGGACTACGCTACTATCAGCCACCCCCTCCGCATGCTAACCAAGCAGGGTCAATTGTTTGAATGGACTCCCCAATGTGAGCAGGCATTCAAGGAAATCAAGAAAGCGGTAGAATCGGCAAATCACTTGTCATATTTCAACCCGAAACGGAAAACTGAGATAACTGTCGATGCGAGTCCGGTGGGACTAGGAGCGATCCTGGCACAATATGAAAATGACTCGGATCAACGCCGCATCATTGCCTACGCGAGTCGTAGCCTGACTGAGCCAGAACGAGCCTACTCCCAACCTGAAAAAGAAAGCCTAGCCGTGGTATGGGCATGTGAACATTTTCATGTCTTTATCTACGGGAAACATTTCACTTTAATCACAGATCATCAAGCCCTCATCACCATCTATGGAAATCCAAGATCCAAAATGCCCCCAAGGATTGAAAGGTGGGGTCTACGGTTACAGGAATATACCTTCACCATACTTCACAAACCAGGGAAGTCTGAAAATCCAGCGGATTACATGTCCCGGCATCCTCTCCCATCATCAGCTTCCAGATCCTCCATTGCGGAAGAGTACATTCACTTTGTAACAGATCAAGCTCTTCCTCCAGCTATCCCTATGGAGACCATTCGGGAAATTACAGCTCAGGACGTCATATTGCAGAGAGTCCTTCACAAAATCCGCAACAATCGATGGAGGCATGATCCTCAGGACGGTGAAACTGATTCATTGACTCAACGTGAACTACAAGCCTTCAGACATGTGAGTGGTGAGCTCTCCGTCACGACTGATGGTATATTGCTGCGTGATCAGAGGGTCGTGATTCCTACTCAACTGAGACAGGGAGTGGTCGCTCTTGCACATGAAGGACATCGAGGAATAGTGTCGACCAAACGAGCCCTAAGGGAGCGAGTGTGGTTTCCGTTCCTTGATCAACTAGTGGAAGCCACCTTGAAAGATTGTCATCTCTGCCAACTCACCAGCAAGAGTGATCCTCCCGCTCCTTTACACATGACCAACTTGCCTGGTGGCGTATGGCAAGAAATTGCCATAGACTTTTATGGACCTTTATCGTCTGGCAAATATGTGCTGGCCATCATTGATGAGTATTCCAGGTACCCCATTGCCTGTTTTGTGTCGTCCACGAACACTGCCAGTACTCTCAAAATTCTTGATGAAGTCTTTGCAGCATGGGGAGTTCCCAAGGTCGTCAAATCAGACAACGGGCCCCCTTTCAACGGTAATGACTTTGCTGCTTTTGCGAAGCACCTCGACTTTCATCACCGCAGGATCACGCCTCTCTGGCCACAGGCAAATGGGACAATTGAGAGGTTCATGGCCACTCTTAAAAAGACCTTCCAACATGCCACCGTGGAAGGGAAAGACTTACAAACAGCACTCAATGAAGTTCTTCGAGCTTATCGTACAACTCCTCATGCCACGACTGGCCAATGCCCGGCGACTCTCATGCTGGGACGTCCCATGAGGAATCGCATTCCCACGTGGGATGGAGCCCTGGAAGCATCATTATCTGAGATGGACTCGCGGGAGATGAGAGCCACTGATGAGCGCAACAAAAGGAAAATGAAGGCCTATGCCGACAACAGGAGGAGAGCACGGTCATTATCATTAAGTGAAGGGGACAATGTTATCGTCAAGCAGGAGACGCAGAAAAAGACCGACTGTCCATTCAAGGATGAACCGCTGGTGGTCACCCGAAGAAAAGGGACTATGGTAACTGCGGAGTCCGAGCAGCGGCGAGTTACGAGAAATATCTCGCACTTCAAGAAACTGCCAATAGACACCTCGAGAACCATGATGAGTGACCTAACCAATCCCCGAGTTGGGGAAACCCAACCAAATGGTCAAGAGAACATTGCTCCAATCACTGATGCAGTGAGCACTGATGGTCCGAGAGCCAGGTCACCACGACCTCATCGGGACATACGTCCACCCAAGAGACTGATCGTGGAGATGGACTAAGAAGTCAGTATGTTCTGTTTGTTTCTGTTACAAAAGGGGGAGATGTTATGATGTTAGCTCACTAGTAGTTGGGAGTGGGAGGAGCTAGGGGGCGAGAGGAAGAGGAGGAGTAGAGGCAGGATATAGTTGGTTAGAGTAGGGACAGGGGACAGAGAAGACACGTTAAATAAAGCTCTGAGTAATGATCATCCCAAGCGTCTGTCTTTCATTGTAGCTGGACGCTACAGAAACCTTCTGCCCAAACTACAGGAAAGCTGACAGCATCCAAAGGGTGGATTATTACTCGTTCCGTGTGCTCACACTGTGTTTGTAATTAAGGGATTGTGATAGATAATGCATTACTTTGTCTTTTTACTTATTTTTTGCAGTAAAACAAGCGATGTTGGACAGATCGTGTGGTTAATTTACAAAACAGTTGTGACACTATGTATTACTCTGACATCAACTTCTCCTTAGCCACGTTACATGTCATATTTTCAAGAATAATATTTTACTTACCTTCTTATACCTATGTTGCTCCATTCTGCTTTTTGTTCCCATTGTTTTCGACGTTTGGAGCCTGCTATCAGTGGCTTCATACATCAAAGAGTGAGACAATTTATCCGTTTATAAAGTTGTCCATCCATAAATGGGGGTGAATCTTACTTAAATTTAAGTTTTGCTAATGTGCTGCAAAGCAGCAACGTTTGAGATGTCTAATCTCTAACAATTAGGACAGGGAACAAATGCAGAGACAGCAAATGGCCTTGGGAGTTGATGCCTGCTGTTCATTTGTCAAACACATGCATCCCAACAATTTTTAAAAAACGGGTGTGTTATAAAGTGGAGAAGTGTGGCTCAATGGTTAGAGCGGCAGATCCTGATGCAGATGTCTAGCCTGGGACCAGGGTTCAATTCCCCGCCTCCGCGGGTCTTGGGCTCAAAATTCCATGGACCTGATAATTCTCGCCTCGGTGCCTATTCCAATCATAGAGTCCCACTCTGCAACTCTGGGCAATAGCTTGCTTAATGTCCACAACGGCCCCCACAATGCTAAGGATGCCTGGCCTTCACCCTGGGGGTGCCCAGGAGTGGACCTCTCACAGGGAAACCCAGGACGGGTTCCACAGCAGTATTCGTACAAGCGCCTTGAGACCCTTGCGGGTGAGTAGTGTGCTATACAAGTATCAATTTACAAAGTGGTCAATTTGCTCAAGAAATATGGGTCGCTTGGGATAATTAGCTAAGGAGTTTCAAACATATTTCATCATATTATCGGTAAATCAAAAAGAGGTTAATTGTTGTTGGCCCGCTCTTTTTTTTTTTTTTGAAAGGTACATTCTTACATTTTTCGGACCATCAAATGCAGTTTAATCTTCCACAGCACAGCATTTTTTAAATAAAAGGAAGCTCACATTTTTTTGTGAACTAGATATTTAAGAGGTTTGACAGGATAGTTCAGAATTATTATAATGAATGAGCAGTGAAAAGAATAAGATAATTAGAGATTATGATTCAGTATTTATGTCTACTGTAGAACACTGTGGGAATGTAATCCTTCATGCCATGATCATGCCCATTCTTTGACTGCTACTGATAATCACTGACACTGACTGTGCCCTGGGCTCTGCTAGGCAGGGCCAGTGCTCTGATTAAAATGGTATATGGTAATTAGCTTTAATTACAATTGGCACTGACAACCTACCTGTAAGTCCCTAGTTTATGGTAGGGCATGTAGGTTTAGGCCCCCAGCAGTTTGGAGGCCCTTAAGTGTGCACAGCTGTGTTGCCTGCTATCATTTTTAAAGTAAGTCCTTCTTTACAAGCTGCTTTTAAACTGACATTATATGCAAATTCGACTTGATTTAAAGTTAGTTCCAAAATATTAAACTACCTTATTTTTGCATATGCCACCCCTAAGGTCCGCCCTGGGTGCCCCCAGGGTAGGGTGCCAGGTATAAATAAGAAGGGACATTTCAAAAGATGTTTTATATGCCCTCGTGAGGAATAAAATACCAATGTAGTTGTTTTTCCACATTGTAGCCCTTTTAGATCCTTAGGCTAACATGGGAAAACTTTAATACACTGTATCTATTGACTGGAGTGAGATAAAATAATATCTTTAGACTTGACAGATTGGTAATGATAACTTGAACAATTTGCTACTGTTGACATGATCATAACTAATACAGAAAAGAAGTTAAAGAACTTTCTTTCTGTGAGTAAAAATCCAGCCTTCTAGCAGCTAGCTTTAAAAGGCTTAGCAAAACTGATTTGATGAAGCGATAAGTGGCCTGCATAAAGGCAGAGGTTACCTGATGGGGGGAGCTCTGCAGCTGTAGGGAATAGGCCAGGATGGGGGATAAAACTGGGCTTCAAAGAGAACAGGACAGTAATGAATGCCAGCCTGGCCTAACTTCTCTTTTTGTACCCCCCAGCCAGAGAACAGCCCCAAGAGTAGAATTTTAAGGAGGTCTGGAAAGGGAGCGTTAAGGGAAATGAGACACACCAGTAGTTTGGCTTAGCCAGGTCTTCACTTCATGGAGTAAGCTTTCCCATGTTGAGTTTTAAATTGCAAGTGCTTTGTGGGACAAGAATATGCCACACTTTGGAGGAAGCTTCCATGCTTTTGGATGGCATCCTGCACCCTATTTGACAGGGGTGCACCCCCTACTTTTTTCCCCAGTGCATTAGATACATATGGGAGAGTTGCATTGCAACTCAGATCCGCTGCCTGAAACTACAAGAAGAAGGACTGCCTGCTGGAAACCTGGCCTGCAGCAAGAGGACTCCACTCTGAATGACTATGCCTGCTGCACACTAAGGAGCAATAGCCCTAAGGACTTTGCCTTGTTTCAAGAAGAGAAGAGGAGGACTCCCTGATAGCAATAGGTTAAAGGAGCTTCACCTGCATCATCTCCAGCAGGAGCGCAGCTGACCGCCTTCAGCTGTACTTTCAATAATTCTCCAGGTGCCTTGTGGGAACTGTAGTCCCAATTTCTGAGGAGCAACTCAGAGACTCTGGACTCTTGGATTTTGTTTATGGAGACATTGAACCCCCAAAGGAACTTCAGGAAGCACCTCCTGAAGTTTGGAGAACTTTTGTGAAAAAGCTCCTCAAGTTGACCGATCCAATGGCGAGAGTTAAGCTGACTACCTCACACCGCGATATGGCCTGGATTTCAGATTCATCCTGCTGGACGCTCCAGAGCTCATGACTTTCAGGAGTCGAACTGGGGCTCCTGCTGAACCAAGCCAACAGAGTCTGTGCATATCCCGCCTGCTGGAGAGGCCCAGTCGACCTTGAGAGAAAATCCTCCCATAAAGTTTCTAAGTGCGAAGGTAAATTTTGCCCGAGGCCTCCCACGTAGTGTATCAGATCAGGGCTTCATCATTGTCAGCCTCAAACTTTGACTTTGTCCCAGTCAAGCGTGACCAGATGTCCCAATTTGGCGGTATTAGTTGGTAAGCACTATAAAGTATTTATTCTTTAAAAATTCATATCTCCGGTTCCGTATATTGGAGTTTTGTCAATTTGGTGTCAATTTAACAATACCATTTTTACTATGTTTATAAATTGGTATTGGCTTTTTATTGTATGTTGTGTCTTACATATTTTAAGTATTGATGTTTTCAAATGCTTTACACACCTGTCTCCTAAATTAAATACTCAAAGAAAGGGGTCCCAGTATAAGTAGGAAAAATTATAGATAATAGTAAAAATGAAAATCACAAAGACATTGAATCCATCCACATTGTTTTAATCACAATGGGAATGTATATTGAATATACTGGACATTTGAACAATAAATAAGTGGTTGAACAGTGCCCCAAGAAGGGAGGGGGGGTGCGTGATCATGTGAGGATAATGTGATAGGGGGGAAAATTTAGTGACAGTACAATCAACCAATTGAGACCATTTGGTTGGCAAAATTACATATTATGCACAAAACACAGGACCATAAGTTCAAATTATATGTCAAAACAAGTCATACTCCACATTGTTCATTCAATGAAAAATTAGGGCGTGAAGTTGATGTTCAAAAGCAGGCGGTTGTCGACGTTTCGACCCTCAAAAATACGCAGGTAATAGTGCTATCCTTGCAGTGGGGTCTTCATCTGGACAGGAAACGGGGCAGGCAACCTATTTAGTATATAAAACAGGAATATTGTTTGAATTGAAATTAAAGGGATGTCCCTCGCTGCTTAAACAGAGAACCACAAATAGCACACTGATCCCATGACGGATCAGTAATGGGGGGAAAAAGGATTAGAAGTAAATGCGTAATTAATATCGAGCGTTTGGATACAATATTTATTGTTAAAGAATTAATCATTAAAATGATGTACAGTTTGTTGTTAAGGAATTAATCGTCAAAATTAATGTACATAAGCGATTAAGAAGAGAAAAGAGCAATTGGAGCCGTAAACCAGCCCTGCGGGGGTAGCTATAGCAAGAATTTCCAACACGAGAAACACAGAATACATTAAAGTTTGTACCTCTTTACCTTGATGGTGCAGAGTCAAGAAATGAAATGTTTGGAGGAAAACTATCGCTGTGTCTGAAAAGGAATACAGACACAGGGTCAAACTGTGACTCGTCGGTACAGTTTGTGAGCAATGCAGGAATACGTGCATAGATGATTGCTGGGGGCGTGATCAGGCTGACGCAGAGTAAGAAGAACAATGACTTACCCATTAACTGCGTTAAACACGCGTTCACCATTCAGGGATCACAGGATATCAATGGTCCAGCGGACACACAATTATGAAGAGTCTATCGGGCGGGATTAAAGGGAACCATTAGATGTGAGCGATACGGGAGTGAATACATGAATGGTTGCTAGGGGCATGATCAGGCTGAGGTAGAATCGAGAGGAAGGTGACTTACCCATTAACTGCGTTAAACACGCGTTCACCATTCGGGAATCACAAAATTCAATGGTCCAGCGGACACACGATTTTGAAGAGTCTAAAGGACGAGATTGCAAGGAACCATTAGTGGCGCCATTAGTTAACGGGACAGCAAGAGAGGTTATTGCCGCGAGGGTTGAAAAAATGCACTTACCAGACACCAAGTGAATCAGGTACTGAATTCCGCTCGAGTTCGCAATGGCGAGCCGAGGTTCCGGATTCATTATGTTGCCATGGGAATGGGTCATGTGGTGCGGAGCACCCGTGTAGAGGTAGCAGAAAGACTTAGGACTGTCACCGTCCTGTTTAGTTGGTTGCCTGGATCCCAATACGGTAGTCACAGAAGAGGTGGACATTATAACATGAGCCCAATTGAAATTTGTTAACATAGAGGCGGGTACATTCAGATTGAATTACGACATGCTGGGCGGATGTCAGTACAACAATACTTTCATGGGGTCAGGTGTGAAGATCCACACATTTGTCGTGTATGCCGTGCCAGACGTGGCTAGGTATCAGACATGGTGATTGGTGATAGATCAGCATGTGCTGTGGTTGTAATGAAATAGCCTGAGTTACATGGTAGTGGGCTCCTAGATGACCAGCATTAGCCTGACGTGCGTCAGACAACAGGGTAAAGGCCATGGCACTTGATGGAAAGCATCCGAGTTGATACCGCAACTTAAACGAGATGGCGTACCTCTCAAATGAGGGTAAAGGCCACAGCTGGTACATTGTATATTAGGTATCCAATCGAGACAAAGAAAAGAGAAAAACAGGTTAACATGCACGTTAATACATCATCAGAAATGGTACGGCGTACCTCTCATATGAGGGTAAAGGCCGAAAACGGTACAGGTAGGTATACGATCAAGACAGGGTAGCTAGTTGTGAAAAAGAGCTATCGTGCTCGTTGAGATCTGTTTCTATGGAGTCAAAGAAAAACATCCATTTAAGCTCACGTGTATTTAGAATACTTGCGATGTTCCCACCCCGGGGTCCCAGGACAGATTTTTCTATTGCTACCCATCTGAGACTTTCTGGGGGGTGTGATGCCAATGTGAAATGATCGACCAGGGGTGCGCCCTGTACCTCGCATCTGATTCTGCTCATGTGCTGGGGAATTCTTACTTTGGCTTTTTGTTGTGTTTGGCCTATGTAAATCAATTGACATGGGCATGTTATCGTGTAGATGATATTCGAGGAATTGCAATTAGTGTGTGTCTTTAGGCGAATTTTATGGTGGCGATGTTGGAATTCCTTAGTTTGAATGGTGGTATCACAGGCTTTACAGTTACCACATTTAAAATGGCCGACCACAGGAGGCAGATTCTATAGGGTGGTAATGGTGGGGTCCTCTGAAGTTGCTAGGAGGGAGCGAACTACATGGTCTTTGACGCTTCTGGCTTTCTTAAAAGCGTGTAAGGGTGTGATAGGTTGGTCGATGTCATCCGATATTAATTCCCAATGACGGTTGATTATACGTTTGATTTTATTGCTCTTGGTGTTAAAAGTAGTAACACACACAATCCTGTTTTCTTGTTGATCCTTGTTAGTCTTGGGAGATAGTAGTTCCTCGCGAGGATAAAACCATGCTCTTTTTCTGGATTTCTTGACCAATCGTCTGGGGTATCCTTTTTGTAGTAGTCGGTTTGACAGTTCCTCTGATTCTGTAAAGTAATGATCTTTATTGGAGCAGTTCCTACGGATTCGTAGGAACTGCCCAAAAGGCAAGTTGTCACGGAGGGCTCTCGGGTGGTGACTGTTATAATGTAGCAGCGAGTTCCTCTCTGCAGGTTTCCGATAGCGTGTCGTTAGTAAACTTCCAGATTTCTCATAGATGGTAAGGTCGAGAAAGTTTATTGTGTGGTTGTCGGATTGAATGGTGAACTTAAGAAATTCAGATTGAAGATTCAGCCACGTGAAAAAGGACATTAATTCTTCTAGATTGCCATTCCAGATTAAAAGAATATCGTCATTATATCGCATCCAGAGACCCAAGTTGTCTCTGAATGGATTGATTTGATTAAGCACGGTGTCTTCCTCGAAGGCTGCCATATACAGAATGGCCACATCGGGGGCAAAGGGTGCACCCATTGCTACTCCAGACGTTTGAATGTAGAATTTGTTTCTGAATAGAAGAAAGTTTTTTGTCATGGCTATACGTAGTAGTGCCACAATGAATTCCGTGGGCACTTGTACCGGCGCCGGTCGATGTTGTAAACAGCGTGTTATCACGGTTAGTGCTTCTTGTTGTGGAATGCACGTGTAGAGTGATACCACATCGCATGTAGCCAATCTTTGGTGGTGGGGATCGAAGGCTGAATTCTCGATGATGATAATCGTGTGCATGGTATCACGCAGATAGGCAGGAGTGGATTCAGTCAATGGCTTTAGGAAAAAATCAATATATTTTCCTAGGGGCTCAAGGATAGAGCCAAACCCGGACACAATGGGTCGACCCGGAGGCTTCACCATACTTGTGTGGATCTTGGGTATGGTGTAGATTGTTGCCAGTCGGGGGTGTTTTTTTTTCAAAAATTGGAACTCAGTTTCAGACAGGAAGCCCTGGTCAAGCCCGGCTTGTGTTATTTCTAAGATTTCAAGAGCAATGGCTTTAGAGGGATCGGATCGCAATAGTTGGTAACTTACTCCATCGTTCAATTGGCGAAGAATTTCGGACTCGTAGGAGGATACATCCTGGACAACAATTGCACCGCCTTTGTCCGCGGGTTTGATCACAAGTCGGTCATTGCGGGCAAGTGACTGCAATGCCATCTTTTCTTTTTTACTGGTGTTATACCTAATAAAAGACTTGGTATCCAGAAGTTGTTGCACATCTCGCCAGACCACTGCTTCGTAGGCCAGAATTTTGTGTGACATTGTACTGTTATAAGGAACGAAAGTGGAGGGAAGTCTTAAGCCAGTTAGTGATGGTTGAGCCACTGGTTCTAAATTACGAAAGAAATATTTAAGCCTATTTTTGCGGAAAAATTGGAAAAGTTCTGCACGGATAGTGAAGTTATCCGGGTTGTTTGTGGGGACGTATAATAACCCTTTCCCCAATACTTTTACTTCATCATCATTCAGAGTTTGTTTGGATATGTTGACAACGGGGCTGACGGCCTCCTCCGAGTAGTTTCAGTTGGAAATGCCCATCCAAAACATCTACCATCTGTAGGTTTTGTTGCGAGTTACTCGTTCCCTGTGCTGTTCCGTCTGGAATTGTACCTGTTTCTAGGGTTGCCCACGGCCTCCGTCCCAGTTGCTTGTACTTTGTTGGGGTCCACGCTGTTGGCCTCGTTGCCAGTTGTTGCCTCTGCCTCGAGGGGGATGCCATGTCCCTTGACGTTGACCTAAAAAAGGATTGTATTGATGTTGCTGATGGTATCCGTAGTCTGGGTAATTGTACTGAAAACTGGGGCCGGGTTGTTCCTGTTCGCCCTCTGAGCTATAAGATGAATCAGAGAAGGTCTGGTAGTTCCGTCTACCCCTATAAGATCCTCGCCCCCGATTGGTAAAACGTCCTTGATTGTCCTGGCGGAAATAATCTTCGTGTAAATATGGATACGTTTTTTTCTTATCATACAGCCGTATGTCACGGGCTAGTTTCTCCAATTTGCGGTTCTGGGTGGTTAAGTCGAAATCTTTGAGAGAGGCCTCAAGGTAGGTCAGGGTTTCCTTGGCGCAGGCAAAGTTGGCATCAGCTGCTATCTCCGCTTTCAAGGTCTTGATTTCAGCAGTGATCAGTTGGACTTGTTCAGCGGCAGTCTCCACACCAAGAACCATTCAATGACGGGAACAATTGTTTGCGACGTGGCTGAACCCTTCTTTTAATTTGGGTACCTCTATGAAGATGGCCGGTTCGATCTTTATTTGTAGCCCCACCGGAATAATGTTTTCCTTGAGATACCTTGTTAAAAGATGACCATGCCACCTGGTGCGGACCAGTTTCTTCTCCAACCGCTCTAGACGAGAGATTTTGTCTTTCAATGTAAAGTCAATAGTTGGAATGTTGGTTGAAATGAAGATATTATTAGGATTTTCCAAAAGTTTGTCGATATAATCCTCAGAGTATGAGAGAAGTTCCCTTTCTACCATTGTGTGCTTAGACCAATTTAATTGGACATGAAAAAACCTTGCAGACCAGCGTCTGCTCGAAGTGGTGTATTAATAGGGGGTTTACCCAACTATAGCCACTTGGACCTGGGCTAGCTAAATACTCAAAGGAAGGGGGGAAAAAACACCCCCGACTGGCAACAATCTACACCATACCCAAGATCCACAAAAGTATGGTGAACCCTCCGGGTCGACCCATTGTGTCCAGGTGTGGCTCTATCCTTGAGCCCCTAGGAAAATATATTGATTTTTTCCTAAAGCCATTGGCTGAATCCACTCCTGCCTATCTGTGTGATACCATGCACACGATTAACATCATCGAGAATTCAGCCTTCGATCCCCACCACCAAAGATTGGCTACATGCGATGTGGTATCACTCTACACGTGCATTCCACAACAAGAAGCACTAACCGTGATAACACGCTGTTTACAACATCGACCGGCGCCGGTACAAGTGCCCACGGAATTCATTGTGGCACTACTACGTATAGCCATGACAAAAAACTTTTTTCTATTCAGAAACAAATTCTACATTCAAACGTCTGGAGTAGCAATGGGGGCACCCTTTGCCCCCGATGTGGCCATTCTGTATACGGCAGCCTTCGAGGAAGACACCGTGCTTAATCAAATCAATCCATTCAGAGACCACTTGGGTCTCTGGATGCGATATATTGATGATATTCTTTTAATCTGGAATGGCGATCTAGAAGAATTAATGTCCTTTTTCACGTGGCTGAATCTTCAATCTGAATTTCTTAAGTTCACCATTCAATCCGACAACCACACAATAAACTTTCTCGACCTTACCATCTATGAGAAATCTGGAAGTTTACTAATGACACTCTATCGGAAACCTGTAGAGAGGAACTCGCTGCTACATTATAACAGTCACCACCCGAGAGCCCTCCGTGACAACTTGCCTTTTGGGCAGTTCCTACGAATCCGTAGGAACTGCTCCAATAAAGATCATTACTTTACAGAATCAGAGGAACTGTCAAACCGAATACTACAAAGAGGATACCACAGACGATTGGTCAAGAAATCCAGAAAAAGAGCATGGTTTTATCCTCGCGAGGAACTACTATCTCCCAAGACTAACAAGGATCAACAAGAAAACAGGATTGTGTGTGTTACTACTTTTAACACCAAGAGCAATAAAATCAAACGTATAATCAACCGTCATTTGGAATTAATATTGGATCAGCAAATCAAAAAGGAGAGAGAGGACTAGATAAGCCAGTCCGGATCCCCTGGTTAATATGTATTATCAATAAAGGACTAGCTTAGTTGTGTTTTTGGGAGACTCAGTGCGTACGTATGACGGCAAACCACTTGGTTTGGTTGTTAAGCCCTCACCCACCAACCTAGTTGGTGGCATGCTTCATCATCGGGCCCACCACAGTGACACCGAATGTGTCCCGGGTGTGCTTCGACTCCAGATTACTGAGGAGCTGGTATACTTCTCTGAGTGTGCTGTGAGGGGGGTGTGTAAGAAAGTGATTTAAAAGCTATGCAGTGGGTCCCAGTTCCCGAGGGTATATGGAGAACTTTAATATCTGGGCCCCTGCTAGCGAATAAAAAGGCAGTCGGACGAAGTGGAGTGAGTTATGGGCTCCCACGTCCTATGTGGTCTACATGTTTCAGCCAGGCCTTTTATTTACATCTGGCTTTCCTCAGGACCAATGAGTATGTGTGGGTGAAAAGATATAAATTATATTAAGCGATATGTGTTGTTAAAAAGTGTTGCACACGCTAAGGTGCTATACTTGTATGGAGGGGGATTCCCTCCGCTTTAACTTGCTATTTGCTGTTAAAGCCTCCTGGGTCACCTGGCAGGGGGAGAGGACCGAAAGTGTCGGTCTGCGAGCTCCTTGAACCTGTAGTCCTGGGGACACCGCAGCAGGGGCCCAGATATTAAAGTTATCCATATACCCTCGGGAACTGGGACCCACTGCATAGCTTTTAAATCACTTTCTTACACACCCCCCTCACAGCACACTCAGAGAAGTATACCAGCTCCTCCGTAATCTGGAGTCGATGATGAAGCATGCCACCAACTAGGTTGGTGGGTGAGGGCTTAACAACCAAACCAAGTGGTTTGCCGTCATACGTACGCACTGAGTCTCCCAAAAACACAACTAAGCTAGTCCTTTATTGACAATTAATATTGGATGACATCGACCAACCTATCACAACCTTACACGCTTTTAAGAAAGCCAGAAGCGTCAAAGACCATGTGGTTTGGTCCCTCCTAGCAACTCCAGAGGACCCCACCATCACCACCCTATGGAATCTGCCTCCTGTGGTCGGCCGTTTTAAATGTGGTAACTGTAAAGCCTGCGATACCACCATTCAAACTAAGGAATTCCAACATCGCCACCATAAAATTCGCCTAAAGACACACACTAATTGCAATTCCTCGAATATCATCTACGGGATACCATGCCCATGTCAATTGATTTACATAGGCCAAACACAACAAAAAGCCAAAGTAAGAATTCTCCAGCACATGAGCAGAATCAGATGCGAGGTACAGGGCGCACCCCTGGTCGATCATTTCAAATTGGCATCACACCCCCCCAGAAAGTCTCAGATGGGTAGCAATAGAAAAAGCTGTCCTGGGACCGCGTGGTGGGAACATCGCAAGTATTCTAAATACACGTGAGCTTAAATGGATGTTTTTCTTTGACTCCATAGAAACAGGTCACAACGAGCACGATAGGTCTTTTTCCAAACTAGCTACCCTGTCTTGATTGTATACCTACCTGTACCGTTTTCGGCCTTTACCCTCATATGAGAGGTACGACGTACCATTTCTGATGATGTATTAACGCGCATGTTAACCTGTTTTTCTCTTTTCTTTGTCTCGATTGGATACCTAATATACAATGTTCCAGCTGTGGCCTTTACCCTCATGTGAGAGGTACGCCATCTCATTTAAGTTGCGGTATCAACTCGGATGTTTTCCATCAAGTGCCATGGCCTTTACCCTCATGTGAGAGGTACGCCATCTCGTTTAAGTCGCGGTATCAACTCGGATGCTTTCCATCAAGTGCCATGGCCTTTACCCTGTTGTCTGATGCACGTCAGGCTAATGCTGGCCATCTAGGAGCCCACTACCATGTAACTCAGGCTATTTCATTACAACCACAGCACATGCTGATCTATCACCAATCACCATGTCTGATACCTAACCAAGTCTGGCACGGCATACATGACAAATGTGTGGATCTTCACACCTGACCCTACGAAAGTATTGTTGTACTGACGTCCGCCCAGCATGTCGTAATTCAATCTGAATGTACCCGCCTCCATGTTAACAAATTTCAATTGGGCTCATGTTATAATGTCCACCTCTTCTGTGACTACTGTATTGGTAACCAGGCAACCAACTAAACAGGACGGTGACAGTCCTAAGTCTTTCTGCTACCTCTACACGGGTGCTCCGCACCACGTGACCCATTCCCACGGCAACATAATGAATCCGGAACCTCGGCCCGCCATTGCGAACTCGAGCGGAATTCAGTGCCTGATTCACTCGGTGCCTGGCAAGTGCATTTTTCCAACCCTCGCGGCAATAACCTCTCTTGCTGTCCCGTTAACTAATGGCGCCACTAATGGTTCCTTGCAATCTCGTCCTTTAGACTCTTCAAAATCGTTTGTCCGCTGGACCATTGAATTTTGTGATTCCCGAATGGTGAACGCGTGTTTAACGCAGTTAATGGGTAAGTCACCTTCCTCTCGATTCTACCTCAGCCTGATCATGCCCCTAGCAACCATTCATGTATTCACTCCCGTATCGCTCACATCTAATGGTTCCCTTTAATCCCGCCCGATAGACTCTTCATAATCGTGTGTCCGCTGGACCATTGATATCCTGTGATCCCTGAATGGTGAACGCGTGTTTAACGCAGTTAATGGGTAAGTCATTGTTCTTCTTACTCTGCGTCAGCCTGATCACGCCCCCAGCAATCATCTATGCACCTATTCCTGCATTGCTCACAAACTGTACCGACGAGTCACAGTTTGACCCTGTGTCTGTATTCCTTTTCAGACACAGCGATAGTTTTCCTCCAAACATTTCATTCCTTGACTCTGCACCATCAAGGTAAAGACGTACAACCTTTAATGTATTCCGTGTTTCTCGTGTTGGAAATTTTTGCCATAGCCACCCCCGCAGAGCTGGTTTACGGCTCCAATTGCTCTTTTCTCTTCTTAATCGCTTATGTACATTAATTTTGACGATTAATTCCTTAACAACAAACTGTACATCATTTTGATGATTAATTCTTTAACAATAAATATTGTATCCAAACGCTCGATATTAATTACGCATTTACTTCTAATCCTTTTTCCCCCCATTACCGATCCGTCATGGGATCAGTGTTCTATTTGTGGTTCTCTGTTTAAGCAGCAAGGGACATCCCTTTAATTTCAATTCAAACAATATTCCCATTTTATATACTAAATAGGTTGCCTGCCCCGTTTCCTGTCCTGATGAAGACCCCACTGCAAGGATAGCACTATTACCTGCGTATTTTTGAGGGTCAAAACGTCGACAACCGCCTGCTTTTGAACATCAACCTCACGCCCTAATTTTTCATTGAATGAACAATGTGGAGTATGACTTGTTTTGACATATAATTTGAACTTATGGTCCTGTGTTTTGTGCATAATATGTATTTTTGCCAGCCAAATGGTCTCAATTGGTTGATTGTACTGTCACTAAATTTCCCCCCCTATCACATTATCCTCACATGATCACACACCCCCCCTCCCTTCTTGGGGCACTGTTCAACCACTTATTTATTGTTCAAATGTCCAGTATATTCAATATACATTCCCATTGTGATTAAAACAATGTGAATGGATTCAATGTCTTTGTGATTTTCCTTTTTACTATTATCCATAATTTTTCCTACTTATACTGGGACCCCTTCCTTTGAGTATTTAGCTAGCCCAGGTCCCAGTGACTATAGTTGGGTAAACCCCCTATTAATACACCTATCTCCTAAATTAAGCCTGCCTGATTGTTGCCAGCTACCAAGGGTTGTTTAAATTTGTTTATTGGGTTTTTGTTTTCACTTGACAACAAGCGTTGAGCAAGGAAATAATTTAATGAGACCTTGTCTGGCCATTATATTGTGTTGTTGGCCTTATTGCTATTGGTGAGTGCATACTTACCCCTACTAATAATTACCTCCAACAAAGATGAATTATCTGATCTGGAGGATACATGGATATGTACATTTAGGATGGACATTTTACAGACATATATAATGCAAGCTTTTTACATGGCCAATACATCTTTTCTATCCACCAGATTAGAATAACAACAATTCAAAGTCATTAATATGCTGTAGTACACATCCGCCAAGCTATTTAAGTGGAAGATTCTGTTGAATTTGAGATGCCCTTGATACTGGTCTGAGAATGCAGATGATCTGAAAATATTTGCAAACTGCCCTCAGATACAGATTTTATGGGTTGATGTTGTGCACAGATTATCATTGAAATTCCATAATAGTGGAGTGGTGTGGCTCACTGGTTAGAGGTTGCAGACCCGAGAGCAGAGGATGGCCCGGGACCAGGGTTCGATTCCCGATGCGGCAGGGTCGTGGACCAGGGTCAGCGGACTGGATAATTCTCATCTCGGTGCCTACTCTAACCAGGGATCACACTCGGCAACTCTGGGCATTAGCTTGCCTCATCTCCACAACAGCCCCCCACATACGCCAGGGATGCCTGGTTTCACCTTGGAGATACCCAGTAGGGACCATCTCACAGGGAAAGCCAGGACGGGTTCCCCAGCAGTCTACTGCGCAGAGATACTCCTTCGGGAGTCGATTCTAGCGCATTACAAACCCACAATTAATTAATTAATAATGTTGAACATTCAACCAGATATATTATGTTGGGTATTGATGTGAATATACCCACTGATTGTGGACTTATTGCACTTACAGTATTTAAGGTAGCTAGGTTATTTATTGCTCTGGAATGGGTTAACACGTTTGCTCCCACGGATTAACAAATGGTGGGGAGGGCATACATTATAAATATGCGGTTCTGGGTGGTTAAGTCGAAATCTTTGAGAGAGGCCTCAAGGTAGGTCAGGGTTTCCTTGGCGCAGGCAAAGTTGGCATCAGCTGCTATCTCCGCTTTCAAGGTCTTGATTTCAGCAGTGATCAGTTGGACTTGTTCAGCGGCAGTCTCCACACCAAGAACCATTCAATGACGGGAACAATTGTTTGCGACGTGGCTGAACCCTTCTTTTAATTTGGGTACCTCTATGAAGATGGCCGGTTCGATCTTTATTTGTAGCCCCACCGGAATAATGTTTTCCTTGAGATACCTTGTTAAAAGATGACCATGCCACCTGGTGCGGACCAGTTTCTTCTCCAACCGCTCTAGACGAGAGATTTTGTCTTTCAATGTAAAGTCAATAGTTGGAATGTTGGTTGAAATGAAGATATTATTAGGATTTTCCAAAAGTTTGTCGATATAATCCTCAGAGTATGAGAGAAGTTCCCTTTCTACCATTGTGTGCTTAGACCAATTTAATTGGACATGAAAAAACCTTGCAGACCAGCGTCTGCTCGAAGTGGTGTATTAATAGGGGGTTTACCCAACTATAGCCACTTGGACCTGGGCTAGCTAAATACTCAAAGGAAGGGGGGAAAAAACACCCCCGACTGGCAACAATCTACACCATACCCAAGATCCACAAAAGTATGGTGAACCCTCCGGGTCGACCCATTGTGTCCAGGTGTGGCTCTATCCTTGAGCCCCTAGGAAAATATATTGATTTTTTCCTAAAGCCATTGGCTGAATCCACTCCTGCCTATCTGTGTGATACCATGCACACGATTAACATCATCGAGAATTCAGCCTTCGATCCCCACCACCAAAGATTGGCTACATGCGATGTGGTATCACTCTACACGTGCATTCCACAACAAGAAGCACTAACCGTGATAACACGCTGTTTACAACATCGACCGGCGCCGGTACAAGTGCCCACGGAATTCATTGTGGCACTACTACGTATAGCCATGACAAAAAACTTTTTTCTATTCAGAAACAAATTCTACATTCAAACGTCTGGAGTAGCAATGGGGGCACCCTTTGCCCCCGATGTGGCCATTCTGTATACGGCAGCCTTCGAGGAAGACACCGTGCTTAATCAAATCAATCCATTCAGAGACCACTTGGGTCTCTGGATGCGATATATTGATGATATTCTTTTAATCTGGAATGGCGATCTAGAAGAATTAATGTCCTTTTTCACGTGGCTGAATCTTCAATCTGAATTTCTTAAGTTCACCATTCAATCCGACAACCACACAATAAACTTTCTCGACCTTACCATCTATGAGAAATCTGGAAGTTTACTAACGACACTCTATCGGAAACCTGTAGAGAGGAACTCGCTGCTACATTATAACAGTCACCACCCGAGAGCCCTCCGTGACAACTTGCCTTTTGGGCAGTTCCTACGAATCCGTAGGAACTGCTCCAATAAAGATCATTACTTTACAGAATCAGAGGAACTGTCAAACCGAATACTACAAAGAGGATACCACAGACGATTGGTCAAGAAATCCAGAAAAAGAGCATGGTTTTATCCTCGCGAGGAACTACTATCTCCCAAGACTAACAAGGATCAACAAGAAAACAGGATTGTGTGTGTTACTACTTTTAACACCAAGAGCAATAAAATCAAACGTATAATCAACCGTCATTTGGAATTAATATTGGATCAGCAAATCAAAAAGGAGAGAGAGGACTAGATAAGCCAGTCCGGATCCCCTGGTTAATATGTATTATCAATAAAGGACTAGCTTAGTTGTGTTTTTGGGAGACTCAGTGCGTACGTATGACGGCAAACCACTTGGTTTGGTTGTTAAGCCCTCACCCACCAACCTAGTTGGTGGCATGCTTCATCATCGGGCCCACCACAGTGACACCGAATGTGTCCCGGGTGTGCTTCGACTCCAGATTACTGAGGAGCTGGTATACTTCTCTGAGTGTGCTGTGAGGGGGGTGTGTAAGAAAGTGATTTAAAAGCTATGCAGTGGGTCCCAGTTCCCGAGGGTATATGGAGAACTTTAATATCTGGGCCCCTGCTAGCGAATAAAAAGGCAGTCGGACGAAGTGGAGTGAGTTATGGGCTCCCACGTCCTATGTGGTCTACATGTTTCAGCCAGGCCTTTTATTTACATCTGGCTTTCCTCAGGACCAATGAGTATGTGTGGGTGAAAAGATATAAATTATATTAAGCGATATGTGTTGTTTAAAAGTGTTGCACACGCTAAGGTGCTATACTTGTATGGAGGGGGATTCCCTCCGCTTTAACTTGCTATTTGCTGTTAAAGCCTCCTGGGTCACCTGGCAGGGGGAGAGGACCGAAAGTGTCGGTCTGCGAGCTCCTTGAACCTGTAGTCCTGGGGACACCGCAGCAGGGGCCCAGATATTAAAATTATCCATATACCCTCGGGAACTGGGACCCACTGCATAGCTTTTAAATCACTTTCTTACACACCCCCCTCACAGCACACTCAGAGAAGTATACCAGCTCCTCCGTAATCTGGAGTCGATGATGAAGCATGCCACCAACTAGGTTGGTGGGTGAGGGCTTAACAACCAAACCAAGTGGTTTGCCGTCATACGTACGCACTGAGTCTCCCAAAAACACAACTAAGCTAGTCCTTTATTGACAATTAATATTGGATGACATCGACCAACCTATCACAACCTTACACGCTTTTAAGAAAGCCAGAAGCGTCAAAGACCATGTGGTTTGGTCCCTCCTAGCAACTCCAGAGGACCCCACCATCACCACCCTATGGAATCTGCCTCCTGTGGTCGGCCGTTTTAAATGTGGTAACTGTAAAGCCTGCGATACCACCATTCAAACTAAGGAATTCCAACATCGCCACCATAAAATTCGCCTAAAGACACACACTAATTGCAATTCCTCGAATATCATCTACGGGATACCATGCCCATGTCAATTGATTTACATAGGCCAAACACAACAAAAAGCCAAAGTAAGAATTCTCCAGCACATGAGCAGAATCAGATGCGAGGTACAGGGCGCACCCCTGGTCGATCATTTCAAATTGGCATCACACCCCCCCAGAAAGTCTCAGATGGGTAGCAATAGAAAAAGCTGTCCTGGGACCGCGTGGTGGGAACATCGCAAGTATTCTAAATACACGTGAGCTTAAATGGATGTTTTTCTTTGACTCCATAGAAACAGGTCACAACGAGCACGATAGGTCTTTTTCCAAACTAGCTACCCTGTCTTGATTGTATACCTACCTGTACCGTTTTCGGCCTTTACCCTCATATGAGAGGTACGCCGTACCATTTCTGATGATGTATTAACGCGCATGTTAACCTGTTTTTCTCTTTTCTTTGTCTCGATTGGATACCTAATATACAATGTTCCAGCTGTGGCCTTTACCCTCATGTGAGAGGTACGCCATCTCATTTAAGTTGCGGTATCAACTCGGATGTTTTCCATCAAGTGCCATGGCCTTTACCCTCATGTGGGAGGTACGCCATCTCGTTTAAGTCGCGGTATCAACTCGGATGCTTTCCATCAAGTGCCATGGCCTTTACCCTGTTGTCTGATGCACGTCAGGCTAATGCTGGCCATCTAGGAGCCCACTACCATGTAACTCAGGCTATTTCATTACAACCACAGCACATGCTGATCTATCACCAATCACCATGTCTGATACCTAACCAAGTCTGGCACGGCATACATGACAAATGTGTGGATCTTCACACCTGACCCTACGAAAGTATTGTTGTACTGACGTCCGCCCAGCATGTCGTAATTCAATCTGAATGTACCCGCCTCCATGTTAACAAATTTCAATTGGGCTCATGTTATAATGTCCACCTCTTCTGTGACTACTGTATTGGTAACCAGGCAACCAACTAAACAGGACGGTGACAGTCCTAAGTCTTTCTGCTACCTCTACACGGGTGCTCCGCACCACGTGACCCATTCCCACGGCAACATAATGAATCCGGAACCTCGGCTCGCCATTGCGAACTCGAGCGGAATTCAGTGCCTGATTCACTCGGTGCCTGGCAAGTGCATTTTTCCAACCCTCGCGGCAATAACCTCTCTTGCTGTCCCGTTAACTAATGGCGCCACTAATGGTTCCTTGCAATCTCGTCCTTTAGACTCTTCAAAATCGTTTGTCCGCTGGACCATTGAATTTTGTGATTCCCGAATGGTGAACGCGTGTTTAACGCAGTTAATGGGTAAGTCACCTTCCTCTCGATTCTACCTCAGCCTGATCATGCCCCTAGCAACCATTCATGTATTCACTCCCGTATCGCTCACATCTAATGGTTCCCTTTAATCCCGCCCGATAGACTCTTCATAATCGTGTGTCCGCTGGACCATTGATATCCTGTGATCCCTGAATGGTGAACGCGTGTTTAACGCAGTTAATGGGTAAGTCATTGTTCTTCTTACTCTGCGTCAGCCTGATCACGCCCCCAGCAATCATCTATGCACCTATTCCTGCATTGCTCACAAACTGTACCGACGAGTCACAGTTTGACCCTGTGTCTGTATTCCTTTTCAGACACAGCGATAGTTTTCCTCCAAACATTTCATTCCTTGACTCTGCACCATCAAGGTAAAGACGTACAACCTTTAATGTATTCCGTGTTTCTCGTGTTGGAAATTTTTGCCATAGCCACCCCCGCAGGGCTGGTTTACGGCTCCAATTGCTCTTTTCTCTTCTTAATCGCTTATGTACATTAATTTTGACGATTAATTCCTTAACAACAAACTGTACATCATTTTGATGATTAATTCTTTAACAATAAATATTGTATCCAAACGCTCGATATTAATTACGCATTTACTTCTAATCCTTTTTCCCCCCATTACCGATCCGTCATGGGATCAGTGTTCTATTTGTGGTTCTCTGTTTAAGCAGCAAGGGACATCCCTTTAATTTCAATTCAAACAATATTCCCATTTTATATACTAAATAGGTTGCCTGCCCCGTTTCCTGTCCTGATGAAGACCCCACTGCAAGGATAGCACTATTACCTGCGTATTTTTGAGGGTCAAAACGTCGACAACCGCCTGCTTTTGAACATCAACCTCACGCCCTAATTTTTCATTGAATGAACAATGTGGAGTATGACTTGTTTTGACATATAATTTGAACTTATGGTCCTGTGTTTTGTGCATAATATGTATTTTTGCCAGCCAAATGGTCTCAATTGGTTGATTGTACTGTCACTAAATTTCCCCCCCTATCACATTATCCTCACATGATCACACACCCCCCCTCCCTTCTTGGGGCACTGTTCAACCACTTATTTATTGTTCAAATGTCCAGTATATTCAATATACATTCCCATTGTGATTAAAACAATGTGAATGGATTCAATGTCTTTGTGATTTTCCTTTTTACTATTATCCATAATTTTTCCTACTTATACTGGGACCCCTTCCTTTGAGTATTTAGCTAGCCCAGGTCCCAGTGACTATAGTTGGGTAAACCCCCTATTAATACACCTATCTCCTAAATTAAGCCTGCCTGATTGTTGCCAGCTACCAAGGGTTGTTTAAATTTGTTTATTGGGTTTTTGTTTTCACTTGACAACAAGCGTTGAGCAAGGAAATAATTTAATGAGACCTTGTCTGGCCATTATATTGTGTTGTTGGCCTTATTGCTATTGGTGAGTGCATACTTACCCCTACTAATAATTACCTCCAACAAAGATGAATTATCTGATCTGGAGGATACATGGATATGTACATTTAGGATGGACATTTTACAGACATATATAATGCAAGCTTTTTACATGGCCAATACATCTTTTCTATCCACCAGATTAGAATAACAACAATTCAAAGTCATTAATATGCTGTAGTACACATCCGCCAAGCTATTTAAGTGGAAGATTCTGTTGAATTTGAGATGCCCTTGATACTGGTCTGAGAATGCAGATGATCTGAAAATATTTGCAAACTGCCCTCAGATGCAGATTTTATGGGTTGATGTTGTGCACAGATTATCATTGAAATTCCATAATAGTGGAGTGGTGTGGCTCACTGGTTAGAGGTTGCAGACCCGAGAGCAGAGGATGGCCCGGGACCAGGGTTCGATTCCCGATGCGGCAGGGTCGTGGACCAGGGTCAGCGGACTGGATAATTCTCATCTCGGTGCCTACTCTAACCAGGGATCACACTCGGCAACTCTGGGCATTAGCTTGCCTCATCTCCACAACAGCCCCCCACATACGCCAGGGATGCCTGGTTTCACCTTGGAGATACCCAGTAGGGACCATCTCACAGGGAAAGCCAGGACGGGTTCCCCAGCAGTCTACTGCGCAGAGATACTCCTTCGGGAGTCGATTCTAGCGCATTACAAACCCACAATTAATTAATTAATAATGTTGAACATTCAACCAGATATATTATGTTGGGTATTGATGTGAATATACCCACTGATTGTGGACTTATTGCACTTACAGTATTTAAGGTAGCTAGGTTATTTATTGCTCTGGAATGGGTTAACACGTTTGCTCCCACGGATTAACAAATGGTGGGGAGGGCATACATTATAAATATGAACTAAAAGCACCTATCTTAAAGGGCAAAATCTTGAAGGGTAGGAGGCAGCACGGTGCAAAAAACACACAAGCATGTTATGGAAAGAATTTCAATAGTGTGTGCTAAACATGTTTTAATCTCTGTTGCTTCAATATTCAATATTATTTCTTTTATGAATTTATCAATTATCAAACTGCATGGAAATGTATAGATGACCACTAACATTCCTTATTAATAAAGCCAAGGCAGAATAACAAAAATTCATCCTTCTATCGAGCAAATCTTGCTCATGGGACCCATGTCCCCCACATATAATGAGACAAATAACAGAGGTCATCGGCCCTGTCTACACTAAGGTGGTTAACTCCTCCTTTCAAACAGGTTTGGTCCAACTGATATGTAAACAAGCCAGTGTCATCCCACTACAGAAGTAACCCACAGCAGACAGTACAACCCTATCTAACTTCAGTCCCATAACTCTTCTCCCCACAGTAAATAAACACTCAATTCCTAGAATCCAACTACATTCAGGTTTTCAATCTAGATTCAGTCCTGAAATAGCATTGCTGGAAGTTTCTGGGTTGCTAAAGAAGTCCCTGGATCTAGGTACCAATGCCACACTTCGAGACTGTACCCATGACATGCTTCTACAACACCTATCAAACTGTGGTTTCAGCGAAGATTGGCTGATCTCATTTCTCCCTGATCGATAACAATCAGTCTGGACAAAACCTCACTTCTTCAAGGCCGAACCTTTAAAATGTGGGGTACACCAGGTCTCCTCACTCAGCACAACATTATTTTATGTTTACATATTCCCACTGGCCACCCTGGTAGAGTCATTCAGCATCACAAAAGTATCTTATGCCAACAATATGCAGCTGTCCTTCTCCTATGAGGGCAACACAGATACCTGCAAGGAATCCTTCCCAAAGTGCATGCGAGCAATCCTAGGTTTGCTCAAAGAAGGACAACTACAATGCAACCCTGATAAAACAGAAATCATACTGTAAGGGTCTAACCCTAATCCGGGTTGAGCCAGTGCCTGGCCCAAGAACAAGCCTACTCCCCCTTTGCCCATTTTGCCAGCCAGGAACCACGGAGTCACCTTTGACAATGACCTACCTTTCAAGACCCAGAGTCACTTAGTTACCAGAAACTGTATATGGATGCTTAATGCTCTCAGGAAATTCC
Source organism: Lissotriton vulgaris (assembly GCF_964263255.1). Taxonomy (NCBI): domain Eukaryota; kingdom Metazoa; phylum Chordata; class Amphibia; order Caudata; family Salamandridae; genus Lissotriton; species Lissotriton vulgaris. The sequence continues at coordinate 182,388,508 of NC_141696.1, read as the reverse complement.
TTCCCCTTCTCCCTTGGGAGGCCAGCAAAACTGTAGTTTTAGCCATGATTCACTCCAGACTGGGCTACGTGAACGCCTGGTTGCTGGGTCTACCCGCATACCTAATCCGATGACTGCAAGTAGTTCAAATACAGCAAAACAATTTGGGAAATGGGCCCCCCACTTTACCCTTCCTCACTAAACTGCACTTGCTCCCGGTCAGCAAAAGGATCACCTTTTAAGCACTCACCTTTTGCACACAGGGCCCTGCACAACGTCGGCCCCAGCTATCTGAACAACACAATCATCGATTACCAGCCCAGAAGAAATCTACATTCCACTAAGACCCACCTCACAAGCATGCCCTACTTAAAAAAAACTAGAAGTGGTGGGACCTCCTTCCTAGTATGTACTGTGAAAATCTGAAACCGCCTCTCAGCTCAGAAGCATAGAAACTGATTCTGCCTTCCTGAAATCCCTAAAATCTTTTTTGTTCATCCAATAATAGCCTCGCTCCTTTTTTTCCCCTCTCCCCTTTTACTTCTTGTGGCAGCACCGGGACAGTCAATTCAAGCTCTTTCTGAATTATTAAACACTGTCTTTTCTGTATTATTGTTATGTTATACTGCGGTGGTTCTTTTTGCAATGTACAAACCTTCCTTTAAAATGTGCTGTAGTCCCAATTTATTAATTTGAATGGTTTGCACCCTTAATGACAAAGTCAGAATATCGATGATACTAAATATCGAAAACAAAATATCTGGCTAAGCATTATATCGAGGTAAGTATTATCGTTGGGAAGTATGTTGGTGATTATGTACATTTTCTATTTTATACAACAATATCAAAGTTTTAAATAGCTAAAACCTAATTATTGTTGCATGATAACATTGTTTTATGTGTTTTAACGCATTATTTATCTCTTAATATGATACTGTTTTTTGAGTGCTAAATGTGTGTAGTAACTTATAAATATTGTAGTGTAGTTTCTATAATACCCATACAGGATGTGCACGTTTGGATGACTGTAGGATTGGTGGCAGCGTAACTCTGAGCACCCCTACCACATATGTTAGCCTGTTTGCATTAGCTAGCTCACAGTGCCATTATAATCTCTTCTTATCATGGAGATAATAGTTTGTGGCAATCTTAGATCATGACATCCCTGATCCCCAGGATCGAGGAAACAATGTACTACCTTTCGCTCAGTCACTCCTGCTCACTTAGTTTCTCTCGGAGAGTTACATAGAAGAAACAGTCAGGCGTGTTTACAATGAGTATTAATTGCATAGTTGTTCTTCTATTGTAAAATATATGTGCTGCAACAACCGTTAGACAGTAGCAGAGATATAGGATCAGCAGTAAAGTGAATATAAAAGCATAGTACAGTTCTACCATTTTGCAATAGTCATGAAGACATACATGGATATTAAATGCATGATAAAAGAAAGCACGCGTATACCCCTACGATGCCTATCTAGATGTGCCTAAGTTTACCTAGCATGTGAGTAGGTGTAAAGCCAAGAATCCCTCTAGGTTTAGTCTAACCCCATTACCTGAAGCTAGAGAGTGTGAGACCCCGTCCTGGTCTCGAGTTAGACACCCCACAACGCGTGTTTAGACCGCTGTCTGCTGGAGCGTCTGTATGCAGGTGCCTCAGCATCGCTGGTCAGTGTGTCAGCCTGGTAGTCTCGGTACCCTCTAACTAATGCTAGCAAGATGTGCTGTATTTAGACGGAAAAGTATCTAGGGTTCCTTTGTCCCTTGTTTCTTGTATTAGCCATTTTTGGGTTATGAGGATGACGTATGGGATGAACCTTCTACGTAAATATTATGCAGGTGGATGTAGCCCCACCCTGGTTTCCCAGAACCCTTATGAATGTTCATTCATGCTGTTTCAGTCTAAAGATTAAGTCATAGAACGCTATTGTTCAGGGAAACACTCCTCTGCACCCAGGACTAGAACTAGGTAAAGGTTAGATCCTAAAATGCTTGTTCCTGTGTAGTGTATGGGATGTGATGTAGGTGAAAGTGTATTCTATTACCCAGGACTGTATTAGGGTACCTATATGAAACATAACAATATGTTTGGTATATTTAATATATACATATATATTTCCAACAGGATGGCCACATCATGGCACGCTATTACTGATGGTGCAGACGTAGAAGGTAGACTAATCCTCTAAAATAATCACCCAAAAAAGTAGACGCTGCAGCTCCAGGAACTCCAACTAGGCTTACTGTGAGAAAGACTTCTTTGTCAAAACACATCAGTGTTTGACGTGAGCATGATAGACATTAAAGTGTGTAAATAATTGGAGCTCTTGGGACTGCAGCTATCTAATTTAATTTAATGATGCAGACATATTACTTACTGGCAGAGGCGCAACTAGAGTCACATTTCGGGGGGGGCTAAGAAAAAAATTTCGGGGGTGGCAGAATCTCTAAGTAATAGGCAGAGTGGAGCTGCAGGGGCTCTTAGAAGGTGTAAAACAACCACAATGTCTCATTAACCAGATAAATGAGGCCTTTAGGAAATATTATGAGACACTATATGGGAAGGGTACAGATGTGGCACAGGATCAACTGGAGGCCTTTTTGTCCTCTATAACTTTTCCAACGTTATCGGACGCAGCTCAGAAGGAATTACAGGGGCCCATTACAGCACATGAAATTAAGGTCGCCTTGAAGGGACTACCACGTAATAAGACCCCGAGTATGGATGGGCTCCCCACTGAATTTTATGCAACATTTGCGGATGTCTTGGTACCCCAACTGCTGGCGCTGTAAGCAGAAGCCTGGGATAGGGGTTCCTTGCCCCTCACCACTGCACAGACACTGGTGATATCGCTGCCAAAACCGGGCAGGGACCATACAGATATGGCCAACTACCTTCCTCTCTCGTTATTGTCCACAGAATATAAAATCTTAAGTAAAATACTGGCTAATAGGCTGCTACCTTACCTGTCACGACTGATCCATATAGAGCAGACTGGGTTCCTACCAAAACAAAGCACATCCTTAAATATTAGAAAAATACACTATCTGCTGTCGGAGGCACCTAAGCGGTTTCCCCATGCAGGTTGTCTCTCCTTGGACCTTAAACAGGCATTTGATTCCATAAGCTGGGAATATATGTTCAGGGTATTATTGCAATTCGGTATTCCACACGGATATGTAGACTGGCTGCGCTTGCTGTATGTGGCTCCAACGGCACGGACCAGAACGGGTGGACACATATCGGATGAGTATGGGATCTATAAAGGAACTAGACGGGGCTGCCCGTTATCGCCACTCATTTTTAGTTTGACATTATAACCATTGGCGATTAAAATGAGACAGGATTTTCTAGAATGGGGTATCCCGATAGGAAATATGACATCTTTTCTCGGCATATGCCGACGATATTATCATATACATTAATGATCTCCGATTGCCTCTCACCCCCATAGCTGATTTGTATACACAGTTCAAAACACTGTCTGGATTGGCACTCAATGTTTCAAAATTGCATGTTTTTTTCTTCATAGACCATGTAGATGTGATGGACATAGATTTCGGTGTAGCCAAACTCCAGGTAGCACAGTCAACTTTTAAATATTTGGGGATCCAAATCTATAGGACTAATGCGGATATGCTAGAGGGCAACATTAACAGAGCGATTAGGGCCCTAAGATCTAGGGTTGCGTTCTGGACTACATTACCATTATCGGTAATGGGGAGAATAGCGATAGCAAAAATGGTGGTGTTGCCCCGCTTACTGTATTATTTTACCAACCTGCCTATAATGGTCCCGCTGACTACGTTCAGCTTGCTAAACACTCTATTAATAGATCTGGTATGGGGTACGGGTAGGAAGCGCATTAGTTTAAAGAAATTGCAAGTGAGTACCCGGGCAGGAGGGCTGGGAGTTCCGGACCTCCTCGCTTATTATTATGCCTGTCAATTGCAGTGGTTGTCATACTGGGGGGGGGGCGGGACGAAACCTGCAAGAAATAGGGTATACCCGGCGGATATAGATGCAGGGAGGCTGCATGCATGGCTAACACCTAGGCATAATATACCAAGAGACCTACCCCCATTATTGGATACGGCGCTCAGTTGGCGCTACACGTGTACACCAGTTCCATATTCCAGTAACATACCACTACTGGGAATACCGTTGGCTAGCGGTACACTCACTAAACGCAGAATAGCGCCATGGGCAGAAGTAGGGATAAGCACGGTGGGTGACCTATCCAAAAATGAGACCGTATTAGACCACGAGGCATTCATACATGAAACGGGTGCACCATCTCACTTGTATTTGCTATATGCTGCACTGGTGAAATATGTGAAAACACACTGGGCGCCACAGAGGATGGAACCTCCCAGCAATGAACTGATTAAGATGTGCATTATATGGGGAAAGGTAGACACCTGATCCGATGGTTGTATACGGGTATCTGCGCCCACACAAGGGACCCTTTGGATAAATTACGAACGGCTTGGGTGGGAGATATTGATCGGGACCTTACAGACAGGGAATGGAAGACCATAATAGAGCGTCCCCGAAAGGTGTCGAGAAACTCCAAATTTAAGTTTATCCAAACAATGGTCCTGCACCGTGCTTACTTGTCCCTGAAGCGGCTGGACAAGATGTTTCCGCAAACGCAGCATGCTTGTCCACAATGTAAGAAGGTGGGAGCAGACCTGCTACACATGATATGGGCATGTCTGATTATACGCGGATACTGGAATGTGGTGAGGGAAGTAGTCCAGGTGGTAACACACCGGGAGTTACAGGATACCGTGGAAGAATGCATATTGGGGCTGCACAAGCATGCATCTAAACATAAGGTCCAATATCGCTTCATAGACCTTGCACTGATATTAGCTATTAGAACGCTGACCATGCGGTGGAAGTCGACTAAACCCCCCAGCCCTTTGCATTGGAGTAGGGAGTTGATAAGATGGGGCAGTGCAGAGGGTGCTATGTTGCGAAGAGAAGAGATGAGAGGGTTGCGTAAGATACCGATTTCGCTGGAATGGGAAGTCATGCTGGTTGCACTGAGGGACTCTGAAATAGACCAGGATACCTAAAGAACATCCTCTGTGGCGTACTGTTCTGCTCACGCCTTGTATTTGTACTTGTATTTGAATGTGAACGATGTACATGCATGATGGTATATGAATGCATAAGATAATAATCGGCTATGTAAATATTGTCAATGACCCAGCCACTGAATCACAGAATGTACCTGCAGTCAGAAGTTGGGGGTGGAAGGGGTTTTACTTTGGGTAAAAATGGGTTCATGCTATTGCCGATAAATATGCTCGAATATATGTGATGTAACATGCGAGATGGCTGTGTTGAGAGCTAGTCTCACGCAGGTATCAAACCAGTATGAGATACATTATTAAGAGCAGCGTCTCAACTGTACTATATGCAAGATTTGATGCTGAAACTATGTAGGAGTACATGTGATTTATGTTCTATAATTTGAAAACAAAACAAAAAAAAAAACCAATAAAATGTGTTTAAAAAAAATTCTCAATTACCTGCAAATGGTCTTTTAAAGACCTGTAAAGTGCTCGGGTGCAGCTGTGTGTGTGCCTGGGAAGATTTCTCATCCCGGGCTGCCACACCGACGGGGGAGGCTGAAGCCCTGTGAGTCGAATGGGTGTTGCGCCCCTGCTTACTGGTGATCTCCAGTAGGTAGTTATAGTTAGGATGTAGTTTCCATAGGAAGAGCATTTGATCATTTGCCAATAACTTGCCTTTGTTTGATGAATCTTCACAACATTTTCAAAACTAGTTTGACACTCACTTCAGTTGCGGTCTTTATTGTTTTGGTGATATGTTAAGTGTTGGCTGTGAAAAAGGGGGTTCCCAAAATGTGTTTTCCCCATGCTTATTTGCATAGGAACATTAGGCATGGCTATAACTTGAACTGCTAAACACAATTAGACCAACTTTGGCAGAAAAGTGGATGTTGGTTCAGGGAAGTGCGTTTTTGTGATTTGGTGTGAATCTGTTCAGTAGTTGTGGAGTTCATTGAATGAATTGCAGCTGTATATATAGGGACACGGAGATCCCTGACACCTTCTGATCTCGTGCTAAGATCTAATTGACTCCCAACACTTCAAACCAGGTAGTGTTGGCAGCCATCTTGAGACTCTGCTTGAACTGAATCCCAGAAAACACACTGAAAAATAAGAAAAGGGGGCACTGTAGAAATATCCTGACCCCCTAGGCCTGTTGCAGGGGTTCCACAAGGACCCCGCAGGGCCCAAAAAACAATTTTTTGTTTTAAACTTTCAGCCTCTGGGTGGGCCAGGATCTGCGGGCATTTTTTTATTAAGGGAGGGGGTTCCCCCTAGAGGCTTAATTTTATTGATCCATTCTCACGGGCAAGCCTCTTATGAGGAGAAACGCGTTGGGTTTTATCTTCATCTGTGCAGCTTTTCACCAAGAATAAAGCAGTTTTTACAAACCTTCAGCTGGCGTCGGTGTACCTCACTTCAATGGACGAGTGGGGTGATGTGTGGATGTTTCAACGGGGAGCTCCGGTCCCGTTTCACTGACCCGCCCTGCAGAGCTTGTGGCTCATCCATCGGAGCAATTTGTGCTGTGTTTGAATTTCAATGAGCCCAGCTCACCCAGCCTCCCAAGATCGAAAACGGAAAGAAATTCCATATGAAAATCATCAAGAGTACGGGTAAGGGAAAGCGAGATGAAGTTTTTCACTTGTTGGCTGAAGGAGTACAAAATGCGATGTGGAGAGAAAAGTTTGAAATGCCAGGTGAAAAAATTGAACTTTGCACTTACTCTGAGTCCTCAGCGTCAGGCAGGATTGCAGCATGCCCGTGAGAATGGATCAATAAAGTTTCAGCATGCTGCTGTCGGCGTGAAAGAAATAAAAGGACACACCTGTGGGCAAGTGCACTCTGGGAAATTACTGAACTGCAGTGTGAAAGCACGAGAACAGTTGAAAGGCAGAGAGCTGTTACCCGTGATCAAGCCTCTTATGAGGAGAAACGCGTTGGGTTTTATTTTCATCTGTGCAGCTTTTCACCAAGAATAAAGCAGTTTTTACAAACCTTCAGCTGGCGTCGGTGTACCTCACTTCAAAGGACGAGTGGGGTGATGTGTGGATATATATATATATATATATATATATATCCATGCTAGAGTTACTCCTTCGGGAGATTGTAGCCCATCGAGGGGTGGCGCAATGGCGGCGGAGTGAGCTGGTATTTATATATGTTCCCGTTGCGCTCTCAGATCATCATAAAAACCACCAACAATCCAAGTTTCATCGAAGCGGCTTTATTAACTCCATATATACCAAATATATATAATATATTATTATTATCTTTACTACATTTGCATTTACTTTAGTTGTAGTCAGTGTTTATTATTTATGTTTGTTATTTATTATTCAGGTTGTCATTATTTTTTTGTTTGGGTGGGTAGTTTATTTATTTTAATTTCTTAATTTATATATTTTCTTTTAATGTTTTTATGTAGAAACTTCATTATGGTATCTATTGGTTGGGTTAATAATTTGTTTATGAGAATTTTGAGTAGATGCTGTATTATATTTGGTTTATTAATTTACTAAAATAAATTAAATATGTGTAATTATTTATCATTGTTTTTTGGGATTGTTGATTATTTGGGGGTTTGGGTGGGTAATTCATTAAATTGTATTTTCAAACTGTAACACTTTTTTAATTTTATAATTTAAAAATTACACAACTGTAATCACATTATTTATAATTCAGGTTTTGGTGTTTTTAAAGGGTTTGGGTGTTTAGTGTATTACATTCTTTACATTTTGTTTATTTTGGTGATTTTAATTTAGGTTTTTCATATATTTTTTCAAATTATTTATTTGACTTTTTCATTGGGTTGTTTGGTAATGTACTAAACTGCATTATTAAAAAATATTAATATATACATTTATTTTCACCCATGGTAGAGGCTGGCCACAGGAACCTGTATTTTTTAAAGGGGAAGGGTCCATGTGTCCCCCTTCCTGGTCCTTATTAGTCCTTGGGGACCCCTCCTGAAGCCATTTATTTTGTTTAAAGGGAGGGGGCACATAACCACCCTCCTGACCCCTAGTAGCCCTTGGGGATCCCATCTTCCAGGCCCACAACTTATAATAAAGATGAGGGGGAACCATGCATCCCTCCTCCTCGAACCTTGTTTGGGCCAGAGGGCCTCATGCCCCAGGGCCACTACTAGAATTAAAGGGGAGGGGGGCTTCATGGCTCCCCTCCTCTACGCTCGTTAGGCCCTGGGAACCCCCTCCTCCAGGGCTGTTTTTTAAATTAAAGGGGAGGGGTGCCATGGGGTCCCCCCCAATCCTTTTCCAACCTGAGATCCCATTCCCAGGGTCCGCACTATTAAAGATTGGTGCCCGCAGTGGGCACCAGGGCACCCACCATATACTCATTGGGGTGCCATGAGGGAGACCCATGGCCCACATGGCCCCAGCCAGCTCTCCATATACAGCTATTAACTGTGCTCCCTCCGGGCAGGAGCAATATTTTGATCTGTTTCCCATCAGTGCAGGCAGAGAAGCTGATCAAAAGTCTGTTCCTAGCCGGCGGGAATGTTTTTTAAAGGTCCCACTGGCTAGGAGCATACTTTGTGTTTGCTCTTGCTTGGCAGGAAATTCAAAGATCCTCCCACCAACGTGGACCAAACACAGGTTTCCCAGCCCATGCCGGTGCAGTCAGAGAAACCGCCATATCCCAGGGGTCAGCTCCCCGGGGAATAGCATGTGAGTCAGCCTGGGGGATGTGGTCCCCAGGGTGATTAAGGGCTCAGCAATGCTGGTAGTGCAGCCTCCCCCTTAATTAAAGTAATCAACCTTGGGGGACATTAATCGCTCTGGGGGGGGCACCAAACCTCCTCCTCATGTTCAATACCTTCAATCCCTGGAGTGGGCACCTTGGGTTCTCGCTAGGCACAGGGAAATGGGCTGCATGGCCACCCTTCCCATTTTGAAAAAGTTTTGCACTGGGGCCTGCAATGGCTCGGGTGGGATGCATGTCCCCCTCCCATTTTTAGAATTTTCGACCCCCCTTCCTTTATAGGCAAATTTCAGCCCTGGGAGTGAGCGAGATGGTCCAAGGGAAATCAGCACACTATATTTTTAAATTGGGGCTTCTCTGAGAGTCTCTTGAGCCTCTTGCAGATCCAACCGTTCAGATATAGAATTATTTTTTAACCTTAATTTCTCTAAAACTACTGAACTCATTTACACCAAATCCCAAAAAGTACGATCTGTGGACCAAGATATAGCTTCCTGCCAAGTTTAGTGTAATATTGTTCTTCAATTTTTGCTGTAGCCCTACTTAAAGATGCCTATAAAAAAGGCATGGGGATTTTGTGTTTAGGGACCCCCTGTTTTTCTTGTCCCCCCCATGGTGGGTTCAAAAAGTTGAATGGTCAACACCCCCACTAGCATCCAAGTGGTCAACAACCCCACTAGCGGCCATCAGGCCACTGACGCCCACCCCCCTTTTGGAGCCGGCCTACAAGAGCTAGGAGGTCAAGGTTTCCCTCTACTGGCGCCTCATGTGTTTATTTGAGTGGGGGGTTTCAGTAGGGGTGGGCGTAACCCACATAAATCAGTGTAGCATAATCATGCAGAATTGCTTAAGAATTCTGCAAGATTACAGGTATTTTTTTCACAACTGTGGGTTACCCCAGCAAGTTCAAGACCTAAAAGACTAATTTAATCCATCCAATGTTATTTTTACTAAATTTCTTTATTCTTCCTTTTTTGGTAAAAAGGCGCCAAGCATCCAACGCGTTCCATCCTACTTTAAAATGACTATATCAGGGCACATTAGATGATAACATTATCAGGTATATTGTACTGGTTCTAAGTGCATTTGCGTCGCGAAGTTCAAAGTATCAATAACCTCGCAATCAGACTAAACACTCTAGATCCAGGGTAAGCCAGAAAGAAAATGGCTTCTGTGCCACGGAGGTACATTTGACCATTAACCTCCGGGCACCAACAGTCACCGTCCTGGTTCCAATGCAAGAACCAGGACGCCGTCAGTTGACGTCTAGCGGTTAATGGTCAAATGTGCTATTGCTGTAGGACTTTTTCTCCTCAAAATTACTCTTATACAGAATAGCAAGAGTATTCACAATAATATTGTAATTTCGCATGAAAGAGTATAGCGAAATTACCAACATCACTCCGATTACTTCGGCTCAATTCAAATTCCGCCCTCTCCTACTGAGTCCACGAGTCCTAAATTATGGCAGTCACGTTTCTCTTCATGTTGCAGCCACCAATCACATTGCGTGGTTCCTTAGAATATAATTTTACCAAATCACAAAAAGCATGCTTTCTGAATAAAGATCTAACGTTCTTAAAAACTTGGGACCCGATTCACAGAATTAACTTAAGACTAAATCCTAAACTTACTACTTTTGGTATTCACAGAAGTTAGGATTTTGTCTTAAGACAGACTTAAGTTAGGATTTTGTCTTAAGTCTGTCTTAAGTCTGTCTTGAGACAAACTTAAGACAAAATCCTAACTTCTGTGAATACCAAAAGTAGTAAGTTTAGGATTTTGTCTTAAGTTAGTTCTGTGAATCGGGCCCTTGGTGTATTTCTTTCAGCCGTTTTTTCAGTATCATTGTCGAATTTTCCTTATCAAAACTGAATGGGGAAAAAGCATATTAGGAGTCTCCTTTTTCTCGTCCCCTTCTTGACAGATCACCCTGAAACTTCGCAGGAAGGAGCTGTAGTAGATACATATTTTATCTGGAAAGTTTTGTTAAACAGCGCCAACATTATTGGCAAAACGAAACCATTCTTCCAAATCAAAGTCTGACTTCACTATTACTACACAATGGTGACTTCTGCTGTGTAAGAAAGATAGATAGATAGATAGATAGATAGATAGATAGATAGATAGATAGATAGATAGATAGATAGATAGATAGATAGATAGATAGATAGATAGATAGATAGATAGATAGATAGATAGATAGATAATGTGTGTGTGTGTGTGTGTGTGTGCGTGTGTGTGGTATGTAGAAGTGCCAGAAATCAATAACTTACGCACTCTGAAAGTGGTCTTCATCAAAGATCCATACTTTACTCCACAAGTAAATGCTGTAATAAAAAATATTTTTTTGACTCCATAGACTCTGACATCTTATTGGAAAAACTGACTAATGTAGTCAGCTATGACTTATCGTCTGTTGGCTGCTTTATGGATATTCTGACCTGATCGCTTCAGAGATATCAGGAGTTATTAGCCTCCTCGATATCCACTACATGTTGCGTTCCACAACACTGAGCAAACCAATGTATTATCATATCGTAGAAAACTAGACATATGTTTTTAGGTCTCGCCCTGTCGAAAGCGCGAAGCGCGCTCTCGCCGTGAGACTATAGTCGTTGGCTCAGTCGACAAATAGTGGAGACAAGAGATGGCCACGCGCAGCATTGAGACAGCATGGCAGAGTCAGATTATGAGGCGCGCCTTATAGGTCTCTGTTTCGTTTTTTTATTACTCGTGCGTGTGCAGCGGGCTAGCGGGCTTCAATGTGAGTGGTGAGGCGCCCCCGGGGGAGGAGGAGGCCGGTGGAGAGGAGGAAGGAGCGCCGGAGATCCCCTCCTCAGAGACCCGGTGTGAAGAGGAGCAGGGCAGCGGGGAGTTGGGGCCGAGCGTCGGCGCCCGCGGAGGCACCACGACGAGCAGCACGGTGCGAGCAGCAACGGAGGCGGCGGAAGCACAGGAGGAAGGGGTAATGCTTGTTTATTTGTTTGCTTTTAATCCTGGGCCTTGTGTGGAGAAGTGTGGCTCACTGGTTAGAGGAGGCAGACCTGGAAGCAGAGGTCAGCCCGGGACCAGGGTTCAATTCCCGGCTCGGCGGGGTCTTGAGTCCTAAAATGTCCATGGACTCGACAATTCTTGCTCTGGTGCCTACTCGATTCACGGGTTCACACTCTGCGACTCTGGGCAATAGCTTGCTTAATCTCCACAACGGCCCCTCGTGGCGGGATGCCTGGCTTTCACCTTGCGGATACCCTGCCGGGGTTATCCACAGGGGAATACCAGGACGGGTTCCCTAAGCAAGCGCTTAGAAACCGGTTGGTGATTTGCGCTATATAAATTCCTGTACATTTACATTTACATTTGTAGCAGGTGTCAGTGTCTCCCTGTCTGGCCGTCTGTAAACCTACCCTCTTGCTCGGTGTTATTCTCTCCCACATATGCTTGTTAATTGATTGGCTTGTTGTCTCCGCACTCCCGAGGCTTGACGTTGCATGAGAAACCACAGCCCTGGCTCGGTGCTCAGGGGGTCCCCAGAACATGCGTGCCCCACTCTTCCGTAGGCGTGCTGCAGTCTGAGGCAGCCCGAGATGGTCTAGTGCTTAGGGGTCTCCAGTACACATGTGCCCCACTCTTACAAGGGGATGCTGGCCCGGTGCGCTGCGTGTGTCCCTAAGCTCCTATTGTGCACTGCTTGAAACACGCGCCCTTCAGTGGAAACACATGTGTTGTTGGAACAATCGGAGGTACCTACTCGGGTTTCCTGCCTGTACTCCTGGCTTTGCCTGCCTCACACCCTGTTCCCGAGCCACCCCGTGGAAGGAGTCCCTTTATAAGAAATGTGTAGGTTTTATCACACCAGTGAGGCTTTAATCCGCCTATAGGAGCCTGTCTCTAATCAGGCCAGTGGGCCAGCGAAAAGACGGTGTTCTGTACCTCAATGGTAGTGTTTTCAGTAGCACTGTGAGGTCGGTACAGTGAGCCTTCGCTGGGGAGGTCTGTGGGCACGGTGCTGGGACCTAGACAGGGCACACGCGACCTGTTATCCTTCAAAGTCGAGAGCTCGACGTCTGTCCAGATGGGTAATAGCATACCCCTGACATGTTCACCAGGGGCAGATACAGTCCTTGAACTGCAGGCGCTTTAAATGAATAGCGCCTACCTTTTAGTAGCATGGAAAACACAATCCACATAATCACAAAGTGCCTGGAGGTCAGCAGCGAGCGCTACTCAAGAAATCTGAGCTGCCAGTCCCCGACTTACTCATTCTTTGATTTATTAACTCTTTCAGTCATAGTGAATCGTTCACCTAATCTCTGAAAGCGCCACTCAATTCACGGAATCCCGTTCAGCCGCACACCACTCATTCATCCATTCAACCTTTTCACTCACGCACACACACAGTCACTCCAGACCATTAACACACACCTCCACTCACCCACACTCACAAGGCCACAGTCACGTTGTTTCAGCCAGTTATACTCCCTCGATCTTCTTGATTTAATGTTACTGACACATATTAAAAATCTTCTATCCTTAACTTTCAACAATCTTTTTACAAATAAGGGCTTCGGAAAAAGGTCAAGGAGGTGGTCTTCAGAAAGCAAACATGGCGCTGTGGTTCTTGCTGCTGTTTTCATGGCTCTTTAAGACTAGGGGTAGAAAGTAATATGTATGAAATCACAAAATGTAGGCCAGGTGTAGGATCTGCTACTCTTGATTGATGGCTGTGTGGACTTGAATTTTCATCATTGTAGACTAGAGGAAACTACCTGCTTTTGTAGCCTTTTCAAACATGTTGTGTTGTTGGGGAACGGCATACTAACCCTTTTAATATAGTTAATTTTCTGTTGATATTGGGCCTGTGGTGATAGGTTCTTCTAATCTGGAGCTTGAAAGGTGATGCAATTCTTCTGCACTGTCAATCAGTGTGTACTAGGGAGAGCCAATGCTGCAAGGCATGCAGTAGTGGTGTATGGCTTTGAAGCCCCGCTCACTCTCTGTCCATATTTTTAATTGGCTTGTTGTCTTTACGTGCAACCTCTTAATAGAAGTGTTTAATATGTATGCTGAGCTTAGTTGAATACTGCTCATGATTCACATCCAACCACCCACACAACCACAAACACAACACACACACACAACCACATACCACACACAACCACACCCACAAACAACCACACCCACACACAACCACACACACACACACACAACCACACACGCACAACCACATAACCACACACAACCACATAACCACAAACACACACAACCACACACACACAAACACACACTCCACACAACCACACACACAACCACACCCACAACATCACACCCACAGTGCACACTTTCACCAGGCACAGACACCATCAGTCCTCAGCGCACGCTTTCACCCGGCACAAACACCACCAGCCATCAGTGCACGCTTTCACCAGATGCAAACACCACCTGCCATCAGTGCACTTTTCCACCAGGCACACACCACCAGACGTCAGTGCACGCTTTCACCAGGCACACACACAACACCAGCCATCAGTGCACGTTTTCACCAGGCACACACACACCACCAGCCGTCAGTGCACGCTTTCACCAGGCACACACACACCACCAGCCGTCAGTGCACGCTTCGACCAGGCACACACCACCAGCCATCTGTGCACACTTTCACCAGGCACACACACCACCAGCTGTCAGTGCACTCTTCCACCAGGCACACACACCACCAGCCGGCAGTGCACACTTCCACCAGGCACACACATCACCAGCCATCAGTGCACAATTTCTACAGGCACACACACCACCAGTCATCAGTGCACACATCAATTCTTAACGCATCCACAATTAACTATTGTAGCAATTGCAGTATGGCGCACTTTACTTTTAAACATATTCATCTAAAGCGCAGCATGCCACCATTGCTAGAAAAATAAATAAAAATTTTTTTAGCCTACAATTTATAGACTTTTGTTGCGATTGGCGTTGCAATATTTAGCAATGCCAATAGCTCAAACCTAATTAATGCGAGACCTATTGCATTGCAAATGCTTGTTTATAGTTTCTTTTCAGAGATGTGAAAATGAACACCCCAGAGAGATATAAATTCTGGGTTCTTCTTGAATTTTGAATATGTAGGTCAATGTTATCACTCAAAGTTGTGTCTATTATAATCAGATTCTGCATAAGCTAGAACTGTCATGGCTATAGTAATCATTGAATCTAGCACTGATTATTGTGGAACAATATTCTTAAGAACCAAGGGCCTAATTTATTGCATTTCAGCACATGGCAGTGCAGTGCTGCCCTACATCAAGGTGAAAGGGCAGGAATGCACAGTATGTAAGCACTATTGTGCTTTCCTGTCCTTTCTGCCTGCACTGGCCCCATTTTGACAGTGTATCTCCAATGGACAGGTTTCTCAGGTGCAGGTAGGATTGCTTTTGTGCAGAAAGGGGAACCTTCCTGCACAAAAACAATCCTATGAGGTGTTTTCCTTCTGCAGCACCCATAGAAAAAGGAAAAAAACTAGGAGAAATAAACATATTTTTCCTCATTATACTTCACCTCTGGAGGGGTATGGATTTTACTCTTCCCCAGGCTTACATCACTTTGTAAATCTTGGGCCACGTCAAGTTCCATGGGTGTTGCGTGCAAAAATACACTGCAATGCCTCCTTGGAGCAGAGCAGGGTGACCCAGCGATTTGCATTGCATCTCCTTACTCATGCTTTATGAGGCAACCCAAAGCCACGCAGGGTGGCTTTGCGTGGCTTCATAAATCTTTATGAGAGCCCAGTGTCACGCATGTACCACTTTACATGGTGAAAAAAGTGACTTAGGGCTCTCATAAATAACCCCCTAAAAGTTCAATAATTAAGTGACTCTGAAGGATACTGAATTTTGCAATTCATGAGATAATTTGGTCTCCTAAGCCTGCCTATTCTACTGCCTTGTAACATTCTTTACACTGGCTCCAAATCAGGGTTAAATCAAGTTTTAATCTCTTTTATTGTTGCATACATTTCTCGACATAGCTATTCCTGACCATTGGTTGGAATTCTTCCACGGGGGTAACCCAAGCAGAGAGTTAGGACTCATTTTACAGGAAGCAGAGGCGCCCTCTGACAGTGCTTAGTAGGAGAGACAGTTACCACAGTGAACATTTTGGAAGAATTTTCCATTGGACATTAGCCTATGTAACCTTGCCCATTGATAACCTACCATGTGATATACCTATATTCCAAAATGTATTAAAGACTGCACAAAAAGTTGGGCAGCGCTATATACATGTCTTGGTATAGTACAGTATGGAAACATCTATGCATGCTATGGGAGTTCGTGTTCCTTGCCTAGCTCTCACATGAAATCACCTGGATGTTAATAGAATAACCTGCAGATCAGAGAAATTCAACAGCATCTATTCCAGACTGCCAAAGAGACAATATTCAAGCTTCAAGACTAGTATTATGCAGCGAGCATACGTTATGTACTCTACTTAACCCATTGGATTTAACAATGAATTGTATAGGTTTTGGAGACCGGTAAGATTAATTGAAAAGATGAACCTATTTGGAAGGAATAACGATTCAGAAAAGGGGGTGGTGATGAACAGAGTGTCTGAATTAAGCAGACCACTCTTACCCAGTCCAAAGATCAGGGCTTGATCCATCACCGTTATTTATCTCACTGCACCATCCCAGCTCAGAACCTGGCTATATGCAAATCAGTCTGTCCCTGGCCCAGTGCATCATGGGAACAGGGCAGACTAAACTACCAAGCCAATTCTTCACCATCAGGATTCAAGCAAGCCGGGCCGACGACGGCTGAAATGCCAGAAACCGGTCCCCGGAAGCTTGTTTCCTTCCCAGTGTAAGAATTGGCTTGGTAGTTTGGTTTGCCCTGTTCCCATCATGCACTGGGACAGGAACGGACTAATTTGCATATAGCCAGGTTCTGAGCTGGGATGGTGCAGTGAGCTAAAAAACGGTGTTGGATCTAGCCCTGATCTCTTGACTGGGTGAGAGTATTCTGCTTAATTCAGAGACTCTGTCCACACCACCCCTTGTTGTTAAATATTTTGTCCACCCTAAGCGTGGAAGGGTATACTTAGATGTGAGTCCCTTGCTCATTGCACCATCAGGATTCAAGCAAGCCGGGCCGACGACGGCTAAAATGCCAGAAATTGGTCCCCGGAAGCTTGTTTCCTTCCCAGTGTAAGAATTGGCTTGGTAGTTTGGTTTGCCCTGTTCCCATCATGCACTGGGACAGGAACGGACTAATTTGCATATAGCCAGGTTCTGAGCTGGGATGGTGCAGTGAGCTAAAAAACGGTGTTGGATCTAGCCCTGATCTCTTGACTGGGTGAGAGTATTCTGCTTAATTCAGAGACTCTGTCCATCACCACCCCTTGTTGTTAAATATTTTGTCCACCCTAAGCGTGGAAGGGTATACTCAGATGTGAGTCCCGTGCTCATTGCACCATCAGGATTCAAGCAAGCCGGGCCGACGACGGCTGAAATGCCAGAAACCAGTCCCCGGAAGCTTGTTTCCTTCCCAGTGTAAGAATTGGCTTGGTAGTTTGGTTTGCCCTGTTCCCATCATGCACTGGGACAGGAACGGACTAATTTGCATATAGCCAGGTTCTGAGCTGGGATGGTGCAGTGAGCTAAAAAATGGTGTTGGATCTAGCCCTGATCTCTTGACTGGGTGAGAGTATTCTGCTTAATTCAGAGACTCTGTCCATCACCACCCCTTGTTGTTAAATATTTTGTCCACCCTAAGCGTGGAAGGGTATACTCAGATGTGAGTCCCTTGCTCATTGCACCATCAGGATTCAAGCAAGCCGGGCCGACGACGGCTGAAATGCCAGAAACCGGTCCCCGGAAGCTTGTTTCCTTCCCAGTGTAAGAATTGGCTTGGTAGTTTGGTTTGCCCTGTTCCCATCATACACTGGGACAGGATAGGACTAATTTGCATATAGCCAGGTTCTGAGCTGGGATGGTGCAGTGAGCTAAAAAACGGTGTTGGATCTAGCCCTGATCTCTTGACTGGGTGAGAGTATTCTGCTTAATTCAGAGACTCTGTCCATCACCACCCCTTGTTGTTAAATATTTGGAAGGATTAAGCATCGTAGGTAAAACTCATAAAAAGAGAAAACATGAAGAGTCTTCCCCCACCCAAAACTCGTTATTCTCACGTTTATTTATGGGCGTAATATGGAGATGTACGACTGAAAGACAGTGATCCGAGGTGTACACCTTCGTTTTCTGTAACATTCAGAATTTCCACGCGTATTTGAATGTTACGTACCTAATGGGAGCAGACTTGCTAAGTTTGCAGAGCAGAAACAAAATTTGCTGCACCGACTTGTGCAAGGGAGAGAAAGCAGCACAGTGCCATATTGAGTAAATATGTCCTTCTATTGTACACTATTGTCTACTTCTTCTGTGCTGACACACATATAAGAGCTTCCTATCACTACACACACCTTTGCTCTGTGCTGGAGAGTTTTATGTTATGTCTGGCACAGTGTACTGGAAGTCTATGCTTCCAGTACAAAGTTCCATGGCCAGACAATTTTTTTTAACATTTCACACTTTGGGTGTGTGCTATACAGAGCAGCACTGATGCAATGTGTGAAATCGTTGGAGGAATAAATATTTTTTCGAACTTTGCGCCTGCCTCATGGAGGTGTTATTTTCGGACACAAAGCATGGTCTGCCAGTATAAGAAGTTAGCGCTTTTTCCTAAAAATGTAGGAGCGTCTTGTTATGTTGATGAAGTCCCTCCTATTTCATTTGGCTGTACGTGTATTGTGTATTGTTTGCACTGAAAAGGGGTGTCCATTTTTAATGCAAATCATGGGCCGTATTATCAAGCAAGGGCGATACATTGTGGCCGCTTTTATCAGCAGTTAACTGCCGCTACAGCGGCGATAATGGTCGTGATAATATGCCCTTGTGAATTCCCATAGAAGCCCAGGTTCTGGTGTTAACCTGGGCTTCTATGGGAATGCCCAAGGGCTTTTTATCAAGCCCATTATCGCTGCTTTAGCAGCAGTTTCCTGCCAATAAAAGCGGCGATAATGTATCGCCCTTGCTGGATAATTTGGTCTGAGTTTGTATTAAAAAAGGACACCCCTTTTCAGTACAAAAATGTTTTAGCTGGAAAATAAATACATTTTCAAGACTTTAAGAGGCACTGCTTTACTTTGTGTGACTCGAATCCCTGTAAATCCCATTTATGAATTTCTTTTTGCTATTGCAGCTCTTATCTTTCATTAAAGCACTCTTACTGCACTTTTTCTGGTATTTCTAGATCACCTTTATTGGTAGAAGAATTAGAGGCTCTTCATCACCTCTTTAATTCCGCAAGAAGAAGACATTGCTCTACCAGTAAGGCCCTCGAGGCCCGCGCTGCACAACTGCTAAGTGCGAGGATACCCTCACAGGTGATTAGGCGCTATAGAAAGCCTCATAACATACCATAACATAAAAGGAATAGCGAGTAAGAGCAGAGGCACAGTTCACTGTGGAGGTGCTTTTGTGTTGTAGTTTTAGTGACTGCTGATTGTTGTCTACATTTAACCTCAACCAGTAAATAAGTCTGGACAGTTGTATTTGTTTTGTCTTCTTTTTATGTTATCCTGTTTTGACCATTGGCTACATTTTCTATGACCAATAGCAAAGATGATTACATTGGACAGTTTCAGCTTTCAGCAAGTAACCATCTCATTCCCGCGCCAGGACACTCATTGAGTATTAGTGCACGTAAGAAATCCTTTATAAGATATAACATAACATAACATTCATGACTCTGATGTGGCAATGCTTCCTTGTGGCAGTTGTGTCACGAATGACTGCGGCTCATTCGCAGATTTAAACAGATTTGGGATTCTATGACTTTTTTTTCTAATTTACCAGACTTCATTGCTTTATCTCCTCCACCTGTCCTTCATCTCATCAAGACTGTTGGCATCCCTTGGTGAAAGTGATGGACTTCATCCAAAAAAACAGCTGACGTTCAGTCCTTCCTTCAGGTCATGAATTTAGAATATTAATTGTCTGTCCTTTATTTTGTGTTTTGGGTACCAATTTACAAACTATACACTCAAGGAAAATCATTAGGTTGAATATTGCTCCTTCTGCAAAAAATTGATTGAGTGAATACTTATTCCCCAGAATTATCAGTCTTAAAAAATCTCACCAATAAACTGTGCTTAACCTGTCAAAGCAAACCTTAAACAGCCAAGGAGCATGATCAGTGCAGGCTTGAGATCAAGATATAAAATGATAGACTTCACCCAAGATTTAATATGTTGAATGCTACACTGTAGCAGCTACCGCTATAGTAAAGTGGTAGGACGTTGGAAGGGGGGTCTTGGGGTTGGGATTTAAAAATAAATTAAAATAAAAAGACTTACCTGCCACTCTGTTACACTGCCAGCCGCCTCATTGCTCTTCTCATCGTGGAAGTGGATGGTCTTCACTGCACAGGCTCCCCACCCAATCCAGATGCTTCACTCATGCTATACCTAACATGAGAGAAGTGGCTGGATTGCCCTGAGCAGGCTGGTTTAAGGCTCAATCAGGCACAGGGAGCCAACAGCTTTTATCCAACCCAGCTGTACAACGCAACTGGGTTGGAGAAACCTAATTGCACATGTCTGTTTGGCCAGCCTAAGACGGCTGACCAAACTGACTTGCACACTTATGAGGGCCTACTAGTTCTCCCCACTGCTGATGTGACGTTAATCAGCATGGGCCAACCCTGGCCTAACCTCAGCTGGGAGCAAGGTAAGAAAAATAAAATGATAATGAATGGTTTGATTATAATTTTATTTTTCAGTGGGGTGATGCACCTCCACCATAGCAGAGGGGCTGCCCCTAATGCTACAACATAACATTTACAAAATAACTGCTTGGAATGAAGATTTTAAATCACGTTGTTTGAAATAGTTAAACAGGCTGGAAAGAAAGATTTTTATTGCAGTACATGAGAACTTTTGGATTTGTTGTTTGTTTTCTGCGAGGATGGGCCAAAAAACAATTGACACAAACTCTAGGAATTTACTGTGTTGAATGAATTCCCTCAGCAGTCTGCAGAGTTGGGGTCTGAGTGTATATTAATGCCAACGGCTGTCTCCAGAGACAAGAAAACAGATTATTGAGCCTCTTGCTATCTGAAAGTCATTCACCTGGCTATTTTTTGATCCACATGGAAATTCAAATACGTTATTGCGGGAAATTGGGTTATTAGTTGTGTAGTCAGCACAAGTACTCCAGTTTCCCCTTACAGAGAAACAAGCCCCCAGTGGGTGCTGCACTACCAGCATTAGAGCAGAAGCTGCCCTCTTAAGAGTTTTTGAAAAGGACTAACTCTATGTTTACGAGGTCATAGAATCCAGGACCCCTCTAGGATTGTTTGTAATGTTTTCAAAGCACTCCCCCAGACTGAAGCTTTTGCAGCACCTGTAGGGGATTGTTCTGTGGTTGCATTCACTGTTGCCTGAACACAGTGGTGTAACGAAACTTGAAAAAGTGCACGTAGGGGCCCCCTTCCGGACTTACTCCGGATCTCCCATTGTGCACCCCACTGAAGCTCCCGGTCCCTGTGTGCACTGTCTGTGCATGTCTTCTGTGAGGTACCATCCTCCTCTCACAGAGGGGCCCCAGTGTGCACTCCACTGTAGCTGCCTCTCACCTGTGAGCACGGTGCATGTCATCTGTGAGACACCGTCCCTCCCCTCACAGAGCAGTGCTGCACTCCCAGCATCAGAGCAGAAGCTGCCATCTTAAGAGTTTTTGAAAAGGCTAACCCTTTGTTTACGAGGTCATAGAATCCACACAGAGCGGCCCCAGTGTGCACCCCACTAAAGCTGTCTGTCACCTGTGTGCACTGTGTGTGTCCTCTGAGACACCGTCCCTGCCCTCACAGACAGGCCCCAGTGGCACCCCAGTGATGCTGCCTGTCACCTGTGTGCACTGTTTGTGCATGTCCTCTGCGAGATACCATCCCTCCCCTCACAGAGGGGCCCCAGTGTGCACCCCAGTGATGCTGCCTGTCATCTGTGTGCACTGTTTGTGCATGTCCTCTGCGAGATAACATCCCTCCCCTCACAGAGGGGCCCCAGTGTGCACCCCACTGAAGCTGCCTGTCACCTGTGTGCACTGTGTGTGTCCTCTGAGACACAGTCCCTGCCCTCAAAGACAGGTCCTAGTGTGCACCCAACTGAAGCTCCCTGTCCCTGTATGCACTGTGTGTTGCCTCTGTGAGACACAGTCCCTGCCCTCACAGACAGGCCCCAGTGTGCACCCCACTGAAGCTCCATTTCCCTGTGTGTGTCCTCTGTGAGACACAATCCCCGCACTCACAGAGGGGCCCCAGTGTGCACCCCCACTGATGCTGCCTCTCACCTGTGTGTGTCCTCTGTGAGACACGGTCACTGCCCTCATAGACAGGCCCCAGTGTGCAACCCACTGAAGCTGCCTGTCACCTGTGTGCACTGTGCGTGTCCTCTGAGACACTGTCCCTGCCCTCATAGATGGGTCCCAGTTTGCACCCAACTGAAGCTCCCTGTCCTTGTATGCACTGTGTGTTGCCTCTGTGAGACACAGTCCCTGCCCTCACAGACAGGCCCCAGTATGCACCCCATTGAAGTTCCATTTCCCTGTGTGTGTCCTCTGTGAGGCACAATCCCTGCTCTCACAGAGAGGCCCCAGTGTGCACCCCCACTGAAATGACCTCTCACCTGTTTGTGTCCTCTGTGAGACACCGTCCCTGCCCTCATAGACAGGTCCCAGTGTGCAACCCACTGAAGCTGCCTCTCACCTGTGTGCACTGTGCATGCTTCTGCGAGACACCGTCCTTGCTCTCACAGAGGGGCCCCAATGAAGCTGCCTGTCCCTGTGTGCACTGTGCGTATCCTCTGTTAGACACCATCCCTGCTCTCAGGGAGCCCCCAGTGTGAACACCCCCGCTGAAGCTGCCTGTCACCTATATCTGTAGCTGCCTGTCTCTTTGCGGACTGTGCGTGTCTTCTTTGAGACACCGTCCCTGCCCCTCCCAGTGCACACCCCACTGTCACCTGTGTGCACTGTTTGCTTCTTGTCCAATATGAATTCTGTTTAATACTCTGCTGGCCTCGCTCATCCTGTGATGTCTCTATGTGACCCTCAGATGCCTCTCATCACTGCTCCTTTACCACTTCCTCGTTTTCGTTTTGCTCCACTCGGACCTGGGTATTGTGCTGAGTGGGCCCCCTGCAGCTGGGGCCCCCCACGGACAGCGGGGGATGCGGGGGCCTGTGTTACGCCCCTGCCTGAACATGCCAAAGAAGGTGCATGTTGTACAGCACCTTCTGTCGTGTCCTAGGAGAAACATGGCAAGGTAGGCTTAATAGACATAACAGATTGAAGACCTGTTGTACCCTTGTTGGTCCAAATGAAGTCATCCATCAGAGAGGACTGATAGGTCCCCTTCTTGTCTCTTTTTTCACAATAGGTCCTTATGAAAATATAGGTCCTCGCTTGGTCCAAGCTGGCCCATCCCATCATGTACGGTATCGCGACGACTAAGACTGATTGATTCAGGTGTGGTAACTTTGCTCACAGTAGGATGTTATTTTAAGATTGGCCACAACAGGGAAATATAAGCTTATTGTGTTTCATTTTCAATTAGATAATCCAATTTCTACAACAAGAACTATTAACAACAAACAAACAGATATTAAGCTCTGGGCCAACTCTAATTTTAAGGTATGTGCCTTTTGAATGACATTAAGAAAAGCTCTTAGATATAACGGTCTTTAGAATGAGGGTCTGTTGATATAATTAAATGGATTACATTCAGACCAGTAATATAAAATATAATAAATATGTCGGGTAACTAAAGCCTTATCTTTTAAAAAACAGTGTGTTTGAATATGGGGTTCAGATTGAATGGTGGAATACATAGCTTTACATCGAGATCTCTACTGTAATTATAAATGAAACTGTTATGAGTAAGATGATGCGTAGTTGCGTATAATGTGTTTAGGAAACAATGTTTTAATGTATTGTTTGATTAATGTGTTATGAATCATGCAAAACATTATTTTTTGTAGTAGGGAAGTATACTGTTGATATACTCTTTTTGATAGAAGTATTTTACTTGTTTCTAATACAGGCACACATGATTTTAGTGCTACTTCCGACAAAGAGACAATCGTTATAAAGTCCTGATGAAGGTGTTGCGAAAGCTGTTTGCACACCGAAACGCGTTGACGTTTCTGTGGTGTTAAATTCGAGGACCTATTGAGTCTAAAGATATTCCATGTGATATGACCATAATATAGATTCTATTCGAATTAACAAGATTTTTTAGATGATTTTCATATATGTCACCTGTTATTGTCTCTTCGTGAATTGATGATATGAAATGTTTTTATGAATTGTGAACAGTGGTTTTCTGTTTTTTTAAACATAATCTTTTGAATTATTGTCCGACATTAATGTACATTGAATAAAAACTGAATAAAAAAAAATATATTTTGTGTATTTTTTATAATTATATGTGAGGTTATCGACAGTATAAGATTTAGAGAGGAAGCCTGTAAGATAGATGGTTGAATGTTGATCTGAGTCGATCCAAGGGAACATTTTGTTTACTATTACTGTATTGGGCACCCTGTCCCTTGGATAGTAGGGCCTCTCCCTTTTTCTTTACAAACATTTACCCACACCATAGATCTGGGGGTAGGGGCGTGCCCTGCTTCGGGGGGGGGGGTAGGAGGTGATTGGGAGCTCCAGGAAAATCTTGCACTTGCCATGGGTGTTGCAGATTTCCTGTGAGGGAGCCCACTGTGAGTCTTTTTTTCACAGTTTCTTCATGCCATCTGAGCAGTCCAGAAACCACTGCAAGGGTGGGGCTGGATGGTACCCAGAAGTAGTTGACCTTTTGGGGTTCCCACCAGGAGGGTGGGAGGTCCCCCAGACGCTTCCTGCGGTCGGGTTGCGAGAAAGATGTGGTTCCACTGGTCCCTATTGGTTATTTGGTGGGGAGGGGGAGCTAGCCTAGGGTAGCCCATAGTAGTGGGTGTCCCTTAAGAGGGATGGTTCCATAGGTTGAAGGTGTAGTGGCTGACCCTGAGGAGATCAGAGAGGGGTTGAACTACCTAGATTCCTGGGATGTGTTAGTGGTGAACCCTGAGACATTAGGATAGGGTAGGCAACTGCCCGAGAACAGTTAAGGATGTCATCCTAGGACTGTTTTTTCCTGCACTTGAGGTGGTGGCTGGGGCAATATTCAGCTGGATGTCCAATCAGGTAGGTCCTGTGGGGTGAGATCTCAGGACTGAGGGTGGAGGCACTGTAGCTAGTGGTTGTGGTACCCAGCATGTTGTTAGGGTGTGAAAGAGTTTCTGCCCTAAGCAGGCCCCTGCCTGGTGTATTGCTGCTATACCAGCCATCGGGTGGTTGCCATGAGCCCCTCTTAAGTCCTGGCTTGATAGGCATTGGTTTGTCTGGTGGGTGCAGCCCCCAGCATGGTTTTATAGTGCAGAAGGTGGTTCTGCCCACATTGGTACCACCAGGAGGCCGGGGGGGGGCTATCATAAGTGAAGGTACCCGGTATTTCAGACTCGGTTAGTGTAGTCACTACTGTCTAGGACTGTCACTCATAGACACCAGTGGGGTAGGCTGTGGAGGACTTTGCCTGATAGACTTGTGGTCGGTGCACTTTATGTATACCGATGGGGTGGATGCCCATGACGAGGGTGTGCTGAAGGCATGTACACCCCCAGTGGTGGTACGAGGTGAGCCCATTCGAAGATGAAGGAACCTGTTCTTTAGTCTGGGATCATGGCAACCACTTCTGTTTGGAGGTCTGCTTTGGGCTGTCAGATAGGCAGCTGTTGAGGACAGAATCCAGCTGGCCTAGACCCCTCGGAAGTCCTGATTTGCCAGGCAATGACCACGCAGGTGGAGGCAGCCCTATTCTGAGCGTGGTGATAGGAGACGGTGTGGGCCTCAAGGTCACCTGCTGAACTTTTCACTGAGGGATGTTTATGGTCCCTGTTTAGTCTTTATGGTTGTGGCATGGGAGATTGGGAAGTGGCTTAAGCAGCCCTTAGTAGGTAAGTCCCGCTCAGTGCCCTGCAGAACTTCTGTTTGCCCAGTGGGGCTGGAGAGAGTCCACAGGTGAGAAGTTCCTTTTGTGGGAACTGCCTGGGAGGACTTTTGTATCGGAGCACTAAATTGACTGGACTGGGGTCCGCTAAGGGGACACCTCCATCTCGAGAGGGTGTGGTGACAGAGTAGACCCCAGCGTAACTACTGTGGGTAAGGGTCAACTGCCCAATAAAGGAGTTTGTATCATGACCCAGTTGAATGAAGGTAGTCGGTTGTGTAGTTTCCAGGATGGGGACAGAATTTAGACAAGTCTGTTGAGCTGGTCTCAGTGCTCGGACAAGGAATCCTTGCCAGGAACTGCATGGTGGTTGCAGTGCTGCATGACCCAGGGCAATGGCAGGCCTAGACCTGCTCAGTCCATGTTGGAGGTTTGTGTCCTGGATGTAACCGATATGAAACAAGAAGGGTTCTTAGTGCTGTTTGGGATCCCTGTGGGGATAGGTGGCCACAGGCTTGAGTTAGGTGGGTGGTCTTAACATAAGAAGGCCAGTGAAAGGTCTCAGTGGCAGCAGACAACTGGCAAATGGTGTTCCTTGTCAGAACACATTGCCACTTGTTACCACTAAGTAGGCAAGAGTGGTGACTATCCCTTCCCTACTTTCAGTTGTTATTATTAATTAGCATTTCTAAAGCGCATGGCTACCCTGAGGCATCCCAGCACTAGCGGCAGTTAAGGCTGAGAGGGAGAGCTAGCAGTTATTCGTCTGAAAAAGCCATGTTTTAAGTCCCTTCAATAAAGGGAGGTTGGCCGTTTTGTGTCAGGGGTTAAGAGGGAAGGAGTTCTGCAGTCCCGCTACATTGTATGAAAAGGACCGGCCTCCACTTCACTGCCTATTAATTTTGGGGGAGCAGGCTAGATTTAAATTCTCTGAGCGAAGAGATTTCCTCGGAATATATGCCGTGATCAGGGACTGATTGATTCGGGGTCCTGTGCCCCTGAGGGCCTTATGAGCAGTGCATAAGGCCTTAAAGGAGATCCTTTCCTTTATTGTTAGCCAGTGAAGGGCTTTCAGACTGGGGCTGGCAGACTGAATGCTGCTGCAACCTGTCAAAAGTCGTGCGGCGTAGTTTTGGGCAACCTGGAGTTTCCTTTAGGTGGACTTTGGGGCTCCTAGATACAGTGAATTACAGTAGTCCAGCCGTGAAAGAATCAGGGCTTGGCTGCAAGGGGCAATAGGGGAAGAACCTTCTGTAGCTTTCTAAGAGTGCCATGACAGGCCCACGTCAATGCCACTGCCTGCTGATCAAGTTTAAGTGAGTCATCCAGCCATACCCCGAGGCTCTTGATCTTGGACTTCTGGACTAGGGGTGCACCCAGGCACGGAGGCCATGACAATGTGGGGGTTAGCTTGGCAGTGTTGCCCACATACATGACTTCTGTTTTTTCTCCGTTTAGTTTAAGACAGGAGTGTTTTATCCAGGAGGCTACTTTTCCTAGGCAGAGCTCTGAGTCTGCCGGGTCAGTGCGTGGATATTTAGAGATATCACCAGCTGAGTGTCATCCGCGTAGGTGATCACCCTGTTCCCATACGGCTGGATGACCTCAGCTAGTGGCCTCATATATTCGTTAAAAACCGCTAGGCTCAGGGAGGATCCCTGGGGCACTCCATAGTTCAGAGGGAGAGGGCTGGAGATATGATTCCCTGGAAAGACCTGGAAAGTTCTGCCACTGAGGAATGATTGGATCCAGGAGATGGCACTTCCAGAAACCCCAGCTCTCTTTAGCCGATCAATAAGAATATTAAAGTTGACCTTGTCAACGGCCGCGCTGAGGTCCAGAAGGATGATGGCTGCCACTCCTCCCTGGTCAACTATCCTCCTAGCTTCCTCAACCACAGACTTGAGAGCAGATTCCATACTGTGCTGTTGGCGGAAATCTGTCTGAGATAGATGAAGTAGCTAATGGGTTTCTAGGAAGGCTGATAAGGTGGAGTGTATATGTTTTTCTAAGCTCTTACTAAGTGATGGGAGGAGGGATATTGGACCGTAGTTGCTTAGAGCTTTGGGGTCCTGACTGGGTTTTTTTAGTAGTGCTTTTACCATGGCATGCTTCCAAATCGGTGGCACATGACCGTTGGTAATGGACATGTTAAGCACCTCCTGGATAACTGGAAGAATCACATCTTTAGCCCTAAATAGGATGTGCAGAGGGAGATGTGTATGGGAGATCCAGATTTTATTTTGGCAAAAATGTTAGCAAGAGTCTCCATATCCAGGAGAGGAAATTCCTCCAGAGTGGAAATGGCTACTACCCCTGCCCCCTGCCCCTGTTGCCCGGTTATCTCCATTGAAGGGCTATTGGGATCACTAGGTAATGGACATACAGGGAGGGAATTATATATAGCTTGTATTTTTCCCTGAAAGTAATTTGCCAGTTTATTGAACTGTTCCTTGGATGGGTTTCAAGAAGCATCCTGGAGAGTGGGCTTCAGCAGAGATTAGGTGATTTAGAAGATTTCTTTGGAGGCGTTAGATGCTGCCTTAATTTTGTCCTCATAGTAAGATGACTGTGCCTTTTTGATTTCTGCTTGATATCGCGTTATTGCTTCTTTATATGTATTTATAGTAATTTCACTAAAGTCCTTCCTCCAGATCCTCTCTAGTTGTTTGCATTTCTGTTTGAGTGATCTCAGCTGGGGTGAGTACCATAGGGAAATATTTTCTCTCATCCTGCGATAATTTTCTTTTACCGGAATAGCTTTATCCAGTGAGGATTCCAACCAACGGTTGAATGATTTAACTGCCGATGGCATGCCAGTCTCAAAGGTAGGTTTTGAGTTTATAAGTTTAGTTGACCATGCCCCAGCGGAAAGTTTTGACCATGGGCGGCCTTTTGCCGTCTTATGCTCCTTAGGTTCACCATGAGAAGGTGATTTTAGAGAGAAGGGGATCATTAAATGATCAGTCCATGGTAACGGTATAGGAGTTTCTACTGTCAATTCCAAGATATTAGTGAACACAGGGTCCAAAGTATGACCTTTTACGTGTGAAGGTGCATTAACTTTTTGTATAAATTCCATTGCAGCAAGATCTTGTATTAGCTCAAATGCGTCTCTTTTACTAGGGTCCTCAAAATGGAGGTTAAGGTCCCCTATCAGAGTGAAATTGCTGGCAGATTTTGCAAGCGCTGCAGCCACTTCTGGGAGAGAGCTGAAAAAAGGGCATCCTGGGCCTGGTGGACGATAGATAAGAATTCCTGAAAAAGACAAAGTAGCTGACAGAGAAAGAGAAAAGAAAAGACTCTCCACGTTGATTACTAGGTTAGATTTAGTTCTACAATTATAAATGTATTTGTAGATTATGGCAACGCCCCCTACTTTTTTCCTCTCTCGGTCATTATGCTGGATATTGTAACCTGGGGGTAGAGTACAGACCACATTCAGGGCTGAGTCTTTATGCATCCAGGTTTCAGTGAGGAGAAGGGCATCCAGCTTCCTGTCCTCAATGAGCATTCTAAGCTCTCCCGTGTCTTTAGGAATAGACCTTCAGTTGTTGACAGCATTTGTTGCAATTAGGTTCCGCCCATTTAGCACACCCAGATTTTGTTTGCGTATTGGATACTCCTGGTTTTGGACTTATTTACTGTGGTGAGTCACACTATATGTGTCTTTCCCACGGTGATCACAGTGCAAATGGACTGCGAGTGTATACCACCAGTGTTTGCCTTTAAAGATAAGGCCGATGGGAAGCAGCAAGGGTAAGGATCACTCAGCTGTTTACACATGTAGTCCATTTGCTATGCAATCACTGTGGGTGACACACGCACAAGTAAAGTGTCCGAAACTGGGTGATCAAAAAAGCAAAAAACATCTGGGCATACTGAATGGGTGGAACCCTATTGCAACATCTATATAAGGCATAAAATCAGTTCTTCCCTATTTCTGTTGTGGATTTCCATTTGGTCCAATGCTGATACCTCCCTTAATCAGGATTTTATTTCTGTAGGGACTACTAATTATTCTCTACGCCAAAGTGGCTGCCTAAAAAGACATCTCCACCTTTATCTGTAGTCAGTGGAAGCCAAGTATGGATTGTTGTGGTAGGGGTAAATTTAGTAATGTAATTCTGCTCCTGTGTCCCATTCTGCGGCTTTTGTTATCTGTATACAATTTCCTTTCATAGATCCAATAGCCACTTACATTACACTAGTGGGACACAAAGACCCACCGATATATATATATGTGTATAGGTATGTCTCTGTTTTTTCCAGACTTGAGCTTGTTTTAAAAAAAATAAAGCAATTTATCTTGATTCGCTCATTTAGTAAGATTAGAGAGGGGGCATTCCACCTGACAAACTTTCTGTCAATTATTTTTATGTGCCACTCCACTTCCCAAGTATACATTAGAGAGCATCACTTGCATGGCACATCTTCTTGATGATATATCGGTGTGGGCGATGTGCTTCGGTGGCCCTCCCACAAAAAAAGTCTTGATAGGCATGCATCAGGGCCACTGTATTCTGTGCCTTTTCCACCTACAGCTACCGCTAACAAACCAGAGTCTGCATCCCCATGCACTTGACTGAATCTTCTGTGGACATATGCATGGTCATAACCAGGCCAACTATATCAGATGACAGAAAAATATCTATTCCTAAAGAGAAATCGCTAGCTATGCTTGGGGCCTGCTGTGATCAGCCTGAACAATGCCTTCACACATTCTGATCTAATTGGAGTTGTCTAAACTCAAACGAATACATTTGGCCTTAAATTTCAGCTAAATATTTTTGGAAAACTTTTCTGCAAATTTGGGATATCTGTAAATGATTCCAAAAGGATCTTTGGAGAAGATTTTTTGGCGTGAAACATAAATGTGGTGCTCCCCCAGTCGCCTCTTTACGACCAAGGGAGTACGATGGCAGTTTTTCACTGCCTTTTCGTGCCGGTCTGCCTGGCATGAAAAGGCAGTTGGAAACTGTCTTTCGGGGCCCCCAGCAGGGCCCCATGGGTGCAAGGCTACTGAATGGCAGCCTGGGGGCACCTATGGTGCCCATCTGTGAATCGCTGCACCCGGTGGCAGGCACCTTGGGGTGAAGGCCACAGGGTGCAGGGATGAACTGCACCCCTGCTTTTCCCAATGCAGGCATGCATCTGCTCGGAATGCATGCCTGCATTGTGAAGTATACGAGTGCGACCGCACCCTGTTCGGTCGCATCGTATTAGCAGGGCCATAACCCACGACAGCAGGTCAGTGGGTTACTGCTCCTGACCAATATCAGACCGACCTGAGTCAGTCCGACATCAGATTAGGCCCCATAATGTCGATTTTATTGTTTGTTATGCCAATTTCAACTTTATTATTTTAAATAATGGATTCTGTGATCAGTCTTGCACTTATGACTCCTGAAATATGCATAATTACCGATAGGAGTTATTAGGCACATTTGTACTTCTATCTATTTATTGTATTGCTCTTGACACTCATGAAACAATACCTTCTTGTTTTTTCTACTTATTTAAAATAGGCAATGTTCTTGATCCCTCCTATGTAAGACACAAGAGGAACATAATGAAATGTGTCCTGCCTGCTCGTGGCATTTTAAAATTGTCATGTGCTTTGATGCTTCTTTAATGTTAATTTAACAATGGGGTTTGCAAGCACAACATAATAGTAAATTGTTGAAAAGATTCACAGCATAGCAGACCATGCTCTGTCCACAGGGGAGCATTTTATCAAAACTTTTGTGATTTTCCAAGATACAATTTTTGACATATTGTTTATATTTTAACTATTATTAAACATATATCAAGCAACATAATGAAAATACCCTGCCACCTTTATTAAATAAAACACTCACGGTTTCTGTAGCTGAAGAAAACGTAATCCAAATTTCGGAAATCCATCCAGATATCTCTCAATCCACATAATATTTAAATTCCACCCAAACATTTTAAAAAATACACACCGTTCTCCAAAAATAACCCAGCATTGATAAATCCAATGACTTTAAACCATAAAAAAACCCGAAATAGTGTTTAAAAAAAGAAACGCTCTAGGAAAACCAAAAAAACCCCGGAAATAGTGTTTAAAGAAAGAAACGCTCCAGGAAAACACAAAAAAATAGGAAAGTGTTCAATAAATATTAGTATTAAATACTAATAAACACTTCTTAATTAAAAAAACGCTATCTTTTTCGAAACACGATTACGAGAACAAAACCTACAAAAATGAGAAAGAAACATAAATTACCCACCCGCTCAAACATGCACATACAGTACATTAAACAACATATATAGACACTCCATATTAAATAAACATACATTTAGAAACATAGCATTACATTTCTACACTAGGCCCCAAATACAAAACCTTGATATCTGGCTAAAATACAACTAACTAAAAACACAACAAATTACCACTACACATATTAACTACCACTTAACAACATGCACTTACTAGTAAATTTATAATAAAAAGGTAGTAAATGAAACTTACCTTCATAGACGCAACGCAGCATCTAACCACAAGCTTCTTCCCTTAGAAATGACCCAAAACAACAGTGAGCGGTTACAAAATAGTCCCTGTTAAACAAAAATGGCTGCTTAAAAATTAAAAAAAAAAAAAATTAATATAAAACAAAGGAAACATAGATAATTAAACCTATTTTTTTAAAAAAAATATTACAACAATGTACCTATTTTTTTAAAATAATAAAAAAAATCATTTGTTGCAAAATTATTGTAATTATTAAAATGGAAAATATTAATTATAGTTACTTATTACATTGTATCATTTACAATGTATATCGAAAAAATGCTTACAATGTGTAAAATGTTAAAAATCTAATTTTACCTTTTGAAAATCATATTTCTATTAAGGGGTTGATTCCGATTCGGTAAAATGCCCTCTGAATAGCCGTGCAGAGATGTTTTCCCATACGAATCGTATGCAGAACCGTACCCGTACGTACGATGTAGTACGATGTGCACCCAAAGCAGTTCTCAGTACGAATCGTACCGAAGACCGTACAACTCACTAATCCATACGAATCGCATTCGGAACTTGCAGTGCGCAATGTGCGTACAGGTTGAAGCTGCATTTACCGACCCAGCAAGTACGAATTTTATCGACAACACTCCGTACAACTCTTTTTCTACGGGAGCTTAAAACGTCCATAAAAGCAGATTTCCCCTCAAAATGCGTACGAAAAGGACCCCCCCCTGGTATGGTGCGTACACCCCATGATTGCAGGGGTACGGTGCGTACACCGCTGGATTTCAGGGGTACGGTGCGTATGTCCCCGTGCGTACACCCCATGATCGTAGGTGTACGGATCGTAGGGGTACGGTTCGTACACCCCAAGGTCGTAGGTGTACGGTGCGTACACCCCATGCGTACACCCCTTGATTTTAGGGGTGGTGCATATGTGATAGTGTTGCCCTCCGTACGAATTGCTCGTACGCGGCATTTACCGTACGAAACGCATACTCATTCCCCGGTCCAGATCGTACTTGGCAGGTTGTACG
Source organism: Lissotriton vulgaris (assembly GCF_964263255.1). Taxonomy (NCBI): domain Eukaryota; kingdom Metazoa; phylum Chordata; class Amphibia; order Caudata; family Salamandridae; genus Lissotriton; species Lissotriton vulgaris. The sequence goes on along the minus strand of NC_141696.1, from coordinate 182,355,089 downwards.
GCATTTTTACAAATCGTATGGTTCACTGTGCTGGTCGATGTCGTACAGATTTACCCTTCATTTTCGCACGGTTCGCAATGATTGAAACCTATTTTCTCGCAATGGATTGTACTACGCGATTCTGACTGATTTGTACGATTCATCCGGAAATGGCAACGAATACGAATCGTCTTACCGATTCGTTTCCCGAATCGGAATCGACCTCTAAATGTCCAAATGTAATAATTAATTATATTAATTTATCAAAAATTAATATTAGTAATTAAAAATATATACACTATGTTATAAAATGTATTATATTATATTTTTGTTGTTTTATGTGAAAATATGTATCATGTGATGTATACAAAAGCATTCATCAATATTTTGTAAACGTTACAAATACAAAAACATGTTGAACAATTTATTTTCTTGCACAAATGTTATAATCAAAAATATATAAAAATGTTTCCTAATAAAAAAATACTATACCGATATTTTGAAATGTAAAAAATGAAAAAACATGTATGTTAAAAAAAATACTGTATGTGAATAAACATATGTATACTAAGTATTTCTTTTTCATGTATTACAAATATATATTTACTTTCTATGTTTCATCAACTGTATAATAGTACCTTAATAAAATATATTTTCATTATTAATAAATAATAAAATTGTCTTAAAAAATAAAAAGTGTTATTCTTTCTCTATTAAATATTTTTCATTATTTATGTTCCTAAATATATATTTTTATGCACTGTCTATATTTTATTTATCTAAAAATACCATTTCCATATATATATTGCAAAATATATATTTTATTTCTATATTTTATCTAAAAATACCAGTTAAATATATATATATTGCTTAAACGTACTTACTATTCAGGGGCCGATTCCGATCTCGGTTGGAAGGGCACCAAATCGGATTCGGCATTAGCGGATCCAAGTGCGAAATCAGGTCACAAGAAAACCGTGGCGTGCAATAGAGACGTTTCACGACCGAGCTAGTACGATGCTTGATTCGGACAGCCGGATCGAGTCGGAGCGTCCGGCTCACAATAGCTCCCGGAGTTGGACTTCGGGGGTCCGCGTCGGACCCCATTTTTACCCGCAGCCTTACGACTCGGACACAGGGGGAGACCCAAGGGTCTCCCCAACACAGGCATGTACGGTGCGGATGGACCCGACGCGTACCCACTGTAGGGGGCGCACTTGTCCGCGACGTACCCATTCAGTCAATGGGAGTCCAACAGCATACGGTCGCATTGTACTCGCTCGGTCAGATTGCAGGAGTCCGGATCGGTCGGAAGATACCCCAGATCCCTCGGTCGGAATGCTTTCCGACCCAGATCGGAATTGGCCCCTCCATGTTTAAAATGCTGTACAGTAAACATATTCAATTCACTACTCCCACTCCAAATAATATTAAGTCTGGGATGGTGTTTCTCAGTAAAAATATATACATTTCTATTCCCACTCTAGTCAATATTAAGTCAGGGAAGGTGCTGGACATTAAAGATATATAATTTACTATTCCCACTCCACCCAATATTAAGTCCAGGAATGTGCTGAGCACAAAACATATATAAATTACGATTCCAACTGCAGTCAATATTAATTCAGGGACTGTGCTGGACACTAAACATATATAATTTACTATTCCCACTCCTGTCAGTATTAATTCAGGGAAGGTGCTGGACACTAAAGATATATAATTTACTATTCCCATTCCAGTCAGTACTATTTCAGGGAAGGTGCTGGACACTAAAGATATATAAATTACTATTTCCACTACAGTCGGTAATAATCAGGGAAGGTGCTGGACACTAAAGATATATGATTTACTATTCTCACTCCACCAAATATTAAGTCCAAGAAGGTGCTGGACACTAAACATATATACATTACTATTCCCACTCCAGTCAGTATTAAGTCAGGGAAGGTGCTGGAAACTAAAGATATATAATTTACTATTCTCACTCCACCAAATATTAAGTCCAAGAAGGAGCTGGACACTAAACATATATACTTTACTATTCCCACTCCAGTCAGTATTAAGTCAGGGAAGGTGCTGGAAACTAAAGATATATAATTTACTATTCTCACTCCACCAAATATTAAGTCCAATAAGGTGCTGGACACTAAACATATATAAATTACTATTCCCACTCCAGTCAGTATTATGTCAGGGAAGGTGCTGGACACTAAAGATATATAATTTACGATTCCCACTCCAGTCAGTATTAAGTCAGGGAAGGTGCTGGACACTAAAGATATATAAATTACTATTCCCACTTCAGTCACTATTAAGTCAGGGAATTTGCTGGACACTAAACATATATAAATTACTATTCCCACTCCAGTCAGTATTAAGTCAGGGAAGGTGCTGGACACTAAATATATATAAATTACTATTCCCACTGCAGTCAGTATTAAGCCAGGGAAGGTGCTGGACACTAAAGATATATAATTTAGTATTCCCACTCCACCAAATATTAAGTCCTAGAAGGTGCTGGACACTAAACATATATACATTACTATTCCCACTCCAGTCTGTATTAAGTCAGGGAAGGTGCTGGACACTAAAGATATATAATTTACTATTCTCACTCCACCAAATATTAAGTCCAAGAAGGAGCTGGACACTAGACATATATACTTTACTATTCCCACTTCAGTCACTATTAAGTCAGGGAATTTGCTGGACACTAAACATATATAAATTACTATTCCCACTCCAGTCAGTATTAAGTCAGGGAAGGTGCTGGACACTAAATATATATAAATTACTATTCCCACTGCAGTCAGTATTAAGCCAGGGAAGGTGCTGGACACTAAAGATATATAATTTAGTATTCCCACTCCACCAAATATTAAGTCCTAGAAGGTGCTGGACACTAAACATATATACATTACTATTCCCACTCCAGTCTGTATTAAGTCAGGGAAGGTGCTGGACACTAAAGATATATAATTTACTATTCTCACTCCACCAAATATTAAGTCCAAGAAGGAGCTGGACACTAGACATATATACTTTACTATTCCCACTCCAGGCAGTATTAAGTCAGGGAAGGTGCTGGACACTAAAGATATATAATTTACTATTCCCACTCTTGTCAGTATTAAGTCAGGGAAGGTGCTGGACACTAAAGATATATAAATTACTGTTCCCACTTCAGTCAGTATTAAGTCAGGGAATTTGCTGGACACTAAACATATATAAACTATTATTCCCACTTCAGTCAGTACGAAGTCAGGGAATTTGCTGGACACTAAACATATATGAATTACTATTCCCACTCAAGTCAGTATTAAGCCAGGGAAGGTGCTGGACACTAAAGATATATAATGTACTATTCCCACTCCACCAAATATTAAGTCCAAGAAGGTGCTGGACACTAAACATATATAAATTACTATTCCCACTCCAGTCAGTATTATGTCAGGGAAGGTGCTGGACACTAAAGATATATAATTTACCATTCCCAATCCAGTCAGTATTAAGTCAGGGAAGGTGCTGGCCACTAAAGATATATAAATTACTATTCCCACTTCAGTCACTATTAAGTCAGGGAATTTGCTGGACACTAAACATATATAATTTACTATTCCCATTCCAGTCAGTATTAAGTCAGGGAAGGTGCTGGACACTAAAGATATATAAATTACTATTCCCACTGCAGTCAGTATTAAGCCAGGGAAGGTGCTGGACACTAAAGATATATAATGTAGTATTCCCACTCCACCAAATATTAAGTCCAAGAAGGTGCTGGACACTAAACATATATAAATTACTGTTCCCACTCCAGTCAGTATTAAGGGGCCTATTACGATTGTCGTTTTCCGCATCCTCCGGGCCGGCGGAAGCCACCGCCGGCCCGGAGGATGCGGAAAAACCGCAGCGGACCCACCAAAGACCCACCGCCACATTAGGATGGCTGGTGGGTCCTGGTTTCCGTCTGCAGCTTTTCCGCCGCGGTTGCCTTACAACCGCGGCGGAAAAGCTCTAATATGGTGACGGTGTCTCTCAGACACCGTCAGCCATATTAGGATGGGCTGTTAAAAATGCTTTTCCGCGGCGGGTTTTCCACCGTGGAAAAGCATGGGTAACTTCACTGCAAGGGCCCGTTGCTGGCCCCCTGGGTGAAGGGGGGTTGGGGGGTGTGTAGATTTATACTAATATTTTTAAAGCACTCCCCACCAATATCTCCTAATAACCCAACATCCTGCTCCTAAAATATATCTTACATTAATTATTTTATTACAATTTCATACAAATATTAATACAATAAAACAAATAATAAATTAATATCAATAAATGCTATTTCGATATGGACAAAAATTATATTTTACACATTCTATATTTTTTTCGATATTTTTAACAACTCTGAAAAATGATACTTTCTACTAACTATATTTTTGACTCGATATTTTTTACTTCGATATATATATATATTTTTACAGTATTTTTTACATCGATAATAATTAATTTGATATAATGGTAATATCAATATAAAAAATTCAATATTAGTGCAATTCGATATTTAAAATTCAAAATTATGTCTATTTACCATTTTTATCACACTCCAGGCCTGGTTTTTTATTTACACCTGCCTTATTTCACAGGTTGCTCATCCCCCCACGTCTTGATCAGCACCCTCCCTGATGGTTTTAAGTAACTGTGCTATACATAGGATTAAAATGGCGATGCTCATTAGTTGTCTGGTCAAAAATCTAACATCCTCCTTGAGACATCTAAGGAATTCTGCTAGTTGCCCTCTGTGAGTCAGATTAAAATTGAACTGGCAGACAGCTGGCAGGCGGCTTACGCACTGTGGGCATCATTAGGATGGCGGGCGGACATCCTCACGGTGAAAGGGAACATAAGGGCGGGGGTCCCGTGAGGGCAATTAGGATGCGCCCGCCACAGTGGTGGGCGCATCCAGTATTTTAAACTTTGCAAAGCACCCCCGCCGCAATGCTAAAAATACATGTTGTGCTTTTCAAAGCACAACGTGACAAGCACCGCGCGGTGCCTTCCAAGTAGTTCTATGAAAGGCAGGGGGTACCATAGGTACCCCCATGTGCACCCCCCACCCCTTCAGAGTCCATGGGGGCCAACAACGGGCCCCCAAGCAGACTCCGCATGCCTTGCCGCCACGGAGAGGCATTCACAAAGGCACATTGTAATTTGGCTGGCGGTGTCTTAAAGACACCGCCACCATATTGAACTTTTTTCTGCCCGGTCAACATGTCGACCGGGCGGAAAAATCGGCGGACGGTCTTTCCGTCCGCCGTGGACCCCCCAGCCATAATAATGTGGCGGGGTCTCTTCTACAAGGATGGCGGGCGGATAGCCCCCACCGGGCCAGCGGTGACTACCGCCGGCCCGGCGGGGTCAATCCACCCGCCATCCTAATGGGGCCCAGTGTTTCCATGTTACTGTATTTTTATCTTTAGTCTCTAAGAGGGTCATTAGTCCACCCGCCATACACCGGGAAACGGGACTGCCCGCTGAGGGTGCGGCGGTCCCGCACTCCCAATCAAGATGCGCCCGCCACTCTGGCGGGTGCATGGCGCATTTGTGACATTGAGGTGGAAAGGCATGTTCTCGCCCACATCGTAATATGGCTGGCGGTGTCTAAAAGACACCGCCACCATATTTTACCCTTTGTCGACCGGGCGGAAAAGCGGTGGCCAGTCTTTCCGTCCGTCGCAGGCCCCCCAGCCATAGTAATATGGCAGTGGGTCTCTGCTGCAAGGATGGCGGGCGGATAGCCCCCATTGGGCCAGCGGTGACTACAGCCGGTCCGATGGGGGCAATCCGCCCGCCATCCTAATTGGGCCCTTTGTTTTTAACATGTCACTCTGCATGAGCACTTATGTCACACTTCTGCACGTTGTAGCAGCCTTCATTGACATGCTCATAGGTTGTCTCATGTAACCTGGACATAATGAATGCCATGAGCAGTAACATCCGTCCTGGCTATGTGTTTTCCTTCTCCTTGTCTTTTCCTTTCTATGGGCCCTATTAGGATAGTTTGCGAAAAATCACCCTGACCGCCATGGAGGCGGAAAACAACCGCCCGCCGGGACCACAGATAAACCGGCGTTCAAATTAGGATCAACCACCAAAAAATACCGACTGCGGCGGTAGCTGGCCAACAGAAACCGCCCGACGTGCGCGGTGACGTCCAAAAATCGACCGCGGCGGTCGGAAAGGCAGCAGAAAAGCTACAACCCGCCACAAGCAAAGCGGAGACAGCACGGGAAATTAGGATATCCCCGATGGTCCCGCGGTACGATCCGCATTTCCGACCGCCGCGGTCGCACACAGGAGTGAATGGGAGAGAAAGCGGAAGAGCTGCAGCATAGCCACTGCAGCGGACGGTGCATGAAAAACATGGCGGACGATGCCAAAACACCGCAATGATGCCAAACTTAGCACAAATCAAAGTAGCCATGCCCTCCAAATACACAAAACACATACCAATGAAAAAACAAATGCCCAAAAAAACATACAATTCCCAGGACAACACCCACAACACATCTCACAGCAAAATCCCAATTGGACACACGCACACAGCTGAGTATGAAACCAGCTCCTTTACTGACCACAATCCTTTGCAACACTCCAGAAGAGAAGGGCATACACCACATCTGACAGGAGAGGCAAAAGAACACAGCACACACGCCACCACCATCACCACTGCCATCATCACAACCACCATCTCACCAGCACCAACAATCCCCCAGCACACCTCACACATCAACACCACACCCACCACACACACCTCTGCACCCACAAACACTTCAAACACCACGCACCATGGCAGCACAGAAAATGCCAAAATTCACAGAGATTGAGTTGAAAGTCATGGTAAATGAGATAGTGAGAGTGGAACCACAACTGTTTGGTACCCTGGTCCAACAGACACCATTAGCCACAAGGACACAAATGTGGAAAAGGATAGTTCAAAGGGTCAATGCTGTAGGGACCACCCCGCGATCCAAGAAGGAGATCATGAAGCGGTGGCATGATCTGAAGAGGGTTGTCAAAGAGAGGAGGAGCAAGAACTGGGAGCTGGATAACCGGACAGGCAGTGGCCCTCCCATCCCACAGAAAACATTCACACCATGGGAGGAGAAGGTGCTTGCCATACTGCATCCTGAGAGTCTCACAGGAGTAGCCAGGGGAATGGAGGCTGGCAAGTACAAACAAATGGCAACCAACAAACTTATAAGTACTTCCTTGCACAATCCAAAAACCATTGCATTGTTCACCCTCACCTAACAAGTAGCTAGCCATCTTGCTTGGGAGGCTTGATTGGGGGTGGGAGGCCTGTACCATGACTCACACCATGCCCCCTGTCCCACACCTGAGCAGGATAGAGGCCTCTCCCACCCAGGAGCATGTGTCAGCCATTGCACTGTTCACCCTCACCTAACAGTTGGGTACCCATCTTCACTGGGAGGCTTGTTTGGGGGTGGGAGGGCTGTACCACAACTCCCAGCATGCCCCCTGTCCCACACCCCAGCAGCATGGAGCACTCCCCCACCCAGGAGCACCTGGAAGCCATTGCACAATTTACCAAACAAACATACAGGTAGGTAGCCATCTTGCTTGGGAGGCTTGTTTGGGGATGGGAGGCCTGCACTACCACTCCCACCATGCCCCCTGTCCCACACTTGAGCAGGATAGAGGCCTACCCCAACCAGGCCATGTCTGAACTGGGGTGGCTGAGTGAGCTAACTAATGGTGATGGATTAAACCCAGATCAGTTGACTGGGGGTGAGTGTTTGATTTGCTCAAACGCTCCATCCATCATCCCCTTTTGTATCGCTTTGTTCGCCCTAAGTTGGCAGGGTATGCTCAGACGTGAGTCCCTTGCTCACTTGGCCACTGGATTCAAGATAGCCTGGCTGATGAGGATTATGAATCCGAAACCGGTCCCAGGATGCTTGTTTCCGGTCCAGGGAAGACATGGCTTGGCAGTTCGGGCTGGACTGTTCCCATGAGGCACAGGGTCAGACTGATTTGCATATGGCCATGTCTGAACTGGGGTGGCTGAGTGAGCTAAAGAATGGTGATGGATTAAACCCAGATCAGTTGACTGGGGGTGAGTGTTTGATTTGCTCAAACGCGCCGTCCATCAACCCCTTTTGTATCGCTTTGTTCGCCCTAAATTGGCAGGGTATGCTCATACATGAGTCTCTTGCTCACTTGGCCACTGGATTCAAGATAGCCTGGCTGATGAGGATTATGAATCTGAAACCGGTCCCAGGATGCTTGTTTCTGGTCCAGGGAAGACATGGCTTGGCAGTTCGGGCTGGACTGTTCCCCTGAGGCACAGGGTCAGACTGATTTGCATATGGCCATGTCTGAACTGGGGTGGCTGAGTGAGCTAAGGAATGGTGATGGATTAAACCCAGATCAGTTGACTGGGGGTGAGTGTTTGATTTGCTCAAACGCTCCGTCCATCATCCCCTTTTGTTTCGCTTTGTTCCCCCAACCAGGAGCATGTGTCAGCCATTGCACTGTTCACCCTCACCTAACAGGTAGGTAGCCATCTTCACTGGGAGGCTTGTTTGGGGGTGGGAGGGCTGTACCATGACTCCCACCGTACCCCCTGTCCCACACCCCAGCAGCATGGAGCACCCCCCCACCCAGGAGCATGTGTCAGCCATTGCATTGTTCACCAACCAAACTTACAGGTAGGTAGTCATCTTCACAGTGAGGGTGTTTGGGGAGGGAGGCCTGCACTCCAACTCCCACCATGCCCCCTGTCCCACACCTCAGCAGGATAGGGGCCTCCCCCACCCAGGAACATGTGTCAGCGATTGTACTGTTCGCCAAACAAACTTACAGGTAGGTAGCCATCCACACTGGGAGGCCTGTTTGGGGGAGGGTGGCCTGCACTACAATCAATCAATCAATCATGACATTTGTATAGCGCGCTACTCACCCGGAAGGGTCTCAAGGTGCTGGGGGGAGAGGGGTCCGTTTACTGCTCGAAGAGCCAGGTCTTGAGTTGCTTCCTGAAGGAGAGATGGTCCTGGGTTAGCCGAAGGTGGATGGGGAGGGACTTCCATGTCTTGGCCGCCAGGTAGGAGAAGGATCTTCCTCCGGCGGTGGCTCTGCGGATGCGTGGAACGGCGGCGAGGGCGAGGCTGGTCGACCGCAGCTGGCGGGTGGGCGTGTAGAAGGTCAGGCGGTTGTTGAGGGACTTGGGGCCCAGGTTGTGGAGAGCCTTGTGTGCGTGGGTGAGGAGTCTGAACGTGATCCTCTTACTGACGGGGAGCCAGTGCAGGTCTCTCAGGTGGCCGGAGATGTGGCTGTGTCGGGGGATGTCCAGGACGAGTCGTGCGGAGGCGTTCTGGATTTGTTGGAGTCTTTTCTGAAGTTTGGCTGTGGTTCCGGCGTAGAGGTTGTGTCCGTAGTCCAGTCGGCTGGTGACGGGTGCCTGGGTGACCGTCTTCCTGGTTTTGGTCGGGATCCATCTGAAGATTTTTCGGAGCATGCGCATGGTGTTGAAGCACGATGATGAGACGGCGTTGACTTGTCTGGTCATCGAGAGGGAGGAGTCCAGGATAAAGCCCAGGTTTCGTGCGTGATCCGTTGGCTTGGGAGTGGTGCCCAGGGCAGGGGGCCACCAGGAGTCGTCCCAGGCGGAGGGTGATGACCCCAGGATGAGGACGTCCATCTAGTCTGAGTTCAGTTTCAGGCAGCTGTTCTTCATCCACTCAGCGACGTCTTTCATCCCTTTGTGTAGGCTGGTTCTGGCGGTGGCTGGGTTGTTGATGAGGGAGAGGATCAGCTGGGTGTTGTCAGCGTAGGAGATGATGTTGAGGTTGTGTTGGCGTGTGATGGCTGCGAGGGGGCTCATGTAGACGTTGAAGAGGGTGGGGCTGAGCGATGATCCTTGTGGTATGCCGCAGATGACTTCGGTGGCCTCGGATCTGAACGGGGGGAGGCGGACTCTCTGGGTTCTTCCGGCGAGGAACAAGGTGATCCACTCCATTGCCTTCTCTTGGATTCCGATGTTGCTGAGGCGCTGCACTAGGGTGCGGTGGCAGACAGTGTCGAACGCTGCAGAGAGGTCCAGGAGGATGAGGGCCGCTGTTTCCCTGTTGTCGAGCAGGGATCTGATATCGTCAGTGGCTGCGATGAGGGCGGTCTCGGTGCTGTGGTTGGCTCGGAAGCCGGACTGTGAGTGGTCGAGGGATTCGTTTGTCTTGAGGAAGGCGGCAAGCTGTCTGTTGATGGTCTTCTCGATGACTTTGGCAGGAAAAGGGAGGAGCGAGATGGGGTGGAAGTTCTTGAGGTCGGTGGGGTCCGCTGTTGGTTTCTTCAAGAGGGCGCTGAGCTCAGTGTGCTTCCAGCTTTCCGGGAAGGTGGCGGTGTTGAAGGAGGCGTTGATGATGTCCCGGAGTTGGGGTGCGATGATGGAGTCGGCCTTGTTGAAGAAGTGGTGGGGGCAGGGGTCGGTTGGGGATCCGGAGTGGATGGTGTTCATCGTGCGGGCGGTGTCTTTGGTGCTGACCGGGGTCCAGGCGCAGAGGGTGGTGGTGGGGGGCGTTGGTTTGGTGGTTGGGTGCGTGGTTGGTGCGCCGAAGCTGTTGTGTATTTCGGCGATCTTGTGGTGGAAGAACGAGGCGAGTGAGTCGCAGAGGTCTTGCGAGGGAGTGATGTTGTTGTTTCTGGCACTGGGGTTGGAGAGCTCTTTGACGATGCTGAAGAGTTCCTTGCTGTTGTGGGTGTTGTTGTCCAGACGTTCTTTGAATGCTGTCTTCTTGGTGGTGCAGATCAGCTGGTGGTGTTTGCGGGTGGCGTGCTTGAGGGCAGTCATGTTGTCTGTGGTCTGGTCGTTGCGCCAGGCTTTCTCGAGGGTGCGGCAGTTCTTCTTGGAGTTCTTGAGTTCGTCGGTGAACCAAGAGGCTTTCTTGCTGCTGTGTCTGCTTGGAGGGGCCTTCAGTGGTGCGAGGTTGTCTGTGCAGTTGGTGATCCACCATGTGAGGTTGCTGGCTGCTTTGTTGGGGTCCGTTGTGCTGGCGGGAGGGTTCTGGCTGAGGGAGGTGGTGAGCTGGTTGGCGGTGATCTTGTTCCAGTTCCTGCGAGGAACCTGTTGCGGGTGGTGGTGGGTCGTGGTTCTTCTGAAGCTGAAGTGGACGCAGCTGTGGTCAGTCCAATGAAGTCTGGTGGAGTGGCTGAAGGAGATGTACTTGCTGGAGGAGAAGACTGGGTCAAGCGTGTGGCCGGCGTAGTGGGTGGGGGTGTTCACCAGTTGCTTGAGACCGAGGTTGGTGAGGTTGTCCAGCAGGGTGGTGGTGTTGCTGTCCTTGTTGTTCTCCAGGTGGAAGTTGAGGTCCAATAGGAGGATGTAGTCAGCGGAGGGGAGGGCGTGCGGGCTGATGAAGTCTGTGATGTCTTCGCTGAATTGTGTGCGAGGTCCCGAGGGTCTGTAGATGAGGGTGCCTCTGAGTGTGGTCCTGGGGTCGGTGTGTATCTGGAAGTGGAGGTGTTCGGCGGCGGTGAAGGTGTCGTCGGAGCTGGTCGTGATGCGGATGGTGTCCTTGTGTACAATGGCGATGCCTCCGCCAGTCTGGTTGACTACTACTCCCACCATGCCCCCTGTCCCAAACCCAGCAAGATGGAGCCCTCCCCACCCAGGAGCATGTGTCAGCCATTGCACTGTTCACCCTCACCTAACAGGTAGGTAGCCATCTTCCCTGTACTGGCTGTTTGGGGCTGGAACGGCTGTACCACGACTCCCACCATGCCCCCTGTCCCACACCCCAGCAGCATTGAGGGCTCCCCCACCCAGGAGCCCCTGGAAGCCATTGCACTGTTTGCCAAACACACTTACAGGTAGGTAGCCATCTTCACTGGTCTGGCTGTTTGTGGGTGTGAGACCTGCATCACTACACACTGCACCAATTGCATGCAATGCATCGATATCTGACATGTACAAGTAATTGATGTTCCTCTGCACCATGTAATAACATCCACTATTGCTTTTAATAATAATAGTGAAGTTGTCTCAATTGTGTAGTGTACAGACAGCGGATGACATGCAGTGCCCAACACTGACCATTCCCCATCTAATCCACAGGTGATGAAGAACTCGCTGCTGAGGACAACAACGACCAGCAGAGCCAGTCTCCACCCCCGGTACATGGACTCTCAGATGTTGACTCCCAAGATAGTGTGGACGATGAGCTCCAGGCCGGCCCGTCTGGTGTGCCAAGGACCAACAGGTCCCAGGACCCCATCCTCCCCACGACCATGTCTGCTGCACCAACAACAGCACAGCAGACCCCTGCAGTCACGGCCTGTGCCTCCACCGCTGCCACCTCCGCCACCACCACCACCACCATCACCCTCCCTATCCCAGGGGATGACCAGGACACACCACCAACTGTGGAGGGCATGGAGAGTGTGTGGGGACCCACCGTGGTGAGGCAACAGGTCCGTGGCAGCAGGGCAGGTGGGAGGGCCAGGGTCACCCCCAGACCTCAGGAGGTTGGCACACCATCCCTGGACCACTTCACCAGAGTCATCAGGGCATAAACAGGTCCAGGGACAAAGTGGACGGTCTGACAAACTATTAGGTGAGCTCATCCTGCTGATGAGGTCCATCGACACAGGCATTGGTCAAATGGTGAACCTCATGGCCCAGCAAGTGGCGTTGCTGAGGGACAGGCCTGTGTCCCAAATAACACCTCCGTCCCCCTCTGTTGTGCTGCAGGATGACAGTGCACCATCCTCCCCTGCGGCCACAGAGAGGGGTGAGTCCTCAGACGCCGCTGGCCATGCAGCAGTCCCCCCACCAAAGCGATCAAGGGGGCATCCAAAGAAGAGCCTGGGAGTCTCTGTAGGCAAAACACCAGCCGCACGCCAGTCACAGAGCCAGCCCTGATGGCAACCCTCTTCCCCACTGCATTGACTGTTTGGACTGTCCTTCCCCACACTGCCTTGGCACCTGTCCGTTGGAATGGGTCACCACCTTCATGTAAAAATGTGCTCAGTCACCTGTGGTGGCACCAGACCTACATGGGTAAAATTGATGGAACCAACAACATGGGTAATGTGCCCAAGGGGATAGAAGTCACCCTTCACACCGGCCAATTCTCCTCCCCTGGGAAAATGTATGTATTGATCCTTATATATCATCATGGCTGCAAGAACATCCCTCAGCGCCATGCTGAACATGGGTTGCGACATCCCTGCAGTGCCGGCCACGGTCTCCTGGAAGGAACCAGTTGCAAAACAGTGGAGGGGTGCCATCACTTTGTATGTGAGTGTGAATGCTGTTGGGTAGTGGCGACGAGGCTGCAGGTGGGGTTCCAACAGATCACAAAGGGTCTTCAGGGTCGGTCTGTCGAGGCGGAATTTGCGAATGATCGCTATATCCTCCATGTCCTCCAGCACTGTCAGGTGACATATGAGATTAGGCCTCCTCCTAGTTGAGATGTAAATGTTCAAATGTCAATGACAACCATCATGAAGTGGCCACAGCACATACCGTTAAGGATGTCACACAAAAACAAAGACTGCCATGAGAAATGCGTGGCACACCAGGTTACATGGGTGGACATTTGAGACACACAATGGGCACATCTCTCCATTTACAATACATAAGTGCTGCAAACAACACATAGGTCACTCGGAATGCACACATACCGAACACCACATTCCACATGTGCATGCCTCGTACCGTACCATTCACAAAAGTGTGTCAAATGACCATGACTGGCTCATACCCATCTGCTGTACCTGTCACACCTCAATGCATCATGTACACTTGGCACACATCAAAAGCCCAATGATCACAGTATCAGAAAAATTGTCACTTGTGTGCATGAGATGATATGGTAGCACAAGTAAGTAACAACACCATACAGTGAGACAAGCCTTGCCTAGGGCAACACTGACCCACAAGACATTGATTTGTCACACATCATTGACATCAGATTAACACTGTGAAGCTTTATCAAACATCAAATGCATAAGTGGCATTGCAGGCACCACAGACCAAAGTGTGTCACACATAACGTGTGACCACCTGTGCATTATATGGAATAATGGCATTGTGTGCAGAATAATGTGCCCTTAACCATGTTGCTGCTGTGTATAGATGCAGTGTTCATGATGGGCATTGCCATTGCATGTGCCCAAAATCGCGGTAGCTACCACCTGGCCACGGCGGTGCTACACCAGCACCACCCCCTTCACAAGTGCAGTAGCCATTGGCATGGAGACATGGGTAGATGGCGGTGGGCATGCGCTGCCACCCAAATCGCGGTAGCTACCGCCTGGCCACGGCGGTGTGACCCCAGCACCACCTCCTTTACAAGTGCGGTAGCCATTGGCATGGAGACATGGGTAGATGGCGGTGGGCATGTGCCGCCACCCAAATCGCGCTAGCTACCGCCTGGCAACTGCGGTGTGACACCTCCATGGGGCATTGCCTACAGCCAATGGGAGCGATGATTGCGGTGGCATGATGCACTTATGAAAATCGCGAAAGGCGTTCTCCACCACCACGGAGGCGGTCATTGGATGGTTTGAAAGATGCACCATCCGGGTAGCGCACCCCGGGCCCCTGCGGTGCATCACCGCCATGGTGCATTGCCTACAGCCAATGGGAGCGATGATTGCGGTGGCATGATGCACTTTTGAAAATCGTGGAAGGCGTGCTCCGCCACCGTGGAGGCGGTCATTGGATGCTTTTGAATGAGGCAGACCTGGACAAACAAATCAATTGTTGCAGCATTGCACCTTACAAACGACCCCAGGAGGCTATAAATCGGTGGGAGTGAGCCTCACATTTCCACTGTTCACAGAGTCTGCTGCCTGGGACCCTCTCCTGCTGCTGCCTGAAGAGCCTGCTGCCTGGAACCCTCTCCTGCTGCTGCCTCAAGAGCCTGCTGCCTGGGACCCTCTCCTGCTGCTGCCTGGGACCCTCTCCTGCTGCTGCCTCAAGAACCTGCTGCCTGGGACCTTCCCCTGCAGCTGCCTGAAGAGCCTGTTGCCTGGGACCCACTCCTGCTGCTGCCTCAAGAGCCTGCTGCCTGGGACCCTCTCCTGCTGCTGCCTGAAGAGCCTGCTGGCTGGGACCCTCTTCTGCTGCTGCCTGAAGAGCCTGCTGCCTGGGACCCTCTCCTGCTTATTGCCTCAAGAGCCTGCTACCTGGGACCCACTCCTGCTGCTGCCTCAAGAGCCTGCTGCCTGGGACCCTCTCCTGCTGCTGCCTGAAGTGCCTGCTGCCTGGGACCCCTCACCACTCACATCAACCACAGGTGTTCCATGTCCACAGGGATGGCAAGGACAGAGAAGATCCGTGCCAGTCCATTCACAAGCGAGGAGCTGGAGGTCCTAGTGGACGAGGTACTGGCACAGTACCCAAGGCTGTATGGTGGCCCCAATGTAGTGGTAAGTTATCATCAAGGGAGCTGTAGGGCAGGGGGGTTCAGACATGCATGGGACTGGTGATGTCTGCGAGCCACTGAGGGGGTTCAGTGCAGTCATCCTGCATGTGTGTGTGATTATTAGGTACCCTCTACGCCCTCATGTATGCATGCAATCACATATGTTTGGCCCATGCAGAGTGCCCTTGTGAGGTGACCCCCAGTTTGGGATGGAGGGAGATTACAATAGGTCCTGAGTCTGTGTCTTGCCACTGTACTGATAGATGTTGGTACATGACACTGTGTAACTGCTCATTTACCCTTTTTTTCTCTCATACCTGCAGCTCAAGGTACACCAGCGTAAGGCTGTGTGGAGGGCCATTGCAGCAAAGGTACGAGCCCTGGGGGTATCCAACCGACGACGCACCCACTGCCACAAGAGGTGGGACGACATCAGCCGGCTGGCAAAGAACGTGGCTGAGATGACTTTGGGGCTGCAACCGCGCACTGGGCGTTTGGCACGGCACAACTTAACACCACTGATGGCCCGCATTTTGGCAGTGACTAATTCTGAGCTGGATGCATGTCTGAAGGAGCATCGCCAGCAAGGCAGGGGTGAGTATTTGGGGAGGGTGACTTTGGCTGGGAGCGGATGCATGTGTACAGGGCCTGTGGCAGCGGTGGCCCATGTGAAGTTTGTGTGGTGGTGCTGTGCTATGTCATGTGAGTGGCTGCTGGGATTTGTGCTAGTGTCAGGCATTGGGACAAACTGGCCTTACAAAGCTGATCTTCCCTGCTGTGCTTTCTCATAGCCAGATGTGTTAGGATCCACATGGCCATTCAGCATTGGATAGTGTGGGGAATCTATTAGGGGTTGAACAGCAGGGTCCACTATCTGAGTGTGAATTCATGTATGCCTACTTTGCATGCACCATGATCGGTGAGGCCCACACATCTGACAACAAGGTGACCCAGAGTACCACATGCTGCTTGGTAGGGCCTACTTGACATTGTGGACTGTCATGTCCTAATAGGTGTGTGTGTTGTCCCCTCCTGTTCCCTGAAGGTCTGTCAGTGGCAATGAGTGTTGGGACATGATAGGTGTGGGCAGGGCAAGTTGTGTGTCTGTTACACTTCATCCACGGGCATGGTGTTGTGCTGTGTAGCCTCAACATGGCTCAGCCAAGGAAGATATTCAGGGTTACAGGCACTCTTGTGGTCTATGTAATGGGTTGCTGCAATGTGATTGCAGGGTGTGGTGCTCACCATGTTGATTTGGGCATCCCATGTGCTGCATTGATTGAATTGCTTTGTCCAGATGATGACACTAACAACCCTGCATCTCCCTCTCATGCAGAATCGCCAGTGGACACGGAGGAATGGGACCCGGAAACCAGTGGTGGCGAGAGTAGCACCACAGCTGCACCGGAGGCCAGTGACACAGAGCCCACCAGCGCATCTGAAGGGAGCCGTAGTATGCAGGAGGAATCCGTAGCTGAGACACAGAGTACTACTTCATCTGATGCTTGCGATGATGACTTCATGTTGGCAGGCACTGAGGATGGGGAGTCTGCAACATCATCTACCACACAGCGGCCAGTGCCCAGCCTCCCATCCACTCCATCTGGTGCTGCCCTTGTCTGTGTCAGTAAGAGGGGATGAGTTACATTCACACCTGGCACCGCTGAGCCTGCACCTGTCCCCCCTGCTGCCCTCAGTGCTGAGTCTGTTGAGCTCCTACACCAGCTTTGTGTGGGCCAGACCGCCCTGCTCAATGCCTTCAGTAACCCTGACAAGAAATTAGGCCAGGTGGTTGCCTACATGGAGGGCATACACTCTGACGTGGGTGGGCTACACCGTACAGTCAAAGCTTTGTCATCCGCAGTGGTGTCTGGCCTTCAACAAGCACATGCTCCCATTCCTGCTCAGGTGCCTTTGTCTACCCCTCAGTCAGTGGTCACAACAGATGACAGTGACCACGTTTTGCATGCGTCACAGACACGATACAGCACAAGGAGCACACAGCAGACACAACCCAAGCGGTCCCGCCCACAGAATCCATCCCCACAGAAGACCAGAGCCACCCCAGAATGCAAGGACAAGAGCCCGTCAGGGAAGAGCAAGGCCGAAAAAGCAATGAGGCTGACATCAGGCTCACATGCCTCGGAGGCATCACTATCAAAGGACTCTCCTGTCCCTAAAACTTCCCGCAGAGCTAGGCGTGCAGTGTCTGAGCCCACTGAGGAGGTGTTGTATAGCAAGAGTACACCTAGGAAGGGCACAGGGCTACATCCCCCCACCACATCAACTCCAATTCCAAGCCCAGTGAAGCAGGTGGAGGAAGGCACTGTAGGGGCCACCCCTGGCAAAGAGGCAAAGGAGGGCACTGTAGGGGCTACCCCTGGCAAAGAGGCAAAGGAGGACACTGTAGGGACCACCCCTGGCAAAGGAGCAAAGGAGGGCACTGTATGGGGACACCTGGCGAACAGGCAAAGGAGGGCACTGTAGGGCCACCCCTGGCAAAGAGGCAAAGGAGGGCACTGTAGATGGGACACCTGACAAACAGGGGAAGGTGATCCAGAGGCGTAGCCAGACAAAGCGTTCCGCAGGATCCAGCACATCACCAGAGGTAGTGCCAGTGTCTGTGTCATCACCAGTTCCCATTAACCCCAAGACAGGAAAGCCATTTTGTATTCCAAAAAGTGGAAGGGCACCCCTCCAACCTCTCCCACCCACACTGTGTCACAGGTCTGCATGACTCCACCTCCACGTGCCACTATGCCACCTGGTCCAAACAGCCCTCCAGCTTCACAGACAACAAATACCCCTACATCACCTGCGCCTCTGTCTCCCCACTCAAGTGTTCCTGCTGTCCCCGACACACAGCCAACTCCAAGTCCACCTGACAGCCAAATGTGAGTGGCAGTCCTCCTCATATACCTGTCTCGCATACAGGTGTGCTAGTCCTGTCCATTGTTTGCCACCTGGGTGTGTTGCTGGTCATGGAAGGGTACAGCCAAACACACTCACTGTGCAGCTTCTCATGCCCTGAATCTGCATTTCTCCCTGGCCACTGATATTGACATTCACTGCTGTGTTGTACTCTCCCCTGTGTCATGGGCACTGGCCCTGTTGCTCTGCTGTGTTGGACTCTCCCCTGTGCAGCCTTTCATGCACTTGCTAGGCCACCTGCCATGGACACTGGCCCTGTTGCTCTGCTGTGTTGGACTCTCCCCTGTGCCATGGCCACTGTCCTTCTTGTTTGTAGTTTGCCTGTGCAGATTATCTTGCATATGGTCAGCATTTTGTGCCTTGCTCTTGTCTACTGTTCTACTGTCACAGCTGTGCAATTTGTGAATAAAGACAGTTACTCCTGTTGTGTGTTTTGTCAGTGTCCTTGCTGATTAAAGTTCTTTTGGTGTGTGCATTTGGTTGCCTGTGCCCCATGCTCTATGTGTCACTTCTACATTGCCAAGCTCTTGCCCGCATTACATTTTTAAACAGGGGTGACAGGGTCTTCAGTCCATTCAAACACTGATACTTGTGTTACCTGTGTTGGCTCTTTTACCCGTCATGCAGTTCTCTTTTTTAGTGGTTTGCTATTGTTGGCTACGTTGTTGCCATATCAGGTTGGGGTACAATGCCAGCACAGGGTGTGATGCTGTGCACAGGTTTGCATGCAGGCTGGGCAATGTCATGATGTATGTGTGTTATGCATGTATATGTGCCCAGCTGTGTATGTGTATGTTCATTTTGTGTTGGCCCTTGTCCTGGTCCCCTGGCCTACATGAGATGTGTGCTCTTGGGTGGCGAGGAGGTGTGCAGTGTGAAGGGTGTGACTTTGTAGTGGGTGTGGGTGGGTGTGTGCCCCGTATTGTGATAGACACACATGTGTCACCCAGGAGTTGTGTGCCTGTTGTTTGGATTCTCCTGCCCTGTATAAATGATTGTATGCACTTGTGTGAGTTGTCTGTTGTGCACTGTGCAGTGTGTTGGTGTGTCCATACAGTTCTGTGTGACTCCTCCTTGTTGTTTTGGTCACTTATGAGTGTGCAAAGTTTGTAACTTGCACATCAGTGTTGTGTTTGTTTGCTCATCAATGTGTCTTGAGTGTGTTTGGTTAGACTGTGTGGCCCTGCTGATCCTCACTGGCATTGTGTTTGTGTTGTTCATGCATTGCAGGCACATGGTGCCTTTTCTCCTCCTGTATGGCATGGTGTGTGTGGTGTGATGCCATCCCCTATGTGTGACACTTGTGCCTAGCCATTGTGGGTCTGCACTCCCTCTAGTTGTGTATGGTACACCCCTTACATGTCGACTACTGACATGCAAGTCGGTTGACTTTGATGTCAGCTGTCCCCTTTGTTTACATGTGTATGTGCCTCCCCATCATTTCATTTGTGAGACTGTGCCTTGGGGTGCAGTTCTTGGGCCAAGAGTGATGTTGCACTCTGGACATTGCCCCAATGGTTTATGTGTGATCTTCTTTTATTTTATCTTCTTCTATTTATCAGTGAGGATTGCCCATGTGCACTTGGGCTGTGTGTGCTGCCCAGTGCTCTGGTGTAGGGGTTCTGCTCTTGTATCCCAGAGTGGTGCATCCTGTTGTTGTGGTGTTGGATGTCTGTGTGTTGGCTGTGGTATTGCTTCACTTCCTGGGTGTGCTGTTGTTTTTGTGCTGTGATGATTTGTGGCGTGTGGGTTGAGGTTGTGTCAGTCATGTCTGTGTGTAGCTGTTGTGCTTGTTATGCACACACTGCTTGTTGTGCATGCAGTGCTGTGTGTACGTGGGCTTGACATTGCCTGATGTGCATCCCCTGATGTCCTGTGGTGTTTGATGATTTGTGCTTTCATGGGCATCTGTGGTTGGTTTGATGTGGCAGTGTAGGTCTGTGCAGGTGTACTTCTTGTGTGATTTGCGATATGTTGTGTATGTGTTTTGTTCTTGAGTGAAAATGTTGTGCACTCATGTTGTGATTGTGCTCCCATTGCCTTTCCACAGTGTGGCTGACAGGTTATGTCTGTTTCTGTTGGGGTTCTGTGTGTGTTCCTGTGGTGTTTGTGTGTAGTTTTTGTGCACGCATCTGTTCAGGTTTCCCTGTGTGTCTGTTCTGTTTGTGGATGTACCCAGGGTGTGTGTTTGTTTGTGTGTGTATGTGCTGGGAAGTATTGGCAGCCTTCAGTGTGTGAGGCACTGGTGTTGTGTGTTCCTTGTCAGACACTCCTGTGGTGGCTGTCTCCCTAGTTGTTTGTTGTGTGGTGCAGGGTGTGTATTGTGCTTGCTTGTTGCTGTGCTTGTTCCTTATTGGTGTGCATGGGGGTGCACAGGATGGGCACCTGGCCTGTGACTTGATGGGGTGTGTTGATGTGTGTTTGGGGGTGGTGTGTCCTTGTGGTCTTTGTGCCCTGCCCATGCCTTGTAGTGGCCCTGCCTTCTGCATTGTGCACATGTGTTGACCGCAATGTATTTGTGTATTTGCGTACCTGCGGTGGCGTCCACGGCGGCCCATTGGATGGTAGCACTGTTGCAGGTACATGACCGGATGCATATGTAGAGCTGAGTCCATGGCGTTCATGACCGCGTGGAGAGGACCGGGTCTCTGCTATGGCGCTCCGCTGTCGAGTTTCTGCCGTATCTGGTTGGGCGGTGTCTCTGCTGCGGTGTGTCTGCCTGTTTTGGCCATCCTAATTTGTGGAGCGGGGCGGACGTCATTCCACACGGCAGTGAGTCTTCATTGGCTCCCACCGCCACGTTGGCAGGCGCACTTTGATGGCAGTGTGCGTCGCTCCGCGGCGGTCGGGAAATGACCTATGTTTTGCTATACTAATATGGTGGACGTGAGTTTAAAAGTGCTTTTTTCTGCCCCGCCAACACCACGGTGGTGCCACCGCCCGACATCCTAATGGACCCCTTTGTGTTTTAAGTTATGTCTTTGGGTGTCCTTAAAGAAATATAGGTACTGAGAGGGCTTTGTTCTGTAAGCACTACTTATTACCCAGGCCCTGATGTTCACTGGGTTACCTCATTAGATTGTAATAAGTCTCGCTCTTTAGTGACCACTGACCACTGACCACTTTTGAACCTATTTACTTTTTGGTGCTATTTTTACTTAACATTTTAAAAGTTAAAATCTCTGGTTCCCTTTCTTGGATTTTGTTGTTTTGATGCCATTTTGTGTATTAATATTAGACTCATTTCTTTTTTATAAATTTCGTTCTGCATAAACTCTTTACACAATGCCTAAGTTAGGCCTGTCTCCTGTATACCATAGTCACCAGCCGGTTGAGCTCAGTTAATTTAGTGACTTTGAGGGTTCACCCTGACATCAATGTCCCCTGAGGTGGCAGTCTCCCACTCCAAATTATACTCCACTTTCTTACAACAGCTAAATATGTGTGTGGCAAAACCTAAATAGGGACTATGTGGACAAACTTTCAACACAAGTATCGGAATTAAAGATGTCCCTAGGTTTGACCATTCAAGAGCCAGTCTATAATCTGTATGCATTTAATCCCTTAAATGCTGAAGCTCCCCCCCCCCAACCCTGAGTGCTGGGCCCTTTTTTGGGCTGTTTAGGGTAGTTTGCATTTTGACATCCTTACCTATTTGCTCCACGTAAGGGGGGTGATTAGCATGGCGAGCGGACTTTGTACTCCCGCCATTGCCCCAGGAAATGGCACCACCCGCTATACTTGCGGCGGTCCCACAAATGCAAATGTAATGGGCCCGCCACACTGGCTAGCGCATTCCCTATTTTTTGAATTGCAAAGGGCTGTGCTGTCAGCAGCACCCGCACACTCCAACAAAAGCATGTTGTGCATTTACATGCACAACGTGACAGGCACCACGCGGTGCCTGACACTTTGTGCATGCAAATGCAGGGGGTACCATAGGTTCCCCCATGTGGACCCCCTGCCCTCCGAACACCCTGGGGGCCCGCAAAGGGCCCCCAAATGAAATACTGCATGCCTTTCCATGGCGGAGTCTCCGCCATGGAAAGGCATTTCTGCGCCATGATGCTAATAAGGATGGCGGTGCCTGCGAGGCACGCCACCATATTGCTGTGCTTTTCTGCCCATTAGGCAATCGGGTGGATTGCCTACCGGCGGAAAACCGGTGGACGATGTTCCCATTCGCCGGGGTCCCCCCGCCACATCATGCGGGCAGTGACTTTTGGCAGACGGATCGCCACCGCCATATGGGCGGTGGCGATCTGCCCACTATAATATTAGACCTCTATGTATCCAGCCAAATTTGTGTCCATTTTATTCCAACATCCTGGGACTTCTAAAAGTACGCAGGGTTTCCGGATTCCCCTGGAATGGTACTGAGAAAATAGCCAAAATATAGCTAAATGTAGAGATTTTGGAGAAAATTAGGAAAACTGTTCCCCTTAAAGAGGTGCCTTTTTCCTAATACCAGCATCAACCATCTTCCAAGCTTTCAGGAACATGCAGAGCTGAATCAGAAAAACTCTTTTCTTATCACAGATTTGGCATTTTTCAAAGTGATGAACCATTTTTTCTATTTGTTGTGCTTTCAACCTACTCCCAGTTAGTCGTGGAAACAGGTATGGAACTCATGGGTGAACCAGGAAAGTTGTAGATTTCTGAACAGTAGACAAACGTCTGTATTCAGCAAGGGGTCATATGTGGAGATCCCTCAAGGCTTTCCCAATGAAACTAACTGTTTAGTAAAGAAATATTGAAAGCAAGTTGGAAAAATTGGAAATTTGTGACCACGTTTTCATCTGTAACTGTCAAAAAAACCTATTATAACGGCAATATACTGTTAAGTCTGTGAGACCCTTCTGGATCTGGGGAGAGATAGAGTTTGTACGTTGTCCAAGAATCAGAAGTACCCAGAGCCAACAACTGAACTGCAGTTTACAATGTTTTTTTATTGTGTACCACATTTAGACCAATTCATATGGTGAAATATGTGGAGTGAAAAATGGGTGTCAAGGAAACCTATGTATTTCTGAAGTGGGCACCAGACATAGAGTTTAGGAGCATCTCTGAATTGTGGGTAATCATACTATTATGTGATTCAGAGGGAATTTTTCAAAATGTCTTCTTTCTTACATACTGGCTTACATTTGGGAGGTGCAAAAACAACAGTTGATGGACAGAATGCAGAACAATGTCATACATTCACCCCAGTACAGAGATCTGGGCCTAAGTCCATTGTTTTTTTTGCTTACTGTGCCATTCCAATTTTGACCCAGCCATATGCAAATCAGTCTTGACCACCAAGTCTATAAACAATTCATGGGAATATTGCACAATAAACAAACATTATAACCTAACATGGATAGAACACACAAAAGACAATACACTTTGTCATAAACAAAAGACACATCTGTGGAAAAACAATAGTAGGCACTAGAACCCGATACTACAGAATTGATACGTTTTTTCCACTGAAACCCGATCTGTTTTTTGCAATGTGGATAGCTATGGAGTTTCGGCCATACCTCAGTCGGCACCTGGGGAAACCTAGCACACCAGTACATTTGTTATAACTAGACACTCTGGGGCCGATTCCGATCTCGGCCGGAAGGGCACCGAATCGGGTTTGGCATTAGCGGATCCGATTCGGAGGCTGGATTTCAGTCCGAATCGTACACGGGTCTGAACAGTTCTGTACGACTCGGTCACAAGCAAACCGTGGCGCGCAATGGCAGACGTTTCACGACCGAGCTAGTACCATGCTTGATTCGGACAGCCGGATCGAGTCGGAGCGTCCAGCTCGCAATAGCTCCCGGAGTTGGACTTTGGGGGTCCACGTCAGACCCCCTATTACCCACAGCCTTACGACTCGGACGCAGGGGGAGACCCATGGGTCTCCCCAACACAGGCATGAACGATGCGGATGGCACCGACGCGTACTGACTGTAGGGGCACACTTGTCCGCGACGTACCCATTCAGTCAATGGGAGCCCATGTACGCGTCGTACGACCGGCTCCCATTGACTTCTATGGGAGTCCGACCGGATACGGCTGCATTGTACTCGCTCGATCGGACTGCAGGAGTCCGGATCGGTCAGAAAACACCCCGGATCCGGCTCTGTCAGAGTGCTTTCCGACCCAGATCAGAATCGGCCCCCAAGCGGATTCCAGAATGGGCTGATCTACATGGCTTTCACCAGCTCTTCTTGCTTTTACCTGCCTCAAATTTGACTAGAACATACATATTTGTCACATTTATCTGAGGAAAGCCGCTGGAATCTGTGGGAGACACAAATGTCCTACCACCCAACATTAACCCAAGTCTCCCAATGAAAATGGTACCTCACTTGTGTGGTTAGGCCTAGTGCTCCCCGACAGTACCCAGCACAAAACACACCATGGACTTATCACATTTTTCCACTGAAAACTGACCCCTTTTTTGGAATGACAGTAACTATGGATATTGTGCCCTGGTTCA
The DNA here is from genome assembly GCF_964263255.1 of Lissotriton vulgaris. Lineage (NCBI taxonomy): Eukaryota > Metazoa > Chordata > Amphibia > Caudata > Salamandridae > Lissotriton > Lissotriton vulgaris. The sequence continues at coordinate 182,330,261 of NC_141696.1, read as the reverse complement.
ACTGGCATCTAGGGAAGTCTAGCAAACCTGTACATTTCGGAAAACTATACAGCTAGGGGATTCCAGGGTGGGGAGGTTTGCATAACTCTCACCAGGTTTCCCTAAACATAAGCCTAACCTTTCTCAAACCTCAACCTTTGAAATAAAATGCACATTTTCCTTAAATTTCTGTGAGGAAAGCTCCGTGAATGTGCGGGGAGCCACAACTTTCCTCCCACTCAGCATTCCTAACTTCCCACTGATAAAAATGCTACCTTACATATATGGATAGGCCTTACGCCTGGGACAGGAAACCTGTCATTTTATTGCATTGTGGGTAGCTGTGGATATTGGGCACCAGCTCAGCCAGCAACTGGGGAAACAAAGTCCAAGGGTGAACGACTTACGTATGATTCACTTGGCAATTTTACCAGTTATTTCCCAGGCTGAAGGGGGCATTAGACAGTTTTCACTACCTCCTATTGCCAAGGTTGTCCTTGCAATGACGGACAGTGAAAACGGACCTGTATGTCTACCGATCTAAATCAGTTGGGCAGACATAGAGGTCAGCCTCTACGTCTGCCCTTACTCTGGCAGGCCGCCCGAACGGTGTAACCTTGCCAGAGATGGAGTAGACTCCAACAATCTTACACCAATGGTCAGCCTGCATATAAATCGGGCAGACAGATCATTATCTCGGCAGTAAGGACATCTGTTGCCATTGCAATGGAGTATCCCTGTCACAGATTTAATTCTGCTGCTAGGTTTTTGTAATTAATCCACCACTTTCAGGGTGGTGTGCCTTGCATGTACCCCATGAGGTTTTCCTAGCCACAGTGACCTGCAAACCTCTAACTTTGTCTAAAATCATGCATTTTCCCTACACTTATTTGATAGAATCTTCCAGAATCTGCAGGAATCTACAAAAGTCCTACCACTCAGCATTGCCTCACTTGCGACAATAAAAATTCTGTCACGGCGCACTGACTTTACAGATGGATGGGAGAGGGGTTGAAGGCTCAAGTGGAAGTGATTCCTCTACGCCTCTGCCCTTTAAATAAAAATGAAATCCTCTGGTGCAAGCACAGAATGATCCTTTTTAATGCCTCCCCAGTGTTGACCAATGGACGTATTAGGGAGGTAATGCAGCGGTTGCCTATTGGTGGACAGCCAGATATAAGGGGATAATGCTAAGAAAGCACCTATATTGAAACAGTTATTGAGGTGTAAGAGCTTCCCCCTGGAAAAATTAATCAGAATTTCGAACAGTGTGGAGGTAATATCAGTATTGACTCCACCCTTTCACATGATACAGGTTCAGTTTTAAACATGGAATGTGTTGTGTGCTCGCGAGCACTGTTGTGCTCGCGGGCACAGTTTACGCTCACTCCATTCTCGAGGGCATGAGCGTGATGGCTATCATGCTCATGTTTCCATTCAAAAATGTTTTGCCTCGTGGGGAGAGTGGGGATAGGAATGTTATTGTTTGTAATATCGGGTGTGCAGTTGTTTGTGAATTACGTTGATGTATTCATTCTGCAACTGACTGACTGACCTGCAACAACTACCTGAATAAACAGTGTTTTATGTTCATCATTCCTGACTTGCATTAGATTCTTGTTCTGGGTATACTAGTATCGCTAAACAATTGTTTGATAGCAAATGGGTTAACAAGATTCTGCTTCCTCCTGATGTCACACCCCGAGGTTATACTGGTCACAATGTTGATCTTATTGGTTATTTTTGGGCGAATTTTAAATTTAAAGAACGACATACATACAGTAAAGTATATGTTGCAAAATTTGGAAAACCACTTCTGGGTTGGCCGCATCAAGAAAAAATGAGTATCAAAATAGATGCCAAAGCTGATCCTCCTGTTTATGTAGTAAGTTCCACAACTGACAATTGCAATTTTATTTCTAATTTAAAAAAAAGTTTTCCGAAAGTATTCACAAACACATTGGGGATGTGCCAGGGATTTAAACACCACATTAGAATACATGAGGTTGCCATTCCAGTCTGGCATAAAGTGAGGAAAATACCTTTATCTTACAGATCAAAACTCAAAGATATGGTAAACGATTTATGTTCTAAGGGCATAATAGAACCTATTGAATCCTCACCATGGGTTTCTCAGATAGTGATTTCGGTTAAATCTACTGGTGAGCTTAGATTGTGTGTGGACTTACGCAGTCTTAATAATGTGATATGGATTGATGCTCACCCATTACCTAATTTGCATAAAATGGTTTCTATGTTGGCGGGTGCACAAGTGTTTTCCACCATTGATTTGGCCAGTGCTTACCATCAGGTTGTCCTAGATGATGAATCAAAAAATTATACTGCATTCATTACCCTATAAGGTCTTTACAGGTACTGTCACATGCCATTTGGCTTGGCCAGTGCAGCCTCAGTGTTTCAAAGGTTAATGAAGGAAACTCCTGAGGGATTAGTAGGGGCCATAGATGATATACTAGTTTATGGGGAAAACGCTGAAGAACATGATCAAAATTTAAATAAGGTATTATCTGCTCTGTCATCAAAAGGTCTCATACTTCATACAGATACATGCAAATTTAAAGCATCTCAAGTGGAATATTTAGGGCATACCATTAGCAGTACTGGAATTAAATCTAAACGTAACCATGTTAAAAATATAATTAATGCTGAAATTCCAAAATCCAAAGAACAGTTGGTTGCTTTCTTGGGCTTCACTGAATTTTACGCAAAATTTATTCCAAACTATGCCACCAAAGTTAATCCTATTAGATGTTTGTTAAAGAAAAATGCGAAGTTTGAAAGGACAAATGATATGTCAATTGCTTTTAATACCTTAAAGATAATTGTGAATGAGGATTGTGAAGTAGCCTTTACCACACAGGACATTAATGCAATACATAATGAACATTTTATCATTAAAGAAAAACTATGGCTAGAGGAAATGGATAGTGACGAAGAATTGAAAAGAGTTAAATATCACATTTTACATGGTTGGCCCCAAGAAAGAAAACTATCCGGCGAATTAATTGGTTATTTCAAAATTAAAGAGGAATTAGCTATTGAAAATCATATGGTTTTAAGAGGCGATAAAATTGTACCTCCTCATAATTTAAGGAAGAACATTATTAGTCTTGCCCATGAAGGACATCTGGGAATATCAAGCGCAAGAAGGTTAATTAGAGAATCATTTTGGTGGCCAGGGATTGATATTTCTTTTGAACACGCTATCAAGAATTGTTTAGAGTGCCCATCTAGTGATAAGTCTGCAATTCCCTTACGTCCTGAACCTCATCCTGTTAATTTTCCAGAAGGTCCTTGGCGTAAATTAGGTTTGGACATAATTGGCCCTTTTTCTGTATTACCCAAACAAGAAGCTTTTGGAACTGTCTCAATTGATTACTTCTCAAAATGGCCCAAAGTCAAAATGGTGAAAGAAATTATTCTGAGAAAATAATAGAATTTCTGGACGAAATGTTTTGCAGGGAAGGCATTCCACAGGAAATTGTAACCGATAATGGGCCACAGTTCATTAGTAATAATATGGAATCTTTCCTTAAGAAATGTGGTATTACTCATAAAAGAATATCTGTTTTCCACCCAGAAGCCAATGGTCAGGTTGAGAAGTTTAACAGAGTGATAAAAGAAGCTATCCAACTCTCAGTTAAAAGTGGACTTTATTGCAGAAATTTGTTACAGTCCATGTTATTGGCTTACAGAACTTCTCCTAATTTTGTGACTTTAATTAGTCCATTTGAATTAATAAGAGGGCGCCAACCCAGTACCAAACTTGTTCCATGGTGGTTGAAAGAAAAACAAAGCAAATTATGTTGTTTTTCTAATGTAGACCATGAGAAAGTACGGCGTAGGGTTGAGGAATACAAGATTAAAATGAAGCATAACATGATTAAAAAACAAGGCTCTGTCAACAAACAAATTGTTGAAGTGGGAGATTTAGTACGTATTAAGAGAGCGAACAATGCTGGTAAGGGTTACCCAATGTGGTCTTCTAAAAAAGTTATTGAAGTTTTTAGAAATGCTGTGAGAGTAGATTGGGGTAGTGTTTGGAATTTCAACAGAATATCCTTATTCAAAGGAAGAGTGGTGCATCGTACTAATGATTACAGCAATGTTTTTTTAGATGTGAAAGAGCAAGAACACACTTTTGTTCCTGATGATTCCGAAACTATTGTAAACTCACAAAGACCTACTCGCTTTTGTCATCCTCCTGTAAGATTTCAAGATTATGTCATGTCTTAAAAGAAGGAGAGAAAAAGAAGTTATATTACTAATGTTTTATGAAAATGTTTTTTTGTTTTTTAAGGGGAAAGGTGTGTTGTGTGCTCGCGAGCACTGTTGTGCTCGCGGACACTGTTTACGCTCACTCCATTCTCGAGGGCATGAGCGTGATGGCTATCACGCTCATGTTTCCATTCAAAGTTGTTTTGCCTCATGGGGAGAGTGGGGATAGGAATGTTATTGTCTGTAATATCAGGTGTGCAATCGTTTGTGAATTACGTTGATGTATTCATTCTGCAACTGACTGACTGACCTGCAACACCTACCTGAATAAACGATGTTTTATCTTCATCATTCCTGGCTTGTATTTATTTTGGATTAATCTTTCCCACAGAATGTAGGTCTCTTGATCCCACAACTATGCTAACACTAAAGTGGTTTCAATCTATTGTAATTTATTTTGCAAAGGCACAGATTTTTTTTGCTTAACTTAGAAACAATTCATCAGCAATCCGTATCAATGTTTTCATTTCAAGTATACTAAAAAATGAGTTAAATTGATCCTATTCTTACAATGGAAAACTTGAAAAAGTATGAAGTTTGTGAGTTATGGTGAACGACGCAAACAAACTTCAATCAATGATATAATATCACAGTTGACATCACAATGGCATCCTCAATGATATCAATGATGTCAAAATCACTGTTGTCATGCTATACAGCTTCACAACTGTCATTATCAGTGACATCACTGAAGTCGTTCAAAGAACCCACAACTTACTTTTAAATGCGCTCAACCTACATTTATACCCTGTCAACAAAAAGTAATTTGTAACCTCACATATACTTTCCCTTTATTTATTGGATTTTTTAAAATCTATATAAAACCTCTCCACAATGTAATGTGGTATGGAGTTTCACATTTTTTGAGGATGAGAGTCACATTTATTTCTCTCTCTCTGGTGAAAGTAGCAGGGATATTAAGGAACATAATCTGGTTGAGGTCACCCAAGAACTGTATGGGTTCAAATCGTCTCACTCTAAATTTTAATTAAAGTTGTTGTTAGTCAGTTCCTGTTTTTTTCCCCCAAACGTTCTTATGGCTAGTTAAAGTGATGGAAAAACGACCAACCACCTACTCAAGAAGCTCCAGGCTCTTAGGAGTAGATTTACTAACGTTTTGCAATGGATTAGCTTCACAAAGGTGACTCTAACAAGCACAAAATATTTTTTTCCTAATTTACTTTCTAGTTCAAAACGTGTTTTGAGCTGGAAAGTATCCTGAAAGTAATGCAAAACACTGCTTTGTGTTACTTAGCGCCAGGGGATGTTACATGGGCGTTCCGATGACACAAAAGGAATTAGCACAAAAAGTTTCTCCTTTCATTTCTGACTTTGTATCTGTGCTGATCTTTGTAGCATGTATGCGAAGTAGGAAACACTTTAAAGTGTGTTTACGTATAGTATTTTGTAATGGAAGGGTACTGTTCTAGTACAATACCTTTTGTAGACTCAGCAACGCACCGTAGCACTATGGAGCTGAGGTGTGAGCCTGGTACACAGCATCTGAAATCAGTGCTGGCGCTAGGCAGAGGAGAGAAACATATCTTTGTAGATATGGCGCTCTCCTCCCTCCCTGTCATGCAACGCAGTGCAGCATTTTTGGCTGCTGCGTTGTGTCCTGTGACTTTTTTGTTAATCTGGGCCTTGGCTTCTTTCGGGTTCTAGTGCCTGCTATTGTTTTTCCACGGATGTATGTTTTATTTATGACAAAGTGTATTATCTTTTGTGTGTTTAATCCTTGTTAGGTGGTAATGTTTGTTATTTGTGCAATATTCCCATGAATTGTTTAGAGACTTGGTGTTAGTCTTCTTATGAATGAACACTTATAACAACGTGTATGAATTTTCCCACTTAGGGGCCGATTCCGATCTGGGTCGGAATGCACTCCCACTGAGTTGGATCCGGGGTGTTTTCCGACCGATCCGGACTCCTGCAATCCGACCGAGTGAGTACGATGCGGCCGTATGCTGTCGGACTCGATTGGGTCGGACTCCCATAGAAGCCAATGGGAGCTGGTCGTACGACGCGTACATGGGCTCCCATTAACTGAAAGGGTACGTCACAGACAAGTGCGCCCCCTACAGTAGGTACGCGTCGGTGCCTTCCCCACCATACATGCCTGTGTTGGGGAGGCCCATGGGTCTCCCCCTGTGTCTGAGTCGTAAGGCTGCGGGTGACAGAGGGTCTGAAGCGGACTACCAAAGTCCAACTGCGGGAGCTATTGTGAGCCGGACGCTCCGACTCCATCTGGCTGTCCGAATCGAGCACCTTACTAGCTCGGTCGTGAAAAGTCTCCATTGCACTCCACGGTTTGCTTGTGACCGAGTCGTACTGAGCAGTTCGGACCCAGAAACTATTCAGACGGAGATTTCACGCTTGTTAGCATCGTACTTCGACGTCTGGACCCATGTACAACTAGGACGGAAATTCAGCCTCCGAATCGGATCCGCTAATGCCGAACCGGATTCAGTGCCCTTCCGACCGAGATTGGAATCGGCCCCTATGTGTTACGATAAACAACGTTTTGTTTTTTTAAAGCTATTGGGCTGTTTTTAACTCAATAAGTAATTCACATCTTTTTTGTATATCTTTTTGATACAATCATCAATAAATAGATCTATTTTTATAATTTTGTATTTGGAACTTGGGCTTACTATTAAACTTCCCTCGTGTGCATGGCGAATGATAAGTGGTTTTGAGTTTGTGTGACTATTGTGAGCATCAGGGAATACAGCATACATAGGAAGAGGTACTAATGAGAAGAAATAAAAGAAATTCTTATTGTTGAGCCTTACTGGGGAAGGCGTGCCATTTTGACACATTCCCAGGTTTACTAACTTTAGGAAATCTGAGAATGCACTAAAATCCATGGGTTGTGGGATGGGAACGTCCATGCTTCACCCATAGAACTCCTTCTTGACACAGGGTAATGCAAGGTTGCTTTGTAATTTCTAAACCACGCAAAGCCACATAAAGTGGCTTTGCATGACTTAGTAAATGCCAAGGGCCGTATTATGGAAATCACCCAGGGGCGCAACAGTTATTTGCGCCCACTTTTCACGCCCTCCGGGCACTTTGGTATTACAGAAGGGGCCACAGACTATTGTACAGCCCCTTCTATAATACTGCTAGTGCTGGTGCACATACAGTGCCAGCACTAATGTGAGAGGGCATTCCCTCATTTGCATGAGGGTGTGCCCATGCAAATGAGAGAATCTCTTTGACTCTAAGTCCGCGCTGTATTAGATGCAGGCGCAGAGGCAAAGAAACTCTCAGGAGGCGTACTGGCAGTGCCCCACCTGAAAGATGGTGCACTGTAAGTGTGTACCCTGATTGCAGCCCTCTGGTTGGGGAAAGGGGGTCCCATGGACCCCCACCGACATCTCCTTGCAGGCAGGGATCTCTAATCCCCTTAAAAAGTGCAAGCGGGTTACCCGCTGCACTGTGAAAACACAGAGCAGCTTTAATGCAGCCGCTCCATTATCACCTGAGTGCACTGCCCCCAGTGTGAGTTCGCTGCTGCTCTGAGGGCAGAGCATTCACCCTAATAAGGTGTATTTTCCTTGATTGTGCCAGGTGCACCTTTTAGAAGGTGCACCAGGTGCAATCCAGGAAAATGCGATGTATGTGTAATACGACCCCGGAAATGGTTTTGCATCTGGGCTGTGCCACAACCGTGAGGTAAAGCAGATGCAAATCTACTCCTGCGTTGATATCTGTTTAAATTATTGCATAGGTTGATATAAGCCAAAGACAATAACCAATGACTGATGATAAGTGATAAGATCTTAATGAAAAAGATACATTTGAAATAAGGTATCAACACATTTACTGACTGTCTTCAAGGTGTCAGTGAAACAGTTCGGTGTATATTTTTAAATGTTAAAGCATGGCCCAGGAGAAGAGTTTAACAATCGGTGATGGAACAGTACAATTTATGCAAGTGGTAAAGCTTTTGCCAGGGAGCAAAACTTTGCATATTAACTTGGTATTTAAAGGATCACTTTTTATCACTCAGACATTGCAGCCTCACGCTCTTGAGCACTCTCTTGAAAGTCATCAGTATGCTTGAGTTCAGCAAGGGGTTTCTGCAATCAAAGTAACATCTTGACTTCTACTGAAGGTCAAAATCGCCCCAGTGTAGGGAAAAACACTACACTTCAACACCACGTCTCTGATGGATAACAGCCACAATTATGTCTCCTTCTAGCATTAATGAAGACATACATGTGACACTTCAACCTCCGAGCAGGTGTTAGCGTTTCCTTTGCTAACGCTGAAAGGCACCTTTTTTATTTGCTGTTTGATATCTGTCATCTGTACCACTGGCATGTGCTAGAACACAGGTGTCTTTCAGTTGAGAATTGCCAAAGTCAGCGAGTGGACGTTTAGAGCAGAGATTTGCAGACTGCGTGCAAACACATCTTGCTAGTGGTTCATGACAGAAGGGAGATATTCTGACAACCAAAAGCCTGGACATCATGTACAGGAGTTGTTAATCAGTGGCCTTTAGTTAACACCGACGTCCAGCCACTGCTATTGTAAGTAATGCAATGACTCAATTACAATTCTCTCCTAAAAGATGTTGCTGATACGTTGCAATTGCTCAAGGCTAGCCTATGCTAAAGAATACACACCACCCATTTGAACTTTGAACTTTGAAAAAGACATCAATGCCAGTGAAATCAGACACAGAACACAATTGACAGAGCGTGTACTACTACGATTTTGAAGGTCTTTCATATTTTCAAGACCATAACACGTCTAACAATAGACTGATGTGCAGAAAAACCCCAACAAGAAAATGGCAGAAACGTTTGCAATGCAATATTGTGCTACAGAGATCATGCCACAACGATATGGTATATGTGCTACAATTAGTTCAGTCGGGTAAGTAATCGCTTTAGAGTTATATCAATATATGTACAGAAAGAAAGGGAGACACACCTGGATTGACCCAATCAAAATCAATCTATTGACATCCATTCTCTTTTTTTTGTCATAACACAGTATGGCTGTCACAAGCAAAACATAAATAATTAAAAACTACAAAGGAGTGACTTGCATGTGATAAGGTGATCTAGAGGTGACAAGGTGCTATAAATGAACAGGATATATACAGTGCTGCACATGAATTATCTGAAAGGGTTGAGATCAGTATACATCCGTTCCTAAACACATGAATCTCCAATACGCCCATTGTAAATTCTGTCTTTTGCTTGAGGTGAAGAAAGTAGGGTACGGATTGTCAGGCCACGTCGACGTTTCGACCCAGAGAAGTGTGTGACTGTGACAGAGTCACAGCAGGTTGTTGTGTCTTAGCTAAGGCGTTCCAGAAGACGTGGTTAGGTTAGAGATGAATACGTTTATTGTTCTTAGATATTAAGTAGGTTTTCCAGTAAAGATGTAGATAAGACCCCACCAAAAGCAGTCTCTCTGTTGCTCAGCGCAGTAATTGGCACTCTTCTCAGAGCAATTTACACATTCCAATTACATCACCATCCACGCCAACATTCTACCCGTACCATTCACACTGGCTGATCAGCAGAGGCAGAGAAGCAGGGAAGGTGCATAGAATAAAACCTTGGATATAACACACTGTCCCACCTTTATAAAATAGACGAAAACATATCAAGTATAAAGAAACTTGTATGAGAAAATGTTGCAAAATGCAAGAGGAAAACAGCATTACATAAGAAACGCAAAAGACTAAAGTATGAGTAAAAACTTGCATAATAATATATTGCAAATGCAAAAATGCAAACAGCATTAGAGAAAAGAAACTTGCATAAAAAGATGTCGCAAATTCAAAAAATGCTAACAGCAATATGTAAAGTACACGGGCACTTAAATTGCGACAATACAAAAATGCTGAAACATACAAAGAGAAAATTGAATACAAGAAAGACAAGATACACATCTCCTTCCTTAGCGGAGCAAAATTGAAACCAGAAAATTTCAAAAAGAAGGGAGAAAAGTAAACCACAAAAACAGTGATCCAAAATACCATCACAACCACACTGGCTGGCCAGGCTGGCGAAGAAGAAGAGGAACACAGACCACAGCAAAAGAAAAAGAAAAGGATACCATGTGAAACCAGAAAACAGGCATAAGGCACAACCAGAAAAACCAATGCTACATGACAAAACACAGACAGAACTCCAAAAGAGAAAACAAGAAGTAAACAAGATAACTAGAGAAAAGCAACGGGTGAAATGCACCCAACCAGAATCAAGAAATGGATGACTTACACCCAACAGAAAACAAGCAATGGGTGGCTGCACCCAACCAGAAAGCAAACAACGGGTGGTGTACACAGTAACATATACATGACAATATAATGAAAATGGTTCAGTGACTAAATATCGAGGGAGAGAATATAGACTGCCCAAAATATCGACTCAAAAATATCGAGGGACGGAATATAGAATGCCTATCTATAAACAGGTAAGTACTCAAATAGTACAAGTACAAAACATAGAATGTTAAAATATAGTTAACTAAAATATCACATTTTTTAAATGTATTAAAAATAGTATAAAAGTAATTAAATAATAAACACAATTAAATGAAACATAGTTAAAATAATGTAAAAAAAGCTTAAAATGTAAAAATTATAAATGGAATGTATTTTTTAACATATATTTACTTAATATATTATTAAATACTTATTAATCTTAATTATACAATATTTAAAACAGTATTACAAATATATTTACATATATCAATAAATAAACCTGTTATCTAAATATAAGAATAAATAATATATAATAATTTAAATAATTAAAGTAATACTTTTTATGTTAATTAAAAATGTACACTACATTAAGGGACCGATTCCGATTCGGTAAAGTGCCCTCCGAATAGCCGTACGGAGCTTTTTTCCCGTACGAATCGTATGCAGAACCGTACCCGTACGTACAATGTATTACGATGTGTACCCAAAGCAGTTCTCTGTATGAGTCGTACCGAAGACCATACAACTCACTAATCCGTACAAATCGCATTCGTAACGCAGAGTATGCTATGTCCTTGTGGATCCAAGCTGCGTTTTCCGACCCAGCAAGTACATATCGTATCGACAACACTCCGTACGACCCTTTTTCTACGAGAGCTTAAAACGTCCATAAAAGCAGATTTCGCCTCGAAATGCGTATGAAACGACCACCCCGGGTACGGTGTGTACACCCCATGACTGCAGGGGTACGGTGCATCGGGATACGGTGCGTACACCCCTGGATTTCTGGGGTACGGTGCGTATGTCCCTGTGCGTACACCCCATGATCGTAGGTGTACGGACCGTAGTGGTACGGTTCGTACATCCCAAGGTCGTAGGTTTACGGTGTGTACACCCCGTGCGTACACCCCTTGATTTTAGGGGTACGGTGCGTTTGTGATAGTGTTACCCATCGTACGAATTGCTCATTCGCAACGTTTACCGTACGAATCGCGTACTGATTCCCCGGTCCGGATCGTACTTGGCGGGTCGTACGGCATTTTTACAAATCATACGCTTCACTGTGCAGGTCGATGTCGTACACATTTACCCTTCATTTTCGTACGGTTTGCAATGATTCAGATGTATTTTCTTGCAATGAATCGTACTACGCGATTCGGACGGATTCGTACGATTCGTACGGAAACGGCTACAAATACGAATCGTCGTTTAAAACTAGTATTCACACTCCAACAATTGCAAAAGTAAAGAATTTGTTGGTAGTGGGAGGGTAAAAATTACTATTCCCACTCCAGTGAGTGCAACAGTAGGGAAAGCGTTGTATAGCTTAGGGGTAAAAATTACTATTCCCACTCCAGAGAGTGCAACAGTAGGGAAAGTGTTGGATAGCATTGGGGTAAAAATTACTATTTCCACTCCAGTGAGTGCAACAGTAGGGAAAGCGTTGTATAGCTTAGGGGTAAAAATTACTATTCCCACTCCAGTGAATGCAACAGTAGGCAAAGCGTTGGGTAGCGTAGCGGTAACAATTACTATTCCAACTCCAATGAGTGCAACAGTAGGGAAAGCGTTGGATAGCCTATGGCTAAAAATTACTATTCCCACTCCAGTCAGTGCAACCGTAGGGAAAGTGTTGGATGGCTGAGGGTAAAAATTACTATTCCCACTCCAGTGAGTGCAACAGTAGGGAAAGCGTTGGATAGCGTAGGGGTGAAAATTACTATTCCCACTCCAGTGAGTGCAACAGTAGGGAAAGTAATGATTTAATATTTAAATAGGAATAAATTAATTATCAATACCAATAAAAAATTAATTACAAATAATTCCCAATCACCAAAAATGTAATAAATAATTAATTATAAATACCAATAAATATGTTTTGTTAAAAATTAATTACCTATTAATAATTATTTAACAACAAATTTATTTTCAATCCCAAAAATGTAATAAGTTATACAAAATGCACCAATTAATAATTAATTAACAGTGAATTATTCATCAATACACACAAATAATTATAATAATTACCTAATTACAGTTAAATGACTTCAAACCCTATTCCCCTATAACCCACAACCCACTCCAAATAATAAATTAATACACTTAACATAATTATCAATTAATAAAAATGAATTACCAAATAATAAAGATTAATTACCAATTAATTACCAATAAATTAATTAACAATACAAATAAATTAAAATTAATATTTACTTAATTACAATTAAACTACTTCCCACCCTATTCCCCTATAAACCCACTACCCGCTACAGAACTAAAACGCAAAATTAAATTAATATTAATTAATAATTCATAAAAATGTATATTCATTTACTATAATTAAATTACTTACCACCCTTTTCTCCTTTAAAGCCGCTACGGAATTAAATTATGCAAGCATTAAATAACATAACATTCATTACCTTAAAAAAATTAAAAATACATTACAAAAATGATATATAATTTTAGCACATATACTAGCATACATAACACAAAAAAAAATTATATTATGGAAAACGATATTTTAAATTCTATATTATGGAAATCAATATTTTAAACCTCAATTTCGATATTCTATCCAACTATATTTTGGTAATTCGATATTCTGGCCTGTCTATATTTTGAATTCGATATTCTGCCAGTCGATATTTCAAATTCGATATTTTGGGTGTTTACTGGTGAAAATGCATTATATGATTAAAATAAGGCAGGAATAACAGAAATGTAATGGCAGTACTATACGAAACAAATGCGCATCAAAACATTGTATAATAGGTGAGAAACATTAAATAACATAAGTGAAGTAGCAAAATAATTATAGAAAGAAAAATGCCGGTATGAGAGGAAATATAGAAATGCATTATACTAAAGCGCCGTAGTAATGGGAGCCAAAAATAAAACAGCAAATCACGTTGCTTAAGTGACAGGATATCCCCAAGTCACACTTAGGGGCCGATTCCGATTCGGGAGAAAAAACCGCCGTACGATTCGTATTCATAGCCGTCTCCGTACGAATGAAAAAAGACCGTCCGAACTGCGTAGTACGATTCGTAACCCGAAAATACGTCCAAATATCAGAGAACCGTACGAACCATAATTGAAGACCCGTACAAAATGGCGTTGGAACTCAAACCGTACGATTTGTTAACATGCCGTATGACCAAACAAGTACGATCCATACCGGGGATTGAGTACACGATTTGTACGGGCAAACGTAGTCGCGCTTGAAGCATTATTCGTTCAGAAAACATTGCGTATGAGTGAGCCGCACAAAAGGGGGATCTAAATCAACCAATAACTCACACCCAGTCAAAAGATCTGGGTTTAATCCATCACCGTTCTTTAGCCCACTCTGCCACCCCAGTTCAGATATGGCTATATGCAAATCAGTCTGACCCTGTGCCTCATGGGAACAGTCCAGCCCGAACTGCCGAGCCATGTCTTCCCTGGACCGGAAACAAGCTTCCGAGGACCGGTTTCTGGCATTCCAGCCCTCTTCAGCCCGGCTTGCTTGAATCCAGTGGCAAAGTGAGCAAGGAACTCACGTCTGAGCATACCCTGCCACACTTATGGCGGCCAAAAGCGGTACAAAAGGGGGTCGTGATGGACGGAGCATCTGAATCAATCAAACACTCACACCCAGTCAAAAGATCTGAGTTTAATCCATCACCGTTCTTTAGCCCACTCTGCCACCCCATTTCAGACATGGCTATATGCAAATCAGTCTGACACTGTGCCACATGGGAACAGTCCAGCCCGAACTGCCAAGCCATGTCTTCCCTGGACTGGAAACAAGCTTCCGAGGACCGGTTTCTGGCATTCCAGCTGTCTTCAGCCCGGCTTGCTTGAATCCAGTGGCAAAGTGAGCAAGGGACTCACGTCTGAGCATACCCCGAACTGCCAAGCCATGTCTGGTGAGTGAGCCGCACCAACAAATACGAACCGCACACCCCTCAATAAAGCATACGCAAACACCCCCCCAAACGGCCCGTATCAGCAAGCCGCACCAACAAATACGAACTGCACACCACTCAGTAAAGCGTACGCAAACCCCCACCCCGAAAAGGGCCCTTATGAGCCAGCTGCACCAACAAATAGAACCGCACACCACTCAATAAAGGGTACGCGAACCCCCACCCCGAAAACGTCCCGTATGAGCCCGCCGCACCAACAAATACAAACTGCACACCACTCAATAAAGCGTACGCAAACTCCCACCCCGAAAACGGCCCGTCTCAGCCAGCCGCACCAACAAATACGAACCGCACACCACTCAATGAAGCGTACGCGAACACCCCAAAAACGTCCCGTATGAGCCAGCAGCACCAACAAATACGAACCGCACACCCCCACTAATAAAGCGCACGTGAACCCCAAAACCAGCACAAGGAGGGTGCAAAGGAGTCGCACAACCCCACAAAACATGTCTCCTGTGTACACACCATTGGAAAACAATGTCCTGGCCACATCCAAACAGGCAAACAGAGGGCCCAAGTCACACCCACCCCTTATAACACACCCACCAAAAATTCAAAATAAGCCACACCCACAAATGGACCAATAAAAGGGTTCACACATACAACCCATCATCCTCTGCGCAAAGACACTGACAGCACACCAACAACTGCACCCATACACCTTCACACATACACCCTATTACATTCAAACCCACACCACCGTCTTCACAATCAGACCCACACACCCTCTTCCATACACACCATCACCCCCCAATCACATACACCCCACACCATGACCACACCAAAGAATCCAAAAAATTCACTAACCCGGAGATGGAGATCCTTACAGATGAAGTCATCAGAGTTGAGCCACAGATGCTTGGTGCATTGATCAGACAGACCAGCATTGCAGATAAAACACGCCTGCGGGAGAGGATCGTCGATAAGGTCAATGCTGTGGCACCCATCAGACGCACCAGGAGGGATTGCCAGGCCAGGTGGTACGATCTGCGGAGGATAGTCAAGAGGAATATGGACGAAGACTACGCCCATGCACACCACACTGGAGGTGGTGGTCCCTGCAGACCTGCACAATACCATCCCTGGGAGGAGAAAGTCATGGCCCTGCTACCACCCATGGGAGTTCACGGAATCGAAGGAGCCGTGTAGCCTGGTGAGTATACAAACAACACATGTAACATGGGGGGACTACCAGCAGTGCCTAACAGTATGAGGGTGGGTGGCTATGGCTCCCAGCAGTGCCTGCCAGTATGGGGGTGGTATGTGGGTGGGTGGCCATCACTCCCAGCAGTGCCTAACAGTATGGGGGAGGGTGGCTATGACTCCTAGTAGTGCCTAAAAGTATGGGGGTGGTATGTGGGTGGGTGCAGAGAACTCCTAGTAGTGCCTAACAGTCAGGGGGTGGGTGGCTATGACTCCCAACAGTGCCTAACAGTATGGGGGTGGTATGTGGGTGGGTGGCCGTCACTCCCAGCAGTGCCTAACAGTATGGGGGTGGGTGGCTATGACTCCCAGCAGTGCCGAACAGTATGGGGATGGGTAGCTATGACTCCCAGCAGTGCCTAACAGTATGAGGATAGGTGGCTATGACTCCCAGCAGTGACTAACAGTATGGGGGTGGTATGTGGGTCGGTGGCCATCACTCCCAACAGTGTCTAACAGTATGGGGGTGGGTGGCTATGACTCCCAGCAGTGCTTAACAGTATGGGGATGGGTGGCCATGACTCCCAGCAGTGACTAACAGTATAGGGGTGGTATGTGGGTGGGTGGCCATCACTCCCAGTAGTGCCTAACAGTATGTAGGTGGTATGTGGGTGGGTGCAGAGGACTCCCAGCAGTGCCTAACAGTATGGGGGTGGGTGGCTATGACTCCCAGTAGTGCCTAACAGTATGGGGGATGGTATGTGGGTGGGTGCAGAGGACTCCCAGCAGTGCCTAACAGTAATGGGGTGGGTGGCTATGACTCCCAGCAGTGCTTATCAGTATGGGGATGGGTGGCCATGACTCCCAGCAGTGACTAACAGTATGGGGGTGGTATGTGGGTGGGTGGCCATCACTCCCAGCAGTGCCTAACACTATGGAGGTGGTATGTGGGTGGGTGCAGAGGACTACCTGCAGTGCCTAACAGTATGGGGTGGGTGGCTATGACTCCCAGTAGTGCCTAACAGTATTGGGGTGGTATGTGGGTGGGTGCAGAGGACTCCCAGCAGTGCCTAACAGTATGGGGGTGGGTGGCTATGACTCCCAGCAGTGCTTAACAGTATGGGGATGGGTGGCCATGACTCCCAGCACTGACTAACATATGGGGGTGGTATGTGGGTGGGTGGCCATCACTCCCAGCAGTGCCTAACAGTATGAGGGTGGTATGTGGGAGGGTGCAGAGGACTCCCAGCAGTGCCTAACAGTATGGGGGCGGGTGGCTATGACTCCCAGCAGTGCATAACAGTATAGGGGTGGTATGTGGGTGCATGCAGAGGACTCCCAGCAGTGGCTAACAGTATCGGAGTGGGTGGCTATGACTCCCAGCAGTGCTTAACGGTATGGGGATAGGTGGCCATGACTCCCAGCAGTGACTAACAGTATGGGGGTGGTATGTGGGCGGGTGGCCATCACCACCAGCAGTGCCTAACAGTATGGGGGTGGGTGGCTATGACTCTCAGCAGTGACTAACAGTATGGGGATGGGTGGCTATGACTCACAGCAGTGACTAACAGTATGGGGGTGGTATGTGGGTGGGTGGCCATGACTCCCAGCAGTGCCTAATAGTAAGTGGGTGGGTGGCTATAACTCCCAGCAGTGACTAACAGTATGGGGGTGGTATGTGGGTGGGTGGCCATCACTCCCAGCAGTGCCTAACAGTATGGGGATGGGTGCAAGGGGAGTGCCTGAAGACTGAAGGGGGGGGTGTGAGAGGGTGCAAGGTGTAGGGTATGAGGCTGCACTCATCCCATATGGCCCAGATACACACCCATGCACCATGCTCAATGCACAGGGAGTGTGAAAGTACTGACAAGATAGCTGACACTGGGCCCTGGTGTAGGCAGCACAAGGCCCTCCTGTGACCAGTGCAAACACTAACACCAGGACAAGGTCAGATATTCTGCACAGGAACTCACAACCACCATCATGGCAGCATGCTTCATGGGGGGACAGACACACCACGAGGGACGGCCACTTGCAAATCACACTCAAACTAATAGCATGGCCTGTCACACACACCCATTACAGAAACAGAGCCTCTGGGGACAGGCAATGGAGTGCACCAATGTCACAATCGTCATGTAACACAACAAAACAAATACTGATCTGATGACGCATCCAAGCAAAAAAATGCACAGTGCTGAATCACAAGTCCATTGTGCCTCTCACACAATGCTGTTGCCACAGCTTTTGGACGCTGTGGATGCACTTAAGTAGCACCATGGACCTGGGTATAGACAAGGTGATGCATCTTGGAGAAGTGCCATGTTCTAAAGCCCTGTGCCAGAAGTAGGTGTACTGGTCCAGGGGGGTTGGCAGTGGGTGGCTGTCACAGCACAGCAACCCCTCTCAAAAATTGCTGACTGAAATCAGAAAAATTCCACTCAGTGTCTATTATAAACATGCTGCATTTAAACCCTGCGCATGCTTGAACCAGGCATAAGGATTGACGCTGCATTGTGCAGATTGGGACACACAGAGCACAGTTGGATCTGTGTCGTGCTGGCGACACAAGCCACAGCAATGACTGTGCCAGTCATCGAAAACAGTACCGAACATGTCAATGACCCCTGACCACATGTCAATCTGATCCCACAACATACCCATACACAAGTGAACAATGACAACAATCCAAAGCACGCGGAACAGTGCTAATGACAATGGATATTAAAATTGGATGTTGCATGATAGTGCATTAACAGTATCTGTCTCTCACACCCACAGGGCAACGTATGGAAACTACCCCCAACCAGGGGGGAGATGGATCCCAGTCCTGACCCCACCGACAGTGACACCTCTCAACACACTGTGGATGACCCCAACCAACCTGGCCCCTCTGGATCCCAAACCCGTGCAGCAGCTGGATCAGATACATCTGTGTTAACCACCACACCTATTCCCACCACATCCCAGCAGACAGCTCGGAGCCCTGCCCATAATCCACAACAGAGCCAGTCTGACAATGAGGGATAAGGTTCGCCGGGCACCCAGGAGGTGGCAGACGACACCACCACTGCCATCAATCATGGGTCCCGTCGATCTGATGTGCCCACTAGGCGTGGGCGGAAAATCCGTTCCGCTCGCGGATTTTGCGGATTTTCGGGAAATCCGCAATCCGCGAGATTTGCGAATTTCCCGCAAAATCCGCAAATCCGCGAGCAGCGGATTTTGCTCGCACTGCTCGCACTGTTCGCGTGAGTTCGCGCCCCGCGAATAAGTGCAAAATTGCAGAAATACGATTTTAGCAAAACTGAAAGTAACTACTTACCAGGTTCAAAAGTTCAGGCTCATCATTAGTAGCCATTTCCTGGAGTGCTTCCTGAGGGGCCCCTCCAGAGTTCAGTTGCCAGTTGAAACTAGTATGTGACCCTGCTCTGAACCTCAGAATAGTTACACATATGCCACAAAGGTCCTGAATTACAGCTAAGGGAGACAAGCAGGAGCCAGGCTGGAAGTTAAAATCCATTAATCAGCCCCTAATTCATTATTGTCAGTTGGGGCAGGGCAGGTGTTGTAACTAATTTTGCAACAATGAAAGCACTTAGCAAGTGCAAAAGATCACTAATCAGGGCGCACTAAGGAAGCAGGTGCCAGCTAAAAAAATATTCTGTGACACATGAATCAGCCCCAAATTAATTCAGGTCACTTGAGGCAGGGAAGGTGTGCTTTGCTTTGCCGAAAATAATGTACACTGGACAACCAGAGGGTGTGGTGATGAAACAGAGGGTGGCATGGGTGGGCCAGAGGGTGGCATGAGTAGTCAGAGAGTGGCAGTGGTGACAGAGAGTGGCAGTGATGAAGAAGAGTGTCCCAAACAGGCTGGACACGTAGAAACAACAAGTTCGCGAAACTTGCGACCCGACAGGTAAGTTCGCAATTTGCGAAAGTGTACAAAACCCTCGCGAACTGGCAGAAACACGGGCGAACACAAAAAAAAAAAAAATCCGCAAATTCGCGGGAATTCGCGGATTTTGCGGATTGCGAATCCGCAAATCCGCAAAATTCGCGAACGCGAGATCCGCAAAATTCGCTCATGCTTAGTGCCCACAAGCGAGGCCAGGCTCGTGTGGGCAGTGGTGGTGGGAGTGGCACAAGGCGGAGGCGAGAACCTGACCAGCAAGCTGCAGAGCCCGGTATGTCTGAACTCCGAAACATCATGGAGGCATAACGGCGGGACACCAGGGAGTTCAGCCAGGTAGTGGAGGCCGTCAACAAAATTAAAAATCATCAGGCCGAGCAACATGCTAGTCAACAACGACACCAGGGACGGATGGAGGCAAGACTGGATGAGCTCTTGACGGTGCATAGGGAAATAAGCCAATCACTCCGTCAGATTGCTGTCAATATGCAGCACCCTCCCTGTGTCACCAGGCCAGAAACATCAAGGCAAAGACCAACACCAGCCACATGGAGGGAGGAGGAGGAGGAATTGTCTGATGGAGCTTCCCAGGCATCGTCAAGGCCTGCACGTGAGGGTCCCACAAGGAAGGTGGGTCGTCCACGGGTAAGATGTTGAGAGGCAGTGGGCTATGCACAACTCCCAGGTCACATGGTCTGTCATCTTGCCTTTGTATGCAACAGCCTCACCTTATTGACTCTCCTACATGGACTTGCTGGTTGCAGTGTGCCCAATGATGCTAAGCACTGTGGCCTGGACTCTGTTGACTCAAACTGTAAGGCATCACATCTCCAGCTGTGAACTTTGGATTCCCCCCCTTTTTGTACAGCACCTTCTCACGTTTCTCGCACGAGATCAGAAAATAAATCAAAATAACATAATACGCATTTGTGGAGAAGTTTTGTACCCAGAGTCAAAAACATATGTGTGGGGATATGTATAAAATGCTAGCGTGCTGCACCAACTGCAGCCATCCACACACTGGGATCTGAGTCCGGTTGAGGACACACATAGGTCACAATATTGCAACAACTACATACATGGATGGCAATACACACCCGTGATGGTTGCAAAATGCTGAAGGGGGGTTGGTTTGCAATACTGCAATTACAGACAGGTACAGAGGAGTCACTTGGAGGTGTACAGATCATGGGTAATATGTAGGTGTCCACGGAGGGCGTACCAGGATCTGTTTTCTGAGGTATGAGAACTATCAGCCGCATGCAGTTGTACTGTGGATGTGATGAATGGTACCCAGGCCAAGGGTGGCAGGACAGACTGTGGGCAACGGGGTGTTGGATGGTAGATGTCCATATTAGTTTGTTGGCCTGGGCCTGTGGAGTGCCTACTGAGTGTGGCTGAGGAGTATGAAGGTGAACCTGCAGATGACTGTGCGACTATTGTAGGTAACTCAAGTGCACGGTCATGTGGCAGTAACAGGGGATGTTGAGGATGAGGTGTGTGCATGTACCCTGGATTTGCACAAGTACTCCTGGAGTCTGGTTCTTGTACCTGTGTAGAGGTTGTTGCTGTAGTTGAGCTGGCTGGTGTCGTTGACGGCGACCAGGCTGAACACCACCTCGTCAACAGACATCGCCATAGCCATCCCAGAAGGCTATAAGATCTCCTGCAGACACCGCACCAACAGAGTGGGAGGAGGAATCGCTATCATCCACATGAACACTCCCAGAGTCACTACCAACACCAACGACACCCTCCCCACCTCCTAGCACATGCACTTACAGATCCACACTGACGCCAACAACTTCCTCAGAGGAACACTCATCGACAGACCACCTGGACCCCAACCACAATCCATCAACTCCATCGCTGACCTCATCAGCACGCACACCCTCGGCTACACGTAAGCATGGGCGAATTTTGCGAATCTCGCGTTCGCGAATTTTGCGGATTTGCGAACTCGCAATCCGCAAAATCCGCGAATTCCCGCGAATTTGCGGATTTTTTTTTTTTGTGTTCGCCCGTGTTTCTGCCAGTTCGCGAGGGTTTTTACAATTTCGCAATTTGCGAACTTACCTGTCGGGTCGCAAGTTTTGCGAACTTGTTGTTTCTACGTGTCCAGCCTGTTTGGGACACTCTTCTTCATCACTGCCACTCTCTGTCACCACTGCCACTCTCTGACTACTCATGCCACCCTCTGGCCCACCCATGCCACCCTCTGTTTCATCACCACACCCTCTGGTTGTCCAGTGTACATTATTTTCGGCAAAGCAAAGCACACCTTCCCTGCCTCAAGTGACCTGAATTAATTTGGGGCTGATTAATGTGTCACAGAATATTTTTTTAGCTGGCACCTGCTTCCTTAGTGCGCCCTGATTAGTGATCTTTTGCACTTGCTAAGTGCTTTCATTGTTGCAAAATTAGTTACAACACCTGCCCTGCCCCAACTGACAATAATGAATTAGGGGCTGATTAATGGATTTTAACTTCCAGCCTGGCTCCTGCTTGTCTCCCTTAGCTGTAATTCAGGACCTTTGTGGCATATGTGTAACTATTCTGAGGTTCAGAGCAGGGTCACATAATAGTTGCAACTGCCAACTGAACTCTGGAGGGGCCCCTCAGGAAGCACTACAGGAAATGGCTACTAATGATGAGCCTGAACTTTTGAACCTGGTAAGTAGTTTCAGTTTTGCTAAGATCGTATTTCTGCAATTTAGCACTTATTCGCGGGGCGCGAAGTTGTACTGGGAAGCCGCGAACTCACGCGAACAGTGCGAGCAGTGCGAGCAAAATCCGCTGCTCGCGGATTTGCGGATTTTGCGGGAGATTCGCGAATCTCGCGGATTGCGAATTTCCCGAAAATCCGCAAAATCCGCGAGCGAAACGGATTTTCCGCCCATACCTAGCTACACGGATTACATTCTTCTTGGGGACTTGAACTTCCAGCTTGAGAACAACAACAACGCAAACTCCACTGCCCTGATCGACAACATCATCAACCTCGGATTTAAACTACTCATGATGACACCCACCCACACCGCTGGACACACACAGGACCCCATCTTCTCTGCAACTCCACACGTCTCCTTCAACCACACCACCGAACACCACTGGACAGACCACAGATGCCTCCACTTCATCTTCAGTAAACCCACCACACCACCCCGCACAGAGCACATGCTGCGCCGCTGCTGGTGCAAGGCCCCCTTGGACTAACTGACCGCCACCCTGCCCTGGGACCACCCGCAGACCACACCTACCCCGACACCGCTGCCATCAACCTCAAATAGTGGATCAACGACTGCGCCGACACCCTCGCCACACTCAAGACCTCCACCACCTATCACAACAACAAGATAGCTGCATGGTTCACCGAAGACCTCAGGACCTGCAAGTACTCCTGTTGTAAGCTGTAGAGGAGCTGGCTCCGCAACCAAAAACCAGACAGTTACACCGCACACAAGAGCGGCACCCGCAGATACCACCAACTCATCAGGACCGCCAACAGGACAGCCTAGACAGCAACGCAAACAACAGCAAACAGCACATCAGCATCGTGATTGAACTCTCAACTCCCACCTACAACACCAATGTCATACCACCATCACAAGACCTGTGTGACTCACTGTCCACCTTCTTACACTGTTAGATCATCGACATCCACAACAGCTTCCACTCCGGTACCCCCACACCCACAAACGAGTCCACCCCCCTTAGACCAACACCCACACATATAACCTGACCGCCTGGTACAACGTCAGCAACGAAGACACCATCAGGACCATGGACTCCATCCACTCCGGATCCCCATCTGACACATGGCTTCTCCACAATTTCAACAAATCCAGCTAAGCCAGCACACCCCTTCTCCAAAAAAACAATCAAAATCTCCTTTGAGACAGCTACCTTCACTGGGAGCTGGGATAATGCTGAGATCAACGCCTTAGTGAATAAACAAAAGGTGGACCCCAAATCCCTCAAGAACTTCAGGGCCATCTCCCTGCTCCCCTTTACAGAAAAGGTCACGTAGAAGATCGTCAACAGACTGCTGACCCGCTACCTCGAAGACAACAACATCATGGGACCATCCCAGTCTGGATTCCGCAGCAACCACAGCACGGACACCGCCCTCATCACCGCCAACGACGACATCAGCATCCTCATGGACAAAGGAGAAACAGCCACCCTCATCCTTCTGAACCTATCACCAGCCTTCCACACGGTCTGCCAAGACACCCTAACAGCACGCATCCATGACGCCGGAATCCAAGAGATTGCTCTGGCCTGGGCCACATCATTCCTCTCCGGCAGAGCCCAGAGTGTCTGCCTCCCACACTTCCATTCCAAGAGCGCTGAGACCATCCGCAGCATCCCACAGGGATCATCCCTCAGCCCAACGTTGATCAATATCCACATGGCACAACTCACCCATGTTGCACAACAACATAACCTCAACATCATCTCCTACGCCAATTACACCCAGCAGATCATATCCCTCACTGAAGAACCACACACTGCCTAAGGAAACCTCCACAGAGGAATGAAGGCCGTTGGCAAATGGATGAAGGACAGCAGCCTGAAGCACAATTCTGACTAAACGGAGGTCCTCATCCCCGGCCCCACCACCTCAGCCTGTGACGACTCCTGGTGGCCAACATCGCTAGGAACAGCCCCAGAACCCACCAACCACGCACGCAACCTGTGGGTCATCCTCAAATCCTCCCTCTCCATTACCAAGCAGGACAACGCCATCTCAGCTTCCTGCTCCTGCTTCACCTCCTGGTCGGTCCGGTCGCTCCTCCTGCCGCGTGGCCACCCCGAGTGTGCCCGTTCTCCTCCCGCTGCCGCCGCCGCTGCTGGGTCAAGACTGCCCCTGTCTTGGTTTGGCCCCTGTCCCTGACTGTCCCTGTGCCTGCCTGTTGTAAGTTGTTTTACGTTGCTGAGGTTTTTTCGTTTTTGCAAATTGTACTTTTTTGCTGCCGTTCTCGTTTTCTCGTGTTGCCCTTAAGTTTGTCCCTTGTCCTTCATTGTTCCCGGCCCCACCCCTGCTCCCTCCAGCATCCCCACACGCTCCCCCCCACTTGCCACCCCGCTCCCGCCTCCCAGCTGCTCCTCCCTCCCACTACAGTACATTAGGAGAGGCTCACGGGGCTAGGAGCTGTGACCTGACCTGACCTGGTCGGTCCGGTTGCTGCTCCTGCCGCGTGGCCACCCCGAGTGTGCCCGTTCTCCTCCCGCTGCCGCCGCCGCTGCTGGGTCAAGACTGCCCCTGTCTTGGTTTGGCCCCTGTCCCTGACTGTCCCTGTGCCTGCCTGTTGTAAGTTGTTTTACGTTGCTGCCGTTATTTCGTTTTTGCAAATTGTACTTTTTTGCTGCCGTTCTCGTTTTCTCGTGTTGCCCTTAAGTCTGTCCCTTGTCCTTCATTGTTCCCGGCCCCACCCCTGCTCCCTCCAGCATCCCTGCATGCTCCCCCCCACTCACCACCCCACTCCCGCCTCCCAGCTGCTCCTCCCTCCCACTACAGTACATTAGGAGAGGCTCACGGGGCTAGGAGTTGTGACCTGACCTGACCTGGTCGGTCCGGTCGCTCCTCCTGCCGCGTGGGCACCCCGAGTGTGCCCGTTCTCCTCCCGCTGCCGCCGCCGCTGCTGGGTCAAGACTGCCCCTGTCTTGGTTTGGCCCCTGTCCCTGACTGTCCCTGTGCCTGCCTGTTGTAAGTTGTTTTACGTTGCTGCCGTTTTTTTGTTTTTGCAAATTGTACTTTTTTGCTGCCGTTCTCGTTTTCTCGTGTTGCCCTTAAGTTTGTCCCTTGTCCTTTGTTGTTCCCGGCCCCACCCCCGCTCCCTCCAGCATCCCCACACGCTCCCCCCCACTCGCCACCCCGCTCCCACCTCCCAGCTGCTCCTCCCTCACACTATAGTACATTAGGTGAGGCTCACGGGGCTAGGAGCTGTGACCTGACCAGACCTGGTCGGTCCGGTCGCTTCTCCTGCCGCGTGGCCACCCAGAGTGTGCCCGTTCTCCTCCCGCCGCCGCTGCTGGGTCAAGACTGCCCCTGTCTTGGTTTGGCCCCTGTCCCTGACTGTCCCTGTGCCTGCCTGTTGTAAGTTGTTTTACGTTGCTGCTGTTTTTTCGTTTTTGCAAATTGTAATTTTTTGCTGCCGTTCTCATTTTCTCGTGTTGCCCTTAAGTTTGTCCCTTGTCCTTCGTTGTTCCCAGCCCCACCCCTGCTCCCTCCAGCATCCCCGCACGCTCCCCCCACTCGCCACCCCGCTCCCGCCTCCCAGCTGCTCCTCCCTCGCCCCTCCCCCCCACTCTCCATTTATGGCAGAGTGCACGCGTACGCGCAGCATTCATGCGCAGCGAGCGCGCCGATTGTGCACCGAAGGCACGCCAAAAGTAAGCCCGTCTGCGCCAGTCCGCCCCTGGACCGTGCCCAGTGCCAGGATCCCTGGCCCCCACCAATGCAAGACAACCCGACAGACCTACGACGCCGCTGCCCTCAACGCACTCAATGCCGGCTGGAACCCCACCTGCTGCCGGGCCGCCCCGAAACGCATTCACGGACCCTTCACCTGCAGAACCTGCAAGTTCACCTGCCTCCGAACCTGCTTCGCGCCCGCCAAGCCAAGCTCCAGCAGCAACCTCAAGTGCATCCTGCTCAACACCCGCTCCGTCCACAGACACGCCGTGGAACTCTGGAACCTCCTCGACACAACATCACCAGACATCGCCTTCCTCACGGAAACCTGGATGAACGCCTCCTCAGCCCCCGACATCGCCATCCCGGACGGGTACAAGATCATCAGGAGGGACCGCGTCAACCAGACCGGAGGAGGCATCGCCATCGTCCACAAGAACACCATCCGCATCATGACTGACTCCAATGACACCTTCGCCACCGCCGAGCACCTCCACTTCCAGATTCACACCGACCCAAAGACGGCACTCAGAGGTACCCTCATCTACGGACCCCCGGGACCACACACACAATTCAGCGAAGACATCACGGACTTCATCAGCCCACACGCCCTCCCCTCGGCCGACTACATCCTCCTAGGGGACCTCAACTTCCACCTGGAGAACAACAAGGACCGCAACACCGTCGCCCTGCTGGACAACCTCGCCAACCTCGGACTCAAGCAACTGGTCAACACCCCCACCCACTACGCCGGCCACACGCTTGATCCCGTCTTCTCATCCAGCAAGCACATCACCTTCAGCCACTCCACCGGACTCCACTGGACCAACCACAGCTTCAGAAAAACCACAACCCACCACCACCCACAACAGGTTCCTCACAGGAGCTGGAGCAAGATCACCGCCGACCAGCCCACCACCTCCCTCAGCCAGAACCCACCTGCCAGCACAACGGACCCCAACGAAGCAGCCCGCAACTTCACGCAGTGGCTGACCGCCTGCGCCGACGACCTCGCACCACTAAAGAACCCTCCCAGCAGACCCAGAAGCAAGAAGGCCCCCTTGGGTTACCGACGAACTCAAGGACTCCAAGAAGACCTGCCGCATCCTCGAGAAAGCCTGGCTCCTCGACCAGACCACTGACAACATGACCGCCCTCAAACACGCCACCCGCAAGCACCACCAGCTCATCCGCACCACCAAGAAGAAATCACTGAAGGAGCGACTGGACAACAACGCCCACGACAGCAAGGAACTCTTCAGCATCGTCAAGGAGTTCTCCAACCCCAGCACCGGCAACAACGACATCACTCCTTCACAAGGTCTCTGCGACTCCCTCGCCTCGTTCTTCACTGCAAGATTGCCGACATCCACAACAGTTTCGGAGCACCATCCACGCAACCAACCATTGAACTAATGCACCCCACCGCCACCCTCCGAACCTGGACCACGGTGACCACCGAAGACACAGCCCGCACGATGAACACCATCCACTCCGGATCTCCAACCGACCCCTTACCCCACCACGTCTTCAACAAGGCCAACTCCACCATCCCACCCAAACTCCGGGACGTCATCAACACCTCCTTCAACACCGCCACATTCCCGGAGAGCTGGAAGCATGCCGAGCTCAGCGCCCTACTGAAGAAACCAACAGCGGACCCCACCGACCTCAAAAACTTCCGCCCCATCTCGCTCCTCCCTTTTCCTGCCAAAGTCATCGAGAAAATCGTCAACAGACAGCTTGCCGCCTTCCTTGAGACGAACGGATCCCTCGACCCGTCGCAGTCCGGTTTCAGAGCCAACCACAGCACCGAGACCGCCCTCATCGCAGCCACCAACGACATCCGAGCCCTGCTCGACAACGGGGAAACAGCGGCACTCATCCTCCTGGACCTCTCTGCAGCGTTCGACACTGTCTGCCACCACACCCTAGTCCAACGCCTCAGCAACACCGGCATCCAAGAGAAGGCACTGGATTGGATCATCTCGTTCCTCGCCGGAAGAACACAGAGAGTCCGCCTCCCCCCGTTTCGATCCGAGGCCACCGAAGTCATCTGTGGCGTCCCGCAAGGATCATCACTCAGCCCCACCCTCTTCAACGTCTACATGAGACCTCTTGCTGCCATCGCACGCCAACACAACCTCAACATCATCTCCTATGCCGACGACACCCAGCTGATCCTCTCCCTCACCAGAGACCCCGACACCGCCAGAACCAGCCTACACGAAGGGATGAAAGACGTCGCCGAGTGGATGAAGAACAGCCGCCTGAAACTGAACTCAGATAAGACGGAATTCCTCATCCTGGGACCATCACCCTCTGCCTGGGATGAATCCTGGTGGCCCCCAGCCCTGGGCACCGCTCCCAAGCCAACAGACCACGCACGCAACCTGGGCTTCATCCTGGACTCGATGACCAGACAAGTCAACACCGTCTCCTCATCATGCTTTCACACCCTTCGCATGCTTCACAAGATCTTCCGATGGATCCCGACCGAAACCAGGAAGACGGTCACCCAGGCCCTCGTCACCAGCCGACTGGACTACGGAAACACCCTCTACACCGGAACCACAGCCAAGCTACAGAAAAGACTCCAAAGCATCCAGAACGCCTCTGCCCGACTCATCCTGGACATCCCCCGACGCAGCCACATCTCCGGCCACCTGAGGGACCTGCACTGGCTCCCCGTCAACAAGAGGATCACGTTCAGGCTCCTCACCCACGCACACAAGTCTCTCCACGACCTGGGCCCCAAGTACCTCAACGACCGCCTGACCTTATACACGGCCACCCGCCAGCTACGGTCTACTAGCCTCGCCCTCGCCGCCGTACCACGCATCCGAAGAGCCACCACCGGAGGCAGATCCTTCTCCTACCTGGCGGCCAAGACATGGAACTCCCTCCCCATCCACCTTCGGCTGACCCAGGACCACCTCGCCTTCAGGAGACAACTCAAGACCTGGCTGTTCGAGCAGTAGCGGACCCCTTCCCCCTAGCGCCTTGAGACCCTTCCGGGTGAGTAGTGCGCTATACAAGTGTTATGATTGATTGATTGATTGATTGATTCAACACCCTCTGAATGCCCCGCAGGATCTTCAAATGGATCACCTTCAACACATGAAAAACAGTCATCTGGGCACTCTCCTCGAGCTCACTGGATTACGGGAACGCCTGCTATGCAGCGACAACAACCAAACTCCTGAGACAGCTGCAACGCATCCAGACTGCCTAGCCACGTATGATCGTCGATTTCCCCAACACGGCCACATCACACCACACCTGAGAGGCCTGCACTAGCTCCCTGTCAACAACAGGATCACCTTCAAACTCCTCATCCACGCACACAAAGCTCCTAACCACACCGGACCAGCAAACCATAACGATCGAGTCAGCTACTACACACCCACCCGCAGCCTCCGCTCTACAAACCTCGCACTTGCCACAGTCCCTCAAATCCAGAAAACCACCGCCAGTGACAGATCCTTCTCCTACCTCGCCTCAAAGACCTGGAACACCCTCCCTACAAGGCTACGACAGACCCAGGACCTGCTGGCCTTCAGAAGACTTCTCAAGACCTGGATTTTCCATCTGTAGCAGCCCACCCCCCAGCGCATTGAGACCCTCACGGGTAGGTAGGGCGCTCAACAAATGAATTGATTGATTGATTGGTAGATGGCTTAGCCAAATTGTGTGTAGGATTGGAGAGCTATAGATGATAGTTACAATGAGGGTGATAAGGCTATTGGTGTGATACCTGATGTGCAGATGTTTGACAATGCGGAGTGTGTATTTGGTGTTGTATGTGACGTTTAGTTAGACCAATCATAATCCTGGTTTTGGTGTGTGTTCCCTGTGGGTTTTGGACCATCCGTCTGTGATGGCTAGGTAGAAGTGGTGTGCTGAGGTTGCGTACTACCACGTTACAGTAATGAAGGCGATGTGTGGTGCTGTTGTGTTGATGAGGTAACACAGTACAATGTGGTGCTGCTGGAAGTTGTGTGTGCGCTGTACGAGGCACATAACCTGGTTGTACGTAGACGCACTGTTATGTGGGGCTGCATTGTGTTGCCAGTATGAGTTGCACACACAGGCTGAGAAGCTGTCATGGGTGTGTTTGTGGTAGCGTGATACCAGGTGGATGATTGTCTGGTGTTCACTGTGTGGAGGGTGGCTAGAGTAGGGAATTTGATGAATTCATCAATGTGCCTCAACATTGCCGCTAAGACTTCACGTAGGACACGGCTGAAGATGGTCTGTGACATCCCCCCCACACCAGCTATGGTAAATTGAAATGTACCTGTGGCAAAGAAATGTAGGGCGGCCATTACCTTTACCTTGGGTGTCAGCGCAGTTGGATACCTGTGTCGTGGTTGGAGATGTGTTTCCAGCCTGTCCGTCAAGTCCTGAATCAACTGTTGAGTGAATCTGTAACAGCGGATGCAATCACGTTCTCTCATGGCATCCACGTCTGGCAACGGCCTTGGCAGAGGGGGTGCCCTGCACAACATATTTGGGATGAAAGGTGTACAAATGTCAGCCAACGACAATTGCAATGTACATAGCACAAGCAACACTGCTTCAACACATCAAATCACTATTGAGTCTGGCGTGGCCTATACATCAAAGACACATATGCCAGCTAGCTGGCACTCCTCCATAAGAACTGATACACCTGTTGTCTGTGAAATGAACATGACATGCACACAAATGATCTGCTGGGCTGGTGTGAGTGAGCAGAACAATGTATCACGTCAGTGACACACGTCACGTGACCTGCATGAGAAGTTAGTAAACACATCCAGACAGCTGACTGCAAGGCACACACCCACGTCACATGTACTATCTGTTGCACATATTTGTAATATTGTGAATGAGGTGTGCATTTGACAAAACTACACCACAACCATTCTCAGAATGCAGACCTGTATGTTTGGGGACAAATTATCTATGATGCCATCACAAACATGAGCAGTTGAAATTCCCCTGTGGGATGGTGTGTGTACATGTGAAACCCTTGCAATCACGGCACAGACCCATCATAGATGCACCTACAGCAGATTAAGTTTACGGGATACAAACAGCATGCCTAATCTTTCACATGGCACACACACGACATTGTCATACAGGGTCATGCTGGGCGTCAATTTGACAAGTGAGACAGTGCCCCAGTCCCTGGCATCATGTGACAGATGCCCGTACTGAATAGTGTGCCATCCCAGTGTTGATGTGCATCACAACATGTTTATGATGTTACTTCTGTGACAAGTGTAAAGGTTATGTGAACCACATAGTGCCCCATCACAAATGACATGTCGCACAGCTCATCACACATCAACTGTGCCACATGATCACATGCCCTATGCTATATATCACTGTCTGCCACACCTAGGGCCTGCTGATGTAAGAATGCCATGCCAATATATACATCGACATCCTCATTATGACCTTACACCTACATCCCTGCCATGTGTTTTCCTGGTATCACTATTGTAATGGTGCCATGCGTGAGCTTGTAAAATGCACCGTACACATGCATTCACTAGAGCGTGTGAAACGCCCAGTACCCCTATAGTAAGTGCGTGTGTACGGGTCGTTTCACTATTACATTCGAGCCATATGCGATTGGACCATACCCCAATAGTACGTGCGTGTGTACGGGTCTTTTCACAATTACATTTGAGCCATACGTGATTGGACCGTACCCCTATAGTACGTGCATGTGTACGGGTCGTTTCACTATTACATTCAAGCCATACGCGAGCGGAACGTACCCCAATAGTACGTGCGTGTCTACGGGTCGTTTCACCATTGCATTCGAGCCATATGTGAGCGGACTGTACCCCGCCATTGCGTGTGTGTGTGCGGGAACGTTTCACTATTATAAAAGTTGCATTCGAGACGGAAAACGCACCGTACTTGTGTGGGGATCCCAGAAAATACATAGGGAACATCTAGGGGACGAGTAGTATGCCCAGAATGCTGGCTAGTTGTCAAGGAAACAGAGATTTGAGTGCGTTCTACAGGTGTTCTGAAAAATTCAGTTGGTCTAAACTATACAATGTTGCAACATTTGTGTGGAGCTCAAGCTCAATTTTTAAACCATGCAAATGTGTGTCATGGCCTTATGTGTAATGGGATTGGATGAAACATAGGATGCAAAGTAATCTGGCCTATCACACTGTACTCCTTGGACTGACAGCCCCTCAGCAGCACTGATTTAAGACTGCATGTGGCTGTGAGAGGGCACTTGCCTGCACAACATTGGAGTGGACAACACTGCTGCTGTCTCTGCATTCCCTAGACTCTTATTTTGCTGACCATGGAGAGGGCACCTACATTCAGTGAGGAGGAGAACCAGGCCCTGCTGGATGCCCTCCTACCAAACTTCAGCAAGCTGTATGGGAAACCAGGGGATCAGGTGAGTGATGAATGTGTGAGTGTCACTACATTCATTGTGTATTTATGGAACAGAGATGCAATGTTGTTTGGAGTGAGAGCCGGGTGTGTACATTGTGGTATCTCCCATGCAGTGAATGATGTACTTAAATAGCGTTTACTGCTTTCCTGCATTGTGTTAACTGTGATATTCAATGCAATGTGAATCACACTTTCTGCGGTGCCACACCTTGCATGTTTATTAGCCATGATTTACTGAGGTGTAATAGTGTTCCCCCCAGAGTGACAGATGAATGTACTCACTGTTGTTAATTGTTTTTCGTGACCTGTGTGGATGTTGGACAAATGCATGCTTTGAAGTCATGGACATTGAAGAGTGTGAATGTTCTTTGTCACCTGGCTATTTGTGTATGTTATGTTTGGCAACACTGATGCATGGCGTATGCCACAGCTGTACCCATCTGATGTGACAAGTATGCAGTGCAGTGTACATGACTTGGACAGTTAGCATGACGCCTGTGTCACATCTTTGTAAAGTGTGACATGTGCAAAGTGAGGTTGTATACACTGTTGACAATGACAAGCAAATGATCTGTGCCAGGGTGTGGTGTGCATGTGTGGTCTGCTGAGGGTTCTTAGGTGTAGTGTGATATGTGACAGCATGTCACATGCTGTCCACCACACTGAAGTTGCATATCTTGTTCAGTGTGTGCCATGCTCAGTGAGTGGTGTGCACCCCTTATGGCATATGTTGCCTTTCAAAGTCATGTAGTGCATTGGTGTTTGCTTACAGGCCACATTCACATGGACAATGATGCACGTCCTGTTAGCATCCTATGGCCTGTTGTCATCGTCAATGTGGTGCAAGTGTGTGTCTTTGGGACATGGAGCAGGTGTACTGATGTTGTTTCCCTTTGTCTTCCTCACAGGTAACTGCCTATCAGAAGGGGGAGATCTGGCTGGACATAGCCAGGGCTGTCAGGTCTGTGGGGGGCCCTAGCCGAAGGATCCGGAACATCCGAAAGAGGTGGCAGGATATCCGGTGCTGGACCTGCCGTATTGCCCGGGTCCAGCTGAAGCTTTAAGCTCCACGCCAGCATGGCGGCACCCGTCACCTCACCCCCCACATGCTCCGGGTCCTGGAAGTGGTTTTTCCTGACCTCCATAGGCAGTTGCAGGAGGGACAGCAGCAAGGAGGGGGTAGGTACATGTCTGTTTGTTGTCATGTGTGTCACATGCTACCTGCACTGCTCAGAAGCCTGGTAACACTCCCACAGTTGGGGTGGTCTGGTCAGACAGGCAATTTATGCATTGTCATTTCAATGCCCCATATTCAGCTGATGCTCTTTTACAACCTTCCCCTCCACCACATGTGTCCCCTGCTTTGGGTATTTAATTTTTGCGCATGTACCTAGGGTGCAATGTATTAGTATGCATATTGCTTAGCACATCATCATGTTGGAGGGAGGTCTGTGACACGTGTTGGTACCTTACCTGTTCCACGACCTGTGCACTGTGTTTGCCCTTCATGATTTTGTGGCACTGATCATGAGCCTCAACATGGAGTTCAGCACGGGTCTGCCTCAGTGGCCTTTGTCCCTGGTATTCTTTATATTTCTCATGTGTTAGCTACATGTGCACACTGTCCATGTATACAATGTTTGGCTTGTGCATACTCACACTGGGCAGTGCGTGTGTGCATATTCACAAGAATATGTTGCTGGTTGTTTGTGACTAATATGGATGGGCAGCCACACGAGGTGACCTTGGGTTAATTTAAATCGCTGCACAGTTATTGATACCCTGATACTGAGTTTTCACAACTTGAGCTGTATCACTCACATTGACGGGGTTATGGGGGTGTTGTGCAGGGGAGGTGTGATGGTCCTGCCTGTTTAGCCTTGTCATTGGTGAGCTGTGTATGTAATTTCTGATGTGAACTCATCACTATGCACTTACCCTGTGATGCTGGACAATGCTGTCATTGTTGGATTTAGAGGCTATGTTATTGGTTCACAGAGATGATTGTTCCACATAGATTTGTGCAACATGTATGTATTGGTGGTGCAACGCAGTTTTGTCTTGGTGTGCACACTACTATATTCACATTTCCCATGTGATTGAGGGTGTGTCAACAATGCAGCAATGTTTTTAATATTCTCAATCCCAGGCACATTAGCTTAGGCATTTCCAGGATTTTGGACATGTGGTCCACTTCACTTGACAGCCAGTGTGTGTTATGTGCTAGCAACTGTATGATCTGGTAATAGATGCCCCTGTGAGGAGTGTCACAATAGTGTGTGGTGATGGAGGGAGCCTCTGTACTAATCATATACTCACACCCAGTCAACAGGTCAGGGTTTTATCCATCACCTTTCTAGTGCACAATCTGCCCCCCAAGTTCAAACATGGTCATGTGCAACTCTGGCTGTCCATGTGCCTCATGGGAACAGTCCAGCCAAAAATGTCAAGTCATGCCTTCCCTGGACTGGAAACAAGGTTCCTGGAACCACTTTCTGGCATTACAGCCGTCTTCAGCCATGCTTGTTTGTATACACATCTGTGTTTCATGCAAGCCTGGCTGTAGACAGCTGTGATGCCAGTGAGACGTGATAGAAAGCTTGTTTACGGTCCAGGGATGGCATTACATTGCAGTTCGGGCAGGACTGTTCCCATGTGGCACAGGGTCAGACAGATTTGAACATGACCATGTCTGGACTGGGGTGGCAGAGTGGGCAACAGAACGGTGATGGATCAACACCTGACCTGTTGACATACAGTGGCTCATCATTGTGACTCTCATTCAAGTTGTGGCCTGGTCTGTTACTTGTATGTTTGTATACAAGGAGCGTTGTGTCTATTACAATTGTGCAGTACTAGACTTAAATATGTGCTGAGATATGTGGCATGTGACTCATGATGCATGCCATGATTAGAAATGTCCCCAAATGATTTCTTGCTCATATGTCTGATGTGTACAGGTGACTGAGATATATTTTTTCTTTCTCCTTGCCAACAGCATCATCACCCAAAAGTGGAGAAGACACAAGAACGGACCAGGCAGAGGGATCCAGCCACAGTGGCACCAGCTTTGAGGTGTCGGAGGGAGGCAGTGGCACAGAGGGTGAGGGGAGTCAGGCGGCCGGACCTCATGAGCAAGACACATCATATCATGCGGACGGCTCGGCTTCGGACTCCCGGGATGAGGGGGAATACGCAGCAACGGCATCTGCACCCACTATGTCTATCCCCTCCTCCTCCAGACCCATCTTCACCCTCCCAGTTGCTCGGGCCCCTTCGGTCTGTGCTGCCCCTTGTGTCCTTTGTCCCCGGCACCGCAGCCCCTGCCCCTGTCTCCCCTGCTGCCCTCAGTGCTGAGTCTGTGGACCTACTCCGGCAGATTCAAGTTGGTCAGACGTCAATGCTGACTGTCCGCCATGGCCAAACACAAATCATGACACAGTTGTTGTCATTCATGGAGGCCATGTCATCTGACATGTCTGATCAACGTCGGAGTTTGTCATCCATAGACTCTACACTGACGGCAGCACTTGCCATCCTGCAGCCTCAACCCACCCCCACTCCTTCGGACCCATCCACATCCCCCTCCACCATACACGCAGACGCACCAGATCACACACCCCAACAGAGACACCCAGCACACCCACACGTAAGTCAAAGCGCAGACCTCCAGGCACCCAATCTCAGGGGGATGTACACACACCCACAGGGACAGGAGACAGACATCACACATCCACCCACAGACATACTACACCTGACTCACAGCCCTCTACCTCCACTCCCATTGTGTCCCCGGGTTCAGGTGGTAGCCTGTCAGAACTGGCAGTAGTGTGCAGCCCTGAATATGTTTCCTCCTTTTGTGCTGCACGTGCCACTGTGAAGGAATCCTTCCCACCTGCACCCACTACACATACCCTTCCCTCTCCTGTCCCTGCGGTGCCTGACACTGACTCCGATGAGGCCCCCCATGGGTCCACAGACCTCTAACTCCACCATTTGCAGGCAAGTTTGGGGGTGACAACCTCCACAAAGTCACCACTGTTATGGACAGTATTTTGGACTGGCCATTGGCCTTCTGTGAGCCTGGACTCATTTATTTATTCATTTACATTATGGCGCTGAATAAAGCATTTTATTTTTCATTCTGAACTATTGCATTTCAGGGAATTGCTTTAGGTGCTGTGTGCCTACGAGTTGGTGTAATGTTAATGTTTTGGTATTGTGAAAGATGTCTATTTTTCTGATGGGAATGAGGTGGACCATGGTATCTCTGTGCTATCCCAATGTTGCAGGAAATTATCTAGATTGGTGTGTGTGCAGTTTGCATACAGACATTATCCGAAAGAGTGTCCCTTCCTCAGTGACACACTACAGACAGTTGCACAATTGTTGTGGTGACTTTTGTATTGAAATCTGATAATTGGTCAGTGCCATCCATGCTACTCTCTGTGCTTGGGTTTGTAGTGTGTAGTAATGCCTTCAGGGAGTCCATCATAATTTTTCACACCATGCGTGACAATGTTATCCGCCTTGACCTCATGATTCAGATTGTAAAATTTGAAATGGGTGCTTTGCATCTAGGGGTTTTCTACCCTGTTCCTTCCATGAGGGAGTACATGATTCACCACCTGGACATTCACATCATGTCCAGGATGTACATGACACTTTATTAGCCATTTGTGCTTCATTTGTTTGGTGGTCTGTTACATGACTACACACTATTGAGTCATGATGGATGGGGGGGGTGTGCCAGCAAACTACATGGGTGGATATGCATGTGGGATCTGACAAAACAACCACGTGTGGTGTGTCACCCAGTGTGTGACAGGATACCATTCTACTTGGAGTAGGTCACTGCTGTGAGTGATGTGTTGATATGCAACTATCATGAGTGTTACAGGTTAGGGATGTACACATACAGGCATGTAGTTGTTGTATGATGTTGGAAATGCACACCCCTATGACTGAGCACTGCTGGGAGTCCTCTGCACCCACCCCTCCTATGTCTGGGCACTGCTGGGAGTCCTGTGCACCCACCCCCTATACTGTTGGGCACTGCTGGGCAGTGTTGGGCACTGCTGGGAGTCCTGTGCACCCACACCTCCTATGTCTGGGCACTGCTGGGAGTCCTCTGCACCCACCCCTCCTATGTCTGGGCACTGCTGGGAGTCCTCTGGACCCACCCCCATACTGTCTGGGCACTGCTGGGAGTCCTGTGCACCCACCCTCCTATGTCTGGGCACTGCTGGGAGTCCTCTGCACCCACCCCCATACTGTCTGGGCACTGCTGGGAGTCCTGTGCACCCACCCCCTATACTGTTGGGCACTGCTGGGAGTCCTGTGCACCCACCCCTCCTATGTCTGAGCACTGCCGGGAGTCCTCTGCACCCACCCCCATACTGGCTGGGCACTGCTGGGAGTCCTGTGCACCCACCCCTCCTATGTCTGTGCACTGCTGGGAGTCCTCTGCTCCCACCCCCATACTGTCTGGGCACTGCTGGGAGTCCTGTGCACCCACCCCTCCTATGTCTGGGCACTGCTGGGAGTCCTCTGCACCCACCCCATACTGTCTGGGCACTGCTGGGCACTGCTGTGAGTCCTCTGCACTCACCATTCCTATGTCTGGGCACTGCTGGGAGTCATCTGCACCCACCCCCATACTGTCTGGGCACTGCTGGGAGTCCTGTGCACCCACCCCCTATACTGCTGGGCACTGCTGGGCACTACTGGGAGTCCTGTGCACCCACCCCTCCTATGTCTGGACACTGCTGGGAGTCCTCTGCACCCACCCCCATACTGTTGGGCACTGCTGGGCACTACTGGGGGTCCTCTGCACCCACCCCTCCTATGTCTGTGCACTGCTGGGAGTCCTCTGCACCCACCCCCATACTGTCTGGACACTGCTGGGAGTCCTGTGCACCCACCCCTCCTATGTCTGGGCACTGCTGGGAGTCCTCTGCACCCACCCCATACTGTCTGGGCACTGCTGGACACTGCTGTGAGTCCTCTGCACTCACCCTTCCTATGTCTGGGCACTGCTGGGAGTCATCTGCACCCACCCCCATACTGTCTGGGCACTGCTGGGAGTCCTGTGCACCCACCCCCTATACTGTTGGGCACTGCTGGGCACTGCTGGGAGTCCTGTGCACCCACCCCTCTTATGTCTGGGCACTGCTGGGAGTCCTCTGCACCCACCCCCATACTGTCTGGGCACTGCTGGGCACTGCTGGGAGTCCTCTGCACCCACCCCCATACTGTCTGGGCACTGCTGGGAGTCCTGTGCACCCAACCCCTATACTGTTGTGCACTGCTGGGCACTGCTGGGAGTCCTGTGCACCCACCCCTCCTATGTCTGGGCACTGCTGGGAGTCCTCTGCACCCACCCCCATACTGTCTGGGCAGTGCTGGGAGTCCTGTGCACCCACCCCTCCTATGTCTGGGCACTGCTGGGAGTCCTTTGCACCCACCCCCATACAGTCTTGGCACTGCTGGGAGTCCTGCGCACCCACCCCTCCTATGTCTGGGCACTGCTGGGAGTCCTCTGCACCCACCCCATACTGTCTGGGCACTGCTGGGGTCCTGTGCACCCACCCCCTAAACTGTTGGGCACTGCTGGGCACTGCTGGGAGTCCTGTGCACCCACCCCTCCTATGTCTGGGCACTGCTGGGAGTCCTGTGCACCCAACCCCTATACTGCTGGGCACTGCTGGGAGTCCTCAGCACCCACCCCCAATACTGTTAGGCACTGCTGGGAGTCTTTTCCACCCACCACTCAGATGTGACTCACCGTACACGTACATTACAGACGTGTGTGGGGCACTTATCACTATTGCAATGGTGATAAGCGCTAGCGTGTGGTGCACCGTACCCAGACATTACAGATGTGTGTGCGGCACTTATCACTATTGCAATGGTGATATGGGGGTGCGTGTGGCGCACCGTACCTCGGCATTAATGGTGTATATGCAGCACATTTCACTATTGCAATGGTGATGTGCGCGTGTGGCGCATCGTACAGGTATACTTCCGTTGTTGCGGTACGTTGTACTCACCGTCTGCGACGTCGTCGGTTTCTATGTACAGGGTCGTAGGCGTACAGGACTGGGATGACACGGATGATGGGGTTCATGTTGTGTATGTCGCGTACCGGGGTGCGGTTCGGGCTGGACTCTGCTTTTACGGCTGTTTTCTGCTCCCGTAGCAAAAGAGCCGTACGGAGTGTCGTCAACACGGATCGTACTTCCTGGTCTGGAAAGAGCAGTCTATATACATTCGGACGTAGCGTACCGCGTCACCCGGATACAATCCGTCTGTACTTTCTAGTTGTACGATGTTTGGTACAAGTCATACGGAGTGGCTCTTTGGGTTAGGATCGTACTTGCTCGTACGTACGGGGACGTTGTAGGTGTACGATTTGTACGGGAAAAACGCTCCGTACAGCTAATCGGAGCGCTTTTTCCTGAATCGGAATCAACCTCTTAAGGTGAAGCAACATAGAAAACTGCAAAGGGTCTCTAAAGTTAATGCGGTAAGGCTGGAAACAGTAAAATAAAGTCCCTCAAAATACCTCAGACAGATGGCTCCATGGATGTCAAACTGAAAACGTAAGCATTTGAAGAAGGTGTGCGCCTCACCACGCTAACAATATTCCAAATTAAAACAACATGCCGCTGATGTTAGTCTGGAGAAGGCGATATGTAGACTGAACGTGTGGAGGAACATATGCTGCCTCAATCTGACCATGAACTCCAAAGAAGATTGCAGAATGGGCCTAGTCACCAATTTCAATTTGGCAGCACACAATCATTGCATGCTTAGAGTGGCTCCAGGTCGAATGTGCGCCAAACGTTGCTGCACAGCTGTGCAGACACGAAGGAAAGATAAACGTCACAGATGAAGGATCGTAGGTCGAATGAAAATTGCGCTGAAGGAAGTCCGCGTGAGATCCAAATTGAAGGTAGGCGGGCGCGAGTGTCACTTGAAGCGTGCCACAATTTTAAAAAACTGCGGTAGTTGAACTACCATGAGGGGCTCACAGATAGAAGAATAAAGATAAAACAACCTTTAATATTCCAACATAACCACCCTTGCAGCCTGTCCTAAAACCACTGAGAAAGCGTCACTTGTAATTTCCATTGCAAGTATAGCTTGACATACTCAAAATTCTGGGAACCAAACTCCTTCCTCCAGAGCAAAGTCCACGCTCGCAAAACATAAAGTAATGCCATTTTGCAGGAAAGTCCACTCATGTTCACAAACAGCGCAGATCCTCTGTACAGCATAAGAAAACAGCCAAAGTTCCTTATGAAGCTTGAATGAAGCAAGCGGAGTCCGAGAAATTAAATTTGTAAAAGCTCACAATGTGTCAAATAGGTGTAAGTCAACACATGTTCAGAGTAAAAACGTCCACAGCAACGCAAGTTCTCCAAACAGGTGTGCAGGTAAAGTGCAAGACATGGTCAATTATTATTTTCTTTTTAGAGAAGAACCATGAATGCACGTCTATCAGGCAGATGAAATGAAAATATCCATAGGAAGGTAGCTGAAACAGCAGGAACATGCCCCAATAACAGCAGGA
Organism: Lissotriton vulgaris; assembly: GCF_964263255.1. NCBI lineage: Eukaryota > Metazoa > Chordata > Amphibia > Caudata > Salamandridae > Lissotriton > Lissotriton vulgaris. Next base: position 182,289,071 of record NC_141696.1, on the reverse strand, counting down.
ACATGGCAGGAAACATACGACATGTCAATGGCAGTAGATGTCAAAGGCAGCAGGAACCATACACCATGACAATGGCAGCAGGAAACATACACCCTGCCAATGGCAGTAGATGTAAAAGGCAGCAGGAACCATACACCATGACAATGGCTGCAGGAAACATATGCCCTGTCAATAAGCTGTCCAGTGAATCTGAACACTGGTGGGGCGGGAGCCGTAAATTCCTTAGGTAGGTTCTTTTTTAAGTAAAATCTTGAATAAAAGTTCCTTATGAAGCTTGAAGTAGATCCTCACATGTAGTTTTAATCCAACTCATCGCCAATTTGCGTTGTGTCATAGGAAAGGAGTTCCAGAAGACGTGGTTAGGTTACAGATGAATACGTTTATTGTTTGTTAGCCCCTTTGGTGCTCATGACGAGCTCAGCTCGTCATGAAGCACAGTGCTCGGGTGCTCATGACGAGCTGAGCTCGTCATGACCACACCCATTTCTATTAGGGCCCAGCACAGGAGAGGAATCTCTCAAGCATCCAAGGTGTTAATGTTAAGTAGGTTTTCCAGTAAAGATATTGATAAGGCCCCAACAGGAGCAATCTCTCTGCTGCTCAGCCCAGGATGCAACTGACACTCTCCTCACAACAATCCACACATTCCAATGACATCACCATCCACACTAACATTCTACTCATACCATTCACAATGACTGATCAGCAGAGGCAGCAAAACAGGGAAGGTGCATAGAATAAAACCTTCAATATAACTCTATGTTTGCACATACCTTCATTTTGCTGCTATCATTATTTTTGCCATTTCCAGAGAAGTGTGTGATTGTGACAGAGTCACTGCAGGTCTTCTTCAGGACAGGGGTGACAGCCTGTTTGGACAAGATAATTCGATCATAAGTGGGGTGCATTTCACTTGGTGCACAAAAAAAGACTGAGGGTCCAATAGACCTACCAGTACAGGTGGTATGGGAAACCACTAGGGGGCACACTGAAAGCACCGCCCGCCGCAATGCCAAAAATGCATGTTGTGCTTTTCAATGCACAACGTGACAGGCACTGCGCAGTGCCAGCCAAGTTGTACATTGAAATGCCAGGGGGGGAACCATAGTTACCCCCCACCCCCGGAGTCCCTGGGGGCCCGCAACAGGTCCCCCAAGCAGACTCCGGATGCCTTTCTGTGGCGGCATTGCATTTCCAAAGCCACACTGTAATATGGCTGGCGGTGTCTTTCAGACACCGCCTCCATATTGAACCCTTTTCCGCCCGGTCGACATGAAAGACCGTCCGCCGCGGACCCCCCAGCCATTGTAATATGGCGGGGGTCATTTCTGCGAGGATGGCGGGCTGACCGACCCTGCGGGGCGATCTGACGCCATCCTAATGGGGCCCCTAGGTGTCTAGTTTGAAGTAGCTTAATCCACCGGTTGGTTGGATTCTGAAAAAAGCAAATGAGTCAAAGGTTAAGGGAGCAATAAATGCAATTGGGGTGGGAGAAAATTATCTCACGTGATCATGCTGTAAAGTAATGGAATGTTACCTTAATGGAGGCGGATATGAATCCCGTAAGTCAGAGGGGAATTCTATTCCTTGAGTCTACGCTGCCAGGGGGAAGGAACAGGGGTATTAGTAGTCAGAGCATCAAATCAGAATAACTAACTGTGCTCATATGGCTAAGTGATACCTGAAATAGCCAGAAAAGTGTGAAGGTGTGACCGAAGGGCTCACATGCTTAGCCAGACTGTACAACAATGTTTAATTAATACTAGGAATCATAAAAATGTTAAGCATACCACTTGGATAAGGCGGTTAGTTCCTCAGAAGTAATGGTTTGCTACTACATGCGGCTAGATGTGATTGAAAAGGGACCAGAGGGGAGGACATTGGCATAGAAACTTGCAGATTGTGATTGCTGTCAAATGCAAGCTGGGAAGTGATATTGCCCCTGTCCGGAAGAAGACCCGCCGTGACTCTATCAAAATCACGCACTTCTCTGGGTTGAAACGTTGATGTAACCCGACAATCCATACCCTACGTTCTCCACCTCACGCAAAAGACGGAATTTACAATAGGCGTATGGAGATTTAAATGTTAAAGGACGGATTTCTACTGATCTCAATATTTTATATTCTTCATGTACAACACTCTATATATCTTGTTCACTTATAGCACCTTGTCACCACTAGATCACCATATCGCATGCAAGTCACCCCTTCATCGTTTTCAATTATTTATGTTTTGCTTGTGACAGCCATTCTGTGTTATGACAAAAACAAAAAAAAGAGAATAAGATGCCAATATATTGATTTTGATTGGTTCAATCCAGGTGTGTTTCCCTATCTTTCTGTAGAGATATTGATATAACTGTAAAGCAATTACTTAACTGAAAGAACCAATTGTAGCACATATTCTAGGTGCCCAGGTTCTGAGGGACACTGGGTCACCCCATTATACTTGGTGCAGAAAGATATGGTGGCAGATCGCATAACCAAATTTCAGGCTTTCGCACAATTTGCATAGGTATTTTTCAAATAGGAATTCTAGGGGACAATGCTCTGCTCTTATATTTTAAAGTGCAGCACCACATGCAGTGTTGAGGCGTTTGACTTGAGATAATGCCTGACCCGACCGGTCACTCTGTCATCGATTCCAGTAAGGGGTGGGCTTAGAAATGGAAGACGCAAGTACTGCTTCTTGGTTTACCAAGTAATCTGCAGGATTACCTCAGAAAACCTGAAGTTTTTTGATCTTGGTACTGTACTCTGTGGCAGAAATCCCTTGTAAGTCCATGCCGTGCAGCAACCTGTGTGCATGCACACAGGTGGGTACATGTTATGCTACCCTGTGTGTAAACACATGTGGGGGAGGCACAGTTTCATCTCCGTCAGGGTTTTAATGTCGGTGGAACCGCCATTAAAAACCGTGGCAGAGAGAAGACTCGTAATATGCTTGGTTGGACCGTGACAGTCCTGGCAAGGATACTGCAGCCTCTGAGTGCCGCTCCAGAGTCAGCAGTCCCAGGGCAGTTCGACTGCCCAGGTCATAATGGGGCGGTCGGACAATCGGTCAGGCGGTGGCTGGATATCCCACCGCTATGCCACAACAAGTCTGGCGGTCGTAATAGGGCCCTAAGATTCTCAAGGAGGAGCAGTAAAAGGTAACACCTGACCTATACTTTACACCAAAGAAGATCCATTTATGGGGTGCTGGTTGTCTCTTATTATGCACAGTGTGATCAGCAAGGGGCAGGCATGATTAAATATTACATTGTATTAGGTCACATGGATAGTGTTATAACTATATGTTCAAGAAAGAGTAGATATTCTGAGGGAATTTGTTGGAAGTTGATTATTTTAGGGAGAATTGATGAAGTCCCACCCAAAAGCAAGGGTGTGTATTTTTTCACTTTAATATTTGCTTTGTTATACATCTCCAAGGTGGTTTCTATAAAGAGCCTACTCACATCAGTGTTTTAAATCATTTGTTTCTGCAAAGGAAGTGAGGCAGGGATGCCTCTAGGTCCCGCTATGTTTTCAGAATACATCTATCCTCTCGCTTAAGAGAAGCAATGTAAGACCAGAGACTCTCCCAGGAATGGCAGCAGGGCGACCATATTACTAAGAGAACAGCAAAAAGGCTTTAAAAATATGTATTCTAAATGTTTTCATTGGACCTCACAACATTAGTGAATTCACACATGATGGTACTAGCATTACATAATTTAAAGTAAAAGATTAGGGGATTTACTCGGGTAATGTCTACTTGGAAAATTCTGGTTGCCTGCTCTATTTTCCGGACCCCTAAACATTAGATTGCCTGGTATAGTGTTTTTCAAAAATCATGTTTTTTTTTAATAATCTGAGAGAAAATCAGAATCAATCATGAAACCTGTTTTGAGAGGGATTTGTTGGTAACGTGTTGGACATAGAATCCTATTCATCATGGGTGAGCAATAATCTTTACCAGCCAGACTAATGTTTGAATTCACTAGCTATTTTTGGTGGCCCTTACTTGGTTGGAAGTAAGATGTCCCCCCTACTTTTTGTCCTTCTGGCAGTTGTTCTTTACAGTTTTATGTGCAATGTCATTGCAATATCTAGGAGAAACTGTGTCCTTGCATGTTTCCTGTCTAAGAAAGTACAGGAATCAGACAATGTAGAACTGCTTAGGTTTATTTAGTGATGCTTCAATACTTACTGGGCTAAGAGAAGATTTTTAATGTCTGCTTTTAAATTTCTACAGGAAAAGTAAAATATTCGATAGAGCTGATACAATGGGGCTATTATTGAAAACTTTGACAAATATTTTTTATTACATTTTCATAGTTGATTTTATTTGTATTTTGTGTTTTTATGTGTAATTATGAATTTTTGAATGTCTAATACTTTTTTAATAGTCCACATAAACTGCTTGGGATGATGATGACATCATATGATGCCTAGGAATATATAGAAACCCTTGCAGTGAAGAGGTCGCTATAATGTGTTAAAGGTAAGCAAAGGATGATAAACACAATAAACTGCATAGAATAACATCAACCGCTGCCACTAGCATTTTTCTGTACAGCTCTCATTGCAAGGGTTTTCATAATTTTAATAGAACTGGTAACAGAATTATGAGTTTTTTACTTTCACCCAGAAACTGCTGTCCAAACTGAAGAAGTACGGGGGAAATCAGACCTGGTAATATTAATTGTCCCCATAATTCATCACTTCTTAGTGGACCCTCATTATCCAATTCGTAATGAACCACATTGTTTACAACTGGCCATAAATTCAGGGGTGGGGGAAATCCAAACTGTTAGAGATGATTAGGAATACACACAATTTGTGATTTCTTTTTTGAGTAAAGGCATAAAATTAGCTCAAAAAAATAATGCAAAATTGTGCAAAATGTCAATCTTCCATTTTAATATATATTTCAGAGCTAATTGTGCCCTCATCCCAATTTTAGATGAGAGGACTAATTTTACACTAAAAAACGATTGTAAAAACCAAAAGTGCTGCAAACAAAAGCTGCTCATGTCTGTTTCAGTCACGTTATTCCTGTGCTGCAGTGTTAGGATTTTCACCAGAATGGGCTTGAAGTTATGTAACCTGTTGTAATGGCATAGTTTCGTATAACAGCACTTCTCACTGACCCAGGTGGCTGAAGAAAGGATGGCTGATCCTGCAACGAGGAACTGGCTCCTCCTGCTCACCTTCTTGAGCGCGAGCTGACCAGGAAAGTGGAAGCTGCTTAGCTGTTGTTATGCGCCCAACACTAAGGAAGAGAGACTATTGATGAGTCTTATATATGTGGCAGCTCTGCAATCTGAGCCGCCAATACAATGCAGCTTTTACTTTCTGTCTTCCGTGGGCTGCAAGGGGAGGCTCTCAGCTCTAGTATCGCTCGTTTCCTTAGCTGGAACATGGCTCCACCATGCTCTAGGGTGCTATGGTGGGGGAGTGGAGCCCTTGGAGAGGCATGGATGTGGGCTGCAGTAAGCCAGCTAGAGGCTGTTGGCAGTGCATTCTGCTTGTCTCTTGACACCCCCTCTCAAGTTAAGCGGACGATACTGAAGTCGTTGGGAGGCGGTGCGGTGGCCAAGCTGTTGCAGGCAGGTACCAGGTAGTTTCTAGCTGCCTGGGAGGAGCCATCTCTGGTAGACGTTCTAATGGCAGCAGCTACCATAGGTGAATTGTATCACCAACAGCACCGGCCACAACAGGGCATACAGAAAGCAACATTGTTACAGCAGGTGTGCTAGTGACCTCTGTGGTACAACATTGTAGCAGCGCACTACAGTCTATGCTCTGTGATTATCAGGAGGTGTGATCCTGTGCGATTACCAGCTTGGGATACTCGTAAATTACCATACTCACATAGGCCCATAAACATTCATACATAAGCTGATAATCACCGCTGATGATCAGGACTTTGGGGCAGATTTACAAGCCCCTTGTGCCTCTTTTGCGCCGCCATTGCATCACTTTTGTGATGCAGCGGCGGCGCAAAAGATGCGCCATGGTGCGGGGTATTAACAACGTGACGCATCTGGGAGATGCGTCACGTTGTAAAGCCTTGCGCCATTAGGAGGCGTTCCTGCGCAGGGGGGGCGTTCCTGTGCAGGAACGTCTCCTAATAGTGGCTGAGTGAAATCTACAAGATTTCACTCCGTCACTTTTAGGCCAATGCTGCGTCAAAACCCTGCGCCTGGAGTAAGGCTTGAGGCAGCATTGAAAGAATAGTGCCGCCAGAGCATTGCTGGAGCTGGGTCGCGCTTGCGACGCAACTCCAGCAATGCGCTGCTTTTACGGCACAGATGCGTGACGCATCTGTGCCGTTTTGGCCCCATGGTGCGCCGCATTGTAAATGCAGCGCATCATGGATGGCGGAGCTGCGGCGCACAATTACTGGCGCATCCCTGCTAATTTGCAGGGATGCGCCAGTAATTGTAAATCTGCTGCTTTATATTTACCTTGTGATAACATTTTACACTTATACAAATTCTTACCAATCCTTATCACCCTGGGTCCTAATTTCCTCTTGTTTATAGATCAGGTTGTTAGCATAAAAGGTAGAATTACATTTACCTTTTTTTCTTTAAATGACCACAGATTCAACGGAGTTTTAAAAGCTTTCTCTATGCAATACATGTCATATGCGAGCTTCTTTAAGGAAATGATCAAATGAAAATCAAAGACTTTGTAAAATCTCATGATGTTGGTACCTGGGAAGGGTGAAAAGGGAAAAACGGTACAAGGACATACCATACAGAATTATATTTACCTAGAATGGTGTGAGGACCAACCCATGGCCAAGGAGCAGGGAAAGATACTCCCAAGTAGTCAGGAGCCTACAGTTCAGGACAGGTTCAGGACAGGACAGGTGACTTCTCTCAGAGTGCTCGAGCAGCGTCTCTGACCTCCATGGCATCCGCCGTCTTCTGCTTCAGTGATGGGTCTGTGACAGTTTGGTGACAAGTCTGATGGTCTGTCGGTCTGTGTCATCTAACTGACTAAGCCTAACTTAGTTATACTATTCTATGTGTTTGTACCACCCCCCAATGTTTCAATATTCGTGAATCCCCTACTTCTGATTGGACAAATGGGATGGGGAGAGATCATCATTACCATACCAATGTAAGGGCACTTCTTTTGGTTCATTGTTCAATATTCCTGCCCCTTAATTTCACTTTCCCATGCTTTATTCCCACCCGAATTTCACATTAGGATCAATACATTGTATACAAATTTTGACTTCTCTTATTAAAGTGTCCTTGGCTGTGTTTCAATGTCACATTTCAGAGTTTTGACAGAGTCCAGTGCGCTTGCACATAATCACGCAAGATGGAGGTTTCAGTCACCCCCCAGGCCCAAATACAAACTAATAATAAAGTTAAAGAAAAACATGTTAGAATACAAAAATAAATGAATGCACTGTAGACCACGTATCCCTACTCTAATCCCTTTATTTTATTTTAACTATTGCATTAGCAGTTTAGTAAGACGTGCGAGGCTTAGTTTAAGCATAGCACGTGCATTAGCATGTGAAGTTCGCACGGCCATCTTATTAGCTACTGCGCAGCTGCAAAGATTTCCCACCAAAACGAAAGAGGTCATACTACGTAGATGTAGTAGACGCATGCGCAGAAGATTCCAGCGTTTTCTGGCAGCCATATTAAGCCTCTCAAATTACTTGTTAGTAAAGCACATTGACAAGCCTTCCCGAGATTGTGTAAGAGAAGTATAATGCAATTATTAGTATTTCACGAAGGATTTTGGTTACATTATTACATGTTGTTGGAGAGGATTACAACCGAGCAAGTTTCTTACGTACAAAACCTTGCTCCATCAGCTGGAGGCCCATGCTACTCCTCTGAAGTCTTGTAGAACTGCAGAGGCTTCAGCTCCTGTGGATAAGATGCACGGATAAGACTATGAGTACCTTTGATACACCAGCTGGGCCGCTGGGGGATGAGTCTAAGGCAGTAGAGTTTGAAACTGTTGGTTCTATTCTGGTGCTGCAATAAGTAATATATCTCTATCTCTGGCAGTAGTGGCATCTGCATCAGCTAGCACAGACTGCTCTTTGGGGGAGAAGAAGGTAGATTCTGTTGCGGACATGAGCCTGGGCATCATAGAGGCGTCGGAGAGTGCGTTATTGACCAGGTGAAGGTCCTCAACAAGTAGGGGCAATCCAAAAAACAGTATGGAGCGTTGAAGGGACTGCAGGTTGGTAAAAACAAAGCCCCTCGGGCTAAGAATTTCACTATTAGTAGTGGTTTTAAGAGTAGCCCATTTTGAGATTGGGTAATGTTGAAGGGCCATATAAAAGCAATTGTGTCTTGCTTGTCCACAGCCAGTATAGAGGTTCAGCTGTCAGCTAAGGGGGGAGGTCCCAATGTGCGCAGCTGGCAGTAGTGGATATACCCGGTTCAGATGGTGGCCTTCCCCAGACAATTCGCCTCAGTTCTGTTAGTAGTCATTCCTCCAGGTTCTCTGTTTATGGGGCACTAAAAGACTCTCCAGCTGTTTATGAAATTCTGGATCCATCTATCAGGTTAATCCTACAGCTTTTGCAGGCCCAGTGGGCATAGGTGCAGCAGCATCATGCACAAGTAACGGCAGAAAATGTGGCAATTCAATAGTCAATAGCAGAGGTCACTAGCAAGGTAATGTCTCTGTTCACAGAAGTAGTTGAACTCCAGCAACAGGTTGCGGATGCAGAGGAAGATGGACCAGGAACTTCTAAATCCATTGAGCATCATTATCATTGACTGAATTTGATGCAGTCTAAAGTTCAAGATCTTGAAAACTGCCAGAGGAGGCAATTTGCAAGTGTTTGGCATTCCAGAAGGGAAGGAGGGGATGACCTCCAACAGCATATAGTGCAGCGGTTTTCTGAAAGCCTTTCCTGACTTTATGGACTGAGACATGGACTCACAGGTTCAATGAGTGCACCAGCTACCTATATATCGAGATAATAATAGGTCTCCTCTTAACTCTCATTCAATTCTAATCTAGATAGGCAATTTTCTGTTGAGACATGTAATTTACATGAAAGCCCATCCTACTCTGCCGGTGGCAGTAGATGCTATGTCAATTTTTGTTCACATATTAGTAAAACTACAATGAACATGCAATGGAAACTACATCAACTGATTGATCCTCCGAAGGCGGCAAGGCATAAAGTAATTCAGAATGGGTGGAGTTGGATGTGTTTTACAGAACAGGTTGCTAAGACAGACCTCAGTAGCATTAAAGAGATAACTGAGTGATTAAAATTTAGATAATTGGAACATCAATAATGGCTCAATTTTTCTTTGTTTTGCGGAGTAATGTTTTGAGAAATAATGTTTTTCCTCAACAAGGGATTGGCCACTAGCACACCACACACTAGCTTGGGCTTGCTTTCTTTTTTCTTACTCTTATTATTGCTTTTCCACAGAGCAAATTTGGTCGTTAGCAAGTGCTTGGTTGGAGGGTGGAGGAGTATTATCTTTTGAGGATGTGAAGGGCTCTCTAGCCAGAGATGGGGTGGGTTTGCGACAGGCAGGGGATGGCATTAGGTGGGGGAAATGTATTCTGTGCATTAGACTTTTTGCAGGGGGGCTGAAGGGAGAGAAAATCAGTCGGTTTTATCTGAAAATTTATCAAAATTGATGAAGGTATATAATTAATTTCACATTAATCACAAATTGTTTTCCAATCTCAAAATCATCTCGTGGAATGTGGCAAGATTACATAAAGCACAGAAACATGAAACTGTCACACAAATTCTGCAGGAAGGAGACATCATATGTCTACAAGAAACTTGGGCCAGAGACTATGTACACCTCGAAGGCTACGCTGGTTTCCACAAACTAGCAACCAAAAACAATCGGTTTGGCAGACGATCTGGGGGCATTTCGATCTATGTAAAACATCAAAAACAGATGACAATAAAGAGGGTAAAAATAGACTCTGACGCATTACAGGCACTCATATTAGAGGGCGACAGGGTCAGACAAGACAGTGCTCCTATTCTAGTTATAAACCTATATTTCAATGTACAAGATAATAATAAACTGGGTGCTACCAAGCACATCATAACACTAATAAAGGAAATCTTACACTCCAATGCGCTTTTGGCCAAAGTAATTGTAGGAGATTTTAACCTGCATCACCTGGGAACAAATCAGAATGACAGGCTTGGTCTAACCAGCTCTGAAAGGGTTTTTAATTCCTTTCTAAAAAACTACGACCTAAAATCCACGAAGGACATCCGGAAAACACCAGATTCCAAACCTTGAGGTATGGCCGCATTTAAGAATTGTTCCACAATATACTACATATTTCTATGAAATTTGCTAGCCCAGAAAATTGTCAACTTTGAAGTAAAAGCACACGAAACTAGTGATCACAAATTATTGCAGGTGGTCCTAAACGTCGGCTTATTACAGAGGGAACAAGCAGTTGCAGTATTGCAGTCAACAGGGACTGAAGAATAATTCTCTAATCAAAAGGATGAAATGGAACAAGAACCAAGCAAAGTGGTTCAATGTTTGGAAAGAAAACCAAGAGAAGGGTTCGGGGAATCAACCCACTATGGAAAACTGGACAAAATGGATTGGAAACCTAAAAGCCAATTTGGTTAACAACCTCAATGTCAGTGCACAGGGTAACAAAACGCATACTCCAATGTTTATATACAACAACACAAAACTAACTACAATAACACGCAAAATAAAAAGGGCAAAAAGATTACATAAAATTAGAAGAACACAGGAAACAAGGGAGAGATGTAAAGACCTATCTAAGGAAAAGAGACATTTATTATGGTCACTTAAACAGGAAAACTAGAGAAAGACAATACACAAGCTCTCAAAACCCCACAAACAACGACAACTTTGGCATTACATCGCAAACTTGCAGAAAGGCAAAGTGGACAGGCGAAATTCAGTACACGCAGATGCCTGGATGAGGCACGTGGCTTCAATCTATATTGGGAAAGCAGCTCTTACAGACCATGAAAACAACAAGGTCCATTGCGCATTCAGTGAATATACAGACACGGAGGCCTCCGTGGTATCACTTGGCAAATGTCAAGACGATATCTCAGTTGAACTAGTGATAAAAAGGTTAAGAAGTGACTGGGCTCCTGGGCCTAATGGCCTCCCAGGGGCCATCTTTAGAGAAGATCCAGTCTACTGGGGTAGAATACTCTCTAAACTTTTCACTGAATGTAGACTAAAAGCAAAAGTACCAGACTCATGGAGAGGGTCTTTCTTGCATCCAATCTTTAAGAAAGGGGATAACACAGATCCAAATAATTATAGACTAATTTCCCTTCTGGACATTGAAGGGAAAGCCTATGCCAGTACCTTACTGACGGAACTAAATGAATGGATTAGAGAGAACAAAATCCTCCCCTACTATCAGACTCATTTCCGCAAAGGCTGCTCTACTACTGACAACATCGAGGCTATGTCATATCTGAGCCAGCAAACTAACTGCAAAAACAACAAACCAGTTTTTGCATGCTTTGTCGACTATTCAGCCGCCTTCGATGGGGTACCCCGACATAAGCTCTGGGAAAAACTGAGTAATTGGCACATCCCAGCAGATCTCCTTCATGCCATTATTTCACTTTACAGTAATACCTGGATCCAAGTAAAGCTAACGGACAACACTATAACAAAGAAGTGCCTGACAAATCGTGGATTAAAACAGGGATGCATACTTTCCCCCACGCTATTTAATCTATACACCGCAGATTTGGGGAAGAATCTTTTGAATACTAGCCTCGTAACCCCGAAAATCAGGAAAAATAAACTGCAAATTGTACAATACGCAGATGACTTAATGGTAATGGACCACGCAAAAATTGGGCTGCAAAGAGGTCTAGACACCCTCAATAAGTACAACATAATCAACAAGCTTACAATCAACGCCCAAAAAATGAAAGTAGTCGTTTTGTTTCGTTTCATAAACTTTATTCGATTGTTTTAAAAAACATCATAAAAGAGTACAGAATAAAACATTACACATATGTAATTACAACACCAGGGGAGGTACTTATCATGCGGTTGGGCTAAAAGTTTAACATAAAATATAAAAATTATTGTACATGATTTAGGGGAAAACCATACTTTGTCTTACTGTGATTGATTTTAGAATAAAGGTTGCAGTAAAGAAACATAAATCCGGGCTCGCAAGTGAAAATAATAACTTCATAGCATTTCCTGTGGTATACGTAGAGTATTTCAAAAACATAGGTTTAAGATAATAAATACGCTGAGCTTTGTACAAAGGGCAGAGTAGGAGAAAGTGCAGTGTGCTTTGTTTGGTTAAACCGTCACACGGACAAGGGGTAACAGAATGGCATTTCCTTATAGGAAATGCAACCAAATTATGTACGATGCCTAGTCTCAGTCTTGAAAGTACAAATTGGTGAGACCGTCTACTAATAGCATTAAGGTACATAGGTATACCAGAAACATCATCTTTAAGAGAATAATAAAAAACATGAGTAGAGTACTCTTTTGTTACAGTTTTACCGCAAATCGGTTTTGACCCGCAAGAATTCATTTTTAACCTCCTGTTTCGACAGAGAATTAATACATACAGGATCTTTGCTCACGTCCATATCAAACAGGTCCTTAATGGTTGAAATCACATATTTTAACCAAGGGATGTTGGAGACTTTTTCTAAAAGTAGACAGTCCTTGATGATGTCTTTAGTAAAGGCAGTTTCAGTCTTGGTAAAAATGGATTTCCAAACCAATAGTGGTCTCAGTCCAATTAGGTCAGCTAAATAGTCCAGACCTAATTCTAAGTGTGTTAGGACAGTGGATGCCGAAGGTGGGAGGCAGAGCAATCGTTTGAGGAACATATTTTCCGAAATTTGCAGGGCCCTTACATTACAATGTCCCCAAACCCCGGAACCGTACAGTGCTACCGATGTGCATCTATGTTTATAAATATTCAACATATCTATAATACGGCGGCTTACGACTTTTGAGGCAAAGCGGAAGACGCCTAGGGAGGCTTTCCCCATTCTTGCTTTAACATTAGTTTGCTCTGGGACCCAGGAACCTCTGTTATTAAAAGTAACGCCCAGATAACAGAAATTGTCGACAACCTCAATACGGTTTTCCTTAAAATAAAAGGGTTTAAGATGTTTTACCTTTTTGCCACACACCATAACAAAAGTTTTAGAATTATTAATTTTAAGTTTAGTCATTTTTGGCCACTTCTCCAAAAAAGCCTTACTGAAATGGCACGTGGGTAAGGAAATTATCAATACCACGCGTTCGTACACTTATCTCGGGTGCTGGCTAAGTGAAACTGTCAAAGCAACATCACACATGCACAAAATGAACGCCAGGGCCCAGGCAACAATCTTTTCGCTATGTAAATTAAATGAGATAATGCACAGTCCAACGTCAGCACCTATTAGAAAAGTATTACAAGCCAAAATTAGGGCAACTGCAGGATATGCACAACAGGAATTTCCTGGAAAAATGGAGGGAATGTTGGAAAAAGTGCAATGCCTGGCCTACAAAACGATTTTTAAACTTCCCAAATACACTCGCAATAGTCTAATTCGGTGGAGTTTAGCCTAAGGCAATAAAATAAGGAATGCTTGGGAACACATGCAAAATACTTCTATCAAGTCCTAACAGCCCCTGTCGGAAGCTTAAAAAGTATGCTTAAGCCAATTTTCGGAGAGACCATCAACCCGTGGCAAGCTTACAACGAAATAGCAGTGTAAACCCTGGGGCTGGCAATTGAAAACTGGCAGGAAGGATCAATAAACTACCTGGCCATAAAAAATGCAATAAACAAACAATGCTTTCACATGTCACGTACAAATGACCTAGCCGAACACGTAATAGGAAGAGGGCCACTCGGGTTGGCAAACATCATATACTGGGCATAAAACACAGCCCTATCTTAGTCAAGCACTGGGAAGGAAAGCACTTAAAAACATTATATGGGCCAAACTAGTGCCCCTCAAAATCAAAGAATTAAACCCCAGGTGGAAGTCCCTTGAACATAAAACAAGATGCAGACTCTGCAACTATAAACACGAATCTCTGCTACACATGATTTGTTGCTGTCCTGTGATGCTTTTGCCCCGTCAGACCTTTTTAAAACAAATTTAGCTCCGACACGGGGTTTGAACAGTAAAAGAAGCCGTTTTGGTACTTTTTTCCTGTACTCTTCCATCGAATCTTGCCAGGTTTGGGAAATACATGGCCGAGCTTCGAAATAGGCTTACGGAAGATGAGGGGTCAGGCAAGATGAAAGCTTATTCGGTTCAATAAGTAAATGTGCCCCCACTAACCAGTCGGTGAAGACATTATTTTAGTAATTAATTTTTTTTTTCTAGATTACGCAAGAAACTTAGCAAAAAGGACGCAGCGGCAGATTCTTGCTGTTTTTACCAATGTATAGAAAAATATACTCATATACTTATTGTTTTTTAATATATTGCTTTAAGAGTGCTGCATATAAATGTCTTCTTTTATAATTGTTGCTTTTAACTTTCTTTTAACCGGCATGTAAGATGTATTGCAAATGGTTTTAAGTAACAGTAGCAATATAAATAAATGATGTATTCATTCATTCATTCATATAAATGTATGGTCATTCAGGGCAGGGTGGGATGGCGAAAAATAGGGTTAACATGCCAATGACTAGACTAAAATATTTATTTGCTGTAATATATGTGGCTTCAATTCTCCTAATAAACAAACATTGATAAGGGAGGAGATTAAGATGTATAACCCACATATAATTGCATTAACTGAGATACATCTGGATTATAAGTATAGACATTTATATAAAGAACTGGGCCACAATCTGTTGATGACTCTGTCACAGCCTGCCTCTATTCAAGGGGTCGGTATATTGGCATCTAGGAATTTGGAGTGTAAGACTTTGAGGGCTGAATGTGATGCTAGAGGTAAATGGGCAATTGTTCAACTTCTGGTGGATGGTCAGAAATATGTAATCTGTGCAGTTTATGGGCCAAACGTTGATGATCCTGAGATGTTCAATGATCTTTGTATGGAATTATTGGATTGGTCCGATGAAATACTGGTAATAAGAGACTTTGACTATGTGATCAATTATGCTATAGATACAACTAACCATTTTGAGGCCTTCCATCTTCAAACTTGCTTGGTTAAATGGGCTTATGGATGTCTGGAGGGCACTGTACCACACCATACCCAGATATACGTATTTATCACCCCGCACTAGCACTATTTTTGGATTTACATGATATTTGTTAAATGGGGGAATCGTGGGGAAGTCGAGATGGATGTATGCCCTAAAGTGTCATCAGGCCACAACTCTATTATTATAGGTATATATTTGCCAGAGGTAGGGGGTCGACAGCGTCAGTTTTCATTCCCCAAATATCATCTCAGCAACTTAGTGTATTGAAAGGTTGTAGCAAGTTGTGTTTCAGGATTTCTGGATGATTACTTGAGTACAGCTTCACGTTTGATGGTGTGAGGGCACATTCAAAGCTAATATTAGGGTATCGTGAAACAGTTTATTTATACATAAAAGTAGGGCTGCACAAAATAGTGCTAATCACCTGGCCTCCCAGGAGATTCTACAACTGGAACTATCTCATGCAGCTGCAAATAGGGCAGGGCATACTGATGAGCAAGCTCTGCTTTGTATATGTAGCTTATTAACATGCAATCTCAAATAAGCCGGCATTCTAGGGAGAAATATGCTCTCACTTTTGCCAAAATAAGGCTCCTCAGTATGAATGTTAAGATCAGGTTGATCGAGTACTGGCCCATCATATATCAGAGAGAAAGGCCAAGAGCCTGATTCAGAGCTTCAAAATTAGGGATGAAATGGTTTATAGCCTCTATCAAGCCATCGCTGAACAGTTCTCTTTGTTTTATCAAGAACTAAACAGCCAACCTCCAATCTCTTATATGGTAGAAGCAGCAACATATGTTGAAGGCAGTAGGCTGCCAAAGGTAGAGAAATTACAGGCAGTATTATTAAATAGGGATATCATTGCTGTGGAGTTAGAGGCAGCCATCACAGCTCTGCCCTTTGGTAAAGCAGCAGGCGATGATTTAATACCATTGGAATGAAAAAAAACATTTAAGGTTATCACAACTCCATCACTTTTAAGGGTAATGCAGTATATAGATGAAGTTGACAAAGTTCCAGATACTTGGAATATGACCAAGATAGCAATGATTGTGGCGAAGTGTAAACCACAAGAGGAGGTGGGATAGTAAAGACCCATCTCTCTTATTGATGTTGATGCTAATATTTTTGCTAAAGTCTTGGCTATGCAGCTTACCCTGTTTTTAGTAGACTTAGTATTCAAGCAACAACACTACAATCACTGCTTTCGATGTAGCGGACAGAAGGGGCACACAACTTGCTATGATTTTATCAAATGCAGAGAATGCTTTTGATCAAGTAGCCTGGAATTTTCTATGGAGAACAATGGGAGCTTTTGGGCTTGCCAAACTATTTTGCAAATGCGTACAGGCTTTTTATAAGCCCTCTTTGCTAAACTGGTATATGTTGGCATATCTTCATCACCTTTTAAGCAACAGCGGGGCACACAGCATGGTTTCCATTGTATTTGCAGCCTTTCCTGTTGTCACTGAAGAGGAATGGCAACATCAGGCCTGTGGTCTCTGATGACAGTGAACTGAGGATCAGTGCATATGCATATGATGTGGCAATATACTCTGATGAAGCAGGGAAGGCTATAAACTGTATAATGCAGTAGGCCAATAAATTTGGGCTGATCTCTTGTTACAAATTGAACATAGCTAAAATTCAGCTATTGTTGCACCATGAGTCAGCCATACCAATACGGGGTGTTATAAATACAGCTACTTATTTAAGACTTAAATTGTGTGCTAAGATAGACAAGATTTTTAAATTAAACCATGAGCCCCTGTTAAAGTCCGTGATTGTAAAACCGTGGTTTTGGCACATGCTTCTAATGAGCTTTATAGGTTGCTGTAATATTATCAAAATGAATTTCCTTTCCGGGCTTTACAATTAGGGTTCAAATGTGTTTTTTAAGAAACTAGAGGGTGCTTTAAGCAGTTTATTTTGGAGTATAGGCGGGCGAGGCGCTCTATAAGTTTACTAAAATTATCATACCAAAATGGGGCTTGCAGTTTCCGGATTTTAAACTATATTTTGGGCCGCTTTCGTCAGCCGTCCGTGCAGTTAGCTTGCTCCAATGGAACCAGACTCATCCGCATTTAGTAACTATTTGCCATTGGGTGCTGAGAGCAGGCGCTCTTTCTATAGAATAACGGACCCCAACTACTACAAGCGGGTAAGATTCAAATTTGCTAAGGACATTGCAACTATCTGGTTAGAAATTGATGCCGAACATTCTATAAAGCTAATAATACATGGTGACACACCACTCTGGAATAACCCGGCTTTTAATGGGGTGCTTCATGACTCGGTTTGTGAAGAATTGCATAGTTCTGGCCTACTGACAGTAGGGCAGCTGTTTGATCTGAATGGCTTAGGTACTTTTACTGAACTACAAACTGAGTTTGCCCTAACTCACTACCACTGCTGAGGGAATGTTTTCATACTGAAGCCAAGGTGATAACCGAAGTAGAAAGCCCATTTATTTTAACTAACACCCTCAAATCTATTTGGAAAACATTTATTAGCACTGTCTATCAAGGTTTCTATGAGCATAGGAGTGATGATAGCCTTCACATGGCCCCTAAATGGAGTCAAGTGTTCTCCCAGGGGGGATTACCATTAGAAATATATCAGGCTTGAGAAACAGTTGAGCGCACTGTGCATTCTGTCATGCTACAGCAATTTAAGATGCCTGCATGTTTTAGAACATACCAGATAAACCTATGAGGTGGGGTGCTAACCTTTACCCAGATAAAACTAGCTGCCCTAAGTTCAGATATCAACAAGCAGTGCATTTCCTCCACATGTTATATGCATGCCCCGCTTTGCAGGCATTCCGGGAAGAAGTGTGCAAATTAGCTCCAGCAGGTTTAAGATATGAACCCCAATTAACTCATGTGTTATACCACATTCTTTCCCTCTCTCTTTTCAGATGATAATAATGATTGTAGAAAATGTACGTGTCCAAAGATTTCCAATGGGGTATACGATCTGATTAAAACTGACTCAATATAAAATGTTTTAGCGTAACAACAAATACTAGAATTTATGCCAGATTACTCTGGCATAACAAAAAGCACACCGGGCCTACTCAAAATGAGAGCCTATGTCTAAATATTTGAGCCACAGGCATGGAAAAGAGCCTATTCACCTAGTTTGCCAAGCATTATACTGAGGAAGCGCCAGAAACAGGGTTGAAATTGTAATATCAGCACCTGTTTGTGTGTAGTTAGGGATAGAGGTTTGTAATGCTTCAGAATGAATGTGTTAATGGATGGAGAATTTGGTTAAGAATACTCTCTTCCTTACCAGTGTCCCTTGACCACCCACCATCCTTTAACCTACATTTCCTGTCATGTGCTGTCATCTTTCACAACAAAGTACAGTCCTCCCATTATGAGGACAAATAGTAGCCTCTTAAAATTGAAGTATTTATAAAAACAATAATTTTGTGGCATTGATCATTTTTAACTTTACTGAGTAAATTTTCATTGCCTGAAATTTCCTAATAAGTATGTGAATCACTACAATTTGTAATGAGCAAATACAACCAGATGTGTGATAGCTCATTGTTATGTTGTCTGGATCACTCATGTGTATTCACTATTGAAGGGATGTCCCCCATGCCCACCTGTGTGTGAAAGTAATTGGTACCGCCCAGAGCGGAAGCTGGAATTGAGTAATATAAGATAGGTCATGACAGGACAACCGGTCGGACGCAGATTACCACCAAGAGACAGTGCAGGTGTCTTTCTGTTATTCCCTGCTGTTAACCACATGTATTAGAACAAATTGCATCACCAGGGAGCCCCCCCGGGCACCCAACAACTGACGACGAGTGTGTTCTCCTCCACGGGACCTGCATATGCTGTTTTTGCCCTTGCGTGCCCGCTCTGTTTCGGAGCTCCTCTGCTTTAGCAACGGCAGATGTGCGGCGAGGCGTCATCGGGCACCGGACCCGCCTTGCTCACGGTGAGTACCCTGGTGTCTTGCTTCCTTTTCTGTGCGCCTCCTCCATCGGAGTCCTCCTGCGTGTAAAGTAGAGGTGGAGGCAAGGTTCCTTCTGTAATTCTTTATTCCATATAAAAGTGAAGAACAGGTGGTGCCAGGAAGCACAACTGTATAGCGATATTGTAGGGTTCAACTGACTAACACAAGCAGAACATACAATGATGTACAAGCATTCTAGAAGCAGGCTCGCTCCTAACACGAGCCTTAAAGCAATATACAACACAGTAAATAAGTACAACATAACACATCCACCCCCCCTCACAAAGAAACCAAAAAAAAAAAAGTAGGAAAAGAGGTAGAAAGAAAAACGAGGAAGGAAAAAAAAAACCCTAAGAAACCTACCTAACATAATCTTTAAGCCAACTAGGCAAAACTCTTTTCCTTTTTGAACCTTCTGCGCCAGACAAACAGGGCACAGAATTTGCGTCAAAATCAGTGGAACTAGAATTCTCGTTTCCATCCTTGTACCCTACGTCACCTTGACCTGGCGAGGACCCACCGGCCTGACAGTTAGGATCACTAACCACCACTTCTCCTTCCCTTAATTGAGGAAGCGACCCATCAGGCTCTAGTTGAGATTGTAAGTCAGTGTTTTCAAAATAGTCTTCAACCCAATCAAAATCACCTGATTTTTTCCTCACAACAAGCTCCTCATCATGATCTTGACAAATGTCGAATGCAACATCCTTTAGGTTCCAAACTTTACCGTCACTTAACCTAACCGAGTTCCTAAGAACATCAACGACCCTTTTCAGCGAATCAAATTTATTTTCACCTTTCAAAACTTTGTAAGGTTTCCTGATCCTTACCCAATCTCCAGCTTTCACTATAGTGTCCTTTGCACCATGTAGTTTATCATAGTACTCCTTGCTTCTGCAATGAACTAATTCTAAATTCTTTTTCACCTTTTCAGGTGATCATTCCTGTACACTGTCTTTAAATAACCAACCAAGATTAAACTTACACCTGGGTAATCTACCTCTCATCATCACAAAAGGGGACACACCAGTACAATTGTTCAAAGTCACTTTATAGGACCAAACAGCTTTCTGTATCTCCAATTTCCAATCCAAATTCTTGTTGTTAGCCGCCTGCAAAATACCTTCAATCACCCTATTAAAGCGTTCTACCGTTCCGTTTCCGCTAGGATTGTACAAAGATTGTACAAAGAGGTTGTTTTATGTTTGATGCCACACTTCTCAAAATACTCTTTAGCAGCTTTGGATAAAAACTGTACTCCATTATCCGTTAAAATATTCACAGGTAACCCTTCCACTATGAAAATTTTATCCAAGAATTTTAAAACTGCTTGAGTGTCCACTTTTTCTACAAATTTAACCACGGGCCATTTAGTAAAAAGATCAATAGCAACCAAACCATATTCCTTTGCATCACCAATCGGAGCAAAAATGTCCACTGCAACAGTCTCCCAAGGAAGATTCGGAATGAGTCCTTCACTCATCGTTGGTCTCAATGTCCTCAAGGATTTGTCTGCTGAACTACAAACTGAACAACCATTAACCATTAACAAAAGTTTCTATCTCCTTATCAACCTTCGGCCACCAAAACAAATTCTTGACAGCCAACTTAGTTCTTACTATTCCGAAATGCCCCTCATGACACATTCGTAAAATCTTTTTCCTTAAACCAGTAGGTGGAACAATCCTGTCTCCCCTCATTAAAACCTCCTTTTCAAATGATAACTCAGACCGTACTTCCCAAAACGGTTTCAAAGTGCCTGACATAAACTTTTCTTTAGGCCATCCTTGGCAAATAAACTTTGAAACTTCCATTAACTCCTTGTCCATATCATGCTCCTTAGACCAATCGTCCCTGCTGATGGCTGGAACACCAGAATCGTGTACAAACGCTACACTGAAATTCCCCCATGGGTCATCAACACATTCCTCTAGCGGAGTAGGCAGTCTAGATAAACAATCCGCTACTACATTATCTTTTCCTGGTACATAAGTGATACTGTAAATGTATTCCTTCATACGCATAGAAATCCTTGCCAACCTAGCAGAAGCTGTTGCAGTACCATCTGTAGATAAAATGTGGACTATTGGTACCTGCAATTAAAACATCATCCTGGAAAAAACAAATACCTTCCATATCACCAAATAATTTGTGCATCAAACGCTGAAAAACAGCTGCGGCTGATGCAAGGCCAAATGGCATTCTTTTAAATTGG
Source organism: Lissotriton vulgaris (assembly GCF_964263255.1). NCBI lineage: Eukaryota > Metazoa > Chordata > Amphibia > Caudata > Salamandridae > Lissotriton > Lissotriton vulgaris. The sequence goes on along the minus strand of NC_141696.1, from coordinate 182,267,723 downwards.
AAACAACCAAACGGCGTGATGAAGGCCGTTAAATGTCTTGACTCTGGCTCCAAAACTACTTGGTGGTAAGCAGCAGAAAGGTCTATCGTAGAGAACCAAGTTGCCCCTCTTAAAGAAGAAACCATCTCATTAATTTTTGGTAAAGGAAACCTCTCAATTACAATATTTTTGTTAAGGAGGCGTAAATCTATACACAAACGAATTTTGCCATTGGATTTCCTTGCTACAACTACCGGACTAATCCACTCTGAAGAATCTACTTCTTCGATAACACCTTTAGCCAAAAGACCTTGAATTTCTTTCTTTACCTCGTCCCTTATTAACAGAGGAATAGGTCTGACCTTGTGCACTTTAGGTTGTGCATCACTCTTGAGCATGATTCTATGCTCAAAACCTTTCAATTTGCTTAACTGTCCACTCACTACATTAGTGAATCTACTTTTCAAGGCGTCTTCTATCTTGCTACACTCATCTAAGACTAACACTTTCTCCTTGCTGTTAGGGTCCAAGATGATGTGAAGATTTTTCTGGTCATGCCAGCCTAGAACAGATGGTCCCGTTTTGGCTATGTATAATTTCCCTCTTGTTACTCTACCTTTAAAAAGGAAAGTGAGCCATCTGAAACCCAACAAACCTATTCTTTCTCCTGTGTAACTCACAGGACTAACATCTGAGGCATTCAATTTGTCCCCTATCTTGTGTGTAAATTTCTTCCTCCATATTTCTTCATTAACAATAGTGTATGGATATCCAGAATCAGCATACACATTTACCTTAATACCACCTAAGGATATTTCACAAATTGGTTTACCTTCCATTGCTTCATCAGTGATATTTAACATATAGTTCCCCCTCACATTTTTCACACACCCTTCCTCATCTTCACCACTTTCACTAGCACTCACATCTTCATTCCAGATACATTTGACATTACTACGCTTGTTTTGGATACTGTTGGTTTGAAATGGTTTTTGAACTGTTCACAGTGTTACTAAGTACTCGGTACTGTTGTCTGCACTAAGGCAGGTAAATGGTCTAATACAAGGTATGCATGCCTTAGTCACTTTAGACTTTATAGGGACCCTTTATGTTCTTGTGAAAGTAGCCTATGCACGACAATGCATTTGGGGCTTTCTAAAACTTACCAGACACACCGCTTAGTGGCCCAAAACAAATAAAGTACAATATTTAAAGTTTGAATGGGTGGATACACACAAGGGTCCTTATCCACCCCTTTTGTTCTTCTTTCTTTGCCACAGTGATTGTTTTCCCGCACTTAAGGGGATACTCTCCATATTTCACACAGGATTGGTAAGGATTAATTGGACCTACCTCCCTGTTGGGGTAATCACTTTCCTCCGGATTACGGGGGTACCCCGAGAGAAACCGAATGCGATGGTCCTGACGAAGACCGAAGTGACCATACAGGCGCATCAAGAGCGGTCGAAACATGTTGACTCTGGCAGTGGTAGGAGAGAAGCCTTGAGGTTCCTAATTATCTCCTGAAGGCATTTTCCCATCCTCTGTTCTCTCATTTTTTAATCCCGGTAGAGGTGCCAAGTAAAGTCTAATAAAGTTTGTTTTCTGGTTGACACCTTTAATCAGTTTTAAATCACTCCTCATACTGCACAATTTCTTTGTCGCACTTTTTGGTTTGGAAACACATGGTGTTTGCACTGTTTTCACCTCATTGGATGTGTTAAGTGTTGTGTCTGTTTAGTTTGTTTGACTATATGTTGTGTTAGTGGAATTTATTATTTTTCCCCCTCCCTTATGCTCCGTCCTGTGTGGTGTACACCAGGGCGTATTGTAAGCAGGCCCAATGATGAAGCATGTCACATACCTCGGTATGTGAGTGAGGGCAGTTTTTCCAAATAGAGTGATTTGCCCTATCGGGGCTGGCTCTATCTTTCACCATATTAGTACATATGGTGTTATTATTTACTCTTCCCACCCCTGTTGTGTGTTCACTATTGATCTCTGGGGGTTCGGGGTGGCGGAGTATAAACTGTCTTTAACCCTCGCCCCTCTTTTGTGATTGTAATTACTACGCTTGCGACACAATTTGCTAAAATGGCCCATTAATCCACACACACTACATTTTTTCCTTAGGGCAGGACACGACTTGCTGTAAGCCATGTGTTCTTTGCTACCGCAACGGTAACACCTTCTCTCATCTACTCTGTTCTCTCTTGCTTGATTCCTGAAAGGTTGATTAAAGTTTTTGTTCTGAAACTGCTTAGTCTGACTTTTTGTTGCTCCTTGAATCTTGAAAACTGCAGATGGCGCTTTGTCCGATTCTTTTACCATGTCCTTTACAACAATAGCATATCTCCCTGACATTTCCGACTTCCTCATAATAGCAAGTACGTCATCCAAAGGTGCGTCACCATTTACCCAAAGACGGTCCTGAATCGGTGAGTTGTCATTGTGCATAACTAGTTGGTCTCGAATGAGGTCATCGTGCAAATTTCCAAATTTACAGTCAATTGCCAGTTTTTTTAAGTCATCTAACCATTCATCAACCAATTCTTCTTTCTTTTGTTTCCTCTGAAAAAATTTGTGCCTCACCACACCTATACACACTTTAGGTGCAAAATACCTATCCATATCTGCGATGGCATTATCAAATTCACTTAGATCTGCATTAACCACTTTTTGCATTCGTGAATAAGTCTTTAAACCTTTTGGTCCCAAAGAATGCAAAAGTATCCTTTTCTTTTGTTCAGGTTTCATTTTTGCATTCTCATCAATAGCACAAATATAATTGTGGAAATACTCTTTCCATTCCACCCATTTCATGTCTGGTTGAGAACCTGTAGCCCAAAAAGGTTGTGGAGGTCTGATTACAAAATTTTGTTGAGCCATCTCTTCTTTCAAAATGCTCTGGGGTTGATCTCCAGTATCCATAAAAGTAAATTACTTAAATATGTAATTTTCTTCAATAATACACAATTAAAAAAAAAAATACAAAACAATGTGTCCCGACAGTCTCACCTGTTCTCCCCGTGAGGTATTGATGCTTCCCTTAATTGTTCTTAATAATGCCGCTTATTTTGAAAGCTCGGTGCTTCTTCGTATGACTCGAGTGAAACTGTCAGAGACAGAGAAGCTTTCCGACGAAAATCCAAAATGGCCGCTACGCAGGGTCACGCAACGTGACCTTGCGCGTATACGTCATCTCGCCAGCAATCAGTGTCTGAACGTAGGAAGGAAGAAGACGTTCTAAGGAGTTCGTGGGTCGCGCAGCAAGAAGATCGCGCATAGAATTCGGTACACAGTCAAAAGACGCAGGCATGCGCCGCCCAACCGAACCCAGTAAGTGACTTTGCGCCTACCTGGAAAAACCAGACGAATAACGTAGTTGGGTCAGAAAGATAAAAACAAAATCCATAGCTTAACGCAGACGCTGTAGAGAGAATCACCATAAATCTCTGTCACAATTTCAGAAGATATTTACCTTTTCCATGAACGTAGAGAGAGGAGAAAAAAAAAATAATAATCCTCACGATGTTCTCAAAAAATCTGGATCCCGATCGTCGCCAATTGTAAAGTAGAGGTGGAGGCAAGTTTCCTTCTGTAATTCTTTATTCCAGATAAAAGTGAAGAACAGGTGGTGCCAGGAAGCACAACTGTATAGCGATATTGTCAGGCTTCAACTGACTAACACAAGCAGAACATACAATGATGTACAAGCATTCTAGAAGCAGGCTCGCTCCTAACACGAGCCTTAAAGCAATATACAACACAGTAAATAAGTACAACATAACACTGCGCCTCGGAGAGGCTACCCGCCAGCGTCTGTGTGTCTGGTCGGCGTGATCCCTGCACACATTGTCTGTGTGCACGCGCACACCGTGTTTCGCACGGAGGTCAGGGAAGGCTCCGGCAGTGTCTTGCGCTGCGTTGCCTGTGTCCACGGCAGGCAGGGACAAATGTGGAATAAAGCACAGATCCCTAATAAAAGAAGATTCAATCAAAGAAAAAAACACCAAGTATTGAAAACAAGGAACAACACTAATAAACGCACCAAAAAAAAAAAGGAAGGGGTGACAGAATCAAGCCTTCAGCTCAGTAGGCAAATACAAAGCACTGCACCACAGCCAGAACAGCGAGTGGGCACTATAGTGGGCACGTATGTCTTTTCCAACCAGCCACCAGAACTCTGTATGAAGGTGGGCCCATCCCAGCATGCTGGGACAGACAGTTTGAAGGAGTGCAGAACTAAGGCGTGCTGCTGCATGGTCCAGACCGACATCTAACTGACGACAGGAGCATCCTCCTGCGTCAGGTTGGGCTATTTTGACTGTGTATCCCTGGTTGGACTGGAGTGCGCAGAATGGCGACTGTTCCCCCTGTTGAGGCTTTCGTAGTCGATGGCCCACCATCTGCGCAGGTGGCCAAATGGAAAGACTGGCTGGAGCGCATCGAGACCTACTTCGCTGCAGTGAGTCTGAAGCCGGAGCACCAGCGGCCCATGTTGCACACCTGGGCGGTCCGGCAATCCACAAGTTGGGTAAATCAGTGGTGGAGGCTGGCCCGCCCCACACCTACACTACACTCTAAGCTGCACTGACTGTGCACTTCGAACCTCTAGCCAATCCAGATTATGAACACTTTCTATTACGCCAAGCACATCAGCTCCCTGAGGAATCGGTGGACACATTCTATGCCCGCTTAAAAAAACTGGCAAGCACATGCATGTTTGCGGATGTAAACAATGAAATAAGATCACAATTCATTCAGGGGTGCTCGTCCATCAAGTTGCGAGAAAACATACTCCAAACATTAGGCCAACATCTTGATGATGGGCCGGTCCAAAGAACTGTCAAAGGTGCATGCTGCACAAATGGAAGCTGCACTTCAATGACAAGTAAAGACTGAACCTGTGAATGCAGTGACAGCTGCTTCCCCTACGAAGCACTCCCCGAAGAAGCCAGACTGTAGCAAGTAACCATCAACAACCAGGACCTGCTATATGTGCGGGGGAATTTACCCTCATCAAGGACCGTGCCCTGCTCAAGGGAAGAGATGCTCAGTATGTCGCAGGCTGAATCACCTGGCAAAAGTGTGCCGCTCAGCTAAGCAAAGAAGGCAGTGAGGCCGACAGGTCAATGCCATGGATAATCAATACACTTGAGGGCTTGAGGAGATTTAAGGACCTGCGTGAGCTGACTTCCCACCAATTAATATATCACATGAAACAAGCCACGGGTCTGGGTTAGGAGGAGGTTAGTATGTCATGCAGGGGGGGGATTCTCTTTTTAGGACGGTTCCTCTCACACACCAGAGGTGTCATGCTTCATCATGGGGGTGCCTCCTCACACGAAACACCTAGTCTTTGTGTGGGCTACAACCCCCTCTTTGCAAGGGAGAAGCTCAGGGATGTTTTATTTGATCAGGCAGGGTAAACTAAACCCCTATGTGAGCCGGTGTGTGTGTAGGTCAAGAAAGTGCAGGGCTGTGATGTGAGAAATAACATTAAAATTGGCTAATGGGTTAGCTATGTTGTGATTGTATTCAACTACCTAGTGTCAGGATTAAAAAGACTGAGGAGCTGTTGACACATGTGCCAACAGTAGAAGCACATGTGTAGCTAGACCAACATGTTTCGGCCAGGAAGACCTAGATAGTGCTGTGGCCTTATTCAGGGTCAATTTATTCAGCTACTGCCAATATATAGTGTGTGTACGTGAACATTGTAAAAGAAAATGTGAATAGAACAAAAGTTTGATACTGAACCAGTGATCTGACTGTTCAGTATGGACTACATACAACCTATATTGACGACATAAAGGCATGTATGTCAACATAATACATAAACAGTCTATACATAACCAGAGTCTCATATTCATTTACTAACCTCCTATATTCAAATTTATAACATTTTTGCAACACATATATACGTTTTAATGTGTCAGAAACAACGACATGTGACTCACCGCAGTGGGTTGTACAGTTCCCTACATCTGTGCAGACATATTAGCCATATGGTACCTGCACCAGAACCTGCAGAGAGAGGTAAATGGTGTTTCTTTAAAAACAAGAAGCCCCAAGGGAGGGTTTAAAGATAGAGCAAACTGCGACTTAAAATGATGACGAATCCTGTTGTCGGGCATCAAAGGTATGGATATATGTACAAAAACAGATGCGCAAAAACAAAACCAGAACACACAAAAGACCAGGGATCTGTCAACCCTTGGCAACATACATAGACCGGTTGAGATGGATGCCACAGAGAAAGGAGCACAATTCAGGGAGCTCAATGAGATGATAGCACAGGGTGCATTGGCAAGGACACAAATGGTGTTGACGATGGGGCGCGGTATAATAATTGCCAGTGCAAGGCAGCGCAGTTACACCGGGTTGAGCCTAAAACCTGGCATGGGTACGTTAGATTTGGCAAAAAGGTGTGCATCTCAGGCAGCCCTCGGGATGCAATACGTTGCCTAGCTGGTGGAAAACTACGGGATGAGGTGTCCCGCATGGGTGTTCCCCTGGATGAGGTCATTCTGCAGGGCAGATGGTCTAGGGGTCAACCTTACTAACATATTGTGTTGCAAGGCGTGGTCCGGTGGAGCCCAAAACCTGGCGTGAGTAGGGGGAAGATGCGTAGAGAAAGTGCCACATAGGCAACCCGCACGGTGCGGCGCGTTGCCTGGCTAGCGGGAAAACTGCAGGAGGGAGCAGGGCTAGCAGGGAAACTGCGGGTAGGGGACAAGGTTCACACCAGTACCCGATAACGGCATGATAGTGTGGAAACAGGAACGTTCCCTGCTTAATCTAGAAGTAGAACTGCTGTCAGACTAAAAGGATGCAGGGGCCGTGCAGAGTAACCGTGATGGATAGCGTAGCGTTGAGATGCCTGAGCCAGCGGGACATGTGGAGAGTTGGGTGGCGTCTTCCTCAGTGGAGGAGTGCTAAATAACCCAGCATTTGAATCACTTACCCCAGGAAGTGTAGGCTTGGTTCAGTAACGCACGTCCCAGACAGGAAAACGCTCCCTGGAAAGCCTCGCATACATATACACGTTGGTGTGCCATCCAACTCAGTGCAGTTGAGTTACATGTACCTGGACGCAAGAGGCTCATGGGAGATGTAGTCTTAGAGCTCGCGTGCATGCCGGTGCGGGCCGCTGAGTGGATGGACAGGATAGGGAGGAAGAGGAAATAGGCACTGGCAAATGGGCTCATCGTGAACACCCTGGCGCAAGAACCGCCAGGAAAAAGGAGACCAGCACAGGGACCCATGTGCGGGCAAAGGAAAATGCCAGCGGCGACCAGGTGGGCGCATGTGACATAAGGGGGGTGACTAAAAAGGCCGCCCATGAGCGTGCTAGGAGGATGGCTGGCAATGACCAGTGGGGCGCATATAAACAACAGGGGGCTGGAACAGACACTCAGATGTTTACATGGAAAATTGTTGGTGGCGACCAGTGCAGGCCGCTGTAGGCAGGCTCCCACACAGTATCTGGAAAGAAGGTGTACCAGCAAAGTTGGAGGGTCTGCTGGTGAACCTAGCCGGGCCGAGTGAGTGGTATCAGGTAACACTATTGGGCATGGTGGTCTGTCCGTACCGGGGATATCATAGTCTGGTGAGACATGAGCCCTGGGTAAATAATGTATATGACATGTGGTCTACTAATCAAATCAAGAGTGAGCCAACCATGAAATCTCGTCATTGAGACCTGTCTCTGTGGTTCCTAATCTGTACACCCATCTTTGTTCCAGCCTGAGTAGTTTGATTGTGAGGTCTGGTGTGTTAGTATTAAAATTCGGTTTGTCTAGGACTGTCCAGCTTTAAGAGTCTTGGCCATGTTTCATATAAAAAAAGTGTTTGGTCATTTTTGTCATTTGTTTCGCACATCCAATTGTGCTTTTATTTTATTTATTTATTTATTTATATGATTTTTAATGCGCAGCTAATACCCGAGGGTGTCTAGGCGCAGAAGATACTCTAGGATACGATGATCAGCGCACAAACTTATTGGTTGAAGAGCCAGGTCTTCAAGGCCCTACGAAAACAGATGAGAGTAGGGGCAGTTTTGATGCTAGGAGGGAGGGAATTCCACAATCTGGGGGTAGCTACCAGGAATCGTCTGTCTCCCCAGGTAGCAGTTCTTGTTCGGGGAACAGATAGTAGGCAACTAGCTGCTGATCTTAAGTTCCTTATAGGGGTAAATACCTGAAATGCCTCCTTTAGAAACTTCGGGCCAGTGTGGTGAATGGCCTTGTAGGCAATGCATAAGGCCTTAAATTTGATCCTGCTCTCCACTCTTAGCCAATGAAGATGGCGTATAGCTGCCGAGGTGGACTGGCGCCTAGGAATGTTGAGAAGGATTCTGGCTGCCATATTTTGAACCGATTGAAGCTTGTTCAAAATATATTTATGGGTGTTGAAAAAGAGGGCATTTCCGTAATCAAGCTTGGAAAACACCAAGGTGGTAATTAGGGTTTTTCCAGCTGATGCTGGTAAATACGGTAGCAGTTTTTTTATCTTTTTCAGCATGAAAAAGGCGGCTGAGACAACCTTATATACATGATGTTTAAATGATAGTTGTTTATCAAAGATCACTCCAAGGTTCCTGACCTTAGCGACTGGAACTGGAGGAGGACCCATCTGAGTCGGCCACCAAGTCGGAGACCATTCTGGAAGGATGTTACCGAAGGTCATAACCTCCGTTTTCTCCGCGTTCAGTTTTAGGCAATTACTATGCATCCATGTTTGTATCTCTAGTATCCCCTCCTGAAACTGTGTTCCAAAATCCTAGTGCGTACCTTCCTGGTGGTCATACCCACAAACCTCAAGCTGCAGGGGCACATAATGAGGTAGACCACTTGCCCACTGTTACAATTGGTGTGTGTCTGTAAAATCCATGGTCTTGATGTGCCTATGTCAATGCTTTTAGTAATGCTGGTTTGGGCGCAGACTGTGCAGGACCCACAGGGATAATGACCTTGGACAGGGGGTAAGTTCCAAGTGTGTTTTGTCTTTTTGTTTCAGGCAATGCAGGTCTTATGTGAATCAAAGTTTCTTTTAGATTGCGACTCCTTTTAAATGCCAAGCGAGGTTTCTCTAGAGATAGTTTTCCTTTGTTCAGAATGTTCCAATTATGTAGTATCAATTTCTTCACTACATTGGACAAGGAACTTTAGGTGTTTACATAGATATCCCGCATACGGGAGAGGATGAAAACAACATGGATGACGATGATTTGTAGGGTGCAGTCCACGTTATTCACGCCCTGCAACCAAACGGAGGCCCCAAACAGCGAATCGTGAAATGCAGCATAAGTGTTGACGGACACCCAATACAGGAGCTGATCGACACAGGTGCCTCCATAAACATAATTGCACAGTCCATGCTAAAGGGGCTTCCAATACGGCCCACCCTGTGGCCAACTTCCACACAGGTTTTTGAGTATGGTTCCATAATGCCTCTTTCCTTGCCGGTGTATTCACCACCAACTTCTCACATGAGTCAAGATCCACCCGAGCCAAGGTCTATGTCATCCAGGAAGGGTCTGGGATGTTACTGAGCTGCCGCACGGCGGAACACTTACAGCTGGTGGCCTTCACATTCGCTGTACATCATTAAGATGGGGAATATTTGGTGGAAAAATTCAAATCCCTATTCGAAGGCATAGGATGCCTCAAGGATCATATGGTGCGGCTCCACGTGGATCAGTCTATCCAACCGGTCGCTCTCAAACACCGACGAGTGGCTTTTCATCTGCAGCCAAAAGTCGAGGAGGAGCTGAGGAAAGGAGAGGCAGCTGACATTATTGAGCATGTGGAGGGTCCGACTCCCTGGGTGTCTCCCATAAGAATAGCCAGAGATCCTAAGCAACCACGTGAGGTCAGAATCTGCGTCAACATGTGTCTGCCGAACAACACGATAAAGAGGGAATGCCATATCACCCCTACGGTAGATGACATAGTCACAGAAGTCAGTTGTTCGCTGTGGTTTTCAAAGATGGACATATGGGAGGGCTGTCACTAGCTCCTGCTAGACCCTGAATCAAGAGCCATCACCACATTCTACATACATGTGGGATTACGCAAATACAAGCATCTCAGATTTGGAGTCTCCGGTGTGGTGGAGGTTTTTCAAGACACCAATAGAGGGGTGCGCGCTCTCCAGCCTCAGAAGGCTCATAAATGTCAGTGACGACATTTTGGTACATGCACCAACCCTAGAGGAACACATGGACCCCCTCCTCGATGTCTTCTAGAGACTACAAGACAGGGGCCTCTCCCAACATCGCGAAAAATGTGCATTCCTCCAGAAGGAAATAGTTTTCTTTGGATACCACTTCTCCCAGCAAGGAGTGTCACCCGATCGTGCAAAAGTCTGTGACATCCAGACCGCACCAGCCCCTACCACTGTGACTGGTGTGAGAAGCTTCTTGAATATGGTCACATACTTTGGCCGATTCATCCGGAACCTGACAGAGTTAACTGCACCATTGCGAGACCTCACGAAGAATACCACCACTTAGGAGTGGGGTCCGGTGCATGTAAAAGCGTTTCTGGACACCAAGCATGCCCTCTCGGTGGAGACCACGTTAGTCTATTTCAACCCAGCGTGTGAGTTGGAGCTGTCAGTCGATGCGAGCCCCATTGGACTTGGGGCAGTACTATCCCAAAAGCAACCAGATGGAGAGTGGGCCCTGGTAACATATGCAAGCCTTGCCATAACCGACACTAAACAGAGATATTCACACATCGAAAAAGAAGCAATTGTGATCCACTGGGGGTGCCGCCACTTTAATCTGTACCTGTATGGTCAACCATTTACCGTACACACAGACCACAAACTGCTGATTCCACTTTTCATGTCATCAAAACCACCTCCGAGGATTGAAAAGTGGATCCTGCAGCTACAAGAATACTAGTTCAACGGGGTCTATCTCCCAGGAACACATAATCCAGCTGATTACCTGTCCAGGCATGTAAGGCCGGTGACCAAGGAGGAGGAAAGTGAAGCGTTTCTTTTTCAAGGTTATGCATCGCTAATTCTTCTCTCTCTCTCTCTCTCTCCCTCTCTCTCTCTCTCTCTCTCTCTCTCTCTCTCTCGCTATCATGTTTCTTATATTGTGTCAGATGGTTTTGGTTGTCATATTTTGTTGTCAGCCAATTTGTGGTAAAGGAGGAATATTATGTTGTGAGGATCACTCATTTGTATTCACTATTACTTCTCTGTGTAAGTCAGACATGCCGACCCTCCCGATTTAGGCGTGAGACTACCGATTTCAAGGCTAGTCTCCCGCCTCCCGATTCCTGCTAGCAAAAACCCGATTCCTCAGGGGTTTCAGCTGACAGGGCTTAGTATTTATTGTGTAATGTGTTAATTCTTCCAACAATAGTCAGAGTGGCGATACAGGGGCTCTAGAATAGGTGAAAAACAAACAAAGCGTCTTTAACAAGGGAATGGTCTTATAAAGACCTGTTAAGTTGTTGGGGGTGGGGGTAGGGGTGGGGGTAGTGGGGGGTAGGGGCGGCTGTGTGTGTGCCCGGGAAGCTGTTTCAGCCCGGGCTGCCACACAGGGGGCTGGGGAGGAAGGGGGAGAGGAGGTGGGGGGGGCAAGCACTGCCAGCAACCTGCCAAACCAGTGCACAACACTTGCATCACCCTCTCTCTGCCTGCCATTGCGCTCCATGCTTCTGAAAGGTAAGAAAAAAGTGCATTTGCATTCCAAAGCCTATACGTGCCAGTAACCCGATTCAAGACCACATTCTCCCGATTTTTTTTTTTTATCTCCCACTTTGCTCTTCTGAAATGTTGGCATGTATGGTGTAAGTAACTGGTACGCCCAGAGCGGAAGCTGGAATTGAGTAATAAAAGATAGGTCATGAGCGGATATCCGGGTTGGACCGAGATTACCATCAAGAGAGAGCGCAAGTGTCTTTCTGTTATCCCCTGCTGTTAACCACATCCGTTAGGCCGAATTGCATCACCAGGGAGGGGAGCCCCCCCCCCCCCCCCACCCACCCCCTTCCCCCGCCGGCACGCAATACTCATGTCAGTACAGAACAAAATGTATTGCGGATTTCTTATTTCTTTCTTTCATTTCTACTTTGAGATAGGATTATTGGACTGAGTGTCAATTCTTACTCTTTGACGTTTTACCCATCTCACTCCTTGTCTAAATGATAGCTCGAATTGATGTATCATTTTTCCCAGTCCCGTATTTATTCTGCAATATGTTTAAAATAATGCTGGATGTTTATCGCTCTTGTTTCTGACCTTGCGCACAGTGAAAGTATCTAATGGATTTTAATAAAACATGGAGTAATAAAATGACAAAATTTATAGGGCAATCAACTTTTCTTTCAATCCCTTGTTATGGTGTATTAACCTGCAAGCAAGCACTGTATGCTAGGAATTGATTATTAGGAACTTAGAAATGGTCAATATTGCATTAATAATGCAAAGCATAATTTAGCAATGTAATTATATTTTATTACGTTTATAGATAAATGCATTTCTACCTCCTGTCTGATGCAAGGCAATCCAGCTTTGTTACAATATTTTTATAAAAGGACAAGTGAATAAAATGTTTGTTAGACTGATGTTACAGCAATATTATCTCTATACCACATTCAATAATAATTGACTTTGGTATTTTATATTACCACCCGGTTACCTTTTTATAGTTCATTGACCAAAGATACAAAGAAGAGATGAAAAAATAGGATGTTTGGGTCAATTCAGGGCGAAACAATTCCCACGTTTAGTATATGGCATAGTTTTAATAATTGGTTAGGGTAAATATAAAAAATAAACTGCGTGGATCGGTGTTTGGATTCGTTTGCTGGTAAGAGCTTGAACGTGCTGTATCTCTTGTTCTTTCTTTGTGCATCATTTACATTTTACCCAGATTTACTCAATTTTTATGGCCCTTCTCCAGACTTGAATAAATATTGTATTTGATATTTTGCTGCCAGACATTAAATCAAAGAAATGCTCTAAATAAATGGAAACCGTGAATTTATGTTGTAATGTGCACAGTATGAATTGTGGAATGTGGGGATGTCACTGTCCTTAATTCCTTAAGTAATGTTGCGAATGACCAGGGGTCCTGATCTTCCCGATGTTCCAATAAAAGCTGCAAAATGGTTGCTTGAGAATCTTAGCTACCTGTTCAACAATTTGTTATCTGCTGTTGATTTACTAAGGCTGTTGCACTATTTTTGCACTATTTTGTGTCAAGAGGTTATTGTTTGGGTGTAACTTGTGCAGATCAGAGCAAGCTTCCACAGTGTTGACACAAAGCTTGATCTACTAAGGTAGCCAGTCTGGGCTTTGAGTAAAAATAAATCCTACATGAAGCAGGTGTTAACAAGGAGAAATATTTAAGTTTCCTTAAATATTTCACACATTGCTTGTGCGCTGCATTCTACAGCACAATGTGCAAAAATGTTTAGGAATTTGTGTAGGCATAGGATTTTGTACTGGAAGGTTAAGCCGCCAGTACAAAGCTTGGTTGGTTGGATGGTGCAGTGAGATAAATAACGGTGATGGATCAAGCCCTGATCTTTAGACTGGGTAAGAGTGGTCTGCTTAATTCAGACACTCTGTTCATCACCACCCCCTTTTCTGAATCGTTTTTGGTCACTATAGGTGTGGCAGGGTATACTCAGACATGAGTCCCTTTCTCACTGCATCATCAGGATTCAAGCAAGCCGGGCCGAAGACGGCTGAAATGCCAGAAACCGGTCCCCGGTAGCTTGTCTCCTTTCTGGTGAAGAATTGGCTTGGTAGTTTAGTCTGCCCTGTTCCCATGATGCACTGGGCCAGGGACAGACTGATTTGCATATAGCCAGGTTCTGAGCTGGGATGGTGCAGTGAGATAAATAACGGTGATGGATCAAGCCCTGATCTTTGGACTGGGTAAGAGTGGTCTGCTTAATTCAGACACTCTGTTCATCACCACCCCCTTTTCTGAATCGTTTTTGGCCACTATAGGTGTGGCAGGGTATACTCAGACATGAGTCCCTTTCTCACTGCATCATCAGGATTCAAGCAAGCCGGGCCGAAGACGGCTGAAATGCCAGAAACCGGTCCCCGGTATCTTGTCTCCTTTCTGGTGAAGAATTGGCTTGGTAGTTTAGTCTGCCCTGTTCCCATGATGCACTGGGCCAGGGACAGACTGATTTGCATATAGCCAGGTTCTGAGCTGGGATGGTGCAGTGAGATAAATAACAGTGATGGATCAAGCCCTGATCTTTGGACTGGGTAAGAGTGGTCTGCTTAATTCAGACACTCTGTTCATCACCACCCCCTTTTCTGAATCGTTTTTGGCCACTATAGGTGTGGCAGGGTATACTCAGACATGAGTCCCTTTCTCACTGCATAATCAGGATTCAAGCAAGCCGGGCCAAAGACGGCTGAAATGCCAGAAACCGGTCCCCGGTAGCTTGTCTCCTTTCTGGTGAAGAATTGGCTTGGTAGTTTAGTCTGCCCTGTTCCCATGATGCACTGGGCCAGGGACAGACTGATTTGCATATAGCCAGGTTCTGAGCTGGGATGGTGCAGTGAGATATGTAACGGTGATGGATCAAGCCCTGATCTTTGGACTGGGTAAGAGTGGTCTGCTTAATTCAGACACTCTGTTCATCACCACCCCCTTTTCTGGATCGTTTTTGGCCACTATAGGTGTGGCAGAGTATACTCAGACATGAGTCCCTTTCTCACTGCATCATCAGGATTCAAGCAAGCCGGGCCGAAGACGGCTGAAATGCCAGAAACCGGTCCCCGGTAGCTTGTCTCCTTTCTGGTGAAGAATTGGCTTGGTAGTTTAGTCTGCCCTGTTCCCATGATGCACTGGGCCAGGGACAGACTGATTTGCATATAGCCAGGTTCTGAGCTGGGATGGTGCAGTGAGATAAATAACGGTGATGGATCAAGCCCTGATCTTTGGACTGGGTAAGAGTGGTCTGCTTAATTCAGACACTCTGTTCATCACCACCCCCTTTTCTGAATCGCCAGTACAAAGCTATGCACACACCTTGGCACCATGGTGCAAAGGTTATGCGTGGCCCTTGGCAGTCTTTTGTGTGCCAGTGCAGGGGGACTGAGCAGGAGCAGATTATTTTGACTAAATATGGCTCTCTGCTGCATCTCTCACGTATAGTGGAGTACAGGAGCTTTGTCTGCTGCATGACACTAACAAATAATACATTTGCTCCTTGAACTATCTATCCTGGGACTGATTCTGACGTAATGGAGTCATTACCTTTAACTGATCTTCATTCTATATTAAAGTTTTCTGGGCCTCGTTTTGTGTGCAATGGCGAATGAAGGACCAATCATCAGTTGTAGAGACATCTTCATGAAATCCTATGAGAATCTTATTTTATAAGTAAAATAAATTATTGTTTTGTTTTCCCCTGGAGATTACAATTTGTATTGAGGTATTACAGGCTCCATTTAGCAAGATAAAGCCAGCAGGAATGGGAGAATAAACTTTGCTATTGGAACAGAGCACTCCCTTTTATTGTGTTAAACATGTACCCTTGCCCTCATTTCCCCCAGCAGTAGTGATATCTGGATGCTTGGAGTAAATTTTTGGTCATAGGTGAACAATGATCATGCATGTTGTTGGAAAGTGGATCATTAGTAGTGGTAAATATATATCTACCACTGGCAATAGGGCCACTAACACAGTCTAGCGCTAAGAATAAGTCTCAGAAATGTATTCCCATGCTCATCCATGGCAGCTTGGCTGCGAGCAGGCAGGCTTAACTTCAGAGACCGGTATGTGAAGCATTTAAAAACACCAATTCAGTAAATAATTAAGGCAGCACAGAATACAAATCAATTTATGAAAGTAGGAAATAGTTTTATCTTTGAAATGACACCGAAACAATCCAGTGCAGGTAACCGAAGCAATCAATTTTAAAATATTTGGCACTATATAGCACATAGAAACCTACAGCGCTTATTGGGACAACTGGTCGTGCTAGTCTGGGACAAAGTCAAAGTATCAGGCCCTCAGCAGTTTGGACGGGAGTACCGCTCCCTCCCTCCACTGCCCATCTTGCACAATATGGGAGAGGAGGTAGGGCACTAGCTCAGTTTCCTCCTCCACTCCCCCATCAGTGACCATTAACATGGTCCTATCTGCCCTGTCATGGTGGGGTTTCAATCTATTCACATGTGGACCCTATGAGTGTTCCTGGGGTGCCAAGGTTTACCAGGTAGGTAACCTCACCCTTCTTTTCTAAGATTGGATTGGGCCCACTCCCCTTGTCATGGAGAGCCCTTGGAAAACACATGGTCCAACACCCACACCAACTGTCCTAGAGTATATTCAGACATAGTAGCCTTCTGATCATACCAGTGTTCCATTTTCTCCTGGCTACCCTCCAGTTTCCTGCTTGACTTGTACATGTATTCTGCCATTCTAGTTCTCAGGCCTAGCACACAATCAAGCACATTGTCCTTTGCATTTTTGAGAGGCTTCTCCAAAGACTCTCTCAGCAGGGAAAATGGTTCCCTCAAAGGGTGTCCAAACAACAACTCAAAGGGACTGAAACAAACCCCTTTCTGTGGAACCTTCTGTAGGTAAAGAGTAGGCATTGGAGGAGAACATCCCATCTCCTCCTGAGTTTCTCAGACAACCCATTAATCATGTCCTTCCGGGTGTTGTTGAACCTCTCCACCAGACCATTAGTCTATGGGCAATAGGGGTGGTCAACTTGTAGTTGACACCATACTCATCTCACAGTGCTGTCAGCTAGCTAGACAGAAGCTTTATGCCCCTATCTGACACAACCTCTTTCCCAAAACCCACTCTGGTGAACACACCAAGTAGTGCCCTAGCCATTGCAGGAGCATCTGTGGTTTGAAGAGGTATTCCCTCAGAGTACCTGTTGACATGGTCCAGTACTACCAGATAAACCTATTCCTTAATGCAATAGGTGAGTCCAGGGGACGAGAAATTACCATCCCCACACTTTCAAAGGGAATCTTAACTACTGGCAGTGGTGCTTCAACAATCGGTTGTTGTATGGCGTTTTAGTTTCCGAATGTATTTTCCTGATTCATACCTTATATAGGTATAATTCACGTTGCCCTTATACAGGCATAGACATCAAGCCTTTATTTAGGCATAGCCCATGCTACCCAAAAACAGGCATGGCTGATTCCATCCGTTCACAAACATCACAACAATTTCTTGGAAAACCAGATTAAGCCGTTAGGGACTTCCCCTTGCTTAAATATTGATTTCTCCAAGAACTCAGTTATTTTTACAATGAACATCTATTCCTTAGGGGTTCATTCATGACGTTCATATGCCCGCCTTTACGTCAAACATGGCATTCCTGAACACCTTTAAGGTATAGATATACCTTCACTTGCTATAGCACAATGGTTCGGAGCAGGTCGACAACCTACTTGCCTAACGCAGCTCACTACAGCAAGTGCCAAAGGAAGCCAACTCTCCAGCTGACGCACTGATCAGGAAGCTGCCCTCCTCTGCTGAGAAATCCAGTTCCAGTGTTTCTGACTCCTCTTGCAGGGTGTTGGGAAATTGAGTTACAAGACAGAGATACCATACCTCCTTCATTCTAAAGAATGGAGCTGATTAGAACCTAGAGAAAACTTTGGTAGATTCTTGGCAAGAACTAAAACTTATGCTAAACAATACTCACTTCCTCCCTTGTACTAGGCCTAGTTTAGGTACATTGGAGTAGGCTTTTGGAAGCCTACTCCAAGCGCTGCTCAAACCTTTCACCTGACCGCGAACTTTAATTTTCAAAGGCGCAGGAGCGGCATCCACTTGGTCAAAAGGAATGCTGAGGCAGCCCGTTACCTGTTTCCTTTCTGCCAGTGACCAAGGGCTCATGGGAGCCCGAAACACGTATGGCGACGGAAAGGGGGAGGAAGCACGCTCACGGCGCTGTGTGCTGTAACCCTGAAGTGTGCGGCATTCTCTGGAGGGCAACCGTGGGTTTTGATATATATATATATATATATATATAGATATATATATATATATATATATATATATATACCAAGCGGTCGTTGGGAGAGGAAGTGGAGTGCCTACGCAACGACCGCAAGCATACCCTAAGATCACACACCGCTAGCTTGAAAACAGGCGGAAACGCAACCTCAAACGCAAGTGCCGGAGGAGGAGTCGGGCAACAAACCGGCACAGCGAAGCCACCAGTGAAGGGCCGGGGACGCAAACGCTGGAACCGCAAATGAATGACCAAGTAAGCGACCAACTCTCTGTGATTAATCTTTCAGATGCTCATTTAACTGATAACGAGATTAAAACTTTATCATTGGGCTTGACTTATTGTCCCCCATGTACATTTAATTATGCGCAAACAAGAATGGATTTTTTAAAATACATACGCAAATTGAAACTGAAAAAGCTATTCTTGCAGAGTAAATTGAAAACGCGCATACCGTCACAGGACAACAACAGAACTGATCTGGATTCGGGTCCGTGTCTGGCAGGAGAGGTCGATCTCTATGTGGATTTGGTTGATTTGAATAGAGAAGGGGGAACTTTGGTTGATGCTGATATAGAGGAACATGTAAGAACTGATGCCCCAGGGGCCACGGGCTTTAAACCCAAATCGACATTTAACCCTATATCAGTCTATGACAACATAGAAGTATTCAATAATCTGGTTATATCTGATCTAAAAGAGTTGCATCAGGCCTCTAGGATAAAAGACGCTAGATACAACAAAAAGTGTAATGATGCCTATGGGAGCCTAATGAAAAAATTACAGGGGGAGAACACTGTGATTATAAAGCAATCAGATAAGGGGGGCAACATTGTCCTGTGGCCAAAACAACTGTATATGGAAGAGGCCTTACTACAATTGAATGACAGAAATTGTTATTGCAGGAGCGATTGGCGAACAGCTAGACAGGCGTGGGATGCTTTCAATACCAGATTATATGCTTGGAAGGGCATGGGATTATTAAGTGGGGATGAACAAAAATTCCTGAAGACTAATTATCCTGTGATCCCTGTGTTTTATATGATTCCCAAAGTCCACAAAAGTCTGACCAAGCCCCCAGGGAGGCCTATTATCTCCGCCAGACAGGGTCCATTTGAGAATGCCTCCAAATATATTGATCACTTCCTGCAGGAGCATGTGAGGGCGCTTCCCTCGTACATCAGGGATACTGGTGATTTTTTGGATAAAATCAGAACCATAGAGTGGCAGGAAGATTACTTATTGTTAACGCTAGACGTAACTTCCTTATACACCAGTATTAATCACGATGATGGCTTAAGGGCGGTAAAACATTATCTGAAGCGTAGACCTGCCTGCATGCTACAGCACAACAACATGATCAGTGAGATGATTGATATCTGCTTCAAGAGCAACTTCTTCTTGTTCCAAAAACAGGTTTTCCAGCAATTGAGGGGAGTTGCGATGGGTGCCTGCTTCTCCCCAAGCTATGCCTGTCTGCATATGGGGCATTGGGAGGAGCATGTCCTGGCAAGAACTTATGAGGATACCATGGCTAATAACATCATAGCCTGGTATAGGTTCATTGATGACCTCTTCATTATTTGGAGGGGGTCAGAGGAAGAGGCAAATAGGTTCATAACTAACATCAATGAGAATGATTTGAACCTACATTTCACTGGTCAGACTAGTAGCGTGAAGGTTACCTTTTTAGATGTGGAGGTGAGCATTGCCAGTGGCAGGATAGTGACTGACCTACATCGCAAGGTAACGGCAGGAAATACGGTGTTGCACGCCACCAGCCACCACCCAGCGCACTTGATTCGAAGCATCCCCTACGGGGAGATGCTGAGGATCAAAAGGATTTGCAGCACAAATGAGAGGTGTGAGAGAGCACAGAAAGCCAGCGGAAAGAGATTCATTGAAAGAGGCTACTCACGAGCGATGGTGGAGGGTGCCATGAGACGTGCCAACTTAACATCAGGGCATAGTCTAACAGCAGATGCTGGGCCTACACTGACCGTAGAGAAGGAGTCTGGTCAACCTAGACTAATAACGGCATATAGCAGACAGCACAAAGAAATATTTAACATCATTCGCAAAAACTGACAAGTGGTTAAGGGAGATCCGGTCATTGGTGGGACTCTTGCCAATAGGCCAGCCATAACTTACAGCAGAGCCAGGTCCATGAGCGATATGATAGTGAAGAGTAGCCCGGAAGTAGCCAATGACAACTGGCTAGGCAAGAGCAAGGGCTTTCTAAAATGTGCAGTTTGCAAGGCATGTAGGATAGGTAAGAACAGGACTACCTACATGACGGCCTTTAATAATGAGGTGATCACGATCAAAAAGAAAATCACCTGCAAATCAGACTTCGTGGTCTATGTGTTGGAATGTGCTTGTGGCCTGCGCTACGTGGGCAGCACGAAGCTGCAGGTGCACAAGCGCATTCTCCAGCACCTCAGGGCAGTGAACAACAAGGATGAGGCATACCCTGTCGCCAGACATGTAAATATGTGCCATGGTGGGGATATAGGATGCTTGCAGTATTATGCCATTGACATGGTCCTGCCACTTCGTAGAGGTGGCGACAGAGAGGCCCGATTGAGAGTTTTGGAAACACGCTATATTCTGGAACTTAATTCCAAAGCCCCCAACGGTTTGAATCAAACGGAAGACTTACATTCCTGTCTTTATTAGGGATCTAATTGTTCATACCGGTTGGGCCAAACATTGTCAGTAACTGCAGATCCCTTAAGGGGTAATAGTGTATCAGAGTCGAACATGAAAATAGTCTGCCTCCTGCTTTTAACTTCAACTTATGGTGAAGGGAGTAACAACAATTTTAATCACTAGGTTATAGGGTTTTGTTTATCACAATTACGATTTTGATATTCTCTTAAAGTGCACCAGCTTTTGAACCCATGTTATAGCAGTGTGGATGCAGTGGTTATAGGTAGCAGCGCATGCCCACTGGGGCACAATTTTGAAAAACTGATCCAAACCATGCGTTCCCATTTAATCAATGATGTTTTCCTTTTTGCGAAATTTGCACATTATATAGCGGATTTGCACGGAACATATAAATTGTATATATATATATATTTTTTTTACATGATTTTAACACGGTATATACAAATTGTTTATTTCCGTAATTGATTGTAGATTTTAATCAATTTATTTATATGGAAGTAATCATAATGAATCATGGGGAACAATGAGCTGAACAAACAAAAGAAGGGTGACATTCTCTTTTAAATTGTTTAGTTTTCTACCTTTTAAAGCATGGTCAAATGTAAAATCCGGTTTTGGATCACAGAATATAGTTCTTTGTAACTGTACAAAAATACTTCACTATTCAAGCGCTACTGAACCAGGCTGAAGTATGTTTTTTATTTCCACAGGCTGTGGGGTCAGCTGACTGTGTATCAGCACTTTAAGAATGATGGGTGTGTAACCGACCATGTCATGTGATCAAGGGGCGGAGGTCCCGAAACGCGTCATGGCGGCGTGTTCTATGCACAAAGGATGGAATAAAATCTAAACGCTTGCAAAATATCCGTGAGGGTCCGGTTTCGTTATTTCCCTTTGACTTTTACTTAGGGAACTTGGCGGAGTTCGTGGCACATATATATATATATATAAAATCAAACTCACAGGTTGCCTGCATTGAGTCAGCCCACAAGAGTGCATGAAAGTATCCTCTTTATTTCATGGCAAGAACGGCTTTTCAATATCAGCACAAGCGCTTCGCCATCTTAATCCTGTGCTGCCCAACGCGTTTCATGCTTGGCGGCATTTCATCAGGGGCTCCGGGTAGGTAAGGGAACACAGTCCGCAATGTTCAAGTCACTTGTTAAATTCACAAGTCCACGCCCCAATGGGCGCGGCCGTCACCACGGCCTTCTGGGTCTTGAAGTGCTTGCCATGTTGTCAAGTGATTTTCAGCTGTGAAATTCCCCACAGATTGTCCAAATTAAAACCACAGTGGGTCGCGATAGTCTCCAGTGTTGATTTGAAGGCACACAGTATATATATCACGCTCCAAGAACACCTGGGCAGGGCACTCGAAGGCGGGTGCTTTCCACTGTGGGGGTGCGCCCACAAATAAATACTCGCTCCAAATTCCGTAACTTAGGGCTTCCATCCTACGGTAAAAAAGCACTCACGGGGGGTCGTTTGGGTTATTTATTTTTCACCAGCAAACAGACACTACATCAACAGACGCGTTTCGGTAAAAAACCTTCATCTATGTTTACCGTAGCGCCATATTAGACATAGTTTTAACCACATGTGCATATTATCGCAATCAACGAAGGACTCAGAAATACAAAAAGAGTCATTACAAATGGAGCGCCATTTTTAAACATTCAAATCAATGAAAGAAAGTGCAATTGATAATGCCCATAGATGGGCTCATTATGGATATGTACAATATATACCCGGCGTTCCATAACAATTGTATATACAATTTAAGCTGTGATAAATCAAAGCACACAAATCCTGTCCTGTATGGGCATGCAATAAAAGCACAAGGCTTGTGTCTAATATAGACCACCAATACATCATATTCACAAATATATACATCCAAGAAGAAAGAAGGAAAAGAATGTCAGAACCACTCAAGAAAGCGGGCAACCTGGAAGATTCGCGGGGAGAAAATAGAGATAAAGGTTTCTATATACATATATACATCTATACATTTCAGAAATCAGGCTAGAACTGAAAATGCAAATACAGTAAGTTGACGTTCCTGGATCATATAAGTCACCTCTCTCAGCACATCCAGGACTGTATACATAGCCTAAACAGCAGATATAGATTACATCAAGTTATTCTCCCAGGTGTATTGCAAGTTCTTCACTGCTATTCAAACCCAAAGGATACTTGGTATGCATGTCAATGATTTCTCAACTCCAGTCTGCGGAGACGAAGTAATCTATCCCCCCCTCTTAGGTTGCTAGGGACATGATCAAGCCCAAAGTAACTGAGCAAATCCCTGTTGCGCTGATGTACTTTATCGAAATGACGCGCAACAGGGTATGCTTCATCTACTTTTGCAATAGCCCGCATGTGCTCTAGTATTCTCATCTTCATGGGATTGATCGTGCTTCCCACATAACGCAGCCCACACGGGCAGGTTAAACAGTAGACACTGTAGGAAGTGGTGCATGTAAGGAACCTTCTGATCTTCCTACGGATTCCTATGTTGGGAATTCCATAGGTCAGGGCTCGCTTGCTGATTTTGCAGGCTTCACATTTCCCACAGGGGAAGAACCCCTGAAGTGGTCCAAAAGCTGATTTAGGGGTTTCTGCCATGTAACTTTGCACAAGATCGTTTTTTAATGATCTCACCTTCCTAAAGGTGATTAAAGGATTGCAAGGGAGATCAACGCTCAACACTTCATCGGTTTGCAGTATATGCCAACTTCTTTTCAAGATCTTTTTAAATTGGGTTGCACTTTTATAAAATGAAGTTATAAGGCGGAATTTCCCCCCATTTTCAGAATCTTGGATTCTCCTGTCTTTGATCTTTAAAAGGCTTTCTCTTTTCAGTTTATTTGCTCTTTCAAAAGCGCTGTTCAGAATCTCGTGGCTGTAGCCACATGCCTGAAAACGTTGCATACTGGCTTTAGCTGCACTTTGGAACTCTTTCTCATCTGTGCAATTACGTTTAATCCTAAGAAGTTCCCCATAGGGGATACTTCTTATAAGATTAGAAGGATGGCTGCTCGATCCTTGCAATATGGAATTGCCTGCTGTCGGCTTGCGGTACAATCTGGTTTTCAATTCTCCTGATTCTATATAGATGTTAATATCCAAATAGTTCACAGAGGTCTCACTTACTTCACCAGAGAATTCCAAATTGAGTTTGTTCCTAATAAGGACATCAATGAATTATTTAGCCGTCTCTGGTGGTCCATTCCATACGACAAACAAGTCGTCGATGAAACGATACCACCCCACAATCTGCTCAGTCCACTCTTTGTTGGCCTCCCCCCAGGCCACCTGCTCCTCCCACCAGCCAACGAACAAGTTTGCGTAGCTGGGGGCGAAGGAGGTGCCCATCGCTGTCCCAGACAGCTGTCTATACAGTTGTTTCTGAAATAGGAAAATATTGTTAGCCAAACAAAATTCAACAAACTCCAAAACCATCGAGCTGTGTTGTGTATATTTTAGTGGAAGTATTTGGTGGCTAAGAGACCATCTTTATGTTTAATCGAAGTATATAGGCTAGTTATATCCAACACCATCATGGTGTATCCATCTTCCCACTTCAATGTAGCCAATTTGTCCAACAAGTCTGTGGTATCCCTGATATAAGATTTCAGGGTCTTCACGTGTTGTATCAAGAAGAAGTCCACATAGATGGAGAGATTTTCAGTTAGGCTGCCTTGAGATGCCACAATTGGCCTTCCAAGGGGCATGGTCTTATTTTTGTGCACCTTGGGTAGGTGAAAAAATGTGGGTATTATGGGATTTAAGCGTCTCAAAAATAGGAACTCATCAGTATCCAGAAGTCCTTTATTGTGCCATCTGGATAACATCGCATGGTAATCCACAGTACTTTGTTGGTAATCATTGGTAGTGATCGCCATATATGTGTCCTGGTTGTTTAATTGGCAGAGTGCTTCGTTGTCATAGTTTTGCTTTATCTGAATGACAATATTGCCGCCTTCGTCCGCAGGCTTGTAGACGACACCCTCATCATTACTCAAATCAATCAGAGCTTGTTGTTGTTTCTCCGTGAAATTTCCATCTGGAGATCTCCGATATTTTTTTTTGTCTAAATTGGGTTAAATCTTTCACCACCGCCTCCGCAAAGATATCTATGGCATCCACTGCCATCTGTGGATGGAATTTCGATGCCGGTTTAAAAGACGTGAGTCCACCCAATTGCTCGGTGTCAGTCACAGCCAGCTGTTGGGTTCTACTTAAGGACATCAGATCTTCTTCAGTTTTTAATTCCTCCAGGATCACAATAGTTTCCAAATCTTTCACAGCCAGGAGATTGGTTACAGGTGCAGTGACAACCTTCTTATAAGGTTTGCCAGTATGCGGTCTAGTCTTAAAATACATATGAAGTTTTAATTTACCCGTAAATTTGAATAAATCAATTTGCGTTTGTGTGAATTCCATTGTTTTTTGGGGACAGAACGTCAATCCTAACTTGAGTACCGACTCCTCAGTGCTCGTCAGTTGTTTGTCCGTAAGATTGACTATGGTAAGATTCTCCTCCGTCATTACCATTTCTTGTTGTAGATCTTCTTGCTTCGTGTTGCTGGTGGGGAGACATTGCTTCTTACGACCCCTCTGCCCCCTCCTTGTTTTCCTCTTCCCGATTTTTCCGGGGGGTTTGCCCGCACCCCTTTTCTGCCAGGATTGGCGGATCAGTTTGAATTCCTCGCGAAAAGGAGTACGGACACGTCCTGATCTTAAGGTTCCCGCACCTTCCTCTTCCGATGATTCATTTTCGGTTACCTCTGACTCCGAGGTGGCTGGAGCCTCCGCTGTTCCAGTTGTCATTTGGACCACAGTCTTACTCTTATTCAGTAGCTCCTTCCGTGGGGTGTCATATTTTTTTGCGAAGGTTAGAATCCTTCCTTGGGCATAATCGGCTTCATCACGATCGAATTGACTTTGTTTTCGTAATGTGATCTTCTCTTCATAGGTTTTAAGACGCTTCTTCATTTGATCTCTGTACTCCCCAATCTTCACTTGATCCTCCTCCTTCTTTAGTTCTTCCTCCAAAGTTTCAATGTCTTTGAGTGCCTTTTCACGGTCGCTCCATGCGAACTTTACCAAAATCCGCAGACTACCTTCACTAAGCATGGGCGAATTTTGCGAATCTTGCGTTCGCGAATTTTGCAGATTTGCGAACTCGCAATCCGCAAAATCCGCGAATTCTCGCGAATTTGCGGATTTTTTTTTTGTGTTCGCGCGGGTTTCTGCCAGTTCGCGAGGGTTTTGTACAATTTCGCAAAACGCGAACTTACCTGTCGGGTCGCAAGTTTCGCGAACTTGTTGTTTCTACATGTCCAGCCTGTTTGGGACACTCTTCTTCATCACTGCCACTCTCTGTCACCACTGCCACTCTCTGACTACTCATGCCACCCTCTGGCCCACCCATGCCACCCTCTGTTTCATCACAGCACCCTCTGGTTGTCCAGTCAGTGTACATTATTGTGGCAAAGCAAGCACACCTTCCCTGCCTCAAGTGACCTGAATTAATTTGGGGCTGATTAATGTGTCACAGAATATTTTTTTAGCTGGCACCTGCTTCCTTAGTGCTTCCTGATTAGTGATCTTTTGCACTTGCTAAGTGCTTTCATTGTTGCAAAATTAGTTACAACACCTGCCCTGCTCCAACTGACAATAATGAATTAGGGGCTGATTAATGGATTTGAACTTCCAGCCTGGCTCCTGCAAAAACAGCAGTTGATAGATAGAATGCAGAACAATGTCATACATTCACCGCAGTACAGAGATATGGGCCTAAATCCATTGTTTTTTTGCTCACCATGCCATTCCAGTTTGAACCCAGCCATGTGCAAATCAGTCTTGACCCTGTGCCCCATGGGAACAGTCCAGCCCGAACTGCCAAGCCAGGTCCTCCCTGGGCTGTAAACAAGCATTCTAGGACCGGTTTTGGGCTTTCAGCCCTCATCAGCCAGGATAGCTTGATTCCAGTGGCATGGAGAGCACGGGACGCATGTATGAGCATACCCGTCCCACTCGGGGTGACAAATGCAAAAAACAACAGTTGATGGACAGAATGCAGAACAATGACATGAGGCATTTTACTGATGTACTTTATCAAAATGACGCGCAACAGGGTATGCTTCATCTCCTTTTGCAATAGCCCGCATGTGCTCTAGTATTCTCATCTTCATGGGATTGATCGTGCTTCCCACGTAACGCAGCCCACACGGGCAGGTTAAACAGTAGACACTGTAGGAAGTGGTGCATGTAAGGAACCTTCTGATCTTTCTACGGATTCCTATGTTGGGAATTCCATAGGTCAGGGCTCGCTTGCTGATTTTGCAGGCTTCACATTTCCCACAGGGGAAGAACCCCTGAAGTGGTCCAAAAGCTGATTTAGGGGTTTCTGCCATGTAACTTTGCACAAGATCGTTTTTTAATGATCTCGCCTTCCTAAAGGTGATTAAAGGATTGCAAGGGAGATCAACGCTCAACACTTCATCGGTTTGCAGTATATGCCAACTTCTTTTCAAGATCTTTTTAAATTGGGTTGCACTTTTATAAAATGAAGTTATAAGGCGGAATTTCCCCCCATTTTCAGAATCTTGGATTCTCCTGTCTTTGATCTTTAAAAGGCTTTCTCTTTTCAGTTTATTTGCTCTTTCAAAAGCGCTGTTCAGAATCTCGTGGCTGTAGCCACATGCCTGAAAACGTTGCATACTGGCTTTAGCTGCACTTTGGAACTCTTTCTCATCTGTGCAATTACGTTTAATCCTAAGAAGTTCCCCATAGGGGATACTTCTTATAAGATTAGAAGGATGGCTGCTCGATCCTTGCAGTATGGAATTGCCTGCTGTCGGCTTGCGGTACAATCTGGTTTTCAATTCTCCTGATTCTATATAGATGTTAATATCCAAATAGTTCACAGAGGTCTCACTTACTTCACCAGAGAATTCCAAATTGAGTTTGTTCCTAATAAGGACATCAATGAATTATTTAGCCGTCTCTGGTGGTCCATTCCATACGACAAACAAGTCGTCGATGAAACGATACCACCCCACAATCTGCTCAGTCCACTCTTTGTTGGCCTCCCCCCAGGCCACCTGCTCCTCCCACCAGCCAACGAACAAGTTCGCGTAGCTGGGGGCGAAGGAGGTGCCCATCGCTGTCCCAGACAGCTGTCTATACAGTTGTTTCTGAAATAGGAAAATATTGTTAGCCAAACAAAATTCAACAAACTCCAAAACCATGGAGCTGTGTTGTGTATATTTTAGTGGAAGTATTTGGTGGCTAAGAGACCATCTTTATGTTTAATCGAAGTATATAGGCTAGTTATATCCAACACCATCATGGTGTATCCATCTTCCCACTTCAATGTAGCCAATTTGTCCAACAAGTCTGTGGTATCCCTGATATAAGATTTCAGGGTCTTCACGTGTTGTATCAAGAAGAAGTCCACATAGGTGGAGAGATTTTCAGTTAGGCTGCCTTGAGATGCCACAATTGGCCTTCCAAGGGGCATGGTCTTATTTTTGTGCACCTTGGGTAGGTGAAAAAATGTGGGTATTATGGGATTTAAGCGTCTCAAAAATAGGAACTCATCAGTATCCAGAAGTCCTTTATTGTGCCATCTGGATAACATCGCATGGTAATCCACAGTACTTTGTTGGTAATCATTGGTAGTGATCGCCATATATGTGTCCTGGTTGTTTAATTGGCAGAGTGCTTCATTGTCATAGTTTTGCTTTATCTGAATGACAATATTGCCGCCTTCGTCCGCAGGCTTGTAGACGACACCCTCATCATTACTCAAATCAATCAGAGCTTGTTGTTGTTTCTCCGTGAAATTTCCATCTGGAGATCTCCGATATTTTTTTTGTCTAAATTGGGTTAAATCTTTCACCACCGCCTCCGCAAAGATATCTATGGCATCCACTGCCATCTGTGGATGGAATTTCGATGCCGGTTTAAAAGACGTGAGTCCACCCAATTGCTCGGTGTCAGTCACAGCCAGCTGTTGGGTTCTACTTAAGGACATCAGATCTTCTTCAGTTTTTAATTCCTCCAGGATCACAATAGTTTCCAAATCTTTCACAGCCAGGAGATTGGTTACAGGTGCAATGACAACCTTCTTATAAGGTTTGCCAGTATGCGGTCTAGTCTTAAAATACATATGAAGTTTTAATTTACCCGTAAATTTGAATAAATCAATTTGCGTTTGTGTGAATTCCATTGTTTTTTGGGGACAGAACGTCAATCCTAACTTGAGTACCGACTCCTCAGTGCTCGTCAGTTGTTTGTCCGTAAGATTGACTATGGTAAGATTCTCCTCCGTCATTACCATTTCTTGTTGTAGATCTTCTTGCTTCGTGTTGCTGGTGGGGAGACATTGCTTCTTACGACCCCTCTGCCCCCTCCTTGTTTTCCTCTTCCCGATTTTTCCGGGGGTTTGCCCGCACCCCTTTTCTGCCAGGATTGGCGGATCAGTTTGAATTCCTCGCGAAAAGGAGTACGGACACGTCCTGATCTTAAGGTTCCCGCACCTTCCTCTTCCGATGATTCATTTTCGGTTACCTCTGACTCCGAGGTGGCTCCGCTGTTCCAGTTGTCATTTGGACCACAGTCTTACTCTTATTCAGTAGCTCCTTCCGTGGGGTGTCATATTTTTTTGCGAAGGTTAGAATCCTTCCTTGGGCATAATCGGCTTCATCACGATCGAATTGACTTTGTTTTCGTAATGTGATCTTCTCTTCATAGGTTTTAAGACGCTTCTTCATTTGATCTCTGTACTCCCCAATCTTCACTTGATCCTCCTCCTTCTGTAGTTCTTCCTCCAAAGTTTCAATGTCTTTGAGTGCCTTTTCACGGTCGCTCCATGCGAACTTTACCAAAATCCGCAGACTACCTTCACTAAGCATGGGCGAATTTTGCGAATCTTGCGTTCGCGAATTTTGCAGATTTGCGAACTCGCAATCTGCAAAATTCGCGAATTCTCGCGAATTTGCGGATTTTTTTTTGTGTTCGCGCGGGTTTCTGCCAGTTCGCGAGGGTTTTGTACAATTTCGCAAAACCCGAACTTACCTGTCGGGTCGCAAGTTTCGCGAACTTGTTGTTTCTTCGTGTCCAGCCTGTTTGGGACACTCTTCTTCATCACTGCCACTCTCTGTCACCACTGCCACTCTCTGACTACTCATGCCACCCTCTGGCCCACCCATGCCACCCTCTGTTTCATCACAGCACCCTCTGGTTGTCCAGTCAGTGTACATTATTGTGGCAAAGCAAGCACACCTTCCCTGCCTCAAGTGACCTGAATTAATTTGGGGCTGATTAATGTGTCACAGAATATTTTTTTAGCTGGCACCTGCTTCCTTAGTGCTTCCTGATTAGTGATCTTTTGCACTTGCTAAGTGCTTTCATTGTTGCAAAATTAGTTACAACACCTGCCCTGCTCCAACTGACAATAATGAATTAGGGGCTGATTAATGGATTTGAACTTCCAGCCTGGCTCCTGCAAAAACAGCAGTTGATAGATAGAATGCAGAACAATGTCATACATTCACCCCAGTACAGAGATATGGGCCTAAATCCATTGTTTTTTTGCTCACCATGCCATTCCAGTTTGAACCCAGCCATGTGCAAATCAGTCTTGACCCTGTGCCCCATGGGAACAGTCCAGCCCGAACTGCCAAGCCAGGTCCTCCCTGGGCTGTAAACAAGCATTCTAGGACCGGTTTTGGGCTTTCAGCCCTCATCAGCCCGGATAGCTTGATTCCAGTGGCATGGAGAGCACGGGACGCATGTATGAGCATACCCGTCCCACTCGGGGTGACAAATGCAAAAAACAACAGTTGATGGACAGAATGCAGAACAATGTCATGAGGCATTTTAACTGCAGATACATACACACATATACGTTGAACTCTCTTTATGTTTATATACAGTTCATCCGTGTATTATAGTTTGTTTCTCATTAATACAACAACCTTACACAGACACATTTGCACGATTCGTCATGGA
The DNA here is from genome assembly GCF_964263255.1 of Lissotriton vulgaris. NCBI lineage: Eukaryota > Metazoa > Chordata > Amphibia > Caudata > Salamandridae > Lissotriton > Lissotriton vulgaris. The sequence continues at coordinate 182,237,049 of NC_141696.1, read as the reverse complement.
AATACAAATATAATGTAAAAATGTTTAAAGAAATATATAACTCAATAATTTTGTTTCTGCTGGATTGGTTGAAACTCATACATATTACCAAGTTACCAATTAACGGGCTACAGCAGCGGAGCAATGAATTGCCAATGAAAGAGCCTTTAAGGCATTTTTAAAAACGTCTGTAACAATGTAAACAATTTGTTTCATCGCATTCCCTCAAATGTTGGCTACTTCGTATGTCACACACAGCAGTAATTCACAAAAATTACATCACTGCGTTTACTAGCGAGTGATAATTCAGGGATACATTATGAAATACAAACCAATGCCGTGTCTAATAAAAATTGGAAACAAATGCATAAAATATACAACATATATTGGGTAACCTGTAATTTGATCAATAATGCATCTCTGGGTTCTGCGGCATCTGCAGATTTGAATTTCATGTTCATTGTCGTGTTACAAGAACTCTTAAATGAAACCATGGAAGCAGTATCCAAACAGAGACATCTTTAAAAAATAATATTTTACAGCAGGCAAGTTTATTATGACGTCTTACTCAATGGTATAGAAATGGATTACAATACGGTTGTGCTGCAATGGCACACTGTGAAGTGTTATTACCAAATGCTAAGAGCGCTGTAACTAAAAGTGCAATTAGCGCCTTTAATAGTCTGTCCACATGTAATGCACTGCCACCGACCATGAGTGTCCATTTTCTGTTTTTCTTCTTTTTTCCACAGTGCATGTAATCACCTGGTGGCTCCGTTTTTTTTTACATGAAAATCTGCAGCATACCAGATGTAAATTCGTTTGTTCAGGATCACACAGTGTGATGAAATGAGGAACCCTGGTTTAAATTATGTGATCCGGGTTGCTTTGGTTAATTGGTGTGTTTGTAGATGTGAGAATGGTGGTATGTGGTGATTGCCGCTTTAAAGCAGGTTAGTTGTTAAATGAAATAGATTTGTAAGTTAAAATAAGTAATGAAAACGTTTCTTAAATGCAAAGAATATTTAGAAAATGATATAATGCATGTAATAGAATGTATAGCAAATGTAGATAAATAGGAATGTTATAAAAGTAACAGTTATAATATGTAAAATGTATTTTGTATACAGCAATGACTTTTATTGATGATTAAGATGGTATTTTAGACATGAAAGTGTACAAAAAAGAACTCGATATTTTATTTTAAACGATATTTGTGTAGTCTATATTTTTGTAGTCGATATTTTTGTAGTGTTAGGGCTGAATTCATGTACAACGATATATTAGTAGTCGATATTTAATAAAGCGATATTTATGTACTTGATATTGTAAATACTCGATATTTTTTACTCGATATTTTTGTACTTTGTGTAATAAGTATAGAAAGTCGATATTTTTGCCGTAGATAATTTGTCAACGATATTTTTGCAAGTCGATAATGTGACCGTCGATAATATTTCAGTGATCCATATCAAAGCTCGGTGAGGTGACCAAGTCAAGCAGCACTCACATCACAACACGCTTTTCCCCAGTAAAAGCGATTTTATTGTAGTTGCACAGCTTCATTCCTCAGATTTTAAAAGCATACGTCTGCCGCCTGTAAGCTCCTCTGAAGAAGTAAATTACGAAACGCGTCAGGCGGCAGACGTATGCTTTTAAAATCTGAGGAATGAAGCTGTGCAACTACAATAAAATCGCTTTTACTGGGGAAAAGCTTATTGTGATGTGAGTGCTGCTCGACTTGGTCACCCCACGGAGCTTTGATATTAAAGCGGCAGGCCAGCCGCTGAGCGGGCACCACCCCATGCGAAGGGGGCCACTAGCTCGGAAGATGCGGGGCTTGAGGTGGCACACGGCACAAGTATAGAGCGTGGCTCCATATCCTTGGGGCTCATGAAGATTCGTTCATCGTGGCAAATATACAAGGAGGCAAGATGGACTACATCTCCCAGATAACACAGTCTACGCATTGACTAATTCATAGCAGCTGCATATCAGCGTGTGATGGGACTTAATTAGGTGGGTGTGGCCCTGTGCTTCCTTCGACTGCAGCGCCTCTGAAGAAGTGAATTATGCAACGCGGCAGACGTATGCTTTTAAAATCTGAGGAATAAAGCTGTGCAACTACAATAAAATCGCTTTTACTGGGTAAAAGCGTGTCGTGATGTGAGTGCTGCTCGACTTGGTCACCCCACGGAGCTTTTACATATATATACTACTGAAGGCCACAGCGGGGGTAACGTTTGAAGCACATTATTTGCTGGAATGGCATAATGCATTTAGGCCTGAAAACGGCCTTCCTCTGATGCCTTTGAAATATTCCTGGTGACTGGTTCACTCTTAAATAATGCCCCCGCCACTGTCCCATTGGATGTAGGTCGCCACACCCCCTCATTCGATTATTGCACACTGCTTACAGTACATCGGAACTACAAGCCCCAGAATCCATAGCGCAGGTAAGTTTTGCCTGTGGGGTGTCCAAATGGAATTGCGATGTGTGGCAGAGTCCCAGAGCAGATACCGTCACAATTCAGTAGAAAATTAAAGCTGAGTGCCTCCTCCGGCCCCCTTTACGTTCCTGCTTCCCATTCGCAGATGTCAGCCGAGCAGGGATCGACACGACAATGCTAATCTCCATCCGCCGTGTAGTCACGGCCCGCTTTGCAGCCGCCCTGGATATCACTGTGTTCAGAGGCGGGCACCGGGCTGTTGCAATACCTTACACCAAAGAAAACCGCCGTAGCAGAGACCAGATGAGCCCGGGCCTCTTGATGGAATGGGGCCTCTGTAGCGCGTTTCTGGACACCGCGCAAAACATGACTGGAACTCCTCCCACTACTGAAGAAGCAGAGGCCACAGCGGGGGTAATACAGAACGAAGACGGACTCACTTGCAGATGAACTCTTTTCAAGAAAGGCTCTTTAATATTCAAGAGAGGAAACCAGCATTCACACTGCATGCCTGACGCGTTTCTGCCGGGCCCTGGGGGAAGCACAGTCGCAGACTAGTCTTCCCCTGGGGTCTTTCACGCAGGATAGGGCAGGCAGGGGAAGGGGAGGAGTTAGGGGGTGGGTATATAGGCGCAGGGGAGGAAGGGAACTCCCTCTTCCTGCGCCTGGCACCATCGGGAGGGAAAAAAGAAAGGGAGTCCAGTGTAGGGAATTTTTTCAACAAAGTTTAGCGAAGTTAGTGTTCTGTGTAGTTTACATCGTCGTCGGGGGCTGTTTGCACGGCAGCCGTTTCTCATTACACGCCGGAAGCGTGAGATTTGGCACGATGTCGGGCGTGACGTCCGAGGAGGTCTGGGCGGCCTTGCTGCTGCTGGCTCGGGCTGGTCGCGAGGATTTACTGCAGCCAGGTGTGTTGGGGCAGGTGTGGCTGTGGGCCACTAGAGGCACACGAGCGGCCTCGGCCGGGGTCAAGGCTGCGGTTGTGGCGTGTCTGGAGGACGAGCCAGATGCACATGGGCAGGCAAGCGATCGGAGGGGGGGCGGAGCGCCCAGGGACCCGGCGAGGGGCGGGAAACGTAAGAGCCTGCCCCCGCGGGCCTACCCTCCGATCGAGTTCCTGCCTGGGGCCTCCGGGGCTGCAGTGAGGGGCGCGGCCCCCCCCGCACCAGCTGCTGTGGCCTATTCACACACCGCTTGGTGTGGGGGAGGGGCAGGGGGACAGCCTTTCACGGCCCCCTTTGCCGGCTGTGGGTCCTGGGGATGTGTCCAAGGCCACTGAGGTAGAGGGACAGGCCGATACCCACGCCATTGGGGAGGGCCTGCAGGGGGAGACTGAGCCTGTGGAGGAGGGGCAGAGGGAGGAAGCCCCCATTGGCCTGTCCACCAGCTCCAGGGCAGGCACCCCTGCCCTGGCGAGTCAGGAGCCGGCCGGGGAATCCTTGGATCGGGGTGGGGCGGCGGTCCTGGTTCCCATGAGTGGGGTGCCCGGGTGGGCTCCTGGGTTTGGACAAGGTGGTTTCTTCCCCCCGGGGGCTGAGCTTATGGGCTACTGCCCGGCCCCGCCCCCTCAGATCTGGGGCGCGCTAACTTGGGAAGACAGGGCCAGGGAGGAGAGGATCCTCGAACAGATCCGGGAGGTCAGGTGGGCCGAGCAGACCAGGGCCAGGATGGGAGCGGTGTGGGGTCATGACCCACACTGTCCTTTTTCACAGGCTCCAGTAAAGCTTTGCACAAAGACTTTCGTGGCACCCTATGTCTGCATGCTGATTACAAGTCCCGCCCTCTGTTGCGCCACACAGGTGAGGGAATTCAACTAGCATGCTGGGACATGTAGTGCCCTATATTCTTCTTTACGTTTCAGTAGGTGTGCACCATTTTCAGAGTTAATTATTCAATATTTCTTAGCCCACCAGAGGGCATCCCAGTGTGACGCCCGTTTTCTAATTACATATTCCTGCAAGTGCCACTCCTAGATCAGAAGAGCTCGAGGTAACGAAAAAATAAAGAAAAACATATGTTATGGTAATGTAAAAGAGATTTTTTTAAATTGTGTTTAATTTTTGAGTGTTCAATTAGAGATCAGCTATTTGTATATTTCACAAGATAGAAAAGTAAGATGAATATATTTATTGTTAACGGTGTTAGGATGATATTAGTGTAGTATGTGAGGTATAATTCCTATCTATATTTCCTATGAGCCTCTCAATCATTTCTTTTGTGATTTTATATACTCTAGGCTGCAAACTAACTGAAAACGATTGGGCCTCTCTCATTTCCTGGAATCAGTTCTCCTTTTTCAAAATGTTGAGAAAATATAAGAATTTAGGGTGCGGTTTCCTGTATAGTTAAGAGAAGTATTCATGCCTCTATATGGCATTGTCCCCCCCCCCTTTATTCTCCTTAAACAGTACATGTAACAGTTCCACCAGTTAATTTAAAAAGTGGATCCCTTCCGACGCCCAACTTATTTACATGGCCAATGCAAATTTGTTCCAAATAGTTCAGAAAAGGGGCCAACTTATCCTCCTTTTGTCAGTAACAATCTGACTTCATTATTGCTGAGTGGAAGTCATCTACTTGATCAGGAAGCACATAGGCTAAGGCACCTAGTATTTTTGATCTCAAATTGAAATTTGCTTTAATTCATGTAGTCTATTGCTAAGGATGTTTTAATGTATATTACGTTACATAGACTTTGAAAATCGCATAGGGTAGAGGCATTGTAGTGTTATTACCCTCATGTCCCTCCTGTCCTCGTCCTATTCTTAAATAAAGAAGGTGAGATAATCCTATCTCACCAACAGAAGAAAAGAACAAAGGAATGCTGGCCCTATCCCACCCCCTCCCAGCGGGAGTACATAAACGTACATATTCCAGCATTCCCTCAGTTCTTTTTTTCTGTCTGTTCACAGAACGGGGCAAGTCAGGAGCTGATGGGCTTCTGATATACTCACGCCTCTGCTGCCGGGCGGTGGAGACGTTGCTGGTTTTCGTGTCTCCCTCCATGCTGAGCTTGGAGGAAGACATGCTGGGTTTCTCCTGGGCAGTGGCTCTCTGGGTTCCTGACAGGTGTATATGGGCTGTGCCTCCTGGGTTGCCTGGCAAGGTGTTTCCTCATTTCCTCTGTATTTCCGGGCAGTGACCTTCATTGCAACCGTGCTGGGTAAGTTCTGCATATCAAATTTGCTCTACTTTGTGCCTCGTGTTTGCGGCCTTGCAACCACTGGATGATCCTGGTGGTATCATCTGCTCTCTGGAGTTGTGCAGCGTCTGGCCTGGTTGGTTTCTGGATGGTATTCCTCCGGTGAATAGCGGGGTGGTAGTCTCTCATGCAGGCACCTGTTTTAGCCTGTTCTCTGGAGTTGTACAGGATTTAACTTGGTTTGGGACACTGCTTGAATCCGTGTTCTGTAAGGCTTTGGTGCAGTGGCTGGCTGGTGCACCCTGGTTCCTGGATTTTCTGTTAGGGTCATTTTTTTGCAGGAATGGGCGAACATTCCAGAAAGCGCAAACATGTGGAACGCTCCTCTTCTTCATCTTCTGAGTCTTCCTCTACTCCTTCTCCTGCATTGTCTAGACCCCTCAGGGAGGGGGATGATGCCAGAATTAAGAGACTGATTAAGGAAACATTGCAGGAGATGGGGGGGCGCCCATCCCAGAGGCTTTTTTACAGTGCAACTCTCTCATTCTTCCAAGTCTGAGGAGGATTGGATGGGAGGTGAGGAGCATAATGGTAAATACATTGATAAGGACATGTTGCCGGACTTGCTGAAACGTGTCAAGTCCAACATGGGTTTTCCTGGCTAGGAATCTCCCAGCACATCTGGTGGTTCGTTGCTGCACCAATTTCAGTGCTCAGCAGCAGTGGATGTGCCTGTCTATCCCTACATCCATGAGTTGGTGAAATGGAGTGGGAGGACACTGTTTGCATTATGATTCCCAGGTTCATGGCCAAACTGTATTCTCTTCAGGACATGTCAAAAGGCTTGCCGGACTCCATCTCCATTGATTCGTTGGTGGCTAGTCTGGTGGGTCCGACTTTGTTGGCCTGAGGATGCGTTTATTAGGGATCCTGCAGATAAGAAGGTGGATGCTTTTTCATTTGGAAAGTTTACTCAGGTTCCCATTTGGCCCTGCGGGCTAACATTTATGGTAATTATGTTGCTAAGTCCCTGATTTCGGATGTTCAAGGCTCTTTATCAGTCCCTGGATGGTACGTCTGACTGTTCTGGGCTGTTGGAGCATATCTAGCAACAGTTTGAATTCCTTTCCAATGTGTCCTCTGACGTGGTGTGGTCCGCAACTTTTTCTCTGGGGGCTGGTGTGGTGGCTTGCCACAATCTGGTTTTGAAGGACTGAAAGTCTGATTCCACTCAGAATGCTTCTGCCCTGTGTTTGCCTTTTCAGGGGATTATGATGTTTGGAGAAGAGTTTTTGCACATGCTTTTTAAGGAGAATTGTTTTTCTCCTTTTAAGCAGTCCTCCACTGCGGCTGTGTCATCTAAGCCTAAATCCTTCTCTCATCTTCCCTCTAGAAGGTAGTTTTCTAGAGGTCATGGGAGGTTTTCTTCCGGCAGGGGTCAGGACAAGAAAGCGAAGTCTCCCCGCCAAAACCTCATTCTTGGCTATATGGCAGTCAACTCAGGGTTGTTTGATCAGAGGTTGGCTTCAGCTCTTTCTTCCGGCCTGGTTGCAGTAATTGTTCCGATGTGTGGGTAGTGGGCATTGATCGACTGGGCTATCGCATCAAGTTTTTGGAGTCTCCTCCGGATTCAGGGATTCGTCTGACTCCTCAGCCATCTTTTTGCACCAAGAGGGCCGAACTGTCTCTGGGGATCGAGTCCCTCTTAGCATAGGGGCAATTCGGGAGATGCCTCCTCTGGAAATGGGGAGGGGTTTTAGTCCTTGAATTTTCTTGTGCCCAAAGTAACAGGGTGGTTCATTCTGGTGCTGGACTTAAAAACCCAGAATGAGTTAGTGTTTCATCTGCCCTTCTAGATAGTGATTCCACTGGCTCTCCTGGGCCATTTCTTGTGCACCCTAGATCTACATCATACTATCATGTCCCGGTTCACCCCAGCTCTCGCAGGTTCCTGAGGTTTTCCTTTTGGGGCCATCATTTTCTGTTTTGGGTCCTGCCTTTTGGTCAGAGGTCCGCCCGAGGGTGTTCACCAAGGTGGTGGCACCGTTGGTGTCATCATTCCATCTTCAGGGTGTCCTCGTCTACCTGTACCAAGACGATTGGCTAATCCATGCTCCATCTCAGGATCAGTTGTTGACAGGAGTTGGTGTGTTCTGTGTTCCAGGCTCATGGGTTTCTGCTGAACCTTCCCAAGTGTCAACTGGAGCCCTTGCAGGACGTGACTTTCATAGGTGCATGCTTTCGCACCGATCTGAACAGGGTGTTCTTGCCTGTCCCTCGAGCAGTGAGCTTGGGTTCCCCTGGTCTGGAGTTCTTGAAGGGGTTTTCCTTCCTAGTCCGTCTCTGGTTGAGGCTTCTGGGTCTCATGGCTACTGCAGTTTTCATGGTGCCTTGGGTGGGGTTTCATCTCCAGCCTCTGTAGTTGCATCTGTTAGCCGGTTGGAAGCCTTTGTCGAGCAATTTGGTCCATCTGGTTTCAGTGTCTCCTTCCATCCCTCTACCCTGCGCTGATGGACAGTTTCGGGATATCTTTCCATGGGTCAGCCGTTGCACAACACTGATGAGAAATGCCAGTGCTTTTGGGTGGGGGGCCACGATGGATCTGACTCGGTTCAGGGTTGTTGGTCGCTTCGGGAAAGGAGGCGTTCTTCGAATTCGTAGGATTTGATGGCAGTTTCCCGGGCTGTCATGGGCTTCCTCAGTTAGTTGTTGGGATGCAATGTGGAAGTACGTTTTGACAACATGGTGTTAGTGGCCTACCTGAATCGTCAAGGGGAGACCAGGTCCAAGTCTCTGAATGCGGTGGTGCTTCCCTTGTTTTGTTGGGTGGAGGGGCATATGCTGTCTCTGATGGCAGTTCATATCCAGGAAGTGGACAATGGGTTGGTTTATGCCCACAGTCGTTATTTCCCCACCTCCCTGGAATTGTCTCTGACTCTGGAGGGCTTTCGGCCTGTGTGCAGGAGGTTCGGTCTTCCCTTTCCCTACCTATTTGCTTCCCGGCACAATGCTCAGCTTCCTTTGTTTTGCTCCTGTGTCCATCAGGAGGTTTTTTTTGGGGTGGATGCTCTTTATTATTATTATTATTATATTTAATTTTATACAGCGCGCAGCTACCCGGAGGTTTCCCGTGCTTACCAGAAAAGAGAGGACAGTTAATTGCAGAAAAGGTCTCTAAGGAATCTATAGGGTCTAAAGGTTGAATAACCAGGTTTTAAGATCTCTACGGAACCTAAGACAGCAGGATTCAGAACGAAGGGAGAGAGGTAATGCATTCCACAGGGAAGGGGCCAAGTAAGCGAATGAGCGACCGCCCATTCTGGCTCTCCTGATGCCAGGGACCTGATATCTTTCTTGGGTTGATGAACGGAGAGTACGGGAGGGACAGTATTGATGGACCAGAGTTCTTAAGTAGAAAGGGGCAATGCCTGACTTTATGCGATGCATGAAACAAAGGGCCTTGAATTTAGAACGGTTTTCAATACGGAGCCAATGAAGGCTGCGCAAAGAGGCCGAGGTGGGAGAGGTTCTGGGAAGATTACAGAGTAATCAAACGGCCATATTTGAACTGTCTGAAGTTTACGCGTCACCTCCTTGCATGCACCCAGAAAAAGGACATTCCCATAGTCCAGCCGAGAAGTAATTAACGCCTGGACTACGGTTCTCTGAGTGTCATGGCTGACCATTCCTTGGCCGTTGCTCCTGCTGTTAGCAGCTGTATGCCTTCTTGCCCCTTGTGCTGATCCCCAGGTTTTTGGCTTGCCTGGGGCTGGAGTCTCAGGAGGTAGTGGTGGTGGTGCCGTTTTGGCCTCGTAGATCTTGGATCCCCACTCTGCGGCTGTTTGTGGTGCAGGCCTGATTTCCATCTCCCCTGCGATCGTCTGTTGTCTCTCCAGCGGCTGCGGCTGTCAGTTTGGAGGTTGAGAGGCAGGGTTGGTGGTTTCGGGGTTTCCCAGAACATTTAGCCTTGCCTCTGCAACAGTCTCGAAAGCCTACTGCTCTCAGGTCCTATGAGCGGCATTGGGGGAATTTCCTGCACTGATGTCGGGCTCTGGAATTGTCCCCTGGATTGCTCTCTGATTAAGGTGCTAAAATTTCTCGGGGAGCGGTTTGAGAAGAGGTTGTCTGTTTCAACTTTATGGAATCAGTGGGCCACGATTAAAGCGTTTAATTCCTCTTGGGGGAATTTGTAGGATGTGGATGACTTGGTCTCTTGGTTGTTGAGGAGTTTTGCTTTGGCCCGTCCTGTGGTGCAACTGTATTTTCCTTGTTGGGACCTTCCCCTGGTGTTACGTTCTCTGTTGATTTCTCCCTTTGAACTTTTGACTGAGATGGCCATCAAATTTGTGATGTTGAAGGTGTTTTTTTTGCTGGCCATTACTTCTTTCAGGCGCCTTAGGTGGTTGGGAGCTCTGATGGCTCGGGAGCCCTTCTTGTCTTTATCAGAGGATTGGGTGCTCCTCCAGTTGGATTCCTCTTTTGTCCCAAAGGTGCCTTCTCAGTTCCATCATTCTCAGGAGTTGGTGTTACCTGCTTTGTGCTCTGATCCATTGTCTGGCCATGACCTTCCTTGGTCTTTGCTTGATATCTGCCAGTGGTTGGGTTTCTAGCTGGAACACACACATCCTTTTGGGAAATTGGACTTTCTGTTGTGTCTTTTGGGGTTTCCTCTCATGGGGGAAAGTCTTCTTCTTCTTCTAATGGGTGCTGGCTGAAGCAGGTAATTGTGTTGGCCTACTCCCTTCCGGGTTTCCCTCCTCCGATGGGTGTGCAGGGGCATTCTACCCGGGGGATGGGACCTCCTGGGCTGAGGTCGGGGGTTTCCCTTTCAGAGATCTGTAGGGAAGCTACTTGGGCGGCCTCTCCTAGTTTTGTGAGGCATTATCGGATCCAGAATTTACTGGGGTGTGATGCTAATTTTGGTTTGGCGGTACTGCAGGCTGTGTGCTCCTGACTTCTTGTTTTTCTGTGTCAATAAATTACTGAGTGTTGCTGTCTGCCTTGGGTCCTGGTGGTTTGTTGTTGATGAATGCCGGTTGTTGCTTTGGTATTCTCACTTTTTTTATGAATGGGAATGAGTATAGGAGGGACCTGGGGGTAATGCCCTATTACTTACCGGTAATCGTCATTACTCCTGAACCCGTCATTTTCATCCCATTCATTACTCCCCTCCCACCCTCCTGGACATGCTGGCCTTCATCTGAGTGTTTGATTGATTCAGATGCTCCGTCCATTACCACCCCCTTTTGTACGGCCTTCATCTGAGGCTTGGTAGTTCGGAGGGAATGCTGGGGTAGGTACGTTTATGTATTCCAGGTAGGAGGGGGTGAGGTAGGGCCACCATTCCTTTGTTCTTTTTTTCTGTTGGTGAGATAGGATTATCTCAATTTGTTTATGAATGGGACGAGGGCAATAGGGCCAGTAGTAATTAGGATTACTGGTAAGTAATAGGGCATTAATGTTTGCATTTTTGGTGTACGTTTGGAAGTACAGATGGGGCATTGTTTTAAAAGACCCATCCATAATCCAAATGTTGCTCTTTTCCAATTTTACAGTCTTTCAGTACCAATGATTCTTTATGGAGGTCTTTTTGTTGTAAGGAAAGAAAAGTTAATCCGCCTGATTCATCAAAGGAAATAGCGCTCGCAAAGGGCCAGATTCTGAGAATCTGGCCCTTTGCGAGAGCGATTTTTGCATTTGGGATTCAGCATCCCAAATGTAAAAATCGCTAATTGCGATCTCGCAATTTTGTGAGGAATGACATTTAAGGAATCTCTATTTGAGATTCCTTAAATGCAATTCAACATCCAATTTAAATTTGCGAATTCGCAATTTCTAGGCGCAATTTACCGCGAGGTCAGACCTCGTGGTAAATTGCGAAAACTAAAAAAAATGCATTTAAATGCATTTTTCTGAGTTGCATGTTACACACACACATGTCCTTTGGACATGTGTGTGTGCAACACCTGTGTAAAATTTCATTTGAGGGGTGCTACAGGGTGTCCTTTGGACACCCCTGGCACCCTTCAAATCGCTATCTTATTTGCGATTAGCAAATTGCTAATCGCAAATAAGGAATACTCACCATTCATTCCTATGGGCCTTTTGGCCCATAGGAATGAATGGGGAGTTTTTCCTTATTTGCGATTAGCAATTTGCTAATCGCAAATAAAGAATGTGTAGGAATCGCAAAAAATATTGCGATTCCTACATGAATCCCGTTTTGCGAGTCCTTAATAGCGATTTGCTATGAATCGCTATTAGGGCTTCGCAAAACGGGAGAATGATGAATCAGGCTGAATGTCCCTTAGGTGTGCCAATGTCACTACATTTTTGGACTGTGGTGGTGGGACTACATTACTCACCAATCTTTTCCTGCTAATAAGTCCTTTCAAATTTAGAACATCAGGCACTTATCCAGCAACATGCTCAGTGATATTTCTTGAAAACTCCCATAGCACTGCACCAAACATAGCTACCCTTCATGCTTTAATAATTTATTTCCTCTTTTAGATTCAAGATGTTCAGAATTTGACAAAATTTCCCTGGCTTTTGTTCATGTCATTTTAAAAAAGTAATAAAAACATATATTGACATTTGCCATTCGTATTTGTATCTATGTCACATTCTATCTTATTATATTCCAACTGCTTTTGCTCTGTTATGCACTGTTGTACTTTGCTTATCGTGGAAATAATTGTTTTCAGTTTTTTTATTTTTCTGTGTTTGCATTTAATTGCTAATTTGAAAAAGTTAAAATTTTGCTTAATTTTGAGCTCATTCCGCTTTATTTCTTGCATGGTTGGATACAACAAATGCTAGGTTTTGTGCTTGATGTCTAATTTTCTTCATTCTTCTGTTAAAAACAAAATTGCATTTGTTTGCCTGTGAAGAAAAGGTTTTTTATTTTTCCATGGGAGACAATTTTTAGTTAATTAATTAATAAGTTGAAAACATTGTCATTATCTTTTAACTTTGAGTTTCGAAAAAAGAATGCTTTTTTTACATCAGTTTGTTTTTTTGATGGATTTTCTTGATGTGGAACTTTCCAGTTCATATTTTTTTCAGATAACGAGCACTGTGTACAGTGTGGATTAAGTGTTTTCTTTTGGAGTATAGGCAATCTCTTCGAAATTTCCTTAAAAAAAAGTTTGTATAATCACCTAATACATATTTATTATAAAAATCAAATGCTTACATGTAGTTGTAGCCACTAACCGATAGTACTCCACAGATGGCAGATTATTCCTGCCTTCAGTTTTTATTACTTTCCGGGTAGTTGTTCTGTCTCCTCAGAGGCCTAGGGATGTCTAATGACAGAACAGAGGACACAGTTTTCTGTAGTAAATCTTTTTTTTATATGTACAATATGTTATAAAATACAACAATGTTTTGAACTTCTCATGAGGAGCATTTCTGTGACAGAAATCTATGTTATTGTTAACGATTGAAAACATATATTTTGACCTTTTTCAATATGATAATGATGCCACCATATTTATTGTAGATTTCTAAAAGGATTTTACAAACATCTAAATATATGAATTGATATATTTTAGCTAAGTATACACCCACATTTATCATACCACATTAAATAAAGAAACATTGTTTTGCAGTGCATAGTAAAAAAACATGTTACACAACTTTTGTTGCAAAGATAAAATACATATTGATATCTTGCCCACAATGTAAAGGCATGTGTAATAAAAATGCGTTTTAATGTACCATGATGTAATGACTTGCCTTGATGTGACTAATATTAATTTCAGATCCCTCCCAAGTTCTTCAGAACCTCAGTCTTTGCTATCCCTGATCACAATATGACCGCCTTTACCTGTTGGTTTAATAATAAATCATAGGTCAAAACCTAGATCCATAAAAGATTTGATTTCTCTTGTTGAATTTCAAAGGTTTACTGTTGTTATTTTTTTCTCCAAATATTTTTCCACCAATATATTGAAAATGTTAGTAGATTTATTTGAAAATGAGGGGGGTGTCTATTTTATTTTTTGTTTACAATACCTAACTTTTCCATTATTATTGTTCAGGTTGTTATACTACATCCGAATAAAGGCTTTCCATGGAAGGTTTTTGAAAGCATTTTTATGCATTTATTTTCATTTTTAATGATGCATTTTATGCAGCACAAATAAACATTTTGGAATCACACAATGTAAGGCACATGTTAATTGCTTGTGAATTCACCTGGCATCATATCCTTGGTTCCCTCAATAATGTACATTTCACTTAGATGGTGTTTCACTTTTTGCCCTTTTATTGGAATCCTTAAGTGTATGTCTCCTTGCATATATTTCTGAACATCTGTAGACAGTCTCATTTCAATAATAGATATCATCATGTTTACATTTTAGAGTTTACTTTGCTTCATTTCTGATTTATATCTTTTCGACAATTCATTAATTCTTTTAAGCGTTTTAGGGTATACAAATTTATTCACAAATTCTTCAGTTATTAGAATGATTAAATCAAGGCTAAGGTACCAGCCGAACAGGTCCTTGAGATCCAGCAACCTCAATCTGATCGAGGTCCCTAGATATAAACAACTCAGATGGGGAGGAGGAAGCTTCCTGCTTTATGCAGCGAAGGCATGGAACCAGCTCCCAATTTCAATCAAGAACTGCCCCTCGCTACTTTCCTTTCAGAAAGAGATAAAAACTTGGTTATTCAGTTTGGGATAGTCGTGCTCCGGCCTGGGCAGTTCGGTCAAGTACTCTTTTTAGCACCAAGACGCCCATGGGCATTCGCTGCGCTTTACAAATCCATAATCAAATCAAACATTGACTAAAACTTTAGAAAGTCATTCTTTTCTTTATATATGGCTTTGAGGAAAGTCTTAGAGTCTGATTCTGTGTTTAGCTGTGTGGGAGCCATGCCATGCCACTGCCCCGTTCCTACACTGCCAAACCTCAACGCTGGCCACCCACCAGATTAGGACCGCAATGGGAGCGCTAAAGCCCTTTCCTGCGTGACATGGACTGTTCAGTTCTGTGCTAGAAAAGGGGTGCATGCAGACAGGGGGCATACCATGCGCCACACTGAATGCATCCCAAGGCCTTGAGGAAACAGGGGGCAATGTAAGGCCCTCTCTGTTTCCTCACCACCACATTTTTCATGGCAGTCTTGCATCCATGAAAACTGTGGCGGTGAGGGAACTCCAGATATGCTTGGGGGGTCAAACTCGTAATAAGGCCCTCGGTCTTTTCAGAATTATTTTTGCTCATGATTCACAGACAGTATGAATAAATGTAACATTTGTTGAATACATTTTCTTTCTTTATTTCCCAAAACTTCTAAACAAATTTTATAGGAGTTTTTAAATTTGGTCCAGCAAATTTCTCGATAAATATATTTAAGGTCTGGTTGATTTCTTCAGGGTGTATTCTAATACCTCCCCAATTATAGAGGTTATATTTGAAAGGTTTTTAAACAACATATTTTGTAACGTTTACTTGATGCTCTGCAAAATTGTTGAGGTGATATACATCAAAGTCAAATTTTCTTCAGCACAATAAATATTAAACAATACTTTAGTGTTTCACTTGGTGCCCTTCTATATCATCTATCTAAGGAGGTAAATTATGCATGGTTCAATCACATATTAGCACTCACCATAATGGATCCAACTTGCCAAAGATGACATTAATATTTCAGTTAAAAAAAAAATATCTTACTTCAGGTTCATCAGTGGTCACATATGTTTTGGGAATCCTACAATACCTTCATACATAATCTGCCTAGTTCATTGTCTAATTCTAGGGAAAACAATCTGTATGTAGTGACATAAGTAAGGAGGGACTCTTGTATGTCAGCCACTGCAATAACAAACAGGAACATCGGAGCGCCATTGGAGTCGTGCTTGACATTAACTCTATGTTCATATTAATTCCATGAGCTAATACTACATTGAGGTTTTCCTAATGGCAGTGGTATTCATTCAGGCAGTAGACAAGAGTATGTATTCTACAGGCGTACCAGAGTCCAATTGGATACTCACTATGCTTTCTTTTTAGAAAATTATCCAGCGAATAGGGCTAAGTGGCTCTTCCCCCTCTTTTACCTTGGTATGCAATTGAATTCTTCATCACCTCTGTAAGGATAATCTTGCTGAAATATCTGGCTGCCACCTTATTGCTACAATTTCATTGAACTCTCTTAGCAATCTATTGTACAGTACATTTCCATAAAGAACTGCTGAATGCCTGATTTATTGATGATAAGTTAGCAGATAAAGGGCCAGATGTAGGTAGCCAAATACCGGTCGGTAACGGCCGAAAATACAGAATTTCGGCCGTTACCGACCAGAATTGGCTCCTTAAGATGTAGGAGTCAAAAATAGACCAATTTGGTAAATATTAGTGGGTATTTTACCGACTCCGAATATACCAAATTCTAATTTACCAAATTCCTATTTACCGAGTCGGTAAATAAGAAATGGTAAAAAATGACCATTGAGATGTAGGAAACCTCAAAAAACAGAATTTCACGAAATTCGGTATTTAAGAGTCGGTATTTACCATGGAGTGAAAGCAGGCCCCAAAATGCAACAGTGTGACCAGAATGGCGGCATCCTACGTCATTGCAAGGCCGCTACGGCTACAGGCAGCAGGAGACAGGGTCTGGAGAAGGGAGGAGCAAGTCTACAGGCAGGGGATTACGCTTTTCCAACTCTCTGAGCCTGAGATATTGCAAAGGTACAGGCTTGACCCCCAAACCATCCTGGACTTGAATAGGGACCTGCACCCAAACCTGGAGCACCCAACTCCAAGGGCGAACACCATCCCACCCCATGTGCAGGTGCTGTTAGCCTACACCTGCTTCCATCTGGGAGTTACCACTGTGTGATTGCTGCGGTAGGTGGGGTGTCCCAGAGCTGCCTGTCCCGTTTCTTCAGGAAGTTCCTGGTATGTTATGTTATGTCACTTTAGTCTTTTATAGCGCTCGGCTACTCCGATAGAGTGTCCCGGCGCTTTTATTGACAGCCAAAACAGACAAACATAACACAGTAAAATAAAAACAGATCAGTAAAAATAAAAACAGACCAGTTATAGAGAAGAGAGCGTACTAAAGAGCAAAGAGCCATGTTTTAAGGCCCTTCCTAAAAGTCAGTAGATTAGATGTGCTGCGTAATGTCAAAGGCAAAGTATTCCAAAGCTGTGGTGCCCGCAACCTAAAGGAGCGACCTCCAATGCGGGCCTTTTTTACTCGGGGAACCACAGCAAGGAACAATGATTCCGATCTCAGGGATCGGGCCGGCTGTTAAAAGGCAAGCCTCCTTTGGAGGTATTTAGCTCCCGAGGCGTAAAGAGCCTTGTGAGCCAAGGTCAAGGCCTTAAACACTATCCGCTTCCGGATAGGAAGCCAATGGAGTGACTGCAGCAGGCCAGATACTCTGGCTCGCCTGTGAAGGCCAAAAATGGCCCGCGCTGCGTTGTTCTGGACCACCAGCAAGCGTTGCAGGAGATACTCCAGCAGGCCCAAGTATAGTACGTTGGAATAGTCCAATCTTGAACCAATCAAGGCCTGCACCGTAGTCTTCCTGTGGTCTTCTGAGAGCAAAGGGAGAAACTTCCGGAGCATCCTAAGGAGGCCAAAACAAGTTCCAGTGAGAGCAAGGATATGGAATTTTAGCGTCAGCCCATTGTCAATCTTAATTCCCAGATTCTTTGCTGACTGGTAAGAGCACGCTGGAGGGAACATGTTAGCAGGCCACCAATCATGCCAGTCTGGCTCAGGTGGACAGCCGAAGAAGAGTACCTCCGATTTATCTGAGTTGCACTTGAAGCTGTTAAGCTGGAACCATTTGAAAACAGCCCCAAGGCACTCACGGATACTCTCTCCATCAAAATCTTCTCCTTTCCTGCACGTAAAGAGGAGCTGGGTGTCGTCGGCATAGGATACGATCTGGGCCCCAAAGGACTCCCAAAGGCGACATCACGGCGGAGCTAGGTGAGGCCCAGACCATTTGTCGACGGCCAGCCAAGAAAGATCTAAACCAGCTGAGCACGTCCCCCTCAGACCGATCTCATAAAGTCTGGTGAGGAGACCCTCGTGGGGGACGGTGTCAAAGGCCGCCGACAAATCAAGCATAACAAACATAGCTTTGCCTCCAGAATCCAACGCCTCTTTGAAGGCTTCAGACACCTCCAAAAGCACCGTCTTGGTGCTTACATTGGGGCGGAAGCCAGATTGAGTGGAGTGTAGCAGATTGTAGGATTCCAAAAAATTGGAAAGCACAATATGCACATGCTTCTCCCGGATCTTAACCAGTGCAGGGAGTAGAGAGATGGGTCTATAGTTGGCCAAAACCTCAGGGTCGAGGCCCGGCTTCTTGAGGAGGGGAATGACCATAGCTTGCTTCCAAGCCTGCGGGACCACTCCCCGGCTCAAGGAGAGATTCAAGAGTGGATTTGCCAGCGGATTAACGACTGTCACCATTTTTGCCAGAAATTTGGCCGGGCATGGGTCAAGAGGCGAACCAGATTTAAGATTGGCCATAAGTGCCAGTGACGAGGAGGCTAAAAATGGCGGAAAGTCTGCCAAAACTGGACCCACATGGGCCGATGGAGCTGGTCCATCCTCGAGGCTAGGAGAGACTTCGACCACCCTCAAGGGGAAAGAGTCCTGGATCAACTTTATCTTGGTGGTAAAAAAGTTGGCAAGGGCAGAAACCCAAGACTCGGAGGGGGCGGCCTGAGTCAAATTAGATCGTGGGGCCGTAAATTCCCTGACAATCGTAAAAATCTCCTTACAAGAATTAGATGCTGCCTCACTTCTCCTAGCAAAATAGCCTTTTTTCTCACGGAGGACATCCCGGTGGTAGGCTTTAACCGTTGTCCTATAGATAAGCCTGGCAGCGGAATCATACTGTGATCGCCAAGCCCTTTCAGCCACCTTGCACTGCCTACGAGAAACCGACAGCGCTTCAGTGAACCAAGGGGCAGAAACCTGTTTAGATGTTGATCGGGGGGCCATCACAGGGGCTAGATCGTTCAGCCTATCCGTCAGCCATGCCTGTAGAGACTCTAAATCCCTCTCCAGATCACCCGTAGAAGGGCAAGGATGGTCCAGAGATGCCTGAGCCAGCATCTCTGGCGTCACCCGGTGGTACGCCCTAGGTGCTAAACCCTGCTGACTGAGAGCAGTGCTCGGTGGTTTCTTTGTGCTCGGCACATAAAAAGTAGCCAACCGATGATCTGACCAAAGCACCGGCAAAAGTGCCTCCACCTCTATAGGGGACGTGGAAAAGACCTGATCCAAGGACCTGATCCTGGAGGCCATGATGCAGAGAATGCATCATTACATTAGCTTCCGTGACATACATGCGGAACTTGTGAATCCCAAAACTGAGTTTCATCAACTGGCACACTTCCCTAACGTCATAAGCTGTATAGATGGCACCCACATCCCAATCTGCCCACCTGCAGCCACAGAATACATATACAGGAACCGGAAGTCAACACACACAATCAATGTGCAGGTGATATGCAACGCTAGCAACATCATAACATCATAACAGACATTGTGGCCAAATTCCCTGGGAGCACCCACGACTCCTACATATTCCAGAACAATGGAATATACACACGCCTTGCTGCTGGAAATTTTGGGGAAGGATACCTGCTAGGTAAATAACTGTAAAACACCCTGATAGTTACAGCAGATTAATGTATTTTGAGTATGTAAGTAATGGCACTCTCTTTTCCTCCCAGGCGATAGCGCTTATGCTGCGTGGTCCTTTGTGCTCCCCCCTAACTAAATCCATCTTCTAGGAGTGAGAGGCAGTAAAATGTGGCACACAGAGCAACACACAGCGTCGTAGAACGCACATTTGGACTTCTAAAAAGCAGGTTTCGCTGCCTCCACAAGAGCGGAGGTGCACAGCAGTACACTCCTATCATCTGCTGTAAGATCATTGCGACCTGTGCCATGCTGCACAACCTTGCCACCAAGAAAGGCACAGAAGTGGAAATGACATATCATGAGGACATTGATGATGGAACTGAACAGCTAGAGCCCTATGCAGCAGGAGCAGCGCCAGCCACAGATGGGAGACTTAGACGGGCAGAGATCACACACAGCTATTTCTAAGTAAGTAAGTAGACACAGCCAGGCTTTGTATGTGAATGACGTAGTTTAATGGTCACTACGGCAATGTACTGATAGCACACCATGCTACTGCAATGTCTGAATACCTCACTGGGCGGTCACAGGTTACTTCACCCTAACAGTCCTGTGGGGTGTGGGTAATATTATTGTTTGCGCCCACGCACAACAGTGCGGGATGCCCGAGCCTGGGTGGGAACGGTGGCAGTGGAGCCAGGCTCAGCAGATTGGCGCCTGCTGCTTCTTCGAATGTCTGGAATGGGAGTGCTACAGCTGCTCCTGCTGGTGGTGTCTTCTGTGTCCCCCAGACCTGTGTCCCCAGCGTTTGCGGACTGGTTTGTCAGTGGTAGTTTCATGGCAGAGGTGACTCTCCCTATCCCCCTAGACAAATCTGTGCAGCAGTGCAAAATGCCATCTTGCATGGCAACAGAGCACCGACATAGCAGGGAGGTGGCTGTAGCAAGGCGGTTCATGGCCTTGGTGTGTTGCCACATACACAGCCTATCCCAGCACCTCTCATTGTGGTCAGAATCTAGTTTCTCACAGAGAGCCATCATGCACTGCGACATGTCCCTCATTCCCTCTGCCATGTCTTTCATGCTCTCTGGCCAGGGAGCCAATCCCCCAGTCAATGTTGCCCATCTTGGTATTTAAGTGGCGCACCTGTAGTTGCTAATATTCCCTTTGCTTGCAGGCGCTCCACTTTGACCATAGAGGTCTCCAGCCCACAGAAAACCCCCTCCTCATCCTGAGCATCGCTTCTCTCCCGTACTCTCCGGCGTCTGGCACCGGTACGCACACCTTCAGATGTGGACTGCTGGTATTTTAGAGTTGGTAACATGGAATTACCTACATCTGGCCCAAGATTTTTCCACCTCCATGTTGTTCAACCCCTATTAGGAACTTACAGAAGATTACACAATGTGAATAAAACTTCAACCAGGCCTATTTACAAATAGTATTGTTTCATTAGCCTGACAATAGGTAGACCACAAATATTTTGCTGTGTGAAACACAAGTGAACACCTTTGCAACTTTCATAAAACTTCCATGTCACTTTTTACACTTCTAAATCCACTTGCTAGCCTGGAGTGTGTTGCCCTACCAAAGACCTGCAGTACACTCTGATCTAGAATTTATATTTATAATGACCGCTGAGTGAGGATTTGGAAATATATTCATGGAGCTGAAAAATTAGCTGATGTGTCAAACATATTCCAAATAAGCATGCCTTATTTTGATTCAGCAGAGTGTAGCTGAAAACAAAATCCCTAAAAACCTTTGGAAGGAAACGCTCTGTTTTATCCCTGTGCAAATATTTGTATTATTTCTCTTAGGATTTCTATGAAATATAATAGTCTTTGTTTTGGAATCATATGTTATTTGTACCTTCTTTAATTTATTTGAATTGTGTATGTTGTTTCCTGCACCACGATGACATTTTGCAAGGTCAATCCTGCAAAATGTGGAACATGATTATCATCAAGATACTAAGGGTTAACCCTACATGGGCAGTGTTGTAATCCAAAATGATGCCCCCCCCCTGCAAAATACGAGAATGGACCTCTCAGTCCCCCATATGTCGCAGATATACTTTGTCCTTTATCTCAATGGTTACCCCCTGATGATGCACTGAAAGGGGCTGCGGGAGGCTATGTTACACTCCTGTACATGAGAATCATCAAGCCTAACTGTTATAAAAATGCAAGTAAGTTTTATCACAACTTTGCACTCTCATCCACCTCCACCAACTCAGTGAGATGCTAATAGTTCCAGTGTCCCTTTTTAGGATGTTGCTACATGTGCATTATGTATTTAACGGTACAATCTGCTGTATTGTTTTTTTAACAGCAATGGTCATACGTTTGTTTATGCATAGGATGTTATTTTTCTTGATGGGTTCATTGGGGCCATGGACAGCGATATTGGCTGGCAGACCCACTGGCCTAACTGCTCTGTTGTTTAATTACTATTGTTGCAAAGTCTTAGTGTACAGGCACTTTAATTTGCTTGATTGAAGAATATGCTATTATATTACACTATTAATGATCTCTAATTAATGTGGCTGAGACTTTGACTTGTTTGATTTCTGAATACTTGGAATGGGCTTTGTATTCTGATACAGATAGTTTATATATGTCTGTTGAGCCATATATTAGAAGAAGAGGAGTGCTTTGTATCAAAGTGTAACATTACATTGTGCCTCCTTGTGCTAATTCTATCCTGCAAATTATAGAACAACACACAAGCTGAAAATATGGCATTTCTTAACTATATACTTTTGGTTTTCCTCTCATAGCATGGTTCCCAGGCATGACAAAGTAATTTTTTGGTACTGAAAGCTGGCACATGCATGCTTTTTTAGTCTAACGAAGGTATCAATGTATATATATATTTTTTATGAAAAAAAGAAGAGAACTCTGGGTAGTTCTCAAGTTTAGATGGAAAGCAGCTCCTGTTAGAGCACTCTCAACACCAGCGACACTCTAGATCTGCTCACCTCAAATGTCTGTTTTTCTATCAAAGTCTTTAAGCATAGGATTAGCACAGTGCCATCCACACAGAGATAGAAAAGGACAAAGTATTTTGCCATTTCAAAGGCAAAGTCTTTAAGCATAGGACTAACACAGTGCTCTCCTTGTCGAGCTGTAAAATGACCAAAGACATTTATCACTCCAGGCACAGCATTACAGCTTTGAAATGGTAAAATACTGACTCAAGCCAACCTGAAATGAGTAAAAACAACCCCTGACACAGTGTTTGGCTCTAATTAGAGCTCTTCAGAGAGGTATAGCTTTGTCCAGACAAGCTTCTTCCCACGAGTAATAGTTTTAAGTGTTCTTTTACTCAACAAGAAGCACACACATATACACACATACTATTCACAGCCGCACACACCAGACTCCTGGCCCTTAGGAATGCATTGGAAATTATTCTTTATTTGCGAATTCGCAAATAAAGAATAATAAGGAATCGCTAAAAAATAGCGATTTTGTACATACATTCCATTTTGCGAATTCTAAATAGCGATTCGCAAAAAAACGCTATTTAGGATTCGCAAAACGGAATCTTGATACATCTGCACCTATGTGTTAGAACATTTGCCGTACTGTAACTTTCTCTTTTGACCAAGCAAAAGCGCCACTATGTTAATGTCAAAAAAAGTTCCTCACTTCTCGGTCAGAGGTTGGAATACAAGATTTCTCTATTACATTTTTTTGCAGCAGATTGTTCGAAAACATTGCTTGATATTTGGCAGTACCTTTGAAATCATAGTAAATGGTGCAAGAAAACATAAATGCATCTTTAGTGCCATGTTCCATCTGTCCTCTTTCAAGTCACCTGTTCACAGCCCTAGTTCCAGTATCACAGGCAGGGGCCTGTCTAAGAAAAAAAAAGTGTGGACTTACGACTGGGGTAGATGTGACTCCTTAGTACTAACTACTCAACTGTTGTGCCTTTAGGCAGTAAACGTTGGCTTTTTCTAGCTATGGCTTAGACAAACTCATATATGAATGGGGAAAGATAGTACTACCATCTCGATCAGCTTTTCTGATGATTCTCTTGAATGCATTGAAGTATTTTGTGACATCAAAAAGCTGACTTCTTGCATTCACTGAATTTGTTATTTAAAAAACAATTCTTGTGTTTCTGGTCTTTTATTTTTGATATATCCCAAAAAGGGGAAGTTAAGAGGAAATTGCCAAAGGGGGGGGGGGGCACCTTCCTTATTACCTATGTGGCAAAATAAAGGAAGCCATACTCCGTACTCAGTGCCTCATTTATGAGGTTTTGGTGCAGGCAGTGCCGCGAGGAAGCTTGCTGTGCAGCCCTGCTTCATAAGAAAAGTGCAGGAAGCGACATATCTATGAGATATGGTCCATTCCTGCCTTTTTCTCGTGCGCTGGCTCACAAAGGGCTGCCATGCCCCAATGCAGGCACCCTTGAGCCGTGGTTCAAGGGGGCTTGCATTGTAGGGGTGATTGTTTTTGTGCAGGAAGGTACAACTTCCTGCACAAAAACAATCACAAGAGATGTTTTCCTCATTCTATGTGAGATGCAGAATGCATAATAAATCTGGCCTTAAATGTTTTAAATTCCAAAAGCAGGATTTCATTGAAGAGAACAATCAGAGGCAATAATAGACGGTACATAACAATGCAATTTAGCATTTATGGATTTTAGAATGTTCTATCTGTCACTACAGAGAATAATCTCATACATAATGTGTGATTAAATTAGATCACTCATTTGATTGCTATACTTAAAAAGATATTCAGATAATAACATGCGTGGTATCAGAAGTAGAACAACAATCATTTCTATTTCTGTGTGTAGTATTTTTTGTTTTTCTCTTCTCTTCGTGCAGTTCTGTAATTGTCTGATCAAATCACAAACAAGATATTGTAGATTTATCATATAATTGAGCAAATGACTTCTGTGTGACTCTGAGTAATGTACTTCATCCCAGGCATTGATAAATGCTGTCTCACCACTTCAGAGGTTAACATGCCCATGAATTAAGTCTTGAGACCCTCTGGGTGAGTAGTGCGCTATACAAATGCCCGAACTTGAACTTGAACTATGTTTCAGGGGACCATAGAACAGGAAGCCAATGAGCATTCTAATGAAGGTCAGTGATAGGGATTTGAATAAACCTCCCCTGGAATGTGAAGAGTGGAATTATTTCAAATGCTATCATACTCATCAGAGGTTTGGGAAATTATAATTAGTTGTATTCGAAATGAAGCCTGTAAGACATTTACCGTGCCCCTGTGGGTTGTGCAAAATGTGCCATGCCAATGTCACTGGTACCATTTTGAACTCAAAATGAATTTAAAAAAAAATCACTTTTTGCCATGCCCCATTGCTCATAATTTTGAGCTGCCCCAAGACTCCTGATGAGGGCTCTTTTGAATGTTCAAGCCCAGTCAGAGCACCAGGAGGTTGAATACCCCCTTTGCCACTCTGTGTGCACGGACTACAAGAATGGGTAGTGGAATTCCTGCATATTAGTATGGTAAGGGTGTGGAAGACCTGCTGTCCTCATGGTTACTTTCCCTCAATGTTGCAAAGGTCCTGCAAGCCCCTTAAAGGCAACCACATGGGCTGTCTCTGCTCTGGGTGGTAATCGCAGCCAGAGTCCAGACCGGAGGACGAGTGGGTCTCACCAGGTGTTCCAGTATTGGACAGCCATATTCCAGTATGTCCAGAAAGAACCTCCCTAATTGTCCAGGCTGAAAAGACGAGGCTGGTACCTGGTGAGAACTTTAGCATGGCCTGGGTGAAGGGCCCCAAGGAAATGGGGTCCATGCATCAACACTATGGGCTTCTGAAGGCCTAGGAAGAGCTCCCCTCCTCTGCCAGGATGGGACTCTTTTCTCCTGCCTGACATGTCACCATGTGTCGAGTATGGGGTTGTGCAGACCTGGGGAGGGCTTCCCGACATTGTCAACTTATGATGCTCTGACTGGACTCTGAGCAGAGCTCCTGCTGGCCCGGCATGATGGTCCCAGGGACGTGGAGTCGGTGCATCGGCCTGCTGTGTCTCAGAGTGCCCAACATAGGCTTCAGCATGTATGGGAGGTCTCCCTTGCTTCACTGAGGATAAAGCTGTCACTGCACCCAATGTTAGAGCTTTGACTGACCTGGGGGTGAAAGTCCTAAGCACTGGGCTCCATTCTCCAGCCTGCCATGTTGCATAGTTGTACAGGCATGGTCCTACAGGCATGAGGGGCGCTCCACTCCTTCGCTAGCTTAAGAATCTATGACTGGGTCCTATAACAGAGCTCTGGCAGGGTCTGGGGGTATAAGCCTCAGGCCCTGGGCTCCATTTACTGGCCCACCATGTTTCAAAGTGCCATGATCTTAGAGCCACAAGCAATGCGAGTGCTTCCCTGCTTCATTGGCTTCAGAAGCTCTAACCGAGCCCCTTGTCAGATCTCTGGTGGCCACTGGTTGAGGGCCCCAGGTCCTGGGGTCCATGCAGCCCACTGCCAAGTTTCAAAGCGCCCAGGACAGGCTTCTGCGGGACAGAGCTGTGAATTTACTGAGATGTGGGTAAGGCCACGCATTGCCTGTGAGGGCTGTTCCCCATAAGACAGGGATCCAGCCACCGGATAGAGACACATAACCTTCCTAGGAAAAGGTGGCTCCCCATCTGCATGGGTTTGCCATTCCAAGACATCCACACAATAGCGTGTTGACGTCATAATCACCTTTTGTAAAAATGTCCCCAATATCGTTTTTTTCTGAACGCTGATCAAGCCAATGCACAAGCATGTGTGTGCAAACTCAGAGTGCCACCCAGCCCTAATACTAATATGATAAGAATATGACATTTGGCTATTGATAATGTCTCCTCAGCAGCAAAGATATATTCAGGATTTCTTTATCTGGCATTAAAGAAAAGCGCACATTTAATAATCAAGATGGAACACATTATGCTATTTGTAAATTGCATTGGAATGTTGCTCCTTGGACAGATCTGTTTTTTAACATTTGTTTTATACTAGCTGGATTTTAACATGTGCTAATTGCTGCCATTCCTCTCCAAATCGCTTGTAAATAACAAAATTATAATATCGTGTTCTTAGCATTGAAATGGAATAAACGTTGTGTCATACACATTTAAATGTATGCATTAAAGAAAATATAAATGTTTAAAAGAAAATTGAGAGTATGATATACATATTTATTTTTGGGGTTATATATAACATGACTATGCCTTTAGGCATCAGACGCTTTACAATTACAAAAATAATTCACACATATAAAATTATCAAGCATTATGACATAAAGATAAATGTTAATTGAAACATACATTTTTAATTAGAAGAAAATAAGATGCTAGGTACAAGAAAAAACAAAACATAAAGGAAATGCACATTTATAATGGATCTTAGCAAAAAATTCCTAGTTTCAGATAAAGTGTTCATCAACATTGCCTTATATAACGAAGTTGCATTAGTCAAAACCTAGGAGAATTTAAGGTTGTGTGCTGTTCATTGGTTCCTATTCTGGTATGAAATGTTTAACCCCACACAAATGTCTCAAATGAGGGGTTTGGGGCTGTAGGCTTCTGTGGAGAGTGTTGAATGTGATTTTATGCAACAGTGAGTACAGGATGACAGCCACGAATATTACAAGAGGCAATCCATGATTGTGTCCAGCCTTTAGTACAGAAGTAAAGGTATTTTCAATGTTATAGGTGGCAGGGATAAACAAAGTCAGATTGAAGGGAAGGTAGGGAAGTTAAGATATATGCAGCTACAAGAACTATTCAGAACTACATACAATCCCTAGGATTGAAAAGGGATGTTTTAATTCATAGGGCGATCAAGAGTCATTCAATTTAGTTTAAATCTTTTATTTTCAAGTAGTAGGGAGACAACCAAATTGTCATGGCCTCAAGGTCCCCGAAAGAGACATTGGGGCATATTTACAAGCCCCTATAGCCACAGGTAAATCACATTAGTGACGCTCCAAAAATAAGGCCTGGGAGAACCTGGGGACATATTACCAACAACTAGCGATAATTATCGCTGTGTTGGCTTAGCGGGAATATTTCTATCGCCGCCCTTCACCTGTTTTTATCGCTGAGATACCTTGCTATTAGCAAGGTTTATCTCAGGAGCGATGAAAAACAGGCGAAATGCGTGAATATCGCTGTCAATACAGCGATATTCAGGCATTACTGTGACAATGCTCTTAGCCATGTTATCCACCTCCCATTGGATAACATGGCTAAGAACTGGTCAGGGCAAGCATTAGCTTTTGAAGATATTCGCGCTTAGCGCGAATATTTCCAAAACTTTGCCTGTGTTGATCATAGGCGATAGCGATTGCAGCGACTGTTTCCAGTCGCGACATTTTGGCACGCCCTCTTTGCATGTCATTAGCGATAATTATCGCTGACATGCAGAGTGGGCCCCTAAATGCCCGCTATCGCCTACAAGCTGTCGCTAACTGGTGTTAGTGACAGCTTGGTAATAGGGTGATAAAATTATCGACGCATTAGCGGTAAAAAGTCCTGCTAAAGCGGCAATAATGCCCCTTGGTAATATGCCCCCTGGCTTTAAACAGGGGCAACAAAAAGACATTTTTAATTTCTCCTCATTTTTGCAAATTCCATATGTGCTGAGGTGTGCAGCACACATAGAAATAGCAAAATGCCTTTGATTGTTCATGTGAAGGAAGGTGTCACATCCTGCTCGTATAGAATCAATAAAAAATTGTGTTTTGCAACTTGCATATGTGCTGCATTAAGCAGCACACATAGAAGTTGCAAAACAACATTTAAAGATTGTTTATGTGCAGGAAAGGACACCTTCCTGCACATAAACAATGTTTCCCTCAATGAACTATGCTGCAAGAGTGCCTGCAATGGTGCTAGGCTGCTAAATTTAGTGCACCATATTGTTGTAAATATGGTGCAGCCCTGCATATCAGAAGTGGCAGAGCGGGTGTTAAGCCAAGGAGGCAAACGCGACCTCCGCTACTTCTCTAATGAATATGCCCCTCTATGCTTCTAAACTTCTCTAAGTACAGCTTCAAGGTATGACTAAGCTGAAACCCTTCACCTGTCTTTTCCTCGCTCTAGTATCTGGATAACAATTTGCACACCCCTAGAGTGTGTATATGCAAGACCACTCAAAGAGGGTTAATTTAGCTGTAAGTCAACAGAGCGCTGTAGAGCATGAATCTATTTTTTGTGGTTTAGGAAGAAAGTTACTATTTGTCATAAATAGGCATGCAAGTGCAGGTGCTGCTGCTTGTGGGTGAGGTTATTCTTCAGGACTTGACGAATTAGGTTGTAGGGCGTGATTTGCCAACATACATT
Source organism: Lissotriton vulgaris (assembly GCF_964263255.1). Taxonomy (NCBI): domain Eukaryota; kingdom Metazoa; phylum Chordata; class Amphibia; order Caudata; family Salamandridae; genus Lissotriton; species Lissotriton vulgaris. Next base: position 182,208,512 of record NC_141696.1, on the reverse strand, counting down.
TTCTAAATCAAATTATATTTGATTGCGTTATTCTTGACATGATTTGTTCAGACCATTTCTTGTGTAGAGTCACAGGTTTTAAGTTTGAATTTGTGTTATACCTGTCTGGCCATTTTACTCTGCATGCTGTCTAATTGCTGAAAACAACATGAATGTAAATAAACAGAGACAGGGAGTCGTGGAAGACATGGAAGACAAAATTATTGTGATTTCTGATTAGCATAATGTGACTGATGCACACTCATTCTATCGTACAGATTTGTAGTGGTAAATTGCTAGAATTTGGTGTAGTATTGGTCATTAAAACATCCCTTCGATTTTCAAAACAACTTGCTTAAATACAGATTGGTTGTGGCTGCTACCGAACCCCTCGTATCCCTGAGATAAACAGATAGCAGTTTTCTCTGACTTAGTTTTCTTGAGGTGACAGTATCTGTGAATCCCCAACATGTTGACTGAACAAGAGGCGAAATGCCAGTGGCGTTTGAAAGACATCACAAGGATAGTAGATAGTGCCCCGGCCCTTGTACAGATGCAGACCGTGCCGCATATATTCCTGATGCCACCCAGCAATAGCTCCATACTGACACGCATCCGTTTTTCTATCTTTGCTGCTGAGTTATATTCTCGTTTAATTAAGTATGCACATGAAAGATGAATGTATCACCACGTGACAACCTAGCAGGTAAACTGTAAAATAATTAGCTTGTATTGTGACATTTTTACTGCATTGACAGATTTTTGTTTTCTGGCGTTATTCTCTCTATAAGCAGTAACCAAAAGGAATTACCCAACTTAATTAAAATGAAAAACAACAAAGCTAATTTATTCAATGCTTACATTGAAACTACTCTGATAGATTAGTTCCTTCGTCAATCAAATATATGTTATATTCACCCTACTTCCATAATAAAGCAAGATGCGTGCACCCTTTCTGCAAGCTACTGGCAAGTCGCACATCCCACTCCATTAGATCAACTGGGTATTGCATTAATACTTTGGCCAGAGGATGTACTCTTGACCCTCCCTGGTAGACATGGAAGAATAAATAGTAGCATAACATTGTTTCGCGGAAAAGCCTAGGCAGTCCCTTGACCTCCAAAGACCCGGATACATTATATGCTTTTAATGTTTCCTGGTTTACACTGCTGCCTGGTAGTTGCGATAATCATTTCAAGGATGTTTGCATCGTTCACAAAGCCTACAGGGACCTATGCTTAGAACAGCAGCAGAGACTGGCCCCATAGTTAGACACAATTAAGAATGTAGGATTCAGAACACACAGTGGATAAACGAATGAAGCTCTAAGTGACTGAAACAAGGACAATCCCTGGGAGCAAATAGCTCCAGATTGTGGAGGCTTTAAACACAAATCAAAGAGAACAAACTGTTTACAAACACATATCAAGCAGGGCAAAAAATATCCAAAAATGTAAGCTTCTCAGCAACTGAACTCTGCACACCGCTAACGGTTTAGATCCTGAATATCAAATTACAAATAATGATGGTTCATTATATGGATGTAAGGCTGCTGTGGTTTTTAGAATATTGAGGATGGTACTGTATCGAGAAAGAATAGCTTTTAATTGTAATAATATCTGTGTTTTATATACTGTTTTCTTAAATGTTATGGTATATAATATTGTTTTTATAATTTTTTCTTATCGTGTTTGTAAAGTTCTATTCGTATTATATATACATATATATATATATATACATATATGTTTTATGAAGACGCACTTTATGTATGTTTATTTTTTCTGATGGTTGGGGTTTATAGAGAAATTTGATGGACCCATAACATGTTTTTCAAATAGGTTTTTATATTATTTTTGATATATACATTTGTCATAAAATTATTTTACAATTGTATAATTATATGGTAATTATTGTGTTAATTAATTAATATTTGGATATTGTATACGTTTGTGGGGCATACAGTTCGTAATGTTTTAATAAATGAAATAGTATGTTTTAATATTTAGATTTGTTATTACATTTTCAGATGTATATTCATATTTTTAAGTATTGTGCGTATAAAAGTTGGGCAGTTTTTTAAAATATATGTTTATAATATTTTTGATAAATAATTTATTTAATTTTTACATTTTATAGTTGTACTTTTAGTTATTACATTAATTGATTAATTTCAACTGTGGTGGTGGGTGGTATTTAACCGCATCGCTGCGGCGCGAATTCCCCGCCCATGCTGACTCCGCCTTGCGCGGGCGGAGTCATGACGGAACGGTTCCGTCATCCGCACAGCTCACCCGACGTGCATGACGGAACCGTTCCGTCAACAGCATCGAAGGGGTTAAAAAATATATTAAACATTTTATTGGGATAATGCTTTAAGGTTGTACTTTTTATTAGCATTTATATATTTATTTGACTAATCTTACATATTTAAAGTTAAGAATTAATATACAGAGTATTATCTTATTTACAATTAATTAGTTCATGTTTCGTATTTTTAATTTAGTTTTAATCTTTGCAATTTTTCCCAGTAGGTGGGAGCTTCCAAGTTTCTAGGAGTGCTGATTTTAGGATTAGGGTACATAGACACAAGAGGAAAGTTAAAGTCAATAAGTGGGCGCCACCTATAATGGGAAGACCTGATGCCCAGGCATTACTTCTTCTGACAGGAGAGGATTCTACTGGTGAGGCAGCTTCTTACCAGGAGGTGCTACCTGTCCTATTTCAGAAACAGGAGAATTGGTCCAGGCAGACTCCTACCTGACAAAGACAGGATGTGTCACCCTTGAGTGCCGGACTATATGGAAAGTGTACAGCCTCATGATATCACTCCTCAGGTGGTAAATGTGAGTGAAAGGAGGGTGTCTGCATGTAGCCTGAGGGTTGTATCCCCCACTCCAAGAAATCTAAGAGGTCACTAAGACCCCAAGAGCAGGTGGGTTACTCCTTACTCCAGTCTCCTGGCTAAAAGCAAGGACTAAACTCCATCATGGCAGCACCCTCTGCTCTTGTGGGTTTCTGGTGTCTCAGACATAGGTGTGTTTAGGAAAGTGTGCTGTCCACTCCTTCACAACCCCACCCAACATGCTCTGGGACCAGCCCCTCCTTCCACTGGCTGGTGCCTATCTGTCTGCAGTTGTCCCGGGGAACAAAGACTTCTCTCCTGAGGTATCTCTTTACACTTAACTTTGAATGGGCAGGCTTGACCCTCATCCCATTCAAGTTAATGAATTACTCAAACCCTCCCTAGCTGCCCTTTCTGAGCTGAGGGGATCACATATCTCACACTCATGTATTCCTGTCAAAAGGTGCACAGAACCCAACACAAGTCACACCAAGGAAGGGGTTTTAAAGATAAAACCTATGACCCTGTTGGAACTGTCGGACCACCACCAGATCATATGCAACCTCATAGCTCCATTACAGAAAGGTAAAGGTCGAGGTGTGAAACCCAAACACTGGGTACGAAATATCAGAAACTTGAACAGAGATGATCTATTCTTGCTGTGCCAGAGCAACCTCACTCCTTCAAATGACGTAAGGGAGAAAATAAATTTACTGATCACTAGAACCAGTCAATGGCAGACATAATGGTGGTAATAACCCCACTCCACCTAAATAGACACAACAACAAATTGTCCCTCCCCAGATTCAAACAAAATCTAAATGAAGAAATGAGGAGACTCAGACTAGCAATGGCACAATGTGGGCAAAAATATTCCATAATGCATCTAAGACAGCAAGGGCAGAGAAGAAATGATTACAAGATGATGGTATAGAATGTAAAAGCCCATATTTAGATTGCAACTTGATAATGCAAGAAACCGACCAGGTAATCTCTTTGAAATTGTCAAACTACATGACAGCTCCAATAACACCACAATGATAGGTAAATCTTCTAAGAAGAACTGCGAAACATTCTCAACCTTTTTCAAAGAAAGAAATAAGAATTGAAAAGTCAATCTTTGTCGACATATCCAAGATTCCAGAAAGAGGCTGCAATATGCCCTCTCCCCAATGATAACTTCATTTGATCCCAAAATGACAAAACTGTGAACACCTGGTGCAAATTGAAAACCCCCAGCAAATTTGAGGGACTAAAGTTTATTGTTTTTTTTGTCATTTTGCCAACTCTCATATTGAGTCTCTCTTCCTATCTCTCTGTATTCAATGTGAAGGCCAGCAGAGAGGAGAAGGAGTACTCCTTAAAAGACATGCTCTTTCTGATCCCATCTCCCCATCTATCTGTCCGCCCCTGTTGAGAAGTTCTGGAAACACCAGAGCCGCCAGCACTATTTGGCTTAATCATTGGACCCGCTTGTCCTTTCTTTTCCTTCCGACAATAAAATCCAGATCTTATCTTCACTTCCTGCATCACAGGCCATGTCAGATTCACTTGTTAGTATGACACTCTTTAGACACTCAGCAAAAGTCGGTGGATTTTCAGATTTCCACTTCATACACATTTCGCGTCTTGCCAATATTACCACATAGAAGGTAAACATAGAACTCACCTCCTTTTCCATCTCTTCTTTTTGCGAGAGGACACAAAAAATATTAACGGCAGGCTTACCTTCATCTGTTTCCCTGGACCTCTCTTAGAAAATTACATACATCCAACCAATATTGCGTGATTTTTGGGCATTACAAAAACATGTGCAGGTCATCTGCTTCTTCATGCTTACATCTTGGGCAAAAATACTGATTACCTGTGACCTTCAACAACTTCCACGGGGACCACTAAACTCTGTGAACAGTAAAAAAAGATTATATTTTAAAGAATCAGGTATTACAACTACTCTTACCATATAGAAAGAGTCCGTCCACATAGTCTTAGCTTCCTCCTCCCTAAATTCTGTGCCCCATGGATTTCGAATGTTGATGCCAAAGGTATCCTCTGCGTCAACGAAGGACCAGTACCAAAAGGAGATTTCCTCCTTCCAATCATCTGTTCTTGCGAACTGATCTAACTGCAGATCTTCCTTCTCCTGCGTCCATTCTTGAGTTGCCCACCAGGAGCTTAATTGATAGTATTTAAACCTTGTCAGTTTCCCCCTGGTCAAGTTGCTGAGTATTTCCCAACTCACTAATCTATTATCCTGCATCAGATCTGCCCAATAAAATATGTCCCCTGCTTTTAATGGTTGGCTCAATTGATCTTTCAAGCATTCTGGAACCGAGAGACTCCCATATCGGTGCTCGTGCAGAATAGTATGTAAATCGTAGTTTTTCCAGACATACATCCATTTCCTTAATGCGTTGCTTAAAACCTTCAATCTGACCTTTTAGAAGAACTTTGGATCTCCATACTTAAAAAGAAGTAGTGATGGCCTTGACTAACATCCCCAAGCATTGCTGAAAACAATGAGCGCAAAGATGACCTATCGGGCTTATTTACTAACATATGGAAGTTTTTTTTAAATGAAAGGCATAGCAGTAAGTAGGCAGGTCCGGTAGTGCCAACCCCCCTACCCCTAGTTTCTTCCTGAACTTTCTCCATGCTAGCCAGAGGCCTTTTGACACCCATATAAAACTTCCAATGTTTCCCTGTATCTTAGCTATATCCTCTTTCCTAAAAGTTAGAGGAATAGAACTAAGAAGGTAAGTGGCTTTCAGGAGTATAACCATTTTAATGAGATTTACCCTGCCATTGATGTTTAATGGTAAATTAGCCCATTTCAAAAATAAACTCGATATCTCCTGGCTCACTTTCTTCCAGTTCACCCTCGGGATATCCTCTAACGTCTGTGTGATTACCACACCCAAGTATCACATTTGGGTTCTAACTCCTGGAATATTTATTCTCTGATTCCATTGCATAATCTCTGTTTTATCTACGTTTACCTTGTATCCAGAGATTGCGCCAAACTCTTTCGTCCTTCTCATTAAAATGGGTATCGCCTCCTGGGGATTAACAGTGTATATAATCAAATCATCAGTGTATAACCCATTTTTACTTCGAACCCATTAAAGTTGAAGATTACTGGATTATGTTATACTGTTTCTATGTTCGCACATAAAGCTTGGTCTACAAGAAAAAAATCTATGCTGGAATGATGTCAATACCTTTTCCTATAGTAAGTAAAATCCCTTATTCCTATTACACCAGATATCTACCAATTTAAATTCTTGTATCATACTTTTTAATCTAGCAAAAACTTTTGGTGGGGTAATATACTTCACACGTCACGTTCCTTTCAGTCTTTGTTAAAAACTAAATTGAAGTCTCCACCTTCTGTTTCCAACAAACAACTTTCGAGCTTCACTAAGGGGTCCTGATTATCTTCGCTCAGCCCATAGTACACAGCACAGAACAAGGACTTCTCTTGAATTAAGATTGTTGCAACCAGCCATCTCCCCGTACTAAAGTTTATTGTGGCGATTAAGCCAATCTCACATTTTAATGACCCAATAACATCAACAAATTTAAAATACCCCAGCCGTCTTTTCGCCCCCTATGGACGATGATCCTAAACTCATCACTAACCCAAAGAAAAATCCCAGACTGCTTGAAGATCGGACAAGTGTAAACCCTACTGAAAAAATAGGTGCAAACCCGACAGATCTGATTAATTCTCAACCAGTTTCAAACATCACTTTCCTGCCAAAACTACTGGAGAAACGTTTCCACATCTAACTCTGCCAGCACAATAGAAATTTCATCTTGGTCGAGAAAGTTAAAACTGGTTTTAGACTGAGGTGGGATGGGGTGCGAAATAATGATGGACTGGGAGGTGCCCCCCACTAATCACCAGTGGCTGAGGATAATGCAAGCATTCCATCAAGCACTTTTTTGTATGCTTTTCTGTTTAATAACAGCATTGCGTTTATTAACAGTGATTGTGAACAATATGTATTGTATGTATTGTGTGCAACTTGAGTTGCAGTGTTACACCTGCAATTCATTATGCTGTTTGTAATTACATTGTTTGGTTACTAGTCTTAATGCATCTTTTTACATTTTAGGTCCTTCTATTCAAAATAGCAACTTTGGATGGACTCCCCATCGTAATTATCTTTGTATTAATTGAGTTGTGCTGTACTGTACTTAGTCTTCAGTCTTCACACCACCCACTCTGGACTAGTCCTGAACTGATCAACCAACCTACCAAACAGATGCAAAGAGGCTTGGCGGGTAAACTTTGAGTCGCAGTCTGGGTACCCAGTGTTCTGATTGGTATGGAATACCGGCCAATAGTGCCTTTGATATTTTCAGTTTGGTCTTGTGGCTAAAGGATCAGAGCTCAACCCCGACACTGTTTCCAGCAGAGACCAACAAAAATTGTGTTCAGAACATGTCTGGTCAAAGGTCAGGCCTGCAGCCCTGTGTAATGGGAACAATTCCATGTTGAGCCGACATAACTCTGCAATGACCTCAGTGACATCAGTGACGATGATGACAATAGTGATGTTATATGCAATGCTACTAATGATGTCATCAATTTTGTCGTTTGCAATAAGATCAGTGAGGTAAGGACCAGGGCCCTGGGGAAGCTGTGGTTGCTCTCGCACCATAACTGGCCAGCATTACTGTTTTATTTAGTTTTCTGGATCGCATGCTTATTAACCACTAAACTGTTTTCTAATAACCACACTAAACCATTATAGACGATGTACATATATAAACATATTTATTTTTCAGAAAAACACACATTCATTGAATGATGTCATCAGTGATGTCATCAGTGATGTCATTTGAGATGTCATCAGTGATGTCATGATTGATTTCACTGACCATGTAATGAGTGAAGTAATATGTGACGTCATCAGCAGTGCATTGCGGGCACGCAAGTTATAGTTAGCTGAACTATCTATAACAGGGGAATTTCTATGGTTTTGTACAAGTAAAATGTCCAACTAACTATAACGCCCTTGAAACCTATGTTTTTTTCAGTGAATATATATATATATATATATAGATATACATTTAAATATACGAATGGATATGGGTAGATATAGTAGTATATAACCCTATCACAGTGTGAGACAGCTGGAGGCAGAGGTGTTTGCAGTAATGTGGTTCCTGTGGGAGAAGATCTCATTGAGTGGTTTTGGGAGTGGTCTTTGAAACTTTCATGTTATATTGAGACCCGCATCAGACTGCATCATCTCTCTTCCGTGCTGTCATTTTATTGTTGTCAATATCAGCCGTGTGCGCGGATGCGCGTGGATGCAAGAATACATTGTGTAAAATACAAAATCGTTCCTGCTTATTTTCCACCTACCCTTTCCTTAATTTTGTAAGTTCAAACAAGGATATATGTCGGACCAAATCATCATATTTTCATATCAGGCCTTCTTACCGAAGATTATGCATGGCACAAAGTGTTGTTATTCACAGATGTGGTCTTCAAACAAACTAATCTAATATGCATTGCTAAATATTCCCTGTGAAAAAACACAAAGGCATCTAATAAAAAAAATCTTCATCATCATTCTTCACACTTTCTAATTAACTTCATAAGCTTCACAACACAAAATTATGTTATTTCGATGAAGGATAATCCTTTCTGCACACAGTGACACGAGCAGCCATCAAGAGGAACGTGTTTTTGTTAAGTAGCTGTAGATGACTTTCGCGACAGTTTAATGATCTTTTTGCTATACCCAGGATGCAGCTTCCAAGCCTTGTAATGTGACATATATAGGATGAGTTAATCAGCTTTACCCTGGTATTTGCTTTAACTTATTATCAATTTGCTTCAAAAGGTTTGGTTTCACAATAATATGGTGTGGGCTTACATTACAATGTAATCTTTCAAGATGATACAGTCATTTATTTGAATTATTGCACAGAATTATGTCCTGCAACCTTGCAGCTAGATCAATTGCAAGACATGTCTTGAAAGTGGTTGTGTATTGTCCACTCTGACGATAGTGCACTAGAAAATCACCCCCGATGAGAGACTGGTAAGAAATAAAGCCACTCTAAAGTATAGATTTATTACTGTTTATGCAATGCAGCACAACATTCAAAATTGCAATTCTGCATGAAGGAGGAAAAATTGTCCTCTGTCATATTTAGCAAGTGTTGCATCATGATGATGTTGATGTCTTTTGCAAAAAAAATCATTTAGCTTATGCTGAAAAGCCTATTGCACAAATGCAACATAATATTCTTATACCATAATCTTTGGTTGGAAAACTACTACCACTGGTACTACTCAATTTCTCAGGGTGCAAGTCATAATATGCCTGTATTCCTGCACTTCGAAAATACCAGTCCTTACTGTGTCAATGTGCGTGTGAATCAATGCACAGTCCAGCTCCCCAATCCATGACACAGCATGTAGGTCATAATTTGCATCTTCTAAACAACTTGTGCCCTTACAATTTAACTGGGTCAAATAACTAGTTCTCAAACCCCACATGTTAGACAGTTTTGAGTCAATGGTGACATGTGGAACCTAACTCAATCCATTGTTAACATACTTACACACAGTCATACGATTTACGCGGATGTATCTTAAGAACATATCATTGCAATTTTCCCAACATTTAGTGAGACTAGAACAGGCATAAGGCCTATATTGTGCACCCCAGTGAACGTTTGGGACGATAGGTATACATATTCTATTATCTTGCAATTCTGAATATTCGGCTCACTCCAGACACCTTTGCGTCTAAATTGCGTAATGGTTTGTAACATTATTTATAAGGTGTTCAATGGCTTGGAATGAAGCACATACCCAAAACTTTCATGGTGACCCAGGAGTAACTTCGGTGTACTTCCCAAACCTTTCTGCCACTCGTCTTGGTTTGCTAAATTGACATCATGTATATATTTCTACAGTTTATAATGTATTAATAGTACATTAACTGAGCATACCCAGAATTTCACAATGCAGGAATGCAGAAAGGGCCATTCTTGAGCAATTCAGATCACAAAGACGACTCCATTTCATGCACGAACCTCAAAGTGGAAGGATAAAGACAGCCCACAACTCCTTCGAGGAGGAATTTGCTTCTGGTTTAAAGGGAGCACTTTAACTCCATACTCTTCTATGTAGGGGGGCCAATATGAAGCTGAATCTCATGGTTAGCATGGGTATATGTAAGATGTCAGGAAATGCATTGAAATTAGGGTTGCATTCAGGAAGGAAAATGTCTGGTGGACCCTGGCAGTTGTTCCGGCTCAAGATCCTAAACATCCTCTAAAGGTTCTCCCGACTCAACAGGGTTCAGATCTTGACTCATCAAACTGCAGTGGATGATCTTAGAGATGACCTGGCCGGTTCTCCACAGTGAGAACCCACATATCGATTTTCTGAGCACAATAGATCATGTCTCTTATCTTTATTGATATATCGACAAGTACAAGTTGAATATTCAACATGCAAACATGTATCATACCAAATACAATTCATTAATAAACGCATAAGCTATAAATAGGCATGTATGTAGCATAACAAACCTAGAGACAAAATCGTTAAAATATCATAGTCAATATACTCTTTGTCAACAACCGTACAATTCAATGCAAGGAGGTACTGAAGGGAAACAAGATGGACACACATGCATTATTTTATTTAAATTATTCATAGACAGGGTTGCAGTCTCTTTTGTCAAATTGACCATGCAACAAACAAAGGTTTCCAAACTGCATTCATTATCACCCTAGTGGGAACATATTTACAAAGTCTAAGAGCATTTACAGAGATTGTCAAACCCAAAAGGCAACCCATGAGTGCTATCCACCGGGCTCCCAGTGCGGAACACTTTGCACAAAAGAATAATAAGTGCTCGTCGTCTGTCTTATCAGCAAGCATGCATGCCAGACACCGAGTAGATATGCCCTGTCATGAAGCCCTTGTGGAGGTACACTCGGCAATGGGCAGAATACTATACCTGAATTGCAGAAAAAGTGAACATGCATGTGCAGGACAGATGAAGTCTAAAAATTCCTCCTCCTTGGGCAGGTTCTTGTGCAGAAGGAAAGACCTAGTGCAACTAACCATCCGGGTAAAATACTCATTACGAAAGGCAACCTGTCTCCAGAACCATGCTTTAACAACAGCAACAGTGGACGTTCTGATAGAAGAAGACTTTTTCCAGCAGTTTCTCAGCCCCAGGTTGTATAGTAGGTTCTTGATATAGACCAACCACTGTATCTTCTGGATGCTGAGTTAGTTCTGATTATCAATAAGGCCATCTCTTTATGGTGCAGTACCTTGGGAGACTATATATGCGCCCAATAAATTATAGGTCTCAATCTGGCTAACTCGGAGACAGGCTTGAGCTTGAGATCCTTTCTGAGGGGGATTAAGGTGGTACCGCTCCCTATACGCGCAAGGGCTCTTATTAACATGTTCTCACTAACCTACAGGGAATCAATAGAAGAGTGGCACCATAAAGGCTGCACTCCTCGCTTGAGTCTTTTATATCTCAACTGCTGGGAGAATCTTATATCAGGGGGCCCGCTTGGTGAATCTGAGGATGGCCGCAGCGGTGTGGTTTTTCAAGAGTGAGTTGTAGGAGAACTGTGGAGCCCACGATTCAGAAACAGGCAAGTGGATCCCAGAAATTCAAATTCCTTGACCCACACTATATTTTTCTCCCAAAACTGATGGTCCCTCTAGCCCTATTTGCTTTACAAAAAGACAGCTGGTTCAATTTAAGCACATTCATTTCAAGACGTATGACTCGTAGAGCAGGGTAAATCTATCTACAAGGGTTTGTAAGCCAAACCTGGTCTTAAAAGGTAAAAGAGTGTTGTCCACAAAGAAAAGGACCGGCACCCTCTGGCATGCTAGAATCAGAGAATTACTTGCACGATATATCAAAAACTCTACACATCTATTATTAATATATAAAGAAAAAAGGGTTGGGCCAAAACACAGCCCTGGCGGACTCCCTTTCAGAAGGCAGTTTTCTATATTAGTTCGCTGCTAGGGCCACAGTGAAACCTTGTGAGTGTTCCCCTCATGGGGGCACACAATAATATTAAGCAAGTTGCAGGGGGTGCAGAGCTAGCTGCCATTCCGTGAGGAGCAGACAGGGCAAACTCCTCTCTAGCCCCCGATCCCCCAGTCTCTCTCAGCCATTACATTCGATGTTTAGGGCAGGTCTGGCTGCTGCCGGACCACCGAGAGTCTAGTGCGGTCCGCATGAGCTGCATTGGGCAAAGCGCAATTTGACTGGTGGGAAGATGGCAGCTCCATGCTGAGATGATGCCATGGAGCTCACTGGAAATATAAGTGGCCTACCTCCTCACGGGCAGCTAGGACTCTAACTCGCAACCACTATAACAAATTTCTTCTGTATAATACATATAAATTTAATGAAAAACTTTACACAAATTTAAATTAAACAAAATATTTTTCACTGAAAACATGAATCTCTAATCATACATCTGATTCTTCTAATACAACCAAATTACATGTCTAAATACAGTAATAAATTGACTACTAACATTTGAAACATCCAACCCTATGCATTACGGGACAATGTCCCTTCGTCAGGGGTTTCTCTGTGGGAACAAAAGGTAAAAGACAACAAAATCATGTACGGCACAATTTCAGTAACTTCTATGTTAGTAAGACAAACATGAATAACAATATTCAACTTGAACTCCACATTTGTGATCATCACCCAAGTGAGAAAACTAAATCTCGAAACTTAAAATCTCTGAACAGTTGCTGCTGCCAACTGAAACAAAATCCAACAAAAAAATCATAAAGTGGAATCATAAAGGAAAGTGTAATAGACTCTCTCTATAAGTTGAATCGATCTACATACCTCTAAATATTAGTCCTCTAGTGGCCACTATATCATATCTCGCCACTGAGTTCAGTATATTCTGTAAATGAAAAGTACACTGTTAGGTACCTTTTAATCATAATGATACCACAGATACATTGGTACTTAAAAGAAAGACAACAAAACTAAAATCATTGGTTGTGTGCACAATAAATGATTATTCTTAAACCAAAAAACGGCTGTGTGACTAATGTAAAACATGCATGTTTGAAAAGAATCATGTACCGTTAGCTTACCTAAAAACAAACATACGTAATGCAAAAAGCCTATACTATGTTGCTGAAGTAATATCCTGTAATAAAGAGTAAAGCATAGTCACTTATGGGCAATCTGTGCGTTTGACGACACTTAATGCTCAATGTAGTGAAAAAGCTCACCTTACAGCTACATACTGGATGATGTCATCAGTGAGGTCATCAGTGATGTCATTTGAGATGTCATCAGTGATGTCACTGACCATGTCATGAATGATGTAATATGTGACATCATCAGCAGTGGATTGCGGGTGCGCGAAATATAGTTAGTACAACTAACTATATAGGAGCAATTTCAATGGTTTGTATGAGTGAAATGTCCAGCTAACTCTAACACCCCTAAAACTTATAGTTTTTTGAGTGAATTTTAAAGGTTTTCAAAATGCTAATTCCTAACTATATAAGGCCTGAAACCTATGGTTTTTTCAGCGAATTTCAAAGGTTTTTTTAAATGCTAATTCCTAACTATATAAGGCCTGAAGCCTATGGTTTTTTCAGTGAATTTGCAAGGTTTTTTAAATGCTAATTCCTAACTATATAGGGCCTGAAACCTATGTTATTTTCAGTGAATTTCAAAGGTTTTTTTAATGCTAATTCCTAACTATATAAGACCTGAAAGCCCACCAGGAATCTCCAGTATGCGTCAGGGGACTGCATTGCAGAGAGGTGTAATGAAGCCACGCCCCTTTTTACACCTCTCTGCAAAGCAGCCCCGTGCATGTTTGAAGAGGGGGAACTAATTCCCCTTGCATACTGGGGGCCCCTGGGGGCCAACTAGCCCACCTGGAACCTCCAGTATGCGCCAGGGGGCTACATTGCAGAGGTGTAATGAGGCTATGCCCCTTGTTACACCTCTCTGCAACGCAGCCCCCTGGCGCGTTTGCAGAGGGGGAACTAATTCCCCTTGCATACTGGTGGTCCCTGGGTGCCAACTAGCCCACCTGGAACCTCCAGTATGCGCCAGGGGGCTGCATTGCACAGAGGTGTAATGAGGCTATGCCCCTTTTTATACCTCTCTGCAACGCAGGCCACTGGCGCGTTTGCAGAGGGGGACTAATTCCCCTTGCATACTGGGGGTCCGTGGGTCACATCTGCCCAAACGCAGATATTCCGAACGATTAAAAATGACTTTTCTTGAGAAACATTTGGATTTGGATTATCATGTCCTATACTTTGGAATGTTAGCAAGACTGACTTAGAGGATGCTGTATATTACTCAAGTCTGCCCGAATTGTGTGGGTAAAATTGATACCTCGTCACTTTGAATAAGAATGTACTTACGTCTCGTCTAACATTTGGAAGAAATATCTAGTTATATGACAACAGGATACCGACATAACTTGAAGGAAATAAGAACGCCCTGAAGAAGGTCTGTTGTACAGAACGAAACGCGTCGGCTGGCTGTGGTACATAAACTTAAGGAAAATAAAAGCATTTAAATATACACCAAGATTCAGCGCTTCAATAAGGAATCTAAGTGATATGATTTGATTGGACTGATTGTGCTGTGCCAAACTTTGGAATATTCTCCACTACTCTCTACTACTTACTCTCTACTACTCCACTACTCTCTAATACTCACTCTCTACTACTCATTCTCTACTACTCTCTCTCTACTACTCACTCCCTACTACTCATTATCTACTACTTTCTACCACTCACTCTCTATTAGTCTATACTCTCTACTACTCACTTTCTACTACTCTGTCTCTACTACTTACTCTGTACTACTCACTCTCTACTACTCTCTACTACTCACTCTCTACTTCTCACTCTCTACTACTCTCTCTCTACTACTCTCTCTCTGCCACTCTCTACTAGTCACTCTCTACTACTCACTCTCTACTACTCTCTTTCTACTACTCCTTACTGCTCACTCTCTACTACTCTCTACTATTCTCTCTCTCTGCTACTCACTCTCTACTACTCTCTACTACTCACTCTCTACTACTCTCTACGACTCACTCTTTACTACTCTCTACTACTCACTCTCTACTGCTCTCTACTACTCACTCTACTACTTACTCTCTACTACTCTCTACTACTCACTCTCTACTACTCACTCTCTACTACGCTCTACTACTCACTCTGCTATTCACTCTACTACTCTCTACTACTCACTCTCTGCTACTCTCTCTATTGCTCTCTACTACTCTCTACTACTCACTCTCAACTCTCTATTACTCACTCTCTACCCTCTACCTCTCTCTACTTCTCTCTCTACTAGTCTCTACCTCTCTACCGCTCCTCTCTACCTCTACCTCTCTACCTCTTTGTACACGCACACATATATACATATATATATGCATATATATGCATATGCATTTATATATAGGTATGTGTATATATATATATATATATATATATATATATATATATATATATATATATACATACATATATAAACATATATAATCTGCATATCTATATAAATACAAATATAAAAGCATGCATATATATACATATATGAATACATATGCATGTTATTTACATGAAAGTTTTAAAAACACTAATAAAAGCAAAGCTAAAAAGCCACCTCATTATAAACAGAATGGCTTTAACTTAAACGAGGGTGAGATCTATTGCATTTTCAATGCTTGTTTGCTTTGGTTCCATCAAGAAGGCATTCAGATGTGTCACACATTTGCCATAAATTCTGAATGTTAGCACTCTAGTTGCTCATTAGATCACTGTAGTAAAGCTACTGCTCACCAGGGAAGTCTGCTGATGGTATTCAAAGTGCATGTTTCAGTCTGCATGTCAGAATTTTTTTAATGAACTAGAAGAGGATTTGAGAAGTCACTCAAAATGTGCCCTAATTTTTCTTTGTGAAGCACTAATCATACTTTCTATGGCAAAATGAACCCCCTCATTTTGTTCCTTTTTAAATTAAATGTTTTAAGAGTTACCACTTCATTCCAAACAAGATGGCTTCAGGTGTGCCATACCTTTGTAATAAGTAGGACTGTTAGCGCTCTAGTTGTTCTTTAGAACACTCTGGGACATTCTGTCATTAGGCTATACTTGGGCTACATCTGGGTGATATTTGGGCTAAATTTGGGCTCTTTTGTCTCTGGTGGCTATCTTGGGAGACTGCATGTCAGAATTGTTTAATGAAATAGAAGAGGATTTGAGAAGTCACTCAAAATGTGCCCTAATTTTTCTTTCTGCAGCACTAATCATACTCTCTATGGCAAAATATACCCCCTCATTTTGTTCCTTTTTAAATTAAATGTTTTAAGAGTTACCACTTTATTCCAATCAAGATGGCTTCAGGTGTGCCATACCTTTGTAATAAGTAGGACTGTTAGCGCTCTAGTTGTTCTTTAGAACACTCTAGGAGGCTGCAGTAGAACACAAAGGAATCAACTGACAGTCTCTGTCCTTGTTGGATGTACATGTTTTACTGAGAATGTCAGACTTCATTCTCACATGACTGAGAAAGATAATGTGAATTTACAGAAAATATGCTTTCAGTTTAGCTTATAGATCCCCTTCCAAACCACTGTGGGAAAAGCATGAGATAATAGTTTTCTTTCAAACATGATTCATGATATCCCAGCAGAAGGCTTTTTCACATGGTAAAATCACCTTAGAACACACCACAATTCCTAAGATGAGTATGGTACCATCAACAAATGATTTATAATGTAACTAAAGTCCTAAAACCCTCTATTAACTACAATGCTTTTTAATGAGGTGCTATCTTGTATATTGGTCCCAAGATGGCTGCCAACACTTCTTGGATGAAGTGCTGACAGCCAATCAGATCTCACGATGAGATGTGTGGTTAGGCTCCGCCCAGATATATATGTGTTTTTGAAGTTAATTTTCATAAAAACCACTGGAGCAATTTTCGCCAAATATAGCAAAGGCACATCTGCGTACTAGTCCCTACAATTTTGCCAAGTTTGGTGTAATTCCGTTCAGCGGTTCGGGCTGTAGACTTTTCAGAACGTCCTATGGAAATTAACATGGGGAAAATATGTTTTGGGACCCCCTTTTTTCTCAGCCCCCACTTCACGAATCCCCCCAAAACTTTCAGGGAAGGACGCAGCGGAACTGGCCAAAATTTTGGAAAATTACACGCAAATTCCTCAACCGGCGCCAACGTTATTCCCAATAGAATGTTGCAGATTTCCTATGGTAGCTAGGTCCTAACTATATATACCCACTGGCTATCGCCAGTAGGTAATATATATATATATATATATATATATATATATATATATATATAGATATATATATATATATATAAATATATATATATATATTTCTTCACTTAGCGAGCAAGAGTGGCTGGCTAGTAGAATAAGAGGCACACACGGAGTTGTAGTATAAAGCTGGGAATGCTTTATTTGGTGCTTAGATTCCTCTCCCCTCCATATCGACAGACGCGTTTCGCCTCGCGGCTTTTTCAATGTCGATTACCCATTTGTGTAACAACCATTTTAAACCCTCCCTTCACTTCCATAGCCATGGAAACAAACGATGGACATTTTGTCGACCACCTAGACATCAGTTTAGTGGCGGCCATCTTATAACGGGTAAAAAATGCAATAATATTCTTAGCATTCTGAAAGTGCAAGTGCTCAAAATAAATCAATTATAAATATTAACAATTAATCAAATTCACGATTAAAACACATTCTTAATAAACAGGTATTTCATTTGTGTGATGGCAACTAATTATCTGCCATACTCGTTACCTGTGATACGTTTTTTTCTCAAAACCTCAGCAGATAGCATACAGGATAAAGTAAATGTTCGCAACATTAATGAACATAACATACAATATCAATATGTTGCTCAACCTGCTGTAGTGACACAATTGTGCCCTGAATGGGCTGGTAATTCATAAATATACATAAATGTATGTCCAATGGAGTATGCTACTGTAAGTATTATAACAGTTCTTAATTCATGTAAAGTAGCAGTGACATGTAGAACGATTCAGAGGAGTAAGAAGGGTGTGCCAGTGTCTTGTTACTATATGTGGATGTGTATTTTTATCATATAAACTGAACACCCTATTATCACACTTTCATGCTGTATCTATGTTAATGTAACACGGCCTTGAATAGAAAAGTTAGTCCAGATGTGTCCAAAGCTCCTCATCATTATTGAGTCCAGCCGGACTCATGCTTTGGAGCTCTATGATATAGCGAGACTCTTTGGCTCTAAAGATTCTCCTGAATCGCTATTTTGGTGAAAAAATTGCTATTTGGAAGAGATGTATTTAGGACATCCCTTCCAAATAGCGATTTCCAGTGTTATGTATCAACATTTTGTGAGCAAATGCGGTTGCAAAACCTTGATATTTTACCTCCAACTCAAAGTTGATGCCAATACATTTGCAGATTGGAAGGGGTCCCCCTTCTTCTTTGTGAATGTTGGAAAAGACATCCTACGGACCACTGCCTGCTCTATAAAAATGAAAAAATAAAAATATTTTAATTTTGATTGTTGAAATGCATCCGGTGTTCATTTAAGGAAAACAGGTTACATTTCAACGACAACAAAAAATGTACATTCAAAGGCAATCACAGACGTGGTGGTCTGCTGACTTCAGCATGCCACCATCCCTATGATATTTACAACAAGGGGTGGTGAGGGACAGAGTCTCTGAATTAAACAGAATACTCTCACCCAGTCAAGAGATCAGGGCTAGATCCCACACCGTTTTTTAGCTCACTGCACCATCCCAGTTTCAGAACCTGGCTGTATGCAAATTAGTCTGTTCCTGTCCCAGTGCATGATGGGAACAGGGCAAACCAAACTACAAAATCCAATTCTTACACTGGGAAGGAAACAAGCTACCGGGGACCGGTTTCTGGCATTTCAGCCTCTTCGGCCCGGCTTGCTTGAATCCTGATGGTGCAATGAGCAAGGGACTCACATCTGAGTATACCCTTCCACGCTTAGGGTGGACAAAAATATTTACAACAAGGGGTGGTGAGGGACAGAGTCTCTGAATTAAACAGAATACTCTCACCCAGTCAAGAGATCAGGGCTAGATCCCACACCGTTTTTTAGCTCACTGCACCATCCCAGTTTCAGAACCTGGCTGTATGCAAATTAGTCTGTTCCTGTCCCAGTGCATGATGGGAACAGGGCAAACCAAACTACAAAAGCCAATTCTTACACTGGGAAGGAAACAAGCTACCGGGGACCGGTTTCTGGCATTTCAGCCTCTTCGGCCCGGCTTGCTTGAATCCTGATGGTGCAATGAGCAAGGGACTCACATCTGAGTATACCCTTCCACGCTTAGGGTGGACAAAAATATTTACAACAAGGGGTGGTGAGGGACAGAGTCTCTGAATTAAACAGAATACTCTCACCCAGTCAAGAGATCAGGGCTAGATCCCACACCGTTTTTTAGCTCACTGCACCATCCCAGTTTCAGAACCTGGCTGTATGCAAATTAGTCTGTTCCTGTCCCAGTGCATGATGGGAACAGGGCAAACCAAACTACAAAAGCCAATTCTTACACTGGGAAGGAAACAAGCTACCGGGGACCGGTTTCTGGCATTTCAGCCTCTTCGGCCCGGCTTGCTTGAATCCTGATGGTGCAATGAGCAAGGGACTCACATCTGAGTATACCCTTCCACGCTTAGGGTGGACAAAAATATTTACAACAAGGGGTGGTGAGGGACAGAGTCTCTGAATTAAACAGAATACTCTCACCCAGTCAAGAGATCAGGGCTAGATCCCACACCGTTTTTTAGCTCACTGCACCATCCCAGTTTCAGAACCTGGCTGTATGCAAATTAGTCTGTTCCTGTCCCAGTGCATGATGGGAACAGGGCAAACCAAACTACAAAAGCCAATTCTTACACTGGGAAGGAAACAAGCTACCGGGGACCGGTTTCTGGCATTTCAGCCTCTTCGGCCCGGCTTGCTTGAATCCTGATGGTGCAATGAGCAAGGGACTCACATCTGAGTATACCCTTCCACGCTTAGGGTGGACAAAAATATTTACAACAAGGGGTGGTGAGGGACAGAGTCTCTGAATTAAACAGAATACTCTCACCCAGTCAAGAGATCAGGGCTAGATCCCACACCGTTTTTTAGCTCACTGCACCATCCCAGTTTCAGAACCTGGCTGTATGCAAATTAGTCTGTTCCTGTCCCAGTGCATGATGGGAACAGGGCAAACCAAACTACAAAAGCCAATTCTTACACTGGGAAGGAAACAAGCTACCGGGGACCGGTTTCTGGCATTTCAGCCTCTTCGGCCCGGCTTGCTTGAATCCTGATGGTGCAATGAGCAAGGGACTCACATCTGAGTATACCCTTCCACGCTTAGGGTGGACAAAAATATTTACAACAAGGGGTGGTGAGGGACAGAGTCTCTGAATTAAACAGAATACTCTCACCCAGTCAAGAGATCAGGGCTAGATCCCACACCGTTTTTTAGCTCACTGCACCATCCCAGTTTCAGAACCTGGCTGTATGCAAATTAGTCTGTTCCTGTCCCAGTGCATGATGGGAACAGGGCAAACCAAACTACAAAAGCCAATTCTTACACTGGGAAGGAAACAAGCTACCGGGGACCGGTTTCTGGCATTTCAGCCTCTTCGGCCCGGCTTGCTTGAATCCTGATGGTGCAATGAGCAAGGGACTCACATCTGAGTATACCCTTCCACGCTTAGGGTGGACAAAAATATTTACAACAAGGGGTGGTGAGGGACAGAGTCTCTGAATTAAACAGAATACTCTCACCCAGTCAAGAGATCAGGGCTAGATCCCACACCGTTTTTTAGCTCACTGCACCATCCCAGTTTCAGAACCTGGCTGTATGCAAATTAGTCTGTTCCTGTCCCAGTGCATGATGGGAACAGGGCAAACCAAACTACAAAAGCCAATTCTTACACTGGGAAGGAAACAAGCTACCGTCTCCTTTCTGGTAAAGAATTGGCTTGGTAGTTTAGTCTGCCCTGTTCCCATGATGCACTGGGCCAGGGACAGACTGATTTGCATATAGCCAGGTTCTGAGCTGGGATGGGGCAGTGAGATAAATAACGGTGATGGATCAAGCCCTGATCTTTGGACTGGGTAAGAGTGGTCTGCTCAATTCAGACACTCTGTTCATCACCACCCCCTTTTGTAAACCATCCCTATGATGGCAGGTATTCCTAATGGATTGCAAACTGTGACCTACCTCAATAATATTGATGAGGTTGGTCATTTTATATCCCACTAGGAAACAAAATGTTTCATACAGAAGGATTTCCAAATAGTGATTCGGATAAAATCACTATTTGGAAATTGCTATTGCTACTCTTTGTACATCTGGCCCTTGGTAAATTGCATACTAACAGCCGTCATCCCAAACCACTCATTATCTACATTCAAAAGAGAGAATTACTTCAACTTGGAGCCAGTACACCATCATTCTGCAGACTAAGAATTGCACAAACAAAAAAAAGGCAGCAGGTCTTTTCCATGTAAGCAACCAGGATCTGGAACAACATCCCGGAACCTATTAGGACCCACCTAATGATTTACAGAGATAGGAAAACACTACATCACAATGCTATAATAGTCCACCTTCCTCTCCTATCACTCATTGTCTTTATCCTATAATTTTACCATGTGCAGCACTCTTCTGAGTTGTGCAAAAGAAATACGACATACAAACACACACATACACATGATTTTGGTATCAACACTATGCACGAAATGAAAACTGACCTTAGTACCTCAGTATTTATGCCAGCTCAGTCTCCTCGAAACAGATTTGACCTATTCTGTACTGCAATAATTGAGCACTTTGGATTTAATGGTAGTAAAAATTATCTGTAAAAAGATATATATATCATTCAGCATGAACAAAGCATTAAAACACTGAGCAGCAATCCAGAGATAATCATAAAAGCGGTAGACAAAGCAGGTAATATTATGATCCATTGTCCCAGTTATTATAATAAAGAGGTACACAGACAACTATCAGATAATACTTGATTTTTGGACCATAAGCAAACAACCTAATGACAATTCCAATTATCCTCAGATGGCCTACTGAACATAGAATAAAAATAGTACCTTTGAAGCAAGCACCAAAAAATCCCACCCTTTGCCCACTTCCTCTTATTCACAGTGGAGTTGTCCTACTTCCTGGATGTCATATATTTTCTGCTATAGATTCTGTTTGATAACTCCTGTCCTATATGAAGGAATTACCATTTTGTCTACATGGCACTAAGATATTCTCGTTAATTTGCAGAACAATGAATGGCAACATGACTACCTGCCAGCTACCATTGATGCAAATAGTTTGTACACATTACTCAGCATTAAATACAACATCCATGTCACTAACAACCCCTAGCAGCTACATGAGCACACTTTTCACCTATTAATGACATGATCATGAACACACTAGAATTGTGCAACTCAATATTGTGACCAATTCTGAGAATTCACTCTCTACACAACAACTGCAAACTCCATATTGAATACTGTTAGATGCCACCCCAACCACTGATTATCATTATTCCAAATGAATAATTCCTGAGAACAAGGCACAACTACAGTAAAGATACCATATCATAGGCCAAAGTGACAGAAGTTAAGACTACCTGACATATAGATTCTTTGGAACTGATTTAGAGTGTGGCAGACAGGGTACTCTGCTGTAAGTGTGACAAAGTTCCCTGTATGATAAACCTTTGGTCCAAATGCATCATTTAGATTGGTGGATCGCCTTCCCCTGTTACTTCCATTGGCGGAATACTTTATCCGACAGTTTGACGGAATAGGGATGTCAGAGGATGTGCATTACACCAATTACACCATCTGCCCTATTTAGGGTGGATGGAATAATACCTTTATTTCTTGTCCATCACCACCAGGAAAAAACAGGTGGTGAAGGACTGGAAGAAATACAAAATCAATCATACATTCTGTAGAAAAAGTCCTAAAGTGTGTGGGGATTATTTTTTCTTCTTCAAAAAAACTCTAATTTTTGGAGTCTGTTTTAAAGAAACTAAACACTTTTGAAATATTTAAAAAAACAGCTAAGAGGTCTTTTACTTTTCCAGAATTACTGGGCGCACTTCCTAGGTGGCCGCAAGGTAATATATATATCGGTAGTCAGTTTAGGCAATGAGGCGAGCAGTAATACCTCTGAACCGCTCCAATGAGGACCAGCAAGCTGACCCACAACAATAGAAAAACAACTATGCCCCTGCACTTAAACCATTCAGTGAGTAGATTGTAATAATAGTGTGAGTTTTTTTGAAAGTCTAACAATTAAGGCATTAAGACAAATCTAAACATTTAGTAATTTTTTTCAATCCAGCCCTGAAGATTCGCAGTTTGTTCCCTGCGATGAAACACGTGTTGGCTTTTGAAATGGAACAATAAACAGAAGTGTCCACACCAAGAACAGACTGTATCTCCACCTATGTATCTCCATGCACATATACTCATTCTCGGAGATTTACTAAATGTTTAGATTTGTCTTAATGCCTTAATTGTTAGACTTTCAAAAAAACTCACACTATTATTACAATCTACTCACTGAATGGTTTAAGTGCAGGGGCATAGTTGTTTTACTTTTGAAATATTTAACAGCTGGCCGTCATAGCTCAATGTACCCTCCATCAAACGTTTCCTACATTGACAGGAAGCACCATGATAGTGGTTCCTGCTAATGTAGAGAGATATTGTTGATGCTTGTGGACAGAATTTGGTAAGCGGAGGTCCTTCTAGATGCAGAGGTAATATCCTCTGTCTTCTGAAGAGAGTAATTGCATCATCCAAACTTTAAATTGACCTCAAAGATAGTAATACATTGAAACATAAACAGCTCAGGAGGTTAAACTGCTAAGCATGGCACTACTACTGGAAATGAAAGAACCATGGGCCAGATTTACAGTTTGACGGACAGGATTCTCTGTTTCTAATGCAATGCACTACTCTGTCTACCAAACCCTTATGCAGCTCTCCTATATAAAGTCAGGCAAAACTATAATTATTCTCTTAACTGAACCCCTGTTTGCTCTATTAATTGACTGCTTCATCCAACTGCCTGATGGACTAAAGTCAGTTTTTTCTGTCCTGCAGTACCAGGACAAGGTATAAAAATAATATTGGGCCTCATACCCTCGGAGAAAACTTCCTGGGTGTGGGGGGCATTAATTTATTGTTATATTTCAGAAAACAAATTCCCACTTTGGGTGGTTGCTTTTGAAGAAAAAATTATGTTTGAAAAGTTTGATGGTCAGCCATGATGGATGACAATACCATGCATCAAACATTTCCTAGATCAACAGGAACCATCATGACTGTGTTTCCTGTCAATGTAGAAAGTTGTCCTCAGGGCCGGTGGACGATTTTAAATTTGGTGGATGTACGTTGTTACAATGCATGCTTTTACCACGCATGCTGTAACAATGCAAGTTTTAAAACGCATTCCATTACAACGCATTACACTGGGGGGTGCTGGATAGTGAATAGTTTAATTTACGATTCCAACACCAGTCCCCGTGGACACTAGGGAAGGTGTTGGATAGTAAATTAAAACTATTGCCTATCCTAGAGCGCCCCCCAGTGTAATGCGTTGTAATGGTTTTCGTTTTAAAGTCTGCGTTGTAATAGCACTGCGTGCTAAAAGTTGCGTTATAAAGGTTGTTCCCCAAATTTGGTGGGTGTGCTCCCTTGTGCTGGCGGAGGTACTGTTAGCTGCCAGAGAGACACAGTAAACTCCATCTGCCAAACTCGAATTCAGGGTGTCTGTTCCCACACCAATTAGATTTAGCACACATTGTTCATGAATGTCACCAATAAATGCACAAAGCTCTAAATAAGAATGTTGGCACCTGATGAGAAGAACCCTTCACTATTACAAGTTAAAATAACTAAAACTTGAAAGAGTTCAACGAATGCTAAAAACTTCCTGGACATACCTTGCCAGTCTGAATTCATAAAGCATTGAAAAACAAGAGAGGATGTATTCCAACAAATGCTGGGATTTTGTATTTGCTACATCTGCTCCATATGAAAGATTGGGCATAACAGCCAACCTAAAATACAAATGGTGTACCACACTATACAATCCAGTATTGGCTCATCAGTAACAGTAACTTTATGATCTATTTCTATGTATTGGATCACATGCTAACGCGATCTGGCTTATGTTGACAACACAATACCTCCCCTGAAAACCAGGGTCCAGGATCATTTCAGAAAAATTAATAAACCACTATTGACAGAACATTATAAATAAGATCGTCAGCATAAATGCACCTTTACCTTCATTACTATTGACCATAGTGAGAAAATACCATGTAGGGCCATTAGTGAACCTATCTTACATCGGAGAGAAAGTAAATATATGTTACAGTAAAGCACAGCCTCACCACGAAGGCCAACATGCAATACTTGCTATAGTAATTCATACGCACTACCTCATGTGCCACTCAACTCCAGAGGTCAAGCACATTACATGATGTTTCACTTTCAACTAGCCCTTTCCTGAGATATGTAGCTAGGATTCCCCTCTGGTTTACATTACCTTTGCTAACAGTGTAGAAAGGTGACAGAATATATTTGCATTCATTAATCTAAAGACCTATCCGAAGACCTATCGTAATCAGTTCGCCTTAATATCCTCTCGGATTAACTGAGTTATGCCTGTTGGGTCTGCATTCTTGTCTCTGTACTCATGCATCAACTTGAATAACTTGTAATCACCAATGCTGTGTAATTCATCCTTTTAAAAAACAAAAAAAACATTCTAGAGTCATTGAAGGAACATACGATGATTGTCTCACCATCTTGTTATTAATATAAAATCCTGTGAATATTGAACTGTGTGTACCATTGTGATCTGAGAGCGGTAGACACAGTTTATATATTCTTTTAGTTGCATATGTACAAAGATATGCCATTTGTTTTATCCATTAATTTACTATATAAAGATTGGTTCTTAAACTAACATGCTTGGTATCACCAAGAACTGCTATTTGATCATGGTCTCTACTAGACATCAACAAAATATATCAGCCCATATAATAACATTTCATAATGGATCTTATAACCATAGCTGTTATAATTTAAATATTTCTGGGTTTATTAATTCACAGTATCGATGTCCAGTATGTACTATAGTTGGACCACTTATTGTCTTTTTTATTAGAATATAAATACTAGTTTGCAATTTTCAGTATGATTAACTGGGATGTCAAAAATGGTGAACTCCTTGCCACACAATCCATCTGCAAGAGACGTACCAATCAATGACACTTGGGGGTGAAAACCTGCACAGTATGATGCATTGTTGCACCCAACCTCTTTTACAAAATCTTAAAAGCCACATATCAGCGTAGATTACAGAACCTCAATATGATTGCCCCTCAAACATTGATTTACATTATGACTTAAGGTCCACACTATCAATCAATCAAATGATCAGCCGGTACTTGTAAAGCATTGCTATTCACCCCTGAAGGTATCCAGCGCTGTGACCTTGCTGGACTCAGTCAAAAAGCCAGGGGCCTTATTTATGAAGGCTTTGCGCCACCGGTGCGTCACTTTTTCCCATTTTAAAAGTGACGCACCGGCAGCGCAAGGCCTTCATAAATAAGGCCCCAGGTCTTGAGTCCCGTTCTGAAAGCCACGAGTGTGGGAGAAGTTCACAGGTAGAGGGGTGAGTCGTTCCAGGCCTTGGCAGTGAGGTAGAGGAAGGAATGTACAACACTATGTTGAACGGTATCTTGCAAGTGTAAAGCACTTTTGAATGGTGCTAGAATATGCACCAATCCTTTGCTGACAGCAACTCACCAGAGATTTGACGGACTGCGTGAGATTCAACATCTTTTTGACTCTTGGCACTTGTGAAAGGACACCCTCACATAAACTCTATATAATAACACGCCTATTCCTCCTCTAAATCAATATTTTTTTAATCTCCTCTGGACACACGGTATACTATACTCAGCCACAAATACAGCAGGTATTGCAGCTGTACCAGCTGCTCTTGTCTGCTTTTCGTGCTTAGCTCTCCACCTTTTATTAGTACGAATTGCAGACCTAAGAGCATGTAGGGACTCTATAGAACTAGTTAAACCTTCCGTGCTTGCTATTTTGGACAGTCCATGACAAAACAACATAGACTACTAGTATATCTAAATCTCATTTATTCATCTGTACAAATGGAATGGAAATGGAAGACAGACTCCGACTTCCAGTGGTGCCGCCCATAGTACAACATTGATTAATTCGTAACCCACGCTTCCATATTGTTCTGGACACTGAGTTCCTGTATTCTCTGCGGCACAGGGTTCTCTTAATCTACAATTGTAGGACAGCTGCAGGTCCTCTGATTTATTTTGTAGACAGCAGCATTTTTTCATTCGGCATGTCTAGCTAATGTCCCTTATTCGCCCCATGCCCAATGACTGTCCCATCTCTAAGGGATTCCGACACTGGAACCAGGTTATCTACTACGATATGATAGCTGCTACTACGGTCCTTCCCTCAGGCTGGCTGGAACTGAGGACCACCTAAAGCTGGGTCTCCCCTCATAAAGTAGTGTAAAATTCATCTTGCCCATAAAGACACCTTGTACCTCCCAATTGCACGCTCCTGTTTATTCCAACATGATCTCTTCTTTCGATTCCAGATACTGGGCACTCTTGTTCTTGTTCCGATGATGGCCTTACATTAAACAAGGGTGAAACGCTGTTGACAATAGACAGACATGAGCTCCCCACATACTGATAAAATAACCCCAAAAAGTCATGTCTTTTTAGTTGAGATGCACTTTGTTTTTATATCTTCTCTCCTCACTGCACTTTTCTTCACCACAAGCCTGAGCACTGGATCTTTTACAAGATTAAATGTAATATGATACTACATTATGGAATGAATAAATTAATCTCAAAACAGCCTATATTATATGACTTAGTATTGAGCCAAGTAGATATCCTCTTGGTCTTCTACTATGAGAAGTGAGTTTCTCTTGGTTATTATGCAGATTAAAATCCTAGCAAACCATTATTTTTTAATGTCGCATACTACCCCATGGTCTGTAAAATGATGGGTTCACCCCTATTACAATGTATACCTGTCGGATTTATTACAAATCTCAGAGTGTGTTACATATAGTTGAATGTAG
Source organism: Lissotriton vulgaris (assembly GCF_964263255.1). NCBI lineage: Eukaryota > Metazoa > Chordata > Amphibia > Caudata > Salamandridae > Lissotriton > Lissotriton vulgaris. Next base: position 182,180,396 of record NC_141696.1, on the reverse strand, counting down.
TATGGATGTGTCTGCTCAAATGCTGATGGTTCTTATGCAAATATATGTATGCTGTATTATCACATCTGCAAGTTAGTAAAATCGATATCAATTATATCGATGTCACTTATTTCGATGTTACTAATATCGATATTTGTTTGTTGGTATGTATTTTATTATGTATTTTATATGTATGTGTTCTATGTTTTTGTTAAGTATTTTATTTGTTTTAAATTATATGTGTACTATTTATTATATATTAAAAATGTTATTTTTAATTTAATTTTATGTTTTAGTACTGGAGCGGGTTGTGGGTTTATAGGGGAATAGGGTGGGAATTAATTTAATTATATTAAATTAATTATAAATTTTTAGTAATTGTAAATTAATTTCAATTAATTTTTGCGTTTAAGTTCTGTAGCGGGTTGTGGGTTTATAGGGGAATTGGGTGGGAAGTAATTTAATTGTAATTAAGTAATTATTTATTTTTGATGGGTATTGATAATTATTTTATTTCTAATTAAATATTAATTGGTAATTAATTATTTTAATTGGTAATTAATTTTAATAATTGGTAATTAAGGTTTGTAATTGGTAATTACATTTTTTAATTGGCAATTATTTTTTTCATTGGTAATTGAGGTTTGTAATTGGTAATTACAATTTTTAATTGACAAATAATAATTTTAATTGGTAATTATTTTTTATTAATTGGAAATTTATTTTATTAATTTGTAAATAATTTTTTATAAAACTACTTTTTATTCAGAAATAAATTTACTGTTTAACATTTTTTAATTGTTAATCAATCAATTTTTAATTATTAATATGTTTTTTGTTTAGAAAAATATTTTAGTGTTCAATATTATTTGGTTATTTATATTTAATAATTAATATTTATTAGTATTTATTGTTAATTTATTGTTAATGAATTATTTAATTGTAATTATTTTTTTAGTAATTATCAATGGGGATTTGCAAATGACGTAGTTATTTAAAAATAAAAAATGTAATTCTTTTATTTAGAACAATTATTTATAAGTATGTTATATTTAACTTCTACGCTATCCAACGCTTTCCCTACTGTTGCATTCTCTGGAGTGGGAATAGTATTTTTACTCCTACGCTATCCAACGCTTTTCCTACTGTGGCACTTTCTGGAGTGGGAATAGTAATTTTTAGTCCTAAGCTATCCAAAGTTTTCCCTACTGTTGCACTCTCTGGAGTGGGAATAGGAACGTTTACCCCTACGCTATCCAACGCTTTCCTTTCTGCTGCACTCTCTGGAGTGGGAATAGTAATTTTTACCCCCTACGCTATCCAATGCGTTCCCTACTGTTGCACTCTCTGGAGTGGGAATAGTAATTTTTACCCCTCGCTCTCCAACGCGTTCCCTACTGTTGCACTCTCTGGAGTCAGAATAGTAATTTTTACCCCTCCGCTAGCCAACGCTTTCCCTACTGTTGCATTCTCAGGAGTGGGAATAGTAATTTTTACCCCTACGCTATCCAACACATTCCTTACTGCTGCAGTCTCTGGAGTGGGAATAGTAATTTTTACCCCTACGCTATCCAACGCTTTCCCTACTGTTGCACTCTCTGGAGTGGGAATAGTATTTTTACTCCTACACTATCCAACGCTTTTCCTACTGTTGCACTCTCTGGAGTGGGAATAGTAATTTTTACTCCTAAGCTATCCAAAGTTTTCCCTACTGTTGCACTCTCTGGAGTGGGAATAGGAATTTTTACCCCTACACTATCCAACGCTTTCCCTACTGTTAGACTCTCTGGAGTGGGAATAGTAATTTTTACCCCTACGCTATCCAACGCTTTCCTTACTGTTGCACTCTCTGAAGTGGGAATAGTAATTTTTACTCCTACGCTATCCAATGCGTTCCCTACTGTTGCACTCTCTGGAGTGGGAATAGTAATTTTTACCCCTCGCTCTCCAACGCTTTCCTTACTGTTGCACTCTCTGGAGTGGGAATAGTAATTTTTACCCTACGCTATCCAAAGTTTTCCCTACTGTTGCACTCTCTGGAGTGGGAATAGGAATTTTTACCCCTACACTATCCAACGCTTTCCCTACTGTTAGACTCTCTGGAGTGGGAATAGTAATTTTTACCCCTACGCTATCCAACGCTTTCCTTACTGTTGCACTCTCTGAAGTGGGAATAGTAATTTTTACCCCTACACTATCCAACGCTTTCCCTACTGTTAGACTCTCTGGAGTGGTAATAGTAATTTTTACCCCTACACTATCCAACGCTTTCCCTACTGTTAGACTCTCTGGAGTGGGAATAGTAATTTTTACCCCTACGTTATCCAACGCTTTCCTTACTGTTGCACTCTCTGGAGTGGGAATAGTAATTTTTACCCCTACGCTATCCAACGCTTTCCCTACTGTTGCACTCTCTGGAGTGGGAATAGTAATTTTTACCCTACGCTATCCAACGCTTTCCCTACTGTTGCATTCTCTGGAGTGGGAAATGTAATTTTTACCCCTACGCTATCTAACGCTTTCCCTACTGTTGCACTATTTTGAGTTGGAATGGTAATTTTTACCATTACGCTTTTCCTACTGTTGCACTCTCTGGAGTGGGAATAGTAATTTTCACCCCTACGCTATCCAACGCTTTCCCTACTGTTGCACTCTCTGGAGTGGGAATAGTAATTTTTACCCCTACGCTATTTTCCCTACTATTGCATTCTCTGGAGTGGGAATAGTAATTTTTACTCCTACGCTATCCAACGCTTTTCCTACTGTTGCACTCTCTGGTGTGGGAATAGTAATTTTTACTCCTACCCTATCCAATGTTTTCCCTACTGTTGCACTCTCTGGAGTGGGAATAGTAATTTTTACCCCTACGCTATCCATCACCTTCCCTACTGTTGGACTCTCTGGGGTGGGAATAGTAATTTTTACCCCTACACTATCCAACACATTCCTTACTGTTGCAGTCTCTGGAGTGGGAATAGTAATTTTTACCCCTACGCTATCCAACGCTTTCCCTACTGTTGCACTCTCTGGAGTGGGAATAGTAATTTTTACCCCTACTCTCTCCAACGTGTTCCCTAATGTTGCACTCTCTGGAGTGGGAATAGTAATTTTTACCCCTACGCTAGCCAACGCTTTCCCTAGTGTTGCATTCTCAAGAATGGGAATAGTAATGTTTACCCCTACGCTATCCAACGCTTTCCCTACTGTTGCACTGTCTGGAGTGGCAATAGTAATTTTTACCCCTACGCTATCCTACGCTTTCCCTACTATTGCCCTCTCTGGAGTGGGAATAGTAATTTTTACCCCTATGCTATCCAACGCTTTCCCTACTTTTGCATTCTCTGGAGTGGGAATAGTGTTTTTTACTCCTACGCTATCCAACGCTTTCCCTACTGTTGCACTCTCTGGAGTGGGAATGGTAATTTTTACTCCTACCCTATCCAACGTTTTCCCTACTGTTGCACTCTCTGGAGTGGGAATAGTAATTTTTACCCCTACGCTATCCAACGCTTTCCCTACTGTTGGACTCTCTTGAGTGGGAATAGTAATTTTTACCCCTACGTTATCCAACGCTTTCCTTACTGTTGCACTCTCTGGAGTGGGAATAGTAATTTTTACCCCTACGCTATCCAACGCTTTCCCTACTGTTGCACTCTCTGGAGTGGGAATAGTAATTTTTACCCTACGCTATCCAACGCTTTCCCTACTGTTGCATTCTCTGGAGTGGGAAATGTAATTTTTACCCCTACGCTATTCAACGCTTTCCCTACTCTTGCACTCTTTGGAGTGGGAATAGTAATTTTTACCCCTACGCTATCTAACGCTTTCCCTACTGTTGCACTATTTTGAGTTGGAATAGTAATTTTTACCATTACGCTTTTCCTATTGTTGCACTCTCTGGAGTGGGAATAGTAATTTTCACCCCTACGCTATCCAACGCTCTCCCTACTGTTGCACTCTCTGGAGTGGGAATAGTAATTTTTACCCCTACGCTATTTTCCCTACTGTTGCATTCTCTGGAGTGGGAATAGTGATTTTTACTCCTACGCTATCCAACGCTTTTCCTACTGTTGCACTCTCTGGTGTGGGAATAGTAATTTTTACTCCTACCCTATCCAATGTTTTCCCTACTGTTGCACTCTCTGGAGTGGGAATAGTAATTTTTACCCCTACACTATCCATCACCTTCCCTACTGTTGGACTCTCTGGGGTGGGAATAGTAATTTTTACCCCTACACTATCCAATGATTTCCTTACTGTTGCACTCTCTGGAGTGGGAATAGTAATTTTTACCCCTACGCTATCCAACGCTTTCCCTACTGTTGCACTCTCTGGAGTGGGAATAGTCATTTTTACCCTACGTTATCCAACGCTTTCCCTACTGTTGCATTTTCTGGAGTGGAAATAGTAATTTTTACCCCTACGCTATTCAACGCTTTCCCTACTGTTGCACTCTTTGGAGTGGGAATAGCAATTTTTACCCCTACGCTATCCAACGCTTTCCCTCCTGTTGCATTCTCTGGAGTCTGAATAGTAATGTTTACCCCTACGCTATCCAACGCTTTCGCTGCTGTTGCCCTCTCTGGAGTTGGAATAGCAATTTTTACCCCAACGCTATCCAACGCTTTCCCTACTATTGCACTGTTTGGAGTTGGAATAGTAATTTTACCACTATGCTATCCAACGTTTTCCCTACTGTTGCACCCTCTGGAGTTGGAATATTAATTTTTACCATTACGCTTTCCCTACTGTTGCACTCTCTGGAGTGGGAATAGTAATTTTCATCCCCAACGTTATCCAACGCTTTTCCTACTGTTGCATTCTCTGGAGTGGGAATAGTAATTTTTTCCCCTACGCTATTCAACGCTTTCCCTACTGTTGCACTCTTTGGAGTGGGAATAGTAATTTTTACCCCTACGCTATCCAACGCTTTCCCTACTGTTGCATTCTCTGGAGTTGGAATACTAATGTTTACCTCTACGCTATCCAACGCTTTCGCTACTGTTGCACTCTCTGGAGTTGGAATAGTAATTGTTACCCCTACGCTATCCAACGCTTTCCCTACTATTGCACTGTTTGGAGTTGGAATAGTAATTTTTACCCCTACGCTATCCAACGTTTTCCCTACTGTTGCACTCTCTGGAGTTGGAATAGTAATTTTTACCATTACTCTTTCCCTACTGTTGCACTCTCTGGAGTGGGAATAGTAATTTTCACCCCCAACGTTATCCAACGCTTTCCCTACTGTTGCATTCTCTGGAGTGGGAATAGTAATTTTTTCCCCTACGCTATTCAACGCTTTCCCTACTGTTGCACTCTTTGGAGTGGGAATAGTAATTTTTTCCCCTACGCTATCCAACGCTTTCCCTACTGTTGCATTCTCTGGAGTTGGAATACTAATGTTTGCCTCTACGCTATCATACGCTTTCACTACTGTTGCACTCTCTGGAGTTGGAATAGTTTTTGTTACCCCTACGCTATCCAACGCTTTCCCTACTATTGCACTGTTTGGAGTTGGAATAGTAATTTTTACCCCTACGCTATCCAACGTTTTCCCTACTGTTGCACTCTCTGGAGTTGGAATAGTAATTTTTACCATTACGCTTTCCCTACTGTTGCACTCTCTGGAGTGGGAATAGTAATTTTCACCCCTACGCTATCCAAGGCTTTCCCTACTGTTGCACTCTCTGGAGTGGGAATAGTAATTTCTACCCCATGCTATCTAACGCTTTCCCTATTTTTGCATTCTCTGGAGTGGGAATAGTAGTTTTTTACTCCTACGCTATCCAACGCTTTCCCTACTGTTGCACTCTCTGGAGTGGGAATAGTAATTTTTACTCCTACCCTATCCAATGTTTTCCCTACTGTTGCACTCTCTGGACTGGGAATAGTAATTTTTACCCCTACGCAAACCAACGCTTTCCCTACTGTTGGACTCTCTGGAGTGGGAATAGTAATTTTTACCCCTACGTTATCCAACGCTTTCCTTTCTACTGCACTCTCTGGAGTGGGAATAGTAATTTTTACCCCTACGCTATCCAACGCTTTCCCTACTGTTGCACTCTCTGGAGTGGGAATAGTAATTATTTCCCTACGCTATCCAACGCTTTCCCTTGCATTCTCTGGAGTGGGAAATGTAATTTTTACCCCTACACTATTCAACGCTTTCCCTACTGTTGCACTCTTTGGAGTAGGAATAGTAAATGTTACCCCTACGCTATCCAACGCTTTCCCTACTGTTGCACTTTTTGGAGTTGGAATAGTAATTTTTACCATTACGCTTTCCCTACTGTTGCACTCTCTGGAGTGGGAATAGTAATTTTTACCCCTACGTTATCCAACGCTTTTCTTACTGTTGCACTCTCTGGAGTGGGAATAGTAATTTTTACCCCTACGCTATCCAACGCTTTCCCTACTGTTGCACTCTCTGGAGTGGGAATAGTAATTTTTACCCTACGCTATCCAACGCTTTCCCTACTGTTGCATTCTCTGGAGTGGGAAATGTAATTTTTACCCCTACGCTATTCAACGCTTTCCCTACTCTTGCACTCTTTGGAGTGGGAATAGTAATTTTTACCCCTACGCTATCTAACGCTTTCCCTACTGTTGCACTATTTTGAGTTGGAATGGTAATTTTTACCATTACGCTTTTCCTACTGTTGCACTCTCTGGAGTGGGAATAGTAATTTTCACCCCTACGCTATCCAACGCTTTCCCTACTGTTGCACTCTCTGGAGTGGGAATAGTAATTTTTACCCCTACGCTATTTTCCCTACTATTGCATTCTCTGGAGTGGGAATAGTAATTTTTACTCCTACGCTATCCAACGCTTTTCCTACTGTTGCACTCTCTGGTGTGGGAATAGTAATTTTTACTCCTACCCTATCCAATGTTTTCCCTACTGTTGCACTCTCTGGAGTGGGAATAGTAATTTTTACCCCTACGCTATCCATCACCTTCCCTACTGTTGGACTCTCTGGGGTGGGAATAGTAATTTTTACCCCTACACTATCCAATGATTGCCTTACTGTTGCACTCTCTGGAGTGGGAATAGTAATTTTTACCCCTACGCTCTCCAACGCTTTCCTTACTGTTGCACTCTCTGGAGTCGGAATAGTAATTTTTACCCCTCCGCTAGCCAACGCTTTCCCTACTGTTGCATTCTCAGGAGTGGGAATAGTAATTTTTACCCCTACACTATCCAACACATTCCTTACTGTTGCAGTCTCTGGAGTGGGAATAGTAATTTTTACCCCTACGCTATCCAACGCTTTCCCTACTGTTGCACTCTCTGGAGTGGGAATAGTAATTTTTACCCCTACTCTCTCCAACGTGTTCCCTAATGTTGCACTCTCTCGAGTGGGAATAGTAATTTTTACCCCTACGCTAGCCAACGCTTTCCCTAGTGTTGCATTCTCAAGAATGGGAATAGTAATGTTTACCCCTACGCTATCCAACGCTTTCCCTACTGTTGCACTGTCTGGAGTGGCAATAGTAATTTTTACCCCTACGCTATCTAACGCTTTCCCTACTGTTGCACTATTTTGAGTTGGAATAGTAATTTTTACCCTTACGCTTTTCCTATTGTTGCACTCTCTGGAGTGGGAATAGTAATTTTCACCCCTACGCTATCCAACGCTCTCCCTACTGTTGCACTCTCTGGAGTGGGAATAGTAATTTTTACCCCTAAGCTATTTTCCCTACTGTTGCATTCTCTGGAGTGGGAATAGTGATTTTTACTCCTACGCTATCCAACGCTTTTCCTACTGTTGCACTCTCTGGTGTGGGAATAGTAATTTTTACTCCTACCCTATCCAATGTTTTCCCTACTGTTGCACTCTCTGGAGTGGGAATAGTAATTTTTACCCCTACACTATCCATCACCTTCCCTACTGTTGGACTCTCTGGGGTGGGAATAGTAATTTTTACCCCTACACTATCCAATGATTTCCTTACAGTTGCACTCTCTGGAGTGGGAATAGTAATTTTTACCCCTACGCTATCCAACGCTTTCCCTACTGTTGCACTCTCTGGAGTGGGAATAGTCATTTCTACCCTACGTTATCCAACGCTTTCCCTACTGTTGCATTTTCTGGAGTGGAAATAGTAATTTTTACCCCTACGCTATTCAACGCTTTCCCTACTGTTGCACTCTTTGGAGTGGGAATAGCAATTTTTACCCCTACGCTATCCAACGCTTTCCCTCCTGTTGAATTCTCTGGAGTCTGAATAGTAATGTTTACCCCTACGCTATCCAACGCTTTCGCTGCTGTTGCCCTCTCTGGAGTTGGAATAGCAATTTTTACCCCAACGCTATCCAACACTTTCCCTACTATTGCACTGTTTGGAGTTGGAATAGTAATTTTACCACTATGCTATCCAACGTTTTCCCTACTGTTGCACCCTCTGGAGTTGGAATATTAATTTTTACCATTACGCTTTCCCTACTGTTGCACTCTCTGGAGTGGGAATAGTAATTTTCATCCCCAACGTTATCCAACGCTTTTCCTACTGTTGCATTCTCTGGAGTGGGAATAGTAATTTTTTCCCCTACGCTATTCAACGCTTTCCCTACTGTTGCACTCTTTGGAGTGGGAATAGTAATTTTTACCCCTACGCTATCCAACGCTTTCCCTACTGTTGCATTCTCTGGAGTTGGAATACTAATGTTTACCTCTACGCTATCCAACGCTTTCGCTACTGTTGCACTCTCTGGAGTTGGAATAGTAATTGTTACCCCTACGCTATCCAACGCTTTCCCTACTATTGCACTGTTTGGAGTTGGAATAGTAATTTTTACCCCTACGCTATCCAACGTTTTCCCTACTGTTGCACTCTCTGGAGTTGGAATAGTAATTTTTACCATTACTCTTTCCCTACTGTTGCACTCTCTGGAGTGGGAATAGTAATTTTCACCCCCAACGTTATCCAACGCTTTCCCTACTGTTGCATTCTCTGGAGTGGGAATAGTAATTTTTTCCCCTACGCTATTCAACGCTTTCCCTACTGTTGCACTCTTTGGAGTGGGAATAGTAATTTTTTCCCCTACGCTATCCAACGCTTTCCCTACTGTTGCATTCTCTGGAGTTGGAATACTAATGTTTGCCTCTACGCTATCACACGCTTTCACTACTGTTGCACTCTCTGGAGTTGGAATAGTAATTTTTACCATTACGCTTTCCCTACTGTTGCACTCTCTGGAGTGGGAATAGTAATTTTCACCCCTACGCTATCCAAGGCTTTCCCTACTGTTGCACTCTCTGGAGTGGGAATAGTAATTTTTACCCCATGCTATCTAACGCTTTCCCTATTTTTGCATTCTCTGGAGTGGGAATAGTAGTTTTTTACTCCTACGCTATCCAACGCTTTCCCTACTGTTGCACTCTCTGGAGTGGGAATAGTAATTTTTACTCCTACCCTATCCAATGTTTTCCCTACTGTTGCACTCTCTGGACTGGGAATAGTAATTTTTACCCCTACGCAAACCAACGCTTTCCCTACTGTTGGACTCTCTGGAGTGGGAATAGTAATTTTTACCCCTACGTTATCCAACGCTTTCCTTTCTACTGCACTCTCTGGAGTGGGAATAGTAATTTTTACCCCTACGCTATCCAACGCTTTCCCTACTGTTGCACTCTCTGGAGTGGGAATAGTAATTATTTCCCTACGCTATCCAACGCTTTCCCTTGCATTCTCTGGAGTGGGAAATGTAATTTTTACCCCTACACTATTCAACGCTTTCCCTACTGTTGCACTCTTTGGAGTAGGAATAGTAAATGTTACCCCTACGCTATCCAACGCTTTCCCTACTGTTGCACTTTTTGGAGTTGGAATAGTAATTTTTACCATTACGCTTTCCCTACTGTTGCACTCTCTGGAGTGGGAATAGTAATTTTTACCCCTACGTTATCCAACGCTTTTCTTACTGTTGCACTCTCTGGAGTGGGAATAGTAATTTTTACCCCTACGCTATCCAACGCTTTCCCTACTGTTGCACTCTCTGGAGTGGGAATAGTAATTTTTACCCTACGCTATCCAACGCTTTCCCTACTGTTGCATTCTCTGGAGTGGGAAATGTAATTTTTACCCCTACACTATTCAACGCTTTCCCTACTCTTGCACTCTTTGGAGTGGGAATAGTAATTTTTACCCCTACGCTATCTAACGCTTTCCCTACTGTTGCACTATTTTGAGTTGGAATGGTAATTTTCACCATTACGCTTTTCCTACTGTTGCACTCTCTGGAGTGGGAATAGTAATTTTCACCCCTACGCTATCCAACGCTTTCCCTACTGTTGCACTCTCTGGAGTGGGAATAGTAATTTTTACCCCTACGCTATTTTCCCTACTATTGCATTCTCTGGAGTGGGAATAGTAATTTTTACTCCTACGCTATCCAACGCTTTTCCTACTGTTGCACTCTCTGGTGTGGGAATAGTAATTTTTACTCCTACCCTATCCAATGTTTTCCCTACTGTTGCACTCTCTGGAGTGGGAATAGTAATTTTTACCCCTACGCTATCCATCACCTTCCCTACTGTTGGACTCTCTGGGGTGGGAATAGTAATTTTTACCCCTACACTATCCAATGATTGCCTTACTGTTGCACTCTCTGGAGTGGGAATAGTAATTTTTACCTCTACGCTCTCCAACGCTTTCCTTACTGTTGCACTCTCTGGAGTCGGAATAGTAATTTTTACCCCTCCGCTAGCCAACGCTTTCCCTACTGTTGCATTCTCAGGAGTGGGAATAGTAATTTTTACCCCTACACTATCCAACACATTCCTTACTGTTGCAGTCTCTGGAGTGGGAATAGTAATTTTTACCCCTACGCCATCCAACGCTTTCCCTACTGTTGCACTCTCTGGAGTGGGAATTGTAATTTTTACCCCTACTCTCTCCAAAGTGTTCCCTAATGTTGCACTCTCTCGAGTGGGAATAGTAATTTTTACCCCTACGCTAGCCAACGCTTTCCCTAGTGTTGCATTCTCAAGAATGGGAATAGTAATGTTTACCCCTACGCTATCCAACGCTTTCCCTACTGTTGCACTGTCTGGAGTGGCAATAGTAATTTTTACCCCTACGCTATCCAACGCTTTCCCTACTATTGCACTCTCTGGAGTGGGAATAGTAATTTTTACCCCTATGCTATCCAATGCTTTCCCTACTTTTGCATTCTCTGGAGTGGGAATAGTATTTTTTACTCCTACGCTATCCAACGCTTTCCCTACTTTTGCACTCTCTGGAGTGGGAATGGTAATTTTTACTCCTACCCTATCCAACGTTTTCCCTACTGTTGCACTCTCTGGAGTGGGAATAGTAATTTTTACCCCTACGCTATCCAACGCTTTCCCTACTGTTGGACTCTCATGAGTGGGAATAGTAATTTTTACCCCTACGTTATCCAACGCTTTCCTTACTGTTGCACTCTCTGGAGTGGGAATAGTAATTTTTACCCCTACGCTATCCAACGCTTTCCCTACTTTTGCACTCTCTGGAGTGGGAATAGTAATTTTTACCCTACGCTATCCAAAGCTTTCCCTACTGTTGCATTCTCTGGAGTGGGAAATGTAATTTTTACCCCTACGCTATTCAACGCTTTCCCTACTCTTGCACTCTTTGGAGTGGGAATAGTAATTTTTACCCCTACGCTATCTAACGCTTTCCCTACTGTTGCACTATTTTGAGTTGGAATAGTAATTTTTACCATTACGCTTTTCCTACTGTTGCACTCTCTGGAGTGGGAATAGTAATTTTCACCCCTACGCTATCCAACGCTTTCCCTACTGTTGCACTCTCTGGAGTGGGAATAGTAATTTTTACCCCTACGCTATTTTCCCTACTGTTGCATTCTCTGGAGTGGGAATAGTAATTTTTACTCCTACGCTATCCAACGCTTTTCCTACTGTTGCACTCTCTGGTGTGGGAATAGTAATTTTTACTCCTACCCTATCCAATGTTTTCCCTACTGTTGCACTCTCTGGAGTGGGAATAGTAATTTTTACCCCTACGCTATCCATCACCTTCCCTACTGTTGGACTCTCTGGGGTGGGAATAGTAATTTTTACCCCTACACTATCCAATGATTTCCTTACTGTTGCACTCTCTGGAGTGGGAATAGTAATTTTTACCCCTACGCTATCCAACGCTTTCCCTACTGTTGCACTCTCTGGAGTGGGAATAGTCATTTTTACCCTACGTTATCCAACGCTTTCCCTACTGTTGCATTTTCTGGAGTGGAAATAGTAATTTTTACCCCTACGCTATTCAACGCTTTCCCTACTGTTGCACTCTTTGGAGTGGGAATAGCAATTTTTACCCCTACGCTATCCAACGCTTTCCCTCCTGTTGCATTCTCTGGAGTCTGAATAGTAATGTTTACCCCTACGCTATCCAACGCTTTCCCTACTGTTGCACTCTCTGGAGTGGGAATAGTAATTTTACCACTATGCTATCCAACGTTTTCCCTACTGTTGCACCCTCTGGAGTTGGAATATTAATTTTTACCATTACGCTTTCCCTACTGTTGCACTCTCTGGAGTGGGAATAGTAATTTTCATCCCCAACGTTATCCAACGCTTTTCCTACTGTTGCATTCTCTGGAGTGGGAATAGTAATTTTTTCCCCTACACTATTCAACGCTTTCCCTACTGTTGCACTCTTTGGAGTGGGAATAGTAATTTTTAACCCTACGCTATCCAACGCTTTCCCTACTGTTGCATTCTCTGGAGTTGGAATACTAATGTTTACCTCTACGCTATCCAACGCTTTCGCTACTGTTGCACTCTCTGGAGTTGGAATAGTAATTGTTACCCCTACGCTATCCAACGCTTTCCCTACTATTGCACTGTTTGGAGTTGGAATAGTAATTTTTACCCCTACGCTATCCAACGTTTTCCCTACTGTTGCACTCTCTGGAGTTGGAATAGTAATTTTTACCATTACTCTTTCCCTACTGTTGCACTCTCTGGAGTGGGAATAGTAATTTTCACCCCCAACGTTATCCAACGCTTTCCCTACTGTTGCATTCTCTGGAGTGGGAATAGTAATTTTTTCCCCTACGCTATTCAACGCTTTCCCTACTGTTGCACTCTTTGGAGTGGGAATAGTAATTTTTACCCCTACGCTATCCAACGCTTTCCCTACTGTTGCATTCTCTGGAGTTGGAATACTAATGTTTACCTCTACGCTATCACACGCTTTCACTACTGTTGCACTCTCTGGAGTTGGAATAGTAATTGTTACCCCTACGCTATCCAACGCTTTCCCTACTATTGCACTGTTTGGAGTTGGAATAGTAATTTTTACCCCTACGCTATCCAACGTTTTCCCTACTGTTGCACTCTCTGGAGTTGGAATAGTAATTTTTACCATTACGCTTTCCCTACTGTTGCACTCTCTGGAGTGGGAATAGTAATTTTCACCCCTACGCTATCCAAGGCTTTCCCTACTGTTGCACTCTCTGGAGTGGGAATAGTAATTTTTACCCCATGCTATCTAACGCTTTCCCTATTTTTGCATTCTCTGGAGTGGGAATAGTAGTTTTTTACTCCTACGCTATCCAACGCTTTCCCTACTGTTGCACTCTCTGGAGTGGGAATAGTAATTTTTACTCCTACCCTATCCAATGTTTTCCCTACTGTTGCACTCTCTGGAGTGGGAATAGTAATTTTTACCCCTACGCAAACTAACGCTTTCCCTACTGTTGGACTCTCTGGAGTGGGAATAGTAATTTTTACCCCTACGTTATCCAACGCTTTCCTTTCTACTGCACTCTCTGGAGTGGGAATAGTAATTTTTACCCCTACGCTATCCAACGCTTTCCCTACTGTTGCACTCTCTGGAGTGGGAATAGTAATTTTTACCCTACGCTATCCAACGCTTTCCCTTGCATTCTCTGGAGTGGGAAATGTAATTTTTACCCCTACACTATTCAACGCTTTCCCTACTGTTGCACTCTTTGGAGTAGGAATAGTAAATTTTACCCCTACGCTATCCAACGCTTTCCCTACTGTTGCACTTTTTGGAGTTGGAATAGTAATTTTTACCATTACGCTTTCCCTACTGTTGCACTCTCTGGAGTGGGAATAGTGATTTTTACTCCTAAGCTATCCAAAGTTTTCCCTACTGTTGCACTCTCTGGAGTGGGAATAGGAATTGTTACCCCTATGCTATCCAACGCTTTCCCTACAGTTGGACTGTCTGGAGTGGGAATAGTCATTTTTACCCCTACGTTATCCAACGCTTTCCTTTCTGTTGCACTCTCTGGAGTGGGAATAGTAATTTTTACCCCTACACTATCCAACGCTTTCCCTACTGTTGCACTCTCTGGAGTGGGAATAGTAATTTTTACCCTACGGTATCCAACGCTTTCCCTACTGTTGCATTCTCTGGAGTGGGAAATGTAATTTTACCCCTACGCTATCCAACTCTTTCCCTACTGTTGCACTTTTTGGATTTGGAATAGTAATTTTTACCATTACACTTTCCCTACTGTTGCACTCTCTGGAGTGGGAATAGTAATTTTCACCCCTACGCTATCCAACGCTTTCCCTACTGTTGCACTCTCTGGAGTGGGAATAGTAATTTTTACCCCTACGCTATTTTCCCTACTGTTGCATTCTCTGGAGTGGGAATAGTAATTTTTACTTCTACGCTATCCAACGCTTTCCCTACTGTTGCACTCTCTGGAGTGAGAATAGTAATTTTTACTCCTACCCTATCCAATGTTTTCCCTACTGTTGCACTCTCTGGAGTTGGAATAGTAATTTTTACCCCTACACTATCCAACGTTTTATATAATTAATTTTAAAAATATTAAAAGTATATTTAATTTTTTTAATGTATTAAACATAATTCTTTACTTTTTATTTATGTTTTTGTTTTATGTTTGTAAATGTATTTGTAATTTATAATATTTTTTATTAATTTATAAATTATTAAAATGATTATCACAACTTATTGTTAAGTGCATATATATTAATGTATTAATATTATACATATCATAATTAATAATTTTAAACATTATTAGATATTTTTAACTATGTTGATTTTATTTATCAGTGTTATTTACTTTATTTTACATTTATATTTTTACAGAAAAAAAAACGATATTTTTAACATCGATATTTTCAACATCTATATTTTATTTTCGATATTTTTGTACTTACCATGTGGTAGATAGGATGTCAATAGTCTTGCCTTCTATATTTTTGCATCGATATTCCTGTAGGTCGATATTTTGTAGGTCGATATTTTGTCAGTGATCTGTATATTATGGTTTAAAAAAAACTTGCTGCCTCCTTCCTGGCCTCCAGCAATTTTCAGAAACAATAAAAATGTCATGATAACTTCGGTGAATAATGTTCTCCCTAGAGAGAGATCAGAGTTTTGTCGAGTGGAAGGGTTGACTCCTGGAAAGGTAGCACAAAGGGTAAATGTGCCTGCTGCAAAGAACATGTACCATGCAGATCGCAAAGTGCACTGCTTTAATGGGCGACCATGATGAATGGTCATTTAATGTCAGCTGTAGATGATGGATCCCTGAATTGTTTCATGTATCTGCATGTTTGCATTGTGCTGAGGGAATTACTAGGTAATTGTTCTCTGATGAATGTCACATGCCGGTTCTCCGAGTCCCCAGATAGATCATGCAGTCTGTGTGTTCTCTTTTCTACTGCCAGTCACTGCCAGTCACCGGTGTATTCAACTGTGTAGCCTTGGACTGTGTCATGTATGTAGATGTAACTTGCATGATCGAGGTAAATATTAGCGGCGATACTAAATGCAACTCAGACTTCTTTCAAGTGCACGCCATCCCTTTTCCCCAGCAGCCCCTCCCCCGCCCCCCAAGGGGCGGCAATCTGAGGGATAGCCCCGGGCGTCACAAGCTCTAGCTATGCCTCTGCTCGCATTGAATATTACTGGAGAACCATAGTTGCTTAAGAGCGGGGGCCTGTATGAAGGCCAATCCAGTACATTAGTACAGTATGGTATGGACTGAGCCAGCATTAATGGGAATATTTTGCCTTGCATTTATGTACCTTACAGCATCACACAGCCCCCCTCCCCCACACTTTGCTGACCAAAGTTCGAGTGCATCATTCAATTGTGAGAAGTCAAAGTGTAATGCATTTCTATTCTGATTTGTACCTGACACATCAATAGATGTCATTGTATTTGCTGAAGGGTTTTAAGTGTCAGGTTTGTACGAATAATGAGTGGTATATTTTCGCCAGTTGTGTTTTCCCCTCTGCACTAAAACTAACATGTTGGCCTATCAGTTATGTTGCCCTTAGATTGTAACTGCCCCTCATAACAAAGGCCCACGGATTGTTTTCATTTGGTTTATACATACATTTCTGAAGGATGCAAGGCTCGCAAACTGAAATGGTCAATGTCCATCAAGGTGATTTGTAATAAACTGGAAAGCCAGATAGGTGCTGTGGCCACAAATACAATGTCACAATAGAGGCTGTCATATTAAAATGCAGCCTACCTATTCTAACAATTGTAATTTCTTTCTTAATAACTTTATAAAAAAAGGCATTATAGAACAGGTCCTACATTTCATTGTGCCCAGCCGCAGCTGCTCCCAGAGGGTGAGCAGTGAATGCGTCCAGTCAGGCAGGAATTATAAAATGCAAAAACTGACAGTCCCCTTTGATTGCGCCCAGGGAAGCATAGAATGAGGACAGATTTCCTGCCAATGGGCGATTGTACAGACGAATGGCAGAGACTTTCTTCAAAAAGTAGCAGCATTTTCACAAAGGGAACGAAATCTGGTAATTTCCACACTTTCACTCATGCCTGAAATTAAAGAATACAAGAATTTCTTTTGTTCTGCTGTGCCATATTTCTTTTATGAGTTGACTACATGTTAAATTTAAAATCCAGCTGGGTAACATAAATATTTCAGCCTGTCTTGCAGGAATGCATTATGCAAATGTAACTTTGAAAGTGGACATGTGAAATTATTAGGTGATGTTCAAAGGGCTAATATCAAGGTAGGCCGCAGGCTTTCTTTCTATTGTAACTTTGGGCTTCAACGTGAATCCTTATAACTTCTGATGCAGTAATACTGCTCCTCCAATTTCCAAGACCAAGGGCTGCAGAAATTACCAGATGCACTAGTAATGCAATTATATAAGTGCTGGGCTTGGAATGGGGAATAACCACATGAATTGATTGTTTATGCATTGGTTTTGACATGCTTTCACACAAATGTGCTTAATTAGCACAACACTCACAATCCCAATTCGTTCTGAAACCCTATTTCCCGCCCGAATCAGGATTTTCTCCTAACCTATAAGAAGCATTTAAGGATTTTAGTCGTCTATGGGGTATGAATAGAATCTGTTTAGGATTTTCCCCAGTTACCAGAAGCCTTTTGACGAAACGCAGATGCGGACAACTGCTTCTAGTAGCAGCCGCGGAAGCATGTGAACACATATGTGTGTTTGGAGGACGTGCAGTGGCACATATTGTGAGTTGGCTCTGTCTGCGAGTGAAACCTGAAGGGCTATAGTCTAAACATGGGAGTGCCTGTATAAAACAGGTAAAGGTACAGTTTTGCCCCTCAAACAATTGTGTTAATTTTTTTAAAGAGTATGTTTCTCTGTTAAATTCGCTTATCGGGCCTGATTCACAAAGGTAAACTTACACTTATGTGTACGTTTACATTTGCTCTAGTAACTACTTTTTGGTATTCACAAATAACGAGTATAAGTGTAATTTTACTACTTAGTAGAGTGTAAAATTACTGATGGCAAAATTAACCTCGCGGTTTCTGAATACGAAAACAGTAGTAAAATTACTACAAGTGTAAACTAACACAAGAGTGTAAGTTTACTTTTGTAAATCAGGTGTAAACTTAAACTTTGAAGTAAGTTTACTTCTGCTTTGTAGTCATAAACTGCGAGTTTAATTTTACTACTAGAAATTTTACCAGTAGTTAAATTATGCTCGTAGTTTGTAAATAGCGAAAATTAGAAAGGCTTCTGCAGCAAGTGTAAACGTGCGAAAAAATGCTAGTTTACCTTTGAGAATATTGTCCTTAATACGCGCATGGTTGTTTTTTTTACATATAACTTTCTTTATTCATTAACTTTCCTTTGCACAAGTTGTTTTATTTTGTGTAAACTATGTGTTTGTGTTTTTCAGTTTGAACAGAAGAAGAATTGTAGCGAAGATAGTCAAACCATCTCCCTTCTCGCTTGCAAGTGTGCCTCTACAACACTCCTCTGCTTTATATGTAGAGCACACAATACAATTTTGGCTGGGCGAACAAATTAGAGGATAATATCATTTTATATTCAGTCCAGTAAGTATAGTACTCATGTTTTTTTCATCAGCTGTTGGCTTCTCACAGATTTGATCCTCTTGCTGGTGGGCCATGCATGGATTTATTGCAATAAATGTGTGAACATATTGAGCTGCAGTGTTTTATTAGACGGATTAATTCAGTGCAGGAGAAGGTTCAAGAGAGCACAATAATGAATAGACGTTGAAGTAGAAAAGAGAGTTGGAGGGCTGGCCTTTATTTGACAATAAATTATATCACAGATGAGTGATTGATATGACAACATAGAAGATGCCTGGTCTCCCTTGATTCCAAAGTACTGCTGTAGTCAAGCTCAGTATTTCATTCTTTTAATGCTAGTGTGTTTGGGCTTTTATGGGGGAAAATAGAGGTGTAATCAGGTGCCTGTCTGCCACCAAAACTCCATTGTGGATATGACAAAATAATAGTGGTCCCTGAAACCACTCAAGGAGTTTAGGGTCACATTTTCCCAACTGTGGCAGGACCAAGGTGCCCAAGGGTCCAGAGCAGACCTTTGACATGAATTAGAACTCATGCTTTCATGATATAATATGCAGACTTGAGGCAGTGTAAGTCATTGATCTCTGCCTCCTTTCCTTCTCACAACACCTTTTCCACATGTATTTTGGAGCAACCAGTATCCTGCATGAGTGCAATGCAAAACTGATAAATACAATTAAGTGGATTATTCACTATTGACAAAGGCTCCGAGTAAGCGGATAAACGCGTAAACGTCTCTTTTCCACCTGTCTAGGAAGGGATTAGCTTTCGTTTAGTTCTAGTTTTTTAGTGCCAAAATGAGGACAGCATTCCAGAGACACTGTTTAATGATAATGTATCCGATGAATTAAAGTTCTCAGTGTACCTGATCTTCTATTTAATTCCAAACCCACCATGGACTAATTAAAAAATCCATCTACTTTTCTATTGTTTTGCTGTGAAATCCACACGTGAGTTGATACCCACTGGAAGAAGCTAAAGTTCTAAACAGCACTGAGGTCCTCCTTCTACATAGTACTCCCTATTAAATATCTTCACCAATATGAAGCTACATGAGGAGTAAGCTGCATTAGACTTTGGTGCTTGATGCCACACGAATGGTCCATGCCCAGAAATCCATGACAAATCGTATATTGAAATACATTTAATATTTGTTTGTCGAAGAATCAAACAGTATAACTGTGATGCAGCTTAAGAGCAAATACTGACAAGTGGCAGCTAAGAAGTGTCTAGTATATTTGGTTATTTACTTAGCAGCTTGTATAGCGCCTGGTTACTCCCTTGTGGAGTGTCCATGCTCTAGATTCCTCTAAAGCTGAGTTAATTTTAATAAAAAGACAGGGAGTGAGATTTTTCCTAAACAGCAAAGTTTTAGGATGTTTTCTAAAGGTTTGTTCTGATGCACCCATTCTGAGGTGCAGAGGTAGAGAATTCCATTGCTTGGCCGCCAAGTGCTTAAAGGAGATGCTACCAAAACATTTTCTATTGTATTTAGGACTGTTCACCAGTCCAGTTCGAGCTGATCTCAGACAACATGTAGATTGCTAAGAATGTATCATTGGGCAGAGATATTTCAGGCCCCTGCCCTGTAGTATTCTATGGACATAGCACAAGGCTTTAACCCCTTAGCTGCGGCGGCTATTCCGCTGCAGTGCTAAGGGGGACAGGGGGCCGCGCGGCGCTCCCGTGCTCGTGAGGGAACCGCTCCGTCACGAGCCTCGGGTGGGCTGTGCTTGTGATGGAACGGTTCTCTCACGGCCCGCCCACCCAATAGAACCCTCAGCGCAGGCGCGGCGAGTGGGCCGTGACGGAACCGTTCCATCACCAGCACAGCCCACCCAAGGCTCGTTATGGAACGGTTCCGTCACGAGCACGCAAGGGGTTGAAGGAGTTCCTCTTCTCAATAGGAAGCCAGTGGAGAGTTTCGGGGGCAAAGCCTGTGGGTGCAAATCAAGGGATATTTAGAGGCATTGGAGCTGGCGCCTTTTGCACCCGTTGGAGCACATATATGCTCCTTTTCAGTGCCCCCAGATACAGAACATTGAAGTAATCTAATCTGGATGTCACCAAAGCCCGGACCACTGTTTTTTTGGCACTGTCTGGGATGAGCCCTAGAATTTTTTAAAGCATTTTTAGAATCCCAAAACAGGTACCTGTGAGGGCGGAGATTTGTGAGGGCAGAGATTTGGTCGAAGAAGGATAGTGTGGAGTCGAACCAGACTCCAAGATTTTCGTCTTTATGACTTGGAGAGGGTTGAGACCCTAATATACTAGTATACAGATAGGTTCACTCGGAGTGCACCCAGCCATGGCACAGGTGAACAAGGTGGGAGTATAATGGAAGTACAAAACATTTGTGTAGTTCCTTGTAAAGGAAACATTGATATCAGGGTTTATTCGCAGAAGGTGAATGAGAAAAACCCATAAGGGGCCTACTGCAGTCCACTCTAAATACCCAAGCACTTAAAATTCCCCACTCCGGTAGGGATTGGTTCAGATACTCTGACTGTCAACCTGCTTAAAAACAGATAGCTTCTAAATGATAGGATGGTAGGCCAAACATGTATTTCACCGTATCTACAGAAAAAGAGTGATCGCTAATTTACAAAGTCAAATGATTGGTAGAAGGATAATAGAGTGCATGCATGGGCATTGTGAGAAAGTGGGCTATTCGTTGGGATGGATTGGCGTCCATTGTAATTAATAAAGTCACTATTCTATTAGGTCCAGTCAAACATTTCAATCATATAAACCTGAGCTGAACACCTGGTAGCTATGGCACAGAGCAGACAGGCTAAACTGAACGAATATATGTAAAGCATTTAGGAGTAGCGATACAGTTAAAGAGTTGCAAGCACAACACAATAGCAATTCCAATTTATACCAATAGGGAAAATGTAATTACAATTAATAACAAAAGAAAAAAAAAACGAATTACCAAAGTTACACCAAAATGATACAAATCTATTACATGGAACAGCAGATAAGAATTTGTAAAGATGTAAATGAAAATAGTTTAAAAAAGCTCAAAGGGCCAATTGTAGTCAGTGGTCATGGAAGGCCAGAACTTACACATCATTTGAGGCCGATGGTGAGGTAGTCTGTATCATATACTAAAAGTTGATTGGCCCCTATAGGGACTGGAACTAAGGAAGATGCGAAATATTTGTAAGTCCCGCTGTGAAAAGGGAATTTGTTGCTCTTTTTGATGAAAACACGGCCACACATAAAATTGTATGGAACTGCCAGTCAGATACTTTTTGCAGGCAGTCCCCTTGAAGCTCTGGAGCAAAAGATCTTTTAACACCTTCGCTGCTAAGGCAATTCCCCTCCTGTGCTGGGAATTGCTATTTGACATTATTTTATGACGAGCTGGGCTCGTCATCAGCACACGACCACTGTGCACCATGACGAGCCCAGCTCGTCATCAGCATCGAAAGGGTTAAAGTTCCTAAACTTTTTTAGTTCCCAAACAGCCACTGGAGTATATTTCCAGACTTCCCAGGACCTCAGGGAGAGCAGTTTTAGGGTCTCAGGGTGTCAGACAGAGGACTACAGCTAAGTCCAGTCCAGGTCCAGTTGCCAGTAAGGCAAACTGGATCTAATGAAAAACTGGGTAGGATTCTCTCTGGCAATGTTTACCCCATTGGTTAGGGAATAGTCAAGAGTCATGACCTCTCAATAGGTTGTTCCAAGCATCAATGTGGAACCCTAGAGCACCATCTTCAGAAAACTTTCTTGACCTTCAGAAGAACAAATGAGGACTAGACATGCTGTTTGTGACATGGAAGGAGCCCTGAAGGATTGAACTTACTCCCTCTTCTACCCAGGACAAAGAAGTGTACTCCAAGGGTCAGCTGGCTGACCTACTGCATTGGTCTTGGAACATACAAAACAAGCTGAAGACGGCATTTCTGTGAAATTGTTCCAGCTGACCGTGGCAACTGGACCTGCCTCCAAATTTGCTGTTACCCTCTGCTTGACACCCTGAAGTGTTCCCACTGAGTTCCTTGGAACTTTACAGTGTACTTCTGTAATTGTGTGTGCATCAGAAGAAAACTTGGAAACTTTGGAAACCTTTTTCTACAGAGCAGTAGTACTTAAAACCTTTTTTGAACTTTCTGACTTCCAGAAGTTCACTGTGACCAATCCCCTTGATGTATCTGACCCTCAGCTCATTGTGGTTATCCTAAAATTGCACCTTAGTCCTAAAACACGGACACCATTTACAATTTTTTAAAATTTTATTTATTATTTTTTATTTTATAGATTTGTATTGCGCGCAAATACCCTGAGGTGCATCGGATATTCATCGGACAGGCAAACGCTGAAGGAGATCATTGATTAAAAAGCCAGGTTTTAAGTTGTTTTAGGAAAATGGCAAGGGTGGGGCTAGATTTAATGGACAGAGGGAGGGTGTTCCAGAGTCTAGAGGTGGCCACTAGGAAACGTCTGTCTCCCCAAGAAGAGGTTCTGGTGGATGGAACTGGTAAAAGACAAGAAGATGATGAACGGAGGGGTCTGTTGGGGTGTAAATCAAAAAAGCATTCCCGTGGTCCTGAGTTATGAATAGCTTTGTAAGCTAATCAAAGTGCTTTGAATTTTATGTAGTTTCTGACACGCAACCAATGAAGTTGACGTATGGCCGCAGCGATGGAGTTGTATTTGGTAATTTCAAGTAAGACTCTGGCTTCCGCATTTTGGATAGATTGGAGTTTATTTAGGATCTGTTCTTGGGCATTCAGAAAAAGGGTGTTGCAATAATCCAACTTGGAAAAGATTAGGGTGGTTATAAGGGTTTTTCCTGCAGATGCCGGTAAATATGGGAGCAGCTTCTTTATTTTTCTTAGCATGTAAAAGGAAGAGGAAACTACTGTGTTCACGTGGTGGTCGAATGAAAGTTTGTCATCAAACATAATCCAGAGGTTTCGGACCTTGGCAACAGGTATTGGAGGGGGGCCAATTTCACTTGGCCACCAGGTGGCGGACCATCCAGGGGAAAGGTTGCCAAAGGTCATTACCTCGGTCTTGTCAGAGTTTAATTTTAAGCAGTTCCTGGACATCCAGGAGCTTATGGCTAGCATACCCTCCTGGAATCTAGAAGCAACCAATACGCCATTCTTATGCACAGCCAGCACCAGCTGGGTATCATCTGCATAGGTGGTAAGACTCAACCCGTGTACTTTAATGACCCTCGCCAAGTCCGACACATAGATGTTAAATAGTGTTGGACTTAGCGAGGATCCCTGGGGCACCCAGCATAGCAGGGTGAAGATGGGCGAGTAAAAAGTGCTGTGTGCGGTTAGCCAGGAAAGAAGCAAGAAGGTCCTTAGCTAGGTGAATAATCCCCAAGGTTGAGACACGGTCGCTCAAGGTGGAGTGATCTACTGTGTCAAAGGCTGTGGAAAGATCCAACAATATGAGGACCGCCGACCCTCCTTGATCTAGGACTGCCCTAATCTCGTCAGACACTTTTATCAGTGCAGTTTCCATACCGTGGCCCTGCCTAAATCCAAACTGGGTGTCGTCTAAAAGTAGGTGTTGATTGATGTATTGAGAAAGGTGATTCATGAGAGATTCAAATATCTTAGCTGGGAAGGGAAGACAAGCTATAGGTCTGTAGTTAGCTGATTCTAAGGGGTCAAGGGATGGTTTCTTTAGCAGAGGTTTAATAACTGTTTTTTTCCATATTTCAGGATAGTCGCCTGTGAGAAACATGGAATTACAGATATCAGTAAGTGACAGGGTCATGACCTCGGAGAGAAGTTTGAGTATGGAAGGTTGATTTTGGAAAATGGGGTGGTGATGGACAGAGTTTCTGAATGATGCAGAATACTCCTACCCAGTCAAGAGATCAGGGCTTGATCCATCACCGTTTTTTAGCTCACTGCACCATCCCAGCTCAGAACCTGGCTACATGCAAATTAGTCTGTTCCTGTCCCAGTGCATGATGGGAACAGGGCAAACCAAACTACCAAGCCAATTCTTATACTGGGAAGGAAACAAGCTTCTGGGGACCGGTTTCTGGCATTTCAGCCGTCGTCGGCCCGGCTTGCTTGAATCCTGATGGTGCAATGAGCAAGGGACTCACGTCTGAGTATACCCTCCCACACTTAGTGTGGACAAAATCGATTTTGGAAAAGGGGGTGGTGATGGACAGAGTTTCTGAATGATGCAGAATACTCCTACCCAGTCAAGAGATCAGGGCTTGATCCATCACCGTTTTTTAGCTCACTGCACCATCCCAGCTCAGAACCTGGCTACATGCAAATTAGTCTGTTCCTGTCCCAGTGCATGATGGGAACAGGGCAAACCAAACTACCAAGCTAATTCTTATACTGGGAAGGAAACAAGCTTCCGGGGACCGGTTTCTGGCATTTCAGTCGTCGTCAGCCCGGCTTGCTTGAATCCTGATGGTGCAATGAGCAAGGGACTCACGTCTGAGTATACCCTCCCACACTTAGTGTGGACTAAATCGATTTTGGAAAAGGGGGTGGTGATGGACAGAGTTTCTGAATGATGCAGAATACTCCTACCCAGGCAAGAGAACAGGGCTTGATCCATCACCGTTTTTTAGCTCACTGCACCATCCCAGCTCAGAACCTGGCTACATGCAAATTAGTCTGTTCCTGTCCCAGTGCACGATGAGTATGGAAGGTTGACAAGGGTCTAGGGGAGAGCCTGAGCTGATGGTAGCAACGTGTTTACTAATCAGTTGTGCAGGAACTGAATGAAAATGTGAAAACATGTGTCTGGCTGATATAGGCAGGGGATTAGAATCAGAGCCATCAGGATGAGTTAAAGAAGAGAAGGATGAATATATGTTGGTGACCTTGGTAGAAAAGAAATCAGCTAAAGAGTTACATAAATCTTGAGATGCCTCAATAGTAGGAGCTGATGAGGGAATGGAGAGGGTGTTGACTACTTGGAACAGCTTCTTGGTGGA
Organism: Lissotriton vulgaris; assembly: GCF_964263255.1. Taxonomy (NCBI): domain Eukaryota; kingdom Metazoa; phylum Chordata; class Amphibia; order Caudata; family Salamandridae; genus Lissotriton; species Lissotriton vulgaris. The sequence goes on along the minus strand of NC_141696.1, from coordinate 182,155,149 downwards.
ATTTTGGGCGGACTCGATTTGGGATTGAAAGAAGGCGCTCTTGTGAGTAACTATGGAACATTTATATATAGCTATGGCATCTTTATACACTTGTTTATTGTGGGGGCTGTAGTGTTTTCGCCAATGTCTCTCGAGATTCCTGCAATATTATTTCTGGAGTCTGAGGTCCTCTGAAAACCATGGAGCAGACGGGGTGGATTGATTAGTGAAAATGGATTTAGTAGGAACTACCAAATTAAGAGCATCCTAAAGCCAATCATGATACATATTGGATGCGTGGGTGGAATTGGAGGAAGCCTGATATGGAGAGGTAGTAAGAGTATGGCATAGTAACGGAATGTCTAGAGATTTCCAATCTCGAATGGTTTGGGAAACATGAGTTTTGGACTGTGGCGGATTAGGGTTATTGGCTTTAAGACTAAAAATAACTGCGTCATGATCTGACCATGTCAATGGAAGAACCGTAAGCAACGAAATATCAGGATTGTTGGTGAATAGCCCATCGAGAGTATGGCCTGCTTGGTGCGTAGGGGCTGATACTAGCTGATGTAATCCCACTGCTTGCAGATCCGTGGTGAGTTGGATAGTATCTTTGCCAATGGGGGATTCTAGATGAAAGTTGAAATCTCCTAATATGGTGTAATCAGAAGGTCCTACCAGAGGCTCGATCATTTCGTCGAGGGCTGAAAGAAAACGATTACGTGGACCTGGGGGGCGATGGAGGAGTGTGCGTTTGAAGACTTGGTTGTTATTAAGTGCAATGGAGTACATGAATGCCTCGCAGTCCAAACGGAAGATAGGTTCTATTTTTGTAGGATATAGAGCTTTATGGATAATAGCGAGTCCACCGCCCTTACCTGTGGGTCTGTCTAATCTTATCACACAAAAGCCATCCGGTATAGCCGAGCAGAAGTCCGGGCCAGAGGAAGCATCACCCCAGGTTTCCGTTATAAACAGAATGTCCAGATCTTGACTGATGATGAAATCCATAATTTCAAGGTTATATTTGGGAAGGGACCGTGCATTAATGAGGACCGAGCGATAAGGTGGCCGAAGCGTAGGTGAGGGGAAGTAAGTGGAGAGAAGGGGAGGGGGGAGTATAAAAGTGCAGGAGGGACATGGCGTAGGTAAAGATGTGGGGCAGATGGAGAGGGGCAGAGGCCGACAGTAAAGGGAAGCAGCATTTACTTTAATCTCCTTTAGCTGCGCAGAAGTGTAGCAGAAAGGAGTGCCTTTATGATGGGAGGCTATTGGACCAGGGGGAGAGGCCCTGGGCCCTGTCCATGCGTGGACGGGCGCTGAAGGGCTTGCCTTAGGCGTGCCTTCGGCGCGCCCGCTGCGCGTCAGAGGGGGCATAGGGTTTATATGCCGGTGGAGGCGAGCAGCTAGACTGCTAACCTCAGTGAAACCGGAAGTGAGTAGCGCACTTCCTGCTATGGCGGAATATGCCTCCACATCAATCTGAAGAGTCAGTGGTGGACCAGGGATCGCGCCTGAACAACAACACACACAAAGGTAAATTCTTAATCAAAATACATTTGTGAAAACGATTTAGTGCTAAACAAAATAAAATGCTTTTAAAAACCGCTAGGAGCCCTTTCAAAGTGAGCCTCCGTCGGCATTTTTTAAAACGAGGTATCTGATGGCATGAGCAGCGCTAATGCAGCCTACGTCTGGTCATGGTCATGAGATGCGTGCATTCAGCATGAAGATGTCCCAAGAAATCCCTATCATAAAGTAACACTATCATTGGCACTTTACTTTTTGTTGGTGCTATTTCAACGTATAATTTATTAATTTGCATCCCCAGTTCACTTTATAGAGCTATTGTCATTTTGGTGTCATTCTCCATATACAATTTTACTCTAATATTTTCAAATTAGGTATGACATGTTTATTGTTTTGCATTATGACTTTATCAGTGTTTTGGTACTGTGTGCACATTGCACCAAAGTGAAGCATATCTGCTCTGTGCCAAACCTAGCAAGGGATTGAGCTCAATATGTTTTAGTGACCTTAAAGTTTCATCCTGACAAGAGTTGTGATTACTCCTTGGAGTGGGCAGTTACCCACTCCAAATAATGATTCAATTTCTTAGTTTGCAGTAGGATCCAGGACTTGTATTTTTCAGTACCAACCCCTACTTTAATTTGAAATTAAGATTCTTCTGCGAAATTGACAGCAACAATTGACAATTTGGATTATTAATTGACTTTTAGTTTTTAATTGGATCATTTTAGATTTTTCTTACAAATACGCTCCTGCATTCACTGAATGTAAAGAGTTTGGGAAAATGGAGGTGAATTTGGCTAATGTGGAGAGCATTAGCATGACAGGTTTAGGAGCATGTGCAAGCAATGAGGATTGAAAATGAACTAGCAGTCAAAGAAGAGAATCAAAACATTGATCTCATCCCATAGGAGGAGGTTAATCAGCGACAGTCCATCTCAGTGGAGAATGAGGATGAAATTAATGAAGAAAATGCAGTTGACACTGGGGAGGCCCCTTTGGGCAACAGTACCTGCATTGTCCAGGGCAGGGAGCAGTGTGCCCTGTCTTAGTTTATCCCAATCAGAGTTTGTAGGAAGTTGACTCTTTATATGATATGTCAAAATTAGATATATTGTGCAAAGCGTCCAGGGGCTCCCTTATGAGTGGACAGGGGCTTGCTCTAGCAATGCCAAGATGCTCTTTTCAGGCGTAATGTTGAACTGTCTGAGGCTTATTAGAGAGGAGTGTCAGACATGCACATGATTCAATAAGGAGATCAACACCAATTTTAAAAATTAACACGTATCTTGATATATGTACAGGCACCCGAATAAAAACTATCAGGTATGTAAATTTTTCAAGAGAAATACTTTTGCGTTTAAAAGTTGACAGTGCATTTTTCAGAAGCTGATATGTTATCCTATGGGAGGAGAAATAAGTAGGTCATTCAGGTACAGTACAATGATATATAACACCAATCTCGTGGAGTTAAGGTTAGTATGGGGAAATTTCCAAGGCAACATCTGCAGGTCCAATAGAAAAAGGGGCCCCCTGCAACGAATGAGGGCAGACGTCAGGGGAAATAACACTACTGTACGGGAAGAAGTCCACCCAGAAGTCCACCCAAATGAAATAAACAATGGCTCATAAAGAGTCCACTCATTTTAATGTACAACAAGGAGCTCACCAGAGGGTGACAAAGAGGTCACAACGTGAAATGAATTACACATATCAATATACAAAAGTCTTTATTTTCTTTTTTCCTTATTTAGTTTATATGCTTTTTGTTCAAAACATTGAATAACATCGAACATCAATAAATAGTTACAAGGACATAACATCAATAAATACACATCATATAATACCCCCACATCAACCTCTCAGATACGCACTCTAGTCTCATTCAGTCACACACGTTAAAATGAGTGGTCTCTTTATGAGCCATTGTTTAATTCATTTGGGTGGACTTCTTCCCGTACAGTAACATCTGCCGGTCACCTCCAGCGGCACTAGGATTGCCAGGTGCAGTGGTGCAAAACTGCATCAGTGCCCAATGTAAGTCAATAGGGATCGGTCTTTGTGAGAAGAGGCTGCTGGATTTGAATGGGAGGTCAGTCAGACTGAACCAACAGGGGGGGTCTGGTCTCACGATGCTCGGGGATGTTGCACACCTTTGGTCCTCTTTTCCACAGGCCAGGGGTGACGGTTCATAGGTGTCCTTAGTAGTTGGGTCTTTGTCACCAGGAGTGGTCACAGTAGATGGGGCTTGCTGCCACATGAATGGTCTAGATCATCTAATAGCATGCCCGATCTTTCCAACAATGGATGATGGTATGCTGCTTTTGAGCATGTTTAGGGAACTGAATGAGAATAGGTGAATCTGAGCAGTTAGTGCTCAATAGCAGCAGCTCAAGGGCTTGTGCTGCTTGTTCACTTTCAGTTTATTTATAGATTTAATTAACCATTTTAATAAAGAAAACAGTTTTAAAATGCTGTACTTAAATTAATCTAATACATCAAAACAATGTATTCTTCCTTAAAAACATTGCACTCTTTTTAACTTTTAAATTATACATAAAACAGTACCATCATTTAGGTACAATAAAAGTAATTAGAGAAAATCAGTAAAACATTGGCCCACACTCCATATATACATACAAGTGACAGTGCATGTTAAAAGGAGACATTGATTTTAGAAAACTAAAACTAGATCCTTCCACTTGATGTTTGGAACCAGTGTTCTCAACAAGCTAGTGTACTGGGGCTAAAATATCGATTGACGCATCAGCCAGGACACACTTCCCCATGCTAGGATCTCCTGCCGGCCTTACAATACTATCCTTTCCAACAGACAGTCATACAACGTTTTCCCTCCTAAATACCACAAAGCAAATAAAAACCTGAAGACTGCAAATACAATGTGCCTGCTAATGTCAGATTGTAGGATCTGCTTGCCTCCAGACAGTGTGGGATTCACAGGACCTACAAATAGTGATTATCCTTATGGCTCTGGCCCTATTATACACAGGGCAAAAAAACCAGGGCACAAGCAATGTTTCTTCATCATAGCCACAAGAATAACAGTCTGTCTTGGTCAGTCTATCTGAGCTCTCCCATTTTGCTGGGTGATCGAATTGGTAATGACCCACGCCTAAATTGAACATACAGTTTTCTGGCCAGATTTAGTTTAACTTCATCTTAGAACTGCTCAATTTTGTAAACATCCTTTAACCTTAAAAGGGAGTCTGCTAAAGAACCCATGGCCAGGCTAGACAAGAGCAAACCACTTTTGAAATCCCTAAACCGCCTCTTAAGCTCTGATTTGTTAATTAATGGACCTAATCCCCCAGATCTTCCTAGAGATTATCTAGCCCCAGACTTGACAATGTATCTCCAACATATTTGATCCATGGAAGATTGCCAGCCCCTGGTAGATGAAGTATCTCATCTGAGACCCATGCAGTAGCGAGGAGTTTGGGGGTGAACCATAGTATTCTCTAATACATTATTGGTCTAACCGCAATTCTTTCTGAGATCGGTCTGTGCCCCAAATCGAGCCTCGTCGGGACTAGCAGAATGCTAACCAGGAAGCTCAGGACTTGCCTCAGGAAACTATTCTTGGCTGTTTCTAGGGGTTTTGTATGCTTGTGGCCCCAGAGCTTGCTGCCATAAGGAGCTGCACTTAGTGCTTGGTAGGTGTATATTTGGACCACCGGAGATAGGTAAGTTGGAAATCCCATTTGCAGCAGAATGTTCTGGGTTCTCCAATTGAAGAAATGTCACCAAGCACCAATCATCACAATCTCAGCTGTGATTACTGAAACATTGACTATACAGGGCCTGATGGGTACTCAGGAAGAAAGAAGGGGCTAAGACAAATGCCTCCAATTGTCTCTAACTTTAGGCCCACATCAACACACACCAAAGCTGAGTCTATGCTCTTCACTATATCTTTATTTTGCCCTGATTGAAGGAAACAAGGAAAATCAATATATATATGCACATCAGGGCATTGCCCCGGGAAAACTCTTGTGTTTCAACTAAGAATACAAGCCTTTACTGGTCTAAACATGAAATGACAATATAATTCAAAGTCTTAACAGCATGTGTTCTGAATATGGCAGACCTAAACACATTGTTACAAAATGGATTCAATCAAATTGGGAGGCTATCCACCTTTTTTCAAAACATTTGCTTGGCTTCCTGGATTTACAGCATCATCATGTATGAAAATCTTCCCTTACTGGACAACGTTAGGCAGGATTTGCAGAGGGATTTAAACTATGTGACCCCTGTGTCATCCCTTCAACTCTCAGGCCCAAATGTTTATGTTTATGTTTATGGATTTATAAAGAGTGTAGCTGGCCTTAGACTTCCCACCGCTAGGAGAAAACGTTACAATGGTGTACTCGGTCAGGCTGCCTGAATCAGGAGTTTAGGGAAAGAGCAATGTTTTGAGTCTCTTCCTGAAAGCCAATTCGTTGATTAACATGTGCAAATCCCTGTGCAGTGAGTTCCATATTTTGGGAACCAGGTGCATGAAAGATCTTCTTCCCCATCTTGATATTTTTATTCTGCCCTGTTGCATCTTAGGGCCCTCCTTGGGGTATAGTGAGCGACCAGTTTTTTTATTAAGGCAGGTCCTCTATCATTTATGGCTCTGTAGGCGATACACACTGCCTTAAATTTGACCCTAGACTGCACTGGAAGCCAGAGTACTGTCTTCAGGGCTGCCCTGCCTGACTGCTGTCTCTGGATTTGGAGCAAGGTCCTTGTTGCAGCATTCTGTACTACCTGTAGTCTGTTAATGAATCATTTGGGTACACGCGCAGATACAAAAAAAATCCTGTATCCAACTGTGACATAATTAATGCTTGGAACACAGTTCTGCAGGATTGTTCAGGTACGATAGGGAGAATTTTTCGAAGCTAATGGAGTAAACCGAAACATTTGCCTGAAAGTTTCTTTGCTTAGGTCTCCATACTGAAGTTTTTGTCTAGCCAGATTCCCCGATTTTTGATGGCAGCCTTGGGTGTTGGAGATTCTCCCAACTGAGAAGACCAGCCGATAAGATTCATGGGGACTATTTTGTTTCCCACGAACATAAGTATGGCTTTACCCCCATTCAGTTTCTGGAAACATTTGCACGTCCAATCAGCTATTCATGTCATGCATGTTCCCTGGTTGTTGTGCAGGGAGTGGCGGTCATTCGTCACTGATAATACAAGTTGTGTATCGTCAGCGTACTATACTATGGACAGACAAAATTCTTGTACTATCCCTGCCAATGGTTGCCTGTAAACTTTAAAAAATGTGGGGCTTAGTGGGGAGCCTGTCATCTGTTCGCAAATATAACACTAATAAGTTTATATCAAGCAGCATATTTCAATGAGCTCATATGGGACACCAAGAATACATTCAAACTAGCTCTAATAGAACATTATTATTTCTGCAGATGTATCTGCAGAGATGTCATTGAATATTTGAGTATTTTTACATGCTGGCGAACGGAAAAAGCAGAAAGAATGCATTTGAAAACCTATCTTTGCCTTAGTTAATGACTTTCTTTACTTATTTCTCAGCATGGCATGGGCTGCATGTGACTAAGCTAAACCTGTATGGATGTCAGGAGCCTAATAATGGCAAAAAACTAACATTAAAAATGAAACTCTATCTCCTGTTTTGAGAGTAGAATCCTGAATTAATGACATGCCACTCATAACGAACCCTCACTGAGAGAACCATATTTACATTTTTAGATGATACCCACATTTTTTATGGGTTTGGGGAGATTTACTCTATGACTAAACGTACCTACCTTACAGTCATTATTAGACATTTTGTGACAGTAGATTGTAATTCGACTACATTCTTCTCCTACAGAATACTGTGTACATTTACATGTGTCTTTCCTTTTTTTTTTTTCTATTTTTGTATCTTTTTTGTATGTCTTCATATTAATAATTGTAATTTATTTTAAACTATTTTGTACCAGAAGTAGTAGAACTGTACATTTGATCTTTGAAATGGTAAGAAATGCAGTCCGGACTGGCAGACTTGCTTGCTGTTTATTGAAATATGTACATAATCATTTTAATTAACTCTTTCATCTTGAAAAAAGGATGCTACAACCATGCAAACAAATTGCACATTAATATATGGACAATTTCATATGTGTAAATGATGCCTTTTGTCTGTTGGCTACTGTTTATGGCTCTAGATTTGTTAAAGATCCTTAGAATCATTTCAAACAGCAACCACATACATTTTGAAATGAAAGAACAAAGGGCCTTATTCACAGAACTAACTTAAGACAAAAGCCTAAGCTTACTACCATTTTCATATTCACAGAAGGCACTTACTCATTTCGGTATTCACAGAAGACACTTACTCATTTCGGTATTCACAGAAGTTAGGAGTCCTAACTTTTGGACTCCTAAATGCATTCCGTGAATACCAAAAGTCTTAAAGTTAGGATTTTTCTCAGTTCAGGAGTAGTAAAGTTAGGACTAATAACTTTAGGACTCCTAAATGCCTTCTGTGAATACCGAAAGTCTTAAAATTAGGATTTATCTCAGTTTAGGAGTCCTAAAGTTAGGAGTCCTAACTTTACTACTACTAAATTCCGAAAAATCCAATTTTTTTTGTTAAAGATATTTTTATTGAGAGTACAGGAAGGAAGAAATAATAGAAGAGAGAAAAGATAGGAACATACAAAATGCAATATGAGCCCTCGCAGGAGCTAACTCCACACGGCCAAGAAGCAATATCATTGTTGAAGATTCGTACAACGCGGCAGCCCTAGGCAGGATAAGTCTCAAAGTCCACCAGCCAACAGCGCTGTGCCCAACGAGGAACCCTGGGGGGGCATCAATCCACATTGGCACCAGGCAAAAGCTGTCCGAGTCAGAGGCGTAGTCGACTAGTTCAAGTCGCGCCTCCATGTGTCTTGGCCACGAGAAAGACGTTGCAGCGAGGTATAACGGAAAAACCCACCCCCCCTTGAAACAAACAAACCAAATCCCCCCCCAAAGGCTCCAGCCACCTACCAACCCCCCTCCCCCCAGTGGTGGCAGTCCAGCAGCAGGCATTCACTCAAATAGTCTTCACACCTGAAACAAATGTAGTGCACGTAAGGTGGGTGGACAAACCGCCGATGGCAAACCTCGAGAAAGAAAGCGGACTAGTGGGCCCCACCTGAAGGTGAAATTCTTAAAGTCACCTCTGAAAACGTCAGGCATACGTTCCACACTCAACAGCTTCAACAACTTAGCAAACCAGAGGGAAAGTGCAGGGGCCTCCTTCTTCTTCCAAGCCGCAGCCAAGGTCAACTTGGCCGCACCAATGCAGAGCCAAAGGATTTGTTTATCTGCCTTGGTCTGATGCTCTAGAAGCGGGTCCCGAAGACCCAGGAGCACGAAGCCTATGGAGTCCGGAATCGGGTAACCCAACACATCTTTAATATGAGACAGTATCTCCCCCCAATAGGGGCGTATGATAGGGCAGTCCCACCAGATATGGCGAAAATCCCCAAGGAAACCACAGCCTCACCAACACCTATCCGACGCAGAGGGAAAAATCTTTTTCAATCGGGTCGGGTAAAGATACCAATCCAGCATTGTTTTCATATGGGCCTCCCGGAGATTAATAGAATGATTGAATTTGTGTAAATCGCGCCAGAGGTGAGTCCACTCCTCGTCGGAGATATCTCGCCCTAAGTGCTCTTCCCACAGACCCATGTATCTAGGGCGAGGCGAGATAGCAGTAGTCAATAGAAGATCATAGAGGAATGAGATCACCCCCTTCATAGACGTTGCGCGGGTGATATAGGATTCGAAATCTGTGGGAGGCCTCGTCGCTGCATCCTGCCCCTCCGGTGACAACGCCCAGTGAAGCAGTTGGGCATGCCGGTAACGCTCGGGAGGCAGCAACGAGTAATCACGCATACAATTATGGAAGGTGAGCGGCTCATACCCATGGAACAAGTGTGTGAGTGCGTGGCAACCCCCCGCCCTTCACCCATCAAAGGGGCCCTCAACGAGAGCCGGCGGAAAGGCCGGGTTAAAGTGGATAGGTGTGAAGGGGGATGGGAAGGAGGTCCACCTCTCGTCGCTAGAGACCGAGTCCCAGACCTTCAGAGTGGTACTCGTAGGAGTGCTAATGTAGGCGTTGCGAGGCCGATCCCCCTTTGCCTTCCAAACCAGGTCCCATATCGATCTTCCTGCCACACTCCTGTCCATATGTAACCAGTGCTTCTCCGACTCCATTTGGGTCCACTCGGCCTGCACTCGGAGTTGCGGCGCCTTATAATAGAGATGTGTGTCCGGGGATTACGACCCCACCCTTCCTCAGAGGCCGACGCAGCGTAAGAAAGGAAAGTCTAGCACGGCCTCCCTGCCAGATATAGCGCAGAATCAAGGATTTAAGGCGCCTAAAAAAATCCCCCTCCAAAGTGATAGGGAGTGCTTGGAACAGGTACAAGAGCTTGGGGAGCAGCGTCATCTTAATGGCATGTACGCGACCCATCCAAGAGATGAACATGGGCTTCCAACGATTAAGCTCGGTCTGTATCTGGGTCAGCAGGGGAGGGAAGTTGGCCGCATACAAGGTGGCAACAGATGAGGTCAGCCTGACCCCAAGATACTGTATGGAGGAGCTGGACCACGACAGGGGCGTGAGCGATCGGATGCGGTCCACCTCAGCGGGTGGCAGCGTGAGATTGAGGGTGTAAGACTTGCCAGGATTGACCTGAAAACCCGCCACCGCTTCGAACTGAGAGAGCACTTCTTGCACCCGTGGGAGGGAGTTCCCCGGGTCCGCTAGTGACAATAGAACGTCGTCAGCAAAGAGGGATATTTTATGCTGCCCCCCGAAAAGGGACGACCAACAATATCCGGGTCCTCCCGTACCCTAAGGGCCAGAGGCTCGATGCTGAGCACAAAGAGTATGGGAGATAGGGGGCAGCCCTGTCTCGTACCCCGGGAGTGTGCAAAGAAGGGTGAAACATGGCCATTCCCCATAACCCTCGAGCGTGGACCATGGTAGTTGGCCGGAAGCATATCGATAAATTTGGGTGAAAAACCAAAGGCCTTCAAGGTACTAAAGAGGAAGTTCCAGTCCACCCGGTCGAACGCCTTTTCAGCGTCAAGGCCCACCAAGACCGCCGGGATCTTAAAACGATTAGCCTTCTTGATCAGGTGAATCAGCCTCCTGGTGTTGTCGTGGGTCTGGCGACCTTTTATGAAGCCCGATTGGTCGTGGTGAATAAGAGCAGGCATGAGGTCCTGGAGCCGGGCAGCCAAGATAGAGGAGTACAATTTAGCATCCAAGTTTAACAGGGTTATGGGCCGGTATGACTCACATTTAGAGGGATCCTTCCCGGCTTTGGGAATAATCGAAATCATTGCTTCCGCCATGGTGCCCGTAGTTTGGCCCGCCTCCCTCATGCCATTGAAAAGAGTCACCAAAAAATCCCCCAGCTCAGAAGCAAATGTTTGATAGAAGGGAGCCGTAAAGCCGTCTGGGCCAGGCGCCTTGAGCGGTTTAAGGGACCTAATGGCGGTCAACATCTCCTCCCTAGTAAAGGGGGCCTCCAGAAGGTCATTCCATTCCTTTTAAACCTGCGGAAGTGGATAAGCCCCTAAATAGTCCTGCTGCTCTGCAGGCGCCAGGTGGTCTGCCGAGTATAGGACGGCATAAAAGTCACCGAAAAGCTCCGCCTTCACCGTGTCCCTATGTTCCATGGCGCCGGAGGGCGCCTGGATGCCACCCACATATTCCCTCTCACGCTTATCACGTAGCTGCCGAGCCAGATGCTTCCCCACTTTGTTGCCTTGAGCATAAGAAAGGCGCCGTAAGCGCAAGAGGGTATACTCCACCCGATTATTATAGTGGGCCCTGAGTTTACCCCGCACCGCAGCAAGAGGGCGAAGAGTCGTTCGAGAAGGATTCTGTTTATGCGCAGTTTCAAGTGTCGCCAGCTCCGCCTCCAGCGCCTCCCGTCCCTTGCGCCTAAGCTTGTTCAGGGCGGAGTTCAACGCAATGCACGTGCCCCGTGTCGTCGCCTTAAAGGCGTCCCATTGGGTGAAAAACGAGGTGTCCCCAGCTTTGTTGAACTCAAAAAATTCGCCAATGGCTGCCCTAAGTTTTGTGCAGGATTCCTCATCACGTGTAAGGGAGATAGGGAAGTACCATTTGCGGTGAGGGGACGTCTCTGGGGCCCAAGTCAAGCACGCCGCCAAAAGACTGTGATCCGATACAGAGAGTGGAAATATTCTACTGTCACGCAAGTCCCCCTGCAGAGACTGATTTAGAAAAATGTGATCGAGACGTGAATACGTGTGGTGAACATGGGAATAGAACGTGTAATCCCTAGTATGGGGGTGGAGGGCGCGCCAGCCATCAATAAGACCGAGACTGTCCAAGGCGTCGCGCAACTCAGGGGAGAAGAGGCCCGCCTCCGTCCTTTGTTGGTGTGAGCAATCAAGACTTTTGTCCCAAACCAAATTGAAATCCCCCATTACTATCAATGCCCCCTCCCCAAAGTCCCCCACCTCCCTCATGAAGGCCTCAAGGAACCCATTCTGGCCCGTGTTCGGTGCATAGATAACCACCCATGTGCAAAGCTTACCAAGGAGCATCCCCTTCACCATCAGCCATCTTCCCTCCTTGTCACCTCGCACCCCCATGGATTGAAACTGAAGTGTAGAGCGGAACAGAAGTGCCACCCCCCGGTGCTTAGTAGTGGCAGAGGATTTGTAAATCAGTGGGTATTGCCTATGCTTAAGCCTGGATTCGTGTTTACGGGCCAAATGAGTTTCCTATAGTCCCACCACATCCAAATGATGATCAAGAATGTATTTCCACACTTTCTGACGCTTTTGAGGAAAATTAAGGCCTTTAACATTCCAGGAGCCCATCGTAACTGGCATCATTTAGTCAGTACCCTCCCCCCCCGCTCCACACAGTGCCCCCCATAGTGCTAGAAGCAAACCAAACACACTCGCATTCATACCAAATCCCCTGCCGCCACCACTGAGCCCGTTCCAAAACAACCCTTCCCCAATCCAAAGGAGCCTCAAAACAATATACAAAAAAAGAGAGATTCAGAACCAGAAAGAGAACAAAGAAAGTCGGACATGACCATAAGGGTCGGGGGTAGAAGACCCGGGTAATGCCCCCCTCGAGTTCAGGGTCGGGGTAACCCTCCAATGGAGCACGGTCCTTCAAAGTACCTGAGATGGTAGAGCCCCTCCGGCCCCACGGGCCGCTGTTGGGGGAGCCTAGGCTGCTGAAGAGCTGTCCACCCGGCTCGACTCAGTCACCAGGGCCACCGAAGCCAAAACCTCTCCCCTCTCACTTTGGCTCGCCGATGGAGTCGGACCCTCCGCTACACCATGTCGGCCCACTCTCTGCCACGCTGGGGAGCGGGAACGGCGACGTCTTCTCGGGGAGGCGCTGGCGCCCGCCGACGCGGCTGCTTCCTCCATGCCCAGAAGTTCCTTGGCGGCTGCCAGAGATCTCACTTGCACTAGTCTGTTCTGCCATCTGAAAATGATCCGAAAGGGGTGACCCCAGGAGTAGGACACCCCGTGCTCCCGCAGGAAAGCCGTGATCGGGCTGAAGTCCCGTCGCTTTTGCAGTGTGGAAGCCGCCAGATCTTGAAAAAGCTGAGGGTTGTGCCCTCGAAATTGCAAGTTGTTGGTGTCCCTTGCTTTCCGTAGGATTTTCTCTTTCAATTGAAAATCATGGACACAAACCAGAATGTCAGGCGGCGGCGAGCGCGTGCCGCGCGGCAGCCCAACCCGATGTATTCTGTCCATGCGGACCTCTGAGAGGTCGTCCTCTGCCAGAATTTGCAGAAACAGGGCCTCCACATACTCCCGCAAGTTCTCACCTTCTCCTTCCGTGGGTACCGCTCGGATCCGAATGTTATTACGGCGGGACTGGTTTTCCAAATCCTCGCAGTGGGCCTGAAGATCTAAGTTCTGCTCACGTAGCCGGAGCATGTCCTGCTGTAGTTGATGGACGTCACCAGTGAGGCCCAGATCATGGTCCTCCAGGGTCGCCACCCGTTCTCCGATGCCGTCCACATCTCAACGGACCTCACGTAGATCGGAGGCCAGCTGCGACTTCAGTTCTGTGATATCGTCCTTGATAGACGCAAAAAGTTCAATCAAAAAGGCCTTCGTGACTGGGCCCTCTCCGTCGTCCTTAGCCGGGGACTTGCTAGAGCCGGGGGGCGATCCGGATGGACCTTTCCGAGGACCGTCCTTCCCTGGCCTATTCATGAGATTCCTCGTCGCCATGATGAGGCGCCTCAGCCAGCCTCTGGGCTCTTCGCGACCTCCCGGAGCGTCCCGAGATATCAGGCCGCGCTCCCTCACACCTTCCGCGGTCTCCGCGTTGTAGGCACCGGGAGGTCGAAGCAATCGAAAGGCAGCACTCGCCGTGTCTCCCAACGCCCGTTGAATCGCCCCCAAGGTATAGGGGGTGAGGGGCGAGTCGGCACCTCTTCTTCTCACAGTCTTCTGCGCTGTCCAGCAGCCGCTAGACAGGTCGGCGCCTTCTCGTCACCTCCGCTCAGGCGTCGTTAGCCAGATGGATCACAGGGGCGCCGGGTGGGCTTGTGGCGATCCCAGTCGGGGGGTCCCGCAGTGCAAGCGCTACAGTACACAACTTGCTGAGGTCCAGAGTCCCCCCGTGTTAAGAGCCGATGCAAACCAGGCGAGGCTCTGTAGGCCGCACCAGCGCTCGTGCGTCACCTTTTCGACACCTCGGCTAAGTCCGCCGTTCCAGGTCGTAGCTCGACGGGAGAAGGCTCAAACGCATTCTGGGTACCCTAGTGACCCCAGGAAAGTCAATTCCGGAGCTGAAATCGCCCCAATTCAGCTACACAAGGCTATGAATGGCTCGGGGTGCCGGAGGAGCTCGCAGGCACGTCTTACTCCGTCGCCATCTTGGCCACGCCCCCCACAAATCCTAATTTTAAGACTTTCGGTATTCACAGAAGGCATTTAGGAGTCCTAAAGTTAGGAGTCCCAACTTTACTACTACTAAATTCAGAAAAATCCTAATTTTAAGACTTTCGGTATTCACAGAAGGCATTTAGGAGTCCTAAAGTTAGGACTCCTAACTTCTGTGAATACCGAAATGAGTAAGTGCCTTCTGTGAATACCAAAATGAGTAAGTGCCTTCTGTGAATACCAAAATGGTAGTACATTTAGGATTTTGTCTTAAGTTAGTTCTGTGAATCGGTCCCTCTGTAACCATTCGGGACACATAACCTTGTATCATTTTACATTTCCAGGGATGAGTTGCAGCATTATCTGAAGGATCGGACCTATGGATTACACACAATGTGCAAGTCATAACATGTACATATCTGCATTGAATCATACTTAACATTGATTTTATTCGAGTTTAGAGTGCATTGTGCCTACATTGATACGCCTGCACCATGGTAATATTTGAAACCTACACCATTACAGTAAAAATTATGACAATGGAACCTCTAAACGTCTTTCAGCAGCAAACATCAATACATCCCAGGATTGCTAAATGAACCCCCAACTCAAAAGAGCAAAACGTGATTGGAGGAACCTAACCCATCACCTTTCAACAAAAGGTAGACCATATGTGAATTCCAGTCTGCGCATCGCTCAGAACTCTCAACCACACAATGCTATTGCTCCACAAGTCAGCAGCACACAAGCTCGGCCAAGAAACATGATGAAATGCCATGTGTAGATGGCAGATGATTGCAGCTCATAACACTAAACTTCCTATTGTAACACATACTTTGCTGCAGTGTGCACTGACAGCTTAGTGCTCCTAATGATACACCTGCAGTTTGTGCATGATATGTACACCTACTGTGATAAAATGGGTGAGAGCCACCTACCAAATACATTACAAAATCTAAATGCACCAGTGCTAACACGAAAGAGAGGAGGATAGTAGTAAAAGAAGAGGCAAATAGGTAAGGACAAATTCAGCCCACGGCTGCTGTCTGTATTTCGTTATCCAGCAATGATGGGACCTACACAGAGGACCATGTTAACCAGGAGAATGCAACAGAGAGCCACACAGAACAAAACAATGTCATATGTTGCCATGACTGAGACACAGCACAGTATCACAAAGTAGACACCTGCTCCAGTAGGACAATGACGACCAGTAGCAAGTGACAGCAAGTCCCATAACAGCACAATGTGATGCCATATGTTGCTATATACTCAGATACAGACCATTACCACAGAGTAATTCACCATCAGGAACTGGCCGGGGATGTGAGTACTGAGAGATGCATGGCAAGAAGACGGGTTTAAAAAAATCTTAGGAGAAAAAAATCATCTGAAATTAATTACCCCTGTGTGAACTACCCAGAAATCCATGACAAATCGTATATTGTAATACATTCACTATTTGTTTGTCGAAGAATCAAACAGTATAACTGTGCTGCAGCTCAAGATCAAATACTGACCGGTGGCAGCTAAGAAGTGTCTAGTATATTTATTTAGGAGCTTGTATAGCGCCTGGTTACTCCCTTTGCGGAGTGTCCCCACTCTATATTCCTCCAAAGCTGAGTTCATTTTAAGAAAAGATAGGGAGTGAGATTTTTCCTAAACCGACAAGTTTTAAGTTGTTTCCGAAAGGTTTGTCCAGTCTGAAGTGCAGAGGTAGAGAATTCCCCTGCTTTGCTGCCAAGTGCCTAAAGGAGATGCCACCAAAGCATTTTCTATTGTATTTAGGAATGCTAACCAGTCCAGTTCCAGCCGATGTTAGACTAGGAATGTATCATTGGGCAAAGATATTTCAGGCCCTTGCCCTGTAGTATGCTATGGACATAGCTTTAAAGGAGTTCCTCTCCTCAATAGGGAGCCAGTAGAGAGTTTCCATGGCACAGCGCGTTGGTGCAGATCTAGGCATATTTAGCAGCATTGGAGCTGACGCTTTTTGCACCCGTTTGAGCATATATATGTTCCTTTTCGGTGACCTCAGGTACAGAACATTGAAGTAATCTAAACTGGATGTCACAAAAGCCTGGACCACTGTTTTTTTGGCACTGTCTGGGATGAGCCCTGGAACTTTTTAAAGCATTTTTAGAATCCCGAAACGGGTACCTGTGAGTGCGGAGATTTGGTCGAAGAAGGATTGTTAGAACTGGGGGTCTCTAGTTGGCAGAGGTAGGTACTACTGTCCAAATCGGGACCCTTGCTTCTATTCAGGGTAAGGAGGAAACACTCTTTAGACAACCTCTGCCTACCACCTTGGTAGCTTGGCACAGGCAGTCAGGCTTATCCAAAGACAATGTGTGAAGAATTTGTATCAACACTCACAGTAACACAACGAAAACACCACAAACTGACTCCACAACAGTTTAGAAAAATAAAGGTATTTAATCTAACTACACAAGACCAAAATGACAAAAATCCAACATACACAGTTCAAGAATATGGTTGCGAAAGAGTTCTTAAAGTTGCAATAAAATAATCCACAGTAGCGTGAAAAGTTCACAGTTGCGTCACGTTTACCCAACAGTACATTTAAATACGACAAAGTTCCAAAGTTCCAAAGCAGAAGCTGGTGCGGTGGAAAACAAGCGAGGCGTTGCTCCTGAGACCATGGGGAGGCATTGGCGACAGTCCTGCTGCAGCAGCGGGCGTGTTGCGACAAATCTGGTCTTTATGGGGAGGAAGGCGATGACTTATATGGATTCTAGTGCGTAGGTTCTGTAGGAAGTTTTTTCTCGCAAAGGCACGATGCAATGATCTGCAGGGGCTGCGATGATCTCCGGGGCGACGATGTGTGATCCGGCAGCAACCTTCCTCTCGCAGCTCCTCGAAGCGATGGCTCTGCAATGATGCTCGCAGCAACTTGATGCAGTCCGCAAGCAAGTGGTGCGGCGATCTCACCCAGCGATGACAGGCTCTGCGACGATGCTCGCAGCGATGGTGATCTTCCCGCATATGAAGGATGCAACGTCTCCGGCAGCAGCAACAAGGCGCTGCGACGATCTCGGCCTTCGTAGCGGCAGGAATTTCTTAGCGCTGTGGGGATGCGCTCCGCAAGCGAGCGATGAAACAACTTTTCTGTAGCAAAGTTTCTCAAATCTTGGTTATCAGCTTCCCAGCACAGGTACAACTTCCAGAGCCAACGCAACTGGCCCAAACACTCTAAGAAGGACAGAGGTCTCCCGCTCAGGGAAGCTAGGGGTGAAGTCCTTTTTTTCCTGGGACGTCAAAATAGGGAGCCAGCTCACAACAGGCTCTTGGAGATTCCTTCAAGCAAGGGGACAAAGCAACAACAAAGTCCTTCCCCTCTCCTAGGCAGCAAAGCAACTGCAGGTCAGTCAAGCATCACACAGCACTGCAGTCCTTCTTCTTCAGTCTTCCAGCTTTCTCCTTGGCAGAGGTTCCTTCTTGTTTCCAGGATGATCTAATTTTCTGTAGTCAGGGGTCCTGTACTTATACCCCTAAAATTCTTTAATCCCTTTGTGCAGGAGGGCTCTGAGCCCGGTCTGAACCAGTTCTGGGTATATCTTGAGCACTTTGTTTTCCTGGCCTCTCCTTTCCTTTCATAGATAGGGGCAGGGTCGTCAGACGCCTAGCAGGAGGTGGAGCCAGCATTGTGGAAGGCAGGCACAGCCCTATTCAGGCCCAGGTGCTACCCCCTGCCACCACTCTAGATGCAGATGGAGCTATTCAGCCCAGGGATGGCCCGCTCAGACTCTGGGAGCCACCCAGCCCCTGTCACTAACAAACCAGACAGTCAATTCACAAACAGGCCAAGGCACACAGAAGGGTCAGACAAGAGAACAGCAACTTTCTAAAAGTGCTGTTCTCAAACACAGGATTTAAAAACAACCTTTCCTAAAAGATGTGTTATTAAATTCTAAGTTCAGGCATACCAGACTTTTATGTCCTATCTTGCTCCCATGGGAAGATATGCTGGTAGCCGCTGTAGCCAGCATTCCCCATGATAGCCTATGGGGCAAGATAGCCTTACAATAGTGAAAAACGAAAATGGCTGTAATTCACTACCAGAGCATGTCACCTGCACAAGTACATGCTCTACCTTTCACATACACTGCACCCTGCATATGGGGGTACCTTGGGCATTCCATAGGGGTGACCAATGTGTACAGAAAGGAAAGGGTTAGGCCTGGCCAGTGGGGACACTGACCAGGAGGACATGGCTGTTCACAGACTGCACACAGGCACTACTGTGGCAGGCCTGAGACACAATTTTTAGGGCTACTCAGGCGGGTGGCACAATCAGTGCTGCAGGCCCACTAGTAGCATTTGTTATCACCAGGCCTGGCAAACTCAGTGCCCTTTACTAGGGACTTCTTGGTGACACAAATATGTCAATCATGGATAGCCAATTAATAATAACTATTTACACAGGGAGCACTTGCACTTTGACACTGAACAGCAGTGGCAAAGTGCCCAAAGCATCTAAACCAGCAAAAACGAAAATCAGTACAGCATCAAAAATACAGGAGGTAGAGGCAAAAAGATAGGGGGAAACCACGCCAAAGATGCCAGGTCTAACAAGTATAGTGTGGAGTCGAACCAGACTCCAAGATTTTCGACTTTATGACTTGGAGAGGGTGGAGACCCTAATCTACTAGTATACAGATAGGTTCACTCGGAGTGCACCCAGCCATGGCACAGATGAACAAGGTGAAAGTATGATGGAAGTACAAAACATTTTGTGTAGTTCCTTGTAAAGGAAACATTGATATCAGGGTTTATTTGCAGAGGGTAAATGAGAAAAACCCATAAGGGGCCTACTGCAGGCCACTCTAAATACCCAAGCACTCAAATGTCCCCACTACGGTAGGGATTGGTTCAGATACTCTGACTGTCAACCTGCTTAAAAACAGATAGCTTGTAGATGACAGGATGGTAGGCCAAACATGTATTTCACTGTATCTGCAGAAAAAGAGCGATCCCTACATTACAAAGTCACATGATTGGTAGAAGGATAATAGAGTGCATGCATGGGCGATGTGAGAAAGTGGTCTATTAGTTCAGCCGCGTCCTGTGGAGGGAGTTCCGGTGGGGAGACAGCCGGGGGGAGGGAGGGGCAGGGTGGGGGGTGATAAACACCGAAATATTGGTGATTGCAGGTAAGTAAACAATTAAATTAATAAAACTAATTTCGTAGCACGCCCTGCATCGCATTTTGCGATGCAGGGCACGGACCGAAATTTGTTTTATTAATTTATACTTTACACTTCAACTTATAATTTAGTAATGATCTATAGTCATTTTGTGTCATTTTGCATATACAATTTTACTCTAATATTTCTAATTCAGTATGACATATTTATTGTTTTGCATTTTTACTTTATTGCTGCTTTGGTACTGTGTAAATACTGTGCACATTGCACCAAAGTGAAGCACATCTGCTCTGTGCCAAAAACTAGCAAGGGATTGAGCTCAGTATGTTTTAGTGACCTTAAAGTTTCATCCTGTCAAGAGTTGTGATTAGTCTTTGAAGTGGGCAGTTACCCACTCTAAATATTGATTCAATTTCTTAGTTTGCAGTAGGATCAAGGACTTCTATTTTTCAGTACCACATCGTAATTCAATTTGAAATTAAGATTCTTCCACGAAATTGACAGCAACAATTGACGGTTTGGATTCTTAATTGGCTTTTACTTTTTAATTGGATCATTTTAGATTTTTTCACAAATACGCTCCTGTAGTCACTGAACATAAAGTGTTTGGGAAAACGGAGGTGAATCTGGCAAATGTGGAGAGCATTAGCATGGCAGAGCTGAAGAGCATGTGCAAGCAATGAGGGTTGAAGATGAACAATGAATAAAAGAAGAGAATTAGTACATTTAACTCCGCGCCTAGGAGAAGGTCCATCAGTTTTGGCCGTCATAAGTGTGGCAGGGTATGCTCAGACGTGAGTCCCTTGCTCACTTTGCCACTGGATTCAAGCAAGCCGGGCTGAAGACAGCTGGAATGCCAGAAACCGGTCCTCGGAAGCTTGTTTCCGGTCCAGGGAAGGCATTGCTTGGCAGTTCGGGCTGGACTGTTCCCATGAGGCACAGGGTCAGACTGATTTGCATATAGCCATGTCTGAACTGGGGTGGCAGAGTGGGCTAAAGAACGGTGATGGATTAAACCCAGATCTTTTGACTAGGTGTGAGTGTTTCATTGGTTCTGATGTTCTGTCCATTACCATCCCCTTTTGTACCGCTTTTGGCCGCCATAAGTATGGCAGGGTATGCTCAGACGTGAGTCCGTTGCTCACTTTGCCACTGGATTCAAGCAAGCCGGGCTAAAGATGGCTGGAATGCCAGAAACCGGTCCTCGGAAGCTTGTTTCCGGTACAGGGAAGGCATGGCTTGGCAGTTCGGGCAGGACTGTTCCCATGAGGCACAGGGTCAGACTGATTTGCATATAGCCATGTCTGAACTGGGGTGGCAGAGTGGGCTAAAGAACGATGATGGATTAAACCCAGATCTTTTGACTGGGTGTGAGTGTTTGATTGGTTCAGATGCTCCGTCCATTACCACCCCCTTTTGGACCGCTTTTGGCCGCCATAAGTGTGGCAGGGTAAGCTCAGACGTGAGTCCCTTGCTCACTTTGACACTGGATTCAAGCAAGCAGTGCTGAAGATGGCTGGAATGCCAGAAACTGGTCCTCGGAAGCTCGTTTCCGGTCCAGGGAAGGCATGGATTGGCAGTTTGGGCTGGACTGTTCCCATGAGGCACAGGGTCAGAATGATTTGCATATAGCCATGTCTGGCTGGGGTGGCAGAGTGGGCTAAAGAACGGTGATGGATTAAACCCAGATCTTTTGACTGGGTGTGAGTGTTTGATTGGTTCAGATGCTCCGTCCATTACCACCCCCTTTTGTACCGCTTTTGGCCGCCATAAGTGTTGCAGGGTATGCTCGGACGTGAGTCCCTTGCTCACTTTGCCACTGGATTCAAGCAAGCCGGGCTGAAGACGGCTGGAATGCCAGAAACCGGTCCTCGGAAGCTTGTTTCCGGTCCAGGAAAGGCATGGATTGGCAGTTCGGGCTGGACTGTTCCTATGAGGCACAGGGTCAGACTGATTTGCATATAGCCATGTCTGAACTGGGGTGGCAGAGTGGGCTAAAGAACGGTGATGGATTAAACCCAGATCTTTTGACTGGGTGTGAGTGTTTGATTAGTTCAGATGCTCCGTCCATTACCACCCCCCTTTGTACTGTATTTAAATATTACAGCAGATATAAGACAGACTGAAGAGCATGAGGCAGTTATTACATTCCGACAATATTGTGCTAATTATTTTTTCTGAATGGATTTCAGTACATATTGCCTATTACTGAAAAAGTCTCAGTTAAATAATCATTTAATAAACCCTTGAGTCTCCACTATTGGTGAGTCATGTAGGCACTTTTAAAGATTCCAAGAAACAAATCCTCCATTTTAGGTCTCATCTCCAGAAACCGCCAGCTGTCTGTAGGCAGGCAAATTTATTTCCAGTATACTTAAACTGGGCTTTGCGGCAGTACTTTGCTCATGACTGGATGGCTTTGTTGTCCATCTCACTTTTGTGCACATGATTCAATGACTTCCTTCCAGTTTATCTGTTTGTCCCATCGAGGAGCCTTTTGGGCTTACAGTCGATGAGTTGTATCCCTCCACTGTTCACTTGATGTAACTCTTTTTGGTTGGCCATGAATTCCAAAAAATGACAATAAAAATACATGATGTGAAAACCGTTTTGTCATCCCTCTCTATTCACTACTCTGCTAAAATGTAAATGACATTTTATGTCTGCTACATACACCATCCTCTTCAAATGCCACAATGAATAATTTGAATACTTTGACCGCTTGCTCAAACTTTCAAAAGAGGTGCCTCAGAGGTAATGTTTCCTTCTATCCATTAGAGGCTGTTGGAACCCACATTAGAAGAACATTGTGGAAAGTCTTTAAACTGTTCAACTAGCCCTGCAAACATATACTGATATATAACCCCAAACGTTATATTAATAACTCTAGCAAAGCACTGGTATGTAGAAACATCCATCTTTTTCTTAAAATATAAAAAGCAGAGGTCAATAATTCAAATGTTGACCTGGAAATGTTTACTAAATGGATGAGCTTATTTTCTTTCTTTATTTCCTAAGTTTCTCAAATACTGAATTCCTCTCCTGCCGCTCTTGTAAACTTTTACCTTCAATCACAAAATGACTAGGAAGTCTTTCTGACCTAAATATAATTGTCACTTTGGTCCCCAGTGCCACATCATTTTCAGGATACCTGAAACATTCAATTTAACCAACACCACCTCTTTCCAGCTTCATGTCAGAAAACAAAAACCTTCCATCCCACTCTCAAATTTTAAAACAATTTCTTTAGGCCTTTGTTCTCCCAAGCATATGTATCAGAAATGGTATAGTGGTTGGATTTCCAAAAACAATGCCTTGTCCATTTCAGAGTCATCGTAATTGTAGAATCTTAACTTATCAAGGATGATGACAAATCAGAACATATCAGCTTCTTATGGAAAACCTCAACACACTCTGTCTTGATGTGAGAATGTCTTTTGGAGTGACATTCATTACTCTCAAAGCCTTACAATTATGCCTCCCAAGCTATTTTCAAGACCAATGTCTCACCATTTTAGGAAAAAGAAATGCTGGAAGTAACTTGTCTCCTAAAAGTCCCCACACTAAAAAAATAATTTTTATTACGTTCTACGTGTTCTCTTGTCTTCCACTTATCAGGAGCTAATTTTTAAAGCCAACAAAACAATCCTTCTATCTGTCTGTAATGTAAATTGATACTTGTATAGCGCACTACTCACCCGCAAGGGTCTCAAGGCGCTTGTACGAATACCGCTGTGGAACCCATCCTGGCTTTCCTTGTGAGGCGTCCACTCCTGGGCACCCCCAAGGTGGAGGCCAGGCATCCTTAGCGTTGTGGGGGCTGTTGTGGAGATTAAGCAAGCTATTGCCCAGAGTTGCAGAGTGGGACTCCATGATTGGAATAGGCACCGAGGCAAGAATTATCAGGTACGTGGAAATTTTGAGCCCAAGACCCACTGAGGCGGGGAATTGATCCCTGGTCCCGGGCTAGACCACTGCATCAGGGTCTGCCGCTCTAACCATTGAGCTACACTTCTCCACCTCTGAACTAGCTTTTGTTGGCTCTAGAACTCTGAGCACTTTACCACGGTTAACCATTGCAAAAAGGCATGTGCTGTCTCCTCCAAACATGGAAACATTGGCTGAGACCCAATTGCCATATTTAAATTATCTAAAAGTCCCTAGTACAGTGCACTGAATATGCCCAGGGCCTGTAAATTAAATGCTACCAGTAGGCCTGCATTACTGAATGTGCCACCGACACGAGTAGCACTTTAAACATGCTGCAGGCCTGTGTGTGCAGCTTGCACTGACATACCCCATGGCATTTAAAACCAATCTGTCAAGCCTTAAATTTCCCTTTTATTACATATAAGTCACCCCAAACGTAGGCCCTAGGTAGCCCATAGGACAGGGTGCTGTTTAATCAAAAGGTAAGACATGTACTTTTATGTTTTGCTGATTCTGGTAGTGAAACCCCCCCAAATTTGTTTTTCATTACTATAAGGCCTACCCCTCTCATAGGTTAGCATGGCAAATTCCTTATTACACTTACAAGCTGAAACTCATAGTTGAGAAGAAGTAGATCTGTCATGTTTCATATCACTAGATTGGTAATGATAAATCCTCTTCACTGATAAAGATGAATTTATCACTACCCTTTTTAAAATGCTGCTTTTAGAAAGATGGTATTTTTCTGCTCTTATCTCTGTGTGCCTGCAGCCTTTCTCCAATACACGTCTGGAGTTGGTTACAGCTGACTTTGTGCATTCCCTCTAGACAGCCACACACAAATGGAGCTTAGGTGTGACTAAGTGGCCATCCACATCTTGATGGGCCATCCTCAGCAGGATAGGAGGGAGGAGATGCCACTTACATGTGAATAGCACAAAGGGCTGCATAATCCCCGGTAGTGAGTTTAGAGCCACAGCTAGGAGGGAGGACCACTGTGTAGTCCAGATTCCTCCTTGAAGTCACCTACACTTCAAAGGCACAACTGGGTACAAGTATTGGGTCTCTCACCCCATCTAATCAGACACTATTGGGCCTATGAAGAACTCTGCCAGGTGTAAGGACTGCTGGTCTGCTACAAAGACTGCCACTCTGCTGGACTGCTGCTCCAGAAGAATTGCTTTTCTGCTGTAGCTCTGGAAGAATTGCTTTTCTGCTGTGCTACCCAGCTACCCTCTACCCTGCAGAGGAAGTACTGGACTCATCTCTCTATAACCAAGAGTGACTCCACAGCAGCAGCGGTCCGTGCAGATAACAGCGGTTGGGCAGTGGGGCCAGATAAGGGGGGATTTCGCGGGACGAGGCTGAGGGAAAATGTAATATTTATTTAATTTTCCCTCTGAATTATCCCTCATATCCCCCCTCACCCGGCCCCACCGCCCCACTGCTGTTATGCTCCATGGACCGCAGCTGGTGTATATTACTGCTGCTCAAAAGGGTGTCCTGGTATGACAAAGAGTGGATCAGTTGAAGTTAAATATAGCTTGAGTTTGCACCTTTTAGCTTGAGTTTGCCCACCAGGTAACGGGGATTGGAGGTGTGCAGAGCCTCATGCGTGATGCAGGCAGTCTTGCAGGTAGCCCTTCTTTCTATTGGCAACCATCATCATCTACATCAACCCCAAGACCACACTCAGAGGCACCCTCCTTTACAGGCCACCAGGACCCCGCGCACAATTTACTGAAGACATCACGGACTTCATCACTCCACACACGCTCCCCTCCGAGGACTACATCCTTTTGGGAGACCTCAACTTTCACCTTGAAAAGAACAACGACCGCAACACCACCACCCTTTTGGACAACCTCGCAAACCTCGGACTTAAACAACTTGTCACTACCTCCACCCACATCGCAGGTCACACACTCGACCCTATCTTCATCTCCAGCAAACATGTTTCCTTCAGCCACACCACAGCTCTCCTTTGGACTGACCACAGCTGCGTTCACTTCACCTACAACAAGCCCACATCCAACAACCACCCCCAACCCACTCTGCAAAGAAACTGGAACAAAATCACCATCGACCAGATCTCCTCATCGCTTCTTCAAAAGCCCCCCGCCCACCCCTCAAACCCAGACCAAGCAGCCACCAACCTCACCCAATGGTTATCCAACAGCGCCGACATCCTAGCACCACTGAAAAAACGACAAATCAAACTAGGCAGCAAGAAGGCCTCCTGGTTCAACGATGACCTTAAGAAATCTAAGAAACTCTGTCGCTCCCTTGAGAAGGCCTGGAAAAAAGACCCTAACACCAGCACCAAGGACGCCTTCAAAAACGCCACCCGCATACACCACCAATTAATCCAAAATGCCAAGAAAGCAGCCTTCAAGGACCGTCTAGATAATAACGCCCACAACAGCAAGGAATTATTCAACATCGTCAAGGAATTCACCAACCCCTCAGCCAACTCCAACGACATCACCCCCTCTCAAGCCCTCTGCGACTCCCTAGCCTCATTCTTCCACAACAAAATTGCAGACATCCACAACAGCTTCGACAACCAACCCGGAGACCAACCCTCCCAATCCCCTGCAGGAACCCCACCCCCCCTGAACATCCTCAATGACTGGAAGCCAATCTCCACTGAGGACACCATCCGTCTGATGAACTCTATCCACTCAGGATCCCCCACTGACCCTTGCCCTCACCACATCTTTAACAAAGCAGACTCCATTATTGCACCGCACCTCCGAGACGTCATCAACTGCTCCCTCAACTCCGCAACCTTTCCGGATAGCTGGAAACATGCCGAACTCAGCGCCCTCCTGAAGAAACCCACAGCTGACCCCACCGAACTCAAAAACTATCGCCCTATCTCACTCCTTCCATTCCCGGCCAAAGTAATCGAGAAAGCTGTCAACAACCAGCTCGCCGCATTCCTCGAAACCAACAAATCCCTCGACTCCTCACAGTCCGGCTTCCGAGCCAAGCACAGCACCGAAACCGCCCTCATCTCAGCAACAGACGACATTCGAACTCTACTGGACAATGGAGACACAGTCGCCCTCATCCTCCTCGACCTCTCCGCAGCCTTCGACACAGTCTACCATAGCACCCTTCTACAGCGCCTCAAAAACATCGGAATCCAAGGAAAAGCACTGGAATGGATCACCTCGTTCCTCTCCGGAAGAACCCAGAGAGTCCGCCTTCCACCATTCAAGTCAGAGGCCACTGAAGTCATCTGCGGCGTACCTCAAGGGTCCTCACTCAGTCCCACCCTCTTCAACGTTTACATGAGCCCCCTCACGGCCATCGCACGCCAACATAACCTCAACATCATCTCCTATGCCGACGACACTCAACTGATCCTATCACTCACCAGAGACCCTAACACGGCCAAAACCAACCTACACGAAGGAATGAAAGAAGTAGCCGAATGGATGAAGCACAGCCGTCTGAAACTGAACTCAGACAAAACAGAAGTCCTCATCTTAGGTTCCTCCCCCTCCGCCTGGGACGACTCTTGGTGGCCAGAGGCCCTTGGAAATGCACCCATCCCGACGGACCACGCACGGAACCAGGGCGTCATCCTGGATTCCTCACTCTCGATGAACAGACAAGTCAACGCCGTTTCTTCATCTTGCTTCAACATTCTTCGCATGCTCAAAAAAACATTTCGCTGGATCCCTACCGAAACTAGAAAAACAGTCACCCACGCTCTGGTCACGAGCCGACTGGACTACGGAAACACCCTCTACACCGGCACCACCGCAAAACTCCAGAAAAAACTACAACGCATCCAGAACGCCTCAGCCAGGCTCGTATTAGACATCCCGCGTAAAGAACACATCTCTGATCACCTGAAAAACCTCCACTGGCTCCCCGTCAATAAGAGGATCACTTTCCGGCTCCTAACCCACGCACACAAAGCACTCTACAAAATCGGACCCGAATGCCTCAACACACGACTATCCTTCTACACCCCCTCCCGCCAGCTACGATCCTCCAACCAAGCCCTTGCCACTGTACCCCGCATCAACAAAACCACCATGGGAGGTAGATCCTTCTCCTACCTAGCAGCTAAAACTTGGAACTCACTTCCCACTGACCTTCGCCTTACTCAGAACCACCTAGCATTCAGAAAACAACTCAAAACGTGGATATTCGACAAGTAACTCCCCACCCTTCTTCAAGCGCCTTGAGACCCTCTGGGTATGTAGCACGCTATATAAATCTTTTGACTTGACTTGACTTGGAAGTTAAGGGGCCATTTCTTTTGGCCCCATAGACAAACTGCCCTGCCTTAAAACGGGGACACACAGCTTCATCTTCATGAAACTAAGGTTTAAACCAATCTCCATTCCAGTAAACTAAGGGAGAACCAAATTAGGAGATTCTGGGGTTCTCAAAATTTTGGGGTATCATTTTGCTTCCACATCAACATAGAAAACTTTATTTGGTCATGTAAAAATAACCATAAAGGTGTTATCTATACACACAGTGTAAACAAACAATAATGTTAAAAAGAGATTAAAAATAAGCACTGTCTTGCTGAAACAGATTAAAATAGGTACAACAATATAATTCTCCCACACTCTTTCTAATATATAAAGCCTGATGAAAGAATGAAGGGACACTTATATTAAAAGCTCAATTGTATGTAATTGTTGCAGAAAGGCAGATCTACATTGACTAAAAATAAGCGTTTGCATTAGGGGTACAATAAGCTTTGATCTAAGATCTAATATTTGTCATAATATTTACAAAAAAGCAGAAAGTGCAGCGTGCTTTATTCTGACACCCCATCCCAGGGACATTTGACTAGTGTTAAAAATGGGTTTCTGGTTGGCAGACGTAGGCGCCCTGTCCAAGCAAGAATCACAATCCTAGTCTGGGTAAGTCCGATACACACCATAAATTAAACCATGCTCACCCTCCGGTACCTTGGCACAGGGCAAACATGCTTAACTTAAGAGGCAATGTGTATTCGTGAAACACTTCAAACAGTAACACAGTGAAACTATTACAAATCGACTGCACACCATTTTGGATAAATAGCTCAGATTGTTATGACCAAAACAAGATCAAAGCAACAAAAATCCAGTAAGTATAACCGGAGTTATGAATTTTTGAAGAATAAATAAAAATATAGTGCTTGAAAGCTGAAAGCACCAACCAGGGACATCTGGTCGCGCTTGACCGGGGTAAATACAAAAGTTTAGGCCAACCACGATGAAGAGCGGGTCGGAAACAGGAACCAGCCTTAGTCTGCATAAAAGTACCTGGGATTCATCATCGATGAAGCCGAGATATGGGAAGCAAAGTGGCGATGTGTCGAACCGTTGGACTGAAGGCGATGCATCGGTGTCGAACCGCTAAATCAAAGGCAGTACATTAGCACTGAGCCGTGCAAAGTTGGAGATGGATTGGAAACTAGAGATATTGCTCTGCGCAGTTAGCGATGCAATGTCCGACCAGTAGAAGTGATGCGTCAGTGTCGAGGGAGGGACACCGGTTGCGATTGGCACACCAACATTGATTCGTGGATTTTAGCGGGTGCAGCACTTTTTTCCCACTTCTAAGGGTCCAGGACTGATTGGCACCACTTGGCAGGGCAAGAATTGCAGCAAGCAAAGTCCAAATGTTGTTGCAGTTTGATGAAAAGCCTTTCATGGACCTGAGGTTTAAAATAGGGGGCAAGCCAGCATGCACACCAATTGCAATAACATAACCAACACTTTTGTCACTTGCGCTTCGAATAATAGATTGGTGTTGAGATGGGTTACCCGGTTGCATATAACTCTGGGAGGGAACGGAGGAGTTTATTCAATTCAGGCCAGCAGGCCATGAGCAAAAAAAGAGATGCTTTGGGCATTAGCAGCACCTCAATTTTTGGTTGGATGTACCTTCAGTCAGTTAAAGTAAGGCAATTTGTCAAAGTCTTTCATCTGGTGCTGGGTTCAATATTTGCACCTGAATTTGACACGCAAAATAGGATTTGGGTGAGGTAAGAGACATATATAGCAAAACTGAATCTGCATCATGATAATTTAATAAAGGAACCGGGAACTGCTTAAGTGTATGCTAATACTAAGTATTATAACTTTTACCTGCTTCAAAGGTGAATGATAGCTGTTTTGTAGTCATGGCTAAAGGTTCATACCATGGAACCCTTTTAGCGTACATATCATTGTATTCTGGTAGCTTCAAGTTTAACAATGCAAGTTTGGGTTGAAAAACCCCAGAATGCTAATTTCTGTTAGCAGAAACCCTAAATAGGAATGCTTTGTGT
Source organism: Lissotriton vulgaris (assembly GCF_964263255.1). Lineage (NCBI taxonomy): Eukaryota > Metazoa > Chordata > Amphibia > Caudata > Salamandridae > Lissotriton > Lissotriton vulgaris. The sequence continues at coordinate 182,125,297 of NC_141696.1, read as the reverse complement.
GTACAGCACTCTGCTGCCCTTTTCCTTCATCTCACCAGTTCTCTATGAGCTTTCAAACATGAGTTTGAGTATGCCTTTGACCCTCTACATCTCTCAGCTGCCTTTTTGTTAGGTTTGCGCAATATTATTTCCAAGTGGCTTATGTACAAGCAGCTTGTGCCACTTTTGCGTCATTTTTAACATGGCAAAAGTGACGCACGGGTGGGGCAAGGGCCTTGTAAATAAGGCCTCAAATATATAAGTTTGGGGAGACCTGGGCCAAGCTTTTCTACCCAGGCGGACTATTGTAAAGAATTTTCACTCAATGGATTTTTAATATCTATCTATTACATTTATTGGGCTTACTTTTTATATTTTATAGTTTTACTGATACCCGCATTTTGAAAGTTCCTTCTTGCACAGTCACTTTAATAATGCTATGGGATTTCTTAGTTATTTGATGTTACTTCCTATGATGTCACACTGTACGCAGATAAGAGGGGTATCCACATTCCTTTTCTGTCCAGGGCTCCAAAAATCATAGAACCAGCTCTGCTTCAGAATCACAAGAACTTCATCAACCTTGAATATAGGAAGGCATGGGCGGTCCAGTATCCAGGGAGGGTCACAAAAGGAAGTGTACTTGCTTGAAGAGAAGGGTCTTCAGTAAATTCCCGAAATGCAGCAGTTCCAGGTCTAGTTGGAGTGGGATTTGACACCCTCCCATATATAGCAGAAGGGATCATTTATTCACGATGAAGCAATGACTTTGGAACATACGCTAATATTTTGAAGCTCCTTATTTTGCTGCGTGTCATCAGTTTCTATTTTCAGATATGTTTTCCTTATTGTAAAATTCTATTTTGTTCTCGTGACGAAATAATATTTAATTCTGATTTAGGTAGGCACCGCTGTTTTGCTCACATTTGTGTTTAATAATAACTCAATAGGGATGCAAACCTGAAACATGAAAAAAATATCTCTATTGCAGCAGGTTCTGTTTTCTAAAAGGAAGCTGTGCAGTATTAGTGTCAAAACAATTCATACACAAAGGACAGATTATAAATTAGCACAATGCTGCACGGTTGCAATCAACAAACCTGCGTAAACTTTATTTACCAATCAGAAGAAGGTTGTGTGAATGGTGCCAAAATCGCAATATGTTCTTGGTTATTTATCATGCAATAGAGTATGTATTTTGGATTTTCGCTTGTACCTTTGCACTTCTATAGACGTCTACCAGCATATACCTTTTTAAATATATTTTATTCATTCCTTTCTCTTTCGCCTGTTAACAATTCATTTTATAATTACTTTACTGGCAGCTCCGGTAGTTTGAGGGGTGGGAGTGGGGCTATTTTGACTGCTTTCTATCACCTTTGATTGATTGTCGGAATCTATTTTTGTATGATGTTATATTCTTTAAATGGCACTTTCAATTGAGACATCACACATCAAGGGAGCCGTTTTGAAATATGAAAGGTTCTAATTGCTTTTCTCCCTTCTGATACTATTAAGTATAATTTTAACCATCTACGATTTTTTAATTGCATGTGAACCGTGGGTGCTAAAATAGCTCCCAGTTTGCACCATTTGCTTAGACCTTTCGCGCTACGGACTTTGAATACCTTGGTAAACAACGAGCCACAGCATCACCTGTCTCTGGACTTTTAGATGAGCACTGCCAAACTCCATCTTCAGGTTACTAAACGCAGAGGCTTATTACCAACAACTAGTGATAATTATCACTATGTTGGCTTAGCGGCAATATTTTTATCGCCGAGCTGCGGCGATTTGTATCGCTTAGGAACCTTGCTATTATCAAGGTTTATCTCCTAAGCGATAAAAATCGGCCGAAATGCATGAATATCGCTGAAAGGTCAGCGATATTCATGCATTACCGAGCTAATGCTCTTAGCCATGTTATCCACCTACCATTGGATAACATGGCTAAGAACTGCTCAGGGGCAGGTGTTAGCTTTTGGAGATATTTGCGCTTAGCTCGAATATCTCCAAAAGTTGGTAATAGGAGATAGCGATGTTAGCGACTGTTTCCAGCCGCTAACATCTAGGCACGCCCGCTTTGCATGTCATTAGTGATAAATTTCACTGCCATGCAAAGCGGGGCCCAAGATGGTCGCTATCTCCTACTAGCTGTCGCTAACTGGTGTTAGCGACAGCTAGGTAATAGGGAGATCATTTTATCTCTGTTTTCTTGGCTTTTAAAGCCAAAAAAGCGGAGATAAACCCCCTTGATAATATGCCCCTAAATTATTTTATATGATAAGGAAAGGTCCTTCTAACTAGAATGACCTCGCTGATCAAAGAGATGTATCCAAACATTCGGTAGCGTGCAATCTTGGGCATAAATTTGATGCCACGCTTCTTTCGCCCCATAGGTAGTGTGGGTAGTAGGTACCTGTTTTGGTCTGTTAAAAATGTTGGAAAGGTTACTGTGCCTCCTTCCCTTCCAGCAGCAGAAGAGGGTGATCCAGCCCTTGAGCACATCAAGGTTGGATTACGCCAACTCTCTATACAGGGGCATTCCTGCTTGCCTCCAGATGAGACTACAGCTGGTGAAGAATACTGTGGCCAGGCTTCTTTTGGGTCTCCCCAAAACAGCCCATATCCATTCAGGCCTAAAAGAACTTCACTGGTTGCCCATAAACGAACGGGTGAGATTTAAAGGTTTAGTCCTGGCACACAGGGGGCCATATTATCAAAAACAGTGATAACATTATCGCCGCTTTAGCGGCAGAAAACTGCAGCTAAAGCGGCGAAAAGGGGCTTGATAATAGGCCCTTGAGAATTCCCTTAGAAGACCAGATTCTGGTGTGAAGGACATCAAACCTGGGCTTCTATTGGAATTCGCTGGGTCATATTATCAAGCCCCTTATCGCCGCTTTAGTGGCAGCTTCTAGCCGCAAAAGCGGTGATAATGTTATCGCCGTTCTTGATAATATGGCCCAGCGTGTTCTACCTTAAAGGCCCTCAGTATCTGTCCAATAGATTCACTGATCCCTGCATTCTTCCAACAGCTTGTTGGCAGCCACTCCACACTTTAGACGAAAAAAGAGGGGCATCGTTCCTTTTCGTCCACCACAATTAATATTGGCACTTTTCTTGTTAGGTCCATTATAGGTGTTCATTACAGGTTTCAGAAATTTAAACCTGAGCTCAACCCCTGGTAGCTATGGCACAGAGCAGACAGGCTGAACTTAAGAAAATGTGTGAAGCATTTAGAAGTAAATACCAGATAAACAGTCAAAAACACAGCACAATAAGAATCCCACTTCCAGTTATAAAAAATAGAAAATAATAATTAGATGATTGTGGACAGATGGGAGACCGCAGCGCTCATCCTACTCAACCTCTCTGCAGCCTTCAACACTGTCTCCCGTCTCATCATGATCAGATGACTTAATGAGTTTGGTATTACATTAAAAGAACACCCTCCTATAGATATTCACTTTTTTTACTGGAAGAACACAGGCAGTTAATTTGCCATCTTACTCCTCCGAAGCCTGAAGCATATTTGCAGAGTGCTGCAAGGGTCCGCTCTCAGCCAACCCTTTTCAACATCTACATGACCCCGCTGGCAGAGATCTTCCACGCACACAACATCGGCATACTCACCCACACCAGTGACACACAACTGATTATGTCTTTCTCAGACCAAACATCCAACACAAGAAACAACCACAACTTGTACATGACCTTAGTGGCCACCTCGATGAAGTTAAACTACATCAAGCTCAACTCAGATAAGATCAAAGTAGTAATTGTTGAAAATGAACTTCACCATAGAGTTCGCCTCTTGACCTACAAACCTAGGACCTACCCCCAGTACAGAAGCAAAAAACCTCAGGATCATCCTCAACAGCAAGCTGGACATGTTCACCCAAGTCATCACTACCATCACCTCAGCCTGCTTCCACCCCCTAAGGATGCTGAAAATGGCATTCAAGTGACTGCCTTCCAACAACAGGAAACTATCACCCAGGCCCTCATCACCAGCAACCTATATTCCAGGAACACTCTCTATGCAGGAATCACCAGCCAACTCACAAAGAGACTCTAGACCGTTCAAAATTAAGCAGCCAGACTGGTCGTGAACCACCCCAGACAGTTACAATCCACATCTCACCTAAAGGGACTGCACTGGTTTCCAATGCATTACCAGTCACAATGCACAGGCGTCCCACAACCTGCAAAGCACCACAATAAGCTAATGGGTGATATGGTGCTTCAAATCAAAATAACATAGCAGTATATAACAGTGGAAGAGCAATCACAGCAATATCTTGTACAATAGATGTTATATAACGACCTGGTTATTTCCAAATGAGACTGACTGCCACTAATCTATGCATTTCTTCAGGTTGCTGGAGACTTATGGTGCATTCCCAATTGCAGTTTGCCATGCCCATCTCTGAATGAGTTGTTTCTTCTTATCAGTCTAATAAGGTTATGTATAAACATTAGTTGGGACACAGTTTGACTATTTTCAGTGAGTGCCTATACTTGCTCGCTTATTTCCAATACAGCTTTCTGGAGAGTTCCTATTTTTGTTAGAATATTTCATGATATTGTGCCTAGTGTGCACTGATAAGCATCTCTTCTTCCCTAAAGTTAGGCTTCTAGGCTGCTTCAACTTGCCTAGTGAGCTTGTGGGCAGCTCCATGCTGGTTTCCAGACCACTGAATCTGCAGCTAGTGCCTCTGGTTGTGGATTCTTTCTGTTAAATACCGAGCAATCTCTCAGCATATTCTAAGTCCGGAAAAGTGTTTATTAACAATAAAGCAAAGTAGTTAGCAATCACGAAAGAAACAATGTATTGAGCATAGAATACTAACACATCTAGAAAATGCATTACATTTATTCATTTCCTTCACATAGGCAAAGAAGACATTCCATGGTCACAGCAAAACTTCGAATAACAGGAGCTAAGACAGATGCCCAGGGGTTGTATGAGAAAACAGTTAAAAGGACCTTGAATAAAAGGTATGCCGGGAGGTTTGTCTGCTGAGCTACCAGAAATCTAACTTACTCACTTAGGAGTGCCAAGGGGAAAACGAGGTTTTAGCTCTCACAAGTGAAACGGCCTGCACATCTCAGTATAACATACAGGTACATGAGAAATGTGGTTTAAAGGTAACATTATTGATATAAAAGTAGTAGTATAATAGACTATCCGCCAGATTCATGAAGCATTTTTGCGGGCGCAAACGGTGCGAATCGCAGAATTCGGCCGTTTGCGCCCGCAAAAATTGCTTTTGAAATTCATCATTGGGTCATGTACTCGCAATTTGAGAAATCGCAAAAAATTGCGATTTCTCAAATTGCGATCACATTTAAGGAATCTCAATTTGAGATTCCTTAAATGCTATTCATGACCCAATAGAAATTAGCGAATTCGCTATATTTTGACGCAATTTACCGCGAGGTCAAACCTCGCGGTAAATTGCGAAAACTTAGAAAAATGCTTTTAAAAGCATTTTTCAAAGTTGCATGTAGCACACACACATGTCCTTTGGACATGTGTGTGCGCAACACCTGTCCAAAAGTGCATTTTAGGGGTGCTACAGGGCGTCCTTTGGACACCCCTGGCACCCTTAAAATCGCTATCTCAGTTGCGAGTAGCAAATTGCTACTCGCAAATCCCCATTCATTCCAATGGGCCTCTTGGCCCATAGGAATGAATGGGGAGTATTTGCGAGTAGCAAATTGCTACTCGCAAATAAAGAACATGTAGGAATCGCTATTTAAGTAGCAATTCCTACATGAATGCCGTTTTGCGTGTCCTCAATAGCGAATCGCTATGATTCGCTATTAGGGACACGCAAAACGGCATGTACATGAATCAGGCTGTAACTCTACATCCTTTTAAATTGCTTCAACGCAGCTTTTGAGAGAGGGAGGTTGAATGGTGTGCTATTTCGCAAGTCTGGAAAATGGCTGCACTTCACAGAATAATTTCTGTATTGGTATATAGTACTGGTGCTTTTTAAATCATTGCCAAGAGGGTTTACATTTGTGCAAACGCTGATCAGGTAACCCAGTGTTCAGCATCAACTGATGACGATGATGATGTTGGGATGCTGCAGGCCCTGAGAGACTGTTTAATGTGATTGTCAGATGAAAGGTAGGTAGCGTTTTGTCTCCTGTAATGTGCATCTGAACTGATGGCAAATATCTCCCCTATCGATATTGATTTTCAATGTTGGGAGTGTGTAGGTGACAGTACTGTATTACTGCATTGCTTGTGTGGAAGATTGGGGTTTAGAGATGTGCAGTTTGTGGTGGCATAAGCTGTTGTTTGCCGCTATTTGTTTATAAAGGATGACGTCATGCCCAAGGCTCTGGAATCTACTGTTACCTTGGAGTTTTGTGGAAGATGTGTGCAGGGGTGCTGGCCTGCTGGTGTGAGAAGGGTGCTTAACTTACCATTGCTAAGTATTGTGGTTGTATTTAAACGATCTATCGTTTGAATGTCTGAATTAAAGCCAGCTTAGTTCGTCTTCTGTGTCTAGTTCATACTTACCAGACTGCTCAACTGCTTTATTGGGTGAATAGTGATGCTCACTTTGGCCTCGTGTACTGCCAGGCCACGGTGTTATGAGCTGCTTCATTATTTTCCTACCCCTTCTTGCACATATACAATCAATAATGGCAATTTGCTACTTCTATATGTGCTGCACACATTTAAGTAGCATATCACTATGATTTAATCATTGTTTTTGTGCATGAAGGGACACCTTCATGAACAAAAACCATAATTAATGGCATTTTGCTCTTTCTCTGTGTGCTGCACACACATAGAAAAAGCAAAAACGGGGGGGGGAGTAGTTCTACTAGTTTCACTAATCTAACACATGCTTTTGCATGACATGGTACTAGTTTTTGGCTCTGCCTCAGATTTACATATCCTTGTAAATATGGGGCAGCATCAAAAATCAATGGGTGAACAGATACCATATTTACAAAGCAGTGTTAAGACCATGCAAAGTGGCTTAACACCACTTTGTGTAAAATGGTGCAGGGCATTGCACCACCAGAATGTTGTAAAACATTACGCTCGGGTGGTACAATCCCCTTAGTAAATGTACCCCTATTTTTTCTGGAATTTGTGTGTGTGTGTGTGTGTGTGTGTATGTGTGAGCACACAAGGATCACAAGTTTTCTGTTGAGTCAGCATGGCACAAATGTCTCTATTGTGCTATGAGAGATGTTTTCTACATGTGCTCCTCCAGACTGTGTTGTTGAGTTAGTGGTTTCTGATTAGTTCTCTTTTGTTTCATGGTAGAAGTCATCATGCAGGTGCACTGATTTACAATACTGTGGGAATTATCTGGCCATTTCATTGATGTGAGTGCTAGCTTTAATTGCTGAACTACTAAGGGCCTGATTTAGAGTTTGGTGGACAGGTTACTCTGTCACAAACTCTGACGGATATCCCGTCTGCTGTAGTACAAGTGCCATAGGATATAATGGACTCGTAATAAGGCAGATGGAATATCTGTCATGTTTGTGATGGAGTAACTTAGTCCACCAAACTCTGAATCAGGCCCTAAGTGCTGGGGCCCAAAGTTTTTCCCAGAAGCCCACGGCAGATGATACCAAAATGTCAGGGTTGCTCAATACCAAGACTATGTAGTTGGGATTCTTCCTCATTCAACTTTCAACGACTGCCACATACTCCTTGCCCCTTCAACTCGCTCTTGTAGGTCACATTCTTTATTATTCCTACTTTCTTCCTTTCGTTATCATATACGGGGTGACCCAATGGAAGTCCAAGGACCTGCGTATCAAGTGTTACAGATAAAGTGGTCCTAGACGTTGATTCTGAATACGGTTATTGGTACTTCTTTAGCAATACATAATTCAATTTTTTATTCCTCATGCGATTTAATCTTGAAATGGAAAATTTTTGAAAACAAAAACAAAGAGTACAATAGCCCAAAAACTGTAATTAGTCCAACAAACCACAAAGTAAATTTAGATGTGTCTTAAAATAGAGAGGAAACTCAGCTATTTATTTTTCATAAAAAATCCTCATGATTGTTCAATATACAATTATACAACTTGAAAAAGCAAAAAGGGTTACCATCAAGTAGCGTGCACAGGATAGAGTGAAAGTTAAGTGCTAGTGTGAGATAGAAAAGACCAAGAGGGTCCGAAAAATTGAGGTCTTAGTTTCCGTTGGTCTAAGGTTAAAGAATCCTTAGAGTGAATCAACGAGCCTGCCCTGAAAGTCTCATTTGCAAAAAATGTTATTCTTTCTTGCTGTATCACGGTGGGAAGTTCATCCGTGCTTTTATTTTTGAAGAGAAGGGGGAAGCAGGGACAGTAGAAGATGCAGGCTCAAAGTGGGGGGAATTGTCGTCGACGTTTCGACCCAGGGATAGGAAGGGCAGTTGATATCCTCATGGACGGGTCTTCATCAGGACGGGAGTGGTGGTGGGGGGGACTTAGTTACACAGAGAACAAGTAACCCCAGTGGTATAGGTGGACACCCTTTAATGGTGTGCCACGTACGCAAAATCAATTTGCTGAATATAGCCGTCCAAACGTGCTTTCGAGTACCACGCTGTTAATGGTGTCGGGACAACTCTGACTAATTATTCAATGATCCCAGCGGTATGTCTCAAGTGTCATAATGCGGGAGCTGTCAAAGGGGCTCCGTCTGCAAAAGACCCTGTTTGTGCTGTTTCCCTTTGACACAGCACAATTTTCTATATTTTTAGGCTCTGGTGTAGTCCTCAAACAGATTACGCCACTGTTCGCATGGACCTGTTGGTAGCAGCTGTAAGTGTATTCTGGGAGCTAACATCAGTGAAATACATTAAATTACAGTGATACCCTTTTGGTTTCAAAAGAATGACTGGGAGGATGGTTTCCAAACTATGAAGGTTTATTAGCAAATTAATCAAAGTTACTGGTTTTATTCATTTAGTAAATCATTGTTAAATTAAACAGAAAATCAGTATAATTATTTAATCCAGCAATATAATAACAGGGTGGTGGTAACATAAAGTGTTTAAAGAGTGCAACATGCAAACCAGAGCAAGAATCAGTTGCATAAAGGAACGTCCCTAAACTAAATAAAGCATCTAAGGGTAGCAGGGAAAAATCCTAAGCTTGTTTGCTTCTGAAGGGAACCAAGTTAAGATTCAGAGCAAGAAAGCACAACTGTTCAAGAGCCTATCTTTAATATGAAATCTCAAGTAGCACAGTTAGACAAAGGTCTTCCATCTGCAGAATCAGGACAGTTTCTTCTAACTATTCTAAGACATAATTAAAAATGCAATCCATACCTTCTCTAGAGTCTCTTGCCACCAACTCTTCCAAACTCAGACCACTCAGGTTGCATAGTCTCCTTGAAACAGGTAAACTCCCCCCATTCCCATCACAGAACAAAGTTGCATACTACCTTGAATGCATCAGCGATCCGGACTGCATGGTACAGGAGGATCCGTCTCATCGCGCCGCTTGGTGTAACTCATAACAAGCTTCCAATTTATTCTATCTGCTCTAACATTTCTAAAAGCAAAACATTAGGCTACTCTTCAAACTAATGTATTATTATTATTATTGTTAGACCTGGTACCATTGGCGTGAGTCTCCCTAGCATTTTGCACTGTTGTCTCCTCTGTTTTTGATATGTTTTCGATGGTTACATGCTTTGGGCACTGTGCAACTGCTATTCAATGCCACAGTGTAAGTGCTCCCTATTGTAAATTCTTGTAATGGATTAGTGACTCCATGATTGACCTTATTTGATTTACTTGTCAGTCCCTAGTACAGTGTCCCATGTGTGCCCAGGGCCTGTAGATCAAATGCAGCCAGTGGGCATCATCGGAGAAGCGTGTCGCCACCGCAAGGATCACCGTCGCATCACTGGAGAAGCGTGTCCGCGTCGCAGCGGTTTGTCATCGCATCCCCGTAGAAGCGTGTCGCCACCGCAAGTGTCGCTGTCGCATCACCAGAGAAGCGTGTCGCAGGGCCTGTCGTGGCTTAGAAGTTCCAGAGTCGCTGCACGGACGGCAGGCATGCACACATCGCCTTCATGTCGTAGCATTGCATCAAAGAAGCCATCTTGTCGCATCGCAACCGAGACGCACCACAAGATTGTGGCATCGCCTCCTCTCGGGTAAGGAACAGAAGCATCGCCTACTTTGCGCAAGCACTGAGGAACAGAAGCATTGCCTCCCCCAAATCAAGAAACTAACGCATCATTCTCCCTGCAAACTTTTGTTACGTATCCTAAGGTACTTTGTGAGAAACGTGTCGCATTTAAACCATCTAAAGTGAACTAAGCTATTTCTACCATCTTAAAGTTATTTTCATAATACTGTATTGTGGATTTTTGTCGTTTGGTTCTTGTGTTAAATCTATATAAAGAATACTTATTTTTATAAAACCTGTGTTGCGTCCATCTGTAGTGTTTTCGCTGTACTACTGTATGTGTTCAGAAATGCTTTACACACTGCCTCCAAGATAAGCTCGTGCCAAGCTACCACAGGGTTGAGCAGGGGTTATTTTAGGAGTGTAGCCCCCTCACTCTGACTAGAAGCAAGGGTTCCTATTTGGACAAAGGTGCAAACCATTGCCAACTAGAGACCCCCAGTTCCAACAATTATTATTATTATTATTATTATTATTATTATTATTATTATTATTATTATTATTATTATTATGTTGCATGTATTGCATGATTAATAAATACCGTTGCAACATGAGTAAAATAACTTTGTATCTAAAATTTCCCATTTTTCATGAACTGGGTTTCTCTTAATATAATGCATACTTAATACAAATGAAAAGTAAAATCCTTGCAATAAGGGAAGAACTTGTGTACAGAATTTCTTATTTCTAAAACAGTAGTCCTTCTTTATACAATGCCTGCATAAGAGAGGAGAAGGAGTCGAACTGTTAGCACCCTTGCTCCGAAAAGCACCTGTTTGAGTAGTTCTGTATGTTCAAATGGTTGTGGGTTAGGATAGCCTTGTCCTAAAATACTTTGAGCTTTAAAACGTTATTATTTTTTTAACTTTAGGACTATAGGAACAGGATACAGTATCTAAGAACACTCTAGAGTTCAGCCTTTGTTACCACAGAAGTTGGTGCTCTATTTAGACACCTGGCCTCCCTGACCAGATGATGGCTACTTGCAAAAAGAAAATTCAGATGACATGAAATTTCGGGAGTCCAGACCTAGGGGCATTGGGAACTTTGTCACCTCTCTGCCCTTCTCCTACAGGATCCAAGGCCTCGACTATTTTCAAGAGACAGTTAATATATTTGACCAGAGCGCAAATCAAAGTGTTATTAGATGGGTCTGAGCAAGATAGGACTGCTTCCCTGCAGGATTTTGTGCCCTTGGCTAGTCACTCCCTGCATAACAAAACCCTTCTGACCTCTAGGATGGAGGGGCACGGGAACAATACATGCATTATGTCTTCCTTTTGCTGTTTGCAGAGCTGGCAGGTTGCCTGTTTCTCACCCCTTTTTCACGATGGATAATGGGTTGGGATAGGGATTGCCTTCATCCTTGGCTTAATAAACTGGGCTTTGTTCCATTCTTTGTAGAATTTGTGTAAGTAGTGCTGTGGTTTCAAGTATTGATAGGTACACAATGTCATCCAACCGTGTTTACGTGCTGAAAGACGGCTTTTATCTTCTATTTGTGAGAGCCGTTTTGTGCTGATTTTTGCCACCCATTTGAATTCCTGGTCGCTTATAGTTAGGTCCCAGATGGTTGTTAGGCCAAGTGTGAGAACGGCTTGTGACAAGTAAGACTTTCCACTGACCTATTTTTTTGTGCCCAGTTCAATCCATAGGTGATGGCCCAAAGTGCCTTCCTTTGTGGCCCTAAGCATATGGCAGCTTATTGCAGAGGATGTTTTACGTTCCAGGGCCCTGCCGTATATGCCGAATTCCAGTCTGATTTGAGCTGGTGAGGTGTAGGAAGGGAGCTTGAAGATTAATCTGTATATCTTTGTCAGCATTTTGTCAAGAATCTCACTCCTCTGCCCTTTAAGAGCCTCACTCCCATATGCTAGGGTTGGGAGGATTTTTGCCTGGACCACCTGAAGGATGGGCGTAAGTGTGAATTCTTTGAGCTTGCTGTACAAGGATCTGAGGGTGAATGATAATGCGGTGCCTTTCTTTTTTATTACATTCATCTGGCTCCTGTATCTACTATTGTCGTTAAATTGGACTCCTAAGTATGTTTGGGATCCAGTTGCACGTAGTTTTTCTTGCTCTAGAGATCACATCAGCTTTCGTGATCTTGCACCACGAACCACAAGGAACTTTGTTTTCTTTTTGTTTATCAGCAGGCCATTCCTAGTTGAAAATGCAGCTGTAGCATCCAGAAGGTGTTGCAGGCCAATCTTTGTTTTACTGATAAGAACAGGTTGTCTGCATATAATAAGTTTGAAAGGTGAAATCCCACCAATTTGGGTGAATGAGAATTGATGATATTTAGGGCCTGGGTCAGATCAGATAAAAACAGGTAAAATAGAGTTAGTTTCTAGAACGCAGCCTTACTGTAGGCCTTGCGTAGTGATTATAGGCCGTGACAGGTGTAATCCATCTCCGATTTTAATTCTGACCTAATTTTTATGATGCAGCAACTGCAGGGCCCTCCGCAGGGTGTCCGGGATATTGAGGTGAGCAAGTTTCTGCCACAGCTTCCCCCTGTCAACCCTATCAAAAGCTGATTGGTAACCGATGAAGCCCATATAGACATGCCGGCTGTTAAGTTACACATTATTGATCAGCAAGGAGAGTACAAGTAGGTTCACAGTTGTCCCAGTATGCTTCATGAACTCAGTTGGATTAAGGGGTATGATTTTGTTTGTCTCTGACCATGTTTGTGATGAGTCTAGCAGCACACTTGCAAAGTGTTTTGCCTTATTGTCAATTAAAGCTATCAAACAATAATTCCCAGGGATATCCTGTACCCCACCCTTGAAGAAGAGAGCTAGAATCGAGCCATGTCATAAGGGTGGGACGCAATTCTTCTCCAGGATGGTTGAGAAGCTCAGGACTAGCATGGTGGCCCAGAATGTTAAGTCTTCCATGTATATAGCAGGTGGTATGCCGCCTGCTCCTGGTACCCCCTCTCTATGGCCTTTGGCAATTTGTTTTTGAACAAGGGAAGTACTAATGTGGAACCTGGTTATGGCCTAGGCTCACCTCACTGTAAGATGTTCCTTGGGGTTGTTGGCCACCGATTCTTCGCTTTGTGTGGGGGATTGTTCAACTTGTGATTGTTTATTAAAATAATTGTATAAGAAGTGGTACCATACCCAAGGACAAGGGGGTGACATCGAGCAACAGCAGATCTTGAACATTTTCAGACTTGTCTCCAGAAAGGATGGCCGCCTGCACCGCTGCACCATAAGCCACAGCCTCGTCAGGATTAATGCTCTTGTTCAACTCTTTGCCATTGAAGAAATCCTGGAGCAACTTCTGGATCTTCGGAATTCGAGTGGATCCTCCGACCAGGACAATGTCATGAATCTGGCTCTTGTCGAGCTTGGCATCACGGAGGGACTTCTCAACGGGATCGAGGGTTCCCCTGAACAAATCAGCATTCAGCTCCTCAAAACGGGCTCTGGTGATGGAGGTGTAGAAGTGGCTTATGGTGCAGCGGTGCAGGCGGCCATCCTTTCTGGAGACAAGTCTGAAAATGTTCAAGATCTGCTGTTGCTCGATGTCACCCCCTTGTCCTTGGGTATTGAGACTGCTGGAGGTGTCATGACCGTGCTGATCAAAAGAAACACCACCATCCCCACCAAGCAGACGCAGACCTTCACCACCTACTCTGACAACCAACCTGGTGTACTGATTCAGGTGTACGAAGGCGAGAGGGCCATGACTAAAGATAACAACTTGTTGGGCAAGTTTGAGTTGACTGGTATTCCGCCAGCTCCTCGAGGCGTTCCTCAGATCGAGGTGACATTCGACATTGATGCCAACGGTATCCTGAATGTATCTGCTGTGGATAAGAGCACCGGAAAGGAGAACAAGATTACCATCACAAACGACAAAGGTCGCCTCAGTAAAGAAGACATTGAGCGAATGGTCCAAGAGGCTGAGAAATACAAAGCGGAGGACGAAAAACAGCGCGACAAGGTGTCGTCCAAAAACTCTCTGGAATCCTATGCATTCAACATGAAGGCAACGGTGGAAGACGAGAAACTGCAAGGGAAAATCAGTGACGAGGACAAACAGAAGATTATGGAGAAATGCAACGAAATAATTGCCTGGCTGGATAAGAAACAGACTGCCGAGAAGGAGGAGTTCGAGCATCAGCAGAAGGAGTTGGAGAAGGTGTGTAACCCGATCATCACCAAGCTGTACCAGGGTGCTGGTGGGATGCCCGGCGGCATGCCCGGAGGGTTCCCAGGCGCAGGCGGCGCTCCAGCTGGCAGCGGTGGCTCATCTGGACCCACTATCGAAGAAGTCGATTAAAAGAGTAATTTGTTCCGCAGGGTTTTGTCGTCAAAGGTGATCCAAGGACACAAATTTGTAACAGTAGCTGTTTGAAAAGCAAACCCGATTTCACATTGAAGCTGCTGTGCAACTACTGGGCATTCAGAGTACTTGAACCTGGGGCGAGAGGAGAGAACAGCATTGCACTTTACTTATCTGTACTGTAACAAACTTTGAGTCCTGATAAATAAAATCTATTTAATTGGCAGTTAAAAAAAAAAAAAAAAAAAAAGAAGTGGTACCATGCTGGCTCCGAGATGTTGGAGGAAGCCACTTTAGGGAGAGTGCCGCCCAATGTGTTTATGGTGCGCCAGAACTTTGCGGAATTATTTGACCTAGCTTCATGTAGTAGTTTTATCCAAAATAAATTCCATATCCCCCTTTGAGGTTTTCTTTTTGCCACCTTCAAAGGTCTTTGTGCTTTCCTTAGGTTGCATATTATTTCTTGATACACTGGTGACCTTTTGAGGCTTCTCAACAGCTGGTTTGTCCTTTTTTGGGGGATCCTAATTAGATGACTGGTTCCTCCTCTTTTTGTAAAGTGCATCCTTTGCGTTTTAAGATTTATTGACTGGCCTATGAGTTTTTAAGGTGAATGTTTCCCAGCTCAAGATGAGATCTCCCCCTAGATTGTAAGTGTTTGCTAGTAGAAGATTGGCCTCAATGGCCAAGCCTGGAAGGGAATTGATGGGTCACTGAGTGCATTTGAGGTTGATTATTTAACTTTATGGGACTAAGTCAACTGAAACATCAAACTTATCCAACCTGATATTGAGGGTGACACTTGGGGTCGATGGTCGCTGACCATTTTTTCGTCAAAGCCGAATGTAGTGATATTGATCAGTAGGGGAAGACTGACTAGTGTACAGTCAATTTGGAGACGCACCTGTCTTTGTTAGATATGAAAGACCTGGTGCGTTGTCAGGAGGAATTGTCCATTTAAGGCTCTCAATCCAAGGTGTTCCATGTTTCCTTGGAGTGCCCATCCTTTCTTATCCTCTTTGTGCCACCCGGGTTGATCTTGAATTGGTGTTGCCCTGTCGCCATCTTGTGCCTATATTATCTCATTTGTGGGTATGTCCCACATTAACCACATATTGAAGTTTCCTGTTATGATGATGTCCATACTTACATTCTCAGATCTGAGGTTGGGTTTGGGTGAATGTAATCAAGGTTATTTTCCTTTTCTGCCCATTAGCAAAGTGGCGGTAGCTTTGTAATGTCATGTGCGGGATCACCGCCATATAGGTGGCCGGTCCCAATCCCCGAGACGATCATTATCACCCCCATAATCTTCAGTCTGTTTATATAGACCTGGCCAACAGTAACGCTGCTGTATGAGGGAAACTGTAGCCACCACACCAGCATGAGCAGAGGCTAACCCCTCATGTACTGCCACAATCAACTCTGGTCTACGATTTGAATTTGGAAGATGCCATCACCCACTCTGGGAATATGAACAAACAGAATGTTTTGCACGCTCAGTAGGTAGGGGTTCATTTGCTGTATTCAGCTTTGGTAATGGGGTGCTACAGCATGAGTCTGTGACAGCCACCATGATGTGTTCATCTACCCTTGCATGGGAATGACTTATTGCAGCTACGGCCGTAGTTCTCACTGTTGCCTTTGCAGCTTCATCAGCCAGTGGCTTCCCTACAACATGTATCCCTACACTTCTGGGACCCTACACTTCGGTGGATCAGTGTGTGTGGACCTCGTGCTTTTGGGCTTGCTGCATTACTGTCAAAACTAGGCAGCCTTGGGATTCAGCAACCCTGACTTTCGGAAATAGCTCCTAAAAACAATTTCGACTCCTTGTAGCAATAATAGTTGTTATAATATTATTATGAACTAATATAGGGACAAATCCCATCAGAAAGGAAGGAGGCATGACATGCCAAAAAAGGGGGCTGCTGTAAATATAGACTACCCCTGCTACCGCCACAGATTGAGGCGCCGTTATGGAGGCTCGGCTGAGGCACCCAGGGCTGGACACGGAGCACCTCAATATAGAGTGACTCACACTGAATCACTGGATCACATGATTGTATCAGTGGCATTGTTGCAGTGGGGCACTTCATTGAGCAACGCGATTGTGCAGAGCCCCTGTAGCAGGACGCAGAGACAAGGTGTATGTGGTGGTGAGAGCAGATTAGCACTTTGTTATCAAGACCCACAAAGGGGCCCCCGTAGCTCAGGAGGGGAATGTGCGCAAGAGAGAGCCACTCACGTTCTAAATATATATCACTTAGGCTGCTCCGTAAAAAATCAGGATAATTATACTAATATACAACGAGCTCAGTTTAATTGTGTTCATTAGCTTCGAACTAACTTGATAAACTGTGAAAAACATTTTCGTTTTCACTTCCTAGTTGTCAGAGGTTATCCACAATTTTCTAAAAACACATTTCTGAATATTTTCCCATATTTAGAGACGACTCGACTGCATCTATATATACTTATAATGCAGAATAGATGACTCCTCTCAAAATAACGTGAGCGTCCTGAATTGATGTATCTGGTTGTAAAATGGCGAGTCCACATTTGCCTGCCTGGATCTAAAGTAAAAAATGTGTGGTGAATAAAAGACGATAAAGTGTGTGGGGAATAAAAGATGCTAACAATTCATCTGGCGCACCCGAGATTCTTTAGCAGCGGGAAAGCGCTGTCTCTCAACCGAAAGGCCCATTTATTTCTGAAACCTTGCCAGGCTACTGCCAATTATTAAATAAACCAGGTTTGTAAACAAACAGGTATGAAAGTCTAAATTCCGAGTAGAAGTGACTCAACGCACAATATTACAAAACATAGAGAGCGTTTTCAAATGGTGACTGGCGCCACGTATACTGACGTTGGGTGGGGACTGTAAACAGCACTTAATATGTAAAGTATTCTTACGTGGAAGCGCCCACAGTATTTATTAAGCGATTGCTGTTGTAGCTACTGAATTCCGGCATTGCAGATAACCAGCACTGTTTCGTCTTGATGACGCATCATGACTCTTCCATTTTCTACACTTCCTGTCTCTTTATTTTTATGCATGTAGGTTCCCTTTTAATCTCTTCTTTCACCATTTCCTACTGTGTTCCTGTCTTTGTATTCCCCATTCGCCCTTTCTGCCTTTCTCTGTTTGGATGGAGATCCTATTATAATAAATACATCCAGAACCGCCGATGCCCACCGCCTCCTGCCACTGGCGCAAATCAAGCACTGGTGTCTGTCAACAACGAGGGCCATATTATCAAGAACTGTGATAACATTATCGCCATTTTAGCTTCAGGAATCTGACACTAAAGCGGCGATAAGGTGCTTGATAATATGCCCTACAGAATTTCAATAGAAACCCAGGTTCTGGTGTGGAGGACAGCAAACCTGGGCTTCTATAGGAATTCACAAGGGCATATTATCAAGCCCATTATCGCTGTTTTAGAGGCAGTTTCCTGCTGCTAAAACAGCGATAATTGCGTTCTTGATAATATGACTCCAAGTGGCTTGTTACCCAATACAGCAGTACTCATTTTATTATCTGCAGAATGTAAGAATGAATGACCAGGATGGGAGCCAGAGTCGCAACTAGAGGCACATTTTTTGGGGGGCTTGGGGGGAGGGGTATTTGGGGGAAAATTCTTCCAGCACTATTATGCAGAGTGGAGATGCAGGGGGCTCTAAGAAAATGCAACAAAGCCTCGTTGGCAAGTAAATGGTCTTTTAAAGACCCGTGAAGTACTTGGGTGCGGTTGTGTGTGCCCGGGAAGCTGTCTCAGCCAAGGCTGACACACAAGAGGGGGGGACTGAAGCCCTTTGAGCCTAATGGGCGTTGTGCGCCTTGTTGGAGCCAATTACATTTACTGTGAACAGGATTCACTTTAGCAGGTATGTGAATCCTCCACTTAATTTGATGATTGCAGTAAAGGAAGGAGAAGAGTCGCTTGATTTGAAGGACAATGTAGATGAAAACTCAAAGCAAATTCAAAAGAAGCGTAATTATATCAGATTTGTTTTTATATATATGCTCTATTCCAGGCATACATTTTCAACAACATTAGCCAGAATTCCAAAAATCAATCCAATACACAGAATTTGACAAAATTAATCCCCCAGGAGTTTTGAGAATATGTTTAGAGCCCAACTTTTATTTATGCTCAAGATAAACACATTTTTCAATCAACCCACCCAAAGCGTTTCTTACCTTTAGGACTTCATCAGGGCTGTGAAATTAAAAAAATCTACTCGAGCTCGGCGGAGAAGGGTAGGTCAGACTGCGCGGACACGGGAGAATGGAGCTAAAACCCTGGGCTCTTCCCTGATGTTTAGTCCCGCCGACCCCTCATGTGGCATGTAATCCTTAAGCATTAGGCATAGGAGTACCCACAGAGGTAACGAATTGACACATGACACTAGCATGTTTTCCCTTGCACATTAATAAGGTCCTGATGAATCGCGGGTGACTAGACCCACAGCGTGAAACATGTCGACCAACATCACCTTTAGTCTCATCTAGGGTCACCCGACCTAGCCTGCTGACACCTAGTGAGCTAACCCCACTTTTTTAACTGCAGCCAGGGGACCCCCAGAATAAACTGATTTCCGGTACCCCTTGCTACATTTTAATATCCCTCACACCACTATACCTAGCCCAGCCCACACACCCCCACCTCACCATAAGGCAGTTGGAAAAAGATCTCCGCCAAAGAGCCCCTCTTTGATGTGAGCCCGTCGGGGATTGCACCGCCTCCCCGACGAGGAGCAACCGCCGATGATGAAGCATGACATCCTTCGGGGTGTGTGAGGCAATTACATCCAACAAAATGGATGCCCCAGGATGTTACTCTAACATCTGTGGTCATGCCAGCTAACACTTCCCTCACTTTCCATAGGAACAGTGCAGCAACCTCCCTTTGTTTCCATAGTGCAAGACACGGACACAAGCTGTAACTGGACCTTCCACCTTCCTGTGTGGAAAACCGTGTCCGTTGATCCATTGATCAAACAACTTTTACTCCCTCCCCTTTTGATATAAATTAAAAAAACAAACATACATCACTCATGTGTGTCATGCAATGATTCTCAGATAGCATAGTGCAAAATGCAAACACAAGGAGAGCGCTGAAACTTTTCAGACTTTCACCCCCAGTCACAGATCTGGGTTGAATCCATCATCATTCTTTAGCTCACTTCGGTTCATGGGTTGTATGTGTGGAAATGCACCGTCTTTTCAGTTTTTTTAAGCAAAAGTTTGGAGTGATATTTGGCACTGCGCACACTCATGGTCTGGTTCCTGGCGCACATAGATATGGCTGCTGCGCACAGAGACCCTAGACTGCCACACACAGAGGAAACAAATTAGAGCGAACATTGACAATGAGTGTGGGGAACTCTGGAGAAGAATTCTTTAGTGCCATAATTAGAGCTTTTCTTTCAGCCTGCTGTGCCGTGCAATCACCTAGTGGCTGTGTAAATGTTTTGAGAGGTTGGTAGACTCCATCCTTCATTTTACTCCTTACCACTGCGCAAGTGGTCGAGTATTGATGTTTTTGTCCGACTGCGAGCTGGTCAGAATCCTCAGTGTAAACTGTGAAGTTGTACTGATCTAGAGCCATTAGTTCAATGGCACAGGATATTCTTGCTGATTTTCTAGGTGTGCTTGTGTTTGTGGTATTGTATGATGGCGGGTGTACTTTGTCCACCCACCATCGGCCTGGGAAATGGGACCACCCGCTAAGGCAGTAGCGTTGCTGCATGGGCAATTCGGATGCACCCGCCACAATGGATGGCTCATCCTGCATATTTTGCATTTTCAGCAGCACCTGCCGCAATTCTAAAAAGGCATTTGTGCATTTGAATGCACAACGTGGCAGGCATCGCTAGGTGCCTGCCACGTCTTCCATGCAAATGCAGGGGAGCACCATAGGTACCCCCCATGTGTTCCCCCACTCCCCCACCAGCCTCAGGAATTTGCTGGCATCGTAATATGGCTGTTGGTGTCTAGCTGACACCGCCACCATATGCAACCCTTTTCCGCCCGGCAGAAAAGCGGTGGACGGTCTTCCCGTCTGCAGCGGCACCCGCCAACATAATATGGCCGGGAAATGGGAGGCGGGCGGGGGATGATGTAGGGTGGATCGCCACGCCATGCGGGTGGTGCTGATCCGCCCTACATCATAATAGACCCCTTAGTCTACATCTGTTGCTGTTAATGAGTTGGCCCACTATATCCCTCTAGGATGTAAGGTTTTTGCATGAAGGACGCTTGCCTTTGTGACAACCTCTAAAGCTGGAATGGGAGTCATAACAAATATGCGTTTTCCATGAGCCATTCATCTTTCTTTCTCTACTGCTGCCTGTACTGTCATCAGTATTTTTGCTTTTGGTGATAAACTCATCTCTTCATTGGAATATAAATTGGATTTATATGCAAACAATACTGTGTCCCCCTTTTAGAAAGTGACGTATGTGTAGCCTGTTCTGAGATTATGTAGATCACCAGGTTTTTTGTGTTGACACACGTGTGTAAGTGTTTTGAAGCTAGCATGTCAGTCTGTGCTGAACATAAGACCTGTGTATGTTCTGGTGTCCAATGTGTGATTTGAGAAGTCTAGACATAATAATTCATAAAACGGTTTTACCTGTTGTACTTAATCTGGTCTGTATGTTCTACCAACATTTTGAAAAGCCTAAAAGTGATTGCTGCTTTTCGTTGTGCTTAGAGGTTGTAAGAGTGCACATTTCTCTAGGAAATGTGGTGCTAAGATCTTGCCCTCATTTGATAGCTCATATCCTAGGAATGGGACACTCAGAAAAGCAATTTTTGATATGTGGAAATTACATTTGCATCACATAAATCCCACAACAAAGCGATCTACTCTCGCTGATATATTTCTAAGTCATCATCTGTAAGGTATATGCCATCAACAAAGGACAAAAGTTTGCAACAGTTCTGTTGCACGGGCAGAGAATAAGCCTGGGCTGTTCTTATACCCTGTGGAAGTCAACAGAATTGTTATCATACTTTCCCTGGTGGAACTTATCATAGATACTCAGGTGGATAATCTTTTTTAGCCAAGAGAATGTCATAGCCAAATGATAAATTCTCCCAGAAGAGAACTTTATTAGTTCGGCGAATATTATCCTTAATTTGGAGTTGCAAACTATACAATCTGCATGGGAAACTAACTCGTTGATCCGGTGTTTCCACCTGATAAAGCTCATTAGTTGCTTATGCCACCAGAGACTTTTGAAGATTCTGGTGAACTATCATGACTTTTGCCACACTTTCTAGCAGAGTCATACCCCACTCCTCAATATTTGTGGCATATTTAATTGGGTACCATCCACTTTTTTCTTTTTAAATTGAGGCTTTTGTTGTGGAATCTCTTCCCTTTTTAAGGTGATGTCAGAAGAGCTTTGTGAGTCCTTCTGTGGTTTTACTCCTCCGACCTGCACTCTGTTTGTTATCGTCTGTCTGACCATTTTTTAGATGAGTCCTTAAAGGAAAGAGAAGAGTGTGTATCATTATACAGATACCTATCAGGCTGTTTAATTGTTTCGGGATTGACCAGATTGTAGTGTTTTTCTGAGGAGATCCATTCCATGTTTTAACTTTTTCTTTTTTTTTCTAGTACCTCAGCCTTTTTTAGAAGACTCTGGTGCCTGTTTCAAGTTATCCTTTTCAGCATTACCTCTAAGTTGTGGTTAGTTAGATCTGGCCTGCAAATTATCTCGATCTATTGATGTATAGGTTTAAGCAATAATTTTAGTTAGTTTGTGCTCTTGATCTGCCAATGTGACCTGCACATGTCATTGGTGTACTGTCAGAGCTGCTGCTTCCCCGTTAATATTACTAAAGTAATTAAGGACACCGTGGCATAATTGCCAATAAGTTTTATCCCCAAGTCCAGGGCAGGGGCTGCTCTGTATTCATTTTGAATTTGCTTGAGTACTTTTAGGTAAAACAGCTATGGGTGGTGTAGATGGTGTAGCTTGCAGCAAATACTGTGCCCCATGTGGCAAACTCTTATACAGGGGGAACCATCCCTAAAGGTAGGCACATTGTGAGAATTCTATGTTCATGTTGAGGTCATGTATGGGAAAACACTGCTTCAAGCTGGTTTGTTTTTTGTGCAATCTAGAATGGAATCTCCTCTTGTCTGGTCAAAACCTTTCCCAAATTCAAATAATAGTTACTGGACTAATCACTGGTGTTGCCAAATGAAGTTGGCTCGCTGACTTTGTTGTTATTGTTCGCTTGATGAACTGAGTCATACGTCTGTATAATCTGACTAGACAAGTGTAAGGTATACACAACTCAGCTGCTGTGAGTGCTGCTATTTGTGGATATAGTGTGTAGCCAGATAGAACTGGCCATGCTGTCCAGTGATTGCGGAGAGGACCCAGTCTTCTGTTTGCTAATGGATGTGGTAGGGTGCCTTTATGCTAATTTGTGCGTTCCCTGGGCTGCGGGCCCACTTGATCCATTCTGGGTTTTGTCTCCTCCTACAGAACCCCACTGTCGAGGTGATCGCTGCCTTCCAAGTTTCCCATCACTGGTCAAGGGTGGTGACTCTGAGTATTCAGGTGGAATAACCTCTTGTGCTGTTCAACCTCTGACAAGCAATGACGTCACAACTTTCACCTACCACAGAGAATACTAACCATACCCTCGTAGCCAGCTGCTTGTGCTTCTATAGCCTCATGGCAAGTGGGCCGACCTCCCTTTTATTGTTGGTACTGTCTGCTCAGAGACTCTGGTGCAATAGGTAAGGATAGACACACAGTTCTACTACCTCATAGATGTGCATAGATCAATACACTACTGGACGCACCGGCAGACCTCCAGGTCCTCCTGAGCGAGATAAATTAAGCTCTCCACCTAGTGAACTCTCTGCTAATCCAGCCATCACAGGCCATAGTGGAGATAAAAATCAGAGTGGTGAGGATGGATGGGGTATTACAGCGTCAAGACCTTAGGAACGCAACTACACGTATAACAGAAGCCGAATCTCGGATCTCCACAATTGAGGATGATGTTCCCATTCTCAAAGCACAGGTCTCTACATTACCCACCCGCACAGTGGAGCTTCACAGATGCGCAGAGGGCACCGAAAACCGCTCCAGGCATAACAATGTGCTCATCATTGGAGTTCCTGAAGGTATTGAGGGTGCTGAACCCCCCCCCTTTTCTGAATCGAACCCCAACTGATGGCTGACTACGTAAATAGGTGGACTAAATCTTGGGTGCCCCCTGAACGTTTGTCCTCCTGGTTTGCGATTGAGAGGGCACACCGAGAACTTACCCCCAAGCCTCTACCAGGAGCCTGGCCTAGAACAATTATTGCTCACATCTTTAATTAAAGAGATAATGATGCTATCCTCAGGGAGGCTTGACTGCACTCGGCTCTCCAGTGCGGTCACACTAGTGACCTCCTTTTTTCCTGATTACACCCGCAAGGTGCAGCGGTGCTCCTAGATGGAGATCAAGCAGCACTAAGCGCCATGGGACTTCAATACTGCATGTTGTTTCAAGCTAGACTCCATGTTATTCAGGTCAACAAATCATACTTTTTCGATAAACTGGAGTCTGCATGGCAGTAGCTTACTGAGGAACATCTGCTTCATGGCTCTGCTGCCTCTTCGTTGGGTGGACCGGACTCTGCTGACAATCTTGAGCCATGGTTGTTACCTAAACCTTGCAGGAAGTACACTCAATCCCAGAGGAGACAGAGAACTGTTCGATCCTCAAAGTACGGCCGTACACAGCCACTGCCATTGTCTCAGCCTGCTTCGAACCCCGCCTTCGAGAGGGATGAAGGGAGCTGAAATCAGGCAATCCTCCAGACTCGCTATCTTCCACACCTTATGCTCTTCACACTAAATCAGAATTTTCCCACAGTCCCACAATCTAACTAGAATTGAGTTCCCAGCAGCCGCATGAAACCAGGATCGACAGATTACCTTCACGACCGACGCTGACGACACCCACGCCGCCGAACACCTCCACTTCCAGATTCACACCGACCCAAAGACGACCCTCAGAGGCACCCTCATCTACAGACCCCCAGGACCACGCACACAATTCAGCGAAGACATCACAGACTTCATCAGCCCACACGCCCTCCCCTCCGCCGACTACATCCTCCTAGGGGACCTCAACTTCCACCTGGAGAACAACAAGGACCGCAACACCGTCACCCTGCTGGACAACCTCGCCAACCTCGGACTCAAGCAACTGGTCAACACCCCCACCCACTACGCCGGCCACACGCTTGATCCCGTCTTCTCATCCAGCAAGCACATCGCCTTCAGCCACTCCACCGGACTTCACTGCACCGACCACAGCTGCGTCCACTTCAGCTTCAGAAAAAACACTACCCACCACCACACCCAACAGGCTCCTCACAGAAGCTGGAGCATGATCACCGCCGACCAGCTCACCACCTCCCTCAGCCAGAACCCACCTGCCAGCACACCGGACCCCAACGAAGCAGCCCGCAACTTTACGCAGTGGCTGACCGCCTGCGCCGACGACCTCGCACCACTGAAGAACCCTCCCAGCAAACCCAGAAGCAAGAAGGCCCCCTAGTTCACCGACGAACTCAAGGACTCCAAGAAGACCTGCCGCACCCTTGAGAAAGCCTAGCTCCTCGACCAGACCACTGACAACATGACCGCCCTCAAACACGCCACCCAAAAGCACCACCAGCTCATCCGCACCACCAAGAAGAAATCACTGAAGGATCGACTGGACAACAACGCCCACGACAGCAAGGAACTCTTCAGCATCGTCAAGGAGTTCTCCAACCCCATCACCGGCAACAACGACATCACCCCTTCACAAGATCTCTGCGACTCCCTCGCCTCGTTTTTCCACCGCAAGATTGCCGACATCCACAACAGTTTCGGCGCACCATCCACGCACCCAACCGTCAAACCAACGCACCCCACCGCCACCCTCCGCACCTGGACCACGGTGACCACCGAAGACACAGCCCGCACAATGAACACCATCCACTCCGGATCTCCGAGACGTCATCAACACCTCCTTTGACACCGCCACCTTCCCGGAGAGCTGGAAGCACGCCGAGCTCAGCGCCCTACTGAAGAAACCAACAGCGGACCCCACCGACCTCAAAAACTTCCGCCCCATCTCGCTCCTCCCTTTTCCTGCCAAAGTCATCGAGAAGATCACCAACAGACAACTTGCCGCCTTCCTCGAGACGAATGGATCCCTCGACCCCTCGCAGTCCGGCTTCAGAGCCAACCACAGCACCGAGACCGCCCTCATCGCAGCCACCGACGACATCCGAGCCCTTCTCGACAACGGGGAAACAGCGGCACTCATCCTCCTGGACCTCTCCGCAGCGTTCGACACTGTGTGCCACCGTACCCTAGTCCAACGCCTCAGCAACACCGGCATCCAAGAGAAGGCACTGAAGTGGACTATCTCGTTCCTCGCCGGAAGAACACAGAGAGTCTGCCTCCCCCCGTTTCGATCCGAGGCCACCGAAGTCATCTGCGGCGTCCCGTAAGGATCATCACTCAGCCCCACCCTCTTCAACGTCTACATGAGACCTCTCGCCACCATCGCACGCCAACACAACCTCAACATCATCTCCTACGCCGACGTCACCCAGCTGAGCCTCTCCCTCACCAGAGACCCCGACACCGCCAGAACCAGCCCCAACGAAGGGATGAAAGACGTCGCTGAGTGGATGAAGAACAGCCGCCTGAAACTGAACTCAGACAAGATGGAAGTCCTCATCCTGGGACCATCACCCTCCGCCTGGGATGACTCCTGGTGGCCCCCAGCCCTGGGCACCGCCCCCAAGCCAACATACCACGTACGCAACCTGGGCTTCATCCTGGACTCCTACCTCTCGATGACCAGACAAGTCAACGCTGTGTCCTCTTCATGCTTTCACACCCTCCGCATGCTCCACAAGATCTTCCGATGGATCCCGACCGAAACCAGGAAGAGGGTCCCCCAGGCCCTCATCACTAGCCGACTGGACTACGGAAACACCCTCTACGCCGGAACCACAGCCAAGCTACAGAAAAGACTCCAACGCATACAGAACGCCTCCGCCCGACTCATACTGGACATCCCAGACGCAGCCACATCTCCGGCCACCTGAGGGACCTGCACTGGCTCCCCGTCAACAAGAGGATCACGTTCAGGCTCCTCACCCACGCACACAAGTCTCTCCACGACCTGGGCCCCAAGTACCTCAACGACCGCCTGACCTTCCACACGCCCACCCACCAGCTACGGTCTGCTAGCCTCGCCCTTGCCGCCGTACCACGCATCCGAAGAGCCACCGCCGGAGGCAGATCCTTCTCCTACCTGGCGGCCAAGACATGGAACTCCCTCCCCATCCACCTTCGGCTGACCCAGGACCACCTCGCCTTCAGGAGACAACTCAAGACCTGGCTGTTCGAGCAGTAGCGGACCCCTTCCCCCAAGCGCCTTGAGACCCTTCCGGGTGAGTAGCGCACTATACAAGTGTCATGATTGATTGATTGATTGATTGATTGTTTCCTAGACATTTTTGCTTGAATATTTAGCCCGTTTTCTTAAAAAATTTATTACTTGATCATACTTTAACTAGGCATCATTAGACAGGGAATTTGTCTGGGTTACTCTCAGGGATTCTGCATTTGGCCACAATATCAATAAATTGCTTTCAGTCCACAAATCACTAGGAACCACTATATCGAAGGAGATATTCATCATAAAATCTTTATTTCGGTTTATACTACCATAAATTATACAAACATATAATTAATTATCAATAGTGCTCGAAATAGAATTAGAACTAAAAAAGGAAAAAATTCCGTACACCAGTTTCTAAGGAGTCTAATTTTTCCAAAATACAGTCTTATAAACACGAAAAAGATCAACATGAAACCTAACTCACTAATTAAAATCACTATTAAAAATAGCTAGTGGAAAGACTAAAATGCAAGTGCATTTGTTTAAATGACAATTGTCACAGTTGTTATTGTGTAAATACCAACAACTCTATATTGTTCATTGGGGGCCCTTTGCCCCTTATACATTAAAAATAAGAATAATAAAACACATTAAAAATACTTGAAACCTGATTTTGTGGACATTATCTTGGGAAATGAAACACCCTCAGATCATAATATTTTCTTACAATTGGATCGTAACACTTGAGGGGGTGGTCAGTAGCCTCCGCCAAGTAGCCCAAAACTGGCCAAGAAATTTCGCGACTGCACACGCAAATAGTGAACTTGTATCTGATTTTAACATACGTAGGGCTTCATAGTGACTGTAGGTCCCCAACTGTCTACATACAGGAGTGTCATGGGGATGAGCCTTGCCTTTAAACTGTGTTAAGTTGACATGAACTTATTAGAAGTTTAAACCCCATTTTTCCTTTCTGCAGCCTTTTTGCACACAGCACACATTATTATAAATGTTTAGAAATAAGCAGAGTGTTTTGCTTCACACGAGAATAATATGTTTTTCTATATGAGCAGCCTTGCTTGGTAAGCTTTGTCCAAACAGTGAGTGCCGAGGCATTCAAGGTTATTTCAACACAGTGGTTGTTGTTCGGACTGATCAGCACATGTTCTAGACATAACATATATGCAGCTGTGGCCACCTCTGATTTTGGCGTGTTTAATAATGCACTGTGTAGGCATGATTATACACATTTGGAGAACATTCGCATGCAGAGACCTGCATCTCCAGAGCACATTCACATTCCCTCCTCCATGCATCTCTCACAGTGGACAAGCACCAAATTTAAGGTTCACTCTCATTACCATTTTTTAGTGCCCCCCCCCCCCAGATTCTTAGTGTTCCTCTTTTCTGATGCTCTCTGAGCCCACTTGTAATTCATTTTCACCAGATTTTTGCATTTTGGTATACTGATCACTAGCTCATTCAAATTTGCTTTTAACCCTGGAGTTCTTAAGCTAATTAGTGTATCATCTTTTATGTGTACCCTAAAGTTATTTTACAAAGGTTTGACTCTTGGATAAGTTGACATTAAATTCAGCTGTTGCCCTTCTAACATTGCGTAGGCTTCAACAGCACATTGGGAAACTTCTTTACATAGGAATAGAAGTTTTACCTCATGGTATTCATCTACATATCATGCATCCAGGTTTCCTTTCATACCCTCAGCCAATCCAAATTTACATTGAGGATAGCAACATCTAGGGATCTTGAGGCATCTTGCACTATGGGGCTATTATTATTCTTATATGCTATTCTGTTCCTACTTGGTGTAACCTCTAACCGTGGCTATGCTCCAATATCTACAAATTCAGTAACACCTTGTGACCAGGCTGTAAGAATACTAAAGACAGATCTGGTGCAGTAGAACCTCCTTGCATACTTTGCACCCATACAATTCTTCGCGAACCTGGGCTATTTTAGCTGCAGTGATAATTGGGGTTCTTGTTGTCATGACTGGGGCAACTGGACATACTCCTGTGTGAGTTTGGGTCTGGTTAATAGGTGTAGTTGCTTTATTGTCAACAGCCTGCGGACTCCCTCTAGCCGGCTGAACTACATTATAAAGAGGTGGTCGGGTAGCAAGGAAATCCTCCAAGAACTCACCACTAGAATCTGTATTAATGTTTGCCTCGTACTGTGAACCTGTATTACCCTCTTCCTGTGCTTTCATCTTCCTCATTTTGTCACCTGTTAAGACAGGTTACATCCTAACTCCCTCAATCATGTCTCTCCTCCATACCTTTGTTTTTGCATGTGTGGCAAGCCTTTATGCATTCAAAGTCCCATACTGTGCTGGTCTAGGTGGGGACTTCATGTCATATAATGCTCACCTGAAATTCTCTATTAGATTTAAGTAAAGGTACCATATCTAGGAAATTGTAGAGACCCTTTGTTCTCAGTGATGTTGTTCCAGTGTTTAGACCAAATGCATGTGTGAAGACAGACATTTATTGCCATGTAAAGGCTTGGCGTGCCCACAGGAAAAGCTTTCTGGCTCTTCAGGGCAGGAACCCTTACATCTCCTCTAAAGAACTCTATCAATGTCATAAAAAGCATTCATTTTTAATCACAATCAATAACTTCAATTTAAATGAACAGTTTCTCTAATGAATCACGATGTAATATGTATTATTGTCAGTGTCCAATCTCAGTGTGGCACACTCTTTGCTCATCTTTCCCGGCTCCGCACCTTCTAACATGATGACCAAACCCAGCATGGCACACACACCAACTGACCAAGGCCAGCACAGCACCTAATGACGCAGCTTACCGCACCTTATAGTGGCTCTCCTTCCCTCACAATTAGCAAAAACAAAAAACAAATAACTTTTTGTCTTTTTCACATAGAAATTCACACTCTGAAGGGGGTAAAAGGGGAATACTACTTTAAAGTGACATGTGAAATGTGGGACGCCAACCTGACTAGGGTAGCTTTTCCTCTGTGCAAAATCGATTTACCAACACCAATCACTATTACCACACTCTCACACCAGTAATTTAATAGTTCCCTGTCTCAATTGTGTGGCCAATAGCACCTCACAGACCAACACTGCAAAACTTAACAGACAAGTTAAACCACAATAAACTTAATATATATGATGGGGTCTTAGACTATGATGAGCCTGATAAAGAACTTCAACTTCTTAGCAACAAGTGTATATGCATTTAGTTGAACAAGCAATATACAAAAAAAGGGCACATTAATTCTCTCATCCAGCTTCACAGTCTTCTTGAACTCAAAAGTGGACATTATACTGCACAGATACCGTAAAGCTTGACAACACACAATTAGTGAGGCATAGAACTGCTTATACTCGCTCCAAGGACACTGCCACCGCTTTCGGAAATGCCAGAACAGTGCCAATACTCTGAACTGGACTATGGACTTCAGGGAAATGGACTGGGCTAATTGTAGCTGTTTCTCGGGTGTTGTATTTTCAAGCTCGCGACAATTCAGTTATAAATCATCCTTGTTCTGTCAAATAAAGCAGAGCAATTTTCTATACCTTCGGGATTTGGTGTAGTCATCAAATAGATTGCACCACTGGTTGTATGGACTTTGTGGTATCAACTTGAAGTGTATTCTCGGAGCTAACAGCATTACATCAAATTACATTGTAATCCATTTGACTCCACATGAACGACAGAGAGGATGCTATCCAAACCACAAAGGCTTATTAACAAATTAGTCAAAGTTATGCACTTTATTCATTTGTTAATTTGTTGGCACATTAAGCACAGAAACAGTATTGTTCATCAACCCAACTATATATTATCAGGATTCTGGTAGTATAAATCATTTAAAGACTGCAAAATACAAAGCAGAGAAAATATCAGTTCCATAAAGGATTCTCCCTAAACTAAATAGAGCATCTAAGGGGGGCAGGAGGACATCCTAAGCAGAAGGTGTCAGTCTGAAGTGAGCCAAGTTAAGGTTCAAGGCAAAAAAGTTGTTCAAGTGTCTAACTCAAGAAATAGAAATATGGAATCCCAAGAAGCAGAGTTAGGAAAAGTGATTCTGACTGCAAAGTCAGGACAGGATTTACTAATAGCTGTTCTAAGACACACAATTTGAAATACATTGCTTTCTCTCTCCAGAGTTTCTTCACACCAACTCTTCTGAACTTGCACCAATCAGATTGCATCATCTCCTTGGAACAGGTAAACTCCCCTTGTTACTACCATAGAAAAGGTTGCACACAACTGCATAATCTTGGATGTATCAGTGGTCTGGACTGCATGGAACTAGGCTTCATGGTTTAAATCACAACAAGCTTCCAGTTAATCATATTGGCTCTAACATTTCTAAAAAAAAAACAATGAGCTACTCTTCATACTAGAGAAGGTTATCTTGCTCCTGCAAAAAAAGGAAAATGTGAAAGCACATTTTGAAATCAACATATCTTTAATTGTAAAAGGCTTAGAGCAGGTGAGTCCTTCTTGTAGTTATGCCACAATTAAGAATGCACATTTGGGGGCGTGGCTTAGCGCCCGAGACGGATGGAGGTTCCGGGGTAGAGCTCCGTCCACACCGGAGATTCTTGGCGGTTCTACCCTTCTGCGACAACCATGCCTCGCAGCGGACGACGTCGGAACACTTCGTGCTCCTTTTAAGCTGCATGACGCCTCCAGACTCCCTCGACCTCGCCCAGCAGCTCCCGTTTTCTTCCGGTCGCGGCTTTGCTTCAGCCACGACCGCCATTTTGTCTTTTCAGACGGCGCTCGTCTGAGGAGCGAGTCTGCGACGACTGTAGCCTCCTGACACCGGCGCATCACTGGAAATGTCGCAATTTTACAGGAAATGAGGATAAACCACCATAATCCTCACAGGTGACTTTATTCTTTTTTTTTGGAATCGTTTTTTTCTCTTTTCACTTGGATTGTTACCTCCTCCTCAGCTCCGGCAGCCATTTTAGGTTTCCTATTACGCCAGCTGCTTATTGCTTCTGGTACAACCTGGCTTTCCTCAGTTTTATTGCCACAATCTCCCGATTTTATCAGGCTCTTGTTGGATATTGTATTGGCTCCTCCTCCTATTGACTTTGCTGTGTCCTCCTAACACCTGTAGTGCTCATTGGCTCATACTTTATTGGTGACTCTTTTTCTCTGTGTTCTCATGGCGGAGGGCCCTGGTAAAACCCCCAAAAGAAATTTCATTAAAAATTCAAAACTTTTTACTGCGTTGGCTAATTTAGACGCTTCTGCAGATTCCTCCATTTGTGAACCATCTTTCACCATGGATGTTCCTCCTCAACCAGGGTCGAAAACTACTACCAAGAGGCTGAAACAGAATCCACCGTCTCCCCCAAAGTCAACATCAGCCATTTCCATAGAGTTACTCCTTGAGGAAATAAGGGCACTACGTCCATTCATGGAGGAGACAAATTCAAAGCTGCAAATTTTGACTGACAATTGGTCCTTAATGGATACCAGGGTCTCCAAGGTGGAAAATACTGTCTCATCCCTCCAGGAAGCTACCACCAAGGTGGTCCACATGGAAACGCGAATCTCGTCACTCCAGAAGCAGGTGGAGGACCTTGAAAATAGAAATAGGCGCAACAACCTACGCCTCTACGGCCTGAAGGAAGGTTGCGAGGGGAATGATGCCATCGCCTTCTTTAAATCCTTCTTACCCAAGCTTCTGCATCTTCCTGAGGGCACCTCTCTCAATATTCAACGAGCACATAGACTTGGCCGAGCTCCTTCCACTATCTCCCCTGCGACAAAGCCTAGAGGTGTAATTATGTATTTTCTTGAATACACAGATTTGCTGAAGGTTCTACTAGCGGCTAAAGCTATACCTCATCTTAAATGGTCGGATTCCACCTTATTCTTTGCCCAGGATTATGCCAAAGCTACTGCTTCACGTCGCAAAGCATTTCTTGATATGAGAGCGGAACTGCGTTCCATTGGAGCCAGATATGGACTTTTTCATCCATGCTTATTCAAAGTCACTCATAACAACAAGACTATGACTTTTGAGGATCCTCTTCGACTTCGAAGTTTTCTGAATTCCTGTGGTACTGCTGATATGGAGTTTTCTGGCCCTTCCTCTTCATTTCCACCCTGACTTTTGTCACTAATATTTTCGGATTACCTTGATACTCATGGTTCCTAGTTTTTTATATATTGTTATGTTCTTATTTCCACAGGTTCCTCAGCTATTGCATAACTTTCGCGTTCATTGCCTGTGCTGGTTCATTTCCTGTTACTCAACTGTTTAATCTTGTTTTTTTTTTATATACCTGGAATTGCGTTGTTCGCCTGTTTCTAATACTATTGTTTTCCTTATCTTTCACAGATTACTTCCCTGTGTTCCGTCACGTCTCTCCGGTTGGACGTCTTGTGGCCCCGTATACCTGTCCTCCGTTGGTTGGCCTTCCCTCCCTCCTCTCATCTCCAATTTTTCCCCCTTGTGTCCTGCCCTCTGAACGTATCCACTCCCCATCATCCTTTGTAAGTACCGCCCTGTTTTTTCCTCTTCCATTGTTGACATGCTCCCTATTGTTTTGCATGTTCTCGTCTTGATTTTTACTTGGTTATTGTTGGATCCTTTGGTATCACTCTTTTTTAGGTTGCTCTTGTTCTTCTTTTTGATTTTACTATTTCATTCTCTTACTGCTATTCTGCTCCTTCTCCCTTTTTCTAGTTTTCTTCTGCAATTTTTTTTCTACACCATCTTTCCTCCCCTCTTCCTTTAATTCTTGTTTACTCTCATGCAATATTCTACGATTCTCTCCATTTTCTCTTGTCTTTTCAATTCTTATTGCCTGCTTCTCTTCTTGCCTTATGCATGACTTCTTCTCTTTACTCCAATTCTTCTCTTCTCTACTGCCTTTTTATACTGCATTCTTCCTATCTTTTATCTTCACGGCACTTTTACTTATATGGTATTATATTGTCCCTCACGTTCCTTCACTGTCTTCTCTTACCATTTTACATCGTTCACCTTCTCGACTTACTCTGCATCCCCTCTCTAATCATCTCTCCAAAGTATTTTTTACCTGTTTCCTATGCTTTTTCTCCTCTATTGCTTTTTCTCTTGCCCAGATTGCTATTATCCTCTAATCACGACTTCCTTATTATCTCACAACGTTTTTCTTCTTCAACTTCTTCTCTCACTCTCTTCTATCTGTTCTTTTCTTTTTCGAGCATTCTTATTCTTTTCTCTCTTGTCCCTCCTTTCTCGATTTCTATGAGGCTTTCTTACATTTCTTGTTTACACTCTCCCTTTTTAATTGTTCTTGATGTCAGTGCGCATTGTTTCTTGGAACGTTAAAGGTTTAAATTCACCTATCAAGAGGCAAAAGATCATTTCCCATTTAGCTAAATTGAATGTAGATGTTGCCTTTCTTCAAGAAACCCATTTATCTGATACTGAGGCTGCTAAGCTCCAAAGAGGTTGGGTGGGAAGGGTTTTTTCAGCTCCTGGTGATGGCAAGAGAAATGGTGTTGTTTTGTTAATTCGTAAATCTTTTTCTCACTCTGTATTGCACTCCAAATCTGACCCCGAAGGCAGATGGTTATTTGTTAAGCTTTCCTATAAAGGTGTCCCTTTTTCCTTGCTTAATGTCTATGCCCCCACAGGTGGGAATCCTATTTTCTGGAGTGCGTTTGCCTCTCGTATTACTCAATGTATTGATGACAACTTTATTTTAGCAGGCGATTGTAATCTACCACTGGATCCCTTTTTAGACAGGAACTCCAAATCTTTTTTTGTCCCTAATAAATCCCACAAGCTCTTCACGCACGCCATTTCTCAACATAAACTGATAGACGCCTGGCGATTATGCAACCCAACCAGTAAAGAATTTACATTCTACTCCCCGGCTCATCACTCCCAGTCACGTATTGACTATATTTTTCTCTCTCACCATTTATCCCAAACCCTCACCCAAGCTGAGATCGGCCCCATTGTATTCTCTGATCATGCCCCAGTTCTAATTAACATTGACATTCTACCCAAATCTACTGGTCCCAAAAGATGGCGTTTCAACAATGCCCTCCTTCTTGATCCCAAATTTACGGCCTCCTTTATTGAGTTTACTACCGAATTTTTTGTCATTAATGACACCCCCTCCTTAGCTACTCACACTATATGGGACGCTTATAAAGCTGCAGCCAGAGACTTTATCCTCAGACATGTTGCCACAAAGCGTAACCTTGCCCGTAAACGTACCAGTGATCTTTTATCTCAGATCAAAGCTCTGGAACACGCCTTTTATACCTCTCACACCCAGGAAAGTTTAACAGCTCTTGTTAATGCGAAAATGAACTATAACAAACAGTCTACTGATGATGCATCATTGTACTTATTGAAATCTAGCTCGAAATTTTATGGTGGGAAGAATAAGGCGGGGAAAGTTCTTGCTAACTATTTGAAAGTTAAACAAAACAAACTGAATATTGAGTCTGTTTTTGATGCTAATTCAGTTCTGCAACATAAAGATGCGGATATTCTGGAGGAATTTTCTCGCTTCTACTCTACACTTTACTCTTCTGGCACTCAACCCTCTGATCACTCTCTTTCCACTTTCTTTACAAGCATTCAACCTCCTCCCAACTTTCCTGTTGACCTAGCCTCCCTTGAAACTCCCCTTACCGTTCGGGAACTACATACAGCACTTCACTCCCTTAAGAAAGACAAAGCCCCCGGCCCAGATGGCTTCACTGTCGAATTTTATCAACATTTTGCCACTCTTTTGTTGCCCAAACTACTTCACCTTCTGGAGTCTTTCAAAACCAGCGGGGCTTCCTCGGGCACTTTTTCTGATGCTTATATTTGTATTATACCAAAGGAGGGGAAGGACACTCAACACTGTAAGAATTACAGACCGATATCACTTGTCAACATCGATTACAAAATATATGCCAAATCTTTAGCCATTAGATTGGATTCCTTTCTCCCAGAACTCCTTGGCCCTGAACAATCAGGATTTGTTAAGGGTCGCTTCATTTCAGACAACACCAGACTCCTCTTTAATGTTTTGTCTAAGTCATCACGCTTCAGTAATTCCCTAGCCGCAATCGCCCTTGATGCCGAGAAGGCATTCGACAGAGTAGAATGGTCATTCCTATTCTCCGCATTAAAGTGGTTTGGGTTTGGCCCTAATTTTATTTCCCTCATCTCCTTTCTCTACGCAAATCCTAGAGCAGCGGTCTGTGCCAATGGTCTGATTTCCTCATTTTTCAGCCTTGGCAGAGGCGTTAGACAAGGATGCCCTCTCTCCCCTTTCTCTTTAATCTTGCTCTAGAACCTTTTCTATCTAAATTACGTCAAAACCCGAACATTCATGGATTCCCTCTATCTCACTCGCAAATCAAATTAGCTGCCTATGCTGACGACATTTTACTCTTCATTTCGAACCCATCGGTATCCATCCCAGCTTTCCTCGCTGAAGTCAACATGTATTCCCATCTTTCCGGTTATAAATTGAACAACGATAAGTGCGAAATTTTACCCCTCACCAAGTTCACCTTTAAGCCTGATTTTGCGGCATCTAACTTCAAATGGAGCCCGTCCCTTATAAAATACCTCGGTTTGCATATTACTCCTTCTATCTCGGATACTATCTCATTATGCCTTACTAAATGTACTCAGAAGTTATCTGACCTCACCTCCAGGTGGCATCCCTTATATCTTTCCTGGTGGGGCCGCCTTGATACCATTAAGATGATGCTCTCCCCAATTGTCCTTTATACCATTTCTAATATTCCTGTATCCGTCCCTGCCAAATTTTTTGCTAAAATCAATACCACCTTATCCTCCTTTTTATGGTCTGGAAAGAAACCGCGCATGTCTCTATCAAGACTACGCCTCCCCAAATCGGAAGGAGGGGTTAATTTTCCAAATTTTCCCGCTTATCATAAAGCCTTCCTCCTGAAACAGGCCGCTATCTGGCTTAAAGATCCTACTGAACCTCGTCCCTTTTGGGCTAAACTTGAACACCTTTCTCTTTCTCCCTTCTCCTTTGCCGAGTATCTCTCCTTCTCCCGTAAACCCCAATTCTTATCCACTCCAATTCACAAATACACTGCGAAACTACTTTTAGCCTCTGCTCCACCTCCTCCCTCCTCAACCACTGAACTTCTCACCACCACAATTTGGTGTAATAGTAGCATTCTTATCAAACTAAAACCTTTCTACTGGAAAACTTGGAGGCAATGTGGTTTAATCTGGGTTTCCCAACTTTTTACTGGATCTGTCTTCACACCTTTTCCTGTTCTAAGTCGGATCTTCTCTCTCCCCTCCTCCTTTGTCCACAAGTACATCTTACTCAAGACTGCAGTCATGTCTGCCTATGACTCCCTTTCTCATTCTTCTTCACCTACGATTTCTACTTCTCCGATTTCCTCTCTACACTCCCAATTGCACTCCAACTCTTCAGTGTCTTCCATTTATCACTCCTTCCACAATCCTCCATCACCTCGGCCTAAAACTACGGTAGAGAAGCAGTGGAAATCTGAACTCGCCGTATCTTGGTCCACCTCTTTATGGGATAAAATTTGGATTAAGCTTCGCAAGTCCTCCAGAGCTGCCTCTCTCACACAGACACTTTTCTTTCTTTACAATCGACTCCTTTACACGCCATCTCTCCTTCACAAAAGATTCCCTACAACTCCGGACCTCTGTTGGTCTTGCTCCGCCCCCAATGCCACGCTTTTTCATATGCTTTTCCTTTGTCCTCTCACGCAAGCATTCTGGACTAAAGTATGGGATCAAATCAATTCTATCTTCCAAACTTCTATCCCCTTCTCTATCACTGACATTTTCCTTGGCTCACTTTCCCCTTCTTGGACCGAAGTTGAAACAAATGTTCATATTATTGATTTGTTATTAGCTGTTGCGTTTCAACAGATTACTGTTAACTGGAAGAACTCTGAGGGTATTACTTTTAAAGCCTGGTGGTTCAATGTATGTTATAATCATAGACTAGACACTGCATTTGTTTATCCCATTACCCTGGCCCCGAAAAGACATGCGTTGTGGCTTCCTGTTACCCTTTACTTGGATGTTTGTGCCAAACGCTCATCTCACCTACCCCCATTTCAGCAAGAGGTTTCGAAACCCCCATGAATTACCTTTTGTTCCTTCTTTTTCTTTAATATTTAACTTCCCGCATATATTTGCATTGTCTCCCGTGGTACAAAGCCTCTTCGAGTGTACACTTCACACTTCCAGCCTCATTTACTTTTCATTTTCCTTTTTTCTCTTTCTCCCCCTGCATTCTTTAATTTTATGATATTTACTGTGGTACCCTAGTTTATTATCCTTATTGCTGCTGTTGTATTTCATGTCGCTCTTTGTAATGACAATTTTGTTTACCCTAATAAAATTCTACTTGAACTTAAAAAAAAAAAGAATGCACATTTGGTTAAACATGAATGCACTGTAAGCTAATGATTATAATAAGTGTGACTTCTTCATACCTATACCCAGGGCCGGCTCTAGGGTGTTGCGAATGGTGCAACCTCAATGGGCGCTGACTTTGGGTGGGGCGTCATATTTGAAAGTATTATGTGGTTTTAAAAGCACCTACTGCCACATTCCTGCCCTCTAGAAATTGACAGGCAACACAATAAATGTCAAGGTAACTCTTGTGATTATTGTTCTTCTTAGAGAGAGATTGGAGGTTTGTCTAGTGGAGGTTTTGACTAGTTGTGATGTAACGCAGAGGGTTAATATACCTGCTGCAAAGAACGTGTACCATTCAGATCAGAAAGAGCATCTAATACCAATAGGTTTGTGGGCTACTGTTTTTTTTCGGAGAGATCCTTTTGTGACTTGCAGTTTATAAATTATAATCCTAACATAGACCAGTGAGCTATTAACTGTCACCAAAGAGCTGCATAAAAACTGCAAGGCATAGATTAGAGTATTATGATGTTATCCCGTCTTTCATTATCCAATTTTTGGAAAAAGGATTAATTTGAATAGAAATCAATTCTGATTATTAAAAAGAATCTCCAAAGATGGTGTTAAGTTTTAAATTCAGAGTGTGTGCTTATCCAGACAAAGCACTATTAAACTATACTGTCTACCAGAATGGATGATGTGATGCATGCACCTTGTAGACCTCTGTTTTATGTCACATTTCCTATACACTAATCTACACACCTATGATTGAATGCCTCTGTGTAGTGTATGTCATGTAAAGGGCTCCGACACTCTACACTAGTATGAGTGGCAACGGCGCTACGAAGCAAATTAAATTAAACACAACTGAGAGAGAGTGAATATGGAGACTTGAGGGTCACTGTTCAAGGGTGGTAGTGATGGAATCCGTAACGGAGGTGGTTATTGGGGGGTATAAGGAAAAACCAGGAGGCCCCCTCTATAGGTTTGTCTGGGACCAGGGGGAATATATGAAAAACCTGTGGTGTCCCGTTGTAGTAAGTCAAAAGGTTGGACTAAGGATCAATATAGAAAAGGTTATGAAAGTTCACAAGGAAGAGATACCAAATCCTGTCTAAATTTGTTAGAGGACAAGGGCTAGAGGTAAGAGGTTGAAATATTATGAGCTTCAATATCAACATTTAACATCGCAGAATTTCTTACGGTCAAGGAGTATTGGCAATTGATACACCGGTTCAAGCATGCACTATGTAAATAAAGGGGAGATTCTGCCAAATTGTCCTGACCCTGTTAAGAGCCATCTTACCTGCATCAAAAGACTCGCCTGCTCCTGGGACTGTTGCCCACTCTGCCGCCTGTGCTCTCCCCCCGCCGCAGCTCCTTTCCATCGTTGCTGCCGCAGAGCGGGGGAGGGACACAGAAACTACAATCCCCGGCAGCCTCCGCGACAGGAAGTCGCGTTGAGGCAGAGCGCGCCAGGAGGCGCATAAAGACGCGCTCCACTGCCCGGTGGAGCGGGAGATTCTGCCAAATTGCCCTGTCCCTGTTAAGAGCCATCTTACCTGCACCAAAAGACTAGCCTGCTCCTGGGACTGTTGCCCACTCTACCGCCTGTGCTCTCCCCCCGCCGCAGCTCCTTTCCATCGTTGCTGCCGCAGAGCGGGGGAGAGACACAGAAACTACAATCCCCGGCAGTCTCCGCGACAGGAAGTCGCGTTGAGGCAGAGCGCGCCAGTAGGCGCATAAAGACGCGCTTCACTCCCTGCGTCGCGGGAGCGCGCCCGGGCAAAGGGCGGGCCCTCTGTGGCCCTCAGAGGACCGAGGAGGACGGGACGGGCCACCTCCCCTACATCTACCACCAGGGAACACGTGCAAAGGTGACTTTTTACGCATTCCTTATTCCAGCTGTGTGGGAAACATTCAAATCTGTATTCTATATAGTATCGCATCCCTGAACTCCAGTAAAGATTCAGACTTCAGGAAAACATTTCCCAGTACAGCATGACGAAAGTAAAAAAGACACCTATTGCTACAAGATCTCCCTCTAGGAACAAAGTGGCTCCCACTACACCTCTTCCAAGCCTCACTGCCATTGACTTAATGTTACAGAAAACTATAGGTGTTGTGACTGATGCAATTCAGAACACAGAGAGGCGTCTCTCGTTAACCCCAAACATGTGTTTCCCCAACTTGTCATTACATAACACTGTGACTATTAATACTTCTGACACTACCATAAACTCACAGGACTCAATTCTAATGCAATCCTTTACAGGGTTGCCTAACACCCAAGACAGGGAAAATACACTACCAGATCCAACCATACCACTTGATCCTAACATCAGGGAAAGTAGCCCTTTGCCGATTTGCAGCACTCAAAAAGACCTGGGCTCCCTCCCCCTCACAGCTACGCCACGCGTAGGCGATGGGTACACTGCACGCACACCTCCCAAAGGAGACTCTACCCCTGACAAGGGCAGTCCAATAATTAAGTGCAAATGAGGGAAAGGGAAGAAAACAAAATCAACAGTTAGGAAAATCTTGCGGCCCTTCTGCAAACATAAGCCCTCTGTAAAGGACGTTTGGTTTAATTTTAGACTGGCCAAACTAATAAATAAAATGCCAAACCATCTGGCATCGCCACCCCCTAGTTCAGTGGTATCTTCGCAACCAATAAAGACGCAGGCAGAAAATGTGATAGCCAGTATAGACAATGCAAGTCAGACTGATGAAAAACGCTCAAGCGATAATACATTTCTATCAAAATTGGAGCATCTTTTAAGGTCCCTTCTATTTCCCATTCGTGAAAGAGTAATCAGGTTGGGTGAAACTATAGAGAAACTAGAGGCCACACAAAAAGAAAACACTGAAACTATGTTAAAAACCCTTAGATCCCAGCCGCTAAAGGCAAATTTAACATTGGCTATAACCACACCAAAGGTGACCAATACTAAAAACCCTCGAGTAAAGAAACCACCATACAGCAGTAAAACTAAGCAGATATCGACCCCTTCCTTTGCAGTAATAGTCCAAAATGAGGTAACCAAAAATCTAAGTGTCTGTGTAAATGCCCCACTGTCAGAGGGCATAGATTCCAATGCCGCACCAGAGGCTGCTAAAACTGACAACGAAGAGAGTGAGTTGGCTGCTGAAGGCTCAAGCACCTACGAATATAATACCCAGCCTGGGCAGCCAAAACCCCCGGTATCTCACAATACGGCTAATAATGTCCAGCCTGACCAACCCACTAACCTGAAATCAGTCAAAAAGCCCATCCATATTAATTTTCCCCCTGAATCTCACCCCTTCACCATAGTAATGATATGGAAACTTACGGGGAACTAAAAAATAAAGTAAGTCACTGGCTTACTAGCCACAGACCGATCCCCTCACACCTTAATGGTCAAATATCCCACGTCAGAAGGGTAGATTGGGTGGGACATAGATTTAAGTCTACAGAGGGAGAGTGCATCATCATAAACTTTAAAGACAATCGTGTGGCAAGTTACATCAGCAACTGCAGGGATGGTCCCACAAACAGTTTGATTCGCACCGTGGGCCTCAGTTACTTCTATCCCCCAAACGACTCAGGGTTTAGCAATACGTACCAACACCACCCGTTGGAACAGGGGACATTGAATGCCCATGTTAATCAGTATCCATTCTGGGACAATTCAGGGGATTACAGGCACTATATCCCTAATGACTCACAGTATTTAACTCAGGCCATACCTAGGGACTATAGTATTATAAATCCCTTTATTACACAACCAAAGAGGAGGGAAAAACCATACCAAACATACCAACATGAGTATCCTTACTCTAATTATGTAAACAACCAGTATAGGGTTCCCATCTCCAATAGGTTTAATGCCTTCCTCGGACAGGGTGGCTTGGAGGGGGTAGACTGACTACATGAACTATCAACTGCCCACAAAACTACTGACCATACTAATCTTGATAGAGGTTCAACAAATGAGGTTAATACCAATGCACCGCATGATACAATAGCTGTAGAAAACGCTAAACTAAGTTTCTTTACAACACAAGAAATGAGATCTCCATTGGAGGCTCTGCCACCTCAAGCCTGGCTAAGCTCAGGCAGTGTTTCACTAAACGATCACAGCCTTGTCACCCTCCATATAGATCAAACTTGTAACACCACGGGAGAACAGGTTATCACTTATATAGAGACACTTGGCTCAAATCCAGCTGACATGGAGTACACAAACATAGCTACTAAAACATCATGTTCTTCGAGACCTTGTAGCTCAAGCTTAGTCTCCTGGAACATTGCAGGGTTGGCAGATAAAGTCTGCGATCCCACCTGGCTGACTTTTATCAAACAACATGCTGTGATATGCCTCCAGGAAACCTGGCTGGTAGAAAAAAACATCTTCATCGAGGGGTATCAAAGTTTCTTTACACCAGCTGACCCATCGCGTAGCAGAAGAGCAAAGGGGGGCTTGGCAATTTATGTCAACCTGGCACTCCCATGTCAAATAATCAAGCACCTTCCTGGTAACAGTAACATCCAAGTCTTAGTGTTGAAGAAGGGTAAAAACTCTTTAACACTGATTAACTTTTACAACGCAGTAAACCAGAATGGAGAATGTAGTCTAGTGTCCCTGTATGATTTTCTGAGAGATAATGTGGGTATTTTGCCGCGTGAAATACTCATTGCAGGTGATTTCAATATTATTTATTATTTATTTATTTTATTATAGCGATTTTTAGAGCGCGCAAATACCCGAGGGTGTCTCGGCGCTATTGTTACAGGACTCTCAGTCGGAGAAGGGGAGTTTAGGCTTGGAACAACCATGTTTTCAGTTTTTTTCTGAAGTTGAGCAGAGTTGGTGCACATTTGATGTGGAGAGGGAGTGTGTTCCACAATCTAGCTGTGGCAACGGTGAAACGTTTTTCTCCCCAGTTAGCCCTTCTTGTGCGGGGGACTGTTAGCAGATGGGCCGAGGATGAACGCAATGTTCTTTGCTGTTCGAGCGGGCGGAAGGCTTGTTTTAGGAATAGGGGGCCATGATTGTGGATCGCTTTGTAAGCTATACACAAGGCTTTAAATTTGATGCGGCTCCTCACCGGCAGCCAATGTAGCTGTTGGATGTAGGGGGAGACAGATGTAAATTTAGGAATGGGTAGCAGGGTCCTGGCTGCTGCATTCTGTACAGTCTGTAATTTGTTGAGGACCTTTTGTTGTGCATTTAGAAGCAAGGCATTACAATAGTCCGTTTTGGAAAAGACTAATGTGCTGACTAAAGTTTTGCCTGCAGAAGATGGTAAATAAGGAATGAGTTTTTTGATCTTTTTTAAGGTGTGGAAGGAGGATGAAACCACTGAATTGGCATGCTGCTGGAAGGACAATTTGTTGTCAAAGATAACCCCCAAATTTCGTACCTTGACTACTGGTTCTGGAGGTCGTCCCATTTGTTGGGGCCACCATTGTGGAGACCAGATAGGTTGTAGTCTCCCGAATGTCATCACTTCTGTTTTATCAGAATTTAGCTTGAGGCAGTTTGATGACATCCAGGAGCTTATTGCCTTCATACCAGATTGGAAGTTTGCAGCTACTGCTTGGCCATCGTCGTATACGGACAACACCAGTTGTGTGTCGTCTGCGTATGTGGTGAGAGAGATTCCGTGGGATTTGATGACCCTCGCCAAGTCCGACACATATATATTAAACAGTGTCGGGCTTAGCGAGGATCCCTGTGGTACACCGCAAGGCAAGGAGAAGGTCTGGGAGGTGTATTGTCCCAACTTCACCGTTTGTGGGCGGTTGGACAAAAATGAGGCGAGAAGCTCCTTAGCCTTGTCCCTTATTCCTATAGCCGCGACACGGTCGATCAGTGTGGTATGATCGACCGTGTCGAAGGCTGCGGACAGATCTAAAAGTATGAGGATTGCGGCTCCTCCATTGTCCATTGTGGATCGTATCTCGTCCGCAGCTTTTAGGAGCGCAGTCTCCGTGCTGTGTCCCTGACGGAACCCGAACTGGGTATCATCCAATAAGTTGTTGTTGTGGATGTATGTTGACAATTGCTGGTTCATGATTTTTTCAAAGATCTTGGCCGGAAATGGGAGGCATGCAATAGGCCTGTAGCTGGCTGGAAGAGAAGGGTCGAGACTGGGTTTTTTGAGTAAAGGTTTAATAATGGCTTCCTTCCATACCGAAGGGTAAGTGCCGGATGTGAACATTGCGTTGCAGATAGTGGTTAGTGACGGAGCAACGGCTTCTGAGACGAGGTTGAGAACGGCAGGAGGGCATGGGTCAAGCGGTGATCCGGATTTGGTTCGGGCGATCAGGGGTTGGACAGTTTCTTTCGTGGTATTTTCGAAGGCTGCAAATTGTGGAGTATTATTGACGATGTAATGCTCAGTATAGGATAAGGAAGGGTCAGGCGAGAAAGTAGAAAAGATGGCTCTGACCTTATCTTCGAAAAATTTGGCCAGTGCATCTGAAA
The DNA here is from genome assembly GCF_964263255.1 of Lissotriton vulgaris. Lineage (NCBI taxonomy): Eukaryota > Metazoa > Chordata > Amphibia > Caudata > Salamandridae > Lissotriton > Lissotriton vulgaris. The sequence continues at coordinate 182,080,488 of NC_141696.1, read as the reverse complement.
GGGCCTGGGATCCCTCTGAGGAAGGTGGCAGAGGATTGGACAGGTATGTTACCACCTGGAACAGTTTTCCTGATGAGTTTTTGGCCTGATTAATTTGATTGGTGTAATAGGTGGTTTTCTCGGATGTAATGAGTTTTTTGTAATTAGAGAGGGCGTTTTTATAGTTAATCTTGTCAGGGTTATTATAATGTCGGCGCCACTGCCTTTCTAAGTTTCTGCAATATTGACGCTGTAATCTGAGAGATTCAGAGAACCAGGGGGCAGATGGAAGCTTTCTGTTCCTATGCGAGGTTTTTGTGGGAGCTAGCTTGTTACAAGCTTCGTTCAGATTCTCCAGGTAAGTAGCTGAAGCAGCTACGGGGTCCTGATTGTTTAGCGGAGGGCTGTCATGTATGATCTGAGTGAGCTGGTTGAGATTAATGTTCTTCCAGTCTCTGAACTTCGTTGATCTAGAATTTGTCTGGGAGGGTGGACCGGAATTAATGGGAACTGAAAAGCATACTGCAGAATGGTCTGTCCAAATTAGAGGGATAACCTTAGTGATTGCGATGTCTCTGTTGTTGGTAAAGAGGCATTCTAGAGTATGACCTGCTAAGTGGGTGGGTGGTTTAACAATTTGCAGAAGGCCTACTGACTCTAAGTCACCAAGTATTGTTCCTGTATCAGGGTCTTCAGGAGATTCAAGATGAAAATTGAAGTCACCCAAAATGGTAAAGTGTTGGGATCCAATAGACATCTCGATGATTTTGTCTAAGCTTGAGAGGAATTTTGATCTGGATCCTGGGGGGCGGTAGATTAGCAAACCTTTAAAGGTAGTTTTACTGGAGATGCATATGGCAAAAAGGAGAGCCTCGCACTCAGAGAGAGTTGTCTCTGATGTTGTTAGTTTAAGGTGTTCTTTGTGTATAATTGCTATTCCTCCGCCTTTCCTTAATGGTCTATCTAGCTTGCTTACACAGTAGTTGTTAGGCATAGCGTCTCTGAAGTCAGGACCAGGGGATTCGTCTCCCCATGTCTCGGTAATAAATAATATATCCAGATCATGGGAATCAATGAACTCGGCGATTTCAAATTTGTGCTTAGGTAAGGAACGTACGTTTATTAGGGCTGCAGACACTGTAGGTGGGGGGGGTTGTAGGGTATGTAGGCGGCGTCTTAGTGCATGTGGGACATTTAAGCGGTCCGATGCAAGAGTTGTAGTTAAGGAGGGGTAAGGGATGGGCTTTCTCGGCGTTTGGTTTATAACTGAGGAGTTCTGCGGAGGAGTAGGATAGCGGTGGGGAGTTGGTGATGGGCCGGGGACCAGGCGGAGCAGGGGGGGTGGCCCTAGGCCCGGCCTCGGCGCGGACGAGCGCAGACGAGCTTGCCTTATGGCCGCCTTCGGCGCGCAATCGTCGCGCCCCCTGCGCTCGTCCGCTGCGCTTCCGGTTCCTGTGCATGTAAATAGTATTGGATTGGATAGTAGAGGGCGTGTTCAGCTCCGATGGGCGTGTCCTGTGGCCGAGGGCGGCGTTGCTGTGGCAACCCTCTCCGCAACAGCAATGGATCTGCTGGGCGGTCGGGTGCGATCAGCGAAGCGAGTGCTTTAGAATCCATTCAGGTGACAGGAAATTACAGTTTTAAAACACAAAGTGCTAGTGAGCTAAAATCTCCCGGCTTCCGCCTCAGGAGAGAGACTGTGACAACAGCGCTAGTAAGCAGCGCGAATCAATTTAAAGGCTGGCTTGTGGGCGTGCTCAGCTCCGATGGGCGTGTCCTGTGGCCGAGGGCGGCGTTGCTGTGGCAACCCTCTCCGCAACAGCAATGGATCTGCTGGGCGGTCGGGTGCGATCAGCGAAGCGAGTGCTTTAGAATCCATTCAGGTGACAGGAAATTACAGTTTTAAAACACAAAGTGCTAGTGAGCTAAAATCTCCCGGCTTCCGCCTCAGGAGAGAGTCTGTGACAACAGCGCTAGTAAGCAGCGCGAATCAATTTAGAGGCTGGCTTGTGGGCGTGCTCAGCTCCGATGGGCGTGTCCTGTGGCCGAGGGCGGCGTTGCTGTGGCAACCCTCTCCGCAACAGCAATGGATCTGCTGGGCGGTCGGGTGCGATCAGCGAAGCGAGTGCTTCAGAATCAATTCAGGTGACAGGAAATTACAGTTTTAAAACACAAAGTGCTAGTGAGCTAAAATCTCCCGGCTTCCGCCTCAGGAGAGTCTGTGACAACAGCGCTAGTAAGCAGCGCGAATCAATTTAAAGGCTGGCTTGTGGGCGTGCTCAGCTCCGATGGGCGTGTCCTGTGGCCGAGGGCGGCGTTGCTGTGGCAACCCTCTCCGCAACAGCAATGGATCTGCTGGGCGGTCGGGTGCGATCAGCGAAGCGAGTGCTTCAGAATCAATTCAGGTGACAGGAAATTACAGTTTTAAAAACACAAAGTGCTAGTGAGCTAAAATCTCCCGGCTTCCGCCTCAGGAGAGAGTCTGTGACAACAGCGCTAGTAAGCAGCGCAAATCAATTTAAAGGCTGGCTTGTGGGCGTGCTCACCCCTGTGGGAATCCAGGAGTGACTACTATGGGTCAAATGGGGTGCAACAGTCTGGGAGGCTTTCATTTCGATCATGCTTGGCGAGGAATCCAACTGAACAACCTGATGAATGAAAATAATGTAACTGCTGCTATGTCCACGGTGGCTGATCACACCCTTCACCCCAACCCCACGTATAAAGGACACACAGCTGGCTCATATATAGATCATATATTATTATCTGGTGAACTTGCCAATTTCGTGTTGGATTTTTCTATCAAAGTAAATATACAGAGCGACCATAATCCTCTTTGTATTAAATTGGGTGGAGGAATCTTTGATCTGCGCAAGCCACGTGAAGCCCATGGGACCTTGAAGAGTACTGACGGAAAACGTCGTCTAAAATGGACAATGGTGAACTCCAACGATTTGTACACTTCAATTAATAACTTGTGTAGTTCTGAACTTTCGCTTTGTGTGTCGCCAGCATCGTCACCACAACTAACCTTGTCTGCATTTGAGGGTGTTGTATTAACAGTAGGGACATTGTTAACCGTGCCATCCACAGGGCATGCAGGTAGTGGCCCAAAATGGTTTGACCACTCTTGTTCTAAGGCCAGCCGAGATCTCAAGATGGCCTTAAAGACAAAACCTAGAGACCCGGCCCGTATTAAGGCTCTGCGCACTAACTATTACAAATCCCTTGCGAAAGAAAGAGGTGAAGGCAAGTGTTTGGGAGACCCTCTTAGACCCCAAAATCTTGGAAAACAGCGCTAAGTTCTGGGATATTATAAATAAGCCTCTGTTTGATCAACCCAGTATTTCTGCCCTTGGCACAAACATCCCAGAAGAGGAGTGGGTTTTCCATTTTAGTTCCATTTTTAAAAGTATCGTGCCACAAGCAGAGTACAGATTTGATGCCCCCGAGGAGAACTATTTGCTCTTCTCAATTAACGAGGTCAAAAAAGGAATCCTTGGACTGACAAGTAACAAGGCCCCGGGGCCAGATGACCTTCCCCCGGCCCTCTTTAAATCATGTACATCCTTATGGGCGCCTGTCCTCACCGCCGTTCTTAATGCAGCGGTGGTCTCCGGCTGCCCAAGGTCATGGGGGGTCTCTACTATAGTACCTGTGTTCAAGAAAGGAGATCGTAATAGCCCCCTCTGCTACAGACTAAGCATGAGCGGGAAATCCGTTACGCTCGCGGATTTTGCGGATTTTTGGGAAATCCGCAATCCGCGAATTTTGCGGATTTCCCGCAAAACCTGCAAAAAGAAATCCGCGAGCGTAACGGGTTCAAAAGTTGAACCCCCACTCATGCAACTATTTTACAATGGCGCCAGCAAGCTGCCAGCGCCGTTGTAAAATAGTTACAAAGTTAGCTTGCACAGGAACCACTAGATAAAAAGAAGCAGGTGCTGCTTTATTTTATCTAAGTGCTTCCTGTGCAAGCTAACTTTGTAACTATTTTAGAACGGCGCTGGCAGCTTGCTGGCGCCATTGTAAAATAGTTACAGGCACAGCCTCACACAGGTCACTCAAGGGACCCCGGCGCCCTTCAGGGCGATTGCATAGTAACACACACATGGTCACTCGAACTAGTTGCTTAAATTCAGTGACTCATTCATTAGCCCAAAAACAATCCTGAGCGTCTTCGAGGCTGGACAGGTGTGCCTCTTCCCAAATCTACCGTGGAAAATCAGCTGTGATGCTGGGTAGAGGGCGGCCTTTGCATGGTCGCTCGAACTAGTTGATGCTCAAAATCAGTGACTCATTCATTAGCCCAAAAACAATCATGAGCGTCTTCGAGGCGGGACAGGTGTGCCTTTCCCAAATCTACTGTGGAAAATCAGCTGTGATGCTGGGTAGAGGCCTTTGCATCCTTGACTTTCATGAGCGCAATCCCCGTGCTGTTCCTGTGGCCAGGAGCTTCTTTCTCTTCATATAATTGTGTTCGCACAGGTTGCTGCAAGTTCGCACGCGTTTTGTACAATTTCGCAATTTGCGAAATTGTACAAAACCCTCGCGAACTTGCAGAAACCCGTGCGAACATAAAAAAAAATCTGCAAATTCGCGAGAATTCGCGGATTTTGCGGATTGCGAGTTCGCAAATCCGCAAAATTCGCGAACGCGAGATTCGCAAAATTCGCTCATGACTACTACAGACCCATATCCTTAATTAACTCAGTGGTCAAAGTAGTGGGGGGGAGCAGTTTTAAATAGACTAGTAACATGGGCAGATGAAAACAAAATAATGTCCCCAATCCAATACGGCTTTAGGCCTGGTCACTCTACAGGTAGCCAGTGTCTTAACCTGTATATGGTCCTAGGGAAATACACCATGGCCCGGCAAGGCACAATTCACATGGCATTCATGGACCTATCGTCGGCATTCGATTGCGTAGATCGTGGTAGGCTCTGGGATGCCATGGCCTAAATGGGTGTGGAGCAGAATCTGATCAACCTGCTAGCAGATATGCATTCTGACACGAGAGCCAATGTCCGGTACACACAAGATCTAAAAGTAATGAGGGAATTTGGAGTCCACCGGGGTGTCCGGCAGGGATGTATTCTAGCCCCGTTCCTCTTCAACCCATACATAAATGATCTGGAGGAGTACCTCCTAAAAACGGGAGCAGATTATCCCTACGTCGGACGGAAAGGTCTGCCGGTTCTACTCTATGCGGACGATGCAGTCCTGCTGGCCATTCCTTTTTTGCTTTTATGAGGTCCCGAGACTTGAGCATTAACAACTCCAAATCCTTCGTAATGAAGGTAGGCCTAGGAAGCAAAAAGCCCAACTCTCTTAATGTAAACTCTTCCTCTGTCCTCTTCGACCATCAACTGAATTGGGGACCCGCGGTACAGAAGAAAAAGGGGGAGGTAACCCGGGCAAATGCAGCACTACTTGATTTTTCAAGAAAAATGAGCAACAGCCCGGTGGCCGTGTTGCTTCAACTCTACCAGGTCAAGAGCGTTGCCGTTGGCTTTTTACGGAAGCGAGCTCTGCGGGTATACTTCACTGGGCGATTTGGAGGTAACGGAAAATAATTTTCTGAAGCAGGTATTGAGGGTCCCAAGGGGAACAGCAAACTTCACCGTGCACGAAGAGTTGGGTATGTCATATTTATGTGACAAGATAGCCTTAAATCCCTTACTTTGCTGGCTAAACTGCTGGCTAAATAGTGATCTATCCCTCACACAGCAAATTTTGAGGGAAGCCCTAACATGGGATAACAGGCTTAAAGTCCCCTGGATTAAGTATTTTAAATATTGCTTCACTGAACTAGGGCGCCCTGATCTCTTTTTAACGCCAGAATCCATCAGTAAATCGGATGTTATTTATGTGAAGAAAACCTTTATCACATCCAGGTATCTGGCCCGGGAGGAGGGCGAACTAAAGAAAGGCAGCGTACGGAAACATGTGCTATTAAAAACTTCACCACATATGGAACCATATCTGTCCTGGCCCACGCAAGTTTATGATCGCTTCCTGTTGACGAGGTTTCGCCTGGACCTATTTCATTTATTACTGGCCGTACCTAAGGGGTCTTATCGTGGTCAAGTGTTGCCGGCTTGCGGCTGCGACGAAAAGTCTCCGCAAGACCTAACACACTGTTTATTTATCTGCCCTTACTATGCAATACCCCGGAGGCTTTATCTAAAACCATGTCTTAAAAAACTGAACTTCGCACAATTTAAACCTGCACTTTTTTACCTTCAGCTGCTAAGTTATGACTGCACTTTATATGTAAGCAGTTTTTTTAAATTAGCACTAAAATTTAGGAACAGCATGGAGGGGTAATAGTGCTATAGATATTGTTTTTAACGTCGACAATTTTTATACTTTTTACTGAACATTCTGCTTGTGACTTCCCTGTTCTATACTGTCTTTTTAACTTTTTTATATGTTACTGTTTGTTTAACGAACTGTGCTTTTATGGTTGTTTACATGAATAACCGAATAAAGTTGTTTGACTTGAAAATAAAGTTGTTCTCAGAACAAGAATTTTTAGGTAAAAAACATATGCAAATTTTATTATTTATTTATGCAAGACATATAAATTATAGCCACAGTTGTAAAAACAATTAAAAAGTACAATGAAATTTCACTTCATTCATAAAATACAAAGCATAATGATTAAAAAAGAATCAAACATTGTCGACGCGGGGTTTCAGTATTTTCTTATGACAACACCTTCTTCAGGACAGATTCTAGGTTTTAAGAGAAGAACACAATTACTAACCATACATTCTTACAGTGCAAGGTATCAATGCATCAATTAATTATACATAGAAATATTGCTGTGTCAGAGTACTTAAACCCCATAGCATTTTAGTACAGTTTGCATTTGGTCTATACTCTTACTCATAAGTCACCCATTGCCTCTGCCTTTGTCTCTGATTCAAAAACTATTATACTAACAGGATTGTCAAAAACTAGGGTCACGGCTATAGTGTTAGGCATGATACATTGGTGTCACAAAATAACAAGGCCGAAAACACCATTTTTATTATCTTAGGGAGAGTGCTACAGCATCAAAATGAAGTGATTGTTACCTGAATCTCCAGAGCGCTTTTCTTGGAGTGGGGTTATTACCACATAATTTAGCACAGAAATGTGTAATCTGAAATAACAAGACATACGTCTGAAAATGAAGGAATTGAGTCAAACAATTTAGACACAAATGTCAAAGACACATAATTTATCAACAATAACACTATACAGTCTAGAAGGTTACATGTGCCAAAGACACATCATAGATCATGAGCACAAATATGAAATCTATTCCGTTTAAAAGGATGCCAATGCAATGAAAAAGAGAGAGAGAGAGAGAGAGCGAGAGAGAGAATGAATATCAAAGAACAATGAAGCATTACTAACTCAATCAAAATGCTAAATAAAACAGTTAACCAGGAGCACTCCAGCATGAAAACACACTATGTGAAGCCGGTAAGTGGCCTTTTTATACACTTTTCATGAAGAACCGTTGACAGCACGATCTAACTTTAGCAGGTGTATGATTGCAGAACATAACAAAAAGTTGCATATTTTATCAAAAAATGTTTGCTTCACTTCTCTGAAGTTTTAAGGCGGAAGCTCCTTATAACGCAATTTTTTTTTTAGCCTTGTCGCTATCTTAGTTTCCAAACCTGTTGAAAATCTCAGTTGGCCCCCACGGCTACTATTCGCCCATCTTGCTCTTCTAGATGACAGATGCATCCTCTTATTGCTACATCTTCTTGATGTTCAGAAAGATGTACATGCAGAGGGCAGGGGCTCGAAGACAGGAGACTGAAGAGTAGGTCCCAACTTCCCACCACCACATGGTCCACCCAACAGACTCAAAGCAAGACCAGTGTACAGGGGGAAGAGGGGAACAAGGGGTGGAGAAAAACTGAAGAGAGTCCCTTGGTATGAGCTGGGCAGCTAGGATACGTCACTGGAGAATTCTGTGATTCTGTAAGCAAAGTATCGTAAATAGACTACTCCCAAAATGATGTGACACACAGAAGTAGAGAACCACTACATACATCAATATCGTCTACCTGATGTGTTCACCTCTTCCACTAGTGTGCAATGGAAGTGTTCCAGGAGTCAACAACCAATTCTGCGTTAAAGAAACTTGACGAAAAGAACAGAGACAAAATTACTGAAGGTCCACTATTCTTTTATGTAATGGGATTATACTAAATGGTGCTAACCATTGCAGAGAACATAGAAAATAGCACATAGCCCAAAAGTAACAAAGACCTTCCCATGTGATATGCCAGAAGCAAAGCAACAAAAATATGCAACAAAAGTGCAGTCTAAATGAATTTTATCTCCTTAAATTCAAAAGAGTGTGATGCTGCCCGCTTTACTTTAATACAGCCAGGAATATGCCACAAAAGAAATGCTGATGCCCATTTTCGCCATGGAGATCCTTTCAGATAAGTATATGCTTTAGTAACCCTTTCACAGACGTCATACATGCAAATAGGCGCAAGCTTGTTACCGCCTTTGAATGATTCTTGTTGGCTTCTTTTATACATAATGCAGCCGGGGCCCCCACCGAGGACACTGTGAGCCGAGGCGAGAGCAAAGAAAAGAAGTACCCGACGCGAGGAATCTGGCGTGGGGAAGAAGGAAGCAGCCGTGAATCGGAAACGAAGACATGACCTTGGATGTGAAGAAAACACTTGCAAGAGCTGGAACGAGGAGCGCTCCTTCCGTCCGAACGAGGGATTTTATGCTGACGTGGCTCCGCCTCTGCCACAGACTGCGGCAGGGATGGAGCATTTACGACACTTCATAGGAGAGATACATCTGAGGTTACAGGAGGACATGGAGCCTACTGACACTGTAGATGCTCAAGTCAGTGTGAATAATTTTAGCACAGCCCTTTTCTATAGGGTGGCAGGGACAATATAGACTCTCATGCTTCAGATGTGGACAGAATGGGCCTGGGGCACGATATGGTAAAACTAGACCCTGCTTCATTTTAGAAGAAATCAATCTTTGGCAGTGAAGTGATGTAGTTGCCAGTGTGCTGGACTCATCTCGTTCCAATAATCAGTGAAATGGACACGTCATGTTTTCATTCAGATTTGTTGTGGTCTTGCCACAGACTGTTCTGTTTGTTATAGACAGCATTGCATACAGTAATATACAAAGTCAGACCTTGCTCATAATTAGATGGATTTTTGTTGAACAAATTTCCCTGCATGTTATTGTGAATTGCCTGCATATTGTTTGTTACTACTACTCTCTGCATAACTTGTTTACACTTACTTTTGATTGGCTATTGTGTAGCTTTCCACTGCTGAACGCATAGACCTATATTTTTTGCTTCATTATTATTCAGCAGTCGTTGGTAGGGCATGTTTGGTTTTCAGATTGTACTGTGCTCACCAAACAAACCCCACCTCTCCCTTCCACGCTCCTTCTTCATATATGTTTTAGCAGTGCACTTGAAGGTGGCCTTGGTGATGTCTGCTATGTTTTCCTTACCCTGTCTCTCACCCTGCAACCCTTCCTGTCCACGCTCCTTCGTAGAGCGCCATGCACCAAATGATGCTGTTGGTGAAGTCCTGGGGATTGTCTTCGTACACAATCCAGTGTTGTCCCTCTCCATGGTGGTCGCAGATATTAGCTTTGCTAATGACTGAGGCTTTTCTTCGCTGACATTGGCAAAGCCAATAGTGGAAATCAGCCATGTTAAAGGTATTGAGAACAATGAAAGCAATGGGGCAGATTTACAAGAAAGTGACGCATCTGTAGAGATCTGTCACTTTTCCTGCACCCTTGCGGCATCATGGATTTGCCGTATTTACAATACGGCGTACCATGGCGTAAGGATTGACAGATGCGTCAGAAATTCTGACGCATCTGTTGACGCAAAAGTCACACATTGCTGGAGTCGTGTTGCAAGCATGATGCAACTCCAGCAAAGCATTTTGAGGCCTATTCCCACTACACTGCGTCACTCCTTACACCTGCCTCAAGCAGGCTTCAGGGTTTGACGCAGTGGCGTCCAAGAAGTGACGCAGTGAAATCTTTTAAAATTCACTGCGTCACTTTTATGCGACTTTCCTGCATGGGAACACCCACCCTACATACATTATACCTGACGCAGGTATAATCTGATAGAGGGCTTTACAATGTGATGCATCTCCCTTGATGCATTACGTTTTCGATTGCCCACATTTTTTATGCTGCAGCTGCGTCACAAAAGTAACGCAGCGGCGGCCACAAGTGTCGCAAGGGCCTTGTAAATCTGCCCCAATGTTTCTATACTTTCAAGATGGCCTCAGTGTTGCATCACCATGTTGAGGCAACATACGTGATTACACACAGCATATCGCATCAGGCAACATGGTGAACACCTTGAAAGTATAAAAACAATGCCTTCATTGCTTTCTATTTATTTAAAATAGCCATGATGCATAGGCAAAGCTGATAGCATCGCTCGCTCAACGTTGGCAAAGCGAGGCTTATTGGTTTTGGCAATGCCTGAAAGGTGCTCTATAACATACACTGGACTTGATCAAGTAGCCAGAGGCAGAGTTTATGTATGCCTGTACTTACTAGATAGCCCCCATTTCCTCATAGCCTTAACTCTATTCCTAGATTTACTGTACACAGAAGATTGCATTACTATAGTTCAGGTGATTTGGCACTGCTTCAATGAACAAGCTTTAAAGAATTTCTAATTGAGTCCTGTAAAGTTCAGTGGAGAGGCATGAACTGTGCTAATTTATAAAATAAACCTCCAGGTTGATAAAAGTGATAAATAAACCAGAGATAATTGGCCTCTGTTTCTATCTTATTTGAACCACAAAATCCAATTTACAATATGCTATTTCAAATTAGAATTGTGAAATGGGAATGGATGCAATCGCAAGTTTTTGTAACCAGAGACCACACCACCTTTGAAATTCGTTTCCTTATCTGAAATGTGACTGGTGTCTCAGGTAGCCCCTTTCACAGTTGTCACTGAAAATTAAACATCTTTGACAAGCATGACACTGTCTAATTCTGGGACACAGACATGGTTCATATGGATTAGCTCTGATAGCAAGACAATAAAGGAGGAGAACAGTGTTAAAACAGTTTCATTCACCTTTAATAATCCGAATTCAACTTTGCAGCTGGGCTTTTTAAATTGCTCTTTCGTCATGCATTATGCAGATTGTAAAAAAAAAAAGCTAAGGTCATACTGCACTATCCTTGCTTGCTATCATACATGGCGCTCAGAGGATGGAAGGAAGAAAGAAAGAAGGAAAGAAAGAAAGAAAGAAAGAAAGAAAGAAAGAAAGAAAGAAAGAAAGAAAGAAAGAAAGAGAGAAAGAAAGAAAGGAAGAAAGAAAGAAAGAAAGAAAGAAAGAAAGAAAGAAAGAAAAAAGAAAGAAAGAAAGGAAGAAAGAAAAAAAGAAAGAGAGGAGGAAAAAAAGAAAGAAGGAAAGAAAGAAAGAAAGAAAGAAAGGAGGAAAAAAGAAAGAAAGAAAGAAAGAAAGGAGGAAAAAAAGAAAGAAAGAAAGAAAGAAAGAAAGAAAGAAAGAAAGAAAGATGAAAACAGACATACAAAGTAAAAAATAAGAAAAGAAAGGCATGCCGTCAATGAGAATTACAGTTGACTTTAAATCACCTCAAGCTAAAATATGAACTGATTCGATCAGTGTAATGTTTGATTTTTCTGTGTTTTATTCTCTGGTCATAAATCCATTTGCCCAACTGTTTAAATTGTTATGCAGCAGCTACTGAAATAGTGGATCAGATGGGCGTGATAATATGACTCTTGCTATGGACAACTTGCTATGTGCAATTGAGGTAATGCAATGTTAGAATAGGTAATGTTTTTACTTTTGTGCTCCAGTTAGACTGAATAAATTCGAATCTGAATAGTTAATAATTGTAAGTCGTTTATTGGATTGTTGACACGTGGCTATCGATGACTGTAATTAGTGTCTGGTATTTCATTTTCGTTTACTGAAAAACGTGCCTGATGTGTTTGAAACCAGGACCACTTGAGAAGAGTTCAGCTATTCCTCCCCATACAGTAACAATTTTTTAGGCCGTTCTTTCTTGGTAGGCTGCTCAGAAAATGGCCCCCTGGACGTCATTTAGGGTTCGCTAGGGGTCGCAGCTGCGACCCCTGGTTTACCCCTTGCTACCCCTTCCACTGGTTTTGCTACCCCGGACCTCAGAGGTGGGTGGCAACATCAGTGCCTGGAACACAGGAACAGCTCTTCATAATGGACTCTGATCGGAGCTCCACCTGCCTAGTTTCTGTCAATTTTGTTTATTATACAAATAGTGAATAATATTATGCACTTTTAGAGTAATAAAAATGGTAGTACATCCCCTGGCCTATGACCCTATATAACAGCTAAGGTAAGTAAAAATGGTTTTAATGTTTGTTGTATGCATGCTTGAGGTAAGAGTGTTTTTATGTGCGCAAGAATGTTTAAATGTGTATGTATGAGCATGTGGTATGTGAGTCAAATCGCAGGTCAAATGGCGTGTTATGTAACTTCCCCTAACCCTTGCATTTTGGTGACCTGACGTCCATGAATGGCCCACTGCTCCATACCCACATGGGCCTGCAACTCATTTTCCAGACACGCCAGTAAGTTCTTTATTGATTTATACCTCGACAGATGTTAACAATGTATTAAACGAGATAAAATATATTACACATTCCAAAGAGTAAAATTATTATATATTCAGAAATCTGTAAAAAATATATAAAAAAATACAGCAGCAAGCATGTTCAGTGGGAAGTGGGTGCAAATGTTTACCACCTCTATAGAAGACTTTGTCTTAAACTTTAAGAATAATGGCCTTAGCAAACCAACTTTATGTGAGTACCATTTTGCATACATCCCCATGTCACCGCGAAGGTCCTCGGTGGGAGACCACATGACCTAAGCACAAATATTTTTCTTTTCCTCTTATGCTGAAATACCAAACCAAGGCTGATGTATGGACTAAGGTCGTCTCTGCTATAATTGTATGCAGTTTGTTTTAATTTCTAGAAATGCTCTGTCTCTAAATTGACACTTACTTGTGGAAGTGCCCTGTTCAAAACCGGCCCAAATACCAAGTCACAAGGCACTCCCTGGACAATTTGTATAAGCGCAGAGCTTAATGGAAAATGTCTTACAATGCAATAGAGATCTTGCTTCAAAGGTTCCCACAAGGCCCCTTCTGCAGAAATATTTAACCAGAAGCCACACCGAATTACAGCAGCAGGTGTTACAAAAAAGAAGCTTGTCAGTCAAAATTCAAAATTTTCTCTTGCATTGCCACTGGAGGTGTAGTGTCATCTGCCTGACCCTATCTGCATACAGGGCAGGCAGAACAGGAAAGGGAGGGACCGGGGGAAACAGGAAGTTAGTTAGTGATGTGAAGAGAAGGAATAAAGAAGCATGCAACGTAGCTCCCGACTCCGAGTGTCATTTGGGGGCCAGAATAAGACACTGGCGACGAGGGTGGGATCTGCCGATCCACCACTTGCCCCCCCACTGTGACTGAAGCGTGTAGCTGCCCATACCAGGAATCGGCCCGAAAGCGCAAAAGGGCGCGGAAACGGCACAAGTGTAATCGCAATAAAACGGCGCCACAGAAGAGCCAACAGCCAGGCGTAGCAGCTTGCAGAGAGGGTGAGTCTGAGCAAGTGACTACCCCTGCCAATTAGCTGCAAATAGCTGCCAGAAGTTAGAGCAGTCTGTGTGCGAGTGAAACCCTGAATCCCCAACGGTGGCAACTTTAAAGTCAGGCGCTGGCCATAGGATCACATTGGCTCTTATACAGCGGCCATCTTGAGGTCAGGCAAGTGCCACAAACCTCACAAAAACACAGAAACTCACAGAGATAAGGTGCCCCAAGGTCAAGTGAACCCAGAGAGGCACTCAAGATGCCTGGTGAACTGGATACCTCGTACCCAGAGGCCACATGATCCACCCAGCAAGTCCTGCAACCACACCCGATGATGATGGGGGTGTCATATCTTCGCCCACCAGAGCCCCTAGAACTCACGTCCGGAAACATCATAGGGCCAAAGTGGAAGAGCTGGGCAGAAGATTTTGAGGATTTTGTAACTGGGTCCCAGGTGCCTGACCCCAAGCAGAAGCTCATAGCACTGTGGAACCTGATAGGAAAGGACATTGCGCAGATCATCAAAGAACTACCCGCTGCCACAACCCTTTCATATGAAGAAGTGAAAGAAGGCCCTAGATCGGATGTTCCTACACAAACGGAACCTGGACTATGAACGGTACACGTTTAACCTCGCCTCCCAAGAAAAAGACGAACCAATGTGAGACTTCATTGCTTGCATTCGGCGCCTAGCACGGTATTGCGAATTCGACGCGTTCAACACATGATCACCGCCGAATCAGAAGGAAAAAGGATAACCGGGAACATCTCTCATTTCAAGAGATACCACTTGTCGGCCCACGTTCGTTCTAAAGACAGCAGGTCCAGCACGGATTCGGCGAACCATCGAGAAGACAGCGATGGAGCACGTCCCATGCCAGTTAGGCTAGAGGACGCATGAGACAGGCCTACTCCAGATCAAGCTCAAAGCTGTCGCCCACAGAGAGTAGTCAAGCGACCCTCTCGACTCATTGAAGAACTCTGAGAGACAGTTAGCATTATTGTATAAAGGGGGGAGGTGTAGTGTCGTCTGCCTGACCCTGTCTGCATACAGGGCAGGCAGAACAGGATAGGGAGGGACCGGGGAAAACAGGAAGTTAGTTTGGGATGTGAAGAGAAGGAATAAAGAAGCATGCAACCTAGCTCCCGACTCCAAGCATCATTTGGGGGCCGGAATAAGACAGGAGGGTCCACTAGAAATATTTTGCACAATATTTCGCCTTGTGTTTTATGTAGGCAAGACCATACATATAAAGATATATATGTTAAATCATAATTTAGGGCGGGAGGAATGTTAGATTTAGAGATACTTAATAGATATTTAAAGTGAGGGCGAACAAGTACTCAGTAAAAGGAGTTCAGACTCCTCCCTTTTTCTATTGCCTTGCCAGCTTGTTGGATCATGTGGTGTTGGTTGCTTATGCCATGGGAGACAATTCTTCCCGATAATTAGTACATTTTTACAAATTTCATTTTCTCTGCCCCAACAGCCATCTGAATGAAATATATGTTTCTCCTTCTACCTCTGATTGCCCCAACCTCATTATTTTCAGCAATTATTTCCAGAAAATTAGATGTTACCTAAGATAAGAGTACATCCAGACCTCGTTGGATGCCTTTAGTATCAAGTCAGTTGCACCCTCATTGTTTGCGAATGATGTAGGTCTAACCTTGGTGGGAAGCACTGCCAATGTGAGATGACTCCTTGGAGATGAATGTGTAATGAAAATAATAAAGGGTCATGTAGACAGGCCCACTTTAATTCATTCTGAATCTTGACTCTCGAAGACAGCCCTCTATCAGCAAATAATAACATCTTACACATGGTAGATACATGGAGGGTAATATTATCTTCAATAGCCCTAGTGGAAGACCTATTTGAATTATGCTCTAGACTAGAGGATAGGTCCATCAACTCATTCTCAAACTAACATTTTTTTTTTTAATCTGCATGGACTAGTTGCCCTTGTACCTAAATATCATTCCAAGACAGATTGCACAGCAGCTTTGTTATCTAGTGTGGAACAGTTGGTTTCAAAGTCCCAAAACTTTCATTTTCAGAGACCTTTTACTGGAAATGCTTGAGAATAGTTTTAGCAAAGATCTTTGATGTGGAATCTAAGGACGCTATTTGTGGATAGGCCATTCAAAGACTTCCATGGGCCCTTATATAGAGGAAGAATGATACAGATCACCAAGAACTCACAATAATTCTTGTCTTGTAACATCAATGAAAGAGAGCGGCTAGAAACATACTCCAGAGATCATGGTCTTTTCTTTCTTCCTGCTAGCAGCATCTGGTCAGGCTCCATAGGAACTGAGCATTTTGCTCCAAAGTGGAAGCCAGATATGAATTCTACTGATGGTGGAGAATACATAGCTTGGCCAGATGAAGAGTTCTGCTGTTCTGGAGGACCAAGTTGAACATCCCACTTGGCCAAGCTACAATTTGACAAAATGATTGTCAGTTGTTAGCCCATGCATCCCTATTCATGTTGTGACACAGTAAATCAATGCATCTCCTTCTAATCGCAGCACAGTGTCTTGCTCACTTTTACTTCCAGCATTGGGCCAGTTTTGTTCACCATAATGAATATTCTATGAACTGCCTGTAGGTCAGATGATTAGTTTCCACAGACAGTTGTTGATCAATTACATCTTTATATGTGTGTATATATATATATATATATATATATATATATATATATATATATATATATATATATATATTACCTACTGGCGGTCGCCAGTAGGTATATATAGTTAGGATTTTTTTCCTATGGGACTTTTGAAAATTCTATGTCTAATAACTTTGGCGTTTGTGGACGGAATCGGCTGAAATTTTCAGGAAAATGGCACATTTTATTTCTGAGCAGCCCCTGGAAATTTGGGGGGGTTTCGTCAAGGGGGGGCCGAGAAAAAAGGGGGGTCCCAAAACGCGTTTTTCCCATGTTAATTTCCATAGGGCGTTTGGCCTCACTTTTAGCTCGAACGGCTGAATGGATTTGCACGAAACTTGGCAAAATTGTAGGGACTGTTAGCCCGATGTGCCTTTGCTGGGTCTCAATATATGTGCTCCAGTGGATTTTGAGAAATTAACGTTTTAAAAAATTTATATATCTGTGACAGCGTCCTGGATAGCGCACCAGTTCGCGTACTTTTCGCGTAACGGAGCTTTGCGAAGCGAAGCTGATTGGCTCTCGGTAGGATCGAGAGACAAGAGGAGGCCAAAACGAAGGGAGAAATAAAGGAAAGGGGGCAAGGTAGACCCCTTCTGACCCCCTAGGATTGATGAGGGGGATATTTTCGTGGGGTGCGCCCGGTTTGCGTACCGGAAAGCGGTCTGGGGAGCGTACTATAAGGAAACAAGAATGATTGACTTTTACCTTATTGTATGTTTATTGATTGTTCGTTTTTTTTTTTTTTTTTTATTTACGTAGCTACATGTAGGTACCAATGCAGAGTCTATAATTTAATAAACGCCGTCTCCTTTGTAGATATCTTGCCTGTTGTTAAAGAAGTTATTGTGGTATATGGAATTCATACCATAGTCTGTCTGGAAAGCCGAAACAACATGGAGGTAGGAGATGATAATGAGATGTTAAATACACTGACCATGTCATGAATGATGTAATATGTGACATCATCAGCAGTGGATTGCGGGTGCGCGATATATAGTTAGCGCAACTAACTATATATGCGAATTTCAATAGTTTTATGCGAGTAAAATAAGGTTTTGTAAATGCTAATCCCTAACTATATATGGTCTATAACCTATGGTTTTTTCAGTGAATATATATATATATATATATATATATATATACATATATATATATAGATAGATATATAGATATATATATATACATATATATATATATATATATATATATTCGATAAAAGAAAAAGATGTAGCGCCACGCTTCTTGGATTTCAAAAGTTATTTATTTGTCAAATGTGACAAAAAGCTCCTACGCGTTTCGAACCGTAGTTCCTGTTCACGGCAGTGTTTGTCATTAGTCCCTCTTTGATTTTCTTATTTATACTATTGCACTCAGTGATTCATTGTGTTGCATGCTGGATCATGTAGTCTTTCAAACGTTAATTTTGTTTAATAAGCATTTGTGTGCTCTTACATGGAGATTGTTGTAGGACAGCGGGGTGTTAAATATGTTACTACACTCCGCGCGTTTTCCAAGGTTGAAAAAAGTCGCTTTTAAATTAATGAAACTCATTAATGTATTAGATCAACAATGTGGTCACTCATCATTGATCGTGTATGTAACTTTAGACTAAGTGTCTGTTAGACTATATAGGGCTGAGTGCCCTGAGTCCCCGTTGTCTCTTACTCCGCCCTCCATGTGTGTTGATTTGGCAAGTTTGTTATGATCCAATTCTCTAGCAGTCAGATATATCATACAATGTTTTTGCTATTTGATGGCACTCAGCTGATTGTACTGCATCTCGCCGAGTCCAATTTGATGTTTCATCAGTCATAGTGGGCTAAAGTGCATGTATTCTTTGTTCAGATTCTTTTTTCTTTTTTCTTTTTATTCTCATCAAAATTGTGGAATGGTTGCCAAATAATAACTTTTGAAATCCAAGAAGTGTGCAGCTACATCTTTTTCTTGTATGGAATATTTGCGAGACACTGTCCCGGTCTCGATGCAGGCACCCGCTGAACAGTGCTCCCGCTGCTACTGGACAGTTTGTGTTGTTGTAACTAACTGACAGCGGAGAGCCCGGCACGAAACACCGTAATCCCGAAGAAACCAACAAATCGACAAGAGCAACTACTTAAGCGACGGAAAGCCGAATAATCTTGTCAAGTGGAAAACGGAGCGAGAAGAATTACATTATTTCGCAGACACCAGGTGGAGCGCCGACGTGCTGGGTCGGAGGACGCGGTACACGATCGGGAGTCGTCCAGGTAAGAAAACGCTTGTGAAAGTATGTTGAATATGCTGCAGCGAGAAAAGACTAATGAGGAATGACAATTGTGAAGTCTGATATTTGTTGAGAAACAATTCTTGTAAACCTCACTCGTAGTCAAATCTTTCTTGGTAACAGTTAATAGAACGTGACTAGGGGCATTAAAACAACGACCCCTCTCTAGTCAAAGAACCCTCAGTGTATGTCAACGGTTCCTCAAACAACCAAAACAAACAACAAGATCTTTAAAGCAGAAGAATATCGTCAAAGGTTGTGCTAAAAACATAAAACCGAGATTAACATTTGAAAATGGAGGAAAGAAGAGCCAAAAGAATGACCGAGGCAAAAAGTATCTTTCAAAGGGGCATGAGAATGGCGAACAACGCGGACGAAGCCGAAAAATCTAAACAACCGACCATTACCACGAGCAAACAACTCTTTACACAGTTAGAGAAATTAATGCACAAAGAAATATCGAGAGAGTGGGAAATCATCACCTTTGAAAAATATGTGGAATGCAATATGGTACCGAGAGGGCTTTG
This sequence comes from Lissotriton vulgaris, assembly GCF_964263255.1. Taxonomy (NCBI): domain Eukaryota; kingdom Metazoa; phylum Chordata; class Amphibia; order Caudata; family Salamandridae; genus Lissotriton; species Lissotriton vulgaris. The sequence continues at coordinate 182,061,369 of NC_141696.1, read as the reverse complement.
GATATTTACGCTCCCAAACCACCCAGACACCAAACCTGAAATGCTTGAGGAGTGGGGGAAGAACAATTTGGATTGCTCTAAGAATATGATGTTTATAAGCGAGTATGCGAGAAAAGAAGTAGAGGAGCTTCATGTAAAAATATCTGAAATTGAAAGTCAAATAACAGCCACGAATGACGATAGTTCAGAAAAGGGGGTGGTGATGGACAGAGTATCTGAATTAAGCAGAACACTCCTACCCAGTCAACAGATCAGGGCTTGATCCATCACCGTTTTTTAGCTCACTGCGCCATCCCAGCTCATGCAAATTAGTCTGTCCCTGGCCCAGTGCATCATGGGAACAGGGCAGACCAAACTACCAAGCCAATTCTTTAACTGGAAAGGAATCAAGCTTCCGGGGACCGGTTTCTGGCATTACAGCCGTCTTCGGCCCGGCTTGCTTGAATCCTGATGGTGCAGTGAGCAAGGGACTCATGTCTGAGCATACCCTTCCACGCTTATGGTGCACAAAACGATTCAGAAAAGGGGGTGGTGATGGACAAAGTATCTGAATTAAGCAGAACAAGGAGGCAGATACAATTTGAGAACCCGAACAGTGATCAGAAAATAGCCTCTGTCGATAACGCCACCCCCAACTTGGTGAACAAGATTACTCAACATGGAACTCACGTTCTGCCCCGAAATACATCACGGTTTAGTTGACACTAAAATCAACCTCTACAAATATATACGAAAACTAAAATTGAAAAAATTCTTTGGGATTAGCCCCATCAACAAAACACCTGCCATAGAACAAAGTACTCAAGAAAGACCTACCAAATAACCGAAGTACCACATCTTCGAGTCGCATACGAACTGGCAAATCAAATCTCAGATACACAGACACCTGTTACCCAGATTTTGGATGAAATGGGAATAACAACAGACAGTCGCAAAGCCACAGATTTTAAAAACAAGTCCAAATTTAGTCCTGCTCTCCATCCCGGAAACAAAATAGACATCTTTTATGATCTGGTAATGGGTGATCTTGAAAACATGTCAAATAATATTGATCCGAATAAAAAAGAAAATCTCACAAAAATTGAACGGATGGCAATACAAAGTCTTAAGAACAATAAAGACATTGAAATTAAACCCGCCGACAAACGCGGAAATATAGTCGTGATGGAGAAACACCATTACATAGAGGAGGCTATGCGGCAATTGAGTGAAACTAAGAACTGTACAATATTGGCCAATAATCCTACAGAAAAACTGAGGATGGATTTGAACATGAAATTGAATCTCTGGCAATCAAGAGGACTCATAACGGAAGTGGAAAAGAAATGTTTAATGGTCGAAAATCCAACCACCCCGACCATCTACTTTCTACCCAAAGTCCACAAGACACTGAACAAGCCACCAGGATGGCCAATCATTTCAAGTTGCAGGAGCCTATATGAGAATTCTCTACTAAAGGGGAAACGTCTACCCTAGTGAATCAAACAGTGGCCCATAACGAGTCCCAAAAGAATAAATAACCCACAACATGGAGCTCACCAGAGGATCATAGAGAGGTCACACGGTACACAGAAGGTATTATAGAAAAGTATAAAAATCTTTATTTTCTTTTTTCCATATTTTTTCTATTTCATCAAAACAACCTTCGTCAGAAAAGTGTTAAATTCTGATACATTGATTGATTAGGTCTTAAAACATATTTCAATAAATATTAAACATCATCACCCCACAACACCTCTTAGACACCACATCCTCTCGAATCTTTCATTCACACTCAAACATTCAACAATAAAGATAATACATTCCTCAACGTAATCCCCAGAGTGACACAGTAAATAATAGGATCCTGGACGATCTTCGTAGCCAGTTGCCAAGTTGTTAAACACAGGATCCAGAACACACGTAAAGCCAACGCGCGTTTCAGTGCTCGGCCTAAATGAACAGGCGCACCTTTATCTGGGCTCCCACGTCGAAGTACTGGGGGACACAACACATGAGAAAAAGTATTCCGTAGTCAATCTGTTGTTAACAGAAAAGATAATCACATTTTTAGAATATACACCCCTATGCACCGTGCCAACATTTTTTTCCTCTCTCATTTGTTCTTATACATATAATAAATTTAAAACAACATCTACTGAAGAGAAAAATAATAATTCATACAGTCTTGATCCTGTGATCTGCTAAATTCAGAAATAAACCCAAAGTTTAGGTGACCTCCAATGCTGAAGAGATAAGGTATTTTCATAGTATTTATGTAAACTTAGCATCTAATGCATGAAGGAAATTCCTGGAATCCACAACATCACACACATCCCTAGCGTCAGCCATCCTTCTAATCATTTGTCACTCAAAAATATCTTCATACTCCAGAAGGCATAATTCAGAGAAATAGCGAAAAAACAGAGAGAGAATTGAAGTTCTTTAGTAAGACAAAATAAATTTACCTCTCGTCCTGTTTTTTCCAAACCTATAAATCTCCGCAGTCTCAGAGGAGGAGACAAAAATACACTCGAAGGCGATAGCAGGTTACACAGAGTTGGTCAGATGGCACCTGGTTGAAATGAGGCAAGGACACACCTGAATGAGACTTTCAAGACATGTTCGAGACAAACGAAAATTTTAAAGCCTCTATCACCAGAGCCACCGAAGCAGCCCTTTTTTTAAAATTCAGCACCTTGCCCGCTGTATAAGAGTCAATATGGCTGCGTGTTTCAAATATCAAGTTTCCAGTATGTACTTCAGATTCAGAGAACCAACCCGTCCCCGATTTCACCTATCGGGTTGTATGAAAACATCAATCAACCTACAGCCTACCGCCCTTCACAGAACAAGTTTCAGAGTATCACACAGCGCTGCTTAAAAACGCCTCGCAATCCCCCTCGTCTCCTTTCCCAGTTAGTACTTCGATTGCACAGGATGAACTATCCCCGCCTTCGAAGTCAAATAGCGGAACGTGCAGTTAACCGGGGCTGTCTTAGTTTTGGAAGTAACACAGATTACAAACGTACCAACACATTGCAGGCACATCAGATTCCGCTCCTTTTGCGACCTTCCAAGTCGGCGGCACCGCAGGATTTTCCGCACGTGTTCTATAGTATAATAGAGAGAGCACAAAGAGTTACACGTAAGCCCAGCATGGTAAGATTACCGCTTTGACTTGTAAAATGGGATATGACTAACCCGGGCGACTACGCCTAAGGTCCGGGCGATTTTAACAACTAGGGGATTCCTCTAAACCGGAGTAACATCCCTGGCGGAGAGCCCTCTTACCTCGTGCCGGACGATAGATCAAAGTCTACGGGGCTCCTCTCGTCGGTAACCGGTACTAGCAGCAGTCAAGCGACGAAAAACGTGGGTTTCTGCTGCTAAATAAGGATGTAACAATTATGCCCCCTTTCCCCACTCATCTCACCCACCTGTAAGACTCACTTACTATGCTCAAGGTCGCAGGTAAGACCTGGCCTGGGTTAAGGGACGCAGTCCATTCCATCTCAAAGAGACTGCATAAGCCCTTTGGGAATAAAACTTCAGTCTTAATAGAAACCAGATTCATAAAATTAGAAGCAGGATGAATGCATGCGGGAATATAAAAAAGCCGATTGCATGGCATGATGAATCAAAAAGATGTTTACATACAACCACACCGTACTCTTGAGAAAATTGGCGAGTCCAGGCAGGGATGGACTGAAAGGAGACAAACACGCCTATAATAACGCATTCTCCCATGGGCAGCAATCATTCAAGCCCGTTTTCGCCGAGTCCAAAAGAAAAATCCAAAACACTTCCCTTTTCTTCCTAATAGAAGTCACATTCTTTCCCGGGACAGCGCAAATTTTCTCAAGTATCAACCATCTCATATCGTCCTAACGGTGATTAGCAGTAACCCAATGAGATACAAGTGGGGCCCCACTTTTGCAGTTCCGAATACATGATTTGTGTTCTCCAATCCTGGTTCTGCACTCACGTCCCGTCTCACCCACATAGGGGAGTCCACATGGACAGATGATGACATAGATTATATTCAAACTGCGACAATTGCTCATGCCATTGAGTTGAATGGTCCGATTGCCTACCGATAATGTACTACCAGTTAGAGCTTGCGGACATGCATGGCAATTTCCGCACCGGTGATTCCCCATCACTGGCGGGAGACCCATTATTCCGGCTTGTTTAAGCTCCTTGGTATTCCTAACAGACCCCTTAACCAGGTAGTTACGCAGATTTTTATTGCGTTGAAACGCAAAAATGGGTCTTGGGATCTGTTCTTCTGAATCGTTGGTGTTGAGGATATGCCACTGCGAGTTAATAACTTGTCTGATCTTATTGTTCATTCCAGAGTGTTTCAAGACGCATACTATACAATCCTTCTTGGTGCGGTTGCGTCCTGTGTACATGCTGTCCCTGTTGAAATATCTAGCTCTTTTGAAAGAGTCTCTGATCAGACGGCGAGGATATCCTCTCTGTGACAATTTTTCCTTTAAAATGTCTGATTGGGTCAGAAAGTCGTTCAAAAGGGAACAATTTTTTCTCAGTCTAAGAAATTGACTAAATGGTATGGAGTCGCGTTGACTGCGCGGATGGAAACTTCCATATTCCAAAAAGGTGTTTTTAGCAGTGGGTTTGGTGTAGAGGGAGACAAAGAGAGATCCCTCCCTATGTCTCACCCAAACATCAAGAAACTCAATTTGAGTGCAACTGGCATTTGCTGTGAAACGTAGATTCGAGCCTGCAGCATTAATCCATCTCACAAATTCATCCAACTGAGCCTGGTCGCCACTCCAGATGAGAAAAATATCATCAATGAAGCGCGACCAGGTTCTGATGTTCTCAAAGAATGGGGCCACCTCATTATAGATATTGATGGCTTCGAAGTGGCCCATATACAAGCATGCCACACTCGGGGCACACGAGGCCCCCATGCCTACTCCTTTCACTTGATGGAAGAATTGTCCATTGAACTCAAAATCATTTTCAGTGAGAACAATCCTGAGAAAGTTCATAATGGTGGATGCATTCGCTAGATTGACCTCTCCATTGGTGATCTCCTCCACAACGGCCAAAGCTCCCTCCTGTGGTATGTTTGAGTATAAGGACTCAAGGTCCATAGTTACCAATAGATCAGTAGAGGGATTAAACGGAAGGTTTCCAACTTTCGATATAAAGTGGCCTGTGTCTCTCACAAAGGATCGAAGTTCACTGACCAAGGGTTTCAGGAACCTGTCGATATATTTCGACAAAGGTTCTGTAGCCGCCCCAATGGTGGATACAATAGGGCGCATAGGGGGATCGTTTCTGTTTTTATGGATCTTGGGCAGTCCATAGATAATGGGCATTCTTGTGTATAAAGGAGTCAGATATTCAGCTTCTTTAACACAGATTTGTCCCAAATCCACAGCTTCAGTCACTCGACGGAGGATACGCTTTTTTAAAGCTTCCTCTGGATTCCTCGAGATTTGTCGATAATGGACATCAGACCAAAGTAGGGCGTTCATTTTGTCAATGTATGTAGAAGTCTTAAATACCACAATCCCACCTCCTTTGTCGCATGGCTTGATGGTGAGTTCAGAGCAATCCCCTAGTTCTTTTAGGGCCAGGTTCTCAGCACGAGCCAGATTGTTGCTAGAATGGGGAACAAATTTCAGCAATTGATTTACTTTATGGATGACCGTCTTCTCGAACACTCCAACTTCAGGGCCAATAGTATCAAGACTGGGGGTGAAGCTGGAGGGTGGTTTAAGGCCGGAAAAAATGTCGGTCTCTTCTAAGGATGGGCGAGAAGCAAAGATTGTTTTAAGGCGGATTTTCCTGAAAAACGTGTGGATGTCTTTGATTAATTCGAATTTATCAAGCTTGGTGGTAGGGACAAAGGAGAGGCCGTGAGAAAGGAGGGCTATGGATTCAACTGGAATATTACTTCGAGATAGATTGAAGACTGGGATGTTACTCATCTCCTCCAATACTGGGTGTTTCTCGTCTGTATATATCTTTGAGGACGTCCCTGGCCTTGATTGAATTGTGGCCGATTCCTCAGTCTGTGGTTGCCCCCTCGATGCGATAAAAAATGATCTTGGCCATTAGGTCTTTCAAAATGCTCTTGGCGTTGTTGGAAGCCCCCATTGATATATGAGAATGTCTCGAGCTATGTGGACCACTTTATAGCTCCAATTGTCCCTACTCTTAGTTCATATATAAAAGACACAGGCGATTTTCTAAGTATACTGATGAACACAGAATGGCAACCTAACTATTTGCTAGTGACAATCGATGTGGTGTCACTATACACCTCCATGGGCCATGAAATAGGGATACAAGCAATTCAGTACTTTCTCCATCAACGACCTATAAATGAAAGGGAACATTCTAAAATGCTAATCCAAATGATAATCATGTGCCTATACAATAATGTATTTCTCTTTAACATTAAGATCTATCAACAATGCTGCGGGACAGCAATGGGAGTGTCCTTCTCGCCAAGCTATGCAAATCTCATGATGGGATGGTGGGAGAGGAGCATAGCTTGGAGAGAGGAAAACGAACATCACATGGCAAAGGTAGCACTATGGCTACGATTTATCTACTTCCGGTTCCTCTTATGGAAAGGTACAGAGTCGGAATTTTACACCTTCTTTGCCATCCTCAATGCCAATGAAGTTGGCTTAAGCTTTACTTGTACATTCATTAGCAAGGAGATAGAGTTCCTGGACACGAAGGTCTACATTGCAGAAAATAAAATCCAAGCCACTGTCCATAGGAAGAAAATGGCCACTAACAGTCTCCTATACAGACTTAGTTTTCACCCTCAGAAATTAAAAAAGAGCATACCATACGAAGAATTGTTAGCGTATGAGAAGAAATTGCTCTGAAGATAAGGAAATGGAAAAGAAGTTTGCAGAAAGAAAGACACGCTTCAAACAACGAGGGTACAAAACAACTGACCTCAATCGAAATGAAACCAAGGCAAGAATGAAAACTAGGGCAGACACTCTCCTAAGCAGAGAAGAAAAAAATGAACTCACAAGACTTCAAGGAGAGGCCCAACTGCCCATAAAAGGGAACAAGGAGGAAAAATCGCGGATGATAATGATGTTCAGTAAAGAGAGTTACAAAATACAAAAGATCCTAATGAAATATTGGCACATAGTTCAAAAAGACCCTGACATAGGAACAACCATCGGAGACCGCCCAATGGTCTCTTATAGAAGAGCACCCAACCTCTCAGATCATCTAGTACATAGCCACTTTGAAATGAAGAAATCTGAATCTTGGCTCGATATCAGAAGCAAAGGATTTACAAAATGTATGACGTGCAAAGCCTGCAAGATAGGCCGGAACATCAAAAACCTCCAAGATCCAACAGGCAAGAACTTTGAAATTAGAACTAATATAACTTGCAAACTATCTTTTGTTGTCTACATGTTACAATGCTGCTGTGGAAAAGCATATATTGGCAGCACAACTTGTCCTCTTAAAAAACGGATATTAGAGCAAATCTGTGCCATCCAGAATTGTGATCATACGTATGCTCTAGCCAAACACATGGCCACTCATCAAGGAAAAACTTGGCTGGATGTGAGATACTTTGGAATGGCAACCATTCCACAACATGAAAGAGGAGGAAATGGGACACAAAAACTCAGAAGACTAGAGTCAAAGTTGATTATGAGATTCAAAACTAAACAGCCACTGGGTCTTAATGGAGATGAGGAAATGTACGTTCATCTGGAGATAAAAACCTACAACAAAATAGAACATCCAGACATGCCTCCACAATTTTGATGAGAATAAAAAGAAAAAAGAAAAAAGAATCAGAACAAAGAATACAGGCACTTTAGCCCACTATGACTGATGAAACATCAACTTGGACTCGGCGAGATGCAGTACAATCAGCTGAGTGCCGTCAAATAGCAAAAACATTGTATGATATATCTGACTGCAAGAGAATTGGATCATAACAAACCTGCCAAATCAACACACATGGAGGGCGGAGTAAAAGACAACGGGGACTCAGGGCACTCAGCCCTATATAGTCTAGCAGACACTTAGTCTAAAGTTACATACACGATCAATGATGAGTGACCACATTGTTGATCTAAAACATTAATGAGTTTCATTAATGTAAAAGCGACTTTTTTCAACCTTGGAAAACGCGCGGAGTGTAGTACCATATTTAACGCCCTACATCATTTGGGATCATTCACCCGAAGGAAGTGGTGTTCATTCACTATAGATTAGGTATATTGTAGCCTAATCTGGTAGAAGGAAACTCAGGTGTAGTAGTGCAATTGAATGGCATCAGGGGGTAAACTGACTAGCAGTGCAAGAATTTTTTTTGTGGTAAAGTAACAGTGCTAAGTACAAGATAATTGGTTAAGATTGGTTTGTGGAAGTGGAAAAGACAATTTTAATAGTATCCTATCCACACCCAAGGATAAAAACAGTGCAAAGTAGTGTTAAACAAATAACTACTGAGATGGATTGTAGGTCGACATGTTTCTGCAGTGGATATAGAGTCAAACGATCTCCTCCTGCTTCATCAGGACCTTAGTAATAATGTTACTGCGTAATGTAAACAAGTGAAGTAAAATAAATTATATCACCTGGAATTCGCCTGTACAGATGATCCATATGGTCACAAAATGACAGTGGACAAAAAAACAATAAAGAAGACACACAGTTATTGGCGATAGTTTGCAAAACACAACCTTTATGTGATTAATTATATTTGCCAATTGTTTATTGGTCACTAGATTCTATTTAGTAAGCCATTCTATATTTATCATAATTTTTAGACAGAAAACACCGGATATATTTATATCCACTCACCCAAATTATGGGGAATACACGCCCCACCTCACCTGGCTACAGCTCAGGTAAAACGGAGCACCGCTCTAAAGGAAGAAAAGAGGAAAGAAAAATAAAGGAGGGACTGGAGAGCTGTATCAATTACATAAATGGAGGTACCATGTTATTCAATAGAGTTATTTTATGTATATACCCAATTTTAGCTGATGTGCATGTAATCGCCTGTGATGTAGTGACAAACATTCAAACATTTCTAGGCAGAAAAAACATGTAGTCTGCCCGACACCTGCAAGAGCCAGCCTTGTTTAATTAAATGCTACTCTATGCTCGCTCGTCATCGGGCACATAGACACGAGCCAACAGATAGTTTGAGTAAGGCATTTAAGGTTAGTTCTTTCTCTTACTCTAACGCCAAACTTGGCAAGTAGCGTGAGGATCAAATGGGAGTCAGAGAGCACAAAAATCGCCTGAGACTGTTGCGTGGTCCGGCAGCCGATGTCTCTTACCACGAACAGGCTACGAGGCACGGGGCGGGACGCTGTTAAGCGCCTGTTACCAAAGGTACAATCGTCAAGTTGAAGACTATTTGTCTGTCCCCACGGCTCGCTTACCTGTCCATCGGTACTCCGGGCATTCGTCTGGCCTGTCATGGAGGGAGGTACCTAGACGGACAGGAAGCGGCCAATTAAGCCCCGTGGTGACGTGCAATGGGGTCACATGATGACGTGCAATGGTGTCACGTGATTATACGTGAAAGCGTCAAAGTGTGATGGGATTTGTAGTTTATGCGGGCAACACAGAACTCGATTAGTGAACAGTTGATACCACTTATGCTGAAAGCCTTCCTAGATAGGAAAGGGGGACATGATATCTCGTACACTCATATTGAGTATATTTAGAAGGTATGCCGCTATGAATTTAAATCGACGAAAATGTGACACGGATATGCCTATATTTCAGGGGCGCTGCAATATGGTGTGCACCAAACTAGATGATATGTGTAGTTCGTTTAAAAAATGCCACCCCATTGATAATGTTGAGAAACATTCTATCGAACTCATTACTGTATTGGCGGAAAAACCAGTAGACGCCAGACTTAAAGAAACAGTATGAGTTATCTTAAGTATATATTCATATCTATATACTCATATGTGAATTATGAGTGGTATCTTGTCAAACTATATCTATTGGTAAATAAGATTTGACCAACTTATAAACTAGGATAATGTATCCACCTTTCTATTATTAATCATGATGTTACATCTATTGGTCAAAGTGTTTTAACCTGATGGTGGTATATGGCTGAGAGACTACGTCAACACCGGAGTTGCATAGGATGTCAAGCAGTTGTCACGGTAGCCGTTTATATGTACTGAAGTTACAATGACATCCACAGGATATCTTCGTTCAGTCCCGTCTTGTCAGTCTGCAATTTGTACACCCATCTTTGTTCTTGTTTAAAAAGAAATGTACTTATGTCCGAGATGTGGGCGGGGATTACTGGTTGTTCCAGAATGGTCCAGCGTAGGTAGTGGGTAGATGTTGGGCTGATATGAAGTGATTGGTGAGTCTGGTTGCTTGTTTATTACACCGTATTGAACTCTTGTGTTCAGATATTCTTAACTTCACTTTACGAGTGGTCACGCCCACATACCTCTTCTTGCATGGAAAACTGATTAGATAAATTAAATTAGCACTATTGCAGTTTGTGAACCTGCGATCTTCCCAAGTTCGTTCAGTGCCAATATCAATAGTTGTGGACCTTGATGTTTGGGGGCACGCCGCACTTTGGCCACAAGGGTGGTGACCCGTAACTGCAGGCATATCCCATAGAGTGCCTACAGCTCTAGGGATCTCACTCCTTGGTCTTGTATGGACCAGTTTATCCTTCAAATTTTGTCCCCTTTTGAAGGCAAAGAGCGGGGGAGGCAGTGTGTCCTTGCCAGTATTAAGAATACCCCAATGTCTCTTGACGATTTTGGTAATTTGGTTAGATAGCTTGCCAAAAGTACTGACGCATGTCATGCGTTCTGTCTTAGGTTTTGGAGGCAGGACTTCTAGTAGGCTGGCTCTGTTGTTATTCTCTATGGACTTCGTGATTGTATCCTTCAGATAACAAAGTTTTTTTAGATAGTTTTACTTTTCTGACCCATTGTTATCTCAATAATTAGTTTGTAAATCATAAGGGATGATAGCAATGCATGGTCAATAAATATTCCCTTTTGACCCTACTTGTGTATTTATGTTCTTGAGCAGTTTGTAAATGCGGGTCTCACTTCTTTACCTACATTCTATGAGTGTTGTGAAGGAGGAGGTTAAATTTAGTTGAGGGACTATGCTGTAAGCTCTTTGCCTTCAAAAGGGGACACAATTTGAAGGATAAACTGGTCCATACAAGACCAAGGAGTGAGATCCCTAGAGCTGTAGGCACCCTATGGGATATGCCTGCAGTTACGGGTCACCACCCTTGTGGCCAATGTGCGGCATGCCCCCAAACATCAAGGTCCACAACTATTGATATTGGCACTGAACGAGCTTGGGAACAACGCAGGTTCACAAACTGCAATAGTGCTAATTTAATTTATATAATTAGTTGTCCATGCAAGAAGAGGTATGTGGGCATGACTACACGTAAAGTGAAGTTAAGAATATCTGAACACAAGAGTTCAATACGGTGTAATAAACAAGCAACCAGACTCACCAATCACTTCATATCAGCCCAACATCTACCCACTGACCTACGCTAGACCGTTCTGGAACAACCAGTAATCCCCGCCCACATCTCGGACATAAGTACATTTCTTTTTAAACGAGAACAAAGATGGGTGTACAAATTGCAGAATGACAAGACGGGACTGAACAAAGATATCCCGTGGATGTCATTGTAACTTCAGTATATATAAACGGCTACCGTGACAACTGCTTGACATCCTATGCAACTCCGGTGTTGACGTAGTCTCTCAGCCATATACCACCATCAGGTTAAAACACTTTGACCAATAGATGTAACATCATGATTAATAATAGAAAGGTGGATACATTATCCTGGTTTATAAGTTGGTCAAATCTTATTTACCAATAGATATAGTTTGACAAGATACCACTCATAATTCACATATGAGTATATAGATATGAATATATACTTAAGATAATTCATACTGTTTCTTTAAGTCAGGCGTCTACTGGTTTTTCCGCCAATACAGTAATGAGTTCGATAGAATGTTTCTCAACATTATCAAAAGGGTGGCATTTTTTAAACGAACTACACATATCATCTAGTTTGGTGCACACCATATTGCAGCGCCCCTGAAATATAGGCATATCCGTGTCACATTTTCTTCGATTTAAATTCATAGCGGCATACCTTCTAAATATACTCAATATGAGTGTTTGAGATATCATGTCCCCCTTTCCTATCTAGGAAGGCTTTCAGCATAAGTGGTATCAACTGTTCACTAATCGAGTGCTGTGTTGCCCGCATAAACTACAAATCCTATCACACTTTGACGCTTTCACGTATAATCACGTGACACCATTGCACGTCATCACGTGACCCCATTGCACGTCACCACGGGGCTTAATTGGCCGCTTCCTGTCCGTCTATGTACCTTCCTCCATGACAGCCCAGACGGATGCCCGGAGTACCGACGGACAGGTAAGCGAGCCGGGGGGACCAACAAATAGTCTTCCACTTGACGATTGTACCTTGGGTAACAGGCGCTTAACAGCATCCCGCCCGTGCGTAGTAGCCTGTTCGCGGTAAGAGACATGGGGTGCCGGACCACGCAACAGTCTCAGGCGATTATTGTGCTCTCTGACTCCCATTTGATCCTCACGCTACTAGCCAAGTTTGGCGTTAGAGTAAGAGAAAGAACTAACTTTAAATGCCTTACACAAACTATCTGTTGGCTCGTGTCTATGTGCCCGATGACGAGCGAGCATAGAGTAGCGTTCAATTAAACAAGGCTGGCTCTTGCAGGTGTCGGGCAGACTACATGTTTTTTCTGCCTAGAAATGTTTGAATGTTTGTCACTACATCACAGGCGATTACATGCATATCAGCTAAAATTGGGTATATACATAAAATAACTCAATTGAATAACATGGTACCTCCATTTATGTAATTGATACAGCTCTCCAGTCCCTCCTTTATTTTTCTTTCCTCTTTTCTTCCTTTAGAGCGGTGCTCCATTTTACCTGAGCTGTAGCCAGGTGAGGTGGGGCGTGCATTCCCCATAATTTGGGTGAGTGGATATAAATATATCCAGTGTTTTCTGTCTAAAAATGATGATAAATATAGAATGGCCTACTAAATAGAATCTAGTGACCAATAAACAATTGGCAAATATAATTAATCACATAAAGGGTGTGTTTTGCAAACTATCGCCAATAACTGTGTGTCTTCTTTATTGTTTTTTCGTCCACTGTCATTTTGTGACCATATGGATCATCTGTACAGGCGAATTCCAGGTGATATAATTTATTTTACTTCACTTGTTTACATTACGCAGTAGCATTATTACTAAGGTCCTGATGAAGCAGGAGGAGATCGTTTGACTCTATATCCACTGCAGAAACATGTCGACCTACAATCTATCTCAGTAGTTATTTGTTTAACACTACTTTGCACTGGTTGTATCTTTGGGTGTGGATAGGATACTATTAAAATTGTCTTTTCCACTTCCACAACCAAATCTTAACCAATTATCTTGCACTTAGCACTGTTACTTTACCACAAAAAAAATGTTCTTGCACTGCTAGTCAGTTTACCCCCTGATGCCATTCAATTGCACTACTACACCTGAGTTTCCTGCTACCAGATTAGGCTACAGTCTACCTAATCCATAGTGGATGAACACCACTTCCTTCGGGTGAAGGATCCCAAATGATGTAGGGCGGTACAGGATGGGTATCTGATGGGAATCATTGTTTGTCACCACAAATTATTCTCTATGGACTTCGTGATTGTATCCTTCAGATAACACAGTTTTTTTAGATAGTTTTACTTTTCTGACCCATTGTTATTTCAATAATTAGTTTGTAAATCATAAGGGATGATAGCAATGCATGGTCAATAAATATTCCCTTTTGACCCTACTTGTGTATTTATGTAACATATTTAACACCTCGCTGTCCTACAACAATCTCCATGTAAGAGCACACAAATGCTCATTAAACAAAATTAACGTTTGAAAGTTACATGATCCAGCATGCAACACAATGAATCACCGAGTGTAACGGTATAAATAAGAAAATCAAAGAGGGACTAATGACAAACACTGCCGTGAACAGGAACTAAGGTTCGAAATGCGTAGGAGCTTTTTGTCACGTTGTACAAATAAATAACTTTTGAAATCCAAGAAGTGTGCCGCTACATCTTTTTCTTGTATGGAATATTTTTGAGGCAATGTCCCGGTCTCAATGCAGGCACCCGCTGAACAGTGCTCCCGCGGCTACTGGCAGTCGCCAGTAGGTAGTTATAGTTAGGACCTACTTTCCATCGTAAATCCATAACATTCTATTTAGAATATCTTTGGCGTCGGTGGACGAATCTTTACAAATTTCTCCAAGAAAATGGCCTGCTCGGTTCAGCTCCTTCCCTGAAAGATTGGGGTCGATTCGACAAGTGGGGCCGAGAAAAAAGGGGGGTCCCAAAACATGTTTTTTCCCATGCAATTTTCCATAGGGACCTTTAGTCAGGGCTACAGCCCGAACGGCTGAACGGAAATACACCAAATTTGGCAGAGAGGTAGAGTTCGGGTAGCAGATTGTGCTTTTTGGTAAATGGTGTAAATCCATTCGGTAGTTCCTTAGAAAATTACAAGTAAAATCATAGCGATATCTAGAGACTGAGTACAGCATGCATACGGAAATGCTTACAATTACGAGCACGAGCTGTATGCTGATTGGCTGTCAACTGTGCGGGAACACTCCAAACCAGGAAGTGTTGGCAGCCATCTTGTTCGTCGCTAGAAGCGACTCGCAAGAAAACAGTGAAACAAAGTTGAGAAATAGGGAAAGGGGGCAGGGTTGAAACATCCTGACCCTCTAGGCTTGCTCAGGGGGTCGTGCATGGATCTTTAGGCTCAATTTTTATTTTTTCTAAAATAAAAAATCCGGGGGTATGCGGGAAATAAAACATAGAAGTCCGTTTTATTCATTAGGTCATGGGGCAAATTTCAGGGGCAATTTTTCATAGTGGGGGGCTTGTAAGGTGCCCCGAGCACCGGGTATTACCACCCCTATGTGGTTTTATTTTGAAGTATGCGGAGGGGTTACGATCCTCTTCCCCTCAGTCTCGGGGACCGCCACCCCAACAAGCTATTTTTTTTAAAAATATGTTTTTTTTAAAAGTTGTTTTTTAGCTCTCCCTTTCTCTCTCCCCGTACTCGTTGCGGGACCGCCACCTTCTTGGGGCAGTAATATGTAAAATGACCTTTAAGCCCCGGGTACCTGCACTCCTGGGGTTTTTTAATGTTGGGAGGGAGTCGTGCTGCCCCCCCTCCTGGAACCCTTGGTGGCCCTAGGGTCCATCATCTCCCAGGGTCCGTTCTTGCAGTGTCTCAGGGTGCGTACTTCCAGGACACTGCTGTTTGGTATGGTATGGCGGTACTGTCGCTGCTTTTACTTTACCACGGAAACCGCTTTCCTATTTGAAAAATAGAGCAAGTTAATCTGTTCTCTCTTTCAAGAAAGCAGATTGTTTTTTGAAAGAGAGAGCAGCATATAAGGTGATGTCTCTGATAAAGCAATACGGGGTCACGAAGGACGCAGGGAGCCGTCTGCAATCGTAGGGGCATTGGTGCTAAAAAAATAAAAAAATTAAAAAAGTTATTTTTAAGAACTAACTTGACTGGTGAAAAAAAGAGCTATTTTTCTATGATAGTATGTAAAACTTTCCCTTTTTTGTGTGCACCAGTTGTACTCTCTACGCATGCGCAGCCTCGTTTCCAAGCCCATGTTTTTTTCTTTTTTTTCAAGTTTGCCAAGCAAACCTCTTCTCATTTCAGGTATTAAATTTACCGCTTTCTTTTCCCGGGCTGTGTGTGTAATTCGCTGCTATAGTTTTGTAATATATTAATAAACATATTGCATCTATGTTTATTTGAAATGTAGTGTTGAGGCGCCAAACGTTGATTACATACTCCGTCCACCGCCATTTTAGTAGTTTTTCTCCGTTATTTTTATTATACCTGTTACTTTCATTTTACTCTCCGCTTATCTTCTCTAAGATCCATGAGATTTCCTGGCACAGACACCACCGTGTTTGTCCTTGGCCTCCGATCTTATGACTTGGTCACACGTATACCCAAAAACTGATTTAAAGGACGTAAGCCAGAGCCATTACAACGCGTGTTCGTCAACACAAAGATATTATTAAAATTATGCATTTAACATGCGTGGCAAATGCATACTAGTTGTAAAAGCATGTGTGGTAAAGCCATATGCGTGCTGATGGCTTCGTTGTGATGATCATGCGTGGTTATGACCGTGTTGTAATGGCCGTTCCCCCCAGGACACTGTAGGAACCGGGTCTGGGCGTGGTGGACTCAGGGCACCAGGCGGAGGGCACGCAGTCCCTCTCATACAATATAGAAATTTTTATGGGGTGATTGTTTCCATGGTTTGAGGGGCGTCCGTGAGACCCACACTTAATTTTCTAGGGGGTAGGTTTGCGTGGGAAAATGTCGCAAGAGGTTTGTAAATGTGGTACACATTGTTTCGTATTAGTTTGATTTCTTTACCATGTTGTAGTGTACCCAGAAAAAATATAGGGCAGTACTTTTCAATCTTACTCTTGAACATCTTACTATGGTACTTGAACATTATAAATAATATTTTTATTGTGCACTGTCAACCCCCCACAAAAAAAAGAAGTATGTAGTTTTTTTAATTAACTTTTATTAAAAGAATAACTGTATATTAAACTTAATGATAACTATATTATAAAGAACTAGAAAAATAACTTTAAAAAACAATAATATAAACACATTGTGAAGTGGACTCCAAAGGACGTTGGGTTGGTAATCTGCAAAATAAAAAAGAACATTAGAGTTTAGAAATATGTAGATGTGCGTAAATGAGATGAAGCACAGTAACAGTACGATTTTACGTGTGCAGTGTGCCTGGTACATTTTACTTCCGTTATAGTGCCGTGTTCAAGTGGTGTCTATATGGAAGTGCCTACTGCGTCACTGACACAACAGTGGCACAGCGGGATTGTAAATATGCCGATTTATTTCTAATGCATTGTAATGAAGGCATTGTATATCTAGGCCTCTGTGCTTACCGTTGTATAAACACTGT
The DNA here is from genome assembly GCF_964263255.1 of Lissotriton vulgaris. Lineage (NCBI taxonomy): Eukaryota > Metazoa > Chordata > Amphibia > Caudata > Salamandridae > Lissotriton > Lissotriton vulgaris. The sequence continues at coordinate 182,044,257 of NC_141696.1, read as the reverse complement.
GGCCAGTGGAATTCAAAACTTGAAGACTTCTTTGCTTTTACTTGTGAAAGCAGACAGCATTTTCTATAACTGTAATAGAGAAAGAGAAATGATGTCACAGAGAGTGAGAGAGAGAAAGAGAGAGAAAACAACATTAAAACTGTCTCGCAGAGCCAGGAGTTGAGTTTTTTTCTTGAAAAGTTAGACGTAGATTTACAAGCTGCTTGCGTCACTTTTCCCATGTTAAAAGTGACACAAAAGTGGTGTAATAAGCTTGTAGATCTGTTTGTCAGACTGTTGTAACCTATCTGTTGTCACTGCTCGGAGGTAATTGTACATTTTAGACAGTGAAGCTGCTGTACACTACCCACTGTCTCCTTTCACAAATGAAGGCAACACTACAGTTTTTTGTGTGCAGTGTGCCTAGTACATTTCAGTTCTGTTGTAGTGCTGCGATCAAGTTGTTTCTATATGGAAGTGCCTACTGCGTTACTGACACAAAAGTGGCAGAACGGTATTGTAAATATGCCGACTTATTTCTAATGCATTGTAATGAAGCCATTGTATATCTAGGCCTCTGTGCTTACCGTTGTTATATATACAAAGAAATGATGTCACAGAGAGTGAGAGAGAGAAAGAAAGAGAGAGAAAACATCATAGAGTCTGGAGTTGAGAATTTTTTATTGAAAAGTCAGACGGAGATTTACAAGCTCCTTGCGTCACTTTTCCTATGTTAAAAGTGACACCAAAGTGGCGTAATAAGCTTGTAGATATGTTTGTCAGACGGTTGTAACCTATGTGTTGTCACTGCTCGGAGCTAATTTAACCTTTTAGACAGTGAAACAGGTGCACACTACCCACTCACTCCTTTCACAGATAATTTGTTGTTGTTTCGGAAAAAAAATTGTTTGTCACCTAGTGCTATTGGCGTGATTGAAACATGGTGCTCTACGTCTGGAAGAAGCCTTCACTGTAATCAAGAGAGTTGATCATTTCAATTCAGATAAGGTTGTATACAGCAGAGTGGAGATAGCAGCGTCCAAATCTTTTAAAAAGAAAGAGAAATGATGTGAGAGAGTAAGAAAGAGAAAGGGAAAAAAGGATATTAAAACATGGGAGAGACAAACACCACAGGGGAGTGGTACGTGAAACCAGAGGCGCAACCAGTCAAAAATAACGGGGGTTGGGGGACTCCAAAAAATGTGGGGTTTGGGCTTTAGTTCAAGCAAAAAGAAGAGTGGACCTGCAGGGGATGTAAGCGGGGGGGATTATCAAAGCCTCATTAACAAGCAAAATGCATTTAAAAGACCTGTCACGTATTCGGGTGCGAGTGTGTGTGGGCCTAGAAAGCTATCTCATCCTTTGCTGAAGCCCCGTTAGTCCAATGTTTTTTTTGCGCCTGCTGCATACTACATATTCTTTCCTTTGACATATAACTTGTCGTTGTTTCAGAAACAAGCTTGTTTGCTCACCTTGTGCTATTGCTTTTGTCTGTGTTACATAATCCATCCTGAAGCTGTACATCTAAAAGATATTACAAGAAAGATGTTATGATTGGTAATTCTTGCTATATTAATTTGGAGTTAGATAATATTGCACTTTTATAGACGTTTGATTGTCAGATTTCTACAAACTGTTTGTATTGTCAATATATTCCAGACATTTCAGCGAATATAAAAACGTTACTGCTATAGGGGAAAAAAATTAAACATGTAAATTAATACATTATGTAGTAGTGTGTTCGTCTAAAATACTAAGTCGCATTTTTGTATGTAGTCAGCTATGACTCCTTCCGATGCATACTCAAGCCTCACTGCTCACCTTTTAGTGGAAAAGACACCTTCTTCATGAGGTAGTTCCGATCTTCAACAAAGAAGTCTCATATATGGTGCCGAGTCTTGATATCTATCTCTATGGCTAACAACATATTCGTGCTCCCATCATCATCATCGCAGGTTCTTCACCCGCTCAGTGCTTCGGGCACCACTAACTCAGTGACCAAAGAGACCACGCATGTGGTAGTGGGCCCCTTGTTTGGTGCTTTGGGAACAACTCTAAAATGGTGTAGAACCGTTGCGCCCTGTCTTTTTTATACATAGGATCAGGTGTGTAGTGATGGATGTGCTGGATAGGTGTGGTGTGGTTGTATACCTGCCATGAGAGAGTGTGTGTCGATCTGACAACTAGACCTGCAACTAAGAAATCACTACAATGGAAATATGGGCTTTGTACTGTTGTTGTGTTTTTCTGGTAGCGTAAGAGTGGCCTGTACTAACGTATTCAGTCTTGATTAATTTATCACTTCCCCCAGGGGTTTTTAAATGTTCGGGGAGGGGTCAATAATTGTGTTGACTTTTCTTCTTTAGTGTGCAGTGCTATATTGTGTTATAAAATGTATAAGTCTTCAAACTGTCTTAACTCTTACGATGTACGTGCGGTATTTCCGTAATGGATTTTAAAAGTAATATACGTTTTTACAGTTTTAAAAAACTATTTTTATGATTATCCCAGATAATGTCTTCTCTTAATATTTACATTAAATACATAAATATATGTTTTTCCGGGCACAGTATATGTCGTCACGCCGGATATTTTTTATTTTTTATTTAAAAAACGCAGGGTACACGTTTTGGGTGAAAAAGAAAAAAAAACGTGAAGCCCGTTTTATTGTTAATTAGCCTCCGGGGGGGTCAAATATCTGGGGCTATTTGTTTTTCATAATGGGGGGCCTAGAGCGTCTCCCCTGCGCGGGGATCGCTACCCCTCCGGATGTTCAACTATATGTATGAGAGGGGGAACTCAAGGCCTCCCGGAGTTCCGGGGACCGCTTTCTCCTGCACTCGATTCCCTCCCCCCTCCCCCACCTCCAGGCCTCTTTTTATTATAAAAAACTGTGCACAGGTGTTGCAAATGAGGTATTTTGGTTTCGTTTCTGTCTTGTAGAGGATCCAAGGAAAATATAATGTTTTTTTGTACAGCCACTACTTTTCTGCCTGTTACTATAGTAACAGTTCACCACAATATGTTCAATCCTGCTTGGTACCCCCTTTTCCTCCGGTACCATTGCCTCTGGATCAGCAGCTAGTTTCGGGGTGGGGGGTGTTACCACAACCTGTGCATGCATGCCTGAACCTGCATGTTCCCTGCGGCCTGCTACACGTTCCCTTGTTAAAACCCCAACATACTCTGCGCTTATTCCCATTCCCGCCTGATCTAGACTGAGTATCCCCCCTGTAGGTTGGTCGAAAGGGCTGAGGATGTTTCTGTTGAAAGGCCCTGGAGCCGTTTGTGCTCGACCCCAACCCACCCACCGCTCCTGGCAAGAACTGCGCATGCCAGGATACAGTATCCAAACAATCCCAAGTCAGTGTTTCATTAAACTCTTTCGCTTTTCTAAATGCCAGGTCATACCCTTTCCATTCTTCTCCTCCATACTTCTCATGGAAGCCCGTGATCCTGCTCTGGTAGCAAGCTAGGTCACCCAACAGTTCTGGTGTTCGCTCAGCGATAATCGCTACAAAAACAGAAAAAGCCCTGATCCAGTTCATGATAGACTCTTCCACCCTGAATTCTGCCATTTTTGCCCACCACACAATGGAGTGCCATAAATCCTTCTGAGTCTTGGCATATTCTAACTCACGATTGTCTGTCAACAATGAAAACATATTGATGTATTTATCTGCCCACACCATTTCTTTAGTTGACATAGGAACATGTTGCGCCAAGCATTCCCGCCTTGAGGGTACAGAGCCCTCCCCCATTATTGGGAGCGATCTCTTATCGGCTTCTGTTGTACCTCCGGTCGTGTCCGTCGACTTATTCCGATTTTCGACCGCAGCCAGGTTCGCCACCTGCGGAGAAATAGAAGGCCCGTTCGCAGCCCCAGCGCCCCTTGCCTGCTTGAGCTGCTCGATAATCTGCCTAGCTTCTTTGGCTGGGTCTTCCACAGCCGCGGGTCCCCCCGCTCCCTTCTTCAACCAGGGTAATACAGCTGCCAACTGAATCGCTAATTCAGGGGGCATTTGGTCGTTATCCAACGGCGTGATTACCACAGGGATTGGCAATCCCCCATCCGGTGTGGGTACCGGGCTGGACGCTGGGGCTACCGGAACCAGCTGGACCGCCATAGGGACTGGGGCCTCGCTAGGACCCACTTTCCCCTTCCTCTTTTTCCCCTTATCCCCCCCTGGGGTAATGTTTGGCAAAGCAGGCCCCACGATCCTCTTAGGTCGCCCTGAGGGCCCCGCTTGGGCCTCTACTTGTTTCCGGAGGGCCGCTAGGCCGCGACCCAGCTGGTCTACTTTACCGAATTTCCTGTCCATCGCCGACACTTGGTTCACCAGTGTGCGCAGCTCGGAGCTCTTTCCACTCTTCTTACCAGGCATATCTGCGTTCTGTTTTTGTCTCTGCCTGATTTCCAGTAGTGACTCGGACTCCAGCTACGCCTTGACGACTGTAACAGAAAAAACAACGATTACACGTTCAAAAACTGCAGCTTGTTCCCTTGAGGGCTCACGAGCAACGGGTGGTGCAGCCTTCAGAGCGCAGGAACAAGAGGTCGCCTGCCTGGATTCCTGCGCCTTTTATCTTGCAGCAGGAAGGCGGGGCAGCATCCCCATCCCGCCCAGAGGTGCACGGACTTCCGGGCGAGTGTTAGAACAACCCTTTTAGGTGGGGGGGCGTGCTCCAACCACGCCAATATGGCATACCAGCAGGGACACGCAAAGGTTTCCCGGGGGATCGGGGCACCCAGCCATACGTTCGGGGTGACCGAGAGATCTCCCCTTTCCAGAAGTTCACCACAATATGTTGGTAATTGAAATACTTACTGTGCTGGAGATTTATAGATTTTTTTTTCATGGGAACCGTTAGTCGTAGAAGAAGTTTGTGGAAAGGTTTTATTAAGGATTCCTTCCTGTTCGGGGAGTATTAGGGTAATGTGCTCCAAGCGGGACTTTATGAAGTTTAATGTTCATTGGCTGTAAAGTTTTAAAAGTAGAAGGCTTAGCAGTCATTCCTTGCTCGTCTTTGGAGAACATGGACATTTTATTAGCTAAAGTGTTCCGAACACAAGTTTGCTCCTTATTGGGTGGGAAAGGTTCCCTGTTGTCAGTGATATTGTAATGCATTTTCCAAAGGAGTATGGGGAAAGAAAGTAGTAGAGGGTAGGTTAGCAAAACTATTAACTGTGTACAGTGCCCATAAGTGGTGAAGAGGAATTATGAGGTAAACAATTTTTTATATATGTTTCAAGGGCCATTTATATAATTACAGTGTGGTGTATAAATCACGCGGAAAAATTATAGTGTTTTGCGCTGTTTTCTTTTATCAAGTTTGTAAGTGATATACTTCTTAGTACTACTATTTATTTATAATGTGGTGTTTACTTTCATGATGGGGAGGTGTGGTTGCGCAACAAAAAATTCAGTTTAGGTTTGAAACAGTTTTTATTAAGCAAGTACAAATAAACTTTCTTCAGAAACTGTCGCAGTATATATGAAAGGGGTGACAATTAAAAATGGAATTTTATAAAATATCAGTTAAGCGTGGCTATATAGTTCATTTTTGTGCTACAGTTTGTAAAAGTGTTGCCCCATATTCTTGTTGATGAAAGAGGGCATCAGTTACTTTTCGATAAAGTAGAATAGAAGTGCTACAACAAACACTCCCACACTACAATATCTCAGATCAAGAGAACAAGTAAAACATTAAAATCTAAATTGTTTCATATTACATAGAAATGCATGCATTATTATTTTCAAAATTTGTATTCTGTACAATTCAGAAACATGCTGTTGTAGTGTTTACAAGTTGCAGACTGTTCCGCTAATAGATGACATACTCACCAAAGAATATATAGAATGTTACTCTTATAATATATAGTACAGGTCCTATATATTCTTTAGGGAGAAGGTGAATAAGAATCGCAAATAAGAAAAGAAATTAGAAAATAACATTCAGAAATGTAGGATTTATTAAATATTTAAAGTAACAAAGTATGATGATAGCTATATTTTAATATATATAAAATATCTGATCAACTATTTAAAAATATTTGATAATTATATTACAGATGGCGCTGAAAAATCTCCCATTCCTGTTCTGTAGCAATAGGGTAATCTATTATAATATAACGATTGATACCATTGTTACAGTAAAAAGAAAAGGGAAATATGTATTTAACAGAACATCCATAATTAAATAGTTTCGAGCTGTAATTATTTACTGAACTTCTTTTCTCCGAGAGGTGAAAAAATTAGATCTTCGTGGCGACGGGTCATGAACTCCTCTGAGATCATGACGTTGAGAATAATAATATGTATATATTATCCCAGCATATGATCATAAGGGGAAAATTGACTGAAAGCCGCAAGCCGGTAACGTTGCTTACTTATTGTTACTGTTTGTGACGACGGATTGTGAATTCCGCTAGGTTCACTAAGACTGTTAATGCTATAATGTACATATTAGCAGTATGTGATCTCTAAGGGAAAACATAATAACAAGTGTATCATTGTCACATTGGTTGTAAATGTTTAGGGTTTGCGTCGACGTGTTAGCAACACCTCTCAAACGAAGTACAGTATCAATATTATAATATAAAAAGCCACTATACATAAGGTAAAAGGAGCCAGAAAAGGAGTAATATTTGTTATAATATATCTCTTTCTAAGAACAAGCTGCTGACGTTACAGAGAAAAAAGGAAATACATGCAATAACATTTTTTTTGCATATAAATGTTTAAATATTGACAAATAGTCACAATTTATAACTAAGTTCTATGCCTATGCCATCTTGAAACAACTTACAACTCCGGAATATGTTTGTTGACGCAAAAAGAGAATCCGATGCTGGAGAACCGAACCTGCAACAGAGATTGGCGATTCGGAAATAACTCGGGAAAACTAAACTAATTGCACAGTAGGTGTGGTTTCTATAGTTTTTTGTTGTTTAGTAGTCTATGGAAGAAAGATGTGGCTCCGCCTATGCAGATGGCACGTTTTGCAGTTTACACATGCTCACGTTTTAACTGTTTTTCATCTGCACGTGTTCGGAAAAGTTTCAAACTGTGAAGTTGTAAAGGTTTTGATTTTGATAGTAACACGTATAAGGTATTATTATCTAAATACGTAGGAGAGTTTAAAATATGTTACTCTGTAAACTGTGTTCGTTGCATTTTCATGATGAAATGCATCTAAATAGAAGACGTATAAAAATATTGTTATCATTAGAAGAAGAAAAAAAGTTTAATATTTGTTATTTTTATGGTTCTTAATTTAGAAAATGCTAGCATTTGTAGATCGTAATCCTACCCTCGGAAAGGTGTGCTGGCGCTTGGGGCTTTGGGAAGTTTATTAAATAATAAATGCCCTTTTCTATACACCTGTAGACTTGGCTTTTAAATTTTCATTTGCCTAGTCTGTATTACACTTCCTCCAAATATTTTGGTACTGCTTTTTCAGTATTGCAGTGAGCCATTCAGCAGTATGTGTTTATGTACACACTGTTCTAAAAGTAAAGCTGGTGTAAATTTTGCCAGACACTCTCCTTGCAGAAGTAATAATTCAGCCAGTACCCAAGTAGTCATGGTGCAAAGTGGGCCTTAGGGCATGGACTGCTTCAAAGTCCTATACACTATGCATGCACTCTTCTATGTACGGGCAAACTTGTCTTTCATAGCTTTTATTATCCAGTTTATGTTCTTACACTACTTCCAGCAAACTCTTTGTGACTGCTGATTCAGTATTGTAGTGAGCTATTCAGCAGAATTCCCTTATGTATGCACTGTGCTAAAACTGAAGCTCTTTTAAATTCAGACAGACACTCTCCTTGCAGAACTGTAATTATGCAGTCAGTACTCAAGTAATCGTGGTGCAAAGTAGGCCTTAGGCCATGTACTGCTTTAAACCTGTATAGACTATGCATGCAGTCTTCTATGTAGCTACACATTTGTTTTTCATACATTCAATTCCCCAGTCTGTATCATTAGACTTTCACAATCACTCTCACTCTACTGTTTCAATATTGTAGTGAGCCATTCAGCAGTATTTCCATATATATGTACTGTGGTAAAACTGAAGCTCTTATAAATTTCAGTCATGCACTCTCTTTGCAGAACTGTAATCATGCAGTCAGTACCCAAGTAATTATGGAGCAAAGTAGGCCTTAATATATGGACTGCTTCAAACTCCTATTTACTATGCATGTACTGTTCTATGCACCTCCAAATTTACCTTTTATATTTTGAATTCCTAGGTCTTTATCTTTACACTTCCACCAAGCACTCTGTCATTCCTGTAATAGTGTTGTAGTGACTCATTGATCAGTGTGTAGTAACCCATTCCCTACATTCAAACAGTAATCAGATGTACAATAAGTGGTACATCCCCAGAGATATTCCAGTTATTTTGCACTGTGATATCACCACAATGGATGCACAGTATTTACAATGTGGTGAATTATAGAGCAAAAACGGCACAGATATGTGGTGAATTATAGAGCAAAAACGGCACAGATATGTGAGGTATTTTTGTGGGTTCTATGCTCACAATGCTGTGTCAATCCTTACACCTGTTTCAAGCAGGTGCAGGGTTTTGAGGCCTAAAAGTGACTGAATGAAATTTTATAGATTTCACTCAGTCACTTTTAGGAGGCGTTCCGATGCCAGAACACCTCCACTCCCTCTCCCCCCCACTCTCTGCGCAGGAAAGCCTCTTTCGGGTGCAGGGCTTTAGAATGTGATGCACCATCCATATGCATCACATTGTAAATATTAGACACCATGGCACATCTTTTGCACCACCGCTGCATCACAAAAGTGGCGGAAAAGATGTGTAAAAGAGGCACAAGGGGGTTGTAAATCCGTTCCTAACACATACAAATTCACCCAGGCAGTTTCACTAGCAGTACAAATTGAAGTATAGACTCCTAACATATTTTTATGGATGTGTTACATTGAAGAGCTTCGGAGGTACTACAGTATAGTATAGGTAAACACCTTATAAATTTATGCTGTAGCACTCTCTTATAGTTTTGCACTTTCACATTCACCATACACTACTAATTTATTCATTCATTTATGGACTACACATTCATTCTGACAAACTTTTACACACTAATATAGAAATATATATCTTTCTTAAGCCAAAATAACTGGGTTTTTTTCTTTTTAGTTTTCTATTTTTTTTTTCAGCAAGTTTTTAGTTGGTTTTTTTTTAGCCAAAAAAATGAAACTGGAAACAAAAAAACTGTGGAACAGGAACAGAAAAGGAAAAAACATAATATTGTTTTGGGCAACGGTGCTCTTCTTTCCTCTTCACAATCAGGTGAATAGACTGCTCACTGTAACAAAGGAGTTCTCTGCAAAATTTACAATGAATTGTCAGATCCGCAAACTGAGGCACAATAATAGGATGCGGACTGCTCGGAGGAGGTGGTGGTGCAGTTGAGGTAGAAGGAACTGCAGGTTGAGGGTTCTCCTAGAACCTTTGTGTTGCCATCCTTGCATAAATATTTGGATGCAAATTTTTGACATGGCAAACCATTGAGGATGTCCCGAAAGTGTACTTTTTAGTGGGGTCACCCCTGGAAAGTGTAACCTCAAAGATCTTGAATGTTACTTTTGGCGCATTCACCTTTTTCCGTCCCTCCGGATATGAAAAAAACTTCCAAATAAAAGCTTCTTTTCTCTTTTTCTGAGTTCTAAAAGACTACAGCTCCACAGAATAGATGTTTCTCCTGGGAAAGTGCAAGTAGGATGATCAAAATGAGAGGGGTCTTTCAATAGTTGGAATAGGAAGTAATATGAACCAATAAAAACTCTCTTTTTATGGTCATATGACTTTGCGTACGCTTACAGTGCTCTTACGGTGCTCTTAAGATGCGAGTACGTTCGACGTACCTCTGCGATTTGCGTAATTGCTTTTAAAAGTAATAATCGCTTAATAAAAGTTAAAAAAATATATTTTAATGATTGTCCTAGATAATGTCTTCCCTTAATATGTTTAAATAAATAAATATATGTTTTTGAACAATTAGAAACTTTCGCGCCGTACGCTTACGGGGCGCCGTACATGACGTCACGCAGAAGCGTTGATGCGACGGGCAAGGTCAAAGCGTATCTGTAACGAGTGGGCGGCCACGCGCAGAGGACCATTTACCATACAAAGTGTGGTGCGATAACTGTACGCGTACGGTGCGATTACCCCCATAAATACGAAAAAAGGAAGTATACAGAATTTTATGGGAAAAATTGGAGAAAAAAAAAACATTTATAAAAAAAATTGGGATTTAGAATTGTTATTATTTTACATTAAGAATAGGAAATATAATTTAAAAAAGTAAGATAAATATAAATATTTATAATAAAAATGTAAGAAATTAGTACAAAAAGAAAGAGTTATAATAATTTATACATTTAAAAATAAAAATAATCCTTTACAAAACCTTTGAAATTCAATGAAAACACCATAGGTTTCAGCTTGGTTATAGTTAGGAATTAGTATTTAAAAAACCTTAAAAATTCACTGAAAAAACCAAAGGTTTCACACATGTTATAGTTAGCTGGACATTTCACTCATACAAAACCAATGAAATTCCCCCGCTGTTGTTAGTTCAGCTAACTATAACTTGCGCGCCCGCAATGCACTGCTGATGACGTCACATACTATGTCACTCATGACATGGTCAGTGACATCACTCATGACATCACTGATGACATCTCAAATGACATCACTGATGACATCATCCTTGTGAAAGAGTGGCAGACCTCCTCTCACCCTAATATAACCTTTGATACACACATTAAAATAAACTCTCTATATTGACCAATTTCCTTTTTAGTCGTATAACTTTGTTATCCTGTCCTATTCACAGATATAGTTATTAAACATTCAGATTTAGAAGTGATATCAAATTCACTGCTATTGAGTAGTTCAATTCCACTGGATATGGTTGCTTAAATTATTTTCCCCAACATCCCCCAACTCCATTTCCAATCTTAGGAATGTCAAGGGGAAAGCGCTCTTTCAATGCTAAGGGTTGGGCAATCGCTTAGAGCATTTTCTTAAACCTGGGCCTCAATTAGGAGCCAAAATGTTTTTATATGTTGAAATAGTATAGTCAGTTATTGAACATTTTCACCTTTTGTGTTACTATAAATGGTTTTTCATCTTCCAGGTGACTGTTAGTTACCATATAACCTAGATGCTGCAGTTTCAGCAACATATTTATTTATTGTTTATTGGCTTTAAAATACTGTGACACTATAGTTGCTGGGATATTTCAGGCTACCACCATGTCATCATTCCAATGGATATCTAAATCCCCATTAAAATCCCCCACAATTAGAACACAATCAGCTTGTTATCTCTCAATCAGTATAGGGAAGGATACAAAAATCAATATCAACAGCGAATCATATTGTGAACCAGATGAAATAAAGACAATGACCAGTAGTTCTGAACAAATCTTTTCCTCGGGTCATATTGAACTTGAACCTCAGATACTAAAGAACATTACTTTAATGAAAAAGGATTACATATTTCTGTGAATACTTTACCAAAAAGAGAACAGCAATGCCATCATTTCCATGACTTTCATTGGTACCTCATGTGGGCCTACTCGTTACTTAAACATTCTCAATCAGAATGCTGCATATAGCCTAGTTTTCTTGTAGGCAATTTTTTTTGCAGTAGTCTAATTTAGTAGATGGTTTCTAATTGTCAAGCAGCCCTGACACATTCCAAGAGAAAACACAAAGATTATGGCAAAATTAAATCCTATTGAGTGCATCGGCTAGCCAGGACCATTAACTTATTTTATCCTTGCTATTATACTGGGTAGTAGAGAAAATTAACCACATTGCTCCCTCGAAAGCCTCACCCACTAAAGCTCGAGACTCTTTAATGAGTTGAGTTTGTGTGTTAATAGAGCCCATTGGGCTACATGTGCAGATTTCTGTCAACAATGCATCAGTGTTCTTTGAGAAATCATTAGACCCAGACTTGGAATTACATCGATACATATGCTAATTAAAGAAATGCCAAATGCTTAAAATCAAAGAGAAGGAATGGGTTAATGAGATTCCCATCCTGAAAGGAGTAGACATGCAGTTGTTTTGAATTCTCAGCCATATGGCCTAAAAATCGTATCATATGCTGATAGCATTCAGATGATTGTCTCCGCGAAGATTACAGTAATTTCTCTCAAGAGAAGCGTTAGGCTTGTCTAACTTCAATGACATCTTGGCTGCAAGAGATATGTCATAAGAAACTCTCAGAGAACAGAGATCTTGACAGTTGGCAACCCCAATTCCACTTGGTCACCCTTGTGGTGGCCATTATAGTTGCATAAAATACTTTCTCAAACTAAGATGTCCAGAAACCCTAGCATTACATTTGATAGATTCTTACCTTTAAATCTCAGATGATCTCTGTATCAGCCACAACATTTACTCTTCTGAAAGCTTTAGGAATGTACTGGACATACTTCCCCAATCTATTTCCATAAATGTAATCAATTCCCTAATAACAGCAATATTTGATTATGGTGTTTCCCCACATTTAGGGCATACTAAATACCGAATCCAATGGCTGTAGAAAGTCCAAAATGCCCAGCCAGACCTACATTGAATCTGTACAGACATCAGCCAGACTTTGAGATCTGCCTGGGCTCCCCATACGCAAAAGGATCATGTTCAATTTAGTCCTGAATTTGTGTGCCCTTTTAGGTTAAAATCTTTTTTATTGATTATATCAACAAACAAATCATCTCGCTTCAAAAGAAGTGCCGAATCATGAGCTACAAAGAGCCCGGGCAGTTGACTCACCGGAGAGTCAAACAAGGAATGAAGAAGAACAAAAGAAAGAAATTCTCACCACCTCCTGTGCCCCCATCCCCGTTCACTGCAATTCAGAAGTCGTGTTTTGGGCTCATGATGGTACATTGTTGCTTTTTGTCTTGGAGAGCAGTATTGTCGGTTGTAGGGAGGCACAGCAGACACAGATACCTGGGGCACGTAAGTTCTCAGAACTCTGGAGTGATTAGGGTGAAGAATAGTTGCCAGAGGTCTCCACAGGTCGAGCCTTCCCTGCCAGTGTAAGGGTTATCTTCTCCATCCCAGTATGTGCCATAAGCGCTGGAGCCAGCCTGTGTGTGTGGGCATTCAGGCAGTTTTCCAGTGGATCAAAATGTTTTGAGTAGCTGTTTCCAAGGCTATCACTATCTGGTGACCTCTTTCGGACTTGAGGGGATAAGTGAGGGGATTTGGTACCCCCAAGAAGAGTGTATGCTGGGAATCTTGTTAGTTCAGAGTTGAGATATTTGGCGACTTCATCTAAAATCTGAGACCAAAACTGTTGTATGTGTTCACATTCCCACAGGAGGTGGACCAATGTTGCAGTTTTCCCACACCCTCTCAAACAATCTGGGCTTTGCTTCGGGTCAGCTCTGTGGATGAGCTCTGGAGTGTAGTACCTGTAGGTGACTATTTTAGTTAGCATTTCAGTCAGACCCATGTTACTTGCCATGTGTTGAGCCCTGTAGTACACACCCTCCTATTCTTCACTACTAAGTTCTCATCGCAAATCTCTCTTCCAGCGTGTACGGCTTGCATTGCATGCATGCGTATGCCGAGTGCACAACATGTTATATAAGTCGGAGATACATTTCTTATCTGATGACATTGTTATAAGTCATCTCTCATAAGAGGTGAGGTGTCTTTGTGCTTGCGGCCTATTGTCGTGTGTTAATGCCCAATGTCTAAGTTGCAGGTAATGCAGCCTTTCTGACTCAGGGATTCCAGAGTCAGATCTAATCTGCGGAAAAGAAAACACTCCCTGTTTGTCAAAGAGATGTCCCAAGGCCCGACACTCCATAGCACGCCAATGAGTGAAGGCAGTTTCATCCATCCCTGGACTAAATTTTGGGTTATCGAAGAGCGGGGTGAGGGGAGATGGAAAACTGTTTAGCTCATGTTTCGTGTTAGTCTGATCCCACATTGTTAGTGTTGTTTGTGTGATTTGGGAAGTGTATAGATTGGAGGGTCTATTGCATTTCTTCAAGAAGTGGATCTTCGTAAGTGACGTGCCCACCACTTCCCGGTCCTGGAACAACCAGTGTTTCTCGGACTTGGTGCGGTTCCATTCTACCAGATGTCATAATTGTGCAGCGTTGTAAGAGAGTTAGAGGTCCGGGATCCCTAGCCCACCTTCACTGGGTGGGAGAGTGCTAATGAGTTTCTTCATTTGTGGTTTGCGGACCTGCCTTGTAAAGAGGGAGAGCGCCGACTGTACTTGGTTCAACCATCCTGCTGGGGTCGCGAGGGAGAGTCTGAAATAAGTATAAGATCTTTGGTAACATGGCCATTTTGATAGCGGATATCCTCTCTAGCCATGAAATAGGGCAATGCTTCAACCACTGCAGGTCTGTGCAGATTTGTGTGTGCAGCTTTGCATAATTGACCAATGCCGTTGTTTGTAGACTGGGTGCTAAGTTAATTCCCAGGTATGGGACTGTGTCCTCTGTCCACTGTATGGGGTGCTGGTTTTGGAGGCATGCCTGTGCATGTGGTGACAATGAAGGTTAAGTGCAACTGATTTCTCGATATTAACCTTGAACCCTGAGGCTTTCGGGAAGAGGTGGCAAGCTCCGCCAGGAAAGCTCCCAAGGCCATATCTGGGTCTGATAAAGTCACCAGTACATTGTCCCCGTATATTATTATGGTGTGCACATCTCCCCTAAATTGGATTCCAGTGATCTGTGGGTGCTCTCAGTGGGCCCGATTCACAGAACTAACTTAAGACAAAATCCTAAACTTACTACTTTTGGTATTCACAGAAGTTAGGATTTTGTCTTAAGTTTGTCTTAAGACTGACTTAAAACAGACTTAAGACAAAATCCTTATTTAAGTCTGTCTTAAGTCTGTCTTAAGACAAACTTAAGACAAAATCCTAACTTCTCTGAATACCAAAAGTAGTACGTTTAGGATTTTGTCTAAAGTTAGTTCTGTGAATCGGGCCCTGACTCTCTGGGCCATGGGCTCCATGTACAATTCAAAAAGCAGAGGTGACAGGGGGCAGTCCTGCCTTGTGCCTCTGCCAATGGGGAATGGGGTTTATGAGTGCCCGTTAAATCTAACTGACGCCATTAAAGAATGATAGCAATTTGTGTCCTCATTTTCCCCCCCAGTCCAACGCGAGTCAGTACCTGCTCTTGATAAGGCCAGTGGACCCTGTCGAAGACCTTTTCTGCATCGATGGTGAGGAGCATTAAGTCTCCCGGAATCCTTGACGCTTTCTCTGTAATGTGTAAGACCCTCTTCGGTTTCTCACTGGTCTGTCATTGGGGGATAAATCCTGCTTGATTGGGGTCAATCAATCCTGGCAGAAGGCTGCCAGGAGTACCGGCGGAGAGAGCGGTGCTCCAGTGTCCTGAGCTGCTTGCCAGGTGAGGAGAAACACTTTCTCCTTGAATCAAAGGAGGAAAACCAGAGGTGAACAGGTGACATTTACCATTGTTGTTCACTATTGTTTTTTAGCTTATCACAAGAGCAGTAGCAATTAAGTTTATGGGTCCTGAAGAAGCGGCAGGTACCAATGTGGACCTTTAAATGTCCGCAGAAACATGTCGACCAGATAACCCAGTCAGTAGTTATTTGTTTAAACTATCTGACTTTTTTGCACTCTATTTGTTTTTATCGTTGGAAGTGCACGACTCCAGAAAAAAGTTATATTGCGTTGACTATCCAATTTTACTATAAGCACATTTCTTTATCACCATTCACTAATCACACTTGCACTGCTTTCAGTTACAAACAACACCCACCAATCATCTTGTAAATTACATCATCGAAATCAACCAACTCCTAGCAACATCTTTGGAGTTGGTAAATTTGGACTACCTACTGTGAAGTAGACCACATGATGAATTGGGTGGTACAGGAAGAGTAACTGATGGACACTTACTCACAATAGGTAATTATCCAGTAGTCTGCTTACATTTGGAAGCCTACACATAGCCATTTCCACACACATAGCTTTCCTATAGTCTTAGACCCACAGTTATTCTTTGTGTTTTTCATAGTCTGTTAGGGGGATTATAACTGTGCTGAGGTCGGTAAACATTCCCTCGGACCCTCTTCCCATCTTATTTTTTGTTGTATGTATATAGCCAGCCTACGTTCTAAAATCCCCGTCTATAGTTTCAAGTCAATGTTCAGGAGAGATATGGGGTGGTATGCACCGCAGCTGGCCTTATCTTTACCTGGCTTAGGAATAACCGCTATTGCTGCCATAAGCATGGACTTTGGGATAGCCTAGTTAAATGTGGTGCCAGTACAGGACAGAATTGTTTATAAAAGGCTGCAGTGTAGCCATCCGGCACAGGTGATTTGGTTAATTGAAGTCTTGATATGGCCGATATGACTTCTTCTACTCTTATATCCCCCTCTAGTTGCTCATTTAGGTAAGCTTCTCCATCTGTGTCCTCTAACCTCTGCCCCGGATATGGTTGGGTATAAAAGTCCCAAAAGGTCTGGGCTATTGCTGCACCTTCTGTCACTAGTCTCCCCATTGCGTCTTGAATCTCCTGTACCCCCTGCACTTGTTGAGTCTCGCATAATTATTGTGCACATCTGTCCCCCAATGTAAAATGAGTGGCGCAGGCGCAGCGCTGCGTACTCCACCTTTTCTTGGTCTATAGCCTCTAATTGTGTCTGGCCTGCAGTTAATTGGCGCCAGATTCTGGGTGCCCCTGCCCGCTGGTGCATTTGTTCTAGTTCCCTTGTGTTCTGTGTAAGGTCGTTCCTCTTTCATATACGCTCACCCCTGACCATGACCTTAAGGGCTTCCCATCGGGTCGACATGAGTGTGTTGGGGTTGTCATTGTTTGATAGATAGTCATCAATAGCACGCTGTATTTGCTCAACCCGGTCCGGGCACTGTTAGAGGGTGTCTTGGAGACGCCACTGTCAAGTGGGCTGGTGAGTAGGAGGAAGGGCTAGTGTGGCCCCTACTGGAGAGTGGTCTGATAGTTTTGCCACTAAGATTTCGACATCTGAAGTGAGGCCGTGGAGGCCTCAGAATCTATCAGATAATCGAGTCTGGCAAAGGTTTTATGAGGCAGGGACTCTTGTACTGCCTGTTGTCCCTTTGTGATCTCTGCCGGATCTGGCCGCTTCAGACGTCTTCTGCGGCCCTGTTGTTGCCATCGCCGGGGAAAGTCCTCAGCTCCAGAGGTGGGACTGCGCCTCCCGTTGTCTTATTCAGGGAGCATAACACTTAGCAGTTGGCTTGCTTCTGAGAGGGATCTCAGTTGGTGGACTTTGCCATCCAGACTGAAGATGAGCTGAAACCGGTGGTCCCAGGATTATGAGATGTCGCGCTGGCATAGATGCATAGTGATGGGCCAAAAGGCTTTAGATTTCTGCAGAGTGAGCAAGGCAAGGTCCTGGTTTAGCATTGGAGTCTGATCTCTGAAGGTGACCAGGTGCATGGATCTGACCTTGCGGAGGATCTCTTCTTTCATACGGAAGTCTTGTACACAGACTAGTATGACTGCAGGTGGAGATTTATTGGACCGGGGTGGGCCCACCCTTTGTGCTCTGTCTAGCTTAAGATCTGTGTTGGGTGGATTGCCAAGAATGTGATTGAAGAGGTCTCTTTTGTAGGCGAAGATGTCCTCTCGCCCCCTCATTGGCTCTCATCCCCCTGATCCTAATGTTATATCTGCGGGAGCGGTTTTCCAGATCTTCAAGGTCAGCCTGGAGATCCACCTGTTGATCATGGAGGCTGATGACTTCCTGTTGTAAGGCTTCCATTTCAGTCTCTCTGCTGTCTCCCTTATCTTCCAGCGTGGAAACGCGCTCCCCTATGTCGTCCACATCTCTTCTGATGTCTTTGATTTTGGATGTGAGTTTGCGCTTGACTGTTTGCAGATCTTCGCTGAGAGTCGTTAAGAGTGACTCTAGGAAGGCATGCATCACTGGTTCCTCCTTAGTGCTTTCCACCTGCGTTTGGGCGGGGTCATCTATGTGCGGATGTTCCATCGTATTACCACCCTGTGGGAGTGCAAAAAGATCCTTCAATGTTTTGTCTTTCTTCCCCCGGTTGATTTCATAGTCTTGTTCGCAGCAGGTTGGAGTATCCTAGAAGAATCCAGCGCGTGGCTATCGGCTCTTGCTCCTCTGAGGGCCAGAGGCCTCAACTCCCGACTACCAGGGGAACCTTGGAGTCCCCACGTGTCAATTGCGGTTCATTGGGGCCAGTGTTAGGGTGGGAGCTAACCCAGCCAGGCCCTGGAGCGACCACTGGCAATCCCCACTTCTTACCCAGTTTATTGCATGCAAGTTGGCCTCTTCTGCCACAACTCTCGTGCTAGATCCCCCGGTGTGTGTACCCAGAGACCCTGCGGGAGCATGTCTGGCTCGGCTCTGCCCCACTGTGCCTGTGTGTGCCCAGAACCTCCACTCCCCACGACGGAACCCGAGGCATGGCTCCGGTGCCTTTTCGCTTGGGTGGTGTCAAGTCTAGCCTCCAGTCCGGCCACTCTCCTCTTCCTTAGTACCTGGCCAGAAAGTGCCACAGCTTTGGATGCTCTGGTACTATCGCCCCTTCCAGGCCACCGATATTAAATCACCCAGGTTCAGGCTGAAGCTTGTCTCTTCTAGACTCTTGACTTGTCCGTGTTCTTTGCGTCCATGCATCTCCATGCGCAGAGTCAAGGTGGCAGGTGTGGGTAGGTTAGTTGAGAATTGGTGTATTGGTCGCAGCTTATTCCCTGTAAAGGTGCTGGGCAGAGGCTAGGAGTTGAGCGGGGAACTTTGCGGCATGCCCACAAGTCACACCTGGACCAAGCCGGGCCGCCTCCGCAGGCCACCGCGTCTCACTTTTAGCAACCCTCTTCCCGCTGCTCTCCTCTGCACCTCTCGCTCTTAGGAATGGCCAGTTCCGTGGGCAGGTGAGCCGAGATCATACCCGCAGTCTAATGATCTCTACCTAAGTGCGATACTGCCGGCCTACTTGTTTATCTATGGCAGTTCGCAGCTTTTGCTATTGCATCCTGTATATAAATCATCGGACCTCCGCGACCCAAGAAACCAAAGCTACGCCAGTTAAAGGCCCTAATCCTCGCTTGTCCAGGTGGCTCTGTCACCCGCTCGGCCAGCCCTGGCTTCAATTCTCTACCAGGCCCAGCACCAGTTCACCCACCTCATGTAGGCTGCTGTGCCCAGGCCAGGAGCAGTCACTATGCAGTCCTGAGCTCTGGTGTGCTGTACATGGCTGCCGTTGATGCTAATGGCTCTCCGGTGGTGCAACAGCCGAGCCCGCTGGCCTTAGGTGTGCAGCTGCCTGTCCCGGAGTCTCGGGCCGCCATTGGTCTATGGCCGGATCAGTCCATGTCCACATCTGCTCTTGTCACGGCCTGGGTTGCAGCCCCTTCCTGATATCGGTCTATGCCCTTTCTACACAGCATCACCGACTCGCAAGCTCCCAGACTTCTAACCCGGGGACTCCGGGAAGCGAGCCCGATCAGATTCCACCCCTGGGGCAGGGTCTATGCTCAGGGAATCGCTATGCTGGGCAAACGGCGGGCGAGAGCAGAGAAACACTGTCCTATCTCACCACAATCTTGTCCACAACCCCCTTATGTGCCTTTTTAAAGATGTTCCCTAAATACCTTTAAAATCTAATTTTTTCTTGTATCTTGTTGAGATGCCTCATGCCTACCAGGGCCAGGCTATCATTGATACCGTGGTTCCAATGTCCAATCAAGTGACAGCATTCCCCATATAGTCCATCGGCACCGATGCCACTACCTTCTTTCTTCGCTGCTTGTATTTGTAGCCATAACGTAAGTTATGCTCCTTTTCCCCTCAGTTTAATGATGGTATTTGCCTTTGATTTGTGCTGTATATTCTGCCTCTTCACCCGCAACATGTTGTTGAGGGTGAAGAAGCGCTTAATGAGTTTGATCAGGCCGTCGCAATGTTAGAGAGACAGTTTGATGTTGAAGGCAGTTTAGTTGTAGCCAGATACAAGTTCTTTACAAGAGAACAAGAGACTGATGAAAGTATTCTCTCTTATGTGGCAGCACTATGCATTCTGGCATAAGAGTGCAAGTTTGAACACTTCACCTCTCAGCTAATCAGGGATCAGGTAGTGGTGCATTGAAAAGACAAGAAAGTTCACGAAAAGTTGTTAACCCTGAAATCCCTCTTTGCAAGAAACCATTACTATTAGTAAAACCCTTGAGTTAACTAAGAAAGCTTCCAAAGAGTTAAAATCTGCCAAAGCTGTTTTGGGGTCTGTAAAAAAATGCAGAGACCAGGTAGGAAAACATCAGGGTGAGCAGATGAGCAGAGGTGCAGTAAATACATGGCTGTCAGGTCTGAAAAAAAGTTGTGTCAGCAAAGAAATTGGTGCACAAAATGTGAGTGCCCCTTACATTACCCTAACCCTCGATTTCGTCCTGCGAGGAATGCCTCCTGTCACAGATGTGGAAAACAGGGGCACTTCTCCAAGGTGTGTGATTCCCGGGTAGGTATCAGTAAAGTCTACGCTGAAGAAGGTTGGGGTGATATGTCGGGTGTGGTGGTGAGTTCCATGAGCGATTTAATTCTCATGGTCAAAGATGAGACGTACGATTGTGTGGATCTGGTCCTTGATTTGGATGTTGATGGAAAGTCCATTCAGTCGTTGGTAGATTCTGGTGCATGCATGACCATGATTACGGAAGTTTGGTTTGAATGTAATTGGGTAGACAAACGTCTCGAAGCACCAGACAGAAATCCTGTATGTTATGATGGCAGGAACATCAAGTTAACAGGATGTTTGTAACAAGCTTAATCTTCAAGGATAGGTGCATTTGGGAAAGGTGGTTGTGGCAAAAAAAAGACTCAACATATTGGGGTGGTATCACCAGGGTCTTTTTGGTATGACCCTCAGACTAGGTACTAAGGAACACGTGTCGGTGGTGGATACGTGTAGCCATGGAGAAGGTCTAACTGTGTGCCAACAAGTTCAGAGGTTTGTTTGCTGACAAGTTGGGGTGCATTAAAGGATTCAAACATCTTATGATACATCTTATCAGGGTTATCATAAAGGACAAGGCAGTTATGCTCAAGCAAAAATTGAGCAATGTGCCTTATATTGTCAGAGATTATCTCTCTGATGAACACAAGAGGATGTGTGAGTTAGGAGTTTTGGAGCTGGTCGAGTCTTCTTTATGGTTGTCTCCATTGGTCATTGTCTGCAAGACAAATGGCAGTTTGAGAGAGTGCATTGACGTGTGTAATCTGAACAAGGAAATCTGTGTTGACTCGCATCCTCTTCCCTGTATCAATGACATTCACTCGAAGTTTGCTGGTGCTAAGTACTTTTCTAAGATAGACCTGTCTTCTGTATACCGTCTGCCTACCATCAGCTGGAGTTGGACGCTGCTCGTATGCATTTGACTGCTTTTGTGTCACCGGAGCGGACCTTCAATTTAAGAGGATGCCATTTTGGCTTGCCTCTGCTGCTTCGTATTTTTTCAGGGCGTCATGGAAAAAGTGATGGGAGGGGGTTGAGGATACTGTGGTCGTCCAAGCTGACATTCTAGTTGCTGGGAAGTGCAAAGTATCACACTACAAACACCTCACAGAAATACTGAACAGACTTCAGGAAAGTGGCATTGTGGCTAACAAGGTTTTAATGTGTGCTTGGGGTGGAATTGTTTAAGTATTTAGGGCTTCTTATATCGGGTAAAGGGATTGAACGAAGAGAAGGTTGATTGTGGCCATCGTGAATGCCCCATGCCCCAAGTCCAAATATCAGGTCTCCTCATATTAGGTTGTGTGTGAATTTTACACTAAGTTAATTCCCAGTTTTGCTGCAAAAACTGTCCATTTGAGAGAGTTACTTAGGAGGAATACCACCTTTGTATGGAATCAGGTTTGCCAGGATGAGTTTGTTTGTATAAAGCAAAAACTTGTTATGTGCAAGATTCTCATGCCTTTTGATCACCACAGCCAGTGTATTGTCTCTGTAGATGTGAGTTTGGATGGTTTGGATGGTTTGGGGGGTATGATCACCCAGGTGAAACACGGAAAGGAACAGACTGTCAAGTTTGCCTCTTAGGCATTACGAGTGAGAAGAACTACTCAGTTATTGAGAGTTATTGGCTTGCTGCTGGGCGATTGAACTATTTAAGTGCTTTCTGTGGGGAAAGGGGTTTAAGTTGTTGAGTGACCATAAGCCTCTCGTTCCCATCCTTAATGGGCGCATTGTTAAGGAGCATACCCCTAGGATCGCAAGATTGAGTTTGAAGTTATTACAATACAATTTTGAAGTGGCACACATTCCTGTTGGAAAAACATGAGGGCAGATTTTCTCTCAAGGTCACTAATACGGTTGTGGAATGGGGAGCAGGTTGGGAGTGACGAAGATGAAGAGTGTTTGATTCCAGTTGTGGATGTCTGCAATGTGGATTGTTTCTCTGAACAGGAATGGTTTGATGCCATGCTGTCTGATTGTGTGCTCAAATTAAGAAACACATTATTCAAGGCTGTCCTAAAGAGAGGCACTTGGATGGTGAGCTTTAGCCCTTTGCCAAGATTGCTGTTAAAATCACGTTGGAAGGTGGCAAGATGATCATGTGGGGTGATAAATTTGCTCCCCCTGAGTGTTTGAGGGCACTCATCATTGAATCGGGTCATGAGGGGCATCTTGGGCAAACGAGTACCAAAAAGATGATTTGTGGAGTTTATTGGTGGCAATCCATGGATCATCAGGTGGATGACATTGTCAAAGGGTGTGTGACTTGCTGTACTAGTGACATAGTCATCTCAACTGTTACTCCCGCTGTTCAGGAGTTTGAACTCCCCAGTGGGCCATGGATGAAACTGGCTGTTGATTTTGTGGGGCCTTTCAAAGTATTGCCTAATAAGTATAAGTTGCGTTGTTGCTAGCTGACTACTACAGTGGTGGGCGGTCCAATTCATGGTTGATCCCAACACCAAGGAGGTCATCTGATTCTTTCTAAGTATGCTTGCTAGGGAAGTATTCTCTAGAGAAATTGTGTCAGCAATGGGGTTCAATTCACATCCATGGAAATGTCTGATTTTCTGTCTCAATCGGGGATCTTGCATCGCCGTGTGGCAATATATCACCCCCAAGCCAATGGTTTCATTGAACTAATTAATCATATTCTTGTTGAGTGTGCGCAGTGGGCAGAATCTAACAGGATGGAGGTGCAGTGCATGTTGTGGGCGCATCGGCCTCCTACCCCCAATCAAGCAGTGGGTAGAAGTCTGTTTGAGTTGCTGCATGGAAGAGTCACTACCTTTGACATGTGTCCAGCCTGGATAAGTAAATGTGGTTTGCTTCTGAAGGTTGGATCCTGTGAGTACATCTACCAAGCCAACTGATCAGGTGCATGGAAAATGCGCTCAGGATGTTTCTTCATTGAAGTTCAAGGTCCAAGTAGGTGATTGCATGACACTTAAGCTACCTATGAGAGTGGCCAAAGGTTTGTTCTCCCACTAAGGTGTATGCCACTTCCCGCTTTGCTGTGAGAGTCAATGGGAGGAGCTGGTGGAACCTCTCCAGGATTTACAAGATCCCAAGACATGAGGTTCTGCAATTGGGGCTCGAGAGTGGTTCTGGGTCAGCTAGGTCAGACACTTTTCCGAGGGTGCGTGTTGATCCAAAGACTGTGAGTGTTTCTGGGTCAGCCAGGTCAGAACCTTTTAGGCAGGCGCATGTTGATGTAAAGGCTCTGAGCGGTGGTGTTAAGGATTTGCACGCGCCGACTCCCCGATTTTCAAAGCCATGCAGGAGTGGTAGGAAATGTGTTCCACCTAAACATTTGGATTTGTAAAATGTTTGTAAAGTGTTTGTGTGTGCAATATCTGTAGTTGCAATTTTTCGATGCATTTTTTATGTGCTGTTTCTCTTTGTATGCCTTTCCTTCTGTTTTCTCTCTTTATCCTTGTTTCTCTCTTGCATTATTATTTTCTTTTATTCTCTTTTGAAAAGAAAGAAGATGTTGTAGTAATAATCAACATATCACCTTGCTCTCCCTTTCTACGATGTCAGTTCCATGGTTACAGAATATTACTGTTTGAACACCAGGGACTGTTGCTGCATTCCCTGGATGCTGTGGAGAAGAACGATCAATAAACGTAGTTCTCCTACACTTACCTGTCTCAGTGTAATCACTACAAGAATTTACTTCTGAGGCCCAGGACTGGAGGGGACACCTCAGGCAAGGGTAGGATCTTCAGAAGGAAAAGTCCAGTAGCACAAATAGAATTGCAAGAAGTATTATGAGACTTAAGAAAACAGGAGGTGAGACAGTAAGCTCTTGGAGTCACTCTTAGTTTAAGTGAGATGGGACCAGTCCATGGCCTCATCAGGACATTGATCTGCAGACGGCAGGGGCAGCTCAGCAAAGCGGTTCCTTGGAACTGTCAGCAAGATAGAGTGGTAATTCTTGAACAACAGCCGACTTAGCTCCTGTCAGAGTTTTACACAGATTCAGTAGTGCACTGATCTGGTAGGGTCAGAGCCCCAGTACGTATATTCAAATGTGTCTTTGAAGTTGAGGTGACATTAAATCAGCTCCTTGAATTTGACAGTCCTTTCACCCCAGCCCTGTCTGCAAGGCCGTCTGTTGGGGAGGGGGTTATGGCTTGGCAAGTGGATTTAAATGACAAGTCGGAGTGGCAGTAAACTGCACAAACAGGCCCTATAATGGCAGGCCTGTTAAAGGTTTGAAAGCCTACTTAGGTGGCAGAACCAGTGTTGCATGCCCACTAGTAGCATTTAGATTACAGGCCCTGAGTATATGGTATACCACTTTATAAGGGACTTAGAGGTAAAATAAATATGCTAATAAGGTATACACCAATCTCACCATGTTTTAGGGGAGAAGCACAAGCATGTTAACACTGGCTATCAGTTCTAAGGGGGTCAGAGTCTTAAGGACAACAAAAAAGTGGAGGTAAGCAGGCAGAGAATTCTGTGATACCATTATGTCCATATGCTAGATTATCAATTAGGGACTCCAGTAACCTTGAAATCTGGCACCTAATGGACAATTTTGTTAATCACGACTTTGTTTCTGGCCTGGAATGTAGCACATTATTTGCTCTACTGGGGCATTTTCAGTCAGTTGACTCCTGATATACAATGTGTGTGGACGGCCTTGGTCATGCACATTGTACAATAAACCTTTGAGTTATGTTCTCATCGGGTTTTTGTTGATGAGCTGAACCTATGCATACTATGTGCACTGTGAGGAATCTGCTGCAGAACCATACTGGGATGTACTTGACACTCAACTTGTTTGAGCCTTTTATTAATTGCCCTGTATGCATCAAACTCATCATGTTAATTTTTAGTTCATACTTAATAGAAGAGGAGTGTTGATCAAAGTCATTATATGTATTTAATTACATAAAATTGCTCACAAGCCCTGCCTGTTACAGAGCAAAGAAGCACCTTGAGCGAGCTAATCTCGATAGGTGCGCATGCGCATAGGTGGTGGGAGTTGTTCCTGCCTTTTTCTAGTGCTGCTCTCCCTTTCTGGCACACATTTATCCCATCCAACCACCACTAGAGCTGCTCCCCTCTCCTGCCTCTACTTAATGGAGACCACAGTGCAGAATATCCATTAAGCAGGGTTCACCTGGCACTTGCTTTGCTCCCGTGCCCTTACCGGCACCCAGTCCTCCTCCCCCCTTGACCTTCTCTATCTCTCTCCTTCAACCTTCTGCTATTTCCATTTTCCTTGTCTCTGACACTATCTGTGCATTTCTTATTCTTTCTTTGTTTTTTTCTGTTCCTTTCTCTTTCTCTCTTTGCCACTTCTGTGCTTTTCTCACTCATTCTCATTCATTCTCTGTTTCTTTTATGTGCTTTTCATTGATGTTTGTCTCTGTTTTCTCACCCTTTTTTGTCAACATTGTTTTTATTGAGATTTTTCCAAGCATAACATAGTGCATTACAATCCACATCCTATGGTTCAGAAAGTTAAGTCTATAGAATGATACAGTTGCCTTCTGCCTAAGTGGTCTGAATTGCAATCAGATTTAACAATAAGAAAGCACTATTACGAGGCCTCGGAGTAAGATTATCAAGTTACAAATTCCTTCCCAACTCCCCCCCAAACATTATGGGTGCACTGTACTACCATTGATATGTCGCTGAGAGTATGGGTTACCTGGCCAACTGTCAGTTGAAATATAGGTTTGCCTCAAAAGGTCGCCTTTGTGTTTTATCTCCGCCCCCCATGGGAATTTCTAGACTTAGAAGAGGTGGAGTGCCCGAGTGCAAATAGGGGGAGCCCTTGCAAAAGATATTCCACTAGTGGGCTCAAAGTGTATTTGAAATTCTTGTAGGAGTCCGCCATCTGTTCCAAAGTGATGGCTTGCCACAAAAGTGAGTGCCACTGGGTCATGGATGGTGCGTCTTTCTGTTTCCATGCTGTTGCTACCGCCATTTTTGCAGCCCCCAGGCACAGCAGAAGTATGGATCTATCGCCAACTGTTTCACGTTTGAGGGTGCCTTACCTGAGGCCTAACTGTGTCGAGTCCAGATCTGCAGGTATAAGGGTCGCCCAGGATGTCTTTGATTTGTAGCAATATATATGTCCAGAAGGGGTTAATTGTTGGGCAGTCCCAGTAAATGTGTTTAAAATCCCCCTGGAGCCCGCAACCTCTCCAGCATAAGTCAGAAGTCTTAGGGAATATTAGTTTAAGTTTCTTTGGGTACAGGTACCAATCGCATAGTACTTTATAGTGGGCCTCTCGCATTCCCATCGATTGGTTACATTTCTGTATATCCGTGTACATTTTGTCCCACTGTTTGTCTGTAATTTCCCCCTCATGTGCGCTCCTAGAAAGATTTGTGCCTTGGTTGGGTAGTGTAAAGTATAGATTGTAATATCTTGTAGAGGCATGATATCATATCCTTTGAGCTGTTTTCTATCTATTGGCGTAAGCTCCTTGGTCACTTCTGCCTATCAAACTCCCCGGCTGAGAACACAATGTCTGAGTTGTATGTAGTGATAATATTCGGTAACTGGCAGATTAAACTCCCTCCGACAATGTTTGAATGAAAGCACATCCCAATTGTGGAACAGATCAGAGATCGTATGAGAGGGCCTGGTGTCTGTGCAGGTAGAAACACTGGATTGAAGTTTATGGGCGTAAAAGAAGATGGGAAAGTGGTCAGGGTAGAGGTCCTATGGATGTCATCCCATACTTTTAAAGTTGTTTTGGTAGGTGTACTCAAATAGATGTTAGGCGGGTGCTCTTCTTTAGTTTTCCATAGTAAGTCCCAGATGCACCTCCCAGCCACTACCCTATCCATGTGCAGGCAGTGCTTGTCAGACTCCTGAGACAACCACATTGTGATAACTCATAACTAGGCAGCTTTGTAGTATAGGGACATATCTGGTAAAGCCAAACCCCCTTGTTTTTAGGGAGACAGAGTTGTCAATATAATGGACTTACACTGCTTCCTTGATCATGGATTTTAATGTAACTAAGAATCAAGCTATCTGTTAAAAGCACCTCAACTCTTCCATTTCTACCGCCAGAGAGGATTCAGGGGCCGTCACTGACAGGAGCATATTATCCGCAAACAAGGATATTTTGTGTCCATCTGCCCCAAACGAGATGCCCTATATATCAGGTATCATGTGTATTTTCGCTGCCAAGTGCTCGATGCTTAGGGCGAATAGTAGAGGCAAGACAGGACATCCCTGTTGTGGTGCTCTGTCCAAAGAGAATGCTTCAGAGCTCACTCCATTAATGGGGACCGGGCACTAGGACCAGTATAGTTAGCTCTCACCATAGCTATAAATCAACCACAAAATTCGTATCTTTCCAGGGTGTTAAATAAGAAGGGCCAGTCCACTCAGTCGAAGGCCTTCTTGGCATCCAATGCCAACAGGACAGCTGGAATAGATTTTTTGTTTACCTTCTCAACCAGGTGGAAGACCTTATGTAGACTGTCATGAGTTTGCCAGCCTTGAATGAAGTCTGACTGATCTGAGTGTATTAGTTCTGGCATTAGATTTTCCAATCTGCTGGCTAGAATTTTCATATAGATCTCAGAATCTAGGTTGAGAACCGCTCTCTGGAGATATGAGCTGCACACGTGGAGATCCTTCCCTGGCTTAGGCAATACCAAAATGACAGCCTCCCCCATAGATGTAGCCACTGTCCCTGACTCTTCAATTGAGTTGTAGAGGCTCTCCAGTTGCAGGACTAATTCTGCCCCAAATTTTTATAGAACTGGGATGTTAGCCTGACTAGGCTTGGTGCTTTATGTGGTTTAAGACTTGCTATAGCCCTGCTGACCTCTTCTACGTCTATCAGCTCCCCCAGGGATGCATTTTGTGGCACTGATACCCTCAGGAGCTCCACCTCCCCCAAATATAGACTTTGCTCTTCCACCTCGCAGCTATCTGCTTTATAAAGAGTTTATAGAAATGGCCAAAGGCTTGGGCTTTTTCTGGTTCCATTGCCCCTTTGTGTACTATATTTGCATCCTACATTTGCATCACTCCTTCTTCCTGGCAGAATATCCATAGGTCCAGAAGTATACTGAAGAGTTGGTGTCTGAGGTCCAGTAATTATATCCAGTTGTGCCTTTGAAGTATAGGAGAAGCTTCTAGAGTTTCCCCTTTGCGTTCCCCATGCATCCTTCCTTTCCTGCCCTGACTTCAGGCTAATTAGAGGGGTGTACAGCTTTTGTGCGGCAGCAGGATACAGCCTATTCAAGTATGCCTGTGCTCAGCTCTGCCCTCCCATCCAGCCAGTGATGAGCCATTCAGGTATACCTAACCTCTTTTTTGTGTGTGGCTGTCTCGGAGAAATATACAACGCCCAATTGTCAGCTATATCTAGTCATGTGAACCAGAGAAAGGCTACAGACACTACATGGCTTAGGGAAGAAAATGCCAACTTCACCATAAGTTAAAATGTTTCAAAGCAATACCAAAAATACCAAACATGAACTGGTTAACTGCCCCCATTTGGAAATTACACCTTATTAAATGTAATAGGGTAACTCCAAAGACACATTTAAAAGTTTTTCAGTACCAGGACAGGTAAAACCTAAAATGATATGTTCGACCTTTTAAGTACATTACACTCTGCCCTCTGGGCTGTCCCAGGCCTATCATAAGGGTGACTTATATGTAGTAAAACAGAAGTCTTCCAGGTCAAAATGACAGTTTTAAACTACACTCACAGGCTGAAATAGTAAGCCTGAGACAAGTTTAAAGGGCTGCTTAAGTGGGTGGCACAATCAGCACTGCAGGCCCAAGCGTGGCATTGAATTTACAAGCCCTTGCCACATGGGTATAAGACAATATAACAATGTTTAGGGAGTAAGCACATGGAATTTAGCAGTGGTAAAGTGTGCAGAGTTTTAAGACCAGCTAAAACGAGATCAGCAATAAGAAATGGAAAAGGAAGGCAAAAAGATGGGGGGAAACCGAACGTAAGCCAGACCGGTCTCCTCCTCAGCACACAGTCCATCAGCAAACAGACCAGTCAGAATCTGGTACTTGCTGCATGACCACTCACCCAACCTGCTCTTCCTGACAGAAACCAGGCTGATTCCCACATTGGCACCCTTGATCACCACAGCTATCCCCCAGGATACAAGACCAAAAGACAAGACCAACAGTCCCAGAGGTGGACCGGCAATAATCATCAAATATAATATGAGTAGCACCCAAGTCTTCTGACTGACCATAACTCAGGAAAACGTGGCAACCGCAATTGCAGATTTAATTGCAGCCCTGAAATTCTAGTCCAGCGCCTTCATCCTCTTCACCAACCCCCATCTTCTACCTGAAGTCCTCACTGACCCCCAAAATTACCAACCTCCTGGAGGACCTGACAAACCAACTGGACTCTATCCACCAGCTTCAGTGAAATTGTGGTGGACAAGCCCACACCCATCACCTAGTCCAACCACACCCTTATTCGCTTCACCCTACTTGTCGCTCACCACCTCAGTATTGGCATCACCAAATATTTATGATTTGACTTGAAGAAGATCTCTGAAAAATAATAGTACTTGGAGCTCCTACAAAATTGACCATATCACATAAATGGCCCCCTCAGAGCCATATCCTGCTTTAATGCCTGGATCACCTCCTCCATATCCTCCTTCAAAGCCAGAATGACAAAGGGCAAGTACATCTACAGATCAACCCTCAGACATTCAAACCAACAAATCAGAGCCACAAAAAGTTCTGCTTTCACCAAGAACATCAAAAGCAGCACCAATAGTGCCATGGAACTCTTCGCCATCATGAAAGACTCCCCCCTTCTGTCGGCAGGCTCCATCAACATCACTCCCTAACATCTATGACAACTTTGAGGCCCAATCAGACCCCTCCACGCTAATAGCTGCCATGCCCATTATTTCCAATACCAAGATAACCACCCTGCCTACTTGGACCTCCTTCAACACTAAAAAAAAAAACAGCAACTATGCAGTTCATAAACCTCTGAGCAATCTTGGACCCCAGCCTCCTTAATTTCTTAACTAAAGGACTGGACCCCACCAGCACTGCTGTCACCTAATCCACAATTTTTAAATCAACACAGCCATTTTCCAGGATGCCTGTTGCAGGCCACAGTTCTCCCTCTCCTCAAGAAATTCCTTAATGGACCCATAGACACTGCCAACTACTGACATATCTCCCTGTTACCCTTCCTGCCAAAAGTCATGGAGAAGTTCATGAGCAAACATCTAGCTAGCCCCTGAATGACAACCTCCTCCTTGACACTAATACATTTAGATACAGACTGACCCACATTGCTGAGACCACCCTCATTGCTGCCACAAACGATATTCGACTGATGATGAACAGAAGAGACACCACAGCCTGCATTCTTCTGGATGCATCCGCTGCATTAAAAGTCATCTCCCAACCCATCCTCATTCATAGGCTATGCAAATCTGGCATTCAAGAACCAACACATTGCTGGATCTGTTTCTTCCTTACCAGCAGCTCCCAGTCAGCCTGGCTCTTTTCACCTCAGCCACTACCAAACCCATCTATGGATTATGACAGGGATCCTCCCTCAGCCTCACATTTTCAGCACCTACATGGCCTCACTCACCAGCATTATTTGTGCCCACAGTATCAACTTTAAATGCTATGCAGAAGGCACCCAGCTCATTCTCTCACTCCCAGTCAAACCACTGAACATTACTGCCTGCATGTCGGATGTCACCAGATCTATGACACCCACTGCCTCAAACTCAATACAGATAAAACAGAATTAGTCATATTTTGCAACAACACCTTGTTGGTGGCCAGCTCAACTTGAGTCCACACTCAACCCAACCTAAAGGACCATGTGTAGAACCGCAGACTATTAGTCAACAACCAGCTCACTGTGACCATCCAAGTGAATGCAGTCTCTGTCTCCTGCTTCCACACACCCAAAATGCTGAAGATGTTTAAGTAGCTTACCTAAAAAATGTGTAGGACGATCTGCTAGCAAGAGGGAGTATGACAACACTCTCTACATAGGAATCAATGCATAACTTATCAAAAGACTCCAGAATATACTGAACTTAGCTGCCAAACTCATACTCAAACTATCCCCATCCAGACCCATATCACCCCACCCCTCAAAGACCTCCACTGGCTCCCTATTCTCAAATGGGCACCATTCAAACTCCTCATAAACATATCCAAAGCCTTGCACAACATCAGTGCCACACATCTCAAAAACACACTAACGTACACAAACCTACAAGACACTTTAAGCTCACCCAGACTCCTACTCACACGCATTCCCCAGAACCAGATCTGGTGGTCATGCCTGTTCCTACCTCGCTCCCAAAGCTTGGAATGACTGAATGTGCGCATCAGAGCTGTCTCCTCAGTTCTTGAATCCTGCAAGAAACACATGGCTCAGCCTTGGTCAATGCTTGGCCCACACAACTCCAGCTATCACTGCCAGGATACCCTTCTGGGTGACTCATCCACAAAATTACACATAACATAAT
Organism: Lissotriton vulgaris; assembly: GCF_964263255.1. Lineage (NCBI taxonomy): Eukaryota > Metazoa > Chordata > Amphibia > Caudata > Salamandridae > Lissotriton > Lissotriton vulgaris. The sequence goes on along the minus strand of NC_141696.1, from coordinate 182,012,241 downwards.
GTACCTAAGCTATCCACTTTTAAGTATAAATCTATAATAACTGATAAACCCCACTAAAGGGAAAAGAGCCCTCATCAGTGTAAACATATAAACACTGATGAGCACCTGCACAACCACAAACTAAAATGCTGTGCAAAAAAGGGGAGTGAGAAAGAATGAGTCATTGTCATTGTTATGTTATTCTGATAACACCAACACAGTGTAACATTATTATACAAGGTAGGAGAAAAAAGGAGAAAAAAGACTGGTCCAATATAATTCTGCCGGAGGTTTATTGTTTAGGGATGTCACTTAAATATTGTTTTGTCCTCCTTTAGTTTTGTCCTTGATTGTGTGCTCGGATTAAAGGTGCAGGGTTTAGAAGAATGTTTTAGGTATGATACAATTATTTTATACACTGTGAAGAACCTGGGAATACTAAAATCATATTTGATCTTTTGTCAGTGTTTAAACCTTTCATTGTTTGGTGAAATGGCTTGATCATAAGATTCCTGGCCAGTATGTACTCCCACATTTACCCAAAGATATAAAAGTAATAAAAACCTTTGATACTTAAGTCCCCATTTCAAAAAAGTCAGAAGTGATAGGAGGTGACCTGACAAGCACCCCAGGCTTTTAAATATGTAATGCAAGGTCTGGAGGCAAGTTCTTGTGAAAAAAGTGCTGCCACCATTCATATGGGATAGTGTTGAAATTTGTGACACAAGTCTTTCCACATACCCAAAAATAATGGCTGCAAGGTGTCCCATTGTTATGTGTGATGCCTTTAGTTAATACTGGATGTTATCTAACTGCACTTAACTGCTGGGGTTTTGAACACTTAGTTCCAATGTTTAAAGCAAAATATCAAGTCTCAGAATGTAATGTGATGTCTGTTAAAAGGCCAGATCAGACATAAGTGAGACACTTGCCATGGGGACACTTGGCAGCTATGAATGTATGATGTTACAACGCATGCATTTACAATGCATGCCTTTACAATGCAGTTTTTACATCACAACATCCTTTACAACGCATTCTTTTACTTAGCATGCTATTACATCGCATTGTCAGAAACTACCTTTACAACTCATTCCATTACATCGCATTATACCTTTACAATGCATACCATTACAATGCATACCGTTACATTGCATTTAAGGTAAGTGTTGGATAGTATAGGGATAATAATTACTATACTAACTCCAGTTATTGCAACAGTAGGGTAAGTGTTGGATAGTGCTGGGGAAAAAATTACTATTCTTACTCCAGTGAGTGAAACATTAGGGTAAGTGTTGGATAGTGTAAGGGTGCTATGCGTTGTATTGGTATATGTTGTAATGACTTACGATGTAATGCCTGCATTATAGTGACATGCATTGTAATGGCATTCATTGTAGTGACATGCTATGTAATGGCTTGGTTGTGATGACATGCGATGTAAAGGATGTTGCGATGTAATGACTGCTATGTAAAGGTAGTGTGATGTAATGACTGTGCTGCAAAGGTTGTTTCCCGCTAAAAGCATCACATTTCAAGTGGCGTTGATTGCACGGCTACAAATTAAAGTGGTGTAATTAAAATATTAAGGTTTTAACAAGGTACTATGAAGTTTGTAGTTGGCAGGTTAACCTCCCTTACCATGCAATAATATTTAATCAGGATTAGATGAGTGAGCACCAGCATGGTCCAGTAATTTGTTAAAAACGTTTTATATAGCACTCTCACTTTTTTAATCCATTAATAATATATGAATAGAGTGAGAGTGAGACATAATGAGATGTGAGAGAGAGTAATGAGATGTGATTGAGGGTACATTACACATTTCTTTGCTTAAAACAGTCTAGCATAATTTTCCTGGACACACTGTCAATGGGAAGATGCTACATACCCTGCATTACATCTCCTTTAAATTAAATATGTAATCACTACAAAAAATATATGTTTTGTATACACTGGGAAACAAAGAATGTTTTCTATTTTCGGGGTCAAACAGTTGTATAAAAACAGATAAGTACTGACTTCAAAGGTTTAGAAAACACTGAGAAAACACCATTGAAATCAAGAAAACACTGAAAACAGGACAGCCTAAGCATGACATGAAATGACATGATTTGAAATATCATAACATGGAAATCAACTTGAATTTTCTGGTTTGTGATAATCTTTATATATTTCTAGTTTTGGATATTCCCATTTTGGATAATATATGTTAATTTGTTTAGGTATAGGTTTTAAATAAAAATGCACAAATACAAATGTAATTAAATTATTTATTTAATTGCAGCATGATAATCCAATGTGTTTGAATATATTCATGTTTTATTCTAGAAGTGTTTGCATTTTTGTCAGGTTATTCTTTTTAAAAAATGAGGCAGGTTTCATAGGAATTGTTATTGTTATCTTGATTTCTTGCTGATGTTTTAACTAAAAGCAATGTTTCACAGAATATAAGCAGGTGAAATGTTAGAGTTTTTTTAATGCTTATTCTAAAGATGTGCAACAATGTGCAGACAGGGTATATGAACTTTAACAAAATGTTATTAGAAAGAGAGAAACTTAAATCCAGAAAAAAAGAGACAGAGGATCATCCTGTAACCTTAAACACTTTTCCTTGCAGAAGGCTATGGAGGAGGCACACCAGGTCCTACTACCAGCTTTTCTGCTTGTTTGAGGAGCATATAGCCCCCAAAATAGTTGAGACAAGAACAGCAGCTTCCGTTGTGTTGCTGAACATTGCTTCTGTTGTTCAGAAAAGGTATGCAGGTGTGAACCATCTATGCAACTAGAGTAGGCTCCTTTTTTGGTGCTAAGTTTAGCTTAGTTAGCCAAGGGAAAGGAGGTGTTGGGGATATTGGTGTATTGAAGCCCTGTAATACCATCACAATGTTAGAGTATTTTGTATTGATATGCCTTCTGACAGGTACATTTGGCACTATTTAGTATATTTTTCTAAAAGATACTATTCATATTATGTACACTAGAAAAGCATTTTTATTTGAATAAATATTGAAAACATACTCCAAGCTTCCTAGCATTTTTTAATTGGTCTATTCTTGAGGAAAGATGATTTGGCTTCCAGAAACTATTCGTGTGACGTCCCACAGAACTAATCGTAACTAGAAATGCACCTTACTCCAGTAATGATCTGTGATTTGCCTAGTGGTTGCAGTCCACCGAGTTCTCTTTCTCAGTCTGGCACATTGGTTAAGTTCTTAAACAAAGAGGGTATAGAAAACCTATCCCAGATAGTTGCTGGAAAGAAATCTAGAAAATGTATTAGGTTGACAGAAATCGGCTTAACCCTCACCCATCTATCCCTGTTGTATTTGGCTCAAGTATAAAACCTATAGTGTGCTAGAGGTATCTTTCACAACAAGGAACTTGGAGTCCAGGTGCCTAACTTTTATCCGGATGCCTTTCTGTGCATTCAGGTTAATGAGGGTGAGTTTCTGCTTGACATCGTCACCAGCAGTATGTTGCATATGAATGTAACATGTTCTGAGAAAATATGATTGATCATGTGCTTACACTTTGAAATGCTGGTTTACAGTTATGATGTGGAAGTGCAAGTAATTATTTTAGGCAGGGTTCTAGCAAGAGTGGAGGATAACATCACACCAGTTAATGAGAAAATATCGGCTCTATATAGGATTTTTAACTTGATTTGATGTCAAAGAGAATGACTGGTGCCAGAGAATACAGGTCTGTTAGTAAACATCTTGCAAAATTGATTAACTACGTGGCAGATAGTCTATCTTGTATGAACATTGAGAAGTGCATAGTGAGGACATGGAGAAAGATAATCTAATTTGACCACAATAGACTATGTTTGTCAGTCATCAAAAATGTATTAAGCCATATGGGAATGATGTAGTACTTAGGGAAGTAATGAACAATATAGTTCAAGGATATCTACAGCAAAATACCTTGACAAGCTAGAAATAGCATGTCATAAAACAATAAAAGGGAAATTATGGATTATAAGTAGGTTGGTCGCATCTCAAATGTATGAGCAATAATAAATACATTAGCTCAACAAGGACACCATGAATATTTATTACTAAGGCCAACTTTAGACAGCCTCACTCGTGACCCATAATGCATACTATGGGGAAGAAGGGGGGCAACCCATGATTTCAATGCATAGTAAATATTGTGCCTAGGACATTTTACTGTCTGGCACACCAAATTGATCTTTGGTCACGTTAGAGCCTGATATTGATAGCGTAGCAGTTGTTTTGCCTAATTATTTTGTTTTTTTATGATTGTGCAAAATAGCAATCCAGAGGAATTCGTTGGGGCTGTATAGCTTAGGCATAGAGACTGTTACGGTGAACCAAGGTAAAATAAAATGTTGTGGGTGAAGATTGTAGGGCCCGATTCACAGTACTAACTTAAGACAAAATCCTAGACGTACTACCATTTTTTTATTCACAGAAGGCATTTGCTCATGTTGGTATTCACAGAAGACACTTACTCATTTCGGTATTCACAGAAGTAAGAAGTCCTAACTTTAGGACTCCTAAATGCCTTCTGTGAATACCTAAAGTCCTAAAGTTAGGATTTTTCTCAGTTTAGGAGTAGTAAGGTTAGGACTCCTAAATTTAGGACTCCTAAATACCTTCTGTGAATACCAAAAGTCTTAAAATTAGGATTTTTCTCAGTTAAGGAGTAGAAATACCAAAAGTCTTAAAATTAGGAATTTTCTCAGTTTCAGAGTAGTAAAGTTAGGTCTCCTAACTTTAGGACTCCTAAATGCCTTCTGTGAATACAGAAAGTCTTAAAAATTAGGGTTTTTCTCAGTTTAGGGGTAGTAAAGTTAAGACTCCTAAATTTAGGACTCATAAATGCCTTCTATGAATACCGAAAGTCTTAAAATTAGGATTTTTCTCAGTTGCGGAGTGGTAAAGTTACTGAAAGTCTTAAAATTAGGATTTTTCTCAGTTTAGTAGTAGTAAAGTTGAGAAAAATCCTAATTTTAAGACTTTCGGTATTCACAGAAGGCAGTTAGGAGTCCGAAAGTTAGGAGTCCCAATTTTACTACTACTAAATTGAGAAAAATCCTAATTTTAAGACTTTCGGTATTCACAGAAGGCAGTTAGGAGTCCGAAAGTTAGGAGTCCCAATTTTACTACTACTAAATTGAGAAAAATCCTAATTTTAAGACTTTCGGTATTCACAGAAGGCATTTAGGAGTCCAGAAATTAGGAGTCCTAACTTTACTACTACTAAATTGCGAAAAAGCCTAACTTTAAGACTTCCGGTATACACAGAAAGCATTTAGGAGTCCTAAAGTTAGGACTCCTAACTTCTGTGAATACGGAAATGAGTAAGTGCCTTCTGTGAATACCAAAATGAGTAAGTGCCTTCTGTGAATACCAAAATGGTAGTAAGATTAGGATTTTGTCTTAAGTTAGTTCTGTGATTCGGGCCGCAAGTCTTCAAGGTCTCTCTGAATTTTAAGTGTGTAGCCAGTGAATCTCAAATTGGAGTTTCAGATAGTAGCTTTGTGAATCTCAAACACAAAGCCACGCAACATCTTGTATTTGGTAGGAGATAATAAATTGCTGCAAGGAGAGGATTTTTAAATTTTTTGCATCAGGCAATACCATGGTAAATTGTATACATCATATACGACGTATAAATGAAAAATAGTGTTTTAAGAGGGAGGTTGGTTGAAGGAGATAAAGATGATTTAAAATGTTTTGATGCCAAAGGTGGGTCTGCCACATGAGCAAACCCCTGATTTTTAGAAGAATTTTCTACTGACAATATTTACTTATTTACTTTTTAGGGATTGAAGGCAGTCTTCAAATCAATATACCAAGCTCAAAACTGTCATTTAAGAAAGAGCCAATATTAGACAGACTTTCAAAGACAAATTAACTGGCTTATGGATTCAGTTTTTGTTTCTCATGATAATAAATCCTGCCACTCTTTTTTTGTGCTACACTCATGCCTTTTGGGACCATAATGTTCAGCATCTGAACAAAACAAGACTGAACAAACTGAACTCTTCCACAACATTCCAAGTTTCACTAGATGGGAAATCATTGGCTATTTAAGGGCCTGATTTAGAATTTGGCAGATGGATTGGATCCTTCTTCCGGCTTCCTAGAAGTGCATTATGTACTAAACCACTTGTTATAAGGCAGATGGGACAAAGGGGTAAGTTATATGTTTTTGTCTTAAGCAGTAATTATATGTCCTCTTGCAAAAAATATTTTCAGCAACCAATGTCCTTTATAACATTTTCAACATTAAAATAGAACATATTGCATGTTTTTTTTAAATTTAGACAAAATGTAGTTATTTATGCATGTGTGTATGTGTGCATTCCAAAGGCAGCAGAGTGCTGTAAAGGTTGAAAAGCAAGGACGAAGTCAAGTTGTGATAAAAGGAATAGCTAGTTTCTCAGAGAGAGAGGGGATAGATTACTACTGCATTGTGATGTAGCACTCTTTAAACAGTGTGTGTACTTCTCTTTTCTTAATTGAACAAGAGATGCAGGCCTCATATAGATGAGGAGGGCCTCATTCCACCTCCTTGGTGTATCAATGGAAAAGGCCTTGTTTTTTGTATTTTTACTTTTTTGCAACCGTTTCAGTCTAATTGTCCTGACTGTGGATGAGTTGAGAGTTGTTGGATATAGTGAGTTGGTGAGCCAGACAGGCTTTCCTGATGGCTATATTAAGGATTAAGCTGCATTTGACGATGTTGCAGTCCAGTAAGGGGAGCCAATGGAGTCCATCTTCCTGGTGTTGATATTGTCATATTTCTTTAGGGTCTAGATGAGATATGTTGCACATATATGATGCTATGAAGTATGGCCAGAGTAGAGTCTGGAAGCCTGTGAAGCAGGGCATTGCCAGCATCAAGATGCCAAATTAAGATGCTTGAATTCCATGTCTGAAGTTGATTTCTTTGGCAATAGTTTCACTTTCTTCAATAGTAAAAACAAATGCCAGACTATTTTGCTTTCTTGACAATGTGGTCCCTTAGAATGAGGATAGTGTAAAGCGTGAATCCAAGTGACTTGGCATTTGTTGAAAGTTGGGGTTTGTATTTATCCTATGTTTATGTTGTTGATCCAGGATTAGAACAGCTGTTGCTTGTTGTTCTTGGTGAATATCAGAAACTTGCTTTTGGTGGGTTGGGCATCAAGGTCTGGATGAGGTGCAGGTGATGTTTAAGTGGTTGGATGTTGGAACCAAACAAACCTTAATATATAGTTGTTTGGCATGGGCGTATGATGAACCTTTATGCTGTTGGGTATCAATGAGCAGAGTTCAAAGTGCATCCATGTGAAATTTGATGATGACAGTGACAAGGTGGAACATTGTAGGACTCTGCAAGTGACAGGGATGTTCTAGGCCATGGGGGTCCCACATCAATGAAGAGGTGTTAGTTGGATATGTCAGAGGAGAGAATTCCTGTGTGACATCCCCCTGTTTACAAGTGTCACCTTTTTTTATTCTGCCATGAAGATGAGTCTGTGTTTTGGAATTCAGACTCAACTCTGCTTCAGATGAGGTATTAACAATGCCAAAATGCCAATTATCCAGAAATCAGAAATGTGGTGACCTTGTTATCAATCTGGTACCACTCTCTTTTCCTCTTTGTGAAGAAAGGTCAATCTTTGAAAAGAATAATATTATTCTAGTTGAAGGTGGTCACTGAGGCAGAGATTTGATCCATTGTTAAAAAAGGGAACCTCAACCACTGTACTGGTGATACCATTCCCTTTGCAGCAGTATACATAACTCCTACCACTTACTCTGCAGTCCATCAATTGTTTATTTTGTAGCAAGTGGGCTCCAAAAACCTTAGAGCAATGGAGTTTTGCCACCCCTATAAAAAAAAGCCTACCCTGATCTGACCCAATGATTGCACTGAAAGTCTATTACTAAAGTTGCTTCAATCCTTAGAATTCTAGTGAAGGTAGCTAAAATGCAAGTGCCAGTGATTCTTGTACTAAAGGATATTCCAGGCAACTGGCAATCTGGCTTCAGGCAAAATTGAGCATACAAAATAGCATCAATGAATGTCAAATCCACCATGCCATACATTAGGAAGGACAGTTAAGCTGCAGTGTTAATCTTGTGGACAACTGTAAAGCTTTCTACACTCATGATCATTCTGTTCTTTTGTCAAGAATTAAGAAGGTGGACAGGTAGTCCAAGTGTCTTGAACTTGCTTCTCTTTGTTTTGGAGTAACTGATCCTCAAGTGAAAGCTACACCAGTAACAACTTTAGGCATATTTTGAGTTTCCAAAACTCTGATTTATTGACCCCTTATTTTACATCTATCACCTTCATAATAAGTGACCTCTTAATTATGATGGTTCCTTCAACAGTGGTTACCTTGGCTAAGTGACACAAGTATGGAAATATTTAGCAAATTGAATTAGCAGCAAGGGGTTTCATGGAGTAGTTTTTCCAACCTTCCTCGTGCAGTCTTTACCTTCTAAGATATTTTGAATAACGTTACTGGCTTATTGTACTTACAAATATACCAATTACCATCAAAATGTATCCTCCCTTGTGAAGAAAACCTTCTAACTAACCAAACCTGTAAAGCCATAATTCTCATAAAATATTTTCCCCAATGATACTTGTCTAATGTGTTTAAAAAGGCCCATTTACTAGAAGGTTTTCAGTCAACCTACCATGTTATTGGCTGGCAGACTCATCGCCCACTTCAGCAGTGTAGAACCCCTGGACTTTTTGCATATAAGAGCCTCCTCCTCCCCAGGTCCTCTATAACCACTATTCACTTGTTGGGATTTGGTGAATCTGAAAAATGGAAGAGGAATCTGAAAATCATTGACTGAATTCTACGAAAAGCATATTCAGTTTAGTAATAAACGACAATTATATTTGGGAAGTATTTTGAGCATGATTTACAAAGATTGGTGTATGGTTAAGGCCAACTTGATAAACAACCCTTGCTTAATCTGTTAATTCAGGAGTGCCACAAGTCAAAGCCAAATCTTTGTGAATTCAAGTCACGAAGATTTGTTTATGAGTAGATGTGGCTTACTCTTGTAATACTTGTGGCTTACTCATAGATTTTAAGAATCAAGACACTAGAACTCCTCGCTTAGTCCTGGAATTCAGGAGTGCTACAGGAAGAGTTTACAGAAAAATCTTTGTGAATAGGACCCTTTGTGTGTGTAGCTTTAAAATGATGGACAGGAAATACAAGAAAGTAAGTCTTAACGCTAAACACTGGTAGTCTATATTTAAATGATTTAAAAAAGTAAAAACATGTGGTCCCGAATTACACTGATTGCTGTATGTGTTGATTTGGCATATTCCTATAGTACACCTGGCTTACTCTGAACTTCAGGAGAAAACCAAGGGAACTTCCTGCTTACACCAGTCTTACACACAGAAAATCTTTGTGAATGAGGACCAAGATATGTAATTTGGTTCAAGTCAGGACATTCTCTTCCCACACGCTCACCCTAACGCACTTTCCAGTTACATGCATCTAAAGCAGGCACAGATGTCTTTGTTTTTTTGCTTGAAGCATATTTGAGGTTTACAAAATATCAATGTTTGTTTACTCATGGCAACCAACCAACAATTAGAATCTAGAGAATTAATTTAGCAGCATGACATTAAACAGCACAATTCTTACAAACATATTGTCGCTAACAAAAAACTTGCCTAAAGATTTAATTATCACTTGAAGTGTTTAAATAATGAGGAGAGTGCAAAGTATATTATTTACTGAATGCAGGCATTTTAAATGACTTCAGCATCACTAAACACAAATCAGTATAGGCAGATACAGAGTTTGATTGATTTAACAGTTTACAAGTCTACTAATTACCTAGAAATGAACATTACCCAAAGTAAACCATTTTAAATCAGCAACAAAGATGCTGGAACAACTTTTGGCTGCATGTGTCTTCCATCAGCTAACTAAAGTCACTAGAGGTCTAAAACAAAGTCCTGATGTTACTGAAGAAGCGAGTGCAGCAATTGAGCAAAACACTTTAGGTGGGAAGCCTTGTTTGTTGGAGGGTAGGAGGAGGATGAGATGTGAAAATGTGGTTTAATCGTGTATTAAAGACAACATTCTTATATATATTTATACATTGTGTCAATGATAATTGAGAAAAAACTACTTATTTAAAAGACATCATTAATGAATCACAGTGGTGTGGCCATATGCTCAGTGAGGGATAACAAAATGTGTATTGGTGTGTTTAGTTTTCTCAGCCTACTTCGCAGCTCGCCCGCCACAACATTACACAATGAAAAGGCCTACATTAGTCTCAATTCTAATATTTGTAAACTTTAAAAAAGAGTTATTTTTACATTGGTGCATTTCATGTGACTCATCCTTTCATCATCCATAGGACCCGTTAATAAGATTGATAAATGTTTGCTAGTAAATACCACCTCTTTTACGCCACATAATGTAAATTTAGATATATATGACAAAAGAGGGTACAATTTTGTTATATTCTTATGTTCCTTTTATTCTATGTTTCCCTTCTGTTGTTATGGTCTTGGTGCATGTTGCATCATAGCGTCATTTTGAACGCGAGGGTGCATTTTGTGCTTAGAAAATAGCACTAAATGCAGGGTTATACCTCTCGCATAATTTTGTGTAATCTTGAGTTATTTTTCTATCCTTCCATGTAATTAAGCAACAGCAAATCATGCAAGTTGTGCCCACCTACTTTTGTCAGTCAGGCCTAGAATAATATTATACTATGCATATTTTGTATTAATTCTGCTTATGCTTTTCACATATTATTTGCTCTTTAAAGCTCATTGGACCAGAAAAGATTTAGTTGAAACATTTTGACACATTTGCGGTGCAACATTTACTCCGTATTTACAAGCTGACATTTCTGTGAATGTGCGTCACTTTTCCAACCCTGCATCAAAAAGAAACTGTTGGAATTGCAAGTGCCACGTAAGTATTAAAATATGCAAGGTAGGAGTTCCGCATAAATTCCTGCATAAGAGTTAAGCAGGGTTGATTACTGACCGAGCCACCTCACTGATATATAAAAAAATTATTAACAATGCTCTTCAGAAACTGACTTATCTGAGGTCGGCCTGAGAGGGAGACATGGGTCAGATTGATGATAAAGAATGGACAGACACGTTACAAGGCCTCAGGGAGGTGGAGATTTGGGCAATATTTAGATTAATACAGTTAAAGTTTCTACACTGAGTGTACTACCCCAGAACAGCTCTTTACCGTATGAAGAGATGTGAAGAGCAAAATGTCAGACGGGGTGTGGAACGGAGGGTACCTTCTACCATCTTATTTGGGATTTCCCAACATTGTAAGTATTCTGGAAGAAAGTTGGGGAGGCCCTAACAGTGGTTATAGGAGTGGAGGTTCACCTATCACCAAAATGGGTGCTACTTATGATATCCGGAGAGGAAGACCGGTCTAGATACACGAGACAATGGGTGACACTAGCGCTAAGGGTAGATAAGTAAAAAGTAGCGAGGAAGTGGGGGGCGATGGACCTGCCAACAATAAAAGAATGGAAAAATGACCTAGACTGGTGGAACAGACAATATATAAAAGAAGGGGGTGTCTGAAGAAGTGGGAAGATATATGGGGTGCCTGGCAGGCATAAAGAGGCCTGTAAGTGGGGTGGGAGAGATACAGAGTTGGCAGAGATTCTGTTGCTAAAGCACATTTGTCTGTGTTCATGTGCTTGTAATGGGATATACTGTGATGCGATGTAACTATCTCATGATGAATATTTTGATTGAGTTGTTGTTAATAAAAATAATTATTTTAAAAAAAGAGTGACACATGGTTATTTTTTACTGTAAAATACACACGTACGAAATAACGCATCTATTCAGCTATATAAAGAGAAGCTGGACAGGACAGTGCAGCAACTAGAACTAGAGCATGGAGGTAGTAATTTTGCAGCTGGGAGCCAGATGGAGACAACAACCACCATCTACACCACCACAACCACCCTCCCCCTCCTTCAACCCTACGAAAGCAGCGCATATTTCTCCAGAAGACCACCCTGCTAGACCTCAGGAAGGAGGAGGCTATCATTCTATATCGACTGAAGAAGCAGTCCATTGTTGACCTTTTAAACCTGATTGCCCAAGGGCCTTAGATCATAGCTACAGGCCTATCAACATACCTTCACAGGCTAAGCTCATGGCGGTGTTACATATGCTGGTGTTGGGCTCCTTCCAGACAACAGTAACCAGAGTGGCAGTAATATATCAGCCATCCCTCTCTTCATCCCTTCCCACTGTCTTAGATGCCATCGTCCGGCTGACACCCCGCTACCTCCTTTTCCCCAATACCCAGGAAATTCAGATGGAGATTAAGAAAGATTTTTATTAGATCACTGAGTTTCCCCATGTGCTGAGTGCCATGGACTACAGACATGCAATTTAGACCTCCTGCAGCCACATCACATATTTAAAGGAACCCAAAGGACACCTACTATATCAATGTACAGGCCATTGTGTGCCGCCAGGGCCACAAATACACTGGCAGTGTACATGATACCTATATATTCCAGGACTGCATCATCAATGATTGCTTCAAAAATGACTAATATGGGAATGGCCTACTTGTTAGTAAGCTAAACAGTAATACCCAAAGCACCCACTAACATGTAGGATTGGATCACATCATACCAATGATAGTGTTTGTTGAGGCAGTTACAACCTGTAGTAAGAGAGGTGTTCTTCATATATGCACCATGTATCATGGTACATATGTCAGATAACCCAGTAAGATTACAATGTCAAGACACATAATGGCACTATGGTGTAATTACTATTGTGGTAGGATGCAGAGCACTGCATACCTAGGCCAAATGTGGTGTATCATCCATGTGTGTATGTTATTGCATCCAGGGGGGGGATGTGGGTGTGTGAACATGGAACTTCCATGGTTAATCAGGCATGTCAAGTACAACAACACACAAATTTGTGGCAAATCATGGACAAATGCTTGTGGGTGTGTGATGCAGGCCTCCCAAGTCAACAGCTACCTATGGAGGAAATAGTACCAAAATATCTGGCATATCCTGTAGGTTGAAACAAGTTGTATGAACACATAACATGTAGTGAACATGAGGTACTCTAAATAGACATCTGTGAACATTTCTAGATTCACAATGCAGTCATGATGGAGGTGTGTATGAGCTACCAGCCCATGCCCATCATTTACCATAACATAGAGTAATGGAAGCGAAAAGTGCCAACGTATCAGCAACTGAATGACTGACACACTGGAGATTATTACTCAGTCCCTTTGACGAAGATGCCCCGCCTAATATATAAATTACTTCCAAGCTGGCAGCCATTTATAAAGCATACGCAGGAATTGCACTCACAACAGTGCCTGTCAATGCTTTTCGCAGATTAGTGGAGGGCTCCGTCAACATGATAGAGCCTTCCACCAAAGTAGTATATTTTTATTATAAAAAAGAAAATAATAAAGTGCGATTTTCTTTTTGAGAATAAAAAATATAATGCCCTCTTACCATGCAAGTCATCTCCCATGTCAAGGGGGCATTTTTGGTTTATTACTGTCCCTTGCTACCAGGGTTTGCCTGGTGGAGATAGACTGTAATGAACGGCGATATGTTAGCCCATTCTAATTGGTTGGACAAACATATAGACAATGCTTTTGAGCCAACAGAGAAGCTTTGATATGGCGGAGATGTGGTAGTCACCACTGTAGCAAATCCTATGGTCCGTCTGCAGTTAAATTGGGTGGATGGACCACTCTGTTGGCAGGGAGGGAACTTTGTCACTGTTGGAACGGACTTACTTTCCCACCAACATATAAATCAGCCCCATAATCTCTGAAATGGAAGTTGAAATCCTCCAGCAGGGCAAGTTTGCAGGCCGTATCTGATGAATAACTCTCAAAATAAGATAGATGTTGTTGTGCAAGACCTTGCGTAAGCCTGTCGTTTTTATAGAAGAAAACTCTTAGGGGCCGATTATGATGGCGGACGGACCTGAGTCCGTCCGCCACTATAGAGTAGGAGGGAACCTCCGCATGGCCTGCGGAATTCCCTCCTGTGCAATTAGGATATGACCACCACCCTGGCGGTCACATCCTCTATTTTTACCATTGCGGCGGGTGCGGCTTCAAGCTGCATCCGCTGCAATGGTAAAAATGCATACTTTGCATTTGTATGCAGAAAGCGACAGGCACTGCGGATTTCTGCATACGAATGCAGGGGGGTACCATAGGTACCCCCCATGTGCAACCCCACCCCCCTTCACCTAGGGGGCCCGCAACGGGCCCCCGCAGTGAAGTTACACATGCTTTTCAACGGCAGAAAACCCGCCGCGGAAAAGCATTTTTGACAGCCCATCCTAATATGGCTGACGGTGTTTGAGAGACACTGTCACCATATTAGAGCTTTTCCGCCGTGGTTGTAAGCCAACCGCAGCGGAAAAGCTGCAGACGGAAACCAGGACCCACCAGCCATCCTAATGTGGTGGTGGGTCTTTGGTGAGTCCGCTGTGGTTTTTCCGCATCCTCCGGGCCGGCGGTGGCTTCCGCAGGCCCGGAGGATGCCGAAAAACCGCAATCGTAATAGGCCCCTTAATGCGAAAATTGAAATTTTGCTTCCAGGAAGTCCTTCCATTGCCCTTTTACTTTTGGGGCTGTCACAAGTTGATAAAGTCCTTGAGCCCACCCAATCTGTTGTTCCTGAAAGATCGAGGAATACACCCCACTGAGGCCCGCTCTGTGAGCAGTTTTTACACCTCATTAAGGTCAAGCATTGCCTGGTCAGCTGCCTGAGAGGTAATGCAAATCTGCCTCCAGGAGCTTTAGACAGGGAAACATACATTTCTAAATGTTTATTTTCCAAAATATGTATTAAAATTCAACTTCACCATTTGGGCTTTTAGTAAATATTGAAAATAGAGGTTGAGCTATTTTTCCAGCTGATCCCGAACCCAAGATAGCAGAATTAATATTTCGATTATATTTATTCTTTACTTTTCCTTGTGGCCAACCAGAGCCTTCTACAGTGAACATAGCTGTTGGGACATTGTATCTATGAGATTATGGTAATATTTAATTTCTATATGTCATACTTTTAAATATCATGCCTCCTTCCTTGTGGGCTACAAGACAAATCTAGGGGTCAGATATTTGCATTGAAAAGAGGGCTTTCCCTTTGAAAAAGAGTTATTGTGACAGGTCAGACTGCTGGTTAAACTGAAGCAGTCATGCTGTGCTGCTAGGCCAGAAGTCGTTTTCTTTATCACTCTGTATTTCTGCTCAATATTCTATAGACTTAGAGGAACGTTAAATATGCAAATTTGAAGTAAGACATTTTTACCACATATTAGGCATCAGAGAAAATGCACTGGGGCCTGATATGCAATGTTTCACTGCAGAGTAAAAAACCAGCAACATTTTTCCAAAAAATGGAAGGTGATCACTCCAAAAAGGGCACTTTCATGCACTTGGATTTAATTGGATTTAAGGCATTCCTCACATTTTTCTTATTTGTGTCTTTGCTATACCTCAGTCAAAATTCATAATTGGTTCCCAGAAGCTAACGAAAATATTGGCACATAAAGGGTTAATCAGGATATAGGATGATGGAATATCTTAAAGTGGGAGACCTGTCAAACCATGCAATGGCATTTTCAGAGAATTGAGCAAGAGAGGATCTGAGGCAGTCTGCCAATACTGCAATGCTTGGTTTACTACCCTGTTATAAATATGGCTGGTCTAGACCTTTCAATGTGGTATTTCTTAGGTCACTCCCTGCTTGTCTAAATATCACAAAAACCAATGGTAGTACATAAAGCCTTCAAAGTTGGATGAGTGAGGCCATGAAAAACAATTAATACACTGTTTGAGTTTTTTAGTGAAAGAAAATTCTATAAGCCAATATGATATAGGATACCCGCCCTCTAATTGTGTCTAGTAACTTATTTTTGGGGGGTAGAAATCCTACATTGGTCTTTTTTAATAAATAGTCCCAAACTTGCAGGTTTTTTAAAAAGTCCACTTATGGCAAGTCGAAATTCAGAGACCAACAAGGAGTAATATCGTATACCATTTTAGTCCACTAAGTCTCCCAAAATTACTTTTCATAGAGGCACAATCTGATGATTTGGAGGCGCAAAATTCAAAATGGAATGTCAGATTATCACAGGCAGGAGACATACTACATGATTCGATTTCTTTTGCTGAAAAACGTTTAGTATCCTCCAGCCTTCAAACGCAAAACTATAAGACTTTATTTAATGTATATTATACCCCTGCCAAAAAAACACGTTAGGGTGGGTTAAATGAGGGCAAATGTACAAGGTCTGGGAGGGATCAGGCTGATAGTTTATATATGTTTTTCGACTGCCCAGAGCTGAAACCTTTGAATAGGAGGATAGAGGCTTTTTTAATCGAGGTCACAAGAGTACAGATTTGGATTACTCCTACTGTAATGTTATTGGGAATTTCGGAAAACTCAATGGTCAGTAGTGTGATTCATAAATAAAGGTATTCGGTTTTATAGCCGTAGCTGTAGCTCGATTATACATAATGTCATTATGGCAACTGAAAAAACAACCACCATTTGAAATGTGGGGACAAAGGTTATTCTCTATCTGCAACTTAGAGCACAGCCTGTATGCTCTAAAAGGGTTGCATAGACAGGGATTGGGTATCGAGATATGGGGCCCTATAATTGATCATTTTGCAGATACCAGGCCTTAGTTTATATTGCTTGGCATAGTGTGGTACGATTTTCCAGGTTTTAATTTTTCCTATCTTGCCCCTTTTTTTTGCTGATTCTAATGAAGATTTTATATAATTATGGTTGTTTTGTATATATTTTGTCTCTTCTCCTCCCTTGGATTAAGAAATTGTTTATGGTGGTTGAGCTATTTTACTTGGTATATGTATAGTATGTATTAGTAGCTTATCAAAAATAAAAAAAATAAAAAATAAGTCAATATGAATATAAAGTGGGCAGATTTCCTTCCCCAATTTTCCAATACTTCTAAACATCAGACAGTTAAGAAAAACTTATGTACTGGGATCCCTACAACTTTAGCATATTCTTCACTCTGTGATGCTAAAAGTGAGACAACTATTTAATGGAGTCTGTGAGAAGGCACTAACGCTGCTAATGGCTGTGGTTATCCTACCACCCTGCCAACAATGTTGGTTCAACCACCATGTTTGGCAGAGTTAGCCCCATGAAAAACCATCATACAAGTTGTGTCTAGGGTCTCAAAAATTCTAAATAGCACTGCCTATCCATGTGGGCACGGACAATGTACCCCCAATTTGTGGTACATTAATTGTAAAATGCTGTCATGTAATGTGGAAATTGTGGAAAGGTTTGACAGAAGTTTCCCACTCAGTAACTTAGAGGAGAACTTGGCTTTTCACAGTGGAAACCCCATAACACAGTGAAATTCCTGCTCAGTATTGAGTAGGAAGTGAGTCCACCATACTGATGGGTGCAAGGCCACCATCCTAGTTCTAAATCAGACAATGTTTGTCCTGAAATAATTTGTGTGGTATCCAATCAAACCTTTTACCTTCACTCCTCCTGTTTTGCTGATTTTGGTTTGTTTGGCTTTAGGAGTCTGTGCACTTTACCGCTACTAACCAGTGCAAAAGTGCCTAGGCTCTCTACCTTAAATATGCCGAAATTGGAATACACCAAATTGGCACATTTAATTTACTTGTAAGTCCCTAGTAATGTGGGACTGCAAGAACCAAGGGCCTTCAAATATAATGCAACTAGGTGGCCTGCAGCTCTCATTGTTCCACTCACTAAAGTAGCGTTTTAAAACATGTGCACTGCCACTGCAGCCTGTAATATAGTTTTAAACTGCCATTCCAACCTGACAAAATAAACCGTTGGCCAGGTCTGAACTTTCTTTTTTAAAATGTGTTATTCAACCCTAAGGTGATAGGCTGCTAGGGCAGGGTGCATTGTGTTTTGAAAGTAGGACATGCATGCACTACTAACACTGAGTTACCTTATTACACTTAATAAGTGATAACTTTGGATTGGGAGCAGGTAGGAATATAGCCCTAGATGTATGAGCCTTACATTGACATTGTATTCTCAAAGAGGTGCCGAGCAATGCAAGGGCTTCAGTGAGATTTACTTAGCCACACAAAGGGGATAGCTGGGAGAAAGACCTGAAAGTCACAAGATCCAAGTTCAGTAAGATGCCACATAAGCACCTAAGTGCATCTCTTAAACCTATCACTGTATCACTTTACCTGGAAGTGAAAAGGTCTGGGATTGAGTTTCTGTAGCTTTCAGAGAGTTTTATCAGTGGCCTAAAGAGTGTAAATACAGCATCACTACCTATTATACTTTGTGTCCTGCCTTAACTCACTGTCCCTGTACCTCACAGGAAACGTCGCATAATCCAATTCTCTGTTACACGACAATAGGATGTGTTCTGGTATTATGAAATATTTCTGAAGCACTGGATACATTTCTTAGATTTTCACAAGCAGAGCCCAACAGCTTAGAACAAGAATACGTCTTGTGTTCCACACTCCTAGTTAGTACTAGTAGAGCCCACCACATTAGTTTGTATAACTCATTGAGTGATTAGATAAACAAATAGCAGAGCCCATCCACTCGTTTCCTCTTTTCAATAGTACACGTCAACTATGTCCAAGTTACAGGTTCAGATTAACAAATAGTGGAGCACACCTCTTTATTTCCACTGTTCAAGAAACATCAAGTCTGTGCAAGTAAACGGTGCCCACCATCATCTCCCAAACGGAAATCGCTTGCCTATTCAGGTGAGTTTTGGTAAGTGTCTATCTCAGCTCGGACGCTGTCTGTGAAGTGGCGTGATTGAGCAATACCTGTGGTGCAGGTGCACCATTAACACTCTGGTGACTTCTGTCAGCACTGCCTCAGGTGACGTGTTGGTCTGCCTCTGGTGACGCATTACTTACCCAATGTCACTCATACTGTTGTCACAAGACTTCCATTTATTGAAGAGCCCCACCCATAATGGCTGCCTGTTACTGTATTTCCTGTAAGACAGCACATGCTTATTATTATTGTAGTTTCAACTGTGTTTGTTAGTTATACATTTATGTTATAAATGTACACAAAAAGAAATAGGAGTTTTTGATGCAAACCTCTAACAAATCAAATCTTAGTGCAAGTTCTAATGTACTCAGCTGGGCTACTCCATCAATACCGTGACAAAGATATAGACATCCCATATGCATATGGGCATCGCACCATATAAGTAGACAAACAGTCTAAAACAACACTGTTAATGTATGTAAAGAACTCCTTGTCAGATGGGTTAAATGCATTAAGCTGGCAGCATCCTGGATGCTGGAGCAGGGGCTTGACAATATCAAAAGAAATAGGTCCAAAAGTGTCACTAAATGGGCAGAGAAGGAAAATGCACCGCAAATTTCCAAGATGCCCTAAGCCTACATGCCTGGTTTCTGTGTGATTTATGTCTGGATGGGTATCGGAAATCCCTCTGTTTTGTTGATTAGGTGCTAAATCTTGAGCTAAAATGCCAAGACGTATTTACCATGCTATCCCTTGGATTGGAGCTTTTTTTTCCAAAGGATGTTGCACTTTCTTCACAAACTGGAACATTTTCCCTTACCACCCACCTCTAACCTAAGCCCTAAGCCATCACCAACAATTAAGAAACTTCAAGTCCTTTGAAGAATTAAGTTAATCATTGCCTGCAAGGTAGGATTCCACTACGCTCATAGGCTCCTTAAAGTTTGTTCCTGGTTTGAGGTCTATGGTGTTCGAAATTGTTGTCTCACTATGTATTGGTGGACATAAATTTTGCTTCTCAAAAAAATTGTAAACACATCTTTCCATTTTTACATTATTTTATGACTGCTGTCTTATGATTGTAATTTCTGGTAATTAATATTTTCATTGACTCTCTTTGTGTCCTGAAAGTGCACATTGATATCAGCCTGTCACCAAAAAGGAGCTGCTATCCTACTTAAAGAGACCTGGTCAAAAATATATTTAGTTTGAGTTTTGGTTTGAGGGGATATAAATCCACTTAGGCACATAAATGGGAACAATTATCCATTTTAAATCAACTTCTAAAGCTGAAACAAAAGGTTATTGATATTATCAGTCAATACCTGCCCTTTTTTTTTAACCACTGCCTTTTTTGACCAGCCTCTTTCAGTCACAGTCTTGAGACTTTGTCAATCATATTTTGGCTTAATCCAGGGCAGCTTTTCGTTCTCATCACATACTAGTTTCTGTTGGGTGCATCCTTCTCCCTCCAATGAAGTGTTAAGTATTAAAGTGCAATTTAGACAAGTTTACATCTATTGCCCCCTCCCTCTGTTGGCTCTTCATTGCTCAGTCCTGCTCCTTCCACTTTCCCCTTTCATGTCTTCTCCTTGTTGCTCTTTCCCTTCAATTCATGTTTTCCCTCTGTGTTGGCTCCTTCTTCTTCCTTGAAACCCCATGTTTCTCCCTTCTTTTCCTCCTTCTTTCCTATGTGCTGCTCTTTATTTCTCATACCTGCCCCTCCCTCTCAATACTTTCTCAAATCCCTCCCTATTCCCCCTGGTGTGTACATTAATATACCTGACAGCTTCTCATTGTGCTACTGAGATTGAGTGTTGTCTTCTTTTTTCCAGTGGATGGCAAAAAGCCTTTATTATAGTTCTGTGTTTCTTTCTCACAGCAACGCCCATCCAGGGCCTCTTTTGACCCCTGGTACCCTATCTCCAGGTGCCCGACCATATATTAAAGGGGAAAAGCAGCATGCAGCCACCCACAATGGGCCAATTTGTAGAACTACCAATGTGGTGTATGTACTGATCTCCCTGGGTCCAGTTATTTTGTGGTGGCGGGGGGACATGTCACCCTCCACCTTCTCTGGGGTCTGATGTATTTTTCTAGAGGAGGGAGTATGCAGCACCTCTCTCCGGACCTTCTTTGACCCCAGGGAAACCATTCCTGAGGACCACCATTATATTTATGAGGGGGGCCATGCAGGCCCCATCCATTGACCGATTTCAGTCCCGGTAACCCTCATCTCCAGGCAATATCGTAAAGTCCCCCACCTGGGGTCAAATTTATCCCCGAATCTCTATCCCCTGGGGTCAGACCAACAAAGTGTAGGAGCTCTGCTGCCCACCCAAGGCACCCACCATATCCTTTTTGGCCTTAGGGCTCCCCGCGTCCCCAGCTGGCTCTCCTCATCCAGCGGAAACTGGCATTGTTCCCGGCCTTAAGCAGCTGCTAAAATGCTTCTTTCTGTGGGTGAGAGCAAAATTCAGACCGGTTCCCTGTCCACATCACTAAGGGCAGAGAAACAGATCTCAAGTCTGATCCCAGCTGATGGGAACATTGTTAAACCTCCAGACAGCTGTGAGCGGGCTTTGTGTTTGGTCTCGAAGCTAGAACATTTTATTTCAACAAAGTCAGTCTACAACTTAAGACCCTAACTAATTGTAAAACTACCAATGTTCCGTATTTACTGATATGCCCATGTAACAAAGGTTATGTGGGTGAAACAGCACGCATGATGTCCACTAGATTATTGGATCACAGGTCGGCCATCCGTACACAGAGAATTCAAGCCCCTCTAGTGAAACATTATATGGAGGCCAAGCATACTGCGAAGATATACGCTGGCTAATCTTGGAAAAAATGCGTATTACCTCAGGCATTATGAGTACAAATGTACGTAAATGCAGAGAGGTATACTGGATATTTGTACTGAATACATATCAAGATGGGATGAACAATGAAATCCCGTGGGATCAGGTACTCAAATATAATTGTGGATGAATACTGAAGAGTAGAGGCTATAGACTGCACAACAAGGCTTTGTTGGCATTTCTATATATAACCTCACTTAAAATACTAATACGCATATGTGACTAATTTGCTTTAATCCACGAGCATTTGTGGCTTAAATCCTGTCTTTTTATTGGTTTGTAACACATATACATTGAACCCTGAGTCATATTTTAAAATACAGACATGTGACTGCTATGTGTGTAATCAACAAGGCTTTGTTGATCATTATTTTAGTCTTTATGATGGTTTGTCACACAATTTCAAACATAAAATAGATCGGACCCTTAGTATCATCATACCAGCCTTCCATCAATATATTGGTGTGTTCTAAATATGATGGCAAATCTGTATATTACACATAAGTTTCACCGAGTGAATATAATCCGTTAACATATTGGAACACGAGGGCAAGTCTATTTATTGCATATAAGTTTCACATGTGTAAATATGATGATAAGTTCATCTATGACATACTAGCCGCACTGGGTGAACATATTTTGTTAATATACGTTCATAAGAACACATTCAGACACTCCAATCCCCCCCACCCCATAAGGGCCCGTTTTAAGATGGCCACCATAGATACAAGTCCATCCTTTAGTTTGTGGTTCGTCATTTATTAGTTGCGGTTTCCACATGGAACATGTCCGGTGGCAAGCGTGAGTTAAGGTGATCTAGGAGCATATATAAACATGGGCGTGCAGTTTCATTTCCTCTTGAGCACACTGAAGTACTTTATGGAGTGACTATTTTCTTCGGCCTTGCCGGGTACAGGATTAAGCAGACTCCCATAGTGGATGCGCATAGCGTCCGGATTGAGACAGTAAGCGGCCAATAGTTAAAATCCTTCGACTCGTGTCTCACATGAGTATGCTACCACATACAGGACTCTGTCCTGTAAGAGAGTAACTTAGTATACGCAAAAAAATTCCACTTCACCTTTCAGGACCCAGTATACCCCGGTTGCAATTTTGAAGCCATTGTACCGGTCCAGTATATTTTAAGCAGACCCTCATAGCGGATGCACAATCTGTTTGGAGTCAGACGGTAAGCTATTAATATTAAAATACCATTGACTTGTGTTCTTCATGAATTCGCTATTACAGCAGTCCTGAAAGATAGTTATTTAGTATACCTGACAGCCACTCCTTTCATCTTTCAGAACCCTGGGCATCTTTGTAATTTTGAAGTGACCTTTTCTATATAGAGTGCTCCCATTTTTCTATGAAAGAAATTTCGGAGCGAAGGGGTAAGTGGATATTAATATTTGTCACTCGCTTTAAGCCTTAAGGTAATGGCCTGTGTGGCTTGTTATTTTGTTCATACTCTTTTAAACCACTTAGTGTTGTTTAATACATTAGCTCGTCGATATTATAAACAAATCCTTAGGGTAAGCGGAAAATTTAACTTTTGAACCAAGTTTCAGGCTAATTATCAGCCACTCTTGTGAATACCATCCTTGCAGGAAGACCCCGTAACATTAGTGTTTCTCAACTACTCTTTAGTGCAAATGCCTTGTAACTTGAGGAGCATCTACCATGACATTTTCTATGTTTATATACTACTGTCTATTTTCTGTTTCAGGGTTTTATCCATTTGATTTAGACTAACCCATTAGGCACTAGTTGGCTGTTATTTTCTCCGGTCCATCAGCATAGTTCCACCTGCATCGCTAAGGTAAATAATGTCCCAGAGAGGTTTTTTGTTAGGATTATTTTAGTGAGTAAACTTGTGTTTCCAACACTTTCATGATTTCCTTCTAGTTCTGGTCATTGATAGACTGAAAATAAGGCCATAGTCGTAGATACTATTTGATCCGGATGTCAGAGTGATTCACACCCACTATAAGTAATTTTGAATGAGCTAGCCAGTGAAAACTTCTCTTTGTTATTTCCCCTTCATCTTCTCCACTTAGGCTATGTAAATCCCTATCTGTATTATGGAGTCATTACTTGTCAGATTTGTCTCATTTTCTTTCCATCTTCTTCATTTCTAAATTTTGACTCATCCTTCTTTGTCTTCTTGTGTTCATATCTTTTTACTCAATCAATTTTAGGCGGAACCTGGATATAAGTTCTATAGGTTTCATCCATTGAATGTATGATGAAATGTTCACTTGTTGATGGATTTTGGGTGACATAGAATACCGGTCACGAACCCACTTTGGTTATTTGGTTAGGTTGTCTATTATGAAATATGTAAAGATTGGTAGTTTTTTAATGTTAATTGGCTATAAAGATGGATATAGGCCTCGTGTTGCAAAAGAGGCTATTTTATGTATATAGGACCATTGTATAGCACTGATATAGAATTTTTGGTTATTTGCACCCTGTTTAGGTTCTGATTCAAGTTTATTCAGGCCTTCCTGATGAAGGCTGAAAGCCAAAATGCACGTAGGATATACCAGAATTCAAAGCCATGTTATCATTGAATGTTGTTTTTATATTGTAAATGTGCAATTTGAATGACTCAACTCAGAACTAGAAAAACTGTGAAAATAAGTAATAAAATGTAAACACAGTATTGATAATTGTACTAGGCAACCAAATCTGTAAATGTAATTGCCAGACAGAAAGGAAAAAATATTTGATTCTTTAATTGTAATACAAAGAAAACTTAACTTCCAAAAAAACAAATAGAATCAGTTGTTGTCTTTTGTACATTATATATGTTACATCGATACTGTACTTGATTGGGATGTATAGTGCTGGTTGTTTAGGTCCAGAAGTATTTTATTTATCTTCCTAAATGTATTTGTTTCATACATAATTTACTTGCCCCGGTTTAGAAATATTAGTCGGGGGTACCTCTTTTCTTTACAAATCTGTTCAGTAGTTCCTGAGAAAATTGCACTTAAAGTCATTTATATATCTATGGGCGCGGTGGATCCGGGGAGTGTGCAAGGATTGTCATTGTACCATAAGCGCACACTTCCGATCAGGCACCGAATGCTAATTGGCTGTCAAGAGGCTGTCAACATTCGAAACCAGGAACTGTTGGCAGCCATTTTGTGCCTCGGTAGATGCGAGGATGAGGAAGTCAGTGGAATATGTGTGCAAAACGTACAAAGGGGTTAGGGTAGAAATAGTTTTACCCTCTAGACCTGCTTAGGGGGTCCCAGAAGGACCCCAAGGGCCCAAAATGTATTTATTTTTAAACCCGGCAGGTGCGAGTACGGTGCGTGCCGTAAAATAACTAAATTAAAATGGAACTTTTTTCATAATTAGCCCCCGGGGGGGGGGGGGGGGGGTAAATACCGGGGGCAAATTTATTACATTTTATGGGGGGCTATTATAATTAGCCCCCTGGGGTAAATACTGGGGGCAAAATTATTAAATTTTATGGGGGGCCCAGAGGGACTCCCCAGCCCCAGGGATCGTCACCCCCGGGGCTAAAAGGAAAAAGGTCTCCAAAGCCGCGGGGACCACCACCCCCTGGGGCTTTATGTATTGTGGGAGGGGGACTGCGTGGCCCCCCTCTTGGAGCACTCGAGGGCCCTGTTACCCCTGGGGCTACAAAAAAAATGGTTGGGGGGCTGCAAGGTCTCCAAAGCCTCGGGGACCACCACTTTCCGGGGCTTTATGTATTGTGGGAGAGCCGGTTCCTGCAGTGCCCCAGGGTGTTCATCCCGCCCTCTCATAGCAAAGAAATGCATTCTCCCTTTCAAAATGTAAATGAGATTGCTTTTCCACATGGGCTGCTGCATGTTAGTAGCTCCCTATGTGGAAAAGCAATGCCGGCTCCCAAACGCGTAGAAGTTGTGCACCAAAGCCGCTGGAGTCACGCACCCTACAGATTATGAGTCAAGCATCCTGCGCGTGTACACCAGGGGGCCGCACTGAGTGCTGCGCTGGGTGCATGACTTTTAATTTTACTGTAAAAAAATAGCCCCTATCAGTAATTTCTAATATTCCCGGGAACCCTATCCCCCGGGTCTTATAAAAAAATGTTGGGGACCGTGGGCGGAGCCACAATGTCCCCACGGTCCCGCCGGGTCCTCGCGTCCTTCGAGAGCCGGTATTGCTTTTCCACATGGGGAGATACTAAATTGCATGTGGAAAAGCAATCTGGTTTGGATTTTGAAAGTGAGAATAGATAAAACTGCAGTGTCTTTCAAAATCCAAAGTAAGTTTGGTATAGGAGGGTAGGAGCCGCAAGACTCCCGCCCTCTCATAGCAAACAACAGTGTCCTGGGGGTAGGCACCTCGGGAGACTGCAGGAGCCGGCCCTGGGGCGTGGCGGTCCCCAGGGCCCTCAAGGGCTCCAGGCTGAGGGCCACGCAGTCAGCCTCTCACAATACACAAAATCACGGGGGTGGTGGTTCCCAGGGCTTGAGGGGGGTCCTTGAGGTCCCCACACTTCTAATTTTGCAGGGGGTGGGCTTGGAGCCCCCCACAATGATTTGTTTTATAGCCCCGGGGGGTGGCTCTTAGTCTTGTATAGGAAACAGCAATGTTGAAAAAATCTTCCAGTAAGATAACAAAGGATTTTGAAGTCCATTTTCGGTGTTTTGGTTGTACTTTGCAGGTGTTAAAGCAAAGACAATTTTAACTCTGTCTTTGTAAATATGCCACTAAGTTTTGTAATGTCAACAATCTCGTCTTCCATTTAAATAGGCACGAAGTATGTATTGAAGTTCATTGTGAATCTTGAAACAACACTGTCTAATTGTGATTGATAAAGAAGTGAATGAGCTGTGTACTTGTTTTGCTCGTAATGTGGCTAGGGGCAGGTTTACAAGTTCATTGCGTTACTATTGCATTACTTTTAAGATGGTAAAAATGACGCTAAAGTGGTGGAAGGGTCTTGTAAATCTGGTTTGGATTTTGAAAGAGAGAGCAGGGTACATCTCTAGGGTAAGTGCAGGTTAGTGTAGGGGTAATAATTACTATTCTAAGTCCAGGGTGGTGCATCTGTAGGGTAAGTGCATGTTAGTGTAGGGGTAACAATTACTATTCTAACTCCAGGAGGGTGCATCTGTAGGGTATGTGTTGGATACTCTATGAGTAACAATTACTATTGCAAATCCAGGGGGTTGCATCTGTGGGGTGTTTGCTGGATAGTGTACGACTAACAATTACTATGAAAAAGAAAAGAGTTAAAGGAGAAGGGGACACACACTTTCACAGTGAACCTGGAAGAAGAGAAGGTGACAAGAGATGATTTCCGACGTGTTTAGGCTTGAGAGCCTGGTTAATCATTAAATGGGGTCCGGCAGATAAGTGCATACTTATTCTGCAAGAAGCTTTTCGGGGTCTTGCGAAAGCAAGTCATCTTTAATATTTGCCTCTCGCTGCGTGTACTTGCAAGGTCACTGATGCAATATCAGATAGATGCACAGCTGATGTTTGTTAGAATGTTGATGAAAAGGTTTGGCTCTTGTGTTATGGTGCTCCTAAAGGTGACGTCGAGGGTCCAACGGCGTCTAGAAATATGGATTAGAAGTGAAGCTAGAGAATCTCTAGTATCATCCCTTTTGAGGCACACATGTTGTTGTCTTTCCCATTTGGAAAAAGACTTCCACTCCGTTATTCCTGGTACATAAATGTCTTTTTAATTCATTTGGGTTTCACTTATGATTTTCAGCTTAGTTTCGTTTTCATATAAGTTTTAACCATATGCGCTTCAGGCAATGTCATTTCAACGTATCCAATGCATTTAGGGCATTGCATTCATGCCCTTCATCAGGGAATCGACACTGTGAACATAATATGGTAACAATTACAATAATGTTTATCATGATCGTTATAAACAACATCATAACGTGATAACTGCACTTTTAAGAACGTTAAGGTAAACAATGGAAAACAATGGTGTCAAGTGCAGTTCTTAATACCGGAGGGTTCCCTGTGCATGTACATGCAATTGTTGTGTGAAAAAACGATCAGAAACAATGAAAACGATGTGTCACTTACAAGCCTTTCCTCGGGGGTTTTAGCATCTGTAAAGAGACAGTGAGAGCACGGTCAGCGGTGCTTAAAGAGCGTTTCCGTGGAGCGCTCAGAGTTTTAAACCTGTCGGCTGTTGTGAACTAACCTGAGGAGTTGGTTTGGCGTGCTCGGGTCTGTTGACAATCTTCTGAAACGGCGGCACAGACGGGTTCTGGCCGCGCTTTACTATTTTGAAAGGATGCCGGTCATGTGACCAGTCATGTGACCATAGACATGGTCGATAGACTGTGGATATCATCATTTCTCGCAGGGGGGATAGAGTTTGATATAGGCTGTGAAAATCACAATAATATGTTACTTCATTTGAGTTTTCATGAACCTAATTTGATAAGAAACCTACCATTTTCACAGATGGCCAGAGTGAAAAGAATCACCTCTGAGGATCACACCCTCAACACAAGACTCAAGGAAATAACCAATAAATTCATCAACAGAGGGTACCCTCAAACATTGGTTGAAGAATCCAAAGGGAGGATTGATAAAATCAACAGAACAAAACTTTTAACTCCCAAAGTGAAACCTGAACAAACACGGACTGTAGTTGTTTCAAAATTTTCAACAGCCAGCAAGAAATACAAAAAAGTCATCTTGAAACATTGGCCAATATTGAATATTGAACCAGATTTTAAGCAGATTTTCAATCAACCACCTATATTTGCATTCACCAGAGCAAAGAATTTGGGCGAAATTTTACAGAACAAACCCTCTGAGACCACAGAGCACTCTGGAACCAAACCGTGCCTCAACTGTGGCAACTGCAACAGTATTATCAGAGGAAACACAATCAACCATCCAATGCAAGGTAACCCCATCAAACTCAAGGTAAACGCAACATGCGACACCAGCAATTTGATCTATGGAATAAGATGCCCATGCGGAAAGATGTATGTCGGCAAGACAGAACGTTGCATCAAAGTGCGACTAACAGAACATAAATCTAACATACGACTGAAAAACACGAAATCAGCTTTGTCAGCGCACTTTGTAGAACAACACCACAACATTTCCCAAATAAAGTTTGTTGTACTTGAAACTGTTCAGAAAATTGAGGGGAGAGACAATACCAAACATCTCCTAAGAAGAGAGAACTACTGGATTCAAAAACTTTCCACACAAAAGCCGACAGGCTTGAATGAAAGAATTGAACTGTCATGTTACCTGTAAATGATTGCTCCGATGACCGAATCTTGTTAATACTGTGTTTGTTCATATTAACATCAGACACATCTCACCAGCGTTTACCCTACACCCACGTTACAATAGACATTCACAGAACCTTGAGCTCCAGCAACAGAGCAACGCACATCTTTAGCAAACAACCCCAGGGTTCAATCCCGGGTCCCTATATTCCCATCTTAGCATTTCTTATTATTCTCCATAATTTTTTGCACCATCATTTTTTTAACTATCCCTTCAACCCACTCCCAACTATAAGCATTTCTATTTTTGTACACTTGCGCCCACACTCTTGTTATGTCACCCACTGGTGATTTTCACAGCCTATATCAAACTCTATCCCCCCTGCGAGAAATGATGATATCCACAGTCTATCGACCATGTCTATGGTCACATGACTGGTCACATGACCGGCATCCTTTCAAAATAGTAAAGCGCGGCCAGAACCCGTCTGTGCCGCCGTTTCAGAAGATTGTCAACAGACCCGAGCACACCAAACCAACTCCTCAGGCTAGTTCACAACAGCCGACAGGTTTAACACTCTGAGCGCTCCACGGAAACGCTCTTTAAGCACCGCTGACCGTGCTCTCACTGTCTCTTTACAGATGCTAAAACCCCCGAGGAAAGGCTTGTAAGTGACACATCGTTTTCATTGTTTCTGATCGTTTTTTCACACAACAATTGCACGTACATGCACAGGGAACCCTCCGCTATTAAGAACTGCACTTGTCAACATTGTTTTCCATTGTTTACCTTAACGTTCTAAAAAGCGCAGTTATCACGTTATGATGTTGTTTATAACGATCATGATAAACATTATTGTAATTGTTACCATATTATGTTCACAGTGTCGATTCCCTGATGAAGGGCATGAATGCAATGCCCGAAATGCATTGGATACGTTGAAATGACATTGCCTGAAGCGCATATGGTTAAAACTTATATGAAAACGAAACTAAGCTGAAAATCATGAGTGAAACCCAAATGAATTAAAAAGACATTTATGTACCAGGAGTATCTGTAGGAAGGACAGCGTGGACTGCCCCCCATTCCCACACTCTCTTCCGCCGGAGCGGAAATCCGGCCCCCGGGAAATTCGTAGGAGGGGCATCTAGCCGCCTCCCCCCTGGGAGGGGCCTATGGCCGTCTCCCCCTAGGCGACCCATCTTTAGTGGGTGCCGCCTCCTCGTGGAAGGGGCCAATGGCCGCCTCCCCCGGGGCGCTCCCATCCATTCTGGGTGGCGCCCCCCTCTAGGGACCTTGAAATTACTGCTCACCGATCATGACCTTACCGCCACAGGCCGGATAGTTGACCGACTATCCGGACCCCCCACTCCTCCTATAGGTCATGCTTTCTCAAACCCCTAACCATGCTATGAAGTCTCCTATGAGTAAATCATTCCCCTCCCTGAACAGGTGAACCCCATCATTCATATACATGTGATCACCCCGAATACACCTGTGAGGAATGCTATGCAACTGCGCGGAGCGAAGCAATTTCCCAATTTTATTGTTAACCCTCTTCACCGAGTGGTTCAATGCTGGCACTGAAAGACCCCCCCGCCAAATCTTCCTGGGGATCATGTGGGACCAGGCAATCGTGCACCCCGGGAGTTTCTTAGCCAACCAGCTAACTGCCGACACGATGCTTTCTAATAGCACTCGCCTTCCCAGCTTCACTAAGTCATTGCCCCCCAGGTGTACTATGACTACAGACGGCGGTGACCTTTGCCGCCCTAAAAGGCCCTCAAAAAACGATTGAAATTGGTCAAAACAGAGGCCGCCCTTCCCATGGAAGGTCACTCTGTACCCGTATTCCCCAGATGCGTGAATCGCGTCACCTGCCTTGAATCTGTCCCCGGCGCGCCTCACATAGGAGTGGCCCACGACCCATACCACTCTCTCTCCAGTTGGTGATCCTTGACCGCTGGTCTCTTGATGGTGGGTCGACTTCCAATTCCACCCCGCGTGACAGGCTTGCGAAACTGTAATTCAAACAAAAGACAAGAAACGTGAGTGCATGTCAATTGACTTTTACAGCATGTGCAATCGCACATACCTTTTGAAGCAGTTCAAGGACCAACGGCCCAGCTGTTTCACTTCCTCCGCACTCTGACCCCGGGCCGTAGCTTCAGTAGCAGCCCCTATCCTAAATGAATGGGTCCCAAAATCGCACGGGTCAATGCCCGCGGCAGCGATTGTCAGTGCCAGTACCCTCTGAAACTGAAATCTCGTCAGTGGGGTGCCATCATTGTGCCTAAGCAGGCTCCCCCCCTATTTAGCTTTCCTCTGTGTCAAGTATTCCTCTACACACTTTATCGGACAGGCGGGGGACCCTCGTGCGCGCTGTACGGCAACACTATCTCCCATAGCTTCCTGGTCTGTCTTGGACCTGGCTATTGAGATTACCATTGAATCACCCCTTATTTGTACGTGATCCCTGCACAAGCCTCCCTCCATATCCTTCTTGTTCCTTGCCACGAGTTCGCTTACCCGCATAGCCCCATGGAATGCCAAGGCGAAAGCTGCCCGGAATAGAACTGCTTCGAAAGGGGAGGAGCACGTCTCATCCAGCTTTGCTAAAAGCAGAGACAATCTGTCTAAGCCAATCGGGCGCCTCGTATCCTGCTTGCGACCCTCGAGGCGTTGCCAGCCGCGGAGTGCCTTCCTAACCAAAAAAGAACCAGTCGGGTCACTTATGCCTTGCAGCTGTGCCATGAACGAAATGGCCGCCCTATGTCTATTGGCCGTTGCCGCTGATCGGCCTTCTCTGTGCAGTGCTACCAAGAACCCCAGGAAGGATTCCTCCTGACCCCAGCTCTGACTCCCTGTCGGACCCAAAAATGTGCAGTAGGAACGAAACGCTCCTTCGTAAGCCTTCCTTGTCCTGGGCGCTAAGCTGGCTGCCACGAGGTCTTGTAATCCGGGGCACCGATTAGCCATAGCGTTTCGGGGAACGGTGCCGCCACTAGGTCCGCTGTGGGTAGATAGCCCCTGAAAGCCTGCATGTGTGAACAAGAGAGTGCATCAGCTGCATTGTTCTGTACACCTGGCACATGTTTTGCCCTGAACTGTACATTCAATTTCATGCAACGTAAAACAATTTCTTTTAACAATCTCAAGATCCACTTGCAGCGGGATGCCTGCTGATTAATGCACTCAACCACAGTCATATTATCAGACCAAAACACCACCGAGCGGTCCCTAAAGTCGTCTGGCCATGCCATCAGAGCAACCCAAATGGGAAACAGCTCCAAGAACCCAATGGTACCTGTCAGACCGCTGGAGTGCCACCACGTCGGCCATACTTGCGCCGACCATCGGTTACCAAACATGGCGCCAAATCCCACGCTCCCAGCTGAATCAGTCCACAAACCTAGTTCATCCGATGATGCTGGTGGTTTGTTCCACACAACTCGACCGCTGAAGTCCGCCAGAAATGCCAACCAAATGCGCATATCCTGGCGAACCTCTGCTGACAGTCTCGTACGGTGGTGTCCCTCCTTGAGGCCAACCATAGCTTGCGCAATAGAGCGTGAGAAAGGGCGGGCCATCGGTATCACTCTTAAGGCAAAATTAAGCTGACCCACTGTTTGCTGTAACTGGTGCAGGGTCACTTTCTCCTTGCCCAGGCATTGCGCCAAGGAAGCCCTAAACTTGGCCACCTTTTCCATTGGTAAACAGAAACATCCTTCCACAGAATCGAGCTCAATTCCCAGAAACTCCAGTGAAGTAGATGGTCCAACCGTCTTACCTGGTGCCAATGGGACTCCGAATTCCCGCATGAGGATGCAGAAGTCCTGTAGCGCCTGTGCACATTTCGTAGTGCCGGCCGCTCCCAAGAACAGGAAGTCATCTAGATAGTGAATAACGTGCCTATGCCCTGTGGTTTCGGTGAATGCCCACTCTAAAAAACAGCTGAACATTTCAAAATAGGCGCAAGAAATGGAACAACCCATAGGCATGCATTTATCCATGTAATACCTCCCTTGAAACGCAAAACCTAGCAAGCGCTGGTCCCGTGGGTGTACCGGGAGCAACCTGAATGCCGATTCGATGTCCGATTTCGCCATCAGCGCTCCGGGGCCCAGATGATTTAATCTGGCAAGGGCATCGTCGAACGATGCGTACCGAACCGAACAAATATCCGGGTCAATGGCATCGTTCACCGAAGAACCCCTTGGGGCAGACAAGTTGTGAATGAGTCTAAACTCCCCTGGGTCTTTCTCTGGAACCACTCCTAGCGGTGAACACACGAAATCCGCCACCGGCGGGCATTGAAAAGGCCCCGCCACCCGCCCCAGGCTGACTTCTTTGGAGATTTTCTTTGCTGCTACGCTTGGGTTATGTTGGACAGATAACTGATTTTTACAAAAGGAGTCCCCCCGAAAATCCCCCGCCGGGATGTTGAAGCCATATAGGAATCCATTCCTCAAAACCCCAGCGGATACATGATCAGGGTATTTGTTCAGCCAAGGAGTCAGAGACATGATATCTACAGGTGTAGGCAATCGGTTCCCAAGCATCACCTCACTCTGGCTTAGACCCCCCTTTTCCTCCCGTTCCGCTGTTCTTTGATCTACAGCTACTCTCCGGGTGTGAGGAGTTCCCAGAGCACGCACACGCATGCCTGAACCTACATGTTCCCTGGGGCCTGTTACAGTTGCCTCTATTGAAGCCCCAACAAACCCCCCGCTTGCCGCCATTTCCGCCGGTCTTGGGCTGAAAGTCCCCAGCGGCGCTTGCTCGAAAGGGCAACGCAGGCTTTGGCGAACTGACCCCGGCCCGCTCCCGCCCGGCGAGGACGTACCCGCCGCACCAGGCAAGAGCTGCTTGTGCCATGACACCGAGTTGAGGCAATCCCAGGTCAAAGTTGCATCAAACCATTTCGCTTTTTGGAATTTCATGTCATATCCTTTCTACTCGTCCCCCCCATACATGGTATAAAAATCCATAATCCTATTCTGATAACAGGACAACTCGGCCATCACTACCGGCTTTCGTTCACCCATGACTGCCGTAAATATCGAAAAGGCCTTTACCCAGTTCGCAACGGTCTCATCGACCCTAAATTCCGCCATCTTGGCCCGCCATACACTGGGGTGCCATAAATCTTTCTGGGATTTTGCATATTCCATCTCGCGATGGTCAGTCAACAACGAAAACATATTCACATATTTTTCCCCCCATATCATTTCTTTTGTGGCCGCAGGGATGTGCTGGGCCACCCTTTCGCGCCTTGAAGGTAAGGAACCTTCCCCTGCCATTGACAATGGTTGCTTACCGGGTTCAATCGTCGTGTCTGCTGCCCTTTCCCGGCCAACCGTAGGTACTCCTGGCGCCACCTGTGGGGGAACAAAAGGAACATTCGCCGTCCCGGCTTCTCTCGACTGCCGTAACTGCTCGATTATAAGCCTAGCCTCCTCGGCCAGGTCTCCCGCCGCCACTGCCCCCCCCCCGCTTTCTTCTTGAGCCAGGGTAACACTGCCGCTAACAGGATGGCCAGTTACGGGGGCATCTCCTCCTCATTAACCGGGGTAATTACAACCGGGATTGGTAGGCCTATATCTGGGTTTGGTACCGGGGTGTCTGCTGGTGCGATGGGGGCGACAGGGGGCACCTCAGGAACCGGATCCTCCCCGGAAACCGCCCTCCTCTTAATACGCTTCCCCCTACCCTCAGGGATGACTCCCGGCAAGGCAGGGCCTATTACCTTCTTAGGACGGCCTGAGGGGTTGTTCTGGGCCGCTAACTGCTTTTTGACTTCGGCCAGACCTCGACCGATCGATTCAACTTTACCGATTTTTCGGTCCATAATCGCCATTCGGTTCGACAAGGTGCGCAGTACCTTCTCCAGCTCGGAGCTCTTTCCCGCTTTTTTGCCGGCCATAGCTTCAAATATCCCGCTCTAGTCGATCAACGAGGTCCCAGATCCTTCGTCCTCCGGATAACTGAAAGAGAAACAACAAGATTACAAGTTCTCAAAATTGCCGCTTGTTCCGTCGAGGGCTCACGAGCAATCGAGTGGTGCAGCCTTCAGAGTACAGGAACAAGAGGACGCTTCTTCGGATTCCCGCTCTATTTATCCATCTGCCGGAGGGCGGGGACACTCCTCAGGTACACCCCCTGGGCGCGGTCTTCCGTGCGGGTGTCTAGGACAACCCCTCCTGGGCGGGAAAGGGCGCGCCCCGGCCACGCCACTTTGGGCATACCAGCTGAGCCATGCCTCCCGCCCAAAATGGTTTCCCGGGGGGATCGGGGCACCCGTCCATACGTTCGGGGGGACCGAGTGGTCGCCCCTTTCCATTTCAGTATTACATGTAACAATCATTTTAAAAAATTGAAAGAATTATTAACATTTGAGCCACAATTATATTATTTTTTTCCCAAAAAGTGTTTGCGAAGATAATCCTCCTGTTCTTAATGAGTGAAAATTGGTGAAAGCACTACTCAATATAAATACTTTTAGCCCATTTTCACTCTAGAAGATAAAGAGTATTCTCTTTTATTCCAAAGTATTTCATTTTTTCATCTGAAGTTTATTTATACTACATCTTTCAATCATTAGGAAATACTTGCATACTAAAAAAATATTATTTATTATGTTTTGAAATCCTCTGTTGAGAGTCATCCAACTCCAGTTCAAGGATCATAAAGTTATATATAAATTTAAATATACATTAACAATATGATCCCTCTGTGGAAATGAAAGATAAATTCAAGATGATTGCATTGCTCCTAATTATTACTTTGCACGTAGTAATTCCTTAATTAACTTATATTTCTTGTAATGGTTGTTTTCGTCAACTTGTTATTATAATCCATTGAAACTTAATAATACAACATTCTATAATAATTTAAATTTTTTTGCTTTCTTTTTTACAAATATTAAACATATAGCCATTCAGATATTTTACCTCTCTTCAATATTCTTTCCTTCCTCTGTCTGGAAGGAAGATAATGGTTAATGTATTTTTAAATATACTCTAACAATATGTTGAGAAAATGAAAGATATTCTCAAGATGCTTCCGCAACCCCGAATCATTACCTTGCTCGTAGTTTCTTCTCCCGTATTAATTCTCTGAAATGAAACAAATTATCCCACGGGTGTGGTTTATATACGTTTTAGTTACTTAACACTCTATGAGATCAATGTATTTCTCCTCCCACTTTTAAGTCACGTTTTTGAGTTGACAGGTGTTCTCATTTCCACTGTTATAGTGCGTCACGTGTTTATGTAAACGTGCCTCTTTCCATACTTTTTTTGACGGGGAGCGAATGGAGTGCTCATTTATGCTGGGTAATGTGGTCTTGTTATGGGATGCTGAGGATGAGTCTGGCTGCGGTGTTCTGGACAGTCTGACGTTCATGGAGTAGAGATTTGTTGATTCCGACATAGAGGCCGTTCCCGTAGTCCAGCCTGCTGGTGATGAGTGCTTGGGTGATGGTCTTCCTTGATTCGGGGGATGGGTCTATTTGAAGGTCTTGCCGAGTATGTGGCAGGTGTTGAAGCATGTGGAAGCTGCAGTGTTGGCCTATGGCTCTGTCACATGAAACATGTTTATCCACTTTAAATCTAACTTGGGGAGACTTACTGCTGTGATAATACCATTTAAGGCATACTGCGTGTGATGATTTGAATTTTACTTAATTAGAAGCATTTAATATTGATAAAAGTTTTCCTAGCATTATGCTGATAACCTCAACTGGAATTTTCTGGTGGTTACTACTGATAATTGTGCTTAGGGTGGTCATAGTGTAATGTTAATAGATACCCCCAGCACAACCCCTACATTTCACAAACATCACTACATTACCCTAAACCCTGAAACACTACCTCCAGCATGAACTTCTATACTACATAAACACCACTGCACTACTTTAAATGCTAAAACACTACACCCTACAGTAGACGAACACCACTGCACTATCCTAAACCTTAAAACACTACCCTCAGCACGACCCCCTACACTACACAAACACCAGTGTACTACCCTAAAAGCTAAATCTACCACCAACACAACCCCCTACTCCACACAAAGACCAATGCAATACCTTAAACCCTAAATCTATCCCCAGCACAACTCATTCACTACACAAACACCACTACACTACCCTAAACCCTAAAACACTACCCCTAACACTTATACAAAAGCACTTCATTTATTCATATAGATAGTAACTCATAGTTAGTGTTATAAAATCACTATTACAAGTATACAGTTATCCATACAGTTACTGATGCAATCACTGAGTCATATGTATACTTCTTAATATACAACAAATGTCACATACACTGCCTTTTATTTTTGTAGTTTATTGCACATGTACCATTGAGAGATATATTTCCTCATCACCACACCCATAAAGATATTAACTCACCCAAACAATTGTTAAAACATGTAGTCTTAACACTATATACCTACTTTATCAACTATTCACACATCTTTGGTCAGTAAGACACCCCCCATCGAACCATACACACATTCACTCTCCCAAACAAATACTCAGTTAACTAATCAATAAGTAATATAGACTTTTACATAGCTAGTAACCAACTGGTGCAGCAGTTTACAGAACAACTGACAAAGTAATACAGATATTTTCACCGTTTAGTCACTATTCAATATATTTAACACTTATCACACTGCTACTAAATCTTTTATCCAGATTTTTTTATCTCCACTCATTCTTCAATGCATATTGCTATATATATAATGCATATTTAAATAACAAACCAAACTATATTCACTGGATGCTGTCAACAGCGATGTCACAAGTAATGTCATATGAGATGTCATCAGTGATGTTATCAGTGATGTCACTAACCATGTAATGAATGATGTAATATATATACGTAAAGAGCAGCGTATGAAGGAGCCGTATGTAGAAGGAAAGGAAAAGTCATGCAGGGTAACTTTTTCTCTCCTTGTAAATATGGAGGAGCCACCTGCGTAACTAGTACTTCAGAAAAAGTGACATACTGGTGGCGCAGAGAGCTTGTGCCGTTGAATTGTTTTAATTTCTCCTATTTTTTTTCTGACAATATACGCTACAATGCACAGTATACATTGTAGGAAAAAATTGCCTTCACTGATTGTTTTTGTGCAGGAAGGTGTGTCTTCCTGCACAAAACAAACTCCACACAACACAGATATTCTTACACCATGGTGCAAGGGTGCGTGTATCACCACATGCCTGCAGTTTAAACAGCAGTGCAGAGGGAAGGACAGACTTCCAGCATATTAATGTCCATATGTTGTATCTCTGTCCTTCGGAAGTAGCTCAGCACGCTGTAGCTAAAGAGCTTACAGTGTCATGCTACATCACTTCCTTAAAGTTTTGCAGTTATACTTCCACCATATATGACAAATGCATTCTTTAGTCAATTATGCAGAATGTATACATTTATGGAAACGTTCACAAACTAGCATATACATTTAGCTCTTTCTTTTACTAGAGTAGTTAGTTCTGAAAATAACTTTTTTTTTGTTTTTTGTACTTTTATGTATTTTTTTAATTTTTAGAACGTTTTTTTGTTTTTTTTTAAAAAGAAAAAAGTCAACAGGATGAACAAAGCCATGGACTTTGAGGGAATAAAAAAAAAACTAGCATTGATGGAGTGCACTTCACACACTGCATTCTAACTTTCACGAATTGGGGATGTATTTCTGGTGGTGATGTTGAAGGTGATGCTGCAGAGGTACTTGATATTGCCGGAGGTTGAGGAATATTTTGCCGCAGTCTTCTACATTCTTCGTGAGCATAGTTGACAGGATGCATGGATTGGAGGTGCTTGCGCATACTAGCAGTGCCACAGGAGTATTTCTTGCTTGGATCTCCTCTGGACAGTACTGCCTGGCAAATCTTGCATGTTACTTTGGTGGCATTACCTTTCTTTTGCCCCTCTGGAAAAGTAAAGAATGTCCATAAGATGGATGTCTATCTTTTGGGAGGGTGAGGTTCTGGTAGAAATTGTTCAGTAACAAAATCATCAGAATCAGATGATTGTTGCAGTGGTGTAGCTTTTTTGATTCCAAAAAAGAATTTCAGGTTTCCAATGAAGAAAAAGTGACGTTCTTTTCAGGATAGGTCTTCTCGTAAGGAAGGTCTAAGAAGAGTAATTGAAATGGGTGGGGTTCTTCAAGAGTTAGAACAATAAGTGTTATCAACCAATGAAAACTCTTTTTTTGGGTCACATGGGATCCGCTTTGGGTGCGTACACGCAACACGCATCTAGCGCGACTTCTCAAAATTGCATTAAAAGTAATATTAGTTTATTAAAACTAAAAGAATATTTTTTCCCCTTAATATTTATAATAAATACATATATATATATATTTATTTTATATCGAACAATTTCGCGGAAGTCATGCGCCCACCGCGTTGAGCACGTACATGACATCATGTGGAAATGCGCACTGTGTTGCTTGATACGCTTATGTTGCGTATGCGCTAGAAGTCACATACAGGTCTCACATCAATCATGCATGAAACTACTCACCCATCGCACACCCTATGCGCATCCTACACAACAATTATAAAATGGCGGCTACGTTCTGCGCAGCAATCAAGAGAGGTGCGCTTTGGGTGCGGTACTGCTAAAAAAAATGAAAAAAAGGAAAACACAAAATATAAAAATATTTGAAAAATATATATGTATTGCATTTAAAAAATAAAAAATGTGTAATGTAATCTAAAAAATAAGATATCTGAAAATAAATATATTTAAAATAAATTTGTAAATCAGTATCAAAGAAATAAATATAACTTTTAATAGATTAAAAAATAGTTATTAAATAAATATTTCAAAATCACTGAAACAAACCTTGGGTTTCAGGCAGGTTATACTTTGGAATTATCTTTTAAAAACCAATAAAATTCACCAAATAACCATAGGTTTCAAGCAGGTTATAGTTAGGAATTATCATTTAAAAAACCTTAGAAATTCACTGAAAAAAACATAGGTTTTAGGGGTGTTACAGATAGCTGGACATTTCACTCATACAAAACCATAGAAATTCCTCTGTTATAGTTAATTGTACTAACTGTAACTCTCACGCCCGCAATCCAGCACTTAAAAGCACTTAAAAACCTTAGAAATTCACTGAAAAAAAACATAGGTTTCAGCCACTTTATATTTAGGAATTAGCATTTAAAAAACCTTCGAAATACACTGAAAAAAACCATAGGTTCCACACATGTTATAGTTAGCTGGACATTTCACTCATACAAAACCATTAAAATTCCCCCATTATAGTTAGTTCAGCCGGTAGCTTTGTGCTCCCCAGATATTTAACACCTTCGCTGCGGCGGCTAATCCGCCGCAGCGCTAACGGTCGCGGGGGGCGCACGGCTCACCTGCGTGGGTGACAGAACCGTTCCGTCACGGCTCGCGGGTGAGCTGTGCTTGTGACGGAACGGTTCCGTCACGGCCTCCCCTCTTAAAGAAACGCGCTGGGCAGGCGCGAAATCAGCGCCACGCAGGCGCAGCGAGCGGGCCGTGATGGAACCGTTCCGTCATGAGCACAGCCCACCCGAGGGGCGTGACTGAACGATTCCGTCAATAGCGTCGAAAGGGTTAAGCCCACAAGGACACTCCAGCACATAGATGGCAAACTCAGTCTTACACGTTAATCTTTTATTAATCAGGATGGGTTCAGACCTGAAGGGGCTAAAAACTTGATTCTTGTTACATCCAAATCGATATGCCTTGCAGCTGGAACATTTTCTGAACCCCTTAACCTGGGCCATCCACGTTGTTGGAACGGCCACTTCGGGGCTGCTGCTAAACAAACTGGAGCTCATTGAGAATGATTTCCTAAATATAAGTAAAGGTTTACTGGAAACCAACTCTCCAATAATAGGACCCCCAGTACCAGATTCCAATTGCGGTTATAGATTTTTTGGAGCTCCTGATGTTGCCTATTGTAGGTGAGAATGATCCTAGACTGGGTGCTAGATTTAGAATTACTCTCCACTGTTTGCTGTGTTTTAGGTATTAATGCCTCATTTGTGGATACTTTTTTAGTTTTTTTCATGGCTACATCAACTGTGTTAGCAGATAAACCCTGGCCAGAAAACGGCGTTTACTGGCTGTCTGAGCGATCTCACACTCCACGTCAGAACTACATATACGCCTGATACGCAGCATCTCGCCATACGGGATGCTGCGTATCAGGTGCCGTGAATGGAGTCTTGACGCATGGAGCACAGTATTTCCTGCAGTGGGTTTTCTATAAAGTTTTGCTGCAAGGCAGTCATTATCTATGTACACCTCTACATCTAAAAAGCAAACCGCTTTTGTGTTGATGGTTGACATGAAATGTAGATTTAGGCATTTGACATTCAACATTTCAACAAATTGCTTAGCACTCTGTTATGTGCCCTTCCAAATAAAGAACAGATCATCAATGTATCTGATATAGATAACAACCAGTGCTAATTCTTAACTATAACGTGGCTGAAACCTATGGTTTATTCAGTGAATTTCAAAGGTTTTGTAAATGATAATTTTTAAATGTATTAATTGTTATATTTTTTTATTATTATTTACTATATTGTTTTAAAGTATTTATTTTTAGATATTTAGGGCCCCATTAGGATGTCGGGCGGATCGCCACCGCCATGGTGGCGGTGGCGATCCGCCCGACAGAAATGCCCGCCCGCCACCCTTTTCCCCCCCGCCACATTACAATGGCGGGGGGGACCGCTGCAGAGGGAAACACCGCCCGCCACTTTTCCGCCCCGGTCGCCTTGCGGCCGGGGCGGAAAAGGAATAATATGCTGGCGGTGTCTAATAGACACCGCCAGACATATTATGATGCGTGGTGTTCAGTGCCTTTCCGCGGCGGCGATGCCGCCACGGAAAGGCATGCGGTCTTCCCTCTGGGGGCCCCCTGTGGGCCCCCAGAGTGAAGTACAGGTGGGGGGTGCACGTGGGGGGTACCTGTGGTACCCCCCTTCATTGTCATTTGCAAAGCGGCAGGCATCGCGCGGTGCCTGCCGCTTTGCAAATGACAATGTACAATTCAATTTTCAGCATTGTGGCGGGCGGTGCAGAGAGCACCGCCCGCCACAATGCTGAAAATACAGGATGTGCCCGACACTGTGGCGGGCACATCCTAATGGCACCCCCGGGACCCCCGCCCTTATGGCGGGCGGTCCCGATTTACGATGGGATGACGGGCGGGCAAAGTCCGCCCGTCATCCTAATGGGCCCCTAAATTTTTTAAATTACATTACATAGTTTTAATATAAATTGAAATGTTTTAAAAAATATTGATATTGTAATGTTTATTTTTTTATTTTATATTTTTTTAATTTATACATATATTTTTCTATTATTATTATTATATTTCTTTATTCGGTTTTACAGAATAGAAAACCATAAAAGCAGTGTTACAGTCGGATAAAAACACTTATTAACACTTAATACACATTCATTACAATTTTAAAAGTAGACTTCCCACACTAGCATTAAAAATCGTTATTTGGACAAGGTAAAAAAAAAAATGTATCCAGTTCATAGATCATAAAAGGGCACTAAAAATGTGTTCTATGTTTAAAAATACATTTTAAAAAATTGACGACGTGGTAACAGGTGCAGTCAGACTCTAAAAACTGTAAACGCAACATAGCTGGGCGGCATTGCCTAAGACCCCACTGTTTTAACAGAGGTAACAACCATAGTCTCCGATGGGCATGATAAAATTTATAGAACAGAACAGTGTGAATAGTCGTCTGCTCTGATGTATCATCACAGGGGCAAGGCATAAGAGTCAAGTCCCAGCTATTTCTCATTGGAAATGCTACTAGACGATGGAAGAGATTTAATCTAAATCTCGTCAAGAGAAGTCGCTCAAATACTTTAAATTCATATGTTAAATAGGGCTTAATTGACAGGGTGATCTGAACAGCAATTGGTTGCGAGCCTTAGGGCTTCTAGGTGGCTCAGTGCCCTTGCTTTCAGGTCCTTCTTCGAGATTTCATGAATTTTCTCGGGTGTTATATAATAACACTCAAGCCCTAAGTCAGTAAAGAAGTTTTTCACATAGAGGAGCCAACTTATTTTCAGTGAGTAGTCTAATTCCATGCAATCAGCCATGATTTTCTTTGTAATTAAGTTCTTTTCAGAAGACCATATTCGTCGCCAAAGTAAAAGTGGTTGGATTTTAACCAAGTCCCCTAAATATGGTAACCCTAATTCCAAATGACAAGCTAGTGTGGAAATTCGTTTGGGTGCCGCTAAAAGAAACCTTAGAAAGGTGTTTTCTACCACCTGCAAGGAACCAATGTTAGCATGCCCCCACACTCCTGCCCCGTACAGGGCTATTGACTGGCATTTAACAGAATAGATTTTTGACAATTCCGTGGGGGTCTTTTTCCCAGCCTTTGTGAAAGGTTTATGAGTGCGGTAATAGCTCTCATAAAAAGATGTTTTCTCGCCTCGACTGCAGCTTTCCAGTTTAATTTCTGATCAATTATAATGCCCAGGTAGTGGTAATGGTCCGTGCTGCAATTTTTTGATTGTGGAGGAAAATGTCTTTAACCCGTTTTTTCCCTGTGCCTGCTGTCATGACATATGTCTTTTTTGTATTTATATGTAGATCGAGGCTCCCCATAAAATGTTCATACCTATCCAAGGCCTTCTGCAGTTCATGTG
Organism: Lissotriton vulgaris; assembly: GCF_964263255.1. Taxonomy (NCBI): domain Eukaryota; kingdom Metazoa; phylum Chordata; class Amphibia; order Caudata; family Salamandridae; genus Lissotriton; species Lissotriton vulgaris. The sequence continues at coordinate 181,968,648 of NC_141696.1, read as the reverse complement.
GGGTATGAGCCAGTATCACGGCGTCGTCTGCTTATAGCAGAGCGGGGATCGGTCGCTTTCGTACGTGAGGTAGGTCCTGGGCCCCCCTCAGCATCTCCACCTCCAAGCCATTTGTGTAGAGGGAGAACAAGAAGGGGGCTGGGACACAACCTTGACGAACACCAAGCTCCACTCCAAAAGACGCCGATAATTCACCCTTTGTGCCGAAACGTACCCTCGCAGAGGCCTTGGAATATAGCTCCCTCAGAAAATCTACGAGGGGGGCGCCTACTCCTATTTGTCTCAAAACGGTCCAGAGCCTTGCATGGGAGACACAGTCAAACGCAGCGGACAAGTCTACGTAGACCATATATAGCTTGCCCTGTTTTGCCTGAACGTATTTCCCCAGCAACATGGAAAGGTTTAAAGCCTGTTCTGTTGTGCCAAAACCCTCCCTGAAACCGAATTGGAGATCAGAGAGGACCCACCCGTCCTCAGACCACGACTGGAGACGCTCGAGCACAACTCTACCCACAACCTTGCCTAGCGAATCCAGCAATGAGATAGGGCGATAACAGGATACCTCTTGCCGGTCTCCTTTTCTAAAAATTGGAACCATAATAGATTTGGTCCAGGAGTCCAATAGCCCTTTCTTTGTAACTGCATTACACACCCTAGTCAATATTGGGGCCCGGAGGTCAGTATTGTACTTAAAAAGATCCACAGGGACGCCATCGGGACCCGGGGCTTTCCCATTCTTACTAACATTTAGGGCCAAAAGCACCTCAGACATATCAAATTCTAGGGGAATATGGTATATAACTGCCGAGGAAGGAGCATCTGCACCTATTAGAACAGAGTTCTTCTGGAAAATGTTTAAAAAATGAGACACCCAGACTGATTCCTCAATTGCGACATCAATTTTAGGGGAGTTATCATCTGATAGATATGGGGATTTCACCACTCTCCAGAAGGCCTCGCTATTTTTCTCTAGGGCACTTTTATGTAGTTGCTCCCACAGGGATTGTTTTAATTCTCCCTTTCTCTTTTTCCACGTGTTATAGTACTCTTTCCTGAGCCCACTAATTGCCTGGGGGTCTCTGATGCTTTTGTTCAAGGCTACTTTTAATTTAGTATGGGCCGCCGTACAACTATAGTTAAACCACCCAGCCTTCCTAGATTGATCTGTTTTGGGCTTTGCTGTAAGTAATTCCTTTGTTTTTGCTAAAGTTACAGCAAAGTTACTAAGGACTTCCTCGTCTGTGGCTGCTAAATCAAGGCATCTCAGGATGTATGGATAGGCTACTTTGATCAGTTTTTCAGTGATTTGCCCGGGGTTTATCTTATCCCATCGTATAGAGAGCCCATTTGTCCTATCTATGTGTATTGTGTTCTGACTTAATGCATTTGCTATAATCTGTGGGGATGAGTGTGAGTGTGTCCGATACAAGTCAAACGTGAGAGCAGAATGATCACTTAATATGTTGGGTAGCACCTCAAAGTTCCTTACTCTGTTAGCGAGAGAGTTTGATAGCAAAATATAGTCGACTGTTGTTTCGAACCCTCTCCCTATATATGTTGGTAGCAGCCTGTCTAAGATAGGTACCAAATTATTAACTATTGTGAGGCCTAGGGCTGACATGACTTCATTCATGAGGGACCCAAGCTTAGTATGGTTAAAATGGACGAGGGGGGTATCATATTCATCCACTAGCCCGCAGATGTTATTCCTGCAATGTGGGCAAGGGTGCAGGTTGAAATCCCCCTCCATATAATGTTCACAGTTCCCTTTTCTCTGTGATTCTGGCTGCGCTGGGTGAGCTTGTCATAGAGGTTGGACACAACCCTCAAGACCTGTCCTTCATGTAGATTGTTATAAAGATTAAGCAAGAAGATGGTTTCTTTGTTATTAAAACAGAGACTGAGGAGCTGAAAGTTAAGATCTAGTTCTACAGCGGTTACTTTTATGTCTTGTATTGTGTTTGTTATGAAAATAGTCAGTCCTTCCTTGGGTCTACCCATAACTCCCGCTAAAGTTGGGGAAAAAAAGGTTCTGTAAGCTAGGAGATGGAGTTCATTTGTGGACCATGTCTCCTGGAGGCAAATGATTTTATACTTTTCCAGGAAACTCAGGGCAGTACCATCTTCGACCTTAGGGCGAAGGCCCGCAATATTCCAAAAGATGACAGTTAGGTCTTGGAAATCCTTTGTTAAAGTGGCACTTAATGGGGGGGTGGGGTCTAAATTTTCCCTGTGACCCCCTAGGGAGTCCTCATCCGCTGGTGGTCAATCAACCATCTCTAGACAACTGTATCTATTCGCAGTCGGAATACCTCTCTATCCATCCCTGTAGGGTGCCTCTCTTATGTGACTCCTAACAGGGTTGCCTCCCCACTCCTCTCTGTCACTACCCCAGTAGCGGGGGCCTATTGTATGCCAGCTTCCCTCATATGGGAAACCATTTCGATTTCTGGGCGGATAGAAAAAGGAGAGGGGTTTTGTATCTATTCCTTCATTTGCACCAGCCTGACCCCATGAGCAATTGTAGTCAACTGTTCGGGGATCTTCGAAATTTATAAGGACACAGTCTCCCCGGATGGATTTCTTTCCGTGCCCCACCCACGTAGCCCTACGCACCATAAGGATCTTACTCGACCCAAAAGGTGGTAATGGTCGGTTCGTGCTGAGCCAGTGCGGGACCTTGTTTTTTAATGACCAACTATGTTTTGTAACTGAATCAGCCAGTTCTGGTACACCGATCATCACGACCACGTAGGGACTAGCCTCAGGCGGGAGATTGATAGCAAATCTGCCGTCAGAGGGTCCCCTATCCCAGTCCTCACTTGGGTTCATGGCCGGAGTCTTGAGAATCCTATTGGTGCGTTCCTGGCTAATCTGAGGTGTTGGTGGTGCCGACTTCTCAACAGTTTTCCTTTCTATTACTGTATGCGGCGTCGGTTTTACTGCGGGCCTGGATTAGATGACTTTTTGGCTTGTTGGGCTTTTAATTTGTTAGCAGTCTCCTTTTCTTCTTTTTTTTATGAAGGATGTCAATTCAGTTAACTGTTTTTCTATTTTTTGCAGTCTGGCTTCTACCGGGGTGAAGCAGAGTTGGATTAACTCCCTGATTTTTTTCAGGAGTTGATTATCTTCATTTACTTCTCTTCGCCCCGGCGAATTCGCCGTTGGGTCTAAACTGATCGGTTGTGAAAACTCTTTTTGGTTTGATTTGACTGGACCGTATGCCTATCTTGTCCCCCTCTCCGCGTGGTATGATCTAATTTCTCTGCTAGCTTTTTTAGTGGCTCACGTGTCTGATCGGTCTTAGATCTTTCTCGTTTATCTTTCTTTTTCCATACTGCTGCCTCCCTCCTGCCTCTCAGCTGTCTTGTTTCCTCTGGAGTGGTTTGGATAACTAGATCAGGGTTTTTTTTCCAATTGCAAACTTAGTTATAAGTCGGATAGGAGTTGTGAGGCCGATAAGTCAACTTCATTTGGTAAGCTATGGATGTCAGCACGACTTCTAATAAGCCCGGCACCCTGGGTTGCTCGGGTGTCTTAGCAGTCGCTAGGAGTCCTAGGGAAGATCTTTTTGCGTGGGCTATATCTTGAGACACTCTTCGTTCCATAAGGGAAATGCCTTGATCTATGAAGGAGTTGGCCCTAATAATAAAATTATCTAAAGGGCCTATGAGCTGGGCCTCTCCTGCCGCTGCTTTGCTTCTACTACCTCGTGTTGTCATGGTAAGAGGCCCCCAAGTGGTTTTATGTACCCGGACTTAATACCTAGATCAAATAGCAATTGGTTTAAAATATTTAACATAAAATACAGATTAAATTATAGTTTTACATCAGGTAGTGGGCAGAAGGAGTTAGAGGGGGGGCCCGGTCCGGTCTTACATGGTCTCTAATGGGCTACAACGGGCCCGCCCTTGGCCTGGGCTTCGCCCGGCACCCGTCCGCGCGCATTCCGCGTATGTGGATATGGGCAGAGCAATATAGGAGGAGGCGTGGGCAGGAAGAGGCTCCAGATGCGGCGAGTGACAAGCCGCTTGGGATGCTGGGCCTCGCAGTCCCGCACCCGTAGGCTCACTCCTACAACCGGATCTCCTCGATGGCCTCTCACATCAATGCGAGCAGTTTATAGTTCCAGGCACAATTCCCTGCAAACAGGGTGAACTCCAGGGACAGGCAATCAATCCAGGGTCGGAGTCACTGCTGGCGAATGGCTCCAAAGGAGCGGGGGCCGTGAGGTGTGATAAGCTGCCGGGAGGCGGGGGCGGAAGAGGCTCCTGCTGCGGCGAGTGACAAACCGCTTGGGATGCTGGGCCTCTCAGTCTTGCACCCTTAGGCTCACTCCTACAACCGTATTCCCTCGATGGCCTCTCTCTTCAATGCGGACAGTTTATAGTTCCAGGCACACTTCCCGGCAAACAGGAAGAACTCCAGGGACAGGCAATCAATCCAGGGTCAGAGTCACTGCTGGCTTTAAAGTATTTATTTTTAGATATTTAATTTTTTACATTACATTACATAGTTTTAATATAAATTGAAAAAAATGTTTTAAAAAATATTGATATTGTAATATTTTTTATTTTATTTTATATTTTTTTAATGTATACATATATTTTATATAGCAGGCAATGATATCCTATGGAAGGAAATTCAAGTTACTGGTAAGTACGGATAAAATTACTTTTCAGGATCAGTACTGGGCTGAAAGATGCAGCACTGAGGTCTCTCCTGATAACAGGTGAGTAAATCGGAATTCGTTGTTCGCTGGTTTTAGAGGAATTTTTTAAAGTTCCAAAACTCCACACTTAGAAGAATTTCCAAGTGAAACCAGTCAATGTTACCCTATGGAAGGAAATTCAAGTTACTTTAAATATAGTTAGAATTACTTTTCAGGATCAGTAGTGGGCTGAAAGATGCAGCACTGAGGTCTCTCCTGATAACAGGTGAGTAAATCGGAATTCGTAGTTCGGCTGATTTTAGAGGAATATTTGTACATTTCAAAAAGAGACAATTAGAAACTTTTCTGGTAAAAACCACACAATAGATTCCTATCGAAGAAAATACAAGTTACTGGTAAGTATACTTAGATTTACTTTTCAGGGTCCGTACTGGGCTCAAAGATGCAGCACTGACGTCTCTCGTGATAACAGGTGAGTAAATCGAAATTCGTAGTTTGGCTGATTTTAGAGGAATATTTTACTCAATAGTGAAGGAAGGGGGGAATGGGCCTGAGGTGACATGTGTGCAAACACGCCCTGTGGCGCGTTTGAAGTTGGGGAATTAATTCCTCTTCAATCCTGAGTTCCCTTGTGGGCCAACTAGCCCACCAGGTACCTCCACTGTGCGCCAGGGAGCCGCGTTGCAGAGAGGTGTTCTAAGGCCACACCCCCTTTTTATAACACTTTGCCACGTACCTCCGTGGCACTTACTAGAGGTACCTGCTGGGCTAGTTGGCCCCTAGGGGATCTCTAGATTGAAGAGGAATTAATTCCCCAACTTAAAACGCACCACAGGGCATGCTTGCACACATATCACCTCACGCCCGCCCCCTACCTTCACAACTGTGCAAACGCGGCCCGTAGCATGTTCTAAGTTGGGGTATTAAGTCCCCTTGCATACTGGGGGTCCCTGGGGGCCAACTAGCCCACCAGGAACCTCCAGTATGCACCAGGGGGCTGCCTTGCACAGAGGTGTAAAAAGGGGCATGGCCTCATTACACCTCTCTCCAACGCAGCCCCCTGGTGCATTTCTAGAGTGAGAACTAAATCCTCTCGAATACTGGGGGTCCCTGGGGGCCAACTAGCCCACCAGGAACCTCCAGTATGCGCCAGGGGGCTCTGTTGCAGAGAGGTATAATAAGGGGCGTGGCATCATTACACCTCTCTGCAACGCAACCCCCTGGCGTGTTTCCAACGGGGGAACTAAATCCCCTTGAATACTGTTGGGTCCCTGTGGGCCAACTCGCCCCCCAGGAACCTCCAGTATGCGCCAGGGGGCTGCGTTGCAGAGAGGTGTAAAAAGGGGCGTGGCCTTACTACACCTCTCTGCAAGGCAGCTCCCTGGCACAATTCCCGAGGGGGAACTAAATCCCATTGAATACTGGGGGTCCCTGGGTGCCAACTAGCCCACCAGGAACCTCCAGTATGTGCCAGGGGACTGCGTTGCAGAGAGGTGTAATGAGGCCATTCCCCTTTTTACCCCATCCCCCAGGGCCTGACCCCCAAAAAGTTGTTTGTTTGTTTTTCGGGAAAGGGGCCGCATGACCCCCCTCCTGTGACTAATCCAGGCACCGGGGACCCCATCCCCGGGGCATGCCACTTTTTTTTTTTAAGGAGGGGGGCTGCATAGCCCCCCTCCTCAGGCCGCTTAATAAATAATTTTTTAACACTGATCTCTGCTGTGGTTCCGTGGACTTTTGCTGGAAGGATACAAGCGGATACTGATGTCGAGATATAAATATATATATATATAAATATATCCAAAACACAGTATCCCACCTGGGGCCAGCCGAACTCGCGGCGGGTGCAACCGGGAAGCGGTGGTGGAAACCGCTTGTAACACAGCAAAAACAAGGAGTTCATGGTACTCCCAAGGTCCGGTGCACGCTCGGGTTGTGTGTCGGCTAGAAAGTATCCGCAGACGCGTTTCTGGCTCTTGCCGTCATCAGTGCGGAAAGCCGTCAGTAAAGCGGCACAGTTATTTAAACGGAACTGCCATGTGGTTGGTGGATACTTGGCCAATGAAAGGCCGATGGCGCTCCCATAGCGAAAAACTTTATTGGCAGCCGTAACAACTGTGCCTGCACATCCCCTCGCCTGCCGCTAATAGAACAAAGACGCTGTGAGTGTCACACAATGGTGGAGCACTCTAGCTTTGTATAAGCCACAACCTGCATGGGTCAACAGCATCCGTAAGCGGCGTTTCGGCAGCCCAAATTGAATCCAAAACACAGTATCCCACCTGGGGCCAGCCGAACTTGCGGCGGGTGCAACCGGGAAGCGGTGGTGGAAACCGCTTGTAACACACCAAAAACAAGGAGTTCATGGTACTCCCAAGGTCCGGTGCACGCTCGGGTTGTGTGTCGGCTAGAAAGTATCCGCAGACGCGTTTCTGGCTCTTGCCGTCATCAGTGCGGAAAGCCGTCAGTAAAGCGGCACAGTTATTTAAACGGAACTGCCATGTGGTTGGTGGATCCTTGGCCAATGAAAGGCCGATGGCGCTCCCATAGCGAAAAACTTTATTGGCAGCTGTAACAACTGTGCCTGCACATCCCCTCGCCTGCCGCTAATAGAACAAAGACGCTGTGAGTGTCACACAATGGTGGAGCACTCTAGCTTTGTATAAGCCACAACCTGCATGGGTCAACAGCGTCCGTAAGCGGCGTTTCGGCAGCCCAAATTGAATCCAAAACACAGTATCTCACCTGGGGCCAGCCAAACTCGCGGCGGGTGCAACCGGGAAGCGGTGGTTGAAACCGCTTGTAACACAGCAAAAACAAGGAGTTCATGGTACTCCCAAGGTCCGGTGCACGCTCGGGTTGTTTGTCGGCTAGAAAGTATACGCAGACGCGTTTCTGGCTCTTGCCGTCATCAGTGCGGAAAGCCGTCAGTAAAGCGGCACAGTTATTTAAACGGAACTGCCATGTGGTTGGTGTATCCTTGGCCAATGAAATGCCGATGGCGCTCCCATAGCGAAAAACTTTATTGGCAGCCGTAACAACTGTGCCTGCACATCCCCTCGCCTGCCGCGAATAGAACAAAGACGCTGTGAGTGTCACACAATGGTGGAGCACTCTAGCTTTGTATAAGCCACAACCTGCATGGGTCAACAGCGTCCGTAAGCGGAGTTTCGGCAGCCCAAATTGAATCCAAAACACAGTATCCCACCTGGGGCCAGCCGAACTCGCGGCGGGTGCAACCGGGAAGTGGTGGTGGAAACCGCTTGTAACACAGCAAAAACACGGAGTTCATGGTACTCCCAAGGTCCGGTGCACACTCGGGTTGTGTGTCGGCTAGAAAGTATCCGCAGACGCGTTTCTGGCTCTTGCCGTCATCAGTGCGGAAAACCGTCAGTAAAGCGGCAGTTATTTAAACGGAACTGCCATGTGGTTGGTGGATCCTTGGCCAATGAAAGGCCGATGGCGCTCCCATAGCGAAAAACTTTATTGGCAGCCGTAACAACTGTGCCTGCACATCACCTCGCCTGCCGCTAATAGAACAAAGACGCTGTGAGTGTCACACAATGGTGGAGCACTCTAGCTTTGTATAAGCCACAACCTGCATGGGTCAACAGCGTCCGTAAGCGGCATTTCGGCAGCCCAAATTGAATCCAAAACACAGTATCCCACCTGGGGCCAGCCGAACTCGCGGCGGGTGCAACCGGCAAGTGGTGGTGGAAACCGCTTGTAACACAGCAAAAACAAGGAGTTCATGGTACTCCCAAGGTCCGGTGCACGCTCGGGTTGTGTGTCGGCTATAAAGTATCCGCAGATGCGTTTCTGGCTCTTGCCGTCATCAGTGCGGAAAGCCGTCAGTAAAGCGGCACAGTTATTTAAATGGAACTGCCATGTGGTTGGTGGATCCTTGGCCAATGAAAGGCCGATGGCGCTCCCATAGCGAAAAACTTTATTGGCAGCCGTAACAACTGTGCCTGCACATCCCCTCGCCTGCTGCTAATAGAACAAAGACGCTGTGAGTGTCACACAATGGTGGAGCACTCTAGCTTTGTATAAGCCACAACCTGCATGGGTCAACAGCGTCCGTAAGCGGCGTTTCGGCAGCCCAAATTGAATCCAAAACACAGTATCCCACCTGGGGCCAGCCGAACTCGCGGCGGGTGCAACCGGGAAGCGGTGGTGGAAACTGCTTGTAACACAGCAAAAACAAGGAGTTCATGGTACTCCCAAGGTCCGGTGCACGCTCGGGTTGTGTGTCGGCTAGAAAGTATCCGCAGACGCGTTTCTGGCTCTTGCCGTCATCAGTGCGGAAAGCCGTCAGTAAAGCGGCACAGTTATTTAAACGGAACTGCCATGTGGTTGGTGGATCCTTGGCCAATGAAAGGCCAATGGCGCTCCCATAGCGAAAAACTTTATTGGCAGCTGTAACAACTGTGCCTGCACATCCCCTCGCCTGCCGCTAATAGAACAAAGACGCTGTGAGTGTCACACAATGGTGGAGCACTCTAGCTTTGTATAAGCCACAACCTGCATGGGTCAACAGCGTCCGTAAGCGGCGTTTCGGCAGCCCAAATTGAATCCAAAACACAGTATCCCACCTGGGGCCAGCCAAACTCGCGGCGGGTGCAACCGGGAAGCGGTGGTGGAAACCGCTTGTAACACAGCAAAAACAAGGAGTTCATGGTACTCCCAAGGTCCGTTGCACGCTCGGGTTGTGTGTCGGCTAGAAAGTATCCGCAGACGCGTTTCTGGCTCTTGCCGTCATCAGTGCGGAAAGCCGTCAGTAAAGCGGCACAGTTATTTAAACAGAACTGCCATGTGGTTGGTGGATCCTTGGCCAATGAAGGGCCGATGGCGCTCCCATAGCGAAAAACTTTATTGGCAGCCGTAACAACTGTGCCTGCACATCCCCTCGCCTGCCGCTAATAGAACAAAGACGCTGTGAGTGTCACACAATGGTGGAGCACTCTAGCTTTGTATAAGCCACAACCTGCATGGGTCAACAGCGTCCGTAAGCGGAGTTTCGGCAGCCCAAATTGAATCCAAAACACAGTATCCCACCTGGGGCCAGCCGAACTCGCGGCGGGTGCAACCGGGAAGTGGTGGTGAAAACCGCTTGTAACACAGCAAAAACAAGGAGTTCATGGTACTCCCAAGGTCCGGTGCACGCTCGGTTTGTGTGTCGGCTAGAAAGTATCCGCAGACGCGTTTCTGGCTCTTGCCGTCATCAGTGCGGAAAGCCGTCAGTAAAGCGGCACAGTTATTTAAACGGAACTGCCATGTGGTTGGTGGATCCTTGGCCAATGAAAGGCCGATGGCGCTCCCATAGCAAAAAACTTTATTGGCAGCCGTAACAACTGTGCCTGCACATCCCCTCGCCTGCCGCTAATAGAACAAAGACGCTGTGAGTGTCACACAATGGTGGAGCACTCTAGCTTTGTATAAGCCACAACCTGCATGGGTCAACAGCGTCCGTAAGCGGCGTTTCGGCAGCCCAAATTGAATCCAAAACACAGTATCCCACCTGGGGCCAGCCGAACTCGCGGCGGGTGCAACCGGGAAGCGGTGGTGGAAACCGCTTGTAACACAGCAAAAACAAGGAGTTCATGGTACTCCCAAGGTCCGGTGCACGCTCGGGTTGTGTGTCGGCTAGAAAGTATCTGCAGACGCGTTTCTGGCTCTTGCCGTCATCAGTGCGGAAAGCCGTCAGTAAAGCGGCACAGTTATTTAAACGGAACTGCCATGTGGTTGGTGGATCCTTGGCCAATGAAAGGCCGATGGCGCTCCCATAGCGAAAAACTTTATTGGCAGCCGTAACAACTGTGCCTGCACATCCCCTCGCCTGCCGCGAATAGAACAAAGACGCTGTGAGTGTCACACAATGGTGGAGCACTCTAGCTTTGTATAAGCCACAACCAGCATGGGTCAACAGCGTCCGTAAGCGGAGTTTCGGCAGCCCAAATTGAATCCAAAACACAGTATCCCACCTGGGGCCAGCCGAACTCGCGGCGGGTGCAACCGGGAAGTGGTGGTGGAAACCGCTTGTAACACAGCAAAAACACGGAGTTCATGGTACTCCCAAGGTCCGGTGCACGCTCGGGTTGTGTGTCGGCTAGAAAGTATCCGCAGACGCGTTTCTGGCTCTTGCCGTCATCAGTGCGGAAAGCCGTCAGTAAAGCGGCAGTTATTTAAACGGAACTGCCATGTGGTTGGTGGATCCTTGGCCAATGAAAGGCCGATGGCGCTCCCATAGCAAAAAACTTTATTGGCAGCCGTAACAACTGTGCCTGCACATCCCCTCGCCTGCCGCTAATAGAACAAAGACGCTGTGAGTGTCACACAATGGTGGAGCACTCTAGCTTTGTATAAGCCACAACCTGCATGGGTCAACAGCGTCCGTAAGCGGCGTTTCGGCAGCCCAAATTGAATCCAAAACACAGTATCCCACCTGGGGCCAGCCAAACTCGCGGCGGGTGCAACCGGCAAGCGGTGGTGGAAACCGCGTGTAACACAGCAAAAACAAGGAGTTCATGGTACTCCCAAGGTCCGGTGCACGCTCGGGTTGTGTGTCGGCTAGAAAGTATCCGCAGACGCGTTTCTGGCTCTTGCCGTCATCAGTGCGGAAAGCCGTCAGTAAAGCGGCACAGTTATTTAAACGGAACTGCCATGTGGTTGGTGGATCCTTGGCCAATGAAAGGCCAATGGCGCTCCCATAGCGAAAAACTTTATTGGCAGCTGTAACAACTGTGCCTCCACATCCCCTCGCCTGCCGCTAATAGAACAAAGACGCTGTGAGTGTCACACAATGGTGGAGCACTCTAGCTTTGTATAAGCCACAACCTGCATGGGTCAACAGCGTCCGTAAGCGGCGTTTTGGCAGCCCAAATTGAATCCAAAACACAGTATCCCACCTGGGGCCAGCCGAACTCGCGGCGGGTGCAACCGGGAAGCGGTGGTGGAAACCGCTTGTAACACAGCAAAAACAAGGAGTTCATGGTACTCCCAAGGTCCGGTGCACGCTCGGGTTGTGTGTCGGCTAGAAAGTGTCCGCAGACGCATTTCTGTCTCCTGCCGTCATCAGTGCGGAAAGCCGTCAGTAAAGCGGCACAGTTATTTAAACGGAACTGCCATGTGGTTGGTGGATCCTTGGCCAATGAAAGGCCGATGGCGCTCCCATAGCGAAAAACTTTATTGGCAGCCATAACAACTGTGCCTGCACATCCCCTCGCCTGCCGCTAATAGAACAAAGACGCTGTGAGTGTCACACAATGGTGGAGCACTCTAGCTTTGTATGAGCCACAACCTGCATGGGTAAACAGCGTCCGTAAGCGGCGTTTCGGCAGCCCAAATTGAATCCAAAACACAGTATCCCACCTGGGGCCAGCCGAACTCGCGGTGGGTGCAACCGGGAAGCGGTGGTGGAAACCGCTTGTAACACAGCAAAAACAAGGAGTTCATGGTACTCCCAAGGTCCGGTGCACGCTCGGGTTGTGTGTCGGCTAGAAAGTATCCGCAGACGCGTTTCTGGCTCTTGCCGTCATCAGTGCGGAAAGCCGTCAGTAAAGCGGCACAGTTATTTAAATGGAACTGCCATGTGGTTGGTGGATCCTTGGCCAATGAAAGGCCGATGGCGCTCCCATAGCGAAAAACTTTATTGGCAGCCGTAACAACTGTGCCTGCACATACCCTCGCCTGCCGCTAATAGAACAAAGACGCTGTGAGTGTCACACAATGGTGGAGCACTCTAGCTTTGTATAAGCCACAACCTGCATTGGTCAACAGCGTCCGTAAGCGGCGTTTCGGCAGCCCAAATTGAATCGAAAACACAGTATCCCACCTGGGGCCAGCCGAACTCGCGGCGGGTGCAAGCGGTGGTGGAAACCGCTTGTAACACAGCAAAAACAAGGAGTTCATGGTACTCCCAAGGTCCGGTGCACGCTCGGGTTGTGTGTCGGCTAGAAAGTATCCGCAGATGCGTTTCTGGCTCTTGCCGTCATCAGTGCGGAAAGCCGTCAGTAAAGCGGCACAGTTATTTAAACGGAACTGCCATGTGGTTGGTGCATCCTTGGCCAATGAAAGGCCGATGGCGCTCCCATAGCGAAAAACTTTATTGGCAGCCGTAACAACTGTGCCTGCACATCCCCTCGCCTGCCGCTAATAGAACAAAGACGCTGTGAGTGTCACATAATGATGGAGCACTCTAGCTTTGTATAAGCCACAACCTGCATGGGTCAACAGCGTCCGTAGGCGGCGTTTCGGCAGCCCAAATTGAATCCAAAACACAGTATCCCACCTGGGGCCAGCCGAACTCGCGGCGGGTGCAACCGGGAAGCGGTGGTGGAAACCGCTTGTAACACAGCAAAAACAAGGAGTTCATGGTACTCCCAAGGTCCGGTGCACGCTCGGTTTGTGTGTCGGCTAGAAAGTATCCGCAGCCGCGTTTCTGGCTCTTGCCGTCATCAGTGCGGAAAGCCGTCAGTAAAGCGGCACAGTTATTTAAACAGAACTGCCATGTGGTTGGTGGATCCTTGGCCAATGAAAGGCCGATGGCGCTCCCATAGCGAAAAACTTTATTGGCAGCCGTAACAACTGTGCCTGCACATCCCCTCGCCTGCCGCTAATAGAACAAAGACGCTGTGAGTGTCACACAATGGTGGAGCACTCTAGCTTTGTATAAGCCACAACCTGCATGGGTCAACAGCGTCCGTAAGCGGCGTTTCGGCAGCCCAAATTGAATCCAAAACACAGTATCCCACCTGGGGCCAGCCGAACTTGCGGCGGGTGCAACCGGGAAGCGGTGGTGGAAACCGCTTGTAACACACCAAAAACAAGGAGTTCATGGTACTCCCAAGGTCCGGTGCACGCTCGGGTTGTGTGTCGGCTAGAAAGTATCCGCAGACGCGTTTCTGGCTCTTGCCGTCATCAGTGTGGAAAGCCGTCAGTAAAGCGGCACAGTTATTTAAACGGAACTGCCATGTGGTTGGTGGATCCTTGGCCAATGAAAGGCCGATGGCGCTCCAATAGCGAAAAACTTTATTGACAGCTGTAACAACTGTGCCTGCACATCCCCTCGCCTGCCGCTAATAGAACAAAGACGCTGTGAGTGTCACACAATGGTGGAGCACTCTAGCTTTGTATAAGCCACAACCTGCATGGGTCAACAGCGTCCGTAAGCGGCGTTTCGGCAGCCCAAATTGAATCCAAAACACAGTATCCCACCTGGGGCCAGCCAAACTCGCGGCGGGTGCAACCGGGAAGCGGTGGTTGAAACCGCTTGTAACACAGCAAAAACAAGGAGTTCATGGTACTCCCAAGGTCCGGTGCACGCTCAGGTTGTTTGTCGGCTAGAAAGTATACGCAGACGCGTTTCTGGCTCTTGCCGTCATCAGTGCGGAAAGCCGTCAGTAAAGCGGCACAGTTATTTAAACGGAACTGCCATGTGGTTGGTGGATCCTTGGCCAATGAAATGCCGATGGCGCTCCCATAGCGAAAAACTTTATTGGCAGCCGTAACAACTGTGCCTGCACATCCCCTCGCCTGCCGCGAATAGAACAAAGACGCTGTGAGTGTCACACAATGGTGGAGCACTCTAGCTTTGTATAAGCCACAACCTGCATGGGTCAACAGCGTCCGTAAGCGGCGTTTCGGCAGCCCAAATTGAATCCAAAACACAGTATCCCACCTGGGGCCAGCCGAACTCGCGGCGGGTGCAACCGGGAAGTGGTGGTGGAAACCGCTTGTAACACAGCAAAAACACGGAGTTCATGGTACTCCCAAGGTCCGGTGCACACTCGGGTTGTGTGTCGGCTAGAAAGTATCCGCAGACGCGTTTCTGGCTCTTGCCGTCATCAGTGCGGAAAGCCGTCAGTAAAGCGGCAGTTATTTAAACGGAACTGCCATGTGGTTGGTGGATCCTTGGCCAATGAAAGGCCGATGGCGCTCCCATAGCGAAAAACTTTATTGGCAGCCGTAACAACTGTGCCTGCACATCACCTCGCCTGCCGCTAATAGAACAAAGACGCTGTGAGTGTCACACAATGGTGGAGCACTCTAGCTTTGTATAAGCCACAACCTGCATGGGTCAACAGCGTCCGTAAGCGGCATTTCGGCAGCCCAAATTGAATCCAAAACACAGTATCCCACCTGGGGCCAGCCGAACTCGCGGCGGGTGCAACCGGCAAGTGGTGGTGGAAACCGCTTGTAACACAGCAAAAACAAGGAGTTCATGGTACTCCCAAGGGCCGGTGCACGCTCGGGTTGTGTGTCGGCTATAAAGTATCCGCAGATGCGTTTCTGGCTCTTGCCGTCATCAGTGCGGAAAGCCGTCAGTAAAGCGGCACAGTTATTTAAATGGAACTGCCATGTGGTTGGTGGATCCTTGGCCAATGAAAGGCCGATGGCGCTCCCATAGCGAAAAACTTTATTGGCAGCCGTAACAACTGTGCCTGCACATCCCCTCGCCTGCTGCTAATAGAACAAAGACGCTGGGAGTGTCACACAATGGTGGAGCACTCTAGCTTTGTATAAGCCACAACCTGCATGGGTCAACAGCGTCCGTAAGCGGCGTTTCGGCAGCCCAAATTGAATCCAAAACACAGTATCCCACCTGGGGCCAGCCGAACTCGCGGCGGGTGCAACCGGGAAGCGGTGGTGGAAACTGCTTGTAACACAGCAAAAACAAGGAGTTCATGGTACTCCCAAGGTCCGGTGCACGCTCGGGTTGTGTGTCGGCTAGAAAGTATCCGCAGACGCGTTTCTGGCTCTTGCCGTCATCAGTGCGGAAAGCCGTCAGTAAAGCGGCACAGTTATTTAAACGGAACTGCCATGTGGTTGGTGGATCCTTGGCCAATGAAAGGCCAATGGCGCTCCCATAGCGAAAAACTTTATTGGCAGCTGTAACAACTGTGCCTGCACATCCCCTCGCCTGCCGCTAATAGAACAAAGACGCTGTGAGTGTCACACAATGGTGGAGCACTCTAGCTTTGTATAAGCCACAACCTGCATGGGTCAACAGCGTCCGTAAGCGGCGTTTCGGCAGCCCAAATTGAATCCAAAACACAGTATCCCACCTGGGGCCAGCCAAACTCGCGGCGGGTGCAACCGGGAAGCGGTGGTGGAAACCGCTTGTAACACAGCAAAAACAAGGAGTTCATGGTACTCCCAAGGTCCGTTGCACGCTCGGGTTGTGTGTCGGCTAGAAAGTATCCGCAGACGCGTTTCTGGCTCTTGCCGTCATCAGTGCGGAAAGCCGTCAGTAAAGCGGCACAGTTATTTAAACGGAACTGCCATGTGGTTGGTGGATCCTTGGCCAATGAAAGGCCGATGGCGCTCCAATAGCGAAAAACTTTATTGACAGCTGTAACAACTGTGCCTGCACATCCCCTCGCCTGCCGCTAATAGAACAAAGACGCTGTGAGTGTCACACAATGGTGGAGCACTCTAGCTTTGTATAAGCCACAACCTGCATGGGTCAACAGCGTCCGTAAGCGGCGTTTCGGCAGCCCAAATTGAATCCAAAACACAGTATCCCACCTGGGGCCAGCCAAACTCGCGGCGGGTGCAACCGGGAAGCGGTGGTTGAAACCGCTTGTAACACAGCAAAAACAAGGAGTTCATGGTACTCCCAAGGTCCGGTGCACGCTCAGGTTGTTTGTCGGCTAGAAAGTATACGCAGACGCGTTTCTGGCTCTTGCCGTCATCAGTGCGGAAAGCCGTCAGTAAAGCGGCACAGTTATTTAAACGGAACTGCCATGTGGTTGGTGGATCCTTGGCCAATGAAATGCCGATGGCGCTCCCATAGCGAAAAACTTTATTGGCAGCCGTAACAACTGTGCCTGCACATCCCCTCGCCTGCCGCGAATAGAACAAAGACGCTGTGAGTGTCACACAATGGTGGAGCACTCTAGCTTTGTATAAGCCACAACCTGCATGGGTCAACAGCGTCCGTAAGCGGCGTTTCGGCAGCCCAAATTGAATCCAAAACACAGTATCCCACCTGGGGCCAGCCGAACTCGCGGCGGGTGCAACCGGGAAGTGGTGGTGGAAACCGCTTGTAACACAGCAAAAACACGGAGTTCATGGTACTCCCAAGGTCCGGTGCACACTCGGGTTGTGTGTCGGCTAGAAAGTATCCGCAGACGCGTTTCTGGCTCTTGCCGTCATCAGTGCGGAAAGCCGTCAGTAAAGCGGCAGTTATTTAAACGGAACTGCCATGTGGTTGGTGGATCCTTGGCCAATGAAAGGCCGATGGCGCTCCCATAGCGAAAAACTTTATTGGCAGCCGTAACAACTGTGCCTGCACATCACCTCGCCTGCCGCTAATAGAACAAAGACGCTGTGAGTGTCACACAATGGTGGAGCACTCTAGCTTTGTATAAGCCACAACCTGCATGGGTCAACAGCGTCCGTAAGCGGCATTTCGGCAGCCCAAATTGAATCCAAAACACAGTATCCCACCTGGGGCCAGCCGAACTCGCGGCGGGTGCAACCGGCAAGTGGTGGTGGAAACCGCTTGTAACACAGCAAAAACAAGGAGTTCATGGTACTCCCAAGGTCCGGTGCACGCTCGGGTTGTGTGTCGGCTAGAAAGTATCCGCAGACGCGTTTCTGGCTCTTGCCGTCATCAGTGTGGAAAGCCGTCAGTAAAGCGGCACAGTTATTTAAACGGAACTGCCATGTGGTTGGTGGATCCTTGGCCAATGAAAGGCCGATGGCGCTCCAATAGCGAAAAACTTTATTGACAGCTGTAACAACTGTGCCTGCACATCCCCTCGCCTGCCGCTAATAGAACAAAGACGCTGTGAGTGTCACACAATGGTGGAGCACTCTAGCTTTGTATAAGCCACAACCTGCATGGGTCAACAGCGTCCGTAAGCGGCGTTTCGGCAGCCCAAATTGAATCCAAAACACAGTATCCCACCTGGGGCCAGCCAAACTCGCGGCGGGTGCAACCGGGAAGCGGTGGTTGAAACCGCTTGTAACACAGCAAAAACAAGGAGTTCATGGTACTCCCAAGGTCCGGTGCACGCTCAGGTTGTTTGTCGGCTAGAAAGTATACGCAGACGCGTTTCTGGCTCTTGCCGTCATCAGTGCGGAAAGCCGTCAGTAAAGCGGCACAGTTATTTAAACGGAACTGCCATGTGGTTGGTGGATCCTTGGCCAATGAAATGCCGATGGCGCTCCCATAGCGAAAAACTTTATTGGCAGCCGTAACAACTGTGCCTGCACATCCCCTCGCCTGCCGCGAATAGAACAAAGACGCTGTGAGTGTCACACAATGGTGGAGCACTCTAGCTTTGTATAAGCCACAACCTGCATGGGTCAACAGCGTCCGTAAGCGGCGTTTCGGCAGCCCAAATTGAATCCAAAACACAGTATCCCACCTGGGGCCAGCCGAACTCGCGGCGGGTGCAACCGGGAAGTGGTGGTGGAAACCGCTTGTAACACAGCAAAAACACGGAGTTCATGGTACTCCCAAGGTCCGGTGCACACTCGGGTTGTGTGTCGGCTAGAAAGTATCCGCAGACGCGTTTCTGGCTCTTGCCGTCATCAGTGCGGAAAGCCGTCAGTAAAGCGGCAGTTATTTAAACGGAACTGCCATGTGGTTGGTGGATCCTTGGCCAATGAAAGGCCGATGGCGCTCCCATAGCGAAAAACTTTATTGGCAGCCGTAACAACTGTGCCTGCACATCCCCTCGCCTGCTGCTAATAGAACAAAGACGCTGGGAGTGTCACACAATGGTGGAGCACTCTAGCTTTGTATAAGCCACAACCTGCATGGGTCAACAGCGTCCGTAAGCGGCGTTTCGGCAGCCCAAATTGAATCCAAAACACAGTATCCCACCTGGGGCCAGCCGAACTCGCGGCGGGTGCAACCGGGAAGCGGTGGTGGAAACTGCTTGTAACACAGCAAAAACAAGGAGTTCATGGTACTCCCAAGGTCCGGTGCACGCTCGGGTTGTGTGTCGGCTAGAAAGTATCCGCAGACGCGTTTCTGGCTCTTGCCGTCATCAGTGCGGAAAGCCGTCAGTAAAGCGGCACAGTTATTTAAACGGAACTGCCATGTGGTTGGTGGATCCTTGGCCAATGAAAGGCCAATGGCGCTCCCATAGCGAAAAACTTTATTGGCAGCTGTAACAACTGTGCCTGCACATCCCCTCGCCTGCCGCTAATAGAACAAAGACGCTGTGAGTGTCACACAATGGTGGAGCACTCTAGCTTTGTATAAGCCACAACCTGCATGGGTCAACAGCGTCCGTAAGCGGCGTTTCGGCAGCCCAAATTGAATCCAAAACACAGTATCCCACCTGGGGCCAGCCAAACTCGCGGCGGGTGCAACCGGGAAGCGGTGGTGGAAACCGCTTGTAACACAGCAAAAACAAGGAGTTCATGGTACTCCCAAGGTCCGTTGCACGCTCGGGTTGTGTGTCGGCTAGAAAGTATCCGCAGACGCGTTTCTGGCTCTTGCCGTCATCAGTGCGGAAAGCCGTCAGTAAAGCGGCACAGTTATTTAAACAGAACTGCCATGTGGTTGGTGGATCCTTGGCCAATGAAGGGCCGATGGCGCTCCCATAGCGAAAAACTTTATTGGCAGCCGTAACAACTGTGCCTGCACATCCCCTCGCCTGCCGCTAATAGAACAAAGACGCTGTGAGTGTCACACAATGGTGGAGCACTCTAGCTTTGTATAAGCCACAACCTGCATGGGTCAACAGCGTCCGTAAGCGGAGTTTCGGCAGCCCAAATTGAATCCAAAACACAGTATCCCACCTGGGGCCAGCCGAACTCGCGGCGGGTGCAACCGGGAAGTGGTGGTGAAAACCGCTTGTAACACAGCAAAAACAAGGAGTTCATGGTACTCCCAAGGTCCGGTGCACGCTCGGTTTGTGTGTCGGCTAGAAAGTATCCGCAGACGCGTTTCTGGCTCTTGCCGTCATCAGTGCGGAAAGCCGTCAGTAAAGCGGCACAGTTATTTAAACGGAACTGCCATGTGGTTGGTGGATCCTTGGCCAATGAAAGGCCGATGGCGCTCCCATAGCAAAAAACTTTATTGGCAGCCGTAACAACTGTGCCTGCACATCCCCTCGCCTGCCGCTAATAGAACAAAGACGCTGTGAGTGTCACACAATGGTGGAGCACTCTAGCTTTGTATAAGCCACAACCTGCATGTGTCAACAGCGTCCGTAAGCGGCGTTTCGGCAGCCCAAATTGAATCCAAAACACAGTATCCCACCTGGGGCCAGCCGAACTCGTGGCGGGTGCAACCGGGAAGCGGTGGTGGAAACCGCTTGTAACACAGCAAAAACAAGGAGTTCATGGTACTCCCAAGGTCCGGTGCACGCTCGGGTTGTGTGTCGGCTAGAAAGTATCTGCAGACGCGTTTCTGGCTCTTGCCGTCATCAGTGCGGAAAGCCGTCAGTAAAGCGGCACAGTTATTTAAACGGAACTGCCATGTGGTTGGTGGATCCTTGGCCAATGAAAGGCCGATGGCGCTCCCATAGCGAAAAACTTTATTGGCAGCCGTAACAACTGTGCCTGCACATCCCCTCGCCTGCCGCGAATAGAACAAAGACGCTGTGAGTGTCACACAATGGTGGAGCACTCTAGCTTTGTATAAGCCACAACCAGCATGGGTCAACAGCGTCCGTAAGCGGAGTTTCGGCAGCCCAAATTGAATCCAAAACACAGTATCCCACCTGGGGCCAGCCGAACTCGCGGCGGGTGCAACCGGGAAGTGGTGGTGGAAACCGCTTGTAACACAGCAAAAACACGGAGTTCATGGTACTCCCAAGGTCCGGTGCACGCTCGGGTTGTGTGTCGGCTAGAAAGTATCCGCAGACGCGTTTCTGGCTCTTGCCGTCATCAGTGCGGAAAGCCGTCAGTAAAGCGGCACAGTTATTTAAACGGAACTGCCATGTGGTTGGTGGATCCTTGGCCAATGAAAGGCCAATGGCGCTCCCATAGCGAAAAACTTTATTGGCAGCTGTAACAACTGTGCCTGCACATCCCCTCGCCTGCCGCTAATAGAACAAAGACGCTGTGAGTGTCACACAATGGTGGAGCACTCTAGCTTTGTATAAGCCACAACCTGCATGGGTCAACAGCGTCCGTAAGCGGCGTTTCGGCAGCCCAAATTGAATCCAAAACACAGTATCCCACCTGGGGCCAGCCAAACTCGCGGCGGGTGCAACCGGGAAGCGGTGGTGGAAACCGCTTGTAACACAGCAAAAACAAGGAGTTCATGGTACTCCCAAGGTCCGTTGCACGCTCGGGTTGTGTGTCGGCTAGAAAGTATCCGCAGACGCGTTTCTGGCTCTTGCCGTCATCAGTGCGGAAAGCCGTCAGTAAAGCGGCACAGTTATTTAAACAGAACTGCCATGTGGTTGGTGGATCCTTGGCCAATGAAGGGCCGATGGCGCTCCCATAGCGAAAAACTTTATTGGCAGCCGTAACAACTGTGCCTGCACATCCCCTCGCCTGCCGCTAATAGAACAAAGACGCTGTGAGTGTCACACAATGGTGGAGCACTCTAGCTTTGTATAAGCCACAACCTGCATGGGTCAACAGCGTCCGTAAGCGGAGTTTCGGCAGCCCAAATTGAATCCAAAACACAGTATCCCACCTGGGGCCAGCCGAACTCGCGGCGGGTGCAACCGGGAAGTGGTGGTGAAAACCGCTTGTAACACAGCAAAAACAAGGAGTTCATGGTACTCCCAAGGTCCGGTGCACGCTCGGTTTGTGTGTCGGCTAGAAAGTATCCGCAGACGCGTTTCTGGCTCTTGCCGTCATCAGTGCGGAAAGCCGTCAGTAAAGCCGCACAGTTATTTAAACGGAACTGCCATGTGGTTGGTGGATCCTTGGCCAATGAAAGGCCGATGGCGCTCCCATAGCAAAAAACTTTATTGGCAGCCGTAACAACTGTGCCTGCACATCCCCTCGCCTGCCGCTAATAGAACAAAGACGCTGTGAGTGTCACACAATGGTGGAGCACTCTAGCTTTGTATAAGCCACAACCTGCATGGGTCAACAGCGTCCGTAAGCGGCGTTTCGGCATCCCAAATTGAATCCAAAACACAGCATCCCACCTGGGGCCAGCCGAACTCGCGGCGGGTGCAACCGGGAAGCGGTGGTGGAAACCGCTTGTAACACAGCAAAAACAAGGAGTTCATGGTACTCCCAAGGTCCGGTGCACGCTCGGGTTGTGTGTCGGCTAGAAAGTATCTGCAGACGCGTTTCTGGCTCTTGCCGTCATCAGTGCGGAAAGCCGTCAGTAAAGCGGCACAGTTATTTAAACGGAACTGCCATGTGGTTGGTGGATCCTTGGCCAATGAAAGGCCGATGGCGCTCCCATAGCGAAAAACTTTATTGGCAGCCGTAACAACTGTGCCTGCACATCCCCTCGCCTGCCGCGAATAAAACAAAGACGCTGTGAGTGTCACACAATGGTGGAGCACTCTAGCTTTGTATAAGCCACAACCAGCATGGGTCAACAGCGTCCGTAAGCGGAGTTTCGGCAGCCCAAATTGAATCCAAAACACAGTATCCCACCTGGGGCCAGCCGAACTCGCGGCGGGTGCAACCGGGAAGTGGTGGTGGAAACCGCTTGTAACACAGCAAAAACACGGAGTTCATGGTACTCCCAAGGTCCGGTGCACGCTCGGGTTGTGTGCCGGCTAGAAAGTATCCGCAGACGCGTTTTTGGCTCTTGCCGTCATCAGTGCGGAAAGCCGTCAGTAAAGCGGCAGTTATTTAAACGGAACTGCCATGTGGTTGGTGGATCCTTGGCCAATGAAAGGCCGATGGCGCTCCCATAGCGAAAAACTTTATTGGCAGCCGTAACAACTGTGCCTGCACATCCCCTCGCCTGCCGCTAATAGAACAAAGACGCTGTGAGTGTCACACAATGGTGGAGCACTCTAGCTTTGTATAAGCCACAACCTGCATGGGTCAACAGCGTCCGTAAGCGGCGTTTCGGCAGCCCAAATTGAATCCAAAACACAGTATCCCACCTGGGGCCAGCCAAACTCGCGGCGGGTGCAACCAGCAAGCGGTGGTGGAAACCGCTTGTAACACAGCAAAAACAAGGAGTTCATGGTACTCCCAAGGTCCGGTGCACGCTCGGGTTGTGTGTCGGCTAGAAAGTATCCGCAGACGCGTTTCTGGCTCTTGCCGTCATCAGTGCGGAAAGCCGTCAGTAAAGCGGCACAGTTATTTAAACGGAACTGCCATGTGGTTGGTGGATCCTTGGCCAATGAAAGGCCAATGGCGCTCCCATAGCGAAAAACTTTATTGGCAGCTGTAACAACTGTGCCTCCACATCCCCTCGCCTGCCGCTAATAGAACAAAGACGCTGTGAGTGTCACACAATGGTGGAGCACTCTAGCTTTGTATAAGCCACAACCTGCATGGGTCAACAGCGTCCGTAAGCGGCGTTTTGGCAGCCCAAATTGAATCCAAAACACAGTATCCCACCTGGGGCCAGCCGAACTCGCGGCGGGTGCAACCGGGAAGCGGTGGTGGAAACCGCTTGTAACACAGCAAAAACAAGGAGTTCATGGTACTCCCAAGGTCCGGTGCACGCTCGGGTTGTGTGTCGGCTAGAAAGTGTCCGCAGACGCATTTCTGGCTCCTGCCGTCATCAGTGCGGAAAGCCGTCAGTAAAGCGGCACAGTTATTTAAACGGAACTGCCATGTGGTTGGTGGATCCTTGGCCAATGAAAGGCCGATGGCGCTCCCATAGCGAAAAACTTTATTGGCAGCCGTAACAACTGTGCCTGCACATCCCCTCGCCTGCCGCTAATAGAACAAAGACGCTGTGAGTGTCACACAATGGTGGAGCACTCTAGCTTTGTATGAGCCACAACCTGCATGGGTAAACAGCGTCCGTAAGCGGCGTTTCGGCAGCCCAAATTGAATCCAAAACACAGTATCCCACCTGGGGCCAGCCGAACTCGCGGTGGGTGCAACCGGGAAGCGGTGGTGGAAACCGCTTGTAACACAGCAAAAACAAGGAGTTCATGGTACTCCCAAGGTCCGGTGCACGCTCGGGTTGTGTGTCGGCTAGAAAGTATCCGCAGACGCGTTTCTGGCTCTTGCCGTCATCAGTGCGGAAAGCCGTCAGTAAAGCGGCACAGTTATTTAAATGGAACTGCCATGTGGTTGGTGGATCCTTGGCCAATGAAAGGCCGATGGCGCTCCCTTAGCGAAAAACTTTATTGGCAGCCGTAACAACTGTGCCTGCACATACCCTCGCCTGCCGCTAATAGAACAAAGACGCTGTGAGTGTCACACAATGGTGGAGCACTCTAGCTTTGTATAAGCCACAACCTGCATTGGTCAACAGCGTCCGTAAGCGGCGTTTCGGCAGCCCAAATTGAATCGAAAACACAGTATCCCACCTGGGGCCAGCCGAACTCGCGGCGGGTGCAAGCGGTGGTGGAAACCGCTTGTAACACAGCAAAAACAAGGAGTTCATGGTACTCCCAAGGTCCGGTGCACGCTCGGGTTGTGTGTCGGCTAGAAAGTATCCGCAGATGCGTTTCTGGCTCTTGCCGTCATCAGTGCGGAAAGCCGTCAGTAAAGCGGCACAGTTATTTAAACGGAACTGCCATGTGGTTGGTGCATCCTTGGCCAATGAAAGGCCGATGGCGCTCCCATAGCGAAAAACTTTATTGGCAGCCGTAACAACTGTGCCTGCACATCCCCTCGCCTGCCGCTAATAGAACAAAGACGCTGTGAGTGTCACATAATGATGGAGCACTCTAGCTTTGTATAAGCCACAACCTGCATGGGTCAACAGCGTCCGTAAGCGGCGTTTCGGCAGCCCAAATTGAATCCAAAACACAGTATCCCACCTGGGGCCAGCCGAACTCGCGGCGGGTGCAACCGGGAAGCGGTGGTGGAAACCGCTTGTAACACAGCAAAAACAAGGAGTTCATGGTACTCCCAAGGTCCGGTGCACGCTCGGTTTGTGTGTCGGCTAGAAAGTATCCGCAGCCGCGTTTCTGGCTCTTGCCGTCATCAGTGCGGAAAGCCGTCAGTAAAGCGGCACAGTTATTTAAACGGAACTGCCATGTGGTTGGTGGATCCTTGGCCAATGAAAGGCCGATGGCGCTCCCATAGCGAAAAACTTTATTGGCAGCCGTAACAACTGTGCCTGCACATCCCCTCGCCTGCCGCTAATAGAACAAAGACGCTGTGAGTGTCACACAATGGTGGAGCACTCTAGCTTTGTATAAGCCACAACCTGCATGGGTCAACAGCGTCCGTAAGCGGCGTTTCGGCAGCCCAAATTGAATCCAAAACACAGTATCCCACCTGGGGCCAGCCGAACTCGTGGCGGGTGCAACCGGGAAGCGGTGGTGGAAACCGCTTGTAACACAGCAAAAACAAGGAGTTCATGGTACTCCCAAGGTCCGGTGCACGCTCGGGTTGTGTGTCGGCTAGAAAGTATCCGCAGACGCGTTTCTGGCTCTTGCCGTCATCAGTGCGGAAAGCCGTCAGTAAAGCGGCACAGTTATTTAAACGGAAGTGCCATGTGGTTGGTGGATCCTTGGACAATGAAAGGCCGATGGCGCTCCCATAGCGAAAAACTTTATTGGCAGCCGTAACAACTGTGCCTGCACATCCCCTCGCCTGCCGCTAATAGAACAAAGACGCTGTGAGTGTCACACAATGGTGGAGCACTCTAGCTTTGTATAAGCCACAACCTGCATGGGTCAACAGCGTCCGTAAGCGGCGTTTCGGCAGCCCAAATTGAATCCAAAGCACAGTATCCCACCTGGGGCCAGCCGAACTCGCGGCGGGTGCAACCGGGAAGCGGTGGTGGAAACTGCTTGTAACACAGCAAAAACAAGGAGTTCATGGTACTCCCAAGGTCCGGTGCACGCTCGGGTTGTGTGTCGGCTAGAAAGTATCCGCAGACGCGTTTCTGGCTCTTGCCGTCATCAGTGCGGAAAGCCGTCAGTAAAGCGGCACAGTTATTTAAACGGAACTGCCATGTGGTTGGTGGATCCTTGGCCAATGAAAGGCCGATGGCGCTCCCATAGCGAAAAACTTTATTGGCAGCCATAACAACTGTGCCTGCACATCCCCTCGCCTGCCGCTAATAGAACAAAGACGCTGTGAGTGTCACACAATGGTGGAGCACTCTAGCTTTGTATAAGCCACAACCTGCATGGGTCAACAGCGTCCGTAAGCGGAGTTTCGGCAGCCCAAATTGAATCCAAAACACAGTGTCCCACCTGGGGCCAGCCGAACTCGCGGCGGGTGCAACCGGGAAGCGGTGGTGGAAACCGCTTGTAACATAGCAAAAACAAGGAGTTCATGATACTCCCAAGGTCCGGTGCACGCTCGGGTTGTGTGTCGGCTAGAAAGTATCCGCAGACGCGTTTCTGGCTCTTGCCGTCATCAGTGCGGAAAGCCGTCAGTAAAGCGGCACAGTTATTTAAACGGAACTGCCATGTGGTTGGTGGATCCTTGGCCAATGAAAGGCCGATGGCGCTCCCATAGCGAAAAACTTTATTGGCAGCTGTAACAACTGTGCCTGCACATCCCCTCGCCTGCCTCTAATAGAACAAAGACGCTGTGAGTGTCACACAATGGTGGAGCACTCTAGCTTTGTACAAGCCACAACCTGCATGGGTCAACAGCGTCCGTATGCGGCGTTTCGGCAGCCCAAATTGAATCCAAAACACAGTATCCCACCTGGGGCCAGCCGAACTCGCGGCGGGTGCAACCGGGAAGCGGTGGTGGAAACCGCTTGTAACACAGCAAAAACAAGGAGTTCATGGTACTCCCAAGGTCCGGTGCACGCTCGGGTTGTGTGTCGGCTAGAAAGTATCCGCAGACGCGTTTCTGGCTCTTGCCGTCATCAGTGCGGAAAGCCGTCAGTAAAGCGGCACAGTTATTTAAACGGAACTGCCATGTGGTTGGTGGATCCTTGGCCAATGAAAGGCCGATGGCGCTCTCATAGCGAAAAACTTTATTGGCAGCCGTAACAACTGTGCCTGCACATCCCCTCGCCTGCCGCTAATAGAACAAAGACGCTGTGAGTGTCACACAATGGTGGAGCACTGTAGCTTTGTATAAGCCACAACCTGCATGGGTCAACAGCGTCCGTAAGCGGAGTTTCGGCAGCCCAAATTGAATCCAAAACACAGTATCCCACCTGGGGCCAGCCGAACTCGCGGCGGGTGCAACCGGGAAGTGGTAGTGGAAACCGCGTGTAACACAGCAAAAACAAGGAGTTCATGGTACTCCCAAGGTCCGGTGCACGCTCGGGTTGTGTGTCGGCTAGAAAGTTTCCGCAGACACGTTTCTGGCTCTTGCCGTCATCAGTGTGGAAAGCCGTCAGTAAAGCGGCACAGTTATTTAAACGGAACTGCCATGTGGTTGGTGGATCCTTGGCCAATGAAAGGCCGATGGCGCTCCCATAGCGAAAAACTTTATTGGCAGATGTAACAACTGTGCCTGCACATCCCCTCGCCTGCCGCTAATAGAACAAAGACGCTGTGAGTGTCACACAATGGTGGAGCACTCTAGCTTTATATAAGCCACAACCTGCATGGGTCAACAGCATCCGTAAGCGGCGTTTCGGCAGCCCAAATTGAATCCAAAACACAGTATCCCACCTGGGGCCAGCCGAACTCGCGGCGGGTGCAACTGGCAAGCGGTGGTGGAAACCGCTTGTAACACAGCAAAAACAAGGAGTTCATGGTACTCCCAAGGTCCGGTGCACGCTCGGGTTGTGTGTCGGCTAGAAAGTATCCGCAGACGCGTTTCTGGCTCTTGCCGTCATCAGTGCGGAAAGCCGTCAGTAAAGCGGCACAGTTATTTAAACGGAACTGCCATGTGGTTGGTGGATCCTTGGCCAATGAAAGGCCGATGGCGCTCCCATAGCGAAAAACTTTATTGGCAGCCGTAACAACTGTGCCTGCACATCCCCTCGCCTGCCGCTAATAGAACAAAGACGCTGTGAGTGTCACACAATGGTGGAGCACTCTAGCTTTGTATAAGCCACAACCTGCATGGGTCAACAGCGTCCGTAAGCGGCGTTTCGGCAGCCCAAATTGAATCCAAAACACAGTATCCCACCTGGGGCCAGCCGAACTCGCGGCGGGTGCAACCGGGAAGCGGTGGTGGAAACCGCTTGTAACACAGCAAAAACAAGGAGTTCATGGTACTCCCAAGGTCCGGTGCACGCTCGGGTTGTGTGTCGGCTAGAAAGTATCCGCAGACGCGTTTCTGGCTCTTGCCGTCATCAGTGCGGAAAGCCGTCAGTAAAGCGGACAGTTATTTAAACGGAACTGCAATGTGGTTGGTGGATCGTTGGCCAATGAAAGGCCGATGGCGCTCCCATAGCGAAAAACTTTATTGGCAGCCGTAACAACTGTGCCTGCACATCCCCTTGCCTGCCGCTAATAGAACAAAGACGCTGTGAGTGTCACACAATGGTGGAGCACTCTAGCTTTGTATAAGCCACAACCTGCATGGGTCAACAGCGTCCGTAAGCGGCGTTTCGGCAGCCCAAATTGAATCCAAAACACAGTATCCCACCTGGGGCCAGCCTAACTCGCGGTGGGTGCAACCGGGAAGCGGTGGTGGAAACCGCTTGTAACACAGCAAAAACAATGAGTTCATGGTACTCCCAAGGTCCGGTGCACGCTCGGGTTGTTTGTCGGCTAGAAAGTATCCGCAGACGCGTTTCTGGCTCTTGCCGTCATCAGTGCGGAAAGCCGTCAGTAAAGCGGCACAGTTATTTAAACGGAACTGCCATGTGGTTGGTGGATCCTTGGCCAATGAAAGGCCGATGGCGCTCCCATAGCGAAAAACTTTATTGGCAGCCGTAACAACTGTGCCCGCACATCCCCTCGCCTGCCGCTAATAGAACAAAGACGCTGTGAGTGTCACACAATGGTGGAGCACTCTAGCTTTGTATAAGCCACAACCTGCATGGGTCAACAGCGTCCGTAAGCGGCGTTTCGGCAGCCCAAATTGAATCCAAAACACAGTATCCCACCTGGGGCCAGCCGAACTCGCGGCGGGTGCAACCGGGAAGCGGTGGTGGAAACCGCTTGTAACACAGCAAAAACAAGGAGTTCATGGTACTCCCAAGGTCCGGTGCACGCTCGGGTTGTGTGTCGGCTAGAAAGTATCAGCAGACGCGTTTCTGGCTCTTGCCGTCATCAGTGCGGAAAGCCATTAGTAAAGCGGCACAGTTATTTAAACGGAACTGCCATGTGGTTGGTGGATCCTTGGCCAATGAAAGGCTGATGGCGCTCCCATAGCGAAAAACTTTATTGGCAGCCGTAACAACTGTGCCTGCATATCCCCTCGCCTGCCGCTAATAGAACAAAGACGCTGTGAGTGTCACACAATGGTGGAGCACTCTAGCTTTGTATAAGCCACAACCTGCATGGGTCAACAGCGTCCGTAAGCGGCGTTTCGGCAGCCCAAATTGAATCCAAAACACAGTATCCCACCTGGGGTCAGCCGAACTCGCGGCGTGTGCAACCGGGAAGCGGTGGTGGAAACCGCTTGTAACACAGCAAAAACAAGGAATTCATGGTACTCCCAAGGTCCGGTGCACGCTCGGGTTGTGTGTCGGCTAGAAAGTATCCGCAGATGCGTTTCTGGCTCTTGCCGTCATCAGTGCGGAAAGCCGTCAGTAAAGCGGCACAGTTATTTAAACGGAACTGCCATGTGGTTGGTGGATCCTTGGCCAATGAAAGGCCGATGGCGCTCCCATAGCGAAAAACTTTATTGGCAGCTGTAACAACTGTGCCTGCACATCCCCTCGCCTGCCGCTAATAGAATAAAGACGCTGTGAGTGTCACACAATGGTGAAGCACTCTAGCTTTGTATAAGCCACAACCTGCATGGGTCAACAGCATCCGTAAGCGGCGTTTCGGCAGCCCAAATTGAATCCAAAACACAGTATCCCACCTGGGGCCAGCCGAACTCGCGGCGGGTGCAACCGGGAAGCGGTGGTGGAAACCGCTTGTAACACAGCAAAAACAAGGAGTTCATGGTACTCCCAAGGTCCGGTGCACGCTCGGGTTGTGTGTCGGCTAGAAAGTATCCGCAGACGCATTTCTGGCTCCTGCCGCCATCAGTGCGGAAAGCCGTCAGTAAAGCGGCACAGTTATGTAAACGGAACTGCCATGTGGTTGGTGGATCCTTGGCCAATGAAAGGCCGATGGCGCTCCCATAGCGAAAAACTTCATTGGCAGCCATAACAACTGTGCCTGCACATCCCCTCGCCTGCCGCTAATAGAACAAAGACGCTGTGAGTGTCACACAATGGTGGAGCACTCTAGCTTTGTATAAGCCACAACCTGCATGGGTCAACAGCGTCCGTAAGCGGAGTTTCGGCAGCCCAAATTGAATCCAAAACACAGTATCCCACCTGGGGCCAGCCGAACTCGCGGCGGGTGCAACCGGGAAGTGGTGGTGGAAACCGCTTGTAACACAGCAAAAACAAGGAGTTCATGGTACTCCCAAGGTCCGGTGCACGCTCGGGTTGTGTGTCGGCTAGAAAGTATCCGCAGACGCGTTTCTGGCTCTTGCCGTCATCAGTGCGGAAAGCCGTCAGTAAAGCGGCACAGTTATTTAAACGGAACTGCCATGTGGTTGGTGGATCCTTGGCCAATGAAAGGCCGATGGCGCTCCCATAGCGAAAAACTTTATTGGCAGCCGTAACAACTGTGCCTGCACATCCCCTCGCCTGCCGCTAATAGAACAAAGACGCTGTGAGTGTCACACAATGGTGGAGCACTCTAGCTTTTTATAAGCCACAACCTGCATGGGTCAACAGCGTCCGTAAGCGGCGTTTCGGCAGCCCAAATTGAATCGAAAACACAGTATCCCACCTGGGGCCAGCTGAACTCGCGGCGGGTGCAAGCGGTGGTGGAAACCGCTTGTAACACAGCAAAAACAAGGAGTTCATGGTACTCCCAAGGTCCGGTGCACGCTCGGGTTGTGTGTCGGCTAGAAAGTATCCGCAGACGCGTTTCTGGCTCTTGCCGTCATCAGTGCGGAAAGCCGTCAGTAAAGCGGCACAGTTATTTAAACGGAACTGCCATGTAGGTATGGGCGGAAAATCCGTTCCGCTCGCGGATTTTGCGGATTTTCGGGAAATTCGCAATCCGCGAGATTCGCGAATCTCCCGCAAAATCCGCAAATCCGCGAGCAGCGGATTTTGCTCGCACTGCTCGCACTGTTCGCGTGAGTTCGCGGCTTCCCAGTACAACTTCGCGCCCCGCGAATAAGTGCTAAATTGCAGAAATACGATCTTAGCAAAACTGAAACTACTTACCAGGTTCAAAAGTTCAGGCTCATCATTAGTAGCCATTTCCTGTAGTGCTTCCTGAGGGGCCCCTCCAGAGTTCAGTTGCCAGTTGCAACTATTATGTGACCCTGCTCTGAACCTCAGAATAGTTACACATATGCCACAAAGGTCCTGAATTACAGCTAAGGGAGACAACCAGGAGCCAGGCTGGAAGTTAAAATCCATTAATCAGCCCCTAATTCATTATTGTCAGTTGGGGCAGGGCAGGTGTTGTAACTAATTTTGCAACAATGAAAGCACTTAGCAAGTGCAAAAGATCACTAATCAGGGCGCACTAAGGAAGCAGGTGCCAGCTAAAAAAATATTCTGTGACACATTAATCAGCCCCAAATTAATTCAGGTCAATTGAGGCAGGGAAGGTGTGCTTTGCTTTGCCGAAAATAATGTACACTGGACAACCAGAGGGTGTGGTGATGAAACAGAGGGTGGCATGGGTGGGCCAGAGGGTGGCATGAGTAGTCAGAGAGTGGCAGTGGTGACAGAGAGTGGCAGTGATGAAGAAGAGTGTCCCAAACAGGCTGGACACGTAGAAACAACAAGTTCGCAAAACTTGCGACCCGACAGGTAAGTTCGCAAATTGCGAAATTGTAAAAACCCTCGCGAACTGGCAGAAACACGGGTGAACACAAAAAAAAAATCCGCAAATTCGCGGGAATTCGCGGATTTTGCGGATTGCGAGTTCGCAAATCCGCAAAATTCGCGAACGCGAGATCCACAAAATTCGCCCATGCTTACTGCCATGTGGTTGGTGGATCCTTGGCCAATGAAAGGCCGATGGGGCTCCCATAGCGAAAAACTTTATTGGAAGGCGTAACAAATGTGCCTACACATCCCCTCGCCTGCCGCTAATAGAACAAAGACGCTGTGAGTGTCACACAATGGTGGAGCACTCTAGCTTTGTATAAGCCACAACCTGCATGGGTCAACAGCGTCCGTAAGCGGCGTTTCGGCAGCCCAAATTGAATCCAAAACACAGTATCCCACCTGGGGCCAGCCGAACTCGCGGCGGGTGCAACCGGGAAGCGGTGGTGGAAACCGCTTGTAACACAGCAAAAACAAGAAGTTCATGGTACTCCCAAGGTCCGGTGCATGCTCGGGTTGTGTGTCGGCTAGAAAGTATCCGCAGATGCGTTTCTGGCTCTTGCCGTCATCAGTGCGGAAAGCCGTCAGTAAAGCGGCACAGTTATTTAAACGGAACTGCCATGTGGTTGGTGCATCCTTGGCCAATGAAAGGCCGATGGCGCTCCCATAGCGAAAAACTTTATTGGCAGCCGTAACAACTGTGCCTGCACATCCCCTCGCCTGCCGCTAATAGAACAAAGACGCTGTGAGTGTCACATAATGATGGAGCACTCTAGCTTTGTATAAGCCACAACCTGCATGGGTCAACAGCGTCCGTAAGCGGTGTTTCGGCAGCCCAAATTGAATCCAAAACACAGTATCCCACCTGGGGCCAGCCGAACTCGCGGCGGGTGCAACCGGGAAGCGGTGGTGGAAACCGCTTGTAACACAGCAAAAACAAGGAGTTCATGGTACTCCCAAGGTCCGGTGCACGCTCGGGTTGTGTGTCGGCTAGAAAGTATCCGCAGACGCGTTTCTGGCTCTTGCCGTCATCAGTGCGGAAAGCCGTCAGTAAAGCGGCACAGTTATTTAAACGGAACTGCCATGTGGTTGGTGGATCCTTGGCCAATGAAAGGCCAATGGCGCTCCCATAGCGAAAAACTTTATTGGCAGCTGTAACAACTGTGCCTGCACATCCCCTCGCCTGCCGCTAATAGAACAAAGACGCTGTGAGTGTCACACAATGGTGGAGCACTCTAGCTTTGTATAAGCCACAACCTGCATGGGTCAACAGCGTCTGTAAGCGGCGTTTCGGCAGCCCAAATTGAATCCAAAACACAGTATCCCACCTGGGGCCAGCCGAACTCGCGGCGGGTGCAACCGGGAAGCGGTGGTGGAAACCGCTTGTAACACAGCAAAAACAAGGAGTTCATGGTACTCCCAAGGTCCGGTGCACGCTCGGGTTGTGTGTCGGCTAGAAAGTATCCGCAGACGCGTTTCTGGCTCTTGCCGTCATCAGTGCGGAAAGCCGTCAGTAAAGCGGCACAGTTATTTAAACGGAACTGCCATGTGGTTGGTGGATCCTTGGCCAATGAAAGGCCGATGGTGCTCCCATAGCGAAAAACTTTATTGGCAGCCATAACAACTGTGCCTGCACATCCCCTCGCCTGCCGCTAATAGAACAAAGACGCTGTGAGTGTCACACAATGGTGGAGCACTCTAGCTTTGTATAAGCCACAACCTGCATGGGTCAACAGCGTCCGTAAGCGGAGTTTCGGCAGCCCAAATTGAATCCAAAACACAGTATCCCACCTGGGGCCAGCCGAATTCGCGGCGGGTGCAACCGGGAAGTGGTGGTGGAAACCACTTGTAACACAGCAAAAACAAGGAGTTCATGGTACTCCCAAGGTCCGGTGCACGCTCGGGTTGTGTGTCGGCTAGAAAGTATCCGCAGACGCGTTTCTGGCTCTTGCCGTCATCAGTGCGGAAAGCCGTCAGTAAAGCGGCACAGTTATTTAAACGGAACTGACATGTGGTTGGTGGATCCTTGGCCAATGAAAGGCCGATGGCGCTCCCATAGCGAAAAACTTAATTGGCAGCCGTAACAACTGTGCCTGCACATCCCCTCGCCTGCCGCTAATAGAACAAAGACGCTGTGAGTGTCACACAATGGTGGAGCACTCTGGCTTTG
Source organism: Lissotriton vulgaris (assembly GCF_964263255.1). NCBI lineage: Eukaryota > Metazoa > Chordata > Amphibia > Caudata > Salamandridae > Lissotriton > Lissotriton vulgaris. Next base: position 181,934,877 of record NC_141696.1, on the reverse strand, counting down.
TATAAGCCACAACCTGCATGGGTCAACAGCGTCCGTAAGCGGCGTTTCGGCAGCCCAAATTGAATCCAAAACACAGTATCCCACCTGGGGCCAGCCGAACTCGCGGCGGGTGCAACTGGGAAACGGTGGTGGAAACCGCTTGTAACACAGCAAAAACAAGGAGTTCATGGTACTCCCAAGGTCCGGTGCACGCTCGGGTTGTGTGTCGGCTAGAAAGTATCCGCAGACGCGTTTCTGGCTCTTGCCGTCATCAGTGCGGAAAGCCGTCAGTAAAGCTGCACAGTTATTTAAACGGAACTGCCATGTGGTTGGTGGATCCTTGGCCAATGAAAGGCCGATGGCGCTCCCATAGCGAAAAACTTTATTGACAGCCGTAACAACTGTGCCTGCACATCCCCTTGCCTGCCGCTAATAGAACAAAGACGCTGTGAGTGTCACACAATGGTGGAGCACTCTAGCTTTGTATGAGCCACAACCTGCATGGGTCAACAGCGTCCGTAAGCGGCGTTTCGGCAGCCCAAATTGAATCCAAAACACAGTATCCCACCTGGGGCCAGCCGAACTCGCGGTGGGTGCAACCGGGAAGCGGTGGTGGAAACCGCTTGTAACACAGCAAAAACAAGGAGTTCATGGTACTCCCAAGGTCCGGTGCACGCTCGGGTTGTGTGTCGGCTAGAAAGTATCCGCAGACGCGTTTCTGGCTCTTGCCGTCATCAGTGCGGAAAGCCGTCAGTAAAGCGGCACAGTTATTTAAATGGAACTGACATGTGGTTGGTGGATCCTTGGCCAATGAAAGGCCGATGGCGCTCCCATAGCGAAAAACTTTATTGGCAGCCGTAACAACTGTGCCTGCACATCCCCTCGCCTGCCGCTAATAGAACAAAGACGCTGTGAGTGTCACACAATGGTGGAGCACTCTAGCTTTGTATAAGCCACAACCTGCATGGGTCAACAGCGTCCGTAAGCGGCGTTTCGGCAGCCCAAATTGAATCCAAAACACAGTATCCCACCTGGGGCCAGCCGAACTCGCGGCGGGTGCAACCGGGAAGTGGTGGTGGAAACCGCTTGTAACACAGCAAAAACAAGGAGTTCATGGTACTCCCAAGGTCCGGTGCACGCTCGGGTTGTGTGTCGGCTAGAAAGTATCCGCAGATGCGTTTCTGGCTCTTGCCGTCATCAGTGCGGAAAGCCGTCAGTAAAGCGGCACAGTTATTTAAACGGAACTGCCATGTGGTTGGTGGATCCTTGGCCAATGAAAGGCCGATGGCGCTCCCATAGCGAAAAACTTTATTGGCAGCTGTAACAACTGTGCCTGCACATCCCCTCGCCTGCTGCTAATAGAATAAAGACGCTGTGAGTGTCACACAAAGGTGGAGCACTCTTGCTTTGTATAAGCCACAACCTGCATGGGTCAACAGCGTCCGTAAGCGGCGTTTCGGCAGCCCAAATTGAATCCAAAACACAGTATCCCACCTGGGGCCAGCCGAACTCGCGGCGGGTGCAACCGGGAAGCGGTGGTGGAAACCGCTTGTAACACAGCAAAAACAAGGAGTTCATGGTACTCCCAAGGTCCGGTGCACGCTCGGGTTGTGTGTCGGCTAGAAAGTGTCCGCAGACGCATTTCTGGCTCCTGCCGTCATCAGTGCGGAAAGCCGTCAGTAAAGCGGCACAGTTATTTAAACGGAACTGCCATGTGGTTGGTGGATCCTTGGCCAATGAAAGGCCGATGGCGCTCCCATAGCGAAAAACTTTATTGGCAGCCGTAACAACTGTGCCTGCACATCCCCTCGCCTGCCGCTAATAGAACAAAGACGCTGTGAGTGTCACACAATGGTGGAGCACTCTAGCTTTGTATAAGCCACAACCTGCATGGGTCAACAGCGTCCGTAAGCGGAGTTTCGGCAGCCCAAATTGAATCCAAAACACAGTATCCCACCTGGGGCCAGCCGAACTCGCGGCGGGTGCAACCGGGAAGTGGTGGTGGAAACCGCTTGTAACACAGCAAAAACAAGGAGTTCATGGTACTCCCAAGGTCCGGTGCACGCTCGGGTTGTGTGTCGGCTAGAAAGTATCCGCAGACGCGTTTCTGGCTCTTGCCGTCATCAGTGCGGAAAGCCGTCAGTAAAGCGGCACAGTTATTTAAACGGAACTGCCATTTGGTTGGTGGATCCTTGGCCAATGAAAGGCCGATGGCGCTCCCATAGCGAAAAACTTTATTGGCAGCCGTAACAACTGTGCCTGCACATACCCTCGCCTGCCGCTAATAGAACAAAGACGCTGTGAGTGTCACACAATGGTGGAGCACTCTAGCTTTGTATAAGCCACAACCTGCATTGGTCAACAGCGTCCGTAAGCGGCGTTTCGGCAGCCCAAATTGAATCCAAAACACAGTATCCCACCTGGGGCCAGCCGAACTCGCGGCGGGTGCAACCGGGAAGCGGTGGTGGAAACCGCTTGTAACACAGCAAAAACAAGGAGTTCATGGTACTCCCAAGGTCCGGTGCACGCTCGGTTTGTGTGTCGGCTAGAAAGTATCCGCAGATGCGTTTCTGGCTCTTGCCGTCATCAGTGTGGAAAGCCGTCAGTAAAGCGGCACAGTTATTTAAACGGAACTGCCATGTGGTTGGTGGATCCTTGGCCAATGAAAGGCCGATGGCGCTCCCATAGCGAAAAACTTTATTGGCAGCCGTAACAACTGTGCCTGCACATCCCCTTGCCTGCCGCTAATAGAACAAAGACGCTGTGAGTGTCACACAATGGTGGAGCACTCTAGCTTTGTATAAGCCACAACCTGCATGGGTCAACAGCGTCCGTAAGCGGCGTTTCGGCAGCCCAAATTGAATCCAAAACACAGTATCCCACCTGGGGCCAGCCTAACTCGCGGTGGGTGCAACCGGGAAGCGGTGGTGGAAACCGCTTGTAACACAGCAAAAACAATGAGTTCATGGTACTCCCAAGGTCCGGTGCACGCTCGGGTTGTTTGTCGGCTAGAAAGTATCCGCAGATGCGTTTCTGGCTCTTGCCGTCATCAGTGCGGAAAGCCGTCAGTAAAGCGGCACAGTTATTTAAACGGAACTGCCATGTGGTTGGTGGATCCTTGGCCAATGAAAGGCCGATGGCGCTCCCATAGCGAAAAACTTTATTGGCAGCCGTAACAACTGTGCCCGCACATCCCCTCGCCTGCCGCTAATAGAACAAAGACGCTGTGAGTGTCACACAATGGTGGAGCACTCTAGCTTTGTATAAGCCACAACCTGCATGGGTCAACAGCGTCCGTAAGCGGCGTTTCGGCAGCCCAAATTGAATCCAAAACACAGTATCCCACCTGGGGCCAGCCGAACTCGCGGCGGGTGCAACCGGGAAGCGGTGGTGGAAACCGCTTGTAACACAGCAAAAACAAGGAGTTCATGGTACTCCCAAGGTCCGGTGCACGCTCGGGTTGTGTGTCGGCTAGAAAGTATCCGCAGATGCGTTTCTGGCTCTTGCCGTCATCAGTGCGGAAAGCCGTCAGTAAAGCGGCACAGTTATTTAAACGGAACTGCCATGTGGTTGGTGGATCCTTGGCCAATGAAAGGCCGATGGCGCTCCCATAGCGAAAAACTTTATTGGCAGCTGTAACAACTGTGCCTGCACATCCCCTCGCCTGCCGCTAATAGAATAAAGACGCTGTGAGTGTCACACAATGGTGGAGCACTCTAGCTTTGTATAAGCCACAACCTGCATGGGTCAACAGCATCCGTAAGCGGCGTTTCGGCAGCCCAAATTGAATCCAAAACACAGTATCCCACCTGGGGCCAGCCGAACTCGCGGCGGGTGCAACCGGGAAGCGGTGGTGGAAACCGCTTGTAACACAGCAAAAACAAGGAGTTCATGGTACTCCCAAGGTCCGGTGCACGCTCGGGTTGTGTGTCGGCTAGAAAGTATCCGCAGACGCATTTCTGGCTCCTGCCGTCATCAGTGCGGAAAGCCGTCAGTAAAGCGGCACAGTTATGTAAACGGAACTGCCATGTGGTTGGTGGATCCTTGGCCAATGAAAGGCCGATGGCGCTCCCATAGCGAAAAACTTCATTGGCAGCCGTAACAACTGTGCCTGCACATCCCCTCGCCTGCCGCTAATAGAACAAAGACGCTGTGAGTGTCACACAATGGTGGAGCACTCTAGCTTTGTATAAGCCACAACCTGCATGGGTCAACAGCGTCCGTAAGCGGAGTTTCGGCAGCCCAAATTGAATCCAAAACACAGTATCCCACCTGGGGCCAGCCGAACTCGCGGCGGGTGCAACCGGGAAGTGGTGGTGGAAACCGCTTGTAACACAGCAAAAACAAGGAATTCATGGTACTCCCAAGGTCCGGTGCACGCTCGGGTTGTGTGTCGGCTAGAAAGTATCCGCAGACGCGTTTCTGGCTCTTGCCGTCATCAGTGCGGAAAGCCGTCAGTAAAGCGGCACAGTTATTTAAACGGAACTGCCATTTGGTTGGTGGATCCTTGGCCAATGAAAGGCCGATGGCGCTCCCATAGCGAAAAACTTTATTGGCAGCCGTAACAACTGTGCCTGCACATACCCTCGCCTGCCGCTAATAGAACAAAGACGCTGTGAGTGTCACACAATGGTGGAGCACTCTAGCTTTGTATAAGCCACAACCTGCATTGGTCAACAGCGTCCGTAAGCGGCGTTTCGGCAGCCCAAATTGAATCCAAAACACAGTATCCCACCTGGGGCCAGCCGAACTCGCGGCGGGTGCAACCGGGAAGCGGTGGTGGAAACCGCTTGTAACACAGCAAAAACAAGGAGTTCATGGTACTCCCAAGGTCCGGTGCACCCTCGGTTTGTGTGTCGGCTAGAAAGTATCCGCAGACGCGTTTCTGGCTCTTGCCGTCATCAGTGTGGAAAGCCGTCAGTAAAGCGGCACAGTTATTTAAACGGAACTGCCATGTGGTTGGTGGATCCTTGGCCAATGAAAGGCCGATGGCGCTCCCATAGCGAAAAACTTTATTGGCAGCCGTAACAACTGTGCCTGCACATCCCCTTGCCTGCCGCTAATAGAACAAAGACGCTGTGAGTGTCACACAATGGTGGAGCACTCTAGCTTTGTATAAGCCACAACCTGCATGGGTCAACAGCGTCCGTAAGCGGCGTTTCGGCAGCCCAAATTGAATCCAAAACACAGTATCCCACCTGGGGCCAGCCTAACTCGCGGTGGGTGCAACCGGGAAGCGGTGGTGGAAACCGCTTGTAACACAGCAAAAACAATGAGTTCATGGTACTCCCAAGGTCCGGTGCACGCTCGGGTTGTTTGTCGGCTAGAAAGTATCCGCAGACGCGTTTCTGGCTCTTGCCGTCATCAGTGCGGAAAGCCGTCAGTAAAGCGGCACAGTTATTTAAACGGAACTGCCATGTGGTTGGTGGATCCTTGGCCAATGAAAGGCCGATGGCGCTCCCATAGCGAAAAACTTTATTGGCAGCCGTAACAACTGTGCCCGCACATCCCCTCGCCTGCCGCTAATAGAACAAAGACGCTGTGAGTGTCACACAATGGTGGAGCACTCTAGCTTTGTATAAGCCACAACCTGCATGGGTCAACAGCGTCCGTAAGCGGCGTTTCGGCAGCCCAAATTGAATCCAAAACACAGTATCCCACCTGGGGCCAGCCGAACTCGCGGCGGGTGCAACCGGGAAGCGGTGGTGGAAACCGCTTGTAACACAGCAAAAACAAGGAGTTCATGGTACTCCCAAGGTCCGGTGCACACTCGGGTTGTGTGTCGGCTAGAAAGTATCCGCAGACGCATTTCTGGCTCCTGCCGTCATCAGTGCGGAAAGCCGTCAGTAAAGCGGCACAGTTATGTAAACGGAACTGCCATGTGGTTGGTGGATCCTTGGCCAATGAAAGGCCGATGGCGCTCCCATAGCGAAAAACTTCATTGGCAGCCGTAACAACTGTGCCTGCACATCCCCTCGCCTGCCGCTAATAGAACAAAGACGCTGTGAGTGTCACACAATGGTGGAGCACTCTAGCTTTGTATAAGCCACAACCTGCATGGGTCAACAGCGTCCGTAAGCGGAGTTTCGGCAGCCCAAATTGAATCCAAAACACAGTATCCCACCTGGGGCCAGCCGAACTCGCGGCGGGTGCAACCGGGAAGTGGTGGTGGAAACCGCTTGTAACACAGCAAAAACAAGGAGTTCATGGTACTCCCAAGGTCCGGTGCACGCTCGGGTTGTGTGTCGGCTAGAAAGTATCCGCAGACGCGTTTCTGGCTCTTGCCGTCATCAGTGCGGAAAGCCGTCAGTAAAGCGGCACAGTTATTTAAACGGAACTGCCATGTGGTTGGTGGATCCTTGGCCAATGAAAGGCCGATGGCGCTCCCATAGCGAAAAACTTTATTGGCAGCCGTAACAACTGTGCCTGCACATCCCCTCGCCTGCCGCTAATAGAACAAAGACGCTGTGAGTGTCACACAATGGTGGAGCACTCTAGCTTTGTATAAGCCACAACCTGCATGGGTCAACAGCGTCCGTAAGCGGCGTTTCGGCAGCCCAAATTGAATCGAAAACACAGTATCCCACCTGGGGCCAGCCGAACTCGCGGCGGGTGCAAGCGGTGGTGGAAACCGCTTGTAACACAGCAAAAACAAGGAGTTCATGGTACTCCCAAGGTCCGGTGCACGCTCGGGTTGTGTGTCGGCTAGAAAGTATCCGCAGACGCGTTTCTGGCTCTTGCCGTCATCAGTGCGGAAAGCCGTCAGTAAAGCGGCACAGTTATTTAAACGGAACTGCCATGTAGGTATGGGCGGAAAATCCGTTCCGCTCGCGGATTTTGCGGATTTTCGGGAAATTCGCAATCCGCGAGATTCGCGAATCTCCCGCAAAATCCGCAAATCCGCGAGCAGCGGATTTTGCTCGCACTGCTCGCACTGTTCGCGTGAGTTCGCGGCTTCCCAGTACAACTTCGCGCCCCGCGAATAAGTGCTAAATTGCAGAAATACGATCTTAGCAAAACTGAAACTACTTACCAGGTTCAAAAGTTCAGGCTCATCATTAGTAGCCATTTCCTGTAGTGCTTCCTGAGGGGCCCCTCCAGAGTTCAGTTGCCAGTTGCAACTATTATGTGACCCTGCTCTGAACCTCAGAATAGTTACACATATGCCACAAAGGTCCTGAATTACAGCTAAGGGAGACAAGCAGGAGCCAGGCTGGAAGTTAAAATCCATTAATCAGCCCCTAATTCATTATTGTCAGTTGGGGCAGGGCAGGTGTTGTAACTAATTTTGCAACAATGAAAGCACTTAGCAAGTGCAAAAGATCACTAATCAGGGCGCACTAAGGAAGCAGGTGCCAGCTAAAAAAATATTCTGTGACACATTAATCAGCCCCAAATTAATTCAGGTCAATTGAGGCAGGGAAGGTGTGCTTTGCTTTGCCGAAAATAATGTACACTGGACAACCAGAGGGTGTGGTGATGAAACAGAGGGTGGCATGGGTGGGCCAGAGGGTGGCATGAGTAGTCAGAGAGTGGCAGTGGTGACAGAGAGTGGCAGTGATGAAGAAGAGTGTCCCAAACAGGCTGGACACGTAGAAACAACAAGTTCGCAAAACTTGCGACCCGACAGGTAAGTTCGCAAATTGCGAAATTGTAAAAACCCTCGCGAACTGGCAGAAACACGGGCGAACACAAAAAAAAAAAATCCGCAAATTCGCGGGAATTCGCGGATTTTGCGGATTGCGAGTTCGCAAATCCGCAAAATTCGCGAACGCGAGATCCGCAAAATTCGCCCATGCTTACTGCCATGTGGTTGGTGGATCCTTGGCCAATGAAAGGCCGATGGGGCTCCCATAGCGAAAAACTTTATTGGCAGGCGTAACAACTGTGCCTGCACATCCCCTCGCCTGCCGCTAATAGAACAAAGACGCTGTGAGTGTCACACAATGGTGGAGCACTCTAGCTTTGTATAAGCCACAACCTGCATGGGTCAACAGCGTCCGTAAGCGGCGTTTCGGCAGCCCAAATTGAATCCAAAACACAGTATCCCACCTGGGGCCAGCCGAACTCGCGGCGGGTGCAACCGGGAAGCGGTGGTGGAAACCGCTTGTAACACAGCAAAAACAAGAAGTTCATGGTACTCCCAAGGTCCGGTGCACGCTCGGGTTGTGTGTCGGCTAGAAAGTATCCGCAGATGCGTTTCTGGCTCTTGCCGTCATCAGTGCGGAAAGCCGTCAGTAAAGCGGCACAGTTATTTAAACGGAACTGCCATGTGGTTGGTGCATCCTTGGCCAATGAAAGGCCGATGGCGCTCCCATAGCGAAAAACTTTATTGGCAGCCGTAACAACTGTGCCTGCACATCCCCTCGCCTGCCGGTAATAGAACAAAGACGCTGTGAGTGTCACATAATGATGGAGCACTCTAGCTTTGTATAAGCCACAACCTGCATGGGTCAACAGCGTCCGTAAGCGGTGTTTCGGCAGCCCAAATTGAATCCAAAACACAGTATCCCACCTGGGGCCAGCCGAACTCGCGGCGGGTGCAACCGGGAAGCGGTGGTGGAAACCGCTTGTAACACAGCAAAAACAAGGAGTTCATGGTACTCCCAAGGTCCGGTGCACGCTCGGGTTGTGTGTCGGCTAGAAAGTATCCGCAGACGCGTTTCTGGCTCTTGCCGTCATCAGTGCGGAAAGCCGTCAGTAAAGCGGCACAGTTATTTAAACGGAACTGCCATGTGGTTGGTGGATCCTTGGCCAATGAAAGGCCAATGGCGCTCCCATAGCGAAAAACTTTATTGGCAGCTGTAACAACTGTGCCTGCACATCCCCTCGCCTGCCGCTAATAGAACAAAGACGCTGTGAGTGTCACACAATGGTGGAGCACTCTAGCTTTGTATAAGCCACAACCTGCATGGGTCAACAGCGTCCGTAAGCGGCGTTTCGGCAGCCCAAATTGAATCCAAAACACAGTATCCCACCTGGGGCCAGCCGAACTCGCGGCGGGTGCAACCGGGAAGCGGTGGTGGAAACCGCTTGTAACACAGCAAAAACAAGGAGTTCATGGTACTCCCAAGGTCCGGTGCACGCTCGGGTTGTGTGTCGGCTAGAAAGTATCCGCAGACGCGTTTCTGGCTCTTGCCGTCATCAGTGCGGAAAGCCGTCAGTAAAGCGGCACAGTTATTTAAACGGAACTGCCATGTGGTTGGTGGATCCTTGGCCAATGAAAGGCCGATGGTGCTCCCATAGCGAAAAACTTTATTGGCAGCCATAACAACTGTGCCTGCACATCCCCTCGCCTGCCGCTAATAGAACAAAGACGCTGTGAGTGTCACACAATAGTGGAGCACTCTAGCTTTGTATAAGCCACAACCTGCATGGGTCAACAGCGTCCGTAAGCGGAGTTTCGGCAGCCCAAATTGAATCCAAAACACAGTATCCCACCTGGGGCCAGCCGAATTCGCGGCGGGTGCAACCGGGAAGTGGTGGTGGAAACCACTTGTAACACAGCAAAAACAAGGAGTTCATGGTACTCCCAAGGTCCGGTGCACGCTCGGGTTGTGTGTCGGCTAGAAAGTATCCGCAGACGCGTTTCTGGCTCTTGCCGTCATCAGTGCGGAAAGCCGTCAGTAAAGCGGCACAGTTATTTAAACGGAACTGACATGTGGTTGGTGGATCCTTGGCCAATGAAAGGCCGATGGCGCTCCCATAGCGAAAATCTTTATTGGCAGCCGTAACAACTGTGCCTGCACATCCCCTCGCCTGCCGCTAATAGAACAAAGACGCTGTGAGTGTCACACAATGGTGGAGCACTCTAGCTTTGTATAAGCCACAACCTGCATGGGTCAACAGCGTCCGTAAGCGGCGTTTCGGCAGCCCAAATTGAATCCAAAACACAGTATCCCACCTGGGGCCAGCCGAACTCGCGGCGGGTGCAACTGGGAAACGGTGGTGGAAACCGCTTGTAACACAGCAAAAACAAGGAGTTCATGGTACTCCCAAGGTCCGGTGCACGCTCGGGTTGTGTGTCGGCTAGAAAGTATCCGCAGACGCGTTTCTGGCTCTTGCCGTCATCAGTGCGGAAAGCCGTCAGTAAAGCTGCACAGTTATTTAAACGGAACTGCCATGTGGTTGGTGGATCCTTGGCCAATGAAAGGCCGATGGCGCTCCCATAGCGAAAAACTTTATTGACAGCCGTAACAACTGTGCCTGCACATCCCCTTGCCTGCCGCTAATAGAACAAAGACGCTGTGAGTGTCACACAATGGTGGAGCACTCTAGCTTTGTATGAGCCACAACCTGCATGGGTCAACAGCGTCCGTAAGCGGCGTTTCGGCAGCCCAAATTGAATCCAAAACACAGTATCCCACCTGGGGCCAGCCGAACTCGCGGTGGGTGCAACCGGGAAGCGGTGGTGGAAACCGCTTGTAACACAGCAAAAACAAGGAGTTCATGGTACTCCCAAGGTCCGGTGCACGCTCGGGTTGTGTGTCGGCTAGAAAGTATCCGCAGACGCGTTTCTGGCTCTTGCCGTCATCAGTGCGGAAAGCCGTCAGTAAAGCGGCACAGTTATTTAAATGGAACTGCCATGTGGTTGGTGGATCCTTGGCCAATGAAAGGCCGATGGCGCTCCCATAGCGAAAAACTTTATTGGCAGCCGTAACAACTGTGCCTGCACATCCCCTCGCCTGCCGCTAATAGAACAAAGACGTTGTGAGAGTCACACAATGGTGGAGCACTCTAGCTTTGTATAAGCCACAACCTGCATGGGTCAACAGCGTCCGTAAGCGGCGTTTCGGCAGCCCAAATTGAATCCAAAACACAGTATCCCATCTGGGGCCAGCCGAACTCGCGGCGGGTGCAACTGGGAAGCGGTGGTGGAAACCGCTTGTAACACAGCAAAAACAAGGAGTTCATGGTACTCCCAAGGTCCGGTGCACGCTCGGGTTGTGTGTCGGCTAGAAAGTATCCGCAGATGCGTTTCTGGCTCTTGCCGTCATCAGTGCGGAAAGCCGTCAGTAAAGCGGCACAGTTATTTAAACGGAACTGCCATGTGGTTGGTGGATCCTTGGCCAATGAAAGGCCGATGGCGCTCCCATAACGAAAAACTTTATTGGCAGCTGTAACAACTGTGCCTGCACATCCCCTCGCCTGCTGCTAATAGAATAAAGACGCTGTGAGTGTCACACAATGGTGGAGCACTCTTGCTTTGTATAAGCCACAACCTGCATGGGTCAACAGCGTCCGTAAGCGGCGTTTCGGCAGCCCAAATTGAATCCAAAACACAGTATCCCACCTGGGGCCAGCCGAACTCGCGGCGGGTGCAACCGGGAAGTGGTGGTGGAAACCGCTTGTAACACAGCAAAAACAAGGAGTTCATGGTACTCCCAAGGTCCGGTGCACGCTCGGGTTGTGTGTCGGCTAGAAAGTGTCCGCAGACGCATTTCTGGCTCCTGCCGTCATCAGTGCGGAAAGCCGTCAGTAAAGCGGCACAGTTATTTAAACGGAACTGCCATGTGGTTGGTGGATCCTTGGCCAATGAAAGGCCGATGGCGCTCCCATAGCGAAAAACTTTATTGGCAGCCGTAACAACTGTGCCTGCACATCCCCTCGCCTGCCGCTAATAGAACAAAGACGCTGTGAGTGTCACACAATGGTGGAGCACTCTAGCTTTGTATAAGCCACAACCTGCATGGGTCAACAGCGTCCGTAAGCGGAGTTTCGGCAGCCCAAATTGAATCCAAAACACAGTATCCCACCTGGGGCCAGCCGAACTCGCGGCGGGTGCAACCGGGAAGCGGTGGTGGAAACCGCTTGTAACACAGCAAAAACAAGGAGTTCATGGTACTCCCAAGGTCCGGTGCACGCTCGGGTTGTGTGTCGGCTAGAAAGTATCCGCAGACGCGTTTCTGGCTCTTGCCGTCATCAGTGCGGAAAGCCGTCAGTAAAGCGGCACAGTTATTTAAACGGAACTGCCATGTGGTTGGTGGATCCTTGGCCAATGAAAGGCCGATGGTGCTCTCATAGCGAAAAACTTTATTGGCAGCCATAACAACTGTGCCTGCACATCCCCTCGCCTGCCGCTAATAGAACAAAGACGCTGTGAGTGTCACACAATGGTGGAGCACTCTAGCTTTGTATAAGCCACAACCTGCATGGGTCAACAGCGTCCGTAAGCGGAGTTTCGGCAGCCCAAATTGAATCCAAAACACAGTATCCCACCTGGGGCCAGCCGAATTCGCGGCGGGTGCAACCGGGAAGTGGTGGTGGAAACCACTTGTAACACAGCAAAAACAAGGAGTTCATGGTACTCCCAAGGTCCGGTGCGCGCTCGGGTTGTGTGTCGGCTAGAAAGTATCCGCAGACGCGTTTCTGGCTCTTGCCGTCATCAGTGCGGAAAGCCGTCAGTAAAGCGGCACAGTTATTTAAACGGAACTGACATGTGGTTGGTGGATCCTTGGCCAATGAAAGGCCGATGGCGCTCCCATAGCGAAAAACTTTATTGGCAGCCGTAACAACTGTGCCTGCACATCCCCTCGCCTGCCGCTAATAGAACAAAGACGCTGTGAGTGTCACACAATGGTGGAGCACTCTAGCTTTGTATAAGCCACAACCTGCATGGGTCAACAGCGTCCGTAAGCGGCGTTTCGGCAGCCCAAATTGAATCCAAAACACAGTATCCCACCTGGGGCCAGCCGAACTCGCGGCGGGTGCAACTGGGAAACGGTGGTGGAAACCGCTTGTAACACAGCAAAAACAAGGAGTTCATGGTACTCCCAAGGTCCGGTGCACGCTCGGGTTGTGTGTCGGCTAGAAAGTATCCGCAGACGCGTTTCTGGCTCTTGCCGTCATCAGTGCGGAAAGCCGTCAGTAAAGCTGCACAGTTATTTAAACGGAACTGCCATGTGGTTGGTGGATCCTTGGCCAATGAAAGGCCGATGGCGCTCCCATAGCGAAAAACTTTATTGACAGCCGTAACAACTGTGCCTGCACATCCCCTTGCCTGCCGCTAATAGAACAAAGACGCTGTGAGTGTCACACAATGGTGGAGCACTCTAGCTTTGTATGAGCCACAACCTGCATGGGTCAACAGCGTCTGTAAGCGGCGTTTCGGCAGCCCAAATTGAATCCAAAACACAGTATCCCACCTGGGGCCAGCCGAACTCGCGGTGGGTGCAACCGGGAAGCGGTGGTGGAAACCGCTTGTAACACAGCAAAAACAAGGAGTTCATGGTACTCCCAAGGTCCGGTGCACGCTCGGGTTGTGTGTCGGCTAGAAAGTATCCGCAGACGCGTTTCTGGCTCTTGCCGTCATCAGTGCGGAAAGCCGTCAGTAAAGCGGCACAGTTATTTAAATGGAACTGCCATGTGGTTGGTGGATCCTTGGCCAATGAAAGGCCGATGGCGCTCCCATAGCGAAAAACTTTATTGGCAGCCGTAACAACTGTGCCTGCACATCCCCTCGCCTGCCGCTAATAGAACAAAGACGTTGTGAGAGTCACACAATGGTGGAGCACTCTAGCTTTGTATAAGCCACAACCTGCATGGGTCAACAGCGTCCGTAAGCGGCGTTTCGGCAGCCCAAATTGAATCCAAAACACAGTATCCCATCTGGGGCCAGCCGAACTCGCGGCGGGTGCAACTGGGAAGCGGTGGTGGAAACCGCTTGTAACACAGCAAAAACAAGGAGTTCATGGTACTCCCAAGGTCCGGTGCACGCTCGGGTTGTGTGTCGGCTAGAAAGTATCCGCAGATGCGTTTCTGGCTCTTGCCGTCATCAGTGCGGAAAGCCGCGAGTAAAGCGGCACAGTTATTTAAACGGAACTGCCATGTGGTTGGTGGATCCTTGGCCAATGAAAGGCCGATGGCGCTCCCATAACGAAAAACTTTATTGGCAGCTGTAACAACTGTGCCTGCACATCCCCTCGCCTGCTGCTAATAGAATAAAGACGCTGTGAGTGTCACACAATGGTGGAGCACTCTTGCTTAGTATAAGCCACAACCTGCATGGGTCAACAGCGTCCGTAAGCGGCGTTTCGGCAGCCCAAATTGAATCCAAAACACAGTATCCCACCTGGGGCCAGCCGAACTCGCGGCGGGTGCAACCGGGAAGTGGTGGTGGAAACCGCTTGTAACACAGCAAAAACAAGGAGTTCATGGTACTCCCAAGGTCCGGTGCACGCTCGGGTTGTGTGTCGGCTAGAAAGTGTCCGCAGACGCATTTCTGGCTCCTGCCGTCATCAGTGCGGAAAGCCGTCAGTAAAGCGGCACAGTTATTTAAACGGAACTGCCATGTGGTTGGTGGATCCTTGGCCAATGAAAGGCCGATGGCGCTCCCATAGCGAAAAACTTTATTGGCAGCCGTAACAACTGTGCCTGCACATCCCCTCGCCTGCCGCTAATAGAACAAAGACGCTGTGAGTGTCACACAATGGTGGAGCACTCTAGCTTTGTATAAGCCACAACCTGCATGGGTCAACAGCGTCCGTAAGCGGAGTTTCGGCAGCCCAAATTGAATCCAAAACACAGTATCCCACCTGGGGCCAGCCGAACTCGCGGCGGGTGCAACCGGGAAGTGGTGGTGGAAACCGCTTGTAACACAGCAAAAACAAGGAGTTCATGGTACTCCCAAGGTCCGGTGCACGCTCGGGTTGTGTGTCGGCTAGAAAGTATCCGCAGACGCGTTTCTGGCTCTTGCCGTCATCAGTGCGGAAAGCCGTCAGTAAAGCGGCACAGTTATTTAAACGGAACTGCCATTTGGTTGGTGGATCCTTGGCCAATGAAAGGCCGATGGCGCTCCCATAGCGAAAAACTTTATTGGCAGCCGTAACAACTGTGCCTGCACATACCCTCGCCTGCCGCTAATAGAACAAAGACGCTGTGAGTGTCACACAATGGTGGAGCACTCTAGCTTTGTATAAGCCACAACCTGCATTGGTCAACAGCGTCCGTAAGCGGCGTTTCGGCAGCCCAAATTGAATCCAAAACACAGTATCCCACCTGGGGCCAGCCGAACTCGCGGCGGGTGCAACCGGGAAGCGGTGGTGGAAACCGCTTGTAACACAGCAAAAACAAGGAGTTCATGGTACTCCCAAGGTCCGGTGCACGCTCGGTTTGTGTGTCGGCTAGAAAGTATCCGCAGACGCGTTTCTGGCTCTTGCCGTCATCAGTGTGGAAAGCCGTCAGTAAAGTGGCACAGTTATTTAAACGGAACTGCCATGTGGTTGGTGGATCCTTGGCCAATGAAAGGCCGATGGCGCTCCCATAGCGAAAAACTTTATTGGCAGCCGTAACAACTGTGCCTGCACATCCCCTCGCCTGCCGCTAATAGAACAAAGACGCTGTGAGTGTCACACAATGGTGGAGCACTCTAGCTTTGTATAAGCCACAACCTGCATGGGTCAACAGCATCCGTAAGCGGCGTTTCGGCAGCCCAAATTGAATCCAAAACACAGTATCCCACCTGGGGCCAGCCGAACTCGTGGCGGGTGCAACCGGGAAGCGGTGGTGGAAACCGCTTGTAACACAGCAAAAACAAGGAGTTCATGGTACTCCCAAGGTCCGGTGCACGCTCGGGTTGTGTGTCGGCTAGAAAGTATCCGCAGACGCGTTTCTGGCTCTTGCCGTCATCAGTGCGGAAAGCCGTCAGTAAAGCGGCATAAGTTATTTAAACGGAACTGCCATGTGGTTGGTGGATCCTTGGCCAATGAAAGGCCGATGGCGCTCCCATAGCGAAAAACTTTATTGGCAGCCGTAACAACTGTGCCTGCACATCCCCTCGCCTGCCGCTAATAGAACAAAGACGCTGTGAGTGTCACACAATGGTGGAGCACTCTAGCTTTGTATAAGCCACAACCTGCATGGGTCAACAGCGTCCGTAAGCAGAGTTTCGGCAGCCCAAATTGAATCCAAAACACAGTATCCCACCTGGGGCCAGCCGAACTCGCGGCGGGTGCAACCGGGAAGCGGTGGTGGAAACCGCTTGTAACATAGCAAAAACAAGGAGTTCATGATACTCCCAAGGTCCGGTGCACGCTCGGGTTGTGTGTCGGCTAGAAAGTATCCGCAGACACGTTTCTGGCTCTTGCCGTCATCAGTGCGGAAAGCCGTCAGTAAAGCGGCACAGTTATTTAAACGGAACTGCCATGTGGTTGGTGGATCCTTGGCCAATGAAAGGCCGATGGCGCTCCCATAGCGAAAAACTTTATTGGCAGCTGTAACAACTGTGCCTGCACATCCCCTCGCCTGCCTCTAATAGAACAAAGACGCTGTGAGTGTCACACAATGGTGGAGCACTCTAGCTTTGTATAAGCCACAACCTGCATGGGTCAACAGCGTCCGTATGCGGCGTTTCGGCAGCCCAAATTGAATCCAAAACACAGTATCCCACCTGGGGCCAGCCGAACTCGCGGCGGGTGCAACCGGGAAGCGGTGGTGGAAACCGCTTGTAACACAGCAAAAACAAGGAGTTCATGGTACTCCCAAGGTCCGGTGCACGCTCGGGTTGTGTGTCGGCTAGAAAGTATCCGCAGACGCGTTTCTGGCTCTTGCCGTCATCAGTGCGGAAAGCCGTCAGTAAAGCGGCACAGTTATTTAAACGGAACTGCCATGTGGTTGGTGGATCCTTGGCCAATGAAAGGCCGATGGCGCTCCCATAGCGAAAAACTTTATTGGCAGATGTAACAACTGTGCCTGCACATCCCCTCGCCTGCCGCTAATAGAATAAAGACGCTGTGAGTGTCACACAATGGTGGAGCACTCTAGCTTTTTATAAGCCACAACCTGCATGGGTCAACAGCGTCCGTAAGCGGCGTTTCGGCAGCCCAAATTGAATCCAAAACACAGTATCCCACCTGGGGCCAGCCGAACTCGCGGCGGGTGCAACTGGCAAGCGGTGGTGGAAACCGCTTGTAACACAGCAAAAACAAGGAGTTCATGGTACTCCCAAGGTCCGGTGCACGCTCGGGTTGTGTGTCGGCTAGAAAGTATCCGCAGACGCGTTTCTGGCTCTTGCCGTCATCAGTGCGGAAAGCCGTCAGTAAAGCGGCACAGTTATTTAAACGGAACTGCCATGTGGTTGGTGGATCCTTGGCCAATGAAAGGCCGATGGCGCTCCCATAGCGAAAAACTTTATTGGCAGCCGTAACAACTGTGCCTGCACATCCCCTCGCCTGCCGCTAATAGAACAAAGACGCTGTGAGTGTCACACAATTGTGGAGCACTCTAGCTTTGTATAAGCCACAACCTGCATGGGTCAACAGCGTCCGTAAGCGGCGTTTCGGCAGCCCAAATTGAATCCAAAACACAGTATCCCACCTGGGGCCAGCCGAACTCGCGGCGGGTGCAACCGGGAAGCGGTGGTGGAAACCGCTTGTAACACAGCAAAAACAAGAAGTTCATGGTACTCCCAAGGTCCGGTGCACGCTCGGGTTGTGTGTCGGCTAGAAAGTATCCGCAGATGCGTTTCTGGCTCTTGCCGTCATCAGTGCGGAAAACCGTCAGTAAAGCGGCACAGTTATTTAAACGGAACTGCCATGTGGTTGGTGCATCCTTGGCCAATGAAAGGCCGATGGCGCTCCCATAGCGAAAAACTTTATTGGCAGCCGTAACAACTGTGCCTGCACATCCCCTCGCCTGCCGCTAATAGAACAAAGACGCTGTGAGTGTCACACAATGGTGGAGCACTCTAGCTTTGTATAAGCCACAACCTGCATGGGTCAACAGCGTCCGTAAGCGGCGTTTCGGCAGCCCAAATTGAATCCAAAACACAGTATCCCACCTGGGGCCAGCCGAACTCGCGGCGGGTGCAACCGGGAAGCGGTGGTGGAAACCGCTTGTAACATAGCAAAAACAAGGAGTTCATGATACTCCCAAGGTCCGGTGCACGCTCGGGTTGTGTGTCGGCTAGAAAGTATCCGCAGACGCGTTTCTGGCTCTTGCCGTCATCAGTGCGGAAAGCCGTCAGTAAAGCGGCACAGTTATTTAAACGGAACTGCCATGTGGTTGGTGGATCCTTGGCCAATGAAAGGCCGATGGCGCTCCCATAGCGAAAAACTTTATTGGCAGCTGTAACAACTGTGCCTGCACATCCCCTCGCCTGCCTCTAATAGAACAAAGACGCTGTGAGTGTCACACAATGGTGGAGCACTCTAGCTTTGTATAAGCCACAACCTGCATGGGTCAACAGCGTCCGTATGCGGCGTTTCGGCAGCCCAAATTGAATCCAAAACACAGTATCCCACCTGGGGCCAGCCGAACTCGCGGCGGGTGCAACCGGGAAGCGGTGGTGGAAACCGCTTGTAACACAGCAAAAACAAGGAGTTCATGGTACTCCCAAGGTCCGGTGCACGCTCGGGTTGTGTGTCGGCTAGAAAGTATCCGCAGACGCGTTTCTGGCTCTTGCCGTCATCAGTGCGGAAAGCCGTCAGTAAAGCGGCACAGTTATTTAAACGGAACTGCCATGTGGTTGGTGGATCCTTGGCCAATGAAAGGCCGATGGCGCTCTCATAGCGAAAAACTTTATTGGCAGCCGTAACAACTGTGCCTGCACATCCCCTCGCCTGCCGCTAATAGAACAAAGACGCTGTGAGTGTCACACAATGGTGGAGCACTCTAGCTTTGTATAAGCCACAACCTGCATGGGTCAACAGCGTCCGTAAGCGGAGTTTCGGCAGCCCAAATTGAATCCAAAACACAGTATCCCACCTGGGGCCAGCCGAACTCGCGGCGGGTGCAACCGGGAAGTGGTAGTGGAAACCGCTTGTAACACAGCAAAAACAAGGAGTTCATGGTACTCCCAAGGTCCGGTGCACGCTCGGGTTGTGTGTCGGCTAGAAAGTTTCCGCAGACACGTTTCTGGCTCTTGCCGTCATCAGTGCGGAAAGCCGTCAGTAAAGCGGCACAGTTATTTAAACGGAACTGCCATGTGGTTGGTGGATCCTTGGCCAATGAAAGGCCGATGGCGCTCCCATAGCGAAAAACTTTATTGGCAGATGTAACAACTGTGCCTGCACATCCCCTCGCCTGCCGCTAATAGAACAAAGACGCTGTGAGTGTCACACAATGGTGGAGCACTCTAGCTTTTTATAAGCCACAACCTGCATGGGTCAACAGCGTCCGTAAGCGGCGTTTCGGCAGCCCAAATTGAATCCAAAACACAGTATCCCACCTGGGGCCAGCCGAACTCGCGGCGGGTGCAACTGGCAAGCGGTGGTGGAAACCGCTTGTAACACAGCAAAAACAAGGAGTTCATGGTACTCCCAAGGTCCGGTGCACGCTCGGGTTGTGTGTCGGCTAGAAAGTATCCGCAGACGCGTTTCTGGCTCTTGCCGTCATCAGTGCGGAAAGCCGTCAGTAAAGCGGCACAGTTATTTAAACGGAACTGCCATGTGGTTGGTGGATCCTTGGCCAATGAAAGGCCGATGGCGCTCCCATAGCGAAAAACTTTATTGGCAGCCGTAACAACTGTGCCTGCACATCCCCTCGAATGCCGCTAATAGAACAAAGACGCTGTGAGTGTCACACAATTGTGGAGCACTCTAGCTTTGTATAAGCCACAACCTGCATGGGTCAACAGCGTCCGTAAGCGGCGTTTCGGCAGCCCAAATTGAATCCAAAACACAGTATCCCACCTGGGGCCAGCCGAACTCGCGGCGGGTGCAACCGGGAAGCGGTGGTGGAAACCGCTTGTAACACAGCAAAAACAAGAAGTTCATGGTACTCCCAAGGTCCGGTGCACGCTCGGGTTGTGTGTCGGCTAGAAAGTATCCGCAGATGCGTTTCTGGCTCTTGCCGTCATCAGTGCGGAAAGCCGTCAGTAAAGCGGCACAGTTATTTAAACGGAACTGCCATGTGGTTGGTGCATCCTTGGCCAATGAAAGGCCGATGGCGCTCCCATAGCGAAAAACTTTATTGGCAGCCGTAACAACTGTGCCTGCACATCCCCTCGCCTGCCGCTAATAGAACAAAGACGCTGTGAGTGTCACACAATGGTGGAGCACTCTAGCTTTGTATAAGCCACAACTTGCATGGGTCAACAGCGTCCGTAAGCGGCGTTTCGGCAGCCCAAATTGAATCCAAAACACAGTATCCCACCTGGGGCCAGCCGAACTCGCGGCGGGTGCAACCGGGAAGCGGTGGTGGAAACCGCTTGTAACACAGCAAAAACAAGGAGTTCATGGTACTCCCAAGGTCCGGTGCACGCTCGGGTTGTGTGTCGGCTAGAAAGTATCCGCAGACGCGTTTCTGGCTCTTGCCGTCATCAGTGCGGAAAGCCGTCAGTAAAGCGGACAGTTATTTAAACGGAACTGCATGTGGTTGGTGGATCGTTGGCCAATGATGGCGCTCCCATAGCGAAAAACTTTATTGGCAGCCGTAACAACTGTGCCTGCACATCCGCTTGCCTGCCGCTAATAGAACAAAGACGCTGTGAGTGTCACACAATGGTGGAGCACTCTAGCTTTGTATAAGCCACAACCTGCATGGGTCAACAGCGTCCGTAAGCGGCGTTTCGGCAGCCCAAATTGAATCCAAAACACAGTATCCCACCTGGGGCCAGCCTAACTCGCGGTGGGTGCAACCGGGAAGCGGTGGTGGAAACCGTTTGTAACACAGCAAAAACAATGAGTTCATGGTACTCCCAAGGTCCGGTGCACGCTCGGGTTGTTTGTCGGCTAGAAAGTATCCGCAGACGCGTTTCTGGCTCTTGCCGTCATCAGTGCTGAAAGCCGTCAGTAAAGCGGCACAGTTATTTAAACGGAACTGCCATGTGGTTGGTGGATCCTTGGCCAATGAAAGGCCGATGGCGCTCCCATAGCGAAAAACTTTATTGGCAGCCGTAACAACTGTGCCCGCACATCCCCTCGCCTGCCGCTAATAGAACAAAGACGCTGTGAGTGTCACACAATGGTGGAGCACTCTAGCTTTGTATAAGCCACAACCTGCATGGGTCAACAGCGTCCGTAAGCGGCGTTTCGGCAGCCCAAATTGAATCCAAAACACAGTATCCCACCTGGGGCCAGCCGAACTCGCGGCGGGTGCAACCGGGAAGCGGTGGTGGAAACCGCTTGTAACACAGCAAAAACAAGGAGTTCATGGTACTCCCAAGGTCCGGTGCACGCTCGGGTTGTGTGTCGGCTAGAAAGTATCAGCAGACGCGTTTCTGGCTCTTGCCGTCATCAGTGCGGAAAGCCATTAGTAAAGCGGCACAGTTATTTAAACGGAACTGCCATGTGGTTGGTGGATCCTTGGCCAATGAAAGGCTGATGGCGCTCCCATAGCGAAAAACTTTATTGGCAGCCGTAACAACTGTGCCTGCACATCCCCTCGCCTGCCGCTAATAGAACAAAGACGCTGTGAGTGTCACACAATGGTGGAGCACTCTAGCTTTGTATAAGCCACAACCTGCATGGGTCAACAGCGTCCGTAAGCGGCGTTTCGGCAGCCCAAATTGAATCCAAAACACAGTATCCCACCTGGGGCCAGCCGAACTCGCGGCGTGTGCAACCGGGAAGCGGTGGTGGAAACCGCTTGTAACACAGCAAAAACAAGGAGTTCATGGTACTCCCAAGGTCCGCTGCACGCTCGGGTTGTGTGTCGGCTAGAAAGTATCAGCAGACGCGTTTCTGGCTCTTGCCGTCATCAGTGCGGAAAGCCGTCAGTAAAGCGGCACAGTTATTTAAACGGAACTGCCATGTGGTTGGTGGATCCTTGGCCAATGAAAGGCCGATGGCGCTCCCATAGCGAAAAACTTTATTGGCAGCTGTCACAACTGTGCCTGCACATCCCCTCGCCTGCCGCTAATAGAACAAAGACGCTGTGAGTGTCACACAATGGTGGAGCACTCTAGCTTTGTATAAGCCACAACCTGCATGGGTCAACAGCGTCCGTAAGCGGAGTTTCGGCAGCCCAAATTGAATTCAAAACACAGTATCCCACCTGGGGCCAGCCGAACTCGCGGCGGGTGCAACCGGGAAGCGGTGGTGGAAACCGCTTGTAACACAGCAACAACAAGGAGTTCATGGTACTCCCAAGGTCCGGTGCACGCTCGGGTTGTGTGTCGGCTAGAAAGTATCCGCAGACGCATTTCTGGCTCTTGCCGTCATCAGTGCGGAAAGCCGTCAGTAAAGCGGCACAGTTATTTAAACGGAACTGCCATGTGGTTGGTGGATCCTTGGCCAATGAAAGGCCGATGGCGCTCCCATAGCGAAAAACTTTATTGGCAGCCGTAACAACTGTGCCTGCACATCCCCTCGCCTGCCGCTAATAGAACAAAGACGCTGTGAGTGTCACACAATGGTGGAGCACTCTAGCTTTGTATAAGCCACAACCTGCATGGGTCAACAGCGTCCGTAAGCGGAGTTTCGGCAGCCCAAATTGAATTCAAAACACAGTATCCCACCTGGGGCCAGCCGAACTCGCGGCGGGTGCAACCGGGAAGTGGTGGTGGAAACCGCTTGTAACACAGCAAAAACAAGGAGTTCATGGTACTCCCAAGGTCCGGTGCACGCTCGGGTTGTGTGTCGGCTAGAAAGTGTCCGCAGACGCATTTCTGGCTCCTGCCGTCATCAGTGCGGAAAGCCGTCAGTAAAGCGGCACAGTTATTTAAACGGAACTGCCATGTGGTTGGTGGATCCTTGGCCAATGAAAGGCCGATGGCGCTCCCATAGCGAAAAACTTTATTGGCAGCCGTAACAACTGTGCCTGCACATCCCCTCGCCTGCCGCTAATAGAACAAAGACGCTGTGAGTGTCACACAATGGTGGAGCACTCTAGCTTTGTATAAGCCACAACCTGCATGGGTCAACAGCGTCCGTAAGCGGAGTTTCGGCAGCCCAAATTGAATCCAAAACACAGTATCCCACCTGGGGCCAGCCGAACTCGCGGCGGGTGCAACCGGGAAGTGGTGGTGGAAACCGCTTGTAACACAGCAAAAACAAGGAGTTCATGGTACTCCCAAGGTCCGGTGCACGCTCGGGTTGTGTGTCGGCTAGAAAGTATCCGCAGACGCGTTTCTGGCTCTTGCCGTCATCAGTGCGGAAAGCCGTCAGTAAAGCGGCACAGTTATTTAAACGGAACTGCCATTTGGTTGGTGGATCCTTGGCCAATGAAAGGCCGATGGCGCTCCCATAGCGAAAAACTTTATTGGCAGCCGTAACAACTGTGCCTGCACATACCCTCGCCTGCCGCTAATAGAACAAAGACGCTGTGAGTGTCACACAATGGTGGAGCACTCTAGCTTTGTATAAGCCACAACCTGCATTGGTCAACAGCGTCCGTAAGCGGCGTTTCGGCAGCCCAAATTGAATCCAAAACACAGTATCCCACCTGGGGCCAGCCGAACTCGCGGCGGGTGCAACCGGGAAGCGGTGGTGGAAACCGCTTGTAACACAGCAAAAACAAGGAGTTCATGGTACTCCCAAGGTCCGGTGCACGCTCGGTTTGTGTGTCGGCTAGAAAGTATCCGCAGACGCGTTTCTGGCTCTTGCCGTCATCAGTGTGGAAAGCCGTCAGTAAAGTGGCACAGTTATTTAAACGGAACTGCCATGTGGTTGGTGGATCCTTGGCCAATGAAAGGCCGATGGCGCTCCCATAGCGAAAAACTTTATTGGCAGCCGTAACAACTGTGCCTGCACATCCCCTCGCCTGCCGCTAATAGAACAAAGACGCTGTGAGTGTCACACAATGGTGGAGCACTCTAGCTTTGTATAAGCCACAACCTGCATGGGTCAACAGCGTCCGTAAGCGGCGTTTCGGCAGCCCAAATTGAATCCAAAACACAGTATCCCACCTGGGGCCAGCCGAACTCGTGGCGGGTGCAACCGGGAAGCGGTGGTGGAAACCGCTTGTAACACAGCAAAAACAAGGAGTTCATGGTACTCCCAAGGTCCGGTGCACGCTCAGGTTGTGTGTCGGCTAGAAAGTATCCGCAGACGCGTTTCTGGCTCTTGCCGTCATCAGTGCGGAAAGACGTCAGTAAAGCGGCATAAGTTATTTAAACGGAACTGCCATGTGGTTGGTGGATCCTTGGCCAATGAAAGGCCGATGGCGCTCCCATAGCGAAAAACTTTATTGGCAGCCGTAACAACTGTGCCTGCACATCCCCTCGCCTGCCGCTAATAGAACAAAGACGCTGTGAGTGTCACACAATGGTGGAGCACTCTAGCTTTGTATAAGCCACAACCTGCATGGGTCAACAGCGTCCGTAAGCGGAGTTTCGGCAGCCCAAATTGAATCCAAAACACAGTATCCCACCTGGGGCCAGCCGAACTCGCGGCGGGTGCAACCGGGAAGCGGTGGTGGAAACCGCTTGTAACATAGCAAAAACAAGGAGTTCATGATACTCCCAAGGTCCGGTGCACGCTCGGGTTGTGTGTCGGCTAGAAAGTATCCGCAGACGCGTTTCTGGCTCTTGCCGTCATCAGTGCGGAAAGCCGTCAGTAAAGCGGCACAGTTATTTAAACGGAACTGCCATGTGGTTGGTGGATCCTTGGCCAATGAAAGGCCGATGGCGCTCCCATAGCGAAAAACTTTATTGGCAGCTGTAACAACTGTGCCTGCACATCCCCTCGCCTGCCTCTAATAGAACAAAGACGCTGTGAGTGTCACACAATGGTGGAGCACTCTAGCTTTGTATAAGCCACAACCTGCATGGGTCAACAGCGTCCGTATGCGGCGTTTCGGCAGCCCAAATTGAATCCAAAACACAGTATCCCACCTGGGGCCAGCCGAACTCGCGGCGGGTGCAACCGGGAAGCGGTGGTGGAAACCGCTTGTAACACAGCAAAAACAAGGAGTTTATGGTACTCCCAAGGTCCGGTGCACGCTCGGGTTGTGTGTCGGCTAGAAAGTATCCGCAGACGCGTTTCTGGCTCTTGCCGTCATCAGTGCGGAAAGCCGTCAGTAAAGCGGCACAGTTATTTAAACGGAACTGCCATGTGGTTGGTGGATCCTTGGCCAATGAAAGGCCGATGGCGCTCTCATAGCGAAAAACTTTATTGGCAGCCGTAACAACTGTGCCTGCACATCCCCTCGCCTGCCGCTAATAGAACAAAGACGCTGTGAGTGTCACACAATGGTGGAGCACTCTAGCTTTGTATAAGCCACAACCTGCATGGGTCAACAGCGTCCGTAAGCGGAGTTTCGGCAGCCCAAATTGAATCAAAAACACAGTATCCCACCTGGGGCCAGCCGAACTCGCGGCGGGTGCAACCGGGAAGTGGTAGTGGAAACCGCTTGTAACACAGCAAAAACAAGGAGTTCATGGTACTCCCAAGGTCCGGTGCACGCTCGGGTTGTGTGTCGGCTAGAAAGTTTCCGCAGACACGTTTCTGGCTCTTGCCGTCATCAGTGCGGAAAGCCGTCAGTAAAGCGGCACAGTTATTTAAACGGAACTGCCATGTGGTTGGTGGATCCTTGGCCAATGAAAGGCCGATGGCGCTCCCATAGCGAAAAACTTTATTGGCAGATGTAACAACTGTGCCTGCACATCCCCTCGCCTGCCGCTAATAGAACAAAGACGCTGTGAGTGTCACACAATGGTGGAGCACTCTAGCTTTTTATAAGCCACAACCTGCATGGGTCAACAGCGTCCGTAAGCGGCGTTTCGGCAGCCCAAATTGAATCCAAAACACAGTATCCCACCTGGGGCCAGCCGAACTCGCGGCGGGTGCAACTGGCAAGCGGTGGTGGAAACCGCTTGTAACACAGCAAAAACAAGGAGTTCATGGTACTCCCAAGGTCCGGTGCACGCTCGGGTTGTGTGTCGGCTAGAAAGTATCCGCAGACGCGTTTCTGGCTCTTGCCGTCATCAGTGCGGAAAGCCGTCAGTAAAGCGGCACAGTTATTTAAACGGAACTGCCATGTGGTTGGTGGATCCTTGGCCAATGAAAGGCCGATGGCGCTCCCATAGCGAAAAACTTTATTGGCAGCCGTAACAACTGTGCCTGCACATCCCCTCGCCTGCCGCTAATAGAACAAAGACGCTGTGAGTGTCACACAATTGTGGAGCACTCTAGCTTTGTATAAGCCACAACCTGCATGGGTCAACAGCGTCCGTAAGCGGCGTTTCGGCAGCCCAAATTGAATCCAAAACACAGTATCCCACCTGGGGCCAGCCGAACTCGCGGCGGGTGCAACCGGGAAGCGGTGGTGGAAACCGCTTGTAACACAGCAAAAACAAGAAGTTCATGGTACTCCCAAGGTCCGGTGCACGCTCGGGTTGTGTGTCGGCTAGAAAGTATCCGCAGATGCGTTTCTGGCTCTTGCCGTCATCAGTGCGGAAAGCCGTCAGTAAAGCGGCACAGTTATTTAAACGGAACTGCCATGTGGTTGGTGCATCCTTGGCCAATGAAAGGCCGATGGCGCTCCCATAGCGAAAAACTTTATTGGCAGCCGTAACAACTGTGCCTGCACATCCCCTCGCCTGCCTCTAATAGAACAAAGACGCTGTGAGTGTCACACAATGGTGGAGCACTCTAGCTTTGTATAAGCCACAACCTGCATGGGTCAACAGCGTCCGTATGCGGCGTTTCGGCAGCCCAAATTGAATCCAAAACACAGTATCCCACCTGGGGCCAGCCGAACTCGCGGCGGGTGCAACCGGGAAGCGGTGGTGGAAACCGCTTGTAACACAGCAAAAACAAGGAGTTCCTGGTACTCCCAAGGTCCGGTGCACGCTCGGGTTGTGTGTCGGCTAGAAAGTATCCGCAGACGCGTTTCTGGCTCTTGCCGTCATCAGTGCGGAAAGCCGTCAGTAAAGCGGCACAGTTATTTAAACGGAACTGCCATGTGGTTGGTGGATCCTTGGCCAATGACAGGCCGATGGCGCTCTCATAGCGAAAAACTTTATTGGCAGCCGTAACAACTGTGCCTGCACATCCCCTCGCCTGCCGCTAATAGAACAAAGACGCTGTGAGTGTCACACAATGGTGGAGCACTCTAGCTTTGTATAAGCCACAACCTGCATGGGTCAACAGCGTCCGTAAGCGGAGTTTCGGCAGCCCAAATTGAATCCAAAACACAGTATCCCACCTGGGGCCAGCCGAACTCGCGGCGGGTGCAACCGGGAAGTGGTAGTGGAAACCGCTTGTAACACAGCAAAAACAAGGAGTTCATGGTACTCCCAAGGTCCGGTGCACGCTCGGGTTGTGTGTCGGCTAGAAAGTTTCCGCAGACACGTTTCTGGCTCTTGCCGTCATCAGTGCGGAAAGCCGTCAGTAAAGCGGCACAGTTATTTAAACGGAACTGCCATGTGGTTGGTGGATCCTTGGCCAATGAAAGGCCGATGGCGCTCCCATAGCGAAAAACTTTATTGGCAGATGTAACAACTGTGCCTGCACATCCCCTCGCCTGCCGCTAATAGAACAAAGACGCTGTGAGTGTCACACAATGGTGGAGCACTCTAGCTTTTTATAAGCCACAACCTGCATGGGTCAACAGCGTCCGTAAGCGGCGTTTCGGCAGCCCAAATTGAATCCAAAACACAGTATCCCACCTGGGGCCAGCCGAACTCGCGGCGGGTGCAACTGGCAAGCGGTGGTGGAAACCGCTTGTAACACAGCAAAAACAAGGAGTTCATGGTACTCCCAAGGTCCGGTGCACGCTCGGGTTGTGTGTCGGCTAGAAAGTATCCGCAGACGCGTTTCTGGCTCTTGCCGTCATCAGTGCGGAAAGCCGTCAGTAAAGCGGCACAGTTATTTAAACGGAACTGCCATGTGGTTGGTGGATCCTTGGCCAATGAAAGGCCGATGGCGCTCCCATAGCGAAAAACTTTATTGGCAGCCGTAACAACTGTGCCTGCACATCCCCTCGCCTGCCGCTAATAGAACAAAGACGCTGTGAGTGTCACACAATTGTGGAGCACTCTAGCTTTGTATAAGCCACAACCTGCATGGGTCAACAGCGTCCGTAAGCGGCGTTTCGGCAGCCCAAATTGAATCCAAAACACAGTATCCCACCTGGGGCCAGCCGAACTCGCGGCGGGTGCAACCGGGAAGCGGTGGTGGAAACCGCTTGTAACACAGCAAAAACAAGAAGTTCATGGTACTCCCAAGGTCCGGTGCACGCTCGGGTTGTGTGTCGGCTAGAAAGTATCCGCAGATGCGTTTCTGGCTCTTGCCGTCATCAGTGCGGAAAGCCGTCAGTAAAGCGGCACAGTTATTTAAACGGAACTGCCATGTGGTTGGTGCATCCTTGGCCAATGAAAGGCCGATGGCGCTCCCATAGCGAAAAACTTTATTGGCAGCCGTAACAACTGTGCCTGCACATCCCCTCGCCTGCCGCTAATAGAACAAAGACGCTGTGAGTGTCACACAATGGTGGAGCACTCTAGCTTTGTATAAGCCATAACCTGCATGGGTCAACAGCGTCCGTAAGCGGCGTTTCGGCAGCCCAAATTGAATCCAAAACACAGTATCCCACCTGGGGCCAGCCGAACTCGCGGCGGGTGCAACCGGGAAGCGGTGGTGGAAACCGCTTGTAACACAGCAAAAACAAGGAGTTCATGGTACTCCCAAGGTCCGGTGCACGCTCGGGTTGTGTGTCGGCTAGAAAGTATCCGCAGACGCGTTTCTGGCTCTTGCCGTCATCAGTGCGGAAAGCCGTCAGTAAAGCGGACAGTTATTTAAACGGAACTGCCATGTGGTTGGTGGATCGTTGGCCAATGATGGCGCTCCCATAGCGAAAAACTTTATTGGCAGCCGTAACAACTGTGCCTGCACATCCCCTTGCCTGCCGCTAATAGAACAAAGACGCTGTGAGTGTCACACAATGGTGGAGCACTCTAGCTTTGTATAAGCCACAACCTGCATGGGTCAACAGCGTCCGTAAGCGGCGTTTCGGCAGCCCAAATTGAATCCAAAACACAGTATCCCACCTGGGGCCAGCCTAACTCGCGGTGGGTGCAACCGGGAAGCGGTGGTGGAAACCGTTTGTAACACAGCAAAAACAATGAGTTCATGGTACTCCCAAGGTCCGGTGCACGCTCGGGTTGTTTGTCGGCTAGAAAGTATCCGCAGACGCGTTTCTGGCTCTTGCCGTCATCAGTGGGGAAAGCCGTCAGTAAAGCGGCACAGTTATTTAAACGGAACTGCCATGTGGTTGGTGGATCCTTGGCCAATGAAAGGCCGATGGCGCTCCCATAGCGAAAAACTTTATTGGCAGCCGTAACAACTGTGCCCGCACATCCCCTCGCCTGCCGCTAATAGAACAAAGACGCTGTGAGTGTCACACAATGGTGGAGCACTCTAGCTTTGTATAAGCCACAACCTGCATGGGTCAACAGCGTCCGTAAGCGGCGTTTCGGCAGCCCAAATTGAATCCAAAACACAGTATCCCACCTGGGGCCAGCCGAACTCGCGGCGGGTGCAACCGGGAAGCGGTGGTGGAAACCGCTTGTAACACAGCAAAAACAAGGAGTTCATGGTACTCCCAAGGTCCGGTGCACGCTCGGGTTGTGTGTCGGCTAGAAAGTATCAGCAGACGCGTTTCTGGCTCTTGCCGTCATCAGTGCGGAAAGCCATTAGTAAAGCGGCACAGTTATTTAAACGGAACTGCCATGTGGTTGGTGGATCCTTGGCCAATGAAAGGCTGATGGCGCTCCCATAGCGAAAAACTTTATTGGCAGCCGTAACAACTGTGCCTGCACATCCCCTCGCCTGCCGCTAATAGAACAAAGACGCTGTGAGTGTCACACAATGGTGGAGCACTCTAGCTTTGTATAAGCCACAACCTGCATGGGTCAACAGCGTCCGTAAGCGGCGTTTCGGCAGCCCAAATTGAATCCAAAACACAGTATCCCACCTGGGGCCAGCCGAACTCGCGGCGTGTGCAACCGGGAAGCGGTGGTGGAAACCGCTTGTAACACAGCAAAAACAAGGAGTTCATGGTACTCCCAAGGTCCGGTGCACGCTCGGGTTGTGTGTCGGCTAGAAAGTATCAGCAGACGCGTTTCTGGCTCTTGCCGTCATCAGTGCGGAAAGCCGTCAGTAAAGCGGCACAGTTATTTAAACGGAACTGCCATGTGGTTGGTGGATCCTTGGCCAATGAAAGGCCGATGGCGCTCCCATAGCGAAAAACTTTATTGGCAGCTGTAACAACTGTGCCTGCACATCCCCTCGCCTGCCGCTAATAGAACAAAGACGCTGTGAGTGTCACACAATGGTGGAGCACTCTAGCTTTGTATAAGCCACAACCTGCATGGGTCAACAGCGTCCGTAAGCGGAGTTTCGGCAGCCCAAATTGAATCCAAAACACAGTATCCCACCTGGGGCCAGCCGAACTCGCGGCGGGTGCAACCGGGAAGCGGTGGTGGAAACCGCTTGTAACACAGCAACAACAAGGAGTTCATGGTACTCCCAAGGTCCGGTGCACGCTCGGGTTGTGTGTCGGCTAGAAAGTATCCGCAGACGCATTTCTGGCTCTTGCCGTCATCAGTGCGGAAAGCCGTCAGTAAAGCGGCACAGTTATTTAAACGGAACTGCCATGTGGTTGGTGGATCCTTGGCCAATGAAAGGCCGATGGCGCTCCCATAGCGAAAAACTTTATTGGCAGCCGTAACAACTGTGCCTGCACATCCCCTCGCCTGCCGCTAATAGAACAAAGACGCTGTGAGTGTCACACAATGGTGGAGCACTCTAGCTTTGTATAAGCCACAACCTGCATGGGTCAACAGCGTCCGTAAGCGGAGTTTCGGCAGCCCAAATTGAATCCAAAACACAGTATCCCACCTGGGGCCAGCCGAACTCGCGGCGGGTGCAACCGGGAAGTGGTGGTGGAAACCGCTTGTAACACAGCAAAAACAAGGAGTTCATGGTACTCCCAAGGTCCGGTGCACGCTCGGGTTGTGTGTCGGCTGGAAAGTATCCGCAGACGCGTTTCTGGCTCTTGCCGTCATCAGTGCGGAAAGCCGTCAGTAAAGCGGCACAGTTATTTAAACGGAACTGCCATGTGGTTGGTGGATCCTTGGCCAATGAAAGGCCAATGGCGCTCCCATAGCAAAAAACTTTATTGGTAGCCGTAACAACTGTGCCTGCACATCCCCTCGCCTGCCGCTAATAGAACAAAGACGCTGTGAGTGTCACACAATGGTGGAGCACTCTAGCTTTGTATAAGCCACAACCTGCATGGGTCAACAGCGTCCGTAAGCGGCGTTTCGGCAGCCCAAATTGAATCCAAAACACAGTATCCCACCTGGGGCCAGCCGAACTCGCGGCGGGTGCAACCGGCAAGCGGTGGTGGAAACCGCTTGTAACACAGCAAAAACAAGGAGTTCATGGTACTCCCAAGGTCCGGTGCACGCTCGGGTTGTGTGTCGGCTAGAAAGTATCCGCAGACGCGTTTCTGGCTCTTGCCGTCATCAGTGCGGAAAGCCGTCAGTAAAGCGGCACAGTTATTTAAACGGAACTGCCATGTTGTTGGTGCATCCTTGGCCAATGAAAGGCCGATGGCGCTCCCATAGCGAAAAACTTTATTGGCAGCCGTAACAACTGTGCCTGCACATCCCCTCGCCTGCCGCTAATAGAACAAAGACGCTGTGAGTGTCACACAATGGTGGAGCACTCTAGCTTTGTATAAGCCACAACCTGCATGGGTCAACAGCGTCCGTAGGCGGCGTTTCGGCAGCCCAAATTGAATCCAAAACACAGTATCCCACCTGGGGCCAGCCGAACTCGCGGCGGGTGCAACCGGGAAGCGGTGGTGGAAACCGCTTGTAACACAGCAAAAACAAGAAGTTCATGGTACTCCCAAGGTCCGGTGCACGCTCGGGTTGTGTGTCGGCTAGAAAGTATCCGCAGATGCGTTTCTGGCTCTTGCCGTCATCAGTGCGGAAAGCCGTCAGTAAAGCGGCACAGTTATTTAAATGGAACTGCCATGTGGTTGGTGCATCCTTGGCCAATGAAAGGCCGATGGCGCTCCCATAGCGAAAAACTTTATTGGCAGCCGTAACAACTGTGCCTGCACATCCCCTCGCCTGCCGCTAATAGAACAAAGACGCTGTGAGTGTCACACAATGGTGGAGCACTCTAGCTTTGTATAAGCCACAACCTGCATGGGTCAACAGCGTCCGTAAGCGGCGTTTCGGCAGCCCAAATTGAATCCAAAACACAGTATCCCACCTGGGGCCAGCCGAACTCGCGGCGGGTGCAACCGGGAAGCGGTGGTGGAAACCGCTTGTAACACAGCAAAAACAAGGAGTTCATGGTACTCCCAAGGTCCGGTGCACGCTC
Organism: Lissotriton vulgaris; assembly: GCF_964263255.1. NCBI lineage: Eukaryota > Metazoa > Chordata > Amphibia > Caudata > Salamandridae > Lissotriton > Lissotriton vulgaris. The sequence continues at coordinate 181,902,676 of NC_141696.1, read as the reverse complement.
GGGTTGTGTGTCGGCTAGAAAGTATCCGCAGACGTGTTTCTGGCTCTTGCCGTCATCAGTGCGGAAAGCCGTCAGTAAAGCGGCACAGTTATTTAAACGGAACTGCCATGTGGTTGGTGGATCCTTGGCCAATGAAAGGCCGATGGCGCTCCCATAGCGAAAAACTTTATTGGCAGCCGTAACAACTGTGCCTGCACATCCCCTCGCCTGCCGCTAATAGAACAAAGACACTGTGAGTGTCACACAATGGTGGAGCACTCTAGCTTTGTATAAGCCACAACCTGCATGGGTCAACAGCGTCCGTAAGCGGAGTTTCGGCAGCCCAAATTGAATCCAAAACACAGTATCCCACCTGGGGCCAGCCGAACTCGCGGCGGGTGCAACCGGGAAGCGGTGGTGGAAACCGCTTGTAACATAGCAAAAACAAGGAGTTCATGATACTCCCAAGGTCCGGTGCACGCTCGGGTTGTGTGTCGGCTAGAAAGTATCCGCAGACGCGTTTCTGGCTCTTGCCGTCATCAGTGCGGAAAGCCGTCAGTAAAGCGGCACAGTTATTTAAACGGAACTGCCATGTGGTTGGTGGATCCTTGGCCAATGAAAGGCCGATGGCGCTCCCATAGCGAAAAACTTTATTGGCAGCTGTAACAACTGTGCCTGCACATCCCCTCGCCTGCCTCTAATAGAACAAAGACGCTGTGAGTGTCACACAATGGTGGAGCACTCTAGCTTTGTATAAGCCACAACCTGCATGGGTCAACAGCGTCCGTATGCGGCGTTTCGGCAGCCCAAATTGAATCCAAAACACAGTATCCCACCTGGGGCCAGCCGAACTCGCGGCGGGTGCAACCGGGAAGCGGTGGTGGAAACCGCTTGTAACACAGCAAAAACAAGGAGTTTATGGTACTCCCAAGGTCCGGTGCACGCTCGGGTTGTGTGTCGGCTAGAAAGTATCCGCAGACGCGTTTCTGGCTCTTGCCGTCATCAGTGCGGAAAGCCGTCAGTAAAGCGGCACAGTTATTTAAACGGAACTGCCATGTGGTTGGTGGATCCTTGGCCAATGAAAGGCCGATGGCGCTCTCATAGCGAAAAACTTTATTGGCAGCCGTAACAACTGTGCCTGCACATCCCCTCGCCTGCCGCTAATAGAACAAAGACGCTGTGAGTGTCACACAATGGTGGAGCACTCTAGCTTTGTATAAGCCACAACCTGCATGGGTCAACAGCGTCCGTAAGCGGAGTTTCGGCAGCCCAAATTGAATCAAAAACACAGTATCCCACCTGGGGCCAGCCGAACTCGCGGCAAGTGCAACCGGGAAGTGGTAGTGGAAACCGCTTGTAACACAGCAAAAACAAGGAGTTCATGGTACTCCCAAGGTCCGGTGCACGCTCGGGTTGTGTGTCGGCTAGAAAGTTTCCGCAGACACGTTTCTGGCTCTTGCCGTCATCAGTGCGGAAAGCCGTCAGTAAAGCGGCACAGTTATTTAAACGGAACTGCCATGTGGTTGGTGGATCCTTGGCCAATGAAAGGCCGATGGCGCTCCCATAGCGAAAAACTTTATTGGCAGATGTAACAACTGTGCCTGCACATCCCCTCGCCTGCCGCTAATAGAACAAAGACGCTGTGAGTGTCACACAATGGTGGAGCACTCTAGCTTTTTATAAGCCACAACCTGCATGGGTCAACAGCGTCCGTAAGCGGCGTTTCGGCAGCCCAAATTGAATCCAAAACACAGTATCCCACCTGGGGCCAGCCGAACTCGCGGCGGGTGCAACTGGCAAGCGGTGGTGGAAACCGCTTGTAACACAGCAAAAACAAGGAGTTCATGGTACTCCCAAGGTCCGGTGCACGCTCGGGTTGTGTGTCGGCTAGAAAGTTTCCGCAGACACGTTTCTGGCTCTTGCCGTCATCAGTGCGGAAAGCCGTCAGTAAAGCGGCACAGTTATTTAAACGGAACTGCCATGTGGTTGGTGGATCCTTGGCCAATGAAAGGCCGATGGCGCTCCCATAGCGAAAAACTTTATTGGCAGATGTAACAACTGTGCCTGCACATCCCCTCGCCTGCCGCTAATAGAACAAAGACGCTGTGAGTGTCACACAATGGTGGAGCACTCTAGCTTTGTATAAGCCACAACCTGCATGGGTCAACAGCGTCCGTAAGCGGCGTTTCGGCAGCCCAAATTGAATCCAAAACACAGTATCCCACCTGGGGCCAGCCTAACTCGCGGTGGGTGCAACCGGGAAGCGGTGGTGGAAACCGTTTGTAACACAGCAAAAACAATGAGTTCATGGTACTCCCAAGGTCCGGTGCACGCTCGGGTTGTTTGTCGGCTAGAAAGTATCCGCAGACGCGTTTCTGGCTCTTGCCGTCATCAGTGGGGAAAGCCGTCAGTAAAGCGGCACAGTTATTTAAACGGAACTGCCATGTGGTTGGTGGATCCTTGGCCAATGAAAGGCCGATGGCGCTCCCATAGCGAAAAACTTTATTGGCAGCCGTAACAACTGTGCCCGCACATCCCCTTGCCTGCCGCTAATAGAACAAAGACGCTGTGAGTGTCACACAATGGTGGAGCACTCTAGCTTTGTATAAGCCACAACCTGCATGGGTCAACAGCGTCCGTAAGCGGCGTTTCGGCAGCCCAAATTGAATCCAAAACACAGTATCCCACCTGGGGCCAGCCGAACTCGCGGCGGGTGCAACCGGGAAGCGGTGGTGGAAACCGCTTGTAACACAGCAAAAACAAGGAGTTCATGGTACTCCCAAGGTCCGGTGCACGCTCGGGTTGTGTGTCGGCTAGAAAGTATCAGCAGACGCGTTTCTGGCTCTTGCCGTCATCAGTGCGGAAAGCCATTAGTAAAGCGGCACAGTTATTTAAACGGAACTGCCATGTGGTTGGTGGATCCTTGGCCAATGAAAGGCTGATGGCGCTCCCATAGCGAAAAACTTTATTGGCAGCCGTAACAACTGTGCCTGCACATCCCCTCGCCTGCCGCTAATAGAACAAAGACGCTGTGAGTGTCACACAATGGTGGAGCACTCTAGCTTTGTATAAGCCACAACCTGCATGGGTCAACAGCGTCCGTAAGCGGCGTTTCGGCAGCCCAAATTGAATCCAAAACACAGTATCCCACCTGGGGCCAGCCGAACTCGCGGCGTGTGCAACCGGGAAGCGGTGGTGGAAACCGCTTGTAACACAGCAAAAACAAGGAGTTCATGGTACTCCCAAGGTCCGGTGCACGCTCGGGTTGTGTGTCGGCTAGAAAGTATCAGCAGACGCGTTTCTGGCTCTTGCCATCATCAGTGCGGAAAGCCGTCAGTAAAGCGGCACAGTTATTTAAACGGAACTGCCATGTGGTTGGTGGATCCTTGGCCAATGAAAGGCCGATGGCGCTCCCATAGCGAAAAACTTTATTGGCAGCTGTAACAACTGTGCCTGCACATCCCCTCGCCTGCCGCTAATAGAACAAAGACGCTGTGAGTGTCACACAATGGTGGAGCACTCTAGCTTTGTATAAGCCACAACCTGCATGGGTCAACAGCGTCCGTAAGCGGAGTTTCGGCAGCCCAAATTGAATCCAAAACACAGTATCCCACCTGGGGCCAGCCGAACTCGCGGCGGGTGCAACCGGGAAGCGGTGGTGGAAACCGCTTGTAACACAGCAACAACAAGGAGTTCATGGTACTCCCAAGGTCCGGTGCACGCTCGGGTTGTGTGTCGGCTAGAAAGTATCCGCAGACGCATTTCTGGCTCTTGCCGTCATCAGTGCGGTAAGCCGTCAGTAAAGCGGCACAGTTATTTAAACGGAACTGCCATGTGGTTGGTGGATCCTTGGCCAATGAAAGGCCGATGGCGCTCCCATAGCGAAAAACTTTATTGGCAGCCGTAACAACTGTGCCTGCACATCCCCTCGCCTGCCGCTAATAGAACAAAGACGCTGTGAGTGTCACACAATGGTGGAGCACTCTAGCTTTGTATAAGCCACAACCTGCATGGGTCAACAGCGTCCGTAAGCGGAGTTTCGGCAGCCCAAATTGAATCCAAAACACAGTATCCCACCTGGGGCCAGCCGAACTCGCGGCGGGTGCAACCGGGAAGTGGTGGTGGAAACCGCTTGTAACACAGCAAAAACAAGGAGTTCATGGTACTCCCAAGGTCCGGTGCACGCTCGGGTTGTGTGTCGGCTGGAAAGTATCCGCAGACGCGTTTCTGGCTCTTGCCGTCATCAGTGCGGAAAGCCGTCAGTAAAGCGGCACAGTTATTTAAACGGAACTGCCATGTGGTTGGTGGATCCTTGGCCAATGAAAGGCCAATGGCGCTCCCATAGCAAAAAACTTTATTGGTAGCCGTAACAACTGTGCCTGCACATCCCCTCGCCTGCCGCTAATAGAACAAAGACGCTGTGAGTGTCACACAATGGTGGAGCACTCTAGCTTTGTATAAGCCACAACCTGCATGGGTCAACAGCGTCCGTAAGCGGCGTTTCGGCAGCCCAAATTGAATCCAAAACACAGTATCCCACCTGGGGCCAGCCGAACTCGCGGCGGGTGCAACCGGCAAGCGGTGGTGGAAACCGCTTGTAACACAGCAAAAACAAGGAGTTCATGGTACTCCCAAGGTCCGGTGCACGCTCGGGTTGTGTGTCGGCTAGAAAGTATCCGCAGACGCGTTTCTGGCTCTTGCCGTCATCAGTGCGGAAAGCCGTCAGTAAAGCGGCACAGTTATTTAAACGGAACTGCCATGTTGTTGGTGCATCCTTGGCCAATGAAAGGCCGATGGCGCTCCCATAGCGAAAAACTTTATTGGCAGCCGTAACAACTGTGCCTGCACATCCCCTCGCCTGCCGCTAATAGAACAAAGACGCTGTGAGTGTCACACAATGGTGGAGCACTCTAGCTTTGTATAAGCCACAACCTGCATGGGTCAACAGCGTCCGTAGGCGGCGTTTCGGCAGCCCAAATTGAATCCAAAACACAGTATCCCACCTGGGGCCAGCCGAACTCGCGGCGGGTGCAACCGGGAAGCGGTGGTGGAAACCGCTTGTAACACAGCAAAAACAAGAAGTTCATGGTACTCCCAAGGTCCGGTGCACGCTCGGGTTGTGTGTCGGCTAGAAAGTATCCGCAGATGCGTTTCTGGCTCTTGCCGTCATCAGTGCGGAAAGCCGTCAGTAAAGCGGCACAGTTATTTAAATGGAACTGCCATGTGGTTGGTGCATCCTTGGCCAATGAAAGGCCGATGGCGCTCCCATAGCGAAAAACTTTATTGGCAGCCGTAACAACTGTGCCTGCACATCCCCTCGCCTGCCGCTAATAGAACAAAGACGCTGTGAGTGTCACACAATGGTGGAGCACTCTAGCTTTGTATAAGCCACAACCTGCATGGGTCAACAGCGTCCGTAAGCGGCGTTTCGGCAGCCCAAATTGAATCCAAAACACAGTATCCCACCTGGGGCCAGCCGAACTCGCGGCGGGTGCAACCGGGAAGCGGTGGTGGAAACCGCTTGTAACACAGCAAAAACAAGGAGTTCATGGTACTCCCAAGGTCCGGTGCACGCTCGGGTTGTGTGTCGGCTAGAAAGTATCCGCAGACGTGTTTCTGGCTCTTGCCGTCATCAGTGCGGAAAGCCGTCAGTAAAGCGGCACAGTTATTTAAACGGAACTGCCATGTGGTTGGTGGATCCTTGGCCAATGAAAGGCCGATGGCGCTCCCATAGCGAAAAACTTTATTGGCAGCCGTAACAACTGTGCCTGCACATCCCCTCGCCTGCCGCTAATAGAACAAAGACACTGTGAGTGTCACACAATGGTGGAGCACTCTAGCTTTGTATAAGCCACAACCTGCATGGGTCAACAGCGTCCGTAAGCGGAGTTTCGGCAGCCCAAATTGAATCCAAAACACAGTATCCCACCTGGGGCCAGCCGAACTCGCGGCGGGTGCAACCGGGAAGCGGTGGTGGAAACCGCTTGTAACATAGCAAAAACAAGGAGTTCATGATACTCCCAAGGTCCGGTGCACGCTCGGGTTGTGTGTCGGCTAGAAAGTATCCGCAGACGCGTTTCTGGCTCTTGCCGTCATCAGTGCGGAAAGCCGTCAGTAAAGCGGCACAGTTATTTAAACGGAACTGCCATGTGGTTGGTGGATCCTTGGCCAATGAAAGGCCGATGGCGCTCCCATAGCGAAAAACTTTATTGGCAGCTGTAACAACTGTGCCTGCACATCCCCTCGCCTGCCTCTAATAGAACAAAGACGCTGTGAGTGTCACACAATGGTGGAGCACTCTAGCTTTGTATAAGCCACAACCTGCATGGGTCAACAGCGTCCGTATGCGGCGTTTCGGCAGCCCAAATTGAATCCAAAACACAGTATCCCACCTGGGGCCAGCCGAACTCGCGGCGGGTGCAACCGGGAAGCGGTGGTGGAAACCGCTTGTAACACAGCAAAAACAAGGAGTTTATGGTACTCCCAAGGTCCGGTGCACGCTCGGGTTGTGTGTCGGCTAGAAAGTATCCGCAGACGCGTTTCTGGCTCTTGCCGTCATCAGTGCGGAAAGCCGTCAGTAAAGCGGCACAGTTATTTAAACGGAACTGCCATGTGGTTGGTGGATCCTTGGCCAATGAAAGGCCGATGGCGCTCTCATAGCGAAAAACTTTATTGGCAGCCGTAACAACTGTGCCTGCACATCCCCTCGCCTGCCGCTAATAGAACAAAGACGCTGTGAGTGTCACACAATGGTGGAGCACTCTAGCTTTGTATAAGCCACAACCTGCATGGGTCAACAGCGTCCGTAAGCGGAGTTTCGGCAGCCCAAATTGAATCAAAAACACAGTATCCCACCTGGGGCCAGCCGAACTCGCGGCAAGTGCAACCGGGAAGTGGTAGTGGAAACCGCTTGTAACACAGCAAAAACAAGGAGTTCATGGTACTCCCAAGGTCCGGTGCACGCTCGGGTTGTGTGTCGGCTAGAAAGTTTCCGCAGACACGTTTCTGGCTCTTGCCGTCATCAGTGCGGAAAGCCGTCAGTAAAGCGGCACAGTTATTTAAACGGAACTGCCATGTGGTTGGTGGATCCTTGGCCAATGAAAGGCCGATGGCGCTCCCATAGCGAAAAACTTTATTGGCAGATGTAACAACTGTGCCTGCACATCCCCTCGCCTGCCGCTAATAGAACAAAGACGCTGTGAGTGTCACACAATGGTGGAGCACTCTAGCTTTTTATAAGCCACAACCTGCATGGGTCAACAGCGTCCGTAAGCGGCGTTTCGGCAGCCCAAATTGAATCCAAAACACAGTATCCCACCTGGGGCCAGCCGAACTCGCGGCGGGTGCAACTGGCAAGCGGTGGTGGAAACCGCTTGTAACACAGCAAAAACAAGGAGTTCATGGTACTCCCAAGGTCCGGTGCACGCTCGGGTTGTGTGTCGGCTAGAAAGTATCCGCAGACGCGTTTCTGGCTCTTGCCGTCATCAGTGCGGAAAGCCGTCAGTAAAGCGGCACAGTTATTTAAACGGAACTGCCATGTGGTTGGTGGATCCTTGGCCAATGAAAGGCCGATGGCGCTCCCATAGCGAAAAACTTTATTGGCAGCCGTAACAACTGTGCCTGCACATCCCCTCGCCTGCCGCTAATAGAACAAAGACGCTGTGAGTGTCACACAATTGTGGAGCACTCTAGCTTTGTATAAGCCACAACCTGCATGGGTCAACAGCGTCCGTAAGCGGCGTTTCGGCAGCCCAAATTGAATCCAAAACACAGTATCCCACCTGGGGCCAGCCGAACTCGCGGCGGGTGCAACCGGGAAGCGGTGGTGGAAACCGCTTGTAACACAGCAAAAACAAGAAGTTCATGGTACTCCCAAGGTCCGGTGCACGCTCGGGTTGTGTGTCGGCTAGAAAGTATCCGCAGATGCGTTTCTGGCTCTTGCCGTCATCAGTGCGGAAAGCCGTCAGTAAAGCGGCACAGTTATTTAAACGGAACTGCCATGTGGTTGGTGCATCCTTGGCCAATGAAAGGCCGATGGCGCTCCCATAGCGAAAAACTTTATTGGCAGCCGTAACAACTGTGCCTGCACATCCCCTCGCCTGCCTCTAATAGAACAAAGACGCTGTGAGTGTCACACAATGGTGGAGCACTCTAGCTTTGTATAAGCCACAACCTGCATGGGTCAACAGCGTCCGTATGCGGCGTTTCGGCAGCCCAAATTGAATCCAAAACACAGTATCCCACCTGGGGCCAGCCGAACTCGCGGCGGGTGCAACCGGGAAGCGGTGGTGGAAACCGCTTGTAACACAGCAAAAACAAGGAGTTCCTGGTACTCCCAAGGTCCGGTGCACGCTCGGGTTGTGTGTCGGCTAGAAAGTATCCGCAGACGCGTTTCTGGCTCTTGCCGTCATCAGTGCGGAAAGCCGTCAGTAAAGCGGCACAGTTATTTAAACGGAACTGCCATGTGGTTGGTGGATCCTTGGCCAATGACAGGCCGATGGCGCTCTCATAGCGAAAAACTTTATTGGCAGCCGTAACAACTGTGCCTGCACATCCCCTCGCCTGCCGCTAATAGAACAAAGACGCTGTGAGTGTCACACAATGGTGGAGCACTCTAGCTTTGTATAAGCCACAACCTGCATGGGTCAACAGCGTCCGTAAGCGGAGTTTCGGCAGCCCAAATTGAATCCAAAACACAGTATCCCACCTGGGGCCAGCCGAACTCGCGGCGGGTGCAACCGGGAAGTGGTAGTGGAAACCGCTTGTAACACAGCAAAAACAAGGAGTTCATGGTACTCCCAAGGTCCGGTGCACGCTCGGGTTGTGTGTCGGCTAGAAAGTTTCCGCAGACACGTTTCTGGCTCTTGCCGTCATCAGTGCGGAAAGCCGTCAGTAAAGCGGCACAGTTATTTAAACGGAACTGCCATGTGGTTGGTGGATCCTTGGCCAATGAAAGGCCGATGGCGCTCCCATAGCGAAAAACTTTATTGGCAGATGTAACAACTGTGCCTGCACATCCCCTCGCCTGCCGCTAATAGAACAAAGACGCTGTGAGTGTCACACAATGGTGGAGCACTCTAGCTTTTTATAAGCCACAACCTGCATGGGTCAACAGCGTCCGTAAGCGGCGTTTCGGCAGCCCAAATTGAATCCAAAACACAGTATCCCACCTGGGGCCAGCCGAACTCGCGGCGGGTGCAACTGGCAAGCGGTGGTGGAAACCGCTTGTAACACAGCAAAAACAAGGAGTTCATGGTACTCCCAAGGTCCGGTGCACGCTCGGGTTGTGTGTCGGCTAGAAAGTATCCGCAGACGCGTTTCTGGCTCTTGCCGTCATCAGTGCGGAAAGCCGTCAGTAAAGCGGCACAGTTATTTAAACGGAACTGCCATGTGGTTGGTGGATCCTTGGCCAATGAAAGGCCGATGGCGCTCCCATAGCGAAAAACTTTATTGGCAGCCGTAACAACTGTGCCTGCACATCCCCTCGCCTGCCGCTAATAGAACAAAGACGCTGTGAGTGTCACACAATTGTGGAGCACTCTAGCTTTGTATAAGCCACAACCTGCATGGGTCAACAGCGTCCGTAAGCGGCGTTTCGGCAGCCCAAATTGAATCCAAAACACAGTATCCCACCTGGGGCCAGCCGAACTCGCGGCGGGTGCAACCGGGAAGCGGTGGTGGAAACCGCTTGTAACACAGCAAAAACAAGAAGTTCATGGTACTCCCAAGGTCCGGTGCACGCTCGGGTTGTGTGTCGGCTAGAAAGTATCCGCAGATGCGTTTCTGGCTCTTGCCGTCATCAGTGCGGAAAGCCGTCAGTAAAGCGGCACAGTTATTTAAACGGAACTGCCATGTGGTTGGTGCATCCTTGGCCAATGAAAGGCCGATGGCGCTCCCATAGCGAAAAACTTTATTGGCAGCCGTAACAACTGTGCCTGCACATCCCCTCGCCTGCCGCTAATAGAACAAAGACGCTGTGAGTGTCACACAATGGTGGAGCACTCTAGCTTTGTATAAGCCATAACCTGCATGGGTCAACAGCGTCCGTAAGCGGCGTTTCGGCAGCCCAAATTGAATCCAAAACACAGTATCCCACCTGGGGCCAGCCGAACTCGCGGCGGGTGCAACCGGGAAGCGGTGGTGGAAACCGCTTGTAACACAGCAAAAACAAGGAGTTCATGGTACTCCCAAGGTCCGGTGCACGCTCGGGTTGTGTGTCGGCTAGAAAGTATCCGCAGACGCGTTTCTGGCTCTTGCCGTCATCAGTGCGGAAAGCCGTCAGTAAAGCGGACAGTTATTTAAACGGAACTGCCATGTGGTTGGTGGATCGTTGGCCAATGATGGCGCTCCCATAGCGAAAAACTTTATTGGCAGCCGTAACAACTGTGCCTGCACATCCCCTTGCCTGCCGCTAATAGAACAAAGACGCTGTGAGTGTCACACAATGGTGGAGCACTCTAGCTTTGTATAAGCCACAACCTGCATGGGTCAACAGCGTCCGTAAGCGGCGTTTCGGCAGCCCAAATTGAATCCAAAACACAGTATCCCACCTGGGGCCAGCCTAACTCGCGGTGGGTGCAACCGGGAAGCGGTGGTGGAAACCGTTTGTAACACAGCAAAAACAATGAGTTCATGGTACTCCCAAGGTCCGGTGCACGCTCGGGTTGTTTGTCGGCTAGAAAGTATCCGCAGACGCGTTTCTGGCTCTTGCCGTCATCAGTGCGGAAAGCCGTCAGTAAAGCGGCACAGTTATTTAAACGGAACTGCCATGTGGTTGGTGGATCCTTGGCCAATGAAAGGCCGATGGCGCTCCCATAGCGAAAAACTTTATTGGCAGCCGTAACAACTGTGCCCGCACATCCCCTCGCCTGCCGCTAATAGAACAAAGACGCTGTGAGTGTCACACAATGGTGGAGCACTCTAGCTTTGTATAAGCCACAACCTGCATGGGTCAACAGCGTCCGTAAGCGGCGTTTCGGCAGCCCAAATTGAATCCAAAACACAGTATCCCACCTGGGGCCAGCCGAACTCGCGGCGGGTGCAACCGGGAAGCGGTGGTGGAAACCGCTTGTAACACAGCAAAAACAAGGAGTTCATGGTACTCCCAAGGTCCGGTGCACGCTCGGGTTGTGTGTCGGCTAGAAAGTATCAGCAGACGCGTTTCTGGCTCTTGCCGTCATCAGTGCGGAAAGCCATTAGTAAAGCGGCACAGTTATTTAAACGGAACTGCCATGTGGTTGGTGGATCCTTGGCCAATGAAAGGCTGATGGCGCTCCCATAGCGAAAAACTTTATTGGCAGCCGTAACAACTGTGCCTGCACATCCCCTCGCCTGCCGCTAATAGAACAAAGACGCTGTGAGTGTCACACAATGGTGGAGCACTCTAGCTTTGTATAAGCCACAACCTGCATGGGTCAACAGCGTCCGTAAGCGGCGTTTCGGCAGCCCAAATTGAATCCAAAACACAGTATCCCACCTGGGGCCAGCCGAACTCGCGGCGTGTGCAACCGGGAAGCGGTGGTGGAAACCGCTTGTAACACAGCAAAAACAAGGAGTTCATGGTACTCCCAAGGTCCGGTGCACGCTCGGGTTGTGTGTCGGCTAGAAAGTATCAGCAGACGCGTTTCTGGCTCTTGCCGTCATCAGTGCGGAAAGCCGTCAGTAAAGCGGCACAGTTATTTAAACGGAACTGCCATGTGGTTGGTGGATCCTTGGCCAATGAAAGGCCGATGGCGCTCCCATAGCGAAAAACTTTATTGGCAGCTGTAACAACTGTGCCTGCACATCCCCTCGCCTGCCGCTAATAGAACAAAGACGCTGTGAGTGTCACACAATGGTGGAGCACTCTAGCTTTGTATAAGCCACAACCTGCATGGGTCAACAGCGTCCGTAAGCGGAGTTTCGGCAGCCCAAATTGAATCCAAAACACAGTATCCCACCTGGGGCCAGCCGAACTCGCGGCGGGTGCAACCGGGAAGCGGTGGTGGAAACCGCTTGTAACACAGCAACAACAAGGAGTTCATGGTACTCCCAAGGTCCGGTGCACGCTCGGGTTGTGTGTCGGCTAGAAAGTATCCGCAGACGCATTTCTGGCTCTTGCCGTCATCAGTGCGGAAAGCCGTCAGTAAAGCGGCACAGTTATTTAAACGGAACTGCCATGTGGTTGGTGGATCCTTGGCCAATGAAAGGCCGATGGCGCTCCCATAGCGAAAAACTTTATTGGCAGCCGTAACAACTGTGCCTGCACATCCCCTCGCCTGCCGCTAATAGAACAAAGACGCTGTGAGTGTCACACAATGGTGGAGCACTCTAGCTTTGTATAAGCCACAACCTGCATGGGTCAACAGCGTCCGTAAGCGGAGTTTCGGCAGCCCAAATTGAATCCAAAACACAGTATCCCACCTGGGGCCAGCCGAACTCGCGGCGGGTGCAACCGGGAAGTGGTGGTGGAAACCGCTTGTAACACAGCAAAAACAAGGAGTTCATGGTACTCCCAAGGTCCGGTGCACGCTCGGGTTGTGTGTCGGCTGGAAAGTATCCGCAGACGCGTTTCTGGCTCTTGCCGTCATCAGTGCGGAAAGCCGTCAGTAAAGCGGCACAGTTATTTAAACGGAACTGCCATGTGGTTGGTGGATCCTTGGCCAATGAAAGGCCGATGGCGCTCCCATAGCGAAAAACTTTATTGGCAGCCGTAACAACTGTGCCTGCACATCCCCTCGCCTGCCGCTAATAGAACAAAGACGCTGTGAGTGTCACACAATGGTGGAGCACTCTAGCTTTGTATAAGCCACAACCTGCATGGGTCAACAGCGTCCGTAGGCGGCGTTTCGGCAGCCCAAATTGAATCCAAAACACAGTATCCCACCTGGGGCCAGCCGAACTCGCGGCGGGTGCAACCGGGAAGCGGTGGTGGAAACCGCTTGTAACACAGCAAAAACAAGAAGTTCATGGTACTCCCAAGGTCCGGTGCACGCTCGGGTTGTGTGTCGGCTAGAAAGTATCCGCAGATGCGTTTCTGGCTCTTGCCGTCATCAGTGCGGAAAGCCGTCAGTAAAGCGGCACAGTTATTTAAATGGAACTGCCATGTGGTTGGTGCATCCTTGGCCAATGAAAGGCCGATGGCGCTCCCATAGCGAAAAACTTTATTGGCAGCCGTAACAACTGTGCCTGCACATCCCCTCGCCTGCCGCTAATAGAACAAAGACGCTGTGAGTGTCACACAATGGTGGAGCACTCTAGCTTTGTATAAGCCACAACCTGCATGGGTCAACAGCGTCCGTAAGCGGCGTTTCGGCAGCCCAAATTGAATCCAAAACACAGTATCCCACCTGGGGCCAGCCGAACTCGCGGCGGGTGCAACCGGGAAGCGGTGGTGGAAACCGCTTGTAACACAGCAAAAACAAGGAGTTCATGGTACTCCCAAGGTCCGGTGCACGCTCGGGTTGTGTGTCGGCTAGAAAGTATCCGCAGACGTGTTTCTGGCTCTTGCCGTCATCAGTGCGGAAAGCCGTCAGTAAAGCGGCACAGTTATTTAAACGGAACTGCCATGTGGTTGGTGGATCCTTGGCCAATGAAAGGCCGATGGCGCTCCCATAGCGAAAAACTTTATTGGCAGCCGTAACAACTGTGCCTGCACATCCCCTCGCCTGCCGCTAATAGAACAAAGACACTGTGAGTGTCACACAATGGTGGAGCACTCTAGCTTTGTATAAGCCACAACCTGCATGGGTCAACAGCGTCCGTAAGCGGCGTTTCGGCAGCCCAAATTTAATCCAAAACACAGTATCCCACCTGGGGCCAGCCTAACTCGCGGTGGGTGCAACATGGAAGCGGTGGTGGAAACCGCTTGTAACACAGCAAAAACAAGGAGTTCATGGTACTCCCAAGGTCCGGTGCACGCTCGGGTTGTTTGTCGGCTAGAAAGTATCCGCAGACGCGTTTCTGGCTCTTGCCGTCATCAGTGCGGAAAGCCGTCAGTAAAGCGGCACAGTTATTTAAACGGAACTGCCATGTGGTTGGTGGATCCTTGGCCAATGAAAGGCCGATGGCGCTCCCATAGCGAAAAACTTTATTGGCAGCCGTAACAACTGTGCCTGCACATCCCCTCGCCTGCCGCTAATAGAACAAAGACGCCGTGAGTGTCACACAATGGTGAAGCACTCTAGCTTTGTATAAGCCACAACCTGCATGGGTCAACAGCGTCAGTAAGCGGCGTTTTGGCAGCCCAAATTGAATCCAAAACACAGTATCCCACCTGGGGCCAGCCGAACTCGCGGTGGGTGCAACTGGGAAGCGGTGGTGGAAACCGCTTGTAACACAGCAAAAACAAGGAGTTCATGGTACTCCCAAGGTCCGGTGCACGCTCGGGTTGTGTGTCGGCTAGAAAGTATCTGCAGACGCGTTTCTGGCTCTTGCCGTCATCAGTGCAGAAAGCTGTCAGTAAAGCGGCACAGTTATTTAAACGGAACTGCCATGTGGTTGGTGGATCCTTGGCCAATGAAAGGCCGATGGCGCTCCCATAGCGAAAAACTTCATTGGCAGCTGTAACAACTGTGCCTGCACATCCCCTCGCCTGCCGCTAATGGAACAAAGACGCTGTGAGTGTCACACAATGGTGGAGCACTCTAGCTTTATATAAGCCACAACCTGCATGGGTCAACAGCGTCCGTAAGCGGCGTTTCGGCAGCCCAAATTGAATCCAAAACACAGTATCCCACCTGGGGCCAGCCGAACTCGCGGCGGGTGCAACCGGGAAGCGGTGGTGGAAACCGCTTGTAACACAGCAAAAACAAGGAGTTCATGGTACTCCCAAGGTCCGGTGCACGCTCGGGTTGTGTGTCGGCTAGAAAGTATCCGCAGACGTGTTTCTGGCTCTTGCCGTCATCAGTGCGAAAAGCCGTCAGTAAAGCGGCACAGTTATTTAAACGGAACTGCCATGTGGTTGGTGGATCCTTGGCCAATGAAAGGCCGATGGCGCTCCCATAGCGAAAAACTTTATTGGCAGCCGTAACAACTGTGCCTGCACATCCCCCCGCCTGCCGCTAATAGAACAAAGACGCTGTGAGTGTCACACAATGGTGGAGCACTCTAGCTTTGTATAAGCCACAACCTGCATGGGTCAACAGCGTCCGTAAGCGGAGTTTCGGCAGCCCAAATTGAATCCAAAACACAGTATCCCACCTGGGGCCAGCCGAACTCGCGGCAGGTGCAACCGGGAAGCGGTGGTGGAAACCGCTTGTAACACAGCAAAAACAAGGAGTTCATGGTACTCCCAAGGTCCAGTGCACGCTCGGGTTGTGTGTCGGCTAGAAAGTATCCGCAGACGCGTTTCTGGCTCTTGCCGTCCGCACTGATGACGGCAAGAGCCAGAAACGCGTCTGCAGATACTTTCTAGCCGACACACAACCCAAGCGTGCACCGGACCTTGGGAGTACCATGAACTCCTTGTTTTTGCTATATATAAATATATATATATATATAAATAAATATATATATATATATATATATATATATATATATATATATATATATATATATATATATATATATATATATATATATATATATATATATATATATATATATATAGATATATATACATATATATATATATAAATAACTGTACTGAGAAACTACCACCCTAAAAACAGTAATTAATCTTGTGCTGTTTCTTTATATCTTTCTTTCGATAACTCAGTTAATACACCAGTACAGCTAACACGTGTTTGGCTCACATTTGCTTTTCTTCAGGGCTGTTAGACACAGATATCATCTATCAATATTTACCATCCATATAATCGGGAAATATTAGCTCAAACCATGATTTTCTTTTTTTATTTATTCCTATTGTAAACCTTTGTGTGTATAGTTTGCATACAGAAGGTCATTATTTTCAAAATTGGCATACTCCAAATATACTTTTTTATATACAATTCGTAATCATTTTCCTGAATATTTTGTTCTGAAAACTTTTGGCCCAGGGAAGTCATGGCAAAACCGGTCATTTCCCTTGTAAACTTTCCACTTTCACATCTGTATGATCTATATAATTATTAACATATCTTCCTATCAAGTTCATTTGTAGTTATTATAGGGTAAGTATTTACTTTTCGGGTCAATCTACGTAGTTCATCATGATCAGTCTTGTCTCGTTAATCGTATTCAATCTGTTGTGTCTGCGTGGGTAGCACTCAATAAAATGAATCAATAGTAATTGACAATGTCATTGTAATTGGGATTCTATATGATAGGTAATATGTTCCTTATTGATCTTAATGGCCTTACTATAGTTAAATCCATACTCACATTTATCAACACAGTGTTTATCCCGTAGTAATCCAGCAAGTCTTGTGCATATATCTCAACTGTACCTTCCACGCTAAGTGCAACAGAAAACTAAATAGTAACCTGAGGAAAATGTTTATACAGATAAGGCAACTTACTTAATCAAAAATATCTTGAAATGTATTTTATATTTATTATTCTATAATCTTCTTTCTGTATATTCTTTGTTTAGATTCTCAAACGAATTATCTGATTATTAAAGCTTTGCTTTTTCAAACCTCATTTTTCATAATGCCACAGGTCATAGTGGTTTGATACCTGTGAGATCCCGTTGATACGGGTCTGTAAGTAAAACAAATGTGATGCATTGTCACACTTAGATAAGTATAAATATACACAAAGTTTTTATTATTAAATGTAAGTTTTGATTGTCATGATTGGTGGTGCTGTAAATTCTCAAAATTCTATATAGCCGGGGTGTCTTATTTTCAATCCCTACTCCAATATGTTATGAACAATCGTGTTCATAGAGTAATTTAAAGATTTTTAATTAGCCATGTCTTCTTCACGAACAGTTCTCACATGCAACTCCTTATCAATTTATGTGATTTATAACACCAGCTTTTGACCTTAGCCCTCCATTCTGTCATTAATCTTTTGATTAACTATCTCTCTTTAAAATGCCAAGGGTACTGCATGTGTTTGTAAACCACCTGTAACTCACGTCCCACATTTTCTTTAGTTCAAAAACAAATGACCCTCTCGTTTAGTCAAATGAAACTCCCCAACCTCTTAAAGATAATTACATAAGGGGTCTCACTATTTACATATTGCACATAATATTCAAACTTAAAGTGGGTGTTTGGAGACTCTGCTCGAGGGCCAATTATGGTTATCATCACTCACAGTTATTTCTTTAAGAACGTCCGTCTTTTTGTTCGGTTCAAAGTGCATCTAATGTAAAATCCCCCGCTACTCTAATTATAATCCAATCTTGCCTAAATTACTAGCACCTGTTAACTAGCAAAATTTTCATTTTTCTATCAATTGATATTTTCTTGCATCACACTCGATACATGGGTTGACCTGTTAGTGGCTTCAGAATATGATTCAACAAATGAACCTAAAAGGATTTTTCTAATTTTCCTGCCATGTCTTATGTACTCGTAACTCTTAAAAAATACCTATAGAATATTATAGATTCTACTTTCATGAACTCTTCCTAGAGACTGAAACCATCAATGATTATGGTCATACTATCTTCTTTAATGGCTTGCATTGTCCCTGTGTTACTAGAGGTGTGTATAGCATGAAACTCACTTATCGTATTATTAACCTCTCTTATTCGTTTGTAACTCCCCCCCAACAATATTCTAAAAGATTGTACTCCCACCATCAATCGTACTTCTCTGCTATCTTATGTAATGGCTTGCACTACCCCTGTGTTTTACGGGGAGCACTACTACATATAGCATGCAATGTCCTTTTAAAAGTCAGGACAGTGAGAAGATCCATAATGATTAAACATTGTCTATCCTTGCTATAGCTTTATTCTCTCCTGCCAGGATTGTTTTCACCACTCAATATCAACGCATGCTGCCTCTGAGCTATGAGGAAATCCATATTCCAATAGCAAAAGAAATCCTCATAAAACGTCCTTCTACATTGTGTTGACACATGCTCCTAAGTACTCTTCGGAAGTCAAGGTTTTAGTTACAAAAGCAACACTCCTAATAAAATGTCCATCTATATTATTACCCCACTATCTACTATTGACAGAATGTATAGTAAATATGATGTAATAAGTAAGATACTGGTTCATTCAAACTGTAAATTGGTAGCTTGACTAATTACAGGCAAAGTTGTTGTTAATTAGTATTTTAATCCATTTCTAAAGAGCAAGAACCTCAACATTAATGTATTTCAAAGTCTCTAACCAGTGCATTCACCACTGCATAATTCTAAGTTCATCTATGTCTTTTTTTGTTGTTCTAGAAAGTCTGTTCAACTACCTGCATGAATATTACTACGTCTTGCTCGTACCATCTACCTAAAAGTGAACACAGCTAATTTTAATGTATTATTCAAGTGTTTTGAAAAAGGACAGAATTAACTTTAATTTTACTTGGATTGTGATACACCAAATAGAAAAGGCGTATTATATCAGTGTCTTTACTATGCATTTTCAAGTTTCTCTATAGATTTTTTACAGAGCTTCTAAGATGCTTATGATCATAGTGGATAGTTCTTAAACCACTCTGTGCAATTCCCTATCTATATTCAATCTAAATTCTACTGTTTGCATTTTGTTAATCCAAAATGTTTCTCTTATATGTTTTCCCCAGGTTTGCACCTCTTCTGTCTTGTACTAGATGTTCTAGTCCCACAAATTGTTTACCTCCTATTTCTGTGATTTTATGATGATCACAAAAATGTATAGCCATAGGATATTTAGTGAAACAATTCTTTAGGGCTCACAGATGTTCCATTCAGCTGAATTTCTTACTGTTGATCCTCTATACATATTATACCAGATACACATCATGGCATAAACACAAATGTTAGTGTTGCAGTTGATAGAGGAAGACATCTTATATTTCTTACGGTATTTACTATAAAAAAATGTCTTGGCTTGGTCTATTAAGTGTTTGCAACAAATACAGTTGTTGCACCTGTATGAATCTATAAGAAGTGCACTTGTACCTGTGTTTTCTATTCCAGATACTACATTTGAAACTTAATTTTAATTCCCATAGGATGTTCAGTCGAACCTACAGCCCGAACAGCTGGACGGGATTACTCCAAATTTGACAGAAAGATAGATGTTGTAATTCAGGTTGTGTTTATTGTTATTTGGTGCAAATTAGTTCAGTAGTTTTTGAGAAATTTAAGAAGAAATTTTTTTTGAAATCTATTGTTTCAAAACCTCTGCAAAACAAGACAATCTTGTGCAGGGAAATGACCAGCTCTGATTGGCTGCTAGCACTTCCGCCAGGAAGTACTGGCAGCTATCTTGGAACTCGGCTTCACTAAATCCTAACAAAGAAAATATAAAGGAAAGGGGGCATGGCAGGACTACTCTGAACCCCAAAGCCTTGTTCTTGTGGTCCATCTGGAACCCCACCACAGTTAAAAAGGATATAAACATTTTTTACCATAAGATTGCGGGGGGACACACAGCCCACACAGTCCCGGAAACCGACACCAGTGCAGGGGCCTATATTACCCCTTACAGCCTGGGGGACCACAACCTCTCTGGGACAATGAACTATAGTAGTGTGGGGGCCCTCGTGCCCCCACACAGTCCCGGGGACCGGGTGACAACCACCTCCCTTGGGGCAATTAACATAGAAATACAGTGGCACATCTGCACCGCCTGCAGCCCAGGGAACAGCCACCTCCACGGTGCAATTAGCATATAAATGTGGGACCTGCGCAGCCCCTCTCAGCCACCACCTCACTGGGGCTGAAGCAAACATTGGAGGGGGTCCACCTCCTGGAATCAAAGATGGTCTTGGGGACCACCACCTCCCAGGACTGCTCCTGCTATGTCATGCGGTTCCCACTGCAGGACATAGCTGTTTGCTATGGCTTTACGGAAGCTTTACCACTCCCCCCAAGCCATAGAAAACTGTGCTCTGCTTTTGAGCAAGCAAGAGCATTTTCCTCCAGTAAGTCCCACATAGCAAGATTGCTAAGAAGTCTTTGGAGGCCACACCATCTTTCTCTACCTCTCTACTGGTTGGAGGATGAAGTCCTCTTGGATATTGAGGGACCTTGGTGGCAAAGAAGCCCTCCAGACACCTCCAGTAATTCCCAAACTGTGAGATTACTGAGAGATTATTGGTGGCCATGCCCCCTTTCTTGACCACTCTGCAAATGTGCCTCCTGATGCACTATTAGTTGGATGATGACGTAATCTTGGATGCTGAGGGACGTTGGTGGCCAAGAAGCCCTCCTGGTACCTTCAGTAAGTCTAGGACAGTGGCATTCCTATGAGCCGTTCGGAGGCCCACCCCCTTTCTCCACCACTCAACAAACACAACTACTACTTAGAAGACCATAGAAATTCACTGAAAAAAACAAAGGTTACAAGGACGGTATAGTTAGGAATTAGCATTTAAAAACCTTACAAATTCACTGAAAAAAACAAAAGGTTACAGGGGCTTTATAGTTTGGAAATGGAATTAGAAAAACTTTAGAAATTCAATGACCCCTCCAATGACAGCCGCAGGGATTGGGGGTCTGCGGCAGTGCTGGAACTTGGAGTGGCTCTTTGTTGTAGGTGCTGAGTATAAAGTGGCAAAAAGCATTGGGGGGCGGCTCCAGTGTGGTTTGCAGTCAGAGACTATATTGGAGCAAAGTCATGGTTTCACAGTCCCACAGGTAAAGTTGCCAAATAAGTGACAGAGCGAGCACCTCAAAACAATCCAAGGAACCTCACAACTCAAATCAAGTAACAACTTGCCATTACTTCCTTCACACTCACAGTTGGTAAAATAGTGCAGGCCTAGTCAGTGCACAGCATACGGAATTATTTGAGAGACTCCATCAAGATGCAAACACTGGAGTCTCTGGACACCAAAACACAAGGTACTCATTCATATGGAGTCAATGATTGAAATTCAATCATAACCCAGCCAATTACTCTGAAATCACACGCAGACTCAGCACCTGATGCTCAATTTGCACGTCTGAGCACAGAGACAGAGGGTTAAATCTATCATCACTGTATGACCCCCATCCTGTTAAACCATTACTGACCTTTCATCAGCAGCTGATGAGCTGTCACTTAACAGGCCATCAAGACATCATATGCAGCAGAATCCTCACAGAGATAACAGGCCAACAGGGATCAAGATCAACTTGGACTACTCCGACGTGAACCAGATTTGAAGCAGCCTTAGAAGCAAGTCTAATTTACACCCTTTGGAATTTAATACACATAAACTGCCTCAACTTCAGTCAAATATAACCAGTCTCAAAAACTGTGATTTGGACTCAGTTAATATACGCTCCTGTCTGCCACTAATGCCCTGACATAACATTGGCATAATCTGGAACTTCAGTTGAATCTGTTGCAATATATGGCAACACATATTATTGATCTTGAAATTAAATTAAATATGATCAACAGCAAACTAAATCCATGTACACAGTCAACCCCTCTTATCTTATATTTCAGGAAAATCAACCAACTCATCAAGACACCCACAGGCTTGAACCTTGAAAGCACCTGCCTTCCAATCATGGATACATTCACCAGGCTTACAAATCTATTACCGCATCTAACAGAAATGCTAAAAACAATCATGTCTGTGAAGTAGGGTAACTCTGTGAATCGCAGGTCTATTAGCAACACCACGGACGCAACTCAGAAGAACATATTTTTAGGTGTAAATAATTCCATAAATAATCATCACATGGCAACTATCCAAAACACACAAGATCAACAGCTGGTGATTAATATACCTTAGAATCTACAAACTAGGACAGAGAAATAGAAGAAACCCATGAAATGCGGGCTCAACAAGAACATCATGAAAATAACTGAGGAGAATGCACCTTCAGACACCAATCACATCATAGACACTGACGTCAATGAGATCACAGCAAACACACAGATTGGACTGATGGCACACATTAAATCACCCTAGGCATTAACAAGGAAAAAGTAGAAACAACCAAAAAGAGTAACAAAGAAATTAAGAGATATTTTTTACTTCCTGTGAATAGCAGGGCGTGCTCAAACATGCTGAACCTCAATGCTCAATTACCCAAAGCAGTTCACTGCAAGACTATGGGCCAGATGTACGACTATTAAGTTTAGCAAGTTGCAAATTGCGCAAAATTGCAACTTGCAATTTGCAACTTGCTAAACTTAATGTATAACAGTGTCTCAGACACTATTTGCGCTTCCCAATGAGGTCGCAAACTGCATGCCTCATGAATATTAACGAGGCTGTTGCAATTTGCGACCCCATTGGGAATGGATAGCACTCCCAGGGATGGTGGCCTCCTGAGGTCAGCAGACCACCATGTCTGGGACTGCTTTTAAATTAAGGATTTTTTTTAATGCTGCCCGTTTTCCTTAAATGGAAACGGGATGCCTTTAAAAAGAAAAATGAAACCTTTCAGTTTCATTTTTTAAGGGCTGGCAGTGGTTATGGGACCACTGCCTGGGACCACTGCCTGCTTTTAAAAACGATTTAAGCACCCATTCACAAAGAGGGAGGGGTCCCCTACGGACCACTTCCCATTTGCAAGTGGTTTACCACCTACTTGAAGCAGGTGGTAAACTGCAAGTGTTTTGCGGCCGCAAATGGGGTTGCAAAACAACAACATGGTGACTCGCTGTTAGGAAGGTGCGCCCCTTCCTAATAGCGAGAGACGCAATGCTATTTTGCGAGTCAGTGATTCGCAAAATAGCATTTGTACATGCCTGGAACCTTTTTTCTGTTGCAAACAGGCCAATCTCCCATTTGCAGCCGCAAAAAAGGGTTGCACATCTGGCTCTATATTTCCATTCCTTCAACAACCACTATCATCAAAAAAGATATTTTCCTGTACATGGGAACAATATATCAAATATTTCATTACAGGACAATGATTCATAGACAGGAAACTGATAATTCCTATAACAAACCTCGACATTGAATCTCAACTGCAAGTTCCCAAGTATCACATTCACCAGCTGAACATCAGACATGTTGAGTATCAACCCCATATTAACAAATCCACTGATGTTAAGACATCAAACCTTACATCTGAAAGGTAGATAAGGCAAATATCTGGCTGCTATAGTCTTTCAAAGTGAACAGTACCACACGCAGGACATGGGTTCCTACAACAAGGAAAATACAGAAGCTAATACTGCACCAACAACGACCATCCAAACTACAAGTAAATATTACAGTTATCAATTGCTACAGAAAGTCACCAGCCCTATCATTCAACCAGATACCGTGTGAGCCAATGAGAATACACTCACTCCCAAGGCAAATAACATGGACAGAAAGTGAAACTAACCCACGACAAGGGGCCAAAAAACCAGGAACAATTTAGTTCACAAATATGTCTCACATGGTCATAGTGATAATCTCAACAGATCAACATCTTACATTTACTAGCCCATATCCCCAACCTCTCACATTTTATGTCTGATGACATAATAACAATTCAGTTTGTGACTATGGAACGAAAGACAGGAAGAGAGAGAGAACTCTGCAGCTCCCCATTAACAGCTGACCCAGCATTAATGCATCAAACTACAAACTGCAATTGGGGTACAGGCATCCAGTGGGAAGAGGAAGAAAAATATCCAATGGTATTATGCTCAAACTGAAATATCCAGGAAAAACTGACATGGGCCATCTCAAGAGGAGCTCAATGTAGCTTATACTTTAGGTCAATAAAAATCAACCCACTCTACTGTCACTCTTGTCAAACATATCAAGAGATCCTGCCACATAGATTCAACAAACACAAACCATTGGCTAGAGAGCCAGAAACACTCTGATTGCCATTCGAAACAAATCTAGTCACAACCCCCCAGCAAAAGGAAATGAAGTTAAGCGTTTAACACCCAGGAGGCTGCCATGTTCCTCACTGGTAATGACATTTCATGCCTCCATGTGACCTGGAGCCCAAGTCCTCTTGGAAGTCTTCCAAGAATTTATTTTTCAGTAGTAAAGATAAAAAGGGTTGGGGGTTCGTCTGGGGTCCTCTGCATTTCCACTGCCTTAAATATAAAGATTCAATTTGCCCAACTTTCCAAAGACTCACTACAGGCTGTCATTTTAGACCGCAAAGTCCCGGCAACTAATATTATTACCTTGATGATAATAAATGTCAGTAAGGATCTTGAGGTCCAAATGATCCAATATGTTGGACAAAAAGTCATCACAATTTCAATACATACAACTGAGGAAAAATTCAAAAATGAAATCATTCTGACTGATGATAATAAGAAAAGAGAGATACTTTCGTCCTGCCCCACCAACATTCCGTCAACCCCCCACAAATTTTTTCTGAAGCTCCAGATTACAATTATCATCCGACCAATCAGCAATCAAATCCCAGCACAAACATATATGCTGTGCAGAAGAACAATGATCATTAACTATTCATTTGCAAGTAACCCCACTCTCAGCTTGTTCATCTTTTAAAATTATTTCTCAAGGGGAGAGTGATCAGAACCAAATGATATCAAGCTACGAAATAACCATTACAAAATAGGAAAGATCGTAGTTGCAGGTAAAATCAACGGTAGTGGTCGGATGAAAATGTCATTAGATACCTAGCCATAGGTAATTTACTCACTGCATGCTCATTAGCACACTGAAAGCCAAGATCTGTCCCAACCTTGCTTTGAAAATAAAACATCTGTGGTATTCTATTACATTAACACACTGAGACAGAAACTGTGTTCCCTTCAAAGCTGCAACATTTCACCCAGATTTTAATAACATTAAAAAATCACTTTTGGGCGACAACATTTTTTTAACAACATTCAATGGCAAACTTACCATAAGCTCATCCACCAGAAACACCAAAGTAAGTTATGGGAGTTGATCATAGACTGAATAAATTTGTAGGCCCAACATGAAAGGTATGGAGCGAGACTCAGCACTCGAATGGTACACATCGTTATTGTATATTGCTGTCATGAAATATCTGATGAAAAAGCACAAACAATTGACAAAAGAAGCTTCACGTTTAATAATTTACTGCATTATACACAACGAGAAGATCAAATCAATAAATGACAGGTTAATCAAGATGTGAGGTCTTGCAGGTCAAATGGGGCACTAGGACCAAATGACATTCCTGGCTCAGTATACAAGCCGGATTTAGATAGCTAACCCTACACACTCTATTTTCTGTTTCCTATTGCCTGTTATGGTCCCCAGACTGGTGGAAAGGCTCCACCCAGTTTCTAAATTACAAAAAGAAAGAAAGAAAGACATATCCAAGCTACTATCACCCTATGGTCCTCTTACACACAGAGGCACAACCATACACTAGAGCCCGTACACAAGACCTTGAATGCTGGCCCTTTGAGAATCAAATACTACCCTATTGTCAAAGTGGCTGCTGACGCAATTGTAGTGCTATTGATAACATGTTCACATTGTCTACATGGCACACATACCAATAAACAAACCTTTAATTGCGTGCTTTGTAAATTACACTGAGGTTTTAACAAGGTGGACCACATCATTTTGTGGTTCATACTATGGAACTGGAGCACACCAACATAACTTTTAAAAACAAAAAAACTATCTAGATGCTTTAAACTGACACCTGGCAGTCACATCAGATCCCTTAAAAAGGGATACCTGCTTGCCCCATTAGTGTTCTGCTTGTCCACCGATAACATTGCTACAACACTAGCCTCAGAGGAACATTCTCCACAGGAATGGGAACCCAAAACATTCAGAGGTGCAGTTTGCAAAACACCTTGTAATCCTGGACCAGACTGAGGTATTGTAGAAGAGAGCCTTAGACACACTGAACATTTACAGCCAACAGAACAAACTCATGGTAAATAAATTGATACCTATGAGCTTGGTCTTTTGGAAATACAGAAAGAAAATAGGCATGGTTTCTAGAGCCAAGAAAACTGGACTACTCACCATTATAGAACGTCCTTGGAATTTGGATCGCCGACAATGGCTCCTGGAGATACCGGTTTTCAGTAATAAAAAATGCTGATGCTTTGACTTTTGGCACTTGGCTGAGTCATACTGCAGACGTCATCCTCAAGGTACTGAGGACGGAGATGCTGGCATCTTTCTCTTTTGGGATCATTATTTAAATACAATGCAATGCCAATTTTTTAGGAAAGTATTTTGTCTCCCAAACTCCACGAAATGCTCACAGATCTGTTTTGAGTTTGGTTTATGCATGCAAGATACTGGCTGTAACTTTGGCTTCCTAAGATTTTTCTGATAGTATTAAATACTCCACAGCTTAAACTCTAACATTCCAGCTTGGCAAGGTAACTGATGATAAAGATCCCAACAGAAATCCATGGGCGCAGTAATTGGGAAGAGTAATCACAGCTTTTCAAATAAACTCTGAGTGGTTGGAAGTTGGATCCAAGTAACATCCAAATCACCATTAAAACCTTGCATAAAAGAAAATATTCATATTCATCTTTTGCAGGAAAAATCCTTCATAATAAACTAATAATACTGATACCGACAATAAAAACAAAAACTAATATATATTGACTTAATTAAAAAATAGTATTTACTAGTACAATAGTAAGTAAACAATATTACATTAAACAATATTCTGTAAAAGATATTAAATAACAAACAAAACTATATTTTTGCATTAGATAACCTACTGCACCATATTTTGTAGTCACAATATTCTTAATACAATATTCAATTGACACAGTATTTAGGAAACAATATATGTGTCATTCACAATCCATGGAGATGGTTTATTCAGGAGGGGGCTCACTTCAGCGTGTGCCTAGACTTCTGGGTGGAAGCCAGAGTGACGGAGGCATTCAGGTCTTTCTTGAGCTTGTCGAAAATTGTCTTGCTCCCAAGGTTGGAGATGTTGTGGGGAAAGGGATCTGCGGGTGCCCTTGAATGCATAGAGTTTATGATGGGTATAGTGTCTTGAGTTGTGAGAGGGTCTCGTGGGTGAGCAGGTGTTTAGGTTTGTGTTCGTGGGTGTTAGCAGGCTGATGCTGTCGGCAGGTGGTGGTTCGGGTTTGAAGTTTTCGTTGATGGCTGATATATTGTCATGGACGAAATCCACGAGGGTGTCACACAGTTCTTGGGAGGGGGTGGTGTCATTTTCAGTGGCCGCAGGGTAGAAGAATTCATTCACGATGGTGAAGAGTTCCTTGCTGCAGTTTGTGCTGGCTTCTATGTGATCTGCTAGAGCATTCTTCTTTGTTTCTTTCAGGAGGCGGTGATCCTGGCTGAGGGCTTTCTTGAAGGTGCTATGGTCTCCTGTCTCTTTGCTGGTGCGCCTCTTTCTTTCTAGTTGCTGGCAGCTGCAATTGGTGGATTTCAGTTCAGCGGTGAACCAGCTGGCTTTTCTGGCAGGTCCTTTGGGTTTGGCTGGCTTGGGTGGGGAGCAATTGTGTCTGCGCATTCTGTGATCCACTGGGAGAAGTTCTTCGCAGTCTGTTCTGGGTTGAATGTTCAGTCTGGTAGTTGAGATCATTGTTCCACTGGTTTCCTGTGTCTTTTTCCAAATTCTGCATGTTGAGCTTGGGGTAAGGGCTCCAGTGTTGGTAGGTCCCAAAATGGTGAAGTTGGCACTGTAGTGGTTGGTCCAGATGAGCTGTGAAAAGTGGTTGTACTTGACTCTGTCCCTGGATGTGAAAATTCGGTTGAGCGCATGTTCTGCAATGTGGGTAGGGTCTGTGAAAAGCTGCTTTCGGCCAATGTTGCTCCTGCTTTCCAGGAAGCCGGTTGTGTTGGTGTCGCTGGGGTTGTCGAGGTGGAAGTTGAGATCCCCTAGGTAGATGAAGTTTTCAGAGTTAATGGCGATAGGGGCAATGAGGTCAGGGATGGTGTTGCAGAAGCTGGGGCATAGTCCTGGTAGTCTGATGGTGCTTTTTCCGTTTTTGTGGGTTTGGAAATTGAGATGCTCCATTATCAGGGTTGAGGCATCTGAGGAGGTCATGCAGCAGATGGTGTCCTTGTAGATGATAGCAACTCCCCCTCTGAATTTGTTGGTTTGGTCCTGGGGTTCTATCATGTTGTCTTTGGGGGTGGCGATGGTGATGTCCGATGCGGAGGCTGGGTTCAATCAGGTCTCTGTGAGGAAGATGAGGTTGAGAGTGAGGTATGATGTCTTGTCCCAGTTCTCCGTGGAGTGTTTGCCAAATGATTGTGCATTGCACTGCACTTGTGCCGTGGCGGTCTCGGTCGGTGTGGTGGAAGCAGGCATGTTTGTGGTTTCTCCAGCATTGTTGGTTGCTTGGTTGTTGCAGGTGAAGAGGCAGTGCTGGATGGAGAACAGTCCTCTGGTGGTGTGTGGAGAACCAGGATTCCTGGCACTGGACACGGTCCAGGCACGGACAGGCACAGATATGCTGTAGATTAAAAGCAACCCATATGAGTTCCTTCCGATGTATGACTTCAGGACTGCTTTGTATCCCTGGACTGCTGTGAGCTAATGAAACAACTTTTGACTAGCATATCAGACTATTTTTAACATTAGGTAAATCACCTATAGGTAGTGCCTTGAAGTCACCAAATTCCATATGCATAATTACCAAATGAAGACATGACTAATATTTAGGTTAGTATGAAAGGATATGTAAATCTCCTCAACTCATAGGCTGTGGGAGACTCTTTCCTTTGGTAGGAACCAGCTTGTGAATACAAATATATTTTTCCATAATTCCAGGTAGGAAAAATCTATAGACATTATCTGCACACAGTTAGAATGTTTATCAAAAATGTGCTGATCATATATGTTTGTTAATGTACTGCAAACATGATTCTATAACAATGTTTTGGTCTCGGTTCGAGACCCTGGAAATTAAATCAGTTATTCTAGGTTCCTGCACTGGCAGTAGTTGACTGTTTGGTGAAAAAACATGCAAGGCATAGTCAATAGGCATGAGCCTGCTGGCAGGAAAGACGGGATGAGTAAATACTGGCTACTACATCATGGGATGGGGAAGATGAAGGAAAGACAGATTGTCCAGTCAATAAACTGACTAGAATTTTCCAGAGATGCATTGTGTCTTTAACATGGTGGAGTCCGCAGATGATTGTGTAAACAGATATGTTAACACCCAAACACTGATAAATCATAAATTCTACTTAAAAAGCCAACATAAATATTTGTTGGAAGGTGTAATGTAAAGTTTAACAAGAGTACTACAATTGTTGTATCTTCAGTGATAAAAACACATGGGCCAAATTTATTAAACTCTGTCTCCCTTGCACCACAAAGCGGGGTGCAAAAGAGATGCAATGAGCTTGATTTATCAAGCAATGCAAGGCCACCTTGAGTTGCCCTGAGTGCCTTGATAAATCTAGAGTAACGCAAAGCAGCAACCTCTTTCTGCACAAAAACCATGCTGACCACAATGCAGATACTCTTGCACTATGGCTCAAATGTGGCGTCATTGGAGCACAGCTGCCAGAAGTGCACCAACACAAAGAGAAATCAGAAATGGGCCATTTCTTAGTAAATACCTTGCAGTTCTTCTCTCTCCCATTCATGCAATGCAGCGCAGCAATTTTACTTTCTCCCAAGCGTTGCGTGTACTCACTGTGAATCTGGGGCTTCATTTATGAAGCCATGCGTCACTTGTACGCCGCGGGTCGGCGGCTTAACACATGCCTCCTGTTGCGCACTATTTACAAAGTGACGCATCTAAGCAGATGCGTCACTTTGTAAACCCCTGCGCTACATTATACCTGCGTCAGGTATAATGCATGCAAAGGGGGCGTTCCCTCGCAAAAAGCCTCGTAATAGTGACGCAGTGAAATCTATGAGATTTCACTGCGTCACTTTTAGGACGCTGTTGCGTCAAAATCTTGCGCCTGCCTCACAGCAGGCGTAAGACTGACGCAGGCCCTTTCACATGGGGCTTTCCCCATGTGAAAGGACGCATTGCTGGAGTTGCGTCACTTTTGTGACACACTCCAGCAATGCGTCACTTTTGCGCTTACAGATACGTCAGAAATATTGACGTATCTGTAATTCCTTGCGCAATGATGCGTCACATTGTAAATATGACGCATCATTGGGGTCGCAAGGAGGTCGCAATGAAAAGTGACGCATCGCTGTTTTCTCGCAGCGATGCGTCACTTTTCATAAATGAGGCCCCTGGGTCTTATTGCAGCTGGAAAGAGGATCACCATTAGTACAGCTCCAACCTCTGCTCTACCTGCCTTCAAGTGTCAAATAATGCCCCTCCAAACACTGCTTTTCAAATTTCAGAATCTAAGAAGGTCACTTTGAAATTACACACTTTATAGCAAAATGCAAAGTACCCGTCCATCCACGTCTTAAAAATATCCATGTCATGGGCATATAGAGAAATCTATCATTCACACATTCTTCATTTAGCAAGCAAACAAAGTGAATGCTTGACGCGTATCCGCGTGAAATCCATAATCGAAACTATTAATGCACATGCAGTTACAAGAAATACTGTTCTGGGAAAAAATACATTTCAGACAGGCAATCCTCTCGGTCTGGTTTTCAATGTTCGACCTTTCCATTATTTCTATCTGAATCCAAAAGGAAATGCATGCTATCTTGTCTCAAGGAAAAATTATGATGAACTGATATACTACACAAAGGATCATCAAATCTCCTAACAGCCAATGTATTTTTGATCAAACTAATGATAGCTATAAAAAGAAATAATATGAAGCTGAGTGATAAAGGTTTATCTCTTTTGCTGTGATTCGGTTCAGCGGTCCTACATGATTCTTCCAACAGCGATGAGACATTCAGACATACATCTGAGGCAAGGAATGCTACCTGATTGATCGCGAGATCAGACATTGAAAAAATAAGATATGCGACCAGAAGATAATGAAAACGCAGGTAGCTACGTTGCCTGCTTTGGTTTAAGCCTTCCTATAGAGAACAATGTACAAGCCAACAAGAGGGAAAAATACACAATTGGGTTTTGCAGAACATTTGGTCTACTGACATACTATTTCTGGCAAGCACTCTATTATTTAGATTCTAAAGTCAGTTTTAGGCAAGTTGTTTGCTAAAAAGTATAGGTCGTTGGTAACAAATGTAAAAAAGGTTGCATATAGCAGCAAATCGATGCAGCAATGACATAACGCTATTTTGTTTTCTAGTTACCACTAGGAGACCTTACAGTTTTACAACATTTTCACCTTGCAACATGTAGACATTGGTGTTACAATCCACTAAACTGACCACACCTGAGTGGCTATTGCTAGAGGTGCATTTTCTTCCCAAAGTTAAATGCAGGTGGCAATTCTTCAGAGGGTCACATTTAACGGCCCTAAACATTTTTTAAAAAGCAGAGGTGAAGGAAATGCGCCAGAATTTACATCACTGCCAATTAAAACCATGTTTTAAAAGTTTACTAATACCACTGCTATAATAACACCAGCATAAAATCGTTAGGTAATTTCAATGCACAGGGCCCGATTACGATACGGCCCGCAAAGTCTCCGACCTGTGGCCTCATCGTGATGGGCCACTGGGTTTACTTTCCAACCGCCTCATTATGTTCGAGGTTGTTAGAAAGTAAACCAGACGGTCATTCCGTCTGGCTTCCGAAGGGCTCGGAGAGCCTATTCGGCAGTCAGAATCCGGCAAGTAATTCCCTGCCCTTGCGATTACGATCACGGTTTCCAACATAGATTTCATGCCTGCCTGTCCGACATGGAAACCAGGTCAGAAAGCGTGTTTGGGGTCCCCCAGCAAGGTCCTCTTTGATACGCGGCCTCGAGTTGGGGGCCAGGGGGGCACCAAAGGTGCTCCCCTGTTGATCCCTGTACCTTGTGGCAGGCAACTTGAGGTGTCTGCCACGTGGTGCAGTAATGAACTGCTCCCTTTCTCAATGGGAGCTTGTCTTACGGCTAGTTTACAGCCAGAACACAAGTTTCCATTGAGAAAAGTATAATGCAACCGAACAGTATTACATCGCATTATAAAAAGCCAGTCTTAATAGGCCAGTCTTGACCACTGACCGGGTGTCTGTCAGTCCAGTGACGGAGTCGAAGTCGGGTGGAAGGAATTCCGCAAGCCATCAAAATAACCCTCATAATCTAGAATAAGTCACCCATATGTAAATCATAAATGTAAAATGTAGTGCAGTTACCGCAATTGGAGTTAGACTATAGGTCTGATTACGAGATGGGAGAAGATCTAACCCTGGTTGAGATACCCCCTCGACCTGAATTACAAAAGGTCCAGTATTCCATCACACAGAAATCCCAGGTGCAGGAACTATGAGGCCTCCCTGGTAAAAACATCGAAGAATTGGAGTTAAGTGCTGCTGGGCCCCATGCTCAGCTTTAACCCCTTCAACAGAATATGGGAAGCATCAATCAATCAATCATGACATTTGTATAGCGCGCTACTCACCCGGAAGGGTCTCAAGGCGCTGGGGGGAGAGGGGTCCGTTACTGCTCGAAAAGCCAGGTCTTGAGTTGCTTCCTGAAGGAGAGATGGTCCTGGGTTCGCCGAAGGTGGATGGGAGGGAGTTCCATGTCTTGGCTGCCAAGTAGGAGAAGGATCTTACACCGGCTGTGGCTCTGCAGATGCGTGGAACGGCGGCGAGGGTGAGGCTGGTCGACCGTAGCTGGCAGGTGGGCGTGTAGAAGGTCAGGCGGTTGTTGAGGTACTTGGGGCCCAGGTCGTGGAGAGCCTTGTGTGGGTGGGTGAGGAGTCTGAACGTGATCCTCTTGCTTATGGGGAGCCAGTGCAGGTCTCTCAGGTGGCCGGAGATGTGGCTGTGTCGGGGGATGTCCAGGACGAGTCGTGCGGAGGCGTTCTGGATGCGCTGGAGTCTTTTCTGTAGTTTGGCTGTGGTTCCGGTGTAGAGGGTGTTTCCGTAGTCTAGTCGGCTGGTGACGAGTGCCTGGGTGACCGTCTTCCTGGTTTCAATCCGGATCCATCGGAAGATCTTTCGGAGCATGCGCAGGGTGTTGAAGCACGATAATGAGACAGCGTTGACTTGTCTGGTCATCGAGAGGGAGGAGTCCAGGACGAAGCCCAGGTTACGTGCGTGGTCCGTTGGCTTGGGAGTGGTGCCCAGGGCAGGGGGGCACCAGGAGTCGCCCCAAGGGGAAGGGAGATGATCCCAGGATGAGGACTTCCGTCTTGTCTGAGTTCAGTTTCAGACAGCTGTTCTTCATCCACTCGGCGACGTCTTTCATCCCTTCGTGTAGGCTGGTTCTGGCGGTGGCTGGGTCGTTGGTGAGGGAGAGGATCAGCTGGGTGTCGTCGGCGTAGGAGATGATGTTGAGGTTATGTTGGCGTGCGATGGCTGCGAGGGGGCTCATGCAGACGTTGAAGAGGGTGGGGCTGAGCGATGATACCTGTGGTACGCCGCAGATGACTTCGGTGGCCTCAGATCTGAACGGGGGGAGACAGACTCTCTGAGTTCTTCCGGCGAGGAACGAGATGATCCACTCCAGTGCCTTCTCTTGGATTCCGATGTTTCTGAGGCGCTGCACCAGGGTGCAGTGGCAGACAGTGTCGAACGCTGCGGAGAGGTCCAGGAGGACAAGGGCCGCTGTTTCCCTGTTGTCAAGCAGGGATCTGATGTCGTCAGTGGCTGCGATGAGGGCGGTCTCAGTGCTGTGGTTGGCTCGGAAGCCGGACTGCAAGTGGTCGAGGGATCCATTCATCTCAAGGAAGGCGGCAAGCTGTCTGTTGACGGTCTTCTCGATGACTTTGGCAGGAAAAGGGAGTAGCGAGATGGGGCGGAAGTTCTTGAGGTCGGTGGGGTCCGCTGTTGGTTTCTTCAGGAGGGCGCTGATCTCCGCGTGCTTCCAGCTTTCCGGGAAGGTGGTGGTGTTGAAGGAGGCGTTGATGATGTCCGGGAGTTGGGGTGTGTTGGACTTGGCCCGCAGGGCAGGTTCACCCCTAGACTTTTTGCCTTATTTGTGACCCTGTGTTAGTGATTTTTGGGTCTCTGCGCACTTTCCCCTGAGTCCCAGAGTGAAAGTGCGTGCGTGTAGTATGGCTGGCCTGCCCTCCCATAGGAATGCATGGGGAATGTGTGTGTCCCTGGTAGTTCCTGATGCGTGGGGAGTGCAGGCTCGAGTTTGGTATGCCTAAACTCGTGAGAGTGAATGCTGCAAGATGGTGTCTGCGGCATGTGTGTATCTAGTTGGGAAGTGCTACTTCTGGACATTGAGATATGTGTACAGTGAGGGTGCTGGAGCGTGATTGGCTGGAGCTGGCTGGCATGCCAGGCTCCAGGAAGTCTGGATGGGTCTGCCCGGTGGTGAGTGGGAGATTAGCATGAGTGATGTGTGGGAGGAGTGTACCTGGGTCCTGGATGGGCTGGGTTTTCCCCACACAATGCTGGCTCCGCCCCCCTGTGGTGTGTCTAATGACCCTAGCCTCCCCAGTGAAAGGAATGGGTGGTTGGGCCATCAAGAGTGCTCCAGAACCAGCTGCAACTGGTTTTTCCCCCACCCTGCACATTGTAACAAAGGAATTTACAGTATAAGAAGGGGCTGTGTCCCCACTGAAATTGTTCTACTTTGGAATCCTGCCAGAGGGGGCTTTTGCCGCTGCTGGGGCCAGAAGGACCGCCACTTGGGGAGTCTCCCTGCCTGGAGACCCAGTGTGCTGGCTCTGGCCCAGCCTTGCCCCCCCTGCCTGCCTCCAGCCCTGCTGGAGCCCTGTCCTGTCCTCCAGTGCTGGGGAGCACTGAGGACTTCTTTCCTGCAGCCTGAGAGCGCTGCTCTCTGCCCTTCAGCGCTGGGAGCGTGGAGATCGCCTGCCTAGCGCTTGGAGAGCGCTGGATTTTACCCCTAGCGCCTGGGAGCGCTTTTGTTGCTGTTTGGCGCTTACGAGTGCTTATTGGTGCCTGCAGCGCTTGGGAGCGCTGTGGTCTGCAGAGGCCGGTGCCCACCCGGCCTCCGATCGCCCCGTGTGGTGGTTTGACGGCGCGGGTGCCACCCCGCTCATTGCCGTATTGTTTTGCCCAGGTCCGTGATTTATTGGATTCACGAGGGAGCCCACTCCTCGGATCCTGGGAAGCCGCCTGCCTGCCTAAAACGGGCCGCCGCGCTGCCCGCGACGACCCGGAAGTGTTCCGGCCGGCCGGCCAATCAGAGCGCGGCCCCGGAAAGGTCGACCGGAAGTCCCGCCTCCCTCGCCGAGCCGCGAGAGAGCCTGCCGAGGCTCCCCGAGAAGGAAAGGAGAGCCCCGGGACCAGCGGGAGAGACCCGCCTCCGCTGGAGAGACCAGCGCAACCCGGTAGGTGCCTGCAGAGGAGGGGGGGAGCGTCGGGACACATTGCCGGTGTCCGCCCCGCCCCCTCTCTGTAGCGCGACCTCGCGCCTTTGTGTTTTTGGAGCCTGAGGGCTCGGGGGCATTGTGTATTGAAGAGCCCAGAGAGGCTCCAACGTCCCGCACATTCCTTGTTTAGCGAGCCAGAGAGGCTCGTGGGCACATCTACGAAGAGCCCGGAGAGGCTCTGAGGGGCATTTGTCCTTATCCCGGGTCCCCAGAGAGAGGGACCCCACAGCCCAGCGAGGCTGCACCATTGGCTTGGAGTCCCGAGAGGCTCCAGCCTGCCGTTTGTTGCGAGCCCTGAGAGGCTCGAGTGCCCCCCCTTGTCTGAGAGCCTGAGAGAGGCTCTGAGGGGATCATTTCTTGTCTGGGAGTCCAGTGAGGCTCCGCAGTGCCACAGTGGTGGTTCTTTGAGCCCAGAGAGGCTCCAACTTTGTGCTAACTTTCCCTGCTCCAGTTGCCCAGCACTTTGTGGGCAACTGCCACGTTTAGGCCCTGACATTGGGACACCGGGACAGTCACAGGTGGTGACTTGTGAGTATGGGGTAATGGTTATTGATTCTGCACCTCTGAATGTATTGCTTATGCGTCATGTGCCTTTACACCTCTGAATGTTGATAAATCATGTGTTTTATCCTTGCACCCCTATAGGTATTGTGACATGTAGGTGGTTGTTTTCTCCCTAGTACAGGTGGTGCTAGAGAGGTCCTGTTACCAGTGATTACTGGTTGTATGCTCTACTGTTATATTTTTGTGCTACAGTAATTATTTCTAAAAGTGCTGATACCCTTGACAGTGGTCCAAGTGGCTCTGTCCTGTACAAATATCCCTTGTAAATTCCGCCCGTGCCTGTTGGCACCGTGTAATAAGATGTGTGTTTTATCTGATGTATATTTTTATAATACAAAGGCTATTTTTACATAACCTTGTGTGGAGTGTTTCTTTGTGGTGGGCCTTGGGTGTTGTTGCTGGGGTGCGTGCGCAAATACTTAACTTACATCGCCTCCAAGTTTAGCCTTGACTGCTCGCGCCACGTTACCTAGAGGGCGAGTGGGGGTTGCCTTGGCGTGTGACTCCCTTGCCCTGACACTTAGAAGTGGCGATCCCTGACTGACCTCGACGCGAGTCTTGGCCGGCCAGGGTCCCGGTTCTAACATTGGCGGCAAGCGGTGAGGATAAGGATTTGTGTTTGCGTTGTACCACAGTGGCAACTGGCCACTACAAAGCTCTGCATTTTAGATGACCACATTTTTGGGGATTATTGTGTTTTTGGTGAAGTTCCATTATTGCTTCTCCTGAAGAGTGTCATTTGATAATTGTGTTCAGTACATTTGTCCCCCGCCCTGCTTCCAGAGTTTGGTACCTGTGTCACATGTGGTCAGGTTGAGAAGTCAGGGGTGGTAGAAACTGCCTTACCGATCCGAGGGGAGGGTGTGTGTAGATGAATGGTGTGGTTTCCTGGACGCATGAGTGAGTTCTTTTTTAAGGAGAGTGGAAGTTTTGGAATTGTGTACTTCTACTTCAGATTGCTAGTTCCCTTGTGTTGCACGTGTTTGTGAGCATCCTGTCAAGATGGAATCTCCTTTTAACCTTTGTAGCCTGTTTAAATACAGTGTGCATGAGTTGGTACGGTTATGTAAGGAGAGAGACATCCCAGTGAGTGAGTCAGACACCCAGTCCAAGCTTAGGGATAACATGATCCTGTGGCAGAAGAGTGACTGGGAGCGTGAGCACAGTGAGAGGGAGAGGGCCCGGACCGCACACCAAGAGGGTGGTGGGTCTGAGGGGAACCCTGAAGAGTCTGATGTGGAGAGTGAGTTTGACAGTGGATGGGCGCCAGCAGAGAGCGAGTACCCCCTAGATAGGGAGTCCCTTGCTGGGTCCCGTGTCAGAGATAGCACCCCATCCCTTTCCCTGTCCCCAGAGGAGTGGGTGGATAGGAGAGAAGAGAGGGAGCACCAGCTGGCCATGGAGAAGCCCAGGTTAGAGTATGCCTGGAAGATGGCGCAGCTGGGTGTGAATGAGCGGACTGCAGAGGCTGAGAGGGCCTTGGCCAGGGAGAAGATAGCCCTAGAGTGTAGGTTATCCCCTGACCGCAGTCATAATTTTCTGGATCCCCCAGGGAGGGTGGAGTCCAGTGGTGGCAGCTATGTAGAGCCCAGTGCGAGCAGTCCCACCCCCAGTTCCCCCAGTCTGGTACCTGTTTCCCCAGAGGAGGAGTTAAGGTTGAAATTCAGGGGCAGTAGGAAGCTGCCTCACCAGTCGTGGGAGGAGTTTGAGGATGAATGTTGTGGGACACTGTTTGATTGGGTAAAGGTTCACACGGAAGAGGATTTTGATGTCTTGTTTGATCTGATTGTCAAGGAGCACCTGCTCAGTTGTTGTTCTCCAGGGTTGCGCACACACCTATTGGGGTGTGGATTGTCTGAGGCATGTGAGCTTGCTGACGAAGCGGACCGCTGGGAGAGTGCGAGAGGTTCTGTACAGTCACTAGAGAGTGAGTCCAACAGCAGTGGTACAGGGAGCTTCCAGCCCAGCGTGGTGGAAGAGGCTCAGTGTAGCCCAGCTAGGTCCCAGTTTAGTGGGAAGGGTGAAGGGGCTGACTGCCTGGCTCAGTGGAGCAGGAGTCAGGGGGTGGCTGAGAGCACCCAGAGGCCCGGAGCCCTGTCTCAGACCTTGGGTGGTTTCTTAAGGGAACACCAGGTTGGGGACCTAGGCTGTCCTGTGAGTACACTTGAGGAGGATCTCCTAGTGTCTAGGGAACCTGGAGTGTCTGTAACCAGAACTCCAGGGGTTCCAGTGTCAGGCCGTGTCGCTCCAGTTGGGAGGGCACAGAAGTCCGAAGCGAGGAGTGATTGGGGGACGAGGTTCCCAGTGGATGCACCAGTGGACCAGAGACTAGCCAGTTGGGCTAGGTCTTGGGTGGACCCGGGTGGCGCCACTTCTGGTCTGGGGGATCTTTGCGCCCTGTCAGGTGGACAGGAGGCGGGAGATCGGCGCCAGACAGACCGTCACACGACACATGGGTCATGTGTCAGCCTCAGGGGGATTGCGTGTGAGTCCCCAGAAGTCCTGGAGTGCCAGGCAATTATTCCACCAAAGGTTTTAGACCGGAGGTTGGGAGGCCAGCTGCAGGTTCGGCCTGACCTGAAGGGTAGGACGACTGTAAGCAGTGTCCTGACCGGTTCTTCCAGGGGAACTTCTCCAGTTGGGAGAGGGCAGACCTCTGGAAGGGGGTGCAGAGGGTGGGAAAGCCCACCTCTGACCCCGGCGCAACCGGAGGGGTTAAACCCTGGGTTGGAGTGGCGTTGTAAGGGTACCCCTCGCAGGAGGAGGAGGAACCCTGGAAGACGAGGTAAGGGGAGGAGAGCCTTCCCTGAGACTCCTGGTCCGCCTGAGGTTGTAGACCAAAGGCTGGAGAACCAGTGGCAGTCTAGTCCTGTCTTGCAGACAGGGAGAGTGGAGAATGGACACTATGTGCCAGGGGTTACTACCCCCCGCTCTGCGAATTGGCAAGGACCGGTGGCACCTGGGTGGCCCAGGGCCGGGTCCTGGCCGCGGACAGCTGAGGAGTACCAGTGGGGTAGCCCAGTTGGTCCTTACAGGAGCTTTAGAAGGAACCCTAGGGGTTCACCGTGGCATAGAACAGGAGAGTGTCCCGGCAGTGGCGGGCCTGCGTCCGTGTTCTATCGCCCCAAGCAGGGAAGTCCATCACGGTGGTGATTGTTCTCCCCTGCGTTTTGGCTGGAAGGGGGTTGTGTTGGACTTGGCCCGCAGGGCAGGTTCACCCCTAGACTTTTTGCCTTATTTGTGACCCTGTGTTAGTGATTTTTGGGTCTCTGCGCACTTTCCCCTGAGTCCCAGAGTGAAAGTGCGTGCGTGTAGTATGGCTGGCCTGCCCTCCCATAGGAATGCATGGGGAATGTGTGTGTCCCTGGTAGTTCCTGATGCGTGGGGAGTGCAGGCTCGAGTTTGGTATGCCTAAACTCGTGAGAGTGAATGCTGCAAGATGGTGTCTGCGGCATGTGTGTGTCTAGTTGGGAAGTGCTACTTCTGGACATTGAGATATGTGTACAGTGAGGGTGCTGGAGCGTGATTGGCTGGAGCTGGCTGGCATGCCAGGCTCCAGGAAGTCTGGATGGGTCTGCCCGGTGGTGAGTGGGAGATTAGCATGAGTGATGTGTGGGAGGAGTGTACCTGGGTCCTGGATGGGCTGGGTTTTCCCCACACAATGCTGGCTCCGCCCCCCTGTGGTGTGTCTAATGACCCTAGCCTCCCCAGTGAAAGGAATGGGTGGTTGGGCCATCAAGAGTGCTCCAGAACCAGCTGCAACTGGTTTTTCCCCCACCCTGCACATTGTAACAAAGGAATTTACAGTATAAGAAGGGGCTGTGTCCCCACTGAAATTGTTCTACTTTGGAATCCTGCCAGAGGGGGCTTTTGCCGCTGCTGGGGCCAGAAGGACCGCCACTTGGGGAGTCTCCCTGCCTGGAGACCCAGTGTGCTGGCTCTGGCCCAGCCTTGCCCCCCCTGCCTGCCTCCAGCCCTGCTGGAGCCCTGTCCTGTCCTCCAGTGCTGGGGAGCACTGAGGACTTCTTTCCTGCAGCCTGAGAGCGCTGCTCTCTGCCCTTCAGCGCTGGGAGCGTGGAGATCGCCTGCCTAGCGCTTGGAGAGCGCTGGATTTTACCCCTAGCGCCTGGGAGCGCTTTTGTTGCTGTTTGGCGCTTACGAGCGCTTATTGGTGCCTGCAGCGCTTGGGAGCGCTGTGGTCTGCAGAGGCCGGTGCCCACCCGGCCTCCGATCGCCCCGTGTGGTGGTTTGACGGCGCGGGTGCCACCCCGCTCATTGCCGTATTGTTTTGCCCAGGTCCGTGATTTATTGGATTCACGAGGGAGCCCACTCCTCGGATCCTGGGAAGCCGCCTGCCTGCCTAAAACGGGCCGCCGCGCTGCCCGCGACGACCCGGAAGTGTTCCGGCCGGCCGGCCAATCAGAGCGCGGCCCCGGAAAGGTCGACCGGAAGTCCCGCCTCCCTCGCCGAGCCGCGAGAGAGCCTGCCGAGGCTCCCCGAGAAGGAAAGGAGAGCCCCGGGACCAGCGGGAGAGACCCGCCTCCGCTGGAGAGACCAGCGCAACCCGGTAGGTGCCTGCAGAGGAGGGGGGGAGCGTCGGGACACATTGCCGGTGTCCGCCCCGCCCCCTCTCTGTAGCGCGACCTCGCGCCTTTGTGTTTTTGGAGCCTGAGGGCTCGGGGGCATTGTGTATTGAAGAGCCCAGAGAGGCTCCAACGTCCCGCACATTCCTTGTTTAGCGAGCCAGAGAGGCTCGTGGGCACATCTACGAAGAGCCCGGAGAGGCTCTGAGGGGCATTTGTCCTTATCCCGGGTCCCCAGAGAGAGGGACCCCACAGCCCAGCGAGGCTGCACCATTGGCTTGGAGTCCCGAGAGGCTCCAGCCTGCCGTTTGTTGCGAGCCCTGAGAGGCTCGAGTGCCCCCCCTTGTCTGAGAGCCTGAGAGAGGCTCTGAGGGGATCATTTCTTGTCTGGGAGTCCAGTGAGGCTCCGCAGTGCCACAGTGGTGGTTCTTTGAGCCCAGAGAGGCTCCAACTTTGTGCTAACTTTCCCTGCTCCAGTTGCCCAGCACTTTGTGGGCAACTGCCACGTTTAGGCCCTGACATTGGGACACCGGGACAGTCACAGGTGGTGACTTGTGAGTATGGGGTAATGGTTATTGATTCTGCACCTCTGAATGTATTGCTTATGCGTCATGTGCCTTTACACCTCTGAATGTTGATACATCATGTGTTTTATCCTTGCACCCCTATAGGTATTGTGACATGTAGGTGGTTGTTTTCTCCCTAGTACAGGTGGTGCTAGAGAGGTCCTGTTACCAGTGATTACTGGTTGTATGCTCTACTGTTATATTTTTGTGCTACAGTAATTATTTCTAAAAGTGCTGATACCCTTGACAGTGGTCCAAGTGGCTCTGTCCTGTACAAATATCCCTTGTAAATTCCGCCCGTGCCTGTTGGCACCGTGTAATAAGATGTGTGTTTTATCTGATGTATATTTTTATAATACAAAGGCTATTTTTACATAACCTTGTGTGGAGTGTTTCTTTGTGGTGGGCCTTGGGTGTTGTTGCTGGAGTGCGTGCGCAAATACTTAACTTACATCGCCTCCAAGTTTAGCCTTGACTGCTCGCGCCACGTTACCTAGAGGGCGAGTGGGGGTTGCCTTGGCGTGTGAC
Organism: Lissotriton vulgaris; assembly: GCF_964263255.1. NCBI lineage: Eukaryota > Metazoa > Chordata > Amphibia > Caudata > Salamandridae > Lissotriton > Lissotriton vulgaris. The sequence continues at coordinate 181,861,194 of NC_141696.1, read as the reverse complement.
TCCCTTGCCCTGACACTTAGAAGTGGCGATCCCTGACTGACCTCGACGCGAGTCTTGGCCGGCCAGGGTCCCGGTTCTAACAGGGTGCAATGATGGAGTCGGCCTTGTTGAAGACGTGGTGGAGGCAGGGGTCAGTTGGGGATCCGGAGTGGATGGTGTTCATCGTGCGGGTGGTGTCTTCGGTGCTGACCGGGGTCCAGGAGCAGAGGGTGGTGGTGGGAGGCGCTGGTTCGGTGGTTGGGTGCGTGGTTGGTGCGCCGAAGCTGTTGTGTATTTCAGCGATCTTGCGGTGGAAGAACGAGGCGAGTGAGTCGCAGAGGTCTTGCGAGGGAGTGATGTTGTTGTTTCCGGCGCTGGGGTTGGAGAGCTCTATAACGATGCTGAAGAGTTCCTTGCTGTTGTGGGCGTTGTTGTCCAGTCGTTCTTTGAATGCTGTCTTCTTGGTGGTGCGGATCAGCTGGTGGTGTTTGCGGGTGGCGTGCTTGAGGGCAGTCATGTTGTCTGTGGTCTGGTCGTTGCGCCAGGCTTTCTCAAGGGTGCGGCAGTTCTTCTTGGAGTTCTTAAGTTCGTTGGTGAACCAAGAGGCTTTCTTTCTGCTGTGTCTGCTGGGGGGTCTTCAGTGGTGTGAGGTCGTCTGCGCAGTTGGTGATCCACTGTGTGAGGTTGCTGGCTGCTTCGCTAGGGTCTGTTGTGCTGGCGGGAGGGTTCTGGCTGAGGGAGGTGGTGAGCTGGTCGGCGGTGATCTTGTTCCAGTTCCTGCGAGGAACCTGTTGTGGGTGGTGGTGGGTCGTGGTTCTTCTGAAGCTGAAGTGGACACAGCTGTGGTCAGTCCAATGAAGTCCAGTGGAGTGGCTGAAGGAGATGTACTTGCTGGAGGAGAAGACTGGGTCAAGCGTGTGGCCGGCGTACTGGGTGGGGGTGTTCACCAGTTGCTTGAGACCGAGGTTGGCGAGGTTGTCTAGCAGGGTGGTGGTGTTGCTGTCCTTGTTGTTCTCCAGGTGGAAGTTGAGGTCCCCTAGGAGGATGTAGTCAGCGGAGGGGAGGGCGTGCGGGCTGATGAAGTCTATGATGTCTTCGCTGAATTGTGTGCGTGGTCCCGGGGGTCTGTAGATGAGGGTGCCTTTGAGTGTGGTCTTGGGGTCGGTGGGTATCTGGAAGTGGAGGTGTTCGGCGGCGGTGAAGGTGTCGTCAGAGCTGGTCGTGATGCGGATGGTGTTCTTGTGTATGATGGCGATGCCTCCTCCAGTCTGGTTGACACGGTCCCTCCGGGTGATCTTGTATCCGTCCGGGATGGCGATGGCGATGTCGGGCGCTGAGGAAGCGTTCATCCAGGTTTCCGTGAGGAAGGCGACGTCTAGTGATGTGTCTGCTGAGGGGTCTTCAGTGGTGTGAGGTCGTCTACGCAGTTGGTGATCCACTGTGTGAGGTTGCTGGCTGCTTCGTTGGGGTCTGTTGTGCTGGCGGGAGTTTTCTGGCTGAGGGAGGTGGTGAGCTGGTCGGCGGTGATCTTGTTCCAGTTCCTGCGAGGAACCTGTTGCGGGTGGTGGTGGGTCGTGGTTCTTCTGAAGCTGAAGTGGATGCAGCTGTGGTCAGTCCAATGAAGTCCAGTGGAGTGGCTGAAGGAGATGTACTTGCTGGAGGAGAAGACTGGGTCAAGCGTGTGGCCGGCGTAGTGGGTGGGGAAGTTCACCAGTTGCTTGAGACCGAGGTTGGCGAGGTTGTCCAGCAGGTTGGTGGTGTTGCTGTCCTTGTTGTTCTCCAGGTGGAAGTTGAGGTCCCCTAGGAGGATGTAGTCAGCGGAGGGGAGGGTGTGCGGGCTGATTAAGTCTATGATGTCTTCACTGTATTGTGTGCATGGTCCCGGGGGAAGTGGAGGTGTTCGGCGGTGGTGAAGGTGTCGTCAGAGCTGGTCGTGATGCGGATGGTGTTCTTGTGTATGATGGTGATGCCTCCTCCAGTCTGGTTGACACGGTCCCTCTGGGTGATCTTGTATCCGTTCGGGATGGCGATGGCGATGTCGGGCGCTGAGGAAGCGTTCATCCAGGTTTCCGTGAGGAAGGCGACGTCTAGTGATGTTGTGTCGAGCAGGTTCCAGAGTTCGACGACGTGTCTGTGGACGGAGCGGGTGTTGAGCAGGATGCACTTGAGGTGGTTGCTGCTGGTGCTCGGCTTGGCGGGTGCGGTGCAGGTCCGAAGGCAGGTGTATTTGCAGGTTTGGCAGGTGAAGGGTCCGTGGGTGCGCCTCGGGGTGGCTCGATAGCAGGCGGGGGTTCGGCCGGCATTGAGTGTGTTGAGGGTGGCGGCGTCGTAGGTCCATCGTGTGGTCTGGTGTCGGCGGGGGCCAGGGGTCCTGGCGCTGGGCACGGTCCAGGCGCGGACGGGAGTAGACGGGCTTGCCTTTGGCGCGCCTTCGGTGCACCATCGGCGTGCCCGCTGCGCGTGAACACTGCGCGTACGTGCAGACTCTGCCATAAATGGAGAGTGGCGGGGAGGAGGGAGGGAGGAGCAGCTGGGAGGCGAGAGCGGGGTGGCGAATAGGCGGGGAGAGGGTACAGAAAACAAAAGGGGCCGCGGGGAGCAGCGGCAGGGAGCGGGGAAAATACAGCGGGAAACAGGCGGCAGTCAGAAAGTACAGGACAAAAATTAGGCACAGAGCACAATAGAGCACAGTAAACACAACCAAGAGTCACCTAAGCCCTGGGGGCAGCGGCGAGCAGGCAGCAAGAGCAAGGGGACTGGCGCACTCAGGAGGAGCCACGCGGCGGGAGGAGCGACCAGCTCTGACAAGGTCAGGTCAGGTCACAGCTCCCCGTCGCGTGTCCACAACCTAAGTATTCAGTGGGAGGGAGGAGCAGCTGGGAGGCGGGAGCGGGGTGGCGAATAGGAGGGGAGAGGGTACAGAAAACAAAAGGGGGCGGGGGAGCAGCGGCTGGGAGCGCGGAGCGGGGAAAATACAGCGGGAAACAGGCGGCAGTCAGAAAGTACAGGGCAAACAAAATTAGGCACAGAGCACAATAGAGCACAGTAAACACAACCAAGAGTCACCTAAGCCCTGGGGGCTGCGGCGAGCAGGCGGCAAGAGAAGGGGGACCGACGCACTCAGGAGGAGCCACGCGGCGGGAGGAGCGACCGGCTCTGACATGGACAGTCCACTCTGTTATCCAAAAGCCTTCCCTGCCCACTGCCACCCGACCCCCTTCCTCAACCCTCTCCAGGCCCCTGCTTCCATTTACCATATGTTCAGAGCTAGTGGAACATGACAGCATTATTTGGCAGGGAATGGGGAATATTAAGCAGAATTTGACCCATAAAAGCGGAATATGTATGGTTAATCCCCACTCCATGGGAATTAACTAGTAATTGTGATATTTAGGTGTTGATATTCCAACTGGAAACACTATTTCATACCAAAGGGTGCCAACTTATCTAAATCTCCCCTACTCATGATGAGTAACTCTACTGAGAACCGCTCACATGACTTTTAGCACTCAATGTCACAGAATCAAAATAGTAATACCTTACAGAGCGATGCAAATTTATTAAAACCATCTGCAACATATGCAAATTGCTTCACTCCACGATAAGGGTCACTAACAACGGATGCAGCTGTAGCACACATCGTTTCCTTGCGCAAAATATCTCTTTTGTTGGCTCGTGCAGTGCAGAAGATATTAAAGCAGAAGAAAAAAAAAGATGCATGTCAATTGGATAGAAGGAAAAGGGAGGATGTCTGTGAGGGTTGTGCCATGGATGGCTTACGCCATATCTCATAAGAGATGCACTTATTCTCATGGCATGTTAATATTGTGTAGACTAGGTCATGCAATATGATCCACCATTTTGGGAACAAACAGCCTAATCAGACCCCCCAGGATATTGCGGCATGGATTAGCAAATTTAGCGGCACAAATATGGAAATTTAGCGGCACAAATATGGAAATTTAGCTGCATTTTTGCGGCACTGTATTTAACTCATAATCATCAATTTTCAACGTTAAAACAATGGAAAAGGTTTAGCAGAGTATTCCACTTTAGGGGAAGAGCCGCGGCTGATCTTATCAGTGCCAGGATGTTTTGTAGTCTACCCTGATTTTTAAAGAGTGTATGTGCATTTTCTGAATAATCCTTGAAATTCGAAAGGGTTACAGAACAATATGTCATGGACATGCATGGTTTGCACTCTATCTATTGCGTTTTGACCACTATGGCTCGAAATACTGCATTAGTATTTTGCACACCCGTCATTAAAAAAAAAAAATCTTTTCTTTTTCTGCGTTCTTTTATATAGCGCGAACTTGACCGGAAAGTATTTGGTATCAGATTCATTACATGAACACCAGTTGCGTTACACAAGGACACATTTATTTTTGTTATGCAAGGGGAGATTAATTGATTTGCCCAGAATTACAGGATGTTGAGCATCGTTGCCGAGACTCAAATCTGGTTCCCCAGATTTGAGGTCGACCCCCTGGCTGCTTGGACACATCCTCTCATTGAGGGTGTTGATAATTCCAGGAATGCTGTGGTATTCCGATTGAAACCTCAGAGTCTCCTTAGAAATGGGTGATGGAAAAGGAATCGCTTACTTCACCTGATTACCATGGTGAGTCTGCAATCTGGGGCATTTTCCACCCGCATATTTTTTCAGCTTTTAGTTGGTGTAAGGTCAAGCTGGAAACAACAGGGAACGTGGTATTCCTTAACCCAGATTCAGTTGGTATCTCCTGCAATCCACATGAATCAAGGATGCCTTTTTTTTGGAAGTTTAATATAGGTATTGGAGTGCTTTTTCGAGATGGGGGCCTAAGGGTAGAAAGCATACATATGTTACGAGTTAGCTGATTTGGTATAGTTGGTTGGTATGTGCTAATTGTCATTTTGACAATGCAATGTTCTAAATAAATCAGAGATGTGCTCGGTTCTTTTTGCCATTGGAATAAAAACTGCTACTTGGTTCAAGTGCTTAATATAGGACATGGAAGTGTTTACGTTAGGCTGAATCATTACATTTTGTTTTCCAAACCGACACGGGCACCTGTCAAGTAACCGACCAGCGTGTCAAAGGCTTGTTTAGTCATCTTTCCAAAGCCGTAGTGAGTGCTAAAAGATTAAAGTGTCCCAGACACATTCAGGCGGGCAATTAGAGCCACATTTCGAGGGGGGCTGTAAAATATTTCGGGGGGGGGGGGGGGGGGTTACTTCTTCCAACCAGGGACAAAGTGGTTAGAAGGTGTGAACACACAACAGCCTCATTTACAACTAAATGGTCTTTTAAAGACCTGTTGAATACTCGGGTGCGGCCGCAATTAGGTGCTTGCCAGCCCGCAAAGCTGTCTCCGCTCGGGCTGACAGACACGACGTGGGGGGGGGGGGGGGGGGCGGGGGGGGGGGGGGAGACTTCTACTTCTGTGCCGTAACAGTGATCTTTTAGCACAGTATGCAGCTATAATACCATACGGCCGCACAGAGCAGTTTCAAGGGGTGACGTAGGCAAGTACAGTCAAAACAATGGCATAATTGTTGTGATGCCTACCGGGAGACTCTTTTTCGCGGCCAGTTTGTTAAATATCGCGGCCGTCGCGCTTGCCTGCAGATTTCGCGATTTTTTCGTGAATCGCGAAATCGCGATATGCTGGAGGGTCTGCCTAATATACACATACAGGCATTTCTATCTTCATTTTTGGGGTTAATGACAGTGCTACATTTTGTTTCACTTGTGTCTATCATTGTGATGTTAACTTTACACAGGGGGGCCTATTTATGAAAAAGTCATGCAGCACAGCAAATTACCCGCGCTGTGTGATAGGGCAGAAATGCACCATATTTAAGGCAATATGGCCCATTCCTGCCTTTTCCTCTGCACGAGTGCCCTTTGGAGAGTCAGGCATCAATGTTGGCACACTTGCAGCATGGTGAAACGGTGTCCGTGTTGCATACAGGATTGTTTTTTTACAGGAAGGGATATCTTTGTGCACAAAGACAATCCTGAGAGACATTTTCTTCTTTCCATGTGTGCTGCAAAATGCAGCACTCATGGAAAGAGGAAGTAACAAGGAAAAATAAAGATATTTATCCTTGTTACGACTCTCCTTCGAAGACTTATCTTTTTAGCACATTCCTAACTTTACCCGTTCTAGAAAATCTGATAATGCGTCAAAAACCATGGGAGTTGCATGGGAATACCCCTGCAGCACCCATAGAACGCCTTCCCAGGGCAGAGTGAGGCAAAGCAGCGATTTGCTCTGTGTTGCCTCCCTCTATATTTATGGAGCTACTCAGGGCCACGCAAAATCCCCTTTGCATGGCTTGATAAATCTGACTTAAGGTTTGCATCGCTCTTGCACAATGTTGTGTGGTGCATGAGCGATGCAAACCAGCTCGTAAATAGTCACCAAGGTATCTTTCAACAAGCCTTTCCCCAAATATTTCTTAAAGACTTGGGTGCCTTATTAAGTTCAAAGTAAGTTTATTGATAAAAAACAGGATAACAATATTTTTAAAATAAAATTACTAAAAATAATAAGAGAGAACATACAATACAGCAATGAAAATTAGCATGCTTATAAATCAATAAGAAAAAACACAACAATATGCCATAAAAGACTAATAATGAATAATGAAAAATTATAGCGATATAAAATGGGGAATGACATGCAATGAATAAAAGTAAAACATATCAAATTAATGGAAGTCATGGGGGTTTAAGTACTTCTTGTTGGGGGGGATTTCGATAGAGAGAACGTTCAGGACTAGCATCAATGAATGACGTAACTGGGTCCCAGAGGTCTTTTTGTTTTAGTGCTAAATGGAGAGGATAGACAAAAGCGTTGTCTAGGCGGTGATTATAACAGATGGCATATCACCATGCCTGATATGTTAATTTGGTGAAGTCCTTCCAATTGGTGGTGATTTGTTGGAAAGCTACTGCCAAGAGCAAGTCTATTATTTTAGGGTTAAAGTCACAGTCTGCCCAAATATGAGAAACACTACCCAAGAAAATATGAGTAAAAGAAAAAGTATGGTCAGAAGAAAAAATAGAATTAATTTGAGACCACACTTTAGTCCAAAATTGAAAAATTTAGTGTGCTCTTAAAAAGTAGGTGAAATAAATCTGCATGTGGTGAGGAACAAGTCCAGCATTTATCTGAGGTATCAGGGTATCGTGTGTGAAGAGCAAATGGAGACAATATAAGCCTATTGTATATAAAAAAGAGTGTCTGAGTGGTGTTCGCGGCACTAGAGGATTGACGTAGCTTGAGCCAGAGTTTGTTCCAGATTTATACAGCACAAGAAACTGCCAAATCATCTTTCCAAGCAGTCTCAGTTTTAGTTTTGAGTCGTGGAACAGACGGGCTACTTAGGAGTTTATAGATCTTGGAAGAGCTGGGGTCACAAAGTAATAGGGGTCGCAATGCAGTCTGTGGTGTAGGTTCAGGATCAGGCGGAGAGGCGGAAGTGACGTAAGTAATATGAGCTTGTTGAAGTGTATGTATTAACTTAAGAAATTTAGATTGAAAACTAGATGGAAAAGAAAAGGAAGTTGCAGCTTGTGAGAAGGAAATAGTTTGATCTTGGGTTCGGTTATAGAGCTGGTGTATCCAAATGAGGCTGTCTCCAAGATTTCCAAAAAATTGATTTGTTCTTTATTAAGATAAAAGTATTATGCCAAATAGGATGATCGAAAAGTGAAGGCAGAAGAGGAGAGGGAAGAAGATTAGAAGTGTACTTAGGAATGGGGGTAGATAAGGATTGTGGCTTACGCGAAAAGGAAAATGGAGAAATATTCGATTGTTCATGAGTAGTCCAAAGGGCATAGGGCGCAGGTGTTTCGGAAAACCATCTAGACGCTTGATTTAACAGGAAAGATCTATGATATAAAAGAAAATCAGGAAAATTCACCCCACCTTCCGTTATGGGCCGCATGAGTCTTGAAATGGACATCCGTGCTTTTTTGTGGCCCCATAGAAAAGCAGATAAGATAGAATTAATTTTCTTAAAGTGCTTTAAAGGGATGGATAGTGGGATATTGGAGATCGTGTAGAGGACTATAGGGGAGAGCATCATTTTAATAGTATCTAACCTACCCCACCAAGACAAATATAAAGGGTGCCATTTCGTAGTCAGGTTAGTTAATTTTTGTAGGCAATCATCCATGCAACGAGTAACTGTACCGGAGAGAGAAGATGTAAAATGAAGGCCAAGATATTTGATGGAGTTAGGATTCCACGTAAAACCCGAATTTGCAAAATCCGTTTTAAAAGTATATTTGGTGAGGGGTAGAATTTCACATTTGTCTTTATTCAATTTGTAACCCGGGACAAACGCAAAGGAGCTAACCTCATCTAAGAAGGCAGGGAGAGACAATTGAGGTTGGGATAAAAATAATAAAACATCATCAGCATAAGCTGCCATTTTGACCTCCGTTTTCTGAAAGTTAAAGCCATTGATTTCATCATTTTGATGTAGTCTTAACAGAAAGGGTTTTAGGGCAAGATTAAAAAGAAAGGGAGACAATGGGCTTCCTTGCCGTACTCCTCTACTGAGGTTCCGTGACGATTTGACCCCGTGTTTTCAGCATTGTCGCAAATACATAATTTTGGTATCAGCGAACCGCAAATGGTCCATTTAGCATGTCCTGGTGTTTTCGCTATGCTACGAGTAAGAGTACTCCTGTTGCAAACACATTTCTAAACTACCCATGGCATCCATTTTAGATTATGGCAGCCATTTTGTGTTTCTTGCCCTCACATAGACAATGGACACGCAATGACCTTTGATTACTTCATTTCGATTAAGGACACGTAGGCTTTAGTCGGAGATTCACCTCTCTAGTGACACGTGCACCTTAGAACAGAACACGCCATGGCTGCATGACTCGACAGAAGCTGCCTCCTCGGCCTGAGGCCAGTCCTGCTATACTGGTTCTCGTGTTCGTTGGCCTGATCATGATTAGGTGGCCGAAGCTGGTAGCCTTGCCCATTTACGACCCACAAACATCTCTTATCCTGCTTTTCTATCTTCTGCACCTGGCTCTGCTCCTTTCCTTCTGGGCCTTTATTAGGGGGAGGTAACGAAATTTACGATGAGGCGGTCCGGGTCTTGAATGAAAAGTTGACATGAGATTATGATGGAAAAGTGGGAACCCCTCGTTCGTAATGTTTTGACATCAGATATTGTCGACGATTCCTGTGCAACGCCAAATATTTATTGTTTAGGACACAAAGATTTGGGAATATATTACATGTAAAGAATTTGCCTCAAGCTCAATTTTTAGTATATAAGGAGCAACCCTTTTTGTACAAATCGAACAGGCTCCTAGATACTGCCCGTGTGTAGTTTCTGTGACTTCTGTGTCCCTGCAGTAATAAACCTTTGGTCTTTGACGCCACCATCGAGAAACCCGTGTTTCTGTTTATTTGTGCACCGAGACAGGTAGAACTCCGGGGTCTTCGGGTGTTATCCCTGACACCTCTGGACGGAACCAAAAAAGTCCAGAACTCCACTACCAAGAGAGAAATATGAAGAAATGCCACCATTCGCCGAAACCGCTGCTCTGGGATGAGAATACAAAATGGAGATTAAAGAGGAGATTTTTGGACCAAAGCCTAACCAATCCAATGTACGAAAAAGATAGGGCCATTCAAATCTATCGAACGCTTTCTCTGCGTCAAGGGCTATGGCTGCCAAGGGATGAGAATTATGTGAGGTTTTGGAAAGGATATCAAAAAACAGATGAGTATTGTCTGTAAGCAATCTACCCTTAATGAAACCAGACTGTTCCTTACCCAATAAATGAGGCAGTAAAGATTCCAGGCGAAGGGCCAGAGCTTTAGAATTTTTTTTATAGTCAATATTGACCAATGAAATGGGTCGGTAATTTTTGCATATTTGCGGATCCTTACCTTCTTTAGGAATAAGGCATATGAGAGAATCTGATAATGAACCTGAGGAAGCACCCGATTGTACAAAGGTAGACAGAAGTAGATGCAATTTGGGAATAGGCAAGTGCGAAAAATGGGTATAAAATTCCAACGTAAAGTCGTCTGGACCAGGAGCCTTTTCTTTTTTGAGAGCTTTAAATGCAGCCAGAAGTTCCTTCTGCGTAAGATCTGCCTCTAATGATGAAAGATCCGGACAGTTTTCAGGGGAGCGTTGAATTTTGGAGAGAAATTGGAATATACATGTATCAGTGGAAAGAGTTTCAGAAGAGTATAATGATTCATAAAAGTGAAGAAACTCCTTTAGAATCTCACCATCATTACGTTTCAGTGAGCGATCTTGGCCATAAATGGAGTCTATATTAGGTTTGTTATGTTTGACCTTTAAGTAATTGGCCAACAGCTTCCCAGCTTTATTTTGGCCACCATAGAATTTGGCACTAGATCTTAACAAGAAGTTAGAAGCATTATTTGTGGGTTTTTTATTGAATTGAAATTGAGCTTGAATAAGTTCAGATAAAGAGTCGTTTGACTTAGATGAATAATAACATTGTTCTAGGCGTTTGATTTTGGATAACAGATCATTAGAAAGTTGTTGCGCTTTTTTTTGCTTACGGGACACATACCTGAGAATAAAATCTCTAGCCGATGATTTGAAAGCATCCCAAACAATAGGAAAGGAGATATCATTCGTTTGATTAAAAAGAAAATATTCCTGCGGAAAAGAGGAAAAAGAAGTCGTAAAGACCGAGTCTAAAAGCAGAGAATTATTAAAGCGCCATTTACAAGTGAGTGTGGGTTTTTGTAATACATCCAAATGTATACTGATGGGGGCATGATCAGAGATCAAAATGGATCCAATGTCTGCAGCTATAAGTGACTGGGAGAGATGATGAGAAAGGAACATATAATCTAGCCGTGATTGAGTGTGATGTGTTGATGAGTAAAAGCAATATTCTCCTAGAGTAGGGTTACAGAGTCTCCAAGCATCAATAAGTTTATATTGAGTAATAAGTCGTGTAAAGGATTTATGAGACTTATGAGGCTGAAAAGGAGAGGGGGAGTGCCTATCTAAAAAAGGGTCAAAAACCTCATTACAGTCACCTGTTAATATGAAATTATCATCATAATGCTCCGTAATATGTGGGGCGAGAGAGGTCCAAAAAGAGGCGTCACCAGTCGTAGGAGCATAAAGGTTCAAAAGGGAAACAGGAACATTGTCTACCGTAACTTTAACAAGAATCCATGTAACTATCTGATACGTAGATTGTGTTAATATCTTAATGGAGAGAGATTTCTTAAATAAAACAAGGACACCATTTCGCTTACCATCTCCCGGGGAAAAGAGAACCTCCCCACCTAACCTCTTTTTAATTCGATTGATTCTTCAACAGACAAATGTGATTCTTGTATGCATGCAATATCAGCACCAAGTTTTTCAAGATGTGTTAAAACTCTCTGTCGCTTAATAGGCGAATGTAAACCCCTGACATTCCAATTTTTAGAGGCATAAAAGAAAACTATGAATAGACAAGAAAGGCCAATGAAAGCAGTATCGTAAGAAATAAAAGCTGTAAATATATAATAAAGGCCAATAAAGGTAATGTCGTGAAAGATAAAAGCTGTACTCAGCAACAATCAAACTGTATGTAATGAGAAACGATGAAAAATAGTCAAAGAAGAAGGAAAAGAGAGGAAAGGGAAAGTAAGAAGATAGCAAATGAGAAGAATGAAAAATAAGTAAAACAGAGGAGAAAGTAAAGCTGGGATGAGGGTCAGAGAAGAAACATGAGGAAAGCCATAGACATAAAAGGAAAAAGAAGACATGATAAAACAGGATAATGGAAGGAATGATCAACTTACATAACGTCGAAAACATACAAGGGGTGGGAGGATGGAGGCCACATAGAACAATGACCAGTCCATAACTCAGGAAGGAGGGCGGAATGGGAAAACGGCTCCAACGGACTTCAAGACATTAGCGAAGGAAATAGCACGGAGGAGGGAAATCTGTGTGAAGGAAGAAAAGAACAATACATAACAATATTAGAGAATAAAAGAAATACATTAAATATACATTATGAGACAATTCTTAAAGGTAACAATTATGAACAACAAAACATGAGCTCAATCGGATCCAAATCCATCTGCAGGAAAAAATTACTTAGAGTTTGATGTAGAAGCAATATCCATTGTGTCAACATTGTGAGAGTAGAGAAAGCTCTTCAACTTTAACGGGTCATCATAAGTGGTAGTTTTATTATTGAGAGTCACTTTGAAAAGACAGGGATGAAATAGCCCAAAACGTGCTCCCATAGAACGAAGCTGTGGTCGTAGAGATAAAAAATTCTTTATGTCGGTCTGCAGTAGACTTAGCATAATCCTGTGAGAAGAAAAGGGTATTTCCTGACCAGGTGATTCGGTTCATGGCTCTGGCAGCAGACAAAACTTTAAGCAAGTCAGTGTATTCCAGGAAGTAGATGATATCACCTCTTGGTTTTTTGACAGGAGAGGTCGATAGCGCATTAGGGGGAGGGCCCAGACGATGTGCTCTCTGTATGTTGAAAGTGGTACTGGTAGTTGGAGAACTTTTGGAAAAAAAGTCTTGAAAAAAGCATGGGGGTCGGAGCCTTCTGAACCCTCCGCAAGACCATAGATACTTAGGTTGTTTCTTCTGTTCCTGTTCTCCAAATTTTCAACTTGCTTATGGAGAGCTGAGACTTGTGCACAAAGTGGGTCTATCTTGGATGCAGAGGAGTTAAGAGAAACACATTTTGTTCCAGCTGGTTAACACGTTCGTCGACATTTGACCACTTCTCGGAAATCATTTGGAGTGTGGTTTTACTATCTTCAATAAAAGGGCGCAAGGCCCTAATTTCATCTAAAAGAAGATCCATTGTAACCGAAGAAGACTGCTTGGGGGGATAAGGAGGGTCTTTTTTTAACCTCTTGATGGAGCCTTTATTAGCTGAAGACGTTGGTGCGGCCGATGATGCTGATGAGCTTTTAGGGGATGCGTCAGGTGAGTCTTCCATTGTGAGGCACTGATATAGAGAACTTGTATGTATCAGAAATTAACGTGAGGAGGAAGAGGCTTTGTACAAGTAGAAGAGGGGAATAATTCAAGGAATTGAGAACAAAAACAGTGAAACAACAATTCACAATTCCTGGAGTGTAGTTATAGACAATCAATGAACTAAATAGGTAAACTGTTATAGGAGCCACTGTAAACAATTGGTAAATAAAACAGCAGAGACTCCAAGTTTCAACAAAAATGGAAGGTGCCACCAATACAGAGTCAGTGAATTCAAAGGCATATAGGGTGCAAATTGCAATAAGTAAAAATCACAATATACATGTGCAGCCAAATAATTCAGGTATAAATGCTATAAGCAATAAACACTTCTGAAATAAAAATTGTCAAGCAGAGAGATGAAAGGAAAGAAACATGGCATAAAGAACAACAATTACAAATGAAGACAAAGCACTATATATCAAGTGTACCATGTACGTCTTGTCATACAAAAGAAGGACAGCCATAAATAAATAATGATACCATGAAGTCTGATAACAAGAGGTAAACCAAGTACCTCAGAAAGTGTAGAAATGAGTTATTGCATGGATAATGCTGGATGTGATAGCTGCATTAGGTTTAAAAGTCCATTGAAAGTAGCAAAAAGTGGTCATCAATACTTAGAGGCAATTCGAGCATACATCGCTGTTGAGGAGGAGAAAGTCAAACAAGCTTATAGCAAGGATTAGTTCAAGCACACTTTTAATTGGAGCAAGAATAAAAAAATGTTGAGCAAAAAGCGTCACAAAAGCATTGTATCACACTGCTCCAATAAGGAAAAAAGCGTTGTAAAAAGAAGCAATGCCCAGTGAACAAAGAGAAAGTCAGTAGTAGTATGCGGCAATAAGGTAATGAGGTGCGCATAGGAGCAAGAGCTCCGTCAGCGTTATGTGACTAAAAATCAGCACGCACTTCAGCTTGATAAGACAATGAAAAATGGGTCGCAGCCTGAAGAACTGTTGAAGAAGAGCCGATTTGAGAAGGAATTGAGGAAATAACAAGCCACTTCCAAGGAGGCAGAATGATATGTGAGAGGAGAAAGTATCGCGTGGGAACAGAGCCCCGTCAGCAATTAAAAAAAATGGTGGCTGCAACGGGAGAATCAGCGAGCCACACTCACTTGACAGACAAGGCATGAAGGAGCTCGGTAGAGGTTACCAAAATTGAATCCTCCGAGTCAGGAGAGCTTCCTACGCCGTAATCTTCAGCAAAGCTAAGTTACATGGCGAAATAAGTCGCGTTTGGGAAGCCGCCTCTGCCACCGTCCGACCAGTTTGGGAGTATGTGTGCATGTGGTATTTATATAGCACAAAACTAGCCGAAATTCCAAAAAGTAGCACCAAATTAGGTTTCTCATATATCAACAAACTGTAATTGCAATTAGTATGTGTTTCTTTGCCGTTGCCAACTTCCCAAATGTTGGTGATTCCTTCAGCTGGGCTAACATCCAGCTGATGTCATCCAACATACAGGGCTTGGATGCAGAAATTAGAAAATGCCCCATTCCGTGAATGTCCATATGATCTGAAATTTAATTTTTACATTCCCTTATATGTGTACCGGACTCTTTTACTCTGCATATGACGGAAATGCTTCCCTCACATATATTTTGCGGTCTCGAAATATCCTCCTTGCAGAAATAGCATGTTTGGTGTCTGTTTGTGACCTTGCAGACGGCTTTCCTCTGAAGGAAAATATGTGTTTAGCATTAATGTTTAAGACCATGGCCTATAGACATGCAAGGAGGCAGACTTTGGCCATGATAACGTGAATTCTACATCGTCAATCAAAAGCTGTCTTTGTGACTCTGGTATATGATGTTGTACAACCTATCAGCTACATTGAAGCTCTGACCTTCATTTTGTCCATTTCAGTTTCTCACAGTCACTGTGGTAATACTTTTTCCCTCTTATTACTAAGTGAACGAATAATTATAAATACAATTATGTTGGTTAGTGATGGTTTTAATACATCAGTTAAGGGAAGAGTCATTATCAGTGGTCCAGCATGCAGGAAAGGTACTAATGTTGTTCTCTGGTGTATCCAGCAGGCTTCCTCATATAATTTCTTGTTGGTATTAACAAAGCAAACTCAGTGATTGTTTTCAGTAACAATGACCGGACATACCGTTTTGGCACGATCATCTATGTTTGCTGGCTTTTTTCAAATACATTGTTTATAAAAACACATCAAATGCACTAAATGCAATCTACAAACCTAACCCAGGCACACGCTCATTCAGTCACTTAATATCAATTACACTTGGTGACGGCAACTCAGTCAAAGGCAACTGTATTTTTTATTTAACCATTCAGCATTTCCATAATCTCTATATTCATGATATTTGTTAGAAATTGGGTTGAAATTTGACTGGTGTATGAGCCCTAGTCAAGCAACAACCAAACTTCTTGTCAGGGTAAGAAGCGGGCAAACACTAAATTAACCTGTGCTCTCCCTCTGGTAGCTTTGGAGAGAGCAGTTAGGCTTAACCTAGAGACAATGTGTAAAGCATTTGTGAAATACTTGAAACAGTAAAACTGTGAAAACACAACAAAAAAATATTTCACTTTCAGATAAGAAGATCGAACTAAATATAGTAAATAAAACAAGACCAAAGTGACAAAAATCCAGTAGGTAGAACTTGAGATTTTTAAAGATTAAATTGTAAAATATCACTAAGAAGCAATAAGTGCTTACTTGGGATATCTGGTCGCACCGGACTGGGTGAGAGTCAAAAGTTTAGAGGAGCGCACGACGCGGCGAAACAAGATGGCCGTACCCTGACGAGCTCCGCGATGTCGAGCAACGCTCGTTGAAGAAGGGCCTTTCTTAAGTCGGCGTTTAGTTGCTAAAACGGCAGATTCTGCATTCGGAGGCACCCTTCCACATATGGGTATGCTTTCAGGGCATAGCATGCCGTTTTTCATCTACATTTTTGATGAATTGCTCCTCACTCGATAACGGCCGCCATTTTGTTTTTTACACGCAGCATTTTTTTTCTTTTCTTCTCTCCTTGCTGCTGTTTTACTCCATAGCAAGCGTTTTTGATGCTATTCCTGCTGAATCTTTTGCCTTTTGTTTGCTGGGATTACTTCTTATGTGAAGCTTCATTTGCTAATGTGTGTATTTCAACTACCTCAGGTTCACACATGCATCATGGTTTCTACTACCTTATGACTTGTTTACCAGGTACTGTTCCATGCCCATGTTCCATGCCCTCATGATTAAATAGAGGTATTGTTTTATATTTTCAGCTGGGCTTTACATTTTATCGAGTTATGCTTCAATTTTGAGTCGCTTTTATTGGCACCTCACCTTAACGGCTGCTGCCTTCTGTGCTAGTCCATTATTGATTCGCGTGCCGGCGGCCTCTTCATAACTCCTTTTGTCATGATAATTTGGTCTTGCTGGTGTTCTGTGCACAATGGAATCCTCACATACCTCATTGCGCCGCCTATGCCACACGTAAAGACTCTGTTGCTACTGGTAAACGCCTTAAAAAAGACCCTCCATCTCCATTAAAGTCTCCACTTCCTGTTACGCTGGAGGATATTATGGAGGAATTACGTCTTATGCACCCTTTCATGACTGATACCACTACCACTCTTCAGAGACTTGATGATAAATGGTCTAGTTTGGATAAGAGACTATCTGACGTAGTGCAAAAAGTCAGTGATGCTCATGATGTTGTAGATAGGGTTGTCCGCCTTACCAAGGAAGTTGACCAGCTTAAAAAAACCTCTCAGGATTTGGAAAATTACAATCGGCGTAATCATTTGCGCATTTATGGCATTTCGGAGAGCTCGGAGGGGTCAGATATCATCCAATTTTTGAAGACTCAAGTCCTTCCTATCACTGGCCTTCCTAAGCACTTGGATGTCAATATTCAAAGGGTTCATCGTCTTGGACCAAGGAACTCTTCCTCCACTTCAAAACCCAGAGGCATCATTGCTTATTTCCTTCTCTACTCAGACCTTATGACTATTCTTCACTCTGCTAAGCAGCACAAGCATTTACTTTGGTCTGGCCATAAAGTTTTCCTCACTCAAGACATTTCTAAACCAACTGCTGCACGGCAAAAGGAGTTTCTGGACTTGAAGCCTGCTCTTAGATCGATGAATGCCCGATATGGCCTTATCCATCCTTGTTTTTTCAAAGTGACCTACAAAGAAAGAACTTTTAGTTTCAACGATACGGCGGACCTTTGGAAGTTCATCCACACCCATAAGGAGGAATCCATGGAACTCAGCAAACCTTAACTTTTCTGTTTTAATGTTCGTTGTCTTATATTCTTTGGTATCTTGTCCCCTGTGGTAATGCTGTTCCTGTTCTTCTCTTCTTGTTTACAGGTTCCCTCTTCGTAGTTCTCCTTGTCCACTCCATTTTCTGTGCTGCCCCAATGTCTTTACTGTGCATTTCGATATGCTGCCCCTCCTTCCCAATTGTTTGGTAAGTTCCCTTCACTTGTCTTCACATTTGGTCTTTAGAACTATTTATTTTTTCTCTTTTCTCTTTGTATTTGGTGTTTTAGTGACCATATATTTTTTTCTTCTCGTCTGCCCGTGCGTTGTCTTGTTCTTCACTGCTCCCCCTCCCACTTCATTGTTCTTAGTTTCTCTGATATCAATGGCTAAAGCGACTCGGCTTGTTGCCATCTTTTTTTTTCACTTTATCTCTTGGGAGTTTTGGTCTCCCACTCTTTTCTTTCTTTATTAATTTCCCCTCTTCTGCTCATTATCTCTAATCCTTCTTTTTCTACTTCTTTTTTTCCTCTATTCTGGATTTCTCTCTTCTCTTTTTCCAAGGCAATCTTCATTTGAGTTACTAACAAAGCAGGAAAGGTCCAAGGATTCCAAGGCTAATCAACGCTAGTTTTATAGGTGGATGGAAACACACTCGAAGCTCTGGACCTCTTGAGCTTCATAAGAGAAAGCAAATTTGAGAAAAGGGGAGTGTGCTCCGTGAAAGGTCAAAATTGTATTTTTTGTGGATGAATATCCGTTCTTTCAGATTTCCATATAGAGGACAAGACTACTTCAAGTTGCAGTGTGACATCTTTATTATTTTGTTGTGAAACATGGACAGCCGACACGTGTTTTGCCCCCTATTGGCGAGTTGCGCCGGCGCTTTCTCAAGGCTATTTATACAAATGCAGCGTGTAATGCAGCTGTTTTCATATTGTCAAATTTCCAAAGACAGATTGCAAATATATGCCAACATTTTAGCTTCCCGATTAAAAGTTATTAGTCCTGACCTTATCAACATTCACCAATCTGGTTTTGTCAAGGGCAGACCCATCACAGATAATTCTAGAACTCTCCTTAATATTATCCACCTTGCTTCTAAAATGAGTTCTCCACTCGCCGCTATCACCCTTGATGCTTAAAAAGCATTTGATGGGGTTAGCTGGGATTTTATGTTCAGTGCTCTCCGTTGGCATTGTTTTAGTCCTCACATTATTAAATGTATTCACTTATTGTACTCAGCTCCCTCTACCTCCATTTGGGTTAATGGTGTTCAATCTTCTTATTTTCCTCTGCATAGAGGCACTAGACAAGGCTGTCTCCTATCCCCTCTTCTTTTTATTTTGGCTTTAGAACCCTTTCTTGAAAAAATATGGGGCTCCACATCTTACTCTGGTTTCGTACATAAGAACATTGCTTATGTCGATGATATTTTACTGTATATCTCTAAACCTCATATATCTTTACCTGCTTAATACATTTTGTCTCCCCCATATGTTTCAAGGTTCTGGTTTTGATTGGAACCATAAGAATATTAAATGTTTGGGTATCCTTTATGCTAATAATTTTAAAGAAACTATTAAAATTATTTACAAAGATATTCTCTCGAAGCTTTCCGCACTTATAGACCGTTGGTCTCCATTATTCTTATCCTGGTGGGGGAGATTAGCAACCATAAAAGTGATGCTTCTCCCCATTTTTAATTTCTATCTCTCCATGCTTCCCATCTCCCTTCCCATTTACTTTTTTACGCTCATCAATCGGTTCGTATGGAATAATCGCAAGTTTAGGATCTCTATCTCGTCTTCAGCAACCAAAGAATTTGGGAGGGGTCAACTTTCCCAACCTCATCCGTTTTCACTCCTCCTTTACTTTAAAACAAATATGGCCCTTTTTAGCAGATTCTTTCCCTCTTCCTGTCACAGCCTGGAGTGCTATAGAAATGGCTCAGTTTTTGTCTTTCTCTTTTTTTCACTGCTACTCGTTTGTCTCAACCCCTAAACAATCTCTCTCACCTATTTTCAAACATTCAAGGGCTCTCGCATTATCTTTATTTCGTTCCTCCTTCTCTCAAGCAGGTCTTCATTCTCTCACCCCGTATTGGTACAATCAATCCCTAAAGATCAATAATAAAGTACTCTTTTGGAAGGAATGGATTGGCAAAGGCATTATCTATGCGGATAAGCTTTTCGTTGATGATTTCTTGTTGGATTTTTCTGATATTCGTACATCCTTTGACTTATCAAACACATACTCTTCCCAATACCCCGCGCTTAAATTAGCCCTAACCACCTTCATATCTCATCACAAGTCCCTACCTGATTCCGATACATCAGACTCCTCTCTACCAGATTTCACTATTCCTCTCAAAGCTGCTGTTATTTATAAGATTCTTTCCTGTTCCACCTCAGACCGTCCCAAATCCAAACCTGAGCTTGCATGGGAAAGAGATTTGTCGCAAGAATTTTCCTGCCCTGTCTGGGATTCCATATAGTCTAAAATTCACACTGTATCTCGCTCTGCTAGTACCACACAGACTTTTTATTTTGTTTATAATCGTCTTTTCCCTACCCCCTCGGATTTATTTAAATTCAAATCTTGAGAATCTAGTCAATGTTGCTCCTGCCTTCTGCTGACAGTGATGTTTTTCACATGTTTTCCAATGTCCATTGGTCAAATCCCTCTGGTATCAAATATGGTATGATATTTTAGGCGTTAATTACACTTTTGATATTGTTAATATTTTTCTTGGTGGTTCTTCCCCCATTTGGAATGTTTCATGCAATGTTCGTTAATTTATAGATTTGTTTATAGCTATTTCTTTGCAGGTAATTACTACGAACTGGAAGGATTCCTCAAAAATTACTTACAACGCTTGGTGGAATTCGATATGTCACCATCATAGACTTGATTGTGCCTATTCTACTACCACCCTCCTTTTGATTAAAAGGGATTTTTTATGGTTACCTTTAACTGATTTCCTTTCCAGACGTTTGCCTTAACTTGTGTTTATTTACAGTTTATGACTTTTTTGCCTTTTGCATTCTCTTTCCCCTCTCCTTCTCTCTCTTCTTCTCTTCTTTTCTTTCCCCTTGTTCTCATTTTTCACCAAAAATCTTTAAAAATGCATTTTCTCTTAGTATAAATATTTATTACTCCCTTTTTGGGATTTCTGCTTGATTTCACCTTTATATTGCGTTTATTAATTTGTTTTTGTTTATTGGTTGTGATATTGTACTGATGTTCTACATGGTATAATTGATTCAATACAGCTTTCTAAACTGAAAAAATGTCAAAAGTTTAGGCCGACTGTGACAGTGTGCAAGCCGGATACAGGGACACAGTTCGGCATACTGAACAAAAGTACCTTGATCCTGAATCCATCGAAGAGGATGCAGGGTGAAGTTGAAGCAATGTGTTGTGTCGATCCGCATAATGACGGCAAAGCGCTGGTCCTTGAAACAGTGGTGATGCATCGGTTCCAATAAGCGCAGATGCTGCGATGCGGAGTTCTCTACATCTTCATTGAGGCTGCCATCAATGGAGATGAAAAGAAAAGGTCATTGTGCAATGCTGGTTCTGAAGGCTGTAGTGTAGTTCCTAGTTTCCCACTAGGCCCTGCGCATTGGAATAACATAAACAGTAGTATCGACGTGGAACTGCGGATATTCCAGGCCTCCACTGACTATGCTAAACTTAATTGGGTTGTGTTACCAACTAGCTCAGAGGTCACTGGAAACTTTCTTCTCTGATTAGGAAGTGATCAGCTTCCTTGGCACAGACAAGAAGGGATTCAGCTTTCCAACAACCGTGCAACATGACAACTTTGCTCCTCAGATCAAGAGTTAATCTCTAGGGTCGTGTGAAACAATAGACATGTATTTCACTCAGTCAGTCTAGTGCAGTTTACTTTCACGAGATGTAGAGAATAGAGAGACGGGCGTTTGTCAATAAAAGGTTAACATTTATTGAACAGTCTTTCTTCTCGTACAAGAGAAATGTATTGCCACAATTGCAATAATTGTTATTATAAAAAGTACGTACAGTAAGATAAGTATTGCGAAATAGAACTGTAAAAGCATTGATATGGTTTCTTAGCCATACAATGGTTTAAAAGTAATAAAACATATATACAGTCATATATACATTAGGCTAACATACTCAACTGGTGCTTCTAACTAAGCCTACCCCAGTGTGCCTGACCTAAGCCTAACACGTGGAAGGGGAGCAAGTAAGTAGCTTTAAGTTAAGTTGGTTTTGCCAAGGTTTGTTTCAAGAATTCTCGTCTAAGGGTTTAGTCAACACCATACCTCTGAATAGAATGATGGAGGATTGGTATCTCCTTCAGGGGTCACTCTCGATATCCCAGTCACCCGCGAGGGTAGACCGGAAACGCCGGAGCTGGATTTCTCTGCAGGAGAAAGGCAGCGGGTCTCTTCAGCGCGTCGAGGAAGGAGGGGTGACAGCATCCGCGGGCAGCTGGAATCTGCTGGATGTCTTCGCAGAGGACGGCTGTTCAACTCCTAAGCGTACTGCACCATAGTTCGCGCTTTAGCAGCGATAATGGTATCAGCAGCTTCACCACCACAGGGACAGCAGGCTGCAGCGACAGAGTGCTAGATTTACCAACACGGGGTCTTGCAGGCAGCTGGCATCAGCAACAGTAGCTTGCATTGCTTAAGGCAACGTTGGTAATATTTATACCTGACAGGTGCCGGGTTTGACGCAAGTTTGCTGGACATAAGACGTCAATTAAAGATGTCACTAGGAAGTGATAGTTATCAGTTGCTCATTAGAGTTCCATTACTAATCAAAACACAGCAAGCGGGGATTTCCAGGTTTGCTGAGTTTTTATCTTGTTGAAGAACTCGGAGTGTTATCTAGGAATATCAGATAGTGACTACTGCTCTGTCATTGCACTAATTGGTCGCAAAGGAAGTGGCAGAGAGAACTATGCTGGAATGTGGCTCTGTTCGTGTGAGGCCAGAGATGACTTTTCTGAAAATCGCACTTGAACGGTTATGCCAATATAGGGAATAAATGGATTTATAGCCGAATAGGGGCATAAGGTCACAGTATCGATCAGGAACCTAGATAAACACGCAACACCCACTCCACGGGTTAATGTCCATCAAAATTACTAAAACTAAAGCAACTAGATGCATGTGTAACATTGCCCACCCCAAAATACATAAATGCATTCGAAATAGGCGTACTTGTAATACATAAATTTAGATACTGTACGTTTTTTAAAGCATAGTAATCATTCAAAAAATTATTGCATATGGAATCAATGAACGATTATGCAAAAGGAATTACACATGAAGTATCTCTGACAGAAGAAAAGCGAGATAAATCATCACATAAAAATGCATTGTAATAACATGTGTGCTAGAGGCTGGTGTAATGTTGTTATGTCTCTAGATGTGTTTAGAAATAGAAGTGTGAAGCTTCTGTTCTCTAAGAATAGTTTTTACGTTAAGCAAAGAATTGTTCGTGCCAAAAAAGGTCAATATTAGAAAAATTGTCCAATTCAAAGAAAATAGATTTCCAAAGCTCTTGGCAGTTTTTGTTGATCAAAACTGAAGGCCGAATTCAGAGTTCATGGGAACGCTGTGTGTCGGAAAAGTTTCTCAAAAGTTATTGTTTCTGTACGGGTGAGAACATCGTATCAGACAGGCTCTCAAAGAATTGGTCTACAAATTCAGGTGATAGTTCAACCAAATTAGATAGCGCTGTAACTTGGCAGGTGTGAGAATGATTGCTGTCATCGAAGGCAGGACCAGCAATGCTCACAGAAAGTTGTACCTGGATGATGTTGCTTTTGTCACTCGCTCCACTGTTACCACTTGGTTGTAGCACAGGAGTCTCCACGAATGCCGCCATCAGGATTGGTAGCCGCTGGGGACAACACAATGCGTGAGCCGTTATTGGACTGAGCAAAGTATCGACGTCCATTGGTACTGCTGATGGAAGTGAAAGACAGATGTCCAACACGCATTCATCGCCGCAAAGCATACACCGTAGCACAGGTAAAATGCAATTTTGCCATATCGGTCTGAATGAAAGGAACCAGGTCATGTTTAGATCTCTCAGCCTGGCCAATCCAAGGACGTTAGTTATCCTGTCCCGGTAGCGCATTGCTAGGATTGTCTCTTCCATTCCCATGGGAGCTATGTCTGAGCCGAGGCTTGCCATAACGTAGCAGGAGGGTCAAAAATAGAATCCCTGCGACGAGTCCCAAAAATAATGGTATGCCGCCAAAAATGGAGTGCACAAAATTAGGAAAGATTCCCAAAATTGCCTGGAAGGGTGTTAGCAGTCCCGTAAAGACTGTCTTAAATATGCCTGGGATGCTTGTTGCACTAGTATCAAACAAGGGGAATAAAAGTGGACGATTTTTAATGGGGTCCAATGTACTCGTCCTTAACAACCACTGGCTCCCACTGGGGAACTCTGTACAATACTCGTTGCTTGATGCTTGTTGCACTAGACATGTTAAGGAATTGGCTGAACATTTCTACGAAATGCACGGGGCAATTTGTTGATAAAAGGTCATGAACTTCAGTAGCTGTCCTTGCAACTAGAAGATCATACGTCTCTTTAGATGACGTTATAGGCACTGTTGTCTGTAAAAGTACAGATTTCATTTTGCTTAATGTATCAATTCGTATAGAATAGAGATTCAGACGAGGCCAGATGGGAGTCACTATGTCTGCAGGCCCACTCGGAAACAATGCTTGCATACAGCATTTGACCATGGATGTTACTTCTACTAGATAACTTTTCCCTGGCACGAGGCCACAACATCTGTGATCCGTTCTAAGAATGTAACTCCCGTTCGAAAGTTGCATAAAGAAGGGCTCTATCTGAGTTGCAGGTGTGACTAGCTGGTGGCATGAAAGGTTGTTTGAATTTCCATCACATGCTCCGTGTAAATTAATACCCTGACACAAAAGTATACCGCTTAGTGAATGTTTACAGTTCTCACCACTAAGAAATAAATTTTTGTCGCTGTCACTATAGCAAGAATGAGTGTATGGTAATTTCCATTCAGATTTTACATATCCTTTACCCAATTGTTCATACTGGCCAGCAGGTATGTACTCAAGGCACTTTTTAAATCGGAAAGTTGTTATCGGAATAGTGATAATTCCGTGTATTATCCATTCAATGACAGGACTCTCTGACATTGTCAATGGTAATCTCTCGAGTTTTTCGATGCTCAGGATTGTATAGTCTGCTCCTTTCTGTGCCAAACTGATCTGTTTATCAGTAAGGTTAAAACTGGAAAATAATGACGTTGTGTTGATTAAACGCCAAGGCACATAGCCTGAACGAAGATTTTGCAGCGTCCAGCCTAATTCTATAATAGAGCGTAATTGAGACTGGCCATTTTGTAACATTAGCAAATCTCTGTCTATCACATCAAAGGCAGAGGATACAATATTGTCCAACGAATATATTCTGGAAGACAGAGTCATTAACCCATTGTCTACCACAGAAAGTGATTTCTCCAAATTAATACGATCAATTTCTCGTATTCTTTCGGCAGTTTCAATTTGCTTTACTTTCCAAGCCTCGTTGTAAGCAGCATAGATACTGGTCGCTATGAAACGCTTTTGACGCTGTTTGCGTGGTCCAAGAATGAAATCGCGCAAATCAGCACCATCTTTTAGTAAAGACAAGTGTTGCTTAATTTCAGCCAGTGTGGACGAAGTTAGCCATTCAAGGCAGAGTTTCCCTACACTGTATGTTGTTATAATCCCTGGATGTTGTCTCTGGGAATATCTAGGGTCTAATCTGGTCATTTTTAACCCCTGTGTTTTATTCAGGAATCTATCTTGACAGCTATTTGTGTCTGTAGGCCAGATTAACCACTTTTTCCAATCAGGATGTGTTCTGTTGAAATGTAAAATTTGTGACACGTCTAACTCAATATCTGTGGTTGTATTCTCAGGTATTGGCTTTGGTATAGACGGTGTTTTAAGATCTTTGATCTTAGCTAGGCCAAGACAAGATGTTTGGTGTATTGTGTCATTTAAAAATAACATTTGTTCTGGTATCATGCAGGTTCTAAATTGTGCTTCAATGCCTTGCACCTGCCAATCTTTTGTACCCCAAATTGTTTTCGTTTCAATATTATTTTTCCAATAATCAAAACCAAATGTCATCATTTTGTCATAAAATGCTTCTGAATATATCAATTTAGAATTTGTCAGCATTGTTTTCATTCCTGTTTTATCTAACAGTTTGTAATAAAACGTTTCTGCATCACTGGTGTTAAACCCTGAGAAGTATTTGAATTTCTCAAAAAATGCTTTAGAACTGCTTTTAGGTGGTGTAGAACAATGTTCCCATTGATTATACATAAAAACATTTCTAGGCTGTGCAGATTTATGCAAGTAATGATCCCCATAGTGGGTGTAACAGAATAACTGCTCATAACTAGATGAACCTTGTAAATAATCATGATCTGTGAATCTAGCTGACATTACTAAATCAGACATCATGTCATTAATACTGTTAAAGTCCCAATCATCAGAGAATGTACTTGGTGTCACAAAGTCACTTAAGGAAACCTTTAGTTGATGAGGATACTTCAGGATTTCGACCGGACCATATATCTCATAGTCTGTTTTCTCCCATACTACCCACCAGGTATTGGAATTGCTGTGACATTTACTGTTGACAGTTCTCTTTTCTTCACGTGGGATGATCTGTGTGGTTTCAGGACTAGGTTGATGTTCTGACTTGCTGTGTCCATTGTAATATATTTTCCTAAAATTAAAACTAAAATTAGGCATAGTAGGAGTATGAATACCCCTGAAATAATCCAATGCTCAATCAACGGTGAATCCAGATATAATTCTTTGATTTGTTGAAGGAGTCCTGTTGTATTTTCTTTAGAATACTTTTTTGTTTCTGGCATCACTTCGGTGTCGTTTAAATCTTCAGAGAAGTTGTCCAAGTTGATGAAATAACCAGAGGCAGTTCTGTCAATTGATGGGATTGTTCTTTCAATCTGTCTCTCGGTAGCACTTTCTGATGCCACATCATTGTAGACTGGTGTTGTTTCTTGACGAACTGTTTCAATCTGTGTTTCAAGAGGCACGAGTTCCATGGCATTATTGCATAGTCCTTCATTGTGCACTGCAGGCTGATCGAATGTGATTAGTCTTTCAGTTTGAACCTCTTGGATTGTTGCAAATTTGGGTATTCTGTTGTTCCTTGGGAGTCCACTGGGCCTACTGTTGATTATAGGCCACATGCTTGTGGTTTTACCAGATCGATAGACACGACTCTGTTCTCCTTTTTACCAGCAAGGGGCGGTAGCACAACTGATCTTGTTCCGGTGACTGCTAAGACAGGTACTGCTTTTCTGTAAGAAGGCCCAAATTCCTTCTTAACCGCGATCTTTTCTCTGACTAGATCCCCAATCTTTGGAATCCAGACAGGCCTTGCCGGGGCTGTTGCGGGTGGTGCCTCGTCAGTGGTACTTGGCTGTTGCTTTAACTTTATGTTGCTTAATGATTTTCTTGTTTCATTCAGTTCCTGTAAAACAGCCAAATGATCTTTGATGTCAAAGTCTGTTGTTTTTTCTTGTACCACTGACATCTGACTATCGAGGTCCTGAACTCGCATTCTAATTCCGAACAATAGTTCGTATGGGCTGAAACCTTTTAGAGAATTTCTTGGCATGTTGTTAAGACTAGTCTGGACACTTATTAAATGTTTGACCCACCCAGCGCCTGAACCTAATACCTTCGCTGTTATAGATTGCTTTATGTCACGGTTTTTTCTTTCTACCACACTGTTCCCTTCTGGGTGCGACGGACAAGAATACCGCAACCCAATTCCCATGCTGGCCATGGCCTCCTTATAAGCTCGAGAGCTGAAAGCAGGACCCTGGTCAGAATGGAACGTGGTAATTGCGTATGTGCCGATAAAGACTCGCAAATCTTTTATAACCGTTCTAGCGTCAGCCGAGCGCTGGGGCCACATCCATATGAACCTCGTACAGGAATCCACTGCTACCATGATATATCTTTGTAGGGGACCACAGTGGTCCAGGTAAACGCATGCAAATGGTTTATCCGAGATGAGAAGGGGTGTCTGCGCTGGTCGTTTTACTGTTGATACTTTTATCCTTTGGCATATGTCGCATTCTAATACATACTTTTTAGTTTGTATTCTCAAGCGAGGCCACCAATATCTCTGTTTTAATAGTGATATTGTTGCGGAAACGCCAGCATGTGCAGAAGCAATCCCTTCGTGTGCCGCTTTGATTAGTCCTAGTCTGTTTGGAATTACTCTATCCCCCACTCCAGGGATTCGAGCAAAAGGAACATTATTTGTATCCGTTAAGTACAAGTACTTTTCAGGAAAGCCTTTTGGGAGTGTTTTCTTATCATTATTTACTGACGCACTGACAGCTTGTAGAATATCGCTGTCTATTTTTGTTTGTGACCGAGTTATCGCAGCTACGGAAGCCGTTTGCACAGCTGCCTTCGCGTCTTCATCAGCCAATGAATTCCCTGCAACGTGAACACCATCACGTTGATAACTCAGTGTATGTATCACGTGAGTCTTTTGTAGTTCTTTCTGTAAAATAACTACCTGTTCCCAAAGCATTTTATGCTTTATTGTGCCACCTTTTGCATCTTTGAAACCATTTTCCACCCAATTCTGCAAGTATTCATTATAAGATTGTACGCAATAAAAAGAATCGCACACTATTAGTGTGGGGAATTCGCGATCGGTATTTTCTAGCGCCATCTTAAATGCTACTAATTCAGCTCGTTGAGCCGAGCAATCTCCTAGAGATTGAGTTTTAGTGACCAGTGGTCTGAATTTTCCTTTGTGCCAGCGACCTTTTACAATCGCGCACGCAGCACTGTAAGCTTGCTTACCCCCAACTGCGGGTTGTGCTGATCCGTCAGTATATATAATACTTCCGTATTCTTCGAGAGGCAGGATTTCAATTGGCAGAGGACATTCATATTCATATTGTAAAAATTCCTGTGTTTTTAAGTTAGGATCAAATTCGTAAACTACGTCTGTTGCAGCAAGAGAATTAACCCACTGAATCCATCTCGGATGCAAAGCTTTAGCATTAGGAATGCTTGCTTTAGTTACCGCTTCTAAAGCCGGTATGGGTGTTACGATTATTATTCGTTTACCTTGTGCTATGGGCCTTTTTTTCGCTACAGCAGTCTGAACCGCAGTTAGAATTTTCTCCGTTGAACTGAATTTTATTTCAGCCTTTGTGTACAAATGTGATTTGTAAGCTATTGGTACCTTTTCTCCCTCATTAGAGGTCAGGTATGTGAATCCGCATCTTCCTGGGATGACTCGGATTACAAGATCACGTGTGTTGTCACGTGTATCTAATTTTGTTTTTGCTAACATGTCTGTTTGCAGTGATCTCAAAATTTCTGTGTGTTTTTGAGTCCAATTGATTTGTTTAAAATCAGGTTTAATTAGTTCGTAGAGAGGTTTAACCCTCTCTGCGTAATTTAGTATGTAAGTTCTTCCGAAATTCAGAAAACCTAGTATGGATTGTAAATTCTTCAGCGTTTTGGGAGCTTGGAGTACAGCGCACTTCTCTAAGAAGTTGTCCGCTAGGCTTTTCCCTTCACTTGATAATTCGTACCCTAAGAACAGTACTGTCAGATGGGCAATTCGAGACTTTTTAAAGTTGAATTTGTAACCCTCTGCTGCGAACCCAAGTATAATGGTGTTCACTCTTTTCAAGTGAGTATCCAAGTCGTCGTCTGTGAGATAAATATCATCTACGTAAGATAATGCTTCATCATCATAGATTTGTAGTAACTCTGTTACCCTAGCTGAGAATAGTCCTGGGCTGTTCTTGAACCCCTGTGGGAGTCGACAGAATTATTTCTGCGACCCAAATGCAGAGAAAGCGGTCAAATATCTGCTTTCTGGTGCAATGTTTTGACAAAAGAAACCATTAGAAATGTCTAATGTCGTTTTATATTTTTTCCTAACTATGTTATTCATTAGGGCTGCACTATGCGAGTTTTGTACTGCAAAAGTTTTGCAACATGTATTAAGATGTCTGTAGTCCAAAACTAGACGATATGAATTGTCTGGCTTGGAGACAGGAAACAAAGGATTGTTCATTTGAGAGGTGCATGTTTCAATCACCCCCTGGTACTCAAGTTGATCTAAGATCTCCCTGACTTGTTTTTTAGCTTCTTGCTTTATGGGATACTGCCGTTGGGCAGTTGGTTCACTTTTTAATTGGATTTTGTGAGGAGGTGAATCCTCATCCCATCCCAATGCAGGTGCCTGGGCCACTGCCCATTTCCTTGCATATGTGTATTTTTTGTGAATCGGAATGTGATTCGAGAAGGCAGGCATAATCACTTCTTCGCCGCGAGGGCACTCCCTGACAAACTCCGGGGGCCAATCTTTTTCAGCTAACAGAATATCATAGCCTTTTGAGAGCTTATCCCAAAATAGACCCTTAATTTTCCTAGTCTTATCACCCTCTATACGCAATGTTATTTCGTATATTTTATGGGGCTCGCTAAGTCTGGCGTCGGCAGTTTCAACCTGAATGTATTCATTCGTGTCCACTGTCTCCAGATGACTCATCAAGATCTTGCGCGCTATACTGATTTCTGCTGCACTGTCCAACATTGTCAATGCCCACTCCCCGTTTTTCAACTGTGTCCTCAGTATTCTCGGCATGGTTGATTACCCTAATACTGGCTACCTTCTTTTTCTGAAATTGAGATTTTTTATTTTGAGCAGGTTCCTTGTCTTTGGACTTGGTGTGCTCTCCTGGGTCTGACCGTCCTCTTCTTTCCGAATTCTGTGGAAGAGATCGAGAGGGACGTGTATCAATACTTTGATATCTATCAGGTTTTTTCAGATTATCCCTATTTCTAAGGTTATATCTTTTCTCAGAGGGCTCCCTCTGGGGAGACTGGCGTTCTCGAGTCGGAGTTCTTTCCCTCCGTCGAGGAGACCTTCCTCTGGACTGGAAAACTTTTTCCTTGGGAGTGGATTGTTTATTTCCATCCCAGCTCTTTTTAGGAGTATTTGAATTATTTTTAATAAATAATTTTTCAGGATTTTCGAGCAGTTGGGGCTTTACTGGTTTCCCACCCAAGCTGTCTCTACCTAATTCTTCATAGCATTTTTCTATGATTTTTGCAAGCTCAACAGGATCTTTTATATCTGTTTCCTTCAACTTCTGGCGGATCGCCACAGATGCTGCTTCTCCTTTAATGTTGGCTAATAATATAGCCGTGACCTGCTTGAAGTCTTTCAGTAATTTCATACCTAGATTTAAAGCGGGCTCTGGACCGAATTCATTTTGAATCTGTTTTAGCACTTCTGGTATTACCGCCATAGACGGAACACCGTGTGTTTTTGTGTAAATGGAAGCAAAGACTGTACCCCAAGTGTCACAGTCCTCCACGTGTGGTGCGATTCCCATAGGAAGGCAGATGGTCAAGATTCTGTGTTTCTCTATAGGGGTAGTATCAGGAAATACTGCCTCTATTTGAGTGATTTTCTGTGCTAACCAGAAAGGAATTTGTTCCCGTTTTACCGGTGTTTTACCAAGACATGACTGTATGTTCTGTGGTGTAATTTTATTTGTGTTCCCCTGATGAGGGGTCAGCTGTGGTGTATTAACAGCTGGCTGGACTGTTGCAGTCCGCATTACATATTGGACTAATTGCCTATGTATTTTTATTAGTGTTTTTAGCTGTACTAACAGCTCTTCCTTAGACATTTTTACAATGTCAGGATGTGGTGTGTAGCTGGCTAGAACCGGCCACGTGGCTCCTGGTCTACCTAGTGGACCGAGCCTAGTTATGTGATCATTGTGTTTTAGGGCGCCATTAAACCAGAGCAGATGCTCTTGAAATTTAAGTGGAATTTCAATCTCCTCGAAAGGAGCGTACTCTTCCGGAGGTTTCTCTATTTTGTAATAGTGAAACTCTTTTGTTCTAGCGTTTACCGCTGGAAAGTTTATCCATGAATAGAATACCTCTGTCTGCCGATACTCGTGAGCCTCTATCACGAAAATTACTGTACCACCTTGTGGTGTCAGTCCATTTTCTATAAGTTTTAAAGTTATAGATCTTCTTAAGTGGACCGGGATGATAATAGCATCCGGGTCTGTGTATTCGGGACCTTGCTGAGTCGCATCTGCTGCGCCCCCAGTGGTTCCGTTTTCTGGCATTGTAAAAATGCAAGGTTTGCAGAGTAGGTCTCCAAGGAGACAAAGATTAGGTGCACAATATTTTGGAACACTGTATCCTTCAACGTTGAATAAACCAGAGTTTTACATAGGAATCTCTTCCTACTAAGGTCGGGCGGATTTTAACCTTTCACCCACTCCAGACGTCTATTGGAGTATTTACGGGAGAAAGGGGTGTGAAATATGCACAACTGAGTTACTCTAAAAGTCTTGCGTTAGTTTATCGCCTTACCAAACGTTGGGCGCCATGTAGTGTAGTTCCTAGTTTCCCACTAGGCCCTGCGCATTGGAATAACATAAACAGTAGTATCGACGTGGAACTGCGGATATTCCAGGCCTCCACTGACTATGCTAAACTTAATTGGGTTGTGTTACCAACTAGCTCAGAGGTCACTGGAAACTTTCTTCTCTGCATAGGAAGTGATCAGCTTCCTTGGCACAGACAAGAAGGGATTCAGCTTTCCAACCTCCGTGCAACATGACAACTTTGCTCCTCAGATCAAGAGTTAATCTCTAGGGTCGTGTGAAACAATAGACATGTATTTCACTCAGTCAGTCTAGTGCAGTTTACTTTCACGAGATGTAGAGAATAGAGAGACGGGCGTTTGTCAATAAAAGGTTAACATTTATTGAACAGTCTTTCTTCTCGTACAAGAGAAATGTATTGCCACAATTGCAATAATTGTTATTATAAAAAGTACGTACAGTAAGATAAGTATTGCGAAATAGAACTGTAAAAGCATTGATATGGTTTCTTAGCCATACAATGGTTTAAAAGTAATAAAACATATATACAGTCATATATACATTAGGCTAACATACTCAACTGGTGCTTCTAACTAAGCCTACCCCAGTGTGCCTGACCTAAGCCTAACACGTGGAAGGGGAGCAAGTAAGTAGCTTTAAGTTAAGTTGGTTTTGCCAAGGTTTGTTTCAAGAATTCTCGTCTAAGGGTTTAGTCAACACCATACCTCTGAATAGAATGATGGAGGATTGGTATCTCCTTCAGGGGTCACTCTCGATATCCCAGTCACCCGCGAGGGTAGACCGGAAACGCCGGAGCTGGATTTCTCTGCAGGAGAAAGGCAGCGGGTCTCTTCAGCGCGTCGAGGAAGGAGGGGGGACAGCGTCCGCGGGCAGCTGGAATCTGCTGGATGTCTTCGCAGAGGACAGCTGTTCAACTCCTAAGCGTACTGCACCATAGTTCGCGCTTTAGCAGCGATAATGGTATCAGCAGCTTCACCACCACAGGGACAGCAGGCTGCAGCGACAGAGTGCTAGATTTACCAACACGGGGTCTTGCAGGCAGCTGGCATCAGCAACAGTAGCTCGCATTGCTTAAGGCAATGTTGGTAATATTTATACCTGACAGGTGCCGGGTTTGACGCACGTTTGCTGGACATAAGACGTCAATTAAAGATGTCACTAGGAAGTGATAGTTATCAGTTGCTCATTAGAGTTCCATTACTAATCAAAACACAGCAAGCGGGGATTTCCAGGTTTGCTGAGTTTTTATCTTGTTGAAGAACTCGGAGTGTTATCTAGGAATATCAGATAGTGACTACTGCTCTGTCATTGCACTAATTGGTCGCAAAGGAAGTGGCAGAGAGAACTATGCTGGAATGTGGCTCTGTTCGTGTGAGGCCAGAGATGACTTTTCTGAAAATCGCACTTGAACGGTTATGCCAATATAGGGAATAAATGGATTTATAGCCGAATAGGGGCATAAGGTCACAGTATCGATCAGGAACCTAGATAAACACGCAACAAGGCGATGTGTCGGTGGATCCATGAAGCAGAGGCAATGCACTGGTTCTGGTCCACGCAACAGCACTGATGCACCTATTCCAGAGAGGATGCATGGGTTTCATTGAAAAGCACTTTGGGCCTCACGTCCAAGGATCTAGGACTCACAGATAGCAGAGTCCAGATGCAGAAGCAGGTAAGTAGAAAGTCTTTTATGTCTCTGAGACTTCAGATCAGGAGGCAAGCTAGCAAACCCTTGGAGTCCCTCTGAGTTCAAGTGATGCAGGTCCAGTCCTTTTTAACCAGACGGGGGAACAGCAGGGCAGCACAGCAAGGCAGGCGTACATCAAAGCAGCAGTCAAGCAGAGTGAGAGTCCTTCAGCAGCACAACAATCCTTCTTCCTGGCAGAGTCTTCTCAGGTCCAGAAGTGTACTGAAGTGGTGGTGTCAGAGGTCCAATACCTATTCTCACTTATGCCTTTGAAGTGGGAGAGGCTTCAAAGACAGGTCTTTGAAGTGCACAGTGGCTCCAGACTCACCACAGGGGGGAATGCAGGCCTTTGGGTCGGGATAGGACACAGCCTATTCAGGTGTAAGTGCGAGACTGTGCCCAGCTTCTCCCTCCCGTCCTCCCATGGTGACCCATCAAGTAACACCTAAGCTCCCATTGTGTTTGGCTGTCTATGGGGAATACACAAAGTCCGGCTCTCACCCTTCTTAAATGTATATCAGAGGCAGGCAGGCAGCAGGCAACAAAAGCCGAAAGAAGGAAAAACAAACACAAGTAGATGATGGACAGAGTGCAGAAACCTTTCAGACACTCACCCCCAGTGACAGATCTGGGTTGACTCCATCATCCTTCTTTAGCTCACTTTGCCACCCCAGTCTGGAGCCAGCCATATCCAAATCAGTCTTGACCCTCTGCATCATTGGAACAGTCCAGCCCGAACTGCTAGGCCAGGTCCTCCCTGGACCAGAAACAAGCATCCTGAGACCGGAAACAGGCATCCTGGGATCGGTTTCTGGATAACACCCCTCATGAGCCAGGCTACCTTGAATCCAGTGGCAAAGTGAGCAAGGGACCAAAGTCTGGACATATCCTGCCAAAGTAGGGTAAAAACAGCAAACACAAGGAGAGGATGGACGGAGTGCTGAAACCTTTCAGTCACTCACTCCCAGTAACAGATCTGGGTTGAATCCATCATCATTCTTTAGCTCACTTCGCCACCGCAGTTTTGACCCAGCCATATTCAAATAAGTCTTGACCTTTTGCCTCATGAGAACAGTCTAGCCTGAACTGCCAGGCCAGGTACCCCCTGGGCCAGAAACAAGCATCCTAGGACTGGTTTCAGGGTCACATCCCTCATCAGCCAGGTGTATTGCTTTGCACTCCCAGGTAACAGAAAATAACACCGTACCCCACAGAGGCTCCAAAGACTTGGATGTGCACACAAACTCACTCACACATCACAAAGTCAATACTCAAAAACAAAACACCTCACTGATCGTTCACTCAACATCATTGCCAACTCAAGCGGGAGAAACCCTTTTACCAGCCCAGGCAGGATTCTCGATCCGGACCCAAGTTCCCCTGTGACAACACGTCTGCCCCACAAGCGACCTCCCATCTGGGTGCCACGATCCCCCACCTTTAATACCTTTTACTCAATCGGAGGTGAAGGTTCTAGAGAACTTGCCCCCTTTCTTCTGTTATGAAAAACCGAGCTGACCGTACTGGTCTGGGTCAAGGTCAAGACAGAAGCTGGCCAGGCCCCTGTATTTCGACTCTGAGACAGAGCTGTGCATTCCACACATTTTTCTGGCCACAACAATCTCTGCTCTGAAAAGCACCAAGCACACTTCCCACACATTCTCCCAGCGAAGTTTATGAAAGCCTCCATCCAGGAGAAAACAAAACAACCTTGAACATAAATAACCTAAACAACTTGAGCAATCTGGGGGCATGCCTCTGAGTGCCAAAAACCTCAAGCAAGAGAGAGTCAGAATTGAAAATGACATAAGGACATGTCAAAGCCAATAGTAAGAACTTTACAATACTTCCCAATGTACAACAAAATGCACATTTGTGCATCACTGCCTATAGCATCACACACTTCATCCCCCAATGTACAACATAATGCACTTTGGAGCACCACTGCTTATAACACTGCATTTTGAGAAAGAAAACGTACATGCCACATCTCTCTGTCTCTCTCTCATGATTTTAAATGCACATTCCACATGTTCTGTTCCTGGCAAGGCTGTTCTACTGTGTGAAAGCTCTCCCACTTTAAAACTTCAAGATTACACAAAAGACATCTTCAAGGAAACGTGCACATGCAGGAAAAAAAGAATGTCGTACATTCAGGCTAAGATAGAGCAAAACACCAAAAGTTAAATAAAACTAAGGTAGTCGAAGTTATTCAGGTGGTCCCAATACATGGGAGTGCTCTAGCACTACATTACACCCCATGACCTTGGACTATCTTAACATATATATCAAAAATCATGTTTTTAAGTGAAAGCACAAATATAAATGAAGCACACATTAAAACAGTGACATTATAAAAGCATGTGGGGCAAGATGGCGGCTGCTCACTAGCGGCTGTAGCAGGAGTGCAGTCAGGACGTAGTGAACCGGAGCTCTGATGGTTCAGGCATGGCTCGGGACCCATCGCACTGGCTACTGCTGAATTAAAACCTAAAAGCGCAGCTGTTTGAAAAAAGTGATGCAATCTGTGCTTTCGTGCCGTGGATTGACAAAACAGCTCTTGCAGGATTTGGCGAGTATTCTTACCACTCTACTGCCGAAATGGAAACGGCACGATATGGCTGGGAGGCGGAGCAAGTACCGTAAGCATCCACAGCTGAGGAACGCCGTGGCTGCAATCGCACTGAGAACTGAGTTCAAGCACGGAGCTGAGGTGTATGTAAAACAGCAGTCACCCGAGAAGCACAGCGATTGCTACATACCTGAGAAGAGGTCCATTTCCCTAAAAACTATGGCCCCGAAAGTTAATCCCACAGTTAAACCCCTGGGGGCCAGAAGAAACAGCAGGCACTTCGGGAGGAAGAAATGGCAGAGTCCGGAGGAGCACACACACCCCTGGCTGAAGAGCGTTGTAAGAAGAAGCAGCTACAGCAGCCGACAGGCGCACAGACCCGACTAGCCACCGCGTCAATAGCGGAGCTTTCTTCCAAAGCCAGTAAGGAGAAGGGGGTTGAAGAGGCTGGGAAGGCGGATGGGCTCACATTAACCGGGACTGGTGTTGCTAATGGAGTTGATGCCGCGCTCCCCAAAGACTGCTTAGTGCCTGAAGAACTTAATATCCCTGACATGCTTCCTCTAGATTTGGAAATTAAGCTAAAGGAGGGTGAAATACTAACAGTGGCAGTGGCAGATGGGATGAATAAGAACACATCTAAGGATATAACTTTAAAGGAGGGCCAGGCGAATCAGGCGGACTTGGAGCTTTTACAGAGTAGCACTCAGAGCTCTGAGCCTCCAGTGTCTGATACATGTTTGGGCGCCACGTATGAAACAGTAATCCAATCGACCCACGCCAAAGAGGAAATGCGGGGCGGGCATGTGCCAAGCGCTGGAGTCATGATCGGCGATGGGAAGGAGAGTGTCCCAAGTGAGGCTTTCTTTTCTGCTTCAGACGGCCAGGAATGGTCTGAGGATGAAGAAGTAGGCTCCTCTGATTTAGACTCTGAGAGCAACCCTGAACCAGATCAACCTGCCAAGGCCCTAAAGGTTTCAGGGGCTACAAGTAAAGGGGCGACCTCTACTGCCCAACATGAGTTAAGCTGGGATCACCTTATGGATAAGCCCTTGCAGGATAGCCCTGGCCTGGAGTTCGCCCAGTTGACACTTTTAGAGACACTACACCAGGAGATCATCGCTCACAGAGAGGAAACCCGCAAAGGTAACCAGAAAGTTCATACTTCCATAAAAAAAATGCAAGGTATAGTTAGAAAACTGTCAAAGGTCTGCGCCACCACTGGTTGACTTCCTCGAAGTTGAATTAGTTGGGTGGTATACCCCTCTGATAATAACAGGTGATTTTAATATCTCGGCTGACTGGGCCGGCTCTACACCATATGCTGGTCATAAGCCTAAGGTTTTCCATTCTGTACAGTCCCTGCTGGGCTCTCATGGGTTGCAGGATGTCTGGGGGGCTAAATTTCCTTTGGACTATGGGTTTACTCATTTTTCTAACCCAGCTCAGAGGTATACAAAGTTGGATTACTTTCTTATCTCCTCATCAGAATTATCCAAAGTTGATATTAGCAAACTCCCCAGATTGGTTTCAGATCACAACCCCTTAATATTATCATATGATTTAGGTCATATGGAAAGGTAAAAAAAACTCCTGGACCTTCAAGAGAAAACTACGTGCTGATGTTGTCTAGTGGAGTGGTGTGGCTCACTGGTTAGAGGCGGCAGACCCGAAAGCAGAGAACGGCCCGGGACCAGGGTTCAATTTCCGATGCGGCAGGGTCGTGGACCAGGGTCAGGGGACTCGATAATTCTCGCCTCAGTGCCTACTCTTACCAGGGATCACACTCGGCAACTCTGGGCATTAGCTTGCCTCATCTCTACAGCGGCCCCCCACATTCGCCGGGGATGCCTGGTTTCACCTTGGAGATACCCAGTAGGGACCATCTCACAGGGATAGCCAGGAAGGGTTCCCCAGCGGTCTACAGCGCCACGATGCCTCAGGGCAGCAGTGCGCTTAACAGACACATACATTACATTACATGTTAGATTCACTGATCATTTGAACAAATGGGTAACACAGTTTTTTGCGGCAAACAGATACATCACTTCTAGGATTATGGTATGTGAAACTCTCAAGGCAGCTTTGAGGGGCAAGACTATCAGTTGCTCAGCCAGGTTGAGAAGGGAAGACAGGGGAAAGGTTGATGTTTTAATGACGGAATTAGTGAAAGCTGAAGAAAAACATGTAAAGGATATAGCTTCCGGGGTGAAAAGCTTTGAAAGTCAGAATGTGCTTTTAGCAGTAAAAGCTGCACTCCAAAAAGAGGTAACCATGAAGGCTATAGGGGAGTATCAGACCAATCGGGTCACAAGATACGAGACTGGGAAGCAAGCAGGGAGGATGCTTGCCCTCCGGTTAAGGCAGGAAAAGGCTAGGAACACTATTGTTCGTATCGAAGAGGATGGAGTAGAATATACGGAAGTTAAGGATATCCTCAGTAGAATTTCTATCAGCGGCTCTATGAGTATGAAGCACCTAGTAAAAAAACCGGGCAAAGGACTTCGAGATTCTGGCCCACAACTGGATGAATTAATCAGAAAGGAACTTGATGAGGATATCACATTAGGTGAGATCACGACAGCACTGCGGGAATTAGCTTCTGGGAAGACCTCATGTCCCGATGGGATTCCCCTCGAAGTACATAAAGCTATCGAAGAAGAAATTGCCCCACTCTTATTAGATCTCTTTAATGGAGTTATGTATTCTGGTTCGATACCTGACTCTTGGAAAGAGACAAATATTGTAATCTTTCACAAAAAGGGGAAGCCGGCGGAAATGGCAGGATCATATCGCCCCATATCATTTATTAATTCTGACACCAAACTTTATTCAAAAATTCTGGCAAAAAGGTTGAGCAGGGTCATTGGCAGTCTCGTATCCCTGTGGCAGCACGGGTTTGTTCCCTGTTCGGGGCACAACTGATCACACATGTAGGGCACTAATATTATTCAACGCCCTGGCTGCCACGGGGGGAGAGATGGCCATGATCCTGCTCGACGCAGAGAAAGCGCTTGATCCCGTTGATTGGAGCTTTCTTTGGGGTGTTTTGGTGGTGAGAGGATTTGGTCCTAACATTATTGGAGCCCAGGTGAGAAATCTGAGGTGATTAACATCAAGAGGGGGACTCGTCAGGGGTGCCCCTGCTCTCCCATTCTCTTTGCCTTGTACATTAACCCTCTCATCCAGGGCATTCTAGCCTGTCCCGGAATAACTTCAGTGATTTGTAATGGCTACCCAAATAAAATCTTATACGGGGTGGATAGATAGGGCGCCCTAAACGTAATGTGTCAAGGTGTACCTATCAACTCCTATCGTCGACATGTTTCGTGCATACCCCAAGCACTTCTTCAGGACTACACAGGGACCAGCCCTGTGTTCGCCACTCCATAGCTCTCCAATGAGTTAATTGGGTATAGTATTAATATAAGGTGAAATTGCAGCAACCTATAATAAGTGCATGCAGATAATACGTGACGATAGGAGTTGATAGGTACACCTTGACACATTACGTTTAGGGCGCCCTATCTATCCACCCCGTTTTTAATATTGCCACCTAGAGGCAAAAATAAAGTTTATTGTCAACCTACTGGGCAGGTATTTTTAGATACATCACATAGTCCACTCCTCAAATACACATGCACCACACATAGGGGCTAATTATGATTGCGGAGTTCCCGCATCCTCCGGGCCGGCGGAAGCCACCGCCGGCCCGGAGGATGCGGGAAATCCGCTGCGGAGCCTCCACAGACCCACCGCCAAATTAGGATGGCTGGTGGGTCTGCTTTTATGTCCGCAGCTTTTCCGCCGCAGTCGCCTTCCGACCGCGCCGGAAAAGCACTAACATGTCTGGCGTACATACGGTTCTGCACTGCGGGGGCCCGTTGCGGGCCCCCTAGGTGAAGGGGGGTTGGGGGGTGCACATGGGGGGTACCTATGGTACCCCCCTTCATTTGCGTGCACGAAGCGGCAGGCACCGGGAGGTGCCTGCCGCTTTGTACATGCAAATGCACTGTTGTCATTTTTTACATTGCGGCGGGTGCCGCTTCAAGCAGCACCCGCCGCAATGTAAACAATACAGGATGTGACCGCCAGGGTGGCGGTCACATCCTAATTGTCATGGAGGAACCGCCGCTGCCCATGCGGACGGTCCCTCACACTCAGTGGTGGCGGACGGACGCAAGTCCGTCCGCCATCATAATCGGCCCCATAGTCTTTTGAAAAGTGCTCCTACGTAACTCGCAAGTCGTAGCACGCCCCAGCCCGTAGAGGACTGGGATGGCCCCAATGATGAAGCATGTCACCATGGGGCAACCCTGGTGAGTGAGGGGACACCTAAAAAAGGAGCAATTTCTCCTTTTTTCTTACATAATATGATTTTTCCACGACCGACCCCATTGTGTGTTGACTGTGGTTTATAAAAACTATCAAGGCTCTCAGGGATCTGGCAACAGAGACCATTTGTTCTCTGTGTTGGACATTTAATGAACGGGCGGTTTACCTTGGATTTAGTTTGTTTTGGGACCTCTTCCTTGGAATTGGAAACTTCCAATAAACCATTCATATGATCACCCAGCCTTTTAACTCTCTCTATAAGCGGTAGCAAAAGAGATTTTAAGAGGCATTCCATAGCCTCCATTATCCCTTTTAAGGACAAGCCTTCTGAGAGTAAACTTGTTATAGGGCCTGGTGGTACGTCCCTCACTGAATCTATTGGTACCTCTCTCATTAAATCCGCTGATGGTAAAGGTGTTTTTAAACATTTACCCACTTTTCTGTCCCCTCCCTTCTCATTCAAATAGAATCAAACATAAGCTCATTGATGCTCCTAGTGTTAAAAATGGCTAATTCTGGAACTTCTACTATTGAAACAGCCAAGCTTATATGTTATGCTAAAATTTCAAAATCTTAACACTTTGGGTAACCCATAATTTGTCTGTGTGAACGGTACACAGCCTTCC
Organism: Lissotriton vulgaris; assembly: GCF_964263255.1. Lineage (NCBI taxonomy): Eukaryota > Metazoa > Chordata > Amphibia > Caudata > Salamandridae > Lissotriton > Lissotriton vulgaris. Next base: position 181,820,204 of record NC_141696.1, on the reverse strand, counting down.
TGCTTTGAAATGATCTCTCTTTTTTGTAAAAAGTAACAGTGCATTGTCATTAGAACATATTCAAAAATCATCTTGGCTCGGTAAGTTCATCTGTTTTGATTCAGCCAAAAAATGTCAGCAACGATGTCAGTCTGCGCTGTCAAGTGGTCACTTCAGGGTTGGTGGGTCCCCACACCTTCTCAGCCCCACTCAGACAAAGGCACTCACATGCAGGACATGGACAACAGATACACTAACACATCGAGTATGATCTAAAAAAAAGAAACAAGCATTACTCTTCTTACAAAAAATATTTTTCAAAAAGAACACGTTCTATTTTTTCTGTTTTGGATCTTATGGCACAGTTTTATCGTTACACTCTGCACGGTTCTGAGCTGGGCCTGGGGAATTATCTGAGAATTCTACCCACACTTTGGCCTCTTTATTCTTGGTAGTAGTGTCAAACTCTCCTTCCCTTTGCTCAGTTAGAAGGGCTGGGGCAGTCCCCTTCCTGACTATCTCTTCACACACTACTGCATAAGAATCTCCTTGATCATTTGGCATGAGCCCAAGGCAATTCATCTGCCCTATCTTAGCTGGTAATTTTCCTTTCTACAACTGGCCCCTCACCTCATGTGGGACTGGTCTGTACTATGTATACTGACGCATGGGAATCACAGCTCTAAGTAAGTCTAGGGGAAGATAAATCACTTCATTCTCGGCTCACCTGTTAGTAGTTTCTTTCTCTCCTAGGTGCTCATAATAACTCATGCCCACCTATTCAGAACATGTGTCACCACCTCTGCCTCCAAGATTTTAGCCTTTTCTTCTTTATGGGAAGTAAAGTGGCTGTCTAATAAATGTATGGGACAATGAGCATCTACATGATACACAGTAGCTGTGCTTTGCAATAACATTTTCAAAATCTCTTGCCACAACTCCTTGTTCCACTTCACTTGGGAATTCAGTGAAGTGCACCTCAAACACCACCCCTGGATCTTCTACTGGGACTTGCACCAACTGTTCATGCAAAACTGCAATTTATGCCTGCATGCACCACTTAATAAAATTTGATTCTTGTACATTACCCTTTCTGTATCTCATCAGCCAATGCATTAGAGAAATTTCAAAACTCAAGAACACATTATAGCTTATTGTCATCTGCTCAGTATCTGTCGGCAAGCAAAAACACAAAAGCAACTTTTTCTGCCCTGCAGCTGTCAGAGCACAACTCAAAAGCAACTGTGTCTGCCCTATATATAAGAGCACAAAAACACACAAACTGTGTCTGCCCAGTGTCTGTCACAGTGCAGTGAGACACTAGCAACTGTTTTTCAAAGGGAGTAACCGCTCTCTAGCATCTGAAGCTTTAATCCAAAAGCTGAAGAGCACCCTTTTCCTTTCTTGTTTAGCCACATACTCCAAATGCACACTGCCCCTGCACTGTCACATGTAACTCAATGTCTCCTTTCTGTATTGGCTACACGTCTGAGACACATTGCATAATCTCTTTTGCAGATTCAAAAGCACATCGCTGCTTTTCTCCCCACTCAGAGTCATGTTTACAAATAGCATTTTTCATCATTTCTTTTTTCATTATAGCATTTCTCTGTGTAAAACAAGGTTTGAAACTCAATGACCAGTCTGATTTGTAACTGCAACAACCAAATGCTGGTTCTAACAAGCTGATTTGTTTATCTTCTCTGTAAATTCTAAAATATTCCTGCACGTTACAGTCGAAGCCGAGTGCCTGAAACTGTGTTACATTTTCTGGAGTCAACATTACTTCGGAAGCTTCTAATTCAAATAAATGTACATGCCATTTTATCAGATCCTGCTCTGGTCTTTGCTGAAATCTGTCCAAAAACTATTAATTTATGGCGGGTGAAAATCCTCAAAAGAATTAATTAAAACCTCCTTTGCACATTGTAAATTAACCTGCAGCTCTCCTCCAACCACATTCTTCATGAGTGACTCACTCTGGAATTCTAACATTCTGGCAAAATAAACTGTGTTAAGTCGCATGTTTCATGATCTTGCGCTGCCTGGAACATTTCCAACTCTTTTTCCAATGATTTATTTTCAAACAATAAAAGGTCTGACTTCTGTTAAACTTTAACTGACTCCCTTTGCATTTCATTACATTGTCTTTCGAGCTGCCCACATTTTTTATACATGCTGAGCAATGCATTCAAAATGTCACCACTTTTTCTCTCTTATATATCAGGTTGTGTTCCCTCTTGAAAGGGAAAATCTTCTAAGCATTCAGATATCTGTGCTTGCCCCTCATCTGTTAAACATGCATTAGAAGAAACTTCCCACCCCAATAACACAGTTGGCATCTGGGAATCTGCAACTGAAATCATTGACATTTTAGAAAACATTTTCCCCTTTTATTTATAAATTCAATCTATGTATCCTGACGACTATGCCAAAAATGTATTGCTTCGCACTCCCAGATAATAAAAAAATACCACCCTCCTACACGGAAGCTCAAACACGAAGAAGCAATAAAAACAACACAACACTACCTGGAAAGGGATTTCACTTTATATAAAAAAGGAGACATATCAAAGACTATTTTCAGAATAAGGCATGGGGTTTTATTTTGTGAAACACTCTCTAACAAAAAAGGCTTTCCCAGATGTCAAATGATCAAATGAGCAACTTACATTTATATATATATATATATATATATATATATATATATATATATATATATATATATATATATATATATATATATATATATATATATATATATATATATATGTATATGTATATATATATGTATATGTATATGTATATGTATATGTATATGTGTATATGTATATATATATATATATATATATATATATATATATATATATATATATATATATATATATATATATATATATATATATGTATATATGTATATAAATATATAGGATTCCACAGTCCTGCTTCTCCCGGGATCCCCAGGTACGGACCACACAGTGTTTGTAGATTTTCAAAGTTCTGTTTTATTGCATTCCAATTCCAATGTGCAGCATTCTCAAATGACAAGTGCCCAGCATGACGCGTTTCGTCAGTAGAACACTGACTTGATCACATGACGCGCTTCAGGCCAATCCCCATTAAATACTAGTGCAGTAGGTGAAAAAAATCATTAATTAGCACACAGTCCGCTGTTTTTTTTGTCTCCAGTATAGCACAGACATGAAAAAACACTCCTACACAATACATAGTGATACCTGTTAAGCACCTATTTATTGCAAAAATTACGTGTACAAAAGAAGCGATAAATAATTAAATAAATAAATATGTGCCATAAAGTACAAGTGTAAAAAAATTTGAAAATATTCTAATATATAATATTCACCAGTTATTACAGCATAACAGTTTCTTAATACAGTAATAATAAATGTTTTCAGAGAAGTCGATGTGATGCACGCAATCCATCTTATACTTTAGATTTTCATTATATAACCCCTACATACCTATACAAATGGCTGAAATTATTTTCTATAATCATTATGCCATACAGAGTTAATTAATGTAGGTCATATTTCCGGATATCAAGTATGGCCTTCCCATATCTAATTAGCAACTGCTCAAGAACCATAATATCGGGGGAGCCCAGAAGGTCCAGCTCTATCAAGTCAAGCGAGCCACAATCCATTATAAAACACTTTAAATATCTCAGTGCCACCAATATGAAATGTTATCTTTCTTAAAAAAACTCCTCCCATGTCCATCCCCGGTTCCAACCCCATTAAAAGACTGATAAAATCAAAGGTAAAAACCCATGAAAGAACCCCTTCTAAAAACCGGACTTAAAACCACAGGATAAAAACAGAAGAGTTAAAAAGGAGAGACAAAAATAGAGATAAAACACAATACAGAATTAATACAATAGTTACAAATGATAGAGATGGTAAAACAGTTGATACATTTATAAAAAGTGGTGCAGTTCTTCCCCATTATTCAGACCATTTGGCATCTTGGTATCTAGTGTTAAAATGTAGTGTGACTCAAGTTGTCTAAGTTTCTTTTCCCTGTTACCTCCCCTGATGGATCTAGGCACTGAGTCAATGACATAGTAACTCAGCTCTTTTAATGTATGTTCTTATGTACATGTTTGAAGTGTCTAGTAGCAACCGGGTAACTGGGATCAGAGTTCACTATAGCCTGCAGATGTTGAAGTATGCAATTAAAGACTTGTAATTTGGTGCTGCCCACATATCTCAATTTGCATGCACACTCTAACACGTAAACAGAAGAGGGTTGGAGTCAAATGCTGTGTTTATCTCATTCACATTTTTACCAAATTTACAAGCACTACATGTACTTCTTTTAAAAAAGCCAGTTCTTTTAGAAAGCCAATTCGAATTTTCCTTAACTTCAGGACTAGTTTTGACAAGTGCATCCCTCATAGAGAGTGCACGTCTAAAAGTGATCTTTGGTAATTCAGGCATCATTTAAGACATAGTTAGGTCTGTTTCAATAATGGGCCAATTTTTATAGATAATTTTTCTAAACTGTTTCACCTGTAGAATATATGCTGTTATAATCCTTACTGTATTGTCAGTTTTGGGAGATTCCTTAGTGTTAGTACTGGCTATTTCTGTTTGTAACGTGATTTTCATATCAGAAGTTATATTGTTAGCTCTAGTCATGGTCAACCTTAGATCTTTTTATTTGTATCCTCGACTTAGAAACCTCTGGAAAGCCTTGGTTTGGCAGTTCTTGAGGTCATCATCTGAATTACAAATGCGTTTAATTCTCAAGAATTCCCCATAGGGGATACTTTAATTAGGTGCCTAGGATGTGAACTGCTGGCGTGTAACACCGCATTGCCTGCCGTACTCTTTCTGTGTAGTCTCGTGTGGATAGCGTTGTTTTTAATACAGATATCCACATCTAAAAACTGTACTTTCTCCTTACTCGCTTCCGCTGTAAAAGTCAAATTTAAGTCATTGTTATTAATGGTTTTGACAAACTCATAAGCTGTTTCTATCGTCCCCTTCCAGATGACACAAACATCATCTATGAAACGCCACCACTCTTTTATAAATGTGTTTCAAACCGTTTATCGTGGGCAGTTCTAAGGACGTGCTCCTCCCACCAGCCTACGTGTAAACACGCATAGCTAGGAGAAAAGCATGCCCCCATCGCAACACCATGTAGCTGCTGGTACACCTCTTTATTAAAGATGAAATAGTTGTTCGTTAGACATGTATTGATCATGTCAAGAAGCATTTTATTGTGTTGGTAATATTCACTAGTACGTTTAGATAGATAATATTTGATAGCCCCTAATCCTTCTGTATGTCTAATGCTAGTGTATAGTCAACTTATATCCATGACCAGCAAGACATAGTCTTGTTTTAATTCTACTTTTTGTAATTTAGATAAAAAGTGGCCTGTGTCACGAATATAAGATGGTAACATTTCTACATCACCACGAAGAAAAAAATCAACGTATTTAGACATTGGTTCTAGTAATCCTTTCTGGGCCGATTTTATTGGCCTCCCTGGTACTGATATTGTGCTTTTATGTACTTTGGGGATGAAATAAAGTACAGGGGTAGTGGGGTAATCATTTAAAAAAAAATCAAATTCATTCTTACTCAGAAGTCCCATTCTTTTCCATTGTGAAAGATCTTTATACACAGATTCTCCAACTCTTTTAAGATCATTGAATGACGCTTTTTTATAGAATTCTGAGTCACTTAAATGTTTTTCCGCTTCCTGCATATACAGCTCTCGGGGCCCCAGAACTATATTGCCTCCCTTGTCCGATTTATTGATCACAAGATTCTCATTGTTCCTTAGTTTGCGCATCAACAGAGAGTATTGTTTTTCTTTGTATTTTCTTTGTTTGTTTTTTTGCAATACTGTTCTATTGAGTTGCTTAAGATCTTCTATAACACAGTCACTAAAAATGTCAATTGCATCTTTAGGCATCATAGGTATAAATGATGATAATGGTTTAAATGAGGTTGGAGTGCTGAGATTGAAATGCATTCCAAGCTCTGAAAGATCTTCTTGTGTGCTGGTTATATGGTCACTTTACTCTTGGACAATAGCATGCAGGGAGCGAAGCAAGGGAATATCACAAACTTGAACCAGTTCATTCAGAGCAGTGGTTGGTTTAGGCATATTCATAGATTTATTCACTTTGTTGAGTTTAAAGTGTTTCTGGAGTTTAAGTTTTCTTATAAATTTTAAAACGTCCACACGAGTTTAGGGATATTTGAAATCATTACCTGGACAGAAAGATAGACCCAATGATAGGAGCTGGAGTTCTGCAGTTGTTAATTCAACATTTGACAGGTTGATTACAGTTATGTTCGAGGTCTCAGGGTCAATTACTGAGGTGGCCATTTCTTCTCTCTGCCTCCTCTGCCTCTGCCTTTGGGTTTTTCTCCTTTTTTTTCTCCTGCTGTTTTGGCGTCGCCGTTTTTTCCTCGTAGGATTTTATGAGCGTATGGTGTGGCTGCGATCTTCTATGAGAAACGGTAAACCCAATTCTTCTGATGGGGTGTAGTCAGTTGGTTGTTTGGTCAATTGATTGTTTGTGCTGCTGTCATCCGATTCATAGTTGCTGCTCAAGGAGCTAGCCTCTGAACTTGACTGTTCTATGTTACCTTGAGCTGAAGCAGTATTAATTATCGTTTTTGGGACCAAAGCTTGCCTCTTTACATTGTCAAGCTTTTTTGAGAAAGTGAATACTCTCCCCGACTCATAATCAATCTTGTCCCTTGCGAATTTCCAGATTTTACGTGTTTTAATAGTTTCTTCATGTTTTTTTAGTCTGGAATCAATGTCTTCTCTTCCTTTTTTAATAAGTTCTTTTTGATCATGAGCATCCAAAGTAGTAATTAATTCATCAATTTCCTTTAGTATCTCTTTCCTGTCAATTTCAGCATATTTAATTAAAGTTGACACCATATTCATGGATGCTTCCAGGTTATTATTTGCCCACTCCTTGAACATTGATGGATTTGGTTTTCCGAATGACGGTGCTATATACATACATCTTCAATGAAAAAAACATAGGTTTTACAGGTGTTATAGTTAGCTGGACATTTCACTCGTACAAAACATTGAAATTCCTCCTTTATAGTTAGTTGTACTCCTGCACGCCTGCAATCCACTGCTGATGATGTCACATATTACATCATTCATGACATGGTCAGTGACATCACTGATGACATCATCCAGTGAATGTGGTTTGCTTTAATATTTAAATGAGTATTATGTATATAGCAATCGGCATTGAAGACTGAGTGGATGTATAAGTGTCTGGATGGAGGATTTAGTAGCACTATAATTGACTGTCTAAGTTACTAATTTAAAGTGTCTCACTAAATATATGTGATAGTGATTAAACTGTGTTAATATCGGCATCACTCTATCTCATTGTGTAAACTACTACATAAGTTGGTTACTAGCTATGTGAAAGTCTATATTAGTTATTAATTAGTTAAGTGAGTATTTGTATGGGATAGTGAATGTGTGTGTGGTTGGTTGGGAGGTGTGTGACTGTCCAAAGATTAGTAAATAGTTGATTTAGTAGGTATATGAGGTTAAGACTGTATGTGGAAACAGTTGTTTGGGTGAGTGAATCTCTATGGGTGTGGTGATGAGTAAATATATTTCTCAATGATATATGTCCAACAAAGTAGAAATATGAAAGTCAGTGTATGTGACAGTTGTTGTATATAAATAAGTATACATAAGACTTAGTGATTGTATGAGTGACTGTATCGAAAACGGTACACTTGTAATAGTGATTTTATAACACACTAAGTATGAGTTACTGTCTATATGAATAAATAAAGCGGTGTTTGTATAGGTGTGTTGTTTAGTAAATGTAGGTATGATAAATTGTTTGCATAAGTGAATACAATGACTGCATAAGTGAATAGGATTTGTGCTTGGGTGTAATGTCGATGTAGGTTTATAAACATATTTAATAGTGTTTCTATTGATCTTTGTTAGCATGTATGAGTAAATCTATAGGTAAGTGTTTAGATGTGTGTGTAGATGTAGTAATCACTGAGTGGCTTTTTAGAAAGTTGTATTGGTGTGTCAATGGTTTCAAATATGGTACTCCATATTTTATAATGAGTGTTGATAGGTTATACTAGTGTATGATAAGATGTATTAGATTGTCAGGTGGATGATGCCATCAGTGATGTCATCAGTGATGTCATTTGAGATGTCATCAGTGAAGTCATCAGTGATGTAACTGACCATGTCATGAATGATGTAATATGTGACATCATCAGCAGTGGACGCGCGAGGTATAGTGAGTACAACTAACTATAACAGAGGAATTTCAATGGTTTTTGTTTGAGTGAAATGTCCAGCTAACTATAACACCTGTAAAACCTATGGTTTTTTCAGTGAATTTCTAAGGTTTTTTCAATGATAATTTTTAAATGTATTTATTGTTATATAATTTTTTCATATTGTTTTACTTAATTTTTTCATCTATTTTTTTAGATATCTTATTTTTTAAATTACATTACACATATTTAATAAAAATATATTTAAAAAAAATAAAAATATACATAATATTTTATTATTTTATGTTCTTTTAAATATATTTATATTATTTTCTTTCTTTTTTTCCCAATTTTTTTAGGAGTTGCGCACCCAAAGCGCACCTTTCTCGATCACTGCGCGGAACCTAGCCGCCATTTTAGGAATGTTGTGTAGCATCCGCGTAGGGTGTGCGACGGGTAAGAATTTTCGTATTACGCTACGTGACGGTCACGCGGTTCCAGTTGATGTCACATGCGTGGTGGGTGAGCGACTCCCTCGAAATATTTTTTTTTAATGTCCAAAAACATAAATATATATTTAATATAAATATTAAGGCACTACATTATCTGAGCTAATGATGAAAATAATATTCTTTTACTTTTAATACAGTTACATTACTTTGCAATTTTGCGAAGTCGCGCTGGCTACATCCTACGCAGACCCCATGTGACCAGAAAAAAGAGATTTGATTGCTTCATAAGACTTCCTATTCTTACTATTGAAGGACCCCACCCATTTCAATCATTCTTCTGAGACATTCTTTGGGGCAACAACCCTACTAGGAAGTACATCATTTTTTGCTGTTTGCAGACCTGATTTTCATTCTTATTAAAGAACAATGGCTACTGGACAGCAAGAATCATCGGATTCTGAACAATCCAACAATGAAGAGTTTGTACCGGAAGCTGCACATCATGAAAGATACAGTTCCATTGTATGGAAATTTTTTACATTTCCTGCAGGACTAAAAAAAAGTTAACTTTACTAAGTTGACTTGTAAAATATGCAAATTCTTACTCTCACGTGGAGATCCAAATAAAAAGTATTCCTTTCCGGACCGCAAGCATGCCTAAACATTTAAAAAGTTTACATCCCGTCCCTCTATCACGCGAGGAGTGTCGAAGACTCAGTGAAAATCCACCACCAGCACCAGCAGTAGCCAGCACTTTGGGGACTTCTCCATCAACTCAACAACTGGGCATACGTCCACAATTGGCCAATGCAAAAATACACTGCATTAAGTGTAATAGGCTGCTGTGCTATGGAGAGCAGTCTGTGAACTTAGTTTGCTGGGCTTTAGAAAAACATCGGTGCTAGATTTTTGTTTTGTTTTATCCCCAGAAGTTCATTGTTTTGTAGCTCCAGTTCTCTTTTTTTTTCTTTAAAGGCACTGTTGATCGTAGACCTCCTTCTTCAGGATAACTATGCCTCCCCCCTTGTCTGCGGGTTTTTATTATTATCTTGTCATTTTGTTGTAAGTCCTCCAATGCCAGACGTTCCTTCTTGTTCAAGTTCTGGAACGGTCGTTTGTTCTTGTTGCTCAATGTGTCTACTCCTTTTAGCAGAGCCTGTTCATTAGTTTGTATCTCAATTGAGATCAAGCTGTTAGGAGGATTGAAGGAGGACTTTTTTCTTAAAGATGTGTCGCCATCATTCCGTGATGGTTCTGCACCTGCAAAATAAGCTTTCAGTTTTAAGGTTCTGCAGAATTCTGCCAGCTCACACTTCAACTTAAAAGTGTCAAGGGAGGGGGTAGGACCGAATCCTAAGCTTTTGTTTAATAATCTAGTTTGATCTTCAGACACGGTCAGGTCCGTTAAGTTCACTATTACTGACTGTTCTTGCTCGTGCTGGGTTTGTCTGAGGACATGCTCCGTGTCATCATGAGAATGGCGTCAGCAAGAAATACACACCGTTTTCCTTACCGAGTGGTGAGATTTATGGCGCTTATAATTTTTCTCCCCCTCCAGCTCAGGACTAGTTAGTCCTAAAGCTCCCTGTTGAAGCGCGAAGATTCCTGATATAAGGTAAACTTTACGATCTTCCTCTCGGATTACCACACATTTTCTATAAGTGCATTGAGTCACATCATAGTAAACTATTTAGAAAGTGCAACTTAACTAATCCTTTGCTTGGATTTTGCCCTTTAAACTCTATGACCAAGCATTATTTAGCAAGCAAAATTGTTTTAGTAGTGTCGACCTTTATGAGAAACCGACTGAATAAACGCGGCATAATTATCACGCTGTGGCATTTTTTGAGAGACAAGCTACCATACATCATTCCAAATAGCACACAGTCTAATCATTGGGCACAGCATTTGGAGACCATAACGATACACACAAGAGAACCTAGTTAGATCTTGAGGTTCGTTTAATTCCTGCAAAGATCCTGTTTCGCCTCAAAGTGTAGCACAGATTCCGGTGGTCTTTATTGAGACTGCCTCTATGAATGTAGTGCATAATATTGGCACGCTCTTTTAAGATATCTCAAATGGAGATTTATATACAGTGCTGAATCTGCACCCCCATATCTGTATGTTTATCTCTTCTGTTTCTTTTGTCACAGGAACTCTGACCAATTTAGAAACAGAGTGTTTAAGAATAACACCACTAAGTACTTCACAAGTAGTGTAAGTAATTGATTTGTTGTCCGTTTTGTTTGTCCTGACGAATGCTCCACAGACCCGGCAGGGCCATTTTTTATTAAAGTTCGCCCGTGGTGAAGTTTTGCCTTTTAGACATAACCCTCTAACTTCAGTTTTTTCATTTTTGGGGGTGCCCTTTTATCTCTGGACACTACTACCTATACCAGAGGTTGCCTCAGGTTGAGGCTTGCATGAAGCACAAATTTGGACACCCAATGATAATGCCGTAACGCGTATGTGGGGCGGATAAACGATATACACTTCACAATTTTTATAGCGTTTATCAGGGTGATAAAATCCAACCTACGGGTACGTAGTTACAAGTGTCCATTCTCTCACTTGATTATGTGATGATTAGACCACTACATGCATAGTGCATAGGAGTTTGAAGCACTCTGTGCCCTAAAGCCTGCCTCACTGCATGAGTACATGCATAACGACTGAATGATTACAATACTATAAGGAGAGAGGCTAGGTGAATTCATAATTAGATAAGTTTTACTTTAGAGAATGGATTGCTAGATGGTACTGAAAGAGCCACTATGGGATTGCAAGAGCAATCACTGGGTGTTTGTTGGAGTGTATGGATACTGACTAGAGAATTGTAGGCCTGAAACACAAGTGTGAAGGTGCTTAGAGTTAACTGGTTTGTTATTCTACTAAAACGTGAGAACAGGATAGGTTTTTAAGAAGTTATGTGTGTGCAAACGCATGAAATATCCACATGCTTCTCTCACAATACGCACACAGACTCACAGTGTTATTCTAGACAAGTTACACAAGGAATTGCATTTTACCAAAACACATTTACTTCTCTGGAAGGGGTAAGGTGACTGTACACATTCCACATATTTTAGTTCTGCATTTTAATGTGGAAGCCTGACTTATTTTGCAAATACATAAACAATGACTGGTTTCTAATTCTACCAAAATGTGAGAACAAACTAGATTTTTCACCACTTATGTGAGTGCAAACATATAAAATACCCGAATGCTTCTCTCACAATAGGTCCTAAATGCACACAGAGTCACAGTGTGGTTCTAGACAAGCAACACTATCCCTTCCATTTTACCAAAACACATTTACTACTCTGGAAGGGGTAAGGTAACTGTACACATTCCACACATTTTAGTTTTGCATTATAGTGTGGAAGCCTGACTCATTTTGTAAATAGATAAGCAATGACTAGTTTCAAATTCTAACAAAACGTGAGAACAAGATAGATTTATCAGCAGTTATGTGAATGCAAACACGAAATATGCAAATGCTTCCCTCACAATAGTTCCTAAATGCACAGAGACTCACAGTGTGATTCTAGACAAACAACACTATCCCTTGCATTTTGCCAAAACATATTTACTACCTGGAAGTGGTAAGATGACAGACAACATTCCCCATATTTTAGCATTGCAATTTAGTGTAGAAGCCTAACTCATTTTACAAATACATAAGCAAAGAATTGTTTCTAATTCTACCAAAATGTGAGAACAGGATATATTTTTAGGCAGTTATGTGTCTGCAAACACATCAAATGCCCAAATGCTTTTGGCAGAATAGTTCCTAAATGCACATAGACTCACAGTATGATTCTAGACAAGCAACACTATCTCTTGCATTTTACTAAAAAATATTTAGTACTCTGAAAAAGGTAAGATAATTGCACACAATTCACATATTTTAGCACTGCATTTTAGTATGGAAGCCTGACTTACTTTGCAAAAACATAAACAATGACTGGTTTGTAATTCTACAAAAACTTGAGTATAGGATAGATTTTAAAACACTAATGCCCCTGCCAACACAAGAACTACCCACATTCTCCTGTCACAATTATTTCCAAATGCACACAGGCTCACAATGTGATTATAGACAAGAAAAACTACTCCCAGCACTTTAGCAGGAGAAACACATTACTCTTATTAAAAACAAAAAGCATCACATACATCTCATCACAAATTAATAACTCACCTTTCAAATTGATTTGTAGATTAAGAAATATACCAGTCACACACCAGATGTTCTCATACAGAATCTCTGTATTATACTGCTTTCAGGAAAACCAAAGAATAGCAAACGTTCCCTCTCATTCTGCACACATATACATGTAAATATCAAATCCCATTAGTTCCCATATTAATTCAAGAGCAAACAAACATTACTATTGGTTACACATTTCAACCCTTTCCAATTCACATAAGTTTGAACCCTACCCCCAATCTGCCTTCTGCCTGTTACCATAGTAACAGTTCATGGAACACTCAACTCTGCACACAGGACACAAGTTCAGCACACAATGTTGCTAATCAAAACAGCAAGTGTGGTTGAACTTTCAATATATCAGCTTAACCTTTGTAATGTTCCTTTCAAACAGTTTTTGTTAACCAATAAGAAACATGCTTTTAAAAAACAGAAACATGCACCCTAATTTTCAGTCCAGAATGTCCATAAAAAAAACCAATCCTTTCTCTTCTTTTTATTAAACTGCATCTTATCCACCATTTTAGAAAAATCTTAGTTTTCAAACTGCCATTTCATTTACAGAGACCATCTGAGTGCATCCAGGCCTCCTTACAAGATGCTTAGAGTGTGGATTGTGGGACACAGCTATATTTTCTGGAGCCAAAGTTATGCAGAAAATAGAGGCATGGATAAAGACCTAGCTTTGCCAAATGTAGACATTAAATGGATTGGACAGAGAGGATTAAAGTGATACCAATTGATGCCATTGGTTAAATCCTTTTTTCATCTCCAACACACAGACCTCATAGTAGTGCACTGTGGTGGCAATGACCTAGGCACTTTGACTGGGGTAGGTCTGCAAATGCTTATAAAGGACACCTTTACAGAATTGATGCCACTTTTCCCCCAAACTACCTTTGCCTATTCTAACATATGCCAAAGGCAGAAATGAAACTGGTCCAATCAATTTTGTCCACAGATTGAAAAAGCTAGGAAACATGTCAATACAACGGTTTCTGTTTTTCTCTGAAATTATAAGATGGGGTCCTTTTACCACAATAATCTGCGTTTTAATATGGATGGCATCTATAGGGGAGATGTTGTACATTTTACAGATGAGGGTAACAGAGTCTTCCTCTTGAACTTTAGACTCTGCATAGGTACTTACTTGTAGGTACCAAAATCTCTCAATAAACACAAGGGCTCTTTTTTGAGCCACCCAAGAACTAAACACATAAGCTTGATCTATATCTGAAGTCACGCTGGAGTTGCGTACCCTACAGGTTAGGAGTCATGCATTCAACGCGTACACACCAGGGAGCTGCATTGAGCGCCGCGCTGGGTGTGCGACTGCTAATTTTACAGTAGACAAAAAATAGCCCCTATCACTAATTTCTATTATCCGCGGGTACCCCATCTCCTGGAGCTTATATAAAACGTTGGGGACCGTGGGGGGAGCCCCAATGCACAAATGTTGGATTTGTGGTAGTACACTCTTAGTTTATCTGGTTTGTGTGTTTCGAATATAATCATACAGGTTGTTGGTGCATAGGTTGGTACCCTACTGAGCTCTTAGGGTATGTATACAAAATCTTGACATGTGCGCTCTGTAGAAACAGGACCCACTCCTTCCTTGCACTCCTTTCTCTTTCACTCAATTCTTACTCCATGAATTCAAATACTTTTTCTTTGAAAATTTATTTTTATTTTCAAATCATTTTTGTAGCGAGTTTTTCAGTTCATTTACTTCCTATATCTTTCACAATGTTTTAACATGATTATGATTAGTCCCAATGCATTTCAAGCATTACGCTCTTCATCAGGGGATTATTTTTCTGAAAATATAATACACATATTTAAGTACTGTGGTCCAGTAATACAACAACTCCAACCGGAGCTTAATCATATAACAATTCTGTACATAGTTATTCTCTGTTCCCCCATTTCCAAAACATCCTATACCCTTTCACTGCTCGTTAAAAAACGTGTGCGTGTTCTACATTCCAACTCATCACAACAATGAAGTACACTGACCTTCAATACTTCGCGTGAGTTTTCAAAACTGCAAGAAAGAGAAGGAAATTTCTCTCAATGAGTATGTCTCTTAATCTAGTCATTAAACTTGCTCTGGGTTGCCCTGTATTGTTCTTACCTGGTGCGCGGTCATGATAAACTTCCCTCGCTACCTTGGCGTTCGTCACTCTGGCCCTGAGTGCCGGTTACAACTCTATACTCCTGTTCCGCTCACGTGACTACGTGAAAATGCGTGCATGTTTGTGAATTTTTAAAGAGATAGGCTCTTACTACGGTGTATTGGTCTATACTATCGTTCCGCTCACGTGAATACGTAAACAAACGTGCAACTAGATTTCAAGAGATCTTACTACGATACACATAGAAATTCACCATATACAGTAAAAATACGTGTACAAACGTATCCTACTCTTACATTAGTTGTGAATAATTTTTTGCTTTTGCGGTGTGGTTACACCTGACGTTAAAAGAGTGTGAATGGGGATTCATCTTTACATATCCAAAATGGCACAATTATACTGTCACATGTGTCCTTACAAAAAACAATTTAAATCAGTTCGTTCATTGAGACCTTTCGGCTGCATGGTGCATAAAAAGTTTATCCAAAACACTTCTCTCCTGAGTAAATGATTGTTATTATCTCTTCCTGGAATATTCGCAGCTATTTCCAGTATGCAGAATTTCAATTGGCTTGCATTATGGTTAGCTTGATTGAAGTGGGTCGCCACTGTCAATTTTTGATTCTTCAATCTGATGTTACTCTTATGTTCTATTATACGTGTCTTTATTTTCCTTTGTGTTTTGCCCACATAGGATAACCCAAATGGACAGCGTAACATATATATCACATTTTCTGTGCTGCAAGTACCTGATACCTTCAGGTTTATGGGAGTACCTTTACTTGGATGATTGATGGTGTTTCCTTTAATGATGGCTGAACAGTTGCCACAATTGTAATATGGTAATGTCCCACTGTATTTGATTGTTTCCTGCATTTTTGTTTGCTTCAATAATTCCTTCAGATTACGTGTTCTTTCATATGCAAAAATAGGTGGTTTGGAGAAAATGCCTTTGAAATCTTCCTCTAATGCCAATAATGGCCAATGTTTCCTGATAATCTTTTTTATCTTGACACTTCTAGTGGAGTATTTTGACACAAACACACTTCTTTTTTCTTCTTGTTTTGGTACGGATCTCAATAAATGTTGACGCTGTAATTTATCTGCTCTGTTAGCTGCAGATTCCAAAATGGGTTCAGGATAGCCCCTCCTTTTAAACTTGAGTAGTGTGGCCTGTTTATGTTTCAAATATAGTTCTTCTGTGGATGCTATTCGTTTGAAAATGGTAAATGATGATTTAACGAGTTTTGATGAAAGCTGTTATAATGAAGTAGATTGTTTCTGTCAGTGTTTTTAGTATAAACACTTGTGATAATTTTTCCTTGTGTGTTAGTTAATAACACATCCAAGAATGACAATTCTTTGTTGCTCATAGTGCTCGTAAACTGAATTCTGTCATCTTTTGAATTTAGTTCATGTAATACTTGTTTCAAGGTTATTTCACTTCCTCTCCAGAGTACAAAAATATTGTCAATGTATCTCTTGTATACTATTAAGTTGTTTTTCCATATTTCATTTTCCAATATGTGCTCCACCTCAAATTTGTGCATAAAGATGTTCGCATAAGTCGGCGCGGCACAATTGCCCATGGAAGTACCAGATGCTTGTATATAGAATGTATCTTCCCACTTGAAATAGCTATGATATAGCGTGAAGTGCAACAGTTCCATTATGAATATCTTTAGATCTTCGGTTTTGTCTTCCCGTACCAACATGCTTTCAACTGCAGATAACCCCAAATCATGGGGAACTGATTTAACTTGTTTTTTGTAAGGACACATGTGACTGTATAATTGTGCCATTTTGGATATGTAAAGATGAATCCCCATTCACACTCTTTTAACGTCAGGTGTAACCACACTGCAAAAGCATAAAATTATTCACAACTAATGTAAGATTAGGATACGTTTGTACACGTATTTTTACTGTATATGGTGAATTTCTATGTGTATCGTAGTAAGATCTCTTAAAATCTAGTTGCACGTTTGTTTACGTATTCACGTGAGCGGAACGATAGTATAGACCAATACACCCTAGTAAGAGCCTATCTCTTTAAGAATTCACAAACATGCACGCATTTTCACGTAGTCACGTGAGCGGAACAGGAGTATAGAGTTGTAACCGGCACTCAGGGCCAGAGTGACGAACGCCAAGGTAGCGAGGGAAGTTTATCATGACCGCGCACCAGGTAAGAACAATACAGGGCAACCCAGAGCAAGTTTAATGACTAGATTAAGAGACATACTCATTGAGAGAAATTTCCTTCTCTTTCTTGCAGTTTTGAAAACTCACGCGAAGTATTGAAGGTCAGTGTACTTCATTGTTGTGATGAGTTGGAATGTAGAACACGCACACGTTTTTTAAAGAGTGGTGAAAGGTTATAGGATGTTTTGGAAATGGGGGAACAGAGAATAACGATGTACAGAATTGTTATATGATTTAGCTCCGGTTGGAGTTGTTGTATTACTGGACCACAGTACTTAAATATGTGTATTATATTTTAGGGTGCGCTCAGGATGCGAGAATACAACACGGCCATAGATATATATGTACATTTAAATGTCATTTTCTCAGGAACTACTGAACGGATTTACACTATTTGAGCAAAAAGCACGAGTCTCAACTAAGGACTACCTCTTTCCTAAATCTGGTGTAATTCCGTGCAGCAGTTCGGGCTGTAGCTGCGATGACCGGTTCCTATGGAAAATTGCATGGGGAAAACATGTTTTGGGACCGCCCTTTTTTCTTGGCCCCTGTTTGACGAATCACCCGAGACTTTCAGGGTGGGAGCGTACCAGATCTAGCCATAGGTTTTGACATTTTCGTGAAGATTCGTCAACCAGCATCAAAATTATTCCAAATAGAATGTTGCGGATTTCCGATAGAAAATAGGTCCTACCTATAACTACCTATATATATATATATGTGTGCAAGCAATAAAATAACAATAATAAAATGAAAAACTAGGAAATAATAATATGGAATGAAACACAAGTATATAATGCTGGATGTCCTGCAAGAGGTCAGAAAGATATATACACTAAATACATCAGACGTTAAAACCACTGAAGACTTGGATGTGCACACAGACACTCACAATTCACAAATGAATGAAAACACATCAGATGATTAAAACCTCTGGAGACTTGGATGTGCACACATACTCACTCACACATCACAAAGTCGATACTCAAAAACAAAACACCTCACTGATCGTTCTCTCCACATCCTTGCTAACTCAAGCTGGAGGAGCTCTTTTAATAGCCCAGCCAGGATTATTGATTGGGACCAAGATCTAAGCATGGGCTGAAAATTTGTTCCGCTCGCGGAATTTGCGGATTTTCCACGATTTCACGATCCGCGATTCTCGCGAAATCGCGGTAAAATCCGCGAATCAGCGGGACAAATTTTCAGTCAAGCACTTACAGGGTTACAGCAGCAGGTGCAAAAGTTGAAGCTCATTTTTATGACCTTTTACAAAAGGGTTACAAAGAAATTAACTTCAACTTGGGCAACTGCTGTTGTAAGCCTGTAAGTGCTTCCTTGCACCTCGTTCCCTTCTTGCAACTATTCTCTGATCCTGCTCTGACCCTTGAAGCAGGGTCAGAGAATAGTTACAAGTAGGCAATGAGGTGTCTGTCACGAAAATTAAACCTCAACAGGAAACACTGACAGATATAAAAACAAGCATTTGCAATGCAATAGGTATCGCATTAGGAAAGTTTGAGCTATTGGTCTTGTAAATGACAATTTATGTGTTGGTTTTGAAAATAGCTAAATTAATAGCATCGTCATTTACAATGCCAATAGTTATAGCTTTCGCAAATGTGACACCTATAGCATTTGTAATGCAACATGTTTTGTATTTACGTGACTTAGATGTATTGATATTACAAATTACAATGGCTTTTAATTTTTTTAAATAATTAATACTTAAATAAAAGTGATTTTAATTTATAATGGCAATAGCTTAAACTTTTGTAAATAACTTTTGTGAAGATTATGTTCAGTGTATTTTATTGTGACGAAAATCCAAGAACAGAAGTGAAATATTAACATCTTTTTGTGACATTTGTAATAAAGCTTGAAACATTGAGAGAACATATTTGAACCAGTTGTTGTTGAATGGTTGCGCAGATGGATGCTAGGGTGGCGCTGAGTGGTGCTGTAGTGGTGCTGAGTGGTGCTGTGGTGATGCTGAGTGGTGCTGTGCTGGTGCTGAGTGATACTGGGATGGTGCTGAGGGATGCTGGGGTGGTGCTGAGTGGTGCTGTGGTGGTGATGAGTGATGCTGTGGTGGTGCTGAGTGATGCTGTGGTGGTGCTGAGTGGTGCTGTGGTGGTGCTGAGTGGTGCTGTGGTGGTGCTGAGTGATAATGTGGTGGTGCTGAGTGATGCTGTGGTGGTGCTGAGTAATGCTGTGGTGGCGCTGAGTGGTGCTGTGGTGGTGCTGAGTGATGCTGTGGTGGTGCTGAGTGATGCTGTGCTGGTGCTGAGTGGTGCTGTGGTGGTGCTGAGTGATAATGTGGTGGCGCTGAGTGATGCTGTGGTGGTGCTGACTGATGCTATGGTGACGCTGAGTGGTGCTGTGGTGGTGCTGAGTGTTGCTGTGGTGGTGCTGAGGGATGCTGTGGTGGAGCTGAGTGTTGCTGTGGTGGTGCTGAGTGATGCTGTGGTGGTGCTGAGTGGTGCTGTGGTGGTGCTGTGTGATAATTTGGTGGTGCTGCGTGATGCTGTGGAGGTGCTGAGTGATGCTGTGGTGGCACTGAGTGGTGCTGTGGTGGTGCTGAGTGGTGCTGTGGTGGTGCTGAGTGATGCTGTGGTGGTGCTGAGTGATGCTGTGGTGGTGCTGAGTGGTGCTGTGGTGGTGCTGAGTGATAATGTGGTGGTGGTGAGTGATGCTGGGGTAGCGTTGAGTGATGATGTGGTGATGCAGAGGGCAGAAAGGCACAAAAAGCAGTCTAACAAAGGGCAGAAAAACAAGGGAAAAACGAGTCTAACAGGGCAGAAGGGCACAAAAAACCAGTCTAACAGAGGACAGAAAGACACAAAAACGAGTCTAACAGAGGGCAGAAGGGCACAAAAAACGAGTTTAACAGAGGGCAGAATGGCAGAAAAACAAGGGAATAACAGAGGGCAGAAGGGCACAAAAAACGAGTCTAACAGAGGGCAGAAGGGCAGAAAAACAAGGGAAAAATGAGTCTAACAGAAGGCAGAAGGGCACAAAAAACGAGTCTAACAGAGGGCAGAAGGGCAGAAAAACAAGGGAAAAACGAGTCTAACAGAGGGCAGAACGGCAGAAAAAAAAGGGAAAAACGAGTCTAACAGAGGGCAGAAGGGCACAAAAAATGAGTCTAACAGGGGGCAGAATGAATCCCGCCCTGCCTGTTTGTCCACGAAGATGCCATCGTTTTGTGCAATACCTCTACTCAACTGGAGTACTTTCTACTGTCTAATCAGTAAGTGCTTCCTCGTTGGCTAAATGTATAGGGGCAGATTTACAATAACTGGCGAATCCCCAGGGATGCGCCAGTTATTGTTCGCTGCAGCTCCGACACACATGGTGCGCCGCATTTACAATGCGGTGCACCATGTGGCAAAAACGGCACAGATGCGTCACGCATCTGTGCCGTAAAAGAGCGCGACGCAGCTCAAGCAATACTCTGGGGGGGCCTATCTTCCCAATGCTGCGTCAAGCCTTGCGCCTGCTTCAAGCAGGCGCAGGGTTTTGACGCAGCATTGGCCTAAAAGTGACTGAGTGAAATCTTGTAGATTTCACTCAGCCACTTTTAGGAGGCGTTCCTGCGCAGGAACGCCCTACCCTGCACCGGAACGCCTCCTGTTGGCGCAGGGCTTTACAACGTGACGCATCTCTCATATGCGTCATGTTGTTAATACCCAGCACCATGGCACATCTTTTGTGCAGCCGCTGCGTCACAAAAGTGATGCAACTGCGGCGCAAAAGAGGCACAAGCGGCTTGTAAATCTGCCCCATAGTACTTTTAGTACACTGTAGCTGCGTAAAGGGCTAGAAGATGTGTCTCCAGTGACCATGTGTGCCTGGGCCTGTGTTACAAACAAAACAGGTGATGGACCGAATGTGGATCAATGTCACACATTCACCCCAGTCCAAAGATCTGGGCCCTAATCCATCGTTTTTTTGCACTCCACACCACCCCGGGTTAGACAATGGCGATATGCAAATCAGCTCTGACCCTGTGCCCCATGGGAACAGTCCAGTCCGAACTACAAAAGCCATGTCCTTCCCAGAACGGAATCAAGCATCCGAGGACCGGACCGGTTTCGAGGTAACACCTCTCATCAGCCCGGCTAGCTTGACTCCAGTGGTGTGGAGTGCCTGGTGAATGTAAGACATTGATCTACATTCTGTCCATCAAATTGTTTTTTGTAATTTTGGGCCTGTGTTACAGGCACACTTGGTCACTGGAGACACATCTTCCGGCCCTTTACGCAGCTGCAGTGTAGTAAAAGCACTATACATTTACCCAATGAGGGAGAACTTACTGGATTAGCCAGTAGAAAGTATTCCAGGGCAAATCGCAAAAAATCGCAATTTCGCAGGAAAATTCACAAATTTGCAGATTGTTTTGCGATTTTGCAGAGAAATTCGTGAATTCGCGGAACGCAAATTCGCAAATTTCACCCATGCTTACCAAGTTCCCTTGTGACAACACGTATGCCCCACAAGGGAGCTCCCATCTTGGTGCCAAGATCCCCTGCCAGTAACACCTTTTACTCAACATGAGGTGAAGGTTCTAGAAACCTCATCCCCTTCCTTCTGTTACAAAAATCCGAGCTAAAGACAGAAGCTAGCCAGGCACCTGTATTTTGACTCTGGGACAGAGCTGTACATTTCACAAATTTCTCTGGCAACAACAATCTGTGGTCTGAAAGGCACCAAGCACAATTCCCGCACATTATCGCAGCGAAGTTTACGAAAGCCTCCATCCAGCAGAAAACAAAACAACCTTGAACATGAATAACCTAAACAACTTGAGTAATCTGGGGGCCTACCTGTGTGCACTAAAAGCTCCAGCAAGACAGAGTCAGAATTCAAGATAACATGGGAGCATGTCAAAGCCAATAGTAATGATTTCATACTACTTCCAAATGTACAACACAATGCACATTTGTGCACCACTGCCTATAGCACCACACACTTCATCTCCCAATGTACAACATAATGCACATTTGATCACCACTACTTATAACACTGCACTTCGCGGCAAAGACATATATTCCACATCTCTCTTGCTCATGCTTTCAAATGCACATCTTACACGTTCTGTTCCTGGCAAGGCTGTTCTACCCTGTGAAACTTTCACTGTTCAAAACAGCAGGATTACATGAAAGATATCTTCAAGGAAACATGCACATGCAGGAAAAAATGATGTTGTACATTCAGGCTAGGGTAAAGTAAAACCCCAAAAGTAAATGAAAACAATGGTAGTCAACGGTCATCACAAGGTGCCTATACATGGGAGTGCTCTAGCTCTACACCAGGCTAGCTTGAATCCAGTGGCAAAGTGAGCAAGGGACCCACATCTGGGGATACCCTGCCAATTTAGAGCAAACAAAGCAAACACAAGGAGATGATGGACGGTTAAGGCGAACATAGTAAATACAATATTTTGGCTGGATCCAAACTGGGGTGCTGTGGTGAGCAAAAGAACCATGGATTAAGCCCAGATCTTTATGACTAGGGAGTGAATGTTTGTATTGTTCAGCCTTCCGTCCACAATTTGTTCCTTTTGCTTTATTTACCCTAAGTGCAAAGTGTTTGCCCAGACATGGGTCCCATGCTCACTGCGCCACCGGATTCAAGCTAGGCTGTCTGATAAGGGGTGTTACCCCAAAACCGGTCCCAGGATGCATGTTTCTGGTCCAGGGAAAACCTGACTTGAGTGTTCAGGCTGGACTGTTCCCATTAGGAACAGGGTCAAGACTGATTTGCGTATAGCTGGATCTGAACTGGGGTGGCAAAGTGAACTAAAGAATGATGATGCGCTCCAACCATCATCTCCTTGTGTTTGCTAAAGAATGAAAATGACAACTTTATAAAAGTGGCATTTTCAGACTTGTAATAAAAAATCTGAATTAACTATAAGTTGTGATTTTAAATTGTGATTCCAGAGACACCAAACTTGAAAAGTCTATCTCTTCATAATTGAGAATTACACTTAAAAGATCATCTCAATATTATCCTATGAGAGATAGGCCTTGCAGTAGTGAAAAATGAATTTGAGAGATTTTCACTTCTAAGACATGTAAAACTTTAGATTACATATCCTACATTTTAAATATATTAAATCCTGTCCTCTGGGTTATTCAGGGCTTACCTTAGGGGAGACTTATATGTATAAAAAGAAAGGTTTAGGCCAGGTAAGAGGTTTATCTTGCCAGGTTAAAATGGCAGGGTAAACTGCAATGGCAGGCCTGAGCCAATGGTAGGAGGCTACTTATGTGGGTGGCACGATGAGTGCTGCTGGCCCACTAGTAGCATTTAATTTACAGGTTTTGGCACTTGCAGTGCCCTTTACTAGGGACCTATAGGTATAGCAAATATTCCAGTTGGGGATGAGCCAATATTAGTTTTGGGGAGAGAGCACAAGAATGTTAGCACTGGTTACAGTGGTATCGTACCCAGAGTCCTAAAGCCAGCAAAAATTAGGTCGGAAAAAATGGAGGAGGAAGGCAAAATGTTAGGAGGAGGACCATCCTAGGGCTTTCAGGTCTAACAATTTCCTATCCTCTTAGTCAATCCCATTGATGTTGACTATGATCACATAATGTTGATGAACCTTAATTCAAGCCTTCATCAGGACATTGATTTACAAAGTCATATTAACATTGTGTCCATATATATGTCTGTAAGTGCAAACAATTTTGAAAACTTTAACAATAACTCACCATATAGTTCTTCATTACCACTTCACAGTAGTGTCCAACAACAATATAAACATTCAAATACTTCTTTCAAGAACTTCAGTATACTTAAATACATTACAAATGTTAATGTCCTTTAACCAGTGCAACCCTAACCTTAAACATGAGATTATCAATCTTTCAGAAAATTGAATGCCGATTTTTTCAAGGTAGTCAAAAAAAGGGTAGTCTTTCATGCCAGATAGAAGGAACAATTTTTTTGATTATACAAGCAGTAAAGATCTTTTGGACGAACTCCTGGTGAAGATCAGGATCACTGAAATAATATTAAAAGCACAGGTTTCCAGTGCGGTGTTTAAAGAGAAACGTGATGAAACCAACAAGGATATTAACTAGTTTAAGGAACATCTTACAGCACAAAATATTCAAAAATTCCAGAAGGACTTGAAAAAATTCTCAATGGAAACAGTCTTTTTGTATTTTAAATCAGACTTTCAGGGTAACAGGAGTGACCGATCCAATAGCTTTTCTACTAGATCTTCTTCATCTGAATCAGATTACAGTGACTCCGACTACCCTAAACCAAGCGGAGGGGAGTCCAAGAAGGAATACTATTACAAACAATATTTTGGCGCACCATAATGCTACTAACTACTGATGGGTTGGAATCCTATCCAAGGAACCCCCTACAGAACCAGTTTGGTAATTCACCTTGGTTACAACCCGCCAAGCCTTTTTAAACAAGAGGCAGAGGGCGGGGCAGATGAAGAAAAAAGAATCGCATGGTACTGTGGATCTTCCAGGAGCATCAAAGCGACCAATCTACACAACCGGGGAAAAGCAGGGATTAGGTATAGTGGTTAATTTGAGCAAGATATACCTAAAAGTCCTCAACAAAGAATTAGGATATGGCCTGACTCAGAAACACAACAGCTTTAACTGCAAAAAGAGATTCCTGAAAAAACAATGCATGACAGGAAGATTATTACTAGCCTAGGCTGTAAATCCAAGTTTACCCTCCCATCAACAGCTTACCAATTGAGGTACAAGCCTTCGAGAATGCTGTGACCAGAGGAATTGATTTCCTAAGCATTAGGGAGGGTAAGCATTCCCACAATACCTCCAGAATAGAGAGAAGGGCATCGGCTGACGTACAAACGGAACCAAAGTAATAATAAAGCAAGCAGATAAAGGAGGTGCTTTAAGAACACTTCATACATGCTATGTTAAATTTTTATTTATGTGGCACCAACCACCTTTGCTATAGGATTACAATGTAGCCTCTAAAAGTGAGTTTTTGTGTATATCTGTGAAGGCCATCATTGACACTGGGATAATCTAAGTTTGATAGTGGATGATGTTTTGCTTGTGTTCATTATTTGTGGTTAATTTTAGGCCTGGGCTGAAAACTATGGTACGCTCGCGGAGTGTGCGTAGTTTGCGCAACTGTGCGCTACGCGAATCGCACGTAGCACAGTGCAAAAACACGTAGTGTAGTGGGCATTTTTCAACATCCCGGCGAGAGTTTTTCAAGGTTCACGATCGGCAACATCAAGTTGCCAATCGCGAGCGTGGGAAATAAACCTCCCAGTGAGATTCTCATTGCGGGGAGGTCAGGTTTCTCATTACGAGTGGTCGTGTATGCTCGCGACCGCTCGCGATGAGAAACTACCAGTCCGCGTTGAGAAAGCTGCCGCTCTAGTAAAAATCTACTCGAGCTGCAGAAAAAGACTACTCGCATTGTGCATGATGCCATTTGCAATAATTGCACAGTGCGGACAAGCAACCGGCACTGTGCAATCATTGTGAACAACATTTTCCCTACCGCACTATGTAGTTAGCGTAGCTACGCGTAGTGCGAAGTGCACTTCGTGTAGCTACGCATAGCGCTACTACGCAAACTACGTCCAGGGTTAGATAATTTACTTTTGTTTAGTAGGAAGTTGCAAGTTGGTTACTATGGGTTACTGTGGAAGCAGAATGAGATTGATCTATGAAGAACGTTGTGGTGTTTTGGCTAGGGCACATGATAGAGCCATTTATTGGAGCTCTGGTATGTGCTTGTAGTATGCTTCTGCATATTTGACCTGTCTTAGTATCCCCGTTTACAGGTGACAATTGAGCAAGTGTGTGGTTTTAAACATGTATATATAGTGCAGACAATGTCTGAGCAAAACTTAAATATGGGTTATCAGAGTTTGGTTGTTCATGGCTGAGGACTGCTTTAATACATTGTTGTTTATTGTTGTTTGTCCGTTTTGAGCTTCAAGGCTGAAGTAGTAAGAAACAAATAATTTATCCCCAACAATGGTGTTACCTTTATATAGTTACTGTGCAGCGGGCTGGCTATTCAGCTCAAGTTGTTTTGTAGAGAAGTACAAAGAGAGGCAATGCAGTCCTCATAAGTCACTGATACACAATGCCTACAGCATTCATATGGCTTAGCTCAATACATAAATGCGTAATAATTAAATATCAAAACATTTTTGTTATTCTTTTGACCAGTAATCAAGTAAGTAACATTTTTATTGTTTAGTTAAATAAAACCATTACAATTTTCTTCCCTGTTGATAGCAGCCAAGACTTACCAAGATTTAAAATCATTCAACCGTCACTTGCACCAAAAAGAGTCTTACAGATTACAATCACTGTTAAATCATATTTACATAAAAAAAATCGATGAAATAATGCCTGTACTCTACTTTTTCTACATGGATTACAGTTATGAACCGAATGTTAGGCTCTTCGGTACCAGTAATAAGTCAATATGAATAAAAGTAGTTGTTTCTTCAGGCCGATGTACCGGACCTCTTGCTCCCTCCTTGTGATGACTCCGTAAAACAAGTGAACATTTTTTTTTTCTCTTTTTAAAAAAAAGAAAAACATTTTTTTTTGTCCTCATACGCCAACAAAGATATTTTCGGTATTGATTATACAGAGAATCTTTATGGAAGCTCTTTTTGCAGACACCCAATATGAATCTTACGGTACCCCTATGTCAATAGTCAGCTCAGTCTTACACTTTACCAGACCCTTGGACTGATCTTAGGGTGGTTCATCCCGGAAAAAGGCATAATCATTGGACAAAGTTGGTTCATAGTCCATCGAGCCAATTAATACAAGGAGCTCCAAAAATGCTTCCTTTCTCTTCCATACCACTTTATCTAAACTAAGAGTGTGCCTGATTGCCCTAACCCAATCTAAATATATTGGTGCGTTAGTACTCACCCACAATTTACATATTTCCCTAAGTGCTAAAATAATTAAGTATAAAAATAACTTATTACTGTCTTGAGGTACTTCCTCGTAATTGGAGGGAATTCCAAAAAATACTTGTTGTGTACTAACCTGTATTTCATACCCAAAAAGAGCTTTCATACCTTCTTGTACTTCAAACCAAAATTGTGATAGTGCGGGGGAGGTCATAAACATATGGAGATCATCTGCTTTTTCCAGATAGCACTATGGACAGCAGGGAGTAGGCCCCTTTGAAATTTTAGCAATCCTTACCGGAGACCAGTATACCCTAAGGAGAGAAAACAAGTGGTTCCGCTTTAAATTGGCAGGTGAGACCGTAAGGTGTAATAAATCAAAGGATACTTGCCATAAGTTCTGCAAATCGACATCCGGGACTTGGTCTCTCCATAGATGTTCTGGAAGGCTGAAATCTCCATCCTCTCCTTCGAGTATTGTCCAATAAAGAATCGATGTTTTGATCCTCTCATTGTTGTGTTGACCTTGTTACCTGATCGTGTATGCGCAGGAACTTAATCAATTTACAGTTCATCTGGGGATCGGATGGATCAAGCCCTTTAATTATAGCCTCCTTTCTTAGTAACGTCTCTCGTGCAGGCCGAGGTTTCTTGCAAATGCATATTATGTGGATGAGGTCTTCTGTAGGGCTTCCACGTAGACAACAGCTTTTTACTTCTGTATTATTCCTCTTTGGGGCATCTGCCAGTGAAGGATATTTACCAAAACGCAGTGCCATTAGCTGTTTTTTTAGGTTGACCAAGTATGTTAAATCTATGTATGCTGCTGGTTTACGAATCTTGTAGTTGTTAAGGACGGTCCGGGGGGGACCTCTGGCACAAAATATTTTTGTCAAGCAAAAGCGAGTGCAGTTTTACAGCTTTAATAATTGTGGACTTAAATGTAACATAAGGCAGGTTTTTATTCCACAGGTCCAAAGCGCAAGTGGATTTGAGAGGATTTTGCAAATAGCGCTTATGTGGTGTATTGGGACTGTTCTCTTGCTCTGACCACAGAGCCTCAATTAGTTTAGAGTCCACCATGTTTTGCTTTATGCGGTACCGCACTTTAATTTTTGAATATTGCCTGCCAACTGTCTCATTCAGTAAACCAAATTCTAATCACACTTGTGCTGGAGATGCCATTTGAGGGACCTGAAAAACCCTTTTAAAAAGACAGGTTGTTAAAGTATTGAGTATGGTTGCATCTTTTCCTTGGATGGCTACACTGGCGAAGGTTAACGTTGGTAATGTTTTAGCCATTATTACTGTAATCAGTGGTTTAAATGAGGGGCCCCTTAGATTTCCAGCCAGTGTATTATAAGCAAAGGTTAGTGTGGTTGCCCGCTGAGCAATGTAATTATTCTGATCTTGCTGGCTCAATTTGTTGTCAAGGTAAAATCCCAATTATTTATAGCTTGCAATGTTTTCCAAGACTTTAACTTTAAAGTTGATGTTAAACGGGCGAGCTTTCCGGTTACTGATCAGCATTGTTTCCGTTTTTGATATATTCATTTCCAGCCTATTTGTCAACAGAAATTCTGCGAGGGCCGTCAGTAGCCTTGTGAGCCCAATTTCAGTCAAACTGATTAAAACTATGTTGTCAGCATAGGCAAGGTGCGAAAGGGATAGTGATCCCAAATGCGGAGAATGAGAGTTAATTACATCGAGTTTCTCAGATAAATCAGCTAAAAACAAATTAAATATGTGGGGAGCAAGCACGCATCCCTGCTTCAAGCCCGTGTCTGTGTTCCATTTTCTTGAAACTGTTGATCCGTCACCGACTTTTAGTCTAACCCATGTATCCATGTAAAATTACAATAAACCTTTTAAAATTCTTTCTGGAATATTCCATGACCTTAGTTACATCCATTATAATTTCCGATCCACGCTGTCAAAAGCAGCTTTTAAGTCAATGAAACAGAGGTGTAAGCTCTGTTTTTTTATTTTGCATTTCTCCGCTATTAGCGTAATGGAAAGTTTATTCGTGATTGTCCCAATCCCTTTTCTAAATCTTGTCTGGTTTGTGGAGATCGGATTTAGGTAAGCATGGGCGGAAAATCCGTTACGCTCGCGGATTTTGCGGATTTTCGGGAAATTCGCAATCCGCGAGATTTGCGAATTTCCCGCAAAATCCGCAAATTCGCACGCAGCAGATTTTTTTTGCGGCGTGCGTCGTTGGTGATTCAATTTTTGCGGCGCGCGGCGTTTATCATCGTTTACCGAGTTGTTTTTCTCGATAGTTTGCGAGTGCTGCACCATTTTGGATCTTGCTGTGTGATCCCGCGGGAATTGGCGAGCGCGATTACGTCATCGCGGCTTGCCAGCGATAGTTTGTCAACGCGAGTACGGCGAGATTACGTCTCGCGGTACTTCGCAATTGCGAGATTTGAGATGCGGCGAGCAGCAAGAATCTCGCACAAGCGAAAATATAAAATTTGCAATTCTGCACAAGAAATCCACCAGCAAGCAGCATAAACCTTCTTGAAATGATGATTTTTATCTGAATAACTCCTTAGGTTGACATTTGCCTGCACTTTTTTAGCGAGGAGTCCATTTTGGGGAGGGGGGCAGGGGGGTGGGAGGAAGGAAGTGCCCCACAGTCTTCAACTTCCTGTTCCTGTTCAGCAGGCTCCTCCCAGTGCTTTGTCCATCTCCTGGTCACTTTTCATTTGGATCTGGAGCTGGAAGGATTACTTTTTGTGGATGCTGCTGGATCTTTGGATTTGAGGCCTTTTTGACTTTCTTTGGATCACTGTTGGATTAGAAATTTTACAAGTAAGTTTGTTTGGGGCATTACAGTTGCTGCAACTAAAATTTTGGAATTTTCGATTTTTGGGCTGTTTTGGGGCCTTTTGCCCAGGGGTACTCAGTGGTGGGTGGACTGAGTCTTTCTGTGGGTTGTCTTGAACTTAAACATCATGGAGGGCATGGATGGATTGGGATTGTGCTGATTTTTCAGTGATTTTCGTTTTTTGGGGCTGTACTTGTGGCCTTTTCACCAGGGGTATTTGAGTCTAGCATGGGCCTAGTCTTTCTGTGGGCTGTCTTGAACTTAAACATCATGGAGGCCATGGATGGAATGGGATTGTGCTGATTTTTCAGTGATTTTCGTTTTTTGGGGCTGTACTTGTGGCCTTTTCACCAGGGGTATTTGAGTCTAGCATGGGCCTAGTCTTTCTGTGGGCTGTCTTGAACTTAAACATCATGGAGGGCATGGATGGAATGGAATTGTGCTGATTTTGCTGTGTTTTTCGATTTTTGGGGGTGTTCATGGGGAGGGACAGGCCATGTGGCTGGTGGCCATTTTGAGTGCTGCTACAGGCACTGGCCATGTGCTGGGAGAGGCAAGTGGCCATTTTGAATGCAGGCTTTGTTGTTAGGCCTGCAACCATTTTACCTACTTTTCAACCTTTATGCCCAGGGGTAGTGAGTCTTGCATGGGCCTAGTCTTTCTGTGGGTTGTCTTGAATTTAAACATCATGGAGGGCATGGATGGATTGGGATTGTGCTGATTTTTCAGTGATTTTCGTTTTTTGGGGCTGTACTTGTGGCCTTTTCACCAGGGGTATTTGAGTCTAGCATGGGCCTAGTCTTTCTGTGGGCTGTCTTGAACTTAAACATCATGGAGGCCATGGATGGAATGGGATTGTGCTGGTTTTGCAGTGTTTTTCGATTTTTGGGGGTGTTCATGGGGAGGGACAGGCCATGTGGCTGGTGGCCATTTTGAGTGCTGCTACAGGCACTGGCCATGTGCTGGGAGAGGCAAGTGGCCATTTTGAATGCAGGCTTTGTTGTTAGGCCTGCAACCATTTTGCCTACTTTTCAACCTTTATGCCCAGGGGTAGTGAGTCTTGCATGGGCCTAGTCTTTCTGTGGGTTGTCTTGAATTTAAACATCATGGAGGGCATGGATGGATTGGGATTGTGCTGATTTTTCAGTGATTTTCGTTTTTTGGGGCTGTACTTGTGGCCTTTTCACCAGGGGTATTTGAGTCTAGCATGGGCCTAGTCTTTCTGTGGGCTGTCTTGAACTTAAACATCATGGAGGGCATGGATGGATTGGGATTGTGCTGATTTTTCAGTGATTTTCGTTTTTTAGGGCTGTACTTGTGGCCTTTTCACCAGGGGTATTTGAGTCTAGCATGGGCCTAGTCTTTCTGTGGGCTGTCTTGAACTTAAACATCATGGAGGCCATGGATGGAATGGGATTTTGCTGATTTTGCAGTGTTTTTCGATTTTTGGGGGTGTTCATGGGGAGGGACAGGCCATGTGGCTGGTGGCCATTTTGAGTGCTGCTACAGGCACTGGCCATGTGCTGGGAGAGGCAAGTGGCCATTTTGAATGCAGGCTTTGTTGTTAGGCCTGCAACCATTTTGCCTACTTTTCAACCTTTATGCCCAGGGGTAGTGAGTCTTGCATGGGCCTAGTCTTTCTGTGGGTTGTCTTGAATTTAAACATCATGGAGGGCATGGATGGATTGGGATTGTGCTGATTTTTCAATGATTTTCGTTTTTTGGGGCTGTACTTGTGGCCTTTTCACCAGGGGTATTTGAGTCTAGCATGGGCCTAGTCTTTCTGTGGGCTGTCTTGAACTTAAACATCATGGAGGGCATGGATGGATTGGGATTGTGCTGATTTTTCAGTGATTTTCGTTTTTTGGGGCTGTACTTGTGGCCTTTTCACCAGGGGTATTTGAGTCTAGCATGGGCCTAGTCTTTATGTGGGCTGTCTTGAACTTAAACATCATGGCGGGCATGGATGGATTGGGATTGTGCTGATTTTTCAGTGATTTTCGTTTTTGGGGGCTGTACTTGTGGCCTTTTCACCAGGGGTATTTGAGTCTAGCATGGGCCTAGTCTTTCTGTGGGCTGTCCTGAACTTAAACATCATGGAGGGCATGGATGGATTGGGATTGTGCTGATTTTTCAGTGATTTTCGTTTTTTGGGGCTGTACTTGTGGCCTTTTCACCAGGGGTATTTGAGTCTAGCATGGGCCTAGTCTTTCTGTGGGCTGTCTTGAACTTAAACATCATGGAGGCCATGGATGGAATGGGATTGTGCTGATTTTGCAGTGTTTTTCGATTTTTGGGGGTGTTCATGGGGAGGGACAGGCCATGTGGCTGGTGGCCATTTTGAGTGCTGCTACAGGCACTGGCCATGTGCTGGGAGAGGCAAGTGGCCATTTTGAATGCAGGCTTTGTTGTTAGGCCTGCAACCATTTTGCCTACTTTTCAACCTTTATGCCCAGGGGTAGTGAGTCTTGCATGGGCCTAGTCTTTCTGTGGGTTGTCTTGAATTTAAACATCATGGAGGGCATGGATGGATTGGGATTGTGCTGATTTTTCAGTGATTTTCGTTTTTTGGGGCTGTACTTGTGGACTTTTCACCAGGGGTATTTGAGTCTAGCATGGGCCTAGTCTTTCTGTGGGCTGTCTTGAACTTAAACATCATGGAGGGCATGGATGGAATGGGATTGTGCTGATTTTGCTGTGTTTTTCGATTTTTGGGGGTGTTCATGGGGAGGGACAGGCCATGTGGCTGGTGGCCATTTTGAGTTCTGCTACAGGCACTGGCCATGTGCTGGGAGAGGCAAGTGGCCATTTTGAATGCAGGCTTTGTTGTTAGGCCTGCAACCATTTTGCCTACTTTTCAACCTTTATGCCCAGGGGTAGTGAGTCTTGCATGGGCCTAGTCTTTCTGTGGGTTGTCTTGAATTTAAACATCATGGAGGGCATGGATGGATTGGGATTGTGCTGATTTTTCAGTGATTTTCGTTTTTTGGGGCTGTACTTGTGGCCTTTTTACCAGGGGTATTTGAGTCTAGCATGGGCCTAGTCTTTCTGTGGGCTGTCTTGAACTTAAACATCATGGAGGGCATGGATGGATTGGGATTGTGCTGATTTTTCAGTGATTTTCGTTTTTTGGGGCTGTACTTGTGGCCTTTTCACCAGGGGTATTTGAGTCTAGCATGGGCCTAGTCTTTATGTGGGCTGTCTTGAACTTAAACATCATGGAGGGCATGGATGGATTGGGATTGTGCTGATTTTTCAGTGATTTTCGTTTTTTGGGGCTGTACTTGTGGCCTTTTCACCAGGGGTATTTGAGTCTAGCATGGGCCTAGTCTTTCTGTGGGCTGTCTTGAACTTAAACATCATGGAGGGCATGGATGGATTGGGATTGTGCTGATTTTTCAGTGATTTTCGTTTTTTGGGGCTGTACTTGTGGCCTTTTCACCAGGGGTATTTGAGTCTAGCATGGGCCTAGTCTTTATGTGGGCTGTCTTGAACTTAAACATCATGGAGGGCATGGATGGAATGGGATTGTGCTGATTTTTCAGTGATTTTCGTTTTTTGGGGCTGTACTTGTGGCCTTTTCACCAGGGGTATTTGAGTCTAGCATGGGCCTAGTCTTTCTGTGGGCTGTCTTGAACTTAAACATCATGGAGGGCATGGATGGATTGGGATTGTGCTGATTTTTCTGTGATTTTCGTTTTTTGGGGCTGTACTTGTGGCCTTTTCACCAGGGGTATTTGAGTCTAGCATGGGCCTAGTCTTTATGTGGGCTGTCTTGAACTTAAACATCATGGAGGGCATGGATGGAATGGGATTGTGCTGATTTTTCTGGTTTTTTTCCGATTTTTTTTGTGGTGTATAACTGAACTGATGTTCCTCTGTCTTCCATTGTTTTTAGGTGCACAAAACTCAAGAGAACCACCAGTGCCAGGAAGAAGTCCTGCAGCGGTGTGTGTGTGCAGCATAACGTCATGCAACGTCACGTCTGGCCTCAGACAACTCTACAATTCGTGCAACTGCGGCCTGCTGTCTGACCTGCTCTGAAGAAGATGGCCCCAAAAAAAGTTCTCCGTAGCTCCTCTAGCAAGAAAGTTGCTAGTAAGGAGCAGAAGAAGCAAGTTACCAAGGAGGCTGGTGTGCCAACCGCCACGTTTTTTGGGAGAAAAAAAAAAGTACGCCTGCAGCAGCAGCAGCATCTGCTGGGGACCAAGCTGGGAGCAGCACCCCTGCTCCATTGGGTTCAGTGCCTCCACCACCACGCCAACTTAAGTCAAAGCCCTTGAGTGCTTCAGAGGCAGTCAGTGTACTTCTCCAATCACCATCGACCAGTGATGTTGGCTCATCGCAAGAAAGTAGCAGCAATGTCCCTGAATCAACACAGGTTGTTGTAACTCATCTGACAAGTGTTGAACAACCACAGCCGCAACAACAACACCATGTGCAAGTACACGCCCAAGTACATGTGGAAGGAGAGGCAGCAAAAGGAGATGCGCAAGCAGAGGTGCATGGAGGGTCACAAGTACCCACAATAGTTGTTCCTCCCGAAGTAGGGGCACATCAGGAAATCGACAATGAAGCCGAGGTATCATTGGAAGCCACTCCTCCTGATGATCATTCATTGTCTTCCACATCCCTAGCAAGGAAAAGATCAAGGGGGGTGTCTACATCTTCTTCAAGCCCACCTCCTTCTGATGCAAGTGATCCATCTTGGGAACCACCACTGCGGTCTGACAGTGAGGCACACCATGATCTGACAAAGGTACCTAAGCGTAAAAGGAAGGTCGTCAAAAAACTCATAGCTATGGATTGTGATGAGGCTCAACAAGAAGTGACAGATACTGCTGGTGATGAAGCCTCTCACGATGACGACGAGCCAGTCATCACAAAGGTCACTGCAGCCCCACCGGGCATGCAGCAAAGAGACATTTTGACCCTATCCCGAGAAGCTGCTGAGCGTGATGATGATGTCGACAAGGAGGCAATGGAAATGGAAACACAACAATCATTAGATTTGGAGTTAAGTAGTACACCAACACCTACCGCTTCCATATTTCTTCCTCGCAAGAAGGTACCCACCTCGACCTCAATTCGTGGTGGTGAAAGTGCAAAACGTACTGAAGTTCGGCAATCCACATCCTCCACTTCATCTGGCATTAGCAGCAGGACCACCACCACCAGTATCGCCGCCTCCTCCGGCCCCCAAAGACATTTCAAGTCTCCAGTTTGGGACTTCTTTAGTGTTTGCCCAAAAATGGAAAACGTAGCCATTTGTAGCATTTGTAAGCTTCGAGCTAGTTGTGGTAAGCTTGGTTCTAACTATGGTACCGGAGGCCAGAGAGGTCATCTTAGGAGAGCGCACCCTGTCCAATGGTTTCCGCACCTAGAGGTGGTCAAGGAAGCCGGAATTGCACGTAATGAAAACGTTGATTTTTCATCTGATGATGACGAGGAGGAAGAAGACGATTCAAACACTTCACTTACACCCAGTACCCCTGTCAGCAGCACACCCCATGTGAGGCACACTAAGTGTGTGGGAGAGAGTGAGACATCAATGCAGAAAAGTTCATCAGCGAGCGTAACTGGGTCGAAGATATCATCATCATCCCGTAAATCCTTGGTCCAGGGCAACATTAAAAAGATGTTGTTTACAGAAGCGCAATATGAACGCAACCACCCACTGACGCGTCTGTATAACACTAAGCTGGCTAAAATGCTAGCTCTGGACCTTCTCCCTTTTTCTTTTGTAGAAGGGGTTGGTTTTCTAGAATTAGTGGCAGCGCTCTGCCCTAAATGGAAGGTTCCTAGCCGGTTCTATTTTGCCCGAGTTGCGGTTCCAGCACTACATGAAGATGTTCTGAAGGTGATTGGGGCAGCTTTGCAGAAGAGTGCTGTTCACACTATACATCTGACAACAGACATGTGGACCAGTGGCGCAGGCGCTGATTACATGTGCATCACTGCACACTGGGTCTCTTTTTCAGGGGTTAAAGCAAAGCTAAACGCAGGTGTTGACGCGGACATTGTTTTTAAAGCTGCTCGGAAACATGCAACTATAGCCATGTTTGGTTTGGAGAAACGTCACACAGCAGAAAACATTTTGGATGTCTTTAACACAAAGGTCCTTAACTGGCTGTCCCCACTAAAATGCCAGGTTGGTTATGTTTCCACGGACAATGGCTCCAATATAGTTAAGGCCATGAGGGACGGTCACTATTTCAGAGTGCCGTGTTTGGCGCACTGTATAAACCTTGTTGTCCAAAAATTCTTGGGTAATAAAGGCAGTGCAGCGTACAGTGTATTGGACACCTGCCGAAAAATGTGCAAGCATTTCAGCCATTCTTTTAAGGCCCGGAAGCAGCTGAGGAGCCTGCTATATCAACGTCAAATGCCAGTGAAAGCACTCATCCAGGAGGTGGTAACACGTTGGAACTCAACCTTCTACATGCTTGAGCGTCTGTATGAGCAGTATACGGAACTCGATCAATATTTCCTTACAGAGGGTACAGAGGAGCTGAGGATGGGTGCGGCGCAATGGAACATAGTTCAAAGCCTGACACGCATGCTTCGTCCTTTTGAGTTCTTCACGCGTGCAGTCAGCAAGGAGGACTCTAATTTGGGAAAAGCTATCCCATTGTTGTACATGCTGGAGGACCAACTGAAGGAGGTGTGTTCTGTGTTTGAAAAAGATGAAAAAAACCAAGACTCTTTGCTTCTGGCTGAGAAATTATTAGAGCTCCTACAAGGTGATGAACGTCTTAAAAAGATCCACTCAGAAGAGCATTACATTTGTGCTACTATTCTGGATCCACGCTACAAAAAGGCGCTGGCAGGCCAAGCATTCTTTCCTTTTGATGATGAACATGTTCCAAAGTACAAACATTGGCTAGCCTTGTCAGCCAAGAGGTTTGAAAGAGAACGGCTGAAAATTGAAGGAAATAGCAGTACATCAGCAGGCCAGCCCCAGTCAAAACAATCCACTTCTGCACCTGTGGCTGTGGCACAAGTGACCTCTCAGCCGTTAAAGACACCGGCAACCGGATCATCTGCACAAGACACAACAGAAACATTGGAGGCTGAAGAGGATTGGCTAGCTCTGCGTGGGTTTGGTCCTCAAAAGGTCAGAGGCACAGCAAGAGCTAAGCAAAGTGGAGGAACCTTGGACGAGGACCTTGAGTCGATGGTGAAGGACTATCTGAATGACTCAACAGAGGTCTATGTTAATTCTGACCCATTGGCGTATTGGCATGGGAAAAAAAAAAAGTGGCCACAGCTCACCAACCTGGCTTTAAACTACTTGTCTTGCCCACTCGCAAGTGTGTCTTCTGAACGGGTTTTCAGTGCTGCTGGTGGCATTGTAACTCCCAAACGGAGCCGCCTCTCGCCCAAAAATGTGGAGAGGTTAACAATGATCAAGATAAATCAGCACCTCATACCACCAGATTTCAGAGTACGAGAAAGCGTGCCGGATGAAGAGGAGGTGGCCAGCAACATAGATGAGGGAATTTCTACTCTGTCAGGTGACACTGAGCTCACCCTGCCTGAATTCGCAGAGTATGATGACGAAGCCTTATTCTTATTCCTGGACCGTGATACCGAGCCCTGAAAATGAGACCACGAATCAATAACTTTCTTTTTCGTCCTTATTCACTTTTATTCCTGTGTGTCTGTCTTTCTTTGTTGTGCACAGTTAATATATTTCAAACTTTAATCAGATAATCACAAAATCAAGCCCATCAGCAGAACTGTCTTCACTGGTTTGCTAATTGATTTGAAGTTGCCGCAGTCTGCATTCCTCAGGTTCACAAGTTCAGAAGAACATGCTCCTCTATCCTCCTCCTCCAGACTCCTATTTCCA
Organism: Lissotriton vulgaris; assembly: GCF_964263255.1. Lineage (NCBI taxonomy): Eukaryota > Metazoa > Chordata > Amphibia > Caudata > Salamandridae > Lissotriton > Lissotriton vulgaris. The sequence continues at coordinate 181,782,337 of NC_141696.1, read as the reverse complement.
TCAAACCAGAGGGCTGGTTTACGCCCAATGAAGAAAGACTCAGCACTTGTGGGGGTGTTGTTGTACCTCTTTGCAGGTGAGTTGACGGCTCTGGGACCATTGTTGGGAAGCTCTAATACCGGATAAAAGTGGTTTGGACCAAATCCCAGGCGGAATTTTTTGTGTGTTTTTGATGACTTGCTTGCCTTTTAGGTGCTCTTAGGGGGGGTTCCGTCTGTTTGTGGGTGAGTTTCGTGGTCTGGGAGCACTGCTGGGACACTCTAATCTTGGTTGCATTTGCTTTTCAGGAAATCCGTGGTGGCAACCCCGACTTATGGCCTAGCCACGCAGCGCGTTTGGACCGAAGGCCGAGAAATATTGCAAGTATGAGATTTTGCTTTTGGCCTGTTTGGGGGTGTTATGCTTCTTGGCGGGTGGGTTGGCGGGTCTTGGGGCTTTCCTGGGAAGGTCTAATACCGGGTAGAAGTGGTTGGGACAAAATCCAGGCCGATTTTTTTTTGTTGCTATTTCTGACATTTTGCTCAATGTAGCGTTTTCGGGGGCCTGTTTGTGGGGCTTCCTGGTGTTTGTGGGTGAGTTTCGGGGTCTGGGAGCACTGTTGGGACACTCTAATCTTGATTGCATTTGCTTTTCAGGAAATCCGTGGTGGCAACCCCGACTTATGGCCTAGCTACGCAGCGCGTTTGGACCGAAGGCCGAGAAATATTGCAAGTATGAGATTTTGCTTTTGGCCTGTTTGGGGGTGTTATGCTTCTTGGCGGGTGTGTTGGCGGGTCTTGGGGCATTCCTGGGAAGGTCTAATACCGGGTAGAAGTGGTTGGGACAAAATCCAGGCCGATTTTTTTTGGGCTATTTCTGACATTTTGCTCAATGTAGCGTTTTCGGGGGCCTGTTTGTGGGGCTTCCTGGTGTTTGTGGGTGGGTTTCGGGGTCTGGGCGCACTGCTGGCTATATATACTTTACTTTGCAAGAGGTTTGAAGCAAATCCATGGTGGCAGAGGGGAGTTAGGGCATAGCTGCAGAGCGCGCGCGGAGTGATTTGGGAAATTTGTGAAAAACTGACATTGTACTTTTGCTCTTTGGCTGTTTGGGGGTCTTCTACTCGTTTTCTCCTGGGTTGACGGCTCTGGGGCCATTGCTGGGAAGCTCTAATACCGGATAAAAGTGGTTTGGACCAAATCCCAGGCGGAATTTTTTTTGTGTTTTTGATGACTTGCTTGCCTTTGAGGTGCTCTTAGGGGGGGTTCTGTCTGTTTGTGGGTGAGTTTCGTGGTCTGGGAGCACTGCTGGGACAATCTAATCTTGATTGCATTTGCTTTTCAGGAAATCCGTCGTGGCAACCCCGACTTATGGCCTAGCTACGCAGCGCGTTTGGACCGAAGGCCGAGAAATATTGCAAGTATGAGATTTTGCTTTTGGCCTGTTTGGGGGTGTTATGCTTCTTGGCGGGTGGGTTGGCGGGTCTTGGGGCATTCCTGGGAAGGTCTAATACCGGGTAGAAGTGGTTGGGACAAAATCCAGGCCGATTTTTTTTGTGGCTATTTCTGACATTTTGCTCAATGTAGCGTTTTCGGGGGCCTGTTTGGGGGGCTTCCTGGTGTTTGTGGGTGGGTTTCAGGGTCTGGGCGCACTGCTGACTATATATACTTTACTTTGCAAGAGGTTTGAAGCAAATCCATGGTGGCAGAGGGGAGTTAGGGCCTAGTTGCAGAGCGCGCGCGGAGTGATTTGGGAAATTTGTGAAAAACTGACAAAGTCCCCATTTTTGTACTTTTGCTCTTTGGCTGTTTGGGGGTCTTCTACTCGTTTTCTCCTGGGTTGACGGCTCTTGGGCCATTGCTGGGAAGCTCTAATACCGGATAAAAGTGGTTTGGACCAAATCCCAGGCGGGAAATTTTTTGTGTTTTTGATGACTTGCTTGCCTTTGAGGTGCTCTTAGGGGGGGTTCCGTCTGTTTGTGGGTGAGTTTTGTGGTCTGGGAGCACTGCTGGGACACTCTAATCTTGATTGCATTTCCTTTTCAGGAAATCCGTCGTGGCAACCCCGACTTATGGCCTAGCTACGCAGCGCGTTTGGACCGAAGGCCGAGAAATATTGCAAGTATGAGATTTTGCTTTTGGCCTGTTTGGGGGTGTTATGCTTCTTGGCGGGTGGGTTGGCGGGTCTTGGGGCATTACTGGGAAGGTCTAATACCGTTTAGAAGTGGTTGGGACAAAATCCAGGCCGATTTTTTTTTGGCTATTTCTGACATTTTGCTCAATGTAGCGTTTTTGGGGGCCTGTTTGGGGGGCTTCCTGGTGTTTGTGGGTGGGTTTCGGGGTTTGGGCGCACTGCTGGCTATATATACTTTACTTTGCAAGAGGTTTGAAGCAAATCCATGGTGGCAGAGGGGAGTTAGGGCCTAGCTGCAGAGCGCGCGCGGAGTGATTTGGGAAATTTGTGAAAAACTGACAAAGTCCCCATTTTTGTACTTTTGCTCTTTGGCTGTTTGGGGGTCTTCTACTCGTTTTCTCCTGGGTTGACGGCTCTGGGGCCATTGCTGGGAAGCTCTAATACCGGATAAAAGTGGTTTGGACCAAATCCCAGGCGGAATTTTTTTTGTGGTTTTGACGACTTGCTTGCCTTTGAGGTGCTCTTAGGGGGGGTTCCGTCTGTTTGTGGGTGAGTTTCGTGGTCTGGGAGCACTGCTGGGACACTCTAATCTTGATTGCATTTGCTTTTCAGGAAATCCGTTTTGGCAACCCCGACTTATGGCCTAGCTACGCAGCGCGTTTGGACCGAAGGCCGAGAAATATTGCAAGTATGAGATTTTGCTTTTGGCCTGTTTGGGGGTGTTATGCTTCTTGGCGGGTGTGTTGGCGGGTCTTGGGGCATTCCTGGGAAGGTCTAATACCGGGTAGAAGTGGTTGGGACAAAATCCAGGCCGATTTTTTTTGGCTATTTCTGACATTTTGCTCAATGTAGCATTTTCGGGGGCCTGTTTGTGGGGCTTCCTGGTGTTTGTGGGTGGGTTTCGGGGTCTGGGCGCACTGCTGGCTATATATACTTTACTTTGCAAGAGGTTTGAAGCAAATCCATGGTGGCAGAGGGGAGTTAGGGCCTAGCTGCAGAGCGCGCGCGGAGTGATTTGGGAAATTTGTGAAAAACTGACATTGTACTTTTGCTCTTTGGCTGTTTGGGGGTCTTCTACTCGTTTTCTCCTGGGTTGACGGCTCTGGGGCCATTGCTGGGAAGCTCTAATACCGGATAAAAGTGGTTTGGACCAAATCCCAGGCGGAAATTTTTTTGTGTTTTTGATGACTTGCTTGCCTTTGAGGTGCTCTTAGGGGGGTTCTGTCTGTTTGTGGGTGAGTTTTGTGGTCTGGGAGCACTGCTGGGACACTAATCTTGATTGCATTTGCTTTTCAGGAAATCCGTCATGGCAACCCCGACTTATGGCCTAGCTACGCAGCGCGTTTGGACCGAAGGCCGAGAAATATTGCAAGTATGAGATTTTGCTTTTGGCCTATTTGGGGTTGTTATGCTTCTTGGCGTGTGGGTTGGCAGGTCTTGGGGCATTCCTGGGAAGGTCTAATACCGGGTAGAAGTGGTTGGGACAAAATCCAGGCCGATTTTTTTTGTGGCTATTTCTGACATTTTGCTCAATGTAGCGTTTTCGGGGGCCTGTTTGGGGGGCTTCCTGGTGTTTGTGGGTGGGTTTCGGGGTCTGGGCGCACTGCTGGCTATATATACTTTACTTTGCAAGAGGTTTGAAGCAAATCCATGGTGGCAGAGGGGAGTTAGGGCCTAGCTGCAGAGCGCGTGCGGAGTGATTTGGGAAATTTGTGAAAAACTGACAAAGTCCCCATTTTTGTACTTTTGCTCTTTGGCTGTTTGGGGGTCTTCTACTCGTTTTCTCCTGGGTTGACGGCTCTGGGGCCATTGCTGGGAAGCTCTAATACCGGATAAAAGTGGTTTGGACCAAATCCCAGGTGGAAGTTTTTTTTGTGTTTTTGATGACTTGCTTGCCTTTGAGGTGCTCTTAGGGGGGGTTCCGTCTGTTTGTGGGTGAGTTTTGTGGTCTGGGAGCACTGCTGGGACACTCTAATCTTGATTGCATTTCCTTTTCAGGAAATCCGTCGTGGCAACCCCGACTTATGGCCTAGCTACGCAGCGCGTTTGGACCGAAGGCCGAGAAATATTGCAAGTATGAGATTTTGCTTTTGGCCTGTTTGGGGGTGTTATGCTTCTTGGCGGGTGGGTTGGCGGGTCTTGGGGCATTCCTGGGAAGGTCTAATACTGGGTAGAAGTGGTTGGGACAAAATCCAGGCCGATTTTTTTTTGGCTATTTCTGACATTTTGCTCAATGTAGCGTTTTCGGGGGCCTGTTTGGGGGGCTTCCTGGTGTTTGTGGGTGGGTTTCGGGGGCTGGGCGCACTGCTGGCTATATATACTTTACTTTGCAAGAGGTTTGAAGCAAATCCATGGTGGCAGAGGGGAGTTAGGGCCTAGCTGCAGAGCGCGCGCGGAGTGATTTGGGAAATTTGTGAAAAACTGACAAAGTCCCCATTTTTGTACTTTTGCTCTTTGGCTGTTTGGGGGTCTTCTACTCGTTTTCTCCTGGGTTGACGGCTCTGGGGCCATTGCTGGGAAGCTCTAATACCGGATAAAAGTGGTTTGGACCAAATCCCAGGTGGAATTTTTTTTGTGTTTTTGATGACTTGCTTGCCTTTGAGGTGCTCTTAGGGGGGGTTCCGTCTGTTTGTGGGTGAGTTTCGTGGTCTGGGAGCACTGCTGGGACACTCTAATCTTGATTGCATTTCCTTTTCAGGAAATCCGTCGTGGCAACCCCGACTTATGGCCTAGCTACGCAGCGCGTTTGGACCGAAGGCCGAGAAATATTGCAAGTATGAGATTTTGCTTTTGGCCTGTTTGGGGGTGTTATGCTTCTTGGCGGGTGGGTTGGCGGGTCTTGGGGCATTCCTGGGAAGGTCTAATACTGGGTAGAAGTGGTTGGGACAAAATCCAGGCCGATTTTTTTTTGGCTATTTCTGACATTTTGCTCAATGTAGCATTTTCGGGGGCCTGTTTGGGGGTCTTCCTGGTGTTTGTGGGTGGGTTTCGGGGGCTGGGCGCACTGCTGGCTATATATACTTTACTTTGCAAGAGGTTTGAAGCAAATCCATGGTGGCAGAGGGGAGTTAGGGCCTAGCTGCAGAGCGCGCGCGGAGTGATTTGGGAAATTTGTGAAAAACTGACAAAGTCCCCATTTTTGTACTTTTGCTCTTTGGCTGTTTGGGGGTCTTCTACTCGTTTTCTCCTGGGTTGACGGCTCTGGGGCCATTGCTGGGAAGCTCTAATACCGGATAAAAGTGGTTTGGACCAAATCCCAGGCGGAAATTTTTTTGTGTTTTTGATGACTTGCTTGCCTTTGAGGTGCTCTTAGGGGGGGTTCCGTCTGTTTGTGGGTGAGTTTCATGGTCTGGGAGCACTGCTGGGACACTCTAATCTTGATTGCATTTGCTTTTCAGGAAATCCGTCGTGGCAACCCCGACTTATGGCATAGCTACGCAGCGCGTTTGGACCAAAGGCCGAGAAATATTGCAAGTATGAGATTTTGCTTTTGGCCTGTTTGGGGGGGTTATGCTTCTTGGCGGGTGGGTTGGCGGGTCTTGGGGCATTCCTGGGAAGGTCTAATACCGGGTAGAAGTGGTTGGGACAAAATCCAGGCCGATTTTTTTTTTGGCTATTTCTGACATTTTGCTCAATGTAGCGTTTTCGGGGGCCTGTTTGGGGGCTTCCTGGTGTTTGTGGGTGGGTTTCGGGGTCTGGGCGCACTGCTGGCTATATATACTTTACTTTGCAAGAGGTTTGAAGCAAATTCATGGTGGCAGAGGGGAGTTAGGGCCTAGCTGCAGAGCGCGCGCGGAGTGATTTGGGAAATTTGTGAAAAACTGACAAAGTCCCCATTTTTGTACTTTTGCTCTTTGGCTGTTTGGGGGTCTTCTACTCGTTTTCCCCTGGGTTGACGGCTCTGGGGCCATTGCTGGGAAGCTCTAATACCGGATAAAAGTGGTTTGGACCAAATCCCAGGCGGAATTTTTTTTGTGTTTTTGATGACTTGCTTGCCTTTGAGGTGCTCTTAGGGGGGGTTCCGTCTGTTTGTGGGTGAGTTTCGTGGTCTGGGAGCACTGCTGGGACACTCTAATCTTGATTGCATTTCCTTTTCAGGAAATCCGTCGTGGCAACCCCGACTTATGGCCTAGCTACGCAGCGCGTTTGGACCGAAGGCCGAGAAATATTGCAAGTATGAGATTTTGCTTTTGGCCTGTTTGGGGGTGTTATGCTTCTTGGCGGGTGGGTTGGCGGGTCTTGGGGCATTCCTGGGAAGGTCTAATACTGGGTAGAAGTGGTTGGGACAAAATCCAGGCCGATTTTTTTTTGGCTATTTCTGACATTTTGCTCAATGTAGCGTTTTCGGGGGCCTGTTTGGGGGGCTTCCTGGTGTTTGTGGGTGGGTTTCGGGAGCTGGGCGCACTGCTGGCTATATATACTTTACTTTGCAAGAGGTTTGAAGCAAATCCATGGTGGCAGAGGGGAGTTAGGGCCTAGCTGCAGAGCGCGCGCGGAGTGATTTGGGAAATTTGTGAAAAACTGACAAAGTCCCCATTTTTGTACTTTTGCTCTTTGGCTGTTTGGGGGTCTTCTACTCGTTTTCTCCTGGGTTGACGGCTCTGGGGCCATTGCTGGGAAGCTCTAATACCGGATAAAAGTGGTTTGGACCAAATCCCAGGTGGAACTTTTTTTGTGTTTTTGATGACTTGCTTGCCTTTGAGGTGCTCTTAGGGGGGGTTCCGTCTGTTTGTGGGTGAGTTTCGTGGTCTGGGAGCACTGCTGGGACACTCTAATCTTGATTGCATTTGCTTTTCAGGAAATCCGTCGTGGCAACCCCGACTTATGGCATAGCTACGCAGCGCGTTTGGACCGAAGGCCGAGAAATATTGCAAGTATGAGATTTTGCTTTTGGCCTGTTTGGGGGTGTTATGCTTCTTGGCGGGTGGGTTGGCGGGTCTTGGGGCATTCCTGGGAAGGTCTAATACCGGGTAGAAGTGGTTGGGACAAAATCCAGGCCGATTTTTTTTGGCTATTTCTGACATTTTGCTCAATGTAGCGTTTTCGGGGGCCTGTTTGGGGGGCTTCCTGGTGTTTGTGGGTGGGTTTCGGGGTCTGGGCGCACTGCTGGCTATATATACTTTACTTTGCAAGAGGTTTGAAGCAAATCCATGGTGGCAGAGGGGAGTTAGGGCCTAGCTGCAGAGCGCGCGCGGAGTGATTTGGGAAATTTGTGAAAAACTGACAAAGTCCCCATTTTTGTACTTTTGCTCTTTGGCTGTTTGGGGGTCTTCTACTCGTTTTCCCCTGGGTTGACGGCTCTGGGGCCATTGCTGGGAAGCTCTAATACCGGATAAAAGTGGTTTGGACCAAATCCCAGGCGGAATTTTTTTTGTGTTTTTGATGACTTGCTTGCCTTTGAGGAGCTCTTAGGGGGGGTTCCGTCTGTTTGTGGGTGAGTTTCGTGGTCTGGGAGCACTGCTGGGACACTCTAATCTTGATTGCATTTGCTTTTCAGGAAATCCGTCGTGGCAACCCCGACTTATGGCCTAGCTACGCAGCGCGTTTGGACCGAAGGCCGAGAAATATTGCAAGTATGAGATTTTGCTTTTGGCCTGTTTGGGGGTGTTATGCTTCTTGGCGGGTGGGTTGGCGGGTCTTGGGGCATTCCTGGGAAGGTCTAATACCGGGTAGAAGTGGTTGGGACAAAATCCAGGCCGATTTTTTTTGGGCTATTTCTGACATTTTGCTCAATGTAGCGGTTTCGGGGGCCTGTTTGGGGGGCTTCCTGGTGTTTGTGGGTGGGTTTCGGGGTCTGGGCGCACTGCTGGCTATATATACTTTACTTTGCAAGAGGTTTGAAGCAAATCCATGGTGGCAGAGGGGAGTTAGGGCCTAGCTGCAGAGCGCGCGCGGAGTGATTTGGGAAATTTGTGAAAAACTGACAAAGTCCCCATTTTTGTACTTTTGCTCTTTGGCTGTTTGGGGGTCTTCTACTCGTTTTCTCCTGGGTTGACGGCTCTTGGCCATTGCTGGGAAGCTCTAATACCGGATAAAAGTGGTTTGGACCAAATCCCAGGCGGGAAATTTTTTGTGTTTTTGATGACTTGCTTGCCTTTGAGGTGCTCTTAGGGGGGGTTCTGTCTGTTTGTGGGTGGGTTTCGTTGTCTGGGAGCACTGCTGGGACACTCTAATCTTGATTGCATTTCCTTTTCAGGAAATCCGTTGTGGCAACCCCGACTTATGGCCTAGCTACGCAGCGCGTTTGGACCGAAGGCCGAGAAATATTGCAAGTATGAGATTTTGCTTTTGGCCTGTTTGGGGGTGTTATGCTTCTTGGTGGGTGGGTTGGCGGGTCTCGGGGCATTCCTGGGAAGGTCTAATACCGTTTAGAAGTGGTTGGGACAAAATCCAGGCCGATTTTTTTTTGGCTATTTCTGACATTTTGCTCAATGTAGCGTTTTCGGGGGCCTGTTTGGGGGGCTTCCTGGTGTTTGTGGGTGGATTTCGGGGTTTGGGCGCACTGCTGGCTATATATACTTTACTTTGCAAGAGGTTTGAAGCAAATCCATGGTGGCAGAGGGGAGTTAGGGCCTAGCTGCAGAGCGCGCGCGGAGTGATTTAAGAAATTTGTGAAAAACTGACAAAGTCCCCATTTTTGTACTTTTGCTCTTTGGCTGTTTGGGGGTCTTCTACTCGTTTTCTCCTGGGTTGACGGCTCTGGGGCCATTGCTGGGAAGCTCTAATACCGGATAAAAGTGGTTTGGACCAAATCCCAGGTGTAATTTTTTTTGTGTTTTTGATGACTTGCTTGCCTTTGAGGTGCTCTTAGGGGGGGTTCCGTCTGTTTGTGGGTGAGTTTCGTGGTCTGGGAGCACTGCTGGGACACTCTAATCTTGATTGCATTTGCTTTTCAGGAAATCCGTTGTGGCAACCCCGACTTATGGCCTAGCTACGCAGCGCGTTTGGACCGAAGGCCGAGAAATATTGCAAGTATGAGATTTTGCTTTTGGCCTGTTTGGGGGTGTTATGCTTCTTGGCGGGTGGGTTGGCGGGTCTTGGGGCATTCCTGGGAAGGTCTAATACTGGGTAGAAGTGGTTGGGACAAAATCCAGGCCGATTTTTTTTTGGCTATTTCTGACATTTTGCTCAATGTAGCGTTTTCGGGGGCCTGTTTGGGGGGCTTCCTGGTGTTTGTGGGTGGGTTTCGGGAGCTGGGCGCACTGCTGGCTATATATACTTTACTTTGCAAGAGGTTTGAAGCAAATCCATGGTGGCAGAGGGGAGTTAGGGCCTAGCTGCAGAGCGCGCGCGGAGTGATTTGGGAAATTTGTGAAAAACTGACAAAGTCCCCATTTTTGTACTTTTGCTCTTTGGCTGTTTGGGGGTCTTCTACTCGTTTTCTCCTGGGTTGATGGCTCTGGGGCCATTGCTGGGAAGCTCTAATACCGGATAAAAGTGGTTTGGACCAAATCCCAGGCGGAAATTTTTGTGTGTTTTTGATGACTTGCTTGCCTTTGAGGTGCTCTTAGGGGGGGTTCCGTCTGTTTGTGGGTGAGTTTCGTGGTCTGGGAGCACTGCTGGGACACTCTAATCTTGATTGCATTTGCTTTTCAGGAAATCCGTCGTGGCAACCCCGACTTATGGCCTAGCTACGCAGCGCGTTTGGACCGAAGGCCGAGAAATATTGCAAGTATGAGATTTTGCTTTTGGCCTGTTTGGGGGTGTTATGCTTCTTGGCGGGTGGGTTGGCGGGTCTTGGGGCATTCCTGGGAAGGTCTAATACCGGGTAGAAGTGGTTGGGACAAAATCCTCGCGGAAAAGCCTTTTGGCACTTTTTGTAACTTAGGGTTCGTTAGGGTTAGCCCTAGCAGCAGGATTGCATGTGTTTCAGGGTGTTCTAGATTTTTGCAACTGAATTCTGGGGTCGTAGAGCACTCGTGAGAATGTGTAATTTTGGTTGCAAGTCATTTGAAGAAAATCCATGGTGGGAAAGGGGGGATTTGGCATAGTTAAAGAAAGCCTTTGCCACTATTCTTAACTTAGGGTTCGTTAGGGTTAGCAGTATTTCTATTGCATGTGTTTGAGTGGGGGGGATTTCGAGTCTTGGAGCGATGCTGGCTATGGATACTTTTGCTTGGTTGCTTGCAAGTGGTTTGAATGCAATCCACGGTGGGTAAGGGGTAATTAGGAAGGGGGTACTTCGGCCTACTTTTACTTTCAAAGTAAGTTTTGTCACCAGTTTTCTGCTAGGCCTCGTTTTTTGAGATTTGATTGGGGGTCTTCTACATTTTTGCGACTGGCTTTAGTAAGGGTCTGGGTGGGAGCACTGCTAGGAAGATCTAATTTTGTTCTAAAACACAGTTTACAGTACACCTAGCTTGAGGGGAAAGATCCGCTACATTAATTTGCCCCTACTTATTTATCCTTCAAAAGGTGACTCAGACAGAGTACGCACTTTCAAAAATATTGTACTGTCTACTAGGAAAATCAAATTGTGACTTTTTGCACTCCACAGCCTACATACCTTATATTTATTTATCAGTGGTGTTGTAATAATATATCACTTCCTGTTTTTTGTTGAATAATTACAGGCCGGGTTTCAGTCTCTGCAATGGGGAAAAAAGGGTGGAGTCAGGCTTCACATTAGCGAGCCACAATTCAGCATCAGGCAGGCAGTGGACAGGGTGTCTTCTGGTGACCAACATCGATGGACGAAGCGTCGGCTGCAATGGAGGAGTGCCGCTAATAAGAGGATTTTTTTTCTGCAGGCAACTTACTTACCACTTCCAACAGGACAACTACAACAACATAGATACAGTATCCCTTGCCTTTTTCTCTGACTGTGACTGCATTTCTTGGATCTCTCTCTGCTTCTAAATTGATCCCTTAACACATCACTTAGTCCACTCCACTATCACATCTGCACCACACATAGTCATTTGTAAGTGCTCCTACGTAATTCGCAAGTCGCAGCACGCCCCAGCCCGTAGAGGACTGGGATGGCCCCAATGATGAAGCATGTCACCAAGGGGCAACCCTGGTGAGTGAGGGGACACCTAGAAAAAAAGCAATTTCTCCTTTTCTATCTACTATACCTTCCAGACCAACCCCATTGAGTGTTGTTGTGAATGGATTTATAGTGACCAGCAAGGCTCTCTGGTATCTGGCTACAGAGACCTTATGTTGAATATAGTTATCAATAATTCCACACAGGCCCTGTACTGTCGCATTCTTTCTTCCACAGTTGTCGAAAGTACTACTTACTTTTCACTGACATGCATGCAGTAGTGCATGCACTTTCAAAGATTGATGGATAGGTTTGTACCCAAAGATTTGTTTATGTTCACAATTGTTTGTCCATGCTGTGCTATTTTTTCTTGTCTCCCAAAACCTTTCCCAAAAACCCCCGTACCCATCCATTTTTCAAACCCTAACCCTCTTCCCCCGGGCTGTGTGGTTTTTATTGATGTGTGACTAAATTACAGCAATAAATCCACACACTTGCTGGGGAGGATAAGGTGATAGCAACAGGCTGGTGAAGAAATCCGAGGATGTATTCTTACTCTGCTTGACAAAGACCCATGGCTAATGTCAAAGAACTTCAACCGAATTAGTAGTTATACTTTACCATTTGTTAGGCTACAATGTGGCACTGTTCTAGTGTACTTCTGTCACCTGCTATATTCTCTATTGTACCGTTGAATTGCTCAGGAGGACAAACCAGATTTAATTTTCTTTTTTTTCATAGGCATGCAACTGCCACTGTGTCACACCACTAGTACCACCGCTATGAGGAAATTTTATCCGACCAAGATTGCCAACCTTATTCGCTGTTTCCCGTAGAGCCAGCCCTGGGTCTAGCCCTACTTTCAAACACAAATTACAGGTAAGATAAGCGTTTGGTGGTTTGGGGGGATAATGGAGTATTAGTAGGAGAGACGAGAGACTGACGGTAGTACTACTAAAGTCCTAGGACTCTTGGATTCACTTCACTTACTCTGTGAGAGGTACTTAGTGTTGAAAACATTTGGGCATTTACACTTAAAGGAAGAAAATGGAACTAAACTTTCAGGAAAACAAAGTCACTGTTAAACCCCCACCCACCAGGCAAGCAGTAAGAAACGGGTATGCTCAGATAAAGTTTGAAAAAGTATATTTATATCCCTAACAAAATAATCTCCCGCAAGACCCTCCCTAACCCCAACGATTGTCCTTCAAAAGTCCCCAAAAACCCAACTCCCAATTCCCACCCCCCAAAAGTCTCTAAAAAAGGGGCAAGGGACACTATGGGTGGATGCTGTCTACTTTTTGGGCCAGGGCATCATGCTCCTGGCGGAGCAAAGCGTGCTCTACGCGGAGCCCCTCCAACACGTTTGAAAAGTGGTGGAGCTCCTGCTGGAGGCGGGACACCATCAGGGTACTGCGGCGCAGGCGTGCCTTCACTGCCTTGCAGGTGCAACGGCTGTGAGAGGAAGCTGTTGTCTTTGCTACTCGGCGGTGGCGTTTGGCTTTGGCAGCCCGGCTCAGTCTGGGTGGACCACTGTGCTGGGTGGCAGCCCGTGGGGGCACGGAGGCCGATGCAGACGACATTGTTGTTGTGGTCGACTGCACACTTTCTTCGTCCTCCAGGGCCACCAGCCGCCGATATTCGGCCACAGTGGCAGCGATCCTCCGTTGCCGGGCCGCTCTAGCCAGCTCCTTCCTCCTTGTTCGTTTGGAAGGAGAACCTATATGAAGAAAGAAAGACATAGTCTGTAACCAATGCTCTTTAAGATTAACTCAATCATTCAGCAGAAATTTGTGTTGCAGTACAACTAGCAACTTGCAAGCGCATTACATAACTATTGAGGCCAGTATCTATCTAACCTCACACTTCTTCATCCTTGCTCTAATATTAGTGGGAGTTTAAGGAACAAATTCTACGAGCACTATGGACTTCCATTGGAGTCGACTATGAAAGTACACCAGTCTTATTCTTCTTCTTGTCTCTTGTTTAGGAAAATTGGTACGTTATCTTCTGCAAGCCGGCATAATGCCAGCGCAGTAAACTTGCACCCGGGAAAAAGAGACGCACGCCATGATGAGTGACCTAGACTTGCGTTGCGTTACTGTACCCGTCCAGTACATGCAGGTGGTGAAGCTCTTACTTTTCTATTACGGGTGGCACTGAGAATACTCTGTTACAACTCAAGGGCTACTGCTTAATTAATTTAACTTTCACCCTACAGTGGAAATGAGTACTAGAAATGGAAAATTGAAGAAGATAAATAATCGGATTATCTATCACTTCACATGGGATGTTTTTGCTTATATATGGGATGACTTTAGGTGCTTTGCTTTTTATTGAGTGACCAGTGATACATCCACACATGAATGACTGAGTACTACTAAACTTATTAAGAGAGGTAGGGAGTGGCCACCGTAATAACCGGATCTATGCTGTGCTTGCAATACAAACTACTGCTACTATTGATGGTAGTATTTGGACAAAATTAAAACTTCTTTTCCTTGCCTTTCCTACACTGGAACGGACGTGCGGGTGCAGTGTTACATGCTCTTCAAAGTTACACTTAGTTCATCCACTGACCGTCTACTCTCTCTAGATCATGGGTACTCACAAACTTTCTCTCAGGGGCTAAATTTACAGTGTAGTTTGTGGCCGAGGGCTGCACTGGTGGGGGCGGAGTCAGAGGGGGCGGGGCTAAAGCAAAACGAAAACTTGTGACCATGAGGTTGCACACAGGTCCCTGCAGCAGATGCCTTCATCCACTGAGCCACCAGACCCAGCATTTACATACATCTCTCTCACTCATGCTCTCCCTCCTGCCCTCCCTCTCTCTCTCCCTCCTGCCCTCCCTCTCCCTCCCCATCTGTCATCTCACTGTGTGTGTGTCTGTCTGTGTCAGCCTTCAGCCCGGGCTGAGACAGCTTCCTCAACGCGCACACACAGACAGCCACACCAAAGTACTTAACAGGTCTTTAAAAGACCATTAACATATTATTGAGGCTTTGTTTGTTGTAGCGCCCCTGCATCTCCACCCTGACAATCACTGCTTGCCCGGCCCCACAGAGCAGAGGCTTTGTTCTATTTCACCTCTTTGTGGCCCTGCATCTCCACTCTGCTCTGTGGGGGCCGGGGGAGCAGTGATTGTCTGCAAGGTCTGCACACCGCCAAGGAAGGCTTGCCGGGCCGCCACCGGCCCGCGGGCCGTACTATGAGTACCCCTGCTCTAGATACACATATGCTATCTAAGAGTCAGATAGTAGCATGATCCAGGTATATGGACACATACAGTTTCTGTGTCACCCACCCAGGCTGTTGTCCTTCCACCAATCATTGCTTCATCATTCACCCAGCCATGCATCTCATATTCTTTCCTTCCCAGCCACGTCTTCAATCTCAATAAGTAAGGAATATATAAGAGCTTACCTCTGCCCGCCACCACCACCGTCTGAACTCTCACAGCCGGCACTGGAACCGCCGCATCCTCCCCTGAGGAATTGCCCTCCGCCTCCGTGTCGAGCACCACCACCACCTCCGCGTTGGCCCCGCCACCAGATGTTCCACCTACAAAGTACATTTAAGAATGTTAGAATAAACCACTCACTAGTATTTGGTCAAGGAATGAAGACATGTGAAAACAATGTAATGCAGCACTTTTTGGCACAACTGATGAAGGCTGGCTTTTTAACACGCACCATTTTTTTCCACACAGACAGAAGATGGACTTCTAACAACAAGATCAAGTTGAAACAAGGTGAGAGCTCGGCTCGACCACAAGAAATGTCTTCAATTAATCGTCAGCACTAACCACTTTTACATTCTCAGTTAAACGTTTCGTTTTTTTATTATGACTTCATTTTAATAAATGTGTTTACTTTTAATAAAGCTTTTAAACTTAGAGAGACTCTGTGTTTTTTGGTCCAGAGTGACTAGAGTGACTGAGCGAAAGGTTTTGCAATTTTTGCAAGCATGAGTCCGTGCCTCTGACACTTCTTGACTCTGACTCCGTACTCTTCAGCTACATTGGATAATAATCATCATTGGGGATCAATGATCGATGAATTCGGGAGGTAAATGACTGTGCCACACTATGTAGTCAGTCAGTAAGGACATTGGGGGTTCAAAGTCTGTTATCACAGAGGTATGTGGAAACTCTAACAGCGCCTATTATAATTGATAAGCAATGCACTATTTATTGTCCATAGTTCTGTTTCTGCAGAAGAATTGTCCGCGCCACTGTAGTGGTATGGATTGTTCTCCTATCCAAACCAAAAGGTAGTATCTTATTCTTTCTTGGTGGTCATTCACATTTTATAGTTGGGAATTTTCAAAGCAGATAGAACACTTCAAAAGACATTATGGACAATCCCAGAGGACTGCACTAAGTTGATAGAGCTATTGCTGACTAGAATGGGAGTTTCGCCAACCGTGCAATCTTAGTTAGCTACACAGACAGACTAATAAGAATAATCTAGTAATACCACAGGGAGTCATAGTAGAGGCAGGATAAGAATTTAGATACAGTGTACAAGAAGATTAAAGACGATTTTGAAAAAATCAAATGAGGAACGCTAGGAAAATTAGGTACTAGTCTAAAATGAAAACTTACTGGGGCCAGCAAAGGAGCCCTCGCCTGCCCGATCCTGGCCCTGTTCAACAGCATCCGCCGCCTGATGTTCCTGTGTCCTCCCCTCGCCCCTGGGGGGAGCTGACGTACAACATGAAAGAAAGAACAGAAAACATGGATGATTGTTGCTTGTCAATGTCAACCAAATCAAACATTTCAAAAGAACAATAACAAAATATTTCCGCGAAATTATATTGATTAGGGTTAGTTTTCATTTATTTGCGGACCTGTGACTTCAAAAGTCACGTAACTCACTAAACAAAGTACTGAAAGGTTCACCTAGGACTGGCAGGCAGCAGTCCGCAGGCAAGACGCAAAGTGACAGACAAACTCCATTGTGATTTCAGTCAGATCAGTGACAACACTAACAGTTGCCTGCTACATTACCAGTCATTTAAATAGTCAAACTATCAATCCACCGCCACTATTTTTCTTATTGTCAGGGGTACAAAGGAAGGGGCAGATTTAAGCCCCTTGCGGCTCTTTTGCTCCGTTCTTGCGTGACTTTTGTGACGCAGCAGCTAAACAAAAAAGGGCGCCATGGTGCGGCGTATAATATTATAACAACGTGACGCATTTGGGAGATGCATCCCGTTATAAAGCCCTGCGCCATCAGGGGGCGTTCCGGCGCAAGGGAGGGCATTCCTGCGCTGGAACACATCCTAAAAGTGGCTGAGGGAAATCTACAAAATTTCAATCAGTCACCTTTAGGACAATGATGCGTCACACAAACCCTGCACCTGCTTGAAGCAGACGTACGGCTTGACCCAGCATTGGGGAGATAGGGTACCCCAGAGCATTGCTGGAGCTGCGCCATCGTTGCGACGCAACTCCAGCAGTAAAGCTTCGGTGACGTTTTGGGCCCATGGTGCGCCGCATTGCAAATACGGCGCACCATGTTTGGTGGTGGTAGCGGGCCGCACAATTAATGGCGCATCCCTGCTACTTTGTAGGGATGCTACGGTAATTGCAATTCTGCCCCTTAGGGGCATACTTACTTACGCGTTCTGGCGCATCTCCAGAGATGCGCCAGATCAAATGCGTCACGCAAAACTACCCTTGCGACACGGCAGATGCGCCTCATTTACAATGCGGCGCGCCCTGGTGCAAGGGTAGGCACTTGCGTGACGCATCTCGTCACGTAAGAGCGGCGCATCGCTGGAGTCACGTCGCCAACGCAATGCAACTCCAGTAATGCTCAGGGCCACCTAATACTTAACATTCTGTGTCAGTCCTTTCGCCTGCTTCAAGCAGGCATAAGGAATTGAATTGATGTAGCAGCGTCGCAGAAGTGCCTGCGTTAAATCTTGTAGATTTCACGCAGGCAATTTTGCGAGGTGCACAGCCGCCTGACCGCCCACCCTGCGTACTAGGAACGCACCCATTGTGGTGCAGGCCCATGGCTTTATAACGTGACGCATCTCCCTAGATGCGTCATGCTGTAAATGACTCGCAGGGATGCGGCACGCTTACGCCGCTGTTGCGTCACGCAAGGCAACGTAAACGTGGCGCAAGGGGCTTGTAAATGTAATCTGCCCCCTAGTGTCTAGCATTACGCAGTTCTGTAAAGTACACTCATACATAATAGTTACTCAGGCCAATGAGACCACAAAATAGAAAACAAATAAGCATAGTAGCAACGCCACTGAGAAGGAGAGCAGTGCACCTGAAATGCACAGAAGATTTTGAAATATAATTTAACTACAATGTACTCGTCATCAGCGGCATTATTGGCTTGCTCCATGTAAAAAACAAATATTTGCAATACAACAACACAGAGCAGGAGAAAACATCATAGTAGTGAGTGATGAAATGGCTACTACTACTCACCAAGCCCGGGGATCTCCAAGCCGAGCTGGTCCAGCAGGTCGCGCTCCCGGTCCAGGAGGTCTGTCCAGCGATGGGTGACCTGGCTGTAGGTGCGCTGGACCCCGTAGAGGTGGGATATGGCCCAGCACACCTTCTCCTACCGCTTCCGGCGCTCCCGCATGTTGTAGCCGCCGGCCGCGATCCTGCCGCCTCCCGCGATGGTCCTGGGCAGGCGGCACTGGACGAAGTAGACCAGCACGCCCACTTCCTCTGGGCTGAAGATCTCCCATCGCATCACCTGCTCCCCCCTCAATCGACCGCATGGTGTCCTGGCTTGGGGTCCAGGACTCCTCCTCCCCGCCGCCGCTGCCGCCCTCAAGTGCCTGGGCAGCTTCACGGCGCCTGGCTTCACCATGGTCTGGGCAAAGTGGGCAGGTAAGGTAGGAAGTAGAAAATTAAGAAGGAATAGGATAGGGAAGAAGAAAAGAGTTTAAAAAAGTAGTTTAAAAGTAAAGAAAAATAGCAGAAAAGACAAAAATATACAGCTAGGAAAAGAGAGGGATAGATAAGAAGCAAAATCGTTAAAAAAAACCTGAAAACAAGCAAAGGATGGCAAAGATAGCAAGAGGATTAAACACCATGCCCAGACACAGGAAATGAATGAAAAACAAGATGGCCGGCGCCCGTTCACGAGCGCGAAAGTAAGTTCGCGCGAGATTTCCCTCGCGATCTCGTGCGAACTTCTACTCGCAATGCGCTTACTGCGCGAGATTATACATAGCGGGCGGAAACGGAAATACGTCACGCAAACAAAATGGCCGCGCCCGTACTCGACCTTGGGGTAAATTCGCGTGCTGCGCTGCAAGCGGCTCGCGAATACTGCAAAAAAACTCGCGAAACAACAAGCCGCAAAAAAATAAAAAGCTCATTCGCACGAATTGGCGGCTTCCGCGGTCGGTTTCGCACGACGCCGCGCCCCGCGAATAGCGCGAAAAAACCGAAAAACGATTTTTGCAAAATCAAAAGCAATGAGCAGGTGCAAAAGGTCAACCTCATGATTTGTAACGATTCCCTGTAGTGCTTCCTGAGGGGGCCCTCCAGAATTCGGTTGCCTGCTTGCAACTATTGTGTGACCCTGCTCTGACCTTAACTGTATGCCACAAAGGTCCTGATTTACAGCTAAGGGAGCAGACAAGCAGGTGCCAGGCTGGAACTTCAAATTCAGTGACACATTAATTAGCCCCTAATTCATTATTGTCAGTTGGGGCAGGGCAGGTGTTGTTAATAAACTAACCCCAAATTAATTCATGTCAGTTCAAGCAGGGCAGGTGGGCTTGCTTTTCCCCCCAATCTTCTACAGTGATGATGAACCAGAGGGTGGCATTGATGTAACAGAGGGTGCCATGGGTCAAAGAGAGGGTGCCAGTGGTGAAACAGAGGGTGCTGGGAGGCTGTGATGATGAACCAGATGTAGAAACAACATAGTCGCGACCGTTGCGAGCCGACAAGTAAGTTTGCAATTGCGAACTAGTACCAAATCCTCGCGAACTGGCAGAAACACTTGCGAACACAAAAAAAAAAAATCCGCAAATTCGCGAGAATTTGCGGATTTTGCGGATTGCGAATTCGCAAATCCGCAAAATTCGCGAACGCGAGATTCGCAAAATTCGCCCATGCTTAGATTTAGGTCTATTGACCAAGCAACCAGATCCTCCAGGATCAGGGAGGCTAAGTATTTAGCTTTGACTTCAAGCAATGCAATCAGTCTATAATTCGATGGATTGGATCTTTCGCCCGCTTTAAAAATTGGTGTCAGGATTGAGCCTTGCCAACTGTCTGGAATTTGGTTTACCAGATCAACTTGAGCAAAAAGAGTCTCTAACTGGAGGCGCCATACATCAGGGTAATTTTTAAAAACTGCTTGGGTGACACCATTGGGTCCGGGAGCACCATCCCTTTTGCTTTTATTTATTAGGTTTTTTATGGCAACTGCTGTATATGAGTGGTTTGGGCTAGCAGCAAGTGGAGGGTCTGAGTTAGCACTCGTGGCATTACCTGTGGTGCATGTGGCCCTAGTGCCTTGTTTTGCCTAGGGCTTGAAAGGGCCTGGTAGGCCAATTCCTGCTCATGAGAGTGGTATTGAGTCCTTAAATTTCTGAGCTATATAGACGGCCCAGTCCTGTTCCTTAACGTTTGATACCAGAATGTTCTTAGGATGACTCAACTGATTTATTGTTAGCCAAAATTTATTTGCATTATGTTGTCTTGCATTGTATATTAACCTTAGCCAAAAATTAGCCGCATTTGCTTTATTTTGCTCCCAGAGCTTCTTTTTAAATCGTTTTCTCTGCATCCTGAATATTTAATATGTGACATCTCTTCTGGCATTTTTGTGTATTTTCCTAGCTGTTTTTTCAATCTCACTTGTTAGCCCGCTATATGGATTGGAGGAGACTGCCTTATGTCTTGATTTTACAGTTGTGGTTGGTAGGCTAGCGAATAAGTACAATCATGCTTTTATACCGTTACTGTTCCTTAGGGCCGACTCAGCAAGAAATAACTTAATTGAATTAAAAATGCTGATCAGGCGATCCACTTGTCCAGGTTAAACATTTTGAATTTATAGTATTCAATTCGCCTTCTAGGTCAGTGGCTTTTTCCCGCCTTGGTAGGGCTAAATTGAAAATAATGTGTTGAATTGAATGATCACTTATTGTGGTGTATTCTATATAAAAATGTGCTAGAAGCGGCATTAATGGGAGTGTCAAAATCGTATAGAGATATGTATAATTTGGTGGGTGTCTTCTTTGGATCTTCCATTAATAACTTTCATTCCTTGATATTCTAGGGCTGTTGCTAGCTGTTGACCATGAAGATATTTACGAATATACTTATTTGAACACTGTTGCTTTAAATTCCAGAAAGTATTTTCAGCTGTTAATATTTTGTTTTCATCGGGAATGTGAAATAAATTTGCATTGAAATCACCATGATCTATTCAAGGGGGGGGGGCCCTTAAAAGCAGGACCCAATGGACTGCTCACCTCCTTCAAAGCTTCCTATTGCGCATGAAGGTGAGCTGAAGTCAGAATGTTAGCCTGCTTTGAACATTATTCAGTCATTCCAGGATGGAGTGCAGAAAAATCTTCTACTAATTTTCCAAACGTGCTTCCTAAGCAGGGAGAAAGGATGGGAATATAGCACCACAGACCACCTGAAAAGTGGAAAGGCAATCTTCTTGAACCACACTATCAAATGCAGGCAGAGTCTAGAGCAAGACCAAATCAAGGCTGTAGTTTATGGTGGAGTCCAAGCAGAGCCGGTCCTAAAGCAACTCATGTTCGAGAAAACCTGCTATTAAATGTAGGTCTGGGGTTTACAGCTTTTTCTCAAAAGAGAGCTACTTATGTTCAATAAAACTCTTTATGCAGAACTAAAAATATCACTACACTCATGAATGATGTGGAATGATAATGAACCCAGCAGACCTGACATAGTAAAAAATGCTAATTCTGTTTTGGGACTATTTTGTCACGTAGCAGTCATAAAAGCAACTGCCTTCTACCAACAAAGCAAAAGAAAGGAAATAGTATAATCAGTAAGGCTCCTTAACTCAGCAAGAATTATGATTCAACTGTCATAAGCCACATACCTGGATCCCAGGTGATTCCAATGAGGAGGTGGTGCTAGTTCCTAAATCCTCTTGAAACTTGCTCTCGGTTTATAGAAGGCGACACTAGTCTGGTGCAAATTCCAGGAGGAAGGGGATTGGGATGGAGAGAGTGTGTGGACTTAAAAAGATGCTGTGGCTCGCCTACTCAACCGCAACTCTGCAGCAGGCATTCACACTGGTCTTATGAACTGTACCAGCAGATATGTTATCTATTAACAAAATAATAATAAGTCTTTAGTCTAGTATTAATTAACTCTTTTAAGGTATCACCTCTCGAAAGTGTTTTATATCTCAAACAATCTTTAGTTTTGTTGTTAGTTGTTTTTAGATAGTCAATAGAGGTTCCTTTATCAAAGTTTCAAAACTGTAGTGAGTAGGATTCCAGCATCAAACCCACAATCTTATTTGAATGGGGTTAGCATAACCCAAATCCTTTCTGGCAGAGCCCTGCCAACAGAATGTACACTTTGAAAAAAAGCACTGGTTACCTTGTCTTCTAGCATAATGTTGTGACTGAGATCAGCAGTGGAGAGATTTCAAGTCTGTTAATGCATCTCTCCTTTTCTTCTTGGTCTTCCATCCAGGTGTGATACTGATGTGGAATGTCCTTTGTGATGAGGTCGAAGTGGAAGGAACGAGTGAGCTGGCAAAACAGAGTCCTGTAAGCCGGGAAACTGGTAAGTGGCAGGCGAAGAGGCTAAGAGAAAGGAGGAGAATGGATGGTCTTTAAATAAGAGTGTTTTAGAACATCCATAAAGGTCACATTCTAATTGTTTGTAACAAGGAACAGGTGCAGATATTAAACATGACAAGGCTGCCTTCAAAAAGGTGTTTTAAAATGTACAAAAAAGTGGCATTCTAATTGTTTATAGCAAGAAACAGGGGCAGATAATTAATTTGATGAGGCTGCCTTCTGTGTTCACAAAGGTCTTATTTTAATTGCTTATAGCACAGAATAGGTGCAGGGGATTATTACGTTGAGGGCTGTCTTCTGAAAGGTTCACGGTGAAGTCATCTCTGCTGGTTGTTTGATGCTTATTCTAGTGGATTTTCTGGATGTTTCTGTGGCGCTTGAAACCTGACCTTGCATATGCATGGTAAAACATTTGTAAATGCTGTTAAGCCTTTTTAAACAAACTTGGGAACACCAACCGCAATTAGCTGTTACCAACTGCATGTAATATGGTCAAAGGTCAAAATACAAGACATTTGTTCATTCATAAGAGTTGGGAGGAATAATATGAGTCATACCCGTATACTATGATATTCAAGAGAGGTGAGGTGTGGCAGGAATCCTGACATCAACTACAGCCAGTAAATTTACTTGGCAAATGCAATCATTTTCAAATTCAGTAGGCCCATTCTAAAGCTTGACATTTTAATTTTTCAGGAAAAAAACATTTGGCCCGCAAGCATAAGCTTTTTATTATTCTCAATATCCAGTCCTAAGGATGCCCACCTTAAGTCAAGGACGCCAGTGATTTTTCCAGGGCTTGTCTCCATTATGCCAGATATAGCCACAACCAGGCCAAGAATACCCACAATATGGCTAGATGTTCCCATATTATTGCTGCATCAGCTACCACTATGCCAGGGATAGCCTTGATTAGGTCAAGTATGGCCACAACAAATGCAAAGTTGCCATGGGTATACCAGGCCTGTGTTATGCCAGGGATGGACTATACTATACTAAGGATGTCCGCAATATTACAGGAGTGGCCAGGATTTGCCACCGTTAGACCAATAATGGTCTAAATAGCATAAAGGTAACCACTGCTCTGCTGAGGCCACAATGAGGTTGATGATGCACACCAAATGCTGAATATCTTCACTACGCCAGGCCCACCATTATGTAAGCGGTGCAATATTATGACAGGAATGGCCACCGTTGTGCCAGGGACTGCCGTAAGCCAGTGAAGCACCAGATGCCATTGGCAGGCCCTTGTCAGAGGCTGCTGCCTGCAATGGCGCAAATGCTTCCATACACACAAACACACACGCATGGTCATCCATGCACACACACGATTATTCACACAAACATACACAAGACCTACAATATATGCAGTCACTGTGTGGCTTTGGCTTTGTTGTATTCCCTGGTGCTGTAAGTGAGAGTCTGAGCTGAGAGTCACCGACTCCTGAACTTTGCAGGAAGCAGCATCCCTCAGGTGGAGACACTCTGAATGATTAGATGGACTGGGTTCCATGACACCTGACATACGGCCTGATTGCGAAGAGGGAAGGATGTGTCCTGCCATCACATATTCGGTGGTCCGATTAAAGCCTCGTTGGTAGTCAGGCCACCCAATTATGATCTGCGCAGTGAGACCAGCACAAGACCGACACCACCGCTGACATTTATGCTACCACAGCTGGAGAGGCAGAAGTGACCCATGGACAATGTCCCGCCAAGGCTCCTCTCTGGCCCAATGGCAACCTGCCTTTCTGCTGACCTTTCCTGGTTGGGACACCACCATGTGAGAGATGGCAGAAGGGCAGGTAATGACGCGAATAACTGTCTTGAGGGTGAATCTGCCCTTGTGAAATGTGACTGGTGCTGATGTTTTGCCCTCCTATTCCTTCGGGTAAGGTGCAAGCACTGTTTTTCTTGCACAACTTAATGCAAGGAAGAATTGTTCCCGGCCAGTTAGAGGCGCTGTAGCATGTCCCGCAATGGCTTACAGCTCATTACCAGAGTCGAAGCGTGCTGCTGCCATGCCTCCACTGCCCGCACAGTGCCAGCCCCATGGGAAACTAGTGATACAGCGAGTGGGATCCCACCAGTGTACATGCGCTTTCTGGACTACCGCCGCAGTGGGCTGGCTTTAAAACAACCTACGTCGGCCCCTTAGGCATTCTTGCATTCGTGTTTATGCTTACAATAATGACTGTTACAGCATGTTTGGCAAACATTGAGTCTTCATGTCAAAACACATGGTTCATTGTTTTCTTAAATAGTGAATATTTAATGTACTACACAGGGAATTGAAGAGCAAAGTATCAAAAATAAAACTGAGGGTTTAGAAATGTGGCCAGATATGGGGGATTCATGGACATCTGGTGTTTATCATGTTTACATGGGGGTTTATTTATTCTTGCTGTAATAAAAACAATAGTATTAGCAGTGTAACAAAGGGTAGAGCACACAACTCTGTAATCAGCCTTGAATTCTGATTTCAAAATTTTATAATAATGTGCTTGTTTTTTATTTGGTATCATACTTGTAAACACCATCTTACACAATTCTGTTCACAGAATAGTTATAACATTCGTTAAATAATTACCCTGGACAGCCTGCATTGTATATTAGTGCTTAGCTAAGCATGACCTTTTTGAGCTTAACCCAAGCCTCTTGTTCAATTGAGCTGCAAGTATTGACATTTATCTATGCATTTCATTATCTTTTTAACTCAGCACAGAGCAAAATCTAATTGGATGGTGCTTTGGGTCTGCATAAAAGGTCATCACACTTGTATAGAGTTGCTCAATGAAGTGATAGTTGTTGACAGAACATTTCTTTGAGTGGACTGCATTTAAAACCTGCCCAGGATCAGCCAGAAGAGCTCCAGACTTCAGAGAACACACTTGACAATGACATTCAATTATCTCTGCAGAGTTTAAGTGCTTTCGAGATGAAAACACTTAGCTGTAAGCAAAGACAATCGTGCAATGCTTGAATGTAAACGTGCATACACAAATGTAATCGCAATGATTATTCTCATATTTTACTTAATACAATGTCATATATTTTAGTTGTTTCTTTCTTATTTAAATATAACTCGTTTTGTACATCATTTCTCGAGAAAGGTGGCTCTTACTAGTCGGTATAAATGTCCACAGAGACTATTTTTAAATTGTAAAAAACTAATTTAGTTATAGAAAAATTCTGTCAACAAGCCCGAATTTAAATCTGTGCGCACACCACCCATTAAATTGTCAAAAAAGCTGCCATTCCTCCAGAACTCAAAATTCGCAAGTCTATTCAGTTTATAGGTTTAGCTTCCTTCATGGACTTTTCAAAATTGTCCATAGTTCTCCTTGACAACTACCTTATTTGGTTTACTTCCTTTCCGAAAAGAGTACCAATAAATGACTTGAAGAACATCGAGTATTAGGTTCTATAGGAGAGATGGAGAGATGTCACAATACTGAGAGGTATATACAATAGAAGGGGGTTCCCCAGGGCGATAAATGATATAGGCAGGAAGGGGGGGGGGAATCAGAACAAAATAGAACAAAGCACCCTGCCGTTCTTGGTGGTAGCGCTGACGCGCGTTTCGGTGTAAGGCACCTTCGTCAGGAGTGAATGGAACACCTAACATTATGAAGATGTCTCTTTCCCTACATGAAATGAAAAATTGTATTGATTGTTTTTATTAATTCCTGTTTAACAACAAGGGGTGGTGATGGACAGAGTTTCTGAATTAAGCAGAATACTCTCACCCAGTCAAGAGATCAGGGCTGGATCCAACACCGTTTTTTAGCTCACTGCACCATCCCAGCTCAGAACCTGGCTATATGCAAATTAGTCTGTTCCTGTCCCAGTGCATGATGGGAGCAGGGCAAACCAAACTACAAAGCCAATTCTTACACTGGGAAGGAAACAAGCTTCCGGGGACCGGTTTCTGGCATTTCAGCCGTCGTCGGCCCAGCTTGCTTGAATCCTGATGGTGCAATGAGCAAGGGACTCACATCTGAGTATACCCTTCCACGCTTAGGGTGGACAAAATATTTAACAACAAGGGGTGGTGATGGACAGAGTTTCTGAATTAAGCAGAATACTCTCACCCAGTCAAGAGATCAGGGCTTGATCCATCACCAGTTAGTTATAGAATAATTCTGTCAACAAGCCCGAATTTAAATCTGTGCGCACACCACCCATTAAATTGTCAAAAAAGCTGCCATTCTTCCAGAACTCAAAATTCGCAAGTCTATTCAGTTTATAGGTTTAGCTTCCTTCATGGACTTTTCAAAATATGAAATGAGAGTCTCCTTGGTGGATACTGAACATTTGGATGAAAGTACTTGGAGCTGGACCTCTGCATCTAATGAGACCAGCCAGCAAGAACTTCCAGGAAGATCCAGTGAAAAACTAGTACTAGTGAATATGCCTAGTACTGGATTTAAACAAATAATTCTGGAGATAAATAGGAGGTGATTTGTGTATGTATCTGCAAGTGTTCCACAAGACTGGATTACCTATGCAGGAGATCGTCTGTATGGATTAAAATATTTTGAGCATGATGCGGCAATACATTGAAGTCATGTTTTGGTTACATGGGATTATCCCGAGTCAACCAAGTTTTTCTAAAGCAGTAAACTCACATTTTCACCCACAAAAAAAGGAATTGTGCACTAAATGGAAGTGTTTAAAATGTTTTGATGCAGTAAATATTTGGAGTGAGAATATTAGTATTCTCACTCCAAAATTAATATTTTTTGCAGTTTTAACGAAATTTGTAAATACAGTGCAGCATTACATACTTACTCTATAGTAAAACGAAATAAGGGTCCTGTACAGGCCATATCAATAAATTCAGGGTCCCATCACCGACAGTCTAACAGTGTACAGATGACAGATTGGGCTTAGTGAAATATAGAAACATAGATGGCACTATGTGTTCGGCAGAGATGATGTCAAATGAGTAAAAGGATGGGAAAAAGGGAAATAGTTCAAATTAGTGACATGAGCAGTACTCATATCTTTTTTTCAAGTTTATTTTCTATTTTTTATTCAGGGCATTGTCTTCAACCTCATGAAAGAGGAAGAGCATTTACTCTCCCACCCTGAGCATAAACTAGGTAATCTTTACAAAGCCTCCACTACCCCTCCTGCTAGGCCAGAGGAAGACAATTTTTTGAGCAGGTGCTCACACCCCAAGCTCCTGAAAAATCTCTTGAAAGCTCTCAAAGGTAGATAAGCAACTCGCTGTTAAATCAGACAACATTTTGTCCTGCCCGTTGTCGACGGTGTTGTGCCTACTTATGAAGTGCCCTAGATCTGAGCTGGACACAGTAAACTGTACAGTCTGGGCAGGGCACCATCTCAGTTGGTGAGTGCCCCTAGAGATTATCTATGCTTGCTGGACCCTCTCATTCCATAACTTGGCCTTACCGCTGATTTCATATCGCAGGGTATCTACTCAACTACAACAGCTGCATTTGATGAAGGTTGGGCGTCTATTCCCAGGGGGCACCTTTATAACCACACAACACAAGACATAATAGCAGATCCTAACAGCACTCCACTAGGCGCATTTTTGATCCACAGATTCTGCACCACACGCTGAGACACGTTACAATTATTTGCTGATGGTGCACCGGAGCTCCATGCCCTTGAAACTCTATTGAGCAATCCTTCACACTACAACTTATTACCTAGATATTAGATGCAAGTCAAGGTGCCACTATGCAAACCAAGAGCTCAAGACCTCAAGCAGCGAAATCTAGAAACGGAACACACAGATGAACAATGGGTATGTATTGCTGCACTATATAACCAGTCTGCTATCCCAAAATATTGATTATGGTTGGTACACATTAAATATCTCCACCGTACAAAGTATTGCACCCCCATCACACTATGTCAATGACATTTGTTGTGCATACTGTGGGATGCCAGATGTGGACTTTCTGCACCTGGTCCTTAGTGCTAGACACTAGAAAATATCATAGACTACCGGATAAGTAGGAGCCCATTAGAGGCAACACTGGTTACATTGCTACTACACTACCACACGGTAACTGGGTGACATGACCTGCTGCGACCGTCAAGCCACCACCATGCTGCACATTATGCCTTCACAAAAGGTTACTAAGTTACTAAGTTCGATTCATTTCATTCTAAACACCACACAATGTTCTTTCTTCTGTTATGATGGAGAACTTACTTCTTGTGACCTTATTCAAGACAAGAAGGGGCCCGGGCGCGTTGATTCCAGCCAGTCAGTCACTTGAAGCAAGCAACCCAGAGAAATGCAGCTGCCTGCAGGCATCTTGTCCTGACCTGCCCCCCCTGTACAAGATTAAATCCCACCTTCACACAGGAGCTTGTTCCACCACCAGGCCACCCACTGCATGGTCAGGCCGCATGGCAGCCACGCTACTTAACTAATTTAACTACTTCAAATCAGAAGGTGTGTTACTGTTTTGTTTAGTAAAAATTAAGTTACCGCCAGCCAGGTTCGTTCATGGTAAGACACGCACTGACTGTTTTAGGCTGCTGCGCAGTAGTTTAACTGATTAGGCCTGCCAGGCCCTACCTCAAGTCAGCTGGTGCTGTTGCATTCAGTCACAATGATTGTCACTAGTACCCACTACTTGTAGCTGCAGCGCCTAGTATTCACCGATGCAATGCAACGTCGTCCGGGTCCCGCTGGCTGGCAGTGAGGGCAGGCACTCTCGGTTCTTGAACCGTTGAACAGCCATTATTTGAATCACTCAATCATGATGACTCGGTGGTGGGGTGCGGTTGTGAGCGGGTATGCTGGGGCGTTGCAAAGCGGCAAATGTGCAATCTGAAAAAAATCAGTGCATGCTGCCAGCTGCCACGCACAGCCCCGACCCACACAAATTTGTAGAATCCAGCCTGAATTCTGCCCGGGGCAGCAACACCGAACTAACGGCCGCCATGCCATCAACTTATCAGTAAGAATATATTGAGATGTGAGATTCATTCATCATTCATGAATCTCTGTCTCCTCTTGGCTCAGCCATGGCAGGTCAGGCTGAGGCTCACAGGCGCACCCCCAACACACTTCGCGCTGGGAGTGGATGGGATTGGAGTGTGACGGGGACAGTCAGTGACGGGGACTAGTACATTGAGTGTGAGACTGAGAGTGGGACTTTGTGCACCGCCGGCTGCTGCTCAGCTGTATTAACTGATTGATTAGGTCTGCCAGCCAGGAGGCCCTGTCTCAGCTGGTGCAGCTGTTGCCAGTACTGGCTACTCAACTTCAAGGCTCAACGCCACCCCAAAGTCGTCTCTGTCGCGCCACTCAGTACAACTGAGACAGTGAGTGAACCGCCGTTAAAGTGAACAAACCACCCTGACTTGGTGCAGCTGTGCGGGTATGCTGGGGCATGGCAATGAGGTCAATGTCTGCGCAATCCTGCCAATCCACAATATGAAAAAATCTGTGCATTCCTCTGTGCACAGCCCCAGCCCCCACAGAGAAGAGAACCAAAATCCAGCCCAACTCCATGTCCCGCCCATTGGGCCGGTGGCGGCAACACTGCATCAACAATCAACATTACATAGATTTTTCATTATCAACTTAGAGCAGTGAGATCATCAGAACATCATTGAGAAGAAGTCATATATACTGGCTGAGTTTCCGGATGAGAAGTAGTTGTCAGTTGAAAACTTGAACACAACAAAGTTCAACAGAACTGCCAAGTCCCGTAGTGATAGCAAACTAAATTACAATAAATCAATTACGTACACCAATACATGTAGACCCGTCCCTGATAATTAGGTGCCGGTGCTAAGCACCGGAAAGCACAGGCACAAATTAAGCACTGATCATAGACTACCGGATAAGTAGGAGCCCATTAGTGTCAATACTGGTTACAATGCTACTACACTACCACACGGTGACTGGGTGACGTGACCTGCTGCGACCGTCACACCACCACCATGCTGCACATAATGCCTTTGCAAAAGGTTACTAAGTTTGCTTCATTTCATTCTAAACAACACACAATGTTCTCTCTTCTGTTACGATAGAGAACTTACTTCTTGTGACCTTGTTCAAGATAAGAAGGGGCCCGGGCGTGTTGATTCCAGGCAGTCAGTCACTTAAAGCAAGCAACTCAGAGAAATGCAGCTGCCTGCAGGCATCTTGTCCTGACCTGAGCCCACGTATAAGATTAAATCCCACCTTCACACAGGAGTTTGCTCCATCGCCACCCACTGCATGGTCGTGAGGCATATTCATGATCATCGTAGCATGGCGGCTACGCTACTTAACTAATTTAACTTCTTCAAATCAGAAGGTGTGTTACTGTTTTGTTTAGTAAAACTTAAGTTAACGCCAGCCAGATTCGTTTGTGGTGGGCTGGGCGCCGGCCCAGGACACTAACTGACTGTCTTAGGCTGCTGTGCAGTAGTTTCACTGATTAGGCCTGCCAGGCCCTACCTCAAGTCAGCTGGTGCTGTTGCATTCAGTCACAGTGATTGCCACTAGTTCCCACTACTGGCAGCCGCAGCGGCTAGTACTCACCAATGCAATGCAACGTCGTCCGGGTCACGCTGGCTGGCAGTGAGGGCAGGCACTCTCAGTTCTTGAACCGTTCAAAGGCCATTATTTGAATCACTCAATCATGATGACTCGGTGGTGGGATGAGGCCATGAGCGGGTATGCTGGGGCGTGGAAAGTGGCGAATGTGCAATCTGAAATAAATCAGTGCACGCTGCCTGCTGCCACGCACAGCCCCGACCTTCCCCCCTTCCCGAGTCTACACAAATTTGTAAAATCCAGCCTGAGCTCTGCCCGGGTCGGTAACACCGAACTAACGGCTGCCAAGCCATCAACGTATCAGTAAGAATATATTGAGATTTGAGATTCAGTCATCATTCATGAATTTCTGCCTCCTCTTGGCTCAGCCATGGCAGGTCAGGCTGAGGTTCACAGGTGCACCCCCAACACACTTTGCGCTGGGAGTGGATGGGATTGGAGTGTGACAGAGACAGTGAGACAGAGAGTGGGACTCTGTGCGCTGCCGGCTGCTGTTCAGCTGTATTAACTGATTGATTAGGTCAGCCAGCCAGGAGGCCCTGTCTCAGCTGGTGCAGCTGTTACCAGTACTGGCTACTCAACTTCAAGGCTCAACGCCACCCACAGTCGTCTGTGTCGCGTCGCTCAGTACAATTGAGACAGTGAGAGAACGGCCGTTGAAGTGAATGAACCACCCTGACTCAGTGCGACCGTGTGGGAATGCTGGGGCTTGGCTACGAGGTGAATGCGTGCGCAATCCTGCCAATCCACAATCTGAAAAAATCTGCGCACGCTGCTGTGCACAGCTCCAACCCATCAGAGAAGAGAACCAAAATCCAGCCCAAATCCATGTCCCGCCCACAGGGCTGGCAGCGGCAACACTACATCAACAATCGACATTACATTGATTTTTCATTATCAACTTAGAGCAGTGAGATCATCAGATCATCATTGAGAAGAAGTAATATATACTGGCAGAGTCTCCGGACGAGAAGTAGTCGTCAGTTGAACACTTGAACACAACAAAGTTTAACAGTACTGCCAAGTCCCATAGCGATAGCGAAGTAAATTACTATAAATCAATTACGTGCACCAATGCATGTTGACCCGGCTTTGATAATTAGGTGCCGGTGGTAAGTACCGGAAAGCAAATTAAGCACTGCTTACAGTTATTGAGACTGCATTTTGGTGCCTCACTCATGGAAGTGATCCAAAACCAAGGCAGTGAACAATCAGAAAATCCAGGATCGGTAAGTGACTCATAACCCGCTTATTAACTCTAGCCACCAAAAGGCTGAGAGCCAACTGACCATGTGGATCTTTATATGAAAGTGCTCATTCATTCCTTACAGCAAGACCTTCAGGATAAATAATTAAGCTGGGGGCAGGACAAGCCTTCCAAATTTCCTCTAATAGGTTATCAAAGATACTTCGTAGTACAGCGGACAAGAACAAATTCCTCCATTTTAATTCTTAGCTTGTTGTGGCTGTCCAGTTAACTTTGCATCGGTTCTGTTCCTGAAGACTACATATAGTTTGCATTGATAGGTGTTTTCTCCCGATCACTAGAATGTTTGTGTAATCCCCATACAGAGTTACTATGATGTAGGTCCTACTCTGAGATGGATTATTTTTTTAATGTTATGTAATGCGAATTAGACCCGAAGGTCTCAGAGTGGTTTAAATGAGCACCAGTTGCATTACAAACCGACACATGCATTTTGTTAGGCACAGGGAGATTAAGTGATTCGCCCAGAATCACAGGATGTTGAGCGTCCCTGCCAAGACTCGAAACCAGTTCCCCAAATTAGAGGTTGGCCGCTCCAGCCATTAGGCAAAACACTAAGAGCCCCATGCAGGCAGAACTGTAGTGTAGTTCCTATTTTCCCTATAGGCCCTGCGCATTGGAAGAACATAAACAGCAGTGTAGACATAGGACTGCGGTCTTCTAGGTCTCTACTGACTATGTTAGACTTAATTTAGGTTTGCGCCAGCTAGCTCAGAGGTCACTGGAAACTTTCTTGACTGAATAGGAAGTGATCAGCTTCCCTGGCTCAGACAAGAAGGGATTCAGCTTCCGACAACCGCATAAACATGACAACTTTGCTCCTCAGAATAAGAGTCAATCTCTAGAGTCGTGTGAAACAATAGACAGCTATTTCACTCAGTCAGTTGTGCAGATTTACTTTCACCAGAGTGCAGAGAATGGAGAGACGGGCGTTTTCAATAAAAGATATTATTTATTGAGCAGTCTTCCTTCTCATGCAAGAGAAATGAATTGCCACAATTGCAAGACTTGTTATTATGAAAAGTGCGTACAGTAAAAGGAGTATTACGAAATAATACTGTAAAGCATTGATATGGTTTCTTAGCCATAAGAAGGTAAAATGAGTAAAATATATACATTCATATATACATTGGCTAACAACCTCAACTGGTGCTTCTAACTATGCCTACCCCGGTGTACCTGACCTAAGCCTAATACATAGGAGGGAGTAAGTAGGTAGCAATTTAAGTTAAGTTGGTTTTGCCAAGAGTTTGTTTCAAGAATTCTCTCTAAGGGTTTAGTCAGCACCGTACCTCTGGAATAAAATGCAGGAGGTCTGGTATCTCCTTCTTAGGACCCGATATCCCAGTCACCCGCAAGGGTAGGCTGGAAACGCCGGAGCTGGATTTTCTCGGCAGAAGAAAAGACAGCGTCTTTCTCAGCGCGTCAAGGAGGAGGGGCAGCGTCCGTGGGCTTCTCGCATCTGCTGGGCTCTCTGCAAGGGGACAGCTGTTATGCTCCAGTATTCACCACCGTGTGTTTGCTTAAGGCAACATTGGTATATTTATACCTGAAAGGTGCAGAGTTTGACGTAAGTTTTTGGACATAAGACGTCAATAAAGATGTCACTAAGAACTGGTCGTTCTTACAGTGCTACCAGGAGTTCTATTACTAATCAAAACAAAGCAAGCAGGGCTTTCCCAGGTTGCTGGGGGTTTGGTATGTCGAAAGAACTCGGTGTGCTATCTAGGAATCTAAGGAAGTGGCTTCTGCTGTGTCATGGACTGTCATGGACTGCAGAGGCGAGTTACTGAAATATGGCTCTGATGAATGTCTGACATAATATCGACAGACAGAATATCGAAATGCAAAAATTTCGGAGCAAAAATATCGACAGCAAAAATATCGGAATCCTATCTTCATTAAGGTAAGTAAAAAAATATCGAAAAAATAATATCGTAGTACAAAAATATCGGAATCAAAAATATTGTTTTTTTAAATGTATTAATAATAATGTAAAAATAATTTTAAAATACATATAATTTTACAACTATTAAATAAAAATATTAAAACAAAATTAAAACTAATACATATACATTTAAAATAAATAAAACACTTAATAATTTAATGTAATTTTAATTTTTTTCATGTAATTTATTTGATTTAATGTAATATTTTTTTGTTTTTACCCTGTACGCCTGTAACCCAAAAACCCAAAACTGACCCTGAACCCTAAAAATATCCCTGTACCCCAAAAACCCAAAACTGACCCTGAAACCTAAAAATACCCCTTTACCCAAAAAGTGAAAACTGACCCTTATCCCTAAAAATACCCCTTTTCCCAAAAACTGAAAACTGACCCTGAACCCTAAAAATACCCCTTTACCCATGAACTGAAAACTGACCCAGAACCCTAAAAATACCCCTTTACCCAAAAACTGAAAACTGACCCAGAACCCTAAAAATACCCCTTTACCCAAAAACTGAAAACTGACCCTGAACCCTAAAAATACCCCTTTACCCAAAAACTGAAAACTGACCTGAACCCTAAAAATACCCCTTTACCCATGAACTGAAAACTGACCCTGAACCCTAAAAATACCCCTTTACCCAAAAACTGAAAACTGACCCAGAACCCTAAAAATACCCCTTTACCCAAAAACTGAAAACTGACCCTGAACCCTAAAAATACTTCTTTACCCAAAATTAATTAATATTATTTAATTACCAATTAATTATTAATTAACAATAACAATAAAGTAAATATATTAGCACATTTGCTGTAATTAATTTAATGTAATAATTAATATTATTTTTCCCAATTAATTAATTAAGAATAACAATAAATTATATATAAAAAAATTACTATAATTAATGTAATTAAATAATTAATATTAATTAATTAACGAATTAATAGAAATTAATTACCAATTAATTATTAATTAAAATATGTACAAACATATATCAATTAATTAATTATTATTAAATTACTTCCCACCCTATTCCCCTATAAACACATAACCCGCTACAGAACATATTTATCAATTAATCAATTAATTAAAAATAATTAAAAATTATTTCTCAATTAATTCATTAATAATTCCTACTAATTAATAATTAATTTAACATAATTAAATTACTTCCCACCCTATTCCCCTATAAACTCACAACCCGCTACAGTAGTAAAAGACAATATTTAATTAAATTACATTAAAAATAAATAATAAAACATAATAAATACAATATAATATACACTAAATTTATTTAAAAATTGATATTAGTAACATCGAAGTTATTAATTTCGATATTATTGACATCGATATTTACAACTTCGATATTACTGATATCATACCAATATCGATATTAAGACTGTCGATATTACTTACCTTCGATATTTTGTCCCATCGATATTTAAACTTCGATATTTTTGTATATCGATATTTAAAAATCGATATTTTGTCTGTGTACCGGCTCTGATTGTTATGCCATTATAGGGATATGTATTGATTATAGCCGTATAGGGGCATGAGGTTACAATATTGATTGGGGTCCTAGATAAAACACATCAGAACCAGCATACCATAGGGTATCTACATGTGGAATGAATTCTCTTCTCCTCCCCGACACACTAAACCCGGCATTCAGCTCAGCTCAGTCCCCTTCACCCATGTCTTTTGGTAACCCTCGAATAGGTTGGTCCACAGTGTAGGTTAGTGAGTAACTCTGGTTAGGGCCTCCTAATGCAAAGGTCTAAGTGTTCTGATGGCATGCAGTCTGTCCAGGACCTCACTTCCATTTCCTCACTATTGTATGTAATCCACCTCTATCAACCTCTATTGGTTCAGCGAATAAGCGACACACTAAGAACCTGTTTAAAATTAAAAACATATAAAACTCGTTAAACATACCTAACCACTTAACTAAAATAAATACTTTTATGGGTTATTAATCTTCCTTTTTCTCGTTCAGTCCTTATAGACCTAATATAGGGAACAGCATATTTCAGCAGTTTTCCTGTAAGTAGCCAAGTTGACACAATATATGTATTTACATATCATGTTTTTACCAATATGTATACAGTTTGAGTATCAAACAGATACATTTTTACAAGCCCACTTTTAAATATGGCCTGTTAGTTTCTCCTTGACCGTTCGTGGGAGAATCAAACAAACTTTAACCCATTTATGTGTGACAACTTACTTGAAGATAATGCGTAATGGGTAGCAATTAAAACCTGTCAGAGATTGTTAGTAATACTTTTTCTTTAGTGGGACTATTGGAGCCCCTCTCCCTAAAGTGTTTTCACATGAGAAGTGAATATTATACCTTTAAAAGGCTTTCAGCCTGATTCATGTAGCTAAATTGCACTCGCAAAGGGCCAGATTCTCAGAATCTGGCCCTTTGCGAGCGCAATTTTTGCATTTGGTATTCAT
The DNA here is from genome assembly GCF_964263255.1 of Lissotriton vulgaris. Lineage (NCBI taxonomy): Eukaryota > Metazoa > Chordata > Amphibia > Caudata > Salamandridae > Lissotriton > Lissotriton vulgaris. The sequence continues at coordinate 181,746,212 of NC_141696.1, read as the reverse complement.
GATACCAAATGCAAAAATCGCTATTTAAGAATTCGCATATTTGCGTGGAATGGCATTTAAGGAATCTCTAATAGAGATTCCTTAAATGCTATTCATGACACACAACAAAATAGCGATTTTGGACTTTTGGGGCCGCTATTTACCGACAGGTCAGACCTGTCGGTAAATAGCAAAAACTCAGAAAAATGCTTTTAAAAGCATTTTTCAAAGTTGCATGTAGCACACACACATGTCCTTTGGACATGTGTGTGCGCAACACCTGTCCAAAAGTGCATTTTAGGGGTGCTACAGGGCGTCCTTTGGACACCCCTGTCACCCTTAAAATCGCTATCTCAGTTGCGAGTAGCAAATTGCTACTCGCAAATCCCCATTCATTCCAATGGGCCTCTTGGCCCATAGGAATGAATGGGGAGTATTTGCGAGTAGCAAATTGCTACTCGCAAATAAAGAACATGTAGGAATCGCTATTTAAGTAGCAATTCCTACATGAATGCCGTTTTGCGTGTCCTCAATAGCGAATCGCTATGATTCGCTATTAGGGACACGCAAAACGGCCCGTACATGAATCAGGCTGTTTATCTATATATTATTACTTTGTTTTAGTGCAAGATATACGAAAAAGCATAACTGGGAATGTAAACATTCTGGTGAATAAAATAAAGGCAATACATATAAATAATATGAAAATTGACAACAAGATTGAAGACAATCTTCGGTGCAATCTGAGATGGAATCCGTTCACTCAGTCAGGTCCCTTCCTCTCGAGTTGTAGCTAATGTCTACATTAGCACCATATTTGTAAAAAAGCAGAAATAAAGCAAGGCACACAACAAGACATGTAGCATAGTTACAATGTATCCTAGTATTTTCTGATTCAAATGATCTTAAACAAAGGCACTAGCTTCATACTATGGAGCCCTATAATTCTGATGCAAAAAACATATTATGTATTAAAGTTTCAGGTCTGCCCATCTCAAAAACAAAGGCACATATCACTGATATTCTTTGAATGCCATTTAATTGTATGAGCTTGCACTTCAAGTGTTCCAAGCCTAAGCTTGACATACCATGCACTGAACATCATTAGAGAAATCTTATCTAGTTAGGATCATAAACCATCATCAAACTTAACGGATTAATATAAAAATAACGGAGGTCCTCCTTTAGTATTTCTGAATAGCATTGTTTGCTTACATTATTAGTAGCATTCCTTGAGGTTTCTCATTGTTGACTGGGTTATGCAGATAAGCGTAGAATTCTCTGCATCCAATCTTTAAAAAATATGTTCATAAGTAGATTAACCAATGACACTTCGTTGAGCTTTATATAATAAGAGGTTTTTGCATGAGGATTTATATGAAGTCTAGCACTGAACATAAGGCTATGATGTCCACAGGGCAGTTAATTACCCCCAGGTCCCTCCAGTCCTCATCCCATTCATGACATATGGACACAGCCATCTCCCAGACTTAAAAAAAGAACAGAGGAATGCTGGGACTCATACCCCACCCCCTCCCACTGGGAGTGCCTAACCAGTACTTACCCAGCATTCTTCTTGTTTTTTTTCTGTCTGCCAACAGAATTCGATGAGATGCTGTGTCCTGCTGGCGTGAAGTGGCTGGTGTTCAGTGGAGTCCCCGTCTGGCTGCTGGGCTGTTCTGGGCAGGGTTTTGTGTGTGTGCCTCCTGGCCTGCTGGGTTTTCCAGCAGGTGTGGATATTACCGGATGGCACTTTGAGGCTGGCGCACCGTTGCTCTCGGGCAGGTCCGGGGGTACATTTTCCAGATGGCTGGGTCGGGTGGAAGATGCACTGCAGAGGCTGAATGGCGGCTTGGGGCTGTGCCTAAGGTGCCCTAGGAGGGCCTGGCTGCCGGTGTGATTGATTGACTGCTGACCAGGTGCTGTAGATGGTGGTGCATGCTTGGCCGGCTGGTGGAGGCGTTATTGCGGCAGACAGTGTTGTCAGGAGTACTACCTAGCGATTTTCCTCTGCCTTTAATCAGTGTATTTAGGTGTGCCCTTCCTCTCCCCATAGAGCATTCACAGCCTCATCTCTAGACTATCTTTGAAGGTGCCCTTTTGTGGCTACGTTGTAATCAGACTTCTGTCCGCTGCATGTACAATCCGCTGATTCATTTCCATTGCAGCCTGAAGTACGAATAGTGCCTGCACCATATTTTCTCACTTGTTTGCCTTGCTTTTTATTGGTTCTGGGGGCCAGTTTTCCTGCCCTGGACAGCTTACCAGCAGGGTGGGGGGTGTCAGGCAGTTGCGTGCTGGTTGTCCTGTTGCTTGTTGGAGTCATGACTTGGTTGGTGACATCTGTCTGCCGGTACTGGTGGAGTTGGCAGCATGGTGCACTTCCCAGGCGTTTTTTGTTCTGCTGTGGTTGTGTCTGTATGGGTACAGTTTGTGTGCTATGCCTCTTCTGGCCTCTGTTGGCTCAGTTGGTCGTGTGGCCTTGATCGTCTTTGGGCCGCCCTTCTGGTCTATTTTGTGGGACTTTGGCTTCAGCTTCTGTTTTCTGTTGCCTCGCTGTCTTGTCAGGTCTGTGCATGTCTCTTGGTTTGGGTGCTTCCTGGTTTAAGGTGGCTGACCTCCAGGGGGGTCCGGTCCTGGCCTTTTGGGATCTTGGGGGGGTCACCTTTTGGGTGTCTGCCCATGGGCTGTTCTGTCTTGCCTTTCTCTTCCTGCCGTCTTGTGCGGGAGAGGGCGCTGTAGGTCCACTTTGGTTCGGAGTTCGCTGGTGTCCGAGCTGGCCTTCCAGACTTTCCCGATGAACCTTTCATCCATGTCTGCCCTCCCCAGCAGCAGGCATGGTCATTTTGCTTCTGCCCTGTCTTCCTGGCATTTTTTATGGTTTGTTGCCGCTGTGGCCTTGGTTGTGGCTGGTTCAGATGGGCATTCTGTCTACCCTTGGGGGTGGAGTGGTTCTGGGGTGTGGCTGTTTTGGTTCCCTATGTCTATCTTTCTGGGCCTGTGAGGGCACTGTGTGGGTGGCCTCCTTTCTCCCCTGCGTGGGGTGCTTGTGTCCCGCCTTTTGGTTGCGGTTCTTCTACTGGCAATTTTTTGACTTCACTGGGACCTTTTACGTTAGGTCCTTGTGTCCTTCAGTGGTTGGTGATGGCTCTGCTGATCGGTTAGGGGGTGCGGCTGTACCTCTTCTGGTGGGCCTTTTCTTCTGGCCCCGGCTCTCTAGCCTGGGTGTGGCATGCTGTTGCTTATTCTCTTGGGCTGCTCAGGACTTCCAGTTTTGTGCCTGGTTTTCGGGTGGCCGGTGGGGCCTTCCTCCTCCTGTCTCTGCCAGCTGGTTGGTGTCTCTGTCCACTGGCTTGTCTAGTGCCTCTGCAGCCATTGGCGGTGTTGGGATTTTGGATGACCCACTTGTCTGGTTTGCTTTTTGAGTCACTGGTCCTTTGGTTCTGCAAGTGTTTTGGCCTGGGGTTCTGGGGCTTGTGCCTGTCTGCTTTTCAGGTTGCTCTAGGGCATCTTGGGCATTGTGTTGGCTCTTTTGATAACGGTGTTGGGACTTGCTTTGGGTAGTTCCTGGGTGTTGTTCTTTGCCCTCTGGGCAAGTTGGGTGGCTGGTTGTTCGGTTGAGGGTTTCCTCCTTCCTGGTTTGGGCTGTTTGGCCCACTGTTCCGTTGCCCTGGTCTCGGCTGTTGGATATGGGTTGTGCAGTGGCTGCTCATAGCTAGTGTTGTTCGGTTATGTTATGTTATAGATGATTTATATCATGCACTAATACTCTGGAGTCCTGTGTATGCTGCAGCCTGTCAGAGAGGCTGTTCCATAGAGTGGGTACTTTAACAGAAAGAGACAGCCCCCCCATCCTGGTGCGACAGAATCGGGGAGTAGACATCCGGCGATGAGAGGCAGAGCGCAGAATGACTGGGATTATAGAAAGTGAGACACTTCTTAATATAAGAAGGTCCCAAGTCATGGAGGGCTCTATGAGCCAGGGTGAGAACCTTAAACTGAACCCTCTGGGCCACGGGAAGCCAGTGCAGATCACGCATGTGTGACCTCACACTCGATCTCTTAGAGATATTAAATAAGAGTCTGGCCACCGCATTCTGAATCAGTTGAAGTTTATTCATCAGATAGACGGGAATAACGATGAATAAAGCGTTGGCATAGTCGAGCCGGGAGAGGATAAGGGCCCGAGCGACCATTTCCTTAGCCGGCCTTGGAAGCAGTGTTTTTCCTTGGCTCATTTGCCCTGTTGTTGGCCTCTTTTCCTGGCGGGGTGTTGTGCTTTGCTGGGTTCAGGCCTCTGGCTCTCCCCCTGTATTTTCCTGTCCTGGTTGGGTGTGGATTTCTGGCTTCCTGGTCCTCCTGGTTGGTCTTTAGTCTGCTGGAGTTCCGGAGCTCATCAGGCCTGCTTCCTTCTGCTGTGGTAGTAAATAGTAATAAACTTTATTCGGTTTCAGCGTACAATAAAACCATAAAAGTACAAATTAAATACATTCATCATAAAATAGAGAAAAGAAACATGCATGTATATTTATGAACTGCTAATATTGATATAAGTAAAAAGTATGCAGCGAGAAGTTTTAAGAGAATATGAAAAAAACCTCCAAAGTATAATTGAAGATTCTTCCTGTGTCTGATAAAGAATTTAAAAAACGTGATAATGAGTAACACAAAGAATTCAGAATCTAAGTTTCGAAGAATCAGAAGGGCGGGGCGACACTGACGTAGGCCTAGCCTTTTTAAAATAGGTACAAGGTAAAGTTTCCTAGGTTCCAAATAAAATTTACAGAAAAGGGTCATATGTGTCGTAGATTGAGAAGAGGTACCATCGCAGGGACACTGAGGAAGCGGCCGAGACCAATCGTTTACTTCGGGAAATGTGGTCATCCTGAAAATGATATTTATCCTAAAACAAGTCAGTAAGCGTCTTTCATAGGCCAGGTTAGGTAAGGCTGAATACACGTTGATGTTTGGATCATTAAGGCGTGCTGCGTTGAAGGTTTGTAAACTTCAGCAGAAAAGCGAAGCTCCGCCAAGTGGGATAGACATTTGATTTTTAACGCTTTCCTGCTGATTTGACTTGACTCTAGGGGGGATAGATATAATTGCTTTAGACCTATGTCATATAAAAACCTTTTGACATAATGGAGGTATCCGATCTTAGAAGCATTTTCTAATGAAAGACAATCGCTCACGATGTTTTGGGTGAGACACAGCTTGTCAGAGGTCCATATGTGATGCCATAGGAGTATGGGTTATGCCTTAATGAGATCGATGATATAGGGCAGGCCCAGATCAAGATGGCAGCTGATCGTAGATGTACCCTGGGGAACAGCTAAAAGGTACCTCAGGAAGTTGTTCTCCACTTTTTGGAGGGAGTCAGCTTGAACATAGCTCCACTCCCAAGCCCCATAGGTTGCTGTGCTAATGCATTTAGCTTGATAGACTCAAATCGATTACTTGGGCGCTCTTTTATCTAGTCTCTGCGAGAATTTAGTCAGTGCCATTGTAGATTTTAAGAACTGAGATTTTCAAGCCTCGATGGCTTTTTTCCAGGTTCATTTCTCGTCTATCAAAACTCCCAAGTATGGATAAATAAGAGTATTCTCTACACTGGAATTATTTATATATATTGTTTTCCCATTACCACGTTTGTACCCACAATTCATAACATATTTTTTTTAATGTTAATTCTTAGATCAAGATTGGACATGAATTTGTTATAGCGGGACAAGGAATGCTGTAATTCATTGGCGGTGCGGGCTATTATCACAGTATCGTCCGCATAAAGGAGAGCGGGGATCGGACGGTGCTGAATTAAAGGTATGTCCTTTGCCCCTTCCAACATGGCTAGTTCTAATCCATTGGTATATAGAATAAAAAGGAAGTGGGCCAGGACACAGCCCTGTCTGACCCCTCGCTCTACCTTAAACAAAATCTGTCAATTCTCCCCCGATGCCAAATCTCACTCTTGCTGTTGCACGCGAGTACATTTCCTGCAAGAATTTTACTATCTATCTATGCCATCTATGCCCAGAGCAGTTAAAATAGTCCATAGCTTTGAGTGGCCCACACAGTCGAATGTGGCTGTAAGATCTACATAGGCCAATCGAAGACTACCACCTTTTGCATCAACATATTTCCCTCTTGTTAATGATAAATTCAGGTCCTGCTCAACAGTGCCCAAACCTTCCCTGAAACCGTACTGGATAATTTGGTTTTCTATGGACCAGGACTGGAGGTGATCTAAGATTATACGACCCACCGTTTTTCCGAATGAATCCAGTAAAGAAATGGGACGGTAGCAGGTTGGGTTAGAGCGGTCACCCTTTTTGAATGCTGGAATAAGTATAGATTTTGACCTGGAATCTAAAAGGCAGAGTTTACAGGTTGCGTCTAAAACCCTTAATAAAATAGGCGCCCACAAATCAGGGTTAAGTTTATACAAATCTACGGGAACCCCGTCTGGGCCCGGAGCTTTCCCTCCTTTACTGGCTTTTAAAGCATTCTCAATGTCATTTAATGATAAGTTCAGATCAAGTGGAATGAATGTGGGAGTATTGGTAGCCTGATTCAGCATTTGGAGGGACTGATCTGTGTTTTTAGTTTCCGATATTCCAATATTTTTGAGAAATGGGCAATCCAGGACTGTTCATCTATACCAATCTCTATCTTATTAGAGTCTCTGGAACCTGTCAAAAAGGGTGAATTTGTCACTTGCCAGAAGGCGGCACTATCGTTTAAACGGCAGCTTTTATGCAATTCCGCCCATTATTCTTCTTTTATTTCTAATTTTCTTGTCCTGATAGCTTTGTTATATGTTTTCTGAGGAGGGCGATCTTTTTTCTGTCCCTGACTGGCACGTTAAGTGCGATTTTTAAATTTGAATATGCTTTTGTGCAGGTGGAATCAAACCACCCTGCCTGGCTATTTTTTACTTCTTTTGGTTTGGAGGTTAGGGCTTTTTGAATGGAATCGGTTACTGAAATAAAGTTATCAATAATCTCCCTCGAGGTAGCAGTATCTGCTAAGCAGATGTTTATTTCTTTATGGGAGTCATTTACAATCTTTTCCGTGATTACTACAGGATCAATTCTTTCCCACTTCAGAACGTAACCATTTGACCTAACCAGACTAATGGCTTCTTCCCGGTACGGATTCCGCTGTTTATGTCTTTCTCCCATCATGGGAAGAGCGAGAGAAATTGATATTGGAAAATGGTCACTAAATGCGGAGTCGTGGGTTTGGAAATTTACAATCAAAGAAAAAGCGGCGCATGTTAAAAGAATAAAATCAATACAGGTGGATGTGCCATTTCCATGAAAAGTTGGTTTAAGAGACCATTTCATTTTGCGGGGTTAATTAGAGACTTGTAATCATCTCATTTAGACAGACCCCACTTTGGGAGTGTGTAAAGTGGTTGATATTTAAATCATTTTTGGCTGTGAGACCACGTATATTATTTTTATTTTTGTGGCACAGAGTCAGATTAAAGTCACCTCCCAAGACAATTACCGGATTTTTTCCCTGTTGTCTATTGTTAAAATCTAGAAGGTAGGTACAAATTTCCTTAAAAATAACTATCAGCTGCATTTGAGGTAAATTGTTATAAAAGTTTACTATCAGAATGGGTTCCAAATTGTTTACGTTTATTTAGATTATTTGATAGTTAGACTCATTTTTTAAAACCATGATTTTACGAAAGTTAATTAGATTGGTAACATAAACCACTAGGCCTCCTTTTGCACGTCCCGCTGGGAAAGGAATTGCTGGGGAAAAATAGGTTTTGGAACCAGTTAATGAACAGGAGACATTGCCGATGATTCCTGTAAACAAATAAGATCGTAATCCCAGATGAAAGTAAGCCACTCACACATAGCAACCTTTGCATTGAGGCCAGCAATATTCCAAAAGATAATTTTGAACAAGGCTGGTAAGGGAGTGACTACGTGACTAACATCTCCATTGACTTGTATAAGATCAGTCTCTGGGACCATATTAAACGGGGGGGTAAGTGTCGTGGGGGGAAGTCTGAAAAGTAAAATCCATGAGTGAGCTTGATTTAGGATCAGTTCTAGACTGTCCTAGACTTTTTAAGTCCGATGTTATTGGTAAGTGAATCATTTCCCTGAGTGTATCGAGAAGAGCATATGGAGACGGGGATTGTGTTAGGATAGAAGGGTCATTCCCACTGTTTATTTCATTTTGTCCCGATACAACTTTTGGATCATGAATTGGTAGTCAATCTATTTCTTCAAGAGAGAATAATTGGTGAAACCTATTTGCAGTCATAACTGAACCATTCCTTTCTTCCCTGGGAGTGACTGTGGGTTAGTAGAAATATCCTAGGGTGACGGCCATAATTGTTGGGTCAGATAGGGAAGTGAGCTCTTTGATATGTAAAAGAGAATGAACCATTCGTGAAGACCTAAAATTTACAACTATACAGTCGCCCTTAATTGTTTTCTGGGAGGGACCTAACCAGCCCACCCTATGGACCATAAGAATTTCTTTGGAATTACAGGGGTTAAACCGCTTATACTTTGTCAGCCAGTCTACTACTTTATTTCGGAGCGATGGCCAGGTTTCAGTTTGATCGTGTTTTAAAGGCAGAACCCCTGTAAGAATTAGGACGTAAGGGCATGACGCTGGAGGAAGACCCAGAATTTCTGGATTTGGTTGAGCAATGTTGGGGGGTTGAGTTACCTTGATTGGTGTATCAAGTCTATAAGACTCGTTACTAGGTTTGTCCTTTATTTGGGAATCCTTTTCCAACCCTCTCGCAACTGGCCCAGGATTAGCCGGTTGGGAGTTACCCATCCCCTGGGCCTTTTGATGGGCTGACAAAGACCTTACTCAACTAGTGGGGTTAGCACCAAGGGAAGTTAATGGTGGATGCTTATTGTTAGTGTTGTTTAGGCTAGCTATGACCCCAGAATTCTGATCTACAGCATTTGTCAGCGTCAATAAGTTTGCTTCGATAGCTGCCAATCTATTAATTAAAGGCGTTATACAGTGTGCAATAATAGTCCCAACTTTATCCCCAAAAGCACTATTCAAGGTAACCACGGGGACATCTGAGGTATTGGGGGCAATCGGGGTTGGACAAGATGTCATAGTCTCCGCCTCGTCATTCAATTCTGTAGTTTTTCGTCCATCGTCATCCACCCTTGTTGTCCTTGCAGTGATGGGACATTTTTCCTTTTGTGGGCCCCCTACCTTCTTATTGTTTTTAGTGTCTTATTTTTCCTTTGGGGTTTCCTTTCTGCATTTGTGTGGGGCAGTCTTGGACCTAGTTATTGCACGGGATGTCTGGTCCGGTGTACTGTTTTCTGGTGTAAGGTCCACCACCGCAGTTGACATGGTAATGCTTGGCAACGGGAGATCGTTATTAGTAGAATTAGTGCCCTGAGGAGAAGGCTGATCCTGTATGGGCCCTTCCTCTGTTAAACATTTAGTTGGAGCAAGACCAAGTGATAGCCTTCGCTCAGTTACCGTGATTTCTTGAGCTATCACATTCGTGGCTCTTGTAATGAAGTAGTCCAAAGTTCCCATAGGCCCCCCTCTTTGGCGCCTTCTTTTCCTTTAAGACCCCACTTGCCATAGCGGCAGTTACGACGGTCAACACAAGTTTGCGACCCCGTGTTTCACTGCACAAGACTTAGATCCTGGCTTTAAGTCTTACAGCTGAGTGGTGATCCGAAGTCCCGGACAAAACTTTAGAGGGTAGGCCCCGCCCAGCCTACTCCAGCCTCGAACGGGCTCAAACGGGCCCGCCATTGGCCCCGGCTTTGCCCGGTGCACGCCCGCCTGCTCTGCTGTTCTTGTCATGGGGCCCGGTCCTCCTCTGGGGTTTTCAGTGGCTGTGGTGTCCTCTAAGCTCTCTCGTGGCTGGATCCGTGGCTGGATCTGTCATGTTGGTGGGGGCTTGCTCCTTGGTCAGTACTTCCTCTAACTTCTTTCTAGTTTGATCTTTTTGGGTTTGGTTTTTCCTCCTTGTGCACTTGCTCCCTGGTTTTCAGTCTGGTGTTTGGGTGTGGGTGTATGGCTGTGTCTGTGTGGTCCTGTTGTTGGCTGGTCCTCTAGGGGTGTGTTTATCTACTGCGGAGAGATTAAGGGAATTCAGCGCTTCGAGACACAGTACACAAAATCACTGTAATGTGTTATACTGCTGCGGTGCTAAAAGTGAAAGGATGTCATCCTTGCATCCCTAATACAGAAGTAAGAACATAAACATAAGTCTCCAAGCACACGGAATGTTATATAAACACAATTATGAGTCAATCCATTCTTCTTATGTTCTTTAATCTTTTATTGTATTTGAATTCTTCTGCCAGCCAACATGTGTTTCATCAATAGGTGTGTCACCCTATGACTTTGTCAGGGCTGGAAATCAAATTAAGCCTATATTACAATTATATCCATTGCACATAACTTGAAATTATACACAAGGTATATCTCCCAATTAGTTCCCAATAAATAGTTTGGGATAATGGTGAAAATATTAGTATAATTAGAACCTAAAACACTATTCTCACATGACTTATGCCGCTTTGTGTGCAAATTAATTTCATATGTGACATGCTTTGTGACATCTGATCTCCTCTCTTATTTGGTTGCTACTACACCCAGTATGAGTATCCTTAAAATGCATTTGATGTAAGCTGAGTACAAAATATTCATACTGTGACTCCAATCAATGTCATGCAAATGGGAAAATTGTCCCAAGTATAATCCATACATATGTTTGTCACCATTCCATGTTATGTACCTGTATTCTGTAATATTTGTTTGTCAAAAGATAAAGTAGCAGTTTTATAATATTCTAACATAATCTTAAATAAGTAATTACTAAAACATCTAAAACATTGTAGTCTTGCCTTTCTCAAGCAGATGGTTGCTTCATGTATGAAGATCTATCAAAACTGGATACTTTTCTCACTGTGCTCTGGCATGTTCAGGGTCTGGGTGCGGACCTGTGGTGCCGGGAAAAATCTTTCTGCTATCAGCCTGTCAAGGTGGTATCGAGGATACCGAGTTAATCAGGTGCGCGTCCCTGAGTATATCCCCATATGTTTTATGTCTATCCAAATGTCAAGAGAGTATCAAGAATGACAGATAAATCAAGTGCGCCTTCCCAAATCTGGCTATTGTATATTTCCACATGTCTTACCTGTGTACAGGTTGGTTAATCTTCAACCACAGTCTCGGATTGTGCGTTTTTCTGGCGTTCGAAACGAGTGCCATCTTAGTACTATATTTATACTGTCTTGGCCCCCTTTTTCTGGACTGTGTAGTATTCAATGAAGTCCAATAATATCACCAGAAGAATAGTAAAATTGTAGCTTTAATCCAAGAAGAAAAGCACATCAGTGTACTCCAATGTCAGATGGCAGAATGACATAATGACACATCATAGAATTCTAACAGTGCTCTGTAGAACACAGAACACAGCATTCAAAAGGATACACAAGCATGCAAGAACAAGACATTTAACACCTTGGCTGCTAGGTGTTTTCCCCTCCTGTGCTGTTTTAGGATGAATTCCATTGTTCATGACGAGCTCAGCTCGTCATCAGCACAGCTCAACCGTGCATCATGACGAGCTGAGCTCGTCATGAGCATGGAAAGGGTTAAAGGGAAATACCAGATACTACATATCCTCCCTTTTTCTGAAATAACAAATACCTACCATCCTCCTTTTTCTAAAAAAAAAAATCCTAAATTACGTTCCATAAAAACACATAACAATTTTCTAAAAACCCTACAGTACAAATAGAAGATTTCACTATCCATAACAATACACTGTATTTAACAGTAACTTTTAACACTCTTGTCAGTACATATCACCATATTGCATTGAAACTTTTCCGATGTAGATTGAGTATCGTTGTCAGAATCATAATCAGAAGAATCAGTATCATTAACATTGAAAACTTTAGATGGCTGTGAAGAACTTCTATTACAGACTTTAGCATAATGCCCCACAACCCCACAATTAGAACATTTAACTGATCTAGCGGGACATTTCTCAAACCCTGCATTGTGGTTCTTATCTCCACAACGATAACAAGCAAAGGAAAACAAAATATTATTATTATACATTTTCTTGGAGAAGAATTTTGAGTTATAAGACTTTCTGCGAGAATTCATATCAGATTGAAACTTCCTATCATCCTTCTTGCCCGGTAACTCCTTATTAGTTTCTGCCAAAACTTTATTAACCGTAGAAGTAGAAGTAGTAGCTCCAGATTGATCAGCTAAAGCTTTAGAGCTTCTATCAGATAATTCAGCTTTTTTCAATAAAGTTATCACATCCTTCAGACTGGACTCTCCCTCAATCCATAGTCTATCTTGAATACTCTTATTCCTAGAACACACAACAACTTGATCACGAATAAATTTGTCGTGCAAAACTCCAAATTTGCAATGCATGGCTAGCAATTTTAATTGTGAAACGTACTCCTCCACAGATTCATTCTCCAGTTGTTTTCTTTCAAATAATGCTCGTCTTGTAACACCAATACAAACAGTAGGAGAGTAATGTTCAGTCAAATCAGAAATTGCATTTATGAAGATGTCAGTATCGCCTGCTCTATCCTGTTTCTGCATCTGAATATAAACTCTCAAGCCTTCCGGACCCAAGCTATGCAAAAGCATGCACATTTTTCTTTCAGGAGACAAGAGTCCAACGTTGTCCTCCAAAGTAGCAATATAATTAAGAAAATATTCTTTCCACTCAGACCATTTTATAATTGGTTCTCCAAGTGATGTCAAAAAGTCTCTAGGTGTGCTAATGTTTATATTGATGCACGAAGCAGATGTAGGCGTGGAATTGTTAGAAGCATTACCAGTAGAAGCAGGAGTAGTGTTGTTCATAATGCCAGTGATGAAAATAAATAATTGAATGAAGAGGAAGAAAAAAAAAAATAGAACAATATAAATAAAATAAAATAACTTACAAGATTGCTTCACTTCCTTAATAACACTGCAAAAACATTGAAGATGAAGAAGAGAATGAAGTACTGATGTGCTTGAATCAAGGTGTACGCTGCGTGACTTTCAACAATTACTCTTCAATGCATTAGCATCGCACGTTGAAACGCCGATACCCGCTTTAAGCATGCAAAATAGCTCGGAGAAGAAATGAAGCCAGAAAGACTTGCTCGAAGAAATCCAATATGGCGGCACATACACGTAGCGTAGGGTTACGTTGATTGACCTGTGACGTGACACACGTGCGTGAAGAATGTATTCCAGAGGCGTTGCTAAGCGCTAGCGCAATGAAGCACAGAAGCGCGAGGCAGCATGCAGCAACGAGGAAACGTTTAAAGGTAAACACCGTAAAGCACAGTGTCACGTTGCAAGAAAAATCAGTAAATGCTACGGTTTTCGAGAAATCTTGTAAATTACTTACAGTTCACAAGTAGTTTTAGCGCAGATCCGCCAGTTGTTTTTCTTTCTCTTTTTTTTTCCGTCAAATATTTCCAAAAAGAAAAAAATATATATTTCAAAGGCTTACTGAAGTAGAAGAATGCTACGTTGGTTAGCTGAAGTAGAAGTACAACGATGAGAATGTTAGCAGCAACGTAGTTTAACCAAAAAATGTTCTCATGAAGAAGAAAACGGGTATAATGAAGAGTTGAATCAAAAATCATAAGTTTAAAGAGCTGGTTCTTTTTTATATCCCGATCTTCGCCAGCTTGTAGTATTCAATGAAGTCCAATAATATCACCAGAAGAATAGTAAAATTGTAGCTTTAATCCAAAAAGAAAAGCACATCAGTGTACTCCAATGTCAGATGGCAGAATGACATAATGACACATCATAGAATTCTAACAGTGCTCTGTAGAACACAGAACACAGCATTCAAAAGGATACACAAGCATGCAAGAACAAGATATTTAAAGGGAAATACCAGATACTACAGACTGGCCTGCTGTCTGTCTCCCATTTTTAGTGTGGGATGGTCCTGTTGTTGGCCCTGTCGCTCTCCGTTTCATGGTTGGGCCAGGTGGATTTTGGTTATTCCTGTCGCCTCTCTTCCGGGTTTGGTTGTGGGAGTTTTTGCCGTTGTTGGGTGTTCCTTCACTTGTCTGCTTTAGTATGCTCTCTGTCAGTTCTGCTGCTGTGTCTCTAGGCCAGCTTGAATGGTGCTGTGGGTTGGCAGTCCTGTGGCACTGTAGCCCTGTGGTAGCCGTTTCTGACCTCTTGTGTGGGGTGCTCGGTCAGCTATGGTCCTCCTTGTGCCTGTGATTCTGGTGGCGTGGTTGCCTCAGCCACCATTTCCATTCTGGGGTTTGGCTTTAGGCTCGGAGTCTCTGTGATGCACCTTCTTTCCGGCCTTGGTTTTGCTTGTTCTTGCCAGGTGGCCTTCATGATGGTTTTCTGGGCTGGCTCCCTTCGGCTCTGTGTTTTTGTGGGTTGGGGGCTCTGGGGGACAGGGGGCCCTGCCTGGCTTCCTTTCTGTAATGGAATCCCTCCTTTGTGCCTTTTGTGGTTTCCCCTTTCTGTTTGTCTCTGGGGCTGGTGTTTTAGCTTTAGACCTGGGTCCTGGTTCTTCTGGGCCTTGGCTGTCCCATGTTGGTCCGTTCCTGGCTTTGCTGGTGTGTCTGGCCTCTTTGGGTCTGCTTACGTCCGTGGCCTCATCGTTGTCCTTCTGTTGATGGCTGTCTCTGGTGCTTCCTTGGCGGTGGCTTCTCCTCCACTGTTGCTTCGGGGGCGGTCCGGTGTGAGTTGTCTGCCCTCTGCGTTGTGAGGTTTTGGTTGTCCTTCGCTGTGGTTGTGTGACAGGACCGTGGGCTTGCTGGTTTGCTTTTTTGTTTACCTGTGTTGTCTCCTGCTTGTTTTGGGTGGTGCTGCCCTTTTTCAGTTGGGAGCTTTTCGGGCTGTGTGCTCCTGCCTGTTTTTACTTGTGGCTCTCCCATTGCTTCGATTGGGATGCTGCTTTCAGTGTGTGTTCTGGGTATTTTCTGGGGATATGAAGGCCAGTATAGCTTTGGTATGCTACATATGTCATGAATGGGATGAGAACTGGAGGGACCTGGGGGTAATGCCCTATTACTTACTGGTAATCTTCATTACTTTTTGTCCTGTTGACCTCGTTCCATTCATGACTTGCCTCCCTCCCTCTTGAATGGCCAGCCTTCCTGTTGGTAGCTTAGTAGTTCAGGAAGAATGCTGGATACGTATTGGTTAAGTGCTTTCAGTGGGAGGGGTGGAGTAGGTGTCCAAGCATTCCTCTGGTTTTTTTTTCTGGCTGAGAGATGGTTACCTCCATATGTCATGACTGGGACAAGGACAACTGGACCTGAAATAATGAAGATTATCTGTAGCCTTAGTGGAAATTTTTGCATTCCACGATCCAACCACAGTAGTGATCACAGAAACCATGTTCCATTTTATGGATTTGGATGGTGCTAATACATCCCCACAATTCTGCTCCGTATGTAGTCACTGAGACTATCTTCATTTTATAAATCTACATGATTGGGTACTCCACCAGAATATTGACAACAGAATACAATCAAGCCAAATATTGTGGCAAAAATACTGAATACCAAAATATTGTGAAGTTAAGTTTATATTGGTAAGCATATGTTTACTATACTTAACTTCAAAGATGTGTACCTTGACAATATGTTTATCTCGAAGGTATTTAGATGTGGAATTAAGAATAGTACATTTATACTTACCTATAAGCACGATGAGGTTTCCTTGATATTCTGTCATACAACCCATGATTGTACTTAGCACGTCACTCTCAACTTTGTTTTGCATCTCAAGCCAGTCTCCATGCCCTCTCTCATGGAGCATACAGATTTTTCCTGATTATGCATGTACATGTTTACATCATTCGCCTGAAACCTTTTTTTTCTTTCTGCATTTGCAATAACAACTTTTGAATCAGGCATTAGCCAGACCTATTAAGGTTACCAACAGTATATATAATGGGGCTTATTCATGAAAACTGCTGCATCGCTGCGAAAAAACAGCGATGCAACAGTTTTCACTGCGCCCTCCTTGCGACACGCCAGATGCTCCTTATTTATTGTACTGCGTTCCATGTCACAAGGAAAGACAGATACGTCAGGAATCTTGACATAACTGTCGGCGCCAAAGTCACACATTGCTGGAGTTGTGTCGCAAGCATGGGGCAACTCCAGCAATGCATGGGGGAGGTCTATCTTTAATGCACTGCATCACCCTAAGGCAGGCGTAAGGTTTTGACACAATGCCGTCCTAGAAGTGGAGCACTGAAATCTTATAGATTTCAATGCGCCACATGTATGAGGCTCTGATGCGCGGGAATGCCCACCCTGCATACATTATACCTGGCCCAGGTATAATGTGGCGCAGGGGTTTATAAAGTGCCTCATCTGCCTAGATGCGTCACCTTATAAATATGGCACAATGGCGGTGCAAAAGTGTCACAAGGGCCTCATAAATAAGCTCAATAATTCTTCGTTTTCTGGGTTTTTAACCAGCCATTTTTATCTATTGATCTGCTGTTGTGTCGTTCACATGTAGTATCCGTCCACCACAGCATACATCATGGGGCTATTGATCAGCCCACTTTATTCATTGGCTGTCTTCTCTTTGAGTGATAGAATTTTCCTTGCGCACTTTTGCACTTCCGCTGAATGAAACGTCCCGGTTACTTGACTGTGCCACTCAGCCTGCCTGTGTGTCCATACGTGACAGGGAGCAGGCTATAGCAGCAGTGGGCATCTAAAAATTGCCTATTAAAATTTAGTTTTTTCTGCAAAAAAAATAAAGAACTGCCATACGGCCTTGAGCTCCAGTGTTACTTTTGTCTGTAGTTCGATTTTAGCACATGCATTAAAATAGTGTCTTGTGCATGTTTCATGGTTACTGTGTCATTCTCATAGCTCATGTCTGCAGAAGCAGCGTTGCCAATGGGCGCATCAAACAGTGACTAATTATGTGCAAAGGAAGTGTCCTCACCTTCTCCAATTAAAAAGAAAAAAATTGACATATGGATTTGTCATTTAGAGCTAGCGACAGCCTCCATGAAGGATGCTGGGTAAGGGGTAGCGGCCTTATCCCCCAGTACAATAAAATGGCTGTTTTTCAGTGCGTTACTCTATCTGTGGTGTTTGAGAGTCGCTCTGCCAAGTTGTTTTTATTCCTCCTTCTGACCTTGAGACTCCACATACTCCCTCTTCTGCGAGTCCGACCACATCTCTTCTTTCCAGATTGTTTCATTGATTACAAATATGCAAAACGCTGCCTTTCACATGTTATTCAGTGCGTTAGTCTAGTGCCAATTTGTTTTTAAACTAGCTGGGCATTGGTATTTGTTTGAAACAACGTGTGTCTTGAATCAATTAAAGAAAACGATACATAATTGCGGCAGTTAATTCATTTCTGAGGTGAGTAGGCAGTGGCTATCAGCCCTATTTCAGTGCATCTGGCTACATGAGCGACTTCCTAAAGAAGGAAGCTTTTCTCCGTGCTTTCTTCTTTAGATGGCCCAGCAAGTCCTTCCTCAGGACTTTCATTTTTTCACATTGTACTCAATAAATCTTTTATTCACTGTATTTTTAGGTCTGAGCTACAAACAACCTTATCTGTCTAGCCCAGGGGTTCCCAAACTTTTGACTACTGAGGACCCCCATTGACTCAACACTGGAAGCCGGGGACCCCTATCAATTTGTATGATTTAAATTTCACACATTAAAAGAGTAATTTGAAAAAAATAAACACACGTACACACAAAACAAACACTCAAATTACTAAGGATTTTAGCATTTTATATTGAAAGAGTTTGCAAAAAATGGAAACATTTTATGGGAATGTTGGTGTTGCATCTCCGTTATTAACTTTTAAATGGTTAGTTTTATTTCGCAGTACAAGGCTCCTGCTCCTGCCAAGGCCAGAATGGAAACCCAAAGCAGCCCTGGCAAATGTTTTCAGACCAGTCTCCATACAGTGCACACCAAGTGCAGTGAGTGAGCCTGACCACTACAAAGGGAGCTGTGGGAGGCTCTCCCCTCAAGAAAATTTAGAATACAATGATGCATTCTACAACACATTTATCATTATGTTTTGAATTGTATTTGCTTTTAAAGAATAGTAAATAAGGACCTTTCTACGTACCAAGACACAACAATGTTTGTTGGGGTTCTCCAATGATTCCCTTATTATCACCCTTCAACAGTGCCTCTCATTTCTCCATAGCACATCTGTCACAAGTATTTCATTTGTTTTATAGCTTCTGTCATACCATTGTAAGATGTCAGAGCAATTTACATCACACACATATAGAGACAATGAATCATACGTGTAAATCAGTGTAGAGAAAATGTTACATAAGGCAAAGGGGACTACAAGGTGTAGGATTCACATGCCATTCATACTGGTAGGCATTTTTAAAAAGTCCTTGGTCTGGAAAAGCACATACTCGGGAATCAGAACGTAACACAGTAGTTAGCATTGACTAACAATACAAATCTATTTCCACCCAAATAAGCCCCTTTAGCAGCATCAGGATAATGAAAGACTGGGAAAAAACATGTTACTAACTTGTACCATGCAGTGCGTAAACAGCTCTTTGATGACAGTTTATAGGTCTCTGTGCTAGATTATGATTATCTCTTAAGAGCTGCAGAGTAACACAAGAATATTAATGACAAAAGCAGTAACCCACTGACCTATGCACATAAAATACTTTTTTTTTTAAATGCATGGTAGGCGTTCTTTATAGCAGGCACATTACCCTCTGTGCTACATTAGATAATTCAAACCTGCCACTGGATAAAACTTTCATCTCCCTCCAGCGGGTGCATTAATCACTGGTGTTATCTTGCCACTTTTATTGTTGCTCAAAACTGCTGATTCTACAGGGAACGTTGCAGTGCTTTTAAAGCTGCTGCCTGAGGACCCCCTGGGAATGTGTCACAGACCCCTGGGAGTCCACGGACCCCAGTTTAGGAAACACTGGTCTAGCCAACTTCTCGTCTTCCTAAAGATCATAATAAAAACACACACATATACATATAGAGGTTTGAAGCAGCCTCCTACATTCATGGGTCTGTTTGCAATGTGAGTGATCTAATTTTTCATGATCAGATTAACATAGCCATCTTAAGGAGAACACACTTCATTGTCAGGGTTGTCTTGTGCTGTTGGACTATCCTTTATTTTGATGTTTTACGTCTTTCATGTTGCATAGATTGGTTAAAAAAACAGGAGAAAGGAAAAAAGCAATAGCACACTTGTTTAGGCCAGACCTCTTGGCTTTGACCATGTTTGTTTTCTCTTTGCCAAAAAACAAGAGAAGCAACATAAATCATTTCGCAAATTTGAATGGCAAGGCACATTGGCTTTGCTATTGGTTGTTTGAATATTGTGACTACAATTGCTGAGCTCTACGAAGCAGAGACATAGCCTCTGACAATCACTTACATGGGCAGATTATAATTTATTGGGCACCTTACCCTACGTGACAATCTGGGTCTAGTAAAATTATCATTTAAGTAATGTGTATGTTTTAATGGACCTGGTGTCAAGGCGCTGAGGCTCATTATTACAATTATGTTATTAAGGCTATGAAAGTCAAACAAGTTCTATTGCATATGAATTGACAAGTAAAACAGATTCTAAAAATGTGTTTCAAGATTGAGGTGTTCCACAATAAACTAAATACGTACTGTAATTTGAGATTTTTAGCAAAACATGTCCCAAATTAGGAATTTAGGAAGAATGTGCTGACCAGCCAGTCTGTTGCCTCTTCACTCTTGGTGTGTGGCTTCAAATGGCTTTCAGGTCATATGAAATACAATTACATGCAGTGAAACACATTCCTGCTCCACTGCTGATTACTTACCTATATGTAACTGGTCTAGGGATGGGGTCAAGAGTAGATTCACTCTGTCTATAACAAGACCAAAACAACAAAAATCCAATATATAGAAATTAAGATATTTAGGGGTTCATTATGATGTTGGGTGGACATGCTCCGTGGTCCTGTCAGAGTCGTATCCAACGGATGCAGTTGGTTTGAGTTGATATGGCCACGCATGTTCAAAGCCGTCTAGAGTTATTCCAAGGGATTTAGCAGAGTCCACAATGGTAGAAGGGCAGTTTAGCACTGTGATCGCCTTGATCCATTCCTGGATTTCTGTATTGGTTTTGGGTGGGGAGATTAGAAGGAACTCTGGTTAGAGGTGAGCCAGTGAACAGTCAGCTTCAAGGCCTCATTCATGGAGAGATTGTCCTTAGGAGAAGAGATTTTAATGTAGATCTGTGTGTCATCGGCTTACATGTGGTAGGAAATGTTGGCAGTGCGTAGCTCCTCTGTGATTGGTTCAAGGTAAAGATTGAAGAGGGTAGGGGACAGGGTTGAGCCTTGGGGGACTCCCACCATGATCGGATAGGTTGCCATTGATTAGGACTCTCTATGAGCGATTCTGGAGGTCAGCCCTAAACTATTCATGAATGATGCCATCCAAACCCATCCTGAGTTTGAGGTGTTCAAGGGAGTGTTTTGTGGTTAACCGTATCGAAAGCCGAGGATAGGTTAGGAGGATAAGGAAACAGGGTTTGTCTTGGTACAGGGCTTGGAGGGCATCATCCACGATGTGGAGGAGGGTGGTTTCAGTGCTGTGACCAGGTCTATACCCGGATTGGAAGTCGTCTACTAAGTGGAAGTTGGTGATGTGTAGGCTCAGCTGCTGTTGCACACGTTTCTCAAGAACTTTGGCTAGGAGTGGGATGTTGGATATAGGTCTATAGTTGTCAGGGAGGTAGGATCCAGCGTAGGTCTTTTTAAGATGGGGTTGACTTGGCCAGTTTCAAGAGAGTCAGGTATCGATCCCTGTAAGAGGGAAGCGTTGATTATTGCAGTTTAGGAAGGGATGATAGCCTGAGAGACGGCGGCTAGGCAGTTAGAGGGGAGAGAATCATTGAAGTGATTGTTTGGGTTTAAGGAGGATAGAATTTCGAGACAGAGTGTTTGTCATAGACTTTAAAGTTGGACCAGTGCACTTGGTTTTTGGGTGAAGAGTGGGAGGGCAGCGCAGAGGGAGGAGGTAGAGCCAACGTAGTTTGGGAAAAAGTTGCGGATTTAAGTTTGTTTCCTAGGGCAGAGATTTTGGCGCAGAAGAGGGTGGAAAATTCCTCGCAGGATATTAGTCATTTAGGGTTTTCCTTGGAGGTTTTTGCTAGTTTATTGGATTAGTGTTTGAACAAATGGAATAGCTTGCGAGGTCTATTCTTGGCGTTCTCTAGTTCTGTTCTTTTTTGGAGTCGAGGATTTTCCTATTGTAGGCATTATTGGCCTGGCCGAGAAGTTTTAGATGGGCTGCTGACGTGTGCTGTTTCCAGTTACGTTCTGTCTGCCAAAGGGATCTCCTCTCCTTGTTGAGGGATTAATTGAACCAGGGATTTCTGTCTTTGATCTGGGTTCTTATGAGTTTTAGCGGAGCAAGGTCATCGAGAATGACAGATTCAGTAGAGGAATAATGTTTCCTGAGGCTGTTGACCAAGGTGAGATGAGGGGGTGGGGAAGGTCAGTCTCACAGCGTGCAGATTATTTCCAGTGATCTAGGTTCTTGGTGTCTAACTCATCGTTTGGTGATCATGGGTTGTGGTGTCGATGTCTTGTGGGTGCCAGGCCGAAGGAAAGAGATAGCATGGTGGCCAGACCAATCCCATGGGTCTAGAGAGATAAGTTTGACCGCTGCTTCCTTAGCGATGATCCAGTCTAGACTGGCGCCTTTTGTGTGAGTAGGGAGTGCGCAAGCTTGGGTAAGGGCTTGGTCGGCCAGGAAGGCTCTGATGGCGTTGACCTGAGGGTCCTTGGGGTCGTTCCAGTGCAAGTTGAAATCGGTAAGGAAAATGTCATTAGAGTTAGGGGAAGGCTTGGCTGTGATGATTTCCATGTGGTGGTTAGTGAAGGTCTCATTCTTTCCTGGGGGGTGGTAAAAGATATGTAGTTTGCACAGTTGGGTGGTGTTGTTGCAAATGGAGAGTGCAAGGTATTTGCAGTAGTCTGTATGATCAGCCAGAAGTTCAGTAACAAGGAGGTTAGAGCGGTAGATGCAGCCAATGCTGCCTCCTTTTTTTTTTTGGTTTGGCTTGTCCACCCTTACAATGTTGTATTTGGGCAGGAATAAGAGGTCTAGGCAGGGCCATGAGTATTCATTGAGCCAAGATTCTAAGTCCGATTTTAGGCTCAGGATGAGATCAGAGACATCCGAGGCATTCTTGACTGCTGAGCGGCAATTAATTAGGAGGCCGGATACATGGGGGTCATGGGTAGGGGCAGAGATGGGTACTAGCACTAGGTTGCTATTGACCTGATCTGTTGGGGTTGATTGCAACTGTGTGGACAGGTCTGAAGGGCATGGGGTTGTTAGGACAGATTAGTAGCTAGACTTCTTCCTCCATGAGGTCTTGAGGGCTAGGCGTGATAGGGGTAGGATTGTAGGTAAGGAGGAGGCCCAGACCTTCCTCCTACGAGAGGGGGCACGGCTGTTTGCAGGGGCACAGGTGTCTCAGGAATAGTGGTAATGGGTGAAGGAGGGGCTCAGAGTAAGGGGTAGAGTTCTGCATGAGCCTGCGATTCGAGAAAGAGAGTTCAATGAGGTGCAGGAGCTTCTTTAAATCCAGAATGGAGTTGTGGATGCTCAGGGTTAGTTTGGTGGCTCTGCGTTGAAGAGTATCAATATCCCTATAAGAGGGAAGCACATGCTGGCAGGGTGCCAATGCTATAGGAACAATTCTGACTGAGTGTGCTGGTAGCCTAGTGGTGCGGCTAAGACTACCCATGTCATGAGCCCTTGCAGGATTTTCAATAACCATATGGGAGGGGGAAGTTTGCGGGCAGGAGGTTATGGGTTTCGGGACGCTTCTGGTGGCAAGTACTGGTAGCATGGTAGAGGGGCTATGGCGGCTAGAGGCATGTGCCCTTGGGGGAATTTCAGCATCCATAGGAGAGGGGGGGAGCTTGCAGGCCGGAGATCAGTGGTATAGGCACGCAGCTGTTGGTATGCGCTGCTGGCATGGTAGTGGGGCTAGGTCGACATGATCCCTAGCATGGGAGGTTTGTGAAAGGCTGTGTACCCTTGGCGGATTGGGCGAGGGGTGTTGAGGGGAAGCGTGGACAGAGAAGGGTTGTGCCAAATTTTTTAAGAAGGGTGAAGATGTTCGTGAATTTAGTGAGGTCTTTTACTGTAGGTTGTAGCTGGAATATGCCGTTTTTGTATGGAGTGATGGTGAGGTCAGCACACAGGTTTTTGGGATGGTG
The DNA here is from genome assembly GCF_964263255.1 of Lissotriton vulgaris. NCBI lineage: Eukaryota > Metazoa > Chordata > Amphibia > Caudata > Salamandridae > Lissotriton > Lissotriton vulgaris. The sequence continues at coordinate 181,722,961 of NC_141696.1, read as the reverse complement.
TGATTGTGAGTTTATTGCCATATGGGATGTTTCTTGTACCTTAAGGAGGTTCAAGAAGGCTTTACGCCATAGGGCAATTTTTCTGGAGAAGTAGATGAGGTCATTAATGACTGTGCCCTTGTCCGCGCTGAATCACAGGTCGGAGACCAGGGTCTCGGGCGACTTTCAGGATGGATTGTTTGAAGAATTTTGTGACGGTCTTGGAGAAATTAGGAGGATAGACAATGGTGTAGTAGTTGTTAGCCTTGGGGGTCAGGCAGGGCCGGGCTATGTTGGGGAGAGTGGGGAAACTCCCGCCAAGGAGGTCTGTTAAGAATAGTGAAATATAAAGGTAGAGACCCCAACACGTCTGTCCTTTGAGCTAGGCCTACCTAAAGCGTGTGCTAAAGCACCACAGTGACTTGTACCATCGTAAATGATCCACTGTAATGCAATTGCAAGTTAAAATCAAAATAAAATAAAATTAGACCATCCAATGTTCTCTGGATCCTCTCCCCATTTCTATTAGCGGGTCCTCTAGTGGTGTAGTCAAGAATCCATTGCCAATGAGGTGGGTGGATGCCTATGTCTCTATCTAAATATAGACTGGGATAAATCTTTTTGGTCATATATCATGGTGGCTGCCCAGTTTTGTAGAAATATCACCAAATACTTTGTGGTTTATGTAGTTGTAGGATGAGATCAGACACATGTTATGTTTTAATTAGCTGATAAAGAAGCCATTCCAAAATGGCTGATTGCTTATCCAGTGATAGTATAGCTCTGGGGAGAAGCCCTATTGCTCTTTCCATGAATCATAGCTCTCTGGGTGTAGTCCTATGTCGCTGTCTATAGATGTAGATTGTAGTGGCTTGTCTTTGGGGAGTAGTCCTATTGCTCTTTCCATGAATCATACCTCTCTGGGTGTAGACCTATGTCGCAGTCCATAGATGTAGATTGCAGTGGTTTGTCCTTTGTTTCTGTTTAGTGATCTGTTGTGATTTGGATCCTATGTCTTGTCCCTGTAGTTGGTTTGGGGTAGGTAGTCCTTTATCTATTTAAATGAGTTTGCCTGCCTTTTTGGGGGACCTTCAGCCGGGCAATCAATGGTTCTGCAGTTTTCCGCAAGCACACAGACTGGGGGCCTAGCACCGAACACCGGGCTGTCAATGGTGTCAATTGCACAAGCACTGGAATGCGCAGTCAGCAAAAAACACAAGGGGAGACTCCCAGATCATAGGTCTAGCTCATCCGCGCACAGATCTTTGTGACAGCCATTTGCAAAGAATGATGGGAACACCTAGTATGGGGAGCACAGGGCTGATCCTGTCTATGGGTGTGTCCTGGGTGCTCGCGGCTGGTGGAGGCGGGGAGGGTTAGTCCCGGTAGATTGCGGGGTAATTCGAGTCTGCGCAAAGGTAGCCCAAAAAGAAGGCGGAGCTCAGGGCTGATCCTGAGCACTAGCGTGACCAGCTGCAAGAATCATTTCCTGGAGCTACTCAGCTGGTGGAGGGAGGGGCAGTACCTGCCTATGGGTGAATCCATGCGGCGGTGATCTCCTGGGGGTCTGCTAGCTGTCGTTGATGCTGAGGAAGAGCAAGCCACGCAGACGGGTCCTCGCCCCCCTGGATCCAATGCCTGCCAACAAGGAATTATTCCTGCAAATTGCATCCCGCCCCGGCGCTTCTCCAGGGACCCTCAGAGCTCCCCCAAAGACAGCTGTGCAGACAGCAGACCCGGGTGATCGAAGCAGGTGTCTGGTTCCAGATCGAGGAAGGAGACAACAGACCGGAGCAATTGCAGTCAATTTCTGAAGCAGACATCCAATATCGAGGAAGCAGGGCGTGGAGCCCCAGTCAGCTGCACCCTTAGATCTAATGCAGCTGCAGGTCCGGAGACTGGCCGAATCTTCGCTGTCTTAGTCACCACCGACTTCCTCAGGGCTAACAGTTAACAAAGTATACCATCCATAGCCAAAACATATAGTAAATACAGACATCTATCACCATTTCATTGGCAGCATGGAGCTGTGGGAAAGGGGCAGTCAAATGTAAAAAAATTCAAGAGACGCACTATATGGGAAAAATGGAGTCCATACACAGAATGTTAAGGTATTGGGCAAGCGGCCAATACTTTTCAGCAGCCAATGCTGCCCATAGGAGGGTTGCTATCTTTACCAGTAAATCATTAACTTTTCAAATACCTCATTTCAGATAGCTAAAGAATGGAGATGAGCTCTGATCAGGGGGATAAATAACCAGTGTAGATTAACGATAGCTTCAATATACGCACCCATAGAAGATAATTCAGCACCACTATTAGATCTTTGTGATGCACTTGTGCAGATTCCTGGGGCGGTAATATTAGGTGGCGATTTAAAGTTTCTACAAAACCCGGAATGGGATCCGTCTTCTAAGACCCATAGGCAAAATTAGCTTCGAATAGCTAGGGCTCTGGCTCGATGAATGCAGAAATTAGACCTGATTGATATCTGGCAATCTAGCTACCCAGAAAGCAGGGAATAATCATTGTCTCTCCGCTAAATATAACACAACGGCTCAGCTGGACCACTTTCTTACTTCTCGTAATTTAAGATTAAATTTGTACATGAATATTCAGAATGGCTTTTCTGACCACGACCTCATAAAAAAGAAGATAGCAGGGTTTAATAAAATCCATCTTGAGGATGAAGATCGGTGCATTGAGGTCCATAATGAAATAACATGTTTTTTTCAACTGAATAGAGAAACAGTCAATGCAGAAAATGTTTGGGAAGCCTTTAAGGCAACTATCCATGGGTACATACCCTCCAAACAAATTGCAATAAAGCGATCTCAAAAAAAAGAAAGGTCTCGATTAGAGCTAGTGGTTCACAAAGCAAATGAACAATATATCTGAAATTGAAACAATAAAAACTATTTGGCTCTTATATATGTGCATAAAATGATGCAAGAACCCTTTTATAATATAGTTTACTTGGCTGATTCCACATAACTTCAAAAAGTGTATGAGGAAAGTGAATTTTCCAGGAAATTCTTACTTAGCCTGGCAAATAAGAGAGCAACAAGCATCCAATAAAAATACAAATGTTCATATGACAGAAGAAACACAAATTTATTAGCACTTTTTTAATCACTATAAAGCTATCTACTCCACGAGACAGAAGGTTAATATTTAAAAACTTAAGGAGTTCCTAAATGAGCTCACAGTTTCCCAAATACAGGTAAATCATAGAAGGGCTCTGGGCAGATACTACACTTAAAAAAGATGTGCAGTCACTAGTTCTCTACAGTGTTAAATTATGAACTGGTAGTACTAACCAATCATATTCTGCGAGGGGGAGAGGTACCACCATATTTTAGAATGGTGGTAGTATTTAGTTTTTTAAAGAAAAATGAAGATAAGGAGGATGTGAATTCATACAGACCAATACATCTTTCAACCCCAGACTATAAGATAAGATTATACCTACACTGCTAGCCAACAGAATGGGTAAGTGTATAGGGTCGGTCCTACATCCAGATTAATGCAGATTTATGTTAGGGGGAAATTATCTTTTAATACCACCTTTTTAATTGAGGCCTTAGACTATTTTAGTCATAACAAAATCCCAGCCCAAAGTATGCTGATAGATGCTGAGAAAGCTTTCGATTTGGTTTATTGACAAAGCCTTTTTTATATCCTGGCCACATTTGGATTTCCTAATAGAAACCCTCATAACCCTCTTCCTTAAACTGGACCTAGAGATACAAAAGGATATATTTGAAATTTTTCAGGCATACCAATTACTGGGAAGGTGTAAGACAAACAAATCGAAAAAAGAGATCCTATTGTGTAATACGGCACTTTGACACTTTATTACCAGAATTTCGCTCAGCAGTTAACAGCAGACCTAGAACATATTTGGAAATATATGTCTCAGAGAATATTAATCATGTTTACATTTAAAATTGTGACCCTCTGTTAATTAAAATCCAAAGTTTGTTCTTAAAATGGAATAGCTTACCTTTGTCAATATTCAGCCGAACTAGACCGATTCGTATATCTATTTCACCATTATGTAATTTGTATTTTCTACCATTCCAAGTGTTGTGCAGATGACATTTTTTAAGGAAGTCAAGGGCATGTTTTCAACTTTTTGATGGCCTAATAAGGTGTTAAGATTGGCTATAGATTCACTATAGAGGCCATTGAGTGAAGGTGGATTGGCTTTTCCCGATTTGAGGGAATAATAACTTGTGACTTTTGCTCACCCTGCATACAGATAAGATAAAACTTTAAATATCAACAGATGTGATCATTTTTTTTAGATGTCAATTTTCAAGATTATAATATATTCAATTGTATGCGATTAACAAAAACGCCAAAAACAATTCGATATAAGGTTTTACAGTGGAATGCAAAGCACAGACAGCAATTGTTTAGCTACTACAGTATTACGATACTCAGTGTGACAACCTGGCTACCAGACATATATGTCGGGGAAGCTCCCCTACCTGATAGGAATAAGGTATTACAGTGGTTGAGCAATGGGTGTGAAAATATACAGAACTTTTTTAGACGGGAACTGGAAAAAGTGGAATGAAATAAAATCCAGCATTCAGCATTATACAGTATCATTGCAATGGTCCTTTATTAGAATAAAGCATTTTTTATCAAATCTAAATCCAATACAGATTATGAAATCGGCAGAATTTATCGAAGATTTGATAGAAATCAACACTCACCAGTCAATTAGTTATTGGTTTTCACTCTTACGCAACTATGGGGCATCTAAACTTTATGAGAAAGCGCAAGCTAATTGGCAGGCTGAAGAAAATCTCCATATATCAGCCTCAGTGTGGGATAAGAAAATGAGTTACATTTTTCATTACTAAAGGGTGCAAATATGTGTTGTATGCCATTTTACACTAAATGTCTGTTACATTAGAACCCAAGCCTTCCTTCATAATATTAACCAACATATTTCTGCCAATATTATTAGTCAGTTTTGTTGCCGCACTTTGCAGCTGTAACAACCATTAGACACTCTGACATCCGTTCTCGGATAGTCATCTGAATTAAATGAAGATTTGGTATTAAAAAAACAACTTTATATTATATCTTTAATAGCTAGGTCTTTAATCCTCCAAAATGGAGTTCCAAGGAAATTCCTACATTTCAACATTTTAGATCTAGGATGTGTAGGATTAAAGAGCTGGAAAAAAGGTATACAAAGAGATCTGGGTCATAAAAGACATTTCTTAAGTTGTGGCAACATTTTTGATTAAAGAGAGTTTTATGGTATAGAAGGTTGATAAACTTAAAGTATGTAGAAGATTTACGGGTAGTATGTGATGGGTTGTCTAAAATGATTATATTCTTTTATGCTCTGTCGATATGTTTTAAACAGTTTTAAAATGTTGGAGATGCTGTAAGAGGTGACATTGTAGTAATGTTTATTGATTTTGTTGGATATATGTCAATGAAATATGTATATTGGTAAACTCTCCAAAATAATAATGATAATATTGTTTTGAAAAGGTTTCAAAGTCTACATATATGGGTGGCACAATCAGTGCCGCCACCCACTAGTAGCTTTTTATATGCAGGACCTGGGTATATGTTATACCACTTTACAAGGGTCTTTACTAGTAAATCAATATGCCAATCAGGTATACTCCAATGTCACCATGTTTAGGGGAGAGGCACAGGCACTTTAGCACTGGGTAGCAGTGGTAAAGTGTTCCCAACCCAAAATCCAACAAAAAGAAGGTCAGAAAATGAAGAGGAGGAAGGCAAAGAGTCTGGGATCACCCTGCAAAGGGGGGCATTTTCAACATATTCTAGTCCCCATCACTATGGAAAACTCTCCCTGAAAATCTCTCTGCCATTTATGTGCTATGTATGGCACCTGCTAAGTTCATAGCCCAGGACTGCTGGACTTTATCTAGGGTGATAAATACCAAGTACCCCTATGAGGGCTTGTTATCACGGCCTAGGCACTGTATTTTCCCTTCTTCTCTTTCACTTTCTCTCTCCTTGCTCCTTTCCTTCCATCCTCTTTATAACCTCTCTCTCACTTTCTCATCTCTCTCTCACACTGTCATGTTTTGTCTCTCTGTTAGGTGTCTGTTATTCACCTGTTTTAACACCTTGCATGTCTCCCTCTCTCTCCATCTGTTCCCTAGTGTTTCTCTCTTTTCGCTCCACTCTCCCTCATGTGTTCACATTCAGCTACCTTTCTCACCTATATCTTTAAAGTCTTGTTCTCATATCACACTTACTCAGATGTCTCTTGCTTACTTGATTCTTTACAGCATAAGTCTCTCACTTTTTCTTACAGGATTCTTCATAGAATACTGTCTTCTCATCATTTCTCTTTCCATAGTGGTCCTTGCCCTTTTCTTCTCTCAGTTTCTAATATTCCTCCTTCATGAAGTGATACAGAGTTACATGGGTATTATTTTCATGGGCTTTTCTATATTGCAACAATAAATCAATAGATGTTGCAACTGTGTTACTTTCAACAAATGTATGAGCACATCTGACAGCGTATACCTTCCACAGGCAGCAGCAGCTACTGTTTCGTGTTTGTGACAGATCGTAATAACAATTCATGGATGCTTCAGGTGTCCCCTTCAGTGCCTGGGCCCCCTGCTCTATTGGGCTGCAGGTCACTCCGTTACACCCCTGAGCAGTTGGGTCTAAAGCCTGATTCACAGGCAGTTGGAGTTCTTCAAATAATATTATAAATATATAATCTTTTTAACCTGAAAAAAACAAAGGTTAAAGTAACATTATAGTTAAGTGACTATGTGAGTGATAACATTAACGTTTTGAACAAAAAAAAGCCACAGAGTTAACTTGCAGCTCCACCATGCACCACCATGCACTGCTCAATAATCTGAGGGGTGGGAGCCATACTCTAAAATTCCTTAACACCTTGGCTGCTAGGCGTTTTCCCCCTCCTGTGCTGAAAATTGCCATTTTGCTGGTGTCATGACGAGCTCAGCTCGTCATCAGCACAGCTCAACTGTGCATCATGACGAGCTGAGCTCGTCATGAGCATCGAAAGGGTTAATCATGGCTTCAACAATAAACATCTGGCAAACAAGACCACAGCACAGTGGCATAGCAAGGGGGTGAGGTCCGCCCCGGGCAGAACGAGTTTTGGGAGATGCGGCCTCCACCGGCTCCTATTATGCAGCCGCTGCGGGCAGCAATGCAAAAGCTGCTAGCACCCCGCTGCTCTTTCACGCGGCCACTGTGGGTGGCAAAAGCAGTGACCTAGGATGAACGATGCCACTTGCTCTGAAGGACTGGGTTATTTAAGACCCAGCGGTGCCAGGGGACAACACCTGAAACCTTCGTGGGTAACCTGTTCCGGCGTACAAATGACAGAGACACAGGACACTTCCTTCGGCGTCAAAGATTCGAGGTTTATTTACTGCAGGGAACACAGAAGTCACGAGAAGTACATAACGTAGGTTCACGGAGCCTGATTCAATTTGCTACTGTGGGTCGCTCCTTTTTATACAGTTTTCTCTCATAGGTTAACATGGTACACAAAGGTTTACAACTTGGTTCCCATTGTAAAAACCACAAGGGGTTACTTTCATGCATTCAGGGCCCGGAACATAAGTACGGAAACATTTGGTGGTTCCCAACTGTAAAAACCCATCTTCCCACCATTAGTACATTCCAATCGGTAGTAAACAGATCGAAGAAGGAACAGGAACAGGTGTAGAGGAAGACAGAAACAGTGGGGAGATCGAAAAGGGTGTAAAAGGGGTGGTATCGGGAAACACGAGTTGCGGGCATCAAAGGGACGTGCCTAATGAGATGTACGGCTAAGACAATAGACCGGCACGGCAAGATGTGCCTCAAACGGAGCCATCTGCCTTACAGTATCACCCCCCTCGTCATAAAGACACTTTCAAAGGAAAACGTGTCTTCCGCAAGAGTCTTGGGAATCCCAGGGTCGCGAAGCGGACAGCGTCCGTTCGCTGGCTACTTGAGGGCAAGAAACAAAATGGATGTTGTATCTAAGATGGAACCCGTGGGCACAGATAGATAAACCCACGAACCAGACGAACGGTTTAGGCTAGTACAGCGAAACTGCGTACACCCACTAAACTCGTCATTTGCGGTTCGTAGATACCAGACTCGACCATATTCGTGCGAGTCGAAAACACCACTTACGATTGTTACGGAACCTCAGACGCTCCTTTTGCCCTCATGTAGGCAAGCACTAGTCAGAATCATACTCGATATTCATCAGACCATCTAGATGCTGCTGCAACATGACTCTATCCATCTGAGCTCCTTTGGTAACAGGTGGCTGTCTCATACACGTCGTAGCACAGAGGCCACATAAGGCAGGACCACACCGCACACAAAGGCAACACGTGAACAGAAACGCTGCAACAACCCCGATGATCATCAGAATCTTCCAACCCCAAGTCGACATCAGACCCCAAAACCACCCAAGTAGCGTCCAATCCCCTACGTCCACGTGTATGGACTCAGAGATTTTATGCAACTTTGAGATGGCTTGATAGACAGTCGGAGCATTATCTGGAATGAAAATACAGCAGCTCGAATGGATCACCTTACATACTCCACCTCGATCTGCTAGAACAACGTCTAAAACCATACGGTTTTGTAACGTCATAAGCCTATCCGCCTGAAGTTCTGTGGTGATATTACCAAGGGCACTGGCAGTGATATTAGCTGTCGATTCCACCACTCGAGTCAACTGTCTCAGGTTCCTACTATTGACCATAGGTCCCCAAAACGGAAAGAAACCCTTGAAAAAGTCTCCTGCCTCTTGACCGGCAGTGTCCTCTTCGCTAATCACGCCCCTCACAATTCTAGTCTTGTGATAATCTGCATCAACGGTAAACGTAGGAGGCAACAAATTTGCAATGTAACATGAGCCCACAAAGTCAGGGGGCAACCATGTATACGCACGATCATGACAGACGAAGTATGTACCCTTGGCAGCCAGAAACACAGGGGAAGAGAGCATCGGTAGGATATAAGTCTCGGAGCAAGCACTCTCTCCAAGACGAGCTCTCGATGTTCGGCCACGACCTAGTAGACAGAAATTACCAAGGTGGGGTACGATCCATATCGGAGGCGAGCTTCTAAGCTGTCTTTCACCCACGAGCGCACTGTACTCAACCTCACATAGATCCCTATAGGCTCGCACCTCTTCATCCGGGATGAGCGACGGTTCATAGATATCCCTATCTAGATCAGCAATCGCTTTAGCCAAAGGTTTGTGATACGGACCAGGATCATAGCGGGAAGGACGTGGCTCTTGATTGGGGTGGGAATCTAGTGCGCTTCGAAACATTGTTTGAAATGCTCGAGCTGAACCCTGGGAACTATAAGGCAGAACCAAATATGGAATTCCCTTATCCGTGGTATGTGGCATTAACCCACACACCCAACAATTGGTAGTATTTACAACCAACTGATGCTGATGAAGGAGTTGGATGAAGGAATTATTTCTGAATTCCGCACGTCTAGCCTGCTCGTGTTGAGGTAAAATATGAAAGGAATGAGGGGACACAGTGGTGATAGATTTAGGTTCAGAAGTAGGAGTAGGTATGGCAGAAGGTAGGGAGTACTGTATCATAAAATACACCCCACCCACCAATAACGAGTAAACAATTATAAACAGAAGGAACACCTGAAACAAAAAGCATTTGGTACGAATAATTTGTTGGAGTTTAAATCTTTGCGCCTGAGCTTCTTCCAAGTCCATCAGCTTTGAAAACGCCATCCCCTAAGACCGTCCGCAACGTTTCTTGACGCACTTCGTTCTGTGTAGCAGTAGTCAATCCCCAGGAGTTCCCGGGAATCGACGGCCTTCGACCTAGTGTCAAGACCTACTAACCAGAAGGAAGTACACGCGCGGCCCTACGGTGCACCTGGATGCAAGGTATCTTATTCACAAATATATACAAAAGTCTCTCAGCTGTGGAAGCAAAAACACAGATGTGGAAAAAACTCAATATTTACAAAAGCACAATTATCCAAGTGTTTAGACTGATCGTAGCAATGGGGTAACGTAATTGTCGAGGAACAAAAGCAAATTTATTAGTCCTTGGTATTAGATCGCAAAAAGTATCGGGTTTTTCCAGGACGTGTCTGTTCATCAAACAATGGATCCGATGAAGGAACAGAGTTCTGCTGATCAGTCAATTGTTCAGATCTTGAGTCCTGTGGTGACAAATGTTCAACAATGTCGTTCTGCTGCACTGAGGATTCTCCGACAGGTTGAGCGTCGCTAAAAGGTACAAAGGTCTGCAATCCTTCGGTTTCAGATGAAGCAATGCCCTTCCTCATCCACGAGTCTGCTGGTAAAGGTATGGGTACCTTTTTGGTATGGGTGGCATGCACCCAATTCTTACGGCCTTCCAAACGGACAGCAGTTCTCGTGGCAAGGAGGACTTGGAAGGGTCCGGTGAAGCGGGGCTCGAGGTTTCTTTTACGTGCGAAGTTCCGCGTCACCACCCAGTCTCCAGGCTGGAGCTGGTGACCTGGACCCTCCGTCTGCGTCGGCAATGCTTCAAAGACCTGTTGGTGAATTAACCTCAGTTTAGCAGTCAGATCATGAAGATAATCAATCAGCATTGGGTACTCAAGATCAGAAAACACACTCGGTCTAGGAACCCCCCAAACATTCGCAGGACGGCCGAACACTATTTCATAGGGACTAAGCCCTACTCGGGAGTGTACAGTCGCCCTTGTTGACAACAGAGCTAGAGGCAAAGCGTCAGGCCACGAGAGACCAGTCGTAGCCTGAATCTTTGCTAGTTTGAGTTTAAGGGTGCCATTATACCCTTCAACCAAACCCGCTGACTGGGGATGATTGGCGCTATGGAATTTCTGAGTAATTCCAAGGCCCTTACACACACTCTTCATCACACTCCCCACAAACTCACTTCCGTTATCAGACCATACAATCCGTGGCATTCCATACCGAGGAAAGTATTCCTTCAGTAGGATTTTCGCAGTGGACAAAGCAGTGTTGTCCTTAAGAGGGTAGGCTTCAATCCTTCGCGAGAACGCGCAAACCACAACTAAAACGTATTTCAGGTTATTACATCGCTCCATATGGATGAAGTCTAATTGGATCACCTCAAAGGGACATGAAGGGGGAGCAAAATGGCCAGGAGGTGTAGGGGTTCCTTTTCCAGGATTGTACATCATACATACCATGCAATTCTTCACCAATCTCTCAGCACACTTCGTGATACCATCATTCTTCCACACAGAGGACAACAACTTACAGATACCTTTCGCACTGATATGTGCTAACCCGTGTGCCATCGTCACAACAGCTAGCACATACGCATCTGGCAACATCCATCTCCTGTGCTCCGACAAATCAATCCAGCAACCATTCGCATCCAGCTTTCCCGTACTCTCTTTCCACTTCGTCTTTTCAGTCTCGGTGGCCTCATTCTGTATCGTTTTCACACTCTCGATGGTATCCTCGCACATACTAGTCTCTGTAGGCCACCTAACCGAACTCGTCACATACATTCTAGTGCTAAGGTTCCGGGCAGTCTCCTTAGCGGTCTCATCAGCAAACGCATTCCCACGACCAACATCATCCGTCACCTTACGATGCGCACTACATTTAACAATCGCCACCTGCTTAGGTAACGTAAGTGCATCCAAAAGATCATTCACAAGTTGTCCATGCTGGATCTTAGTACCATGCGACGTCATAAAACCTCTCTCTCTCCACAATCGTCCAAAGCTATGAGCGACGCCAAAAGCGTATTGGCTGTCGGTAAACACATTCACCCGTTTCCCTTTCGACAACACACACGCTCTAGTTAAAGCGATCAGCTCTGCAGCCTGGGCAGAGTTCTGATTCAATCTCGCAGCTTCCACAACAGTATTCAAAGTTACCACAGCATACGCAGTCGTCACATCACCATTCGGTAATTTAAAACATGAACCATCCACATACAAGGTCCCATCGGGATCTTCCAAAGGAGTGTTTTTAAGGTCCAAGAGACCTTTTGTTTCCTCCTCTGTTCGTAAGTAGCAGTCGTGAGCTGCTACTTCGTCTGATTCCATACTAATCGGCAATAAAGTCGCCGGGTTCAAGACATTACAACGTCTTATCTGAATGTGACTTGCCAACAGCGTCAACTCGTACCCAGACAACCTCGCACTCGTCAAGTGCTGAGTTTTCGTACGATTCAAAAGAGTGTCAACTGCATGCGGAACCATCACCGTAAGCATATTATCCATGACCAATCCTGCTGATTGTCGGATGGACACCGCAGCTGCCGCTGTTGCTCTCAAGCAACTCGGCAATGCTCTAGCTACTGGGTCCAAGGTCGAGGAAAAATATGCGCATGGACGCTGCTTATCACCAAAAGGTTGTGTCAAAACACTCAACGCACAACCTTCTCTCTCGTGAACATACAATGTAAACGGCTTACTGTAGTCAGGGGTACCTAACACAGGAGCCGAACATAATGCGTCACGCAGTTCAGAAAAACTTTTCTGACATTCTTCCGTCCATGGTAAAGGAGTTGGAACATCCTTGCACGTAAGAGCCACCAATGGTTTCGCTAACAATGAAAAATTTGGAATCCACTGTCTGCAGTATGACGTGATACCTAGAAAGGCACGCACATCTCTCTGAGTTGTTGGCACAGTCATTCGAGCAATCGCTGCAATTCTCTCTGGGGTCAACCTTCTTCCCTCCTTTGACAATAAGTGACCTAAATAGGTTACTTCTTGACAACAATATTGCAACTTAGAAGGCGACACCTTATGATGTAAGTCACAGAGATGTTGCAACAACGATATCGTGGCAATTTTGCAAATGTCCTGAGTATCTGCAGCCACCAATAGGTCGTCGACGTATTGGATTAAGGCTGCACCAGCCGGTAACACAAACGCATCCAGTTGGCCCTTCAAGGCCTGACTGTATATCGATGGACTTTCACAGTAGCCCTGAGGAGCACGTTTGAACCTAAAGCTGCGACCTCCGAGACAGAAACCGAAAAGGTCCCTGCTTTCCTCGGCAATCGGGATGCTAAAGAACGCATTCTTCAGATCGATCACCGAAAACCAAGATGCAGAGGCTGGAATCAGAGTTAGTAGCGCTGTGATGTCAGGCACAACAGGGAACTGAGGAATCACAATTTTATTGACCTCCCGTAAATCGATAACGAAACGATAAACAGGCGGTTTTGAAGGGTCAGTACGCTTCAAAATGGGTAGCACAGGGCTATTGCACACGTTTCCCCGTGTCTCCTCGATAACATCTTTTTCGATCAAATCATAGATGATCGCTAACAGCGCTCGCTCACCATCAAGGGAGATACGATACTGGGGAATACGTGGCAATCGCACATTTGATTTCACGTGAACAACATAAGGGGAGATGTCAAGCAGGCCCACGTCATTGGGACCTGTTGCCCACAAAGATGCAGGAAGAGAACTCAATTCCGGAGGAAGCTTACCGAGAGACAAATACATTGGAGAGACAACTCTCTCACCCAACGTAAGCTTTACTCCCGCAGGAGAACAATACAAAGTCGCATATAAACGTTTTAGCAAATCCAGACCCAAAAGATTTTCACCACACCCAGTGGTCAAAATCAACGGAGCTTTCAGCTCACGTGGCCCAATATTAAGAGGCAAAGGGCACGAAACTGGATTGCTAACAGGGGCGCCAGAGAATCCAACGGAAACATTTGTTAAGCCAGACAAAGGTGCGCCAGGGAGTTTCGAATGCATTATGGAACTTTTCGCTGCACCAGTGTCCAACAGAAAAGGCTCAACGACGCCCGCGGTGGCAACTGCGACGTAAGGCCCTCTTTGATCAACCGGAACTGATACTACTCCCTCTCCTTGTCTATGGCTGTCCTAGTAATTACCATCATCAGCGTCCTGATCGACGTAATAATCATCCACATTGTACTGAGCAGATCGCCCTCGCGACGATCCACGTTGATCAAAACAATTATTAGAGTCAGAAGTATTAGTGGAACGATCGTTTTGAGCACTGCGACCTCTACCACGTGATGTCTGTTGAGAACCACCACGACCTCCTCTAGATGTATTACCACTGTTACGCTCGTTGAGAACCGGACAATCGAATTTTAAATGACCCTCATTCCTACAATAGGCACACTGATTGTACCCTAACGAAGATCTCTGCGAAGAGGAGTCATTTCGAGACTGCGACCTATTAGATTGCGGCTGTGATCGATTACGTTGTTGCGAATCATTCTGATTCGAACGCGGAGGATACGCCTGTTGCAACAGCACTTTAGTTTTGAGCTCTTTCGTCTTTTTGTCAGCACGGTCATTCTCCTCTTTCTCCCTGTTCTCATAATACTGTGCCGTAGCCAGTATTTGAGCAGACGTAGAGACAGCCCACGCACTCTCAGAATTTCTTAATTTGTTGCTCAAGTCAGGCAGTAAATTGGAAACAAACTTGTCCACAAACAACCTCTGACCACCTTCGGTAGCCATGTCTTGACCACTGTGGTCGATGAAAGCCTCCTCAAATCTCGTAAAGAAATCAGAGACGCTCTCATCCTTCTTTTGTTTGCAAGCGGACAGTTTGTCCCAATTCACCTTCATGGCTGGCATAAGCGTTTTCATTAGCGTGATAATTCTCTGAGGCAAGGCCGTAATGAGCTGTTCAGGTTTAGCCCCACCAATTTGTCGTGTATCTGCCGCCGTAAGAGCAGCCCAATCACCACCTAATTCGTTTGCATGATCTTCCTGACGAATCTTAGCCCATACCGGTTGCGGCACAACATTACCGAACAGCATATCGATATCAGCAAGATTCATTATCGTAGCATCCACGAGCTGCGATAATTCCTTGTAATACCCTGCAGGATTTTTGCGAGGGTCAGGCAAAGATTGCTTCACCTGCAGAACTTCCGATCGTTTCCATGGGAGGTGTATCCATACTCTCTGGAAATGTGGCAAGATCGGTGGAGCAACAGTAGCGTCACCTGGCATCCACACTGGTGGAACTTCGCGCATGGGAAACTGGCCAGGTGCTTCTAGTGGTCCCTCAATGTCTTCTACAAACAATGCTCGAGGCATTATAGAGGGGCGAAGAGACAACAACTTCTCAACAGCGAATTATAATATTTCATTGAGCACTCAAAAAGTCCAATAGAAGTCTTTTTCAAGTTATGCAGTATTTTTTAATCTTTGACGTTTTCAATTCCTTTCTTCATTGAAACACACTCTTCAACATTAGTCTCCAAACTTTGCAGCCAACACGTGTTTCGTCTAGTCTGATACGACTATTGACTTCCTCAGGGCTGCAACCCAAAACAAAGTATAATCGCTATTATAACATTATATCTTAATTTGATATAAACACACTTGTCAATAGAAACCGTGATCAATAGGGAAACATCCCAAAGCCACAGTGGTGTTTAAAAAGAAGTATATATAATAGTAGAGTTCTCACCACCAAGTGAAAGCCGGAATTCTCCACAGTGATTACTTAAATATGTATAGTTCAATATAAGTATGGTTTATTAGATATGAGTCTCTTATTGTTTATTCTCTTAAAAGAGAGTGCAGTATAGCAAAGATTGAGTGTCTGAAACTAGGAGAAAGACCATGTTAGAGGGCGTCATACCTAAATGCCTCTTCGCTGCGCCCACGCTATCCAATGTTGTCCTTAAGTTTCAATTTTATTATCTAAAAAGTAGTATGATAATCAAAGTCAAAATTAATTCTATCGAATAGAAGAAATAGGGTTCTCAGTCATGTAAACTGTTACTATCTTACCTCGTAATCTTGCTTAGTTGCCCATATTAAGGTTAAAGGTGATCGTATCTGTCACCTAAAATAAGCACAGGATTCTAGTGTTAGAGTCTCAGAATATGTCTAACGTTGGTTAGCCCTATTTATCTAATAAAGTTGTACACTAAAACTATTCTTACCTCGAGTCAGTGCATCTGTACTTCGAATCGCGTCTTATCGTCTCGGCGTTCTAGTATAGCGCCATCTTGCTATTCTGATTTATACTGTCGGATGGCGGGATGCGCCATGTTGGCAAAACGAGTTGATTAAACTAGTAAAGGTACTCGAAAGTTACACTAAATGGTAAACGTCGGATGAGTAATTCCTATATTAAGAAAATTACATATTACGGGGTGTATCGTATTCCATAAATTGATTTATTAGTCCAAAATACGTAAAATAAATATTCGAGTAACTCTAAAGCTCCTATAATCCATGTATATATATTAAATTACACTGTGAATATTTTCAAGTGATTAGCACTATATAAGTATATTTAATGCCTAATTTCAGGAGATGCGGACATAAATCAAAACAGCCGCCATCTTGGAACGGGCAGTCAAACGCTCATATCTTACGATATAATCTATGTGATATAACAGGTAGAATTCGAACATTACCTAATGAAATTAAATGATATAATCTCGCAACTGATTTACTAACCATGGGCATCCCTATATCTATCTAGGCAGGTATGAGTAGAACTTCTATACTATTATAAACAATCATAGTAAAACAATAACCGCCATCTTGGAACGGGCAGTCAAAGTACGTATTTTACAGGATAATCTATGTTGATATGCCAGGCAAGATTAGGACATTACCTAATGAAATTTAAATTACTCTTATTGTAATATGGAAACTATTTTATTAACCATGAGCATCCCTATTTATATTGTCTAGGTAGATCTAAGTAAAAATCAATTTTATATTAGTGTGGACAATCATTGCAAATAGATAGGCGCTACGTTAAGGCACATAAGCAATCCAATCCTCACCATCGTCGAAAAGTTCAGATAAGCGTATTTGCAAGAGTAAATAAGGGGGTTAGGTTCGGAAATGGAGAGCAAAGTGGTGTAATCATCATATTAATTACATACTATATATTGCATTGAATATCATCAGGTTTACACAATGTTAGTCAATTGTAGAAGTTATGATGCATCCACTGAAAGTTCATGTAGTTGTATAAATGAACATTAGTTCTATGAAACAATATACTGGTAATAGTTCATTATAACAAGCATTACAAGTCAATACATATCAGTTGCAAGAGTTAAAGTACAGAAAGCCATCTCATGGTATAAATTAATAAATGTTCAATCATTTCCTAGGAAGAATTCAAACTCATTATCGACATTAAGTCCCTTCTCTACAGCCTTAAGTTTTATAAGCCATGTCACTTCCTTTCTCCTAAGTGCTAAAATCCTGTTCCCTCCTCTGGGTTCAGGATCTACACGATCAATACCATGGTAGCTAAATATGTATTTCATGCTATCATGAGAGTTTCTTATCAGGTGTGCAGCTGTTGGATAGCGCGTATCACCTTGTTTGATAGCTCTAAAATGTTCTGCCATCCTGTCTCTGAGTCTCCTTATGGTGCTTCCTACATATATCATTCCACAACTACATGAAATGATATAAACAACATAGGTCGTGTCGCAATTTATAAAGTTGTGAATAGTATATTCCCCTGTATCATTGTAGTTGAAAGTAACTACTTTTTTCTTTGCCCATCTGCATGAAGAGCATTTACCACATTTGTGGAAACCTCTAGATCCAGACAGCCAATCTTTGTTAACATATTTCTTGGGGTAGCTGGGACTCAATATGTTAGATAGAGTCAAGCCCTTTCTATATGTAACAGAGGGGTATTTGTTAATGAACGGTGTAAGATCTGGGTCAAGCATCAATAGATGCCAATGCCTTTTGAGAATAGAATACAATTTGGGACTCTCCGTACTATAATGAGTGATCATTCTCACCATAGTTGCAGTATCCTTTTTAATATTTCTAGGTTTTACTCTTAAAGTTTCTTTTCGCTTCAGTTTATACACTCTGTTTGAAGCCTTATCGATCACTTTCTTGTCATAGCCTCTTCTGACAAACCGGTTGGATATATCATTGATGTTAGTTTTGAAGTCATGTTCTAAGGAGCAGTTTCTCCTTGCTCTCACCATCTCTCCGTAGGGTATTGCTTTTATTTGGTTACTAGGGTGACAGCTTTTAGCATGGAGAACTGCGTTACAGCTTGATGGTTTCCTGTACATTCGACTTCTAAGATGGCCTTGCTCCACAAATAACTCTATGTCTAAAAAGGTTATTTTCTCATGGTCATATTGAGTTGTGAATTTTAAGTTAAAAGTATTCTCATTGAGATAGTCAAAAAATCCTTTTAATTGTTCTACTGTCCCTGTCCAAATGAGGAGACAGTCGTCGATGAAACGACCCCAGTAATGAATATACTGGATCCATTCTCTGTTGGCGATCCCCCAGATTCGCTCCGCCTCGAACCACCCCATGAAGAGGTTAGCAAAAGACGGAGCAAATCTGGCTCCCATCGCTGTCCCGAGCTTCTGTCGGTACCAGTTACCATTAAATAGAAAAACATTGTTTTTAAGGACAAGATCAGTCATCTGCAATAACATTTGTGAATGATCATAGAGTTCTGCAGCTCTCTTGCTCAGGAAGAAGTCTAGTGCTCTAATCCCCATGTCATGTTCTATATTTGAATATAAAGATACTACATCAAGAGTAGCTAATATCATACCATTGTCCCATGCCATGTCATCCAGTATATTCAAAATATGCTTTGTATCTTCAATGAACGATGGTAGATTGTATACAAATTCCCTTAAAAAAGTATCAATATATTCTGAAAGGTGTTCGGTCGGGCCACCTATGCCAGAGACAATGGGCCTCCCTGGGGGTTTGTACCGGCATTTATGAACCTTTGGTAAGGTGTATAGACAAGGTGATTTAGGGTGGGTGGTCAGAAGATAGAGGTATTCATCTTGATCTAACAGTGATAGGTCATACCATTCTTTAACACTCTTATTAATGGTCTCCTTAACTGCACTCATAGGATTGTTGCCCAGTTTGACATAGTATTGTTCATTATTTAGTTGGGAGAGAACTTCATTATTGTAATCTATGCTATTCTGAATTACCAAATTCCCTCCTTTATCTGCTCTACGTATTTGTATGTCTTTGTTATTCATCAATTCTCTAAGGGCTTTCCTTTCTCCAGGTGATAAATTGTCTTCTCTAGGGTTCACATATCTCTGTTGATGGTGATTTAATTCTTTATCGATGTCAGTGCTCACTGCTTTAAAGAAGACATCAATAGTATTACCTTTTGCCAGTTGGGGAGTCCACTTAGATCGTAGTTTTAGACCACTATCTTGTGACTGATATCGTTCAACATCTAATTCTGCCATAAGTCTAGATAAAGTCACTGGATCATCTTCATTCTCTGTTAAAGATAATAAGAGCTGAGTTTCTTTGAGTTCTTGTATAGTAAGGTTACTCAGCCCTCTAGATCTAGGTGTTGCCTTCTTCTCTGGTATGTTAGCAAAGAATTTCTTTATCTTAAGTAATCTCGTGAATTTAAAAAGATCTATTTTAGTCATCACCCAGTCTTGTCTCCTAGCTGGACAGAAACCTAAACCTTTTTGAAGAACACATATCATGTCATTAGTAAGTGGAAAATCAGATAGATTAATAACCTCTATGTCACTTACTTCACCCTCATCTCTTATGGTTGTGGCTTCCAAGATCTCAGACTCATTCTTATTCTGGATCCTGGATCTCCCATTTCCTCTCCTGCCTCTCCTGGTCCTCTTGCAGTAGTATTGCGATTTCTCCCTGTTTCTCGATTCCCCTTCCGTAAACGTTGAACTTCCTCTAAAAAATTATTCTCTGGTGTTGGAACATTCGCTGTTGTAGTTGGTATATCTTCATTATCATCACTAGATATATTGCTAGATGATGCATCTGTCTCACTAAGGGGTCTGGCGCTGCCTGTCTGTCTAGAAGTAGATGGTTTGTTCATCAAATGGTCATATTTTTTAGCATACGTATATATTCTCCCTGATCTATAATCATTCTCATCTCGCTTAATTTTACGAGCTTTTCTCTTCTTGATATCAAGTTGTAAATCATTAGGAATTTCATCCATTATGGTGTAATTTTTAATTGTCGCTTCTGGAAGATTCATTTGCTTAATCTCATCTTCTATTTTTTGGATTTCAATCATTAATTTTGCCATCTTTCTGTCAGCATTGTCAATCAGTATGTTCATAAGGTTTCGTGAACTATCATTAAGTTCCTTTTCCCAAGTTTTATATAATTCAGGTTCTAAATCCTCATATGCTGGTATTATTTGTGAACGTAGTCCACGAGGTATCCTATTCAGCGCTATATATTGTTTAAGTGTGGCAGCGTCCCACAACTTATTGAGTTCTTGTCTTTTTAGTGATTCAAGCTTTCTAAACTTGGCACTAAGTCCTTCTGGTCTCATGCTAGCAGGTGGTCTTACTGCAGATCCTACAGATCCACCTGCGCTTAGGTTCTTGAATAATTCCTCTGCTTCTTTCTCTCTATTCATTGTTTCCTTTGCGGCTGCTCAATTTAACAAATTGAATACAAAAAAGATGCGGTAACTGTTAAGTTAGAGCGCACAGCAGGTAAAGGGGTATCACGAACGAGTATCTGAAATGGTGCTCTAAATGAATGCAAGTCGGTTACCACGACTAGAGATATGCTAAAATTAGCTCAGACAAATTATAATATTTCATTGAGCACTCAAAAAGTCCAATAGAAGTCTTTTTCAAGTTATGCAGTATTTTTTAATCTTTGACGTTTTCAATTCCTTTCTTCATTGAAACACACTCTTCAACATTAGTCTCCAAACTTTGCAGCCAACACGTGTTTCGTCTAGTCTGATACGACTATTGACTTCCTCAGGGCTGCAACCCAAAACAAAGTATAATCGCTATTATAACATTATATCTTAATTTGATATAAACACACTTGTCAATAGAAACCGTGATCAATAGGGAAACATCCCAAAGCCACAGTGGTGTTTAAAAAGAAGTATATATAATAGTAGAGTTCTCACCACCAAGTGAAAGCCGGAATTCTCCACAGTGATTACTTAAATATGTATAGTTCAATATAAGTATGGTTTATTAGATATGAGTCTCTTATTGTTTATTCTCTTAAAAGAGAGTGCAGTATAGCAAAGATTGAGTGTCTGAAACTAGGAGAAAGACCATGTTAGAGGGCGTCATACCTAAATGCCTCTTCGCTGCGCCCACGCTATCCAATGTTGTCCTTAAGTTTCAATTTTATTATCTAAAAAGTAGTATGATAATCAAAGTCAAAATTAATTCTATCGAATAGAAGAAATAGGTTTCTCAGTCATGTAAACTGTTACTATCTTACCTCGTAATCTTGCTTAGTTGCCCATAGCGCGTCGAACATTAGAATCGACTATCATTCCGCTCGAAAACTGGAGCTGTAGATTAGTCAAAGCAGTCAATACAGCATCAGATGCATCGGCCGATATTTGATCACGTAAGACCTTACACATTTCCTCGAAAACATATCTTTGTGTCGGTATATTGAATTGACAGAACGTATCAAGCACCGCACGTGGAGGATTTCTAAGAGGGTGTTTCATCCAACCCATCGCCATATTATACAGCGCAGCAAGTTCCCTATTACCGGGAAGCTGACTACGTCTTTGAGGACCGTCCGAACCAGCGGACTCGAGAATAGGTCCAAGAGAATGAAAGAAATTAGCAGCAACAGAGGGGGTACGATGTGGGGTAGATGGAGAAGTGTAATATAGAGGATTAACGAGAGAAGAGTCAGAACCAGTTGAAACAGCAGGAGTAAGTAGAACAGGAGCAGCAGCGGGAGCAGGAGTATGAGGAAGTACAAGCGGTGGAGCAGTAGGAACAGAAGTAGGCAAAGGAGCAGGAACAGTCAGAAGAACGGGTACAGGTTGAGGAACAGGTTGAGGAACAGGCACAGGAGCAGGTACAGGGGGAACCACAGGAGCTATGGTACCCTGTGCGTACGGAGGTGGTGACTTCAAAAGATAGGACATTAAAGGATCCTCAACTAATTCCTCCTTCTTATCCGACTCCGTTGGTAAAGCGGGATAACATTTATCTATAGACATACGCTGAAGTCTATCAAAAACTTCCTTTTCCTTTTCCTCCTTATCTCGCTGGAACTGTTCTGCTTTCTTTACTATAGTAGCAACTCCATCTTTCTGATTACGTTTTGTCTGTCTGATTTCTTTCTGTCTGGCTTCTTTACGCCACAACCGAAAGGCATCAAACATGGATTTCTTTTTAAACAATTTAGCCTCAAGGTTATCTAAAATCGAGGTCTCGAAACTACCATGAGGTGGCCAACTAAGGACACCATCCTTTCTGGTATAGCGAATCCAATATTCGTTAAAGGTAATCGGACCTAACCCATGCTTGCTATATAATTCATAAGTCGGAGTTCCAACCGGAGGTATCGGACACGAGTCCTCCAGTCGGGAATCCGCACTACATTTTCTAAAGCAACCAAACAAAGTACTACGACCAGGCATCTTGCACACTAGCCGAGTTTCACAAACTTCAAGGGTTACGGGATTTACCAAGTCCCTGCAAAGAACAAATACCCTCGGTTTTTGGCGACTGCAGACGTCAAATATCACAACAAA
This sequence comes from Lissotriton vulgaris, assembly GCF_964263255.1. Taxonomy (NCBI): domain Eukaryota; kingdom Metazoa; phylum Chordata; class Amphibia; order Caudata; family Salamandridae; genus Lissotriton; species Lissotriton vulgaris. Next base: position 181,700,436 of record NC_141696.1, on the reverse strand, counting down.
GAACCAAATACTAAGAACCACAAATGCAATGGAACCATGCAACAACTAAGCACCCACAACTAAGGACTCTGGGAGCGACACACAAATACTTAACTCAAAGATCGATGGCGTCACCAGGAAGGCCCGTCAATCGTCTCGCTGTACCAAGGTCTACGCCAGGCGCCAAAACAGGTCTACAGTCAGGGCAGCAGTCCGTCGCAGCCGTCAGGAGGCGGGAATCTTCGCGGGAAAAGTCGTCGGGCCACTTGTTTCGACAACAGGATCGATGAAGCGGGGTGCACCTTCCCTCGGAGATTTCACACGAAGTTCCTCACGATCGTCGGGCTTGGACCGGTACCACTGATGCAGCCCCACGTTGGGCGCCAACTGAAGGACTGGGTTATTTAAGACCCAGCGGTGCCAGGGGACAACACCTGAAACCTTCGTGGGTAACCTGTTCCGGCGTACAAATGACAGAGACACGGGACACTTCCTTCGGCGCCAAAGATTCGAGGTTTATTTACTGCAGGGAACACAGAAGTCACGAGAAGTACATAACGTAGGTTCACGGAGCCTGATTCAATTTGCTACTGTGGGTCGCTCCTTTTTATACAGTTTTCTCTCATAGGTTAACATGGTACACAAAGGTTTACAACTTGGTTCCCATTGTAAAAACCACAAGGGGTTACTTTCATGCATTCAGGGCCCGGAACATAAGTACGGAAACATTTGGTGGTTCCCAACTGTAAAAACCCATCTTCCCACCATTAGTACATTCCAATCGGTAGTAAACAGATCGAAGAAGGAACAGGAACAGGTGTAGAGGAAGACAGAAACAGTGGGGAGATCGAAAAGGGTGTAAAAGGGGTGGTATCGGGAAACACGAGTTGCGGGCATCAAAGGGACGTGCCTAATGAGATGTACGGCTAAGACAATAGACCGGCACGGCAAGATGTGCCTCAAACGGAGCCATCTGCCTTACAGTATCATCCCCCTCGTCATAAAGACACTTTCAAAGGAAAACGTGTCTTCCGCAAGAGTCTTGGGAATCCCAGGGTCGCGAAGCGGACAGCGTCCGTTCGCTGGCTACTTGAGGGCAAGAAACAAAATGGATGTTGTATCTAAGATGGAACCCGTGGGCACAGATAGATAAACCCACGAAACAGACGAACGGTTTAGGCTAGTACAGCGAAACTGCGTACACCCACTAAACTCGTCATTTGCGGTTCGTAGATACCAGACTCGACCATATTCGTGCGAGTTGAAAACACCACTTACGATTGTTACGGAACCTCAGCTCCACAACCTTGGAGTAGCTGTGCACAATATAAGAGTAGATTACATAATATAACATAACATAATGTGTGTGTGTGTGTGATGTAAATTGCTTTTACACCCTAAACTAGTATGAGTAGCATTATATAACAAATGAAAAATATTTGAGAGAGGATCCATGGAGGGATGAGAAGAACTGTAGGACAGTGGTAGTGAGGGAATCCGGAGAGTAGGGGGGGTCGTTGGAGGGGTGCCAAAAATTATTGCTGCACCTGGCCTCACCAGTGCTAAAACCGGTTATGCTCAGGCAGAATAACATTTGGAATATGAATCGCCTGGGTCTTTAATTGTTAAGTGGCTCCAGCTAGTCATGATCTCCTAACACTGCCAGTGAATAAGATAATAATTCATGTGGATAGTGAAAACACACAGATTGGCAAACCACTATTGAGTGACATAAGGCCACATCAATATTTGTCCTGGGAGTAAAACCATTGCCCAGCCAGCCTTCCTGTTGCTCTGGATCTCAGTTCAGAGCATCGTTCACATAATGACTGTAACATGTAGTTGTGCATAAATGCAAGTCTTGCATTACCACAAGGCCCTCCACGGCACCGGACCAGCATACCTGAACAGCCGACTCAAATTCCACGCACCCCAAAGGACCCTACGATCAGCCCAGCTTTCCTACGCCGTGGTCCCCCGCACCAGAAAGACCAGATCAGGAGGCCGCTCCTTCTCCTTCCTCGCGGCCAAAGCATGGAACGCCCCTCCGCTCCACCTCAGACAGACAAAATCGCTCCCCATCTACGCAAAGAAACCTCAAAACCTGGCTCTTCGACAGACCCCCTCCTTGATGGAATGGAACCTGCACCCCCCCCCCCCACCCACCCCACCCCTAGCACCTTGAGACCATTACGGGTGAGTAGTCGCGCTTTAACAAACTCCTAATTGATTGATTCATTGATTGCATTTCATTTTATGGACTAACCTGCCCCACAAAAACATATTCTCATTCAGAAGGTATGTTATCTCAATCTAGCATCATCAATATATATTCGGCCATATAAAATCTGATCCAGGACACCTCATCCTTCAAGAGTCTTTCGCTCCCCTTTTGTATCTCTGGTAGGTTCATAAAACGATAAAAATGGCAAAAAATAAAAATAAACAAAAAGTTGGGATTCAGCCTTCCTAGAGGGTCGGCACCAAAAGTAGACGAATAACTAAAGATCCCACAAATAAAACACAGAAAGTCAAGGTCAGGGGAAGTCCACAAAGGGCAAATCATTACCCAGCAGCAATCTAGTACCACCAGGCCATTACAAGGGGAGACTGACGACAGTCGTACATCTATGTCATACTCATGTGAGCAAAGGCAGCCCTTGAAATTCATGCACATCTTTTTTTCTGCAAAACAACAATTTACAAATATATTTGACACATTCACATGGATTCAAAATGTTATCTGCAGCTTTAATTGAATGAATGAAAACAAGCTTCATTTCGATATATTGCACATATCTTAAAAAGCATTACATTACAATAAAACAGTAAGATAAAAGACTCAATACAATAATAAAATATTTCAATCCACTATTTACAGAAAAGTGATTTGGGCATTAGTAGAGAGTAGGGGGGAGAATTTTTAGGGCATGGTTAGTAGCCTCAAAGATCGGGTCCGCCATGCCCAGCCCAAAAATTTGGCAAGGCAACAAGCAAACAGGGGGCGGGGATCGGATCTTAAGATGCGTAGAGCCTCAAGGTGGGATCTAGTGCCGAGGCTCCTACACAAAGGCTTCAGCCAGATGCGGCGCGGGGCTATGTAGGCTGGGCACTCAAAAAGTAGGTGGGGGACTGACTCTGGCCTATTAACACAGAAGGGGCAGAATGGTGTTGATTTTGAAAATGCCTTCCAGCTGGCAATCAATTTCTCCACTGGTAGTAACTCCAACCTAAATTTAAAATATAGCGCCCTATCCCAAGATTTAGTAATCAAGTCCAGATATGGTTCACAATAAGGGACATCCTTAATCATCAGAAATTCAACAGTGGTTCTACAGTACTTGGAGTTGCAATTTCTGGTGTCCATCACCCATGACCAATAAAGCTTCTTTAACATCTGCTTTGGCGGGGCAGTTCTGTTTATCCATGCATCCTCGAGGCCCAGTTCAGTGAGAAGACACTTGACTTCCTTTAGCCATCGGATTTTATGCCAACCAGATGTTAGAAGCAGTTCCTTTAAACCTTCAGCATAGCTAGACAATTCTGGTACCCTACAAATTCGTGACCAGAGGAGGAGGGGGCGCAACCTCGCCTGATCCCCTATTGGGCGAGTGCCTGTGTCTAGCAAAATTGGGAGAGCAGGTATACTATACTCTGAGCTCCATTATTGTTTGAGTACTATACGGCAAGCCCATGAGGTCTTTATGGAATTTGTTTTCCGATCTGGTCAAAAGGTCTACGTTCTGAACGCCCCATAATTCGGACCCATAAAGGGCTGTGCTCACCCCCCTTGCCCTGTAGATGTCCAGTACAGGGCCAATGGGTTAAGCGAAGAGGCCCGTTGTTCTTTCAAAAGTGCCCCTACCACCTTCTTGTGAACCAACAATGCCTTTTGTAGGTGGGGTTTCCAGCTCATTGAGTCGCAAAGACGAATGCCCAAATAGTCGAACTCTTTTACCCTCTCAAGTTGAACAGAGTCCAGAGATGGGGGAATGACAGTTTTCCTCTGGGGACCAGACCAGGAACTTGGTTTTACCTACATTAATTGCAAGACCCCTAGCATCACAAAAGTCCTTGAAGCTAGTGAGTAGGCTTTGCAGACCTGCTGGCGTTTTTGAGATCAGAAGGGTGTCGTCTGCGAATAGGAGAGTAGGGATTTTTCTACCAGCCAGGGGGGGTGCGTCAGATGGATGTTTGAGAAGATGCTCCACCACTCCATTAACGTATAAACAGAATAGAGTGGGGGCTAGCACACAACCCTGGCGGACTCCCCTATTCACAGGAATACAAGATGTTTTTTGACCCTGATCTCCTCACCTGATCTGCGCAAAATTGTCCTCATGTAATTTTATGAGCAGGTTAAGTAGGTACGGGGGAATACCCATTGCGTCCAGAACGTGCCACAGTTGTTCCCGTGGGACTAGGTCAAAGGCAGTCCGTAAGTCTATAAAGGTATGTATAGGCATTTATATAGCGCACTACTTACCCGTAGGGTCCCAAGGCGCTTCGACCGCTGCGAAACCCTTCCTGGCTTCCCTGAGAGATGGTCCCCTTAATGGGTATCTCCAGGGTGAGACCAGGCATCCCCGGCGGTCTGGTGGGGCCGTTAGTGAAGATGAGGCAAGCTAATGCCCAGAGTTGCCGAGTGTGATCGCTGATCAGAGTGGGCACCGAGGCGAGAGAATTATCGAGTCCGCTGACCCTGGTACAGAAACCTGCCGCGCCGGGAATCGAACCCTGGTCCCGTCTGTACGATTGTTCCAGTGCCCGATCTGAACCCAGCCTGATAGTCCGAGAGTATCTTTTCTTCCTCAATCCACTGCAGAATCCTCCCTAGGACTACCTTACCCGCTATCTTCTGTGTGGAGTCTAGCAGACTGATTGGGCGATAATTTACAGGGTCGTCCTGGCTCCCTTTTTTGAAAATTGGGACGACCTCCGCTCCCTTCCATGAGTCCGAGAGGCGCCTGCCCATTAAAGCAGCATTCAAAAGTGAGGCAATAAGACAACTCCACTCTACTATATTGACCCTAAGTAGGTCACCTGGAATTCCGTCGGGTCCCGCGGCCTTGTTCGGGACCAGGCACTTGATCGCCCCCTCTACTTCTTTGGTATAAAAGAGATCGGCCTCGCTGTGATCTGAGCTTTCGATGTGCAAATGTTCGCTGGGCAGTTGGACCATTGGGCTGGCTGTGGAACCCTCAATTAGGGAGTAGAGCTGGAAAAAGTGAGCAAACCACACCTCCCTAGTTATGTTGCATGTCATTAGGGAGTCTTCGGGTTTGTTCTTCAGTCTCAACAGGTCCCAAAAACCCTCTGAATCTTTCCTAGAGCTAGCCGCCTTTAGGTCAGTCCAAAATTGGGTTTCATGCTCAAGCCTGGCCGTGGTTAATGCCTTCCGGTAGCTTTTCCTAGCGAGTTTTATAAGGTTGGTGTTCTTGGATTTCACTGCTCTGATGAGTTCACATTTTGCAGAGCGACAGGCAGGAGAGAACCAACTTGCACCACCTTTAGGAGCACTTCTTTTCTTTAATCTCCCACCTGCTGGATCGATAGTGAACAATTCTCCCAAAGCTTTAGTTGTCTCTTCAAAAAGAAACGGGACATCCAGTTTACTAGGGCTCAAGGAGACAAGCCTCGCTTTCGCAGTGGTCATTATAGAATTTGCTAAAGTCAACTTCCCTTCGTCCATAGCAATTGTTCTCCATTTGAGCTGCCTTCCACAGTTTGAAGGGCACACCTCATGCGTTGACTTCCATGAGTGGGGGGGTTGATTTAGCGTCAAACTCCTCCAAGGGGAGGACAAAGTCAAAGCTAGTTGATTATGATCACTGTCAGTGGTTGGTAAGACCTCCATGTCAAGCAAGTAAGCCCAAAGCCTATGATTTAAGAGTATATAATCGATCCGGGAGGTATGGCCAGCTATAATCCTGGAGGTATGGCCAGCCCTAATTAGCATGGCATAATTTAAAGAAGAACAGAAATCAATTTTTCATAAAAAGACTAACAAAAAACAAACCTTTTTAAATACCCCTAAAACAGTACAGACAAAGGATATTCATATTAAATAGGGTAGACAGCCATTCTAGCAATGCAAAATTGTGTGGTTCTTTATGTTTTGTTTGAATACGCCCTGGAAAAGTTAATTTATGCAGTAGATTTACTTTTTCTCGTAATGCAATTTAGTTTGCAAATTTCAATGGTGTATAAGGTAATCTTAACTGAACACCTGAACCAAACATTGGATTTATCCAACAAGTTGTAAATGTTTTTTATATAAAAATAAAATTGAAACCCGTCGTTGTACTGTTGGTTAGGATGTTTTATCTTCAGGATAACTAATAATGTGTATTGGCCATCTTTTAAATAACTACTCACCCGGTCCTAATGGCAATGTGAAGACTTGTAACCTTTATTTTATAGCAGTGTGCAGGTGCTTAACACCTTGAAGCACTGGAAGATGAGTTGCTAGGCAACATGAATGCTTGTCACAGCATCGGAGTAACCATGTGCACCCTGCCATGCACTGAATTAATTAACAAAGCGGAATACAAGCAATATTTTAGCACATGAATTGCCTTTAATTCATGCAGGAAACTAATGATGATTAAAGGAAAAAACAGTGCATAAAATTTGTTCTCGCATGGACATCGACTGAATAGAACACTATAAACACTATATGAAAACTGAATTCCATTATTTGGTTCAGAATAAAAATAATATCAATCAGAGAAATTAAACTCCTTTCCGGGATTCCTAATTCTGTAATCTAAGGCCTGTGTTTATGCATTCTTCCATGGCAATATTATTCACAGCATGGCTAGGCTGAAGCACATAATGAATCGCTCATTTGCTCGCGCCTTACCGTCTCACAACACAGCAGTTGGGCTACATGAAAATCAGAGATTAAAGAATAATGCATCTAGAAGGAACAGCTGCTACAATGTGGCCCAACAAAAACATAAATCGTCCTCCATTTTAAGAAAAAACTATGAGTTACATTTTGAGTTTGGCGGATGGGTTACTCCACGACAACAGTGATGGATATTTTATCTGCACTATTACTAGGATATAATGCATTTGTGATATGGTAGACGGGATATCAGTCATGTTTGTGATGGAATATCCCATGCACCAAACTCTAAATGAGGTCCTATGACATTTACATCTTTTGTTCAACTCTGAAATGGTATGATCTTTGCACGCCTTTCTAAGTAAAGAAAAGTAGTGGATTCACGTGAGCCACACCCCCATAGACTCATCTGCGTGTATAGTTTTCAGAAATGTCTGAGGAAGGTAGGCAACTAAGGGGCCTATTAGGATGGCGTATGGACCAGCGTCCGTCTGACACCCCCGAGGTGGAGGGACCGTTCGCAGGGGCAGCGGAGGTCCCTCCGTGCAAATTAGGATGCGACCGCCACCCTGGCGGTCACATCCTGTATATTTAAAATTTTGGCGGGTGCTGCTTTAAGCCCCTTTTACCCGCCATGTGCACCCCCCACCCCCGACACCCTGGTGACCCGCAAGGGCCCCCCTGAAGCTATTGTCCACATGCTTTTCCATGGCGGTAAATCCGCTGCGGAAAAGCATGTTTCCAAACCCATTGTAATTTTGCGGGCGGTGTCTTGCAGACACCGCCACCAAATTGCGGCCAATACCCCATGGATCAGCGGCGGACGGACCTGCCGTCCGCCGCTGATCCCACCGCCATCATAATCAGGCGGTGGGTGTTTTGAAGGTCTGCAGCAGTGATTCTGCATCCTTCGGGCCGGCGGTGGCTTCCACCGGCCCGGAGGATGCGGAATCACTGCAATCATAATCGACCCCATAGTCCAAAATACTGCAGACACACATACATACATAACAGCAACACTTTTTCTGCACTTGAATACAATTTCAAACCTGTCCTCTTCCTACAAAAAGCACACCTCCACATGTTGCACATCATTTGAGGCAGCATATGTGTGAGAAGATTGAATGGTAACATTCCTCAAGGCATGTCATGAAAGACTTAGAACACATATGCAGAAAATCCAACACAATAAATGTGTCTATTTCATTAATATGTGTTGTTTTCTTTTCTTTGCAATGCAGAGTAAGATATATATAGGAAGGGAGATCATCCCTTACAAAGCACTGCATGCTTCATCAGGCTGGGGAACATCTTTTTTTGTGTTGTCTGGAATTTTAATAGTGCACAACTGCTAATTATGGGTTGATCTGAATACATGGATTGAGAGGTGTAGACTTGGATTATCACCTGTGAGAGTGGAGTTGGGGATATTTATCTGTGTGTCATTCCTACCTTGACCCCTGCTTTCTACCTTCACATGTGTTTCCTATAATAAGTATAATAAGTCAACGCTAAGCTGTGACTACCTCTTCAATCCTTTGTCTCAAAGTGAGCTCTAACTAATATGGTGCCAGTGTGCAGGTCAACCTTTAATTCCTTAGCACTGATTTCCAGAAATACTACAAAGTTTCAGAATGTGTACCCATTTTCCCGAGTCAGTAAAAACAAAATTAATGAAATATAATTAGCACAGAAAAACAATTATTGCTTATGGATAGGCTTGCCTATTCAAATGGTGCATCTCCTGTTTTCTTACCTACTCGGGGAGTGGAAATACGCTACCTTGTGCGGGCTAAATGACCCTGGTGTCTATTGCCCTTTTTCCAATTCATGGGGTCCTAACAAGGGTGGGATGTAAACCAGATCAGTCTTTAGAGGGAAATAAACGTTTCATGATTAGTTTGACACCCTTACATGTGGCTCTCATGCCACAATTGGCACTCACAACACATATTTGACTAGTGGCCTGGTGTATTGTTCAGATTGAAGAACCAGCTTTTAGAACCCAGCGGCGCCAGGGATAACGCCCGATGTCTTCGGATTCCCCTGCCTCGGCAAACAGAGACACGGGACACTTCTTGATGCATCAAAGACCAAGTTTATTGGCTGCAACCAGGAACAGAGGTCTACGAAGCACAACACGGGTGGTTCGCTAGAGACTGCACAAATTCAATGAGCGGAGCATGGCCTTTTATGCCAAAAATCACATTCCAGGCTAGCATCAATGACGTACAAACTGACCAATAGAAACATAACATTTCAAAAGTAGCGCATGACGACAATCCCACTTTCCGTTGTCCAGCCCACCAGAAATGACCAAGCACATTCCAATATTCCTGTTCGATCAGGCTGGACAAACCCATCATAAAACCTCAACCCAAATCAGTGATTAAGCCATAAAGGAAGGAACAGAAACAGATGAGAAGCAAGATAGAAGGGTGGGTGCAGTGTACCATAAACTCAGCAATGTCCTGCTCTTTATCTGACCAGCTGCTTAACAAGGAACTGGCTCAGCGAGGTCAGCCTCGGGCAAGAGAGTCAGTTCGGACAGGTCACGCAGAAGTCTAAGGTGTACGTGTCCCAAGGACTCATTTGGCCGTAGTCATCGGCCTATGTGAGGGCAACCACACAAAATGGCTGCCGTACACAAAATGGAACCGGAGGGTTCAAACGAAATCCCTGAATACCTAGTGTTCTCATTGATCGAATATGACAAAAACACTCGTACACACCACACTCGTGATTTGCGGTCTGCTGATACCAAAATCGTCTATATCCGACGACCTTTATTGCACGGGTTCAGAATCTACGAACCACGGACCCTCGAACTACGGAACCACAAGATTCAGTAATTGATGATTGGCCTGTGATTCCACAAGGCTCTCCCCTTGCCAATAGTTCTTGTCCTTATGAATGGTTTGACCAGGGGGCAGTGTTATACCCCTGAGCACAGCTAAAATGAACAAGAATGGCCTGGTGTCTAGGACACTTTTTCCCTTCCCTGGGACATGGATCAGGCAACAGGGGCATCCATCCCACCAGCAAGGGAAAAGGTCCACAAAATATCTGCCCCTCCACCCCCCAAGGTATCAGATTCTATGTTGTGATGGACAGTCCACCAAACAAAAAATATCCCTGATACTTAGTGGAAAGATTATTGCTTGTTAATCACAAGCCTGGTCATATTATCCAAAAAGGAATGTTATGCGAGGAAGCCCATTCCAATCGTGCCTCCCTTGCCAAATGCTCTGTCTCTGCTGCATCTAGGGCCTCTGTGCAGGCAAAACAATGTTGACACCATCTTCCCTGGTTTCAAGAATTAATTTTCCCTCCCTTAAGGGCAGTAGCATTCCAGGGCAGCCAGGGTCAAATATGGTCCCCCAGAAAAGGAAAAAGGACCCCAGGAGGCTTAGCCCGAAAGCCAGGAGGGTGTCCCCCAAATACAAATATCCCTGGTGCTTAGCATAAAGATTCCTATTCCTGGATCATAGGCCTAGCCACAATCTCCTATCAGTAATCCAATGACAGAGGCACAATTGGAAAGGAGAGACTTTTCCTTTCCATTGATGCTTCTCTTGCTATATAATATGGTCCCCACACATGGACCAAAGATGAAAGAATGGTGACTGCCATATTCTTTGGTTTCTAACGGTCCTTTTCCCTTTCCTGTGGGAAGTGTTAGTGAGATGGATTAGAGGTGCCTCCAGGGAAAGTTAAAAAATAATATGGCCACTGGAGAATCTAGGTTCTTAAATCAGGGTAACCTCCCACCAAAATCCCTGGTGCCTAGTTGAAGGATTTCTGTCCAGGAATCACAGGCCCATGCTACTCAAGGGGGATTCAGATATGCTACATAAACATGATATAAATACCATTACAATTATGTCATTAATTCAACTAAAACTGATAGACCTGGCATCCTTTGCATGGGCTTTGAAAACCTTTTGCCTTCACCTCTACTTTTTTGCTGGATTTGTTTTTGTTGGTTTTAGTACTCTGTACAATTTACTATTGCCAACCAGTGCTAAAGTGCTTGTGCCCTCTCTTTTTAAATATTGTAAAATTGTCTACACCAATTTGCCAGGTTTAATTTACTAGTAAGTCCCTAGTAAGTATTACTCCAAGTGCTCAGGACCTGTAAAATAAATGCTATTAGTGAGCCTACAGCACTCGTTGCGCCCTCCACTGAAGTTGCAGCCTTTTACAACATGTCTCAGGGCTGCCACTGCAGCCTGTAGGGCAGTTTTAAACTGCCATTTCAACCTGGGAAACATAAATATTTAAAGAATAATGACGTATGGAAGGGTCTGAGGGGAATTGTTTAATGACTGATACCACCTCCGCTCCCCAATCACAGTATAAACAACTAAATGGAGATGTTCAGTCAATAATGAGGGAACATGAAATGCTGGATGCTGCTACAGTGTAGGGACCCAATACAGGAAAGAAAGTTTGCCCATCACCTGGCTAGAGGAAAGAGTCCATCGGCCCACCCTTACTGGCGGAGAATCGTCATATGGAGCTCAAGGAGAACTAGGTCTAGGCCCACAGCTCTGAGCTGCTAGGCCCTGCTGGGTACCTGTCCCCATGCTCCTGTGCCATCTCACCAAGGTAGATGTTCAAACCAAGTGGACTCAAGTGAAGTGCAGTGCTAAAGTGTGTGAAAGAAGTTAAAAATGGCTACTTGGCAAAAAATATGTTTATTCAGGATTGTCCAAGTGTCATAATTAAAACAGCCTGATAGTACAAGAACTATACTGACTATCTCCTGGCTAGAGCTAATGTGGTCGACATGTTTCAGCCGTAATGGTCAAGTGACCCGGCTTTCTTCAGGACCTCGATTTAAACAGCGGCTACTGCAGGAAAAAACACTGTTGGTGCACAAACCTGTGATTAAAGAATAGATAAAGGAAAGTCTGTGGCAGTTGCCACCCTACCAGACACGTAGTGTACGTGTATGTAGGTAAGAGCTACCTCTTCTTTCCTAGAAGATACAAACAAAAAAAGGGGTCAAACTTAGAATGGGATTCCTACACCTTGCAGCGTAAGGAATCCATCAATTGATCATGACATGCTATTATGCCCTCCCTCGGTAGCACCCAAATCGTGGTTCAATATTAGATGAAACTTTGATAGTTTTATATAAGGTTTACACTTACCCAGCTTTGTGTGGAAGAAAGACCTCACCTCACCCGGCTGATTGCTCGGAGGAGGAAGCCCCGCTCTGGTAATAAGCAAAGTAAGATAGGAAAGTTACATCTAGATACTGCCCTGTCTCTATTCTTCACAACAAAATTACCATTAAAAACTGTGATCATGACTAAAAAACACTCAGCCCCTAATGGCATCAAGATGCAGGAGAGGTGGTGCAGGTTTTGATGAATACTCAGCTTAAAAACAACTGCCAAGTTGGTGCGCAGTGGAGGGGAGTAGTTGTTAATCTACCCTCGTGGTGTAACACAAAAGAGGTGAAGCTACCCCATGTGATAACACAAACACCCACATGGGGGTGTATTATAATAAATCAGTTCCCCACTAGTGCCCCTGAAAGAGCCAGAGGTTAGGTTAGAAAAAGCAGGGTTGAGTTATCCCTAAACTCAGTACTAACAAGGTTAGCAGAGTACCCCCCTCCTCCCTACCTGTCCGTCGGTGCTCCAGGCCAGACTGCGAGCAATCTGGGAGGTGACGGCAGGGGGAGGGAGGGGCGCTTATGTAGTCGCTCTAATTAGTTGATCAATCGGTGGACAGGGAACAGGTGTTGTGCATTTCGCCCTGAACGAGTAAACGGATGCACTGCGCATGCGCGTGTTACAGGCGCGATCACTCGCGCATGCGCGTTGCGACGGATCAGCGCAATGCGCATCCTACAGGGCATCCACACTAGCAAGACGCTCCTTCACAGTGCGTGCGCATTAGGATCGCGCCACCCACTGCATGGGAGCAATGCTGTATACCTCCAAGGCTCGGAGGTGTCAGCGCGAGTGAGTGGCAGCGACAGCACAAGTCGCGAGCGCCGATGTTTGTCATGTGAATGCTATTGTTATATTAGGGTGGCTAGCCAAGAGCTCAAATGGCAGGGAAGACTAGTTGGAACTCATAGGACAAGTTTCTGCAGTCTCTTAACAAAAAAGAATGAGAGACAAAGATAAGGATGAAACACCTTTGGTGATAGGAGTGTAGTGTTCAAGCAGTGTAATGATAACATGCCCATACGGTAGTTATATACAAACTACTGTGGAAACCTCAATGGAGGTATAAGGATTACTCACATGCTCAGAAGAAGGACTCAGTATAATCCTGGTACCTATAGTAAACAACTCATAAGTGATGTAAGGGTACTGAGTGTGTCTACAATAAAGTGAATGGGAGGAGCAAAGCAAGGAAAATGAATACTTCTCCCATACAACTACGACCCCCGGTAACACACTTTCAGGTAGCATAGTGCAGGGTCCTCAATAGTTGCGGATAGGGGAAAGGATGTCTACAGTATGTCTCGGAAAATCTACCAATGACAGTGTCAGATTGATACCCATGGTACAAGGTCGTTAAGACCATCTGTATCCGTCTTCAATCTGAAAATCCATCTCTGTTCCTTAATGAATAAGTAGCGAGAGATATCTGATATGTGATGGGGGATGAAAGGTCGTTCCAACACACACCACCTCAATTCGTCAGCCTTGTGATGTTTAGAGATGAAGTGATCAGTGAGACAGGTGGATTGCTTCTTGCACCGTATGGTACTCTTGTGTTCACTGATCCGAACCTTCACCTTGCGTGTGGTATGGCCAATGTATTTTAAGGAGCAAGGACATGTGATCATATAGATCACGCAATCAGAGTTGCAGTTAGTATGGTTTTGGAGTATCCACGGGCGATTTGTACCTATATCCACCGATACCGTCTTACTAGTCTGTGGGCACACACTGCACGAGCCACACGGGTAATGCCCTCGTACTGGGGGTAATTACCACAAAGTATTGGTATCATTCGCTCGTTGTGTCAATGGTCGTGTGTGAACTAGACTGTCCCGCAGACTAGGGCCTTTCTTGAATGCAAAAAGGGGGGTTGGAATATGCTCAGACGCTACATTAAGGATTGGTCAATGTTTACGCACCGTTTTCTGTACTTGGTTGGATAATGTGCAGAAGGTCGTAACAAAGGTAAGCCTGTCATTCTGGGGTTTGGGATTGCCACCATCTAGTAGGGCATCTCGATCGTTGTTTGAGGCCCTTTTCCAGGCCTGACGTACGAGACGTTTAGGGTAATTACGGGCCCGCAATTGGACAGCCAGTTCACTGGCATGTTTGTTGAAAAGATCTTTGGTCGAGCAATTCCTTCGAATCCGCAAAAATTGGCCCACAGGGAGATTCTCCCTGAGGGCTCTAGGGTGGTGACTATCGAAAGATAGTAGTGAGTTCCTGGACATCGGTTTTTTAAACTATTCACACTGCAGTTTACCATCCTGAGGAAAGATGGAGATGTCAAGAAAAGATAGACGATGTTGACTATATTCGATGGTAAATTTAAGAAAGGTATTTTGCTGGTTCAACCAGCAAAATACCACCCTAGAGCCCTCAGGGAGAATCTCCCTGTGGGCCAATTTTTGCGGATTCAAAGGAATTGCTCGACCAAAGATCTTTTCAACAAACATGCCAGTGAACTGGCTGTCCAATTGCGGGCCAGTAATTACCCTAAACGTCTCGTACGTCAGGCCTGGAAAAGGGCCTCAAACAACGATCGAGATGCCCTACTAGATGGTGGCAATCCCAAACCCCAGATTGACAGGCTTACCTTTGTTACGACCTTCTGCACATTATCCAACCAAGTACAGAAAACGGTGCGTAAACATTGGCCAATCCTTAATGTAGCGTCTGAGCATATTCCAACCCCCCTTTTTGCATTCAAGAAAGGCCCTAGTCTGTGGGACAGTCTAGTTCACACACGACCATTGACACAACGAGCGAATGATACCAATACTTTGTGGTCATTACCCCCAGTACGAGGGCATTACCCGTGTGGCTTGTGCAGTGTGTGCCCACAGACTAGTAAGACGGTATCGGTGGATATAGGTACAAATCGCCCGTGGATACTCCAAAACCATACTAACTGCAACTCTGATTGCGTGATCTATATGATCACGTGTCCTTGCTCCTTAAAATACATTGGCCATACCACACGCAAGGTGAAGGTTCGGATCAGTGAACACAAGAGTACCATACAGTGCAAGAAGCAATCCACCTGTCTCACTGATCACTTCATCTCTAAACATCACAAGGCTGACGAATTGAGGTGGTGTGTGTTGGAACGACCTTTCATCCCCCATCACATATCAGATATCTCTCGCTACTTATTCATTAAGGAACAGAGATGGATTTTCAGATTGAAGACGGATACAGATGGTCTTAACGACCTTGTACCATGGGTATCAATCTGACACTGTCATTGGTAGATTTTCCGAGACATACTGTAGACATCCTTTCCCCTATCCGCAACTATTGAGGACCCTGCACTATGCTACCTGAAAGTGTGTTACCGGGGGTCATAGTTGTATGGGAGAAGTATTCATTTTCCTTGCTTTGCTCCTCCCATTCACTTTATTGTAGACACACTCAGTATCCTTACATCACTTATGAGTTGTTTACTATAGGTACCAGGATTATACTGAGTCCTTCTTCTGAGCATGTGAGTAATGCTTATACCTCCATTGAGGTTTCCACAGTAGTTTGTATATAACTACTGTATGGGCATGTTATCATTACACTGCTTGAACACTACACTCCTATCACCAAAGGTGTTTCATCCTTATCTTTGTCTCTCATTCTTTTTTGTTAAGAGACTGCAGAAACTTGTCCTATGAGTTCCAACTAGTCTTCCCTGCCATCTGAGCTCTTGGCTAGCCACCCTAATATAACAATAGCATTCACATGACAAACATCGGCGCTCGCGACTTGTGCTGTCGCTGCCACTCACTCGCGCTGACACCTCCGAGCCTTGGAGGTATACAGCATTGCTCCCATGCAGTGGGTGGCGCGATCCTAATGCGCACGCGCTGTGAAGGAGCGTCTTGCTAGTGTGGATGCCCTGTAGGATGCGCATTGCGCTGATCCGTCGCAACGCGCATGCGCGAGTGATCACGCCTGTAACACGCGCATGCGCAGTGCATCCGTTTACTCGTTCAGGGCGAAATGCACAACACCTGTTCCCTGTCCACCGATTGATCAACTAATTAGAGCGACTACATTAGCGCCCCTCCCTCCCCCTGCCGTCACCTCCCAGATTGCTCGCAGTCTGGCCTGGAGCACCGACGGACAGGTAGGGAGGAGGGGGGTACTCTGCTAACCTTGTTAGTACTGAGTTTAGGGATAACTCAACCCTGCTTTTTCTAACTTAACCTCTGGCTCTTTCAGGGGAACTAGTGGGGAACTGATTTATTATAATACACCCCCATGTGGGTGTTTGTGTTATCACATGGGGTAGCTTCACCTCTTTTGTGTTACACCACGAGGGTAGATTAACAACTACTCCCCTCCACTGCGCACCAACTTGGCAGTTGTTTTTGAGCTGAGTATTCATCAAAACCTGCATCACCTCTCCTGCATCTTGATGCCATTAGGGGCTGAGTGTTTTTTAGTCATGATCACAGCTTTTAATGATAATTTTGTTGTGAAGAATAGAGACAGGGCAGTATCTAGATGTAACTTTCCTGTCTTACTTTGCTTATTACCAGAGCGGGGCTTCCTCCTCCGAGCAATCAGCCGGGTGAGGTGAGGTCTTTCTCCCACACAAAGCTGGGTAAATGTAAACCTTATATAAAACTATCAATGTTTCATCTAATATTGAACCACGATTTGGGTGCTACCGAGGGAGGGCATAATAGCATGTCATGATCAATTGATGGATTGCTTACGCTGCAAGGTGTAGGAATCCCATTCTAAGTTTGACCCCTTTTTTTGTTTGTATCTTCTAGGAAAGAAGAGGTAGCTCTTACCTACATACACGTACACTACGTGTCTGGTAGGGTGGCAACTGCCACAGACTTTCCTTTATCTATTCTTTAATCACACGTTTGTGCACCAACAGTGTTTTTTCCTGCAGTAGCCGCTGTTTAAATCGAGGTCCTGAAGAAAGCCGGGTCACTTGACCATTACGGCTGAAACATGTCGACCACATTAGCTCTAGCCAGGAGATAGTCAGTATAGTTCTTGTACTATCAGGCTGTTTTAATTATGACACTTGGACAATCCTGAATAAACATATTTTTTGCCAAGTAGCCATTTTTAACTTCTTTCACACACTTTAGCACTGCACTTCACTTGAGTCCACTTGGTTTGAACATCTACCTTGGTGAGATGGCACAGGAGCATGGGGACAGGTACCCAGCAGGGCCTAGCAGCTCAGAGCTGTGGGCCTAGACCTAGTTCTCCTTGAGCTCCATATGACGATTCTCCGCCAGTAAGGGTGGGCCGATGGACTCTTTCCTCTAGCAAGGTGATGGGCAAACTTTCTTTCCTGTATTGGGTCCCTACACTGTAGCAGCATCCAGCATTTCATGTTCCCTCATTATTGACTGAACATCTCCATTTAGTTGTTTAAACATAAATATTTACCATGCCTAAACTTTCCTTTTTAGTACTTAAAATTCACCCCTAAAGTAGGCCCTAACGGCTCATAGAGCAGGATGCAATGTATTTAAAAAGTAAGACAGTTGTGCTTAAGGTTTACATGTCCTGGCAATGAAAATCTCCAAAAGTCTGTAGAACATTTTGGATTGGGAGCTGACAGAAAAATACTGTTTACACTCAAATAAATTGTAATTTAAAATCCTCTAAAATGATAAAGTCCACTTTTAAGTCACATTTTGAAAATGCAACTTTCAGAAAGTTGGAATTTTTCGTCCTAAGCATTTATGCCTTCGGCAAGTGCCCTGGGTCACATGACTGCTGTTGGGGTTTGTGTATTCCTTCCAGACAGTGAAACAAAGAGGTCTTAGGAGTGGACAGGATGGGCCATCCTGGCAGAATTAATGGGAGGAGCTGTACCAAGCTCCAATTGCACTTCAAATGACTCTGCCTCATGCACACACAAAGGAAATTGACATCAGGCCTGCCATGTCTTTTGTCACCCAAAACTTCTTGGAGTTTAACAGGGGAAGAGTATAAACATTGGACCTCCAGAGCCACTCATCGTCACTCCTAAATCTGTGGACATTACAGAAGAAGGACTCCCCTGCCAACAGAGGACTGCCCTGCTGATTGAGGACTGCCTTACTACTCTCTGAGAAGGAAGACTGGATCTGCTCCCTTCATCCAAGGCTAACTTGAGTGACTCCAAGGGCTAGTTGGCTGACCAGCCCGAGTTACAGGGAAACAGCAAGCTCCAGAGTTCTCCCGGCAACTGCCCTAGTGACATACTGCTCTGGACCTGCCTAGACCAGCAACAGTACCTACCTGGTCCGTGCTGGCCTCAGCTTGAAAGAATTTCGGATCCCCAAGTGGTGCCTTCCAAAAATCGCGGACCCTTGGCTGGCATCAGCTGAACTCCTCCTAAGAAGAAATTTGAAATCCTGAAGTTATGGGCCCTTACCAACTGCAAACTGGCTTGTTCATGCAGAGACTCTGGTGTGTGCAACAGCCACCAATACAAAGCTCTGGTGAACCTGACTTTTTGGGCAACAGTTACTGCCAGTGACAACCGGTAATGCGAGATTTGCACTTCACACTGGTGACTGCGAATGTGAAGCTCCTGTAACAACCGTATGTGAAGCTTGAAGGGCTCTAGGTACTACAGCAATGACAGCCGTGCTGCAAGGCCTGCTCTTCACGCCAGAGCAATGACCATCTTCAATGATTTCCCTGCTCCTTCGGCCTCATCCAGTGTGAACCAAACTCTTCATGCAAAACCTTGTGAAGGTAACTTTTGTATGACTTTCTCCCAGTCAAGCAGGTCTAGCACAACCGGATGACCACGAGAGGTAGCTACCTAAAATCTTAAAATTGCGTATCTCTGGTTCTACTGATTCTATTTTTGTGGTTATAATGTCATTTTATTTATGAAAAATACTCTATTTTTCAAAATTGGCTTGTGATTTTACTTGTGTTGGGTTTTGACTTTATTACTGTTTGTGTACTTCATAAATACTTTACACTTTGCCTCTAGGTTAAGCCTTACTGCTTTAGTACTAGACTACCAGAGGGTTTAGTACAGGTTAATTTAGTGACTTTTGTGGTTCAACTCTGAAAGGTGTTGTACTTTATGCCTGAGTGGAGCTTCCACCCCCTCAACCAATATCCTAACTTCTTGCAAAAACCTACAAAAATCTAAATCTATAAAAATTAAAAAATATTAAAAACATGTTTAACCATTAAACAACATATATTAATTGTAGATTTGATTTCAGTTATTAAATCATAATAAAGAATGTACTGCCAGCCTGTCTACAAAACACACAAACATAAATGAAAATTAATAAAATTATTTTGCTTTTTATTTAAAAATTGTTTAGCTACTTTAAAAAATGTCGACCCATGTATTGCCCCAATACACACCACATTTCAAAAAGTTAGGCAATAATGATAAATTAATAAAACTATTAAATTACAATCACAAATATTACAAATGTAATGAATTACTCAATTAGCAATATTTAATATGCAATACAATGAATACAGTTCATTACATAATTTAAATAATGTATACGTATTAATTTTATTCCCTAATATACATTTTTTACCAATAATAAAAACATTATCCACCCTCGTAACATTTCTATTTTTTTTTTTAATTAGTGGTAAACACACCCGTCCACACCCGTTCACAGTTTCCCTGGAAGAGTATCATTGCCCAACCCGACCCGTTCTCTACTCCTTTCTATTTATTGGATACACCCGCACATACCACGCCCCTACATTTCTACAGAGAGAAATCGCAGCCCTGAAGAGTCATATCTTCACACGATGTGACGAAACACGTGTCGGCTTTTATTGACGAATGTACTGATCAAGATTGAACTATAAATCTTTCTTCAGAAATCATTGGATCTCGAGTCTCATTTTCGCTAACACATGAACTTTACCTGAACTGTTGGTTGTCACATGAGAACCTACTACCCTTTGGGTGTGCACAGGACCTTGGTTACATTTGTTTGGGTAGGGGACTTGTACCTCTGCCCTTTTCAGGGGCTGTTTCTGTCTGGGTTTGTTCCCCTGACCTGTTTGCACCATTTAACCCTTGTAATTTTGACTTCCAATCGCACTTGCTAGAGCGCCAATTCCTCCTGTCATACACTCAAACCTAGCTCCTTCTCTTTAATCGCTGTCATGTTGGTGGCTGATACTGGTTGGTAGATTATAGGCCTGACCTAAACAGCCATTGCTAGGGTAAAGATGGTTATCATGTTGTTGTCCACAGCCTTGCAAAGCAAACTGCGCTCTTAGAGGTAAACGAAGACCTCATTTGATAGTCTAAGAAGAGCGATAGACTGGGATGGGGATCGGATCTCAATGTCATTGCTATGTTGAGCTGGTGGGATTGGACAGGTATTTAAAGTTGGTTGGGCTTGTTTTGGTGAGGTTCTGATGCCAGCACTGTTGTAAAGTTGCACAAACCTGATATAGGCACAGCAGCCTACAGTAAGGCGTGGTAGTACAAATGAAGATAGGGGGGAGGGGCAAGTTTTCATTTCGTTTGAGGAAAAACACTGCATTGCTGTTTTTCTCACAGTGTCTCCAGGAGCAGTCATATTGGAGACAGGCCAAACGGAGTTATAAGCAGTGCCCTAGAGGCAGTTGCACAGGAGCCAGAAAAGGCTCCACACTGGTGTCAGAATAAAAGGGGCCACAATGAGGAGAGAGGCCCTAAGAAACACACATGTTAGTTGTGCTTGTTTTGTTGAAGTACTTTTTATCGAGAATTCCCAGGTGGCCATATTGGAGTCAGGTAGGCTGGTGTTGTAGGCAGTGTGCTAGAGCTTGTTGCAACAGATCAAGGATGAGCCACTCAGAAGGAAGTGTCTGAGTAAGGGATCACATTGAGGAGAGAGATCCCAGACAGCATTACAATTCCTGGCAGAGATCTGACTTCGAAGAGATCTACGTGTGGTCAAACAGATATCCCCTATCAGACACCAAGTGATGGGTGCCATTTTCTTCATGTCGGCGCTCATGAATAAGCAGAGTATACCGGTATTAACGGAGGCCTTCAGGAGCACTGCTGTATACCAGAGTGGGCAGCAGAACTTCATGTGCTGGAATCTGCTGCTGCATTATACCAAGCAACCAGAATGACTCTGCTAAATGCCACAACGAGAGGACATTGTATGGAGGGACAGCATTAAGTGGCCATCTCCCTGACAGAGTCGTAAAACTTCCCTCCTTCTGAAATGCTTAGTCAGTCTTTCAGTTTCTTCCTCCCCCTGCCTTTCTCGTCTGTGGTGAAAGGTGCTCAAAGATGTTCTAATGTCTCCATTAATAATTTGTGCTGTGCAAAACACGCTACATCTTTGTAGTTGTATGTATGTGTTTTGTATTAGCATATCCCTACCTAAATCTCTCTTTAATTTTCCCCTAACCACACCTATTTTACAGTAACTATTCCACAATTCCCCATCACTTCGGCTGGTTCCTGCTACATTTTGTACAGAAATGTATTCCTACGACTGCAGTGATTTCCTTTATCATATCAAATATTTCTGTTTAACCTCCCACTCTGAGCCAAGGTAGTGACTTAAGCAATAAATGGCACCACTAAAGAAAAATACAGGACTGTGCATTTAATATTTAACTCTAAAAGCTAAGACTACAGAAAAGTCGATTAAGCAAGCAGCAGTGGTTAACAAAATAATGTGCTAAACAAGCATCATATGAAGTAATCGAATAATATCTGATGTAAATGTATTAATATATATGCAGCTGCAGCTCCTCCCCTAAGCCGGATGACCATCATCCCACTGTTCAACAGGAAAAATGAAAAATGATAATAACACTACGTTATTATCATTTTATTATCCCTACTGCAGTGGCTCAGTTTCATGTGGGCGGGGATGGCCAGAGCAGGGGGAGGAGTGCTGGCAATCTCTAAGTGTGCATGACAGTTTGGCCAGCCATCTTGGGCCAGTCAAACAGTTATGCACACTTTACACTTTATAATACATGGCCTGGTGGGGACATTCACAGCTTCTCAGTCCCTATCTGATCGCTGAACCACGGTGCTCAGACCAATCACAATGCTACTGTCATGGTGACAACAGAATTGTAATTCGCATAGGGGTGTCTGGGAGCCGGGGTGCTTCCTGCAGGACAGGACAGGAAGAAGATGAAAAGGATGGAGGAGAGGCGGCGGCCGGCCCCAGCCAGATGAGTGCTTTTTTTCTGGCTTTTTTTGTGTTATTTTATTCCCCTTCCCCCCGCCCTCCCTGCCTTACCACCCAATCCCAGTAGCAGGCGTTGCTGTATATATGCAACAAAGAGACAGATATCTAACTTACCTTCCTCCTCTCCACTACCCCGAGAAAGATACAGTCCAATCAAGCTAAGATTCCTGTCTGATCAGAGCACCATAGATGCCCTCAATATCCCACAACATATTTTTTTCCTTAGCAGTAAAGGCACAGCCCCTAGTAATAGCAACCTACAGGTAAATAATTATATCTTCCCAGGAGTCAAATTAGGTTTTTATTGGTCTGCAGGTTCATTCGGACATGTCTTGATGAAAACCCAAAAAGCAGTAATGTACCTTGTAGACTTTTATATATTGAAGGACCATTCAATAGATAAGACTATTAAGAGAGCAGTGACGGACTGATCCAAACACGCAACATCACTTGATCCATGAAAAATCTCTTATTGGGCATTTATTTGTATAGCCTCATGAGATTAAGCATATTTTCGTCTCCAGTTATGCAAGACTTTTTAAACACCTGTAAGTTTACATTAGTTCTGATCACGGTGAAAGCGGGTCACCGCCCAATTTGCTACATGAAGACCTTCATTTAATGTCAGTCAAGGGTTCTTTTGCTTTTGCAATTTACACAGAGAAAAGTAAGACAATATTACCTTGTTGTTTCTGAAATTAAACAATGCTAGGCTGCTTCAGAAAGTGAAGGAACAAGATAACAGAGGATTCAGGTGGAGGTAAAATTTGAAGAGCTGAGGCAAACATATAGCCCAGATAAACAAACACCTGACATTTAGATATGTCCACTGACCCAGAAAAAGGCTGAGATCACACAAGTCCTAATCATCCTCTGCAACTTTTGTGGAGGTGCAGAGCTTGCAGAGTTGCACTAGAAATTCCACTACGACTGCTGTGTTATGTGGGGATCAGGTGAAAGCTTTTGGGGTTTTCATAGGAGCTATAAATGGATAGCAAGAGTCTGGGCCTTGGCAACAGCTAATAAGCTCAAAGGACGTTGTGGCTTGGGACTTCACTTGCGACCAGGGATGGAAGTCAATGACCCTGCGTCATTGTATCCATGGCAACGGTCAACTTGGGGACAGAGGGCCAGCAAATGACTACAAGCCTGGAAGAAAAGCTTACTTTAAAAAAAAAATTGTAACTCTCAATAAGACATTACTACGGTGTAAAAGTGTTTGCATACATATGTCCCCTTTTAACATCTGAGTCAAATCATCATTGTTTAAACACACTCAGAAAAATCCATAATAAACCCCATTGTGTGACCTACTAATTCACATAATATTTTCAAATCAATTGTGCCTAAATAGTATCTAGCTTTCAAATTCATGTTTAGCATGGTAAGAATCGTTGCATTTTCATTTTGTATATTGGCTTATTGTTAATCAAATGGGCAAACTGTCCTTGAGAAAATGTGAGCATGTGTTAACGTATATATGGCTGTGATTATTTCTTCAATTTGATTTCTAAAAATTGAGGAGAGCCTTGTTGCCCTGCATTATTAAAAAAACTATTTACAGAGGGGCTAATTCACATAGTCCATGTTCTTGTTCATTTAGTGGTACTGCAGTAGTACTAGTAACATACTACAGCATACTATTCACAAACGTTGGTGCAGAGATTCCGTTGCTACCTCGCCGATTTTTTTCTGTGCAGAGATCTCCACCCCGACTGCAGAGTCTCAGCACATTTAAGAATACGTTTTAGTGTTAAATATGGGAGGACACAAGGAGTCGCAGAAAAAGGAGGAATACGTATGACTAAAGGGGAAGGGATTACGGAGGATTAGGGAGGGTTTTGCGAGCATTCGGAAGGGGTTTAGGAAGGAATGTGCACCTATCCAAATAAGAGTAAGCCCATTGCTATTCACAAACAGCATTACTAAAACTACTAATATTGCCAAAAAGGATCTTAAAACAATAGGGACTTACTCCAGCTCCTCACTAGAGTATGTCCATCAGCACACATGACCAACCACTGGTGCTGCAACACCCTCTCATAGGAAGTAACAGAGGTAGATACTGAAATACAACCCCATAGGAAATTATGTAAAATTAACTTAAAATATTTAAAAATACAAATAAATATAATGTAATGTTAAGAAAGTATCTAACAATGATTCAGATGCATTCATCAATGATAAAATAGTTTAATAAGCAGGTTAGAATATAACAATAAATCTAACATCAATGTTTAATAAATATAATGAAATTAATTTTGACTATTTCCATACATCATGTGTAACAATTAATAATGGATAATGAAACATTTTTATTAACCTTAGGCGGGAATTGTTTTGTTTGAATATCAGCAAAATATTTTTTATTTAATTTAATATATTTAAATTAATTAAAGATTGAATTCAACAGTAAATTAATAATGTTGTTGCATTTTATCTGTTGCTCTACATTTAAAAAATGTATACAATTAATTTACACATATATTTATTATAAAATATTGTTACCATTTTGTTCAGGCTAAATAAACGTTTGTATGTTACCCTGAGGGAGACACCACAGTTGGGGTGGAGATTTCCATATCATAAAGTATAATGAAAAGTAACATGTTTATTATACTTAGTAAACATATTTTTATTTTTAATAATATTTACATTATGTTTATATATTTATGTTAAATGTAGATGAAAAGAAAAAACGTATAGAGCGCTATTATCTTAATAACTGTTGAGTATTAGCTAACAACCTCAAAGAACAAGGACTTATTTGATGAATTATCAGACCTCATTGCCACCTCATATATCCAACATGCTCATACCACCACCTTGGATGACCTTATCCACCCAGACAAACAAGCTCAAAAACACACAAGTGATACCCTCCTCAACCTCACCCACACTCTCAACATTGTACAGTATGTCACAAAACCAACTTTGCCTTCTAACATTACTAATAATCCAATTAAAACAACTTATACCCATGCACTGGACTGCCACGTATTCATCCATAACTGTCTGCTCGACAGCTTGACAAACCTTCACATTCTTTATGGTCTACCCCATAGACACACCTAATGCTTGAATGTGTTGAATGTGCCTACTGTCCCTAGCACCAAGAAAATGTCTTATATCATCCAAAATACTGTGATCTTTATTGAAAGAGATGAGAACGGCAGTAGTATATGTCAACCAGCAGCATGGATGCATACTTTTTCAACAATAATAACATCTCTCACTATGTCAGTGAAAAAGACCAAACAAAAAAGGTACTGATAAAAAATTGGGTTGAAAAAAAGGTAGCAAATGAAAGTAATGTGCAAATGCATGATAGCACAAAGCAACAGAAGAATATTCAATGAAAAAGAAAAACCTACATTTTGAAAAAAACTAAATAATGTCACCGATATACTTTTTTTAGCAGTGAATGACATTACCAAAAACTTAAAAAATGGGGAACCAATTAAGCCACAACCAAAAAATCAGATGTCGTAGCAAAGAATCATAAACGTCAGAGTACTAGTGGTCAAGCACAGTAGTTAAAAGACAGAGAAAGCCCGGCTGAAAAAAATAATCAATTATGGAAGAGGGATAATTACAGAAAAGATTATCCTTGGCAATTGGCTAATGATAAAACAAACTCTCAAGTAAAAACAAACACAGACAATTCTTAATAATCATATATATTCAGCTACAAAACGTGTTTCTTATACTTACAGGTAAAACCTTTTGGGATTTTCCATCCAGTGCACCAATATTTTTGCCAGGATCATGAGATGTTTTTGAAGTTTAAATGTCAAAAAGTACAATGAAACTACAAAGTGCCTATAGCAGTCTAGATGGGGTTAACCTGCCCCTATGAACATTTTCAGGCTGACGTAATAGAGCATGTTTTGGGCAAGCTTGGAAGTTTCCCTGATCAATAAGGTTACTTCATCACTTTGCTTCAAAGTGGAAGTCAAAATCCTCCTTAAGAATACCCCAGTGTGCTGTGGCAAGCGAGGGCTCCGTGAGGCTAGACATAGTGGATTTGGTACCAAAAGCTGTGAGTGAACAAGGCTTGAAATTGTATATACGGAAGTTTCAAAGCTGTCCAATTATTTTACCACCAATTCCTCCTGGCTCTTTTCCAATTTGGATTCAGTATGTTTGCTGGAGCTCACAGTAGCATACTGAGGCTGTGATAATCTCTTAAAATTAGATATGCTGCTTGCATGGTCCCATTGAAAGCTAAAGTCTTACTGACAAAGGTTCCAAGTAGGTTAAGCTTAAGAGTGTAGCTGCGGAAGTGCCCTTATCACTGAGGCCAGGTGGCAACCTTTGTCTGCACCCACTTTCTACCTTCAGATATTATCACTTCTTCAGAACTTAGAAATCTAGCAGGATGTGGATGAAAGCCAAAGCTGGGTAGTGCTGCAAGAGGCTGATACATGGATTCTAGGATCTTTTTGAAACCAAACATTTTGCCTCAAAAAGCTCTGAGTGGGAATCTCTGTGCTTCATCAAAAACATATAGTGGTCAAGTTTTTTCCAAGTGCCACCTTTCTTGGTTACTGAAGTTCCTTTGTCAGTTGTCACTCCGTAAGTTCCCATACTCCAAGAGGCGGCTTCCATAGAGCCAGTGTGTAGATAGCAGTGGGAGTCAAGCTCAAACAATCCGTTCAGTCAGGGCCCAGCCACAGTCAAGTTGACTGACAAGGTATTTCTTCGATGCATCATTCATTTTTGGCCCTGGGGCTAGATGAAGCCTGATTGTCAGACCCTAGATAAGAACATCCATATGTTGCTTGAACATAAAATATCTTGAAAAAGCAAGAGACAGGCATTTGACAAAACAGGAACAGTTTTTTTAATTAAACAAGGCGGCCAGAAGCACAGTCACAGGTCTCAATTTACAATTGGTCTAACATAGACAGTCATACAGGTCATTGAACGTAATAAAATAGATCCAGAGATCTTTTTTGGTAAGGAATGTGAACCTCTGTCTTTAAAGCCATAAATTAACAATTTGGATGAGGAATCAGGTGGGCCTCGACTTTGCATGGACACAATGTGGCCAAAGGGGTAATGTGTCCAGATATTCGGCATGAGGAGCATGTGATCACTGCATGTACTGTGTGTGCTGTGCCCCGATTGGCTATGTGTTCCTAACTTCATGTGGCATCTGACTTTATGGTATTTTGGGAACGTGTGCACCCCTCCGGCCATGTGTGCTTGATTGGGGCCATTATCCCTGGACCATTGTGGTATTCCTTCAGGGAAACATCCTTTACAACGCAACTTTTACCACGCAGTGCTTTTACACGCAACTTTTATCACGCAAACCATTACAACGCATTGCGCTGGGGGGCGCTCTAGGATAGGGAATAGATTTAATTTTCTATCCAACACCTTCCCTACTATCCACAGGGACTTGAGTTGGAATAGTAAATTAAACTATTCACTATCCAGCACCCCTCAACAATATGCGTTGTAAAGGCATGCGCTGTAAAAGTTGCGATGTAAAAGCATGCGATGTAAAAGCATGCGTTGTGATGTCATACATCCATTCCTTCACCTCTCTGTGGGATTGATCTGGGAATTCCTGTTTTTGTGTTTGTCTGCCATCTTCATGTCACTCCACGTGTTATCTGTCAATCAGTGCCCTTGGGCCTGGGTCTAAGGGCCTGCCAAACTATGTATTTCAGAGTTGGCGTTGACGTGGAGTTCACAACGGGTGAATTCATCAATAAAGAAGCACTTTCGTTTTTATACATGCATGAACCGTTATTCATATTGCCATTGACTTTTTCAATATTAACACATACATCAGGTTTGAGGGCAAGCGGACCAACCCTTTCCCAAGCTGATACATACAGACCAACGGACCATGCACGCAACCTGGGCTTCATCCTGGACTCCTCCCTCTCGATGACCAGACAAGTCAACGCCGTCTCATCATCGTGTTTCAACACCCTACGCATGTTCCGAAAGATTTTCCGATGGATCCCCACCGAAACCAAGAAGACGGTCACCCAAGCACTCGTCACCAGCTGACTGGACTACGGAAACACCCTCTACACCGGAACCATAACCAAACTGCAGAAAAGACTCCAACACATCCAGAACGCCTCTGCACAACTCATCCTGGACATCCCCCGACACAGCCACATCTCCAGACACCTGAGAGACCTGCACTGGCTCCCCGTCAGCAAGAGAATCGCGTTCGGTCTCCTCACCCACGCACACAAGGCCCTCCACGACCTGGGCCTCAGGTACCTCAAGAACCGCCTGACCTTCTACACTCCCACCCGCCAACTGCGATCGACCAACCTCGCCCTCGCCGCGGTTCCATGCATTCGAAGAGCCACCATGGGAGGAAGATCCTTCTCCTACCTGGCAGACAAGACTTGGAACTCCCTCCCCATCCACCTCCGTCGTACCCAAGACCACCTCTCCTTCAGGAAGCAACTCAAGACCTGGCTGTTCGAGCAGTAGCGGACCCCTCTCCCCCAAGCGCCTTGAGACCCTCTGGGTGAGTAGCGCGCTATACAAATTTCTTGATTGATTGATTGATTGAATATCCTTAATATCTCTCTTATTCCAGTTGTGTGCAAGGGTGCTGGAGATGGAAGTCCCAAAAATGTTAGTACTCTGTCAGTGGTTGGTGAATGGCCAATAACGTGTCCCTGACAAGTTTCCATTATAAGGCCTATCACACTTTTGCAGCACTTTTTCTGACATATGAAAACTGTCCCAGATATCACTCTTTTGGGTGCTCCAAAATGTTAAAGCCACAATGGCACATGTTATTCTGTATTACCACCCAGTGGCTATCCTATTTTAATGAAGCATTTCCAATCACAACCGGAAAAATCATATTAGGTGCCTTCTGACCCATTGTCTTCTCCTACAGAGACAGAAGTCAGCCTGACTCTCAGCAGCCAACAATCAACAATCAGTCCTCTGCAGAATACATATGATGCTGTGATCATTCCTGCCAGTCCTCTGTGGTGCCCATTTGGTGTATCCCTTCACCCCTTCTCCAGTACTGTCTCACTCCAAGATAACGAAGGGGAGGGGTCTGGCAAACCAAATATAAGACTCTGCTAAATTTTGAGGCATGGATACATAACCTTTATCAAATTTATATTTGGAGAATATTTGGTAAACATCTAGCTGCACCAAAGACTTTGATTTTTAATAAATATTGCAAATGCAAAAAGATAATGTCTGTTACATTCACCTGGGTAACTTAATAAAAAATAAGAATACCTTTCTTAAGTAGGTCAATCCACATATTTGGCATGGACCTCCTTTACCAATTCTGCAGCCAGGGTTTGTTGAGTTAAAAGGTGATATTTATAGGTGATTTAGCTAATGATTAGATTAGGATTTCAAATGTCAAAAAGGATTACTTTGCAATAAAATTGTTACAAAATTTGCATAGCAGCACATGATTGTAGAGGCAGCACTTCTGTCATGTCTTTCAGTCACATCTGTAGGTGGCATAGGCCCTCACTGCAGGCCACAGCTGACAACTGACTTATGTGTCACTGGTGGCTATTCTGGGCCCATGTACTGTGACCTTATCTAAAATCAGATATGCCAAATCTAATTTATTTACCATAGGTAGGCACTGAAGTGCAAGCAGTGGTAGGTGGTTTAACTGACCTCCATTCCCTGAGTCAAATATGACAACAATACCCATGAGAGGAAAATGAAAAACGTTGAGGAGACCACATTCAAAGGCAAACTTCCTAACACAAAAACACAGCCATAAAAGCAATTTAGAAATATGTTTCTGAAGCAAACCTGGAAATGTGTGCCATGGGCAGTTATACATTCTTGCTTCATCAAGATTTTGAAAACTGCGAACATTGCAAATATGTGCACATGCGTGGATGTACCTGTGTTGTTGCAGGCATACATATTTTTTGGTGAGTATGTCCAATGCACATTTAATCCAATAACCCCACAAGCATGATTGATTAAATAGTAGGTCAATTATGAGCTTTGAAGTCTCAGTACCAAAGAAATGTTGATAATTGCAGACAAATGTTTATAACATGTGCACAGTTTCCATGATATGTAATGACAACACAGTAATGCTCATGAGATTAAAATAGGACCAAAAAACACTAATAATGCTGGGGTGGTCTGCTATGAATATGCCCCGCCGGTCCATCGCCGTGACACTATGTGAAGTAGTCATGTGCTTGACAAACTCCATCATTCATAAGTTCCAACTAATCCCATTACACAATGTTTATTCAAAGTCTTATTGAACGTCTTGCTTCCAAGAGGCATGGCAAACAGCATTATATTCCTATGAAAGGGCTGGAGTTTCCATTACAATTTTCTAATTTAAAACCCTTGTTGTCACAATTAATCTTTTTATGGCAATGGCCCACACTTTCACTATCACTGACCATATCATCAGCTTGGACCATATCATCAGCTTGGGCCACCAGTGATTTCTTTTTTTGTGGCCGTAATTTTGAATTTCCTTGAAAAGCTAAAATCGAAAACTTCGTAGGGCAAACGCCTCACAAACGTACACCTATGTAACGTAGGCATGGTAAATTAGCCAGTCACAAACTATGGAGTAGTCTGAAACTACGTATAACAACAATTTGTGTTAATAGGACCCACCACATGCCGTTAAAGTTATCTTGCAATGTCTAAGACTAGTGCGTCTTTTAAACTTGTATTAAACCACTGCACATGTGCGGTGCTTAGATGCTTCTTCCTAATCTTCAATAATTGGCCACTAGATAGGAGTCCACCCTGAACCTGCCAGAGGGTCTTATTGATTGTAAGGTACCATCAAATTGAATTTCATGTTTTCATTCTTTTTTACAAGGTCTTTTCATATATACACACGACTTTGAAGAATTACCGAACTGTGCTCTTTAACTGCAAAGCATCCCTTGTTTACTGGAATTAGCTATCTCTTGGGTCATGCTGAGCATTAGCCCGAGGGGCCCTTCTTTAGAACTCACTGAAAATAAAATGGATTTTTTTTCAGAAAGGCTAGTATCATATTAATGGGGATGCCTCTAAAGACATCTAGGACTTGCATTTAACAGTGTGCAAATTAAAGTCAATTAAATAACAACACATGGCCAGAGAAATGCTAATTCGCATTCAACAGACAATTGTTACTTCATTAACTCACAAGACCCAAGCATTAAGTGGGAGCCATCTATTATGGTTCATTAAATAATGATTGATTGTTGAACATATTTACATCTACTCAGCATCTCATATTGTCACAGAAGCCTTATTACTTAGGGTAAATATATTAGACAATACACTTTGTAAGCTGAATTTTCAGTGTATAATATGTTTACCAATGCTGTTGCCTTTCACGAGACAGACTTCCGAATGCCAGCTCTCAAATAAATGAAATGTGACATAAAACATTCTGTATTAAGGGTCCAAGGGTTCAAGCTGAAAAAGGTAGAACTGCAATTTAAAAAGCAAGCAGTAACAAAGCCAGTGTTTTTTTCTGTTATATGCTGCAACCACACACACATAACGTTCATGCAGGTATTCGCTTATTGCATACCCATGTACTTATGCAGAAAGAGCCGTCTCAGATTTACATATTTTACCTACTGGCGGTCGCCAGTAGGAAGTAATAGTTAGGACCTATTTTCCATAGGAGAACCGCAACGTTCTATCCCCAATAACTTTTGCACCGGTCGATGAATCTTCGCAAAATTTCAAAAACATGTGGGGCTCTCCAGTCCGCTCCTAGCTTTAAAGTTTCAGGGTGAATCGTGAAGCGGGGGCCGAGAAAAAAGGGTGGTCCCTAAACGTGTTTTCCCAACTTTAGACACAGCTACAGCTCAAACTGCTGAACGGAATTACACCAAATTTGGCAAAGAGGTAGTTCTTGGTTCAGACAGAACCCTTCTTGTTAAATGACATAAATCTGTTCAGTAGTTGCTGAGAAAATTTAAAGTGAAAACACATATATATCTAAGCCCGCGCAGGATCTGCGCACCCTCCCGGTTATGTGCTGTATGCTAATTGGCTGGCAACACTCCAATGCAGGAAGTGTTGGCAGCCATCTTGAGGCACAAAAAAAGCAGTGAAACAAGTGCGCAAAATGCAAAAAGGGGGCAGGGTAGAAATACCCTGACCCCCTAGGCCTGCTTAGGGGGTCTCACAAAATATTATTTAAGTCCTGTGGCAATATATTTCATGTAATTATTTATTTATTTATTTTATTTATTTTATGGAGTTTGTAAAGCGCGCAGCTACCCCCGAAGGGGTGTCCCGGCGCTAAAAACCAGGGGTACTGAGTGGAAACAGGAAGAGAAGAAAAAGGACGGTGCAAGAAGTTAGAGTCCGGAGAAGAGCCAAGTTTTGAGCTTGGCTCGGAAGGCGGTTTCAGAGGGGCA
The DNA here is from genome assembly GCF_964263255.1 of Lissotriton vulgaris. Lineage (NCBI taxonomy): Eukaryota > Metazoa > Chordata > Amphibia > Caudata > Salamandridae > Lissotriton > Lissotriton vulgaris. The sequence goes on along the minus strand of NC_141696.1, from coordinate 181,667,846 downwards.
GAACCTCAGTTCAAGAGGAAGGGAGTTCCAAAGTCTGGCAGCAATGACACCGAAACCTCTGCCACCGGTTCTGGAAAGTCTGAAGCGGGGCGAGATGAGGAGGCGGAGGTCATTGGATCTCAGGGATCTGGTGGAGCGGGATATCGAGACCCGATTTTTCAGGTAAGTGGGACCAGAGTTGTTGACGGCTCGATAGGTAAGGGTGAGTACCTTAAACTGGATGCGGCTGGCCACAGGGAGCCAGTGGAGTTGCCTTCGATATGCAGAAACAGATTGGCGGTAAGGGATGTTACCGATCAGCCTGGCCGCAGCATTCTGGACAATCTGCAGCCTGCCGATCAGGTACTGCGGGGCTCCTGCATAGAGGCTATTCGCATAGTCCAGGTGGGACGTGATAAGGGCCTGGGTGACTGTGCGACGGGAGTCCGTGGGAAGGTACGGGAGGATCTTTTTTATCATCCGTAATTTCATGAAGCAGGCAGAGGTAACCTTATTAATCTGGGTTTTACATGACAGGGAGTCATCAAATATGAAACCCAGATTCCGCGCCGAGCGCACCGGGGTTGGGGCGGGATTAAGAGCTGTCGGCCACCAACAAGGCGAGGGAATAGAGGTTTTTTGATTAAAAAACAGAACCTCCGTTTTATCTGCATTCAGTCTTAAATGATTCGTAGTCATCCAGCTGCTGATGTTATTCAGACACTGGCGGAAGTTGAGAAATGCGGAGTCCGAGTGGTCCCGAAAGGAAAACACCAACTGAGTGTCGTCGGCGTAGGATACCACCCTGACCCCGTAGGACTCCACGACGTCCGCCAGGGGGGCCAGATAGACATTGAAGAAAAGAGGGCTGAGGGCGGAGCCCTGTGGCACCCCACAAGACAGGGGTTTTTCCTGTGATTTGTAGGGGCGCAGTAGCACTTTCTGACTTCTGGATGAGAGAAAGGACTCTATCCAGCCGAGAGCAGTGCCACCGATGCCTATCTGCCTGAGACGGTCCAGGAGGATGGGGTGAGAGACCGTATCGAAAGCTGCGGACAGGTCGAGGAGAACCAGCATGGCCTCCTCGCCCCTGTCCACACACTCCCGAACGGTCTCCATGTAATGGGGGGCCCAGAGTGGCTCCCCAGCCCTGGGGACCGCCGACCCCCTGGGCTACAAAATTAAAAGGTTGGGGGGCTCAAAGGCCCCCCAATCCCCGGGGACCGACACCAATTGGGGCTTTATTTACATATTTGCGGGGTCTCACGGCCCCCGCAGCCCTGGGGACCGCCACCCCCAGGTGCTTGTTTTAATAATAAAGAAAGTACCTGTTTGAGCCCCCCCACATGCCCCGGGGACTGCCACCTCCCCAGGGCTTTGAATTAAGTGGGAGGGAGGTCGTGCGGCACCCCTGGAGCCAATGATGGCCCTGGGGACCACCACCTCCAAGGACCGGCTCCTGCAGTGTCCCGGGGTGCCCATCTCTGGGACACTGTAGTTTGCTATGGCAGTCTGCCATAGCAAACTTGGTTTGCATTTTGAAAGAGAGAGCAGGTTCCCAACCAAATTGCTTTTCACATGGGTAGCTGCATCTTAGCAGATCCCCATGTCGAAAAGCAATGCCGGCTCCGGAGAGACTCATGGAACCGGCAGGACTGTGGAGGAATTGGGAACCCCCCCACTGTCCCCAACAGAGAGGGCCAGCCCCGGGGGATGGGGTCCCTGGGGCTACAAGTGGCCTGGGTGGGTGGCCAAGCAGCCCCCCTCCCCAAAATAAAATGTTTTTTTTAAAAAAAAAGGCCGGTCCCGGGGGATGATGTCACCGGGGCCATTGGTGGCCTGAGGAGGGGGGCAACACAGCACCCCTCCAAAAGAAATACATTTTTTTTAAAAAGACAATGCCCCGGGGGATAGGGTCCCCGGGGCGATTAAAGCCTCAAGAGGGGGGCCACGTGGTCCCCTTCTCAATTTTTTTATTTAAAAAATAAAAATTAGGGGGAAGGCCCTGGGAGATGGGGTCCCCAGGGCCAATAAATTAGAAATAGAAGGGGGGCCACACAGCCCCATTTCTGAAATAAAAAAATGAATAAAAAACCGGCATCCTACCGGAGGCCACACCCCTTCCTTGCAGCACTCTGCAAAGTCACCCACTGGCTAATTTGCAGATGAGGAACGAATTCCCCTTGAATACTGGGGGTCAATGGGGGCCAACTAGCCCACCAGGAACCTCCAGTCTGTTCCAGGGGGCTGTGTGGCAGAGAGTTGTTCTGAAGCCACACCCCTTTTTACACCTCTTTGCAATGCAGCTCTGTGGCGCCTAATGGAGGTAGCTGGTGGGCTAGTTGCACCCCAGGGACCCTCAGGATTCAAGGGGAGTTAACTCCCCAACTTAAAACACGCCACGGGGTGCGTTTGCACAGTGGTGAAGGGAGGGCGGGGCCTGAGGTGACATGTGCACCACGGGGCTGCATTGCAGAGTGTTGTAAAAAGGGGCATGGCCTCTGAACACCTCTCTACAACGCAGCTCTCAGGCTCATACTGGAGGTACCTGGTGGGCTAGTTGGCCCCCAGGGAGCCTCAGGATTGAGGAGGAATTAATTCTCCAACTTAAAATGCGACACAGACTGTGTTTGCAGACATGTCATCTCAGAACACTCCCCCTTCCTTCACCATTGTGCAAACATGCCCCGTGGCAAGTTGGGGAATTAAGTCCTCTTCAATACTGAGGGTCCCTGAGGGCCAACTAGCCCAACAGGTATCTCCAGTATGCGCCAGGGAGCTGCAGTGCAGACAGGTGTTCAGAGGCCATACCCCTTTTTACACCTCTCTGCAACGCAGCTCTGTGGCGCTTACTGGAGATACCTAGTGGGCTAGTTTGAGCCTAGGGACCCTTAGGATTCAAGGGAACTTAATCTCTCAACTTAAAACGGCCAGAGGGCGCGTTTACACAGTGGTGAAGAGAGGGGACGGGGCCTGAGGTGACGTGTGCAAACACGCCCTGTGGCGCGTTTTAAGTTGGGGAAATAATTCCCCTTCAATCCTGAGGGACCCTAGGGGACAATTAGCCCACCAGGTGCTTCCAGTAAGTGCAACTACGCTGCGTTGCAGAGAGGTGGTGCAGGCCGTGCCCCTTTTTACACCTCTCTGCAATGGCGCCTACTGGAGGTACCTAGTGGGCTAATTTGCCCCTAGGGACCCTCAGGATTCAAGGGAACTTAATCTCCCAACTTAAAACAGCCACAGGGCGTGTTTACACAGTGGGAAAGGGAGGGGACAGGCGCGTTTTAATTTTGGGAAATAATTTGTCTTCAATTCTGAGGGGCCCTGCGGGCTAACTAGACCACCAGGTGCTTCCAGTAAGCGCCTCTTGTGATAGAGTGGCAAACCTCTTCTCACCCTAATATAACCTTTGATACACACACTCAAAAATAGAAACTAACTTTTTCAAAATAATGGACATACCAATACCACTTACAACACACCTAGTCAGTAATTCCAAGATCTACACATACATCATCTCATTCACCAACAGTCCTACACAGTCACTCATACATTTACTCACTCATCATATGTACACCAATACATCCTGTTAGACAGTGACACTCATCCATAGAGTTACTCACACATTTAGTCACACATGCAAAACAAAGTATCAAACATCCATTATATTGCATATAAAGTGATACACACACCACCACACTTACTGCTACAGAAACTTACACATACTTACTCTCTTAAGCAAACCCTTATAGACAACACATACTAATTTATACAGGAACTCTTCCAATCTCTCACTCTCACATATACTCACTTATATACACCAATACTCACATATACTAGTTTAAAACATATGTAGTTACTCATAAAGACACTATTGAGACAGTCATTCACTCACTAACACACCCATACGCACACTCATCCACCCATACAGTCCTGCGCACATGCTATCTTCAACACATACAAACAGTGATTCACTCATTCATGCATCTATGCACTACCTAATACCCCCCACTGAACCATACAGACACTCAGACACTCATACTGATACTCAAAAAACAACTAATAACCTATATAGACACTCAAGTAGTTACTCACCAACCCATGCAGCCACTTATACACAAAGTGAGAGACTGATACATATATTTACATATTTAAACATTACTCACTAACCCATGTATTCACTAAGATATACCTAATCAGTCAGTTATACAATCAATTTTTCAACAAAAAAATCATCCATTTAGACACTTATATACCCATTTATTCTTCCATCGACCTTGAGATATAAATATAAATCATATTTAATTTTCAAAAAAACAAACATTCACTGGATGATGTCATCAGTGATCTCATTCGAGATGTCATCAGTGATGTCATCAGTGATGTCACTGACCATGTCATGACTGATGTAATATGTGACATCATCAGCAGTGCATTGCAGGCACGCGAGTTATAGTTAGCTGAACTAACTATAACGGGGGAATTTCAATGGTTTTGTACGAGCGAAATGTCCAACTAACTATAACGCCCCTGAAACCTATGTTTTTTTAAGTAAATATATATATATATATATATATATATATATATATATATATATATATATATATATATATATATATATATATATATATATATATGTGTGTATATATATATATTACCTACTGGCGGTCGCCAGTAGGTATATATAGTTAGGATTTTTTTCCTATGGGATTTCTGAAAATTCTATGTCAAATAACTTTGGCGTTTGTGGACGGAATTGGCTGAAATTGTCAGGAAAATGGCACATTTTGTTTCTGAGCAGCCCCTGAAAATTTGGGGGGGTTTTCTCAAGGGGGGGCCAAGATAAAAGGGGGTCCCAAAACGCGTTTTTCCCATTCATTTTTCCATAGGGCGGTTGGAATCACTTTTAGCTCGAACGGCTGAATGGATTTACACGAAACTTGGCGAAATTGTAGATATGGTTTGCCCGACGTGCCTTTGCTATGTCTTAATATATGTGCTCCAGTGGATTTTGAGAAATTAACGTTTCAAAAAACAGATATAGCTGTAACAGCGCTCCGGTTAGCGCTCCGGTTCGCGTACCTGACGCGTAACGGAACTTCGCTAGGAGAAGCGGATTGGCTCCCCGGTGACTGTGAACATTCTAAACAGTCCGGAGCGGCCGCCATCTTGTGTCTCGGTAGGATTGAGACACAAGATGTGGCAAAAACAAAGGGGGAAATGAGCATAAGGGGGCGGAGTACATCCTCCCTGACCCCCTAGGTTTGATGAGGGGGCTTTAAAAGGGCCCCGCGGGAAAAAAAAAAAATATTTTCGTTTTTTTTGCGGGGGGAGAGCTCGGTACGCGCACTGGAAAGCGGTCCGGGAAGCGTAATATTGGGAAAATAGGATGAAAGAATGTTCAAATATTGTATGTTTATTGATTGTTCTTTTTTTTTTTTTTTATTGAAGTACCAACATGTAGGTACCAATGCAGAGTCTAAAAATAAAAATACACCGTTTTCTTTGTAAATATCTTGCATGTTGTTTCCGAAGTTATTGTGGTATATGGAATTCATAGCGTAGTCTATCAGGAAAGCAGAAACACCATGGAGGCAGGAGATGATAAAGAGATGTTAAATACACATTGGAGATAATATAGTGGAAGAAAGGAAGTAACTATGAGCAAACTTACTATGTAACACAAAAAAGTTGCACAGTATATTTAAAGTCTGATTTTACATTATAATCAATTTGCTACTAGTTTACAAAATACATATAAAAATGAATAATGTCTCAAAAATTTTTGAATTATTAAATATAAATTTATTTTTCTGATTCGTTTTCAAAATTAAAAAGAACTTCTAATAATTCATTGTCAGAAATTTTCTCATTTTCAATTAGGAAATCTACTGATTCTACACATTGCAGAAGTTCAAAGTCCCGTGATTCATCATAGAATTCAGAGTCAATTTCTGTATCTGTGTTGCTTTCTGCAACAATTTCGAAGTTATTTTTTTTCTCTCCTTCCATTTTTGTGCTGTACAATGAATTTTAAAAAAATATATCAGTACAGATAGGGCACTGTTGGGTTTAAGTACAGACAGGTAGTTTGGTTTTTTAAACAGTGATTTTATCTTTGGGCAGTGTATGGTATCAGACTGGAAGTAGAAATATAAAAAAATGTATGTGAGAAAGCCTAAGTTAATTCTTAATTATACAAGACAAGCCTAACTCCATCCATAACTAAAACAGAGAAGTCTATCTTATTCTATAACTATTACAGAGGGATAGTATATAACTATCAGAAAATGTTTTCCAAATTAACTTAAAGTGCAGAACATACTTCAGTTTTTAAAATAACATCTTACCTTTCAAAAAGAAGTTTAAGTTCTCAGTTGAAATGCACTTGATATGTACTTCAGGAAGTAGTAGTCAAAATGGCTGTGTTTCTCTCTCTTTCTTTATATATATTCAGGTACATAACCAATCAAATGTCATGAAATAATAGAAGATATTGAAAGTAGCATTTTGATTGGTTGTCAATTCTAGCACTTCATAAGTGTTTTTGTTAGGTAATTTACCTCAGGATATTTAGTCAGGCTTACAGCATAATTTTCTCAATGGAATTCCATCAAATTTGGAAAAAATGGTAGGGACTGCTATGTAGTAGGGCCTATTCTATATTTGATGAAAGTGTCTGTAGTGGTTTTTCTGTAAATTACATTCCCACCTTTTTTTATCGAGCGCTTACCGGTGCGCTCCCCGGTACGCGAACCGGCAGCGTTATGGGAGTCCTCCATTTTGTGTATCGGTAGAATTGAGACATAAGATGGAGGGCAAACAATGTTCGGAATGGGTAGAAGGGGGCACGGTAGACACTTTGTGACCCTCTAGGTTTTCTGAGGGGGGATTAGGACGCTGATATATGCAACAAAAAAAAAATACAATTTTTGAAAATTTCGCGGTGGGAGCGCCCGGTACGCGCACCGGTAAGCGAACCGGGGAGCGTACTTTGGTGAAAAAAAAAAATAGAAAAAAATAAACGTTTTGAATGATCAGAGGTAGGGTAGCTCTGAAAAGAGCTATTGGGTTCTGTGGCTAATTTAGGTACCTACAAGTAGGTTCCAATGCACACTTTTAAATAAAGGACGAATATTCTATTACCTTCATCGGAGAAGTGCACACCATCTCTTCTGTAGATGTCTTGAATGTTGGAACGCAAGTTATTGTTGTATATTAAACCCATTCAATAGTCTCTCATGTAAGCAGAAACAGATTTATTCACATGTTTCCGTGCTTTCTCAAATTGTGGAAAAAATTGGTTGGACCACTTACATTTCTGTCTTTGACATATATTGGAATATACCAAGGCAGTTTGGGGAAAAAGTGTCATCAAATGAAGAAAGGTGTTCTTTAAAAGCATTTCAAGACCAACCCCAGCCATAGTGCCCACATCATTTCCACCACAGTGCACTATTAAGAGGTCAGGGTTTGGCAGATGCATACATTTTTTTTATTTAAAACATATAAAATATATTTTTGCATTAAAATAAGAATACATTTTACAGCTTTTGATATTTGCTATTAAAAAACCATTGAAATTCACTGAAAAAACCATAGGTTATAGACCATATATAGTTAGGAATTAGCATTTACAAAACCTTAAAAATTCACTGAAAAAACCATAGGTTATAGACCCTATATAGTTAGGAATTAACATTTACAAAACCTTAAAAATTCACTGAAAAAACCATAGGTTATAGACCATATATAGTTAGGGATTGACATTTACAAAACCTTATTTTACTCGCAAAAAACCATTGAAATTCGCATATATAGTTAGTTCCACTAACTATATATCGCGCACACGCAATCCACTGCTAATGATGTCACATATTACATCATTCATGACATGGTCAGTGACATCACTGATGACATCACTGATGACATCTCAAATGACATCACTGATGAAATCACTGATGACATCTCATTTGACATTACTGATCACATCACTGATGATATCATTCATGTGATAATACGTTGAACCTCTTCAGACTCTAATATAACCTTACATACACTCAGTGTAAACAGACACTCACAGACTGTCACTCATTCATGGAGTTACTCACACACATAGTCAGTCATGCAAAGAATCAATCACACCTCCATTTCCTCAACTATACAGTTATACACACCTTACTTATTCAAACATATACTAACACATATTTACTCTTTTATACAATCCTTGATTGAAGTTCACAATGATCCATACACACACACTCGCAACACACAATGACCATTTCTTCATACACAGTTTGGGCCAGATTCACAAAGATGTTGCTGTTACTAACACATGGAGTACTCCTGAATCACCTGAATAGCCCTGGTATACTCGTAAGTGAACTCACTGAGTATACGACCATGATGGCCTTGTATTATGGGTCACCAGTCACTGTTTTGACTGACACAGCACCAGCACTGTTTAATGGGCAGCGTCAACAAACAAGCATTTGCAAAGCAATTGGTCTTGCATTTGTGAGAGTTTAAGCTATTGGCATTGTAAATGGCAATGCCTTTTATTTATCTGTTTTGATAATTAACACATAAATAAAAGGCATTGTCACCTACAGCTCAAACTCTTGTAAATGGGAGACCTATTTCATTTTGAAGAAGCAACTAACATTGTACCAGGCTTATTGGAAAGTGAAACAGTGCATGACGTGCTGAATGTTGCAGGAAAGTATGTGGTGCCTGCAGTAGGAGAAACTCATTAAAGAAAATAGTGCTTACAGACTAAATATGACATACCGTGAAGTAAAAAGGCCAGTCCTCATGGGAGGTTACAAATGAAGATAAGGCAGTACTAAGGAGGGACTAACAATCCTACTAACTAATCAGAAGCCAGCATTTGCAAAGGATATTGACAAGCCAATGAAAAATATTGGCAGAGTGGACGGAGCTTCAAGTCCATACACAAATACAGCATCCCTCGTAGAGCAGCACATGCGCTGCCCAGGCTCAACCTAAAAACTACAAGATGCACATTCAATGCACATTCAATGCAGCGTGTCACTCAGATCACTACAGCTATGAGCATGACCTAAAGCAACACCAAAAACTTGAACTTCCAGCATTCAATGCAGCGAGTCACTTAGATACACCTATGAGCATGTTCTGCTGTAAATTGGTAACACTACTAATGCAATTAACCATACCTGTTGACTGTAGTGGTGTGTATATAAGAACCTTGGGTTTAGGTGAAGAAAGAGGAGATTAACAGAGCCTGAAAGAGAGGGGAAAAAGGTTGAAAGGCATCAGTCATATGGAGAGAGGGGAAGTGACAGAAAGAGAGAATATGGGTACTCAAGGGAAAGGAAAAAAATGTATACTTCATGGAGGGAAGGAATGTCAAAGTCAGGTCGTTTATGGAAGGGAAGGAAAGAAAGTGTTATTTGTCAGTTGTGTAGCCGTCAGCTCCCACCAGTGTGGTATTAAGGGCCTCGAGTATGAAGGAAAGGATATGACTGGAAAGAAGAGAATGAGGGATAGATAAAGGAATAAGCATTGACGCAAACTCTCCTCCAGAGCACCACTGTCCATCCTGAGAGGCACAGTCCCATACTCTTGTGTCAAAAAACAGTGCCATCCTGAGAAGTTCTGTCCCATACTGCCCACCCTGGAGCAACAACGTCCACACAGAGAAGCACTGTCCCTTACTCTTACTGTGTTGTCTTTGGAAGCACTGTCCATGCTCTTCTTTTGATCCTACAGTGTCACAGATGCCCCTCCTAGCACTGTCCATCCAAGCTCGACTCCCAAGAACTACCGTCCACCCTCAGAAGCCCTATCACTCCTCCTCCCCTGAGAAAAGGTGGCCTACCCTCTTCCACAGAGAAACAATGGTCCATTCTAAAAAGCAGTGTCCCACCGTACAGAGAGGTACTGATCCATCTTGTACAGCTATGCCCCCCCCACAGAAACTAAGAAACTCTGTCCATCCCAATACTACCATGGCCTCTCGCGGACACATAGCTTATCACTACTCCAGTGACACACTGCACACCATCAGAAACATCAACTGTCCCCCACAAGGGCATGAATCAACACTACATTACCTCCCACAACACTGCCCTTGTCTCTTCCCCAACCTCATCCCTCCCTCCCACAACACCCAACCCCCGTCACCACCATACCTGGACCACACAGATGCATGTAGTGGTAGGGGTTGCAATAGGCCCTGTCCCCCAACCTCCCAAAATTCTGACAGCCCAATAGCGCCTTGAGCTCGGCAGGAAAAGCTTGCAGATTAGCCACTTTTGGGAGGCGGGAAAGCCGCCCACCCACAGTTCGGCCAAGCAAGGGAGCAGTGGGACACAGCCCCCCACCATAGCCCCTTTGGACTCCACAGCCTGGAGCAGTGCCTCAAGGGTCTGTAAGTGCTTGAGGAGCATGTATGTGACGGCTTTCAGTTTGGGGTCAGGTGGAACAGGGGACCTTAGGAAACCCATGTATGCTTGTATTGGTAATTTCTCAGGTAGAGAACATTCATATTTAATACCCAATAGGATTTTTGTGTTACATAATATGGAATGAAGTAAAACAAGCGGTCGAGATTGTCCCGGCACCGTCAAAAGTGAAAGCCTGCACAGCCAGCTGAATGCAAACAAAGCACGTTGTCCTGCTTCAAGTAGGACAAACTCATTAAAGAATATAGTGCTTATGATGTAAGAGCCGAAGTAAAGGGGGCAGTAGCCTTGGGAGCAATCAAATGACTACACAGCTGTACTAAGGAGGGACTAACAATCCTCTTTAGGAACCAGGGCCCTTATTTATGAGGCCTTGCGTCAGTTTTGCGCCGCCGGTGCGTCACTTTTTGTGACGCACCAGCGGCGTAAAATATGCGCCTTGTTGCGCCATATTTAAAAAGTGACGCATCTAGGTAGATGCGTCACTTTTTAAACCCCTGCGCCACATTATACCTGCGTCAGGTATAATGTATGCAGAGGGGGCGTTCACCCGCAAAAAGCCTCGTATTAGTGACGCAGTGAAATCTATGAGATTTCACTGCGTCACTTTTAGGATGCTGTTGCGTAAAAATCTTGCGCCTGCCTCACAGCAGGCGTAAGACTGACGCAAGCCCTTTCACATGGGGCTTTCCCCATGTGAAAGGACGCATTGCTGGAGTTGCGTCACTTTTGTGACACACTCCAGCAATGCGTCACTTTTGCGCTTACAGATACGTCAGAAATACTGACGTATCTGTAAGTCCTTGCGACATGATGCGTCATATATTAAATATGACGCATCATTGGTGTCGCAAGGAGTGCGCAGTGAAAAGTGACGCATCGCTGTTTTCACGCAGCAATGCGTCACTTTTCATAAATGAGGCCCCAGGGCCCTTATTTATGAGGTCTTGCGTCAGTTTTGCGATGCCGGTGCGTCACTTTTTGTGACGCACCAGCGGCGTAAAATATGCGCCTTGTTGCGCCATATTTAAAAAGTGACGCATCTAGGTAGATGCGTCACTTTTTAAACCCCTGCGCCACATTATACCTGCGTCAGGTATAATGTATGCAGAGGGGGCGTTCCCCTGCAAAAAGCCTCGTATTAGTGACGCAGTGAAATCTATGAGATTTCACTGCGTCACTTTTAGGATGCTGTTGCGTCAAAATCTTGCGCCTGCCTAACAGCAGGCGTAAGACTGACGCAAGCCCTTTCACATGGGGCTTTCCCCATGTGAAAGGACGCATTGCTGGAGTTGCGTCACTTTTGTGACACACTCCAGCAATGCGTCACTTTTGCGCTTACAGATACGTCAGAAATACTGACGTATCTGTAAGTCCTTGCGACATGATGCGTCGTATATTAAATATGACGCATCATTGGTGTCGCAAGGAGTGCGCAGTGAAAAGTGACGCATCGCTGTTTTCACGCAGCGATGCGTCACTTTTCATAAATGAGTCCCCAGGGCCCTTATTTATGAGGCCTTGCGTCAGTTTTGCACCGCCGGTGCGTCACTTTTTGTGACGCACCAGCGGCGTAAAATATGCACCTTGTTGCGCCATATTTAAAAAGTGACGCATCTAGGTAAATGCGTCACTTTTTAAACCCCTGCGCCACATTATACCTGCGTCAGGTATAATGTATGCAGAGGGGGCGTTCCCCCGCAAAAAGCCTCGTATTAGTGACGCAGTGAAATCTATGAGATTTCACTGCGTCACTTTTAGGATGCTGTTGCGTAAAAATCTTGCGCCTGCCTCACAGCAGGCGTAAGACTGACGCAAGCCCTTTCACATGGGGCTTTCCCCATGTGAAAGGACGCATTGCTGGAGTTGCGTCACTTTTGTGACACACTCCAGCAATGCGTCACTTTTGCGCTTACAGATACGTCAGAAATACTGACGTATCTGTAAGTCCTTGCGACATGATGCGTCATATATTAAATATGACGCATCATTGGTGTCGCAAGGAGTGCGCAGTGAAAAGTGACGCATCGCTGTTTTCACGCAGCGATGCGTCACTTTTCATAAATGAGGCCCCTGAAGCCTGCATTTACAAAGGACAAAGACCCAAGCCAATGAAAAATATGGGCGGGCCTTCACTCCCGTACTGAACTACCCCAGATCTTTCCTAGAGCAGTGCTTCAACGCTGACTCTAGGCTCCACCTAAAAAATGCTCCAGTGGCTGTAGATGGGCCACTGGAGAGGATGGTTCTGCAGCTCCAGCCTTTAGTCCCCTAGCCCACCAACCATAGCTTTGCGTCTTTATCTACCTGAGCTTTCTGATTTTTCCTCTTAATACCCTTATTAAAAATTTAATTTGTGCATTGCTTTGCTAACCTAAGAATGAAAGCAAACAAAATGATTGTGGCCATGTATTCCCAATGTGCAACAACCAAGTATGAATGACCAGAACAGATAGCACCAGTATATTTTATCTGATGCTGTATTCTATATTTTTTATGAGTCGTTCCACACTAATTCGGACAATTAATAAACCTGTTTTTAGAAATGGGGTCTCTAGTTGGCAGAGGTATGCACCCTGTCCGAGTAGGAATCACAAGTGTAGTCTGGGTAAGTCAGGTACACACTAAAAGATAACATGTGCTCCCTCTCTGTTAGCTTGGAACAGAGCAGTCAGGCTTATCTAAAGATGCAATGTGTAAAGTATTTGTACATACACACAGTAACACAATGAAAACGCCCCATAAAGACTCCACACTGTTTTAAAAAAATAGAAAAAACACTATTTTAATATATAAATCAAGTCCAAAGTGACAACATCCAATAAGTAGGAGTTGAGATATTAATTTCTAAAGAATAAAAAGAGTTCTAGTTCTTAGAAGCAAGAAGCACCTAAAGGGTTTTTTGTTCGGGTTGGACTTGGTCAAAGTCAGCAGTTCATGCTTAGCGTGATGGAGTACAGGCCGGTGACAAGAGCTACGTAAGCCTGGAGAACAGAATACCTTAGCCCGGATCACACTGCGAGATGTAGGGTGCAGACGAGCGATGCGTTGATGTCAGGACCCCAGTCGAGGTGATGCAGCGATTTTCTTTACGAAGTGGCAGCGATGTTTAGGGCCAGTTGAGCAAAGTGTCAGTTCTAAACGCAATGTGCAGGGTTAAACCATGGCGGAGTGATGATTTGTCAATCTTCTCCATGTAGTGCATGCGATGCGTTAGTTCTGAAGCAGTGGTTTCTGATGTGATGCACCAATTCTACTCCTGCAACAGGGTCAATGCACAAGTTCTGATACATGCAGACTGGGGGTGCATCAGTTTATCTGGTGCAAGTGTCTGGATCCACTTCCCGTGAACCAGGCACAGTAGGCGGGGTAGAGACTTTGATAGCCATGAGTCTCAAGCAACAGGAGGTAAGCCAACAAAGCCTTGAAGATCAATTCAGTTGCAAGGCAGAGTTGAGCAAATTTTTTGCATCTTGTAGTGAACTGTAGACTCCATATTGACGTTGAGTTTGGGAAAATAATGACTTCAATAGTATGTTTATACATCAAGGTCTTCTAACCTTCTCTCCATGAGAAGGTACTTCCTCCTGCTCATTAGATAGTTTTATTGAAGCAATCATTTCTGTCACGTGTTTATGCTCCATATGTTTGCAGTGAGAGAAAAATTGATAAGAACTGTTGAATATTGCATGCATTTAAACATTGCATGCTCCAACTGGCATTTTAAGCAAGAGCTCTTATCAGTTGAAATTGCTCTGCCTTTGCCTCTTGTTGTTTTAAACATGTGTTAGACTTTTAGGTAATCGAACATGTTGTATTTTTATTTTAACAAATGGTGCATCATCAAGTGGAAAAATTACTTTGCAAAGAAAAGACAGGAGAGTGTTGCACTAGACTCCATATAGTGACCCAGGCGTCAGAGGTAAGGAAGATTTTTTTTTCATGGGAACTAGGGTGGAGCATAGTCCAGCACTGGACCTGGTGAATTGAAAATTCTAGGTAAATTCTAGTTGTGCTTACCATATACTTAGCATGACCCTTACTGTTTGTACAGTTGGCAAAGTACTGTTAGAAAAGAGTGCACACAAAAGTTGTCTGGGTGGCTCCTGCCCATACGATTGGGAGAGCTGATTTAAATGTACTAAAATTGTGCGCTTAATATTATATTGAATTCTACACTAAATTAAAAACATTGCACATTGCAAAACGTATTTTCCTATGCTTGACAGGGCTAGGCCCAAACTAGGTGTGGCGTATTTTTTTTTTTTTTTTAGGTCCTTCATATGCGACATCTTGCAAAGGTATGTGATAAGGTGTTTAGTGATACTGGCGCCCCATGTCCGCAGCCTGCCAGACACATTTACTCCTGATGTACCTTCTGCTCCATTTTGAAAGAGATAAAGGTCACCCGCCCAGAGTCTCTCTGGAGATGAGTGTCTTAATCATTGGACTCCGATCTTACCATGAGTAATTTTGTGCTTGTTCCCTTATGTATGTAGCTAGTGGCTCCCAGGTTTTGATTCCATTTGATGAGCCACTAAGACAATAAAAATTGCTCATACGTCTGCAGTTGCTAACCATTCAGCACAGGTCGAAGGTAGTTTTGAAACCCACTTGATACAGTTTTCCCTACGTGCTATAATTATCAATGTAAATAGAAGTTGCTCTTGGAATTTCCAGGCTATCCCGTCAAGGTCATTTTCCTCTAGAACCCCAAAGACAATAAGTGGCAAGCTTACTTCAATTCTTCTTTTCACTAGGGTGGACAGTATCTTATCCACTTCTTGCCAAAAGAGTTGAATTCCCCGGCTAATTCTAATTCTTCTGGCCAATGGTTCAATATATAGGTTAAACAATAGTGGTGAAAGGGGGCAACCCTGCCTGGTGCCTCTGCCTATCACTATTGCAGATGTTAACTTGCCGTATTTTGGATTGTGTGCAAGAAATGTTTTCCCACTACGTTGAGCTTAAGGACTTCATATAGGAAAGGCCAGCTTACCCTGTCGAATGCCTTAGCGGCATCGACCATCATTATACCTAGTGGGTATTGTTGGGCAGTTGCTAGATCAATCGTACAGACCAAGTCGTGTAAATATCTCCCTGTCATGAACCCTTTTTGGGAAATGTTGATATGTTCACCTATGGCTCCCCCCAATCTTTTGGCCAGGATGCTAGTGAAGAGCTTGTAGTCTTTGTTGAGTAATGAAATTGGTCTGTAGGATTCGCATACTTTGTGGTTTTTCTTTAGTTTTAAAATTAAGGTGATTATGGCATCATTCCACGTGGCAGGAGTAGTGTTGTTACCTCCGTAGATGTGATTAAACAGCAAGGTTAACTCTGGAGCTATCTCCTCTATTAAAGCTTTATAGATCTCTGATGGGATGCCGTCTGGGCCTGGAACTTTCTCCCTTTTTGAATTCTTGATGGATTTAAAAACTTCGTCTGAGGTTATTTCGTTGTTAACGTATTGTTCTCTGTCTGTTGGAAGTTTGCGGACAGAATCTAAGCTTAGTCAGGTCTCAATCTGGGATTTTGTCGCCAGACAGTCTTCCTTACACAAGTTTTCAAAGAAGTCGGTGAAGGCTTTTCTTCTGTCTTGATCATTTTGAGAGATTTCCCCTGTTTCTTTCACTATAATTTCTTTGATGGTATTTCTGCTTAACTTCCCTCTTGCCTTACACACGAGTAACTTCCCACACCCCTACCTGTACTCGTAGTGTGCAAGTTGACTAGCATTCCATTTCTGTAATAAAATCTCGTCTAGATGTTCTAAAAGAGTTATTTTTGCTCCGTCAATCTGCTTTTAAATTTTGATGACTTCTTCTTCAATAGTTGCATTATTAAAGTCAACGAGCCTAGCAGCTATTAACTTCTCTTGCTCTGTTATTTTTTAATTGGCTTCCCTTCTCTTATGTGTGGCATAACGTATTAGTTTCCCCAGCGACGGCCCGTGGAGGGAGTTACGGTGGGGCAGGAGGGCGGGGAGGGGGAGGGGCAGGGTGGAGGTTGCTAAAAACCGGCATATGGATAATTGCAGGTAAGTAAACAATTTAATTAATGAAACGAATTTCGTAGCTCGCACTGCATTGCATTTTGCGATGCAAGGCGCGCTACGAAATTCGTTTTATTAATTAAATTGTTTACTTACCTGCAATTATCCATATGCCGGTTTTTAGCAACCTCCACCCTGCCCCTCCCCTCCCCGCCCTCCTGCCCCACCGTAACTCCCTCCACGGGCCGTCGCTGAGTTTCCCTCACAGGTAGGCATTGTAGGTGTCCCAGATTATATATGGCTGCGTGGAGGTTTTATTTATAGCAAAAAACTCTACAGTATCCTTTTTCAAGCTCGCAATTATGTTCTGGTCCTCTAAGATGGATCTATCTAGAGTCCATCTCAGACTCGGAGTAGCACTAGCTAGAGTTACGACAAGTCTCACTGCAGAGTGATCAGACAGGTGGTCAGGTTGATGTGTGATTGCAGCGACCTAGTTTCCTATCCTAGTGTCAATTAACAAATAGGTAATGCAGGATGCATGCCCATATTTTTTATTGTGAAAAGTATATCCCTTATTGCTACCCGCCTTGCTCCTCCAAGGATCTATCAACCCCATAGTCTTCATTAAATTTTTTATTGTCTGAGTCATCTTTGGTGTGTTTACCGTGGGACGTGTGGAGGATTTGTCTAGGATAGGGTCAAGTATTGCATTGAAGTCGCCAGCCATCATGATGGTATTTCCGTTTTCTAGCAGTGCTTGAATAGGGTCGTGTATGGAGGAGGGGTCATCAACATTTGGGCCATAATACATGATCATTGAGTACTATATAGTGTTGATGTTCATGATAACTATCAGCCATCTACCCCTAGGGTCTGCAATAACTTCTATTATTTTGGCTTGTGCTTTATTAGGATCACTACCCCCTTTACATTACAGTTTTGATTGTGTACTGATTTATCCAGCTCTGACCTTTGACAATCACTTCCCATTCTATTTTCCGAAGGTGAGTCTCCTGTAGCATTACAATGTCATTTTTTGATTGTTTTAGGAAGAGCTTAATTCTCCTTCTTCTAGCTGGCACCCTTAACCCATTCACATTCCAACTTAATATCTTGAGACTACGGGTAGTGTTAATGTAGATATTTTTTTTATTTTTAATAGGGGTACATATCCTTGGCATGCTTTGATCTCAATATATTTTTAC